>NC_090449.1:741679845-744174012 GCF_031143425.1 Pleurodeles waltl | reverse complement strand
GTGGTATGGAAAGAGGAGGGAGAACCCTTTACATGGGACAAGGGAGGAGAGAGAGGAAATTAAGTGTTACGATACAAATGAAATGAGGACTGCGAGAAAGAAAGTGGATGAGGATAAAGTGATCAGAATGATACATTTAACAGGGACAGAAAGGATCTTTAGAAAATAAGAAATGTCAGTCCAGTCAAAGTAGGCAGAAAGGTACCATAATTTTGTCCTTGTGTGAGCGGAGGATAGTTTGGCTGAATTTCTGATCTTTGCCTCTAGGATCCAGCGCCGGCCTTAGGACTGGTGGCGCACTGTGCGACAAAGTTTGGTGGTGCCCCCTAATGACCACCTCTGCCACGGAATTCCTCACTACCACCCTTTAACAGTGCACCTCAAGTCTCCATAATCACTCTCTCACAGATGCATTTAATTAGTTTTACAGCACCACTCATAACAGTGTAGAGTGTCAGAGCACTTTACGTTGCACACACCTTACACAGACACACCCAATTATATGTGTGTAAATCAGTTTATAAGAAATGTGACATAAGGCAGAGGACTACAAGGTGGAGGTGTCACAACATCAATTCTATTGAGGCTGTATACTTTAAGAGTGTTTGGTCTGAAGAAGCACAAAATCAGAACTCAAAATGTAATACCATGGTTGGGGGTATATGCACTTTGTGATCTGCATGGTGAACTTTGCAGCAGGCATATTAACCCTCTGGGCAACCTTAAAACTTCCACCAGAGAGAACTCCGATCTCTCTCAAGGCAGAACATTATTCACCAGCGTTATCTTGACATATTTATTGTTGCCTGAAAATTGCTGGGGCAAGGAACACAACCATACTATACCTACAAACCCGGCGCCCCCACCCGAAGTAAGCACCCGGTGCGGTGGCACCGGTCGCACCTCCCTAGAGTTGGCCCTGCTAGGATCTGTCATTTGTTTACTTTGTGGGCAGTGCTCGGTATGACCTGGTGGTTCGTGGTCAAGACTGTTCCTGGATTCTCCCTCCTTGGATGCTACGCTTTTGTTGTAATCAGCACTGTGATTTCCTGTTACTGTTTGTATCACTAAATGCAGAGCCCAAGAGTCATAATAGGTATGAACATTCATTTTCATCAGTTATTAATAACTAATTCTTGATACTGTTTATTTCTAAATAAAAATGGTCACAACCTTTACATCCCCCACAATTTTGAGGTTAATTCACGGATATTAAGGATCGCTGACCCGTCTATGTAGGGACAAGTGTGCCTAGATAAGGCATGAACGTCAATATCACAGCAAAAGAGACGTAAATTAAGAGCAGAGTATTTTGCTCTAGTCGCCTAACTACAGAGGGAATGAAATACAAGACGACATTCCTCATTTGACAGGGGACTTTGTAGATATTTCAACTGTCCCTCACATTTCACTCTTGATCAAGAGCTGCCTGTCTCATTCTAGGCAAAGGCATTCTAAGTCTGACAAGTGCAAACAAATATAATGCTGGAAATAGCAATTCCATTTCTATAATAAGATGTCCAAGTGACAGAATAACCAGAAAACAATGTTTTTATTTACGTTTTTGGTTTTGGAAAATAGAGAAGTAAATTAAACATGCTAAATATTTTGACAAGTAAGCATATTATGAAAACTAAGCATTACATATTGCCAAACAAGCTACTTGAATATTGGTTATGTGACGTGCACATGCCTGCCTGCAGTGTCTAAGACCAAGTCCCAAATATTTTCTGTGTAAGTGCAAATTTCACATGGGATAGTCACACTGTAAGCATACTCTCTGGGAAATCACAAAGGCACGTTTGCTGGCGGGTTACCATCCATCAATGCAAAGATTACGTACAGCATCTGGAACTTCGGCAGTCATGAGTGGTACCTACATGCATAGAAGTGGGTGTTTCCAAGAAGCAGTTATGAAAACTTGTGCAAATGAGGTTAGTTATGTTGATGTTCACAGTCCTACTCTAACATTCAATTGAATGACCAATGTATAAGTACTGCAGGAAGAGTGGGTAAAGTGTACCAATACTCCTCATTTTTACCTGAGGTGTAGAGAACGAAAGGACTTTTAGCAGATAGAGAGAAATTAAAGATATTTTTTAAACTGATATAATTTCCTAAACCAAGGCATGCAAAATCTCTGCCAGGTCGGGATTGAACATTTACTTGTAATTGGTGAACAAGTACTGCACTGGAAATGAGCAACTATCTTTACATCTGTAAGTTTTAGAACTCAATGGCAACCTGACATATGGCTGAGAGATTGTTAGTGAATGTGTGCAGATTTACAGCTTTCTTTGTGAAACAGAACGTAGAGCTCTGCCATAATTGTATTAACCAGACATAGATTCAATTTGTGCAACTAAAGTGGTGCACAGACACACATTAGCAGCTTTGTAGGTGAAGTCACCTCCAGCTTGATTAGTTCAATAAACGTAATGTGGCAGGCAGACACAACAAGGACACACGTGGCTACCTCTCCAATCACTTCTCGACTCTCTTTGCCCTTTACGGCGCTCACCTGCTTTGCAGCTAGATTTGTGCAACAATAACAACACATACTTACTTATAAAGCCAGGCTGCCCAGTGCTAGAGCCATTCCAAAGGTTCACTGAACAGAGGGCTGCAGACTGGAGCACCAAGACTCAATGGAGAAAAATATGTGCTGGGTGGTGGTGGGGTGAAGGACGAACTATGTGAGCAATAGACAACATAGTTACAAGGGCGATGGCATCAAAATATAGGATTAGAGAAAATTGTTGTGTTTACCTCTTGTTCACTGGATTTACACAAAGTAACCCAAAAAAACCCAGTTAGTTATGGAAGCTGATTTCTGAGGCTCCTACAGCTGCTGCAGCATATTTTCTCATCTGTGCACCTGACTAGAGCGCCGATTACGTTTATGCTCCGTGGGTGGATTTGTCTGAACAGAGGTGAGGTGATCATCAGTGGCGGCCCGGCCTTTAGGGCAGAGGGGCCACGCCCCCCCACCTTTTGCCCCTCATGAAGAGTGTCTGTCAGGCTGAACAAAGGTCAGCCTGACAGACACTCTCCATATTCAGCTCAGGCAGCCAGGAGCAGACATGCGCGATTTGCGCAGACTCCTGGCTGCCTGAGCTGATCTTTGCTGGGCTGAGGAGGTCACAGCTCCTATGGGCGTGACCTCCTCGGCTCAGCAAATGTGCCTTGAGGCCCTCCCCTGGGTGACGAGGAAAGCGTCACCAATTGACACTCTCCCTGGGCGCTTCAGGTTTAAGCCCTGAAGTGCCCAGGGCGAGTGTCAATCAGTGACACTTCGTCACAGAGTGGGGTGGGGTGGGGTCAGCAGTCTCACTGACACCCATCCCACTCTGTGACGAGGCTGGGACTGCTGCCTTCCCTCGTACATGTTTGAGTGCTATGAGTGTTGTTAATGGATGTGCGTGCGTGCGTGAAAGAATGAGTGTGTGCGATCTTTTAAAATGAATGTTTGGTGCGTGCATGTTTGAATGGTATGAGTGTTGTTAATGGATGTGGGTGCGTGCGTGTCTGTGTGTGAAAGAATGAGTGTGAGTGTGTGAGAGTGTGCGTGTGTGTGTGTGTGTGTGTGTGTGTGTGGCCCGCCCTCCTCCCTCCCTCCTTCCCTCCTAAAGCTGCCGGCCGCCACTGGTGATCATTGGTCATTCGGATGCCAGTGGTGCAAGTGTGTGACACAGGCAGCACTGCTAATGGGTTTAATGGGGTATGATGAAACTGGTGTAAAATGGCATTTGATAATTATAATGAAGAAGCAAAGGCACGACAGTTCTGTTATGTGCACTGTCACTTTGCTTCTCTTTCAACACACACAAAGTATTGCATGTGAGCGAAACTTTGCAGAGCCAGTCACAGTCAGAGAAAGTCAATTCGGTGGCAAAAATAGCACGAAACATTGCCTTTCCCTCTGCTGCCATATTTGAAGTGGTAGCATTCCAACATCAAGGGAAACCTAATACAGTTCCTTGCCTTGCTTACTTGAATTTTTTTGCCAACTTTCCATGGAAGCTTATCTTGTTTTGCTGAAAGAAAATCTAAAGCTTCTTATGACCTTATTTTCTAGAGAAAATGATATATTATCTTCCAAAAGCGTTGATAGTTCGAAGCCAATAGAAGAAGAGAATAGATGGGGGGATCATGAACGACAGACTGCAATTGAATTATGTAGAATTTGCCTTCAAACACTACTATTTCTTGATTTATTTCCTCTTTTTGGAGACGTAATCAAAGTAAAATATAAAAAAAACAAAAACAAAAAAAACACACAAAAAACGTTCTTGGGATGCCAAGAGTTTTGCTTGGATGACAGGCACACAATATCACTAGACTGTCACTACACAAGGTACCCTAAGACTTCTTTGCTTAACAGAACAGCTAGGGTGTGTTACCATGTTCCGTAGTGATTAGATTCCTACAAGTTACTGTCACAACTAAAGTGATGCGGTAACTGCAGATCAACATGTCTTGAAGATTCCAAGTCTTGCATTCTCTCAATCTCACCTTCTATGCTACAGTTGCATGAAAGATCTCTCATTTTGCGATACTTATTAATCCTTACAGTTTATTACATTTCTTCTTTCTACTGGTACGGTTAGCAGTACTTCAGACCAGACCTAAAATGAATAACTCCATATTTACATTGTCCCTCAAAATACAATATAGAAAATGAACTTTTAAAAAATGGATAGGACCTTTGCATTTCTTGAAAAAGCTGAAAATGAAGTACTATGAAAAAAAAGAACAAAGTGAAAAATAATAACACATTTAATAAAATCTGGAATGGTATTTTCAGGGGCTCTGTTCTACGCCTAAGTAACAATGGAAACAAGGAAATCACTCATCTTTGTTTGAAAGATTTTCTACTCGACAAGGTCTAGGATTGGGTTAAACAAGAACCAGATGGAGACAGGCCTCAAATCCCATTTACAAACCAGTCTCAGAAGTCCATGTGCTCTCACAAAGAATGCCGGAGAACTGCAACTGAACGACTGCTTCGATACCAGACTGAGTTGAATCACTACTTCCCCATACCTGAAATCGCAAATGTGTACTGAAATATTAATATGTATTATTCTGTCCTCAAAATGTTCACATATATGGAATTTAAAAGACAACACCTAACTGTTCAGTGTGCTGTGTAGTTCTGAATATTACACTCCACCCTTGCTCCAAAGTCACATCTTGGTTTATGCAATTCAGTCTTTGCCACACCACACACACGCTTCAAAACTCAGACTGCTCTGTGCACCACCTCGAGTGTGATGCTCTTACTGCTATAAAACGTCTGTGTAAAGTGCTTGCCCGTTTCTTGGAGGCACATCTCTGCTGTATCGAGTGTAAATCTTTAAATGCAAAGTTACTTGCATGGTGCAAATTTAGCTGGGAAGGAGGGGCGCTTCCAAAAATATATATAAATAACCCCTCTTTCAGTGAAAACCCCTTAGGCACACGTTTAGTCTGCTGCTGTTCATTGAAATCAGGGGTGGTGTTAAGTACTCTCAACTCCGCTGGCAAGCTGGTATGCTACACACCGTAATGGGGTTTCAAATCAGTCACAGTGAAAGGCAACAGGCAGTATGACAGCATGATCTGGACAAATCAGTGGATACCAGGAACAGAAAGACATTTCTACAACTATTGTTACAGTAGATAAAAATTCATGTAATTTCATCATTTCATTTCTCCAAAATGGAGGACTGCACATGAACTTTGTAGAAAAGGGGATGGTCCATTGTGGCTTTCAATCAAGCAATCTTCTAGCAAGTTGGCATTTCTCTCTCTGTTGTCGAACAGTGCCTGAATTAGTGGAATGACCAACACAACAGTGTTGTTCTTCAAACATTCCAAATTTTATCCTATGGGCAGAGTGCCTTCTTCACGTAGCTCCCCAAGTGTTGGTCTCATCTATGCATGGTCTGTTGGCTCACACTGCAGGAAGAAAAAATATTGCTTTGCTAAGATCTAATTTATCTCAAATTCTGAGGAAGACAAAATGCGTT
Source organism: Pleurodeles waltl (assembly GCF_031143425.1). Taxonomy (NCBI): domain Eukaryota; kingdom Metazoa; phylum Chordata; class Amphibia; order Caudata; family Salamandridae; genus Pleurodeles; species Pleurodeles waltl. The sequence continues at coordinate 744,167,998 of NC_090449.1, read as the reverse complement.
CCTAACTTCCTGGTTTGTGTGGAGTTGCTTGTGTTTCTGTCTGGAGGGGACCAAACCTGACAGTTCGGGCTGAATGGTTCCTATTGGTTGAGGCCCAAGACTGATTTGCACGTGGCTGTTCTCTATTTAGACAAGAGTGCCATGCTGGCCAAAAACGTGAGACTGGAATGCAGCCCGAAATTATTTCAAGCATTCTACCAAAAACTTGTATTCTTTCCTTATAGTCATCTGTACACGAGTCCTTGCTCTTCATCACAGTTCTGCCAATCAGCGTGTGGGAGAGGGACCAAAGTACATTTTCAAAAACTTATAATTTGATGCAATATATGTTGCATAACCCCATGCATCACCTTGGAGGTGGAATGAACACTATTAATGCTTTTAGTGACTAGAGGGAGACCACACACCTTTTAATCCTTACAAATGTATGTATTTGTGGTGTTACAACACTAACTTGGGGACGATATTTTAACATCTCTTTATTGGTATTTGCACGCATAAAAGTGTAGGTAAACTACACCACAATAACTGACAGCATGTAGGATATGGCTGCTGGTATAACTGAAACAATAAGAAACGCACCATATTACACAACATTGTCAAATTCTCAGCAAAAAAAACCTGTAAGTCACAAGGCAATCCCAAAGTGAATCATACAAGGGCCCAAATCTGAGTATGCATGTAGGAGCAGCATTTGCTTGGTTTGGCCGTGGCAGATACCCAATGTTTAGCAAAATCCCACTTGGTTAAAAGACACCCAAGTCCTGGCACCTCTTCCCTTGTAGTGCTATTTGAAGGACAGAATGATGGGGAACTAAAGGACCTTTGTTAGGGCTCGGCATACGGAGGCCCAGTATTATTTAATCACTCACATGTCCAGATGACCTGAAAAAATCCACTAACATTACACAACATCTAGCCATCCTCCAAAGATGCTCTTCTATAAAATATACTCTTGCATATATCTAAATTGAATTTTATTGGAACTTTGCTGAAATTTCGAGGTTTTGGGCTGCCATTTTGGCCTGCCACAAATCATGTCATCTAAAGACTTTAAAATCTGTCTCTCACAGCTCTTTTATTTCGAGTATCTTCTCAGAGGAAATTACATATCAGAATGTACTTTATCTGTGAAATGTTGTTCCCATGAAGCAGGCCAAGCATTAGTTTCAGTTCCGGTGCACACTGGAATATTTGCGACTGTCTTTTGATTGCCCCTTAATGTGTGTCTTCACTGGAGATATCTATATGATTGGGACCCTTGCATCTTAAATTCTCTGGCTACTTATAGACTTATAGGAAAGAATTCAGTTGGCATGATCCCAAGCATGACCCTCCCTAGATATTCTTAAGACAACAACAGTGAGAATCCATTTTACAAGTCCCATGTCAGAGTGGTGTCTAATGGGTCACTGGACCATCCAAACGCATCCATCTTAACGCAACACCCCAACAATCAAAAAACACTTTCATGGTTTGGGGGAGAGTTGACAGCACCAGCCCTCCATAGAGGGCAAGAAGCACAACTAGGCTAGTTGGTTTGAAGCTTAGTATTGGTGGCCATGCTGATGTCATTTGGTGCTTCAGTTGCTGTTAAGGTTTAGGATGAGGGCCCAGGGCGGGTTTGTATACTTGTCCATTTCGGCTTGTTACTGCGGTCCTAAAGTCTTGTTTTCTCCCATTAAGTATACTCCCTCATGTACCAGGTATTGTCATGGCCTTATATCTTGCCCATATTCTTGGGGTGCAGACCGTGCTTACTGGCACTTTCGTCTCATTTGTGCCACTCTCCTGGGGCTAACACAGAACCCCTCCTGTCTTCAGGATCTTCTATGGAGAAGAGGGGATAGTTGTCTCACTTGTGCCACCTCTGTTGTGTGAGGGTCACCAATCCTCCCTGACGTGGGTTACCAAAGCCATCTGAGCACAGGATTCAACCTCTTATGCCAGGGCTGTCATCAATGGTCGTATAACCCAGGCAGAATTCACCCCAGTAGGTCCAAGTGTGACAGTAACCCTGCCTCTTGTCAGGGTTACCCCAAATCATAGCCATAAAAGTTAAGGGCCGGCATTTGCCCTGTTCACCTGCCTTAAGGCTGCTGCCAAATCATTCTGTAAAATGGCAGGTGCTCTCCTTATTCTTAGCAGGTCACTAGAGGACAGTTCTGACACCAGAACTGTCACGATCACTTCAGTGAATAAAGGCCGAACTGCCAAGGAGCAGGTAGTCATTCTGGGCCTCTTCTGCTGCATCCTGCATTGCCAGGTCCCAGAAGAATTCACACAAGTGAAAGTGGCTGTAAGCAGCATTCCAGGCTGGATCGAGCGCTGGGCTTCTTGCAGAAGCCTGACAGCCACAGTTGAAGCCTAGGAAGTGGGGCTTACCTCACCACTGCTTTTCAGGATGTTCACTGCTCTGCTGCTGTCATCGTCCGGGCCGCCTCTAGGCTCTGCTCGGCACACCAGACGGGCCTAGTGTTTTGAAGGTTCCCCCAACACCAAGAACGAGCAGCTGAGATGGCACAGCAGGTCTTGACAGTGCTGTATGGAATTTGAATCATTATCTAGGTGTCAACACCCATATTCAGCATTACATGAGGAAAGAAATATAGGATGTTTGAGGCCAGGACTGGAACACCCATCTGAGTGCACCCGCCATGTTCACCGGCATGGTCATGCCCACCCTCCCAGCCCCAACATGGGAACGATAAACTAACGTGTGTATGGTTGAAGGCAAGAATAGGACTGGTTGGATGGATGAAACAGTGCATGTGTATGAATCAGCGAGTGGACAGATGAATGGTTGGATAACTGGGTGCAATAATAGATTAATGGTAAATGAGCATATGGTTTGCTGGAAAAAGATTACACTAATCTTTCTCAGTCAGCAGTAGCAAGATTGGCAAAACGTTACAAATATTATGCAATTGCAAGTAGGACTGAGCATCATTTTGCAAAGAGCAACTGCAATATATCACTTTTTTAGTGACGGCAGAACACCAGATGAGGGTACCACGGGTGCCAAGATTTAGGCCCATTGTGAGAGTCCAGGCATTAGACAGGTTAGAGAAGTGAAGAATGGTCAAAATAGGTTAATGGTACCCTCATTATACAAGTGCATGTTCACACAAACGAGTTACTTAACTTTCTAATGCTCTTTGTGTGGGCACTATCTAACCACATATTCCTCACATTGTGAATATTGCTCAGGCGTCAGACTCGACCCGGAACTTTAAAGCAGAACTCCTATGCACTGGTAGATGGCGAGGTGCAGCTCCACGTGGACATTGTTTCATTCTAGAAGTGATGAGATTAGCCACATATATCCGCTACACATGCTCACTAACAGTTGCTTTGTGTCAGCACCCTGAGATGCAAAACCTATCAGCCAATTGGTATGAGCAGTGTGCAGATCTCTAGTTTGGAACCTTTTTAGATGGGAATAGAGGGCAGTTCACAGAATCAGAAGACAGGAGAGTGAGAGAGGCATCTTCAGTTAGAGTATTCCCCAGAAAGTGTGGTACTGAAGGTAAGTTACTTGTTCTTCAGATGGATACTTCTAACCACAGATTCCTCACCTTATAAATAGACACCATAGTAGTAACTCCCCAGGTGGTGGGTATGTGAACTGGCTCAGACTAAAACTTTCTGCTGGAAGAAGCAGGTAAAATAGACCTCTTGGTGGACCTGGATGTTGAAACAGTAGTGCTTCGTGAACGTAGCGCACGGACGATCATGTAGCTGCCAAACAAATGTTCCGGAGAGGTACTCGATGTGCTAGACAGGTGGTAGCAGCCTTAGCTCTGGAAGAATGAGCCAGTAAGCCCTCTTGAGGATGCTTTTTAGAGAGCACGTAGCAGATGTTTATGGAGAGGGCAATACCTTGGAAGATGGCCCATTTTTGCACTGCTTTGCATAGCTGCAGAGAACCCCACAAAGAGCTGATTGTCTACTTGAGGTTTTTTGATACAATCAATATAAAAGCGTTGATCCTTTCTGGAATTCAAACAATAAAGTATCTCTTCTTCCTTAGAGGGACGAGGTGGGGCAAAGAATGCCGGAAGGGTTACAGCCTGCCTGAAATAAAATGGAATGACCACTTTCGGTAGAAAGGAAGCTCAGGCCCTCAACAGACTTATCTGGAAAGAATGTTTTACAAGGTGGTTTAACAGAAAGCATGCAGATTGTTTACACGTGTAGCCAATGTTATGGCATGGAGGAAGACTGTTTTCAACATCAAAAGCCATAATGGGCAAATGCCCAGCAGCTCAAAACATGTACACTTAAAAAAAAGTCAGAGCTAAGTTCAAGTCCCCCTGTGGCATCACAAAGGGTGCCAGCAGAAACAAATGTAAACCTTTCAAAAACATGTGACAAACAAATAAGGCTGCTCCGGCAACCACAAACATCTTGGCTTGTAGTGGGTCAATTTGTCAGGTGCCGCACCAAGCCACAAATTTATCCTGACTGGCATACACCAATATTGTTGGGAGGCACCTCGTTGCCAGGATGACAACAACTGCAAGAGGACATCAACTGCTGCCAGTGAACCTCCAAGCATGGCAATGCTATTTGTGTGAACCTCAGATGCAGTACCTTGCCCTGCTGCTGCAAAGCATGATCCTCTCGAGCAGCTTAATCGGATGACAGATGCTCATGCCCGGGAGTTCTGGGTACCACTAGGCTCAATCAGATGCCACTGGGATGATCTGAGCCCGGTTGTTCTTGGGATTCTTCACAACTCAAGGCAAGAGAGGCAGCATGTAAAGGAATGCAGGAGTCTCAATCTCCACTCTAGATAGAACGAGTCTCTGAGAAACAGCTATCTTGGAAACCCAAACAAACAAAGGAGCTGACATTGCACATTCTTGGCAGTGGTGAAAAGATCGAGCTGGGTGTTCACCATTGAAAAAAAAGCTGCTCTGAGTGCAATGCTATTTGTGATTCATTAGCATCTGCAACTGAGTGTCTGCCATGGGTTTTAGAGATCCCACCAGGTGATTCGCTGGCAGGCTAGCAGCTTCCAGGGGTATAAAGCCTCCTGGCACAGGACCCAAGAACCCCCCCTTGCTTGTTGCAGTACCACATGGCAGTGGTGGTGTTTGTGGGCATTTGTACCAGTCTTCCTCTGATGGCGGGCAGGAAGGCCTTCCACATCAAGGCACCTGCCCTGAACTCCTACAAATTGATGTGGAGAGGAGTCTGCCGGAGACCAGAAGCCTGTGATCTCCATCTCTCCCACATGGCATTCCCAGTCCAGTAGTGATGCATTTGTGACACCCGTCAGCTCTGAGTGGGGTAAGGAGAGGAGTTTGCCACTGACCCAATTGCTGCCCAGCAGCCACCACTGCTGATCTTTTGCAGACTTCTCTGAAATCTGGACACAATCTGATAGATTTTCTTGGAACTGTAGTCACTGTGTCCTGTGGTCCCACTGCACTGCCCGCATAAGCCATCTGTATTGTTTGATTAGGAGGCCAACAATCCCAGCAGCTTCAGAGTCATCCATACTGAGATGCAGGACCGTGACAAACATTGAGATCACAGCCAAATGTCTGGGACTCTTCACTCAAGTGTGATTTTGACATGTTGATAGTGAACCCGAACAATGATAAGAGGTGCGCCAACACCTGGTGGGGGTTGACAACTGCCTGGCATAAGACCACCTTCTGCCAGTCCTTGAGGTGGGGGAAGACTGCTACCCCTAAGCTCCGAAAGTATGCAGCAATCACCAACACTTCTGTGAAAACCAGAGAGGCACTGGTGAGACCTAAAGGGAACACTAGTACATGAGAATGCTCCTCCTCCACTAAGAACCACAGGTAGTGCCTGTGGGCCTGCTCTGCAGAGAAATGGAAATAAGCATCCTGCAGGTCACACATCACCATCCAGCCTCCAGGGTTTAGGGTCGACTGGACCATGGCTAACATCCTGAATTTATCCTTTTGCGGGAAGGCAATGAGAGGGTGAAAATCTAAGACAAAGGTCTCTGTCCGCATTTGCCACAATTAAGTAGCAGGAATAACACCCAGCTTCTACTTCCGAGGCCAGAAGTCTCTACATGGCCCCTTTAGTCAAATGAGCCTGCACTTCCTTCTCCAAGTCAGACAGATGGCCCTCTGTCAATCACACTGATGGTGGAAGGTGCGGATGGTGGAAGGTGCGGTTGGTGGGGTGGAGAGAAAAGGTAGGGCGTAGATCCAATAAACATCTTGAATGACCCACTTGTCTGAAGTGATGGTTTGCCACACTTGGAGGAAATATTAGGTCCTGTGCCTCAAAGAGGATGGCTGTGTTCCGGCAAAGACCCACTAAAATATATCTGCGGCGGTGGATGTAGAAGACATAGGGGACTGAGCTGCAAGTTGTCCCTGCTGTTCTGGGCTTTGTTGTTCTGAGCTACCTCAGTCTCAGCCACAGAAAGACTGAAAGGGCCACTGGGATGATGGATGGGCTATATGCTGGTGAAATTGAAATGAGTTTCCATAGCCACAAAGGAGAAGAAATTGTTGGAAATATCTAGTGGGAGTACAAAGACCCAAAAAGCATGCTGTGGCCCTGCTTTCCTTAAACTGTTCCAGGGCTTAATCTGCGTTGTTGCTAAAAAGGTGAGAGCAACCAAATGGCTAGACATCCCTGGAGAAGCCGGCAGACCTCATCCAGGCATAGCATTTTAGTGCCACACTCTTACCAATTGCTCGACCCAAGCAGTGAGTTGTGTCAAAAACAGACAGGATTACAAACTTTGCTGCATGGCAGCCATCCTGGATAGCTTGTGTTAGGGATGCCATGAAGTCGTCCAGAACTGCAGGCAATACCTGAGCCACTGTGTCCCGTAGGACATGGGATTAGTGACCTAGAAGGCATGTGTCATTAACTGAATGCAGAGCATAACTTGTGGAAGAAAAGACATTATACCAAAAGTTTCAATTCTTTTAGACGCATGATCAGGTGGGATGGTAGGGGAAGGTGTGGAAGGCACTGGAATTTACCTAACTGGTGAATACCTGCAGCATCAAACTCTCTGGTATAGGATGGTGTATACAAAAAGCAGAGTCACCTAGTGCTGAGCAACGGTGCAGAGCAACCTCCCTATTAACTGGTGGTCCAGAACAGGGTTTCGCCCAAGTAGGTATCCATAAGGGATTCATTAAATGGCAAAAAAGGTTCTGTAGGTTATTTACCAAGCTGGACCATCTCTGTCAAAACACTGAAACCACTGGTCGTTTTCTTCATAGTAAAAAGTTGTAGGTCCAATACTTACGCAGCCCTTTGCATAACGACAATGAAGAAGGCACTTTCCTCAGTGGCAGGGCTAGGAATTGAAACAATGCTAATATCTGGAGGAGAATCCAGAGAAATGGCATCTTGGAGTTCTACATACCAATTTTCTTCATTTTATTACGGAACAAAATAGTCATTGTCTTAATCAGGTCCAAAAAGATTATGAAAAGTGAGAGCAATTGTTTGCCGCCTGTGCTCCAGCAGGGAAGCAGGCTTGGCCTAGGTAGAGGTCATGCTGAAAACTACTTGGAGTCAGAAAGTACAGTGGGCTGTGAATCTTTCTCTACCATTCTCACTGGCATTGATCCAAAAGGAACAGAAAAGTATGGAACTGTTGAAAAATGGGTTATTGGTAAGGGCAGGTAGGTACCTACACTTAGCAGTAGGCCACTAACCTCCACCTAGGTCCAGTTAGGTCTCAGTAAATTAAACCCTGCTCAACCATTGGTAGCTTGGCAACGAGCGACAAGGCTTAACTTAGGAGACAGAGTGTAAAGCATTCAAATATCACAAAACAGTAATTAAATAAAACACAGGAAACAGTTTAAAAATCCAAAACCAATTTATAAAAATAGATGATATTTTTATCTTTAAAATGTCACAAAAATGAATAACATCGGATAAGGGGAACCGCAGATATGAATTTTTAAAGAATTATTGTTTTTTTAGCGCCTAAAAACAAAAAGTGCCAATCGGGTCATCTGGTTCCACCTTGACCGGGGCAAAGTCAAAGTTTAAGGCCGAACGCGATGGAGCCCGGCTCGGCTACAGGCCGCGGGAGGCCTCGGTCAAAAGTTTACACTTAGTCGTTTTTCTGAAGATTTTCTTCAGTGGGACGAACCTGCCGGTCCAATCCGACCTCCTGGAACTTTTCTCCGGATACGCGTCACGGGAATGCTCGGTGGAGATTTTTACCTTCGGACTTAGTGGTTTTTTCGAAGTGAAAATCCTTCGACCAGGATAAACCTGGATCTTGATCCGACATCCTTGGAGCCCTCCTCGGATACGCTGGCTGAGAGGTCCCGGGCAACTTTGTACGATCGGACTTAGTCTCTTTTTTGGAGATTTTCTTCACCGGGACGAACCTGCAAATCAGGCTGGGATGCGGTTGAGGCAAGCCGGCTAGAGTTGCCGCGGCGGGTCGGTCCCTCTATGGAGCTTTTTTTCAAAAGTTCTCCAAACTTGTGGATCTTCTCCCAGATGTTCCTTTAAGGTTCTCTTGGGGTCCACAGCTCACCCCAAGGGTCCAGAAGCTCTGAGATGATCCTTGGGGGTGTGGACTACAACTCCCAGAATGCACCTGGCGCAAACTCCTTTTTGGCCACTGGGCAGTGGTCAGCTGGTTGATTTCTTCAGGAGTTGGTGCAGGGGACTCTGGTTAGCAATTGTTCACCTGTAGCAAACAGGGAGTCCCTCCTTGAACCAGTTGAAGCCAGGCAAAGTCCTTCTTGTGGTGAAGCCCAAGTGTGCAGCTGGTGCAGTCCTTCTGAGTGCAGGTTCCAGGTGCAGGCCAGGGGTCCAGCAGGGCAGTCCTTCTCCTTTGGTTCTTCCTTGTTGGAATCTGATGGGAATCTGAGGTGTGGGTGCAGGTCTGCCAGTTTTATCCTTGCTCCTGGTTGAAAACAGGGGGGTCCTGATTCTCCAATCAGGTGCAGGGTTCTTCCCCCTGTGATGACCACTTCCTGGGAAGTGTGGCAAAAATCAATCCCAGGAGGCAACATTCCTCAAAAATCCATCATGGCTGAAAATTATTTTTGGAGGTTACATCTGGCTGAGCCCACCCACTGGTGTGGCTAAAAATCATAAACACACCCCTCTCCTAATCTAATCAAGGGGGCACCTAGTTGTCTGGGGTTGCAGAATTTGGGGGTGTTGCTGGGTTGCTCCAAATGTCCTCCTTTGCCTTTTTTCAAGACCAATTTGGTAGCCCTCCCCCTTCCTGCCTCACCATCTGCTGAGGGGACATTCCCTCCCACAGGCACATCTCTTTGTGTGAAGCCAGGCCACTTCACACCTCATCAAGGCAGCCTGGCCAGGCTGCCAGAGGCTGGCCAATCAGAGCACAGCAGCAAAAACAATGCAGGGCTGAAATTGGCAACTTTTCAGGTAAAGTTTAAAACTCTTTACCTGAACAAGTTATGTTAAATACAACAACTGGAAGTTGTGGGATTTATTATAATAATTAATTTTATACCAAACTCTTTGTATCTGTCATTTAAGGGGACTTTTAAAATTAAAATAAAGTCTCCCCATTCTATACTATGAAAGCCATTCACTACAATGAGGGAAAAACGAATTTGGCTGTTTTTTTTTTACCTCACCAGGGCTTATAAAACTACTTTTATAAGGTCCCTGCTTATAGTTGCATGGCACCCAGCCCTAGGGGCACATAGGGCACACCTTAGGGGTGCCTTATATGTAAAAATAAGGTAGTTTAAGACTTTGGAACTACTTTTAATTCCAAAGTCGAATTTGCATATAACTTTAATTTAAAAGCAGCCAGCAAGGCAGGCCTGCCTTTAAAATTACACTGGGCACCTCAGCAGTGCACTTATAGGTGCACTACATATGCGGTGGTCAATAAACCTACTTGCCCTGCCATATACTAGGGACTTATAGGTAGGTTGACTTAGCCAATTATAATTAGACTAATTTGCATATTGATTTTACACAGAGCACAGGCCCTGGGACTGGATAGCAGTACCCAGGGCACCATCAGAGTCAGGAAAACACCAGCCAAAAGTGGAAAATGGGGGCAAAAAGTTAGGGGGCCTCTGCAATCAGCCTTGTTTTCTCACAGGAACCCAATGTGGGTTCTATTGGTACAGATGGTACCGAGGGCAGACCCACAGGCAGATGTTCAACTGGAGGCCTATGCAGATCCTGGGGGCCCGAATATGCACCAAAGGGGAACCAGTAAAGTGCTGAAATGCACAGCCTGTCCTCCCTAAAATCCTTTGATTTCTCATACTCTATTTGGACTTACCTGAGGACTTATCTGAGGAACGTGGCTTTTATTGCGACTTTGACCAGTCACACGTGGAGCCTTCCAATGTTTGGCAACATACAACTTCGCCTTGGGGCCCCATATGGCTTTTGGATTCATCGGCATGCAGTCATCGCAAGCTGTGAATTGTGCTCCAACCACAGGAACCAAAAGCATATTTTGTTAGGGTCCATGACAGATATGTTTGTGACAGTACCTACACGGCTTGAACCTTGTTATTCTGAGGAGTAACCTACTCCCTTGAACGCGGTGTAGACATTTCTAAAACATTGCCTAAAAGACCAGGGAGTAGCTTCCAATCTGCATCTGGAGGCATGGAAAGAAAGGAACTGATGTCAGCCAGCCCTGGTGGTGCTTATACCACCTACCGGCATGTAGGAGTACTGCTTTGAAGTTTGCACATACCTGAACTGAAAGACAGTGCTGAATAAGCATCAAGGATATTTTGGCTGCTAAAATGATAACTTTGCCCAACTAACTTGTTGGGCCTACAGACTATCGAACAAACCTTTGAAAAAACACTTGGAAGTAAGTGCTCCTGATCTGCACCTGTGCTAATCTACTCCTATTCAAGGGAAACTTCCCAGAGAGGAAGAAGGGAGAGAGGCTTTGCTTAGAGAAGGTATTCAACATTTCACCAGGCCTCCTAGGGATATTGCAACCCTGAAACTGAAAACACCTTTCGTGTGTGTGATAGTTTGTTTTACTGCATGATAAAAGTGCTTTCTTTTTCTTAAAAGATACACTGGGCTCAACCTTAGATTAGTGCGTCAGTTAGTTGACCTGAGTTGTGTGATCTTGTGCCTCCACCTCCCCACAACACGCACACACACAACCTCCCTAAGATGCATTTGCTAGTGCGCTACCTTGACGAACACAGTAGGACAGGTCCCAGGACACTGGTGGTAAACTACCTCTGTCACCATGGCTGGGATCTTGTGTGCCCTGTAAGAAAACCCCTTCTACCTCCCAATAGTGCCCTAGACCTTCTCCTGTTTGGACTCTTTTCAGCTTGATTCCCCAACAAAATGTTTGTTGTCAGAAATCAACACACAGTCTATCGTTTAATGTTTCAGGAAGGGAAAGACAGTTTAACAGAAGATGTCACTCAAATTAACAGTTCTCTTCAAACACTTCCTGGTGGCAGCATATAAAAGTTCACAAGTAATGAAAGGCTGCACTTTTGTTGTAGGTTGAAATGGAACAGAAGCCCTTCTAGAGACCAGCCATCAGTTACATGACATTGTAAGGATATGATGGGTTTCGGTAGAAAGCTTCTTTGCAAGCCAATCAAGGATTCTCTTGGATCTGGACAAAGGGTTTGGAGGTAGAGGGGTAGCACCGAGACGACCTGGCTACGTAGGCCCACTAGAGATATAAAGTGACTACCAATCTTAAAATTGACGCCTGTATGCCCATATCGGTTTATAGTGCAAGTTGTAGGAGGAGTCACAAAGAAGAATAAAATCCAAAGGCTCGGGTTGAAAACCAAGAAGAAACTCATAATAACATAGCTAGCTGAAGGCACGTTAGTAAAATAAATCAACCGTATGAGCTATCAACCCTCCCCTCCCGAGTGGCATGTGGACTTCTCTTGAAAATAATAACAAGCAGAAGAAAAACAGTTCTGCTCCTGGAGAAGAATCAACTTCTGTAGGCCAAATATTTAAAGAATAAAAACGAGTATTGGCAAAGCTAAAATGTCTGTCATCAATGTACAAACGCGTGTAAACAGGCAAATACAAAACAGTTTGAATTCAACACCACATTGCAGTAAGATGTATTTGCTTTGCCAATGTTCCTTGCCCTTGAGAAAACACAAAACCCATTTGTCCGGAGTAACTTATAAGTTATTTTCACTGCTTTGATGCCCTTAATACTAACCTCAGTTCAAAAGCCAACTGCGCCTAGAAGAAAACTGAATCACCCACTGATTGCCTCATAACAATCATGCATGATGGCTTGAGTTTTTGATGATTGTTAGGCTGCTTCAAAAATCTGAACAGAAGATGTGTTGAGGGGTCATAAATGGAAGAGAACAGGGAAGCAGTGTAAAGGGAAAGAGAGGAGATGCTGTTACATAATTCATTAGCAATTTAAGCACGTGAAACATTATAAGGGGGGAAATAGAAGAGGGTTTCTGTGATGTCTGTGGCAATGGCATTTTCCAGACTGACTGACTTGCAGAAGCACAAACATGGTTGGAGAGTGCAGTGGAGGCCCTACCAGTGTTTTGTTGCCATTACTGGTGTATCCTCCAGATGTTTGCTTCAGGTGAGCTGTTTAGTTTGAGGTTTGTGCTAGGACTGCACTAGATATTCTTGGGGAGTCGCAGACTGCTTGCACCCTTTATAGAGGGGTGCCAATCAAGGGAAGAAGGTTTGCCAGGAATTTAGAGATATCAACACAATGTGAAATAAGAGGCCCAATCACCTGAAGGCAGATGTGAAAGCTGTGGGCAATTTCTCAGAACGGGTCAATGATATCTAGACCCTTCATTGTAGGCAACGCCACTAAAAGAGAAAGTAGTGTCACAACAGACCTGATCCTTGGGGGTAGTAGAAAGGTGACCCCACGGAAAGCACCTGGTGGGAGGAAAAATAGCCTACAGCTAGGTGAAGAAACGTGGTGCCAAGAAGAAGCCTTCCTTCATGAAATATTAACAGGGCTCTCATACCTCAGACAACATGAATGGGACGAGATTCTGGCAGCATATGCAAATTATAAAAACTCTCCCCCAATTTCTGAGAACGAGCAGGCCCGAATGAAAGATAATAAAAATCAACATGTCGGCATCTGGCCATTTCAATTAAGACATTTTCATCTTACTGTAGATGCAATGAACTATCCTTCAGCCAAAATGGACATAAATTAGTCACCTAAAAAACGGTGTCTGTATATGTGGCAAGAATTGATGGGAAAATAGCAGACCTAAATAAACTAATCAAACGGGCACAAGATGATGTATTCGACTTAAGGTCCAGCTGCACATGCTCACATGTCCTTGAGAATCTGAGCACACACTTCCTGTAATTCTTGGAGCATTCTTTGACTATCGGAAGGGTGTCATCAAACCTCAAACCCCAACTGTCCCGGGTCTGCCCAACCCCCAACCAGCGCAAGGCACAGACAACCTGGAGGAACTGGTGAACAATGTTGGCTATTCAGGAAGCATCGCCCACTAAATAGCCTTGTTGTAGCTGGTCTACAAAAGGAACCCACGGGGAAGTGTAGGGAGTTATGCAAAGGAGGTTTCAGTGAACAGCTCCTGGGGCCAAAGGGAGCAAAATAAAGTGGATCATCTAACCTCTTCAGCAGACTCACTCCAACAAACAGGGCCAAACAGCAAGACAATTTTAGGACCACCGATCATCATCATTCGTGCAGAGGACGTTGGACCTAGTGAAGCAACGACCGTAGGAAGTATTGTGCCATCACAAGGGAGGAATCTTCGGAGTAGCGGGTCTAGCATAACCCTTCTCTATCCAGGGCATAAGTCAAAAGGGAGCATTGATATTCTCGATCACGGAAACATCCTCAAACTACTGCAACAAATTCCAGCAATCACAAGTGTCACTTCAGCTGATATTGAATCCATACAATTTATTAACCTGGAACCAGGGCATCAAAACGATACAACCACGTTCATCTGGAACTCTGCTGAAATGGCCCAGAAAATACAATCTGAAATACAGCAATTTAGAGAATGGGGGATAATAGTGGGCACCCACCAGGCACCTTTCATCTGCTGATGGAAGACAGAGTGGGCTATAGAGAGAACTCTTCCACACAGTAGAATTCGTATTAAGTACTTAGAAATGCTCAAAGCATGACTCCTTCAAGAGCAGGGAGAGTCTGGGACTCGACACCAGCAGAGCAGTCAAAGATAGTACCCAAATTAGGAACAAGTAACAGCAGCTGAGACAGGATAGCAAGAACCCTTACCTCGACAGACAATCAGAAATGAACTAGCAATGATCCAGGAGAAAATGGGGAGGCCAATAAAAAAAATTCTCTCACACAAAGCAACAGAGAGCTAGAGAACAACAGCACCAAAGGCTATCACCTACTGGCCAACCTGGTGCAACAAAACCTATGGGCCTTAAATGGCCGGTTTGCGGGTGACACTCCACCAGCATTATCCTCCACTCCACCAACGGTGACTCCAAGATAGGCTACACCCTGGTAACCCTGCCACTTTTAACCTCTTAAGTGCATGTGTTGGACAATGGCCGACACACGCACACCGTACCCAGTGCATCTGTCGGCCACTGGCTGACACTGGAGAGTCACTTAAAGGCCTATCGGGTGCTAAGCACCACAGAAAGTCCTTTATTTTCTTTTGATAAGGCTTCTTGGGAAGAGCTTCCCATGCAGCCTGATCCTTGTTTACTACAATGACAATCAGTGCGCAGATGTCATTGTAGTAAAAGAGAAAGTAAAATGAGTTGATGGGCTATTTTTACTTTCACTGAATCAGTGCTTGGAGGAGGTTGCTATCTCAGCGCCCTGAGCACTAATTCTAAAAGGAGAGGTATTGCTGGAATGGGTAACTCTGCCCAGTGGATCCCTGCTTGCAGGAGGGTGTTCCTCAAGCACGGATCCTCCCACTAGCCACCAAGAATGGGGGCACTGCCCCAGCAACAGCAAACTGATCCAACAGAGGTCAGTAGGAATCTCCACATAAAGACTTGCATTGTCCTTAGTTTGATCCATTCCTATTGCGGAACTTGCACCAGCCACACAAGCGAGGCAGTGTTTTTATTGGCAAAGGTGGGGCAATGCTGGGTAATGGAAACGTCCTGAATTCATAAAATTTCTATCACAGAGATGTAAAGAAAATGTGTGCTTTCAGGCAAAATTTGAGGTTGCAGGGCACATTGTGGGTAAAAAAATAAAATAAAAAAAAAGAACGAAAAAAACATAATGGGTGCCACGCAAGTCACCCCATCCTGGATTACTTTAGTGTCTAGTTTTAAAAAAAATTACAGGAATGCTAGGTTTCCCTAGGTGCTGGCTGAGCTAGGGCCAAAAATTCACAACTAGGCATATTCCAAAAAACTGACCAGTTTTGAGTGGAAAATTTGATGCATCCATGTTGCATTGTGGCCAATTTCCCGTTGCAGGTACTTGGCCTACCCACACCAGTGAGGTACTATTTTCCTCAGAAGACTTAGGTGAATGCTGGTTGGAAGGAAGTTTGTGGCTCCCCACTGATTCCAGAACATTCCATCACAGAAATGTGAGGAAAATGTTTTAAGTCAAAGTTTTATGTTTGAAAGAGATTCTGGGTAACACAACCTTGTGAAAGCCACACGTCACCCCAGCCTGGATTCTAGATGTATAGGTTTAGAAAATGTACAGGTTTGCTAGGTTTCCCAGTGTGCTGGATGAGCTAGAGCACAAAATCCACAGCTAGGCACATTGTCAAAAAAAGGGTCAGTTCTGAGTGGAAAAATGGGATTTGTTCACGTTGCCTTTTGGGCTGTTTCCTGTTGCTGGCCCTTGTCCAATTCACACATGTGAAGTACCATTTTTATCAGGAGACTTGGGGGAATGGAAAATAGTAGATCAAGTGTTATTATCAATTGTATTTCTCTGTATTTGCACCTTCCAAATGTAAGACCGTGTGTAAGACATTAGTCATTTTGAGAAATGTCCTCTAATTCACATGCTAGTATGGGTAGCCACAAATTCAGAGATGTGCAAATAACCCCAGCTTCTAAACTACATATATTATGTCCATTTTGGAAACTTGTAGGTTTCCTTGATATCTATTTTTCACTATTTATATTTTACCACTTGAATTGCTCTATATCCGTTAGACAATGAAAAACCACTGCAATGTGCAACTCAGTTATTGGCTCTGGGTACCTCCACTTCTTGGAAAAACCCACAAACCCTATATGTCCCTGCAACCAGAAGAGTCTAATAGATGTAAAGGGGTATTGCTTTTGTAAATCGGCCATCATGATGAGAAGTTACAAATGAAAACGTATTTACAAGTGCCCATTTTTTCCTACTAATTCTCAATTTTTTTTTTTTCAACACTTAGTTTCTTTGTGAAAACTTTGAAGGATCTACACAAATGACCATTTGCTGAATACAGAATTTTGTCTACTTTTCAGACATGCACAGCTGTCCGGGATCCACCATGGGTTTTACACCTGTTTCCATCACAACCTGGAAAAAGGTTGAAAGCAAAACAAAATAAGAAAAAAGGGCTATCTCCCAATAAAATGCCAAAACTGTGGTAACAAATTTGGTTTTCTGAATCAAGTCTGCCTGTTACTAATAGCTGGGATGGTGGTGATTTTAGGACTGCAAACCTTTTGTTGATACCATTTGCAGGGAACAACCACAAGTAGCAATGTTTTGGCAAATTTCGCAATCCCCTCCAGGGTATCTACAAACCTTGGGTAGCTTTAGAATCTCAAAGATGTTGGAAATAAAGGACAGAACTTTGGCGTGGAGAGCTTATGGGGACAAAATGTTATGAAGGCCTAAGCAAGAACTACCCAAAATAGTCAAAAAAGGGCTCAGCCCAGGGGGGCGAGAAAGGTGAATGGGGGCGAGGCCCAGCACCTAAGGGGGTAAAATATAGCTATTACATTTAAAATAGGCTTAAGACTTGATAATGAACATCTACCGCAGAATTGACTGTCCCTCCAAAAGAACACACACGCCCAGTGGAAGCTGGGGGCACAGTAGACATTACTAACCTAAGAATAGTTAAGTGTTCACTGGGAACCCTGCAAGATCTGGTCCAAGATGCAGAGTACCTCCATAAAAAGAACAAATTCAAAAGGCAGTTCAACAAAAGACAGCTGGGAGGCCTTCACAAAAGCCTTTGTGAGACATCACGCCACCACACATAAATCATCAAGGGAACCCTTTGAGGCCCATCAATCAAACACTTGCAAAAGGTGTCATAGTGGCCCAGTTAAAGAACTCAAATCAATAGCTAATAAGGCTCTGAGGGTCGTGCAAAAATGCCCTTATGGTGCATCCTTAAAAGCTGACCTAAGGAGAGCAAACAAAGGACCTAAAAAGGGCAAACAGAGGAAAGGAACAAAGTCAGCGATGTATTCAGGACCAAACTAATTTGGGATGTCAAGCACCATAATTCCAACTCATTTTTGAGAACAGTGAACAAAATAAACAAACCTGCAAAATGCTTGCTACATTCCAATCTCTCTGAGCAAACCTGGGTATACTTTCTACACGCTCACTTCAACACAGGACAAGTCAGCATCCCAGAAAATCCTAATCTGAAGCAACAAGGCAACCTTGCCGAGGAAGGCCCAGCCAAGCTTAATGTCAGTGCAAAAACTGAACAGCAAGCCGCACAAAACAGTCATGATTTATTTCAGGACTTACCAACTATCGATGCTGACTTCATCCACAGGCAGATCACTAGAGGCCGCAGACCAGGGGCTTCGGGCCTGAATGGCATTCCGTTGAGTCATCTATAAAGAGAATCCTACACAATGGGCAGAGCACATGGTCCTTTTGATTAACCATGGCTTAATGGAAAACAAAATTCCATCTTCCTGGAAAGGGTCAATCATATTGTTAGACTTTTCATCCTTTGCGTGGTCTCCCTTAACTTTTTGCCTCTGTTCCCCAGGTTGTTGATGTGTGCTGGACTCTGATTTTACTGTTTTTGTTACTCTGGGCACTTTACCACTGCTAATCAGTGCTAAAGTGCAAGTGCTCCTTTACAAAATGTGTATGTAATTGGCTTATCCATGATTGGCATATTTGATTTACTGGTAAGTCCCTAGTAAAGTGCACTGGAGGTGTCAGGGCCTGTAAATCAAATGCTACTAGTGGGCTTGCAGCACTGGTTGTGCCATCCGCATAAGCAGCTCTGTAATCATGTCTCAGACCTGCCACTCTAGTGTCTGTGTGTGCAGTTTTAACTGTAAATTCGCCTTGACAAGTGTACCCACTTTCCAGGCTTAAGCCTTCCCTTTTCTTACATGTCAGACACCCCTAAATTAGGCCCTAGGTAGACCCAAGGGCAGGGTGCAGTGTATGGTTAAGGTAGGACATATAGTAATGTTTTTTGTATGTCCTGACAATGAAATATTGCTAAATTCGTTTTTCACTGTTGCAAGGCCTGTCCCTCTCATAGGTTAACATGGGGGCTACCTTTTAATCTGATTAAAGTGTAGCTTCCCTTTGGGAGCGGATGCACATTTGGAGTTTGGGGTCTCTGAGCTCACAATTTAAAAATTCATCTTTTAGTAAAGTTGATTTTGAGATTGTGTGTTTGAAAATGCCACATTTAGAAAGTGGGCATTTTCTTGCTTATACCATTTCTGTGACTTTGCCTGTTTGTGGATTCCCTGTCTGGGTCAGTTTGACAGTTGGGCTGGTTGCACCTCACACTAGACAGTGACACAAAGGGAGCTGTGGTGTAGCCAGCATATCCTGATAAGTCATCTGTGCTAGGAGGGAGGGGAGGAGTGGTCACTCACACCTAAAAGGGCTGTGCCTTCCCTCACACAATGCAGTCTCCAACCCCCTGGTGAGTGTCTGGGGCCTAGCCTGGCAAAGGCAGGATTTCACATTCAAAAGAGACCTTACTTTGAAGTAGGCCTACTTCAAAGGAGAAATTTGGTATTAGAAGGGCACCCAAAACCACAGACTTTAGAAACACTTCTGGAAACAAGAAAAACCTTTGCCAGGAGAAGAGCTGCCCTGTCTGTGACTGTGCTTTGTGGATCTATCCTGCAGTTGCTGTTTCTGCCAGAGTAAGAGGGCAAAGACTGGACTTTGTGTGCCTTCCATCTTGAGAATAAATCTCCAAGGGCTTGATTTAGAGCTTGCCTCCTGTTGTTTGAAGTCTCAGGGACAGCAAATACTTCTGCCAGCACCTAGAGTCTCTGGAGAGACTCCTGCTCTGCCAAGTGGTGCCCTATCCAGTCCCTGCGCCCTTGAAAGAAAGCTGGTGAAAATTCAAGGAAATCGACTTAGGACGACTCCGGACCGACGCCGCTGCTGAATCCGGTGATGCCGTCTGCAACCGACTCCGTGATCTTCGCTAGAACGCAACGACCTTCGCAGCCCCGCTGAAGTCCGCGACTCCATGGAAGTTGCCGCACCACGTCGTGACTGATGTTGCTCGAAGTGCACGGATTCAACGTTTCGCACAGACGCCGCGATCCCCGACTTCTCGCATCAGCTTGTTTTCACTCTTCACCGAAAGTACTGTACCTAGGGGCCTACGCGACTCCATGTCCAACGCCGCTGGTATCGGATTGTTGGGAATTACTCCGTCACAACGCCGTGTTAACACCTCATCGAAGCATTTTGTGTTTCTAAGCGCCATTTTTTAGTTTAATCTTTAAAAATTCATAACTTGACTTGTGTACGTCGGATTTTTGTCGTTTTGGTCTTGTTTTGTTTAGATAAATATTTCCTATTTTTCTAAACTGGTGTTGTGTCATTTTGTAGTGTTTTCATTAAGTTACTGTGTGTGTTGGTACAAATACTTTACACCTAGCACTCTGAAGTTAAGCCTACTGCTCTGCCAAGCTACCAAGGGGGTAAAGCAGGGGTTAGCTGAGGGTGATTCTCTTCTACCCTGACTAGAGTGAGGGTCCTTGCTTGAGCAGGGGGCAACCTGACTGTCAACCAAAGACCCCATTTCGAACACATATCATCCAACTTAAAAAGGGGGAGAGAGAAAGCCTGCCCAGAGAACTACAAGCTAATTGCCCTCATTGACGAGGCAAAGCACTATGCTGGTGTATTACTGGAACATCTAATGGACTGGACAGCCACAAACTCCATAATCTCCAACAACCAAACAGGTTTTACACAAAAAACGGGAAATCTACCAACATCATGGCACTGTCGCAGACTCTTCTTAAACCAGTCACCTCCCTTTACATCTTTGTTACAGAGACTACAAAGGGGTATATGATTGTGTTGATCATAAAAGGTTGTGGGGCAAATTGTCTGATTGGAACATCCCTCCATCACTCCTACGAGCCATTGAAAACCTACATATCAACATGTGGGTTATAATAAAATTGGGAAACAGCACTAATTTGTCAAGGGTAATACACACAATGGAGAGGCTTAAACAGGGGTGCATCCTTGCACCTACCATTGTCAACCTGTGTCTTGCAGATTTGCCATCGGCTCTAAAAGATCAATTCTCATGCTCCTAAAATCAGCACAATATTGATAATCTTTCATATGCTGATGACCTTGTATTGATAAGCAAGACCGAGGTTGGCCCACAGCGTTTACTGAACACAACTCTAGATTACTTGAGGAAGAAAGGTATGACAATTAACACACAAAAAAACTAACACTATGTCCATCACAAGAAGGGTTTTTTCGAAAAACCAATGGTTACTCGATGTCACAAGAAAGATAACAGCCGGGGAGTACAAATATTTGGGCCTACTTTTTGACAGTACAGGAACATTCCAAAATCACAAAGAAGAAATAAAAAAAAAAAGGAATTGCACTGGCAATGGCACTTAGGACACTGTCCAACAAACTGAAAGGGTACTTATACACCCACAATCTGGAAGTTGCCCAGGCAAAGATAACTTTCACCCTGGCCTATGGGTGTGAGGGGCTATTGGAGTGGGATGGCGAGACCCTAGACAAAGCCATAGTGAGGATCTACGTTCAATTTTTACATCTACCTAGTCTCACATCGCCAACACAGATAAGACTGGAACTCAGCTTAGTCAAATAGACATTAGCCAGAAGAGTGGCTTTTATCACCTGTTGCTACAAATTCAAAATCTCTGACAAAAATTCTATAAACTACAACATATGGCTGGCGATAAGAGAGACTACTCTTCCCTGCCAGAAAATATCTCAATTTGACAATTGCTATGTCTGGTCTAAACGAAGCCTGTGACGCGTTTGCCAGTTACGACTTTTTCAGAAAAGTGACAAACAAAATCGCAAAGAAACCTATTGCTTCGGGAGGACAAAGCTAATTTAGCCAAAGACAACATGCCTGGACGATCCTGGACAGCTATAAGTCCCTGAACTGCAACAATACTGAGAGCCGTCTTTAACAGCGTACTGAAAGCAAAATACATGAAATATCGACTGGTCCTCTTGCCATCAATTTTGCATGCACCTCCGTGGTTAAGAAGGCACGACGCATGCCGCTGCAGGATGTGTGGCCACCCGAAGGAGGATATAATTCACGCTCTGTGCCTCTGTAAAGGGATGTTCAACTGCTCAACCTGGAACCAAAAAGGTCTACGCTCTTGCAGACTAGCTATCACCGGTCTTTGCTCGGCAGGTCCACAGCTGATATGCCAGGCTGCGAAATATCCACAAGAGGTGGAAATCAAACTAATGAAAGCGGGTGGTTCTACTGAGAGCAGACTTCCAGCCTAGCAAACTGTCCTAAATATCGATAAACTTGAATTCAGTGACTTCACCTTTCCAAGAGCTCTAACTGGCTGCTAAAAATTTCACAACACACTTAAACTGGCGTTGTCTTTGTACGGCAGACCTGCAGTTGACAGGCCAGTTCGATAAAAGAAGCTAAGCTAGAGGACTGACTTGAATAGCATTAAGTATGACTCTGTGGCTTAACTGATTAATAATAGTTACTGGCGGATGTAAATTGCACAACACACTTTAACTGGCACTTCTTCAATACACCAATTGCTTTAATGCTTCTTTGATTCTAAGCACTGGTCACTTTGCGGGCTCCAATTTAATCAAACCATCTGTTACAAACTGCACTACGAACTCTAATTGGCACTTATTTTGCATTTTAACAGTCTATGCTCTATATTTATTAATTTTCGTTTATTTTTTTATAGAAGCACATAATGTCATGTATATGCAAAGGTTTATATTAATCTTGCATAATCATAATAGACTTTACTTACTATTATAGACAACTCCTTTTCTGCCCTAAGAGATGCATTTCCTCTTCCAATTCTGTGTCAAATTTACTGTTGTGTCCAACTTTTCACTTTCCAGAATACTTTTGCAGAAAACGTCTTCTGAACTACGACACTGCACCAATCAGTACCAAATTACAGGCAGGCTACTGGTCAGCAGCTACTTCAAACTTTGGGGGTTATTCCAACTTTGGAGGAGGTGGTAATCCGTCCTAAATGTGACGGATTTACCACCAGCCGTATTACGAGTTCCATAGGATATAATGGACTCGTAATACGGCTGGTGGTATATCCGTCACTTTACCGTCACTTTTGGGACGGATTACCACTTCCTCCAAAGTTGGAATAACCCCCTATATGATTTGCATAGGAATCAGAGGATGCACAAAGGTGAACAAATAGGATGATATGGATTTATTATAAATCTTCACGGATATAGAGTATTTCTGCCGGGATAATGGCATAAAATTGTAGCAATGCTTTGCTGTATTTTCACTAGCACCCATTTTGTCCCCACAACAGGGTTAGTTTATGACAAGTGGCTGTGGAAATCAAGGAGAAGAGAAGGAGGTGCCAGGGCAGGTGCACTACAGGGGGAGGACGGATGAAGCATAGTGGAGGAGAGCAAGCAAAGATGAAGAGAACTGATTGAAAGGGCAAAGGAGGTAGCAAGTAGAAGTAACAGAAACGCAGGAACTCATATTAAAAAGGGGTTGGCATAAAGGTGCAAGGAGCTTGAAGAATGGAAGCAGATGCAGGGTCAAAAGAGGTGGAAGTAAACAAAGTGTGTGGGACAGATAAGTTATATAGCTGGGTAAAGAACCAAAATAAAGCCTTGATTTTTTTTTTTTTTTTTAACGCCGGTCCAATACGGAACCTAAGACGCAGGAAACATTCGGCATCTACTTTGCCAAGACCATCCCTGACTGGAGATAGATCGAATGTAAGGCTTGCAAGAGTGGAAGGGAGTGAGAAAGAAGGCAAACGGGCCTAAACAATGGGTTTCCTGAAAGAAAAGAAAAAGACAAACTGCGCATGAAAAACAAATGATTAGTATCGTGAGCAGTGGCGTAACGAGACTTGTGTGTGGGGGGGGGGGGGGGGGGGGCTGCAAAGTACATGGAGAGGACCCCCTCCGAACTCGCTCGGCAGCTCGCAGGGCAGGGCACTGTGCTGAGGGCCCCCCCTGGAGCTCACCCCCCTCCGCACTGCAGAGGCAGCGGCGCCTTTGTTACGCCACTGACCCTGAGCTCAAGCTACCCAACTATTTTCTTAGAATGTATTTGAGCACAAAATGTTTTTCTGTCTGAAACATTCAGTCCCAAATGAGTGGAAGTCCGTCAATCATGCGATCGTGTATATTTTACTTTTTGCTACTGGTGGATTTTCCATACAGTTTACATTTTCAAATATAAATACGATGTACAGCCGTCAAGCTGTAGGAAAAATATTCTGCTGGGTGAATTCTCACCGTGGCTGCCAGCATCTCTTGTACACAATGGCAACCGCATCAAACAAAAAAACTTTTCCACCAGGAAACTTACGCAAGGGGGATAGGGTGAGTAGTTGGGGGTAACACAGAGATAGGAATACGGGGAAAGTAATTGTAGTGTTACAACATTTCAGCACGGCGACGTCAGTGTCAACCCTGTAGTGAGTAGGCTGCACATGTTTTAAAAGCATTCAATTATTCCTCTGAAAGGAGAAAGCCCCTTTTGCCGTCCACATGACGCCATGGTTAGACACTGTGTACAAATTGGTTTCAGAGCCCAGGTTAATTAGTGTTATGTGGATTCATCAGAAAACGAGATAGTTGTATTTTTGCACAAATTCCCGGGAACAGAGCTTGCAATGGAAAGTTTGAGTTAGGAATACTGATTGATGACTCAAGTTAATCAAAAACACTAAGGGGTGGGAATAAAAATGGAGAATTACATAATGGGTCACGGGGATCTCAGGGCTTGCCAAAAGGCTCTCTTCACCCTCGGTCACTAGAGGGTTCAGTCAGGGTGTGTACTGGGTATTCTTTCTAATGTCTGGCCTGGTCCACTTTGGTTGACGCGGGGATACGAAGGAAGGAGCGTGGAGACAAGAATGATGGTTATTTCCTTTCTGGAGGGACATAAGAGAGCTGCTTCAGGCTATTTTTGAATCAAACTTTGAAGATAGAAAAGTCAACGAGGCAGCATAGTCGACTTCTGACAAAAGAAAACCAAAACCAACGATATAAGAGAAAAAAAGAAAACAAGATTTGCAACACTTATGCATTCTTTTCAGCAACAAATCAGAGTTCAAAAAGATAAATAGGCATCTGGAAGCGTTCTTGCCGATCAGGTCTGAAAAGCAGTCAATACTTCCAACTGCATCGTGTTCATGAGCTGCAGGAAAAATACCTTTACAGTATAAATGTAAACACAACACCCAAATGTATAAAGAGAGTTAAAGCCCCTCCCCCACCCCCAGGCTTTTTTGATGACCGAGTGCCTTCTACAACTGCAGAACTCAGAGGTGTTTTTAATATGTTAATAATGTACATTACAATACAGGCTACTAACAGGACAACAATGTTTTGCTTTTTAAGTCGTCTACAGCTTCCTTTATCTGAGGAAAATCATATTTGCTGCAGTATTTAGAAAGACTATTTTTCAAAGCCCAAGGCGCATATTTACTAATTTTTCAAAAGAGGCAAGAAATGTTCCGTAGTTACAAAGATATGGAGCATTTCTGCTCTCGCCTTGCGTTGGTACATTGTGTGCTGCCTAGTGCCAATGCCGGCACCATAGTGCAAGGGTGACGAAAGGGTATATAATATGGTGTGGCTGTGTGACCTCACTGTGTAATATATTTAACAATCCCTTTTGGACCAGTAGGTTTCTTCTGTCAAACACTCAGCTCTACCCAGAGTAGCTGGTGTACTGCTCAGCAAAGCTTACACAGAGGAACTAGTGTAAACAATTTAAACAACACCATTGAAGAAATAGACATGATACTCAAGAAAACAAACACCAATTTATAAACACAGACTGTATTTTTATATTAATTTAGACACCACATTGAAGATGATCTACCAGAGGGTTCCGGAGATATGGGATTTACAAGAAATAATAAATCAAAGCTTTCTTATTAAGCCAAAAACAAGCATTGACAAATTCAACAAATTAGAAACTTGGTAACGTTTTCATGGAAACTTAGGATGTGTCAAAGTGGTCAGGTAGAGTTACCTGGGGCAATCAATTACGTCAGGGAACTAATCAGGGGGACCAGCAAGGACATCAGAAATAGTTACCTCCACAGAAGAAGCAGTCTTCAAGCAAGTTCAGGCACTTTATCTGTGTTGCAATGGATTGCTATAGCGTGGTCTGATGCAAGGGATGAAGGATGCTGAAGATGCTCCAACAATGCTGTGGATGCCACGCAGTTGACAGGATAGACATCACACAAGGCCCTTGGTAGTCTGGCCAAAGTCTAGTCGTCACTGGACTACCAGTCACCCGATGTTATGGTCACAGGCCAATTCTTCCTGGGTCAATAGCTTGTCCTCTCAGGGCCCTAGCAACTCAACAGCACTGCTGGGCTCGGCAAACTCAGCAGCAACTTGGTACATTGGTTTTTGATCCCTGGTACTGCATGGCAGCGGTGGTAGCATCCGGAAGACTTTGGGCTACTAACTTGCTGAGCAGGCTTCTTCAGCTGTTGTGTCCCTGTGCTACGAACAAGACGCCAGCCGGCTGGCTCTTGCAGTCTCTTGGCTTTGCTGGAGACTACTTCTCCTGGAGCAGAACACGACAGGCACAGACTCCTCTTTCCGCTAGCTACCAGGTGCAGTAGGATGAGTCCTCGACGATGCAGCCTCTCTTCGCTGGGCCCTCAGTGCAGCAGGACAGTCCTTTTACTGTCCTTCCTCCAGGCTAGTTGATATACGAGATTTGGGTGCCTCCTTTATGCTCGGAAAATGCCCCGGGGCAGGATGTGGTTGGTAGCTAATGGGCTACCAGGTTCCGTCTCACCTGGTGACCATTTCCTGTGGAGTGTGATATCTGGCTATCCCAGGATGCACTATTCTGCCGACTCCAAAGATGGCAGAACCCTCTCTCATTGCTCAGCCTTCAATAGCCCACCCCTGGGTTGTGGCCACCTTAGGGCTACACGTCCCCAGGGAACTCGGTTTGGCGACTGGTTTTCCCTCTGTCCTTCCCAGGCCAGCCTGTCTGTCTGTCTACACAATGGGGCAAGCCCTCTTTGCTATTGTTACATGTCTGCCCTTCAAAGGAGGCTTCTCCTTTGAAGCCTGCCTTTTGGGGTTAACCCCAAGTGGCTTCCTGCAAGAAGAAGGTAACACCTCCCTGGACAGCAACCCCTCATTGTGTCCCTTCCTGATAGTTGTTTACACGTCTCCCCCGGAGGCCAGAAAGCTGTCTCGCGGAACAGGCTACATGTGTGCCCAGGAAGATACAGGAGTCCTAAAGGCAACAAAGTGGAAGCTTTGTAAAAGTTGCACACGGCAACAAGTTCTATTAGTTTCAACCTGAAAGTCTAGTCTAGCTTAATGTAAAGAGTTGCATGATACCTTGGAGTGCCCACTTTGGTAGCACCATTCAGGAGTTAGCACAGATGCTGGGTCATTGTGTAATCCTGTACTTGCCAACTGATCAATCAAGTCTTTTCACAGTAAAAGCAGTGGTTTTGCATGTTTACTGTCAAGACATGTAAAATACATGCCCTTCCCATGTCATATGTTGGTCCCTGCTTAGGACTTGTGGTGGACTGGAGGACTCTTTACATGGGGGACCTCCAGGGTGGCACAACCAGTGCTGGAAGCCCTGGGGTACCCCTCTAATGTACATGCCCTGGGCACATAGGTATCATATACTATGGACTTACAGGTAAGTTAGCCATTCCTAATTGGGTACAACCAATTTGACGTACACTTTAGGAACTGGGAACTGGCACAGAGGTGTGGTTAGCAGGCCTAAGTGAACTCTAAGGGTCCAAATTCCAGCTGCATCAGTTGAAAAACTTGGGTGTTACTATACTAAAAGAGGTATTTCCTTACAGAAAGGATGCATGCGTCCAAGACAGGACTGTTTTTGTGCCCCTTCCTGCACAAAACCAATCCTTAGATTTATTTTCTTCTTTCTATGTTGATGCAGAATGAATCACGCATAGAAAGAGGAAGAAACAAGGAGAACTAAATACATTTCTCGTTATCAATGCCTCACTGGGGAAAATGTAGCATTTAGACACATTCCTTGGTTTACTAGCTTTAGTAAATCTGGGAATTCGTCAAAATCCATGGGTGGGTACATAGGAACACTGATGCTCGATCCCATGGAACACTTCCTAGCCTCAAACGTAGCATAATGCAATGCAAGAGGCTGTGTTGTGTTACAGTTCTTTACAAAGCCTCGCAAGGCAGCGCAAATCACCCTTGCGTGGCTTACTAACTATTACTGAAGCCTTTGCATTGCCCTTGCGTTACCTTGTACGATGCATGGACAGTACAAAGGCTCAATAAATCAGGGCCCAAAAGTGTACGTATTTGTGTGACCCCTGACCGCAGAGTGTGCAAAAGTGAATTCTTATTTTTCAGATAAGCCTGACATCACAGCTGTCGCTGAACCTACTCTTACCAATTCTTTAATACACATGGATTGAGTGATTGTTCCACCCAGAGAATATTACTTTCTCATCACATGCTGTTTGGTATTTCATTCCACCCTCAAGGAAGTGCATCCACTGGAATGTCTGAGGGAGTATTTTACATCTGAAAAGTAGACTAAATCATCTCACTGTCTGCAACATGCAAAGCACTGCTTACATGCATTTTACACAGAAAACAATACCTTTTTTGGTACTTCTTCTCAAATGTGACTTTATCATGCTAAATAGAATTTTTGTATATGACTACCGTTTGTGCATGCCTACATCAGCTTGAGTTAACACATTAAAGACAGACCTATTGGCTTTGCCAACATCTGTTCTTTTAAACATGACTGCAGGAATGCAAAACAGCAATTACACCTTTGGTGGGAATTCATGAGGAGCAGAGTGATTTAATGGCTGCTCTAGTCAATTATTTTGAATTGCAATGACAGAGATGCTATTGAAAAAAAGAAAGCTGGCTTACAACGTTTTGTTGGCTGAAAAATGTTTTGTGCATAAACTGTAGCTAGCAAGTGAAATAAGACCAAATGCAGAAATCATTTTTAAGGCTTCTGTACTCCACCGGGAATTGTACTATCCTTTTCACGTATGGTTGTAGGTATTGTATCCCTTAAAATATATGGATGATGTTTCATTCATGCTTAGTTGTTTGTGGATATCTGAGTACCATTAAGAGAACAGAAAGATCTAGAGTGTGGAGACTGCTTCTTTTGTCCAAGCTGAAGGCAGCCTGTACTGAGTACCCTTGTTTATTATGAGGCCCAGAGCCTCAGAGTATCGGGCGTGGAAGTATCCAGCTCATGCGTTGTACAGTCTACAGTCACCTTGACAAGGGTCCTGTAAATGTAATTAGAAGGCTAGTCAGAGCATCTTTGCTCTTTAAGCTGAAATGATTCAGTTCTGTTAACTGATCAAGCATCCTAAGGTGAAGTGCTTTACGAGAGGCCATCTGGGTAAGCCTGGTCACTTCTCCATCAGAGAGCCCTTCCAGTAACAGACGGCAATTCTACTTGTCCCAGAACTATTAATACGGTGCGTACAGATTTTATGCAAATGAAGCAGGAATTCTCCCTGTGGTCACATCCATTCCCTGTCTACACACCCTTCAGAGCTTGAGCAACTGCCCTTGGCCATAGCTATCTTTCCAACTTGTGTGGCTGCTCCTTGACTCGGATGGCCTAACCTAGCTGAGCTAAACAAACAATGGTTCCTGTGGGTTAATAAAAAAAAAAATCTGGGTAAGTTTAGCGGAACATATTTTGCCGAAGGTGAACTAAGCTTAATAACAGAGATTTAACTAATGTTTAATAAAGTAATGAAGAATGTGATCAATAATCTATATTTTCACATATGTTTATATTCACACAAAAGGAAAAAGCTACATTTGTACGAGGTAAGGTGACAGTGCAAAGCTCTGGTGTGTAAATGTGCAAACAGACAAACAACTAGAGAGTACAAGAACATTAAGGCTGTACATAGTTTACGTTGCATGAGAGCACAGGGAATACCTGAAGCATAAGATTCACAGAGACCCTTGCGGCGTCAAAAATGCAGCCCAGAATTTAGGTAATGTCAACGTTTCGATTCCAAAAATAATTTGCATGGGCTCCTCATCAAGGCAACATCGTTTATGAAGCAACCCTTACTCAATAAAAAAAGCAAGCAAAGTAGCACCACCCTAACCCACCTCTCCAACTCTGATCAATAACAATGAAGAATGGTGTCTTGAGTAAGCACTTGCAATCAGGCGAGCGCAATTACTGCAGTGCACTGCCAGTCAATGTCAGGAACAGAAACAAGGTTGTTCTATACTAAAATGTCGTAGTCACTTCCAATAGTTTATTAAAGGTGGCTGGTGACAGTTTTCTTTTTAGAGTTGCATTTTGGCATTAGTACACAACTGTAATTAAACCTTTCAATATATAATAAGGGTATTCTATTCAGTTGTTTATATATGTATATTGAATGCCTGGTATTCAACAACTACTTACAAAGAGTTACTGAGATAAATCTAATGTACAAAGCAAGTACATTTATTGATTTATTTCAACAAGACGCAAAGCAGACACAGCATTGTGTTGGTTGTTGGGGAGTGCTGGCTGCAGAGTCAGTATGCAGTGCTCATCCTGAACTTAAGATTCAGATCTGCAGAGTCAGCCAAGCTTTCTATCAAGACATGCCCAGTTTCTGCTTGGTGTTGGGTGGTGACCCTTTATTCGAGTGAGAGATGTTGTTCTTCTTTGTCATTGCATTACACCACCCATGCAGCACAGTATTTGCTCTCCCAGACAACATTGCTAGGCTAATTGAACTACCAACACATGGTTCTAGGATCACTGAGGCTGGGACAGGTATGGAGGCAGCATTTGTTTTGGTGATGATAACAGTGGAGATGGGATTTGGCTATCGTATTGTTGTCCTGCCTTACCCTTGAGTGCCGGGTCAGAGACGGAATGTTGCTCAGCATAGCAGGTGTAGCACAGAGTAAGAAGAGACACTGGTGGAGGCACTAAACAGCAGTCAGTTATGTTGGGCTCGAGGTTCAAGATATGGTGAGCACGGATAAACACTTCAATAAAGACTAATTATGTTTAGAATCGTGAAATTGTTAAAAATACTTGAAAGCTCTCTTCTATATGCTGCTTTGGGGTGTTGTGAAGGCCCTGAAGCCTGGTTATAAACTGATGGCTATACCCCTAACTGTATGCTAAATTGCCCACCTGATCATTTAGGGCCCGAATACGACCTTGGTGGAGGGGATTACACTGTCACAAATGTTACGGATATCCAGTCAACCGTATTACAAGTTTCATAGGATATAATGGAACGTGTAATATGGTGGGCAGGATATCTGTACCATTTGCGATGGAGAAATCCCCTCCGCCAAGGTCGTAATCAGGCCCTTAATATCTTGAGGACCCACATGCCATGTTCTATACTTGACCTGCTGACTTGGTGCTTGTGTTTGTGCCTACTGGCTTTTCACTAGAATTGTCTTGGTCCCCTGTTTTCAGAAAGGCCCAGCCAAGGACATTACAAATGTCGATGAAATTTGATCCCCTTGTTAAGGGGCATTTCAAGTTACTGGATAAGTTAACACCTGACAGGAGATAGCTTGGAACTGTTGTCCGATCCAGAACATGAATGTAGAGAAGCCCACACTGAACAGAAAAAAGGAAGGGGAGCGAGGAACAAAATCAGAATTATAACAATCCTAGTTCATTCACTTGCTTAATGTATAAAGGCCTGTCATATATAATCTAAACTATTCAGTTGTAATTTCTTGCTCACACTGACATTTGTTGCCCATGGTGGTAGCTGGTGCTTTGACTCACACAGTTATCTGCATGTAATGAAGGTCTAATTATATAAAGCTGGATGTAAAAGGTTAAATATTGAGAATTCAGTATTGAAACTTGATTGTTTATACTGTTATGGTTCTCTCACTAAGAAGAGGAGACGCCTGGGCTGACATATATTTTAATTATTAGCATCACCTCGGATGATACCTGCAACTAGTGGCCGTATGAAGTTAGCTTGAGTGAATGCCTGAAGGGTAAATCTCTCTTATACATGGCTAATACTTGCCCAACCCCTCCATCGTAATGCAGGCCACACATCCCATCAATGTGCTAGTGCCCAATGGCATTTCAATGGTATTACCCAACTTGACAATGTCAAGTTTTCAAAACTAAGGAAGCAACTCATGTCAGCATCATTACTTACCAACCAATATGACCAGTCTGTATTTCTCATTCTGCTGCCGCTGATATGGTGCCACTTCTTCATACGTTGGAACATCTGCTGTATCGTACTGGTCACTCTTCTTGCATTCATACATCGTTTTGTTTGTCTTTCTGTCTTTTCTACTAAGACGAAAACTTCTTCTGAAACCAGCTGAAATAAAAAAGTAATTTTCCCAAAATATCAACAAATTGAAAAAAAACTTAATTCATAAGTTGTATACTGTTGAATACTAAATACTGTAAAGTACGGGGATATTTAAAAACATTTTTTTTTAACAATTGCCTTGTCCTGTAACAATAATGTAATTACAATTTTTGATGAGCACGTACCAGGACAGTTATATATATATATCACTCTGTGCAATAAATGTTTGGTAGCACTAACATATATAGAAGTACATTATAAAGGTAAAGTACAAACCTTTCAAGAGAGAGTTAAGCATTTTGACGGTAGTTATTTAATGTGAAAAATATATATGTAGTATCTCTTTTAGGCGTAGTCTAGAAACAGTTTTACCGGTTTCCAGATCCTCATGCAAAAAAAAAATATATACGCACAACCAAAGTGCTTTTCACAGCTCTCTTTTTCTACTGATCTATTCATCTGTCATTCGAACTTTCCTTTCACCAACCACAGCACACAGCATGGGGCAGCCCACTTGAACCACTGGCTCTCTTCGACTGTGAGTGATGGCATAGTGCCTGATCACATAGGCACACTTATCTAAAAAGAAGTGCAGTAGAGTGCAAAGGACCAATACTTTACCTAGGCAATACGTTTTTTTTCTCAACATTATTTAGCCTTTTATTTTTTTGTCGTCCTGCTCTGTTTCAACTAGGCGTATAGGTTACAGCAATTCAAAGCCAATAATGACCTTTGTGTGTGCCAATAAGCATCCGATGTGCCTGTGATCAGCA
This sequence comes from Pleurodeles waltl, assembly GCF_031143425.1. Taxonomy (NCBI): domain Eukaryota; kingdom Metazoa; phylum Chordata; class Amphibia; order Caudata; family Salamandridae; genus Pleurodeles; species Pleurodeles waltl. The sequence continues at coordinate 744,135,470 of NC_090449.1, read as the reverse complement.
TTTACACTAAGATGACCTATGTCATTTTAAGTATACCTGCCGACTAGAAAGAACCTGTACTGTACCATTAAAATGGTATGCAATGTTTATTTTTACGGAAAACATACGACCATTATGCTTAGGTGCCCAGCACTGGCATATTATCATTTTTTTCCGCAGCATATGCTTGCAATAAATAAAAAGCTGGATATACCAACACACCAGCTTACCAGGTCCAGAACTTTTGGCTTTGCTAATCCCTATTTTTGTTTTGGAAACAAAACTGAACCAAAGGGTAAGGGTTCAAACAGAGAAAGGGGAAATTGTACTTTTCTGATTTGAACCCTGTCGTTTTGGTTGAGGGCGGGTCATTGCACTTATAAAATGCCTCACAACTGCTCATGAATGCCCTTTAGTAAGATAAGTAACAGCCTACATTGTATATAAGGGCTACACAGTCAGAAGTGTGTCACCGACTTTGCCTGTCGATTATGTAGCTGTAATTCACAACGAAGGCATTACTACACAATTGTACATACTTGGAAATTCCTTGTCAATTCCTCAACATGAAGACATAAAGGTACATACTCATACATTACTTGGGAATTACAGATACACAAAAAGCTAAGCCTTCTAATCCATGTAGTCGACACAAGCCTTTGCAGAGCGTTTGTAAAATTATCAATAGAAACGTTACCTCACTTTCGAAAAAACAAAACAAAACAAAAAAAAAACAATTTAAATATTGAGTTTTGCAACAGTTTAATGCTTCCAAGGAGAAAATTAATACACTATCGTCGTAACTGTTTGCTACATGCAAATGCTTCGTTCTTTGAGATGTAAAAGAAATACAATACGCTTCTTCCGTTAAAAAAAATAATAATAAATCACTCTAACCAGTACGGTACATTATAAAGAAAAAATGTCTAACTACACAGAGACGAAAATACGAAATCAAAGATTGCTAAAAATAATCCAAAAATATTCCAACTAGTAATACGAATCCGGTCGTGACACCAGTTAAAGAGCAAATGTCACATCCAGAAAATCAATAAATGGAGTGAAAACACCCTGGCCATAGAGAAGGCGGTCACTGTTGAATAATTCTCTCTGAAATGTGTCATGCATCTGAATTACTTAGTAAGTAGAATAACAATTGCACGAAGCATTTAGGCTGAAAAATAACAAAGCAAGCAATGAGGCAAGATACAGGGACCAACAGCACAGCATAAAAAACAATCTTTTCACTAAGAGCTAAGGCAGCCTAATTACAAATAATACATTGAGCTGATGTCACTACAGATAGAGCACACTGAAATTATGGGTTGGCGTTTCTTCAGCTTAATGACAGTGTCCAATTACATCCAGTGTGGCTAAACCAGAACTGCCCCAAAATCTCACACAGGGAGCACTAATCGGTCTCTCCTGCAGGCATCATCCAGACATCACTGCTGCACAACTAAACCCAGTGGAAAGCGAGTTAAGTCGGACCTAGGGTGAAGAGACTGGGATGTTGGCGAAAGAGGGAGCTTAGAACTTTGTAGCAAAGACACTACAGCTCAACCACTTATCACACACGGATGTGCCTGTAAAGGATACATATAGAAACAAAACAGTACTTACACTATCAGAGTACAGAGGAACTTTTTACATCTACAGGGGTCATTGATCATTTTAATGAGTACGTAATTTCACCAGGGATGTCATGTGTGATATCTTGGGAGAGCTCATGAGCATTGCACTGGGAAGGAAAGGGAGTTCTGGTTGCATAGTTCACCACGATTCACAAAGGTCAGTGGTTTTTAGGTGCTATGTAACAACGAGCCCACTTCGAATAAAATGTCAATGATTATTTTTTATGTTTTTGTTTACTAGATTTATGAGCAAATGCAAAGTTTGCTTAACAAAAGCCCAGGACTTATTGAGATCAATGCAAAAGCCACAGTTGCAGCACCACCACGTAAGAAGCCAGCACACGGAATAAGCAAAGGCGCAGAGGCTAGGCCTCCTACGACTATGCCACTAGGATTTGAAACTCACTCCCGCCCTTCCGGAAAAGGTGAATTTTGTCCACTAGAAACCATACTGTCAGACCTATCTGAAGTGAGAGCCCCCACTGCCAACCCTCCCGTACTGCTAGCCACTGCCTCCATGCTTTGAACCTACCTTTTAACACCATTCAACAAGCACTATCCTTCCGAACTCCCAATCAACTACATTATACATCTCCACCACTCTTACATACTGTGCTTCCCCAAACGTTTATTATAAGTACTGGAATAGCTTCTTTGTATAGCACTAGCTAGGCTTGTTCTTCATAAGCTACACATACACACACCATGTGTTGCTTGTACTTTTGCCCCTAGAGTCCACTGTGCACAAGCTCATGCCATAGCTCATGGCCTTCAGAAATGCTGTCTGCCCTACCCCACCGCAGCTGCCAAAATCCACAGGGTATGCTCCTTGGCTATGCCATGTGCCAAGTTCCCTTGCCACCAGAGCAGCTAAAATTCGCACAGCATTATCTTTGGATGTGCTCTGCACCCTGTTTCCATTCCCTCAGGGCATACCATATGTAGCCCCCATAGTTCACTAGTAAGGGTTTCTTGGGATTCAAATTTTTCAAGATGGGTGTGTGATTTCTTTTGTTTTGCGTTCTCACTTTAATGTTGTTTGAGTGCTGCATAAATACTTTACACATAGACTTTACTGTAAGACTGACTGCTTTTGTGTCAAGTGGCCAGAGGATTAAGCACAGGTTAATTTGATATATATGGTGTCCGAGAACTGCAATAAGGAAGCATAATAAAAAGCTGGGCCACTACAGGATCTCCTACTGAAGCAAATAAGGAAACCAAAAAAAACGTAAACACCAAACAAAAAATGAAAAGCAGAAATAAAACAATGGATAACTAATACTTATGGGCCACTGTTAACATAGGAAATGTTAAACACAGGAAGCTGAAAAAAATGAAAATGAGTCCAATTAACCTAGGATAAAAATAAACAAAATGATCATATAAGTAATTAAGGCATAGAACCACGTGTACTGTTAGTGCTTGTGGGGCTATCAAAGTTCAAAGGATATCAGTTTGCGCCACTGTATGATGGAGTCTGGGGTGGTTCCTCCTCAAGGCTGGAGGAGCGTCGCTCCGCCTGCTGTGGGCACAGCAGGTAAACAAAATGCCACTGTAATACCATCTTAATTCGTCAGCGCCAATGTGATGGCAGGGATCAAGGCTGAATCCTGCAATTGCAGAATGATTGCTGGGTCTACAGTGCGCATGTTATACTGGCAGGCTGTCTTGTGACAGTTAGCCAGATATGCGCTCTGTAGATCCAGCAATCCCAGGGCTGTGAAAAAAGATGAGGGATTGTTGGCACAGGCACCCAACCTGAAAATGAGCACTGGATGATTAGCCTGCGCCTGCTCCAACCAATCCTGGAGCTGCTCTCATGCTGAGAGCAGCATGAGAGCAGCTCCAGGACTGGTTGGATACAGCTCCAGGACTGGTTGGATTTGCGTTCCACTGGGCAGGAAGAAATTCTTTCCTGCTCGTGGATGCTAGTATCAGGGGGGTAGTGCTACACTGGGCGGGAGCAGTGTTAACGGTGAGTTGTGTGCCATCGTGCCCGACCATATTTTTGGACTCCAAGCCACCACTGTGGAGTGTACATCACCTTGAGAAAAGCTTTGAAAAAGCACTTCACGAAAAAGGTCACACCAGTTCTGAAATCATAGTCAAGTGGGTAGTAAATTAAATATAGGCTAATTCAGTTGTTGTGGAGCCTTCTTGTGGGCAGTCTCAAATACAATTAACATTTCTACATTGACACTGCAATTCTTTAAAATCAATAACAATGCACTTCCATTTTGAATGGTACTTTTCAAGGGGAGTCACTGTGTGACAAATCTTAAGTGAGATCAACTAGTGTTAAAAGGCACTGTTTGACTAGTGTGCCCATCAATTATTTGCCATAAAGGTCACTACTGTAGAAACTATTATACAAAAGGATGCCACTAGATAATGTATTCTGATGGAAATAAAAACATGAGAACGAGCCTCTGCTAGGCAAGAGAGGACACCACGCAGCACATGGAGTATCTAGATCTTAGATTCAAAGCCAACCAAAGACTGACAGCCAAGCCAGGATCTACACAGGCACTATCCAAGGGGAGAATCTTGTTTTATTTAAGGAAACCTACATTAAGTCTGTGGAAACAAAGTTATAACGGAGGTGGCAGGTTTCGCAAAACGACAACGACAGGTAGTAAAACAATGAATCCATGGCTAAGCATGATAGTTAGGAACTATTCCCAACCAACTCTACAAACTACAAAACCAGAGAAGCACATAAAGGAAAAAGTAGGGTACCCTCCATCAAACCTTTACTCGCAATGTTTTCAGGAGCACTGTTCTCAGGTAAGAGCCTTAAGTCTCACTTGCTTTATGGATATTTTGCCTGAGCTTGCAAGAACAATAATATCTTGAAGAAACAAACTACTGACTTTATCATCTATGCCAATCACCATTCATTAAGTGTGGTTAACATTAAGAGCTATTGATAAAACATGCAGGCCGTCAAAGTAATATAAGGGAGTTTTCATTGTTTCAGTTGTGTTAGTATTAAAGATGGAGTACTGTTCAATGCACTTTAAAATAGTAAGAACCCATGAGTTGCCAATAGTGATAACTAAAACACCAGGCAGTCTGCTTCAGGGGTCTCTGGCAGGTGCTAAGGACTGTGCGGGAAGTGGAGTAGTGATTTGCTTTAAGGTAAACAGATGCAGAGCCAGTCTGTCCCATATCCAATGTGTGTACTACTGACTCAATCAAAGTGGATGAGGCACCAAGCAAGTGTTTAAAGTTAGACTGTGCAGCTGAACCACCGTTTAGAGAAGGAATATAGACTTTCCGCTCATTAAGACTGTCCAACTTGGCTTGGGACACATCTCAAAACTCCCTGATGATAATGACCGTGCTGGCTATTGAGGCTGAGCTGAAAAATAACAAGTGTGAAATCATGGAGCAGGCGCTACGCTGAACTACTAATGGCTTTGTCTGGAAGACTCTCTGGGTCCAATAAAAATCATTTAGGTCGCCAACCTTCGCGCTCCTAACAAGCACATTAGGAGCTGCTGCATTCCACTGTGCGCATGCCTCTAAGGCATCCCAATAGCCATGTCATGCAGCTATCCGCACATTTTAAGGTGTTCCACAGACGTTTTGGAAATCCTACAAAATGTCTGAGAATTTTTATGAGCTGGCAGGTTACAGGAAGGGTACTATGCATCTAGTTATATAAGCACATAAGATAGATTTTGCAACAAATAGGCAGGAAAATATTCCACCGTAGGAAAATAAAAGATACAAGATAATATGTTATAGCAAATGCCGGGCACATCGAGACACATCTGTGTATTAAGTAAACAAGAAAGAATACAGTGCTGCTCTAAATAAGACATAACTAGATAACCGCACCTAGGCACACGTTGCAGAGAAATTAACTATTATTTGAGATTTTATCAGCACAACTGGATTTCTGGCATTGTAATGAGAAGCTTTCCAGCTTTTTAAAAAGCTAGTTGTATTAAAATAACAAACAATAAGACAGTGCTACTAGTGTATTTTCTAAATGACACTTTGCCACCCTTTGCATAAAACACGACTGCCTTTTCTGAAATTAAAAAGCATAATACACACTGTAAACACTCGCGTGCTTTTACAGTACTGTCATAGCGAATAATTTGCTGCGCTTACGGTATGGCTAACCTCTTCTGTTCACACGCGCCGCTCAGGGAGACAGCGCATGCTCACGTTTAAGGAACCCAGAGTGGCAGGGAGTCCTTAACCGTAATCGAAAGAGTGGGGCCCTCCCACAGAATTTGGGAAATGTGTAGTCTTTGAAGAAGATGTTGGGTATTCAAGAGTAGGAAACCAAGGTAATGAAACACCACCACCTTCTGAGAGAGCCCCTGCTGATATGAGATTAGCCAAACTGTTGGTAAAAATAGGTGACATTGACCAATACAACCACTGAGCACTACTGGCTCAATTTGACTAAAATGGGCATAATAATCTTTGTAAACTGATTAAACAGACTTATTTAAGTGAGGCTCATCCCCGCGTCCCACATCCCATAAGAATACATATAGGCGCTATTTAAGGACACTGGTGACTCGAGTCCTGGGCGCTGGTGCTCACTCCCCCTGTGGCTTTAGGACCACAGAGTATACCCTCATGTCTTTTAGGGCAAGGAAAGCTGGGACATGGCAAGAGGGGGCCCTTCTTGTTTTTATATGATGAGAAATTAATTTATTTCCCTGTGCCACATATGGCATACAGAAAAACTACATTTATAACTGAGACTAGGAAAATGTAGTCCAGTTGGAATGACACAAAAGAGGCCCTATTCACAGCTCTGTACGTCTATACACTACAATAACCATTTTGTTAGCTGTCAAATACACCCTGAGAGGAACAGCCACACACGTGGACTGACAGAACCTTTCCCATGCCTTGGGTCTTTCATCCTCCAACCGCGTGGCCTGTCAGAACATCTCTGCGGTTGAGATATAAAAGGGCCCATTCCTCCTAAATGTTTTTTTTACCTATCAAGAAGGAGGGGGTGTGAGGAGGAACAGGAACAATCTAGAACTGTGATTAAGCAGTGCATATGTCCCCTTTTGCCTTCTATCTTCTGTAGGAGACTGGCTCAGTATATTGTGTACATCTATAGGTGAGTCACCCTTCACTGAGTCCAGGAAACCCTTAGTGATAAGTGTAGGAGGTTCTAGACAACCAGGGTTCTCAGAGGGGTAGCTGTGGGTAGCAGCTAATGCTTAGCAAGGAGGGTGTAAAGCAGTTGCAAATACCACATATGTCAGTCATATGTACACACAGGAATGACCAACACCAGTGTTAGAAAAACTTTTGTATTGTAACACACACACTAGAACTCACTTTGGTATATCACCTAACCATAGATATGATCATACATATATATACTTAAAAAAAAGGTGTGTACAGACATATAATAACATGTGCCCCTATTGGGGTGGGGGCGGTCAAACCATATACTAAGTAAATGGCACGTGAGAATCACTCCCACCCCAAACTATCACCCAAGGACCCTTAGGATTGGGGAAGCACAGGAACACCCAAGGTAAGTAAGTAGGATTCCCAAGGCACCCATGTGTGGAGGTGTACCCCAGGTTAGGTGTCCATAGGATAACGTTGGGAAGACGTGGTTGGAGTTTGAGTTTCGAGAACTTAGGACCCTTCTCAGAGGACCCCAAAGATGCTCGTTGGTACAAGGGAAGGCGGATAGTGCCCCCACATGTGGATACTCAGAACAGTGGAGTACCTACACCAGGGAGCCCAGGTGAATATGGGTGAAGTTGTGTCGGAACCTCCAACTGAAGTTAATGGTGACCTCGGTTTTCCAGCTGCTGTTGTGACCCGTGGGGCAGGTCGGTGGAACTCAGGCATGGATTTCTGAAGAAGTGGACATAAGGAAAGAGGAAACCGAGTCCAGACCACCTGGAGATGTCCAGACAGTGAAGGAGGGCAATGCCCACCCTTCTAGAAGATGCTTTCCTGACAGACAGTGGACAAAGAAGTATATCTGTAAAGTTCAGGGGATGCAGTAAGGCCCCTGTAGCTGTCTACGAGCTGTCCCACATTGTTTGTTGGACTGCATAGGGGTCAGTGGTTAGCGGAGCCACCAACAAGCCTTGGCAAATGCAGGTAAGCGTTGCACAGAGATTGCAGGATTTGTGGGGACCAGCAAGGGCCAGGTGACCCAACCTTTGCAGGTAGGTCAGGACCAGCCATCAGCAAACAGGAGAGCCAGCAGGAAACTATGGAGCCCCCACAGCAGGACCCTCTGACAGCAGGCACAAGGATCCACAGGGAGGCCTCAGCAGCAAGGGATGCCCACGTCGCAGGAGTTGCAGAGAGGATGTCATTCTTGGATCTGAGGAGCACTGAGGCCGGGCTTTTCGGAGCTAGGTGGTGTTCAGATTGAAGAGCAAACAAGCCTTGGTAATGACAAACAAACACAGAGCACATGGGTTCCAGCCAAGCAGCTCCAGCGAGGGACCACAGACTTCTCAGTTGCAAAGAAGACAGGTCAGACCTCTAGAAAGCCACAGAAACATGACCTGTGTTGTAGAGCCGGAAAGAGTCTATGGGACAGCAGGATTCACAAATCGGTCATCAACGCTAAGGTGTTTGCAAATGCAGGGGAGTGGAATGACTCCTTCACTCCAAGAGAAATTCCTTCTTGCTGTCCTAAGTGCAGACAGAGTCCTAGTGACTCTGGAGGTTGCACGGCCCCAGAGGTTGCAGAAGTCTTGCAGAACTTCGAATAAAGTTGCAGTAGGAGGCCTCCTACTAGTACTGTCTTGCTCTCAGTCACAGCAAAGTTCAGCAATGGTTTTGGTGCCCAGGTTGTAGAAGTGACTTGCAGAGGAGACTTGCAAACGGATCTTGAAGTCTTGCAGACAAATCAAGGGTCCCACCCTCAGGGGAGCCCTTAAGTAACCCAGGAAAGAGGTTGGGCACTTTCTATCAGGGGGAGGGGGGTCAGGGACATCATCCAGCTGGACTAAACAGTGAGATGCTCCCAGTGGCCTCTGCTCATCTTATTTCCAAAATAGGTGTACCAAGTGGCCACCTGGCTGAGCTCTGTGCGCCGCCCTAAGGGAGGAGCTGGACAGGAGGGTGGTCACTCCACTGTCCTTTGTGTGGTTTCATGCCAGAGCAGGGGGCTCCTGCACTACAGTGAACATGTTTATGCAAGGAGGGCACCAAATGTGTCCTTCAAAGCAGTCTGGTGGCGCTCAGAGGTGCCCCAAGCCCAGTGACACCAATTGTTAAGGGAGAGGTGGTCACACTTCTCTTCATGAAATCCTTTGTTCTGCCTTCCCCTGCCCGAGTTAGGCTCAACAGTAGAATGGCAGAACAGTGTCTGGGGTTGGCAGCAGCACAGGCTGGCATGCAGACCCTGCAAGGCTGTACAGGTAGACATGGGGGATACTCTGGGGAACCCCCAAAGCACATGGTATCATGCAACTCGCACTGGAATCAGTGTAGTTGCATGATTCCGACAAGTTTGACACCAAATATGCCTAGGTTCCGATAAGCTATTGTGTAGCTGGACATCTCATGTTGACCAGTGTCCACTACATACCTTAGGATGAATTGCCCACACTTACAAAGACCAGAAAATGAAGTCTAGAGCCTAGCACCATGCCCTTGGGCTGAAGGGCCAACCTTAGGGGTGACTTATAGGGTCAGAGTACAGTGACCATGATATGAGACACACCTTGTATCTGGGGTGAAAGGTGCATGCACCATTTCACACAGGCTGCAATGGCAGGCCTGTAGTCACAGTTTGCATGGGCCCCTGTGGATGGCGCAATACATGCTTCAGCTCATGGGGGACCCCTGGAATACCAATGTCCCGGGTACCTAACTACCATATACTAGGGGCTTCCATGGGTGCACCAGTATGACAATTACGGGTTGTAAAAATTACTTACCAACTAAATTTAGGGGAGAGAGCACTGACAACGGTGTCCTTGTTAGTAGGATCCCCGTGTATTACAGTCTGAACATACTGACACCAGACAAAAAGCAGGGGTAACTATGTCAGAAGGATGCTACTTTCCTAAACCTTTCTCTACAACCTGCCTCTACTAGGAAAGGTCTGTCATAGGAAAACACACCCAGGATAAGTTCAATTGTGTGCATTTCTCCTTGCAAATTGAGGGCGTGCGTACAAATGCACAAGCCATACCCTCTGGATAGTCCCATTTCCCACCAATTCTGAAGCCATATGCTCAACATACCCATACACAGGCAAGTGACCTTCATTAAGTTGAACTGCACATTTTGCTATTATTTTTAGGCCTGACGTTAGCCAAGACCTTTTGATTTTACTCAAATGATATACTTATTTATTAGACATTTCTCCATCAAACGGTATGTTGCTGTGCCATTCCACTTACTACAGGATACAACACAGGGCACTGGGTCAGCCCATTTCAGCAATTGGCTAACTAAATTATAAGTGATGGCCTTACACTCTTTCACAAGAAGCAATCCACATGCAAAGTAGTTCCGTTCAGAGCCAAGGACAACTATGGAAGAGCGCGTTTTTTAAGAGTTAAAACATATTTTTGGTTTTAGGCTTTTTTTATATTGCAGAATGCCCTCCACACCCTCAGCAATACGGTTTTACAAATACCATGATAAAACAAAAGCTAACCTGACCTACTGGCTTTGGCAATGCCGACTTCACATGTATTTGGCCAATGCAGATAATTGTACAACACAATAGTGAAATTTTTAGTTTGTTAAATTTATTTGCAAAACGTTCCCTTTCGACAGAAAATTATTTTTTCCACTTAATTACAGAATTTGTAAACCTGGGGATGTATAACAACCCAAGACGAGCTCTGCAAACTTTGATTATGAACGCTTGTATCCTAGTCACAACTTCCCCTGCATACACAGATAAAATGAAGGCTTTGAAACTGTGGTCTGAATAATATATTATAGTTTGTTCATTTCTCTCATATAATTAAGACAGCATTGTTATTACAATAATTACAATTTACAGATGATGGTGAAAGAATATTAGCTATCCCACTAACAACGTGAAAAACCTTAACTTGCGAAAGATGAACCCCTTTTTAAAAATACACGTTTTCAAAATTTCTAATGAGTAGCACTTACCTACAAATTACATTTGACCTGGCTTTATGTGATGTATACTAGGATACATTATCAACACCATTTTAAGCTGCAGATCACTTTCAAGGAACAGCAAAACGCATGTTTAGGTCTTCGGAGACCAGCCATACTCGAAACACGTGCATCTTCTACTGTGAAACAGAATAACCGGTTTCTTATGTCAATGTGGCACACTCGGGTAAACACCATACGGTATGTCGGGTACATAAAGCGTACCCTCTCTAGTCCTAGCCATGTATTTTTCAGGCAAAACTGAGCTACGTTAGCTTCCCTAATGTGCCCATGAGCATTATTTAGGGAGCCGTTCAGCAATCTTAACACTGCCCACCATCTCGTTGAACCACATCGTATGGGCCATAACAACTGTGACGTATAATAACTTAATTCACATTAGGTGCGCCGCATCACATATGGATTGTGTCATTGTAGCATATGCTAAATATTTCCTTTTGCTTGCCCAAATTAGATCAGGGAGAAGGCCGGTTAACTCTGTAAAGAATGGCTTCTTTAACAACATCGCCATCACCACCACCACCACAAACAAGTAGAGCAGACATGGAAGTATGATAATTTTAATAATAGAAACCCATTTCATGGGTGAGAGGGGAAGGTGGTTCCAGAAGGGCAAAGCAGACCTAATTCTGGCAACCGCTTTACCCGTCATCAGACATTCTTCAGCGTGATATACTCCAAGGTATTGGAAGGCGTTTGGTTCCTGCTTCAAACGACGAGGGGTGATCCCGTCAGAAATTAGTTCGCTCACCCCAGAAGAAATCAGGAACAAGCAAGACTTCACCAATTCACCTGCAGCCCAGGGAAGTGCTCGAAGTCCTCCAGCACTTGCATGACAACCTTTGGGGAAGACTGGGGTCCCAGAAGATACAACACCTTATCTGCGTAAAATTAAATCTTATAGACCCCATGTCCAACTTAATGCCCCATTCCCAGTTCCTCTCTTGCATCTTACAAGCCAAGGACTCCATACCTACTGCGAATAATACAGGGTCAATGTGGGCACCCCTGTCAAGTACCTGTCATTATCACCCAAGTTTCAGATGCCAGTGGGCTTCCACATAATATCTATTTCCAGCCCACAATCTCAGCCCCCAGGCCGCACCTTTCTAAAACAGCCTTCTCAGGTTCCATGTGATGCTCAGTGTAGGGATAAACCTGTTCTTTAAGTTTTCAATCCCCAATGTAGGGCACCAGTCTGTTTGCTATTACTTTACCCAGAGTTTTATTGTCCATGTTGAATAAAGAGAGGGGATGGTACAACTTTATGTCCAGAGGCTTTTTAGCAGGATTTAGTAGAACGACTATCATAGCTGCACAAGTCGACTCTGGAAATGATCAGCTCAGAGTGCATGCTGGTATAGTATTAAAAGCTAGTATGCCAATGATCCTTCCAAAGTCTTATAGAACTCAGCCGGGAACCTGTCCATCCCTGGTGCTTTGCCCGTTGGGCTATAGCTTCTGAGATCTCATTGACTGTCCGCGGGATACTCAGCGCATCTCTGCCATCTGGGGCAAACTAGACATGTGAATCCCTGCTGAATGACTCCTTGAGAACCTCATAAGAGGCTGCGTTGAGGGACTTACAGTAGTCAGCAAAAATCTTATTGATGCATAATTGTGTGTATAGTTTAGCCTCCAAAGATCATAGCGTGAATCTCCTTCCACTCCTCCTCATCCACTACCAGCCTTGTCAAAAGGCACCCCCTGCTCACCCTTCCCTCCCCATGTTGCCTGGCAACATATTTTCTATAACTGAGACACTTAAGATGCAGCATCAAATAATAATATTCTTTATTTTTGTTGTGCATTGTCTGCACTTCTCTGGCGCTGTAACTCCTCCCAATTCTAGTATACACATCTCCCGCTCTAAATATGTTATCTGCTGGACCAGTACCTTACTAGACGTGTAAGTAATTACCAGGCACACACCCATAAGACTACCTTAAAAGCCTCCCATTCAAAAGAAATTCTATTGCCATTCCCCTTGTTCTCCCGGAAGTAAAGTGTAGTATTTTCTCTATATTTGTTTGAAGTGTATGTCCAGAAGCACATCTGTCTGCCACCTCAATGTAGGCATGAGGTGCCTCAGGCCCCCTATCTCCACTACAATGCACTGTGGTTAGAAAGTATTCTGCAAAAGTACTCCATGCCTGTTATCTCCAGGCCCATGTCATGTTGACTTAGAAACGTGTATAGTCGGGTATGTACTATGAGTATGGGGGAGTTCTATAAATATTCAGCCTGTGTCTGGTGCTGTTCTCTCCAAATCTCAGTCAACTGCCAGTGTAGCAGCCATGTGTTAAACTGTCCAGAGAACAATTTGTAGGTGGCCTGCTGCAGAGGCTGCACAGATCTATCCTCTTGAACATCAACCACCATATTATAAACCTCTCCCAATACCCATGCGCAGTCCGGTAGTGTAGCAAGTCTATTATTCAGGGAATGCAGAAACTGAATTTGATTGACATTGAGCACATGTAATCTCACCACTGTCAAATCCCATCTTTCTAAAGTGCCCACAAACAGGACCTGTTGTACAGCCATTTTTAGAAGTGTTTTTTAGACATGTTATTTTAGAAACTAGGCCTGCCGCTTGTGCACTTTAGCCCAGTTACGTTTAATTCAGTTTAATTTTATTATTCTAGCACAGGCCACATTTGCAGTGCTGTTTTATTCTTTTTTATCTAGTTGTTCTTTCACTGAGGAAAGCATTGAGTTTTTGTCAAGACATTCTTTTCTCTTTGTGCTTTCCTCAATGCTGCAGCGAGATAGAGTTGTCGGCAAAGTGGTACGCTGTGTCTCCAATATTCACTGAAACATACACTTCCTTACGTGGGGACATTTACCTAGAACATCAGCTGTTATTATAAAAACACTTCTCTGTCCCATACACATCAGAGGGCGATTCCAGCCAAATGACCACGACAGTATGCTGATTGCCTTTGCTACAGCTGCTTGCTTAGACTACCGGATTCCTGGCCTCCAGGGGGACGGTGTCTTTCTACACAACTGGCTTCCTTGTTCAGGTACGGGGGATGATGTCTCCCCAGGGGAGAAACCTGAAGGATGGATTAGGGTTATTATGCTGTGCTCTAAAATAGCTTAGGTAGGAACCACATATTATGCATAGTGACAGTATGGTGGGGACTTTCCTGTGTTTCACTCTCCTTGTCACCATTTTGCTTCTAGCGTGTTTTATCATCCTAGTTATTGCAATTCTTACAATTTTAGGTAAACTAGAGCTTATTCAAAAATCTTATGGATCCATTCTCTACCTCTGTTTGTCTTTGCAGGTGGTAGACTAATATAACTGAGAGAAAAGGATAAGATCTGATCGACCACGATTTCCCTGAGAAGTCATTTTTGTCATGCACCTAGTTGCCACAATCATCCCTGCTCTTGGGCAGAGATGATACGCTGCTAGTTAGCCGGAAAACCAGATTAGGCTGACAGCTGTCACATGGTGTGGGACTGGACTCGGGTCCCCACAATTCAGGTGATTCTGCTGCCGGAATCCAGTAGACTCATTAGGATAATGAGAGCCTAAGCAATAATATCTCTCTTCATAGTCGACCATTTGTGTGTTTAAACTTCAACGGGGCATTTGGCCCACCCATTCCTAGCTATCTCTAATGCTTTGGTGGAGTGTGCAGGTCTAGCCAACCATTGTGTAAGTGTCATCGTAATGGTCTCTCTAACTTCTTCAGCAGTGAGTGTATGCCTCTCACCAAGCTGGTGTTTGTGTAATTACCCCGCCACCCCATTACCTTAACATTGGTAAACATAACGCAAATACCATTTGATGCATATGTGGTGCATGTAGAATCAAAAAAGGGAATTACAATACATTTAGTCAGTCATCCCTGATCACTCCAGAAATAAGCATAAGCAAGTTGCCCATGATTGGTTGTTGTACACCTACCCTCGCCGTACTACGCTGTCCCCTTTGGTAGAATTTTGCATGCTATACCATGTGGGTACACTTCATCTATAGGAACCTACAATTAACACTTAAGAACACATTTCCCTGAAAGTGTTGCACAACTGCAGGGGTCTTGAGCCTTTTCACCATGTTGGATCCCACTCAGTTCTAGTTTTGCCACTGTATCTGACATCAAGGTGACATCAAGGCCAGTGCCAAGCACTTCGGTCAATGAGGTGTCCTCTGCATCATCTGAGTTGCAAGTGGACCCCAGCTCAGAGTCCAAAGAATGAACATCCTTGTCCCTATATTTGGATACATCATGAACCAATCTGTCCTGTTCCCAAGCTGCCAGCTCTGGCAAGGGTCTGCCACCATGTGGAGTCTGTCTGCCAAGTTAATTTCTTTCTGCTTCTGGACATCTTATAATTTGCTCATGTGATCTGACTTGGGGATGCTCATTGACTTCATCCATTCCCAAGCCCCATTAGGGTGCAAAAAGAAAAACGTGTTTCCAACAATAATTCATAACAAACGTGGCCAGGTAAAGAAGCTCAAAGCGAACATTCTTTTGCCTCTGTGCTTTTTACATGTCTAAGAAGGCATTCAATTGAAACAGGATATGAGATGTGTAGTCAGGGAAGATATGTATGTTGATATTATCAATGGTCATTGTCCATGTTCCCATGCCTTTTGCAGGGTCTTGTGGCAATCTCAGAAGTTTAGTAGCAAGGCCACCATAGGTCTCACATTTGACTAAGAAGGTCCGAGTCTCCCAAATTGGAACCCATATCCTGCCATATATTGTGCCATTCACAAGCATACACATACAGTACATTAATTTAATATATATACACTATACAGCACTGTAGTCTTCATGTACTGTACCACTCAGGCACACACCCAGCACATACATTTACCAAGCATGCACTGCACAGCAATATCCCCTTCATATATTGTAAGACTCACAGGCACACCTACATCCAGGAGGCACATGTATTTACCATGCATGCACAGCACTGAATTAAGTCTGTAGTGTACCCTTCTCAGGCACACACACACATACTCAGCACAGATACACCACTCATGTGCTGTGCAGCTCTTCATAGCAACCTGATGTAAGCAAAGGGGTTAGTTAAGCACACAGCTGCGGAATTTTGAATGAGTGAGCATGTTGGGCTCACTCCAGTGTCAGGTTAAAGAGGACCTGTTTATTCCTACAGATCACTACACAGTATGCTCTCACCACCTCGCTCGGACTGCTTTACTTCTGGTAAAGGTAGTAGCTTTTCAGCACTATAATGGCTTTGCTTTGGATGCCCCTTCTGGTTCAACAAGACCACAATCCATGAGACAGGCCTACGTCATGGTGCATACGCATGATCCATGCTTGCCTACAACAACAAAAAACACCTTTAGAGATCCAGACATCAGTAAAGCTGGGGCACTTAGGGCAGGGGTGCATGTCCACTAACATGCAGAGAACCTTTCCGTTCAACCACAGGCCCTTCTAGCGTGGCCTCGATTTTTTTCAGTACACTTTGTGTCAAACTGATCATCAGATTTTGTGCCAGCTTGCCTCTCGAGTCCTGGACGGTTGCTCCCTTTTGGATGCACCATCTTCATTGCATCAGCAGGATTTGAGTCTCAAGTGAGCATAACGCCTGTGCCTTCCTCCGCAGGGGACCTATTGTTTAGCATGCGTCCATATAACGGTGTTGATGAAGACATTCTGCATCTGGCTGTAACAGGATCTTTTTGTTGTCGTAATGGTGCCTGCCACCTTGGTCAGTACTGGAGCAAGCCACGGAAGCCTGGCAACCCCACCATCACCACATAGTGTCTTTGCGGCCAAGGCACAATACAGAGCGTCCAATCCGCCTCCTTATCCGAGTCCCCCTCAATCCCCCTTATTGTCTTTCCCTTGCAGATACTTAAACTCCCACCTCTTCAATAAGCCATCACAGGTAGCTACTTATGGTGTATTGGCTCCAAAAACTGATCCAGTTACTCTGGGCAATGCTTTTATTTTTTAATTGAATCTAAGATCTAGCAGGCTGGCACCTCCATACAATCCTGGTGTCTCAGCAGTGTTACAGTCCCAGCTTTGCTTGCCTCTGATAGGCCCCCATGCCAAAGGCTCGACATCAATGGTGCCAAGAGCAGCATTGGCAGTCTGCCATGTCACTCTGGGAACTCTACCCCTTCTGGCAGTGCCCAGCAGCAGCTTCCATCTCTGCCCCGAGGCCGCTATGTAGACAACGTTTGCTACACATCAATCTGCCTGGCCACCATTTTGATTTCAATTGCTACTATTTTGATCTTGGTTTTCTCCTCTGTCGGGCTCACTGGGGCTTGGCACATGTCAGGCAATGCAGAAGTGATTTCCACGTTCCCACTGGACCAAATTTGCCGATAGGTGACCCTTAACTCAAGCATGAGAAGTGTCTATTCTGGATGGATGGATGTTGGGAGTTATGGTACAGAGGGCTCACTCCATCATGCATTTAGCAACGCCCCTCCAAATAACTTGACTACTAATCGGTACTTCCAACAGCAGCTTCCTCCTCTCGTGAATCAGTACCAAACTAATGCACACTCCATAGAGGCGAATCTGAGAAGTGGATATACAGCAGGGAGGAACACGGAAAATAACACTCCCAGCAGACTTGAGAAGCTATGCCCAGTGAAAGTATGGACAGATGCCAATATGACTGCCTCGTAAATGCCCAAAACTGGAACAACCGGTGCTATGACTGTAGTGGTGTCTTTCACCATAGTGAAATGAACCCTAAGGCCCCCCCTGAGGACAGTCTGATGCAGATTATAGTCCAATGTAATAACATCTATTTCTGGACTGTCTTCCCCATTTTGGCATTGGTGAACCAAACCAACAGTTGATAATACGAAAGGTACTCCAGAGCGCTATCTAGAAACAAAAGGCATGAGTGGGTCTAAACACAAAAGCCTCACCTATTTAGATGCATGAGAGACCAAAAAAAAAAGCGATGGGAGAATGACAGATTGCCCCATGTGGAAAGGTGATACCACATTCAGAAAAAGGATACACAGGTTTCAAGCACCATATTGTCGGGGAAAAGGTACCATACAGAGGCTAAATGACAAAGCCTTGAAATCAATGATGTGAACACTGAAGTAATGGCAATAAGAAACACCGTTTGTAATGTCAAAAGACTCAGAATATAGGTTAAAAGATGGGTGACGTTAGCACACATCAAAAAATTTCGAACTGAATTAGTTTCTCACAGCAATATAAGGAAAGGGAGCAAGGGGTGACCTATGTAAAAGCGTTTTCAACTAACAAATCACAATCAGTGGTTTAAATAATGAAGGCTGATCAAGGAAATGAAGGCAGGCCATAGGACCAATAAGTAATCCATAACTGTGTCAATAGCAAAGCCTTGCCAGGACAGAGACAAAACAATAACAGATCAGGAAGTTTTTCCCGTAGGGAGATCAGCTTGCTTCTCCTCACACCACGCTGTAAATATGTAGAGTAAAAGAGAGGCAAGCTGTCAGAAAGCTATCCACCACTCCCGTAGGGAGACTGAAACCTTTCAGTAGGTTCCTCTCAATCTCCATCCATGGTGGGTAGATTCTGGAGGTTTGTGTGAAAAACTAGGCTGTGCTGCTAGGACTGGAGATCACCTGAAGAGGCAGCCAAAGTGGAATGTGTATACTCAGAATCAGAAGTATGGAGTACCAAATTCCCCGAGCCCAGTGCTTGCTCCAGTGTGACTTTTTTCAGCACCCCTGGCATCAGAGCTAGGATGGAAAGAAATACAGGAGGCTGACCTCCAACTGAAGATGGAACATGTCTACTAAAGTCCCTATAGAGGTAAACACTAGGGTGTAAAATAGAGGCCAATTAGTATTTTCCAAGGAGGAAAATAAGGTATGATTAGGGCATGTCCCACTGTGCTATGATACCCTCTGCCACCTCCATGAGCAGATGCCATTCATGGTGAGCAAGACATCTGCTGAGTTTGTGCCCCCTGACATTAAGAGATCCCACTAGATGACTGAAGGAGACCCCATAAAATGCTACCAAGCACTATATCAGGCTATGACTTTGCATTCCTGTCAGATGGTATACAACTCCAAAAGATCAATGAGATGGTGTTGATCCACTAGAGGTCTCCAATTCCCACTTAATTCGGGTGGTGTGTCTGAATGAGAGATGATGCATCCCTTAACCACAGCAACCTCTAGAGGGGGTACAGGGAACAGCCTGCTGTGAGTCAGTCTGGTGTCAGTTATCTATCACTTGAGATTCCACAGTCTCAGAGGGACGGATTTGTCCAAGAGGGCTGCCAAAAGTTGGGAGCATTGCAGAAGCAGGTTCCAGCAATACAGAGCCTTTCGATACCAGCAGGATGTAAGATGCCAACAGGCTCAGTAGCCACAGAACCATCAATGGTGGAACAGTAGCTCTCGCTTGAAACATCAGGATCACAGCATGAAGCCCCCAAGGTTAACAGGACGCTGTTTTCTGCAGGTGGTCTGAGGTTAGTTGAGGTGAGTCCATTTTCACTAGGCAGTCATTGAGGTGCTAGGACATATGTATTGCTAAATTGTGAAATGGGCCACGACTACTGACCTTTGTAAAGACGCGAAAGGCCAATGTAAGACCATAAGGCAAGAGAGAGAAATGGAAGAGGGAGGATCCGACTACAAAGTGAAAATACTATCTGTGGGAGTGAATGACTGATGCAGAATCCCTGCAGGTCCAGGGATATCATTATAGCCTCGTAGTCCAAGGGTAGCAAAACCTGTGCCAAAATCTCCTTGAACTTCTTTAATAACTCTGAAGTCTAAGATTGGTCTTCAAGCCCCTTTCCTTCTTGCAGACCGGGAATTGATGAGTGTAATTGCTCATCCCTTGCTCTGCCTCTGGAACCTGCTGATATTCCTCCAGCCCAGCAACATCAAGAATTCTGGCAAGCTTTGCTGACTACTGGGTGAAAGCAGGGAAAATCTGAGGAGTTTCCAGAAAGGGAAGGGGATAACCAAAATGGACAATATGGAGAACCCACAGAGTGAGTGCCTGTGGACCAGGCAATGTCTTATCTACAGACCTATAGGCCCTAGATGCCCATTCAAAGACAAACTAAAGGGGTTTGGAAGTGTTTACTGGAAATGAAGATTTATGCTGCAGCTCTCCCTTGACCTTTGGTACAGCCTCTACCTCTAGCGCCAAGAAAATAATTAACATTGCTGGATGGGCTTAACGGATGCCTCTTGTAGAAGGAGAGTCATTTAGAGTAACCTTGAAAATTCATGCATTGTTGGTGAGCCATAGCTAAGTTTTGGAAATGCTCCTGAACCACATCAGCCTCTTATCCTAAAAGGCTGGTTGCATTAAAGGGAATATCCATCAATGATGCTGGACATTTCCAGAATTTTTGGTGAAGTGCATCCAACTATGTCACACGATAATGAAAATCGTGTACATTGGTTGAAAAGCAAGTCTGTACTGTCCCGATTGGAATTTATAACATACTTAGCTGCATCTTGTCCATCATGAAACATTTGGATGAAGGAGTTATGTAGGTTGACAGACAGCACTGGAACAACCTCACATGCTCAGAAGTTGTAACTGTAGTGACCAACACTAAGAGGTCATTCATTTTCATGTAGTGCCAGACTGCCCAAAGAGAATCTTTCCTGACCTTTGTGTCAATTCTCTTGAACCCCCTTTCAGGAAGTGTTATATTAAAAGTTAGTTGGAATTCACCTTGCAAGTGCGGGCTACAGCACTAGGGTCTAGGGAGTGGGATGCTGTGGCAAGAACTTAGACCGGATATTGGTCGCCCTTTAATGCCTAGCAGTAGGGAGATTCACCACCCATACATAAAATGGTTTATATCAGGTCGAGACCTGTTAAATGTTGACAGTAATCTAGAAATAGAAGGTAGTGGTTGCTAAATTCTTGCACGAACATTGGCTTTGGTCTCCTGAGTGGGAATGGACAGTTCTAGCATTCCTGATACCATCCTGACCACAACTTTAAAATAAACATTTCTTTTTTATCAGAGGTCCCAAAGGTGAATCAAAAACAGATTCCTGAGAGGTACCTAAACCATTGTCATTCTGTAAGTCGAGATGTAAGCTAGTGCTAGTAAGAGTATGAGGGTGTAGTAGGTTTTCTGCCTTCTCCTCATCATCATCCCGGTAGGCAGGTTGAGCACCTTGCATTGCATCAGAGTCAAACCCCAAAAAAGCCTCCATCCTCAAGAAGTATTCCTGTTGGAAAACAGGATTTGAAAGAAAGTAATCCTCCACAACTATATAGGGTAACAGAGGTTGAAACCTAACTGAGGAAAGATCTAGATCTAGGGACAAGGCAGGAGCTGGGCCCAGATTAGGAACTGAAGTCAGATCAGGAATTGGAAGTGGCAGCACTGATGGGGGTATGACCGGTGAGAACAGCAGCACAGGGGTGGAAGAACGGCTCGGGGCTACTGGTGTAGGTGATTGTCTTCATCCAGGGATGTTAGGCACATAGGTAGGATGTGCCATAAGCAAAACATGACTGAGTCCTCACTGGGTCTGCAGGGCCAAAGGACGCAACAGTGGAACTGACATAAGTAGGACCGGAGTTTGGATCAACATTGAAGTCTGTGAACAAAAAGTAACTGAGAAATCTGCGCTGAGAAATATCCCACAGGAAAAATAAAACTACTGTATTATAAGTGAACTGTAAATTCTTTGGTAGCACCACGAAGTTTCTGGCAACCATTCAACCTAAGCACATTGAATGAACCTGTATTTCGATAGTGAATCCATCATAAAATCTATAGCAAGACACACTAGCACTTTTTGTATAGAAAACATCATTTCCTCAGAGACAAAAATGTTATCATCTAATTCTATTCTTACCACTTTCTGTGCCATTCCTTTTTTCCAGTACGCCACATAATCCTTCTAAAGCTTCCTACAAAAAGTTATGTATAGGACTGATACTTCAGCCTGTGATTGACAATATCATTAGATTCAGACTTACACACAATAATTTCTATTTCTATCCAACATTTTCGGCAAGTGATGGGGTAGGAGAGGGGGGCCAACTATAAACCAACGTCTTTATGATACACTTAACAACTCGAATTATTAGAACATCACACCATTAAACCAATAATACACCTGTTAGAATAAGGTAGCATATGCAAAATTTGGACAGTAGTGGGGGATATTTGTTATTCCTTAGTAATTCAGTGATTCTTATCACTACATCACTTTCACCAAGAAATACTCCCGAAAAAGCATAACTTTCTTATATATATATATATCACTATATCTGTATAAAGAAAGAAATTGCAACCTGAAACGGCATAAACCAGTATCACACACCCATACAAAATCTGTGATATTTATCACTCAATGAGGTACATTCACATATGTTCTGATAAGAGCACAAGAGTAACAATGAATTACACTACCTACCACTTTCTGCAGAAAGTACACACATCATGAGAAATTGACAGTGGATTTAAGTCTAAGGTTCACATAGAAAAATGTCATAATGTAAGGACGGCAGAAATACAGAATGAGTATCATTACTGGTAGGCTGTCACTCAACACTGGCCTAACTGAAAAATAATAAGTATACAAAAGCTGTATCCTGCAGAGATAGGAAACAAAAGCACTATCATGAAATCTGCATTAGTGGCACTCATGTAACATATATAAAATCACAGGCTCTCAATAGGAGCAAACTCACAGGGAATACAAACTTAACAGGAAAAAGCCTGCACAATGTAAAAAGATGCAAAACTAAACCACAGTGGCACAGAATGTACCATAATGAACATAGCAGAAACAAACACCCCTTAACAAGGGACGCACATCTGTAAATCAACTACTGTTTTACATGTTATTCAATGCAAGAAATGCACACAAGGTAAAACTTGTCAGAAGCTAATTACGAAGTATAACATTAGCTTTCAGCATGGCAATTTACTCTTCGGAAGCCCGGAAACTCATCTGAAGCATGCCTCAATGATCATCGCTTAGCACCACCGTCTTCAATGCATACATGTTCCCTCGGCCAACATCACCCACAGACGCAACATCAACATCCTCTCCTACATTGAGGACAGACAAATCATGCCATCCCTCTCAGAATAAGCATTCTCTTACATTGCTCTTAAAGTGCAGACCACCCTCCCACTCCACCTCAGAGGCTCTTCCTCTCTTATTGAATTCCATCAGACACAGAAGAACTGGTTTCTCAATTAACTAACCTAACATAGGAAGAGCTAGGCACACACACTTGCTCAGCACCAGGATATCCTTGTGGGTGACAGTGTACTTTACAAATACATAAAACAGCGAGGAACTCTTGGCTAGTTCGCTAACATTAAAGACCATCACTGTACTAATAAATAGAGCTTGTGGAGAAAAGACTATAGGGTGAGAAGGAAAAAAAATCAAAAGAGGAAAGGATTACCCAGTTGTGTGCAAGCGAAACATTTCCATCTCTACAAGAGGCACACACATATTGGACAACACATTATTAATAGTCAAACTTCTATGACCACTACCTAGAAAAGGACTTTCAAGACATTCTTCACTTAGTTGAAGATCACCAGAAAAATTAGATACTATATTAGGCGATTTAAACACAAAACTAGAACCATATGATAATGCAGGGATAACAGAATAGCTGTAGTGGCACTGACCTGAATCACTTCCGGTCCCAGACCGGACATGGTATCTGAGATGCACTGACAGCAACAGAATCAGAACAGTCATCTTTTCCGAGATGGCAGAGGTACAACTCTGAGGGATCACTTTTCCACCAGACAATATGTACTTAATTTAAGAAACCCAAAGCGCACTGGCATATAGTAAACTATCATAAGCCTGACACAATCTAATATAATGTTTGCCATTTTGAAGAATTTGAAAGGGAAATCTGACCAGAAGGAACACCAGAAATTTCAAATAGTCTTAGGAGGAGGAGAGTTGACAAACAAGGCCTGTAAATGCAGACTAGACCAACTTGAGATGCAGATATCGTTAGGGAAACCACCTTAGAGGAGCCTAATAACTCTTTGTGGCCTGATAAAAGGCCCAAAAAGCAAACAAGAACAGTGACAAGTTCCAGGATATAGTGGTAAATTACACTCAAAGGGCATCAAAACCACTAGTGCTAGGCACATGAACGGGAAACAAAGTCTCACTGATAATGTGGTGTAATGTGTAGCATGCAGTAAAAGAGAAAGGGTAAAAAAAAACAACATATAAAAAGGAGAACACTGAACAATAAGAAACTTGAGGACAGAGTGCAGAAGACACTCTCTGGCCACAAAAACCAAGAACGGATTATGAGAAAATGCTTGGACCATAGCATAAAATTAAAGATGCCAAACTGCCCTATAAGGTGAATGCATGGGGAATAATGAGAAAATACTTTACTCAGAGGCCAAAATACCCCAAGCTGTTTGGATTGAGTGTTCTGAAGGCATACTTTGTGGAACCATTCCCAAGAGAACCCACAAAAAATCAAGAGTAAAAAAGGCAACGGCATTATGTGGAAAACAAAAAACGTGTTCGCTCTACAAGCACATACACCAAGAACTCGACTTCTCGAAAACGTAAAGTATCAAAAACTAAACCCCTACAAAACTATCTTTATTTTTTACATAATATTTAAAAAACAGTTCTTTAAAAAAAAAATGGCACCCATGTGTAAAGTTGTGCAATATAACGATCTTCATTAAAGTGTTAATTTCCCAATTTATTTTAAGGGGAAGAGCCCCATAGGCCCCTTAGCCTCACAAACTTAGAGTTCAACATGTGTAGCAAAATACTTTTAAAATGTTTAAAATGGACAGGAGGGCACCCAGCTCCTAATCTCCTAACAAGAAGGTTTGAGGTAAGACCTTTCCTAAGACTGTTGAAAGCTTCATTTGTGCATGATAATAAAATCCACAATCGTATAGAAATAAACTGTGGCCAAAGCTACAAAAAACATCTTTGACTTCCAGCTAGGCTATTAACCACATCTGAAGTCATTTGTGCAGGTGGGTAGTGTCTGAAAGTGTCTATTGCCAATAACATTATTGGATTACTAAGAAACTATACTAAAAAAAAAAAAACTACTGGGACACTTAAATTCATAAGGCAAATAAAAAAAGATGATGATTTTTTAGATTACATTTTGGAAATGGTTTTATTTACTTATTTGAGCATCATTTACCCAGTCTAAACCACATAACAATGAAACAAAAGACAGCGCCGTAAAGGAAGACAGGGTGCATCAGATGCTTTACAGCAAGCATGCTTGTCTATTTTATAGCACTCAGTCAAACGATGTGGATGCCACTGTTGCATACAAAGTCAAACTACAAATAGCCCAAGATAATCCCAGTGAGCAGGAATGGCATAAATGTCACTATCACAATGGAAAAGGATCCTCTTGCAGGGTACCCCAAAATTAATATTTCAAGTAGCCTGTAGCTTTGAGTAGATTTTTAATACCACAAGACGTCAGAGCAGCAGAATATCCCCTGAAATAAACTGCCTTATTTATTCTGGTTTAAGAGTTTACTGATACCGACGGAAAAAATATAAATACCGAATTGACCAAAAAGCACTAAATCTCATCCTCTGCCCACATATGTTCCTGCTCACATCAAACACATAAAACAAAATAGGTAAAATAATTGTTCAAGAGACAATAGTGTCAAATTGAATACTTGAAACAAGCTAACTGAAAAGGATCCAATGGACGAAGGTACTCATTACATTACTATCCTTATTCAGTCACTCTTCTTGGAGCGAGAAGCACATTGAATATTGACAAATGAAGGAAAAAATCCATCCACTACATGACCTAGGAAGATAAAGGGCCTGTGAGCAAAAATGCCTGTCCATTGTATAACAAACAGGGTAACCTCATACTGAAAAAGAGGAAAAATCTCTATTATAGAACAGAACCACTAGGAGATTCAGCCATGCTCCTGTGAGATCCATTTCTAAAATTCCAGTTAAAGCGGCCATTTTACTCAAAAAACTTATAAAAAGTAAGGGTAAATTGAGGCAGTTCAATCCAACAAGCATGATTAGTCAAAATCTTACAACTGAAATGTCACGAAGGTGAAGCTACAGAAGGTCGACCTTAAATTCCACACATCAAGAATGAAAAAATAAACAAATAAGGTTTAAAATACAAGCTTTTACAATTATACAAAAATACAAGACATTAAAAGTGAGAATTCCATAAAACATTCTCTAGCGTTAGATATGCCTTCATCTTCACCTCCTTAAATATTATTTTTTCTACTTTTAATTTCACATTTTATCCTGTTTCTCCTAAAGCTTTCTTGGTTGTTTGTGTTCAGCAAACTGGAGCAAAAATTGACTAGCTGTATTTGAGTAACTGATGGTCAGACCTTTGAAGTGTACCTTTCCCATTGGCTTTATGCCATTTACATAATTTGTATCCTTTCCTCCAATAATTATCTTAGAACTTTATATTGAATAGACTTTATTTAATATAATTTAAAATTTGCATAGAAAGATCCCAGTTGCCGAATGCCAAATTAAAAAAGCTGAAAAGATCCTGATAGGCTACACTAAACACAAAAAAAATAAACAAGACCTTGAATAGCCAACAGGTCTCACCTTTGTGAACTATTGGCTTTGTCAATGTCTTTTCAGATATGCTTCATAGCACCTGTAGGAGGCTGGCCTGGCTTATAGTGGGTACCTTGTGGTACTTACACCTTGTGCCAGGTCCAGTTATCCCTTATTAGTAGAATAGAGGTGTTTCTAGCAGCTTAGGCTGATAGAGGTAGCTATGGCAAAGCAGCTTAGGCTGAACTAGGAGACATGCAAAGCTCCTACTATACCACTTATATAATATAGCACAATATCATAAGAAAACACAATACTCAGAGTTACTAAAAATAAAGGTACTTTATTTTAGTGACAATATGCCAAAAGTATCTCAGAGAATACCCTCACTTAGGAGGTAAGTAATATACACAAATTATATGTACACAAACCCAAAACAGGTAAGTAACAGTAAGAAAAGTAGTGCAAACAATGTAGAATCACAATAGGATGCAATAGGTAGACATAGGTCAAGGGGCAACATAAACCTCCAAAAGTGGAATGCGAATCACGAATGGACCCTAGACCTATGGGAGATTGTAGAAGGTCACTGGGACTGTGAGAAAACAGTAAGGGTGTCCAAAATGCCCCACGCCAAGACCCTGAAAAGTAGGAGAAAAGTTACCCTACTACCCCAGAAAGACACAATAGTTGTGATAGGGGATTCTGCAAGTTCCACACGCACTAGCAAAACACTGAAGATGGATTCCTGGACCTGAGGACCTGTAAAGGAAGGGGACCAAGTCCAAGAGTCTCGAAAGTGTCCGGGGGGGCAGGTGCCTTCTAAACCCCGGATGAAGGTGCAAAAGGGCTGCCTCCGGGTGGAAGAAGCAGAAGATTCTGCAACAACGAAAAGGGCTAGGAACTCCTCCTTTGGATGGAAGATGTCCCACGGCGTGCTGGATGTTGCAGAAGTGTTTCCAGGTAGAAATACCGCAAACAAGCCTTGCTAGCTGCAAGAGTCACGGTTGACGATTTTGGGTGCTGCTGGGGACCAGGAAGGACCAGGATGTCGCCCCTTGGAGGAGGAGACAGAGGGGGTGCTCAGCAACTCAGAGAGCCCATTCAGAAGCAGGCAGCACCTGCAGAAGTACCGGAGCTGGCACTTAGAAGATCTGTGAACAAAAGGAGGTCCCACAACGTCAGAGTCCAACTCAGCGAGTTGGGCAATGCAGGACGGAGTGCTGGGGACCCAGGCTAGGCTGTGCACAAAGGAATCCTTGGAGAAGTGCACAGAAGCCGGAGCAGCTGCAAATCACGCAGTACACAGGTTTGCTGTCTGGCGTGGGGAGGCAAGGACTTACCTCCACCAAATTTGGACAGAAGGGCCACTGGACTGTGGGAGACACTTGGACCCAGCTCCTGTGTTCCAGGGACCACACTCATCAGGATGAGAGGGGACCCAGAGGACCGGTGATGCAGAAGTTTGGTGCCTGCGTTGGCAGGGGGAAGATTCCGTTGTCCCACAGGAGATTTCTTCTTGGCTTCCAGTGCAGGGTGAAGGCAGACAGCCCTCAGAGCATGCACCACCATGAAACAGTCAAGAAAGCCGGCAGGATGAGGCGCTACAATGTTGCTGGTAGTTGTCTTGCTACTTTGTTGTGGTTTTGCAGGAGTCATGGAGCAGTCAGCGGTCAATCCTTGGCAGAAGTCGAAGAGGGAAGTGCAGAGTAACTCTGGGGAGCTCTTGCATTCGTTATCTGAGGAACAGCCCAGAGGAGAGACCCTAAATAGCCAGAAAAGGAGGTTTGGCTACTGAGAAAGGAGGTTTGGCTACTGAAAGAGGTAAGCACCTGTCACGAGGGGTCTCTGACGTCACCTGCTGGCACTGGCCACTCAGAGCAGTCCATTGTGCCCCAACACCTCTGAATCTAAGATGGCAGAGGTCTGGGACACACTGGAGGAGCTCCGGGCACCTCCCCTGGGAGGTGCTGGTCAGGGGAGTGGTCACTCCCCTTTCCTTTGTCCAGTTTCGTGCCAGAGCAGGGCTGGGGGATCCCTGAACCGGTGTAGACTGGCTTATGCAGAGATGGTCACCATCTGTGCCCATCAAAGCATTTCCAGAGGCTGGGGGTGGCTACTCCTCCCCAGCCCTTCACACCTATTTCCCAAGGGAGAGGGTGTAACACCCTCTCTCAGAGGAAATCCTTTGTTCTGCCTTCCTGGGACTGGGCTACCCAGACCCCAGGGGGGCAGAATCCTGTCTGAGGGGCTGGCAGCAGCAGCAGCTGCAGTGGAGACCCCAGAAAGGCAGTTTGGTAGTACCCGGGTTCTGTGCTAGAGACCCAGGGATGCATGGAATTGTCAACCCCAATACCAGAATGGTATTGGGGTGACAATTCCATGATCCTAGACATGTTACATGGCCATGTTCGTAGTTACCATGGTGACGCTACATATAGGTATTGACCTATATGTAGTGCACGCGTGTAATGGTGTCCCCGCACTCACAAAGTCTGGGGAATTTGCCCTGAACAATGTGGGGGCACCTTGGCTAGTACCAGGGTGCCCACACACTAAGTAACTTGGCACCTAACCTTCACCAAGTGAGGGTTAGACATATAGGTGACTTATAAGTTACTTTTGTGCAGTGAAAATGGCTGTGAAATAACGTGAACGTTATTTCACTCAGGCTGCAGTGGCCTAGCTCCCTATGGGTGGTAAAAGAAATGCTACAGCCCATAGGGATCTCCTGGAACCCCAATACCCTGGGTACCTAGGTACCATATACAACGGAATTATAAGGGTGTTCAAGTGTGCCAATGAGAATTGGTAAAATTAGTCACTAGCCTGCAGTGACAATTTTAAAGCAAAGAGCATAAACACTGAGGTTCTGGTTAGCAGAGCCTCAGTGATACAGTTAGGCACCACACAGGGAACACATATAGGTCACAAACCTATGAGCACTGGGGTCCTGGCTAGCAGGATCCCAGTGAGACAGTAAAAACACCCTGACATATACTCACAAACAGGCCAAAAGTGGGGTTAACAAGGCTAGAAAGAGACTACCTTCCTACAGCATCCACGAAGCTTTGCAGGGTGGCTGAAGTTAAATGCAAAAAAAACAAAATAAATAAACAAAAGCATTTGACACAGCTATCCACTTCAATTTGTAGGCGTGTGCATCAAGAGTTGGATTGGTAACTTAAAAAAAAGACAATAAAACGTGCAAAACCATTTTTTTTTTTAAACCAGGCTTGGCTGAGGGTTGGTGGAAGAGCGAAACAACACATGGAGGGTAGGAGTGAAAGGCCAAGCAAGACTTGGGAGGTTAGTGGAAAACAGTTTAGAAACATGAGAGGGGATGCGAAAACAACAGTGAGGAGGGCTGGAGGGGATACAAAAGCAGCAGTGGTGGCTGAAGGGGCTTGAGGGGGCGTGAAAGCAACAGGGTTTCAGGAGTGAAATTAACACAGGTTTGAGGACAGCAATATGGAAGGCACGGGTGAGGGAAAACAGTGGGGAGAAGCACATAGGCGAGTGCAAGAGTGAGGGGGTGGGGAGAAATATTTGGGCAACAGAGTGCAGGTGGAGAGACGTTCATGGGGGAAGCAGCTCGAAAAAACTATTGGAAAAAGTAGGACTTGAAAGGCAAGCATTGCCACTTATCACTTAACTACTTAACGCTCGTGCTTTTCACCATATGTATACACTAAGTGTGTGTCAGACTTTAAGACTTAAACATAATTTGTATATATGGTCGCTGTCCTTCTAAGACATTTGAGCTTTTATAGTAAATTGCAAACTGATGGTGTCTAACCTATTTCTTCTTCCTCATTCTAAGCTGTCCGTGTAAAGAAAAACTCATAGCTACTGTGTGTTTCTACTAATTCCCATCTGTCTGCACGAACATGCTGTCGGTTTCCAACTCCTCTTGTTTCTGGAATAACTCCCAGTTTCAGATTTAGCTTGGGTTAATAAAAATCTGTTGATCTGTCTGGTGTGTATAAAAAACATCATTGAGAACAGTAAACAGATGATTTTCATCTACACATACTGTAGGTTCACAGAGGCCTCTTGTAGGGCAGTTTTGCAATCCACTTAAAATTTGTGGTTTTTAAAGGCACAATTGGAGCAAAGTAGCCACTTCAAGACGATGTGTGGGTCTCAAGCAATAATTACCGTTCTGAATTTGGCACCTCGTAAAACCAGATTCACTGATATGTTAGTAAACAGCAGCTACTTGCAGATCACAAACATACAAACAACAGTGCAATACCTGTCATGTCTCCTTCCTCCCATAGTACTCGTTACAGAATGCCACTCACCGAGTGCTGGAGGATCATTAGAACTTTCTATTGACTCTTTATCTGAAGCTAAGCATACCTTCATATTTGGGGTAAAAGACTGAAATTTAATAAGTGAAAACAAGTTCAGCATTAAAACTGAACAGATTTCCTGTTTTCCCGTACCTCAAATGACTCAGACCCACCATGCATACAGGGGCTTAGCTTTTTTTGGGGGGTAGCGGGGGTGGGTGGGTGGGTGGTGGGGGTGAGGGTGAGGGATCCAGCCCCCCACCATCACAAAATGTGCTATGTAGTAAATAGGTGGGTACAAGTTCTTTCAGTTGGGTAATGATGTGAAGTGTTTGTCAGATTTCACCTGAGATTATTTTTTTTGTTTTTTTTTACATGCCCACACTGACAAAAACACACACTTTCTCGTCTCTGCTTTGAAGTCCTTATAAAACGCTGATTAGATTAAAAATATTGCATTTTAATACCCCAACAATCTGCAATGCTTTTTTTTCCACTGCCCTTTAAGACCCCCTCACGTCCTACTTCTGAAATAATGTGTTTTAACAAGAGGTACACTATTGTTGGGAAATCTGAAGCTCAAAAGCACCCAATCATACTTACCAAGCTACGTCCCTGCATGCACAAGCTTCCCTATCTCAACTATGCGCTGTAGAGTGCAAAATAAAAATCAAGTCTTTACATCAAGTACTTTACACTCATGCATGGAAGTACTTTGGATGATGGTGGAGAAACCATGGAAACTTATTCACTCCATGAAAAACACTGATGGAAGATGGTGCACACCATTAACCCAGACAACAACCAGGAGTATAGCACGCATGGAACTTGCTGATTCAACTGCATGAGCAGAACCTGCATATGCAAATGCAAACACAACCATTTATCAATGTACTACAAGAACATCTGATTTTACTCCTTCGTGCTTAATTTGTGCCAGTGGTTGCAGGTAGTGGACACAGCCACCCATTTTTGGGCACCAGGACTTCTTATTCATCATCCGATTTTGACCCAGAGCAAAAGAGAAAAGGGAGAAAGAAAGAGTAACAGAAAAATATGAAACAGTGCCAAAAAGAAATCAGGAACGAAAAAACCTACAAGAGTGAAATCAAGAGAAGTGTAGGAAGTAAGGGTAATGAAGTGAAATTAAGACCAGGCAGCCACGGCATTTGGCAACTGCTGTGTGTTTATTTCTTTATTTTTTAAGACTGAACCAATTCTTTTGTGGTTTGTAATAGGACAAGAATGCATGTTACGCATTGTGTACTGGTTTTTAGGTTGAGCGTGCAAGCACTTTGACCTGGTGTAAGTATTGAGGGCTTTTAGCCACGCCCACTGCATGTTCATTACTTTGACTCGTTTGTGGGCTTGCCTTTCAAAAATCCTTTGTCATCATTGGTAAATGCTTTACGTTTGTCCCTTCTTGGGGCAGTTCTGTTACCGTCTTGCAGACTGCCCCTGCTACATGGATAATTGCACGATTGAGGATACTTCTGACTGCGAGCCAACTTATTTTTCTTTTTGTGTCTCTCCTTCACACTCTGCTCGTGGCGGCATGGTGCTTTGAATCGTCTCGCTTATGTCAGCTGATTTACTTTTCATTTTCAATTTAAGTGTCAAGAAAAGTCCAGTTAAGAATTTACAAAGCTAATAGCTCTAACTCGAGCAAATGCGAGACCCATTGCACTGCAAATACTTGTTTGCAGTGCAGCTTGCTGGCAACAAGCAGCTGCAAATTTACCAGATGTTATGTACACAGTTATAAGGCTTCATGAGGCCTATTTAGAGACAGTGGACATATTTGCTGGTTGGTGGTAGCGACAGGGTACAATCGGCATATAACAATGCATAAAGTATAATCTAGAACAAACTTTGTTCTCATTTATTCATAGATCTGATTCAGAGGGATGCAATCCACATCTGTAGTTCTACTTTGTACTACAAATTGTGTGCCTTTTTCTTGCAAAACCACCTACTGTGAACAGCTTATCACCAAACACTGCCAGTTTGATGAAGCCGGCTGTGTACTGCATTAGTGGGGAACACAAAAGTTTGCCTATGAGTGGAGGCAGAGTGGACTACAACATTGTAAAAATGGGCACTCGTTCAAGTGGTCTAATAGTTTTCACGAAGAATGTAAAGAAGGGAAAAATGTCATGCCACAAATAACTAAGGACACACTTCTCAGAACACAGTACATCTCAATACGTTCAATATGCTAGTTCTAGGTAAATGAGGAGGGTGTGAGAGTTCTTTCAGGAAGCACGCTCTGAACCAAAAACTTTTATAAAACCGTACATTATACAAGATTACATGGGATTTTTGTCAGTCCTCTGCATTAACAGGGGTGGAGCATTTATTTAAAATTTGCTAAAATTTGCTTTCACCCAACTACAGCTCATACACTGGGGACATGGTCACCAACTTTAGCTGCTGGCATACCCGACTGCTTTTTAGGACATTCTGCTCCTGCACAATGTTGCACATCCTCACAATATGTAACCCACTTCAGTGCCTTGCACTACAGGTGCACTGTGTGCTTCTACATAAAATAATATATGTGTTTTGTTTCTCAGACAGGGTTTCTTTTCATACAATGTATGTCTTCACACAAAAAACCTTCACAGAGAAAATAAGGATTGGAAATGCCAAAATATTAGCAACCATGCCAGACCTATTGGGTTTCCCAAAAAATGAATAACTGACAGAACGTGTTATATCAGTGATAGGCATTCTGTGTTATTTTGCCTTCTCACATTGTTGTGCATTCCCTTTCCTCTCAATCTCTGTCAGCATATAACTCAACCAGTTGGTACTGATGTACATCTTAAGTTTGCAGGTGGACCGTCATTTACTACAAGAATAAAATAGACTCTTTAATGCGTTAATATACTTGAATGCACTAGTACTGAGTATATATCTAAGACTGCAAATATGTTTTTATAACAATAATAAAACAATAGCTTCTAGATTGTCTACAGACCCTAAGAATGTAGGAGTTCGTGCAGGGGAAAGCCTGTGCCATGAATGGCCACTTCTGGAAGAAAAGTTTGAAACGGAGAAGGAGATGGCACTGAAGAAACAATTTTTCCAGGTTCAGCTATTTATTTTGTCTCAAAACGTTTGTATAACTTCAATTTTGAGGTGTTTAAGGTCAAGAGTCTGGGACTTGAAAATTCCATGGCCACTGACACTGTAGAATGAAGCTTTAGTTATTAACCATACCTTGATACACACTGGTCAGAATAATAAATAAAATACATAT
The DNA here is from genome assembly GCF_031143425.1 of Pleurodeles waltl. Lineage (NCBI taxonomy): Eukaryota > Metazoa > Chordata > Amphibia > Caudata > Salamandridae > Pleurodeles > Pleurodeles waltl. Next base: position 744,101,618 of record NC_090449.1, on the reverse strand, counting down.
GCAGCTAAGCTACAGTGGAAATATGTTATTTACCTTCAGCAATGCTCTTTCTGTTGTATACTCGTCACTCTTAGCATACACCCAGAGTGGATCTGAGGCGTTCTTCAGTAATACTCTTGTGCACTGGTATGTGGCACAGTGTGGCTCCATGGTGACTTCATAGTGCCCTGGGGGTGAGGGCCGCATATAAGCACCACCCCTGTGCTCTGGAATTCGTTTCTTGTATCTTTTTCTCTCTGTGCAATCAGCCATATGGGCACAGAAATTGTAGGTGAAAGTGTGCTGATCTGAAAATGTCCCAAATTGGAGACCATCAAAGAAGCCACTCTACAAGAACAGGAAGGTGGGAGGGCAGTAGGGAATTTGCAGATGGAGTAGCCAAAATTAAAACCAAAAAGTCATGTAGAACCAAATAGGGTAAGTGACCTTCCCTACTGGACCTGGCTGTCAAGGTATTAGTGTTTCGTAGTGTCTCTGGAGCACTCCAGAAGTGACCTGTCACTTCTGGAGTGCTCCAGAGACACTACAGAGGAACCCAGTGCCACTTACCAGCACACAGGACCATTGCTGAAGAATTATCTGGATCCAGTCTGGTGCTCAGCGATATTCTACAGGAGAGGAATCTGCGGTTAGAAGTATAACTTGAAATGGAATGTTATGAGCCCCTCCACTCAAAAACGTACAAGTTACTCCTCTTAGTGACCTTTTATATCGCCGTCTTGCAAATTTACAAACAATTACAATCATAAGGTTTATTTGATAACTAAGGATGAAGGGAATTAAATCTACTAGAAAAAAATCAAATCACAATTTTTTTTGCAGAAAAAAGGATGCATTTTTAAGATGGCTTCCACTGTCAACTTCATGATAAACATTCTGAAAAACAAATCGTATTTAAATCTTAAACGTGGGACTAAAGTCAAGAAACATTTCTCTCCGGGCTCTCAGAAACACGCTATATGTGGAAATCCTTTGTGTCCAATCCAATGAGCCTTGAAAACAATCAACCTGGTATTCCGAATGGGTTCACAGTGAAGTTAGAAGTGCAGGACCGCCAGTGCCCCACAAAGAAAGAAGCCAACAGTGCAGACAACTCACAGGACAACTACATGGAAGAAATGGGCGCTCATTTCGAATTGCTCACCTAGATAGGATCCACTGCTATAAGCGGCACATTCGCCATCTTCTGGAGGGTGTGTAAAGGCAGACACAACAAAAGCCAAGAAATAAAGCAGAAGAGTTAGAGACCCAGACACAACTGCAAGGGAAGAGTTTCTAAAACATGGCATTTTGAAGTTTAATGCGAAAAGCATGAGAACAAAACATACATTCATGAATACTAAGCAACGGAGACTACCGATATTGCATATACAGGGATCATATATATCACAGAGACAGACACTAACCACTCAACAATAAGAGTGAAAAAAGAAAACACGTTCTTGTTCTCTCGCACCATACACAATCACACATTACTATAAACACTGAAACCTGGTCAACATATTTTAAAGGTCTGCAATGTTTTGTGAACCGGTCGGTGTGACCATCTCCATGTGCAAATATTGCATGGTAACTGAAATAACCCACTGGTTCTAGGTATATGTAGGACTTATTAGCAAATTTTATTTCATCTTTTTGATGTTGGCTCAGCGGATTCGACAGAAAGGGTTTTGATGAAAACCTGCCAGCAACTTGGAAATGGCTTCTATTTTTTTGCTTCCCTGGCGACACAAAGAGCTTTAAAGATTTAAGAAGAGATACTTCATCAGAGGACTGTAAACCAAGTAAAGAGCTGTCTGCAAGAAAAGCCCTGGAATAAAGCCTGTGTTGAGATAGCAATAGACGGAGAAAGCAGATCATGTCAAAGTCAACATCACTCCCTTAGTTTAAAAAGATCAACTCTTTAAAAGCGTGCAAATACATTTAAATGTATTTGTGATGATGAGTTTACAAACCATTGTTAAAGGAGCCAGCTTGTGTAGAGGACAAAAACGGCCCCCGTCCAGTCTTGCATCTCTAACAATCCCCAAAAGGAAGCATTCTAGAATGCTGCTTTGTTTGACAGGCTTGAGCTTTGAGGCCTATTGTAACATCATTCACTGGCTGGCCCCATTGAGCCATGCCATTTTGTAAGAACAACACTGGCACATGTTCCAAAGCCTCTTACTGTCTTGACCTTAATTGTTTACATACATATCAGTTTTTCATATGTACCCATTTTACATGCCTCCCTAGGATGAATGGATCACTTATAGTGATCATTTAAGTATTATTTACCAAGTGACGTGGTAAAGCACTTTAAACAACCAGTTTGTGGATAGCAAAAAAAGCACATCAAACAGGAGATATTTGCACGCAATATAGTTTTGCTTGGGTGCTCATCACAGTTCTGACAGGACAACATTCTAATGCCTTAATAAGCTTAACTAAATTCAGTCTAATACCGAAAACATGTTCTTTAAAGACCATTATTGGGCTAACCAGCAAAACGATTGTACATGTACCTTCAATTTCCTCTGAAGCATAAAATGGGGGAAAAAGGGAAAGGAAATGATTACACGTGCTAAAAACACAGCTCGAGAATAACACAAAGGTCAGTCTTTAGTAAGAAGGAGAAAAGCACCTACCAAACTCAACAGATTCCTCATCTTAGATCAGCCAAAAAGAAAACAGACGTATTTTAACATTTTGAAAGTCATCGTATTTACAGGATAGATACAGTACTGGGTAGGCTAAGTAAAGAAACAATGCATCTCTAACTTCAGAATTATTTATCTGGAGAAGATATTTTCAACACTTCAAAAAGTCACATTCTTAGAAAAATGCTCCTCCATCAATCCCTGTAAACAAATGTAGTTACATTGACAATCACTGACATGGACATGTTCACAACGTGCATTTTGACTTCAGGCAGTAAAGTCCAATATTACAAATACAGATTTATGAAAAGAACAACAAAAAAACCTTTGCTTTAAACAGGAAGTATGAAAATAGCCACAGAAGGGTGGGATCCACGACCGATTTTCACGATTACCACATAATACAATTTTACATACAATTATTCTAAAAGATGCTCATTAATATAGTGAACGGTTATTCTAAAACTCGGACATGGATTTTCATATATGTTGGACTCCCCTGTTTGCTGAAGTCCTAAACAAGGCACGGTACAAAGTACAAATGTGGCCCAGAGGTCCACAGTCTTGTCAGATTTTCAGAGTACCCTCCGACTTCATGCATAAGTTCCATTTAGATCACTCGTTTGCAAATTTATTTTATGCTTATAACCTGAAAATGTGACGTGGCTCCTGTTTTACAGCTGACGCAGGAACCTTGCAAAAGTTTCATGTATTGAGCTAGCCATGTCTCTATGTCCAAAATAAATATATATATATATATATACATATACATACATACACATATATCAGTTTCACTGGAGGTGAAACCTAAGAGATTTTCTACCCCCAAAATTAAGCACAATTGACACAACAGTAGTTCACTACTAGCAAATGGCTTCCGTTAACTTCTGATGTAGTGTATTGGGCTTTTAGACACTGGCTTGCACAGCCACCAGAAAAAGAACAATTAAAGTGATTTCAAAGTATATTAATTAAAACCAAGAGAAAGATCTGAACAGAAAAACACACTTTTATAGCAGTTTAAAATATGAAAAAAAGAAAAAGGTAGTGTGCAGCATTACATGGCTAACTGAAGGCCCTTGCAACCAATCAACTGGAATTTGCCCCACCAACACATAGCTTTGATAGTAGTGCATAGGTAGTGCCCATTGTACAACTACTCAATAACAGCAATTGCCCATGTTTGTTGCCAGTAATCTTAACTAAGATAATGAATCCAAATATTCTCTTATCCAGCACGAAACGGAGAGACCCTTACACTACTGTGCACCTTTTTTCAATAACGAATAAATAAAATAGCTTTCTGAACACCAGGACTTCATGGGGGTGCAGAAGCAAGAAACAATACGAACCAATTTCTGCATATCTTTTAATTTTTATATTTTAATATTAATATATATCTTTATACATTAGCTAAAAGCAGAGGGATATCAACAATCAAAAGTTATAATTCTTCAAAACTCAGAAAGACAAAAAAGCTAAAGGACTTTCAGTGGATCATATAATTAAATAGGTCATACAACTAACTCTTCTATTTCTTTTAGCCATAGTAACATCATTGGTACAAACCATATGAAATCACTGATTAAAACTTTTGTGCTAATCTAATTTCAATTCTACACCATCTGCATGAACAGCTGTTTTGTGATAGTTATGGTTTTCCAAATACATAGATCCATAAAAATCAATTGGTTTGCTTCTATAGAGATCTTAGAAATAATTATCTTGTATATGGGTTCTCTCTAAACACAGGATTATATTGCAGGGCATCAACACGTTTAACACTAGCACTGGACATTTCCAACATATAAATAACAAGCAATTTGAGTCTCTGGTCCACAATGCATTAAAAAATGTTCTGCCAAGCTAGCAAAACCCAGCATATTGATGTGTTCTTTGGTCATTGGTAAAATAAATTTAAAAAAACTCTGCCAATCCAGTTTTAATGTCTGGTTTAACAGTGCAACTGTCTGAAATACTCACTAGTACCAAATCCTTAAAATATACATTTATTAGGCTTTGGCTCCAGCTGGAGAAATCGTTTTTTTGCAAATCATACTATTGCCGCTATCATTCTGCCCAAGTACTTGCATGGCAATGCACAAAGAACTAGTTTCCATCTCAAAAGTACACTGACTCATAAGGCATTAAATTCATTATGTCATTCATGCAACAGGCTTTTTTAATGTTGTAATTTTATCTACTGGGCCTGCCAAAGTCAATAATGTCTGACTTTAGTGCACTAATTTCTGAATGCACAAATGCTGTATGCATACTTTCACAAGTTAAAAGCAGACCTTTTGCCAAAGTTTTTTTTTCAATTTCTTGCTAGCTAATGGACCCTAGCTTCTCACAATATATTAAAATATCCATGTCACACAGTGCTCTCTTCAACTGATTTTATTTCAAGATGGCAATATGCTTTCAAAGAGGGCTTCATCAACATGGACATCTCCATACCTTAAGTCCAAAAGTCAAAATATAGATATTAGAGAAGCTTCTGCGGAGATTCCAGTACAACAGAGCTAACATTTTAAATAAGTGAAGAAAAGGAAACAACTGTTCAGTGTAAGTATGACTGTTAACACTGATGAGTGCTACAGATAAGGTAGTAGAGTTTAATATTTAGTCCAAAGGCCAGGGGCGGCTCCTCCATTAGGGCGGAGAGCATCGCCCCTCCTACCCCAACAGCAGCAGAAGCTGCAAAACTTTCACAACAAGGGGATAATAAACATAGATTATTATCCCCACGTTGTGAAAGGGGTGGGGTATCTGGAGTGAGGTGCTCTAAGAGGGCGTGATCAACACTCCCCCTTACTGAGCATGTATGTTTGGCCAGCTGTCTCGGGCCGGCCAAACACACGTGCGGTAGGCTCTCTCCAGCCCAGCAACACAGTTGCCAGGCTGGAGAGAGCCTGCACAGGCTCCCAGTCTGTATGGAAGCGCCCAGCCAGGGCACTCCAAGCCAAGCTTGACTGCTTTGAGCAGCGTCAGGATTGGGCGCAGGGCAGGCTGTGAGCCAGCAGGGAAGAGGAGCATGGCACCACGCCGAAAATGCAATTGTTTTTCTTTTTTTTAAAATGTAATTACATTTTAGGTGCTGCCCCCCCCCCTCGCACGCGCACCGCTCCTTTTAAGCAAAGCGGGCTGTGACTGCCAAAGGCCCGATGCAGGCCAGACTTTTAGGATAACCGGCAATTACGTACTTGATCTCATTTACAATCCTCAAACATGAATGCTTGTTATGGGGAGAGCCTGAAAACCTGGCCAGAATATGACTCTCTTGGAACTACGTTAGGTAACCCTCTAATAGAGATTGTTTGCAGTGCATGAGAATGCCAATAATACTTGCCAAAAAGCTAGGAACTAAAGTAATAATTTTACTAATTACAACTGTTGCATTTTAATTTCTATGAAAATATTGTAGAGTAGCTACTGAAAATAAAGCTCCATCTAGTTAATGTAAGTAGCGATTCATCTTTCACCATAGAACAAATCATACTGCTCACAACCCTGACTTTATCATCCGGCTGGAAGCTTATCTAAAGTGCATGGATTATATAGCACAAGTAAATAAGTACAGACAGAGGACAGACTCATTTTTTTCCATGTGGAAGAAATTACAATTTAAGAGGGTTGACATTATTCTGATTATGCATTAATCTTTTGGAGTAAGTCCAACTTTCCTGACAAACGTTCAAAGACTAGGGCTGCAATCAATGAGGGTTGATTTTTATATCCCAAAGACTGTGTAAGGCATTACAGTCGGTTTTCAAAAACTGGTTGCCTTTCAAGCATAAACATAGTTTTCAAGCTCAAACCACTTTATTGTTTTTTATCTTTTGTTATGGATTTGGGCAAGTGTCAAAAGCATGTAAGTGCTTTGAGCACATATTCTCTTTCTCAAGCCAATAAGAGGATCTGACTTGAGATTGCTCTATTATTCTCTGCTTTGTGCAATTTTTCCAGTGCTCCTGTTTACAACCTGCAACTTGGGCCCAGTGTAGAGTGTCAACATCAAAAAGGAAGGGACAGGGAGGTTAATTGTCCAGTGTACAGTCTCCCTAATCTATTACTAACAAAACAATGGGTACACTGTTTCAAAAAAGCATAAGGGGAAACCTACATGTTTAGGAGCAAGAGCCCTCACGCATCCTATCGGATGTCATGCTTCATCATCAGGGATGCTCCTCGTCAGACCGGCGCTGCAATGTCTGACGGGCTCCCCGTGAGGGGGCTCTTTGCCGGAGATCTTTTATAGTGACTACCGTGGTAGAGTGTGCTAGTGGATGATACCTAGGAGCAGACACTAATTGAGCAGGAGAGGAAAATCTAAAGTTGGTTCTAAACCACGACGAGCATCACATTTATTTAATCAGCAAACAAAAGGATTAGACCAAGGTTAAAAACAATATGAAAGTGATAATTGAGAGATCATGCTCAATCACTTTCCTAATAGGTAAGGAGATGGAAATTATCACATGTCCTCTAAACAATGGTCAACATGTTTCGTGTCCAGCGGTCCAACCAGATCCTATGACGCTTCATCAGGGCCAAAAATAGAAAAGCGTAACTTCTCCTGAAGCACAATAATTAAAAAAAGACACTTATAGGTCTCACTAGAAAATATGTTAGAGAACAGTCACTTACATTCAAGCATACTGTCCGTCCGGTCAAACTAAACAATCAGGTCGCCCAGTGTAGAGTGGCATTCCTGGTGCTTAAATATGTCCTATTAGGAATGTTGGCTATACAATGTATGATATAATTCAAATAAGGTGTTTGTACTCCAACTGTCGGTCATCAGTATTACACAGGTAAAACAATTGTATTGTTTGAAAGGCTTTTCACCTGTAAATCGTTGCCACTTTGATTTTTAGGTCTAGCCTAAAAGACCGCTTTCACTGTCTTGCAAGCTTCATTTAAAAAAACAAAAAACATACATATATATATATATATATATATATATATATATATATACACACAGAATATATGTAAGAGCTCTGAACACTTGTCAGTGGTCTGTTCAAATGACACTCACATTATATTCCCTTCCACCACAGCACAAAGTGAAGGTCGACTTACCTGGCCACTTCAGCCACTGAATGCTTTCATTTTGAGTAACTGCATTTGCCTTTTCACAGGTATAAACATAAAAAATAGCTTTCTAAGAACAGAACTTTTTAGACACTAGTTCCTATGTATAGTAGGGTGTCATAAACTACTTCCATAACACTGGTGTCATGTATCACAAAAGATGCAATGTTGATGCATCACTGGAAAGCAGAATTGGTGTATGTATTTGTCCTATAGGAAATTACATGAAGTCAATGGAGTAGCAAGGATATATATGCAAATTTCGAGGTTGAAGTGCGAAGTGTGAGGTGTGAGGTGGCGCAAGAAAACCTGGTCTACGCGTTTCGGCAAAAAGCCTTTGACTGGGCCATCCCATAGTGCAGTGCAAAACATAAATTTAAAGGGGTCTCCTCATTTTTGTCTACACCTTCTCTTAAAGATATGAACACACACAAACCATGTATATTACCATATAGAACTTTCCTTATACAATCAACCCTTCTTATGGCCGCATGAGAATCCAAATCGCATAATGACCTTGTAATGAGTACAGTCAGCCCCATGGGAACAAACCATATAGCAAGTAAATAAACCATCAATTATTTGCCTAAGGTGAAACTTTCTCCCAGTGAAGTACTTATATTTAATCAAGGAATCAGTATCTCCTATCATTACACTGGCCTCATATAAGCTAACAATCTCATAAGTGCTACATTCTCATATATTCTCCCATGTAAACACTTATATCGAAGAGAAAGAGAAGATTATGTAACGGACAACCTAAATATAAGTTATGTGAAAAAGCATATGTGCAAAAATGGAGCAAGTGATAGGCATAGGGATGGCATCTTCCTTCTTTGAATAGTCACCTCTTTTAAATATCCGAGCTATCCTAAAAACATTTATAATTTTCATATTGTTTATAAATGGACATGAAGTTCTCCATCCGTATTCAAACCCCACGGTATTTCCGTTCCTATCATTATGATCCATCTGTATTCTGCTCTCCTAAGGGTCAGCTCTCGATCTCCCCCTCTTATATTGGTTTTCACATGATGGATGCCATAATAACAAATGTCCTTGTAGTCTCCAGCATGGTGATCCCAAATGTGTTTGACATTAACACAGGAGTAGTCTCTTTTTGCTATTGCTGTTAAATGTTACAATATGCGTAGTTTCAGTTTGTTTACAGTGCTGCCAATGTACTTTTTGCCACATTGACATTCTAAGATGTACACAACAAATGGGGTTTCACACGATATCCGGTTTCTGATCCTCCTCAAGGATCCATCAAAACATTTGAACTCAGTCATATTTTTACCATACCGGTAGGCTTTGCACTTCGTGCATGTGACAAAACCTTCCGTTTGGAGCCAGCTTCTTGTTCCACTTCCTTGCAAGGGCAGGTAACTTTTGACTAGAAACTCATTCAAAGATGGTGTTTTTCTATAGGTGATCCTTGGATGTTCGGTCACCCATTCTTCCAATTCTTGACCTTTCCTAATAATCCTCCAGTTATTTCCAATGGTCGTTCTAATTTCTTCATCTGAACAATTATAATCCATGATATGTCTAATGATTTGATCCTGGTTATTTTTCTTTCTTTTTTTATTATTTTTAGGAACTAATAAGTTCTCCCTGTTCTTTTCCATGGCTCTTTTCATAGCGTCCCCCAATATAGATGCTGAGTTCCCCCTCTTTGTGAATCTCTGAAACATTTCATCGCCTTGTCTTTTAAAGTTGCTCAATTCAGAGCACTTTCTTCGGGCTCTTAAGAATTCTCCATAGGGCACACTCCATTTAAGTGCTTTTAGGTGTGAGCTACTGGAAAAATGCTATTACACCTGGTAGGTTTGCGGTATACTTTTGTACAGATCTTCTCACATTCAATACACACTTCAATATCCAAAAAGGTTATTCTTTGCTTATTTCAAATGTAAATTCTAATCCAAGTGGGTTGTTTTTAAATGAATTTAGGAACAACTCTAGTTCATTCCACTCTCCTTCCCAAATTAAAAAGAGATCATCAATAAAACGAACCCACAGGACCACCTTATCCAAAATCTCAGTATTTTCTTCTGTCCATATACATTCCACTTCCCAGTGGCCCTGCATAAGGTTCGCATAAGTGTGAGCGAAAGATGTTCCCATGGCTGTCCCTTTCTTCAGGATATAATAGTTGCCAAAGATAAAAAAGGTATTAGTAAGACAGAACTCAATCATTTCTAACTACATCTGTGTGTGCTCCAATAAGCTTAATGATCTACTACGTAGAAAGTATGCACAGGCTTTCAAGCCATCCTCAAGTTTGATTGAGGCATATAAAGACACAACATCCACCGTCGCCATTATATACTCACATTTCCATTGCATACCAATAATCCGTTTAAAAAAAAAACAATGGAATCTTTAATTTAAAATGGAAGTGCTGCCATATATGGAAGTAAAAAAAAAGTCTAATGATCTTGATGCATTTTCCAGTAATGAGCCACAGGAACTGATTATAGGTCGTACCGGAGGATTTTTCATGCTTGTGTGTACTTTCGGTAGCACATATATTGTTGGTATTATGGGATGTTGTTTTTTGATATACATCAGTTCCTCATCTTCCAACAAACCTTTTGTGTGCCAGTTGTTTAATTTTTCATGAAACATCCTCATGACTTCTTTCATGGGATATTTCTCAAATTTTTCATAGTTGTCTTGAATAGAGAATTGTCTATTAATTTCCTTGCTGTATCCACTGCGATCCATCACCATTATGTTTCCCCCTTTTTCTGAGGCTTTTATTACAATATTTTTGTCTTTCCGTAGATCTTGTAATGCCCACCAATCAATATTAGACATATTATTTGCATGTCTGTGATGTTTCTGTTTTTCATTTTTAGTAATATCTCTCAGGTCATCCACCATCAGTTCCTGAAACACGTCCACCTTGTTCCCTGGTGGTAATTGTGGACAAAAGTTTTAGATTTTTATTTACAGAGATATATATATATATATATATATATATATATATATATATATATATATATATATATATATGGAAAATGTCACTTACCCGGTGTACATCTGTTCGTGGCATGAGACGCTGCATATCCCGCCATCTAGTGTTGGGCTCGGAGTGTTACAAGTTGTTTTTCTTCGAAGAAGTCTTTTCGAGTCACGAGATCAAGGGACTCCTCCCATTTCGGCTCCATTGCGCATGGGCGTCGACTCCATCTTAGATTGTTTTCCACGCAGAGGCTGAGGTAGGATTTGTGTATATAGTAATAATGCCCATGCAATGGAGTGAGTATGTTCACATAATGTGACTAAAAGTATTATATTTACAAATTTACGCGTTTAACTTTGATCAACTTACACCGGCTACAGGCTCCCGGGGAGGTGGGAGGGCACATGTGAATCTGCAGCGTCTCATGCCACGAACAGATGTACACTGGCTAAGTGACATTTTCCGTTCGATGGCATGTGTAGCTGCAGATACACATGCTGTGCATAGACTAGTAAGCAGTTATCTCCCCAAAAACGGTGGTTTAGCCTGTAGGAGTTGAAGTTGTTTGAAATAAAGTTCTTAGTACTGCTTGTCCTACTGTGGCTTGTTGTGTTGTTAACACATCCACGCAGTAATGTTTAGTGAATGTATGAGGCGTAGACCATGTGGCTGCCTTACAGATTTCTGTAATTGGCATATTTCCTAGAAAGGCCATTGTGGCGCCTTTCTTTCTAGTGGAGTGTGCCTTTGGTGTAATAGGCAGTTCTCTTTTAGCTTTAGCATAACAGGTTTTAATACATTTCACTATCCATCTGGCAATGCCTTGTTTGGATATTGGATTTCCTGTATCAGGTTTTTGGTAAGCTACAAACAATTGTTTTGTTTTGCGAAACTGTTTGGTTCTATCAATGTAGTACATTAGAGCTCTTTTAATGTCTAATGTATGTAATGCTCTTTCAGCTACAGAGTCTGGTTGTGGAAAAAACACTGGGAGTTCCACAGTATGGTTTAAGTGGAACGGTGATATAACTTTTGGTAAAAATTTGGGATTTGTACGTAGAACCACTTTATGTTTATGTATTTGTATAAAGGGTTCCTGTATGGCAAAGGCTTGTATTTCACTTACTCTTCTGAGTGATGTGATAGCTATTAGGAAGGCTACTTTCCAAGTTAAGTATTGCATTTCACAAGAGTGCATGGGTTCGAATGGTGGACTCATGAGTCTTGTTAATACAATTGAGGTTCCATGAAGGAACTGGTTGTGTTCTCGGTGGTATGATCCTTTTTAGGCCCTCCATAAAAGCTTTTATGACTGGGATCCTAAATAGTGAAGTTGAATGTGTAATTTGCAGATAAGCTGAAATTGCTGTGAGATGTATTTTAATGGATGAAAAAGCTAACTTAGATTTTTGTAAGTGTAGTAAGTAGCTTACAATGTGTGTTGCGGACACGTGTAATGGTTGAATTTGATTATTATGACAGTAATAAACAAATCGTTTCCATTTATTTGCGTAGCAATGTCTAGTAGCAGGTTTTCTAGCCTGTTTGATGACCTCCATACATTCCTGTGTGAGGTTTAAATGTCAGAATTCTAAGACTTCAGGAGCCAGATTGCTAGATTGAGCGATGCTGGATTCGGGTGTCTGATCGGTTGTTTGTGTTGAGTTAACAGATCTGGCCTGTTTGGTAGTTTGACATGAGGTACTACTGATAGGTCTAGTAGTGTTGTGTACCAAGGTTGTCGTGCCCAAGTTGGTGCTATTAGTATTAGTTTGAGTTTGTTTTGACTCAGTTTGTTTACTAGATACGGAATGAGTGGGAGAGGGGGAAAAGCGTAAGCAAATATCCCTGACCAACTCATCCATAACCCATTGCCCTTGGAGTGAGGCTGTGGGTACCTGGATGCGAAGTTTGGGCATTTTGCGTTTTCTTTTGTTGCTAATAGGTCTATTTGCGGTGTTCCCCAGTCTTTGAAGTAGGTTTGTAGTATCTGGGGATGAATCTCCCATTGCTAACTGGTTCTGAATTCCTGGGATGTATTGCGCTATTAGGTGAATGTGATTGTGATTCGCCCAATGCCAAATTTTTTGTGCTAAGAGACACAGTTGTGATGAGTGTGTGCCTCCCTGTTTGTTTAAGTAATACATTGTTGTCATGTTGTCTGTTTTGACAAGAATGTGTTTGTGGGCTATTAGCGGTTTAAATGCTTTCAACGCTAGAAACACTGCTAGTAGTTCTAGCTGATTTATGTGAAGTTGTTTCTGCTGAGTGTCCCATTGTCCCTGGATGCTGTGTTGGTTGAGGTGTGCTCCCCACCCTACCATAGAAGCATCTGTTGTGATCACGTATTGAGGCACTGGGTCCTGGAAAAGCTGCCCTTGATTTAAATTTATATGATTCCACCATTGTAGCGAGGTGTGTGTTTGGCGGTCTATCAACACTAGATCTTGTAGTTGACCCTGTGCTTGTGTCCATTGTGTTGCTAGGCACTGCTGTAAGGGCCGCATGTGTAATCTTGCGTTTGGGACAATGGCTATGCATGAGGACATCATGCCTAGTAGTTTCATCACTAATTTTACCTGATATTTTTGGTTTGGGTACATGCCTTGTATAACGTTTTGGAATGCTTGTACCCTTTGTGGACTTGGAGTGGCAATCCCTTTTTTTGTGTTGATTGTTGCTCCTAAGTATTGTTGTATTTGACACGGCTCTAGGTGTGATTTTTGTTAGTTTAGTGAGAAACCTAGTTTGTGAAGGGGTTCTATGACGTTTTTTGTGTGTTGAAAACACTGTTCTTGTGTGTTGGTTTTGATTAGCCAATCGTCTAGATACGGGAACACATATATGTGCTGCCTTCTGATATGTGCCGCTTCTACTGCAAGGCATTTTGTAAATACCCTTGGTGCTGTTGTTATTCCGAATGGTAACACTTTGAACTGGTAATGTACTCCTTGGATTACAAACCTTAAGTATTTCCTGTGTGAAGGATGTATGGGTATATGGAAGTACGCATCTTTGAGAACTAATGTGGTCATGTAGTCTTGTTGTTTGAGCAAGGGGATTACGTCTTGAAGTGTTACCATGTGAAAGTGATCTGATTCGATGTAAAGATTTAGTGTTCTGAGATCTAATATGGGTCTTAGAGTTTTGTCCTTTTTGGGTATGAGAAAGTACAGGGAGTAAACCCCTGTTCCTTTCTGATGATTGGGTACTAGTTCTATTGCATGTTTTTGGAACAACGCTTGGACTTCTATCTGTAATAGATCCATGTGTTGTTTGGACACGTTGTGTGTTTTTGGAGGCACATTTGGTGGTAATTGTAGGAATTCTATGCAATAGCCATGTTGGATGATGGCTAGGACCCACGAGTCCGTTGTTATTTCCTCCCAATTTTGGTAAAAATCTGTTAGTCTCCCCCCCACTGGTGTTACGTGTTGGGGATTTGTGACACTGAAGTCACTGTTTGTTTTGAGGTGTTTTGGGACTTTGGAACTTCCCTCTATTCTTAGGGAACTGTCCACCTCAGTATTGTCCCCGAAAGCCTCCTCTCTGATACTGGCTCTGGTATGTGGGCCTTGTTGGAGTAGTTGAGGGTTCTGTGGTTTGGCCCCGAAACCCCCCTCTAAATTGTGTCTTCCTAAAAGTGCCTCTGCTCTGTGGGGAGTAGAGCGCGCCCATGGCCTTGGCCGTATCTGTATCTTTTTTCAGCTTCTCGATAGCTGTGTCCACTTCCGGCCCAAACAACTGCTGTCCATTAAAAGGCATATTAAGCACAGCCTGTTGGATTTCGGGCTTGAATCCTGAGGTGCGCAGCCATGCTTGTCTCCGAATTGTCACCACTGTATTTACAGTTCTTGCAGCTGTGTCTGCTGCGTCCATTGCTGAACGTATCTGGTTATTTGAGATACTTTGGCCCTCTTCTACCACTTGTTGTGCACGTTTTTGGAATTCTTTGGGCTGATGTTCAATAAAGTGTTGCATTTCATCCCAGTGGGCTCTGTCATATCTTGACAGCAAAGCCTGTGAATTTGCAATGCGCCATTGATTGGCTGCTTGTGCTGCCACACTTTTTCCCGCTGCGTCGAGCTTGCGACTTTCTTTGTCGGGCGGTGGTGCATCTCCGGAGGTGTGTGAATTCGCCCTTTTACGTGCTGCGCCAACTACTACTGAGTCCGGTGTCAGTTGTTACGTAATGTACATAGGGTCTGTTGGTGGAGGCTTGTACTTTTTTTCCACCCTAGGAGTGATGGCCCTGCCTTTAACGGATTCTTGAAATATTTGCTTTGCGTGTTTCAACATTCCCGGTAGCATCGGAAGACTCTGGTGCTGACTATGTGTGGATGACAGAGTATTAAATAAAAATTCATCTTCAATAGGTTCAGCGTGCAGTGTCACGTTGTGAAAAGCAGCTGCTCTGGACACCACCTGCGTGTAAGCAGTACTGTCTTCAGGTGGTGATGGTCTTGCTGGGTTAACAGTCGGGACTGTTATCTGACACAGGCGCATCATAAAGATCCCATGCATCTGGGTCATCTTGGCTCATGCTTGTGTGTGTTGGAGACTGCACCATAGGTGGCCTAGCAATTGGTGATGATTGCGGTGAGGTGATGGTGGTGGAGTTACTTGTTTTGCCACCTTTGCTTGTGGTTGTTTATCCTTCTCTTGGAAAGCCAGTTTCGTTTTTTTGCTTATAGAAGGGAGAGTTCTTATCTTCCCTGTCTCCTTTTGGATATGGAGCCTTCTCTGTGTATAATCTGGCTCCCCTGCTTCTAGCTCTTGCCCGAATTTATGGCTTTGCATTTGTGTGGAAAGCCCTTGCTCCTCGGTGTAGGAACTTGTTTTTGGCTCCGAAACCGGATGTTTCGGTATCGAAACCTTTTCCACCGTCTTTTTCGGCTCCGAAGCCACTTTTTTGAGTTTCGGTGTTCCGATCTCTCGGTGCCGACTCATCTCGGTGCCGGTATCTCGATGTCGAGATTGTTGTGATCCGGTGTCTCGGGGTCGAGTCTTTTCTGTGCTGGTATCTCGACCGGGGTCGGATGACTTCGACACATGTGTGCCCTTTTTCGGTGCCGATGGACGGTCACCGATTTTTTGGGTTACGCCATGGCCTGCCGGCGGAGGCGTCCCCTGGGCTTTGATGATTTTAACCTGAGTTTTGGCCGGGGCTGTTTTACTCACGGTTTTCGGCGTCTGTTCTGTTTCGGCCTCGTCCGAGTCAGCAATGGAGAAGGTTTCTTCTTCCTCCAAGTCGTGGTGTCCTGACGGCGCCGACGCCATTTGAAGCCTTCTCGCTCTCCGGTCCCTCAGCGTTTTCCTCGATCGAAACGCTCGACAGACCTCACATGTATCCTCTTTGTGTTCAGGAGACCAACACAAATTACAGACCAAATGTTGATCTGTGTAAGGATACTTGTTGTGGCAATCGGGGCGGAAGCAGAATGGGGTCCGTTCCATTAGTCTTGCAGACGCACGTGATCGGGCCGACCATGCCCCGCTGGGGAATCGAAACCCCGAAGGGCCACCGGAGCTCTTCCAAATTCGGTGTCGATCTGTGTTAACTAACCCGATGCCGAACGCAAACAATACCATCAAATTTTTCCGATATCTAACATTCCGAACCGAAACACGGAGCGAAGAGGAACACGTCCGAACCCGATGGCAGAAAGAAAACAATCTAAGACGGAGTCGACGCCCATGAGCAATGGAGCCGAAATGGGAGGAGTCCCTCGATCTTGTGACTCGAAAAGACTTCTTCGAAGAAAAACAACTTGTAACACTCCGAGCCCAACACTAGATGGCGGGATATGCCCAGCATGTGTATCTGCAGCTACACATGCCATCGAACATATATATATATATATATATATATATATATATATATATATATATATATATATATATATATATATATATATATATATATATATATATATATATATATATATATATATATATATATATATGAAAGTTTCACTGATATTTTTACCTATTATGCTGCTCCACTAACATGGATGTTTTCTCTTCCAGTCACAGAAAAATGCAGTGGGCTTTATTACAAGTGACTGGGATTATCAGCATATCTGGACAGCGCCACTCAAAAGCCAGTCTGCTAAGAATAGGTTTGAATGCACTTACATGTTCTATTGACTGCTAATCATTTATATCTGAAAGCTGTCAGCCTTATGTTTTTCTTAAACAAAATGAACATTACAAATATATGAGGACTCTTAGTCAACTATCTTGATCTGTTAGGTTGCTCAGATGTTTGTCAAAAACTACCAACAGAAGACAAACTTCAAACCCATTGAAGAAACTGGGAAATCGGTCATGCAAGTATTTAGGGAACCTAAATATTTATTGACCCAAAGTATTCAAGCCAGATTAATTACTATGTTTAGATTGGTTTCTTTTTGCAATTTCCCTCCTGGGAGCATAAGTCTAAAATCCTGCGCCCTTCTCCATGACAGGTTAGCAACTGGACTGCTGGGGGTGAAAAAAAAAAAAAAAAAGGGACTGAGCATTGAAAAATAAGGTACACCTTCCTGCTGTAAATCCCTGGCCTCTCTTGCCAGCTTAGTAATGATCCACTGACAGGTCATTTTGTTTTTGTGGTCCTTCTACTTCGAGGGCTAACTGATTTTGTGCCTGTCTTTATCCTTCATATAAGGGAAATGCTTGTTTAAGGAATGGTGTTTGGCCATGTTCAATTACTGTTTATGAGGTTGGCTTACAAACTACTCAACCAACATTCTCAATGCAGCATTAACATACTCATATTGCAGCTACGTTCTCCTACTTCTGATACTACAGTGCCGTTTAACAGTATTAGAGTAGTGAGTCTCCTGGTACCTTCACCAGATGCTAAAAGAAGCTCTAAATGCTTTACGGTGTGACCTTGTAGTAGGCTAAGTAAAAATAACATGCAGTAAGATCATATAGTACGCATCTAAATATACTTTATTATAATGAAAAGACTCACTGTGTATTTGAAAAGTTCAACACCATTGAGAGGGATCTTCGATCTACGCCCGTTGCACTAATGGCATTGGCAGCTACAAAGTAAGACGGAGGCCTATTACCTTTGTCTATGCGAGTTAAAGATACTAATAATAATGCAGAATATTTGCATGAAAAAATATTGCTATCAGCACCCCAAAACACCATGCTAGGATACTGTTAATTCAGGGGCCAAACATATCCAATGCTTTGTTCTGTGTGACTTTAAAAAAAAAAAAAAAAAAAGATACTATGAGGCTGTAGCACATTTCTGCCTGAGCAATACTTGTTGTTCACTCATTTTCCTATTGACGTGCACAGCTGCGATACAAGTACAAGAAAAGAAAATCATGAAATTAATTCACGGACATTGAGAAAACAAATAGTGTGCTAGAAAATGTAGAGCTGTTAACACAAGACCATTTCTTAACAACCACAAAAGGGTTCTTAGTAACTTGGTTATGGTGCATTTAATGCATCTTGTTTCAAAGCAGATTTGTTAACACATTCCATGGCCACTGCCCCATACCAATGCATATCCATTTTAATCTATCGGAAGGGAAAGCACATGTGAAACCTTCTTCATCCCCATTCTGGTCCTCTCCTTCCCCTGTCCAAAAAGTTGGGCAAGCTCATTTGTCCCTCCCCAAATACCTAGGGCGCTCGCCTAGTTCCTTTCCATACGCATTTCCCTATTGTCAAAGCCTCTTCCTAGTGACAACCACCAGCCCCTCTACTTTTTAGTATCAGCTTTCTGGAAACCAAATGTCTCTGGATCATCTCCATCCACACTTCACTGAACCAGGCTTTTCCCCATAAAACACAAATCCCCTTGTGCTTTCTCTTCCTGACCCAGTCTTCATCAGTTTATTTTGACCACCCCATAAAGTCAAGATCCTACCTAAGGACCCTTTTAGTGTCCTCTTTTCCCAGGCTACCCAGTCCCCGATACTTTAAAGCAGCTGACGGTGTCTCTGTTGTAGCAGTTTCAAAGCATCAACAGAGTTGGAGTCAATCTTACTGAATCTAATCCAAACAGAACAGACTGGCATAGTCATTAGTGCACACCAACCATATTGTAGCTTTGCACAGCCAACTAGAACACATACCAGCACTTAGAACACCCCACACGTATGTTTTTACTTTCTACATGCTCTAAAGCAGCTTTTTTTAAATATATAGCAGAATAACTGAATAAAAATCCCTTGAGACGCAAATGGGGAACGGTCCATATTTTGATATTATTCGTTACCTCGATCAAGAGTATTTCTAAAAAGCGATTTTGCACTTAATTACAAAACTACCCTTCCTCCATTCTTGTAATGCTTTGTCATTGGTTAGCTCTTTTTTTTATTTTTATTTTTTACTGTAAATGTACTATTTTACAATGGATAACATTTATAAACGTTTGACTGTAAATAACATAAAACACTGAATTTTCTCCATACTATGTCTAAAGACACTAGTGGGGTGTGTTTTAAAAAGCTAAGGTTTTTCATTTATCTCCCTAGTCACATTCAAAGCAACTTTCTAAAAAGAGAAGCCCTGTTGCCAGACTAAACACATTTAAACTAACCATCCAGATTTATGAAGCAATTTGCGGATTCATCTTTATTAAAATGGGATACTCCTACTGTAGGGTAGATAACTTTCATCCCAGTATTTAAAAAGCGACATCTGAAAAATCTTTCCCGGCATTAAGAGCTAGCCGTTTATGGTGTAACTACCTGGTTCATTTTACAGACAAAAGTTTAAAAAACAGAGAACAGCTGTGCAAAGAAAGTTATTAAACAGATGTAAACTGTGTCCTCTACTCTAACGATAGAAAACAAAAAAAACACATGAAATAAAGGCCCCGTGCAGCAAAGATGAAGAAAGCAGTACCATCCACAAAAAAGAAAGAATTAGGTGAGAAATCCAGACCATAAACGCGACTTTAATCACAAGGTCACTTCAGCATGCTGAAGCACTTGAGCTCTGTTTTCAAAGGTTTCTGTGGTCACTTTGAATCGAGACGTTAAGTGCATGTTTTTCTCTTGTGGGTTAGCCTTGTTTAAACTGTCCTGCATTAGAACACCGCCCGTTGCTGAAGCACACATAATGCACAGTTTGCGGCCTTGCACGGATGGTAGTGAACCAACGATATGGCCCTTGCCCAGCCTCTAATCCGAGTAATCCTTCAGTCCGAACGGTGCTCAGCCTGGAGTACTGCACAGCATGGCCTGCAATGCCCTGTCACACGATCCTATTCCTGTAATTGGTACCTTGTTCACGTCATTAAAAGATTTTCAAGGCTATACTGAACAAAAAGCCAATTCAGTGAATATATGGTAGTAATTTTAGGCAATCCTGAAATAGGGCATCATGAAATGTGCCCAGCCCTGCCCCACAGACAATCTAGGTGTAAGGTCCCAGAACTTCAGGCACAAGGGTTGAAGGGGTAATGTGGTGTCCCTAAGTCTACAGTGAGGATTGGGCATCTCGAGTGGGCCCTTGGCTGATTTTTTACCTGTCGTTGGTCCCTGTCACTTTCCTGACACCAGTCGGTTGCACCCTGAAGTGGCCGCAACTTGACAACAGATGCTGTCCAAACCCCCCCCAACACCTAAACCAAAATATTGATGAATCAGTGACTTTTAATAAACGTGGTAGATGTGTGGGTCAGTTCTTGCTCGTCAGAAGACCAGTTTTATCTCATCCTTGCATAGGCAGCATTGTTTTGCCCCTGCTTGCTCATTTATATTCTCTATTTTATCTCTTGTCCATTTCTATTGCTTCACTACATCTTATGGTCTTACAGTATCCTCGTACCTGCCTGCCCGTTACCGTAGGATCCTACATCGTCTTTAGCTTCTGCCTCATAGTACAAATCTCACAGGCAGTATCCCTACTGTTATTTAACTGTACCTTTAAATGTAAAGAAAATTGTGAAATAGAAGGTGAGAAAGGACACTGTACGGAAAGAGCTAGAAGAAGAAAGAAGAGCAATAAGGTAGAAAAAATGAACATAAAGAAAGGTAGACAGCAGAGAAAATGGAGAGAGACTTGCATAGAGTAGGAAGAGAGGGAAGACAGTATGGGGAGCAAGGAAAAGGAGATTTGTAAAGAAGAAGCAGGGGAAAGAAAGGCCACGGCAATAGGAGTGGGGACAGGAGAAGGCCAGTGTAAGAGGGAGCAGAAAAAAGGAGGAGTGGGGAGAAAGTTAAGTCAGATTTTATGGTTAAAGAAACGAGAAGTTGGGTTGACAGAAAAAAATGAAACTGCAAAATAAAGGGCAAGAGTAGGTAAAAAAATAAAATAAATAAAGGTGCAGGGAATAATTCATAATATGTTTAAAACCTACTGTAAAACGCACAATTGTATCCCATTTTTTTTTTAAACGTAGAAGTAGAATAATCCACGCAAATGCTCATTCATATAGTCACACTTAACACATTCACTAGTCAAGCGGAGTCACAATGATGAACTCGATAGACCCACTTTTTCATAATGGGTTTCTGAACACAGAATTCGTCAAAACCTGGTGATTTCCTACTGGTCACAGCATTTGGTGTTTGTTTCAATTTGCCCGAATTCTGGAGACACTAACCAAATTGCCAAAGCGTGTGACCTGCAATAATTTCCACTGGATGGATGAAAAAGCACCCTCTGACACCTTTATTCGTATCTGGACCCGCCAACTCCTTTTAACTAAACCATTTGTTCCTCTCATTCAGTCTTTCAATAAGTGGACAAATATATTTCAAGCTTGTTTGGTGTATATTAGAGAGGAACAAATGCCTTCTCTGAGAGAGAAAATAAATTAATTAAAAGAAGCTATGGGCCGCTCAAATTTAGTTGAATCTATGAGTACAAAAATCCAAAATATATTTTGTATTGTTAATTTTGCATGTTATAAAAAGGTTTCCAAAAAGCTGTCCACCGAATGTTGATCTTGGGAAGTTTCATGTAGATTGGTCATGAGAGGAAAATAATTGATACCAAGCCTGCAAAAAACAACATTCGTCAGGAGAATTTTCGTTGTGGTCTAAGTCTCTCCACTAACTTCGCATAAATCTCCAACAATGAGAGTCAAAAATGTATAGCCATTTTGACAGGGCAGTTTACAGGAGTTGGTGAGCACAACCATTATTCTATTCTCTAAATGAATCTATTGCCAGAAGAACAAAAAAAAATGATATATCAATTACTACAGACCTTGGCTGAAGCTCCCAGTCCCTCTTTAATGGGTTGAAGGGGATGGGATCATGTTTGGACAAAATAAATATATCCTACCTTATGTGAGGGATAGAACACAACCTAGAGCAGGGGTCTCCAACCTTTTCTGTAACAAGAGCTACTTAAGTTCAACGAAACTCATCAAGAGCTACTAATATGATTAGTGATGTAATAGTGGCCACATCAGAAATTATTACATTAGCGGTCACCATATGCAAGATTACTACCAGCAATCCCCTCAGTGCATCAGGCATGGTTGCCAGCAGTAATGTATAAAAAGGCTTTGTCAATATGGAATGCCTTTACATGGGTAATACATGACAGTCATAGCTGCACAGTCTCTAGTTGCAAGGTAATAACATTTGTAAAATTTATTCCCAATACCACACGATTACTCAATTATGAGCATTAAATATATTTTGGAAGTTCAGCCATCTTTCTCCAAATATCAGCGTATGAGTTCTGAAAATAAACATTTTCATCTCAACTATACATCCTAAACTTTGGTATACATATATTAATTTTGGGCTGCACACAAGAGAGATACTTACAGGTACCTGAAGAGTTACTAGTAGCTCATGAGCTACATGTTGGAGAAGCCTGACCTAGAGGGTTAGTGAATAGCCCTTTTAGGGAATAAAGTTAATTTTGATTGCACAAAGAAAGTATATTTTTAGTTAGAACTGGGTTGGTGGACCTCATGTGAGGAAATAAATCTTACATTTTTAAGCCACCTTTCCACCCAAGTGGCCTTATGAAAAACTCCCATTTGATCGACAGAGGTTACTAAAAAGGAGAAAACAGGCATAGAGGTACTTGACATAGGGCATGGCCAAACGGCAAGCCTTAGGTTCAGTACCAACATGGACAGATGCAGGGGAAAAGGGTTTTGAACACTGCACCATGAGTACTGTGGACTCGTAGTGGGCAAAAAACATGGACTGAGAAAATGTTCTTTGTTCTGTAACTGTACTGAAGTATATCTATTTGTAATCAATAAAGCACAAGGAGCTGACTCAGAGGCTTCTTGGCGCTAAACGAAAACACTTTACGGGGCATTTTTGACAAACATGGTAAACAAAGACAAAAACTGCTTAAGTTTAAATGTGCTCTGAAAGAAAAATGGGTCGGAAATGTCTCATAGGGCAATGTATTCAATGCCATAGTAATACAGACTGAGAAAGAACGACCCTCCTTGACGGGACCTAGAAAAATGAGGAAGAACTAGCAGATTGGTAGTCTGAGATTTTAAGAATCCTGGAAGAGGCATAAGGCTTAAACAAACCTTGCACATAGTGTGAATGGGACAGAGAACAGCTTTAAGACATTGTACAATGTCTTTAAAAAGACAAAGGCTTATTACAGGGAGACAATGTAAGGACTTTACCTGTCCTGAAATACGAGTGTGTTTACAGAGAGCACCTATATTCTGAATAAACAAATGGACTACGTTTTAATATGATTTGAAACAAAGTCATTGTCGCAGGGATAGCAGGTACACACACGGCTTTCTTGTTCAGAGGACAAGGCAGAAGGCCACGTCCGCATAAAGAAGTCTCTACCTGCTGGTACTGCAAACAGGAGCAGCGGGAGAAAGACATGACCTGGCGGTGCTGTGGCCACATAAAATGGGGCAAAGGTCATACCCTGTACCCACAGAGGATAGTCACAGGCAATGCCCTGTGGGTAGTGCAGGCGTGGGTCTTGGGTATCTACAGTGCATGACTTCAGGCCATAAAATAAGGTGCAGAAGGCATAGGAACAAAGTACAGAACAGGCCAAATACCCAAAGAGCAGGCTGGGCAAAGGACTTTAACAATGTTGCATTAACTTGAGATGTGCTAGTTCTGATCATTCTGAAACTGAACAAACTATGTCTGCTAAAGGGGTGGGTAGAATGTTTGTGTAAAAAGTGCCACTAAATTAAAATTTAAACTTTTATTGACACGTACTACTAGTTACGCTTTGGTGACGGAGATACTTGGAATTATACTACCTTTTGCTAGGTTTTCACACTCCAGTCTATACAGACTTTCGATTGAAAACCTTTGCAATAGCTCCCCAGAGATTAATGAGCCTGGCCCACAATCAGCATCTTCACTTACCAAAGAGAAAGTTAATACGGAAACCGGTTTATTGTACAGTTTCAGGCATTCTTAAGTCACAGTAAAAACGTACATGTCTGCAATATGATACACGTGCTCTTCAGAATGGAAATTTTACACCATTAAAGCCCAACTCACATTTTGCAATTGGATTTGCATTAAGACATTTGATCACCACAGACTCAAAAATACTACTCTAAGCATGCAAGGGAAAGAAACAAGAATCCTACTTTGGAACCTGGAGTACTGGAATTTACACCAGGCATCGGCTCTTGATCAAAATGTGTTACTTTTGCAAATCACTTAATCTCCTTATGCCTAAAAGTACTAATGTGTAATTCAAATAAGATTTACTTGCACAGTCTTCTTACTTTTCCTAATACATGCTCAGCAATCTGTTGCCTCTTATGAAGGTTCCAGCTATATAAATATCAACGCATACCTGCACTGGCCACATTTATAAACTTAAATGTAAATGCAACCATGATAATAAAGCGAGACCGTTAATGAATTCAGGGAGACTGAAGGAGCCATTAGGTTAAAAAAAAGTGACACAGGGTGTGAAAGTTGTATAAGTACCCGAACAAGAGACGGGAAGCATGCAGTAAATCTGATTGCAACAAGCTGCAGAACTCCTGCATTACATTACTGCTAAACTTTTGGCCTTTGAAAGATCAGTCCCCTGTTCGAGGCATTCATTCTTTTCTTCTATTTCAGCTCTTTTGTTGGCAGACCCAGCTCATCGGTGCACAGGACACTGGGCTTCAGATAAACTGGGTTACATCTTGTTTGAATAAACACCATTTGGCTGCAATTATGGGTTTCCTTCTGCTCGAGTGATGCCAGCGGCATATGGTTTTATGACAAAATAAGAAAAGGGGTATCTGTGGTTGTCAATCTGAAGAGCGTCTGCGAAAATAGTATGCGTTGCAAGATGGTTTAAGTGCCATCAGGTGTCTGCAAATGCTTTTGCCTTGTGATAACCGAGCCACCTTTTAATGACTCTACTATTCCACGCGCAATTACCTTGGATGCACATTCGTAAGATGATAAATCAATAAGGCCTGGCATGGATGTTTGACATCTGCAATGGACATCAATCAATGTAAAACTGACCCCCATTTCATAAATTAGAGACAATCAAAAGTAGCCTTCTAAAATATCTAACAAAAAAATAACTGAGGTCAAGTGACACGGGTCTCCAGACTTGCCAGCTCACAAGGTGGGTTCCACCGTGTGCCTCAGAATAGCAGAGCTCTTCACACGATCACTTGATGAGGAACTAATATCACCCGCTGAGCACTGAGCGACCTGGAAGGTCCTGCATAGAATACGTTTCCAGCTTACGTGTTGGAGGTCCATCGCCCTTGGAGGAGTCCATGCATTCTTTTGCATCCTCTATAGAACACTGGAGGTGTGCTCAGAAGCCTTTGTTTTGTATTTTGGGGACAGGGGAAGCCTTCTTAGGCAATGATCTCAACTTTCATCTCAACAACATCACAGACTCCAACTTCACAGACTTAGTTGAAAGTCTACAGAACATCGGCCTTACCCAGCTTGTACACAGCCCTACCTACATTTCCAGACACACCCTGAACACCATCTTCTCCTCTAGCAATATTGTTAACGTCAGCCACATCACTTGATTCACATGGACAGGCCACTACATTGTCCACTTCCACATAACAGGGCCACCAACCACCCTTACGGAGCCTAGCAACGCTTTAAGCCGCTGCTGGAACAAAGTTACAGAAATGGAGTGCCTCAACACCCTCCAGCTAAACTACCAAGACCTCATCAATGATACAAACAAGTGGATCACCACCTGCACCGATAACTTGGTGCCCCTGTAAAACAACACACCCAAAAGAGGCAACAAACAAGCTAGCTGGGACATCATTAACCTCAGAGAATCCAAGAGATTTTGCAAACAACTCAAAAGGAAATGGAGAACCACCCGAGGAACCACTGCAAGAAACAGCTACATGGTTGCACTTAGACACTATCTCCATCAAGTAAAAATGGCCAAGAAAAAAGATCCTGAACCTGAGAATCAAGGAAACTGCAAGGAACATTTCACCATTGTTAAGACATTCACCAATACAACAGCTTGAATCAAGCCATCACCCCTACACAAGAAATCTGCAACAAACTCTCCAACTTGTTCCACAAAACGTAAATAAGAGCTACAGCAACTTCGAACACCAGCCATCCCCCATCGACCTTCCCATTCTACTAAACTAACCAACCAAATACCACATACTGACAGCACTGAACCTTTTATCCATAGATGACACTGCAGCAATAATGAAGACAGTCCACTCAGGGGAACCAACAACCTCCTGCCCCAACCATATCACAACCTGGGAAGAACAACAATCAGCGCTGCACCCACTTCCATCATCAACACCTTCCTCAAATCAGCCACTTTCAAAGATAGCTGGAAACAAGCCAAAATAACTGCTCTCCTCATAAAAACCTGTTGACTCCAAAGTACTCAGCAACTACTGACTCATCTCGCTGCTACCCTTCCAAGGCAAAGTCATTAAGAAGACCATCAACAGACAAATCTCAGACCACCTAAAATGTCACAAACTCCTGGACAACTCACAATCAGGATTCTGCAACAATCAAAGCACCAAAAAAGTCCTCATCGCTATCACACACGACATACACACCATCCTCGACCGTGGACAGACCACCACACTCATCCTCCTCGACCTCTCTGCTGCTTTCAACACTATCTCATAACACACTTATCACCACACAAGACATAGCAGCCATACGAGAACCAGCAAACCACTTCCTTCCTCACAATAAGAACACTGAGTCAGGCTCTCGCAGTTCAGAGCAGAACCCAAGGACCTCATTTGCAGAGTCCCACAGGGATCATGACTCAGTCCCACACTTTTCAACAGATACATGACTCCTCTGGCAAACATCATCAGATCCCACAGAACTGACATCTCCTACGTCGACGACTACCAAGTTAATTTTTACCCACTCAGATGACACCATCACTACCAAGACCAACTTCAAACAATGCATGACCAGCATGGCCAATTGGATTAAAAAACTGCCTTAAGCAATACTTCTACAAAACTGAAGTGCTGATCTTTGGAAAGAAGAGCTCACCTTGGAGTTTCATCTGGTGGCCCACCAGTCTTGGACTCACACCCACCCCAACAGATCAAGCTAGGAAACTAGCCCTCATCCTGGACACCAACCTCACCATAAAGTTCCAGGTCAATGCCGTCAATTCCTCATGTTGCACATCCTCAGCATGTTACGGAAACCTTTAAGTGGCTCCAAATAGACACCAGACGTACTGTCACACAGGTTCTAATCACAAACAGATTAGACTATGGCAATACACTCTACTTTGGAATCCCAATTCAACTTCTTGACAGACTTCAAACCAACCCAACAGACTTGCCAGACTCATCCTTGACCTTTTGACCCGATCTCACACCACCTCTCAAACAGCTCCACTGGCTCCCCATCCAAAAGAACTGCCAGTATAAACTTCTCACATACGCATTCAAGTCATAGCACAACACGGGACCTGCATACCTCAATCACCAGCTTCACATCCACCAACCCCACCAGACAACTTTGCTCAGCATCATTATTACTTTTACACCCCTCCTTCCCACAGAAGTGGAATGGGAGGTCAATCATTTTCTTACCAAGCTGTCAAATCCTGGAATGATCTCCCACAAAACATCAGGGCTTTTTCCTTACTTCTTGAATTCCACAAGAAGCTGCAGACCTGGCTATTCAAATAGTCTTCTTGCAGGACCATCAAGACTGCCTGCATTCAGGCCCAGCATCATCACACACCTACACTCACTTACTCAGCACCTGGATACCCTTACGGGTGGGTAAGCAGCGCTCAACAAATCCACATTACATTAAAATGGACACTAAGCCCTGCCCCTCTCACCATTGGCCCACCACGTAAATTGCCCCTCCAGAGCCGTTTAGGCCATGAGAGCTGAAAGCCTCGTCCTCTCTCACACAGTCAACACATTTTTTTAGGTTGGCAGGTCTGAGTCTCTAATGCAAACATGTCGGTAAAACAAGTTACATTAAAGCGGGTAATAGTAACGCCTATTATTTACAGTGATTATAAACGAAAGATATGCAGTATATGGCGTTAGATAAAAAATAAGTTCTAATCTTTATAGTTATTACCGTCACTGATGTTCTCAGTTAATTGGTTAAGCTTCACATTTTTAAGGCCTCAGCCTAGAAACCTAAATATCCAGCTGACCAGTACCGCTGAAAGATATTCGAAAGAGCAAACCATAAACATTGTACAGAAAAAGTATCTCAGCAAAATATTTCAGAAAATTAATAAAGTAGTAACCAATTAAGCTGAAGTGTGCATTGCAATGAACATTAATAACAACCAATTCAAGCCTGCTAACACTCGCAGATTGAACAGGAAATAAAGAGATATATTAAAAACAAAAGGAAATGCATTTGTAAAGTACTGAGCATTTGAAATCTAAGCTTATCTAACTAGTGTGAAGCCAATACAAAATATTTTGGAGTCTTGGAATTTTTTGGAAGGGTTTTTAATTTTTGGTGGCGAATTTCTTACTCGTTGAGTTCAAAAGTGCAAATTAGATGGTGGGATTGGGGAGTAAGGCACGGCATCCATGCCAAAGTGGGCTCGATAAAGACGTTTTGTTAATTACTGCCCTCAAGCTAGGGTGGTAAAACAGACTAGCAATTTAAAAGGTTTTTTTTTTTAAACTTCTGCAATACTGCTTCACTTTTCAAAGCTATCAATTAAAATTGCGTGTAAAGTACTGCTCGGCAATACCTTTTTCGGGGACACTATTCAAACAAATTGTTTAATTAAAGAAACCAACAGTTGCGGGACTTAACACCTCTTCGGACCACATTCTGTCAACAGGAACATTAGAGTGCACATAGAGGGTAGTTGTTTTGATACGACCAACAATGCTCATGCACCCTCCAGGATGATCAGGAGGATGGAAACAATTTCAGACTTTACTAAGGGTGCTAAATTGATAAGAGGAATGAGGTCAGAAATCTGGGGATGGATATAAAAGTGATATGAAACAATTACATATTTAATTTATAGTACATAATTTATTTTGGAGAAAAACCCATTATACTAAAACGCCAACTAGGATGTCACACTGAGCTAATAATTGGAGCCCATGAGCCACAAAAACGTTCCACAATCAGCCCCGAAATAGTACTGCCTGCTACAAATCTCTGTGGGTAGGTCACAGAGGTGTGCATAATAAGTTTGGAGAAGCCTACTGTACTTAGGCAAAAATGTCTGAAATGTGAAAAGGAGGACAGATGGCAAGGTGGATATCAACTCTGTTCCATCAACACTGCTGACAGCAAGCTTTAACAGACTTGGTTTGACTCAGCAGCAGCTCCTCTGCTATGGCAGAGGATCGTCACCACCCACCCCTACCCTCTGCCAGCAGCAGCAGCTGCAAATCGTTTACAAGAAAACTATAATTAACTACGCTTATTATCATTTTCTCGTAAAAGGGGCGGGCCACGGGCGATGACGGGGATGGAGGGGGACTGCACAGCACTGTCTCTCAGTGCACATGTATGTTTGGCCGGCTGTCTTGGGCCGGCCAAACACACAAGTGCACTAGGCGCTCTCCAACCTGGCACTCTGTTGCTGGGTTGGAGACAGGAGGCAGAGACCTCCACTCTGCCTCGGAGCACCCTGGGTTGGGTGCGCCGTCCAATAATAATGCTGCTTTCATGCTGCATGAAACCAGCATTAGGATTGGACGCACGACAGGCTGAGAGCCTGTGCCTGCAGTGGAGGAGAGGAGCGGAGCAAAAGGTACGTTTAAAAAAAAAAAAGATTACTTTTTTTTAGTGGTGTTCCCACACCACCTGCCACGCGCTACTTTCCCCACCCCTTTTCCCTCCTGAGAGCTGCCACTGGTTTGAGCTGTATAATCAAACTGCATCTGATGACAAAGAGAGGATCATAAATCATAGATCATGTGTTTTATTCTCTGCTTAGACATTTATTTATAGATATAAATACTATTTCAGAGAACAGTGCCTGAAACAGCGTTGGTCTTAACAGGAACAGAGGTAAAAATATGAAATGCGAAAACACAGAAAATGGAGTTAAAAAAATTGTTAAACTTTGTAATAAGTTCACTGAGGAAATTAATGCTTTTTAAAAATGTTGTAAACTGATGGAATAACAAACATAATTTGGCAGCAAATAAAAATGTTTGCTTATATCAGTAATGAATGCTAGTTGTCCAGCTGACATTAGGCTTTCTTGAGAGAAGGAGCCAGTTCTAAGGACAAGGTATTGAGATTCAGGAAGCATGTGAGAAGTCTCACTGAGGAGGAAGGCTTATATTTGTTTACATTTCGTGCATACGTTTCTGGCATGCATATGGTCATTAGGAAGTCACAATTGTCACTTCCCTAGATTTGTTTTGACCTGTGTCACAGTCTGTTGTGCGCGGCCTCATGTACCATCAACTTCCTGGAAGTTATGTGACAGCAAGCACTCCCATCCTTTGAATGTTGAAGGAGATGTCAATGTCTATAATAGTGAAGCACTGTGCGGAGAAACCACAAGCACTATTGTTGATGCAATTCCAATTAGTATACTAATGAATGTCAGGAAGAGTGTGCAGTAAGCGGAATTAAGGTTTTATTGAGCAGTAGTGTGCGGTTGAAAGGAAACTGAAAATATGTATGGCCCCCTTCGTGATGTAATCTGGTCATTTGTGAATTTGTGACCTGGATTATTCAAATGCAGTGAAGACCCAGCAACCAAGAAAAATAAAGGTGGGTGGCTTCAGCCCCCAACTGTGTTTGTTTTAAGGCATGCACCTTACTATATCTTCCAGAGGAAATTCTATTACTCCAAACTATGTATGTGCTGCTCTGAACGCGTTTCACCTCTTTGGAAAGTCTTATAAAATGGTAATAATAAAATTAATTACCAATAGCTTGAGATTTCTTTCCCGCTTTATCCTAATACATATAAAATGGTTTCACTAGAGTTTGTTGTGGGGATTATGGTATGTAGCACATATCATATGTACAATGTTGTGGTCAAGAGAATGTGTGATCTTTTTATTGTTAAACTATTCTTGGACAATGATCTACATACCTCTGTGGTCATAATCCTTGCTTGACCAAATGAAACAAAGAAACGCATGCTTGAGCTTCTAATTCTTAAGCACTGGCAATTTCCACAACAGTATCCCAGTATGTCAACTTTGACAAGTCTGTGCCTTTGAAAAAGGAGACCAGACATCTGAAAACAGGAGAGAAAATCAAAACACACCAGGGGTTTGAAACAACCGGATGCATCTTACAGCCAAGTTCTCCTACTTCAAACCCTGCCTAAGCACTGAATAAAATAATGAGTGAATATGGGATTTTTAGATGAGTAGGTTCACCCACAGGCTCCCCGTTGCTAGGACTGCATTACTGCCCAAAGAGAGAAACAGGAGAGGAACAGAAGTTAGATAAAGGATAAGTCTTAAATGACATCCAAAACATGCGACTCCTGATGGCCTTAAGTGTGACTGGTAAGTGCTCAATAACTGGGGAACCAGAACTATATAAGGCCACCTCCCTGCACCAAGTGTGTTTTCGTAGGCTAATGGATAGCTAACAAATGTCAATCTTCTGAGTGCAGAGGACGAATGAGTACATAAGGCTTTAGCCTCAAGAAAACGATAAGCACCCCAACTGTAAAAAGCTTTGTGTGTCAGAGCCGTGAGGTCTATGTGCTCGCCACCTATGAACCATGTTTTGATGGGATAAAGAGACACTGCACATATCCACAAGACAAAAACAAGTCTAACTGATATAATTGAATTATCTGAACTTTATTAATAGTCTTCACTAACAGTATTCACCTAGGGTAATCTAGACAAGATCTCAACTCCCACTACGGGGGCCTTGAATTGAGATGGAATCAAAGGCAAGTTCTTCTTGAGTAATGTCATTTGGTGAAATCAAGCTGAGATTACAGGAGCTTACCTGCCTCCTCATTTGTACTTTGTTAATTGACACAGTGGAGACCCCATCTGTTCAGGTCAAATGTCAGGTTCCACAAACTGTGCAGGTCAAACATTAGAAACACCATTTTGTCCTGCAACTTCAGCACCTTGATAATCAGCCAGACTTGAGTTACTGTGCGGCAAAAATGGACAGAATGCATATGCAATTCAAACTGAATGCTCAGATGATGGCTGACAAAGGCTGCTTGTAGACACTGAACAGAATGGGAGGAGGATAGGAGCCCAGAGCATCTTTTCACTTAGGTGCCACCAACAATGCAATGGAGGGAGAATTAAAGCCCCTTCGATTCTGGTTGCTCATCCCTGCAGGTTCTTGATCTAGACAGCTCTTTGATACATTTTCTTGGGCCTAAGATATTTCCTTTTCAACAGACTCAAGCCAAGCAGCACGGATAACAAAGATTCCGGCTGGGTGCAAGCCCTCCCTTCTGTGGCACTCACAGCTCAAATATATTCATCCTCTTTGACAACTACGGAAGCCGAATACATGTATACTCTCACCCATCCAGTGCCATAGGTGGCCCTTCCACAACATGAGTATGCAAATTAACTTTACAGCAGCGGTATTCTCTCTGATTGATACCAACAGATAATTAGAAATCAAGAGGATCTTAAAGATTGACCCACCACATTATTCTGAATGTCAATTAATCGTGCCTCTTATTACCTACTGCCATACCAATGGATCAATCTTTGCTCACACACCATGGGTCAATCCTCCACCTATCTCCAGTGAGCCTTACTCAACATCATCTTGTGTCCTCCCCCATCTTGTTTAGTTACTTCTGTTGATGGTAAAATCAATCTTTTTAATTACCACTATATTTTCCAAATATTTCCAATTTCTCGCCAGTTATCTGCAGGCTCACTTAATCAGGTTTCAAGTTATTAACATTTTGCTTGATGAATACACTTTGATCCATGTTTGTGTCCGTATTTACTCAACGAATACTATTTTTGTAGAAAGTTCTTGGACAATGTTTTACAGTAATCTACAGTACTTTGACAATGAAAATGTACCAATAGCGGAATTCCTAAGGCGCAGAACTAATTCCTAAGATTTGTTTTGGTGCTTGCAAAAATATGATAGACCAAATTAAATTTATGACATGTGTAGGCAATTCTTATTTTTTGATTTTAGATAATACTCGTCATCCTTCTTTAATTGAAATAAAGGGGCAAGTGAAAATGAAGAACGGGCTACTTAAACATGTTTACATGTCAAATACCAGCATACAGATAATATTGATTCAAAAATGTGAGCACCAATTGTGGACTCGTTTCTCCTGAAAATGGTTACTATACTGAAAACTTAAATTCGTGAGCCAATTTGTGTTTCCATCTTCTCCCCAAACAACAGTCGCACTAGAGGCTACTGAGGAAAACAATTGCAGTCAGAGGTTTAAGTAGGCCTGATGCCTAAAGAACCTCAACATTTCAAATGCATCTACATTTTAACATGAAAAGAACCAAGTGATGTGCGCCAGGTTTTCCACCTACTAGCAAGTTAATGAAATAATGACGACGAGGTTAAAAAACAAAGTATGTATTTGTATGGTGCCTTGCCCTGGCATTTTCTGCTCAAGAAGACAGCGGCCAAATTACATCCAGATTCTCATATAAAACACGCATAAAACAAATGTCATGGTTCATGTATACCTTCTTTAGAAAGACATTTAGAAAAAAGGGCTACCACAGTGAAGAAACTATCATTTTGCTCAGCCAAACGGCTGTTTTATGGCCACACCAATTTATTTATGCTTACTATCGGTGATACAAACTTACATGATCTTCGGTTGGAAATTTTCTGTGGCGTAACAGTCACAACCGCCGGCTTTCTCAATGCAAACCTCCTGCAAGGCAACACAAAAACAGGGGGAAGAAAATATTAGCCCATGCTACTTGTCACTATCCCAAATTTGATAAGATCTAGAAAAGTAAATGAATGAACTCTATTGCTGGTTTCGAAAAATAAATCCTAAATACTTCAAAATACTACACTTGCCGGGCAATAAATGTATTTGCAGCTTCACTTGCTACATAGTACATCAAATGGATGTGAAAATCTAGCTACTGATGTTCTATTTTCCATGTGTTTTCTTCCAAACTGGATCAAGGCTAGTCCTGTCCTCCTGTCATTACTCATTTTAGCCAGACACACAAAGAAGTCCAAACTATGCGCGCAGAAGAGTTACAATATTTCTCCTGTCGGAGCCTTCGAATTCCATTGAGCTGATCGCAACTCGTAGTAATTGTGCATATTAGGACCATACTCGATGCGGTAATGTACATTTGTATGACATGACATCTTATGAATCCAAGTCGAAAAATGCTTCAAAGTAGCTCACCTCTCCTGGAACTGCTTTGACGGAATCAAGCCGGCGCGTGGATTGGCATCACCTTCGTGTTTGGCTTGCCACCATGTTGCATCATCTTGGCACATGATCTGAAGGATATCTCCCTTTCGGAACGACAGCCCGGCCTCTTTGCATGGGATTGCTTTATCGTCATTGGGTTCATAATCAAACAGGGCTTTAATAAACATCTGGAAGGAAAAGGGCACTTTCAGTCTGACATCGATCCCCAGACACACACTGGTCACGGTCGCCTTAATGTCGTGGAAAATAATAACACAACTAATTTTAGAGCCTCAGGACTGCTGTGCACGGAAGATGCTAGTTATTAGATATAACGGCCTCCTCAAGGGCCCCTTACCTTGCCATCTTTATTTGGAGTTTCTTCTTTGATGCTGGGGATGATTTTAAAAGTAATTGCTCCCTGAGATTGAGCCTAGTGAACAAAATACACAAAATAAAACACATGGTTAAAGAAGGTCGTAATTATTTTTTTAACAAGTGAAAGGTAACATAATAAAAAAAAGTCTCACACCAACAACCCTAAAACTTTTAATCAATTAGCTCCCTCTGCATTCTTCCCTCTCCTGACCAATCTAAAAAAAAAAAAATATCTGGCATACTGCCATTTTCGGTAATACCCTGCTGGTCATCCCAATACTCCTAAACAGCCCAAAAATAAGTATGTTATGGTGTGCCACCCTCTACAGTTTTCTACATTTCTCAAAATGAAGCAGCGCTCTGCGCACACACACATTCAGAGCAAAAGTGCAGCATTATGCAAATTGAGACTCTGTGAGGACCTCTGGTCTAGGCAGGCCAGTGGCTGACAGATGAGATGGTGTTTGGAAGCCGGAAAAGCCTCACCAACATTCCACCCCCTTAGCCCACTCTCTGAAGATTCAAGGGAGGTGGAGGATCACTGCCAGTCAGAGCTACTGGCTTTGGAGCCTGGAGGTTAGCTCAGTATGCACACTAATAGGCTTTGGACCTGGAGCTTCACTGCTCTTCATGCAATGCTAATGGCTTCCTAGGGAAACCATACACAATTTGTACATTAATAAGAACATTGTGCTCAAAGCTGAAGATTACCAACAAGTAATTAAAGCAGTCAAGTTCATTTGACACATCGTTTTAGGAGAAGATTACGAGATGTGCTAGGATTACTTGAAAGTATATTTTGTGTTTAATGTTTAAAAAAAGAAAGGCCAGAACAAACCAGGTAAGTGCTGTCACAGACTCTGGATGAAGAGTTATCACAGAATGTTCATATATCATCACTTGTCTCACCAACTCTCAACTTTCCTGTGTCAGTCTTCAAAAGCCCTAGGCAGAAGTACTTTCCAAACATCAATCTAGTATCCCATTTAAGGTGTACTGTGGTCTGGTGCACCCTCGTACAGTTTTTCTTTTAAACGAAGTCCACTTTGCACAGCATGCCATCTTTTAAACCACATTTAGAGAATGTCTCTGAGCTCTGCTCCAACACCCTTCTCCCCCTTTACACCTGCTCCATCTGCTTTCATAAGGATATCATTCAACAGTGCTTCTACACACAAGAGATTGCAAAATATGCAGTTCTTAATTGTGCAATTTATGGTAGAGATGAACAGAGTATCCGCTGGCCACCCACCATCATGGATGGACCTTATTTGCACCTTTGGATCCCTATACAAAGATTCCCCCATCTCAAAGCAGTCAACAAATACTAATTTATTGTTACATGGCAGACACGGAAAACGAAGACCATTCACCTTTAGACCAGCATTTTTCTACCATAAATATAAACAGTATTTGAGTGATGTACTTCCTGTGACGTGTCAGCCTATGAAACTTCATGGATAACTCTCATCCTGGGCTAAAAAGAAAGTGGGCCTCAATCTCCGGGGATACTAACACCACAGAGAGATAATCTACCCACTGTTTAAGGAATCTCTTGGTGGAAATGATCAACCAGTGGGAAATGGAGGACCCAGAACTTTTTCAGGCCTGCCTAGAATGGGATTCTTTTGCATTCACCAAGTGCTTGTGCAACCGGTGGTACATGTTCCTTGTAATACAGTTTCTGCCCATGTGTGGTGTTACAGAAATGATCCAGTGGATCAACCGAATAAACCTCTGTTTTAAAGCTACGTTTGCTCTTTTACAATGGGAAGCGTATTAACAAATCAGAAAATAACAAATGGATTGACCATATTATTCCACCTCGAAGCAGTTAGGCCACCAACTGAAACACAAAATGCCACGTTTGGCTCTCATTTATTTAACCTGAAACAGAAATAGCAAATGTTAGGCTCTGATTTATTTATACAGTATACTTTTTGCTGAAGGCATCCTGAACTAGGACTGAAAACGCAACTAACCAGGAGTGGTGGTGAAGGAAGGAGAAAGGCATGCATTTACGTATTTTACAAATAGAAAGGTGAGGAATTGCCTGGCGAACGTCAATGGGAAGATTCATTTCAAATTTTGACAAAAAGAATTCTAAACGATTGTTCCACACAGCGCATCTTTTGGTGGTGGTGGAGGCGGTTGTGGACTCAGCAGTGAGAGACAGCATGAAGGAGTATAGGGTGACAACACGGGAGAGGAAATACGTTTTTAGTCAGTGTTGCAATAACTCCAATAGATCAGGCAGAGGAATGTAAAATGGATCATTGCTTAATAGGCAGCCTGTGGAAAGACTAGCATGCATTAGTTACACAGCAGGCTCTGAAAACCTTTCAGAAGGTAGACTGCCATGCTTTGGATCTTCTAAAGTTCAGTAAGTTGGAAGTTTTAGAGGCCTAAATAGAGGGCATTCCAGACGTCCAGCCGAAAAAGAATGGCAGAACTAATCACAGAAGCTCCATTTTCATGATGAACTCTAGAAAGAATTTTCATCAAAGGCTCTCATGCAGATTGAGCAGAGAAGAGCAACAGGATCTACATGAAAGACTACTACAGGAAGCAAATGTTGAGAAGAATCCATGCTGTTAGCCCCAACAGCCTTAGGGGGACATCCACGGTCCAACTTATCACCTACCTCCTCCACTTTTCTGACCTCGTTTTTGCTGCCTTTAGGACTCTGCGCACTTTCCCACTTCTAACCAGTGCTAAAGTGCTTCTGCTTACTCCCCTAAATGATGGTAACATTGGCTTAACCCTAACTGGCATATTTAATTTACTTATAAGTCCCTAGTACTTATAAATCACTACACTTGCCAAGGGCATGTAAATTAAACACTACCTGTGGGCATGCAGCACTGATTGTGCCACCTACTTAAGTAGCCCTCTAACCATGACTCGGGCCCCCCACTGCAGAGTCTGTGTGTGCAGTTTCACACTGCCATGTAGACCTGTCAAGATAAACCTCTAGCCAGGCCTAAACCTTCCCTTTTCATACATACCTATCACCCCTAAGGTAGGCCCCATATGAACCACAGGGAAGGGTATGAGGTATTTAAATGGCAGAGCATGTACTGTTAAGGTTTACATGTCCTGGTAGTGAAATACTCCCAAATTCATCTTTCACTACTGCAATGCCTATCTCTCCCACAGGATAACATTGGGATTACTTTAATATATCTTTTAAGAGAGAATTCCCAAACATAAAGAGACAGACCCTTCAAGTTTGGTGTCTCTTGACTCACAATATAAAATCACAACTTATAGTGAAGACGGATTTTAAATAGCAGTTCTGAAAATGCCACTTTTACTTTTAGAAAGCTGCCATTTTCCTACTTTAGTCATTTGGTGCCTACAGCCTGTCTCTACTAACACGTCTGGAGTGGGATGACAGGTGGGCCTGTGCATTCCTTCTAGAGAGCCACGCACAAATGGAGCTTAGGTGTGACTAATGGGTCATTCACAGCCTGATGGGCCATCATGGGCAGCATGGGCTGGCACACCTGAATGGGCAGTGTCCTGCCACACACAAAGCGCTGCATACCCTCCTGTTGTGAGTCTGGAGCCAAGGAAGAACCTTTGTGCACTTCAAAGACCTTTCTATGGAGACTCCCCGACTTCAAAGTAATGGACCTCTGACACAACCAACTCAGTACACTTCTTGACCTTTTCATACTCTGCCAGAAAGAAGAACTGCTGTGCTGCTACAAGGACTGCCACTATGCTGAGCCGCTACTCTGCTTAAAACCTGCTTTCTGACCTGACCGGATGCTCTCTGGCCTCGGAGGGAGAAGAACTGGACCTGCATCTCTACATCTCATGACCAAAGTGACTCCAAACACTTGCCTTATGTTTCCTGGAGTCTCAGGGACACAAAAGACTACCAACTCACCTGCTGCAGCTCCTGGACTCATCTTCAACCA
Source organism: Pleurodeles waltl (assembly GCF_031143425.1). Classification (NCBI taxonomy): domain Eukaryota; kingdom Metazoa; phylum Chordata; class Amphibia; order Caudata; family Salamandridae; genus Pleurodeles; species Pleurodeles waltl. The sequence goes on along the minus strand of NC_090449.1, from coordinate 744,062,838 downwards.
GCTCCTGACCCCCAAGAGGCGCAGCTCCAGTCCTGAGCCCTTGGAAGTGGTTTTTGGCTCCTGAAAACAAGCTTTTGGGGTCTTCGCAACTGCGAACAGGCCCTCTTCACACCAGAAACGTGGTGCTCGCCTTAAGAAATCAGCATGAGCCACCGCAAGATCATCTCTTTGCACAGTATCACCACTCATGACCACGAGGCTTCAGACTGCCCGTATACGACACCTGGACAACTCTTTGCAGTCGCGGACAACCACCAGTGAGCCTCTCCTTGCTCCCGGCAAACTTCTTCCCCACAAACTGGACCCTTAGCCCAATTCTTGGGAGGGTCAAAGTTCAGCTTGACTGGATCTGACCCGCACGCCACGATGGTGGGCCTAAACTTTTGGACTGAACCCAGTCTAGTACGACCAGATATCCCTGGTTGGCGCTTTATGCTTTTAAACAATATTACATGTTAATCTTTAAAAATAAATATCTCTACTTCTACCTATTTGATTTAGCTTGTTTTGGTCTTGTGTTGTTCATAAAATTAAACTACATTTTTCTAACCAGCTGTGGATTATTTTTGTGTGGTATTTTCACTGACTTACTGTTTGAGATATTGCACAAATTCTTTACACTTTGCCTCTTAAATTAAGCCTGGCTGCTCTGTCCCAAGCTACCAGAGGTTGAGCACCAGCTAACCTAGGGTGTGCTTGTGATTTATTCTCATTGTGATTTCTGCTTGGACAGGGTGCATACATCTGCCAATGAGAAACCCAATTTCTAACACGTACTACAGAAACAGGATCAAGGAACCAACAGTCCTGGTATCAAAGGTGCAAAATGTTCATTGTGAAGGGTGTCCATCAATTTTGAAAAACGCCACTGGCCTATGCACAGAAATGGGAGCACCGCAAAATCTTTTATAGCAATATTAAAGATTTGTGGTACCACAGTAGCGAATTTACACATTGCTATTCCATCCAAGTGAAACGCCACATATGACCCAAACCTAGGTGGTGGAGATGGCCATGAGCAGCAAGCCTATTTACCAACCAGTACAATCACATGCAGCAATGCTGATCAAAGAATGAAGTGCTTCTGCCAGACAATACTGATACCTTGGACTACTCGCTCCCACGGATTCAGTTCGCAAGTGGTTGAAAACCACATTAATACACACTCGCGCTTGAGAACTATGATAAATTCCAGGGACCTAACCAACTACCAAACTATCTTGACTATCTCATATAAGACAAGATAGACAAGATAGAAAACAAGATACAGAAGAGAAAGACGTGTTCCAGCTGCAGGGGATTGTGGAAACCAAAGTCCTTTGACATTAATGTTTTTTTTTTTTTTTTGGGTCGAGCGAGCAGGCGGTCTGGCCTGTTGTAAGTCTTGTGAGCTTTTGACCACGCCCACCACTATCACTCGTTCATGGGCTTGCCTTTCAAGGATCCTGTATCATCATTGGTAAATGCTTTATGTTTGTTCCTCCTTTGGGCAGTTTGTTACCGCCTTAGCCATTGACACTATTACATGGATAGTTGCACGTTTGCCGATACGTTTGACTGCGAGCGAACTTCTTTTTCCTTTTGTGTCTCTTCTTTGCGCTCATGCTCTTGGCAGCCATGGAGCTGTGAATCTCAACTGTTTTAAATTTCATTTTCAATTTATGTAGAAAAAAGTCCAGTTAGGAATTTACAAAGCTAATAGCTCTAACTCTCGCAAATGTAAGACCCACTGCATTACAAATGCTTGTTACTTTTAAGACAAAGAGCAAACACCGAGCTCGAGCTCAGACTTCTTACTGAACATGGTTTCAGTCTTAGCAAAGTGCAGACTAATTAGTGAACTTCATTTCCATTTCAGCCTCTTTTGGTGAGGTGCAACCTCCAGCTTCACTCAACCTGCACTCTGAATGAGAAACAAAATTATCTTTTGTTGTTTTTTAATGTGGGCTACATGCCTGAACATTTTGTCACGAACGTTGGAGATTGACATCTTGCTGCTGGTGGGCTAAACTACTATAGAACCAACAGTTTTTACTGCGATTGCCTTGGTTCCGAGAAACGTTTAGTATCTCAGCCCCAGCCTGCCATTGCTTGCTAGATTAAAAGAGGATGCCCTTTTGTTTGCCTGAAGCGAAACAAAAAGTATAACTGAGTGAAGACGTTACATCTGTTCTCAGTTGGTATGTTGATGGAACAAAAATGAACAGGAAGAGAGTGTGTGAAAGAGTGAGAAAGGACATGTGAATGTCTGAGAAAGACAGCCTGATCAAGTTGGAGTCCGGGTGACCCAGGGAGACAGTATGAAAGAGTGAGAGGGCTGAAGAGTGAGATAGAGTAATAGTTTGAACGTGAGACTGTCTCAGAATTATAGACAGTGTGTGACGGAGAAACAGTGAGAGAATCAGACAGGGAGGAAATAAAGTGAGACGAAGAAAACAAGTGAAAATTAGAGTGAATGAGTAGGCAGATAGGGGAACTGCGTCAAGCTCATGTGTCTAGTGCACTATCGATAGGTAGAATGAATACAAGTCATTAAACCCGCATGTTTGGCAACATTTTCCAGATTTTGTGTGTAGCCTGGACAGACAACCAGGGATTAAATAGTTAAGTAATTTGTCATTCACTTGCAAATGAACTCTGATTAAATGAAGATACACCTCAAGCTGATCTGTAGTTCTGTAGGGCTCCTAGTTGCAGTGTTTGCGCCATACATGCTTTGGTGAATTGTGACAATTTTATAATACCAGGAGGAGGAGGTAGTCCAGTGAAACACTGCAACCACTAAAGTGGACAAATCTATCCAACCACATACATGCATACAACCCCTTAGCTTCAAGAGAGCAAAACGAAGAAGAGCTCACCCCCAATTCAGTAAAGAAATAAACAGCATGACTGTCATCCCATGGATAGTGTGTTACTGCCACATCAATTACCCACACTCTTCAGATGATGTGACTCACACTGTGGACAAACAGCTGATGAGGAACCACCACTGTGGGACCAACTGTTGCAGGTAGGTCTGCTAGTATTCTTTCAGCTTCACATCTTTACTTCAGGACGACACCAGTTTGCACTGTTGATCATTTTGAACTTCCTTTTGAAGTGCTATAACCGTAATATTTGCATACTGTTTTTTTATTATTTATGTTCAATACTTGTTGCCCCAACATGACAACAAAATGCACGTGACAGCTCAAAACTAGATGCATAAAGGAACATCAAGCCTGCAAAAGAGTCAACGTTTTAACTGAAAGGATGCATTTCAAGTGCTTTCTGGTTTGCAATTACCTATTTACAAACCTTATCAGGAAGAACATTCTAGAAAGGATACCCTTTTTACCATGAGCCATCTGCCTCTGAATGAAGATGACTATTTATTAAGAAGAATGCTGTTTTCAGAGCAGTCACCACCGACATGGCGAATGGCTAACACCACATATGACTGGTGTATATGGTTCTGACATGCGCTCTGAGTAATATGCACAGTATCCCAAACTTTCTAGGTACACAAATTACTCAAAATCTGGCCAAGTATCTGGACAATATATTGCTAGATATGGACTTGAGTACAGAACATTCTAAGATAGATTCGGTAATCCGAGAAATATTGTTACTTAGAGCCTGCCTCAAGTTTTGAACTCTATTGTTATAGAGCCAAATATGTTGAAATATTATATTCGAGTCCTGACTGCACTATTGCTTTGACCGCATTGTTTAAATAAATGAAGAGGGAAAATTCTACACATTTATCTCCATTAAAATAACACATTTGGCCCTAAATCATTCATCTGAGTAGCCCAGCGGAAGTGAAGGTCAAACAGCACTCCATGACTACTAACCACAATGACAATAATAAGGGTAATCGACCTCAAAAGATTAATGTGCTATTTGTGCAGTAGCAAAAGCATAGCATGCCTATTATTTCACATTAGCTACTTATTTTAAATGTGTTATGAGCTCTGCTTCCGTTCATCATAGTAAGCAAAAATAACTACAAATCAATAAGTTTGGAAAGTTCAACTAAATATTTGAAACATTCAAATATAAGAGTGATATTTAATAATATAGGGTACAGTTACTAATATAAAATGAACAAGAAAAAAGTTTGAGAAAAGTGTAAGATTTACAATTCAGAGCTAATAGACAGATTTCATAGTGTAATAAAAAACAAGGTACTGAGAACTGGAACAGATGAAACATAGAAACTAAACATGCAGATGGAAATTGCAAAAACAATGCATGCTTAATTAAAAAACCCACGTATAATTGGGAAGTATTAATTTACCAAAATCTTTATTATTTCCTCTGGTTTTTTGTCATCTACAGATATTCCGTTAACTTCTCGAAGTTCATCACCGACATGAATTAGCCCTAAAATCCAATGAAAAAATAATAATTTTAACAATTCAAATTGGAAGGAGTAGAAGGTAATTGGTGCAAACTGATCTGTATATGCAGTGAGAAAATACAAAAAAGTAAAATAAAATAATACACAAGTAGCCAAAGAAGTCACCTAAAAAGGAAACTGGTAATGACCTTTTGTACGCCAAACCATTGCAGACATATAGCCATGGGCATCAAGAAGTGGTAGCTGGTAGGCATGGGAGTTATGAGGGGGGGCAGGGGAAAAGCTTTAGTCTCTCCTGGTCATTGGTGCACCTGACATTCTCCTTGATACCTCTGTTAGAGGTTATAAAGAAAGAGGCAGGAAGAGGAAATAAACCTGGCTCTGTGAGCGCTGCATACTTGCAGCAGTGGGAGCAAGTATTTGGAAAAAAGAACATTTACCTGTTTGGTCGGGTTCCGTCTCTCCTCTGTACGGGTTCTGTCTCATCTCCGTCCTCTTCCTGACTCCCGGCAGCACACAGGCTCCCAGATTCTCATGGGCCAATCACAACACTGCTGTCATCATCATGACAGCAGCGTCATGATTAAGCTGAGCGGCCTGGTTCGGCACTCAGACAGGGAGTGGGAGCCTGTGCATGTTCTCCACACGGCTGTGCACTACAGCTGGGTGGAGAAATGCTAAGTGTGTATGTCTGGTTGGCTGTCCCAAAACAGCCGGCCAAACCGTCATGTGCACTTATGGTGTACATAGCTCTCCTCCCTGTGACACAACATAGCCCCACCCCACCCTAACCAGGCTCCATACTAAAAAATAAAATGGTAATAACACTGTGTTATTATCATTTTCTTTTTCATTTTTTGCACTGCTCAGAGCAATAGGGCGACACTCCTTCGCCTTAGCGGAGGAGCCGCCATTGACTCGCAGTAGTTTCTATTCCTTGCCCATGTTTTCGACTCTCAGAAGCAAATAGGAGACTACAGAAAGTTTAAATGTGCGACAGAGGAGAGAGGGTAAACTGTGAAAAGCTGGAAAAGTGGTAAAGTGAGACAGGGTTTAGACTGAGGAAATAAGTCTTGGTAATAAAAAAAGAGAGACAAGCTGCTCTAGGTGATGAGCAAATCGGTAAGGTAAGTGTCCCATTGGGTTCTACCAGGTTCCCCCTAAAAGGCCCACTAAATTCAGTATTTAGTGGGCATCCCTAGACACAAAGAAGACCAGCACCAAGAAGATCCAAGACACGAGAACTGTGGGCCTGCTGTTCAAAGAAAAGGTGCCAAACCCTGCCTGCCGCAGCCAGGACATGACAATCGGAGCTGCTGGACATTTGACTGACCTCACGAACCCCAGAGGACCTCCAGGCTTCACCAATCACCCAAGAACTCCTCCCTCCAGAGTGGAGGTACAACTATGCAACAAAGGAGAAACCAGCAACCCAGTGAGGGTCACTTCACCAATCGGCCCTTAACTCCCGAACCGGAAGTCACAGCTGGACCCAACGACACACCAGTGACCACAAGGACAAACCCTGCAAGTGTGATACGTTTGGTGTGGTGGCACTGCATCCTCCAGTGGCCGAACTGTACCAATACCCTGAAGTCCTGGTCAGCTGACATCGGACACCAGGAAAATCATCCTGCCCGGTGCTGAAAAAGGACCAAGAAGAAGCCACAGTCGAGGGACTTCAGGAACACTGCGGACCTCCCGCCAGAGTGCTCCCATTGTCCTTTAAGTGGCCCTTGAAGTGACTTACCTCCAGATCCAAAGGGCATCTTTGCCCAAAACTTCTGGCTCACCAATTCGCTCAGCATCCAGCCCCCGTGCCCTGCAACAAAGAACCTGCTGTGCCCCAAGGGTCCCTCACCCCTTGCGACCTCGACAGTCCAAATTGACCCCAAAGAACCACCTCTAAACTTACCTGCACAGAATTTTTACAAGTGGTCCCCCGCAGTGGCCCTGCACCAACTCCAGAGACTTTTCCCCACTGCTCCTGCCAGAACCGGGAGCTGCCCGAACTTCTCCAGCTAGAAACAGAGTACCCACCGATGACCTCGACCAAACTGCAAAAGAAGAACTTGGTAAAGCACCTGTGTGATTTTATATGTATTTTTAAAGGCGACTTTCGATTGATTCCGATGGAGCGTAATTACACACAAAAATACTATTTTCATTAAACTTCAAAAATACATATCTCAAAGAGTACTTCACCAATTATGATGATCTTGGTCTCAAAAATTACATAAAATTCGGAAGTATTTTTTATAAATTGGTCTCAAGTTATTCCTTCGAATGTGTGAGTTGCATGATTGATACTGTGTGTACAACAAATGCTTTGCACTTCTCCAAGACTTAGAGCATTAGGTGATCTCGTTTTTACATCTGTAAACCAAAGTGTGATTGCCTGGACCCCCTGCACAGTGTGCCTAGCTTTGCACACTACATAGAGGCCAGTCTCCTACAGCTACCACATAATGCTTTAGTTACATTAAAAAATAATCCATCTCATATCCAATAAAGCTAGTTGGGGTGCAAAAGTTTGTTCTAAAATTTGGGCTGTGATTCTAAATGTTTGGGAAGCACTGTACTAGACTATAAATAGATATAGGAAAGATAAATGGTGGTTCAATAATGTATCAGAGAACTTGGAAAAGGTAGAGTGATCTACCTTAAGCACATGTAAATCCAGGCAGAAAATCTGACAGAAAAGTCAGCCTACCCTTTGGGGTCCAGAAAATATTTTTATTCCCAAAAAAAGCAATGAAACCCATGCCAACTATTTGGAATACATAAAAGATAACAGTACTCCAGCAGGAGAAGGTTGTGTCAAAAAACGTAACTTAAAATATTTTCAGAGTTCATGAGTGATTTCATGCTGCAGGTCAAAAAGACTTAGCTAGAAGTCAATCTGCAGATGCTAAAGAGGTTTGGTTATCACAAAAACAAAGTTTTGGCAACGTGCTACTGAAAGGCCTCACAAGAAGTATTACAGAGCAGATGCGGGAAGACAGAAGATCTGCAACACAGGTGAAACCACTGGGAAAGGGGAAAAACTGTATAGCGATGAACAGGTTATTTGCCTTCAATAAAACTGCTTGTGGTAGAGAATAACTGCAGATTCTTCACCTTTTAAATATTACCCAGGCATCAGACTGGATCGAGGAAACTTTTCTAGCAGTACCCCTGCATGCCAGCAGGTGGGGCCATGTGGCTCTACACTGTTGCTCTTCTGCTCCGGTAATGACGTGCCGGGCCCATTTAGACACAAAAGCAAATTGGCTATGACCACTGTGCAGATTCCTCGACTTGGGGTATTATTAACTTGCAGAGCCCAATTGACAAAATGGGAAAGATGGGAGAGTTGGTAAGAAATCTTCAGTTAGAGAGAAGCCTCTCCCAGAAAGAGAAATATCGAAGGAAAACAACTTGCTCTACTGAAATAGACTACTAACCACATTTTCCACATACTGCTCAAGAAAAATCTCTGGATCCAGACTGATGCCTGGGGGAAATTCTAAAGTAAGGAATCTGCAACTAGATAATGTCTCTACCAGTTAAAGTGTTACTGAAGGTAAGCAACTTGACCATCTGATAGAGACATCAAGTTGAGTGTCCCTTACCTTACAATAGATACCCAAGCAATACCATCGCCGGAGGAGGGTCTGCAAACCAATATCACACCAGAAAGTCTTGCAGGACTGAATGGGCAAAGTGCCTGTCCCTACTGACCTGCCTGTCCAGTGCTAGCCAAAGCTAAGCACATTTTAACGTAGAGCATGACCCGTAAGGAGATGGTTCTCTTCTGCAATGCCCACAACCAAGGTAAAACACCAACACTCCTTTTGGTCCAGGTGGTGAAATCTCTTGTCTTCCTTAGAAGGATGTGGGGGTGCGTACAAAGTAGGCAATGTGATGGATCGGTCTATATGGAAGAGCGTAACCACTTTTGGAAGAAAGGAGGACAGCATGCAAAGCACCACTTTGTCAGGATAGATGGAAAGGTAGGGTGGCTTAGATGACAATGCCTGCAGCTCAATCACCCTGTGAGCAGATGTAATGGCCACAAGGAGGCCTGTTTTGAAAGTGAGAAGCCTGAGAGGACAATTGTGGAGAGACTGGAAAGGCGAGCACATCAGAAATGCTGAAACCAAATTCAAGTCCCAGTGGAGCATAATGAATTGGGACGGAAGAAACATATGAGTAAGGCCTTTAAGTAACCTATGTAAAATAGGAGATTTAAACAAAAACAGCTGATCAGGTAGCCATGAGAAAGCAGAAACTGCAGACAAATAATCTTCGAGGGTGCCCCAAGCAGAGCTATGCTGGGACAACGACAGAACAAACTATAGAACCTCAGAGAGAAGGGTAGAGTGGGGGTCGACAGACTTGTTTGTGCACCATGCCACAAATTTCTTCCAACATCAGACTTATACCTTTTGGTGGAGGGACGCCTGGCTGCCAAGATAACACTACAGACTTCCGGCAGAAAGTCAAAAGCTGTCAACTGCCACCACCCAATCTCCACGCAAGAAGGCATAGACTGGACAGGTTCAGTTGGGGAACCCTCCCCTGCTGCTGCAACTGAAGATCCTCCCAAAGGGGCGGTCTGATCAGAGGATCGACAGCCATGCTCAATATCAGACTATTCATGCCCAGTCCAGAGCCACAAGGATTACTTAGGCTGGTTGTTTTTGATCTTCTTGAGAACTCTGGGCAGAAGCAATATGGTTGGAAAGGCATACAGGAGGCCTGAGCTCCACTCAAGACAAAAAGCTTTGCTGAGTGCCACCTTGGAAACTCCAATGCACAATATTGCAGACATTGCAAGTTCTCTGCTGAAGCTAACAGATCTAACCAAGGCTGCCCCCACTGCTGAAAGAGATCTTGCACCACCTATGGATGGAGATGCCATTCGTGATCTGTTAGAAATGGGGTCAGTAGTTGGCAGTGGTTTGCATCCTGTCCAATTAGGGACCTCAGTCTTGTCCGGGTAAGGGAGTCACACAGCTAAGATAACCCCTAATATTTATCTGAGTAAAACATGAGCAAAACAACAAAAAATCCAACATTCACAAGCAAAGATACAAATTTTCAAAGAATAAATCTTAGTATAGTGACTCGAAACACAATAGCTGCAACTGGGGCTATCACGTCTTGACGGAGTTTTTCCCAACGCCACTCTCGAGGGAGTGTGGGCCAGGCACGGAGTTACATGGACCCCACATAAGGTGCCTTGGAAAATGAGGAAACAAAGATGTTCCATGGAGTCTGGAAGGTGAGGTGTCACTGGAGCCAGTGCGGTGTTGGTTCCTTACTGCTACCGGGGAAGTGAGGCGTCAGTACCTTGCTGCTAGGCAGAGGAGGTGAGAGTTCGGTTCCTTAAGGTTGCAGAGGAGGTGAGGCGGCATCATAGTGAGGTGTCTGTACCTTCCAACAAGGTGGAGTCGATGAATCCAGCAGGTCAAGAGGTGAGGCATTGACTTTGCCGTGTCGCAATCACAACACTGCTGCAGTGAAGTCGTTTGTCACTGGCGTCTGACACAGCACTCTAGACTCACGCTGTGGTGGGACTTCGGAAGCTCTGCCGCGGCATCGAGCCTGCGGCATCGGTCGTTGTCATTACACTCAGCGGGGACCATGGCTCCAGTGCAGGTTGTGGGATAGACTGACAGCAGCACCTGTCCTGAAGTCACTCTGGAGTCTACGTACTTGGTTTCTTTTTTGTTGCACAAGAACTCACACCCAAGGACCCAGGGACTGGATATGGCACCTCATGGCTAGTCAGGACTCTTAGGAAGAGAGCCCAGGTGCTGACAGATGAAGTCTTTGATGTCCCTGAGACTTCTTAACAGGAGGCAAGCTCAGTCCAAGCCCTTGGAGATTGTTTGGAAGGAGGATGTCGAAAGCAAAGTCCAGTCCTTTCACTCCCAGGACAGAAGCAGCAGGCCAGCAAAGCAAAAGGCTTGGTGGCAGTCGCTTCTATAGCATCCAGCTCTTCTTCCTGGCAGAATGTCCCCAGTCCAGAAGGATTCAAACTTTGTGGGGTCAGAAGTCCAGAACTTATACCCATTTCTATCTCGGAAGTAGACAAACTTCAAAGAAAAGTATTTTAGTGCACAAGCCACTGCCTTTCCTGACCTGGCTCCAGACACACTGTAGGCGGTTGGAGAATGCTTTGTGTAAGGACAGGCCCAGCCCTATTCAGGTGCAAGTGTCAGCTCCTCCCACCACTGTATCCCAGAAGACCCATCAAGATATGCAGGGCACACTTCAGCTCCCTTTGTGTGACTGTGCAGACTGAATTCACAAACAGCCAGACTGTCATCCTGACCCAGACGTGTATTCCACAGGCAGGAAGAGTCACAGAATGGTTAAGCAAGAAAATGCCCACTTTCTAAAAGTGGCATTTTAAAATTTACAATTTAAAAAACAACTTCACCAAAACATGTATTTTTAAATTGCGAGTTCAGAGACCCCAAACTCTGCATCTCTATCTGCTCCCAAAGGGAAGTTATACTTAAAAGATATTTCAAGCCAATCCCATGTTACCCTATGGGAGAGCTAGGCCTTGCAATAGTGAACAATGAAATTAACAGTATTTCTCTAGCAGGACATGCAAAACACACCAGTACATGTCCTACTTGTTAAATATGCTGCACACAGGGCTGCCGTGGGCCTACCTTAGGAGTGACTTACATGTAGCAAAAAGGGAAGGTTTGGGCCTGGCAAGTTGTTACATTTGCCAAGTTGAAACTGCCCACACAGACACTGCAGTGGCAGCTCTGAGACATGTTTACAGGGGTACTCATGTGGGGGAGGGGGCACAATCAGTGCTGCAGGTCCACTAATAGCATTTGATTACAGGCCCTGGGCACACATGGTACAATATACTAGGGACTTGCTAGTAAATCAAATATGCCAATCATGGATAAACCAATCACCAATACAATTTAGACAGAGAGCACTTGCACTTTAGCACTGGTCAGCAGTGGTAAAGTGCCCAAAGTGCTAAAGCCAGCAAAAACGAAATGTCACAGTCAAACCAGGAGGTGAGAGGAAAATGGCTGGGGATTACTCTGTAAAAGGGCCATTTCTAACATGATCAACTAAGCATTGTCGGCTGAGTTTGTCCACGCTGATGTTCAGACAGCCCGCCAGATGTTGACCCACCGGGGATATACCCCGATATACCCTACTGTTCCAGCCACATCCACAGGCACAGAGCCTCCAGTCAAAGGGTCCATGACCCCACTCTGCCCCACCTGTTGCAGTACCACATGGCAGTGGTGTTATCCATGAACATCTGCACTATCTACCCTTTGAGAGAGGGAAGAAATGCTTTCAATGCTAGTCTGATCACCAAGAGATCCAACAGCTTGATGTGGAGTCAAGACTCTGTTTAAAACCAGATGGTTCTGATCTCTGCCTGTCCCAGGTGGCCGTACCGTACCATCCCAGGAGTGAAACAACTATCACTACTGTCAGATCTGGTTGCGGAAGGGAGAGGGTCTGCCTCTGATCCAGTTGCGGTTCGTCAACCACCACTGCAGATCTCACGCAGTTCCATCCGATATCTAGACCATGTCATAGAGATTCCCTGATGGTGCGCCCCCCCAGACTTCAGGCCCCACTGCAGAACCTGCATATGCCATCTGGCATGTGTCACCAGCAGGATGCAGGAGGCCATGAGACCCAGGAGATTCAGAGGCATTCTCAACAAAATCCAGGATAGAGGCTACAACATCAGTATCATAGCCTGAATATCCTTAACTTGCCACTCAGTAAGATAAGCTCGAAACTGCACTGTGTCCAGAACAGCTCTGATGAAAGAAAGCTTCTAAGAGGGAGTCAGACATGACTTTGGCACGTTTATAGTGAACCCCAGCAAATGCAGGAGGTCTGCCATAGTCTGGAGGTGGGAGAAAGCCTGGGGCAAGCCCCCCTTCAAAAGTCAGTCATTGAGGAAGGGAAGACAGAGACCCCTTATCTGCCCAGATGAGCTGCAACCACCACCATCGCCTTTGTGAACACCAGAAGGGCACTGGTAAGGCCAATGGGAAGAATAGTGAACTTAAAGTGCTTGTAGCCTACTGTGAACCACAAGTAACGCCTGTGGGCAGGCAGGATGGGAATGCGGAAATAAGCTCCCTGCAAGTGCAATGCTAGCATCCATTCCCTGGGTCCAGGGCAGACAAAACCTGAGCCTTTTCAACTTCCCCTTTTTGAGGAAGGGATTGAGGGACCGAAGGTCTAGGATAGATCAGAGGCCCTTACCCTTTTTGGGTATCAGAAAGTAGTGGGAATAACAACCACACCCTATTTCCAGCACAGGAACCCTCTCTATGGCCCCCTTGGCCAAGAGAGCTAGAACCGCCTCATGGAAAAGTGCCAAGTGATCCTCCGTCATCCAATTGTAGGAGGGTGGCATGGATAGATGGGTAGTCCTGAAGGAGAGGGATGAGCCATTCGGACTATTTGCAAAACTCACCTGTTCAATGGGATGGACTGCCAGCGGAGCAGGAGATGGCAATCCTGCCTCCGACTGGTCCCTGGTGGGAAATGGTCAGACTAGAAAGGTTTGGAAGCAGCTGCAGAGGGTGGGGTTAGGGGCACACACATCCCTGGGCCACACAGATGCGGGGCAGTATGTGTGGCACAGTAGCTGGAGGGGAACGGACGTGGTGGGACGCCCCTTCAGTAGCCACAAAAGGGGAGAAAATCAGACTGTGAGGGGCAAAGGGCAGCCGTCAGGCCCAAGGACTAAGGAGTGCAGAGTCTGCTTTTTCTCCAAGAGACAGACGACATCAAAGGGCATGTCCAGAAAGTTGGCTTGGACATCCCCCGAAAAGCCAGATGTCCTCAACCAGGCGTGGCACCTAGGGGCCACAGTCGATGCAACTGCTCTGCCCAGTGAGTCGGTCATGTCCAGTCCACATCTGATTGTGAACTTTGCTCTGTTTCTCCCAACAGCAACAGTTTGGGAGAGTACAGCCTGGGCTGCCTACGGGACCTGTGTCAGTACTTACGCAATCGTATCCCACAGCGTGTGTGAGTAACAGCCCAAAAGGCATGCGGTGTTCATGGACCGCAATGCCAGGCTGAAGGAAGAAAAAATCTTCTTTCCAAGTTGGTCCAGCCTCTTGGATTCCCTATCAAGGGGTGTGGAATGGAACGCGCCCTGGGAAGTAGAGGCTTGGATAACCAAGCTTTCATGGGAGGGGTGTTGCTTCAGGAAAGCTGGGTTAGTTGGAGCAGGTAGATGGCGGCGGGCATTAGTTCTGTTCAAAGGGGCCCCAGTGCAGGGTTTGGACCAGGTACCCAGCAGGACATCTGTAAGGGCTTAGGGTTCAGAGGATGAAGCCCCAAGCTTAAGCACCTCTGTCAGGAGGTTAGCCTGACTGCCACGCAGGTAGCTCGAAGCCCATGACCTTGGCTGCTCTTCGCTCCACCATGGAATAGGATGCTCCCTCCTCTGTAGAAACCATGCCAGTGTCAGGAGAAGTGTCCAGCATACTGGCTTCCCCCGGATCCATACGCCAATCCAAGGGGTCCTGTAGCTGGTATTCTACAAGGACTAGCGACCCTCCCATCCCTCACTGTACCCAACCCATAAGAACAAGGGTCAGGATCCGACATAGGTGACAAGGCCCCTGTTGAAGTCTGACTCAACCTGTCCATCTCAGTGTTGGAGTCGACAATGACGATGGGGTCGACACCGCTCAGGGGCACGGCAGCGTTGAGAGCATTGATGTGGGATCCAGGAATGGATCCATGTGTACACCCCTGGAGCCAAGGCCAAAGCCATTGGCGTAGATCCCAAAGGGCCCCTTCTTGTCCATGGGGCCGAAAGGTGGTCCAGCAGAGTCAGACTGCCCAAAGATGAGGCGCATGGCCTAATAGAATTCTCTGCGTTGTGCAGTGGTTGCTCCGCCTCCCAGAAACTCTGGAAGGCATGGAGCTGATCTAGACGCAGGCTCAGAGGACGAAGTCCTAAAATGCCAACACTCCCTGTCCCTCATCCCATCAGCAGACGGACGAGGTGAAGTTGAAAAATGCTTGCTTTCCTTCGACTTCTTATGCCTGGACTACCCCGATCAACTTGAGGACTTGGAATGGGATGATGAAGAAGAGGAGCTCCTTGATCGTTCTTGTGACCTTCCTCTCGACAGAGATCGGAAGCGACACAGAGTTGAAAGACAGGCCACCAGCAGCTTTAAGGACGTGCCCTCAAAGCTTTCAGATAAATGGCCTGCGCCTCTGAGCATGACTTTGAATCGTGGTCACACTCCAGACATCACAAGCACACGAGGTGTGGATCCATCATGGACATCACCAGCTGACAGGATCCAGATGGTTTGAACCTGGGCTTACGCGAAGACATACCCTGACACACCAGGAGTGTCAACACTCAAAAAACGTTGACAAAAAGTTGAAAAAGATCAGTCAAAAAACGACAGAGGGTTAGCTCTTCTTTGGATCAGCAATGGACAGCAGAGGGTTTAAACAATGGAGAGCAGGAGGAAGGCAGGGGTGGGTGAAACAACAGAGCAGGATGATGGGAGGAGGTGGGAGCAGCAGCAGCTGCCGCAAATCTCAAGAGGGGAGCGGGGGTAATATTTAAATAATTAAAAAAAACAAAAACTTACTGTTCCCTCTGCCGCCACGCTCCTCTGCTCTCCTGATGGTGTCCCAGCAGTCCCTGGGACACCAGCACAAGCTTCCCACGCAATGCTGGATTGGTCTGAGCGGCTTGGTCTTCAGCTCAGTCAGTACATTACAGTCTGTGCAGTTTCTCCAACGGGTCGGAGAAACATAAGTGCGCATGTCAGTTTGGCCAGTCTATGATGGCCGGCCAAACTGACATGAGCACTTAACGCACTCCACTCCTCCCCCCCTTCCCTCCTATGGCCCAGCCCGGCCCCTCCCTGCACCTGCTGGCTCAGCCAGCAGCTGAAAAATAAAACAATAATGAAATATTGTTTAATTTTTCACCTGCTGGCTTTTAGACAGTGGGGTGAAGCTCCTTCGCCATTGCGGAGGAGCCACCCCTGGGAGGGTGAAACAATAGACTGCAGGATAACAATGGGAGGTGGGTGAAACACAACAGAGCGGGAGAAGGGTGGGAGTGGGTGAAACACTGGAGAGCGGAAGGAGGTTGGGGGTGGGTGAATCAACAGGCAGTGGGAACAGGAGGAGGGTGGATGAGACACAATGGAGAGTGAGAGGAGGATTGGGGGTGGAAATGGACTGCCGACACGTGCACACTCTAAGAGTGCTTGACAAAAAGTAAAATGTAAAAAAACAAAAAAACAATACAAGCCTGCTTGAGCCTGTGGCCAGTGGAAGGACACTGGCTGCAGACAGGAAGCTCCATGGATGGGACACAGAGAAGCCCCAGGAGGAAGCTGGAGGTGAGACAAGGCTCTAAGCTTTTTTCACATTTTATTTTTACGACTAGAGATTAGGCAAGAGCTATGCAGGCAAAATCTATAACTAAAATCCTGTTTTTGCACAAATAACTTGGGCCAGAAAGTCTCATCTTTCACACCTAAAATTACAGAATTTGTTTAATGTAAAAACGTCTGCTTCCATTACCATGTGAAACTCTGATAAGAAAAAACTGAAATTAGTAGGCACATTAAAATGTGTCAAGTTTACTTTGCCACAGATGCAGGCTGAAAGTATAGTAATTTTTTGGGAACTAGGTAACAGGCCACCTTGCTCAAACATTAACTAGTGAGGGGCTGTTGACACTAAGTTGATGCCTGTTATGAATACTCCTCCACCCACAGACTGGTAAGGTGAGGAACTGAATTCCTGGACCCTCACATTATTGTGAGCAAAAAGAGCTATGGCCATACCTTGAAAATTCCCCCAGGCCCAAATATAAACAAGCGCTGGCAAAGCCAATAGGTCTCCATTATACAAGAGCTATTGGTTTTGGCAATGTGTTTTTGCCATGTTGTACATCAGTGTGGCTGCTCTTCAGCATGGCTTAAGGTTAGTGGCGTGGAGTATTGTAGAGTGGAGTCAAGTGTTGTAGAGAGGAGTGGAGTGGAGTGGGGGAGTTAAGTGTTGTACAGTAAAGTGGGGGGGGTTAGAGTGTCGTAGAGTTGAGGGGGAGCAGAGTAGAGTTAAATGGTTCAGTGTCAGAGAGTGTTGTGGGGTGGGGTGGAATGGCTTGGAATGGATTGAGGTAGTGGGGTGAAGTGGAGTAGTATGGGGTGGGTTGGATTTGAGTAGAGTGGGATGGGTTGGATTGGATTTGAGTAGAGTGGGGTGGGTTGAAATGGGGTGAGGTGGACTGAAGTGGGTTGATTAAACTGCATTGCGGTAGTTTGGACTGAAGTGATAAGACTAGGGTGGGGTGGATTGGAATGGGGCGGTTTTGAGTTGGGTGAACGGAAGTGGGGCGGTTCGAGCTGACTTGAGTGGGGTAGGGTGGAGTGGAAGGATTGGAGTGGGGTGGTGGGTTGGATGGATTAGAGTGGGGTGGATTTGGCTAGGGTGGACTTAAGTGGGTGGGTTGGATTAGGGTGGGCTAGACTGCACTGGGGTGGACTGGAGTAGGGTGAATTGGACTAGTGGGGGGTGAACTGGACTGGAGTGGGCTGGATTGGGATGGAATTCAGTGGGGTGGAATGGAGTGGGGAGGACTGGAGTGGACTGGATTGGGGTGGGGGGGTTGGATAAAGGTGGATTGGTTTGGAGTGGACTGGATTGGGGTGGGGGGGTTGGATAAAGGTGGATTGGTTTGGGGTGGGGTGGATTGGAGCGGAATGGATTTTTAGTAATGGGGTGGAGTCGACTGGATGGAGTGGGGTAGATTGCATTGGGGTGGATTTGATTGCTGTGGGTGGATTGCATTGGTGTGGGGTGGATTAGATTAGTGTGCGCTGATTTGGAGTGGAGTGGATTGCAATAGATTAGTGTGGGCTGTTTTGGACTAAAGTGGGGTGGGTTACAGTGAACCGAATTAGAGTGGGATGAACTGGGGTGGTGTGAACTGGATTAGAATGGAGTGAAGTGGGGTGGAGTGGAGTAGAGCGGGTAGGACTGGAGAAGAGCGGTGTGGAATTGAGTAGAGTGGGGTAAGTGGGGTGAATTGGAGTGGGTAGATTGCAGTGGGGTGGAGTGGATTGGATTTAAGAGGAGTGGATTTAAATTGGGTGGGGTGGGGTGGGATGGATTGGGGTGAGGGTGGATTGGAGTGGGGTGGAATGCACTGAGGTGGGGTGGATTGGCCTGGAGGTGGGTGAGCTGCATTGAGTGAGGTGAATTAGATTGGAGTGGGGTGGACTGGAGTGGACTGGGGCAGACAGGAATAGAGTGGGATGTGTTAGTTTGGGGTGAGATGGATTGGAATGAAGTGGGGTGGGGTGGAATGGGATGAATTGGGGTGGGGTGGAATGGGATGAATTGGGGTGGGGTGGATTGGAGTGGGGTTGGGTGGATTGGATTGGAGTGTAGTGGGGTGAGGTGGATTGCAGTAGAGTTGGGTGTATTGGTTTGGAGTGGGGTGGAATAAGGTGGTGTGGGGTGTATTGGTTTGGAATGAGGTGGATTAAGGTGGTGTGGGCTGTATTGGTTTGGAGTGGGGTGGATTAAGGTGAATTGGATTGGCCCGAGGAGGATTAACATGGAATGGACTGCAGTGGGATAGACTGGAGTGAGGGTTTAGATTGGGAACACTGCATTGTGGTGGAATGCGTAGACTGCATTGTGGGGTTGGATTGGAGTGGGGTGGATTGGAATGGGTTGGATTGGGGAGGGGTGGGTTGTATTGGAATGTGGTTTATTGAAGTGGGATGGGTTGGATCGGAGTGGGACGGGTTTCATTGGAGTGAGATGGGGTGGGTTGGATTGTGGTAGAATGGAATGGGGTGGATTGGAGACGGGTGGATTGAAGTGGTGTGGGTGGATTGGAGTGGGGTGACTTGGGATGTAGTAGGTTGAATTGGGTTGGAGTGGGGTGGAAGTGGGGTGGATTGGATTGGGGTGAGGTGGAAGGGATAGGAGGGGGCTGTCTGGAGTGGGGCAGACTGAAGTAGGGCAGATTGATTTTTATTGGACGGGGCAGACTGTTTTGGATTGGAGTGGGGAAGATTGTTTTCGAGTGGAGTGGGACAGATTGTTTGGGATTGGAGTGGGGCAGAATTGAGTTGGGAAAATTGTTTTGGATTGAGTGGGGCAGATTTTTTCGGATTGGAGTGGGGCAGATTGTTCTGGACTGAATTGAAGCAGATTGTTTTGGACTGTAGTGGGGCAGATTGGTTGGGGCAGACTGTTTTGGAATGTAGCAGGGCAGAATGGAGTGGGGAAGATTATCATGGAGTGGAACAGAATGTTTTGGATTGGAGTGGGGCAGATTGTTTTAGATTGGAGAGGGGCAAATCGTTTTGGAATGGAGTGGGGGAAGATAGTTTTGGATTGGAGTGTGGCAACTTGGAGTGGGATAGATTGTTTTGGGTTGTATTGGGGCAGATTGGAGTGAGGCAGAGTGTTTTGCACTGCAGTGGGACAGATTGTTTTGGAATGAAGTGGGGCAGACTGTATTGGATTGGAGTGTGGCAGATTGTTTTGGATTGGAGTGGAGCAGATTGTTCTGGAAAGAAGTGGGTCAGATCGGAGTGTGGTGGGTTGAGGCAGAGTGGGGTGGATCAGGGTGAGGTGGAGTGGACTGGAGTAGGGCAGACTGGATTGGAGTGGGGCAGACTGTTTTGGATTTCAGTGGAGCAGACTGAAAAGGGGCAGACTGTTTTGAATTTGAGTGGGGCAGATTGTTTTTTATTCGAGAGGGGCACACTGTTTTAGATTGGAGTGGGGGAGATTGTTTTGGATTGGAGGGGGGCAGACTGTTTTGGACTGGAGGGGGGCAGACTGTTTTGGACTGGAGTGGGGCAGGCTGTTTTGGACTGGAGCTGGGCAGAATGGAGTGGGGTAGATTATCATGGATTGCAGTAAGGCAGAATGTTTGGGATTGGAGTGGGGTAGACAGTTTTGGATTGGAGTTAGTAAAATCGTTTTGGATTGGAGTGAGGCAGATTTGAGAGGAGCAGATGGTTTTGGTTTGCAGTGGGGCATATATATGAGTGGGGCAGAGTGTTTTGGTCTGCTGTGGGGTAGAATGGAGTGGGACGGATAGTTTTGGTTTAGTTTGGGGCAGACCGTTTTGAATTGTAGTGAGGCGAATTGTTTTAGATTACAGTTGGGCAGATTATTTCCTCTGTAGTGGGGCAGACTGGAGTGGAGTGGATTGTTTTGGACTGGAGAAGTATTGTTTTGTTTTAGAGTGGGGCAGATTATGTTGGCTTGGAGTGGGGCAGATTATGTTGGCTTGGAGTGGGGCAGATTACTTTGGATTAGAGTGTGGAAGTTTATTTTGGATTGGAGTGGGGCTGGTTGTTCTGGATTGGAGTGGGGCAGATTGTTCTGGATTGGAATGGGTCAGATCATATTGGAGTCGGTCAGATCAGAGAGGAGCAGATTGGAGTGGGTCAGACTGGAGTGGGTCAGACTGGAGTAGGTTGGGGTGGAGTGGGGTGGACTGGAGTGGGGCGGATTGGACTGAAATGGACAGGATTGTTTGGATTGGGGTGGGGCATATTTTTTGTGATTTGAGGTGGGGCAAATTGTTGTGGATTGACATGTAGCAGATCATTTTCGATTGTTGTATTGGAGTGGGGCACATTAATTTGGATTGAAATAGGGTAGAGTGGGGTGGGCTGGGCAGATTGGAGTGTGGTGGACTGGCATGGAGTGAGGTGGTCTGGATTGGAGTGTGGAGGATTGGACTGGAGCGGGACAGACTGGAGTGGGGCACATTGTTTTGGACTGGAGTGTGGCAGATTATTTTGGATTGAAGTGTGGCAGATTGTTCTAGATTGGAGTGGGGCAGATTGGAGTGAGTCAGATTATAGTGGATCCTATTTAGTTTTAATGAGAATCAGGAGTTTAGCTTAGCCTTTGGCTTGAAGGCCTTTGCCCCCGTCGCCTAGTGACGGTTAACCTACTTAGGGTGCTCTGTTTTAGCACACTTCTTAAATTATTTCTTCCAAGATGGCTGCCATGTTTATAGTTAGGAAGATGTTTTAGTTTTATGTTATCATTGTCACTCTGTAAAGGCGTCACTATC
This sequence comes from Pleurodeles waltl, assembly GCF_031143425.1. Classification (NCBI taxonomy): domain Eukaryota; kingdom Metazoa; phylum Chordata; class Amphibia; order Caudata; family Salamandridae; genus Pleurodeles; species Pleurodeles waltl. Next base: position 744,042,361 of record NC_090449.1, on the reverse strand, counting down.
AGCATCAAAGATAAATGAGATATGTAGGTATTCACATTATGTACTTTCCCACTTTTGTGAGACAGTAACATAATGTAGCTTTTCAGGGAATTGTTTATACAATTACCGCCCCAAGCATGCCTTCTTATCTATTGTTTGGGAACATACCTGCATCAGGGGTCCTACCAGATCGGTATAAATACATTTCACACAGACAAGATAATCAGAGGGATTCCTACCAGACGCCATTGAAGAGACCTATGCTCCACGTCGCTTGATGCTGACCTAGTCTTCGTGTCCCCACGGAGTCTGATCTAGAGACCTCATTCCAAGGTAACAAGGGTTGGGGGGCTCTTCTCATGGACATGGCACTGGCAGATTAGGTTTAACACACCTAGCTCTCTTTAGGCTAGAGACTAGGTTTATCATCCTAGGGTATTAGGGCCTATTTCACATCTATTTCATATTACATGTTCTTGCAAGATGGTGGGGGTCTTTGTATTCATGCCTCTCGTTTTTACCATTCTGTTTCTTGCATTATTCATCATCTTAATCATTGAAGCCCATGCAATGTATCATAGATTGCAGTCTTGTTAATAAAACCTATTGAAAACTCTACTGCATCTCTTTCATTGCCTGTGTTTGATTGAGAAATGTTGCTCATGTGAGAAAAGGGTAATCTCAGTTTAACCACGACCTCACTGAGACGTCGCTCTCGAGTCCATGCATAAAGGCTCCCACAAATCACTTTTACTGTTTGGGTTTTTGGTGAGGTACTGCTTGTGGGCCAGGAAGATTGGGACAACAACTACGACTTGTAGGAGTGGCCTAGCCACCTACAAACATAAGTACTGTCATCCTCAAACCAAGAGTCTTGTTTAGAGCAAGAGTCAAACTATGACGTGGTGGCACCAACGATGGTGTTTAGGCATGAATTTACGGATACCCTATCACTGTCTCACATCTAACAGGTACCCTAAGTACCATCATACAGAGACGTTCGTGGACTTGGGGAAGATCCCCCTCAGCTGAACAAGGAGCACCTAATTAGGCTGTAGGTTGTTCGAGCCCAAACTATTATTACTTTCTCCTCACTTAGTGTTCCATCTCTTTACGCATTTCACAATGTGGCTGATGCCATAGACATTCTTGAGAATGCCAGACAGGCATTAACACTACACCAAGTAGCGCATGGCTTAACAGATGAGGACAGGGATGTCACATTTATCGTAGAATAAAGCTTACCAAACAAACATTCTACTCTTGGGTCACCTTTCTTCAGGAATTGCAAACGTACCACAGCAGTACCGAGCATACCAGTATCTTGAAAATCCGATTACTTATCAAGAACATCAGAATTGGTTTAATGGCGCCCTACCACACGTAGTACCACAGGTGAGATTAGGTCCCTTAGGTAATGAAGGATCAACATGGCCTATGTTTGCCACATATACACCTCACCCTGGTGTGCAAAACATGCAGGCAGCAGATCTGAGCAACCTATACCTTGAGCTAGTAACACTATATAGACGACTTGTTCAGTTCGCAATGCAAACTCGGACACAACACCAGCGCATCCAGCACCTGCTGTTTACCAATTGGCAACTACTGGGATGAATCCACAAACAGTACATTCAACAGTGGATAAAGTGCCCAAGGAACGAGAGAAAATCTTTTTCTGGACAGCCCAGAAAATGAATCAGCTGGAAGCTGTGTTTCCCCATATGGGACCACAGGAAAAAAAAAATAATAGAATTCTTACAATGTGCTTGCCCTTCAGGATGGTTCCCTCAGTGAATGACTGTGCCACATGGGGTACAGTCTTCACTGCGTTTTATACTACCACACATGGTACCCGGACACTTGCCAATTTACCAGAAGTGTTAAAACAAATTTAGAATGAGCGCGGGCTGCTCCAGCCATAGACTTGCGGATGAAATTAATGCATAACTTTGACGCAGCCTCCTCAATAATACTTAGTAACAATAAAGGGGAAGTGGTAGCGTTGGCTATACGCCAGGAGCTCCGAGAGATTCCACACCTGGGACAGGAAAAACAGCTACTGAAATAGGTTTCCAATACCTATACAGTATAAGACTGGATAGTTTGGGAGCCAAGCCGAAAAAACCTGAAATACAGAGTACCACCCCTAAGGAAGGTACTGAACAAGCACAGCAGGGTTCTAAAAAGTGCAGGGATAAACAAAAACAAATTAAAGACAGACACAGTCAGAGAGCAGATTCTCCACATCCAGAGAACTCCGACAGGAGATATAATCTCAGGAAGAGAGAAAATATAGAAGCTTCTGACAGCTATACTGATTCACGTTCCTCTCATTCCTTTCAGGACGCACCAGATAGACGTAGCGAGAGAGTGGGCCGGTCAGAGTGACATCCTGACTATGTGAAACAGAAGAAATACTCACCACAGTCTTCAGACAAAAAAAAGAAGATATGTCCCCACAACAAAAGCCAGATTAAAAAGAAAAAGATGGCAGCGCTGTGAATTAAAAATATCAGTACACTTGAGAACATTGCTGAAGAACAAGACATGGGCAGTGACACTGCTAGACAGCGCGGCAGAGAGTCTGTAAGATCATCTGGATCTGACAGCAATCCACGACTTTACTGCAGACGAGACTGCAGACGGGCGTTTCCTCCCACCCGACAGGGTTTATGATTTAAACATCCAAATTGAGGGAGACATACAGCGCACCATTAGTGATATTCTTGGATTAACTTATTTGTGATATACTGCTGGCCGAAAGGGACTGGCCAACTGAGCACGTTCATAAGCTCCCACATGGGGAAGATAACATAGTGCGTAAAAAATACAAAACAAACTTGGATATCTCCAATGTTTTTTTTTTCTTCCAAAACTTCGCTCACAAGAGTTGGGACCTGAGTGCATTCTAATTTGGCTCACAAAAATGCTTCTGCCATTTGCCCCAAGGCTGCAAGAACAGCCCAGGGATGTTCTCAGCCCGTGTTAAATCAATATTGCATGATATCTATCTATCTCACAGATTACAGCCTCAACACTCATCTTGCCAGGGTCAATCGAATCGTTCTAGGTTTCACAGCCCTTGATTACAAACTTAATTTCAGGAAAACTAAAATAGCCTTTCTCAGCGTACTGTTCCTGGGATACGAGCTATCAAACTAGGACAAGAGCCTGGCCCACACTTTAGAGAAGTGTGCTCAACTCCAGCCACCAAATACAATCAAGAAACTGCAGTCATTACTTGGTTTCTTAAACTTCGGCAGAACTTACATACCTGACTATGCACAACGTATCAAGCCACTCCATGACTTAATACGCCCTGATTTTTCTAGCAGACACTGGACAGTAGAACACACACGCTTCCTTAGAGGACTGCAAAAGGACATGCTAGAAGCAAAACACTTACAGACCCATGACGACAAAGCAAATCTGTCATCAGAATAATTGCTGGTGCTATTGGGTTCACTTATGTCACCTTTAATGAAGGCGTCAGTGCCCATAGCATATAAATCACATTTATACTCTGATGCAGAACAACGCTTTGCACCCATAGAAAAAATTCTAATTGCTATACAGATGGCTGTCATCAATGAGACAACTTGTCCAAGGGAAACGCATTATTGTCGTTACCCCGGCGCCAGCCTTAGAGGCCGTCACCAAAGCAAGTGTTCCTAATGCTGAAGCATTACATCCACTCTGGATTCAATGGGCAACCTCCCTGACTGACTCCGATGCTGATTACATCTTTGATCCAAAACTTCAGACACAAGAATTCCTCCAATACGAACAGAAGTACCCCGCACCTCTAGACATGTTGCCACTTGACAGATATCACACTGTCATTTACACTGATGGTTCAGCACAACCAGCTGTAGGTACCAAACATCAATGCTCAGCCACTTGCGCAGCAGTCAGTGGAGTGATGAAGGATGGTGTATTTCACCCTCACAATACCTACATGCAGACCCTAGGTGGCTGCACAGCTCAGCTGACTGAGCTTAAAGCCCTTATCTTATGGCTAGAACATACGCCCACAGGACAACTCACTTTGATTGTCATTGACTTATACCACTGCTTCCAGTCCTACAATGATTACCTTAACCATTGGCGATTGAACAGAGTCAGTGACTCCAAAGGGAACACCATAAAACAGAACTCTGTAGGGGAGGGTGGCTGTAGCTTATCCTTAAGATAAGAGTGCTCATGTAGTCAATACATTGGGCCATCAACGTGTAGGAGTACACATTATTGGCAATAATTTGGCTGATGAAGAAGCCAAATCTATAGTAGCTACGGCTTCTGTGGCTGCAGTGACTGGTTCTCAGGCGAGATTGGATAATAAAATTTTGTCTCTGTGAAAGCTTCGGTTCAAGGCAAACCTCTCCCAAACGCATACCCTACGAAACCCTCTCACCACATCAGTGGACAGAATGTTGCTTATACAACACTTCCTGGGGTTGGAGATCGAGTGATCCCCAACCAAGACCAGAGATTACATCTGATAAAAGCAGCGCATGAGGGTGTCGCCTCTGCACATGCTGGTTTTGTGGCCACAATAACACTGCTACAGAAACGTTTCTGGTGGCCAGTTCTATACAAACAGGCCAAGCAATATTTCCTTTGTTGTGACATCTGCCAGCAGATAAAGGGCTCAAACATTAAATGCCCTCCACAGACATCCCTCTTAGTGTCCAACAGGCGACGACAATGTGTGTACCTGGACCATTGTGGACACCTACAACCTGATGGTGCATACAGATACATCTTAGTCGCTGTAGATTCTTGTTCTAGATTCCTGTGGGTATGGTCTCAGTGGTCAGCTGATGCTCGATCTGTTATAAAAGACTTGCTTATCTTTATCGGTACATATGCGGTTGCAGCATTCCATTCAGACCAGGGCCCTGCATTTGCCTCTAAGGCATTCAAGGATACCATGGGGACGATGGGTGTTTAACTCCATTACTCCTCACCCTACCATCCCGAGGAAAATTTGGTTGTGGAGAGGAGGAATCGAGATCTAAAGCAGTCCTTAACAGCTAGAGTATTAGGTTCTGGCCGTAGTTGGCTCCATCACCTATATGGGGTCCAGAGAGCACTGAATAATCTGCCAAGAAGGTCCTGGGGGGACGCACTCCTTATGAGGTTATCTTTGGGATACCTATGTATGTCCCAGATCTTGATGGGCCTGGCTTGGTGGCAGCCGATACACCTTTTGACATAAATTAACGTCTCACTGTCTCACAGGAGCTTCAGCAATTTTGTGATGATAAATCATCCGCCAGTGCTGCTACCTTAAGAATAAGGGATTTGCCAACGGCTTCTAATGGCTGGATTCCTAAAGTTGGGGATCTGGTTCGTGAGAAGAACGCTGTGAAGAAGGAATTCAGTCAATCATACAGAGCACTGGTCCAAGTCCTGGGAATACCGGGTACCAGAACTGTAATCTTACCACCGCTACCTGGTTCCAAAGCAAATATATTTGTCTCCATTGACAATATCAAACTTCATCATGTGGCCGATCCTGCACAGTAGACCCAGAGGTCCCTTTGGGTAGTTCCCGTCCCCTCTCACTACCCAACAGGACATTCCTCTTCAAAGAAGAAACAATGATACTTCTGACTACACAAGCATGTCCAACGATGCTACAAATGCCTCCTCGAGCATGGTGAGGGTGGAAAATGAGCTCTTGCCGATTCCTTTTACCACTTCAATGACAACACCTACGCCCAAAATGTGGCTGATGACATTGTCTACTATGAGCCTCCACACAAAGTGAATCCATCTACCGGTAATGTACCTGCTCCTGTGTTTGAAGAGACTGCTTCTGGTTACTTCATCGAGCTTGATGACTTTTCTTCAAAATCATCCGCACCTGCTAATGAAACTGTTTCAAAGACACACAAGCTGTATATATGCCTTAAAAATAACTATTTAATTTATCCATGGAACTACATGTGGTTCTTACTGACATTGCTTGCATTTTTTTTCTATGGATTGGTTTTGTGACTGTTTTCTTCCTGCTTATAAATGGCCATTACCTTCCTGAACTCCCCTCCGCTGAGCCTGTGGATTAGGTCTTGACTCCATATCTTTCCTCCCATAAAGACCGAAGAGACTTGTCCCTTGTGAACATTTCAGATTCCTGATGGGATTGTGTGGGATAAAGTTCCACTTGATATATATGGGCCTACTGAGGTCATTCAAATTCCAAATGTCTTCAACATTGTTGTTTCTGATGAATGGGATGTACAAATAGTTGATTCCATGTTAACTGAGATGAAGGATTACACTGTATTTGAAAGTGATGATGTGTACACTAACACAAAGAATTATGGGGAAATGTTCTGCTATAACAACTGATGACATTACTACCTGCACTGTGCAACTAGACATAGGTCAGTTTTCAATTACACACAGTGGGAACACTGTTCAACTCCACCTGAGGGGAGTCGAAAAAATTATTCAGATAATTTCATATATTTTTCTGAGCATGACATTAAAAATGCAGAGTCATATTATTTCGAATTACCACCTTCTAAAATGAGGAACATTTTGCTAACACAAAATTGATTTATTCAGATTCCTTTGTTTCCCGACATGCAGTTGAACGTTACGGAAGAAAACTATTGATGTAAAGAGTGTATAAGGAACACAAGACTGGCAAATTCAGGGTAGGGAAGCTTCATTTAGGGCGTGCCTTATTCCTGTGCAAATTATCTTATTAAATGACACAATTCAACGGACATCCTGTCTAGGGTTAGAAAAGATGAAGGAAATGAATTAGTCCAGTATCCCCAAACCAGCTAAATTTACCAATCGTCAATCCTTCCTGAACGTCACTGAGGAAGAACTAGATGCAAATGTTCAGGCTGGTACCTATCATTCTTCACTTTCCAGTCCCAGTGGGTGGTTATTGTGGCCAGTGGACACGAATGGGTGTCAGGCACGTTTTGTGAATTCCTCAGAGGGTTTCAAGATTAGCCGGCCAGACCCTTGTTTTGTCCCGGGTCAACACTCGGTATAGTTACTACATACAGTGTGGGTAAACTGTGCCAATAGTGGTTACAGACACCTTAGCAGCAGTTAAAGAACATCTTAATACTCATTCTGAAGATAAAGACTTGGAGGACTTATTAGGTCCAAGAAAGCCACGCTCTAAAATATTAATCAATGCCATATGCAATGAGATCTGGAAGCTTTGTCAAATAGAAGCTGCTGCACGTTTAAGGCAGATAGACAAAGAAAATTTAAAAAAGGCTCTTGCTGTTGTCGATAATGGCATGAACACGCTGTCCAACAGGATTTATTACCTTAATAACATAGTGTCATCTTCAACTGACATTCAGAATGACGTCCTTTTTACATCATGGGCAAAGTCAGCTGTGTTCCATCATGCAGTTAGGTTGGACACTACAGATTCTGAAAAATGTCAGTGTCCTATGGAAGTATAATAATGGTAGTAACTTGTTTGCTGCTTTTAATTTGTCCAGGGAACAACAGACAATGGCTAAAAGGGAAGCATGTTTTACCATTCTTCACATAGAAAAGTTAGAAAAGTTGCCTTTCACAGTTGCAGAAAGTCTATCGACAGAATGGCTCATACATGGCATTATAAATCTGCCTATTTCCGTTTTCCGATATGCTTGAAACATCCTGCTGTGGGCAGATACGAGCGGCTAGGCGATACCTATATTAAAGAAGAGTGGGAGCTGCCCTTTGAAAATAAATGTCTGAACGTTGAAACAGAGGTCTTTCTTAGCGGAAGCGAATGTGAGACTAATGTTAATCATTCAATGATTTTCAAATAGGAGTCCCTTCATGGCCTTTGCAATGCGGGGGTCGCAAACTTGGCCTTTTTTCTGAAGGGTACTCCTGTCTCTTTGATTAGTCTGGCATTTCTTGTACTTTCGAATGGAAGTTATGTGGTGCTGAGTGACCAAAGCTGTTGCAGTATGCAACCAAGAATTGCCTACGCAATTTCAGTCTGTAAGACCGTAATCTGTTGCAGACAAGTTTATCCCCCCTCACATGAGAGGTAAGAGTAGCAGAAATGTGGCCTCACACGGATACTACTAATGTAAACTATGAAAAGCTGAGAAGACTGAAGGCGCTACTGTTCCAGAAACAAGTTGTGTTGACATTGGCTAGAGAGACGCATGTTCTCCAGATAGCAAGATCGTCAGCCCAGATACAATCCCTATTATGTACCAACTTCCCCAAGCACTTTGGAGAGCAGGTATCTAGAATATTCAACACTTCGAGCACTACGGGTAATGTCCATTTCTTTAAGGCTGTCGGGTCTGGATTTGTGTCCATTTTCCAGATTATCTTCGGAGTCATTCCTTCAGCTATCCATTCACTTCTTTCCAGTGTGTTTGGCATCTTCCGTGTGACTTTGGAATTGATTGGCGGGATACTACTGCTGTTGTTCCTGAAACGCAGTGGTTGTACCTTTCTCAGCTAAGTGGAGTGACGGAGCTACTACCACCAGCCCAGCTGTGCCATGATTGCATGGTATAGATCTTTGGTGCTCCGTTGCTGAAGAATTGGAGCATTATTGGATATTGTCATTCCGACCAGTCCTATGGTGTGTGTAACCAGTCTTTCACTGCATCTGGTGCCTCTTTGAACATCTACCTTTGGTGTGCCTTACTGTTCCACCAGTGCCTCCTGTGGACGAAGAACTGCTGATGTTCCTGATGAGAGTTCATTCACAGCCGTGCTCCATGGGACTGAGTCGGATTCATGAGGCCACATACGAGCCGCCTTTGGTGGACTGTCTGGCATCTGTGGGCACTTTGAATGGTGCTGCTGTCGCGGGAGATCCTGCCTCTGAGGCTGTTGCTCACTACTGCTCCGTGGATCCATCTGCCAACCCTGTCATCGATTTCACATCTGACAATGTGACTTCTTTTTTGACTGCCTTTCCTTTTGATGGCTTTGAAGACATTCTTCAAGATCATGACTACTGTTAAAATAATTTTTCCGTTGGTCTATTCTAAAGTTTTAAAAGTTTGCCAACATTGCCTTTAACTTTGGCCTGCTGTGCTTGTTATGGTTGACATTATGTTATTTTGTATGTTTTAGCTATTTTTAGCAAGTTTTTCATTAGATTTTAGTTATTTTTTAATATGATGGCAGCTTCTTTTTAGTCTAGAGCATTTTTAGCTTCGGTTCATCCACTTTTCTCTGGTGTCGTTAGTCTGGCATCATACTTGTTACGACAACGGGGAGGGTGTAGTGGATCCTATTTAGTTTTAATGGGAATCATGAGTTTAGCTTAGCCTTCGGCTTGCAGGCCTGTGCCCCCATCACCTGGTGACTTTGCTCTGTTTTAGCAAACATTTATTAAATTATATCTTCCAAGATGGCTGCCATGCTTATAATTAAGATGTTTCAGTTTCATGTCATCAGTGCCACTCTGTAGGGGCGTCACTATCAGCGTCAAAGATAAATGAGATACATATGTATTCACATCATGTACTTTCCCACTTTTGTGTGACGGTAACATAATGTACCTTTTCAGGAAATTGTTTATATAATTGCTGCTCCAAGCATGCCTTCTTATCTATTGTTTGGGAACATACCTGTGTAAGGGGTCCTACCAAATCTGTATAAATACATCTCACAAAGACAAGATGGATTCCTACCAGATGCCATTGACACGATCTATGCTTCACGTCGCCTTGATGCTGATCCAGTCTTCGTGTCCCCAAGGAGTCTGATCTAGAGACCTCATTCCAAGGTAACGAGGGTTGGGGGGCTCTTCTCATGGACATGGTACTGGCAGATTAGATTTAACACATCTAGCTCTCTTTAGGCTAGAGATTAGGTTTATCATGCTATGGTATTAGGGCCTATTACACATCTATTTCATATTACATGTTCTTGCAAGATGGTGGGGGTCTTTGTATTAATGACTCTTTTTTACCATTCTGTTTCTTGCATTATTCATCATCTTAATCATAGCAGCCCATGTAATTTATCATAGATTGCAGTCTTGTTAGCAAAACCTATTGAAAACATCTGCATCTCTTTCATTGCCTGTGTTTGATTGAGACATGTTGCTCATGTGAGAAAAGGGTAATCTCCATTTAACCACAACCTCCCTGAGATGTCGCACTCTTGAGTCCATGCGTAAAGGCTGGCACAAATCACCTTTTACTGTTTTTTGGTGAGGTACTGCTTGTAAGCCGCGGGGGCGGTTGGGGCGACAGTTGCGACCTGTTGTAGGAGTGGCCTGGTCACCTACAAACCTAAGAACTGTCATCCTTAAACCAGCAGTCTTGCCTACAGCTAGAGTCAAACTACGACAAGATTGGAGTGAGTAAGATCGGAGTGAGTCAGACTGGAGTGGGGTGGGTTGGGGGCAGGGTGGGGTGGATCTGGGTGAAGTGAATTGGAGTGGGACTATTGGACTGAAGTGGGACAGATTGGAATGGAATGGGGCAGAGTGGAGTGGAGCTGGGAAGAGTGGCCTTGGGCAGATTGGTGTGGAGCAGGGCAGATTGGATTGGAGTGGGGCAGATTGTTTTGGATTGTTTGGGACAGATTGGAGTGGGACAGTTTGTTTTGTATTAGATTGGGGCACTTGTTTGTATTGCAGTGAGGCAGATTGTTCTGTATTGCAGTAGGGCAGGTTGGACGGGGCAGTTTGTTTTGAATTGGGGTATATTGTTTTGGATCGGAATGGGACACATTGAGGCGGGGCAGATTGTTTTGGAATGGAGTGAGGCAGATTTTTTTGGATTGAAGTGGGGCAGTCTGTTTTGGATTGGCAGACTGGGGTGGTTTGGGAGGATTTAAGTGTGGTGAACTGTGGTGAGTGTTTTGAATTGGAGTGGGGCGGATTGGACTAGGATGTACTGCATGATTACATGTTAAAGCATAATTTTGAAATTACACAAGAAAATTACACATAAGAAAAAACAATATTACTTTGCAATATTTACAACAAGATAATAGTGATCTTTTGAGAACAAAGATGGAGCAAAAACAAAATAAAACCTGAGAGCAAAGTGAGAAAAGAAGACTTGGCAAAATAAAACAAAAGGTTAACTGTAAAAAAATACAACTTTGCAATTTTGTTTGTCCTGGTGAGCAAGTTTTTGCCGGTCACGCACCATTTGTTTGCAGCAGGGCAGGAGAAGTTAAAAAGAATAAAACAGTACCTCAATCATGTCAGGAGCAGCGGACAGGTACTGATTAAGTTGCATCAATCAGTACTTGGCCCCCGTGCAGTGGACAGGAATGGAAATGATGACATCACCATTTATGAGGCTGTAAAGAAGAGTGCCATGCAATCCAACGAATTATAAACAACTTGTGGGCTTCAAGTCCTTATCTAACTGCAAAAGCGTCTCGCACGTGATACGCATTTGCTAGCGCATGCTATCGCTGGCTCACCCTTAATAAATGGTATACAGCAGTGATATAAAAAAGGCCAGGAATGAGAGCACTGTATTACACAGAGGAAAAAAGAAAAAAAAGGATAATTGAACAACATATATCTGCTATGTGGGATTAAGTATTAACCGAACTCCTAAAAGACACCTCTGCTATGCCGGAAAACTAGGACCCACGCTACATTTAGCAAGAATTTAGGACATTGGAAGGACATGGTATGCATATACTTGTTTTGTAATAAATGATAGCTAATGCAACTATATTATTCAACGGGGTATATAGCACAATATTTCAAAATATAACAAAAACACTAGTTGAAAGCACCAGTTAACATTTAGTAGGGCTTGCTATTTCAAAGACATATGAATCGTCTCATACTCTTACAAGTAATGTTATGGCTACATCATAAGCTACGCTGTATGGTAAAGAAAATGTCAAATATATATGCATGCGTAATATCCACCTGCTGATACAATACAATGGCACATGTTAAATACATGATAAAATTAAATATTTTTAAAAATTTACATTTTACTTTGAATATTTTTGTTCCCAAAAAGGGACACACAAAAGGAAAGTAACACATTTAAACAGAAAACCAAAAAAGACACATTTTTTCAACATCATTAAGAGAAAATGTATGTTTGATCAATGCCAGTAATTTGTGTGGCTCGTCATATGAGATGTAGTCAATATGCTCAGGCTTCCAGCTGCAGAACGCTACATTATGCGACTCTGGGCTGCTTTTACCCATTATATGCAAAGACTTACAATGTCAGCATGTATGTGTCAAAGGCACCTGATCAAAAACCTCGATTTTGCTTAAGATGCCACACATCCTGAGAGGCATGACTCACTGCTCACCTCATATGCAGCACCCAGTGCTCCCCTGAGGACCATCACCTAGTGCTTCCATAAAACATATCACCCAGAGGTTCCTTCAGGGACATAATCTAGAGCATCCCTCAGGTGCTACACAAAGTGGTACCCGGAGAATCATCACCCAGTGCCCTCATGAGGAACATCACCACACATGTGTATTTTAGAGCGTTCCCTACAGAATTTCATCCTGTACTCCACGTATGCACATCAAACAGTGCCTCCTGCTTTACATGGTTATGTATGATTGTAGGTTAGTGTGCACTGTTCCTTGACTATATGTTGGGCTGTGCACACTGGCTACTAACTGTGCATCTAGCGAAATCTATGAAAACGGGTGTCTGCGGTTTTCCTGGTCTATACACATTCCATATGTGTCCACATGTCGTTCTTATTTACAACACTAAAGACAGACTATTGACTTATGCTTATGTTGTGCCGAGAAATGCTGGAAATGATCTACTCACCACTTCGATCCGCAGCCCCTCCTCGCATTATTCTTGCCACCACAATAGCGCCAGTATGTTCATCTTTTTTAATCGTAGCTCCCTGAAATAAAAAACACAAATGGACTTTGTGGATCATATTCGATCACTATCTTGAAAAAAAGCATGCTAGGGTTTCCAATAAATACACATTGATCTGGACGTTAGCCGTGCTCTTTTACAGCGCATCCACACATTCCTAGGAGGACAATTTAAGAGCGTATGGGCCAAAAAGCTCATATAGAAAAGGAGAGTAGTCTTTAGCTATAAAATGTGAAAAAAGAAAATGATACTCCAAGCCCTTGACGTATTTCACACATAAACCTCTGTTAAAAAGCTCTTTAAAGCTTTGCTGTTGTCCACCATATTTAGCAGACACTAATCTCCTCGCGCTAGAAGAGCAAAAGGCCTTAAACAAACAATCAAGCCAGAGAAAAATTAACAGGAATGGACCGGTTTTGAAACAGACACATATACAAATTAGAATATGAAAATCAACCACCATATGTAAACTTGGAATAGAGATGTGCCTTGAAGCATTGCTTAGGTTTCAGGGAAATCCAGGCCATTGTGAGCCATCATTGCAAGATGGCTACACTTTCTTTTCTAGTTCTTATCAGAAAGTAATGCGAGTTTGCCAACTCATGAACGACGCTGACATATTGTAGTATCTAGGTAGGACAGAGTGGAATGTCTGGTCCAGCTGGGTTACAATGGGGTCTGACAAAGGCAGTTGAGAGCGAAAGAGTTGGCAAAAGGACAAACAGCTAAAACTGAGGTGTTTGTAATTCTGAACCTGAATAAAAACATCTGAAATACAACAGTGTTTCACAGTACTTTTTACGTCTAGCGAGCAAGCGCTTTGACCTGTTGGAAGTATTGTTGGCTTTTAGCCACATCCACTTCACGCCCATCACTTTCACTCGTTCGTGGGCTTGCCTTTCAAAAATCCCTTGATGCAACTGGTAATTGCTTTATGTTTGTCCCCCCTTGGGGCAGTTTTCTGTACTGCCTTGCAGACTGACCCTATTATATGGATAATTGCATGATTGCTGATATACTTCAGTGTGGTTGAACTTTTTTAATCTTTTGTCTTTCTCCTTCAAGTTCCATAGCAGCAAGGTCCCTCACAGCGTGAGCAGTACAAACTCCATTGGCGTTATTGGAGTGCTGGTCACATTGTTCACACTGTTACCTAATCGGTCATTTCTTTTGGCTCTCCCCCTCATGCCCCATAGGTTTCCCAAAAACACTTATAATTGATAATTGCTTTACTAAAAAACACCGAAATCTGCAAGGGGGCTAGAGCCGATACTACAATAGTCACTGCACTCAGGAAAAGTCACCCTAAAATGCTTTGCAATCATTCTTTTTCAAAACCTTTCAGCACATAACTCAGCCTGTGTTGGTGCTAGGACAATGGGACCACCACCAAAACGTTCCGCATGACACACTTTCTGTTTAGGTCACATCTGGGTCCCCACACTAGGTTAGTGGGGACCCCAAAATAACCCCACCCACCATTCAGTCCCTTTTTAAGCTTTCTCATGGCTGGAACGTTTGTTTTACAGCTTTGAATAGTTTGTGCGCTAAGGTCTTTAGTATTGTAGCAGGCCTGTTTGGCCTGTAAAAACGTAACGCACTACGCTCTCTAGAGGCTATACATATGGTTGCACTACATTACTTTTTGTCATTCTATTTTCATGTGGTTATGCCTTCTAGGGGCTGGTCTTATATGGCTACAAGACCATGTTTCTTACGAATAATATTTTTATTGTGGTGTCCTCTAAGGGCTGTTCTGAGCATTACAGGCAAAATACTACAATACTTGCTGCTCTTGGTCGGCTCATAATGCTTGCAGGGCATTATTGCACAAAACGGTTTTGCTCATAACACAGCCTGTGGTGGTCCTATGACAATGGAACCACTTTCAAAACGTTCACCACAACCTGTTCTGTCTAGATCATTTCTGGGTCCCCACACTAGGTTAGAGGGGATCCCAAAATAATAATCCCTCCCTCCATCCAGTGTCTTTTTAAGCTCTCTCATGACTTGTTTTACAGCTGAGAGAAGTCTGTGTTTTAAGGGTCTTGTTTGCAATGTCACTGCAGTAGGCCTGCTAGTCCTGAAAATGTGTAATGTACTGCACCCTCTAGGGGCTAAATATATGGTTACACTGCAATACTTTCAGTCATTTTCTCTTCATGTGGCTATGCCCTCTAGGGGCTAACTATATGATAACATGACCATGTTTCTCACAAATGTTATTTTCGTTGTGGTGTCCTCTAGGGGCTGTTCTGAGCATTACAGTCTAATGCTAAACATTTATTTTTGATAAAGATTTTTATTGGCTTTATATAATAATTGAATAGGTTTTATTAATCTCTCCTTATTGCAATTAAGACCATATTTCACGCTAACTTAACATCCTTATTACACTATGAATGTCTTGATATGTTTGGGTGACCCTTTTAGTTTATTTCTCCTCTGTGGCTGTATTGTGTCTTTTAGGGGAATTGTGTTAGCCAGCCAGCAACTCTTATGGTGGAGTGGTGAAAGTGGTATTCTATTGGAATAAGCTTGGCAGATTTAAATTAGGATGCTAAATTGCAAAATTTTCATTTTAGGCTGCAGATAGAGGAATAAGGTAAATTGAGGTACTTTAGCTATATGCAGGGCCACTGGAATTATGTGGCAGGAAAAGATCAAATTATGAGACACAGTTGACTAATTTATGTGGCAAGAAAAGTCTAGTTATGAATTTACAACACCAATAGCTCAAACTCAAGCAAATGCCAGACCCATTGCATTGCAAATGCTTGTTCACGTTGGCGACAAGCTGAGGAAGAAAGAAAACGCCTCAACACTCCCAGCGGTCACCTCCTGGCAATGTGACATTTCGGTGCTCCAACCAAAACAAAGGTGAAGGTGGAACCTGAGAAGATAATGGGTGAGGAGAAACAGTTAGAGACCTTCCCAGGGTTGTGGAACGACCAGGCTGCCTATTTAGTGTGCATAGTAAAGGTAAACAAGAATAATGGTGTTACTGCTAAATGGAACTGTTGAAAGTGAGAGATCCATGCTAGAGCTGCTGATAAAGTTGATATTAGGCACATCATGAGGGAAAGTGTAACCGCCAAACAACAGACTGAGAACCTTTACGAGCAAGCACTCTATCATGCTGTCTACTTTAAAGCGCATAATAAGCCAAGACAAGCAAGTGATCGACCAAGTAGTCTCCTCAAATTGCATTATAAGTCTTCTGCACCCAGTCGGAACAGTGTGAGGGAACGTATGAGGAGGAGCACGAGACTGCAAAGGTGCGAGCTCACCATGTCCTCAGAAACTGTATAAATCCTGTCGTGCAGAAGTGAACATCGGGAGGAGTGAGAAAACTACAGCGCAAGCGGTTTCTTTAGAGAATCTTTCAAGAATCTTGCTGTGCGGAGGTCCATGTGTTGGAGACAGAGAGTCTAGACGACCTGTTCTCATGAGGTGAACGCACGAGTGCTGCAACAGTGGTCTAAGTTGATTTTACCGTGAAGCATTTACATCTGTTTTAATTAAAACACGCTTCAAATCAAGACAATCAGTTTTGTGAGGATACCCCATGTGCACAGGGTAGACTGTCTGTTGATGTTTACAGCAATAAAGTAAGGGCTTATATAGTCTGCTCAATAGAAGAATATGGATGCAACTATAGTACAAGGTTTCCCAATGGCTGAACCAAGAGAAGGAAGTATGTTGTTGGCAGGCAATAACTAACGAAGGAAAGGAGCCTATTGGTTAACATTCTCATATTTTCAAGAGTTACAGGAAAGACCATAAGGGATCATCTGTTAGAGGAAAGTACCTAATAAATTTACACTGGGCTGGCTGACACATTGTTCATCGCTTAATCTGTGTGTCTCATCTGGCACCGGTGAAATCAGGTGTCTGGTTGGGCACCGGTTATTACACAGAACTTGATACTCACTCTCTAGAGTAACCTTTAAGGCTTTAAGTGCATCAGTTATTAACTGGAACGAGATATTCACTCTGTAGAGTAGGCTGTAAGTGCACAACATGCCGAATAGAACTTTTGTTTTTTAATGTCATAAGGGGAACCAGGTTTAAAATGGGTTAACTGGAAAAAAAGTATTTTCACACTACAGAGGAGAGTGTGGGGCAACTAAGTACGGAAAGCAAAGCCTCATTGCTTCTTCATTGTTTGGGTCTGGAGGGGCAAGAGGTTTTTGAACATCTCCTAGAACTAAGTGACGAGGAGGGATTGAATGAATTTAAAAGGTGCCGAAAAAAATTAGAGAAACATTATTTACCAAAGGTCAGTATGACATTAGTGCAATATCACTTTGGTAGAAGCATTTAGCATGCACAACAGTAGGTGGAGAACTATAACACCCATTTAATGAAATTAGCACCACCATGCTAATTTGAAGGCAGTGCGGAGGAGCGAATCAGGGACCAATTTATGTTTGGGTGCAACAAAGAGTGAAGGATGAGATATGGCACAAAGATGACCTCAAAGTAGATGAGGTACTTCTAATAACAAAGAAAATAGAACATTCACTAGCATGTGTGGATATAATCAAGAAACAGAACCACGAAGAGAATGGACACACAGGAAGAGAGGAAGTATACAGTGTAGTTAAAACCAAGAATGAGGGCACACAAAAGAAAAACTTCACAGGAAAGTGCTTCAGATGTACAGTGGTGGGCCATATGGCTAATGACAAAAAGAGCCCTGCTTAGGGTGTGGTGTGTAAGTCATGTGAGATTAAAGGCAACTAAGGGCCTCATTATGAACACGGCGGTCGAAACCGCCGTGTTGATGTTGGCGGTCTGACTACTGACCGCCAGCGCCCTCGGAACCCCACCGGCCGTATAAAGAACATTCCTGTGGGCCGGCAGGCAGAAACATTGTTTCCGCCCACCGGCCCACAGGAATGCCTGGCCGGGACACTGACGGTGGCTCCACATGGAAGTAAATCAGGCAGTGACCTGCGCGATGGGGCACTGCACAGGGGCCCCTGCACTGCCCATGCCAGATGCATGGGCAGTGCAGGGGCCCCGGGGGTGCCCCCCCATCCGCCAGCCTATCTTTGGCGGAGAAACCCACCAGGGAAATACTGATGCCTGAGGGATCATTATCAGAGGGGCAGCACCGCTGCCCTGTCAGATGATGATGCCAACCGCCGCCAGGCTGCCTGACGGAGGCAGCCTGGCAGTGAGTGAGGGCCGCCTATGGTGGCCCTCCATCGGTTCATTATGTGGCGGTGTGGCCCGTCATGCCGGCTGGCAGGAATTTACCGCCACCGCCGCCATGGCGGGTCGCACCGCCATGTTCATAATGACCACCTAAATCTTTCAAGTTAAAGAAAAGGATTAACAGATTAAATGAAGTGTGGGTTGCTGGAGATAATACTGATGAATGTAATTATGATGATTTGCACGTGGGGGAAATTGTCCTTCAGGTGTGTGAACAAGAAAGAGGGTGTGGACCAGAAGACAAATTACATGGAAATGGATATGGGGTGAAAATGTTACTCGACTCAGTAGCAAAAATAACTTTGGTCCCCAAGAAATTTTACAGTGAAAAACTGGCTGGTGGGGTCAAATTATACACGTCAGATATTAGGCCATTAGCGTATGGGGGTCAACCTAATAAATTACTGGGCTACTTTGTGGGAGAATTAGAAAACAAAGGACGAATCACAGCAGGAAATGTTTACATGTCCTGCAGAGGGGATGGTATAATTAGCTGGCACCAACAAGCTGATTTGGAGGTTATCTGGATCCCATTAGTTCACACCTCCAAGACTTTTAAGAAGTAAAGAAGTAGTAGAGCAAGGGTGTAAGAATTCACAGAAGGAAGGTGAGAGTTCAGAAATATGTGCAGTGGGACTGAAAGAAGGTGGTGACCAAGGTGTTGGTGGGAAAATAATTCCCTGAAGTATTCTGTGATCGGTTGTGATGTCTCACAGAGTATACTTATGGAATTATCTTAAAGAAAAATGCTTTACCTGTCACAAGCAAGGTGTGGGAATTTCCTCTTACAATTAGGCAGACCATGAAAGATGAGTCGGAAAGATTAGGAAAAGAAGGGATGTAGGTAAGTACCATCTTGCCTGGCATGTTACCCCCATATTTCACTGTATATATGTTGTTTTAGTCTATGTGTCACTGGGACCCTGCCAGGAAGGGCCCCAGTGCTCATAAGTATGTGCCTTGTATGTGTTCCCTGTGTGATGCCTAACTGTCTCACTGAGGCTCTGCTAACCAGAACCTCAATGGTTATGCTCTCTCTGCTTTCCAAATTTGTCACTAACAGGCTAGTGACTAAATTTACCAATTCACATTGGCATACTGGTACACCCATATAATTCCCTTGTATATGGTACTGAGGTACCCAGGGTATTGGGGTTCCAGGAGATCCCTATGGGCTGCAGCATTTCTTGTGCCACCCATAGGGAGCTCTGACAATTCTTACACAGGCCTGCCACTGCAGCCTGCGTGAAATAACGTCCATGTTATTTGACAGCCATTTACCACTGCACATAAGTAACTTATAAGTCACCTATATGTCTAACCTTCACCTGGTGAAGGTTGGGTGCAAAGTTACTTAGAGTGTGGGCACCCTGGCACTAGCCAAGGTGTACCCACATCGTTCAGGGCAAATTCCCCAGACTTTGTGAGTGCGGGGACACCATTACACGTGTGCACTATACATAGGTCACTACCTATGTATAGCGTCACAATGGTAACTCCGAACATGGCCATGTAACATGTCTAAGATCATGGAATTGTCACCCCAATACCATTCTGGTATTGGGGGACAATTCCATGATCCCCCGGGTCTCTAGCACAGAACCCGGGTACTGCCAAACTGCCTTTCCGGGGTTTTCACTGCAGCTGCTGCCAACCCCTCAGACAGGTTTCTGCCCTCCTCGGGTCCAGGCAGCCCTGGCCCAGGAAGGCAGAACAAAGGATTTCCTCTGAGAGAGGGTGTTACACCCTCTTACCTTTGGAAATAGGTGTGAAGGGCTGGGGAGGAGTAGCCTCCCCCAGCCTCTGGAAATGCTTCGATGGGCACAGATGGTGCCCATCTCTGCATAAGCCAGTCTACACCGGTTCAGTGATCCCCCAGCCCTGCTCTGACACGAAACTGGACAAATGAAAGGGGAGTGACCAGTCCCCTGACCAGTACCTCCCAGGGGAGGTGCCCAGAGCTCCTCCAGTGTGTCCCAGACCTCTGCCATCTTGGAAACAGAGGTGTTGGGGGCACACTGGACTGCTCTGAGTGGCCAGTGTCAGCAGGTGACGTCAGAGGCTCCTTCTGATAGGGTCTTACCTCTCTTGGTAGCCAATCCTCCTTCCTTAGTAGCCAAACCTCCTTTTATGGCTATTTAGGGTCTCTGCTTTGGGGAATTCTTCAGATAACGAATGCATGTGCTCACCAGAGTTCCTCTGCATCTCCCTCTTCACCTTCTACCAAAGGATCGACCGCTGACTGCTCCAGGACGCCTGCAAAACCGCAACAAAGTAGCAAGACGACTACCAGCAACATTGTAGCGCCTAATCCTTCCGGCTTTCTCGATGTTTCCAGGTGGTGCATGCTCTGGGGGTACCCTGCCTTCACCCTGCACCAGAAGCTCTGAAGAAATCTCCTGTGGGTCGACGGAATCTTCCCCCTGCTAACGCAGGCTCCAAAAGACTGCATCACTGGTCCTCTGGGTCTCCTCTCATCCGGACGAGCGTGGTTCCCTGGAACACAGCAACTCTGTCCAAGTGACTCCCAGAGTCCAGTGACTCTTCAGTCCAAGTTTGGTGGAGGTAAGTCCTTGACTCCCCAAGCTAGACTGAAAAGCTGTGTACCGCGTGATTTGCAGCTGCTCCGGCTCCTGTGCACTCTTCCAGGATTTCCTTCGTGCACAGCCAAGCCTGGGTCCCCAGCACTCCGTCCTGCAGTGCACAACCTTCTAAGTTGTCCTCCGGCATCGTGGGACTCCCTTTTGTGACTTCGCTTGGACTCCGGTTCACTTTTCTTCTAAGTGCCTGTTGGGGTACTTCTGCGGGTGATGCCTGCTTCTATGAGGGCTCTCTGAGTTGCTGAGCGCCCCCTGTGTCTCCTCCTGCAAAAGGAGACATCCTGGTCCTTCCTGGTCCTCAGCAGCACACAAAAACCTCTACCGTGACCCTTGCAGCTAGCAAGGCTTGTTTGTGGTCTTTCTGCATGGGAACACCTCTGCAAGCTTCATGGCGACGTGGGACATCTGTCTTCCAAAGGAGAAGTTCCTAGTCCTCTTCTTTCTTGCAGAACTCCAAGCTTCTTCCAACCGGTGGCAGCTTCCTTGCACCTTCAGCTGGGGTTTCCTGGGCTCCTGCCCCCCCTGGACACTGTTGCGACTATTGGACTTGGTCCCCTTGTCTTACAGGTACTCAGGTCCGGAAATCCGTTGTCAGTGCACTGCTGGTGTTTGTTCTTCCTGCAGAATCCCCCTATCACGACTTCTGTGCTCTCTGTCGGTAGTAGGTGTACTTTACTCCTACTTTTCAGGGTCTTGGGGAGGGGTATTTTTCTAACCCTCACTGTTTTCTTACAGTCCCAGCGACCCTCTACAAGCTCACATAGGTCTGGGGTCCATTCGTGGTTCGCATTCCACTTTTGGAGTATATGGTTTGTGTTGCCCCTATATCTATGTGCTCCTATTGCAACCTATTGTAATTCTACACTGTTTGCATTACTTTTCTTGCTCTTACTTACCTAATTTTGGTTTGTGCATATATAACTTGAGTATATTACTTACCATCTTACTGAGGGTACTCACTGAGATACTTTTGGCATATTGTCATAAAAATAAAGTGCCTTTATTTTTAGTAACTCTGTGTATTGTGTTTTCTTATGATATTGTGCATATGATATAAGTGGTATAGTAGGAGCTTTGCATGTCTCCTAGTTCAGCCTAAGCTGCTTTGCCATAGCTACCTTCTATCAGTCTAAGCTGCTAGAAACACCTCTTCTCTACTAATACGGGATAACTGGACCTGGCACAAGGTGTAAGTACCATTGGTACCCACTACAAGCCAGGCCAGCCTCCTACAAGGGATAATTGAAGAAGTGGTGTCAGAGTGGGTGGCTCCAGTAGGTGATATTATTAGGTTTTTTGTGGACCTGAGAGGGTTGAACAGGGAGGTAGAAGTGTATGTATTTCCCTTGCTTAATATCATGGACATGCTCGCACAACTGGATGGGTTGGAAGTGTTTTCCACCTTGGAAATTCGTGGCGCGTACCACCTAATTGTGTTGGCAGAACAATCCAAAGACCTAACAGCCTTCACCACACCCTTTTGGGTGTTTAGCTTTACCAGGATGCCCTTTGGGTTGATTTCTGATGCCTCAGCATTTCAATGTGGTGATGTAAAGTGTGGTGTAATGCAAGGAAATAGTTTATTAGGGACAAACTGACTGGAGGGGAGTTTTCCCTAACAAAGAATTGGTGGATATCATCAGAAAGTGCTGGCTAACCCTGAGACCAAGGAGTACTTGGTAAAGTTCATTGTGATGGCATAATATTATCACAAATGTATTCATCAATTTGCGGCAAAGGCCTACGATATGAGAAGGTTATTGAAAAAGGGAGTGAGATATAAATGGTCAACAGTGTGATGAGGAATGTAAGGATCTCAAAAAGGCATTGTTGAAAGCACTCTCATTAGGATGTTTTAAAACACACAGTAGGTCAGTATTGATTGCTAATGCCAAGGGGCTAGATGCGGTATTAAAACAGGGACAAGCGAGTGAAGAAAGCACCCTAACGTTTGTGTCAAGAAGCTTGAGGGGTCCTGGGAATCGCTATTCGATGACTGAAAGAGAAGCCCTCTGCATATTTTGGACCATTAAGAAGTACAAAAACTTTCCTAGGGGAGGGAACAGAAATCACTGTGAGAGCAGATCACAAATCTCTCAGAGAAATATCTGGGAAGAAAGGGATAGATTCTGTTTAAAGCAGGATCTGTAAATGGGTGATTTCTCTACAAGAATTTAATATGAAAGTGGAGTACATTCTGGGTGGTGCAGAATCGTTTAGTTGACTGCCTGTAAGGTTAGCAGAGACAGATGAGACAAAGTCAGAGTAATCACTGGAGGGCCAACAAAAAAGAACCAGACGTGTTTAAAGGGTGCAAAGTCATGTGTAGTGTATGGTGAGCAAGGAAGAGTGGAAGGATCAGATAACAAATGATGCAGAGTTAATGCACATAAGCAAACTCATCAAAGAAGGGTGGACGCAAGAGGTTAAACCCATGATGCTTAGGGTCCTGGGAGGTGATTTAAGTTGTCAGTATATAATGGATTGGTATTTAGAGGCTCAAAACTGATGCCACCTATAAAGCTGAGAAGTATAGTGATGGAATTGGCATACCAAGGGCATTTGGGCATTAGCTAAATTTGAGAGAATAGGGTTAGACTTCTGATGGCCAGGCCTAGATACGCAAGTGGAACGAGTGATTATAGAATATATAGCCTGCAAAAACAGTGACAAAGTCTATAAAGCGTAGATGAAGCCCATGACAGTAAGGGAACAACAGGAAATGCCATGGGAACAGACAGCCTTGAATATTTTGGGGCCAGTGACCAACAAGGGTGGACAATTCTATATGGTCGAATTAATTGAATTATACTCCAGGAGGCTTGAGTTTAAGATAACCAAGGGACAGAGACCAAGCATGTTGTGAAATTCCTCAAAGATATTTTTGCCAGGGAAGGCATCCCAGATTCCATATTGACTGACAATGGAGTACAGTTGGTCTCTCGAAAAAGGGAGGAGTTTCTTTCACAGAGGTATTCAGCACAAGAAATGTGCTCTCTATCACCCAAAATCTAATGGAGTGGTGGAATGATTTAATTAAGTACTCAATGCACACTATGCCGGAATCAACAAAGAACGCCAAACTAGACTTCAGAGAATACAGAACACCACGGTCAGACTGATTCTGCCACATCTCCGCCCACTTTAGAGATCTACACTGGCTCCCCATCAACAAACACATCACTTTCAAGCTCCTGACACAAGCATACAAGACCTTTCACAAAATCGGACCTGCCTACCTCAACCAAAGCCTCTACTGCTACACATCCTCCAGGCAACTCCGCTCAAGTGGCCCTCTCCACCATTCCTAGGATAAGGAAAAGCACAGCCGGAGGAAGATCCTTCTCCTACCAGGAACACAATGCTGCTCCACCTCAAGCAGCCCCCCCCTCCCTGGCTCAGTTCAGGAAGGACCTCAAGATCTGGCTCTTAAACTCATCTGCATCCCACAACTAGCGCCTTGATACCCCCCTAGGTAATAAGCTGTGCTTTACAAATGCTGATTGATTGAAGGAAGACATACAGATAGCCAAACAAGAGGCAAGAGATTAGAGGGAGGAAATGGAAACTAGAGTGGAAATATAGATTGCATTACACTACATACGGTCACAGGAAGGGTTCCATTTGAACTGTTTAGAGGGAAGGAACCCAACTCGCTGATGTGTCCTGCTTGAGTCAATCACTTTAAGGAGGGGGAAGGAAGACTGGATCGCTAAACAGCAACAAAGGTTAGTCCAAAAGAAAGGAAAGGTACGATGTCAAATATTCAGTAAGACGGACAGAAATGATCGTATGAGACTGGGTCAGAGTGAAATTACCTGTAGGGCTGGGTAAACCCTCAAAGTTTGGGATTACTCAAAAGATGATCAAGCTATTCAAAAATGCTGTTAAACTGGATGATCATATTTGGAACTTTAGCAGGATGAGGAAGGTTCACAAACAATTAACAGCACATTACCTATAGGAGGACCACAAGGTAGCTGTAGGAGATAAAGACTGCCACCACATTTAAAAGATTATGTGATGTGTTAAAAACATACATCATTGAATCGGATTTTCCCTTTAGTACTTGTATTCAATTTTCCCTTTTTATAGTAGTACCCTTGTTAACATTATACCTCATACCCGTTTTTCCTTTGTGTTGTTCTTCAAAATGGATTTTGTATTGCAAAAACCTCTCTGTCAAGATTACCTTGACTGTGAAAGTTTAGTTTTGTATTTGAAAGATGGAATATGTGTAGTATCTAGGACACAGAGTTAAATGTGGGGTCTAGGTGGGTTCTGAGTAGGTGTTGGCAAACTGAAAAAGAGTTAGGTGGCTGAGGCGTTTGTAACTCTGAAACTGAAAAGACATTTGAAACATCTGTGTTTGAGTACTTTTTCACACCAATTGATATAACAACTATAACATTACAGTTACTGACACATGGCATGTCCACATGAAGAATTCTTTATGCCCCAAAGAAAAAAAGCATAATATGATAGATCATTTCTGATAAGGACCCAATAGCACAGCACTATGGCTTCATTTGATAGTCGTCACAATAAAGTAGAGAAATATAGAATTAACTTACAAATTTCAACAATAGAGTGCTAAACACGTAAAGCTTCAGTTCTACAGTGGATGCCAAAACTGATGTCTTTAGACACCACTGGATTCATTAGATTTTGACACTTCGTTCATAGACCAAATTATGAGCAATGTCAAACTGAATGACTGGGATTTTCAGTTGATCCTACAGGTGAGTAAGTCACTGAAAGCTCAAGCCAGGTTCGAGTTAGATGCTTAGCTATCGCTCAGCTCGAGCTACTCTCAAACCCCTCAAGCTCAAAACAAGCTCACCATTCAGGTGTTTTCTGCACCCTAACCGGGTGCACAAATAATTAATAAAAACAAAGCAGCAACTTTTGATATAAAAAAAAGAAGAAAAAAACAAAACAAAAAGAGAGCAACATACAAATTTGGTGGCTGACCTGCGAGACGTGAAACCAGGGATCAATCTAGCGTCCCCACTTCACAAGTCAATTATTTTTTTTCACCATGCTTGCTTTTTTTCCACTATGAACATGAGAACACCTTCAAATAAGCACATTCAGGATGTGCATTGTTAAAAAACAATTCTCTTTCATTTATAAGTTGGTCTATCAACAGTAAGCATACATGCTACATATAGGTTATACATTATAACTATCTTTGCTTTTAATTCACTGGTGGCATTGTCATCATGAAGAGTGGGGTGAATGTTTCTAAGACCAGGTTTAAGACCTATTGTTATTTTTAATTAATGCCTCTCAATACAGTATTATAAACAATGTACTATGAGGTTAAATTGAGCAATTTTAACTTTACTTGATCCCAAGGAAAAATTCACTAACAACAAGCGCTCCTTCCAAAATTGGTTTTGAGCCTTCCAAGCTATGGCTAGCAAGCCAGACAAAGACTCAATGATAAAGCATGCCACATAATTGTGTGGGTGGGAGTCTTTCTTTTTTTTTTTTTTTTTTTTTTTTTTTTTTAAATAAAATGATGGCTTGATCCAACCCTGTCTGGGATTTGTCCTTGGTGTTGGGAAGGGAATAGGCCAACATTGTCATCGATTCTTTGGGGGAGACATCCCTTGCTTTCTAACTGCATGCACTTTATTAATCTCTATTATTCAATTTTCTAAATGTTTGCAAACCACTGATACATGTTGTGAAAAGTAGATTACGAACTGCTGGTCTAGTAGCTACTGAACAGTAGGGGTGTACATAAGAGCTCAGATAGGACAATATCTCAGTAGATTATTACACAGATAGGCAGAGCCTTTCCTCTTTATTCCTTCATGTGCAGTACAGATGGTATAAGGCTCCATTGAACAGGTAGTGCAACTGGAGCAGAACTAGCTTCACCTGGTCCCTAGGGTTAGCCCTCGTGATGGCTCTGGTTGCATTGCCTAGTTGCTTTACACAGTTGAGCATTATGGAATCTGCAGACCTACAAGTGAACATGGTTCCACGATGTGTCACACAATATTGTCTTCCTTCACAGGGTCACTGTTGAACCTGGCCCTTTCTGCGGGGTCATCCTCAAACTTCTTGAATTCCTCCTTCCCTTTTTTCTGACCTTGTTTTTGTTGGCTTTAGGACCCTGGGTACTTTACCACTGCTGACCAGTGCTGAAGTGCATGTGCCCGTTCCCTAAAACATGATAACACTGGCTTGTCCACAACTGGTATATTTAATTTACTTGCAAGTCCCTAGCAAAGTGCACTACCTGTGCCCAGGGCATGTAAATTAAATGCTAATAGTGGGCTTGCAGCACTGATTGTGCCACCCACTGCAGCAGCCCTTTAAACATGGCTCAGGCCTGCCATTGCAGAGTCTGTGTGTGCAGTTTTAACCTGCCATGTTGACCTGGCAAGTTATCCCATTTGCCAGGCCCAAACCTTCCTTTTAATACAAACAAGCCCAGCCTAAGGTAGGCCCTGGACAGTCCCAGGGCACAGTGCATTTAAAAAGTTGGATGTGTAATTTTAAGCTTTACAGGTCCAAGTAGTGAAGAACTCTTACATTCGTTTTTTACTACTGCAAGGCCTGCCTCTCCCATAGGTTAACATTGTGATAGCCATATTGTGTTTTTTTAAATGTAATTCTCAATTGGGACCAAATCTATATTTCAAGTTTGGTGTCTCTGGACTCACAAGTTAAAATCATAACTGAGGGGAATGTTTGATTTTGGGCTGCAAGTCTGAAAACAACACTTTTAGAAAGTTGGCATTTTCTTACTTTAACCATTCTGTACCTCTGTCTGTCTCTGAATGCACATCTGGGTAGGTGGCATTTGGGTTCTTGTGCATTCCATCTAGACAGCCAAACATATAGAGCTAGGTGTGCCTGACTGGCCATCCACATTCTGATAGGCCATTAACATCTTGATGGGTCATCCTAGGCAGGTTGGGAGGGAGAAGCTGACACCTGAATAGGCTGGGTCATAAGCCCCTACAAAGTACTGCATAACCCCCTGTGGTGTGTCTGCAGAGAGGGAAGGAAGGGCAGGGACACTCTGTGCCCTTCAAAGGCATCTCTTTGAAGTCACCCCGACTTCAAAGGCTCGACTGAGTAAGTACTGGACCTCAGACACCACCACTTCAGTGCACCTCTGGGCCTGAGGACATTCTGCCAGGACTAAAGAGTGCTGTGCTGCTGAAGGGACTGTCACTCTGCTGGACTTTGCTGGACTCCTGCTTTGCAGTGCCAGCCCTGCTGCCCCTCCTTGGCTTGGAGTGAGAAGGGCTGGACCTGAATCTCTACATCCCCACAACCAAAGTGACTCCAAGGGCTTGCTTCCTATTCTGAAGTCTCAGGGATATAAAATACTGCACTCGCCTGTGCCACAGCTTCTGGACTCTGTCAACTGTGAGTCCTACCCTGCCAAGTGGTGCTTATCTAGTCCTGGGCCCTTGGAGGTGGGTACTGCAGCTGTGTTCTATGGAAATCCACGCATTGCTGTCACTGCAACAATCGGAACTGCTGCATGTCTCCTCAAAGCCAACGCTTCACTGCTGCAGCTGAGGACGAGGACTTCGCATTGCCAACTGCGCAGCTCAGGATCAAAGCATCACCATCAGCCCCAGGCATTACCTTCACACGGACGGCTGCGCAGCTCCACAATAATGCATCGCCTTCATTGCAAAGTGTTTGATGACGCACCATTGCTTGACGATTGACTGCTGTGCAGCCCGACGACAATGCATCTCCTGACTGCAGATCAGTACTGATGCATTGCATTTGCATCATCTTCTCTGCTCCTCGTCATAGACACAGCCCTCCATACAAAGTACTGTTTCAGCGGGACATGTCCACATCACTTATTTTCAGATCGTATCCATCATTTTAGAATTTCTAAAATTAAATTGGAACAGAGCAAAGGCCATAAAATTTTACTTGATGAGTACAATGTAGTAAATAGTGTGAAGGGAGGTCACTTAAAGATCAATTGATGCAAAGTGAATTCAGGGGAACTCAGGTACAAGATATACAGAAATTGAATGGCTTATTTCCCTGTAGAAACTGCAAATTGTGAGGAAATAGTGAGCATGTAATAGAATACCCTGTTGCTTATTTTAAGGGGAAAAGGGAAATAAGACAATTCCTTACATGCAATTCTAGTTATGTGACTTATGTCCTTGTGTGCCCATGTGACAAGCGATAAATTCCATAAAGAAGGCTATCATTGAACACACAAGGGCAAAAGAGAAAATTGACAAACACTATCCTGTAGCCACTTTAAGGAATATCATGTCAGAAGTACTTTGCCATTGAGCAAGTGAAAAATGAGTCCAGAGGGGGCAATAGAGCACTTACACTAAGAAGGGAATCTAAATAATACTTTTTGGAAACAAAAAAATCCAGCGGAACTCAATGTGGAAGAGGAATTAAGAACCCAAATAGGAGAATAGAGATATTGAATCCTGAATGTTCTCTGTCCTCCTCTCTTAGCTTTTAGGCAAGTAACAGAATATTGTTTTAATATATGTGTTTATTTGTTTAAGGAAGGAGAGGAAGAGGATTTGGAGATGGACTCTTTTCTTCGTTCCACATAGGGAACCGACTTCAATTTGAAATATTAAGCTAATATCTCAATTTGACTGTTCATATGATTGTTACTGCCTTGATAATTGATACAACAGGTCATACAACAAGATCACAAGTAGTTGGCACTCATTTCCCAATATGGGCACAACAGTGTTTGCAGTCACATGGAGCGGATTACACCTGTATGTATGAGGAGTCTTGGCAACCTATTAGGGGATCTTGACATGGGCCAAAGCAATGATTGAATATGCATGCTAAATCTCAGGAGAAACAAAGTAGTGTTGCCTTACAGTCAAACAAATATTTTATTTGGTTGAATAATGGATGTTCATAACCTGGGATGCTTTTCGTAAATGTGGCATTACTTGGAAGCATGTGTATCAAAGTCAATTGAGAAGCAAAATCCATATAGCTGTGGGGACTGGTGTTAACAATCAGAATAGAGTTGAACCAGGTCGTGGTCCAAATTATTTTTGTGCAATTTGTATTATTTTTCACACTGTTGGTATTATTTTGATTTGATTACAAGATATTGAGTAGCAAGAACTTGAGACATTACAAGTGGGCGCCCCATGTTAATATAGGAAGTCTGGTCCTTTCTTTATGTTTATTTACAATATTGCACTGCATATTTAGAGAAGTGGAAAGATGCTGCCATTATCAAGAACCATTATGAACAACACCCTGTGTGGTCAAAATGTGCCATGAGTTATGGGGCAGTGAAACTTCCTGTCACAGGATACCAGAATGTGCGATTTTCTCTGATATATATATATATATATATATGCATATATATATTAAAAAACGAGTGGCAGCATTTTGTTTTGCTAATAACTTTGGCGCTGTTTGATGAATCTTTACTAAATTTTCCAAGAAAACACAGCACTCACTTAAGCTGCTGTCTGGAAAGTTTCAGGGTAATCTGTAACGTGGGGACAGATAAAAGGGGGTGGGGCAAAACACATTTTCCCCATTCATTTTTCCATAGGGATTTTGAACAGCGATAGCGCCAAAACCAATGGACAGAATTACACCAAATTTGGCATAACAGTAGCTTCTGGTCCAGAAAGAGCCTTTTTTGTTATTTGGTGTAAATCTGTTCAGTAGTTTTTGTGAAATTAAAGGAAATCCAAATTTGTATATATAGGGACGTGAAAGAATTCGCAACCCTTCCCGATCTTGTGCTGAAATCTGATTGGATGCCAGCTCTTCAACAAGGACAAATTGTGAAGAAAAG
Source organism: Pleurodeles waltl (assembly GCF_031143425.1). Lineage (NCBI taxonomy): Eukaryota > Metazoa > Chordata > Amphibia > Caudata > Salamandridae > Pleurodeles > Pleurodeles waltl. The sequence goes on along the minus strand of NC_090449.1, from coordinate 744,011,927 downwards.
GGGCCAGGGGACAGACACGCTGACCCTCTTAGCTCTGTTGGTGGAGTCCCAGACCCCTCCCCCCACCCCGGGCAAAAAAAGAAAATATATATATATATATATATATATATATATATATATATATATATATATATATATATATATATATATATATATGTTTTTAAACTTTGGCCCGCTAATCGCAGCGGATCCAGAGAAACTTTATTTTGTTTTTAAAGAAAATGAAGCAAGGGCTCCCAAGCTTTCGTCTTTTTGAAGCCCTCAGGTGGGCCAAGTCCCGGGGGCATTGTTTATTTGTAACGGGGGGGGCGCCACAGCACAAATGACCACCACCTCCCCAGGGCTGCAACTTATTGAGATGCGGGGTGCCGCCCGGGGGTGGTTGGGTTAACGTATAGTTATGAAAATAACTAAGTTCAACCATAAAAATTCACTGAAAAAAACTAAAGTTAAAGAGACGTTATAGTTAGATTCTGAATTTACTCGTTGAAAACCATAAACATTCAGCAGTTAAGAGTTATTTCAAGTAGCTATAACTCACGCCCTAAAGTAACTATAACTTGCGCCCTTCACCATGCACTGCTAATTACCCCAGATATTTCAGCACTCATGACAACTTTAATAACATCATTCATAATATCAATGAAAGATTAGCAGTCACATTTTTTAAGCAAATTATAGTTACTTGAAATAACTCTAGCTATAACTGCTGAATTTCTATGGTTTTCTAAGAGTAAATTCAGAACCTAAATATACTGTCCCTGTAACTTTTTTGTCAGTGAACTATAACATCCCTGTAACATTTTTTTCAGTGAAAAAAAAAATTACTACGAACTATTTCATTGTGAAAACTGATCTGGCTATGCCCCTTAACTTACCGGGATTTAGCAGAAATGGCCTGGGTTCAATGCTTTAAACACTTGTTTGGTTATGCTGCTCTTAATATTGAAGCATTGTAAACTCTGGCAATCCTTAGGTATTGTACATACAAAGGGACTGAAAAAGTGGCCTGTATATGGTGCTTTACATACAGGAGCACCGTGAAAGCTCATCTGACTAAGGTGCTTTACATACGATGATCACCAGGTTTGGCAGTGGTGCTTTTACACACGGAGGCATTTTGAAAATGTCTATGAATATTGTGCTTTAAATCCTGGTTTAGAGAAACATAGGCTTAGCTCCTCTTCAGAACTACATGTGTAATGCAATACACCTTTTGGCCAACGTATTTGATAAACTGTGCTGTAAAAACCCAATTTGCCCCATTTCCAAGTCTTAGTGTGTATAATTACCCCAAACCCTATGCACAGTGTTTAGTTCAGTCACTACGCTCAGTCTGACACTCTTACATTGTTCAGAATACTGATACACCTTGTTTATTCGACTTTCGCTGAAGATCATGCTGTCTCGTGTGTTCCTGAGCTGTACTCTAATTCTTATGGTGCTGTACCAGCATAAATGCGGGCATTTTGAAAAAAAGTCTTATTTTCCTCTTTTGTTTTATGGAGGACCCACATATGGTTGGCCTAGATTTCAATATTCATTTGTTGCAATGTGGTGCTGCTTTGACCAACATTGGTCCCAAGTGCAGTCCTGTTGTAAAAGGTATCTCATCATAGAGGCTACTGGGCAGTCGTCAAGCATGCCTAGACAGCTCTGGACACTATCTGTGGCTGGCCTTGGCATGCTGTGGGTGCAGACTATGGTATTTCGCCAATACCGGTATGTTGACCCTATTGGTAAAAGCACGGCATTCAACACCCACTGCCCCCAAAACAGCTGGATATAGCCTTGAGAAATGCCAACAGCTCCCTGCACAACCTTAAGTTAGACTTAACTAAGCTTTAAACACGCCCACAAGTACAACACAAAAGTGGATAAAATGAGGTTCTCGCTGTTCAGCAAGTTTGTTTTTACAATTGTGACATCTTAAAAAGCAAAGAAGCATGTTTACCCAAAAAAAAAAAAAACGAAATTGGCTTTTTATTTCCAGATCGCAGACATAGAGGATTAAAGAATCCTAAAGAAGGATGCAGTGGCTGAAAGGAATGCTGCAGTGACAGACACAGAAGACATCCCCCTGCCGGCCAGCAAGGCCAAAGAGAAGAATATGATTTCATATCGCCCAGTGACGCCCACTCCTAGCACCCTGAAAGCAATTTAGCAATGGAAAGATGCCCGTTCCTCTAAAAGTAATTTACAACTGCTGCAAAGCTTGTGAGACGCACCGAGGAAGAAGAGTGATGCCAGGAAATTTGAATGTGCTGTACAGTCTCTCACACACACCCTTTACCACAAATTAGGATTTATTTACCTTTGTGACGCGTTTGCTGCTTCATAATTGTCGATCAATTGGGATATGATTTGTTTTCCATACTTTCCTTGATCAAAATATCACAAATTCATTTACAGTAACTATCTGACCTGCCCAAATTTAACAAGGAGCACATGCGAGAACGCCCAGACGATTCACCCTATGAATGTTTTCCAGGTTGGTAAATCGGGTGTGCAAACTTACTCTGTTAAATGTTACGGAAAGTGGTACATTTCCTTTGTACGTGTCCTTCCTCCTGACTCCAGATACTAACTATTCTGCTGTGGACATTTAAGAGGAAATACGTTTTCTCAACTATGATGTAAACTTTCCATTCCTTGTGAAGTCTTAATGTGAATGTCAAACATGTGCAGGACAAGTTTACGATGTGGCTACTCGGAAGACATGAACATGAACTGGAGGAGAGACCTGTGCAAAAACGTCGACTGCAATTTTTGCACAACAATGTTGGATTATTATACGGTGTATCAGGAAATGTTTATGTGTTTACTGATTTTATGTTATTTGAAACATTTTCTCTTCATTTGCATGAAAACGATTTACACAATACCGTATTCAACAAATGTGGCACAATATTGCAATTTGTAGGCCTTTCCCACCATTTGTTCAAGCCCAAAGCACTTTGCATCTTTTCAGGTGAGTAGCTATCCAATCTTCCAGTGCTTGGAAGAGGAAAAAATGTTGGCTGCAGTATCATCGATCCCTGCCGAGTTTTGATGTAGTGTAAGCCAGACAGTTTGTTCCAAATGTGGCAGGACAGAGAGTGTGGCAGAATTTTAAGTATGAAGCAAAATGCGAAGGTAACCGGAGTGTCAGTTTCGCAGACTGCCCTACATCCCAAAATCACTTGATGGCGGCTGTTTCAGATTCTGGGGCATCAATGTCTTTAAGGATGTTCTGAGTTCAAGGAGGCCTTTTGGCTTTAGATGATCATGATTCAGTGTAAGGGCGTGTTCAAGGCTCCCATGTCTAGACGGGGAACAAGCTCCTTGATGGGGTTTTATCAGGAGTCCACCCGGGAACAAGAGAAGCACAAACACCTATACGTACAGTTAAGCCATCAGTTACAGGGATACCTTTATGAGGATAGCATTACATGAACAGAACAATGGCAGAGAAGGTTGTCAGAGATAAGGATAGAGGTGTGGTTAAAGGGCACGGATTTTGTCCCAAAGGCCCTTTATGGGTTCAGTCTGGAAAGACTCTGCCAGAAGAAGGCTTTAAAGTAGGCCTGGGCAAAAAGTTTAATTACGCAGGCATAATTTCTAAGAGTGGCACCACGTGGCAGACTGTCATAAGTGCCAGAGTGAACAACAGCTGGTGCTGAGCATCGAAAACCACTGGCCTAAACACGCACTGCAAAAAAAAAGAAAAAAAAAAAAGACCTTCTCTTATTTGTTTTATGGTTTTACTTAAAGCAAACGAAGCCTGAACGGGCTTCAGTACGCTGTGCAGGCAAAAGTGGCAACAAAAGAACGACTTGCAAAGGAACAACAATAAACAAGTAGACAATATGCAGGAAATACAGTTTTAATACACTAGACAATTTAGCAAATAGCAATTATGGAACTGTGTAATGGGAGATAAATATAAATTCTGCACATTTATGGATATATATCAATGTGATGGGCAAGAGCCTCAGAACAGAGACACTGTTGCATCACTTTGGGAACTGTTGAATTAAGAGTCTCTTTTCTGGAGGTAATGAACAAGGGAGCCATAAGGACCTCTAAACGGAGGGATATCTTTGCCCCTTAGGGTAGATCTGGAAAATCTCCACTCCCAAATTTGAGGTCTGTGACCTGTAATCCCACTTCGTCAACACAAAAAGATACACAAGGAACTCAATGCATTTTCTGCCCTGCACAGACTTCCCACAAATAAATACACACAGAGTTAAAGAAACGAAGTAATCTGTTAAGCCCTGCCCGTTTTGTCATCACTACACTGAAATTACTGTTGCATAAACAAGAATATTAAATACCATTTGTTTACACAATATATTTACCTCAAGTTCGCATATTTTTTCTCCCTTCAACCAATCAGTAAGTACAAACACAGCTAAGACAATTTATGATCACGTGCATGCGACACAGATGCAAGGCTATGGCCAAAAATGTCAGACCTACACTCAGAAACTATGCACCACGGTCATGCTCACCATCCCTGTTCTTAATTGGCTGAAGCCAAGGAGTAACAACAGTGGTGAAAGGTCACCTAATTTTAACCTCCATGAGCAACAACAAAGTCAACAAGGAATGATCACATTCAAAGAAACTGTGATAGAGTTCACTGAGTCCACCACAATTACTCACAGTCCTACAAAAATGCACTGGTGCTGAGTTGCAGCATGTCCCCAAACACAAAATTAGAGTAAGTAGAATGAATGCCCCTCCCTCAATGACATAGAAACCCAAGAATCTAACAGTGGTAACGATATTCTGTACTCAAGAGATGCCACTCAAAAAAGGAGTGGGTCCGCAGAGGGAAATTACTTATCAATCTCCCTTTAACAGCCCAGGAGGTACATTGAAGAACTGCTGATATTATGCAAATGCTCTGAGGAGCAACACGGGCTGTCAGCACTCACAGGAGAATGAAAGTTCCTCTGGTAGACAAACAAGGGCTCTTAATAAGTTACTTCTCCTACAATGGACAGTCTCAGAACAGATGCTGATTCGGGGCTACCCACCACAATAACAAAACCCCAGGCTAGGACTCACAAGTTCCATTCAGAAATCACCAGACTCTTTGCAGTTAAAATTGTTAGGGCAATTCTGGAGTTGGCTTTTCTGTGGACTGTGCCACCAAAAGACCAAATCATGCACATTACTTGCACTACCTCGAACAATGTATGGTGACAACTTGTGGCCCCGTCGGTTTCTAGCACAGCAAATTGAGTAAATTCTGTGGTTTGTTGGAGTATTGCAGAGAGTCTTCAAAAGAGACCCCCACAATGGCTTGTACATCTTCTCACTTCTAAAGCAGAGGGGCTAAAGCACCAAGCAGATGGGCATCAATACTTCTCTCATTTCAGCATAAGCTTCCATTGTAAAACATAGTCCCAGGCCTTCAAGATTCTGTATAGCTGGCCACAACATTCCTGATGACCGAATCGGGGAATGGGGTAATCTAGTTCTAGAAGCTTGCTTTGATTCCAAACAAAAATCTTTGCGCAAAAAAATGAAGGTGTTAGAATCAAATATATCTGCAGCAAAGAAGCTTGGTGAAAATATAAGACAGACTAATCCAACTATGGGGCAACCCACCTTTACATCATTTCGCACAGGCCAAAGTCAAAATGAGAGATAGCAGCAGCAAAAGATGAAAGAAGAGATTACAGTCCTCTAGAGTAAAGAAAATAAGGCTTAAAAAGCAAGAATTTTTACACTGACTTTCTCAAGCATGCCATAAGTGAGAGAACAAAGGAAAGATTTCTTATGAGCTTTTCGAGCAAATAGGAAAAAGGAAAAGTGGTGGCAAACAAGTGTATTTTATCTAGGAATGTTTTTGTCAAAAGGTTCCAACCAAATGCTTTCGATTACGTACTGGCCATAAACTCTGGCAAACTCACAAAGTAAAAGTAAATTTAATAATGGGATTAAAATTCAATAAAGCGCATTTTCCCTCTAATGTGTAAAATATTAAGCAATTGTCGACATAAGTTACTATTCTTCCCTCGCAGCTTTCACAATACACACTTTTCTTTAAATAGCGAATATAAATGTCTCTTGTAAAAAGTGATGTATATTGCTCAACGCTAACAGAAAATGAGTGGTTACAGATTTACACTTCTATAGAACTTTATATTCGAAACTCATAATCCAAACGAAATCTTCTTACATCTACACAAAGTCTTGTCCTTACATCTCTTTCCCAGAGACAGCACGCAGGTGAGCTTATGTGGCTTCCTAGATACTTCACATTCTTAATAACCAATCAAGTAAACGCATGGTGTCCTATTAATGTTGCTCAACATTAAGGCAGGATCATATCTAGACAGTGGCATACTCTCCAGAGGTTGAACAAGTGCCCTTCACACGAACCGAAAGGGCATCACTGAGAAGCTGTCTCGACATTTGGTGCCCTCACCTCTTTTTGTACAATGTCTCTAATGTGTCCCTGCTTAGGCGGTCATAACTAACTGTATTTATAGAAAAATACATCTTCAAGGGCTTACGCCAAGATCCTCTGCTGCTTATATCCTAGATCTACACCATCACTATCCGGAATCTGATAAAACCTTAAGGTGCCCATCATTCTTACAACACTTAGCACCAATCACACCATCTCACATGCTGGTATATAACACTAGCCTCCTTCTAACCCAAGCAGCATCAACATCTAAGTCATACTCTTAAATATTAAGCTCCGTGACAATCCTTGCATGACATGCTCATCAAATGCTTGAACCACAGTATGTCACACAGTGGATACAGCCGATACCGTCACGGCACAAAACCTTAATTCCATTTTCTTCATCGAGACCTAGTTACTCCCCACTTCTACACACATTTTCAATATGTTGGTGTCTTCTGATTACATCATGCAGTACTTTTGTTACTCAAATAGGAAGGACATAGTGGCTATCCACAGATCACCGCAGCCCTGAATGCCCTAGCACCAGTTTTCATTCAGCTCCATTAAGTTCCTCTACTGGCACTTCCCACTTTTAGCAGTCAACAGAGTCACTTTCCATCTTATCTACAGGATTCTTAAGAACTTCCACCTCATTTTAGAGTTATCCAACTTCATCAACCAACTACTTTGTCTGTGGTTTAAAACTCCAAGCCAACGCAGCAACCAGAACCATGATAGCAGCGTTCCTCAACATACCGGATAACAACATTGTGAAACAATGTGCCACACTTCTGACACAAACCAAGGTCTACGCTATGGACTTCATCTGTTCATCCACCTTCAAAACGGCCTGCATTGTATTATTGGACAGATGATGTAGCCATCACCAGCTACCTGATCCATTTAAGACCCAATCAAGGACAATCTATGCAAAATAGTCAAAATGTCCGATCATTTAATAACTTCTATATCAATGCTCTACCTGACAACTTATATTCTCCCACAGCCTCCATGCACATAGACAAGGTACAAAAAGCCTGCTCTCTTTTCAGCTGGGGACCCAGATGATCTCACTAATTCCCACTCCATCACCTACCTACTATTTCAAGTGAAAGATCATCAAAAGGTTATTAACACAGCTTCATGATGAGACCAAGCACAATGCCCTCCTTAATGCCTCAGTCTCGTTTAGAATCATACCACAACTCAGAAGCCTCAATTATTCAAATGGTCAAAAAGACGCACCATGCAATATAATGGTGACTCCTGGCTCCTCGTCTTCTTTGTCCTCTAAGCAGCATTTTCCATTGACTATGAAGCCCTTCTCAGCACTCTTCAATGGAATCGCAATGCAGAGGTTCTAATTCTAACCAATCAACAGATTCCTGTTCATTCACATCTCCATAACATGCAGAATTTTCAGTATTTAATTCAAAGCCCGCATCACGGCAAAGAAAACTCCTTGGCAGCAAGATTTCCCACTCCACAAACCCAAGGCTTATCTGACTCAAACTTTGGAATATCCATGCTGGATTCAATTCTCAAATTTTTATGTGGGTGCCTAGTCCACCAGAAAACAATCTAACTCTCTTGAAGAGCATCCACAACATGGTGTCCCAAGTAACTGAGAAATTAAAGTTTGATAGAATCAATCTAAACTTTGAGAGCTCTACTGGCTACCTCCGCCAGTCTGCTGAACCATCTTTAAAGCAGTGACTTCAAGGACACCACTATATCTGGAAAACAGGGTCAAGCTCCCCAGTGGTTTAAGCAACACACGCAACGTCAACATTTCTAGTCTCAAACTAAAACAAATTAGCAAATGAGTAGTTGTGTAGAAGTAGTTCTGAAACAAGGTCTTTTCGCACTGTGCATCAAGGACCTGTAGCTTGATCGCCAGGCAGGATCAACAAGGTTTACCCCTCCTATTCCTAGAAGAAACTGCTGATGTAACTCTTCAAGCCACATCTCGCCAACTGACATAAGGGTAAGGAATTACCTCTCCTGATGCCACATGACCTTTTTAGAGTCCCCTGCCCCCTTTAGGTTTTCTTCCTTGCATCATTCATTCTAGTCCAGTTATTCTGTGATTTGTAGGGTTGCTCGATCACTACATATTGCTTAGAACTGCTCCACATAGCAGTCCATAAGAACTGCTGAATGACAACTGGCGGCCCAGCATTTTCTGTTCAGGCAGCCAGCCAGCATGTTCTTCCCTCATACCTTAAAAAACAGAAAAATCACTAACCTTTTCGCCTGGGTTTGAAATCCTGGCTTTCTCCTGAACGAGGTGTATAATCTATATATGTTGAGGATTTTTCACTGCCACAAGGCTGTTTATTGGCAAACTCCTAGTTTTACAAAAGCCCTAAACTAGCCACCCTGCAATACATACATATATCTAAGTCAAGTATTCAAATCAATATGTCGTCTAGATAACACAAGGGGAAACTCATTTGAAGTGAGTGGGCTAGAGGATAAAGAAACCATCAATAGGATGTTAGGTAGGGAGGTTTGGGCAGGATGTATCTTTTCACCACTACAACTATGTCTAGATAAAGAATCAGAGCAGTGGTCTAACAAGGGCCCCCGCAGCCCCTGCAGTGTGTGTGTGTGTGTGTGGGGGGGGGGGTGATGGGGGCACCCTCCAGGGACTTCGCGGGGGGGCACCCTCAAGTTTTGTTACGCCCCTGAATAAGCGACCTATTGGGATGACATTGATTAAAAGAAAGAATGTAATTAGAAAAAAGTCATGGAGAAATCAAGATTAAACAGCAAGAGGTTTTAAGATTTTAATTCTGTGTCTCATAATCATTCTGAACATTGCAAGAAGCATCTACAACTCCATTCCAGGAACAAAACTGGTCTGTATGACGGTGATCTCATGCAATAGCCCCATGTTGGAAAAGAAGTCTTCAAATAACAAAGTATATCATTAAACGACACAGAAAGATAGTGGACTTCAAGACCAGTATCAGCTGGCAGAAACTGCAGGAGACATAACTGCAACTCCTATAAATCTGTTGCTATTAAGAAGGTAAGTCAAAAAAATAAGGGGGATGGGGAGGCATTCTGGTCCAGTGTATATCCTCCCAAGTAATACATCAAAAATATTTAATACACTGTTCCAAATGTGTGTGAGACAAATAAAGGATACCTTAGTGGGGGTCGTAAATTTTAGGAGCAAGGCACCTCACACATCCCAAGGGATGTCATGCTTCATCATCGGAGCTGCTCCTCGTCAGACCGGTGGTGCAATGTCTGACGGGCACCACCCCGAACGGGAGGGCTCTTTGCCGGAGATCTTTTGTAGTAGTGAAGCCGTGACCCCAAATGTGGGAAAGCGTAAAGAAGGAGATCAAAAAGACCGGGTGATTAAAATTGACTCACTGAATCAGCACAGGATAACGACTTTATTAGTCCAATGCAAAGAAACAGGGGCCAAGGTTAAAAAATGGTCACAGAGGTGAAACCGAAATAATGTTCAGTCACTCTGTATCAAACTGATCAAAGAAAGGGTGGGGGGACCATCCCTATCGTGGGTCAACATGTTTCGCATCCTGGTGGTCCATACGGATCCAGTGATGCTTCATCAGGACCAGTAAACAGCTATAAGTATCTCCTAGATAGAAAAAAGAGGAGGTCTGGAAATATATTCAGAAATTATCATAAAGGTATCCAGTCACTCACATCAAAAAGAGGAAGGAAATTTGTCTTAACCGTCGCCCTAGAAAATAAAGGTACACGGGTTATTTAAAATAGACCTTGAGTAATGTCAAGGAAGGAAAAGAGTGATGGTGGGTAATCGTGCTGAGTAGTGCTCGTGAACAAAAGTGAAAAATAAAAACTGTATGCTTCCAAGTCATATTCAACTTACCAACCCAATTAGGGAAAAGCGCTTCATAGGGTCACATGGACCTTTGGTCGAGCGCAAAAAGAATCTGCAGGGAGAATGTACAACAGAACACAGAGTTATTTATGTAAATAACAATTAGATGTAGCAAGGATATATAAATCCTACAAATATAGGCAGAGGGTTACTACCTATATGCTAAAGTTCACATAATGCAGTAGGGGGTAAGCAACTTGCTACCCTAGAGTAAAAAATGCCAGGAAGTTGTGGAGGTAAAAAACAACTCATCTATGGTGACAGTCAAAAAGTATGAAATATACAAAGGCAATATACATGAAACTAGACGTTCGTCAACTTATCGAACGCGCTGGTTATGTAACACAAAAAACATATGGACACAGAATAGCAAGCGGGCGTCTTGTAAGCTCGAGTCGGCATCATCACATCGAAATACCAATATAGACCGCCACGCCGTGGACGGTTGTGAAGAGAAAAACAAATAAAACCCCCGAATCTCAAAGTAATGGAACGGGGAGATTGGGGGTCAGAAACCAGCGCTGCTTACTTGACTTCAATGCCGCCGTTGCAGGTACATCTACCCGGGTCCGCGTTCCCTGGAAAGAAAAGGGAATCACGGATGTGCCGGTAATGAATGGTGTAACCAGGAAATGAAAAAATGTTGTCCGGAACTAGAGCGTCACCAGGACTAGGCAGGAATGTCTACGCTTACTTGGTGACCCGACCTATTACATCCCCATCAACTTGGATCCCACGAGGAGACTACAAGTTGAAATACGTGGCATGATAGAGGAGGCTTTAGGTAATGCTTGGATCACACGCAAGGAAGCAGAGCACCTGCGCAAGAAACCTGGGCAAAAACGAACATTCACATGAATGGCTTTGTCGATGTTATCTCCAGCCACACCGTCTTCTGCAGTGCGCTGTAGGAAGGGACTCCTAACACTTAGCAACACCTCTACTGGCAAAAGTGGGTAAGCTTCGGACTGATTCTCCTTTATTTCAGCTGATTGCACTGCTTTTGAATGGACCTCCCTTAATCTTACTTGTTAACTTTTACCATAACAATTTTGTCAGAAACAATGTCCAAATTGTAGATTTTCTTGCACAAAGCCTAGAAGAGATGGTAGTAACTTTGAAGGATGATCCTATAGTAGTGTGTATATGGGGGGTGATTTTAACCTCAAATCATGTTTTACTGGGGATGATAGGGTGTTTGGGGAATTCCCTAGTCTCTTGCATTTTCTGCAAAATCCATGTGGGCAAAAGGGCATGGCCAAGATGGCGGCTGGAGCGGACGCTTGCTAAAGAGCTCCGCTCGCGGCCCGAAACCAATCCTCTGGTTCTCCCAGCCCAGTCTGCCCTGGTACCTGCTGCCGCGATCAGGGTGACCCCCTGGTGCTAGGGTACGCGCAGGCCGAGCACGGATTTTCAGCAGCGAGAACAGACGCGGTGAGGCGCCGAGGCCGTGGAGATCGTGGTGTCAGCTGCGGCACCGTGGTGTGGCCAGCTGGAGGAGCGCTACACGCGAGGACACGGCGGCTCCCCCATACTCGTTCACGCAGGCCCGGCGTGCCTGTGAGTCCCGCGGCGGAGGCAGTGAGGTGCACCAGCGGTCCGCCTTGCAGCTGGGCATGCTGGGAGGCGATAGATGGCCGCCTGCCCGAGGTGGCAGTAGTTTCCACGCGAGCCGCCCACACAGTATATGGTTTGTGTTGCCCCTAGGCTTATTACATCCTATTGTATTCTACAGTGCTTGCACTACTTTCTGACTGTTTTACTTACCTGATTTTGGTTTGTGTGTATATTTTGTGTATTTTACTTACCTCCTAAGGGAGTATAACCTCTGAGATATTTTTGGCACATTGTCACTAAAATAAAGCACCTTTATTTTTAGTAACTCTGAGTATTGTGTTTCTTATGCTAGAGTACCTATGTGCTATAAGTGGTATAGTAGGAGCTTTGCATGTCTCCTAGTTCAGCTCTGCTATAGCTACCTCCATGAGCCTAAGCTGCTAGAACACTACTAATAAGGGATAACTGGACCTGGCACAAAGTGTAAGTACCATCAGGTACCCCCTATAAGCCAGGCCAGCCTCCGTGACAGGGTGTTTGGCCGACAGCCCGGGCTGTGTCCGGTCAATGTGACTACTTGCTGGGGGACAGAACCGCATACAATCATGGTCAAACTGAAGCCGCTTAGGTCACAACCGACCGCGAGAGGCCGGAGACCATGCTGCTGCCCTTCATCAGATGAACGAGACACTGCGAGCTCACTCCGCACAATTCGACAAGCTCTTACAAGCCGTGCTGGACACTAAAGTAACTTTGGAGGGGAAAATAGACTCAGTGGTACTGGAAGTGAACCTACTTAGAGTGGATCACCGCAAGCTGGCGGACAGTTTCTGATCATGAAACCACGCTCACCACAGTTTGGTCCGAAATCAAGGAACTGCAAGACCAGCTACAGCGAATGGAAACTGAGGTTACTATCTTGCAGCGCAGAGCAGAGGATGCGTAGGACCGGTCGCGGAGGAACAACGTTAGATTTGTGGGGTTCCCGGAGCGGGTGCAGATGCCAAATACTGAGGCATTCTTAGAACAATGGTTGATAGACATGGTGTTGTCAAACAATGCATCACCTTCGTTCACGTTGGAACGGACACATCGGATCCTGAGCAGGCCACCATGCCCGGGGGCCCCACTTCGACCCCTGATTGCACATCTACTTAACTTCCGTGACAGAGCTCAGATCCTCCAGAGCTTCAGGTCACAGGGCCCTAGGCAGATGGACAACAATGTTATTACGGCTTATCCTGACTACGCCGTTGAGGTGCAACATAAGCATGCGTCCTTCATGAGGGTTAAACAGCTCTTACGCAACAGCAACCTCACCTACGCTACTATTCCTGGCTCGTCTTCGGGTGATGGACTGAGAGAGAACCCACATTTTCCCATCCCCGGAGGATGCCTGCCTTGGTTACATGCCAAGGGGTTGGTCAAACCAAACAGCGATGACTCCAAGCAGGACACATGGATCACACCTCAGCCTCCACATCGGAAGAAACCCGGTATCGGGACGCGTCCCTCCAGATCGAAGGCAGCTGAGAGCCAAGCGCAGGCCTTAAAAAAAATGCTAATCTGTTCACATCTGTCCAGTACTCTATCCACCGTGAGGACAAGACCATGGTCTCGAACTCATCACAGGGCCGCTCCAGTGCCTCCACCTCCCCCTCCTTATTTGTCCCAGAACTCACTCCACGCACAACAGATGACATTTAAACCTCGCTTTACGCCACTGGTTCTGGGCGTACTGCCCCGTCCCCCAGGATCTGTTATGTGACACAGTAGACAGCACAGAAGGGATGATGCCTGGCTTAGCAGTGGGGGGCAAGCACAAGATCCAGTGCTCCTACATCGCTGTCTTCACCCTTCGATCTGCCCGGTCATCCCCTCGTTGGCGGGCTCCAACGTCATCGATTAAGTGGACGGTAGGGTGTCCGGGGTGGAATGGGCGTGAAGATTATCCGGATCGGGTCGCGGCCCATGGAACTCTTGCTTCTCTCTCCCATGCCTCCTCATAACCATATGGGTTACCAAAGGGACAATGTTAGGACAGTTGTTACCTGTGGCACCCGTTGTGCCAACGAGTTACGAGTTGGACATAGCCCAGAAAGTTCCTTCTTTGTTCACAGCTGCTTCTCTAGTACACTTTTCTTTGTATCTATGAGACGGCGAGGGATAGGGGTGGGTGACTATACAGAAGGGGGTGACTGGTTGGTAATGGTGTTCTCCACATTATCCCCACCCCAGCACTGAGCACTTCCAGCACCTACACCACCATACGTCCTCGTATTCACGTGGGCACTGACACTTACAAAATATTAACGTGGAACGTGAGAGGCATTGCCAATACCACCAAACGCTGCAGGGATTATGCGTAACTCAAAAGACACAAAATTAACATAGCTAGACTGCATTAAACACACCTAACAGAGGATTTACGCAGCCTCAAAAGTAAATGGCAGGGTCTAGCATATGTCACAACGACGTCAGCATTTGCCAGGGGGTGTTGGTGTGGATCGCTCCAGAGGTTCCCTACAGAGTAGTGCACCACAAGACTTATGTAGATGGTCGATACGTCCAACTGGAGGGGTCATTAGACGGTATGCCACTAATTATAGTAGGGCTATACGCTCCCAATTCGAAACAGGGTAACTTTCTATTGTCGGTCACTCCCCAACTCCTCCAAGACCCTACATCAAACAGCATATGGGGTGGCGACCTAAACTGTTTACTGGACATAGATATGGAGAGATCCCACCCCCCACTGGATGGCGCTTCCAGCAAGGAAACTTCCCAGGTGTTGCATGTTAGAGAGGAGACTCAGTGATGTGTGGCATCTCCTTCACCCTCTAGACAGAGAATAATCCTTTTACTCACCGGTCCATCGCCTACACACCCGCATAGACTTGTTGCTCAGTTATACTGGGCTGACCAACAACATCACTGGGGCGTCATACTTGGCTAAGACGATATCAGATCATTGTCCACTGATGGCCTCCATTCAATGGGGTAGAGCGCGCGCTTGCATTCCCACTTGGCGCTTGCACCCGGACCTGCTACTTGATCCTCTATTCCGCCAAGAATTGGCAGGTAGCATCTCTACTGATTTTGAAATTAAAGGGGGGGGGGGGGCATCGCAAGCGGTAGAATGGGATGCCCATAAAGTGGTGGTGAGGGGCCTCTGTCAGCGGCGGGTGGAGTGTGTGTAGGAGGCTGGACTGGCTTGTAGTGAGTACCAAGGGGTACTTGCACCTTGCACCAGGCCCAGTTATCCCTTATTAGTGTATAGGGTGTCTAGCAGCTTAGGCTGATAGATAATGGTAGCTTAGCAGAGCAGCTTAGGCTGAACTAGGAGACGTGTGAAGCTACTACAGTACCACTTAGTGTCATATGCACAATATCATAAGAAAACACAATACACAGTTATACTAAAAATAAAGGTACTTTATTTTTATGACAATATGCCAAAGTATCTTAGAGTGTACCCTCAGTGAGAGGATAGGAAATATACACAAGATATATATACACAATAGCAAAAATATGCAGTATAGTCTTAGAAAACAGTGCAAACAATGTATAGTTACAATAGGATGCAATGGGGAAACATAGGGATAGGGGCAACACAAACCATATACTCCAAAAGTGGAATGCGAACCACGAATGGACCCCAAACCTATGTGACCTTGTAGAGGGTCGCTGGGACTATTAGAAAATAGTGAGAGTTAGCAAAATAACCCTCCCCAAGACCCTGAAAAGTGAGTGCAAAGTGCACTAAAGTTCCCCTAAGGACAAAATAGTCGTGTTAGAGGGAAAATGCAAGGAAAACACAAATCAGCAATGCAACAACGATGGATTCCTGACTGACCAAGTCCAAAAGTCACAAGCAACTCGGAGATGGGCAGATGCCCAAGAAATGCCAGCGGTTGGTGCAAAGAAGCTCTTACTAGGCTGAAGAACTGTGAATACTGCAGGAACGACAAGGGCTAGAGACTTCCCCTTTGGAGGATGGATCCCCCACGCCTTGGAGAGTCGTGCAGAAGTGTTTTCCCGCCGGATGGACGCCAACAAGCCTTGCTACACGCAAATCGTGCGTTTGGCGTTTTTGGACGCTGCTGGGGCCCAGGAGGGACCAGGAGGTCGCAAATTGGACCTGCAGAGAGAGGGGACGTCGAGCAAGACAAAGAGCCCTCACTGAAGCAGGTAGCACCCGGAGAAGTGCCAGAAACAGGCACTACGAGGATGCGTGAAACGGTGCTCGCCGAAGTTGCACAAAGGAGTCCCACGTCGCCGGAGACCAACTTAGAAAGTCGTGCAATGCAGGTTAGAGTGCCGTGGACCCAGGCTTGGCTGTGCACGAAGGATTTCCGCCGGAAGTGCACAGGGGCCGGAGTAGCTTGCAAAGTCGCGGTTCCCAGCAATGCAGCCCAGCGAGGTGAGGCAAGGACTTACCTCCACCAAACTTGGGCTGAAGAGTCACTGGACTGTGGGGGTCACTTGGACGGTGTCGCTGGATTCGAGGGACCTCGCTCGTCGTGCTGAGAGGAGACCCAAGGGACCGGTAATGCAGCTTTTTGGTGCCTGCGGTTGCAGGGGGAAGATTCCGTCGACCCACGGGAGATTTCTTCGGAGCTTCTGGTGCAGAGAGGAGGCAGACTACCCCCACAGCATGCACAAGCAGGAAAACAGTCGAGAAGGCGGCAGGATCAGCGTTACAGAGTTGCAGTAGTCGTCTTTGCTACTATGTTGCAGGTTTGCAGGCTTCCAGCGCGGTCAGCGGTCGATTCCTTATCAGAAGGTGAAGAGGGAGATGCAGAGGAACTCGGCTGAGCTCATGCATTCGTTATCTAAAGTTTCCCCAGAGACAGAGACCCTAAATAGCCAGAAAAGAGGGTTTGGCTACCTAGGAGAGAGGAAAGGCTACTAACACCTGAAGGAGCCTATCACAAGGAGTCTCTGACGTCACCTGGTGGCACTGGCCACTCAGAGCAGTCCAGTGTGCCAGCAGCACCTCTGTTTCCAAGATGGCAGAGGTCTGGAGCACACTGGAGGAGCTCTGGACACCTCCCAGGGGAGGTGCAGGTCAGGGGAGTGGTCACTCCCCTTTCCTTTGTCCAGTTTCGCGCCAGAGCAGGGGCTAAGGGGTCCCTGAACCGGTGTAGACTGGCTTATGCAGAATTGGGCACATCTGTGCCCAACAAAGCATTTCCAGAGGCTGGGGGAGGCTACTCCTCCCCTGCCTTCACACCATTTTCCAAAGGGAGAGGGTGTCACACCCTCTCTCAGAGGAAGTTCTTTGTTCTGCCATCCTGGGCCAGGCCTGGCTGGACCCCAGGAGGGCAGCTGCCTGTCTGAGGGGTTGGCAGCAGCAGCAGCTGCAGAGAAACCCCAGGAAGGGCAGTCTGGCAGTACCAGGGTCTGTGCTACAGACCACTGGGATCATGGAATTGTACCAACAATGCCAGGATGGCATAGAGGGGGCAATTCCATGATCATAGACATGTTACATGGCCATATTCGGAGTTACCATGGTGAAGCTACATATAGGTAGTGACCTATATGTAGTGCACGCGTGTAATGGTGTCCCCGCACTCACAAAGTTCAGTGAATTGGCTCTGAACAATGTGGGGGCACCTTGGCTAGTGCCAGGGTGCCCTCACACTAAGTAACTTTGCACCTAACCTTTACCAGGTAAAGGTTAGACATATAGGTGACTTATAAGTTACTTAAGTGCAGTGTAAAATGGCTGTGAAATAACGTGGACGTTATTTCACTCAGGCTGCAGTGGCAGGCCTGTGTAAGAATTGTCAGAGCTCCCTATGGGTGGCAAAAGAAATGCTGCAGCCCATAGGGATCTCCTGGAACCCCAATACCCTGGGTACCTCAGTACCATATACTAGGGAATTATAGGGGTGTTCCAGTAAGCCAATGTAAATTGGTAAAAATGGTCACTAGCCTGTCAGTGACAATTTGGAAAGAAATGAGAGAGCATAACCACTGAGGTTCTGATTAGCAGAGCCTCAGTGAGACAGTTAGTCACTACACAGGTAACACATTCAGGCACACTTATGAGCACTGGGGCCCTGGGTTACCAGGGTCCCAGTGACACATACAACTAAAACAACATATATACAGTGAAAAATGGGGGTAACATGCCAGGCAAGATGGTACTTTCCTACAGTGTGGCGCACCTTGACCCGTGAACTGCTACAGATAGAAACAGAGCTGCGGGAAGTGGAGTGAGGGGTGGCACTGGGCACTACAGCCCCGGAGGCCCCACGTGAACCATGTACATGCAGACACTAGGTTGACTCGTGCCTGCGAAAATATGATTACTGTCATTACATTGCCAGGACACACTCGGAGGGTGACCGCTCCAGCAGGTTACCGGCACGCGGTGAGCAACA
This sequence comes from Pleurodeles waltl, assembly GCF_031143425.1. Lineage (NCBI taxonomy): Eukaryota > Metazoa > Chordata > Amphibia > Caudata > Salamandridae > Pleurodeles > Pleurodeles waltl. The sequence goes on along the minus strand of NC_090449.1, from coordinate 743,993,671 downwards.
GTGCACTCCCATAGGGGCCATAGGACTAGATTCCAGTGCAGTGGTTAACACACAAGCGGATATAAATGATACATTCAAGCAATACTACAGTGCACTGTACGTGGCGAGCCATCCCTCCCACCCCCAATCAGCAGCACAGTTGGCAGACTTTTTTCATACACTCTCCCTAGCTTGCCTCTTTATGACTCAACAGTTCGAACTAGAGAAACCCATAGATTCTGATGACATTCAGTTGGCTCTTTGACAATTGGCCCGTAATAAAGCACCGATGGTCTTCCGGCGGCATACTACCACACATTCTCAGAGAAGATAATCAAACCATATATGGAAATGTTGCATGAATCACTAATGAAAGGGCAGCTCCCTGATTCCCAGAGCGAGGCAGTGATAGTGGTCCTCCCCAAACCAGGTTGTGACCCATTGGATGTCTAGTCCTATCGCCCCCTCTCACTGTTAAATCTGGATTGCAAGCTACTGGGTAAGGTCCTTGTGAACCATCTGCTAATGTTGTCTCTTGTTCATGAAGACCAGTCGGGATTCATTCCCGGTCGGAATACCTTCATATGTTATTTGAATTTATATAGCGGTTATCTGCCCAGAGGCCTCGCAGCGATCAAACTTGAAGCAAAAAGCATCCAGCAAAGATAAATTGGAGATTAAACCCTAAAAAGCCACGTCTTCAGGGCCTTGCCAAAGGATAGTTCATGGTTCACTGCTCGTATGCTGATCGGTAATGAGTTCCACAACTTCGCCCCTTTCTATGCCAGGGAGCTTCCCCCAATCTAGCTTTCTTCACTTTGGGGATCACTGCCAAATATGCTGATGAAGATCCAAGTGAGCTACTGGGAGTATAAAAAGACGCTAACGACCTCAGCATTTCCTGACCTCGATTATGCAAAGCTCTATGCACATGGCATAGTGTTTTAAACTGTATCCTCTTATCCACTGGCAGCCAATGCAACAATGAAATTCCAGCTTTTATAGATTCCTGCTTAGAAATATTCAGTACCAAATAGGCAGAGGCGTTCTGGACTGTCTGCAATCTTTTGATCACATAACCAGGTGAGCCCATGAACTGTGCATTCCCATAATCAATTTGAGAACCGATTAACGCCTGTGCAATTATTCTTTTGGCCGTAAAGGGTAAGATGGTAAAACCCCTCCTCAACAGCCTAAGAAGGCCAAAAGAGGAAGCAGCTATTTTGTTAGCTTGATGGGCCATTGACAGTTGAGGATTGAGCCAAACCCCCAAACTTTTAATAAATTCTTTAGGTGGGGGTAGAAAACCCATTCCATCTATCATTGAAGGATTCATGATGGGCTTTGCTTGTTTCCCAAAAATCATCACCTCTGTTTTATTATCATTCAGTTTAAGTTTACTTCCGGTTATCCATGCTGCCACAGCTTGGAGACATGGACCAAATGCTAACTCTATAGAACTGGAATCCCGTGAAAGAGATATAATTAGTTATGTATCATCTGCATAAGACACCAAAGTCAGCCCAAAGGGCTGAACTATTTCTGCCAGCTGTAGCATATAGATATTAAATAAAGTGGGGCTAAGAAAAGACCCCTGTGGTACTCCGCATCTACTGTTGATTTGATTTGAAAAATATGACCTATCTAAAACCTGAAAAGACCTATCCTTAACAAATGAGTTGATCCAGTCTAAAGCTAACCCAGATAATCCAATATCTTGTATCCTATTCATTAATATATCCAGGTCCACCATATCAAAAGCGGCACTAAGGTCCAAAAGAATAATGGCTGTTTCTATGCCCTTATCTAGTCGGTTTTTCACTTCTTCAGTAACAGCGATCAATGCAGTCTCTGTCCCATGTAATGGTCAGAAGCCCATCTGAGTAGCATGTAGAATGTTATTGACTTCCAGAGAAAGAGACAGTTGGGTTTGGACATATTTTTCAGCTATCTTAGACATAATCAGCAACAATGAAATAGGACTATAGTTACCAAGAAGTCCAGGGTCAAGATTAGGTTTCTTCAAGAGAGGCTTGACAATGGCATGTTTCCATTGCTCTGGCACTACACCAGCAGTCATTGAAAGATTGATGGAATTCGTAATAAAGGAAACCATCAATGGGGCGCCTAGTAATAGTACCTGGGGAGGGGCTGGGTCCAAAGGAGATCCTGATTTAATAGCTAGAAGATGTTTCTTTACAACATCTTCCGATATCGGGGAAAAAACTGATAAAGATGTAGTGTACACTGACTTTTGTTTAGAAACCTTCTGTACCTGGTTTGTAACACCAGGAAAGGTCAAATAAATGTCTAGCACTTTTTGTTAGAAATATGATGCAAGATTGCTGACATGTTCCTGAGATGCATCCAAAAGGTGCCCTTTTCTCGATCTTTGCTGTACAGTGTCTGGTTTGAGCAGATTTAATTTCAATATGATAAGACCGAACTGCTTTTAGTAATCTTGTTTTAGAGATTCACTGTGTGACTTCCTCTATCTCCTTTCACATTTCCTGCATTCTCTTTTGAGATGCGTCAAATGTGCCGTAAACCAGGGAGAATTCCGTCTACCACATTCCCTTCCCCTGATGGATAATGGTAGGAGTGCGTCTAAACTAGCCACAATCGAATTGTCAAAGGACTTTGACAGGCCTGTAACATTATTTTGGCTGGATGGTTTATTCCTTTCCAAGGTGTGAAACCAGGCTTCAGCATTAAGCTTATGCCAACGCCTGGAGGGTAGGAACATATTATGCATCAATTTCTTATGCCTAGGAATAGTTAATTCCAATCTTATAAAAAAATGGTCAGACCAGGCCAAAGGATATGATGCCATAGGTATTAATTCTTTAATATTTGAGAAAAACAAATCTATCGTATGACCCTTATTATGTGTGGGACCCTTCATCAGTTGTATTAAACTAAGGGCCTTCATATCTGCAATCAAATATTTAGTTATCAAACTGTCTTCCTCCTCCACATGGATATTAAAATCACCTAATAATGTGAAATTAGGTTTAGTACAGACCAATTCTGTGATATTCTCTGTCAATGATGGCAGGAACTTTTCCGTGGAGCACGGAGGACGGTAAACCAAAGCACCTGATAGGGTGAATTGAGGGTTCAGGGTGATGGAAAAATACATACTTCCACAACCTATTATCGGTAGTGGAGGTGAATTAACTATTAGATCTTCCTTGTAAATTAATGCAATACCTCCACCTCTAGCAGCGACTGTCGAGTCTGCTTATTCGATATCCTTTAGGTAGTACTAGTGCTACATCGAGGGCTGAGCCCTCATGTAACCAGGTTTCCATCAGGCAGACCATCGTAGGTTTGGTCTGTTCTAATAGTAGATGTATATCGAGTTTATGAGCTACTAGTGAGCGACAATTGACTAAAAATATTAAGCATTTATTTGTTTCTTGGATTACTGATTTATCCAACGTTAATTACGGAGACCACTGACAGACTGAACATGAGTGTTCAGGGCTCCTAGGGTCTATAATATTAATACACATTATGAGTCGCGGTCCGAAACGAATGAAGAGCCTCCGAATCATACTTGATTCCCACAGCTTTTGTTGAAGTCTGGGCAGAGAAACTGGGCCTGTTCTGGCACAGACGGGCACAGATGGGTTTGCCTTCGGCGCGTCCGCTGCGCGTCGCTTGCATCCGGGCTACAAATAGCCCGGATGCCGAGAAACACTATACCCCCAACCTTCCCAAAATGACGGTTGCAGTACTGCTTCTCCCACAAAGAAAAAATGGCGGTCTAACTTCTAAAGTTCCCCCCACCAGGCCACTAAACACGGACCAAGGTGAAGGCAGGAATAACAAAGACTATCCCTTAGCAATACTCAATCACTCTGGTCTGTCACAAAGCTCTGACTACTGTGCAAAATAAGCTTTCTACATGAAAAGAAAGCGTACCCTAAAACTTCACTTCCCAAAAAACTGGCTATTAAAAATGTAATACTTCAATAATAGTCGTTGGGCTTTAAAATTTCAGTTTAAGAACAATTAAATAACAACAGTGCTCCCCCACTGCTCATAAATATTAGATGTCTGTTACGGCTCATGTCGGACGCTCCAGAGCTAGAGTACGAGCGGGTTGTGGTATCCCTTGATATAGAGAAGGCGTTTGATACCCTAGGCTGGCCTTTCCTAATGGAGGCACTCCGGAACATGGGTTTTGAGAAGGTATTTAAGAGGTGGTTCAGCATCTTGTATTCTGGCCCTTCTGCCAAGGTTAAGAAAGCCGGGATTATATCAGGAAGTATCCCTATTGGGAGGGGCATGAGACATGGTTGGCCATTATCGCCACTATTTTTCGCGTTGGCGATTGAACCACTGGTGGCACAGCTTAGACGAAGGGTGCAAATGTGGGGCATACCTGATGGTGATAAACACCAGATCATTTCCCTCTACGCGGACGACGCATTGATATATCTGCGTAATTGCACAGCGTCGCTCCCAGACCTACTGCAACTATTGGACCTATTTTGGGACCTATCAGGCCTGCATGTGAACTGGTCGAAGTCCTGCCTGTTCCCACTGACACGGTTCCTGAGGGTCTCCGTTCCACTATCACGACACATGAACTACCGTGGTGTTATACCACATTTAAATACCTAGGTATTCAAATATATCACAAAGCAGTCGACCTTAGAGAAGGAAATTTGGGACGCACGATCAGATTGGTTAGGGGCTCTCTGCCGTTTTGGCACTTGCTCCTGCTATCCCCAATGGCGAGGGTGGTGATTGCGAAGATGATAATATTTCCAAAACTGCTATATCACTTCTCCGCACTACCAACGGTAATCTCCCGTATCTTCTTCACATCACTGAACAGTCTTATGATTGACTTGGTGTGGGGCAGTGGACAGCAGCGAGTAGCACTTGCTGACACACATCTACCGCTCGCACAGGGGGGCCTAGGCACACCGAACTTCGAGCTGTAATATGCAGCAGCACAATTATATTGGACATTGCGCTGGATGCAGGACCCCCCTGAACACAGAGACAAAGTTGGTACATGTCACCTTGGGCCACACCAACGTGCTGCAATGGCTAATAGACCACAACAGCCCTCCACCGCGACATAACATTATGATGGAAGTAGCACGCAAGTGCTGGCGCCGCTACATACAAGATGGGCGCCAGGATCCACCAAATTCACCCGGATCTCACTGCTGGTCAGCCCCGGGGTGTGGAAACTGGCTGGACAAATGGCCTGAAAAGGGCATACAGACAATTGGGAGCATATTCAAAGAGGACTGCATCATGTCCTACACTGAGCTCACGCTAACACACGACGTGGGGCTGGAACGGTTCATAATGTATTGCGCTCTACAATAGCTCATACGCAGAACATAGCGTGGTGGGGATAACGACCCCCCACTTCCCCTCTCTTACACTACTTATTAGCCGGCCTGGGAACTCACTGCAGCATATCCCAGCTGTACGGTGTTCTGCTTCTGAGCCCAGACGTGGCTCAAGCAAGAGCGAAGGCTAGATGGGACCGGGTTCTTCCTACGCCACTATCACAAAGGGCATGGCGCAATGCACTTAGTCTGACAAGAGAAATGTCGCGTAACCCAAGATTCCGTTACACACAATTTAATTATTTGTATCAAACCTACCTATCCCCGCATCGGCTCAGGCATATGTTTCCCAGGTTAGTAAGGAATGCCCACGACGCGGCGACTCAGATCCCACCTTTTACCACATGACGTGGGACTGCCTGCCGGTTTTGGCACGCCATAACCTCTTTAAACGCTGAACTAGTGGAACACCCACTGTCCCCCACGCCCGAATTCTGTCTGTTAGGTATCCGCCCGAGGCCCAAGGGGGGGGGGGAACAGGTGCACAGGAGCATCAAACTGGCATTTGTGTTATTCAAACGCCTTCTGGCAATGCAATGGAAAGCAGCGAATATGCCGGATACACACCGCTGGATGGGCGACCTGCTGTAATGGGCAAAGGTGGAGGCACAGGTACTATACTCAATTCGAGATAGAGGGTTGACGCTCAAGGGATTGGACACATGGGATACTATCATCTCACTTGAAAATAAAGATGACAGTCACCCCCCCCCCCATGAAGCCACTTGCGGTACCACCAGACAAGTATGTCTTGCACGTCAGTAGCATAGCTTAATTGAGATGACAATAGGAAATACATATGGGAAGATGATCCGGTACAACGCTTCATATTTCATACATTGGGGTTTCATATAGCTAGCTAAGGCGTTTCGAGGCACACAACCCGTGCCCAGCACAATCGTTACCTGTATCGACACCAGGAAACACCACACTCCTGCTGTGGCGTTTATCACCCGGACCAATAACACACACAGAATAATACAGAATAATACAGGGCGCAATACTAACTGCTGTGACAACATTGATGAGCCATCTGTAGTTGCCTGCCTTCAACTGTCAATCGTTTACGTCAGTGATTGAATCATTTAACTCGTCAAAGTATTACGTCGTAATGGGTATACCCCCTCTATCTCCTCTACCCCCCTTGCCGGAGATTACTCCCAAGCCGTCACCCTCTTACCTCCTTGTTTCTACCCTTTCTTATTTTTCTCGATCTCTCTATACTGTTTTCTCCTCTCTATTGTTGATTTACATGCTGGTATTGGAGTTAGGATAGAGCTTTGGCGCTCGATTGTACATGATGTTGTGTATCAAATAACAATAAAGAGATTTTTTTTAACAATCCATGTGGGGGAAAATTAAATATATTGCTGAGGATATATGATTTAATTTTGGGCATTGATTTACTGCCGAGACATGCTGCTCATCAGCCAAAATATAAAGGTGGGGGCGGGGGTGGAGGATCTGTAATTGACTATGCTACATTATATAAATCATGGGTCAAGAATGTTGTTGATTTTCAGGTCCTTGATAATAGTCAGAGTGATCACAATCCACTTGTACTTAGCTATAACGCAGCCTTGCGAGGTCTTATGGTAAAAGGATGGAGTGCCCCATTGAATACACTAGAAATAAGAGTGTGCAAAGAAAATGGAGAGATGTTGATCCCAAGGACTTCCTGGTACAACTAGTGGGGAAAAACTGGGGCAACTGACCTTTGCTTAAGTACAACCCCTATCCAGGATCAGTGTTAGGTGCTTTTACAGATATATGTGCATCATTCAAAGTACTCCTATCTTCATCTGGAAGATGTTACCCACAGAAGCCTGCCAAATGGGATTGACAAGGCTTGACCGTGAGCCTGTTTTGACTTGATTCAAGCTTTGAAAAACAATCCTAGGATTCCAGCAGAAGTAAGGAAAGGTAGTTCAGTCTATAAAGAAGTTATCAGGACGAGGAAAAATGAAATAAATCAGAAGTGAGGCGTGGGAGAAGCTGGCTCATGCCACTGTGGCTAAAGATACATCCCAGTTTTGGAAGGTGGTTAATACCCCCTTTTTTTGTTCCTAACTGCACTGATGGCACAGAGATTTTCATTATAGGGCATCTCTGCATAGACCCCTTCACAAAGGTATGAGTGTAATGAGGATGAAACCTCTAGATGCTTGATTGAAAGACCTGGCGTGGGAGATAGCGATGAGCTAGTTATTAACCTTGAAGATGTAATTAAGGCTATTAACAGGTCCCCCGAATGAAGTCCAAGGACCTCATGGGGGTCCCTGTCGATCTTTTTAAGGTTAACTCAGTATTATGGTCTCCTATTCTAGTGATTTTCGTTAGAAGTGCTATTAGCACCTCTCCATCTGCAGCCTGGTCAAGGGCAACTATTGCCTCGATATTCAAAAAAGGTGACCGTAACAACTCTTACTGTAATTGCCCTATAGCGCTGATCGACACCACTGCTAAAGTTCTGGGTAGAATTCTTCTGGACCATCTGGAAAGCTGAGCTATTGACAATTGCATTTTGTCACCTGCCCAATATGGGTTCAGATGTGGGTTGAGTACATCTGATCAATGTTTGAACCTCCACTTGTTGGTGGAGAAGTATGGAAGCGCCAGGCAGGGATGTCTCTACCTGGTGTTTACGGACCTTAGCGCAGCATTTGACAATGTCATTAGAACTAAACTATGGGCGATGCTGATCAAGCGAGGGGCTAATCCTAAAATAGTTCTCCTTGTGGCTCAACTGCATATTGATGTTGAAGCCAGGGTCAGACATGGTCTTAGTGGGGAGTGTACTAAGATTAGAAAGGGGGGAAGGTTTACTTTCTTTTTAGTTTTTATAGTATTAATTTGGATGAGTTTTTAGTAAAGGTTGAGGCAGACACAACATCAACTCCCCATTCTTCTCTAAGCTGATGATTGTGTCCTCATGGCACGGACAGGTTGGGACCTCCAAAATCTGATAGATAATTCCATTGATTTTATGTCTGCCCCGGGCCTCTTCACTAATAAGGTGAAATTCTATGCTATGGTTTGCAGATGCCCAAAAAGTAGGATAGCCCCTTTTCATATTGGAGATACCGCCAGATAAGAAAATGTGGGAACACATTTGAGGTGAGTGCCTTTTGACAATAGTAGCTAGTGGGTCACCTTAAATCTGTTAGGCTCATGCAGTATGGGCAGGCGGTGGTTTCTTTATGAAGGTTTGCCTCTAGTTTGGGACCTACCCCACTTGAAGGGATTATCATCATTTACAAAGCCAGGCCCACCTCTATTGCCACATATGGCACTGGTGTGTGGGGTTATATTGATATGTCCTCACTACAGGTAAGTAAGAAGTGTTTTTTAGAAGGCTGTTGTCACTTACTGGCAGTATTCCTGTCACTATAGTGCATGAGGAATTAGGTTTGCCATTTCTGAAGGACATAGGAAGGTTAGCCCTAATAGCATTGTGGCTCTCAGTGTGGTCTAGGCCCAAATCTGTTCTAACCCAGTCTTTGATTTTAGACTGTTTGAATCTTCATGGAATACATAAGTGTAAATGGCTCATGTTTCTGAAAGAAACTCAAGGTACTATCAATGGATCTAAGTTATTTATGAACCCAGGGTCCGTAAACAAGCAGCTTAATTCAGTTCAATGGTTAAGAGTGAACTAGCAGGTTGGCTAAAGGAAGAAGGATGGAATAACAAACGTGGCAAGGGGATGAAGGCAGCTTTTTTACCTCTCTGTATGACCCCTAAAGTCGAGCCGTACCTATTATGGTGCCACAGCACCGCAGACGTAAACTAGTTAGGTTTCGAATAGGTTTGGCTAATTTTTTGGTGGCTCATCTATTGAATGTGTACACTTCCAAAAAGTTCATACCATGCACATGTGATTCTAATACACCTCAATCAAAGCTACATATAGTTATTTTTATGTAGAGTATATTATGAGCACAGAAGGAGCATACTAATTCCACTTCTTAGGGCCCTGAATATTACGCACTGCAAGGAAGCACTGACTTATATGCAGTTGTTACAAACAGATTTAATATGTGCCACTGTGTACCGTTTTATTTCCTCTGTTGTGAAAGCTAGAAAAATTGTCTGGGAAAGACCTGTCTTTTGGGGGAGACGTGTTGATTGGTCTTGCACTTTTGTGATCTCTGTTGTATCTGATATCCCAGAATCCTTTTTTGTGTTTTTAGGCATATAATGTTGTATTTGCCCTCTGTTATTTATTGGAACAGTTTTATGTAACAATGTTTAAGATGGGTATTTCTATGTTACTGATGGATATTCTAGTATATATTTATTAATGAATTTATTGTTGTGTATTTAAATTGTAATTAATGACATTTTATAAATTTTTATCTGTGCTCATTGCAACAATGTATTTTGACTTTTATTGCCTGTTTTGCAGAAATAAAGCTTTTCTTGACTTGAAGAAAGAATGCAACTTTTTACTTGTGGAGTTTTAACAGTCTGGAATGAAAAGAAATTCAACATTAAAATAAAGTCTGAGATGTTAGAAGAATGCAAAGACCTTGTCACTGTCTGTTTTGGGGGTTGTTAGACCTATCAGCTTTAGGGTGGTCTTCCCCAAACGTTTTGCCTGCTTGCCTCCATTTCCAGACTTTTTTGCTTCTGTTGGCCTTAGGACACTGTGCACTTTGTCACTGCCGACCAGTGCTGAAGTGTGCATATGCTCACTCCCTTAAACATGGTTTGATTGGCATATACCTGATTGACATATTTAATTTACTTGTAAGTCCCTTGTAGAGTGGTATATCATATACCCAGTGCCTGTAAATTAAATTCTACCAATGGGCCTGCAGCACTTATTGTGCCACCCACCAATGTAGCATATGTAAACATTTCCCAGGGCTGTAATGGCAGCCTGAATGCAGTGTCCTACTCCCATGTCGACCTGGCATTTAAAACCCCTTGCCAAGCCTTAAACTCCCCTTTTATTACATATAATTCATCCAGGAGGTGGGCAACTCTAGCCCACAGGGCAGGGTGCAGGGTACTTTTAAGTTTTACATGTCCTGGTAGTGAAAAACTCCTAATTCTGTTTTTCACTACGAGGCCTACCCCCCCCCATACAATAACATTGGGGATTCCTGATGACATTTAATAAGCTTTAATTCCTACATGAGAGGAGGTAGATATGCCATGTTTGGTATCTATTAACTAGTAATGATAAACCCTCTTTAATGGTAAAGTTGAATTTATTATTAAAAGTTTGAAAATGCCACTTTTAGCATTTGGCATTTTTCTGCCTTTAGCCCTCTGTGTCTTCAGCCTGCCCTAGGTCATATGACTAGGTGTAACTAACAGTGAGGACCTTGTCAACTCTCTCCAGAAAGTCATACAATAGTGGGATTAGCATCCTGAATGGCCATTCAACTGGCAGGATGAGGGGGATCGGGGGGATGTGGAGCTGAGCATTGCCCCACTTGTACCTGAATAGGCTGCGCCCTATCTCCTCACAATAGGCTTAACAACCTTGCATTGTCAGTGCAGCCAGCTTGGAGCCAGAGCAGGAGAGGCAGGAAACACCCAGAACTTTTAAGAAAATATCTGGAAACTTCTCCCACCTTCTAAGAGCAGGGTACCAGGGTATAAAAATAGGGCTCTCCGTAACACTCTTCAGTTCACTACTGGACCTGCGGAAGTACTCTGAGGATTGCCTGCTGCTGTGCAAGCTGCCAGACTGCCGCTGAACCTGGAAGGACTACTTTGCTGCCTGGAGCCTGCCTTGAACTTTCACAGGCCAGACCTGCTGATGAGTCCTTCATCTTCATCTGCACCCAGGACTTCCAGATGTGACTACAAGGGCTAGTTTGCTGGCCTCCAGTTCAGAGCCACAGGGAGATAACCAGCTCCCACCATCTTGAACCCACACCTGGATCCAGACTGCATGAGTCCTAGACCCAGCCTGCGTGAGTCCTGAATCCCCCAGAGGTCTTTACCCACTCCTGGACCCTTGGTTGTGGTGCTAAAGGTACGCAGGTGGCCAATTTCCAAAACTGAGGACCTACACAAAAATTGTCCAACAAGTGCTTTGAGAACCAAGATGAGTCTGGAACCACCTGCTCACCTATCCGCCTGAGGTGCGTTGCCATTCAGATTGACTGTAAGGCTTCTTCCACTACGCTCTTCTCTGCAGCAGCAAATCAATTTCAGCTGTCTTTCATCAAAGGTATATTCAACCTTGTGGAATTGTCTTTGGCTACAGCCTTCTGCTTGGTTCCGCTGGCAATTTTCGACTTCCATCTTGATGACTTAGTCCGAAGGTAAAAATCTTCACCACGGCCTCGCTCCACAGCTATCTGACAATTATGCTCCCTCTTCAGACACCTCTGCAGCCTTTTCCCGAAGAACTTCTACCTTCTCAAATACTTTTTCTGCCAAACTTTTCTAAGCTCAAACATAAGGGCTGACCAGGACCAACCTACTTAGTGCAGCCAAACCACGCTCCATGCAGTCAGCCTTAACATTTGACTTTGCCCCGGTCAAGTGCCACCAGATGTCTGCTGTTGGGGCTTTTTGCCTTTGAGCGCAATTTTGAACTTTCAAATTTTAAAATTCTTAACTCTGGTTCAACTGATCGGATTTTTGTTGTTTTACTGTCAAATAGTTTGTTAAAATGTACTTTATTTTTCTAAATTGGTTTGGGATTTTTATTGTGTTGTGTTTTCACTGCTTGTGTGCTGAATAAATACTAAACATATTGCCTTTAAGTTAAGCCTGACTGCTTTTTGTGCCAAGCTACCCAGGGTTAAGCACAGATTAATTTCATGACTTTTAGTGGTTTGCACTGCAAGGGATGGTGGCCGCTGTTTGACCAGGGCTCACACCTCAGTCAACAAACAACCCAGTTTCTCACAAGGGCACTTAAATTCTGAAGGAAGTGCGGGTGGAGATAGCCACCTCTCCACCTTCAAATAAAAGACCACTGAAATCTGTCAGTAGAGGGGCAGGAAAAGCATGAAGTACTACTGCACTGGGAGTATCATATGCCAACATTTATTGTACATGTAGAAGAAATTAAGGTGAACACTAACATTCCACTACACCCTCATTCACATTAAAGAGAATAGCCTCACTAGCAACAAATGTCCTTCTGAGGTAGCTTTAGTGTTGGGGGTTTATAGACCTGTAGCCTCTGCTGTTAATTTAGCAATCCTCGTCTCAGAGGCTACTGCTCCCGCAGTCCTTGGTGGTCATGTGCCTGGCTTGAGGTCCTCAGGTCTCTTCTGCTTTGCTCTCTTCCACCTATATGCTCCATAAAAACAAGCAACAAAAAATGCTGATGCGGGGAATTATAAAAACTACAAACAAGAATATAATGCAGAAGTGACTGTTCAGTACCCCTTGTCACATGGGCAAAGCGATGTGGCTACTCCCACCAAATTGAATTATCTTTCAAAGCTTAAAGCCTTCTAAACAATACCAGCTCGGAATGGGAAGAGACGCTATCTCTCCCAAGGAGTAAGATCGAGGGTTAAATAAAGTGGTGGTTCCTCAGACATTAACGATCTATATTAGGCCATCACTGTATGCTTCGACAGCTCAATTTTCAGTCTCTCTTCCTCGTGGCACTCAGTAAAAGCTTTTTAACCTTTAATTTATCGTTTTTTCTTATTTCCTTAGGATTCTTAAACAAAATACGCAAACCCAGAGTATCCAAAGTTTCCTGAATGTAATTCAACCACAGAATGGAAGGACCTTTTTCCAAACTTAAACAGTTCACGATTATGAACCTACAAAGTGATGCCTCCGGGTTGGACCAAACACTAGCCCACAACAACAGAGGTGCCAAATGCACCTTATCTGAGATATAGCCTAGACTGAGTCCTGAATGAAGAATAAAACTAGATGTAGATGGCGGTAAGTACAATAGCCGTCAAAGTATTCGATTTTCCTCCCTTTGAAGGAGATGTGTTGTAAAAACCCAAATCCCTAGGCAGCAGTGAGTACACACTGCATATTGTACACTTTGAAGGCTGGGAAAATGGTCCCTTTTCCTCTTGAGTCCCTGCTGCTTTACTAAGTTTGAGACAAAATCTCTTAAGCTGTGGCTGCCAGGACACCAAAGAGTTCAAAATTAAGGCAACTGAAATCTCTAACACTTGTAGGCGGCCGGGCATTAATTATAAACTAGTTTAGCCTGGATTTACCTGGCTTACGTGCCAGAATGTGATTTCCCGTAGTTGGTTTCTAAATCTAGATTACACATAAATGAGACAAAACAATCAACCAACAACCTCAGTACATTAGGGATGCGGGTGAGCAGGACCAAGTCATAAGCATAGAGTAATACGGGTAACTGCACACCTGCTATACTTGGATTATCTACTGGGTTGGAAATCAAGTAGGAACATAAGCCGTTGATATAAAGGATAAAAAGCAAGGACGCCAAGTTGCACCCTTGGTGCACCACCTGCTTTAAAGAAAACTCAGAAGACATTCCACCATGGACACTAATAAGCACACTGGCTGTTAGATCTGTATGCATAGAATGCAAAAAAATGTACAAGGGGAAGATCTACCCCAAGTCCAAAACATTGTCCACAGCTTGGTCCTAATGACTGAATCAAACGCTGTGGACAAGTCCATGAACACCAGATAAACGGGTGAGTGCCTGGTATGAGTGTATGTACTTATTTTCAAACTTAAATTCAGGCACTGCTCAGCCGTGCCCAATCTTGAGCGAAAGCCAAATTGGAATGGTGAAAGAATGTTGTTATCTTGAGCCCAGGTAACAAGCCGGTTATAAATCACTCTACCCATTATTTTAGTTGAGCTATCAATAAGAGATGAGTTGGTAGATTTTGGGGGCCATATGAACTACCTTTTAAAATATAGGAATTATGGTTGACAAAGTCCAAGAACGGACAATGTTTACATTAAGTGTACTATTGAAAACATTGGTGATAAAGGGTCCCATAGTTCAGGCATACATTTTATGAGGTCGATCAGAACCCCTTCTGGACCCAGCACTTTCCCACCTGTACTTTGCTCAACTGCCAACTCTACTTCGGTCAAGGTAACAAAAAAGGAGGGAGAATACTGCAGATTATTACAAAGGGCAAGCACCATATCTTGATTTTCTTCCAGATGATTGATAGATAGTGAAAAGCAAAGTCTCGTTGGAAGCCAAGATGTTACACTGTAAAAGTGGGTTATTTGAGACATTGCTAGTTCTCATTTTCTTTACTAGGCCCCTTGTCATTCCTTGCTGCCACTGTTTCCAACAGCTCCCAGTCCCTTTAATATAACTCCTCTTTCCTGAGTTTGATGGTGTGTTTATATTCTCGGTGCACGTCCCCGACCTTGGGCCACTTCTTCAGGGTGTTAGTCAGTGCCTTCCTCAACCTCATATTGGCTCCTGAACAATGCTTATCCCACCAGCACTGGGCCCCTTTATCAGGGCAAATGGGTTGGAGGAGGGACAATTTAACATGCTGGATCAGGCTGCTCTAATTTGTTGCCATGGCTTCGTACCCGGTTTCGGCTAAACAGCTGAGAAACAATCCCTGACATGTTTTTAATAACATTTTCAATATGTCACCTGGATTTTCAAGATGCCAAACGAGCCTTAGACCATCTGCAGACTGCTGGGTGATTGAGCTTACATTAACATCACATTGGTGTCTTCTCAGGGGTAATAGATCTGACATTATGATCTCCCCACACAGTCAATAAGATCTCCCCTTTAGAAAACCTATTTACAAAGTCAGCATTCACAAACATAGTCAATAGTAGCGGCCCGACCTGCCCCTCTAAACTTGGCAATAATATTTCATCCTTTCTAAGTACCCCAAGTAAATCAACTAAGTCAAGTGACACCAAGTATGTGTTCAACTCAGCCCCCTTGTCATCACAGATAATACTACATCTTTCCAGAAGGTCACCCAATTCCCAATTACATCCCTCCAACTTGGCATTAAAATCCCCGCATATCAAAGAACAGCTTTGCACTCGTTTGTTTCCCTGACGTGATTGCAACTAAGACAAAAAAAATAAACAAGTGAACATAATGGATGCAAACAGAGGATGTAAAATCATTATTAAATAAGTTAATTATATAAAACGAAAACGAGTCAGACTATTGTGTATAAAGTTTAAAACCGCACACACGGGTTCGGCAATGGCAGGCCTGAGTCATGTTCCTGGGCTACAGAAGTGGGAGGCACAATCAGTGCTGCAGGCCCACCAGTAGCCTTTAATTTACAGGCCCTGGGCAAAGGTAGTGCACTTTACGAGGGACTTACAAGTAAATAAATTAACTATGCCAATTGTGGATAAGCCGATGTTATCACGTTTTAGCACTGGTCAGCAATGGTAAAACGCCCAGAGTCCCAAAAGCGAAGTCAGCAAACAGGAGGTCAGAAGGCAAAAAAGTCAGGGGAAACCACAACAAGGATGCCAGGTCTAACACTAAAATGATAAATTACGAATTACAGAAGCGAATGAAATTATTATATGGGCAATATGGATTTTTTATGGAATAACTGAAAGGCCGGGCACAGTGCACTCTACAGGTTTCTATTTACATACCTAGTATTTTATCACAGCTGTGAACATTGTGTAAAAAAAAAAAAAAGGCTGATGTGGAAAATAGTGTAGGTTCATACTAAAATGATTGACAAGTATAAAATAATCAAATGAGCGCAGACGTTGTCACTGCCAATACTACATATTCCGTTTTCTTTATTGGCTAAAAAAAAAGCTTCAGATGTTAGAGCACTTTGTTGATAATTAAGTGTCACATCTGCCTGTGGAAAATAAACGTGGCCATTTTTCCGTTGCATCTATGAATACGTAGATATCATGCCACTTCTGTGCTTGCATCTTGTCCGACTCCACACCGCCGATACTCCATTTACTCTGCAATGTTTTTGTTGCCTAGGTTTATCTCCGAAGGGAAGGCTTCTGCTGCGACCACAGCACTTTCCCTCAGCCATTCCACGAGACAGCATGTTCCTCCTCAGCATCTCGATTTAGAGGTGTGCTCCTCACGTGAGGGTGTTTGCAAGAAGGGTGATTCCTCTCTCTTCCGTTACTTGATTGATAGGAAGCTGAGACGTGGCTTTACTAACCTTACTAATACCCAGTCCAAAGTGGGGCTTCCATCTTAATTTTATGTTAACTATTAAACCAACACCGCCATCACTGCACCTCAACAGTGCTCATTCCTTCTCTGCAGCATACCCCATGAATGTTACCCTTGCCTCCTATTTCTCAAGCTGCAATTCTTCAATACAGGTGCCTAAGAGCAAGCATCTACATATCTAGGACCAGTGGAACATTTGTTTTGTATTGTTACTTATCAGTTTTGCCTCCAAAGAAACTACTTTAGGTGTGCTTCTCTAATCGGTTTCTGTGTTCCTGCGAGTTTTCCAGGAGTCAGACTGATGGAAAGAAGCAATGCTTAGAGTAAAAGCAAAGGGGAGTAAGCTACCAGACAAAGCAGTAGATTGACCACTGATAACATGTGCAGCATATTAGAAACAACTCCAAGTACATCTACATTTGAGAAGGTGGTACGGTTATGGAAGCCATCAGTACAATGGTTGGGCGGGAGGCACAAACCGACTCAAAATCCCCCACTATAAAACCAAGAACTGATAGACTGTAGGGTTTGGAATCAAATGGCTCAGTAACAGCCACACATGAGGAAAAAAATAAAGGGGAATGCTTGCGGGAACAGAGGGGTGCCCGTAAATAAAGAACAGGTGGCAGGCACGGTTGATCTCCTATCCTGGAGCTGATGACTGAGACAAGATAATCACTGGATTTAGTTCCATAATGGTAGGATAAAGATTCTGAAGTTAAGGTGCTACGACCTTTGCCACAGGGGACTGGATAGAGATCCCTCAACTGGGGAAATGTACAACAATGGCAAAAGGAAGGGGCTGCATCAGATAATTGCTTTAACCCAATAGCTAGGTACACAAGAATGTCAGATCGCTCGTAGGAACAAAAAAAGAAATAAGGCTAAAACCATGCTAAAAAAAATTGATTTGCAAAGTGAAACACCTGTTAAGACAAACAATAAGCAGGCCGTTACGGCAGTGAAGACAAAAATGGAGGTTGCCGTGTTGAGAATTAAGATACATAATTAAATAGATTTCCAGCAATATACTTCATCAGTGTAATGAAGAAAATGGAAGGATTTGAGAGTTTACACAGACTGTCAGTAGCAGCTTATGAAATCCTGCAAAAGTTTTTTTCCTGCAGCCCTGAAAAAGGACGGACTGAGAGATAGAAGACATGTTGCACAATTTGGACGATAATGAGTGTAAGTTGATCAGGCAAGTATTTAAACTGTCAAGGAAGAGTCAGAAAACAAGAGATACAACTAGGAGATGAGAACACTACTCCAGATCAGAATAGTAAGGTCACCCAAGTACAAGGAAAAACGTATCCAGACTGGTACTGGAAAAGTAAGGTAGACTACAATATTGTTCCTGGATCTGAACTTAAAGATATATGACAGGAAACAAGATTTTCTTACAGGCAACTGTGGATACTATTCACTCTCGCACACAGGAAATGGTCAGCAAAAGCCTCCCGAGAAGTTAATTCAATTTTAGGAATAATAATATGAAACAGTTTAAACGAAAAGGTGCACTGCGCAGTGGGGTCAGTCACAACAGAGTTTGATAAGGCTGGGAAGTATTTGCTGCTGGAATGGAATAACAGGACAACCAAATAGCACTCTGCAACTGTATTTTATTGTTTTATTACTTTGTTTCTCTACTTCCGTTCTACCCTTCCTATACTGTTCTTTTGGTAAATTTGGAGTGCCATAGGAGAGGAGGACAAATATGTTATTCTGAAAAAATGCGAAAACTGACACCTAAAGTGTAGTAATGGAGGTTACAAAGTGTGTTGTGGTTCTGTCATTTCGTGGAAAATAATTACAAGATTTACAAAAAGGGCTGTGCCACCGCGGGCAAATATGTATTACATACATCAGTTACTAGTAAGTCGGCCTAACGTTTGTGAATGGAGATCGAAACAGTATTTCACTGCATTGATAAAGCATATTTTAACCTCAGCAATAGAACAACAGACAAAATTACAGTTCAGGTGACCTCTAGGTTTATAAAGCAATGCATTCCATTTTTTAGGTCTTGCCTACCAGCCAGCAGAAGCAGTCAGTTTGCAAAAAGACATTATCCGTTTTACAGTGGCTTAAAACCACCTCACTTCTTACCCCCAACTGGCTTTATTGTCACTCTCACTTGCTTTTTCAATTAGCGTGCGTAGGCTTTCCTTCCTCTTCCTGTGCTTGTCACTTCCCTAGAGCAAGGCCTTATTACTTGTGTCCTTCCACTGCTTACTTTTCAGGCACTATTTTTAGGTCAAGCATAAGCGTTTGACCTTGTGTATACCTTTAGTATACTTCTTGTGGCTTAGAGCACTTTAATTTATTGGTTGCAGTGTCCTTTAAACATTCTTGCTTGCTAGTGAACAGTTCTGTCTTTTTCTCCCATCTTTTTCTGTTTCAGGGCAGTGACCAACTACTGTGTTATTCCACTATGGATTCTTTATCTGTTCTGTGACGGACTATTTTTGTAATTTCTTTAGTGCTCTCCTTTCATTGTTGGTGTTTTAGGCTGGAAGCTGCCTGCGTTTTATTGCAGCATTTTATTCCTCCCATGTCGCTGACATTTGTGTTGCCTTTATTCCAGTGCAATCCTCGTTTACCTCTGGCTCCTAAAGAACGAGTTACTTACCTTCGGTAACGACTTTTCTGGTGGATACATTAGCTACCTGTGGATTCCTCACCTAATGAATACTCCCATTGCGCCAGCATTCGACGGAAATCTTCTTCCTAGCTTCTGCACGTCGACGAGGACGTCACAATTGCCCACGCGACGCCGTCTGACGTCATACAGGCAATAAGAGGTCCCCGCCGACGTGCCGACGTCAGTACCAACATTTTTTACGTGCCTGAGAATAATAGGCCATTGAAATGAAACAACAAATAGCAAAATTTAATGATATTCCAAATAAATATATCATTCTAATAACTCAATCCTTTTTTTTTTTTTAAACAAATAAACAAATATATGAACAATATATATCAACATGAATATATATACAGAATATATACAAGTCCTCAAAACCAAGAGGAGCACACTCAAGAATTACTTGGCTAGACCAGACAGGCAACGGGGAGGCGGGTGGGACCGTGAGGAATCCACAGGTAGCTAATGTATCCACCAGAAAAGTCGTTACCGAAGGTAAGTAACTCGTTCTTCTGATGGATACAACTACCTGTGGATTCCTCACCTAATGAATAGAGTCCCAAAGCAGTACCGCACTCAGTGGAGGGTGCCTGAATGGTCAAACCAAGAAATCCTGCAGCACCGACCGTGCAAAATGGCCATCCCTTCTGACCTCAGAGTCCAAGCAGTAATGCTTCGCAAAAGTATGAAGGGATGACCAAGTTGCGGCCTTGCAGATGTCAACCACAGGAACACCCCTAGCCAAGGCCGAAGAGGCCGACTTAGCTCTGGTGGAATGAGCTCTTATACCATCAGGGGGTTCTTTCTTTGCTAAAGAGTAACACATTTTAATGCAAAGAACAACCCACCTGGAGAGTGTTCTCTTGTGGACTGCCTTTTCTTTCCTCTTTCCCACGTACCCGATGAAGAGCTGGTCCTCCAGCCTGAAATCCTTCGTTCTGTCTATATAAAAGCTTAGCGCCCTCCTTGGATCTCAGCGGTGAAGTCTCTCTTCTTCCTTTGAAGGCGGAGGATAAAACGTGGAAAGAGTAATCGTTTGGGCCATATGAAAGGGTGAAACAACCTTCGGTAGGAAAGCAGCCTTGGTCCTCAACACCACCTTATCCCCATAAAAAGAGGTATAAGGGGGCTTCACAGATAGAGCTTGCAACTCACTCACCCTCCTTGCAGGAGTAATTGCAACCAGAAAAAACGTCTTTAGGACCAATAATCTTATGGGGCAAGAGTGCATGGGCTCAAAAGGGGACCCCGTAAGGAAAGTTAGAACCAAGTTTAAATCCCATTGAGGCATAACGAAAGGGGTAGGAGGGAATTTATTAACAAGACCTTTCAAGAATCTAAGTACTATAGGGGATTTGAACAAAGAAGGCTGGTCTGGGAGGCAAAGAAAGGCTGAAAGGGCAGACAAGTACCCCTTAACCGTAGCCACTGCACAACCCTTCTGAGCTAGAGACAATGCAAAAGATAAAACATCTGACAAGTGAGCACGTAAGGGATCAATCTGCCTCTCTCCACACCAAACCACAAATTTAGACCACCTATTAGCGTAGATAGATTTAGTGGAGTGTCGCCTGGCCGCTAAGATAACATCCACTACATCAGGCGGGAGAGAGAAAGAACTCAGGTTGCCCTGTTCAATCTCCAGGCATGAAGGTGCAGGCTCTGGAGGTGGGGGTGTAAAACCTGCCCCTGCGACTGCGAGAGGAGGTCTGCCCTGAGAGGGAGACTGAGTGGAGGGCACAGAGAGAGTTGGAGAAGGTCCGTGTACCATACCCTCCTTGGCCAATCTGGAGCTATTAAGATGACTTGGGCCCGGTCTTGGCGTATTTTCCTCAAAACTCGAGGAATCAAAGGTATGGGGGGGAAACGCGTAAAGCAACTGGTTGCACCAGGTCATCTGAAACGCGCCCCCCAATGCTCCTTGTCTCGGATACTGGAGGCTGCAGAATAACGGGCAGTGCGAGTTCTCCCGAGTGGCAAACAGATCTATCCGAGGAAACCCCCACATCTGGAAGATTAGACGGACTTGATCTGGATGGAGGCGCCACTCGGGATCGGCCGAGAAATGGCGACTGAGACTGTCCGCACGTACGTTCAAGACTCCGGACAGATGATTCGCTACCAAGCATATCTGATGGTCCTTTGCCCAGGACCATAGCCGAAGAGCTTCTCTGCAGAGAAGGTACGACCCTACCCCTCCCTGTTTGTTTATATACCACATCGCGGTAGTATTGTCCGTCAGGACCTGAACCGACTGACCGCGAAGGGATGGGAGGAAGGCCTTGAGAGCCAGACGTACAGCCCGTAACTCCAACAGATTTATATGAAACATTTGTTCTACTGGAGACCAAAGACCTTTGACCTCCAGGTCCCCCAGATGAGCTCCCCACCCTAGAGTGGAAGCATCCGTTATTACTGTGGCCACAGGTGGAGGTTGCGAGAACGGCCTTCCTCGGGACAGATTGCCGTCGGCAATCCACCATTTCAAATCCGTGGCAGCATCCCTGGGGATCCTCACCGAGCCTTCGAGATCTCCTTTGTGTTGAGACCACTGCCTTCGGAGGCACCACTGAAGAGCCCTCATGTGCCAGCGAGCATGTGTGACCAACAGTATGCAAGAAGCAAACAGACCGAGCAGACGTAGGACCTTGAGGACCAGAATAACCGCCCCAATTCGAAACATTGGAACCAACGCCTGAATGTCCTGAATCCGCTGAGGCGGAGGAAAGGCTCGATTCAATGTTGTATCCAGTACTGCCCCTATGAACAGGAGGCGCTGTGAGGGCTCTAGGTGAGATTTGGGCACGTTCACCGAAAAACCCAGGTCGAACAACAACTGAGTGGTCGACTGAAGGTGATGCAACACGAGCTCCGGAGACTTGGCTTTGATCAACCAGTCGTCCAGATAAGGAAATACTGCTATCCCCTTCCTTCTGAGCTCCGCTGCAACCACCGACATCACCTTCGTGAAGACTCAAGGTGCTGAAGTAAGACCAAACGGGAGGACCGCAAACTGATAGTGCTGCGACCCCACCACAAACCGGAGATACTTCCTGTGCGACTTGAGTATCGGGATATGAAAGTAAGCATCCTGGAAGTCGACAGACACCATCCAATCTCCATTGTTCAGCGCCAAAAGCACCTGAGCTAGGGTCATCATCTTGAACTTTTCCTGTTTGAGGAACCAATTCAAGATCCTCATGTCCAGGATTGGCCTCAACCGACCATCCTTCTTGGGAATCAGGAAGTATCTCGAGTAACAACCTTGACCCCTTTCCTGCTCTGGAACCAACTCCACCGCGCCCTTTGAAAGGAGGACTTGAACCTCTTGTTCTAGTAACAGGAGGTGTTCTTCTGAACAGTAGGAAGGACGGGGCAGGATGGGGGGCGGAAACTCCCGAAAGGGTAGGGTATAGCCTTTTCCCACAATGCTGGTAACCCAGGAGTCTGATATTATGACCTCCCACTTGTGGAGAAAATCCAGTAACCTCCCCCCTACAGGAGTGGAGTGAGAGGGAATTGGTGGAAGCTTAAGGCTGCTTCCCCTGCTGCACCCCTCCAGAGGATGAGGAAGAAGCAGAGTGCTGCTGAGTGGCTCCCCTGGTACGGACCCTACCCCTCCCTCTGAAAGATCTATAGGAGAGAGCAGAGGTGGGTTGCTGGAATTTCCCTCGAAAGGAGGAGGAGGAGGAACCACGACCAAATCCTCGAAACCTCCTAAAAAATCTGGAGGAAGTAGAAGAAGTGGCTTGCAAGCCCAGCGACTTGGCCCTACTCTCTTTGAACCTTTCTAAGGCCGAATCTGCCTTGGCACCAAACAGCTTGTCACCATCAAAAGGAAGGTCCAATAGGGTCGACTGCACATCAGAGGAAAAACCAGAGCTACGAAACCAGGCCTGCCTCCTCGTAACCACAGCAGTGCCCATTGCTCTAGCAACCGAGTCAGATGTATCCAACCCAGATTGAATAACCTGGGTTGCAGCTGCCTGAGCGTCGGAGACCAGGCTCAATAATTCCTGAGGAACCTCTGTGTGCGTCGATTTAATCTCGTCCATCAGGGCATAAATGTATCTTCCTCAAATGCATGTAGCATTGGTGGTCTTCAACGCCATGCTACATGACGAGAACACCTTTTTGGATGATATGTCCATCTTCTTAGAGTCCCTATCCGAGGATACAGCTGGAAAGGACCCAGGAGCAGATCTTGCTGAGCACGAAGCCTGGACCACCAGGCTTTCAGATGTTGGATGCCTGGAAAGAAAACCTGGGTCAGCCGGTGCAACCCGATACCTCCGAGCCACAGATCTATTGACGGCTGAAGAAGACACTGGCTTCTTCCAGACCTCCATAATGGGGTCCAGTAGTGCTTCATTGAAAGGCAAAAGTGGCTCTGCAGATGTAGAGGCAGGTTGTAACACTTCCGTCAAGATGTTCTGCTTGGCCACAGTCACTGGCAAAGGGAGGTCCAGAAAGTCAGCTGCCTTTCTGATGACAGAATGAAAAGTGGCCACCTCAACTGTGTACTCCCCAGGTGATGACAAGTCCCATTCAGGGGAGGTATCCAGACTAGCAGTGTCAAGTCCATGGAGACCCTCACGAGAGTCCTCGATCTCCCCTTCCTCCAAGGCCTGCCTCTGGTATTCCTGCTCTTCAAGGAGGCGAAGAGCAAGCCTCCTCGAGTGCAGCCTCTCCTCTATCCTCAGCGTCGACATGGCGTCAGCGGACATCGAAGAATGACGCCGATCCTCGGATCCGTCAGACGCCGGGTCTACAGGCACCATAGTTCTCTTCAGCGCCGAACGAGGAGCCGGACGGTGTGAAGACTGTCCCGGAGTCGGAGGAGGTCTAGTCGGCGTCACTGGCTGAGACATCGAAGCCATAGGAGCCGAAGCCTCAGGAGCCGAAGCCACCGGAGCCGATACCGGCGTCGAGCCCCCGTTCCCCAGGGGGAGAAAGGGCATAAAGGGTGCCGGTCGAAGTGGAGCCGGAGCACCCATGTTGAAGGCCGAAGGGCCCGAAGGACCAGCCGGTCCACCACCTGGAGCCATCTGTTGGAAGATGGAAAACATTGCATTCAGGAATGCGGTACTATCAGCTCCAGGGGCCGGGAAAGCCGGGTACTGGGGTGCCTGGATCGAAGGCGACACAGACGCCGGTCTCGACGTCTGCAAAGACGGAGAAAACATCTGAGGCTGCGGAACCTCGAACACTGAAGGAGGATGGCCCGATGACATGGGTGAAGTCGGTGAAGCCGGAGATGGTAATGGCGTCGTCGGCTGGGGAGTGACAGTGGGACTGACTTCCCAGTCTTCCGACGTTGAGTTGACGGAGACCTCGATCGAGACCTGTCCCTACTCGACCAGCGCTGTAATTCTCGACGACACCCGGAGTCCCGATGACGCCGATGAGACTTCGGTGACGACGACTTTCGGTGATGTCTCTTTTCCTTCTTTTTCGATTTCGCAAGAAAAAGCTTGTCCTCACGCTCTTTCAGGGCCTTAGGATTCATATATTGACAAGAATCGCACTTATCAACATCGTGGTCGGAACTAAGACACCACAAGCAGTCAGAATGTGGGTCCGTTACCGACATTTTGCCACCACACTCACGGCAGGGCTTGAATCCTGACTTTCTTTGCGACATTGTAATGTCCCAAAGTAAAAATAGCCAAAAATACACTGTAACTGTCGATACAGCAACAGTAGCTCCCTCGAAGATAACCGTTTCGAATGGCACGGAAAAAAAGGGAACTGACGTCGGCGGGGACCTCTTATTGCCTGTATGACGTCAGACGGCGTCGCGTGGGCAATTGTGACGTCCTCGTCGACGTGCAGAAGCTAGGAAGAAGATTTCCGTTGAATGCTGGCGCAATGGGAGTATTCATTAGGTGAGGAATCCACAGGTAGTTGTATCCATCAGAAATAAGCTTATTTTACAAAATAAACACCCACTGGTTTAGATCACTGCTCAGGAAAGCAACAATATACCCTTTCTGGTGGAATGTATCTTAACCTAGAAGCAATGATGTGAAACGTGCTTAGCCTTGCATCGCATCTCAAGACTCTCTCTCCAGGGCCCCTCCCTTCGGGCACTCAGGACATTGCAGCCAGGGAATTGCTTATCTCCTTTATTGAGGTCTGTAAATCGTCTCAGACTGCTCTGCTTGTTGAAATGCTTGCAAGACTTTTCATTCTGTTAAAATAAAAAGAAAACACTTTTCCAGCCTTATTTTCCAATTTCTGTTCAGATTTCTGATGTCAGTAGCTGCCAGTGACCACCAAAACATGGCAAGAAAAGATTAAAGTATGAGACAGGGTTGATAAATGTATGTGGCAAGAAAAGCCCAGTTCTGAATTTACAATGCCAATAGCTCTAACTCAAGAAAATGCAAGACATATTGCATTACAAATGCGTTTTTCTTTTTGGTTAAGAACTCTATGAGAAAGCATATCTCCTTGTGTACACCCCTACACTGCTCTCTGCATTGCTCTCTCTCATGTGTGCTTCTCGCCCTCTCTCCTATGTTGTGCTCGCCATTATGTGCTTCTTTGCCCCCAGTGCTATGTTCTATGTTCCTCTCACTTACCCATGTCATGTAATTCTCCCCCTACCATCTATGTTCATTCATCTTCTACCCAGACCCTCTGTGTTGCTTATCACACCGGGTTTGAAAGAAAAATAAATCGTTTTCTATTCTCTTTACCGATCCAACTAAGATTGGTAATAATTAAGAAGAAAAAACGTGCCAGTTTCATTTAGTAGGCATGCACACTGGTGGATCTGTGGTGCATGTGCTAACAAAATGACAGTTGCGTCATTTTGTTTTTATTTCTTTTCCTGTCTAGCAATGTTTCACAGCACCGACATGCTGTACAGTATTGCTAAAAACAATTTGCAAAGCCGAAATATCCAAAAGTGAAGACCAATTGGCCAAAGCTAAGCGGGCTAATTAAGTGAGATAAGAAGAGTGTTCAGGGCGAAATAGAAAAGCTCCAATCAGGAAATATTGCACACAGTGTTCGGATGAGATTCTGAAAATCACCTGTGTCTCTTGAAATTGTATTTGTTGTATGAAGTCTCTTACCTCTTCTACCAAACCCCGTTGTATATTTTATTTAGTGCATGTATCATGAACACTCTCTTATATTTGATAGTATTTTATTCTCATTCTTTTTTTTTTGTACACACACATTATCTTCTCTGTTGGCATATGGCGAATTACGCCAAGTTAATTTCGAGATTAAATCCTTCTGCCAGGGGCATTTTTACATGCAGGTCCTGCGGTGAAATTTAAGTATTTAAGCATTTATTAATTCATACGGTTGAAAACATATGCAATCATAAACCTATTATTGTGTTTCCATCTGCGTTTTAAGTTCCTTAACAACGATTGCACGCCTTTTGTTAGTTATACTTCCAATTTTCTTGTGGATTCTTTTATTATACCATTCCTACTCCTCCCCTTAACTGTCTTTGGTTGTTCTCATTTTATTCCTTTACTATCCACCCATATTTTCATATGCTGGAATTAGCACTGCTTTTCGACTGTACTCCCTTCCAACTTATGCAGTAATCGTTAGCTATCGGTTTCTAATATTATCTTATTCTTTAGAGCATGCCATATGTTCCACGTTCAGTAGTAGATTTCACCCACTCTCTGTGTTAATTCGGTGCAGAATTGAAACAATCAAAATAACACTTCAGAAACAACGGCAGAAAGTACATTTAACCACTATAAAATAGATAATCAAAATGAGGAGAACGAGGCAACCCACTGAACTTAGAACAGATGAGCGCAACGGGAAAGAGTGAAGGACAGAATTCTACTGCTTAACAAAAGTAACACAACGACTAGGGAAATCAAGAGCAACAATAAACACGTGGAATATTGCCTGGCTGGGGCGTAACTCGTGCCCCTACATCGGTGGGGGGCACCAACCCCCAGAGGGCATTCAACCCAAGGCCAATGAATTTTTTAGATAAGGTACACTGTTGGGCCCGTAGACATATTCCGCAGGAAGGCTCATTACTTTGTATTATGCTACTTCTCCACAGATAAAGTAATGGTCAGGTGCAGCTACTTTAGGGCACGGTTTAACAGTTCAGTGTGTTATAGGTCTCAATAACAAGCAGCCTATATCTCATTAAGTATGGTGACACTTGCCTCGGTCCTACCCTCACAGATGAAATCTTTCACTCTGTCTGGCACTATGAAGGCGGGAGAGGCAATGGTACTGGCCCAGTAGACTTAGCAATTAAATATCCAATCCTGTGAGAAGGATGCAGCCAACATCTTTCAAGGCGGATGTAGCCAGCAGCTTTCAAGGGGAGTAGATTGTAACCCTCCCTCATTGAGTTGACGCACAATTTGCCACATTAATATGCAGCCTTCTAATGCTTCTAGAAGTGACTCTTAGCTAGGTCAAAAAGACCATGTTCAAAAAGTGTAGGCATAAGAATTCACTCCCTTTACCACAATACTGATTTGGGGAGAGAGCTCTGAAAAGTTCTATGGCTTTTCTGGTGGGAGTGGGGGGGTTGAGGTTAAGATCCATGAGGAGCAGAGCCATGCTGTTACTGGACTCACAATGTACCATTAAGATCTTCAATAACGACGTGGAAGATTGGGAAGCCCTCCCTCATTTAAAAAATAAATGTTCCTGCTGCTCACACACAACTGTCCTACTAAAGGCCAGCCTATCCTTTTAGCTGGAGGTTAGTCTCAGAGTGATCCGGGTACATTTAAAAGCAGAGAACGCTAACTGCTTATGGACACAACCATACACTATCAGTTTATTAGTTTTTATGCGTATCTGAGCCACCATGGCACAGCATTATTTATTGATAACTACCAACTAAGAAAAAGGTTTATGATTCATGGAATAACTGGTCACTGATTTCATTTCACGTCTATCTGCAACTTTTCTGAATGATTCGCAGATTTCTCCAGGAAGGCCCCAAACACTGGACATTTTGATTTTATCACATGCAAAGCGCTTCTATGTAGAACTTCCTTGGAAGGCACACTAATAAGGTGTGCCTCATGGTTTCCTGAGTACACCTTGCCCCAAATTAGTCACCTGCTGCAGAAAAAAGTGAATTTCTCTTCAGAGGCATAGCTATTAACAGTGTTGCCGGGGCATGTTCACAGGGCCCAGGACCAGCAATGGCAGGATGCACTACGCTGCTGCTATGGGTCAATAACAATTTCGGAGCTGGCCGAGGTTTTGCAAGGCAGATTAGGGCTGAAATCCAGTTCTGTCCGGCTTTTCACTCACAAAGGCGGAGAGAGATCAACAACACATACCGAGCCTCATGAGTGGAACAGTAAACAAGCATTTGCAATGCAATAGGGTCTCGCATTTCTCTGAGTTAAAGCTATTAGCAGTAGTAAAGTCCCAACCGGACTTTTCTTGCCACATTAAATGGAAAAAAACAGCGTGATCGCGCTGCTACAGTTCACTCGTACGGACAGTTGAAGACGGCATGCAGATAGAAAAAAATAAATGCAAAAAAAGAGCGTAATCGTGCTGCTACAGTTCACTCATAGTGAAACCATTCAGCAAAAGTGCAATTATGTACGTCACCGGCAAAAGTGCTATTAAATATGTAACAGGGTCGATGTCATGCAAAGCGCTGGACTTCTGCCAAGCGAGATCGCGCTGCGAAAAAAGAGAAAAAGTAGTCCACAAACCTGACGGGAAAGAGCGAGCCTTGCATGTTTTCAGTACTTGGTCGCTGCGCTCAAAGAGGGCTAACCACTGGAAAAGGCATAACATATGCGTGCCTTTCACTAACGAAAGCAAGCAGATTTTGAAAAGACAAGCCCACGAACCAATGAAAGACACTGATGTAACATGGACGGGGCTCTGAGCCCTTTTCTATCTACTAAAGCGTCTCGCAAGCAAAACGCATGCGACGCAGGCTCGACCCTAAAAAAGTAAATAAAATGAATTAAAGTAAAGAATTAATCAAATAGTAAAAAAAGAAAGAAGGAATTAAAGACAGGACTTCGGATAAAAAGAAGTCTGATTTTAAACAGAGTGATAGAGAAGAGTAAAAGACAAAAATAGAAAAATAAAGAGACTATTTTAGAGCTTAAACATAAAGAAATCATATGGGACTGCAACACCAATTGCAGAGTTTTATGTAATATGTAAAACATGGGCTCCAGTCCTTGTGAGGCTTCCACAGTTTACTATTAATCCTCTGAACTATCTGCAGCATGCAGGTCACAGGTTATAAACCATGCAGAAAATTCTAAAGATCAGTACCCCTAATGAAGAGATCTGTCTTTAAGATATCGCTCACATGTTCCAATCTAAGAGAGATCAGCCATTCACCTACCACTGAATGTGTGTATGATGTATTTCATAGGGCTATTCCTATTATGGTGCCTACAGTAATATCTTTATATCAGCAAAGTCCTATTGACCAAATGGTTCATAAATGCAGCAGTGTGTAAACTGGGGACATATTTTCATTCTATTGTGAAGATTAAGCAGAGCTAAACATTACTGCACCATTGCTAGGGTTGCACAAAATGTGCATGTGGTACACTAACTCTGTGGAAACTGGTCACTGTTTTTTCAGAAAGCCAACAAATATGTCCATTACTGACAGCATAAGGTACAGGAGCTGTATTTGTGGCTACTAGCACAGATAATAGAACCTAGTGTTTGTTAGGAATTGTGTGCGAGCCTCCAAACATTAACAGTCAAAATATTATTTGACTATCAAGATTGCGCCCACTAGAACTGCCATCAAACCCATAATATTGCCATTGATATGCTTAGCAGAATGTGCTTCTTAAGTTCATTTCTCAAAAGTGTTGACTCGTAAAATTAAAACACAAATCCATGAATTAGCCCCTGTAAAATTGCCATTAAATTCTATGCAGCTTTCACCTATTTTACAGTTCCAGCCACAACAATCCAGAAAGGGCACGGGCCTCGGTTGTCCTGAGCATGCTCTCGAACTACCACACTACGAGCCATCAAACTATTCTGAACAAGGTGGGATGCCTAGTGCAACGTCTTTCCCAGCCTGGTACCTGCCAAGTGACTAAGCCACACACACAGCTGTAAATCATGCATTTCTTTTCTCCTCTTCATGTACCTGTGAGCTCCCACATTCGAAACAAAGCTTTCATCACATTATATTCTAATGATTATATCACACTGCTACGGAGTCTGCGGGGAGACGAAAGGTTTTGTTCTACATTGTGCAAGACACTACATCTCCCCCTATGTTGAATGAAAAAACATTTTTTTTTTTTTTTTTAGAAATTCGTTGGACACACAGAAATATCTACATATAGAAACATGTATAACTCTATCTCTTTAATTAATCTTCTTGGCGCTTTGATCAATCGACCTGATCTGACTACTGTAAGCTATAAACTGTCATCATAATTGTCAGAGATTGCTAAAGATGGTAAGGCATCAGCAACAGTCACTGAGCTTTTAGAATCAGTCTTTCTTTCACCAAATCAAGTTGAAGACCGATGAAATACAGGCCTGATATGAGAGGAGTCTCTGGTAATAGACGTCTCAGGGCATTGGCCACTCATCATGTGTCCTTTGATTTGGAAAGGATCAGCATCATAAGGAGCAAAAACAATTCTTATGCGTAGCTGTCGAGCAATCACCAGATCTTTTTCTGAAAGACAGGTCTTCTGCATGTCGCCTCTTGTCTGCACAAAATTTAATTTTCTTGTCCCTTGTAAGAATCATGTTTTCCCTCTTATCTCTTTCATTGGTCCGTTGAGGTAACGTGGTTGCCATTGCTCTCCCGAACATCAAAGTAGCAAGACTTATTACACCTGTTGTTGAGGGGCGTGTTGAACTTTAAGCTTGTAAAACAGAACTCAATACTGTTTTCAAACAGAGCTTCTCAAGAGTTCTACGCTGTACTACTTTCTTCAGTGTACTCATAAAACGCTCAACAAGTCCACTGGCCTGTGGCCATAAAGCTATCATCTTTTGATGCTTCATGTTCAGATGATCCAGAATTGTTTTCAATTCTTTACTGTTGAACGTGGACCATTATCAGTCTTTACAATGGCTGGTATGCTCCATGTTACAAAGATGCCATCAAGTTTTTCGATTTCTCTTTCAAGTGTCTTGTATGAAAGTTCTTCGACCAAAGAAAAACGTGAATATTCATCTCCAATCACCATTAGATGTTGTTCATTATTAAGTGGACCAAAGCAATTGGTGGTTATTCTCTTCCAGGCATGTTTAGGGAGTTCTGACATATTTAGAGTATGTTGAGTATCTTTGATTGACAAGCAATTGTATATGGGAGAGGCCTTGAGTTCCTTTTCAACTCTTTCATCTAAGTGTGGAAACCACACTCTGTCTCGGAGAGCTCTCTTTATGGCAAAAATACCACAATTTCCTTTGTGAGTCACTTCAATCACTTTTTGTCGTACAATCTGGATCCTTGCAGTATAACTCCTTCCTGAGTTATGGACAATTCATCTTTTGATTTTTTGTATTTTTGATATTCATCATCATTACTGAAAGGTCAAATGTGTTTGTTCCATGACTGATGTGTAATTGTGTCTTAACTCCAGCAGGTCACTATCATGAGTCGTGGCAATGACAATCTAGGCTAACCATACAGCAGCTGGTGTACTTCACTTGACAATTAAACTGATATAGGACTCAGCTGTCTTGGATGGAGTACCATGACCTTGGATAGGCACTCTCGAAAAGTAGTCAACAGTGTTTTGATCCTTTCAGGTTTGGCGCACAATTGTAAAACCACACTCTTGCAAACATAGTCCCCCATTGTTCAACCCATGGAGGCATCTTGGCTTTTGGGCTGAAGAAGATGGTCAGCAAAGCTTGATAATCGGTCAACAGTGTCAAAGGCTTTCCATACAGTCATACATGGAAATGCTCACAACCCCATACTACAGCCAAAATGTCTCTCGGGTTGTGAGTAAGCATGTTCCACTTGAGACAAACGTCTTCTAGTATAGGCTACAATATGCAGTCCAGCATATTAGCACCCACTGTGCTGTGCAAGTATAGTGCCTCACCCGACCAGGCTAGCATCAGCCACACTCTCAGTATGAAGCTTTGGATTGAAGTACGCCATTTCCGTAGCATTTTCAATGGCATGTTTAATTCTATTACAACTTTTCTCACATTCTTGTGGCCATTGAAAAGAAAACATTTTCGTTGTTAATTCTTGTAATGGAGCACTGACAGTGGCAAAGTGCTTCATCTATCTTGAAAAGTAACTGGGTATGCCAAGGAAAAAACAAACCACTGAAACATCTTTTAGGGGGTAGGGGGTTAGCATCTGACAAAGCTTGAACTTCTGCAAGATAAGGTGTCATACACCCCCTCTCCCTGCCCCTCACAATCGGAAAAGATATGACCAAAGAATTTCAGTTTTGTCTTGGTGAACTCACACTTGTCTGCATTTAAGGTCAAACCTGCATCACTTTGTAATTGACCTACTTTTGTGAGGGCTTTATTTTGCTCCTTCTGTGGTGATCCTGCAACTAATAGGTCACCATTATAATTAAATGCATTCACTACAGATTGTACGATATTTTGTATGACGTCTTGGAAAAGTTCTGCAGCCAATGGCACACCAAAACTAAGTCTCTTGTATCTAAACACACCAACATGCGTAGAAAAGATTGTACTATACCTACAGCTTTGTTCAAGTTCCAACTGGTGACAACCTTTATTCAAATCAAGTCGAGAAAAAACCTTGGCACTATTCAATCGCGTTATCAAGTCAGCACAGGCTCAGTACGGGATGTTGTTCTTGTTCAATTGCTTTGTTCGCCTGGTACATGTCAACGCATATGCCAACAGCTTGTTCACGGTCCTTCTTAGGCACTACTACTATGGGACAAACCAATGGCGTTGGACCAGTGGAGCATTCAATAATGTCATGTTTAAATAATGATTCAAGTTCTCTTTCAAGAGCTTCTTACAAATGAAACACAACTTCTCTATGTCTCTGGGCAACAGGACAGACATCCTCATTAGTATGCACTTTGCTTTCATAGTCTTTTACTTTTCAAAACATGAAATAATAAAGGGCATCAACATAATTTTTCATGATGAGAATTCATGTTTTAATTTACAGAAATCAGTCCCATGTCAGCCGCCGGGTTGAAAACGAGCACGGCAGCACCTTTGTTTTCTTGTGTTTCACTGTCGCTAAGAATCAACCTCTACTCCTCATGGGTGTCGAAGCAGCCCAAGTATACACCTTCATCTTTGACGGCATAAGCCGCGGTAACAGAGACAGTTCATTGTACTTTTCTTCAGGTATTATATTTATCGGTGCCCCACTATCAATGATGAAAGTTATTGAAACATTCATTTATTTTCAATGTAATCTTTGGACGGCGTTTGTATGATTTTGTTGCTTTGGCATATCAACATTTCTTTGACCGAAATTTTTCTTCACATGCAACTAGTCCAACATGTTCACATTTTTCTGAGATAAACATCGACAGGGCACAATTACTTTCTTCACTTTCACTTATTATTGAGGCAGAAGAACTGTTTGACTATGATTTAGATGATGATTTACTTCGTTTAGTATCCATTTGCCTCAACTGATGTCACTGCTTGGCCTTGTGGGCACACGTCAAATGTTCCTTCTGGTACCTTCTGGCAGCCATTTTGTCTTCGCGCTGTGACACACTTTTATCTTCGTGTGGAACACCAAATCCTCATTTGAAACACAACTTCTTTTTGCATGTCAACATCACTTTGTGCCCTTCAGTCGTTTGTTTCAAATTACTTTTCACATTCATAACTGACTCGCTCTGGGCATCTCCAGGCTCCAATGTCAGCAGCTTGTGTCTCAGCATGTTCCTCAGCTCTTACAGCCCTCAACACAGGCAACAGCCAGAGTTTCTCTCTGCATTTGTCTAAATTAATCAGACAAGTATCCATCAACAACTAAGTTGCATGGTTTCTTCAGCATTGAATAAGTGAATTTACCATGTCTGAGGAGTGTGTAGAGTCTTTCCATGAATTCAACAATCATAATCAACGTCTGCTACTAGATTAAGCTTGAGATTCGACGCATCTGACAGTATACAACTTCGTCAGTTCTCAACATTTTTTTTTTATAACTGCTTTCACACCTTCACCAGCAAGATTTTTGAGATACCCGATAATCTTCCTTTTATCAGTCTCTTCAAGTGCACCAATTACATTTTCAAACGTCTCTATTCAGGCAGTCCATCTATCGCCAATATTTTGTTTTATAAAAGTACTGAATGGTGGTGGTGATCTCAGGAAGACAGCAGCATTGTAACTGTTCATGAGAGGGGCTGATGTCAAGGGAAGAGCTCTGTCAAGTACAGTCGACTGTCTCTAGGAATCTGCCGCCTCACTGAGGCCCGGCGATGTATCAGCCCTTGGGTCATCCAAGACAGTCTTTGGAGTTTTTACCTTCTTTTTGGTCTCCATCAGAGCCCCGTCACTCATGGAGCCATCTAGAGTTGTTCTGAGCCACCACCCAGCAGCTTTGATGGTGTGCCGCTTCAAGTACTGGACAACTCAGTAAGCACAACCCCAATGCTTGTTCTCGGGTCTCCCCACCTGGTGCTGAGATCGTAATGCTCCACTTATCAAAACTAGAGTAAGAGTAATAGCGGTATGCTTCTTTTTTGCTTTTTCTGTCAGCCAGCATTATTATTTGTAGCAATATATGGCAACATATGATTATCTTTATCTGTGCTATATAAGCCTAATAGTTTCCGCAACCAGTGTTAATGCTGCGTACAATGTATAACTTTATTTTGCGTGGCAGTGCAGTACTATTTGTATGATCTTAGTCATAATTTATTTTTCTATTCACACCCACTGTAGTTGCGCTTTGACTCCACATACGCCAACCGTTGGCTCTTTGTTGAAGACACACGTGGCACACACAAGCAGTTTGCTTGGACCATGGCAATCTCTCCAGGAAACCACTTTCTTCTTTGTGTTACTTATCCCCTCTCTCGTTGTAAGATGTAGCGTCTTCCCCCGTCTGGTACCCGCCAAATGACAAGGCCACACACACAGCTTTAAATCACAGGTCTATTTCTCTGTGTGTACCAAATTGATAGGGAGTCGGTGGGGAGCCAGAAAGGTTTAGTTATAAATTATGCAAGACACTACACCTACTTCAGAACCTTCCAGCCCTATTGTCAGTTAACATTTGGAACTCCTCATTGTATTTCCATTAGGAAGCACACTATTTTCTTGAACTTCATGTTCATGATGCTTTTGCAGCATATCTATAAATCAGCTTCCAATCACATAGGACACTTACTTCACTCTCTCAGCCTTTCTGGAAATTCCAAAATCCACCTTTATAGATGAAGCATGTTGTCTTGTTCGCAGAGAGATTCCACTCTATTAATGGTTAACCTGTTGATATTATTCTTACTTGCAATCACGTATTTTTCTGCAAAAGAATGAAACTCCTCCCCTTTGCTATCAATATTTAATACTAGGCTTTCTCTGTGCAGTTGTAGCTCGGTTTACCACCAAGACACTACTTGGCAAAGGCGCACTTCAAAAATATGAAATTTAAAGTCTTCCTTGGGGATAAACCACAAAACCTCTTGTGAACGTGTACCTAAGTTTTTTCCAGCTTTTCATCAATTTGAATGGTCAAATGTGCTTTTATGCTTGCTAAATCCTACAACGTTCTTTACAAGAACTTGGAAGGGTTACACAGAAAAACAGAACCACTAACCATTTGTGAAACCAAATCAAGAACCTACTCATTTGGGGTTGCTAGGTGATATTGAGACTGACTAAAGAGGGCTTCTCTCCCATGCTTGCATTTGAGTGCAAGGCAACCTTGCTTCTCCACCACGGACATTCATTCAAGATTTCAAAAAGTGTGCAACCACCTGAATAAACTGTGCATGCTATTTTATTAACTACCGCAACCTCAGAGTTCTCTTTAGATGAAAGACTAAACATCTCCAGGTAACTTTAGAAACATGCTCACATCTTCTGGATTTCAATTCAGCTATACCAACACTGGGTCTGTTTCCTTAACATAAATATCTGATCCAGCCTTTGTTTTGCTACAGTAAATATTCACCCTCAGAGTTCTCAACTGGAACAGGATACAGGTTTGCCTCATGACAAACATTTGTTAATGTTTCAGACCTTTAATCTACAGGAGGAACGTGCAGGATTTACAGAAAAATATGCACATAAGTGTGCCTGATTTAAATATTGGTCTAAAAACGTCGTAAGTGTGAATGCCAAGAAAAATCTTACCAATTGGGCAAACCTTTAATTATTCCCATGGGGCCAAGACTCAGTCAACAGTGAAGCTCACGTTGTGTTGACCAACACCGCAAGCCCGCCAAGAATTAAGGTAGAACGCTGGTACCTGCCTTAAGGACAAGGTAGTACTGTGTAAGGCACATGTTTTACAGTTTTCTCTTGCTTAAAAATTACAGCTATTGGCAAATGTCTTCGCATACATTTTGCGGACCTTTTGGAGAAGTCTCGTACACTATATACCATGTACAACCAATGCAAGGCTGATTTCTAGGAAATACCGTTATTATGCCCTGTGTACTTGTGCTTAATGTATCACTGCAACACCTAAAAGAAAACAGAATATGGCATCCATATACTGTAGTTTTTCATATATCTTAAATTGGGCCACAGCACTTTCCACTGATGACTACTTAGCATTTGAAAACTATTATTGACCATGATTCTGAAAAATTCAAATGTGATACAATTTTAAACAGAACAAAGCTGCCCCACTCCAAACGAAAACAATCTGCCCCACTCCAAACCCAAAACTAAAACAATCTGCTCCACTCTAATACAGTCCAATCTGCTCCACTCCAATCCACCCCAATCTGCCCCACTCAATTCCACCCCAATCTGCCCCACTCAATTCATCCCCAATCTGCCCCACTCCAATCCATCCCCAATCTGCCCCACTCCAATCCATCCCCAATCTGCCCCACTCTAATCCATCCCCAATCTGACCCACTCCAATCCATCCCCAATCTGACCCACTCCAATCCATCCCCAATCTGACCCACTCCAATCCACCCCAATCTGTTCCAATCTGCCCCACCCCAATCTGTCCCACCCCAATCCAAAACAATCTGCCCCAATCCAAAACAATCTTCTCCAATCCAATCTGTCCCACTTCTATTCAAAACAATCCACCTCACTCCAAGGTGGGGCAGATCAGAGTGGAGCAGATCGATCTGCCCCACTCCAACCTACCCTTGCCTCACTTCCGTCCAAACAAATCTGCCCCACTCTGATCCTAAACAAATCTGCCCCACTCTGATCCTAAACAAACCTGCCCCACTCTGATCCTAAACAAACCTGCCCCACTCTGATCCTAAACAAACCTGCCCCACTCTGATCCTAAACAAACCTGCCCCACTCTGATCCTAAACAAACCTGCCCCACTCTGATCCTAAACAAACCTGCCCCACTCTGATCCTAAACAAACCTGCCCCACTCTGATCCTAAACAAACCTGCCCCACTCTGATCCTAAACAAACCTGCCCCACTCTGATCCTAAACAAACCTGCCCCACTCTGATCCTAAACAAACCTGCCCCACTCTGATCCTAAACAAACCTGCCCCACTCTGATCCTAAACAAACCTGCCCCACTCTGATCCTAAACAAACCTGCCCCACTCTGATCCTAAACAAACCTGCCCCACTCTGATCCTAAACAAACCTGCCCCACTCTGATCCTAAACAAACCTGCCCCACTCTGATCCTAAACAAACCTGCCCCACTCTGATCCTAAACAAACCTGCCCCACTCTGATCCTAAACAAACCTGCCCCACTCTAATCCTAAACAAACCTGCCCCACTCTGATCCTAAACAAACCTGCCCCACTCTGATCCTAAACAAACCTGCCCCACTCCAATCCAATCTGACTGACTCCAATCCAAAACAACCTGCCCACTCGATCTGCTCCACTCCCATCTGCCCGTGCTTCACTCCAGTCCAAACAAATATGCCCCACTCTGGACCAAAACAAATCTACCCCATTTCAATCCGCCCCACTCCAATCCAAAACCATCCGCCCCACTCCAATCCAAAACAATCCGCCCCACTCCAATCCAAAACAATCCGCCCCACTCCAATCCAAAACAATCCGCCCCACTCCAATTCACAATGAACAGATGGACGGAATGCGGAAAAAACAAAGATTCACCCCCAGTGACAGATCTGGGTTTAATCCATCAGTTTTTTTTGCTCGCCATGACATTCCAGTTTAGACCCAGCCATATGCAAATCAGTCTTGACCCTGCTCCCCCTGGGAGCAGACCAGCCCAAACTGCAAGGTGAGATACTCACCGTACCAGAAACAAGCATCCTGGGACCAGTTTCGGGGTATCATCCCTTATTAGCTAGGTTGGCTTGAATCTGGTGGCATAGCGAGCACAGGACTTACGTTTGGGCATACCCCTTTCCACTTAGGGTGAAAACTGTTTGCGGTTAAGGGAGGACATTGCCTGGCAGTTCAGGCTGGACTGTTCCCATGGGGAAAAGGGTCAAGACTGATTTGCATATGGCTGGGTCCAAACTGGGGTGGCGTGGTGAGCAAAAGAATTGATAGATTAAACCCAGATCTGTGACTCGGGGTGAATGTTTGATTTGTTTTGCATTCTGTCCATCATTTGGTTTGTTTGCTGCAATCCAAAACACACACGTCCCACTCCAATCTGACCCACTGTAAACCCAA
This sequence comes from Pleurodeles waltl, assembly GCF_031143425.1. Classification (NCBI taxonomy): domain Eukaryota; kingdom Metazoa; phylum Chordata; class Amphibia; order Caudata; family Salamandridae; genus Pleurodeles; species Pleurodeles waltl. The sequence continues at coordinate 743,954,800 of NC_090449.1, read as the reverse complement.
AGTCTGCCCCACTCCAGTCTGACCCACTGCAAACCCAAAGTCTGCCCCACTCCAGTCTGACCCACTGCAAACCCAAAGTCTGCCCCACTCCAGCCTGACCCACTGCAAACCCAAAGTCTGCCCCACTCCAGTCTGCCCCACTCCAATCCAATCCAATCTGCCCCACTCCAATCCAATCTGCCCCACTCCAATCCAATCCAATCTGCCCCACTCCAATCCAATCCAACCCAATCCAATCTGCCCCACTCCAATCCAATCCAACCCAATCCAATCTGCCCCACTCCAATCCAACCCAATCCAATCTGCCCCACTCCAATCCAACCCAATCCAATCTGCCCCACTCCAATCCAATCCAACCCAATCCAATCTGCCCCACTCCAATCCAATCCAACCCAATCCAATCTGCCCCACTCCAATCCAACCCAATCCAATCTGCCCCACTCCAATCCAATCCAATCCAATCTGCCCCACTCCAATCCAATCCAATCTGCCCCACTCCAATCCAATCCAATCCAATCTGCCCCACTCCAATCCAATCTGCCCCACTCCAATCCAATCTGCCCCACTCCAATCCAATCCAATCTGCCCCACTCCAATCCAATCCAATCTGCCCCACTCCAATCCAATCCAATCTGCCCCACTCCAATCCAATCCAATCTGCCCCACTCCAATCCAATCCAATCTGCCCCACTCCAATCCAATCCAATCTGCCCCACTCCAATCCAATCCAATCCAATCCGCCCCACTCCAATCCAATCCAATCCAATCCGCCCCACTCCAATCCAATCCAATCCAATCCGCCCCACTCCAATCCAATCCAATCCAATCCGCCCCAATCCAATCCAATCCGCCCCGCTCCAATCCAATCCAATCCAATCCGCCCCGCTCCAATCCAATCCAATCCAATCTGCCCCGCTCCAATCCAATCCAATCCAATCTGCCCCGCTCCAATCCAATCCAATCCAATCTGCCCCGCTCCAATCCAATCCAATCCAATCTGCCCCGCTCCAATCCAATCCAATCCAATCCAATCTGCCCCGCTCCAATCCAATCCAATCCAATCCAATCCGCCCCGCTCCAATCCAATCCAATCCAATCCAATCCAATCCGCCCCGCTCCAATCCAATCCAATCCGCCCCGCTCCAATCCAATCCAATCCAATCCGCCCCACTCCAATCCAATCCAATCCAATCCGCCCCACTCCAATCCAATCCGCCCCACTCCAATCCAATCCAATCCGCCCCACTCCAATCCAATCCAATCCGCCCCACTCCAATCCAATCCAATCCGCCCCACTCCAATCCAATCCAATCTGCCCCGCTCCAATCCAATCCAATCCAATCCAATCTGCCCCGCTCCAATCCAATCCAATCCAATCCAATCTGCCCCGCTCCAATCCAATCCAATCCAATCCAATCTGCCCCGCTCCAATCCAATCCAATCCAATCCAATCCAATCTGCCCCGCTCCAATCCAATCCAATCCAATCCAATCCAATCTGCCCCGCTCCAATCCAATCCAATCCAATCCAATCCAATCTGCCCCGCTCCAATCCAATCCAATCCAATCCAATCCAATCTGCCCCGCTCCAATCCAATCCAATCCAATCCAATCCAATCTGCCCCGCTCCAATCCAATCCAATCCAATCCAATCCAATCTGCCCCGCTCCAATCCAATCCAATCCAATCCAATCCGCCCCAATCCAATCCAATCCAATCCAATCCAATCCGCCCCGCTCCAATCCAATCCAATCCAATCCAATCCGCCCCACTCCAATCCAATCCGCCCCACTCCAATCCAATCCAATCCAATCCGCCCCACTCCAATCCAATCCAATCCAATCCAATCCGCCCCACTCCAATCCAATCCAATCCGCCCCACTCCAATCCAATCCAATCCAATCCAATCCGCCCCACTCCAATCCAATCCAATCCAATCCGCCCCACTCCAATCCAATCCAATCCAATCCAATCCGCCCCACTCCAATCCAATCCAATCCAATCCGCCCCACTCCAATCCAATCCAATCCAATCCGCCCCACTCCAATCCAATCCAATCCAATCCGCCCCACTCCAATCCAATCCAATCCAATCCGCCCCACTCCAATCCAATCCAATCCAATCCGCCCCACTCCAATCCAATCCAATCCAATCTGCCCCGCTCCAATCCAATCCAATCCAATCCAATCTGCCCCGCTCCAATCCAATCCAATCCAATCCAATCTGCCCCGCTCCAATCCAATCCAATCCAATCCAATCCAATCTGCCCCGCTCCAATCCAATCCAATCCAATCCAATCTGCCCCGCTCCAATCCAATCCAATCCAATCCAATCTGCCCCGCTCCAATCCAATCCAATCCAATCTGCCCCGCTCCAATCCAATCCAATCCAATCCAATCCAATCTGCCCCGCTCCAATCCAATCCAATCCAATCCAATCCAATCTGCCCCGCTCCAATCCAATCCAATCCAATCCAATCTAATCTGCCCCGCTCCAATCCAATCCAATCCAATCCAATCCGCCCCAATCCAATCCAATCCAATCCAATCCAATCCGCCCCGCTCCAATCCAATCCAATCCAATCCAATCCAATCCGCCCCACTCCAATCCAATCCGCCCCACTCCAATCCAATCCAATCCAATCCGCCCCACTCCAATCCAATCCAATCCAATCCGCCCCACTCCAATCCAATCCAATCCAATCCAATCCGCCCCACTCCAATCCAATCCAATCCAATCCAATCCGCCCCACTCCAATCCAATCCAATCCAATCCGCCCCACTCCAATCCAATCCAATCCAATCCGCCCCACTCCAATCCAATCCAATCCAATCCGCCCCACTCCAATCCAATCCAATCCAATCCGCCCCACTCCAATCCAATCCAATCCAATCCGCCCCACTCCAATCCAATCCAATCCAATCCGCCCCACTCCAATCCAATCCAATCCAATCCGCCCCACTCCAATCCGCCCCACTCCAATCCGCCCCACTCCAATCCGCCCCACTCCAATCCGCCCCACTCCAATCCGCCCCACTCCAATCCGCCCCACTCCAATCCGCCCCACTCCAATCCAATCCGCCCCACTCCAATCCAATCCGCCCCACTCCAATCCAATCCGCCCCACTCCAATCCAATCCGCCCCACTCCAATCCGCCCCACTCCAATCCAATCCGCCCCACTCCAATCCAATCCGCCCCACTCCAATCCAATCCAATCCAATCCGCCCCACTCCAATCCAATCCAATCCAATCCGCCCCACTCCAATCCAATCCGCCCCACTCCAATCCAATCCAATCCAATCCGCCCCACTCCAATCCAATCCGCCCCACTCCAATCCAATCCAATCCAATCCAATCCGCCCCACTCCAATCCAATCCAATCCAATCCAATCCGCCCCACTCCAATCCAATCCAATCCAATCCAATCCGCCCCACTCCAATCCAATCCGCCCCACTCCAATCCAATCCGCCCCACTCCAATCCAATCCAATCCAATCCGCCCCACTCCAATCCAATCCGCCCCACTCCAATCCAATCCAATCCAATCCGCCCCACTCCAATCCAATCCGCCCCACTCCAATCCAATCCCCCCCACTCCAATCCAATCCGCCCCACTCCAAACCAATCCAATCCAATCCGCCCCACTCCAAACCAATCCAATCCAATCCGCCCCACTCCAAACCAATCCAATCCAATCCGCCCCACTCCAATCCAATCCAATCCAATCCGCCCCACTCCAATCCAATCCAATCCGCCCCACTCCAATCCAATCCAATCCAATCCGCCCCACTCCAATCCAATCCAATCCAATCCGCCCCACTCCAATCCAATCCAATCCAATCCGCCCCACTCCAATCCAATCCAATCCAATCCAATCCAATCCAATCCGCCCCACTCCAATCCAATCCAATCCGCCCCACTCCAATCCAATCCGCCCCACTCCAATCCAATCCAATCCAATCCGCCCCACTCCAATCCAATCCGCCCCACTCCAATCCAATCCAATCCAATCCGCCCCACTCCAATCCAATCCAATCCAATCCAATCCGCCCCACTCCAATCCAATCCAATCCAATCCGCCCCGCTCCAATCCAATCCAATCCAATCCGCCCCGCTCCAATCCAATCCAATCCAATCCGCCCCGCTCCAATCCAATCCAATCCAATCCGCCCCGCTCCAATCCGCCCCGCTCCAATCCGCCCCGCTCCGCCCCGCTCCAATCCGCCCGCTCCACTCCAATCCAATCCGCCCCGCTCCACTCCAATCCAATCCGCCCCGCTCCACTCCAATCCAATCCGCTCCAATCCAATCCGCCCCGCTCCACTCCAATCCAATCCGCTCCACTCCACTCCAATCCGCCCCGCTCCAATCCGCCCCGCTCCACTCCAATCCAATCCGCTCCACTCCAATCCGCCCCGCTCCAATCCGCCCCGCTCCAATCCGCCCCGCTCCAATCCGCCCCGCTCCAATCCGCCCCGCTCCAATCCGCCCCGCTCCACTCCAATCCAATCCAATCCGCCCCGCTCCACTCCAATCCAATCCGCCCCGCTCCGCTCCACTCCAATCCAATCCGCTCCAATCCAATCCGCCCCACTCCAATCCAATCCGCCCCACTCCAATCCAATCCGCCCCACTCCAATCCAATCCGCCCCACTCCAATCCAATCCGCCCCACTCCAATCCAATCCGCCCCACTCCAATCCAATCCGCCCCACTCCAATCCCAATCCGCCCCACTCCAATCCCAATCCGCCCCACTCCAATCCCAATCCGCCCCACTCCAATCCCAATCCGCCCCACTCCAATCCCAATCCGCCCCACTCCAATCCCAATCCGCCCCACTCCAATCCCAATCCGCCCCACTCCAATCCCAATCCGCCCCACTCCAATCCCAATCCGCCCCACTCCAATCCCAATCCGCCCCACTCCAATCCCAATCCGCCCCACTCCAACTCCAATCCGACCCACTCCAACTCCAATCCGACCCACTCCAACTCCAATCCGACCCACTCCAACTCCAATCCGACCCACTCCAACTCCAATCCGACCCACTCCAACTCCAATCCGACCCACTCCAACTCCAATCCGACCCACTCCAACTCCAATCCGACCCACTCCATCCTATTTCACCCCACTCACCCAACAATTCACCCCAGACCAATCCAACACAGCCCAATCCAATCTACCCCACCCCGATCCAATCCACCTCATACCAGTCCAATCAACCCCACCCCACTCCAACCCAATCCACCCCACTTGAGTCCAGTCCAACCCACACCAATCCACCCACTCCAACCCAATCCACCCCACTTCACATCAATCCAATTCACACCAATCCAATCCACTTCACACCAATCCAATCCAATCCACATCAATCCAATCCAAAAGTCCACTCCACAAGTCCACGCCAATCCAATCCAATACCACAAACCACCCCACTTCACCACAATCCACCCCAATCCACTGGTGTTGCATAATGCTCCTGCAAGCAAAATAGCGCAATCTAACTACTAAGATTTAAAACCCTTTATGTACTACAGGATCACTCCTCTTGTCTATTACACACATTTCTGGTCTGAATTATAACACATGAGGGTGTACAAGACAAGTATAAATGAGAGACCATTGCATCTAAAAGAAACAAAGTTAACTATATAAGCAATTTATCAGTTTAAAAATATCTTTCACTTGCACTTCACGGTCTTGCCCGATGCAGTGAATTTTTAACGTGATCAAAAACTATGCTGAAACCTGCAATGCCTACAGACCCTGCAACAGCTAAGTTTTTCATTCACATAAATGGATACTGTGGTATTTAAGAGAGGCTGGGCACCGGACCAAACAACTGCCAGAAAGCTACCATTGGGACACTAGATTGAACTGCTTTGGACTCTCTTATACCTAAAGAAATGCAAGCGCAGCGTGGTGTCAACTAGTTTCCAAAGGAACAGGCCTCCTCCACGGGAAAGTGTCTCACTTTAACCCTTTTACTGGTAAGCTTTAGGCTTCCAGAGGCCATACTTGGGGTCGAAAAACACAGTGAAGAATGAGTGAACTCCAATAAGTCTGTGTTCATAAATAAAACAGTGGGAGCGTTAGGCATTTTGGATCTCCCAATCACCACGTCCTTTCAGCTGGTCAGAAATCTGCCCCTGAATGCTGTGACAATGCCTGCACGGCACCATAGTCCGCAATTTTGTTTCTGGCTTCCTCCGTGGTCTCTCAGCGGAACAGTTCTTCCAACCTCACTACTCCCTTCTATTAGCATCAATACACACCATAGTTCAAGCCTGCTTACACTACCGATAACTTCCAACCAATCTCAGGCTGGCCAGGTGATTCTGCAAATTACACCAACGCAAACAGAACCCTCTGCTTCAACCTTGCAGAATAGCGTACTACTCGTGCACACCCCTCACGCTTTTATAGTTGGTTCCGCCGATGCAGATTTTGTGCAGGCTCTATGATACATACACTTGAAGCGATGAATCTATAAAAGCAGAGAGCCACCAGAGTGATAAAGTCCGGGTGTGTTAAAGTACGATTCCTTCATAAAATATCGCCTGGTCAAACCAGGCTGAATTCACAGGGGAAAAGGATACAGTACTTACTCTGCAGATTTTTTTGCAGTTAGCAAACAAATCTGCATATTATTCCCCACAAACTGGTCGGATGTGATAAACTACACCTATAACCAATTTCAAACCACAGGGAGTTGGAACTCATTTAGTGCCATGAAGAACACCTGCCACTAAGGGGAACACGTAATTTGGGCCATAGAGGAAAGATCACGTGGCTGTGCCTGTTCTCTTGTCCCTCCAGCACTTCTTTCCTACTCCTTCCCTCTTTAATAGACCTCTAGCCTAAAGAGTGCTCCAAAAACCAAAAATCAGACAGACGAAAGCTCCTAGCCTGACTTGCACTTAACATCTAGACTCCTTCTCATCTCTTCTACAACTGTTTCATGTGCTAGTCTTGTGTGGTGAAAAGAGTTGTTTGTTAATGCTGTAGGGGATCACAAATCTTTTGGGAATAGGAGAGATATGAGGGGCGGGAAGAAGAGAAGTGAATTGAACCTCTGCAGGTTGAGCTACTTAATGAAGAGAAGTCTTGCCTAGGAGGTATCCTGGGCTGTGAATCCTGAAAGGCTGAAACACCCCATAGGGAATTGGGGGGGGGAGGGGGGGGGGGGGTCTTGGAGTGACAAAAAAAACTCTTCTGCTTGAGTTGTAGGGGTATTACTGAGCAGCTAAGGGGTATTAATTGTGTGACCCTTAGGGATATGCCCATTCATGTTTCTTCGGAGCATCCACATATGCGGAACTTCTTAGGTTCCTGCCTCGTCCCTGAACTGATGGATGAAAGGGTCTCCCATAAGCCCACACAGTCATTAGGCATTAGCTGATTGTCTCCTAAGCTTCCAGAAGCAATAATAACGGAGATAAGAACTAGAGCAGTGACAATTACCTCACTGTGCCAACTCCTAAAAGACCATCTGTGGACACCTGAGCAGAATTCAAAGTGAAGAGAGCGATTACATTGTGATTGATCTGGAGGTCGGTAATCACACTGTAATGGCTTGGCTAGCACATAAGCTTGGGTTAGGCCTGTGCTGCCTCCCTCACCTTCCTCTTACCTTCCCGTACTCCCCCACTTCCTCTCATGCAGTTCCAACATTTTTCAATCCTTCCTTAAATTCCTTAAAGACTGGTATTTTGGAAATAGTTTGCCAGGGCCTCTTCTGTAGGTGTGCCACAACATCTGCTAGATTCAAACGTAAACACCAGAGAGAGCAGCTGCAGATAACTGATGACTTCAGCTGAGCTTATCTGCCAAGTCACTGTCTTCTCCTCAGGCATGTTCTTCCAGCAAGTGTACCTGATGACATCTACCACAATGTCAAATATTTACTGCATTGCATAACACCTGTGGTGAGTGACCCACCCATTTCAATACATCACCAGCATTTTGAATATTCTAATATGACTCAATTTGCTATGGATGTGAGCCAGAAAAGCTGGATGACCGTGAGTTCTAAAACAATGATTTTAAAAAGCTGTTCCTGCGGAGACCACACACACTGAATGGTGAGGTTCAGCACCTAAGCACCCCAAACCCTCAGGGAAGCATCTGTAGGTTGAGAAACAACCTTCCCATTAGTAAGTTCCTTAAGTTCCACTACTGTACTGTGTGCAAAATACTGGGCTCTATCAACACTAGATCCCCCAACTCACCATTTGCTTGCGACCAGTATGAACAGACAATCCTGATTCAGGCTCATGTTTAACCTCGCATTTGGTACTAATGTCAATGCAAGAGCCCATTCTCACAGTCCAAAGTATGTAAGGTCTGGTAAAGAGGAAGCAGCATTTGTAATGCCACCACTCTCTCAGGACTAGAGTAGGCTTCAACTGTCACTGCATCGAATGTTGCTTTTAGATTCAATGCCACTTTTTTGGGGAAAGGGTGATTTGTTTTGATTGAATGAATCCTAACTGATGGAGAAGCAATATTGTATGCTGATGTAAGCATGGAATTGTATTTGGCTACTTCACTTTATTAACTATTTGTCCAAGTATAGAAATACATGTACATGATTGCACTGCAGATGTGCTTCCACAACTGCCAGACATTTGGGGAACTCCCCTGGAGCAGTGATGACTCTAAAGGATTTTATCTTCCGTTGGTAATGAACTCCACTTACCAAAATCCTCAAGTCCAGGCAGAATGGGGAAACATATGTAAGTATCCTTGAGAATGAGTGTTGTAGTTCCCTGTTTGAAGAAGAGGAATGACATCCTAAAGGGTGACCATCTTTAAATGATTGGATCTGATGTAGCAATGCACCACTCAGATGAAATATGCGCCGCAGTCTCTTGTCTGTCTTTGGAATGAGAAAGTAAAGCGAGTACACCCTTTTCTCTTGTTATTGTGAAGTGGTGATCCTGGATTCCCATTAGAGTAGTGCTTGGACTTCCTAAAAAAGAAGACTGCAACGCTCCGAGTCCATTATAGAAACTCAAAAAGTAGTTGTAGTCATTGTTGTGGGCTTTTTGGAGGGTGATGTAAACTTCTCCAGAGTTGTGAGCGAAATACTGTCAACTTTGTCCCCTTAAGGCTTCCAGACTTCTGTATGGGCCACCCTCATTTTATGGGTGAGTTTATTCAACTTCCTTGGCTATCCTAGTGGATGATGCCCCCCCCGTAGAGTGTTAGCACTATATTGTTAAAGAATGCACCCACCTCCTATCGCTTCAGGTTACATACCTAACACATTTCATTGTATGGTACCTTGGTAGACAGAAGTTACAGACCTGTTCCTGGTCCAACAGCAGCAATTTTTGTACTGCATGAAGGGCAGAACTCAAAAGTTGCATTTTCTATATCTACTTCGTAAATAAGATACTCCATGCTACTAGGCCTCAGGCTCTTCCATTGACTGGGTCCCAAAGTGTTTGACTGGGGCAAGATGAACTTGACATTTTCACCAAATTAGTCCCTGCACACTGGCTTCAAAATGCAGCTGGTGATGTTCGGTGGCAGATCACTTGAAAACAGGTCCAAACCTGACGGTGGAAAAAAACTACTTAAAGTAGAACCTGTGTCCTGGTGCATTGTTGGTCTCTAAGGAGATATCACACGTGACCGTGAAACCGAAAGAAAGTCTTCAAAGAGAAGCAAATTCTAAAGTTCCAAGCTCAACTCTAGATGGAAGGTGTGTGAAGAATGTGATCTACAGCTATATATGCAACAAACATGTATGTTCCTAGTTGAGTTGGTCCTTTATGGTCATTTTTCAGGTGACAGTGATATGCTTGGCACTTTGAAACATAGCGCAATAATATTTGAGCTGCACAAATGCTAACAACGTACCATTTCTTACAGACATTTACAACAGAACACAAGCAGTTCTAATTTTAGAAGGTTAAAGAGTTGTTTGATGAGCACCAAACTGCGTCTCAGTCATTTGGGCTTAACGAAACACTATCATGGGGCTTCAGATATTTCTACTGAAAGTTTCTGTCAAGATAACAGCAGGTCCCACCCTTCACCCTGTTCCTGGGAAGACAACGCAGGAGATTCACTTCACTGACAGTAAACAGAAAGATGGCAGCAACTGCCCTTGCACATCAGCATTATGCCTAACTGTAACTTTTAGAGGAGACAACCCCCCCCCTCAAAAAGGTGATCCTCAAGCCTGCCATGGTGCTAAGTTCAGTATGATATTATTAACTACTTAGCACTACCCAGGTATAACATCAGGAACAAGACAATTCATATTTGGACTCACACACTGAGGTAAACAGCGAACCAATGATCTTTTAGCTTACATCAACCATGGACTAGGTTAACAGTCAAAGAAAGCAGAAAGCCCCATAGCTACTGTTCTAGACAATGTTCTACAAACTAAATTGCAGGATATGTGGTGGAGCTGCATAATTTAGTGCTCCATGTATTTATTCATTAAAATATTCACGTGTGCGCGTTAATAATTTAAGTGTTAACAAGTGGCTATATTTACATCTAGTAGAAGTCACATTTATATAAAAGAACTAATCAAGGTGTTTACTTACTTTAGCTGTATTCACTTGACCTCCATTTTCTCTCTTAACGTTGGCCTGACTGACTATGCCCAAGCTATTCAAACTTTTTCTTCCTAAAATGCACTAAGTGTAATGTTTATTTTTTCTATGCAGGTGCTTTATCACTGCTCAATAGAACAGTAGTCTCTTGTTTATGCTGAGAAATTGTTAAATTAGGACGCCTGAACTAAAACTTGGTTGTGGGTGTGAAGTCCATGGAGATGGGAGAAAGCCTTTTGTACCAAGCAGACCGGACATTTGCTACTTGTCAAGGCTGAGCATCTGTGAGCTTCTTCTTCAGTGATGGGAATTTGAGGACTTTAACTGCTTCCAGGAGACCGTGTACCCTCACTGGTTCATCCAGAAGGAGTTGGTGGAGGGAAGCTTACAGAACCTTCCTTTGTGTATTAACTGTGTGTTTCTCAGAACGGTTTAGCAAATCCTGTCCTGACGTTGCTGATGGAAGTCCTTACCCGATCATTGCCGGTTTCCCTTAACCATGGTGTTGTGCTTTATTCTTGAACATCTATGTAGATTCCCCTGAACCTCACATTGGTTCGTTTGATACGGACACCTTCCTTTTAACTTCCCTTTGTCACTTTTGATGCCTTATTTAGCTTAGGAAGATTCTTTTAAGCGGCCAATCCATTTCCTGTTCTGTGCTTTCCATCTTGTTGTATTGTGCATTTTCTCCTTCATAATGTAAAAATTCAGGATGCATAATCATCAAAATGATATATATGCTTACTTACATAAATTTATTGATTGATTTGTAACTTCCTTGAAATTTACTAATAAACCTTCATGGTTTGGAAAGCATCCTCTCTGTTTTTATTAAGCCAAAATAGTATAATTGCTATGGAAATGTGCGGACGCTAGCTCCTTTTATACAATTTCAGTCGATAATGAAAGGTCCATACCACTAGTTGCACAACTTGATAGATGACTACACTAGAAAATTAAGGTACAGAAAAGTGCACCCGATCTGTGGCATGTGCTGAAGAAGCTATAAACAGAGGATAAAAACTATTCATAGTAGAATCATGAGGAGACAAACAAGAAGCCACCATTTCTCACCTACTGAAGGCAATTTCATTTCCCATACATTTAAGAACCTGCAGCTGGCACACAGAAGAAGTGAACCCTGAACTTGTGAAGTATTACATTTCTTGAAATCAGAACTTTGCACTGAAAACAGTTTGAAGCCATTGAGAAACACATAAGTGAGGGGCATGGTGAGAGGGATACTTTGCCAATCTTTACCATTTATCAAGTTCTCTAGGGATGCAATTCGAGAATCAGAGGAACTGCACGACACAGAATTGTGCTGAAAGCGTAGCAATTCTGCAGATATTTTAGATTCGTTTTAGTACTGATAGGCAAATTATAGTATTTCATAGTAGGAGTTCAATAAATACTAAACACGTCATGCGCTGGAATAATTTGTTTTTAGCAAATAAAAAGGACTGTGCCCCCACCCCATTAAATGGAAGACACAGCTGCTCCTCATAGTTTTCCTAGTACTAGCAGAGGCTGTCTAGTTTAGTTGCATGACTAACGTACATGATTTCAGTATTCAGTGACAGGTTTAGAATTTTAAAACTCAGAGGACAATTTCATAATAAAATAGAACACATCTTACCAGCGGTTCTCTGTTTTTTACAAGCCTGATAATTTTCACAGAATCCTCATCGTCGTCAATATCTTCAGGCATAGGGGGTAGCACAGGGTCATAATTCTTTTGTGCTACAGTATCATGCACACACAGTAAAGCCTGAAGAAGAAAACAGCGTATGTTCAACATTATAAATGTGCAGTCAATTGCGACGTGATGGAATGGAAAATGTATGATGTTCAAAAAGATACTAAATGTTATTTACTCATTTTTCCGAATAGAAACAGGACTTTTGTATACACTGTGTGTATTCTTTAAATTTTCAAAACTTTGATTGTTTTACCTTTTTTAGCTCAGCAAATCGTTGATACAATCGACAATGCAATTTAAAACACAACACAAACATTAACTTTTATTACAAATCTTCATTTTTTATGACTTATGGAAAGTTCAGCTAATATACATGACTTAAAAAAGAAGAGGGCTAGAGAAGAGAAAACTAGGCCCAGTAAGACCAATGACTGAATGGTTTCAAATATAGCATAGTTCGAGAATCAAGACTGCCTTGGTGTGGGAACTTACCAATTTTAATTGTGGCTAAGATGACTGTTCCAGCTCCATCTGAGAAAACAATACATCTTTCACCCTGCATGCCTTTGAGTTTTCGAGGATGATGTATCTAGGCACTCACAATTCTGCAACAGTTGCCTCAATTTTACTGGAGCATTAACTTCTTGTGCAGTGTAAGTCATGGTGAAGGAAGAGACAGTTTCCTTTGGATTCACGCTCAATGTAGTACTTCTGATTGCGTCACAATGTGTATAAAGACTTCTTTAGTGGTAATGTCTTTATTGCAGACTAGTGTGACTGTAGTATCCGAAGTGCAATGAATATTTACAAGATGGTACTATTTCACGAGTCAGTTCCAGTGTTCATTGTCTGTCCCGAACTTCCATACAGTGGTTTCCCTCCCTCCTTCCCACCAACCCCATACAAATAGCTTGTTTAGCAATAGGATAGGTAGATTGATTTCCTGATCGGCAGGCTCCTGGTTGCCTCAGCTGAATAGTCTACTGAGGCCTTCATGTATAACATTCACACAGAGGAAAAAGGTATGAGAGTACTACATCACCATATATTGATGAATCTTTTGAGGATATTTAAAAGCGTCACATAGTGAGCTGTAGCCAGCCCTACATCGTATGAAATGTCATAATCTTGGCAGTCAGTTCTGCTCAGCGGCAACTTTAGAGTCAGCCTTCAACAAGTACACTGTTTTTGTTGAGTGGGAAAAACCGAGATCATATCCTCCTGCCCGGAGCATCAGACTATTTGCAGGGCTTGGTCAAAAAGTTGATTGAGGGCCCACTGAACGCTTTTATCGATTTTGTCTATGACATATGCATCTCATTCTAAGTGTAATAATAAGATGTCCTTCAGAGAAAGAGAAACTTTGGTTGATATGTTATGTGGCAGCATTTAGTGGGTGGTTTGGCCAGAAAAGCTGCCTCATTATTAATGGATAAGTGTGGACCACTGAAAAAAAAAAAGGTCCGAGTCAGAATACCACCTTCTATTGTTACCGTGTGATGACGCAGTATACCCGGAGGTCGAGTATGAGCCTGTTTGGTCTTTGGGCTTTAAATGACTTTCCTGTTTTTATTAACATGTGTATTCATTGGCTGTAAATATTGCTGCTAAAGTTTCCTGCAGTTTGCTTGTCATTTCACGAAAAAAGATACAGTCCATGAATTACTTTTGCTCTTCAAGTGGCTCAAAAGTTGGTGTATGTAGAGATTTGTAATATGCCTTCAATATTTCTAGTCTATATATTTTATAATATTAAAGAAGGGTGACTTCTTCCTTTTTCCACTGTTAAAATGTGGAGGTTATTTTATATGGATCAGTGTTTGCCGTAGTTCTGCTTTTCAAAATCAGGGGATTTTGCATTACTTATGTGTATTATTCAAATCTCCTCTTATTCATGACTTGCTTTGACGATGCAACGCCCAAGTCACCACTCACTTTTCAATGGACCATTTGCTTTTGTTGACATCCAACAATGATTTGGTCATATCCAATTTCAAGAAGAGCATAACAAACAAACAAGCAGTTTCCCACTAAACAGAATGTGCTCAACGATACGAGGAATCTACATCATGTAATTCAGTAGTTCTCAACCTTTTGACTTCTGGGGACCCCCATTTTATCATTATGGAACCCAGGGACCCCCACCTAATTATTATTGGAAACCTGGGATACCCCCCCTCCCCACTGAGTCATTAATGGAAGCTAGGGACCGAGGCTTTAATATTGTTGATGATTTGAACCACAAGACAAAATACAAAAAATAAAGAACAGTCCATCAAATACATACGCAAATAATAAAACGTTATTTAATTTGAAAACAAAATACAAAAAATAAATCAACATTTTTCTTTTAATAGGGAGGTTGAAGCTTTTCTAAATTCAGCTGAAGCCACACATAGTCATTGTTTGATGCACCTGCACAATCAATCTGAGGATACTAATTTAATTTTCAACGTCCAATTCCTTGACGTTTACAGCATGTTTTAAATGTTCAATTGCACATTTAGCCACTTTAATTATATACAATTTATGAATCTGTTAATATTAATTTACTGAGCAGCCACGGACCCACAGTGGTCCCTGAACCACAGGTCGGGAACCACTGATGCAATTCAATGTAAGCATTTTGACCAATGCCATTCACTGGAGACTAAAGTGCATGTGTCCACTTGGAGAATTTCAAAGTGTATTTATAATACACACGTTTGAGACTTGTCCAATGAGATCTGGGTAATACATGTCAGAAATGAGCATCAAGAAAGCAACTCTGTCTCACCCTAAGAATAGACTGACCTGGTTTTGCATACGTTACAATGTTTGCCTACAGACTAAGCAGTTTCAATTGCTGCATGGAGATGTCTAATGAAAATTCCTAGCACCTACTTGCATAAAAAGATTTGCTTGTTACTCACCTGATACGATCACAGAGCGTTTGAATCATAGTAAAATTCTTAGAATAGCAGAGATGCCTTGGAATGCATGCAAAACCTATTTCTTTGAAAGACCCTGAACGATTAATTATATTTTGCTTTCTTGTGGATTACCATAAACGCACCTTCTATTGTGGAACAAGAAGCAGAATAAATTCAAGTGCTTTAAAAGATGTGATCACCACGATGAGTGTTTTGAAGAATTGCTGCAAGGCCTGTTACACAAAATAAGAAAAGGGGAAGGGATCCATTATCCTTCTAATATTGAACCAAATTATGATCTCCGCTTTGGCCTCCAATAATCACAACCAAAAAGAGAACACTGGTTTCTTTAAATCTCTAAAGTGCAATATTTCAACAGCTGACCAAGGACAAGGACTCCGATCCGATGGTGTGGTGTGGTGTGGTGTGTAGTGTGAAAAAAATCATACAAGTTGAACAGTTGAACAAAATGATGCATCTAGAGATTGGTATACAATACCCCAAACAAGACACAGAATAACAACATCTTTTTATAGAAATGAAGCAGAAAAAACTGTTAAACACAAGAGGATATAAGTGGGCTTGAAGATGTTCAAAAACGTGGTATGCTACCACTGTTTGGTAACAGAAGAGCTTACCAGGATTATTTCCCGGGCATGCCTTGCCCAACAGTACTTTGGCCAGCTGTACATGACTGTCTCACTCAGCTGTAAGGCTGGAGGGGGGGGGGGATGGGGGGGGGGGGGAGGTCATGGTCTGTAGTAAAGGCAGTAGCTGGCTAAGTGCCCAATGTGTACAGTGGATGTTGAAAGCTTGTGTGTGGTTCCTCTACAAGGTCTTTGATAAGTAGATTTTCTGGTCAATTACTTTTGGGAAGTATTTTTGTTTTGCAGCAAAGGGGATGTCTTTCAACAGAACTTGCTCTAAGCGCCAACTGATTGGGTATCAATGGTTGCCGTAACTGATGAGGCTCTAGATCACAGCAACCGCTTATCAAAAATGTGTGCCTTTTTTTTTTTTTAGCACTGATTGAAGGAAGGATTCATGACATTGCTAACAGCAACATGGATTTCCTCATATAATTATATTTCATGGCGTCTCAGTTGCTCGGAACCACCAAATGACATGGGAACGCCCTTAAAGAAATCTTAGGAGTTGCTTAGAGTAAGATATCACAGTAATTTAATTTGACCCCAGACAAGCACTGTTCCAAATCCTTATCTACTCAGCTGTACTACAATAAGAAATTCTTATTCAGAAGGGTGCACACACTTTTAAGTGAGGTGCTCTAGCAGCAGAAGCTCAACCTCATGTTAAGACAATAGACAGCTTGTTTAACCCAGAAATCATTCTAGTAGAGCGTCAACACAGGTGCCAAAATGTCTTCTACAGACTGTCGAAGAATAGAACAGATAATCTATATAAATGTTTTGAGGATGAATGAAAAAGTGCTACTTTTAGGCGAAGTTCAAAATGTGCAAGCACTTTTCAAAACCTGCGTCTCCCTTTTCCAAACATCTGTTAGCGAATTCGAGCTAGTCCATGCCATGGAAGTGTCTATCTTGTTATTAATAACAAAAACAATAGCATGCTTTTTAGAGGGGCTATAGGTGCTTAATTGTGCCTCCAGTGTTGTAATTTATGTTCTGAATGTGCCTAATTCTTCCTGATCTATGTTTAGTTAATTGAGAAAAAAGGGTCTATAAGCAAGATAATAAGGAATGTTCATGGAGTCACTTGTAATTTTTAACCACTGCTGTTTCCAGTGGGACAGATTGCTTTTGCAATTTAAAAGTTAGGCTCGCTAAGTGAATGCTGACAAAGACAGATGCAGCAGCCATATAACCACTTTTCAATCCATGTAAAATTATTATAATCTTGGCAATGCTGGAATTTTTCAAGAACTAACAATTGCTGCACTGTATAAGGGCAAGTCTGATGTACGTCCCTTAGAACCTTTCATTTGTGGTGTAGTTAGTGGTAACATTTGAGTAAGTGAAATGGCGACTGCGAAATAACCTATGTTATCACATTAGGCAAACTGGTACCCCTCATTTGGCCGCAGATGTGCATCTTGATAAATGATGTTATGATGAAGTGAAATCCTAAACTTCCCAATGGTCGCGTGCAATATTGTGCAACCGCTTAAGGGTCATTTATAGGTACGTAATTTCACTAAATTGAATCTCCAGATGTATATTGAATATCATATAAAAATGAAAACAAAACGTAGGCCTATTCTCTGAAAAACACGATACTACAGTATATAAGAACTTTCAAAATCTGAGGTTGATGATTACTTTCCCACATAAAGCATTATTTCCATTCCATAACTATTTTAGCATTTAAAGCATTACTGCACAAAGCAAATCAATGTTATATAGTGGAGAAAACTCTGCAGAAAATTACTGATAAATGCAAAAGTGACATCAAAAACATTAATATCAATAAACCACTTTGGCTTTAGTGATAAAATAATTTTGTGTTTTTAAAAGTGTCTCGCCAATTCAGAAAAACATTTGCCAATGTTAACTATGTGATTTAATGTCGCAGAGAAAACGTTATAAAAATAAGCTACTTGATGGAAACCTGTGGACAGGTTACAAAAGCAGAAAACCGAGTAAAAACGTTGAATTCAGTCTTTGCAAAACTCAATTAGCGCACAAATTTTAATGCTCTAGAGGGATTTTCAACATTCTCTAAACAATCAGATTAATCGCCAGCGGAGCATCGCCCCACTGCTTTATGAAGTAAATCACAGGGAAAATTAAAATGATAACGTAACGTTATCATTTTACTTTTCCTCAGGAGCACGGGCAGGGCTGGGCTGGGCTGGAGGAGGGCTATGTGCACATAAATGCGCATGATGCTTTGGCTGGCCGTGCTGGGCCGGCCAGTCATGTGCACTTTGAATTTTTCCACCTGGCTGTATTGAACAGCCGGGAGGAGAAAGTGCACAGGGCCCTACTCCCTGTCTGAGCGCCAAAGCAGGGGGCTCCGACCAATCACAATGCTGCTGACTTGCTGTTGACATCAGCGTGGTGATGGAGGGGAGTCTGGAAGCCAGGGTGCTTCAGGGAGTCCGAGGAGGAAGGAGAGATGGAACCGTCTCTCCCAAAATAAAAGGTACTTTTAAAAATGTTATTTATTTTTTAATACCCCTTGCCCCACCACCCCCCTTGACAAGTGGCCGCCACTGTTAATCGTACAGCAATAGAAACTTCAACCCAAGAGATCCTTTAATACTTTGTACATTTTATGCATCACTTCCTGCTTTTCAGTTTGTGTTTCCTTGTTCACGTCACGGATGAAGTCATTGGTGACCCATACTCATCTAATGAGCTACAATAAGAGTTGCGGGCAGCTTCAGATTTTCCAACAATGCTGTCCTATAATGTTAAATTACATTACACGACAAGCAGGGTGAATGACAGGTCCTGAGGGAAAGTGAAAAGGGAGAAGAATTCATATTGGAAGGGATAACAAATGCCAGAAACGCAATATTTTGTAAAATACCAAACATTTTGGAAGACTATCAAAACACATAGGGACAGAGTGTGTGCATTTTTCCCTGTGTGTATGTAAAAACTCCTGGTGAAATCCGACAGATACCTTGCTGTATCTGAATGAAAGCACCTTACCCAACTGTTTACCATACAATACATTTCTTATGGGGGTGTAACATCCCGAAACACCCCAAAGCTATGCCCCTGCCACCTCTAGTGCAGTTAACCAGGGGAAGCTCCTTTGCTATGGTGAAGGAGCATCGCTCCCCTGGGTGAGTCAGCAGCTGAAAAATAAAACCATAGTCATTTTAATTTTCTACTACTGGCTCAGGGAGGGGGAGGGGCAGGGCCACGAAAGGTGGGAGAGGGGATGAGGAGAGGGTGCGCCTAAGTGTGCATGTGTGTTTGGCTGACCGTCTCAAGCTGGCCAAACACACATGTACACTTCTGTTTCTCCAGGCAGCCGGCTGGAGAAACCGCACAGACCCCAGGGTTGTGACAGAGAGGCAGTCCGAGCCGCTCAGACCAATTTTGGCGCTTGTTTCATGCTTGGTGTAGCATGAAACCTGCGCCAGGATTGCTGAAGAGCCTGTGCTGATGTTCCAGTGAATGCTGGGACACCACATCGAGGGAACAGGCGCAAGGTGACCAGAGATGGCGGTATGGTAAGTATATGTTTTCATTTTTATTTTCCCCCCTGTCTGTCCCCCTCCCTTCCCTTCAAATTAACACGGCCCCAGCTGCAGTTAACATAACTAGATATCTAATGCGTAATACTGGTCCCAGGAAATTACACTGGAGTTTGACTGTTTCCTGCATACTGAATGGCTTGATGACATACAAGCAGATCTTTTTTCACTGAAGGAGTTGACAGTATTCTGCCTGAAATCAATGAAAGTAATATTTGGTCTAAGAACATTTTGTTTTCAACTATGGTGTAAACAGCCACTGGACCTTTCAGTATGAAACAATAAAAAATTGGATTTAAGAAATGGGACACTTTCTCATATGTTTCTGCATCATGAATTATTCAGAGGATTAATGTTGATATCATAGATGTGAAAGTATATTCACAACAGATTTCACCCAGAACCCAACATAACATTGTTCCATGTAGAACACCTCGTTATAGAGACTGAATTTTTTTTTATAAATTGCTTTGCACCACTTGCATGAAGACCCTCACAGACCTATGTCATAAAAGGTGATAATAAACAAATGGAAGCAATTGGTGACATTGTGCAGTTCCCCAATAAAATGGGAGTAAAGCAAGATGATGGCTTGCTCTACATGTGCTATCCGAGGACATTTCATCACAAGTTCTGGCTTTTGCGAAACATCTTGCTGTTTATATTCAATATATTGAACTATTACCAGTTACAAAACATAAAATAAAACCGAAATCGAAAACCTGGCCTTTCCAAATAAAGCAGGCTCTTAAAGCTGTTAGAATTACACACCTCACGGTAGGAAGAAACATAAAAAATGATGTAGAAATGGAATGTGGTTCTCAGTCTTTATTTAACTATCCTCTCTGGAAGAAATATAGTAGAAGCTATATTGGAGGAACAAAATGTGGTCGCTGCAGAGGACAGAGGTAACCCTCTAAGGATCCAAGTTTTAAACTAGAAGCCCATAAGAAGGTAAAGACGATGTTTTAAAGGGTTCGCCAAACAGCTTTGGGGGAAAGTTTAATACCATGCAACTCGCATAAATCCCAAGAAAGAAGAGCATTTGCTTATGACAACTCAAACTGTCAATGTTAGCAGAACAGCAGCTTCCAAAAGGTCGTGGTTCACACATCACATAACTAATAAAAGCATTTGAATTAAAGATCAGTATAAAGGTTATGTGATCTTTGCCCACACCTTTCTAGCAATGTGGAAATATGAAATTATGCCCGCAGTAGATTTTGCAGGAAATGGTTTGAAAATCTGGCACACGTTTGTGCTGCATACACGCTTCTCATAAGAGTGTAAAACAATATTAGACGATGGTCATTAAGACTAGAATTGAGAACATAAATTAGGTCATTACTTACTGCTGTAATAGCCCAGATCTGCAGCTAGCCAGCGGATTGGTAAATTTTATGAGATCACCATGAATGAATGTGCTAATATAACAAACGCCACAACGTGAGATAGTTGCTCATCACAGCTTAACAACTTCAAAAATGGTCCCTGACAGTGGCGGCCCGTCCTTTAGGGCGGAGGGGCCACGCCCCCCCACCCCATTTAGAGTGTCTGTCAGGCTGAACAAAGTTCAGCCTGACAGAAACTCTCATGCTCAGGTCAGGCAGCCAGGAGCAGACATGCGCGATTTGCGTAGACTCCTGGCTGCCTGAGCTGAACTTTGCTGGGCTGAGGAGGTCACAGCTCCTATGGGCATGACCTCCTCTGCCCAGCAAAGGTGCCTCGAGGCCCTCCCCTGGGTGACGAGGAAAGCGTCACCAATTGACACTCTCCCTGGGCACTTCAGTTTAAGCCCTGAAGCGCCCAGGGCAAGTGTCAATCAGTGACACTTCGTCACAGAGTGGGGTGGGGTCAGCAGTCTCACTGACCCCATCCCACTCTGTGACGAGGCTGGGACTGCTGCCTTCCCTCATTGGCTGCCTTCCCTCATGAGGCAAGGCAGCAGTCCCAACCCTCCTGGGACCTGGAGGCTAAAGGTGAGTGTGTGTGTATGTATGTGTCTTATGTTTTACATTGAATGTTTGGGGCGCGTGCATGTTTGAGTGTTATGAGTGTTGTTAATGGATGTGCGTGCGTGCGTGTGTAAGAATGAATGTGTGTGATCTTGTAAAATGAATTTTTGGTGCGTGCGTGCATGTTTGAATGGAATGAGTGTTAATGGATGAGCGTGCGTGCCTGTCTGTGTGTGAAAGAATGAGTCTGTGTGTGTGTGCCCCGCCCACCCCCCTCCCAAACCTGCCGGCTGCCACTGGTCCCTGATAATAACAAGCACATGGTTTGTGATATTTGGTACATTGTAATGCTGGTTCTGGCTACTAATCAACTTGAATTTATATGGGTATCTTTAATAAGATGTTTACGTGCTTGACTAATATCTTTTTAGTTTCTGTATTTTAGGCTGGTGAGCAAACAGTTTGATCAACCATGACTGTAGCAGACCCACTTAACACGCTTTTAAGGTCTGTCTGATATATCTTGTAAAAAAAATAGTTTTACTAATGCTACATCAGATCGAACTTTTATCTTGAAAGCATTTACACCGTTTGTTCATATATTACATTAACTTTATTGTACAAAATAAACTATTTTTTTAATTAATGGGGCAATAAGTATTAAGTTAGAAGGAGAACCAAAAATTCATGCCTGTAATCCCCATAGTGAATTAAGTACTCTGGATTTCATTTTATCGGGGAATATGCAACAAAAAACACTGTTGTAAATGATAACTATTTTAATTTGTACTGATAAGACTGAGAACCTGGTAGATTTTTTATATTCAAGACAAATTACTGGGGTAGCTCCCTAACAGAAATGTAAAGCATATCTTCAGACAAATCACCCGGTCAGTCTTTTGCAGAGCATGCTTAAAATTAATATCAATTGTGTGCAGGTGGTGGCCAACTGCACAATCGAAAAAAACAGACATATAAATTATCACCAGGCATGCAGTCGCATGTGTTAAACCAGTGGGTCCCAACCTTTTGACTTCTGTGGACCCCCACTTTATCAATACTGGAACCCGGGGCCCCCACTGAATCATGACAGGAATACAGGAGCCGCTCACTGCGTCATTATTGAAAGCTGGGGGCCAAATGTGTTAATATTATTTAATTTTCTCAGATTTTACGGACCCCCGGAGGAGGCTTTGCGGACCCCGACATGGGTCCCCGGACCACAGGTTGGGAACCACAATGTTAAATGATATTTTCTAGAACAGTAGTAGGTGTGACAAGACACCACAGTGTCTATTTGTCCTTTGTCACTTACAATGTACCATACAGTCATTTTCCAAATAATGTAATTCTTTATGATAACAAAAAGAAATCTGCTCAAGGCAAGCCAAGCCAAGTGTGGCCTCCAGACAACAATACCATACCCAGCCGTCTGATGAGGTTTGCTGAGTTTGTCCACCTTGGCATTTAGCAAAACTACCAAATTATTGGCAGTCACAAAGCTCCATGGAGGCCGAGTCACTTTGAGAGTCACAGCACTTCCAAGCACAGGACTCCAACCTCACACCATTCTGCTTGTTGCAGCAGCACAACCTGTATCAGTTTCCACTTGGACAAGAGGAAGATCTTCAGAGCCAACCAAATGAAATGAAGTTCCATAAGGGCAACGTGGTACCTCTGCTCCCATGGGGTTAAAAGCCCCTGATCTCCACATCTGACAGGTGAAAATCCTAGGCTGGGGGTGATGTATCTGCCACTACTGTGAGCTATGGATTATGCAAGGATAACGGTCTGCCACACTTCAGCCAACACCTAAGAGCCTGGGTTGCCTTTTCCAAGATACAGATGTTGTTTGGGAGGCCACACCAAGCCATGCACCCAGTGCAGGTGGCTGTTCCACTGCAGAGCCCACGTGTGCCAAAGGGCATGAGGGATCTGCAGAATGCCCAAAGCCAAGAAGCCTCAGAACTGTGGGTCCAGACCACAGAAGTGATCCCAAAACATTGGACCAATGCAAAGTGATGTGCCGCAAACTCTGCCACCACCTTCATAAACACCTGGGGCACTGAGGTAAGGAAGGACTGGAACCTGAAGTTGTTTAAAACCCATCACAAACCAAAGAAAGCAACTTTAAGACAACAGGATATGCACATGAAATAGCACGTCCTACAAGTCCAAGTACAAAATTCATGCTCCTGGACCCAGAGAGGAAAGAACCTGGGTCATAGTCAACATTTTAAGACCTTTTTCGTCCCAGGGAAGGTATTCAGAAATAAAGGTGTTGGTTTCTGCCCGAGTCCTCCGTCTTCCTGGGGCACCAGAAAATAAAAGAAGCAACACCCCCTGCCTTTCTCTGTCTCGGAGACTACACAAGCAAAAATGAAGGCATCATATGCTGAAGAGTGAACAAAAACAGGTGGGACAGGAGGGGGACTGAGGTGAAAGGCAGGGAGTAATCATGACAATTTACCACCAGCGCCCTTCGGTCTGAGGTAATTGGATGCCAGCTAGGAAAGTAAACAAATGTTCTGTCTCTTTCTGATGGTAGGAGACAGAACTATGCTGGTTAGTGGCCACAGCCTCTGCTATCACCATGCCCTCTGCAGCCAATAAATGCTGTACAGATTGTTGCACAGGCTGCAGCAGAAGGGTGCCTGTAGCAATAAGCAAGACCACAAGACTATCGTCTGAATTTTTGGTATTGGAGGTGGAAATGATGGGGAAGCGACAGCAAAGCCAAAGAGCGGGCTGTAGCACGACTGTCTTTGAAGCGTTTCAATGCAGAGTGAGATTTTCCTCTGAACTCAGGAACCATTAATTGCATATCCAATAACGGATGCTTGGTCCCCTGAAAATACTGTGGCATGCACCCAGGCTTGACATCTGCTCACTACACTGGTGCACATGGCACGACCTACAGAGTCCATTATATCCAGGCCGGCACACACCACATGCTTAGTCATGTCCAGTTCATTTTCAATTGTTAACTAAAGCATTCCTGAACTCTTCAGGAACGGCATGCAAGATCTCACTGGCCATATCCGAGCGGAGTGGTTCCCAACCTGGGGTTCCGTGGTTGCTTAGAAAATTAATATTAATAGATTAATAAAGTGTACATAAATAAAGTGGCTAAATGTGCGATTGAACATTTAAAACGTGCTGTAAATGTCAAGGAATTGGAGGCTGAAAATTAAATTAGTATCCCCAGATTGATTGCGCGGGTGTATCAAACAATATAGTATGGACAACGTGTGGCTTCATTTGAATTTAGAAAAGCTCCAACCTCCCTATTAAAATAAAAAATCGTATTTTTTAAAATGTTGTTTTCAAATTAAATAACATGTTACTGTTTCTTTATTTTTTGGGTATTGTCTTGCGGTTCAAATCATGAACAATATTTAGGCCTGGGTCCGTGGCTTCCAGTAATGATAAAGGGGGGGGGGGTCCCCATAAGTCAAACGTTTGGGAACCACTGTCCTAGAGAGCATGAGTGCAGCATCCCCAGGCAGGCAGATAGAGTTAAAGGGCTTCAAGCCAAACTGGCAGAAAATACTATTTTCCTGAACACAACAACGCTTTTCCATTCCCTAGCTGACAGAGCAGTGGGAATGCAATGGGGTTACCTTTGCTAGTAAAAGCATAAATCACCAGGCCTTTGGGGTGCTGGGTCAGAAAGACAAGGTCCCTAGGGTTAAGCTGGCTTATACTATGTCACCATCAATACCTCTGTGAAAGCTTCATTAAAGGGCAGAAGAGGATCTGGAGTAGCAGGCCCATGCTGGAAGATTTCAATCAGTAGATTTGCCAGTCTTTGTCATGGGTAGCTGAAGGGTCACCATTTCTGCTTCCCTGCTAACTACTACTGCAAAAGATGGACCCTTTCTGTGGAGGAGCCCAGTGGGGAGTCCAACTTCAACTCAGGGAAAGTATCCAAGCCTGGACTATTGTAAATCTAAAAATAGGCCAACATTACTGTAATGAGCGGAAAAATGATTAACCTCCTTCGCATCATGTTCGCCATGCAAGACATTTTGAAGGCCATGAACAGCGCTCCAATTCAACCCAAACAAGGCTTTCAGACAATGGTAGTGGCTGTGTCAAGGGAAAGGCTGGAAATCTTCCAAAGGTAGGGACTGCATGTAAGTTATCTCAAAGCAAGACATTGGGCTGCCCTGGGCAGATGTTGGCTCTGACTGGAAACAGGTGTTGGGGATGGATCCGGAGGAGACACCAGGGAGTTGAGGCCAGCAACAGAGCAGGTAGGACTGACTATGGCTTCAACGCAGGAGTGTTTGCATGGGATTGGAGCAGGTAGGGAGCCAGGTGGAGATCCAATGGAGTCAGTTAGTGATGGGGCAGCCCCTACAAGTAGAAGTCTGCCTGGGGGTCCCTGTAGATGGACATGGATCAAAGGTACTCCAGAGTGAATCTGCATCATCTGAAGACATTGCTGCATGGCCTCCCTGAAGGACTTATCAGCTGTGGAGTGGACATTAGCACAGGGAACTTGGGCACAACGGTGAAGCCTTGGAGTGGGACAAGAGGTGAAGTTCAGTCCTTCCAGTGCTGACTGTGCATCCTTGTCCCAGAATGGGAGTGTCGGGACAGGGAGGAGTTCCATTTGGAATTCTTGTGTTTATGTCAAAGATTTTCTCTCAAGTTAGACTTTGACTTACACGAGGGATGGTGAACTGGAGCGGATAGGGACCTGGAACATGAGTAGGCCCTTGGCGCTTGTCAGTAATGAGTAACAAAACCTTCCCTTTTTCTTGTGCTCCGTGATGTAGTTTCACCTCCTCCTGTCTGGTGGCCTTCAGGTGGGTAACAGACCATTTGTCACAAGCCTTCAAGTGGTGCTTAGACCCTAGGCACCACAAGGAGATGTAGTGTGGATCCGTAAAAGACACCTGCTTCCTGCAGTTGTTACGGTTTGAAGCCTGAAGTCCATAAGGGTAGACAGTACCACGGCATATGGTCTGTGAAAAGTAATTTGGAGTATGTGAAACACCAACATACATTTGAGAGCAGAGATCCAGATCCCAGTTGAAGTGTACAGATTTTTTTTTAACTGATGTCAATGCACAGGGTTGGTGCCTTAACACAGCTCCCTGACATATCTTCCAAAGTCACTGTGAGGCCACCTCGGAGCCTGATGTTGCTATGCATTGGCATACAGGAGCAATTGCTAGATAAATTCTGGATCGAGTCTGGTGAGAAAGCTACAGATAGGATACACCAGTAATGAGTCAATCCAACCTGTACTGTGCCAATAGCATAAACCTGGCAGAGGCAAATAAGCCTGTGGTCCACATACAATAAGAACAGTAAACACATGCAAGACTTACTGCAGGGTTTCACAAAGGCAAATGTGCAGTTCAAGCTGCAAAGCCTTCATTGGTTACCATAGGGAAAAAGTCTGTATCTTTACTTATTATATATAAGGCCATTTATTCAAACTTACTGTCCTTCTCGTCATCCAAACTCGGGGTTACTATCACTCCAAAGTCTGCTTATAGCCCCACATCAGGAGTTTCTAAAGCTGTTCCACCAAATTTGTGAGCATAGGAGGCACCACATCTTCAGTCACAGTAGCTAAGCCGTTCACCTCACTGCTCCTCTCAATACAGAATAAATTCCACTAGCCATTAGGAAAAATGTAAAAAAAAAAAAAAAATACTGCCATATGATATATTACTCATTTAATACACTTCCTTAATCTCAAGTGTCTCCCTCTTCCACCGTTTTTAAGCTACCTGGCAGAACAAAACCTGTTTTAATCTGCTGACATTCCTCTCTTTTCTAGTTCTCAGAAGTGACACTAATAACTGCAAGCAACAGCATATGATGGTACAGGTATAAACTTAATTCTTTCCCAACAAAAGGGTTGATAGCTTCCACATGTCTCTGCTTAAAGTCGAGCACATGATGGATGAATGATTAAAATGGTTAGTAATTTACAGGACCTCTTTATGGTGTCTCGGACGTCAACAATATAATATAAAACCAGACTGAAAAAATGTGCGTCTCTTCAAATTTGAGTCCCAAAATGCACAGTATCCTCCAAATCTAGAATAAATGTGAAGACATGGCTTCAGCCATCGCCAATCTTAGCCCTATGCACATACCGTCTATTCCTCCTTGATAAACTCTTATTGTGCACACATGGCTATCCAGTTCATTCTTTGGCTACCCAATAACGAACTCACTGGACTGGACCAAATTCTCTCTCTGAAGACAAGATAAGGCAATAAAACTGGGGTTGTTTCTCTTAAGACATTTGTTTACAGAACCAAAAGAAGGAGGACCACCAATGAATGCAAGATGTTTTGCTGACCCCTGCCTCACGACCATGTGCTAACCTGTAAAATGTCTGTAACTTCATTACAGAGTAGTATTCCATTATCTTTTATTTCACTGCAATGTATTCACATATTTAACCCATACGTGGTATTATGTTTAGCAATTTAGTATGCACAATTACTGCTCAACTGAATTGGTAGTCAACGGATAGACTCGAAGGAAGAAAGAAAGACTACTTTAAGGGATTTAATCCTGTGTAGGTGGGGTGACAAACGTTTTCACGTACTGGCATCTCAGACAACTATTTTTGGAGTTGAAATATTCACAGATAGAATGTCAGATAATGTTTAAAACCGACACAGTCTTACATTGTCCGAGTTTAAGGCTGCCAGCGCATTCTGTTTGTGCCAGAAGCACTTGTTTAAAGATGCACCATGGTGCTTACAGGGATAGTGCCTCCGTTTCTTAATATGGGCAAGGAGACAGGTAGCAATAGCTTTTTGTACACATTTTGTCAGGTGTTAACTACTGGTAAATACCCTTCCCAAATGTCAGCCTTGGGGTGGTCTTCCCAAGACTTTTTGCCTCCCCTCCTCCATTTTTGCTGGATCTAATTTTGTTGGCCTTAGAACTCTGAGCACTTTTCCACTGTTACCCAGTGCTTAAGTGCGTGTGCTCACTCCTTAAAACATGGTTAAATTGGCTTATCCAAAATTGGCATATTTAATTTACTTTTAAGTCCCTAGTAAAGGACACTGTATGTGCTCACCGCCTGTAAACTGACTGCACTAGTGGGCCTGCAGCACTGATTGGCCACCCACTCAAGTAGCCCTTTAAACATGTCTCAAGCCTGCCACTGCAGAGCCTGTGTGTGCAAATTTACACTGCCTTGTTAGCTTTCCATTTAAAACCCCTTGCCGAGCCACAAACTCCTCTTTTCTTAAATATACGTCACCTTTAACGTAGGCCCTAGGTAGACCCTAAAGCAGGGCGCATGTAATTAAAAGGTAGGATATGTACTTGTAAGTTTTACATGTCCTGGTAGTGGTAAACTTCCAAATTTGTTTTTCACTATTGTGAGGCCTACCCCTCTCATAGGATAACACTGGGGATTTCTTACTACATTTAATAAGCTTTAAGTCCTGACTTGAGAGGAGGTAGATCTGTTATATTAGTACATATGGAATTGTTATGAGAAATCCTCTTTAACGGCAAAGTCAGATTCATTGTTATGATTTTGAAAATGCCACTTTTAGAAAGTTGTAATTTTCCTGCTCTTAGCCCTGTGTGCCTGGAGCCGGTCTCTGCTCACTTATTGGGGTGGAGTGACAGCTGGGCTTTGTGTATTCCCTCTAGACAGCCATACACAATGGGAGCTTAGGTGCGACTTGATGGGCCGTAATGGGCCACCCTGACAGGATGGGAGGGAAGAGCTGGCCACAGCCTCACACTTACATCTGAATAAGCTGTGTTCCGTCCACAAACAAAGGGTTTAACAACCATGTATTGTCACTCCAGCCAGCTGAAGCCAGGAGAGGGGAGGTAGGGAATTCCTTGCGCTTCAAAGCCACTGTCTAGTAGGTTCTCCCACCTTCCAGGACAAGGGCACCAAAGAATAAATACTGGACTCAGACACCACCACTTTAGTATGCTTCTGGACATGTGGATACTCTGCCAGGAAGAAGGACTGCTGATCTATTGAAAGGACTGTCACTTTGCTTGACTGCTACTCTGAAAGAGTTGCTGCCTGGCTGCGCTGACCTGTTGCCCTCCTGCCTGGGGAAGAATAACTGAATGTGCACTCAGTCTTGCTCCAAGGACCACAGAATGACTCAAATGGCTAGTCTGCTAGCCTCCACACAGCTCCTGGACCAGTCTTCAACTAGCTCTTGACCCCCAAGAGGTGCCTCTCAGGTCCTGGGCCCTTAGAAAAGGTTTTCCAGCTCTTTAAGTCAAGCTTTTGGGCTCTTTGTGATAGGGCCAGTTAGCCTGGAACCTTGTTGCTTTCTCAGAAATCCAGCATGAGCAGCCGCAAGCTCGTCTTTTCACACAGCAAGTATGGCTGCTCAAAACTGCAAGACTCCAGCCCAACCAGCAGCGATGACTGGCCAGCTCCTCGTGCCCTGCTGGCCAGCTCTTCGTGCCCTGCTGGCCATCACCAGTAACGCTCACCTTGCTTTGAGGGAACTTCTGCCCCACGAACGAGACTCTTGGCCCACTTCAGGAGGACTAATATGGGGCTGTATCTGACCCTTGCTCCCTTGCGCAACTCTTGAACTTTTGACTTTGAGCCGGTCCAGCATGACTAGATGGCTGCAGTTAGCACTTTATGCATTGATGCACCATATTGTTGTTTATTCTTTAAAAGTTCATAACTCATGTTCAGCTTTTTGGATTTTTTTCATTTTGATCTAGTTTTATTAATAAAAACAAGATCTATTTTTCTACTCTGGTAGAGTATTTGTTGTGTGGTGTTTTCACTGTTTTACTATTTTAACTGTTGCACAAATACTTTACATAACGCCTCTTAAGTTAAGCCAGACAGCTCTGTGCCAAGCCACCAGAGGGTGAGCACACGTTAATTCAGTATGGGGCTGTGACTTAGCCTGTCTAGGATTGTGGTTCCTGCTTGGTCTGAGTGCATATCTCTGCCAACCAGAAACCTAATTTCTAACACAACACATAATGGACACTTACTTTAACTGCTGTTGACACCATAAGCAGAGGGCAATGTCTTTTAAAATGCAGCGATGAACCCAAGCAATGGGTGTTCTCCACTTGTCCAAAATGTATCAAGTAATTTGAAGAGAACATGTATTTGCACATGACCAGATAAATACTCCAAAATTAATACTAAAAGTATGCAGAAACATGTCCCAAAAAGATGTAAAGTATTGAACATTACTGCACATAACTATATTTTAAACTACAAGATTGATTTTGACTTGAGGACAATATGATTGCATAAATAGTGCGATATAGCAAAATATATGGTCTTTAAACAAAAAACAAAATATTCCGGTAGTACCTTACTTAGTTAATGTCAAAATTTGCCCAGCGTAAACAAAATTGGCAGAAGGTATGTGCAGATCATCAGCTGCAATAAGTATCTTACAAGACAGTTGAATGAAACAGCATGTCTTGGCCAGTCAAGATGTTTATGTTCTGTAGAATACCATCTGCATGTTTGCACCCATCTGGATACCTGATGGTTGGGAAGTGAAGAATCACTTTCATACTTCATTTCAGTTTGTATGTACATTATGCAGAGTCGCCAAATTTGAGGCACAGACTATCCTTTCAGATCAGACACTAGGTCTTGCATATGTTAGCAAAGAGCATCTGATTCAAGAACGATATTTAGAATTTTGATAAACGAAACTCCAGGGACAGATAGTCTAGACAGTACAATAAACATATGAATCATTATATCTAATGTTCTGTACTCGAGCTGCCACTTTACAAGTTGCAGAAACCAACTCAGCAGAACAAGTTTCCATGGTTGCGCTCAGGTCATGGGAAGGTGATCATCTGGCCGTCCAGTGTGCCATTGCTTCTAAGTCAATATTTCAGCTTCTGGGTCATATTACCACCTATTATCACCTAAAAACTAGGCCAGGGTGTAATCCAAAGTAGGGGGTATTTGCTACACCTACATGGGTGGAGCAAAATGTGCCATGCCAACATCACTATTAATGGTTTGTACTTAAAATAAATAAACCTAACAGTAATTTTCTTCATATGTCTCAGCTCTCAGAATTCAGAGTTACTATGCAAGTCCCAATGAGGACTCATTTGAAGCTGCAAGCCCAATCAGGGCTTCAAGAGAATAAGTAGCATGCTGGTAAGCAAAGGGTGAGGGACTCTGGGACTTGGTTTCTGTGTGCCTTCCCACTGTGTCCCAAAGTGCCAGACATGGTGACTCGGAGGCCCAGGGAGGGTTCCCCTGATTGCCCACATGAAGGAACAGTGACCGGGTGGGAGGGATGGAAGTCCCTCAGGCCTGGGCTTCATTTTCTAGCCTGTTGTGTCACAAACTGCCCGGGACTAGGGCCTGCAAACACTGAAGATCTCCTCTGCTTGTCTGGGTTCAGAAGCTGTAACTGGGCACTGGGGTCAGAGCTCCGGCAGGACTTGGGGTTGAAGCCATTGGTCCTAGGCTCCATTCCTAGGCCCACAGTATCACCTGGAGCCGGAGAGAGACCCTCAGGTCTGAGGAGGTTTTCCCTGCTTGCCCAGGACAAGTAGCTTTTACCGGGCCCAAGTTCAGCGCTCCATCTGACCCAGGGGGTGGAAGCTCCTGGCCCTGTGCTCCCTTCTCTGGTTTACCATGTGGCAAAGGTCCAGGGACACAGTCCTGTTGGGAGCAGATCTCACCTGTCTGGGCTCAGAAGCTCTGACTGGATCCCAGGTCAGAGCACCGGCTTGCCCTGAGGTGGAAACCTACAGCCTTAGACTCTCTTATCTGAAACATTAAGTGACAGGGATGGGGTTCAGCAGGCACTAGGGATGTCTCCCCTGCTCTTTTGGTTCCAGAAGCTCTAACCAGGCCCCGGGTCAGAGCTCTGACTGGCTCTGGGGTGGCAGCCACAGCCCTAGACTCCCTTCCCTGGGCTGTTGTGTCACAAAATGCACAAGACAGGGTCCTGCAGGCACCAGGAGGTCTCTCTTGCTCGTCTATGCTCAGAAGCTCAAATTAGGCACCGTGACAGAACTCCGGCTGACCTGGGGTGGAAATCCCTAGCCATGGGCTCCCTACTCAGGCCTGTTATGTCAGAAAGTGCCCAGGACAGTGTCACACATGCACCAGGAAGCCTCACTTGCTTGTTGGGCTTCAGAAGCTCTTACCGGGTCAGAGGTCCAGGTGGCCCTGGGGTGAAGGTGTCTGTCCCTGGGGTCGTTTCACCGGCCCCTGACAGGGCCCTGCAGACTTCAAGAGGGCTCCCCCTGCTTCGCCAGCATGAAAAGGTGTGTCTAACCTCCTAGTCAGAGCTCCGCAAGGCCACCCCTAATGCCTCATGCCCGATACCTAGTTCAGGCTACAAGAACCTGGGCCTCAGAGTGCCTGTCCCCTCCAAAGACAAGTGGAATCCTTCTTCATAAAACATCAGATGACCGCCCTTTGAGGTTGGGCAACTGGTCGCTCTGAGCTCCGGCATCTGGTCGCTCTCAGCCCCAGGCATCTGGTCGTGCACTGTGAATTCCCATGACATGCACAGATGGCCAAGATACTATAGTAGTCTGGATGAGGACTCATTTGACTCTACAAGCCCATATAGAGCTCAAAGAGGTCGAGTGCATTTTCTCCAAAATCCCCCTCTGTCTTTGAGTGTGCATGGATTACAAGAAAATGGAGAGGGGGGACTTGCTATGGATTAGTAGGGCTAGGGTACTCAGGAGCCCTTCGTCAGCTGGTTGTTCCCACCCGAGCAGTCCCCTTGGAGACATGGGTTTTCAGCTGCCTTCTAGCTGTGTCTGATTTGTCTTTCCTCTCAGCATTGCTTCCCGGATAGCAGGCAGGGATGCATAGCGGACATCCCCATGAAGGCCAGCACTACATTCTGATCATGAAGGGCCGGCGGCCCTGGAAATGCCAGAGAAGACTCATTTGACTCGCCAAGCCTTGTCATGGCTCCAGGAGGTTGGGTGCGTTTGTTCTAAAATTCTGAAGGTCTGAGGGACCACCGTGTTGTCCAATCTTTTCTCCCAGGGTGCTGAGAGGGACCAGGCTGGGTTGCCACAGGGCCAAAGGGTTCTCAGTAGGTGGCTGTCTTTCTGATCTGTTCGATTGGCCTTTCCGCCGAGTCTTGCTTGCTGGACAGCGGGCAGGAGTGCAAAGCTGACATCTTTGTGCAGGACAGCCTGCTTGGGACGGTTTAGCCAGCACTATACTCTGATTGACTGGGCACACCTGGTCTGTTTAGGGACGGACTGCTTGGCCAGCCTTGGCTGTTTCGAGCAAAGAGCTTCCACCATGTCTGGCATGTTCGACTATAAGGTGTCAATGAGCACAGCAAAGGTCAAGCAGTCTGGCACTTTGTGATGTAGTCTAGTTCCAGAAGCTGCCTGGCGGTCTGGGCAATGCACACATTTCCAGTGCCCTTCTCTATCCACCACATTTCTGCAGCAACTTGGAATGATTGTTCTTGGAGGTGGCCCCGGGTTGTACCAGCTACCAAGGCTGGGATGCCGCACCTTTGTGTCTTGCTCAGGCTGCACCTTAGCTCCCCTCTCCCTTCAGTTCTCATCCACAGGCTGGGCTGATAGTGCTTGTGTGATTGCCCTGTTACCCACCACCCAGCAGGATCTCCTGCAGCAGGCTCTGCTGCATTGCCCACGAGAGGTCTTCATTTTGGATTTTCATTTTAGCTTGACATTGTTTTCTAATGTTGACTTTTCACATAGTTTTCCACTAATATGAGAATGTGCTGCATGTGCATTTATTCTTTGTAGGCATTGTCACCCTGTAGTCTGCCAATCCAGTCCATTGACAAACAATCAGAACATGATGTACTTTTTTTTTGTGCTAGTTAGGAGACAACCTGTTTATGCTAGATGAACTAAAGTAGATTTTACTGTACCTCTGCTACAGTGCAATAAGGAAAGTGTTTTATTATATAAACAGCATCCATGCTACACTTGTTGAGAGGAGCACTTCATGCCAGATTATCATAGAACCGTTGTGAACTTTGACTGAGATGCAACCCTGCTCTCTCTGACCTCCGTCCTGCCAAGGAAGATAACTTGTACACTTTGACCGGGTTCCTGACACCCAAGACTAATGTATGGAGTTTAGCCTATCCCAACTGATCTGGCAGGGGCTACTCCCACTAGGCTCTCTTTAGTATAGTGTTAGATATAAATAGCCGTGAGCTAACATTGGTAACAATTAACATAGTTGAATTGTGTTGCTCACCATTCTAATAATGCTTTTTACAGTGACAAGTCTCATCTTTTTAATATTTGCAGCTCATGCTTTCTTTGCATTAATACGATCATTTCAATAAATGTTTTGAAAATGTATTTTCTTATCTTTCTTGTATTTACCTTGGGCACCCAAAAGTGACCAAACAAAAGGGTTAGATCTGTTTCCATTGATTCCTTGGGTGTCAGAGTGTCATGTTCAAGCTTACCTGTAACATGTATTACCCTGGTCAGTTTAGGAGTTTGGATGTGGAATGGCGAGCTAGCCAAAACAAAACCAACAATTACTGATGATATATGTAGACTAGGATTCTATTTTTGTAAAGTTCTTGTTGTTATACATACAACCCTACTAAACCCGCAGGAACTGTATAACAGCTTGTGAAGGTTTCGTTGGGAATGCTTACATTAATCAAGAATAAAAGTCGGAAGTTCAAAGACTATCAGATACCGTCATAGTGTTGACCACAGACAATGTGGACTAGCGACTAGGGGCATTCTTCCCAAGACACGCTGAGCAGTTTCCAGGAAACCAAAGTACTTGGATTCTTGAGGGAAGCGGGGTGGAAAGGAATGTGGTTGCAAAGCTAAATCTTAAAGGAAATGATGGAAAGGCAACACCAGAAGTGGAGCCTGTGGTTTAATATGACTGAAAATAGGAAACCTCACCCCTGAAAATACTAACATATTGATTGATCTTTCACGATTCTATGGGTGGTGGTGCATGGATGTTCTTAGTCTGTGAAGTAATTTGTCTGTTCTTCTGATGACGAACGAGTCTTCTACGAGCTAATTAGTTACGTGACCGCCAGCGGTCAGCAGTGTGCATTGTGAACAAGCAAACATATCTACCATTACTACTGGAGCTTTCCTCACATTTTAACGAGGGATTCACATGGTCTATCCCCCCCATACATTAATGTGGTTCTTAATTCAAAATAACAAATAAATTCCTCAGAGAGTGCATGAATGTGTTTCAGCAAGGTTCCTAAATTCAGGAATTGTGCTGAGTGGAACAGATTATGCTTCTCGTGTAAACCAGGCGAGTAGAACTATGCCAGGACTTGTAAAGAGGCAAACACCCTACACAGACCAAAGAGATTATAGCTCAACCACACAAAATTAAACATGTATTAACAAGATTGGCATAGGTCATATTGGAAACTGGAAAAATTCTAATAACCTACAAAAATCTTTTGCAAGTGTTTCATCATAATCACGCCAGGTTTTCGATTTTAAATTATTTAGTTTTAGGCTTTCTAAGCAAAAATATGAAAGCCTCTTACAAAGAATAGCCACCAAATATAACGTACGAGCTGGGGATCGATTCATTCCAAATACTTTGGTCAAGACTAATTTGTATATGCATGTTAAAAGTCCAGTCTAAAATTTGGGTGGAGGGGGTAAAGCACTGAAAAGTTTATCTTCAGGATCTTACCAACTTCAATTTGGTTGTGTCGATGTCAAAATCTGAACTGTGGCATCTTCTAGAAGCCACAAGTAAGGTCAGTACCAGTCTGTCAATAGATTGCAAAGTGTATTTACGAGCAGTTTAGCATTACAAGAGATTTGAGTCTTTGAAAGAGAAACTGGTTTTGCACAATGTGTTCTTTTTTAAAACAGAGAATTGTGGCAAGTTAAAAATCTATAACTGGGCTAGGTTTTCCATTGGAACCAGTTTTGGATCACTGGTGGACAGTGGCTGTAAATTCTTAAGACAAGGCACTGTGTGGATCTGCAAAGATTTCAGGAGAAAGCCATAAGCAATGCTATCAACAGTATGACCTGCACATATGTCTTAAAAGACTAAAAGAACGAGTTACTTACCTTCGGTAACGACTTTTCTGGTGGATACATTAGCTACCTGTGGATTCCTCACCTAATGAATACTCCCATGGCGCCAGCATTCGACGGAAATCTTCTTACTAGTCTCTGCACGTCGACGAGGACGTCACTCTAGCCCACGCGACGCCGTCTGACGTCATACAGGCAATAAGAGGTCCTCGACGACGTGCGGACGTCAGTACCAATCATTTTTTACGTGCATGAGAACAACCAGGCAATGCAATGAAAGAGCAAGGCAACATCCGATTATATTGTAAAAATACACAACATTGCGTGAATAACTGTAAATCTTTTATATATATATATATATATATAACTCTCTCTTTTTTTTTTTTTTTAAATATATACACACATCAAGTATATACACAAAGATATATACATATATACATATATATAAATATATTATATACAACATCTATTGCACCCTCAAAGACTAAGAGGAGCGCACTCAAGGATTACTTGGAAAGACCAGAAAGGCAACGGGGAGGCGGGTGGGACCGTGAGGAATCCACAGGTAGCTAATGTATCCACCAGAAAAGTCGTTACCGAAGGTAAGTAACTCGTTCTTCTGATGGATACAACTACCTGTGGATTCCTCACCTAATGAATAGAGTCCCAAAGCAGTACCACGCCCGGCGGTGGGTGCCTAAATGGTCAAACCAAGAAATCCTGCAGCACTGACCGTGCAAAATGGCCGTCCCTTCTAACCTCAGAATCCAAACAGTAATGTTTTGCAAAAGTGTGAAGGGACGACCAAGTTGCGGCCTTGCAGATGTCAACCACAGGAACACCCCTGGCCAAGGCCGAAGTGGCCGACTTAGCTCTGGTGGAATGAGCTCTAATGCCCTCAGGAGGATCCTTCTTTGCCAAAGAGTAACAGATTTTAATGCAAAGAACAACCCACCTGGATAGTGTTCTCTTGTGGACTGCCTTTCCTCTCCTCTTGCCCACGTATCCAATAAACAGCTGATCCTCCAGCCTGAAATCCTTTGTTCTATCAATAAAGAAGCTCAACGCTCTCTTTGGGTCCAGACGGTGCAGTCTTTCTTCCTCTTTGGAAGGATGAGGCGGAGGATAGAACGTGGACAAAGTAATTGCCTGAGCCAAATGGAAGGGTGAAACAACCTTCGGGAGAAAAGCAGCCTTGGTCCTCAACACCACCTTATCCCCATAAAAAGTTGTATAAGGGGGCTTTACTGATAAGGCCTGCAACTCACTCACTCTCCTTGCTGATGTTATAGCTACCAGGAAGACTGTTTTTAAAACCAAATACCTTAAGGGGCAAGAATGCATAGGTTCAAAAGGGGACCCCATAAGGAAAGTCAGGACCAAGGACAAATCCCATTGCGGCATAACGAATGGTTTTGGAGGATATTTATTTAGAAGACCTTTCAGGAATCTGATAACAATAGGGGATTTAAATAAAGATGGTTGGTCTGGAAGACATATGAAGGCTGACAAGGCCGATAAATAACCCTTAATGGTAGTCACTGCACAACCTTTCTGCGCTAGAGACAGAGCAAAAGACAAAATGTCCGATAAATGAGCATGCAAAGGATCAATTTGCCTCTCTCCACACCACGCAACAAATTTAGACCATCTATTAGCGTAGATAGATTTAGTGGAGTGTCGCCTGGCCGCTAATATAACATCCACTACCTCAGGCGGGAGAGAGAAGGAACTCAGGTTGCCCGTTCAATCTCCAGGCATGTAGGTGCAGACTCTGGAGGTTGGGGTGTAGAACCTGCCCCTGCGACTGCGAGAGGAGGTCTGCCCTGAAAGGGAGACGGAGCGGAGGGCACATTGAGAGTTGGAGAAGGTCGGAGTACCATACCCTCCTTGGCCAATCTGGAGCTATTAGGATGACTAGAGCCCGGTCCTGGCGAATCTTCCTCAATACTCGAGGAATCAAGGGTATGGGAGGAAACGCGTAAAGCAACTGGCCGCACCAGGTTATTTGAAACGCGTCCCCCAACGCTCCCTGCATCGGATACTGGAGGCTGCAGAATAACGGACAATGCGCGTTCTCTCGAGTGGCAAACAGATCTACCCGAGGAAACCCCCACCTCTGGAAGATTAAACGGACTTGATCTGGATGGAGACGCCACTCGTGGTCTGCCGAGAATTGGCGACTGAGACTGTCCGCACGCACGTTCAAGACTCCGGCCAGATGGTTTGCTATCAAGCAAATCCGATGGTCCTTTGCCCAGGACCATAGTCGAAGAGCTTCTCTGCAGAGAAGGTACGACCCCACTCCTCCCTGCTTGTTTATGTACCACATCGTGGTAGTATTGTCCGTTAGGACCTGTACCGACTGACCACTAAGGGAAGGGAGGAAGGCCTTGAGAGCCAGACGTACAGCCCGTAACTCTAACAGATTGATGTGAAACATCTGTTCCTCTGGAGACCAAAGACCTTTGATCTCCAGATCCCCCAGATGAGCTCCCCACCCTAGAGTGGAAGCATCCGTTATGACTGTGGCCACTGGTGGCGACTGCTGGAACGGCTTTCCTTGTGAAAGATTGTTGCTTGCAATCCACCACTTCAAATCCACAGCAGCATCTCTGGAGATCTTGACAGTACTCTCTAGATCCCCTTTGTGTTGAGACCACTGCCTTCGGAGGCACCACTGAAGAGCCCTCATGTGCCAGCGAGCATGCGTGACCAACAGAATGCAGGAGGCAAACAGACCGAGCAGACGAAGGACCTTGAGGACTGGAACTACCGCTCCATTTCGAAACATTGGAACCAAATCCTGAATATCTTGAATCCGCTGAGGCGGAGGAAAGGCCCGACCCAATGTTGTATCCAGTACTGCCCCTATGAACAGGAGGCGCTGAGAGGGCTCTAGGTGAGATTTGGGCTCGTTCACCGAAAAACCCAGGTCGAACAACAACTGGGTTGTTGACTGCAGATGATGCGACACAAGCTCCGGGGACTTGGCTTTGATCAACCAGTCGTCCAAGTAAGGGAATACTGCTATCCCCTTCCTTCTGAGTTCTGCCGCAACCACCGACATCACCTTCGTGAAGACTCGAGGTGCTGAAGTAAGACCAAACGGAAGGACCGCAAACTGATAGTGTTGCGATCCCACCACAAACCGGAGATACTTCCTGTGTGACTTGAGTATCGGGATATGAAAGTAAGCATCCTGCAAGTCGACAGACACCATCCAGTCTTCCTTGTTCAACGCCAAAAGCACCTGTGCTAGGGTCAGCATCTTGAATTTTTCCTGCTTGAGGAACCAATTCAAGATCCTCAGGTCCAGAATTGGTCTCAAACGACCATCCTTCTTGGGAATCAGGAAATACCTTGAGTAACATCCTCGACCCCTCTCCTGCTCTGGGACCAACTCCACCGCGCCCTTGGAAAGGAGGGCTTGTACCTCCTGTTCTAACAACAGGAGGTGTTCTTCTGAACAATAAGAAGGGCGGGGCGGGATGAGGGGCGGGAACTCCCGAAAGGGAAGGGTGTAGCCTTTTCCCACAATACTGAGAACCCAAGTGTCCGTTGTAACAGTCTTCCATTTGGTGAGAAAATGCTGTAATCTTCCCCCTACAGGAGAGGAGTGAGTGGGAAATGGTGGAAGCCTAAGGCTGCTTCCCCTGCTGCACCCCGCCAGAGGATGAGGAAGAGGCAGAGTGCTGCTGAGAGGCTCCTCTGGTGCGGACCCTACCTCTCCCCCTGAAAGATCTATAGGGATGGGAAGAGGCAGGTTGCTGATATCTTCCCCGAAAGGAAGAGGAGGAAGAGCCACGCCCAAATCCACGAAACCTCCTGAAAAATCTGGAAGAGGCCGTGGAAGAAGGAGCTTGGAGCCCTAACGACTTAGCCGTGGCCCTGCTTTCCTTAAAACGTTCCAAGGCCGAATCAGCCTTGGCTCCAAACAGTTTGTCCCCATCAAACGGGAGATCCAACAATGTGGACTGTACATCTGCAGAAAAGCCCGAGTTACGGAGCCAGGCCTGTCTCCTTGCCACCACAGTTGTGCCCATTGCTCTGGCTACCGAGTCGGTGGTATCCAGTCCCGTCTGGATAATCTGGGTCGCAGCAGCCTGGGCATTGGAGACAAGATCCAAAAGACCCTGGGGAAGCTCTGTAAACGATGAGGAAATGTCATCCATCAGAGCATGAATATACCTCCCCAGGATACAGGTTGCATTGGTGGCTTTTAACGCCAGACTGCAGGACGAAAAAAATTTCTTCGACTGCGCCTCTAGCTTCTTTGAATCTCTGTCCCCAGGCACCGTCGGGAAAGAACCAGGCGCTGACTTGGCTGAACAGAAGGCCTGCACCACCAAGCTCTCCGGCGTAGGGTGCCTAGATAGAAACCCAGGGTCAGTCGGAGCCGCCCGATACCTCCTGGCCACGGCTCTGTGAACTGCTGGGGAAGATGCCGGCCTCTTCCACACCTCTATCACCGGATCCAGCAGAGCGTCATTAAATGGCAACAGAGGCTCCGCCGCAGCTGAGGCCGGATGTAGCACCTCTGTTAAAAGGTTTTGTTTAGCCTCCACCACCGGCAAAGGCAGGTCCAAAAAACTAGCTGCCTTCCGTACCACTGCATGAAAGGAAGCAGCCTCCTCAGTATACTCCCCCGGGGACGAAAGATCCCACTCAGGGGAAGTGTCCAGCCCACTGGCCGACTCCAGTCCACGCAGCCCATCACCCGAGTCCTCTAGCTCTCCTTCCTCCAGGGCTCGTTGGTACTCCTGCTCTTCTAATACACAGAGAGCACGTCTCCTGGAATGAAGTCGCTGTTCAATACGCGGAGTCGACAATGCCTCCGCCGAAGTCGAAGATCGGCGCCGATCTTCAGAAGCCACCGACGCCGCGTCCGGCGCCACAGGTAACTTCGGCGCCGACAAAAGAGCAGCTGAAGCAGATGGACCCACCGGAGTCACAGGCCGAAATCCCGACTTCGACGTCGACGGGATGGAAATCCCCGGGGCCAATCCTTCTGAAGCCACCGGAGCGGCCACCGGCGCCGACACTGGCACCGAGCCCACGTTCCCAAAAGGGAGAAAGGGCATAAAGGGTGCCGGCCGAAGAGGCGCAGGATCACCCAAAGAAAAGGCCAAAGGCCCAGCCGGAGCACTCCCTGGAGCCATCTGTTGGAAGATGGCATACATCGCATTCAAGAATGCGGAACTATCGGCTCCAGGGGTGGGAAAAGCCGGATACTGAGGTGCCTGTCTCGGAGGCGACCCCGACGCCGGCCTCGGCGTCTGCGCCGGAGAAAACACCTGAGGCTCCAATACCTCAATC
Source organism: Pleurodeles waltl (assembly GCF_031143425.1). Lineage (NCBI taxonomy): Eukaryota > Metazoa > Chordata > Amphibia > Caudata > Salamandridae > Pleurodeles > Pleurodeles waltl. The sequence goes on along the minus strand of NC_090449.1, from coordinate 743,913,114 downwards.
ACCGACGCCTGTCCAGGTGAAGTCGGAGACGCCGGAGAGGGCAACGGCGTCGAAGGATGCGGCGTAACCGTGGGACTGACCTCCCATGTCCTTCGGCGCCGATCCGAAGACCTGGAACGAGTCTCCTTCGAATGACGCCGAGATTCTCTACGGCGCCGGGAGTCTCGATGACGCCGATGTCTTGGAGAAGACTTCTTGTGATGCTTCTCCTTCGATTTAGCCATAAACAGCTTCGCCTCACGTTCCTTGAGGGCCTTTGGATTCATGTGCTGGCATGAATCACAAGTCGAGACGTCGTGGTCGGAGCTCAAACACCAAAGGCAATCGGAATGAGGATCCGTCACCGACATCTTGCCTCCACACTCACGACAAGGCTTAAATCCAGACTTTCTCTGCGACATTATTACCACAGCGAAAGACTACGCAGCAAAAATACACTGTAACCGCAAGAGTAACAGTTGCTCCCTCGAAGATAACCGTTTCGAATGCACGGAAAAAAGGGAACTGACGTCCGCACGTCGTCGAGGACCTCTTATTGCCTGTATGACGTCAGACGGCGTCGCGTGGGCTAGAGTGACGTCCTCGTCGACGTGCAGAGACTAGTAAGAAGATTTCCGTCGAATGCTGGCGCCATGGGAGTATTCATTAGGTGAGGAATCCACAGGTAGTTGTATCCATCAGAAAAGCCTGTTCTCTACACATTATGACTGTAGCTGTATCCAGGCTGCAGGGATGACTGACTCCAAATTGATTAGTTAGGGGATGGGTGCCTTCGAGCATGCTCTTGGTTAGAACATTCTTAATCAGTTTCTTTATCATCATACAGAATTAGGGAACAAAGACTGTTGATCTTAGAAATCCTGCACAAAAGGAGACTCTAAAGAAGAGTGAATGCCAAGTTTAAGGACTTAATCTTTAGTGCAACAAGATTGACAATTTACTGCACTTCAGTGCAGCAACCTAGAGATCATGGAATAATTTAGATTCATCCAGTAGACGTTGGTGGCAGAAGTAGGGTGTCATTCTGGTCTCCTACCATGCTCCAAATGGCCAATGAGGTCAAGACCCGAGTTATTTCAACTCTGTTCTGTGCCATTTTTATGACACAGGACATCAGAGGAGTAAGTCTGTCTTGGAGCTTTTGACACTTAACTGAATGTTACCTGAAGACGATGAGCAATTTTGCCCCATATATACTAGGAGAATTTTTGGACATAAAATGTTATGGTATTCCATGGTCTTTCTTGTTGGAGATTATTTCTCTATCCATCATTCTATTTTGCCTCCACTTCTAATTTTGCTCCATTACTTAAGGTGTGGAAGACAGTAATATACGCTTTAAGTAGGTGCATAGTACGATACCGCATTTATTTATAACTTGAAATATGTTATTTGTATGGCCTTTGGCCTGTCCAGTGGTAGGCCAAGCCCAATAAACAGATTTTGAAAAGAAAAATCTAGTGGAATGATTTATGTGATGGGGGAAAGTTGAGCGAAGAGAAGTCTCAGGCTGAAAGGAAATGATGAAGAGGACCACGTTCTCTACGTCATGGCAGAATTAGTTACTGAGGTGTTTGCCTTTGTCTATGGACGGATTTCCAAATGAAGGGTGAGATGCTAATTTCATAAGTTCACAGCAAAATAATTGCTATAGCTAGTTGGGACAGGGATGTTAAACGTTATGAGTCTAGCTATTTATTAAAAGTAAATTCGAACAAATAGGCTAGTGATGCTTCTGGGAAAGCATGTGATGTACTGATGCAATAATCAAAGTACATAATGGATTAATACAATCTAATTTTGTATGGAATACATTTTCAATATATTACATGTACCTATTCAAAAACAGCCCCTGTGGAAAAATGGAAAATGTCACTTACCCAGTGTACATCTGTTTGTGGCATGAGACGCTGCAGATTCACATGCTTTGCACATCCCGCCATCTAGTGTTGGGCTCGGAGTGTTACAAGTTGTTTTTCTTCGAAGAAGTCTTTCAAGTCACGAGATCGAGGGACTCCTCCCCTTTCGGCTCCATTGCGCATGGGCGTCGACTCCATTTTAGATTGTTTTCCCCGCAGAGGGTGAGGTAGGAGTTGTGTATTATAGTAATAGTGCCCATGCAATGGAGTAAACATGTATGTACATAATGTAGTTTAAAGTGCTATATTTACAAATTTACAAATGTTCAAGATCAACTTCGAAACTGCTACAGGCTCCCGGGGAGGCGGGTGGGCGCATGTGAATCTGCAGCGTCTCATGCCACGAACAGATGTACACTGGGTAAGTGACATTTTCCGTTCGATGGCATGTGTAGCTGCAGATACACATGCTTTGCATAGACTAGTAAGCAGTTATCTCCCAAAAAGCGGTGGTTCAGCCTGTAGGAGTTGAAGTTGTTTGAAAGAAAGTTCGTAGTACTGCTTGTCCTACTGTGGCTTGTTGTGCTGTTAACACATCCACGCAGTAGTGCTTGGTAAACTTATGAGGCGTAGACCATGTGGCTGCCTTACATATTTCAGTCATTGGAATGTTTCCTAGAAAGGCCATGGTAGCACCTTTCTTTCTAGTTGAGTGTGCCCTCGGTGTAATAGGCAGTTCTCTTTTTGCTTTGCGATAACAGGTTTGAATGCATTTAACTATCCATCTAGCAATGCCTTGTTTGGAAATTGGATTTCCTGTATGAGGTTTTTGGAAAGCAACAAATAATTGTTTTGTTTTCCTAATTTGTTTTGTTCCGTCAATGTAGTACATTAACGCTCTTTTGATGTCTAATGTATGTAGTGCTCTCTCAGCTACAGAATCTGGCTGTGGGAAGAACACTGGTAGTTCTACTGTTTGATTCAAGTGGAACGGTGATATGACTTTTGGTAAAAATTTAGGATTTGTCCGTAGAACTACTTTATGCTTGTGTATTTGAATAAATGGTTCTTGTATGGTAAATGCTTGGATTTCACTGATTCTTCTTAGAGATGTGATGGCAATTAGAAATGTAACTTTCCATGTTAAATATTGCATTTCACATGAGTGCATGGGCTCAAAAGGTTGCCCCATGAGTCGTGTTAAGACAATGTTGAGGTTCCATGAAGGAACTGGTGGTGTTCTTGGTGGTATAATTCTTTTTAGGCCTTCCATAAAAGCTTTTATGACTGGTATCCTAAACAGTGAAGATGAGTGGGTAATTTGCAGGTAAGCTGAGATTGCGGTAAGATGTATCTTAATGGATGAAAAAGCTAGTTTTGACTTTTGCAAATGTAGCAAGTAGCTTACGATGTCTTTAGCAGATGCGTGTAAGGGTTGAATTTGATTATTATGGCAATAATAAACAAACCTTTTCCACTTATTTGCATAGCAATGTCTAGTGGTTGGTTTTCTAGCTTGTTTTATGACTTCCATACATTCTTGTGTAAGGTGTAAGTGTCCGAACTCTAAGACTTCAGGAGCCAAATTGCTAGATTCAGCGATGCTGGATTGGGGTGTCTGATCTGTTGATTGTGTTGAGTTAACAGATCTGGTCTGTTTGGTAGTTTGATATAAGGCACTACTGAAAGCTCTAGTAGTGTTGTATACCACGGTTGTCTTGCCCAAGTTTGTGCTATGAGTATGAGTTTGAGTTTGTTTTGACTCAACTTGTTTACTAGATATGGAAGGAGTGGGAGAGGGGGAAAAGCGTATGCAAATATCCCTGACCAACTCATCCGTAACGCATTGCCCAGAGACTGATCTTGTGGGTACCTGGATGCGAAGTTTTGGCATTTTGCGTTTTCTTTTGTTGCAAACAGGTCTATTTGTGGTGTTCCCCAATTTTGGAAGTAAGTGTGTAGTACTTGGGGATGAATCTCCCATTCGTGGATCTGTGGGTGATCCTGAGAGAGATTGACTGCTAATTGATTCTGTATCCCTGGAGTGAACTGTGCTATTAGGCGAATGTGGTTGAGTATCGCCCAATGCCATATTTTCTGTGTCAGGAGACACAACTGTGTTGAGTGTGTTCCTCCCTGTTTGTTTAGGTAATACATTGTTGTCATGTTGTCTGTTTTGACAAGAATGTGTTTGTGGCTTATTATTGGTTGAAATGCTTTTAACGCTAGAAATACTGCCAATAGTTCTAAGTAATTTATGTGAAACTGTTTTTGCCGAGAGTCCCATTGTCCCTGAATGCTGTGTTGATTGAGGTGTGCTCCCCACCCTATCATGGAGGCATCTGTAGTTATTACGTATTGAGGCACTGGGTCTTGAAAAGGCCGCCCTTGGTTTAAATTTATATTGTTCACCATTGAAGCGAGGTGTATGTTTGGCGGTCTATCAACACTAGATCTAGAAGTTGACCCTGTGCTTGTGACCATTGTGATGCTAGGCACTGTTGTAAGGGCCGCATGTGCAATCTTGCGTTTGGGACAATGGCTATGCATGAGGACATCATGCCTAGGAGTTTCATTACTATTTTGACTTGTATTCTTTGGTTTGGATACATGTGAAATGCCTGTACTCTTTGTGGACTTGGAGTGGCAATCGCTTTTGCTGTGTCGATTGTTGCCCCGAAGTACTGCTGTGTTTGACACGGCTGAAGGTGTGACTGTGTAGTTGATTGAGAAACCTAGTTTGTGTAGGGTTTCTATGACGTACTTTGTGTGTTGTAAACACCGTTCTAGTGTGTTGGTTTTGATTAACCAATTGTCTAGGTACGGGAACACATGTATTTGCTGCCTTCTGATATGCGCAGCTCCTACTGCCAGGTATTTTGTAAAAACTCTTGGTGCAGTTGTTATTCCGAATGGCAACACCTTGAATTGGTAATGTACCCCTTGGAATACAAATCTTAGGTACTTTCTGTGTGAAGGATGTATTGGTATATGGAAATATGCATCCTTTAGGTCTAGTGTTGTCATCTAGTCTTGTTGTTTGAGCAGTGGGATTACGTCTTGTAATGTCACCATGTGAAAGTGGTCTGATTTGATGTAGGTATTTAATGTTCTGAGATCTAATATAGGTCTCCGTGTTTTGTCCTTTTTGGGTATGAGAAAGTACAGAGAGTAAACTCCTGTTCCTTTCTGTTGAATTGGTACTAATTCTATTGCTCCTTTTTGTATCAATGCCTGGACCTCTAGTCCTAGAAGATCCATGTGTTGTTTTGACATATTGTGTGTTTTCGGTGGAACGTTTGGAGGGAATTTGAGAAATTCTATGCAATAACCATGCTGGATAATTGCCAGTACCCAAGTGTCTGTTATCTCCTCCCAATGTTTGTAAAAATTGCTTAGTCTCCCCCCACTGGTGTCATGTGTTGGGGATTTGTGACTTGGAAGTCACTGCTTGTTTTGAGGAGCTTTGGAACTTCTCTCTATTCTTTTGGCATTGTCCCCCTCTATATTGTCCCCGAAAACTTCCCTGCTGATATTGACTTTAATAAGTGGGCCTTGTTTGTGAGGTTGTGGGTTCTGTAGCTTGTCCTCGAAACCCCCCTCTAAACTGTGTTTTGCGAAATGTGCCTCTGCTCTGTGGGGAGTAGAGTGCCCCCATGGCTTTGGCCGTATCAGTGTCTTTAAGTTTTTCTATAGCAGTGTCCACCTCCGGCCCAAACAACTGCTGTCCATTAAAAGGCATATTCAGCACGGCTTGTTGTATTTCCGGCTTGAATCCTGACGTACGCAACCATGCGTGTCTCCTTATTGTTACTGCAGTATTTACTGTCCTTGCAGCTGTATCTGCTGCATCCATTGCTGACCGTATCTGATTATTTGAGATACTTTGTCCTTCCTCCACCACTTGTTGTGCCCTTTTTTGGAACTCTTTGGGTAAGTGTTCTATGAAATGCTGCATTTCGTCCCAATGAGCCCTATCATATCTTGCCAGAAGTGCTTGTGAGTTGGCAATGCGCCATTGGTTTGCTGCTTGTGCTGCAACCCTTTTCCCTGCAGCATCAAATTTGCGACTCGCCTTGTCTGGAGGTGGTGCGTCTCCCGAGGTGTGAGAGTTTGCTCTCTTGCGAGCTGCCCCTACTACCACAGAGTCCAGTGTTAATTGCTGCGTGATATACACAGGATCTGTAGGCGGTGGCTTGTACTTTTTCTCCACCCTTGGAGTTATGGCCCTGCCCTTCACAGGCTCCTGAAACACCTGTTTGGAGTGTTTTAGCATTCCAGGTAGCATAGGTAAGCTCTGGTATTGGCTATGAGTGGAGGATAGTGTATTAATCAAAAAGTCATCCTCACTCGGTTCTGCATGCAAGGTGACATTATGAAAAGCTGCTGCCCTTGAGACCACCTGCGTGTAGGATGTACTGTCCTCAGGTGGGGACGGTCTTGCTGGGTAACAGTCTGGGCTGTTATCCGATACTGGCGCATCATAAAGGTCCCATGCATCGGGATCGTCCTGACTCATTGCAGTATGTGTTGGGGATTGCATCAGTGGTGGAGTGACTACCGGTGATGTGTGCATTGATGGTGGTGGAGATGGAGGCGGAGTTGTCTGTCTTGCCGCCTGTGGCTGCTTGTCCTTTTCTTGAAAGGCAAGTCTTCTTTTCATCTTAATTGGGGGAAGAGTGCTTATCTTCCCTGTGTCCTTTTGAATGTGGAGCCTCCTTTGAGTGTAGTCTGGCTCCATTGATTCTAGTTCTTGTCCGAACTTATGTCCTTGCATTTGGGAGGACAATCCCTGTTCCTCTGTGTAGGAACCTGATTTCGGTTCCGAGGCTGGATGTTTCGGAATGGAAACCTTTTCGGTAGCCTTTTTCGGCTCCGACGACACTTTCTTTATTTTCGGCGTCGTGATCTCTCGGTGCCGACCCATTTCGGTGCCGCTGTCTCAGTGCCGAACTTGCTCGGAGCCGCTGTCTCGGGCTCGAGATTGCTGTGTGCCGGTATCTCGACCGGAGTCGGATGACTTCGACACAAGCGTGCCCTTTTTCGGTGCCGATGATCGGTCACCTATTTTACGGGTTAAGCCATGGCCTGTTGGCGGTGGCGTCCCCTGGGCTTTTGTGGTCTTCTCGTGAGTTTTATGTTTTGACGTCTTACTCACGGTTTTCGGCGTTTCTTCGGGATCGAGCACGTCCGAGTCCGACTCCTGGATGGAGAAGCTTTCCTCTTCCTCCTCCAAATGCCTTTGTCCTGTCGGCGCCGACGCCATTTGCAGTCTTCTCGCTCTTCGGTCTCTTAATGTCTTCCTCGACCGAAACGCTCGACAGGCTTCACAATTATCTTCTTTGTGTTCTGGAGACAAACACAAGTTACAGACCAGGTGCTGATCTGTATACGGATACTTGTTGTGACATTTTGGGCAGAAGCGGAATGGGGTCCGTTCCATCAGCCTTGAAGAGACACGTGGCCGGGCCGACCAGGCCTCGACGGGGGATCGAAAAAACCCCGAAGGGCCACCGGAGCTCTTCAAAAGTCAGTGTCGATCTGTAGTAACTAACCCGATACCGAACGCAAACAATACCGTCGAATTTTCACAAATTCTAACTAACTTTCCGAACCGAACACGGAGCGAAAAGGAACACGTCCGAACCCGATGGCGGGAAAAAAACAATCTAAGATGGAGTCGACGCCCATGCGCAATGGAGCCGAAAGGGGAGGAGTCCCTCGATCCCGTGACTCGAAAGACTTCTTCGAAGAAAAACAACTTGTAACACTCCGAGCCCAACACTAGATGGCGGGATGTGCAAAGCATGTGTATCTGCAGCTACACATGCCATCGAACATAAAAATATAAAAACATAAAACATTCACTAATCACATACATTTAAGGCAGAATGTGGTGAGGGGCCCCCGAGATGCCCATAACTCAGATTCCTAGTCTTTAGGAGGTGGATAGCTGCTGCATCCCACAGTACCTTCCTGCACATGGACATATGAGGCTAACCATGGAGACAGGGAGGTGCACATTGAAGAGGTGTCAATCCATGTGGGAATGCAGAAAATGTGAATATGTTCTGAAACTAGCGAGCTTATAGTTGGGGATCAAAAACGGTGACATTACTGAAAAAGCGAAGTTAATATTACTGACCTTATCAAAGTACTTTCAGAAAATGACAGTGTAATGTTTGAGGACAAATTACGTTTATTCATGAAAAAAATAAAAGCTGAATTTAAATACAATTTAAGCATGCTTGCTAAAATTGACATTTATATTTTGATTTAAATGTGTTCTTTCCAAACCATTTCAGTTGAAATTCGAATGATATTTCACGTGGAACTAGGGACACTTTGCTTGTGTTTCGTCCTCTTCTACTTGACGCTAGTGGACATTTTCAGGCTGATCAGGTAATTATTTGAATCAGACAGTAGTGGCAGTTCCTGATTTTCATTGCTGGGTTTTCAAGACCTTGTTCGCTCCGTAATTATGGTATTAAAGGTCTGAACCTATTAAAAAAAAGTGCTGCTCTAAAGGCCATATTTGGCGTCTACGACTGTTGTAACATGAATACTGCCTGATCGTGTAAAATCTAACCAGAAGGAAAGCTTTCTGTCTAATGACTTCGATATTGAGATTTACACAAAGATTCTTTTTCCCATCCTGCATCTTCCAGATAGACTCTAAATCATCGTACATGGGAGGTAACAAAAGCAGATGGCGCAGAGTGGGATGATGAAAGGAAGCAGGAGTGAGCGCAGGAGCGAGGAGTGATGCTCCTACATTTACTACATTGTAGGAGGCGATGATCGTGCACACCCATGTTTTCTGATATAAACATGAAACCTCGGGCTTTTAAGGCAGTTGTGTTGAGGAAATGCGCCATTTCTCTTAATTTTTCTAAAGCTCCTCGGGTCAGCTAAGCCCACTACTTAGCTCACCATCCCTTTAAAAAACGCCCCAAAAAGTTCAGAGTCGCCTGGCAGCTACTGGTGTGTTAATATTTATTGAATGTCTCTTAGAAAGTTCCAAAAAAGCACTCGAGGTTTTCATACATTTGGGAGTAACCGACTGTACTCTACAACACACAACTAACCTACCTTTTATCAAAAAGTGTGGACTGCACCAAGAGATGATAGAAGAGTGGTTGTGGCCGTGCGGGGTGCTTGTCTCAAACACCATGGAAATCTTGCTAGCTCACTAATCCTAACCCTAACTGTTCAGTAAGAGTGTATTTTGTGATAATGTGAGTTTGTTTCACGCGTAGGAGGAAACGGTGCAAATGTTAACGAGGCAACAACAGACATGTCTAGGGCGCGTGGCCTCCACTCAAACGGCTCTTATTGCACTTGTGTCTCGCCTGATATACACTACACACGACATACTCGTGTAAGACCCACATTCTTATATTCTAAGAGCATCAGATCATATCTGGTATGTTTTCAGCAGCTGCTTTAATTTGGCATGCTTAAATGAAAGTATTCTATTTCATATTGCTAATCAGACTGACGGACACCAGACTGAGTTCTGCATAAGCGCAAAAGAACGAAAATGAGTGTAAAATATAACCCCATAGTGTAATATGAACGAGTACTTTGAGCCAGACGTGACTGGTTCTTTTATGAGTAAAATCACCTTAACATGTGTTTGCACATTTAGGTCATAATTGTACTCCATTTTGTCGGCTACCAGATGCAATAGGGAGCAGACTAACTTGGGCTTCCACTCTAGAGAGGTGCTGACACTTAATACATATTTTCTGAAACGATGTCAAAAAAATGATTTTTGATGACCTTTTAAACTTTCATCTGGAAATCTAGATAGTCATATCTAAATCACCTCTTTCTATAACTAAATGGCCACGTGAAACCCTCAGGATTCTGCAGTGGAGAGAGAGAGACATAATGTATTTATAAACCTTCTAACGTGCAGTAATCAGTAATAAGACAGACATAGCCTAAGCTGAAATCTAAAAATGTTTTAGTTTCTCAATCCGGGCCAGAATGGGAACCCAAAGCAGTCCTGGCAAATTTTGTGAGACCCCCCCCCCCCCGCTCCGCCCATAAAGTACATAGAGAGGGTGTCTGACCACTACAATCGGACTCGAGCCCCGCCCCCTCCCCCCAAAGAAAATTTGGGGGGGAAATGGCAGAATCTGTGACTTCAACTACACATTTTCAACATATATTCAATTGTATTTGTTTTTGAAGCATAGTAAATTCTGACTTTATAGAGCACCAGGATATGGCAACCTTTATCGGGGCTCTTCAAAGATTCCCTCAACCTCTAACAGTGCCTCTCATTTCACCATAGCTCCTCTCGCATGTATTTCATTTGTTTTACACAGCGTGGGTTGTTGGAGCACTTTACATCACACAAACAGGCATTAAATTATACATGTGAAAAACAGTGTATAGAAATTATTATGTAAGACAAAGAGGACTAAAGGTGTAGAATTTACAAAACATCCATACTGGTACAGACATTTTAAGAGTGCTTGGTCTGGGAAAGCATAAGATTCGGAACGTAACTCAGTGGTTAGGGTTGACCTTACTAATAGTTTATTTCTATTCAAACAAACCCACGGGGGGAAACAATTTCTAACCTGTACCATGCAGTTTGCAAGCAGCTCTTTGATGGCACTTCATAGCCCACTGTGCTAGACTGATTGTAACCTAACTGCACTGTAACCAAATGGTCTGAGTGACAAAAGCAGTATCACACTGAGCGATGCACGTAAAATACTGGCCTGTGAACTGCATGTATAGGTTCTTTGCAGCAGGCATGTTAACCCTCAGCGGTACCTTAGATGAGTGAAAACTGCCAAATGACAAAACTCGCATCTCTCTCCAGCAGGTACATTAATCACCAGTTATCTTAACACTTTTATTGTTGCCTGAAAAAGGATGGATATATAAGGTACTGTGCAGTGCTTTTAAAATTGCTGCAGAACCAGACCCCCCCCCCCCAAGTAACAACAGCACCCCACCACCCCTTCCAGCCTCCCAGGGAAACGCCTGTCTGGCCTTTTTCTCATTACACTATGTTGTGTTTAGGTCTCACCTACATAGGACATGTACTGTGCTACCAGACATCATGCATACAATTCAATGGGCTTACATCCTCCCCACAGCATACCCATTAGTTATTTTTGTTGTCACTCGCATTGACAATCTTTCGATTACCTACGTCCCATAAGTTTCCCTTTCTTTCTTGTGTTAGCTTCTGGAGCATGGGCTAAGTAGGTGTTCTGCCTCATATTTTTGCAACACACTATGTTTTATTTTATAAACGTTTCAGTATTATTCCTGGACGTGCAATGTGCGTTCCTTCTTTAAACCCAGACATACGACTTATTTATGTTGCTTTAACTCTTTGTCGTCTCAATGACTCTATAGTTACTTGCAACCACAACTGTTCTCCTCTGTGCCACTCCATTTTGTGCCACTCCAAGACACTCAGTCCCACTCTACATCAATCTACTCTATGCCACTACACTGTACTCTACACCACTTTGCGCCACCCCACTCAGCTCTATGACACTCTACCCCACTCAATGCCACTCTGCGGTACTCTACACCACTCCAACCAAAGCCACTTCACAACAATCAACGCTATTCTAGACCATTCTACTGTGAGTGAGCCCACTAACATTTAGCCCTATGAACAATAGCCACGCTGTTGTACAACGTGGCTAAAAGACATTGGCAAAGCCAATAGCTCTCAACGTACTTGTAGCACGGCAGAAAGCAGTCAAGTGGTTAGCATTTCATTCAAGGTGAGAGTTATTACTAAAAAGAAAAAAAGTTAATTTAATCAACGGCATGTTTACACGATACACCTCCCCAGCTTCTAATCAGCATCAATCACAACCAAATAGTGTTGGACATATATGGAACAATATGAAAGTTTACTGCTTTACAACCTGAAGACGCATTTTATTTAACACGTTCTAATCCCTGCATGGCATTTTACCATTTAACAACAACATTATGGAGTTGACATAGAGGACCAAAAATTATGTTTTTGTTTTCTCTTTTCTGCACAGATCGCTGATAGACAGGACCACTGGAATTATGTGTTTTTGCGGCTGCCACGTTTTTCAGATAATTATGGATTTGCAGCAATTACTAAATAAACCATTGTATTTTGCATAACCTACAAATTGTAACAAAAAATAATTTCTAGTTCGAATAAATTAAAAATTACAAAACAGCAAAAGCCCTTTGCAAAGATTGACTGCTCATCCTTCTGTTGTGTATTGCTTTATTTGGGAGTTCAAAAGGTTCTAATGACGTGAAACATTAGTGCAGACGGCTTTAAAGTGAATAACGGAGAAAATAATTAAGCAAAACTCACAAAATGACCAGCATAATGCCTCATATTTTATTGTCGCATAACTCAGTAAATCCTGCAGCATAATTTGGTCTCCCCCTGCCGCATAATTCCAGGGCCCTGCAGCTAGGCAATGGAAGAGACTTCAATGCGTCAGTAGAATGGGCAGACAACAGTAGTCCACCTGTAACCTTTTGAAATGAGCTGCTGATAGAGTGGAACTGGAAACCAAAGGCGGTTCTAAACTGCAAAAGGCTATGATTAGAATTGGGTCATGCAAGCAAAGTTGGGTCATGGCAGCCCACCTTGCTCTTACAGCAGCCCTCTAGCTTTCAGAACCGCAGGGAAATGCCAAAGTCTTGAGACTGGAGACTCCGACACTAGAGGTGGGCAGGAGACACTTGACTTCCCCAGAGAGTGAGAGCAGACAACTACGCCTTGATAGTCAAGTTGGTGCAGGTGGCAGGCTCAGTCCTCCATACTGTGGCACACTGCGAATTCCTTATTGTTAACGCCACTACCAGAAAACCATCAGTATGCTCACCATTGAAAAGCACGCACAGACATGTTATCTATAAGCATTCAGTTCCTACACAACCTTCATGAGGTCTGAGCCTTTCACATGAACGACCCAATAAGACAGCCCCTCTTTCTACAGGCTCAAATCGCTGCCCTCCATTAGCACTTCAAAATCATTGCAATATTTAACATCAAGAGCTGATGAACTCCAAGATAAGTGGCTCCATATAAAGCGTATAAAAGGGTTACTTTGATATCGCTAGCATTTACAATCTAATGAGAATCTGGGTAAATCTGTATTCTACAAATTAATGTCTTGTTAAAGGAATCTCTTCTTAAGGTGTGTGAATTATACTTCAGCCCCTAAAATAATGTTTGTGCAAAACAATCTGTAATGATTGGACCAGCAGAAGAGGAAACCGGTAAATACAGGGAAATTTCATCCGAATTGTAAGCATATTAAGGTGAAAAATGAAACAAATAAAATCTAAAAAACGAGGGAGGAGGCAACTTACATTCAGATTCACCATAAAGTATCCAGTCTCTGTCTGTCCCACTGATTCAAGAACACAAAATATCTGCACAAAGGGAGCAAGTAATGGGAGTATTGAAGGGTTACCAAAATAAATACTTGGCAGAGTGGGTTCAACTTAATTCCAAAGTATCAAAGAATCTTCTACGGACATCCTTATTGGACACATATGGCACTGCTGGTATTGATGGAGTTCTGCTGGTGCATCTTCCCAAGTCAACAGGGTTGGGCTAGTGGAGTGACATCAGAAATACATTTTAAGAAAGATATATATAGGAGGAAGACTTTGAGACCATGTGTATAACTGGGCATCAGGTAGGTGAGACAGTTCTCAGCCATGTTGGTGCATGAAAGAGGCAGGTACCGATAGCTAAGAGAAATGCAGGACTCAGTGGGCCTCTGGTCTTCCTTCTGTCCCCAGGGGAGAGATTTGCTGAGTGACCAGTTGGAGTGTACCACAACCAGTTTCAGGCTTGAGTCTTGGAACTACCATAGTCACAACAGCCATCTTTTCAACTTAACCCCAAGAAACATGGTGCACAAATAGGAAAAGATGTGGTATGTCCTGGAGAAACTGAACTGATGTCATATCAAAGGATGTCCAGAAGGAGCAGCAAATGACTAGCGGTGATGGTAACTTTAGAAGTGTAATGCATAACAAAACCGAGGTTACAACACAGGTCATTTGAGCAGTGGAGATGCAACTGGAGAAAATGACATCGACAGACATGGGGTCCATGATGCCTCCGAAGAAAAGAGTACCTCTCTTTGTAGAACAACCAACAAGTAATATTACGCAGCTAGAAAGGCACACTGGGTGTAAAATCTAAGACTTCAAAATGGAAGTAGACTGGCACAAGTTCATCTTCTAGTTAATTCTCCCGCACTACAGTGCGATAAACAGCTCCAAACATTGGCAACAGTGACCATAGACCTAAGAGATCTTGTGGGAGAGGAGTGGTAAGTGGTTCTTCAAACATTCAGATTATCAACAAATGTGTCAAGAAATGGAGAGACTGCTAGCCATTCTCAAATGTGATTGGGATGGTGGTGAACCATACCTTTCATATAATCCCTTTTACCAACTACATTATGCTTTCCTCAACTTGCATTTTCGAACTTTCGGCATAGTTGAGGAGACTAATGACAGGATGGATACCTCATTAGGTGGTCTGCTTCAGCCCTATAAGAATTATGTACCAGCAAACGCTTGTGAACCAATGTCAATTTCTTCATTTCCTGCATTTAACATCTTTAGCAACTTTTCTCTTACCAAAAACACCAAACAGTGAGGCTTACAGAGCTAACTTCCCTGACAGATCCATTTCCAAAGCTGTCATTATCGGGTGGTTCCCAATTTTCCTTTCTTCTCTGCCTTTTGTCTCGCACTCACTCTGAAAGCCGAGAAACCCATTTCACTCAGATAACAGCAGGTACACATGGGATATGTTTGTCTTCCAGCTCAGCTGTGCCAGTTTAAAGAGAGAATATATTAACTCGCACATGACCGTTATACATTGTAATTGCATTTATGTAGCGCCTACTGGCCCTGACAAAGGGTTGAATCATTTTATAGTGGATAGTACACCGTGTATGTGTTTGAGGTGCAACTGTTGTAATAAAAGTGGTTTGCAAAACTCCCAAATGCTCCACAGTGATAGGACCAGAGCCTATCCAAAATCTACATGAATAAATATTTAGCATTTGAAGGTGGATTTTAAAGCCCCCAATGCTCACAACAAATCAACTGCCCCATATCACTTAGCTACCATTCTGGTGTAATTCCGTCCAGCGGTTTTGGCTGCAGGTGTGTCTAAAGACTCCATGGGGAAATAACATGGGAAACACCCTTTTTTGACCCCTCCTTTTTTCTCGACCCCTGCTTGACGGATCATTTCAAAACTTTCCATGCACAAGACTCTAGAGGGCACTCTTTTGGAAAATGTTGTCAAGATTCCTCTAACTGTGCTAAAGATATGGGCAAGTCAAAAAACGTTTTTTTCCTATTGAAGCTAGGTCCTAACAATAATTAACTACTGGTGACAAGTAGGTTTTTAAATGTATATAAATATATATATATTATATATATATATATATATATGGAAAATGTCACTTACCCAGTGTACATCTGGTTGTGGCATGATACGCTGCAGATTCACATGCTGTGCATTATCCTGCCATCTAGTGTTGGGCTTGGAGTGTTACAAGTTGTTTTTCTTCGAAGAAGTCTTCTCGAGTCACGAGACCGAGGGACTCCTCCCTTTCGGCTCCATTGCGCATTGGGAGTCGACTCCATCTTAGATTGTTTTCCCCGCAGAGGGTGAGGTAGGAGTTGTGTATATAGTAAAGGTGCCCATGCGATGGAGTAAATATGCATGTACATAATGTGTATAAAACTAATAAGTATTTACAAAATTTACAAATTTACAGGTTTTATTCAACTTAAAACAGCTACAGGCTCCCGGGGAGGCAGGAGGGTGCATGTGAATCAGCAGCGTCTCATGCCACGAACAGATGTACACTGGGTAAGTGACATTTTCCGTTCGATGGCATGTGTAGCTGCAGATACACATGCTGTGCATAGACTAGTAAGCAGTTATCTCCCCCCAAAAGCGGTGGCTTAGCCTGTAGGAGTTGAAGTTGTCTGAAATAATGTTTGTAGTACAGCCTGTCCTACTGTGGCTTGTTGTGTTGTTAACACATCTACACAGTAATGTTTTGTGAATGTATGAGGCGTAGACCATGTGGCTGCCTTACAGATTTCTGTCATAGGTATATTTCCTAGAAAGGCCATTGTGGCGCCTTTCTTTCTAGTGGAGTGTGCCTTTGGCGTAATAGGCAGGTCTCTCTTTGCTTGAACATAGCAAGTTTGAATACATTTCACTATCCATCTGGCAATGCCCTGTTTGGATATTGGATTTCCTGCATGAGGTTTTTGGAAGGCTACAAGCAATTGTTTTGTCTTGCGAAATTGTTTTGTCCTATCAATGTAATACATTAGTGCCCTTTTGATGTCTAATGTATGTAAGGCTCTTTCGGCTACCGAGTCTGGTTGCGGAAAAAAGACTGGAAGTTCCACTGTTTGGTTTAGGTGGAACAGTGATATAACTTTTGGTAAAAATTTGGGATTTGTGCGTAGAACCACTTTATATTTGTGTATTTGTATAAAGGGTTCTTGTATAGTGAATGCTTGTATTTCACTTACTCTTCTAAGAGATGTGATAGCTATTAGGAAGGCTACTTTCCAGGTTAAGTATTGCATCTCACAAGAGTGCATGGGTTCAAATGGTGGACCCATGAGTCGTGTTAATACAATATTGAGGTTCCATGAGGGAACTGGTGGTGTTCTCGGGGTATGATTCTCTTTAGACCCTCCATAAATGCTTTGATGACTGGGATTCTAAAGAATGATGTTGAATGTGTAATCTGCAGATATTGCTGTGAGATGTATTTTAATGGAGGAAAAAGCTAGCTTCGATTTTTGTAAGTGTAATAAGTAGCTTACAGTGTTTTTTGCGGACGCATGTAGTGGTTGAATTTGATTATTATGGCAGTAATAAACAAATCTTTTCCAATTATTTGCGTAACAATGTCTTGTAGTAGGTTTTCTAGCTTGTTTAATGACCTCCATACATTCTTGTGTAAGGTCTAAATGTCCAAATTCTAAGACTTCAGGAGCCAGATTGCTAGATTGAGCGATGCTGGATTCGGGTGTCTAATCTGTTGTTTGTGTTGAGTTAACAGATCTGGTCTTTTTGGTAGTTTGATATGAGGTACTACTGACAGATCTAGTAGTGTTGTGTACCATGGTTGGCGAACCCAAGTTGAAGTGTCACCATGTGAAAGTGATCTGATTTGATGTTAAGATTTAGTGTTCTGAGGTCTAATATGGGTCTCGGTGTTTTGTCCTTTTTTGGAATTAGGAAATACAGGGAGTAAACGCCTGTTCCTTTTTGATGGTTGGGTACTAGTTCTATTGCTTCTTTTTGTAACAATGCTTGGACTTCTATTTGTAACAGATCCAAGTGCTGTTTGGACATGCTGTGTGCTCTTGGAGGCACATTTGGTGGTAATTGTAGGAATTCTATGCAATAACCATGTTGGATAATGGCTAGGACCCACGAGTCCGTAGTTATGTCTTCCCAATTTGGGTAATAATCTGTGAGTCTCCCCCCCACAGGTGTTGTGTGTTGGGGGTTTGTGATGTTGGAGTCACTGTTTAGTTTGTGGGGGTTTTTGAGCTTTGGAATTTCCCTCTTGGTTTAGGGAACTGTCCACCCTATATTGTTCCTGAAAACCTCCTCTTTGATATTGACTCTGGTATGTGGGTCTGGCCTGTGAGGTGGAAGGTTCTGTGGGTTGGGCCCGAAACCCCCCTCTAAAGTGTGGCTTCCTAAAAGTGCCTCTGCTTTGTGGGGGAGTAGAGCGCGCCCATGGCTTTGGCCGTGTCAGTGTCTTTCTTTAGTTTGTCTATAGCTGTATCCACCTCCGGCCCAAACAATTGTTGTCCGTTGAAAGGCATATTTAGCACAGCCTGTTGCATCTCTGGCTTCAATCCGGAGGTGCGTAGCCACGCGTGTCTCCGAATGGTGACCGCCGTGTTTACTGTTCTGGCGGCTGTGTCTGCTGAGTCCATAGCCTGTCTTATTTGGTTGTTGGAGATACTTTGGCCCTCCTCTACAACCTGTTGGGCACGCTTCTGGAACTCCTTGGGAAGGTGTTCAATGAAATGTTGCATTTCGTCCCAATGTGCCCTGTCGTATCTTGCCAGTACAGCTTGCGAATTGGCAATTCGCCATTGATTGGCTGCCTGTGCTGCCACCTTTTTGCCTGCTGCATCGAATTTCCAACTTTCTTTGTTGGGTGGTGGTGCGTCCCCAGAAGTTTGTGAGTTTGCCCTTTTCCGGGCCGCTCCTACCACCACTGAATCAGGAGTTAGTTGTTGCGTAATGTAAACAGGGTCCGTAGAGGGAGGTTTATATTTCTTCTCTACCCTAGGTGTGATGGCTCTGCTCTTGACCGGGTCTTGAAACACCTGTTTGGCGTGTTTTAACATGCCTGGTAACACTGGCAAGCTTTGGTATTGGCTATGTGTTGATGACAGGGTATTGAACAAAAAGTCATCTTCTATAGGTTCTGAATGTAGTGCTACGTTATGGAAAGTAGCTGCCCTGGAAACCACCTGCATATAAGCAGTACTGTCCTCTGGCAGTGATGGCCTTGCCGGGTAGCAGTCCAGACTATTATCAGAGACTGGTGCATCGTACAGATCCCAGGCATCTGGGTCATCTTGGCTCATCCCTGTGTGCGTTGGTGACTGCATCATTGGGGGTGTTGCTATTGGGGACAGATGTGGTGAGGGTGGTGGCGATGGCTGTGGGGAAAACTGTGGTGGTGTTTTTTCTTTAACCACCTTTGCTTTTGGCTGCATTTCCGTTTCATGGAATGCGAGCTTCCGCTTCATTTTAATTGGGGGAAGAGTTCTTATTTTCCCAGTGTCTTTTTGTATATGGAGCCTCCTCTGGGTATGGTCTGGCTCTCCCATCTCCAGTTCTTGTCCAGACTTGTGGCCTTGTAGTTGTGAGGAAAGGCCCTGCTCGTCCGTATAGGAGCTTTGTTTCGGCTCAGAGGCTGGGTGTTTCGGCACCGAAACCTTCTCAGCAGTCTTTTTGGGCTCCAAAGAAACCTTTTTAGATTTCGGGGTGCCGATCTCTCGGTGCCGAGTTGGCTCGGAGCCGGTATCTCGGTGCCGAGTATAATCTGAGCCGGTATCTCGACCAGAGTCGGATGTCTTCGGATGCTGCAAGCCCTTTTTCGGTGCCGATGCTTGGTCACGTGCTTTCGGGTAAAGCCATGGCCTGTCGGCGGTGGCGTCCCCTGGGCCTTCATGATTTTCGAGTGAGTTTTTGCCGGGGCTGTTTTACTCATGGTTTGTTGCCTCGTCGGCTGCTCACTCTGGGGCTCGTCTGAGTCCGAATCTGGGATGGAGAATGTCTCCTCTTCTTCGAAGTCGGGGTGTCCGGCCGGTGTCAACACCATTTGAAGCCTTCGAGCTCTCCGGTCGCGCAGCATCTTCTTGGACCGAAATGCCTGACAGGCCTCGCACGTATCCTCTTCGTATTCGGGGGACAAACACAGATTACAGACCAAATGTTGGTCTGTATAAGGATACTTAGCGTGGCATTTGGGGCAGAAGCGGAATGGGGTCCGTACCATGAGCCTTGAAGATGCACGCGGTCGTGCCGACCAGGCCCCGTCGAGGAGTGGAAGCCCCGAAGGGCTGCCGGAGCTCTTCTTTTCTTTGGTGTCGATGTGCTATGACTAACCCGATACTGATCGCAAACAATGCAGTCAAAATTTCTGATTGATAACTATTTTTTCCGAACCGAAACACGGAGCGAAGAGGAACACGTCCGAACCCGATGGCGGAAAGAAAACAATCTAAGATGGAGTCGACGCCCATGCGCAATGGAGCCGAAAGGGGAGGAGTCCCTCGGTCTCATGACTCGAAAAGACTTCTTCGAAGAAAAACAACTTGTAACACTCCAAGCCCAACACTAGATGGCAGGAAAATGCACAGCATGTGTATCTGCAGCTACACATGCCATCGAACATATATATATATATATATATATATGGAAAATGTCACTTACTCAGTGTACATCTGTTCGTGGCATGTAATGCTGCAGATTCACATGCTATGCATTGGGTCCGTCAATCAATGTGTTCGGCCCGGAGTGTTCTAAGTTGTTTTTCTTCAAAGAAGTATTTTCAGGAGTCACGGGATCGAATGACTTTTCCTCTCGGTCATAGTGCGCATGGGCATCGACTCCTTTGTTAGATTGTTTTCCCGCAGAAGGGTGTAGGAAGGAATGATCGAGTGAAAGATTGTAAATGTTCAACTAAATGCAGTAACTAGATAAGATGTCCATGTAAATGTAATACATATATCTCTACATTTGTACAATAAAAAATGCAACGACTACAGGCTTCCTGGGAGGAGGGAGGGTGCATGTGAATCTGCAGCACTACATGCCACGAACAGATGTACAGTGGGTAAGTGACATTTTCCATTCAATGGCATGTGTAGTTGCAGATACACATGCTATGCATAGACTAAAAAGCAGTCTTCTCCCAAAACAGCGGTGGCTAGCCTGTAGGAGTTGAAGTTGTTTGAAATAAAGTTCAAAGTACAGCTTGACCAACATTGGCCTGTTGCTTTGAAAATACATCCACACAGTAATGTTTTGTAAATGTATGTGGAGTGGACCTTGTGACAGCTTTGCATATTTCTGCCATTGGTATGTCACGTTAGAAAAGCCATGGAAGCACCTTTTGTCCTAGTAGAATGTGCTTTAGGGGTTAGTAAAAGTTGTCTTTTTCAATTAATATAAATGTTTGGATGCATCTTATGATCCACCTTGCTTATCTTTGTTTAGAGATAGGATATCCTTTATGTGGCTGTTGAAATGCTACGAAAAGCTGTTTCGTTTTTCTAAACTCTTTTGTTCTATCAACATAGTACATTAGAGCTCTTTTAAAGTCAAGAGTATGAAGAGCTCTTTCAGCAGTTGAGTCTGGCTGTGGGAAGAAGTCTGGCAATTCCACTGTTTGGTTAAAGTGAAAAGGAGAAACTACCGTTGGCATAAATTTTGGATTTGTCCTAAGTACTACTTTATGTTTGTGTACTTGGAAAAATGATTCCTCCAGAGTGAATGCTTGTATTTTACTAACTCTTCTTAGTGAAGTAATTGCTACTAAGAAAGCAACTTTCCAAGTGAGAAATTGAGTATCACATGAATGCATGGGCTCGAATGGTGGTCCCATTAATATTGAGAGTACAATATTGAGATTCCATGAAGGAACTGGTGGGGTTCTTGGTGGAATAATACGCTTAAGTCCCTCCATAAAGGCTTTTATGACAGGGACTCTAAGAGAAGTACGTTGTATGGTTTGTAAGTACGCTGATATAGCAGTAAGATTAATTTTAATATAGGAAAAAGCTAAATTTGCTTTTTGTAGATGAAGCAGGAAGCATACAGTATCTTGTATTAATGCTTTAAGTGGGTCTATATTTTTGGGCTGACAGTAGTAAACAAAACGTTTCCACTTGTTAGCATAGCATTGCCTAGATGTAGGTTTGCATGCTTGTTTTAGAACTTCCATATATTCTAATGGAAGGTGTAAACATCCAAATTCTATGATTTCAGGAGCCAAACTGCCAAGTTGAGAACACTGGGATTGGGATGCAAGATTTGATCCTTGTTCTGTGTTAATAGATCTGGTCTGTTTGGAAGTTTGCGACGGGGTACTACTGACCGATCTAGGGGTGTTGTGTACCAATTTTGTCGTGCCCACATGGGAGCTATGAGTATCATGATGAGAGAGGTGTGACGCAGTTTGTTGACCAGAAATGGAATTAACGGGAGAGGTGGAAAGTGTAAGCAAATATCCCTGTGGCTGTCTAGATGCGAAGTTTTGGTATTTTGAGATTTCGCTTGTTGCAAAAAGATCTATGTCCTGTGTTCCCCACATTTGAAAGTACTGTTTAAGTACCTGAGAGTGAATTTCCTATGTGTGTATTTGTTGCTGCGTCCTGCTTATTAGGTCTGCTAGCTGATTGTGTATCACTGGGATGTATTCTGCTAGCAAGTAAATGTGATGGTGAATTGCCCATTTCCATGTTGTTTGGGCTAGAAGGGACAGTTGAGATGAATGTGTTCCTCCTTGTTTCTTCATATAATACATCATTGTCATATTGTCTGTTTTTATCAAGACTGTCTTGTGTCTGAGAAGAGATTGAAAAGTTTTTAGGGCGAGAAACACAGCTAACAATTTTAAATGGTTTATGTGATATGTTAGCTATGTTGAATTCCATTCCCCTTGTATGGTAAGGTTGTTGAGGTGAGCTCCCCAACCTGTTATTGGTGCATCTGTTGTTATTGTGGTCTGAGGCACAGGGTCCTGAAATGACCGCCCCTTTATTAAATTGTTGTGAATCCACCATTGAAGAGATTTGGAAGTTTGACCGTCTAACAACACTAGATCCTGCAATTGACACGGTGCTTGAGACCATTGTTGTGAGAGACACTTTTGTAGTGCTCTCATGTTTAATCTTGCATGCAGTACTATTGCTATGCATGATGCCATCATTCCCAATAGTTTCATGATAAGCCTTACAGTGTAACGTTGATTGGGCTGTATCTGTAATATAAGGTTTTGAAAAGCTTGTGCCCTTTGTGAATTTGGATAGGCTAAGGCTTTTTGAGTATTGAGAATAGCATCTAAGTAAGGTTGAACATGTGTATTGAGTGTGCTGCTGGCATTGCATAACGTTGCCTGATTTGATTAGCCAATCTTCTAGATAAGGAAAGACATGCATGTGTTGTCTTCTTGGCATTTTTCAGATCTAAGGCAGTCATTTAATCTTGTTTTTGCAGTACGGGAATTACGTCCTGCAGAGTTACCATGTGAAAATGTTCTGACAGGATATATAGATCTAGAGGTCTGAGATCCAGAATGGGTCTGCGAGTACCATCCTTTTTGGGTATGATTAAGTATAGTGAATATAATCCTCTACCCTGTTGAGATTTTGGGACTGATTCTATTGCTTCTTTTAGTAATAACTATTGCACTTCTTGCTGTAACAGAACATTGTTTTCTGGGGACAGTCTGTGAAAGTGAGGGGGAATGTTTGGAGGAGTAGAAATGAGTTCTAGGCAGTAATCATTGCGGATAATTGAAAGCACCCACTGGTCTGTGGTGATGTTTTGCCATTGAGAGTGTAATTGCTGCAGGCTGCTGCCTGCAGGAGATGTGTGGGTTTGTGGTATACTGAGGAAGTCACTGTTTTGGGGGAGTGGTGACACTCTTTGAGGCTTGAAATTTGCCTCTGGCTCTGAAGTGTTGACCTCTGTAAGAGCCTCTAAATGATCCTCTTTGATAGTACTGCTGGATTTGTTTAACTTGCGAGGTGGAAGCCTCTGTAAACTGGGGCTTGAAACCTCCTCTAAACTGCTGTTTACGAAAGGAGCCTCAGTAAGGTGTAGTGTATAGGGCTCCCATAGCTTTTGCTGTGTCAGAGTCCTTCCTACGTTTTTCCATAGTTGTGTCAACCTCAGGTCCAAATAGATGTTCTCTATCAAAGGGCATATTGAGCACTGCCTGTTGGATTTCTGGTTTGAACCCTGAAGTTCTTAACCATGCATGCCTACGGATAGTTATGCTAGTGTTTATGCTTCTAGCTGCTTTATCGGCTGCATCAAGAGCAGATCTTATTTGATTATTGCTAATTGTTTGTCCCTCTTCAGCAATTTGTTGTGCTCTCTTTTGATGTTCCTTTGGTAAGTATTGTAGGAATTCCTGCATTTCATCCCAGTGTGCCCTGTCATATCTTGCTAACAGGGCTTGGGAATTGGCAATACGCCACTGATTAGCTGCTTGTGTAACTACCCTCTTACCAGCTGCATCAAACGTTCTGCTTTCATTGTCAGGGGAAGGGGTATCCCCTGAAGATTGGCTATTGGCCTTTTTTCTTGCAGTGCTGATTACAACAGAGTCTGGTGGTACCTGTTGTGTGATATAAACTGGGCCTGTTGGTGCAGGCTTGTATTTTGTGTCTATTCTGGGATTTAAAACCCTAGCCTTAACAGGTTCTTTAAATATGTCATCTGCATGTTGAAGCATATTAGGCAGCATGGGCAAGCACTGGTAGAGTGAGTGGGTGGAGGACAATGTGTTGAAAAGAAAATCCTCCTCCAAAGGCTCAGCATGCATCTGAACTCCATGGTATGCAGCTGCTCTCAAAATGACCTGTGTATAAGCCATACTATCCTCTGGTGGTGAAGGTTTGGACCGATAGAGGTCTGGGTCATTTAGTGGTATGGGATCTGGGTGATACAAATACCAGGGGTCAACAGTATCTCCATGTGAATATGTATGAGAATGTGTTGGCGAGGGCAATGGTGGTGGGGTAGTAGGTGGTGGTGAGAAAAAGTTGTGGCGAATGTGGTGGAGAAATCTGTTAAGGTGATGAATTCTCCTTCCTTTTAAATATCTTTGCTGGTGGTGGAGACGTGTCAAGAGTCTCTTGAAATGCCAGCTTTCTCTTGGTTTGTGGAAGAGGTGAAGCAATGATTTTCCCAGTCTCCTTCTGGATATGTATCCTTCTTTGTTTTGTGTCCATGAGTTCAAGGATTGCCTGAATATCACAGTCCTCAGAAAGATATTCTGATGTTTTAACTCTTTTGGAGGATTGATCATCAATTATCTTTGAGCTGTGTTTTAATCAGCTCGAAAGTCCTTGTTTCTCAGTATAACAAGATTTTTTTGGCCCCGAAATGGTGGATAATTTTTTCGGTCCCGAAGATACAGCCTGGGGTTTCGGCTCTAAAGCCGGACGTCAAATTTTCGACTCCGAAGAGTGTGGACGTCGGGTCAGCTCGGATGTGGAGCTTTAAATAGACTTGCTTGACTCCAGTATCGAAACAGGTGTGGCCTTTTTCTGTGCTGAACCTGAAGGTCGGTCGCAGACAATTTTCTTTTCCGGTGAAACCATGGCTCTCCGGCAGTTGTGCATCCAAGGCCTTAATAAGACTCTTGGAAGTGGGTGTAGGGGCAGGCGTACTCACATGCTGAGCTGCAGTGAACGGTTGGCTGTCTTCATCCGAGTCTGGTTCGGAGTCGGTACCTTCAGCCGTCTGTGCCTGCTCTTCTTCCAAGGTGTTGGTGGACTCTGTATGCTTAGATGCCATTCGAGTCTCCTAGCTCTCCGGTCACGCAGTGTCTTTTTTTTTTTAACCCGGAACGACCGACAAGCTTCACAGTCTTCTTCTCGATGTTTGGGAGAGAGACAGAGATTACATATCACGTATTGATTGGTGTAGGGGAATTTCGCGTGGCATCGAGGACAGAATCGGAATGGAGTCCGATCCATCAGGCTATGGTGTGGTAGGCCTGAACAGGCCCAAGTAGGGCGCGAGTGGCCAAAAGGTCGTTTTCCGACTGTACTATCGGCTCAATTACAGATGGAAATGCCATCTAAACAATACCGACGGTAGAATAAAGTTAGTATAAAGTTTCCGATTCTAAAGTCTAGGAGCGAGAGGAAACACGTCTGAACCCGACAGCGGAAAGAAAACAATCTAAGAAAGGAGTCGATGCCCATGCGCACTATGACCGAGAGGAGGAGTCATTTGATCCTGTGACTCCAGAAAAGACTTCTTCGAAGAAAAACAACGTGTAACACTCCGGGCCCAACACTAGATGGCGGACCCAAAAGATTAAAGGGACATTATTGTTAGGTGAAAATGTCAGTTAAATCATACCATTTGAAATTAACAAAACTACTGAAATTCACAAGTTATAGTCATCTTAAGTAACTGCCACCTACCTATAACATCCCTTTAATCTTTGTTTTTTTCAGTGAATTTCTAAGGCTTTTTTTAAATGTAAAGTAGCATGTTAGCCAGGCTCGGGTCCAGGCCCTGTACCAACTCCCACAGGTGCACACAACTGACTGAGATGTAACATTATAAAGAGTGCCATTTCACGTACGGCAGACCTACTGACTTGGTCAAAGGGTGAGAACACCAAAATATAAAACGTGGGTCTGTTGGCTTTGTCAAGGGGTCAGCATTTCAACATATATAGAGCAGACCCATTTTTTTTTGTCAAAAAGTCACCTATATATTTTTTTTATCAAATGTATATTTTATAACTTTACACATTACAATGTTCAACAAAAGTAATTGGCCTAATTTGTTTTAAATAAAACTATATTAAAAAACGTAATTTTGCCTGAGTCTTTCCTTTTATATTTTTGGGCCACAAAGCGCAGCCATACAATCCACCATAAGGGGTCCTGTGCACACCAGCTGAAGAGCAAAGAGCTACAGCTAAGAGCGGTTTAGAAAACACATGCTACACTCTCCGAGGGTCATGGATTCAATTACCCAAACTGCCTAGCCAAAGAATAGTGCACCATAGTCCCTGGATGTCTTTTTAGTATTCATTTGACTTCAAATAAAGTCTGTTTCAGCTCTTTATGGGGAATATACTCAGGAGAGTCTGGACAGCTAATTACTTATTGCAAGTAACTCTTGCAAAGCTGATATGCCGACCCAAAACCTGTGTGTGTGTGTCCTTTTAGGATAACAGGTAATATTGTTTTATTAATGCCCTATTTTCTTTCTTTTGACTCATGCATGCAGCTCGGGTTTTGTTCATACATAATGAAAAAAACACAAGGTACAGAATAGATCCAGATTATCAGCATTTATTTGCCACTTATGGAAAGTTGTAGCACCTTTGCTTAAAGATAACTAGGGTCCACGTACCACATTAGCACAGACATCGCTAATGCACAGTTTCATAAAGGCTTTCAGGCAGTGGTGCGCACAACACATCCTCTCAGTTTCCCGCTCATGCACAAATTAATAACTAAGCAAGCTTGGACAAAGGCCATGCTAAAATTATGTATCCTCAAGGTTATGTCAGACCCTGTGACCAATCAGTCATGCCCAAACCCTGCCCCCGCATCTCTCATTATGTTTGGCTAGGTGAACTCAGCTGGGGCAGGCCATGCTTGTGAGCATAGCGAAAGAAAGACAAAGACACACACACACACACACAAAAAGTGGATTTTTCACCTATACACAAGCATCCAAAGAAAGGAGATGAAACCAGGGGTAAAGGAAAGGCTTTCACATTCAATCTAGTCACACCAACATCCACCCCCATCTGTGGTTACTGGAGGATAGACAGTCTGCTCCTGAGCAGTAATTATTACTAAAGATAAGGCCCTATATTCCCCGTAAGCACAAGGGGGACAAAGGTGCCAAAAGCAGGGCTAAGGGTGGGGACCTAGTTTCAAGTCTGGCTTGGGTTTTGCCAGGGCTTTCTAAAATGGGGTTTAATGCAGCCAACATCACAGTTAACAAGAATCAGTCATTAGCTAAAGCCAAGAGGTCAACTGACCTGGTGTCTTTAAAGAAACAAGACAATCAGGTCAGGAGTAATATTAGACCTGAGGGAGATCAGCCCACACCTTTATCAAATCCAGTTGCAACAAGCACACCGCCACCCCTTCCTTGAGTGGCTACAATACGCTCCTTCCCTGGACAGCTACAAAAGCAGCCTCCACAACAACTGCAGTTTTGTCAGCCACTATGGGAGACCACGACAAAAAAAAGAGGCAATTATGTTGGAGCATGGAGCAAAGTTCATGATCAGGTGTCTGCCCCTACGGACCAGCAAGGACCGCATAAAACAGCTGGGGTGAAAACAAAAGATCAGGAAGGCGAATAGTGTTTACTTGTTTGAATTGATCATTGAAATGTCACAGGCTGAGAACCCAAAAGAAACTAAGGAGTGCTCACATAAACAAAAGAAACCTAAGGTTGAGGAATAATTTTCCAACTGGTTAGCAATCGGTTATGCTAGAGAAATGGCAGGCAGTCTGTCTTCAGTTAGCCTTTTACCGCAATATGATTGCTTGCACATTTCAGGAATTTGGTAGGGCCTGTTGGAATAATTATAAGAAGGCATTGAGGCTGAAAAAGGCAGCCAAACCCAGCATGTATTGAGACCAAACAGACCTCAACTCATGGCTGAGGAGCACAATGCTCAAAATTGGTTACGTTTTAGCTAGTTCTTTTGGTCCACCGCCCGGGGGAGTGGTTCTGGAAGATAAAGCAAAAAGGGACATCCTGGGCCTTTAGTAAGCCAGCCTGAGAACAACCAGTCTGCACATGTAAGTTCAAGCTCCATTGCTTGTTCTGTGGGACACCTGGGAACCCAGAATTTAAATGCTTCAAGACATTTAAGGATGATGGATGGCAAAAGTAAGTAAAAGCAAGACATTTTAAGTCACTCTAATGCATGACAGCTCCCTGGATTGGTAGCTAGGATTAAGTGTCTGAGCTGGAAGCCAGAGAGTTCTTCGGGCTGGAGGTACCAGAGCAGAAGGGCGCAGAGGCTACTACTCACTTTAGCCACTGCTTTTATCCTGACATTATTGGCAGTGACACCCTGTGTTACTGCTCCTAGCCTGCTCAGCCCACCTCAGGCTTACCACCCCCAGAGTTGACATGGAGAGGCATGGCACCCTTGAGCATCTGCCGTCCTCGTGATTCCCGGGGGAAACCTGCAGCCTCTGAATAAACTCTGTGGACCCCAACACACCCTTGGACCACTGCAGGGAAAGGTGTGGCCCCCACAGTGGCAGCAAGAGTACTCTTGCAAACCCACCCCTCCCCCAAGAAGCCCTACTCCCTGTAGGACAGATACATAGGGGAAGGTGCTTAAGGCATTGTTTGGTCTATTTCGACTTCTCAGAAGCCAGCACTGCAGGGGGTCAGATTAGGTACTTGGGTCCACCGGTGTGTGGTTGGTTTGGTCTTTTTTGTGCCTGTGGGTAGCGAGAGTGGCAGCCATCAATGATAAGGGAGTTAATACTAACAGGGATGCCTCAGTACTCCGTTTATCTCATTCCACTCTCACAGAACATTTCTTTTGTAGAGCGAAAGCAGTTTTAAATAAGCATTTTCAACTCATTACAATGCTGGCCAAAATGAGTTAACACTAAGCAAGACAGACTCCTAGACTGATTGAATCTCATAACTCCTACTGCCTGCATAATGATGGGTCATCTGCAGTGGTAAATCAGACCCAAGTAATTCGAAGGGACAGATACCACTCAACCCTCTGCAGACCCAGTTACAGCATTGTTGGTGGCTCCAATTCCATCTCGGATCAAAGAGAGAGCCCCTGGGGAAGGCCTACTTAGTAATAATGGGACAGGCTCTTTGTGGCTATCCACCATTCACTTACACCCCCGCCCCAAAGGCATGCCCATATGGTCTTTCTATTGCTAACGTTACACGAG
Source organism: Pleurodeles waltl (assembly GCF_031143425.1). Taxonomy (NCBI): domain Eukaryota; kingdom Metazoa; phylum Chordata; class Amphibia; order Caudata; family Salamandridae; genus Pleurodeles; species Pleurodeles waltl. The sequence continues at coordinate 743,883,991 of NC_090449.1, read as the reverse complement.
GGGTGCACCTAATATGTATTTCAACTGTAGAATAAAGTAATTCACTGGCTATCCAAGCACCTTGATTTTAACACTCTAATCAAATTATTTTTGTAAGGAGGATTTTGTGTATCGGTCTTGCACCTCAGGCATATGAAGGGGATACTATTGTAATAAACTTGTTGAAGAAATCCTATGTCAGCAATCTGCTCTCCCATTTATGTAATTCTAATGCAGGATGCAGCAGTGTCATGGTCTCCCATTAAGTTTTTTTCTATAAACCTACCGCATTATGTCACAACTCCCTTTCTAATGTCATGGCAATTCCACTTTCGGCCACCAGGGGTTCAATTGCACTCCATAACCGATTTTTACTTTTATAAATTACAGATGACATGGATTGACAATGAAGTCTACCAATTCTTGACACCTGAGCTGACGTAAGTGGTCTGCATTATACACCATGGCACAAGAAACTGGATGAGCAAACAACAGTTGGAACATTGCTGGTCTTTCCACCAAACCAAACCTTTCAATTACATAGGATATTACATTATTCTGATATACATCACAATGACTATAATTGTTTTTCAATTCCTGCGCAACCATCTACTTCTAAAAGAACCAGGAAACAACTTTGTCTGGCTTAAACTGTCATTTAAATTCAAGCCTATTCCTATTAAAGTTTGTAGAAATGTGATTTAAGTGTTAGTCATATAGGGCCAGATGTATAAACAGTAGGAATACCAATTTCTACATTCCCAAAGCATGAAACTTTACATTTCTAAATAGTGATTATTAGTAGTTCACAAATAGACGTACCTCATGTAAATTAATGAGGTAGGTCGTCATTTGTGACCCATTAGAAATCGTCGCTACCACAGGGATGGTGGCCAGTTTGGTCTCAGCAGACGGCTATGTCTGTGATTGCTTTTTAATAAAGATTTTTTTTTTTTTATAAATACAGATCATTTTCCTTAAAGGAAAATGGGATGAGTTAAAAAAAAAAAAAAAAAAAAAAAAAAAAAAGAAAGTGAAACTTCTAAGTGTTATTTTGTATCAGTAGACAGTGGTCAATGGGATCACCACCTGCTCTAAAAAAGTGTTTAGACATTCTCAAAGGGTAAGAGGTCCATGGGGACTCCTTCCCATCTGCAAATGGGTTTATCACCAACTGTAAATTGGTGGTAGAATAGTTATGTTTTACTACCATAATTTGGTCACAGAACATTAAAATATAACATTCCAATTCAGAATTTGGAAGAGACACCCTAAACGTGCCCTTCCACATATAGAGTAAGTATTTATTTGCAATCCCAAATTGCAACTCTGTAACATGTTAACGAATTGCAATTTGGGATCAATACATACCAAAATGCCTTTTTCCCTTTGCAAATGGTCCGATTCTGAGAATCGGGCGGTTTGCAACTGCAAACTGGCTTGATACATCTGGCCCCAAGTGTTGCAATAATCGTAAGTTTTGTCTATTTAACTTTTAAACTGAGAATTTTTTCGCATTCTAATAATAATTTCATCTGATTGTTTGATGTTGTTAATTTTTTGACTTTGTACAGGCCGTTGTCTAGTGGCACACATATGATCATTCCACAAAGATTTTAATGCTACTCTACATGCGAGTACCACCAAACTAGACCACTGGTATATAAAAATATTACCAAATCATTATGTTATTTCACTTTTGAAGATCAGAGGTACTGAGTTAGGCAACTTTATTTTAGAGCGGGACTTCATAAGTACACATTAACATTTTTTTTTACCTAGGACCAATATTGTACCAACTTTCTTTGGAAGAGGTTGCTCTTCTACAACTGTTTATGTATTTAAGACTAGGTCACTTAGCAATTATGTTTTAAAAAGTGAGATTCTAAATAATCATGTTGGGGACACAGCCCACTGCCAGTCTCTCTTACATTATCCGTCTCCCTGTCTGTCTGTTCTCTGGCCAGGTTCTTGAATTAAGCTTTGGACTAAAGACTGGGACTTGCGCTTAGTTTCGCAATTACAAAACTCTTGTAAATTCTTAGCTGCTTAAATCAAGTATAATGCAAACATTTTTAATAAGGGCCTTTCTTACCAGGGTGATAGGTTTATCCTAGAGTTATTCACAGAGCTGTGCGCCCTGGTGAAAAGCTCACTTAACGACAAGCTTCCTAAATGATTTATGGCAGCCTGTTCTATTGCTAACCCAAATCTGAGAAAATCTCTTGCTAGAAAACCTCACATTAAAGAGGAGGGATAGGGCTACAGGGTTCTTAATAAACGTGTGATCAAAGCAAGAAGGTAAGAAATTAAATCAAACAATCTCTGTGCCTTCATGCCAATAATTCTAAAAAAATCACATAGAATTTTGCATATGGTTAGTCTTATTAGAAGTGGATATAGAGCCCTTTCAAGTATTAGCTATCACATCCCTACCAACCAATGGGTTTCCCATTTTTCAAGCATATATAAGATCAGCTCCAATGATGACAATTAATCTACAAACGTCAGCACTCATGCGTTTAGTTCTGCCATAACAATTGAACTAGACGAGGTAATTTTACCATTACAGGAATATCCATCTAATAATACTCCAAGGCCAAATGGTGTCCCATTTGATTACTTTAAGTAAGATACTCTCCCCCCACCCCTACTCACTGTTTTCTTCTGGGCTACTTCTTTGATAGTGCCCATCTTCGTTCAGACCCAGGCTTCTACAGGCCAATCTCCCTTATTGATTCATTGGCTAAAGTCTCGCCTATAGTGATTTTTAATAGAATAAGAGCCTGGGCAAAAGAAAATAGCATCCTTAGCCCATGGCCATACAGGTTCAAAGAGGGCCTAGGTACAATGGCACAGTGTTCGACTCTCCAACTCCTAATTGGCAAGTATGGTGCAGCCAGGCAATGCCCATTGTTCCGAGCCGTCATGCACCTGTCAAGCGCTTTTGACCACATGAATAGCTCTAGGTTATGGCCTCTCACCTATGATACAGGTTGTGTAAATAAGTACTGCCAGAGACTTCGATTCACAAATCCAAAACAGCAAGTCTTCAGCGAGTTCATGTGAAAGCTATGTGATGTGGTAACCCAATCACTAATGTGATGAGTCTTTGTCTCTGGTTCTTCCCCACTGGACTCAGGAGATGCGGGGGGGAAAGGGGTGTCCCTAACCTGGACTATTGAAGTAATCATTTTTCTAATAAACAGTATAATAGCAACTTCTCACAACTTGTTGCAAAGATCAATATTAACTCCCCATACAAAAGTTCGTTCTGCAGTGGTTGCAAAAATAGGTTTGGAGCAAAAGAACTTTAATAAGATTCAGGGGCTGCTCTTCTGCTATGGCGAAGGAGCGTTCCCCCCCTCCATCAGCAGTTGCAAACCTTTCACTATAAAACGATAATAAACTACGTTTTTTATCGTTTTATAGTGAAAGGGGCAGGCCATGGAGCTGTGACAGGGACGAGGGGGAGTGCACTGCACTTCCCCCTCAGTGCACTTGTATGTTTGGGCTGGCTGTCTCGGGCCGGACAAACACAGGCACACTGGGCTTTCACCAACCAAGCAACACAGGCACTGCGTTGCTGGTTTGAAGACAGCAGGCAGAGACTTCCATTCTGCCATGGGGTGCCCTGGCTGGGCGCTCTGTCCAATCCTAACGCTGCCTTCATGCTGCCAGCAGCATGAAAGTAGCGTTAGGATTGGACGCAGGGCAGGCTGGGAGCCTGTGCTTACAGTACAGCCTAGGAGTGGATGAAAGCGGCGCGGCACAAAAAGATAAGGTTTTTTTCACATTATATATATATATATATATTTTTTTTTTATGTTGTGCTCCACTGCCCCAACTCTTCACTTTTTGCGAGCTGCTACTGATAAGATTGCGTGTTTAAGTTTTCCAATAAATAATAACTATATCCTAATGCGAGAGGCAGTGTTAGCTGAAATCGGTTAAAAGAAAATCACATTAAATTCATTGTGCACAACCATTCCCACAGAATATCATCATAGTGCCTGGATTCCACATGCATTCTGCAAAGCATTTGTGCATTAAATATTTACTTGGACTGGGTCATTATCACAACAGATAAACTAAACATTAACTATATGATACAACTCAACCTAGCAGTGGGCAGCACCAGCAGAGGTACTGGCATCTTAGGCAGTGGGCTGTGGGAGGTGCCATTTTAAGAAAGATTTGTGGCACCTGCTTGGATGTAATTTCATTTATTTACAACTCACAAGCCAAGGCATGGTGCCGGAGGCCATCTTGCATCAATAAATGGAACAAATACCACGTGGCCTGTACTGCAATTGAAGGACCAAACTGGATTTTTTTTTTTTTTTTTTTTTTTTTTTTTTTTTAAACAAAGTACTCGCTTTGCTAGCTGAGAAGTCCCACTTAATTGGGTTTACAGTCCTAGAGCTGCAAAGAAATACATGAGACTGGTTAAGATCAGGTATGCACACAAGGTTCATAACCAATATTTTCTCATGGACATTGATGGAAACCAATGTAGTGGCCACCTGCAAGCGGGAGAGAATAGATGACTAAATAAGTGGTGATGTCTTTATTGATGGACTGCATCATCCATGTAAGCACACGCATCACCCATGCTTCTCACCCACGCTCACAAATCACTCCACAACGCCGGACCAGCATACCTCAACGAACGACTCACCTTCTACACCCGAACCGACAGTTCTGCTCTGCCAACCTTGTCACAGTTCCACACATCCACAGGTCAAACGCTGGCAACAGATCTTTCTCCCACCTCGCCAAGACCTGGAACGTCCTCCCTATCCACCTGCGGCAGACCAAGGACCCGCTGACCTTCATGAGACACCTCAAGACCTGGCTGTTCAAGCAGTAGCAGCTCCCCTACCCCTCTCCCCCATAAACACGGCCTTGAGACCCTCGCGGGTGAGTAGCGCGCTATACAAATGTACTGATTGATTGAATGATTGATCCAGACATGCCATGTGACTGGCCTGTTTTAATCATTAAAAATAATTATAAATACCATATCATAACATACACCATATCATAATTAAAATACCATATCACTGCCTTTTGATGGGAAGAGGGTGCAATGAAAATGTATGTGAGAAATGGTACAAAATAATGTATAACCTTCCGATCCTTGTTATTTGCCCAGAAGCACATTTGATGGAAGAATGGGAATTGAATTTACACTACAGGGCGAACCACATATAGGAAGAAAGATAATGTACGAAATCCAAGTAAAACCAAACTGAGGGAAGGAAGGTTAACCAGGCCTGTTGTTCCCAGTAAACGCCTGCCTGCAATGTAAGAAGGTGGGCCACGCAAGTGACATCAACGGAGTGCCCAATTTCTCTGGAGTCAGAAGAAAAGCAGCAAAAAGAAACCAAACAAAAAAAGAACTAATGAGGTTGTTTGCCACCAGGATGCAGTCTCACTTTCACTAAGCATGGCCTGCGTAAAGATGGGGGTCAAGTGGTAACACTCACCAAACTGTGTCTGAGTGGCCCCTATTTCAGCTAAAGCGCTTCAAGCTCTTTCTATATCCAACATGTTCTTCACAACTGCCCTCTTATTAAAACTTTTGAAAAGATGTGGGAAATGTACAATAGATGTACACAAATATCCCTCTCACAAATGGGAGAGAATAATGGTTGCTAACTATTAAAGTAATTGTTGGAATAAATGAAGAAATGTATGATGCACTCACCCAAAAAGTTCTCACTGTGCAGCTCATGCAGAGTTGTCTAAAACAGTAAAAGACAGCCAAAGTTAAGGAGCAGGGCCCAGGTGCCATTAAACCTTCTGCACTAATGACAGCTATGCCGCGGAGTGCAAGCGGCTCTACCCCACCACCAGCCTCACCGGTTGAGAACAGGATTTCACTCCACACTTTGGAAATATTCCAGCATCACTAAGTCTAACAGACTAAAGGCAGCCAAACTGAGATACATGGACCCCACAGAGGACAAGCGGCAAAGCAGTTATATGTCTACATCAATGGCTCCGCCTTGGATGAAACGTGGTGCCATTAATTTCAAGAGGATAGCACAAACCACGGCTCATCATCGAGGGTATAGAGGGCTGGAATGGAGCACATAAAGGATTTTTTTTTTTTTTTACCAAATAATGGCTTCAACTAATTCCAAACAGGCTAAGAAGACCAGGTTAGCTAAAAACATAAGTGAAAGACGGGTGAAGGTACAAACGCAAAACAGATTTGGCTTGGCCTCATCATGACACCGTCGCAATAAAACTCAACAGAAAACCCTGGAACAGTGATCTCGAAGCATGATGAGGTGTGGGCGTCAAAGGGAAGGGTGCACACATCTGAGACTAATGCAGATCTGTCCAAGCACTCAGAGATCACCGGGAACAAGACCGAGAAAGAAGCCAAGGCGCTGGAAAGATCATTTCTTTATCAGATGGGGAGCGGCGCTGCCGGGGCTTTAACGTAAGTGAAAAATCCGAACAATTGACATCATTTCTAAACATGCGGAAAAGCATCTTGCCCACATATGCTGCAGTAATTATTCGAAACCCGTCCAAGGTTTAGGAATTCTTCAAGTTCCTCTGTCTTTCAGACGGCACCCGAGTAAACCCTGTAAAGCGTCCACGTGAATTATTCCAGAGCACGGATTAGGCTTTTTTCACTTTTCATTGGTGGAGCGCTGCACGTCTTGGACAACTTGGTTGTCGCAGTAACATTTTTCAAACATACCGAATACGGTCAGAGAGCGAATAGAAGACATTTTGGATGTGTGACGTGCCCAAGCGCCAGTCAGAGGCTGTTACAAACATATTGAACAACAATGCCGGAAGCAAAACTCAGTTCTACCCTACGCCTCCTGTGTTGGAAATGTGTAAACATAATATTTTCAACAGAGGCGTCATGCAGGGCAATGTGTCTCCAAGTCAACTACTATTACAAAAAACACGCCCAGACCAACGTGAAACTACAATAAATTATGAAATAAACAGGGCATGCGTTCATTTACAACTGCTGCCGTGAAGCACAAACTACACTTTAGACACCTAAGGATAGATGTAGAAAAAGTGATGCCAAGGGCTAGAGTTACTCATTCCAGGAAGCAGCAATACTCATTTCCCCACGCAAGTGATGTAGACGGGAAATGGTTTCTCAAATGTAAGAGAACACCCAGCTGCATGAATGGCCTCATTCGTTTGGTGTGTGACATATTTGGTCAAGTGAAAGTATATGTATGGATTTGTTTCTATGGCGGCCTGTAGTCCATTAGATTCGACTGAGACACAAGGGATACATAGCCACAGATAGGCCATATTTGTGAAAGTTACAGCGATGTCCTATGATGTGGACAGGAGAGTTTCAGGCGGGGGTGGATGGCAGGGGTTCAGACGGGGGTGGATGGCAGGGGTTCAGGTGGGGGAGGGGCGGACATACCAGCCTGACTAATTGCAAGTTGCATCGAGTGTGAATCCTCTCGGTGCTTCCGGGCACAGATTTCTCTTCCTTTCAGCAGGAAGGGTCTAAAATGTTGGCAATCAGGCAGCATGAACACTCAGGAATGAGCCAGGTACATCTGAATCCCACATTTGAGCTCCATTCGAGCTAGGGAAACAAGGAGGTGTAAAATAAACATTGATCTACTTCTATCACTCTCGTCCTTCCAGAGAAATATCATCAACAACAGTTATTTGAGCTACCAATCCATTCCTACCTAGGCTATCAATATGAAAGTCATTTCATGGGTACTAATGATCATTTAGTGACAATATGTCTTTAGGGCTTTGCTTGAGAACAACGTATGTACCCCCAGGGAGGAATCAAATGCTTGGTTAGGGGCAGATAAAGTGTCCTGAGCTACATGGTATCGCTATATTGGCCGCTGACCTACTGGCAAAAGGTGCCATGGACTTGCAAGCTCCTTGAATGTAAAGCTCCTCACCATTCTACATTATCTGGAGTAGTGAATCCCTTTGGAGGGATGTTATGTCTTAAAACTACTGGAACAGAGTAATGCATCAGGAAAGAAATGAAACTAGAGCTGATCTTAGTTTTCTGCAGTTGGGAGAAAAAAAAAACTAAAATGCCAAATCCCCAAAAGATTCAATGTCAGACACATCCTCTGATGTGAGCTTCCAAACACTGAGAAAAGGAGTCACACTTAATCCCAAACACAATAATTTCTTCAGCTGACTCCTCTTTGAATTGAGATACTGCTTTACAAATGTGCAACCTCTCCCAAAGGAGAGGAAACATTGGCCACTGCCATTAGATAGGAAAAAGCCAATAAACCAGAACTTTGGAAATTTATTTTAAAAGTGTTGTTGTGATGGGTTTCAGTGGATCCTAGTAGTGATCTGCAGACTCTGGAAAGCCAGTTCAGTGTAAGAAGGTCTGAACAGTCTTTCATTCATTTAAAGGTAGATATCTACCAACCAGTGCCTGGCATGAGAATACAGATCTGTGACAATTTTAGTGAAGAGTCAGAAAAGCAATATAGACGAACAAATAATCCTGTATTGTGAACACTTTCCACATCATATGAAACAAGTCTTTCTTAGTAGCTGGGGTGAAAAGGATAAGGCAAGAGATTTGCATATAATATGCATATAATCTGTAGGCATAGACAATCGCATGTCTGGAAAACTAGCGTCAACAGCTTCAATGTTTATGAATGAAGGAACTAGTTCAAATGATAGGGGCCTAATAAACCCCTTCATTTTATCTGAGCAAGATTAAACTGCAATATTCAAGACTGGTTCTCTTAATTTTGAAAGAACCAGCTGTTCAAACTGATAGATGGGAATCCTAAAGTGTTTTGAAAATCCATAGATGATAGCTTTATTATGGAAGAAAGGAAAGGGAGAGGAAGTATGAACTCCAAATGATTTCATAATATTGAGCCCAAAGCATTACTGTGCAATGTGTCCACTGGGAAAAAAAGCAGAGTATCAGTCATTGAAACGACCAAGTGTCGGAGAGAAGGAAGCATTAGCACTACTTGTTGAAAATGAGGCAGGCACTGTGGGTGATAAAACCATATTCAGTTTAAGCAGCACATAATTTCATTACAGAACTAGAAGGCTAGCATGTTTTTCAAATTTGATTACTGCCCCAGTCTAGCTGAGGTTTTGTCTGTAATACACCATACTGACTTCTTGTATAGAGGAGAGGTGGGAAGAAATCTAGCCACTTAATAGTGACTATGGAAATTGTTCTAGGGTTACAAGACAATGGTATTTGGAGCTTCACTGGATGATCTACACATGTATTCTCAAACGGAGCTGGCCAGTGGCTTCTTCCAGGCATCAAACAGTATCTCACGCAGTCGAGGACACCCAGGAAAAAAAAGACTAAAAGCTTAGAAAGACGTCTATTCAATAAAGTAAAATAAGAAATACACACAAGCCACAGAGCTTGAAGGGTTCCTCAAGTCAAGATCTGGAGATGGGTCTACTGAAGATTCTAGGGGCTGGATGCCATGGATGGAAAAAGTTTGGCAATCTCTTCAAGGTCACAACCATTCTTATAATCCATTCCCAGGAACTTCACAGATCTCGATGTTGCCAATGCCACCCAGGTCAAAGTACTTCTAGATAGTCAGCACATACCACGTCATAAAGATGATCCCTGCTCTGATGTCCCACTGTAATCCAAGCAAAAACAGTCATACACCTGCAATGCAAGACATGCACTATCATCAAATACCATCAGCAGGGACACCAGAATTACGCAGCATGAGATGGCCAAATCATGCGACAGGGTTCAGTAAATTATGCAGCAGGAAAAGGCAAATTATGTGGTCCACTTTGTAATAATAATACTTCATTATTTCAACATTTGTAATCTTGACAACACTGTCTGGGCATGGGTTGCATGGCGTTTGTAACATTTTAATACCCAAATGTAGTAATAAGCAACAAAAAGGTGACCAGTACAGTTGTGGGAAAGGACTTTCACTGCGCGAAAGCAAGTGTCACTGCACTTTTAGTAACATCTAATCCGCTTGAGCTAGAAACTTTTTTTCTCTGTTAAAATTACAGATTATGTGGCAGATGATGGATTATGTGGCAAATGCCAAAAAGCAAAGGGTACCCTGAGAAAAGAATGGAGGGGCGGGACAGGGATAAAACTAAACAAAAAGGGAGAAACCCCCCCCACCTCCTGAATAGGTTCCAGGTGTGGAATCCTACATTGATACTATATCGTGAAGCAAATATAGTGTACATAAGTATATGACAATCACAATCTAGATAAATACTTTACATATCAAAATGTATTATTCATCACTAATTATTATATTATATCTTGGATTAAAAATTAATGGACATAATCCAAAAGACTCTCTCAATCCTCATTCATTCCCACATATTCCACTCACATTCACCAATAAAAAAGCAATATATAAAAATTGTTGGCCCAGTGGTCGTTCTTTTGCAAATGTTCCATAGAGGTGGAGGAATCTCTCCCCAAAGACAGATACATTACATTGAAGTACTTTCAAAGATCCAAACGTATGTCATACAGTCTCTTAATTTCATCTTCATCCAATCCCTGTTGTGTTAAATTGTATGCTTCTTTAGTGTATCTTCTTCCAATAAATATATTAGATATAGAGTATATATCGAATTCCACTAAAAGGACATCTAAGCGATCTTCTGTCCAACAATCGTGCTGACGTACGTTTCAGTGACCAGTTGGCCACCTGACACTGAAACGTACGTCGGCACGATTGTTGGACAGAAGGTTTCTTAGATGTCCTTTTGGTGGAATTCGATACATGTCCTATATCTAATATATTTATTGGAAGAAGATACACTAAAGAAGCATACAATTTAACACAACAGGGATTGGATGATGTTGAAATAAGAGACTCTGTATGATAAACATTTGGATCTTTGAAAGTACTTCAATGTAATATATCTGTCTTTGGAGAGTGATTTCTCCGTTTCTATGGAACATTTGCAAAAGAATAACCACTGAGCCAACAATATTTGTATATTGCTTTTTTATTGGTGAATGTGAGTGGAATATGTGGGTATGAACGAGGATTGAGAGCGAGTCTTTTCGATTATGTCCATGAATTTTGAATCTAAGATATAATAATTAGAGATGAATAATACATTTTGATATGTAAAGTATTTGTCTAGATTGTGATTATCATATACTTATGTACACTATATTTGCTCCACGATATAGTATCAAGGTAGGATTGCACGGCTGGAACCTGTTCAGGAGGTGGTTTTTTTTTTCTTCCTTTTTGTTTATGTGGCAAATGCTGCAAATCTGTAATTATGTGAAAACCGCAACGGCCACACAATCACATAATTACAGTGGCCCTGATCACAAGGTACGCCCCTATTTCAGGGCACACTTGGTTAGATTTCCATAGCCACCAAAGATATGGGTATAGCTGTGCCTCTGAAGATAAAGAGAATAGACCGTAATCTCAGGACAACACGCTAGCAAGCCTTATTGAAAGGAAAAAGTGCCTGATAACAACTGACCTACAGGAGAACTTGAAGGGATTGTTAGGGACTGCGACATTTCAGATTTCCAAATCAATACATACAGACACAAGTAATTATGGTAAAGGGCATTCATTACATCCTAACCTACTGTAGTATAGATGGATTAGAGAATTCATGGTAATTATACAAATACTAGAAAATGCAAATGACATTACAGTGAAATAACCAACCATCAAACAGGTAAATTAATTATCATTCTAACCTACATTTGTTCTCAAATTAGATCAGCTATATAAAACAGCCTAGAAATCTCATAAAAACCCTATCACCTGGCATGTCTCGCAGTTTTGGAAACAGTCTCTCCCCGCTCAATGACTGAGATGGGGTCATAGTGTTTTGTACCTGAATTCAGCAGTTGCCTGCTAAGAGTGGCACAGAAGACTTTTACTAGGTCTGCAAAACCAGCAAGAAGTTATATATATGCCACTAGTGCCATTGTTACTTGCATGTTAATGCTTCTTTTGAAGGCCAAGTCATTAAAAGACTCAATGTTATGTTGTTCATTAAGATGCGAAGCCTGGGTCTGCAGTGCTTTAAGGCAGTCTTCGGACAGGGGTGTAGCATTGGGGTAGGGAGGGGGCTTGCACCACCCACCTGCCCCCAATAAATGTATTTTGTGATAAATAGTTGGGTGCAGGTGCTTTCAGTCTCGTATGGTGAGGTGTCTGTCGGATTTCGAACACACTCTCTCCCCCTCTCTGTTTAGGGAGACTTCAAAAATGTTGATTATTTCGCGTGATTGTCAGGAAACATTTAGCCAACACCTGTGCTTTATATGGGCCGGTACTGACCAGTACAGAGTACCAGCACTTTTTTTATTTTTAGAGGGAGAGTACCTGCACTTCTCAAGAAAAACGTAATACTTTTAGTTGTAGAGTACCAGAACGTCTCAGAAATAAGCAGGTACTCGCATACAGAGTACCTGCACTTCTATCCTTCCATTTCAAGCACTGGCCAACACCCCTCCTTCCCCAAATCATACTGACCACGCTGCGCGTTCTGCCTTCAGATGGTGGCATGCTTTAATGTACCACACAAATGATTTTGCCTGATCCGCAGAAATTTTTGTGGGATGATCCAAACCCTATACGCCCATAGAGTGGCAAATATGTTGCCATCCCAACACAGGCAGCACTTCGAATCTCAGGTAGTTCACATGTAATGCAAATACTAGAGCGCCAAGGTTGTGCGTGCTGATCACAACAACTTGATAACTTGGATAAGGTTGTGATAAACTTATGTGGGCCACATGAAGTGAATTGCACCGATACCGGGTAATATTTCACTGGTTCCGGAGAAATGTGCAGGCAAATCTGCCAAAACATTTCCTATAATAACCAATGCAACCATTATGTTTGCGTAATGGAGGGCTGTATAAACAACATTTTCGCCATCTGTTTGGAGAAAATTTGTCCTTAAACCTTAAGCAAAGTTGCATGGCTCCCAAGGTAAATCGATCCAGCACCAGTGTGATTTTTGCGTGCTATTAACCGCAGAGCAGTGTTCCAGGACTAGCATAGCTAAATCACATATTTTGTGGATAACACATGCCGCACTAAAGAACTTGCTGATAGTTGGCCATGAGGTGTACTTGTTAGACAGTAAAAATCACCTCATTGGCCTTACAGGTGTACTCCCAATTAAGAAACAAAACAACACCATGTTTTGTTTTCGGCTTAGTTCATATTTATGGGCAAATTGTTAGGATACATTCAAGCTACAAAGGTTAACTGAACGAAGATGTAGGAAGTTGGCTCTGTATGTGCTATTTCAAAGTAAGGAATAGCATGCACAGAGTCCAAGGGTTCCCCTTAGAGGTAAAATAGTGGTAAAAATAGATAATACTAATGCTCTATTTTGTGGTAGTGTGGTCGAGCAGTAGGCTTATCCAAGGAGTAGTGTTAAGCATTTGTTGTACATACACATAGACAATAAATGAGGTACGCACACTCAGAGACAAATCCAGCCAATAGGTTTTTATATAGAAAAATATCTTTTCTAAGTTTATTTTAAGAACCACAGGTTCAAATTCTACATGTAATATCTCATTCGAAAGGTATTGCAGGTAAGTACTTTAGGAACTTCAAATCATAAAAATTGCATGTATACTTTTCAAGTTATTGACAAATAGCTGTTTTAAAAGTGGACACTTAGTGCAATTTTCACAGTTCCTAGGGGAGGTAAGTATTTGTTAGGTTAACCAGGTAAGTAAGACACTTACAGGGCTTAGTTCTTGGTCCAAGGTAGCCCACCGTTGGGGGTTCAGAGCAACCCCAAAGTTACCACACCAGCAGCTCAGGGCCGGTCAGGTGCAGAGTTCAAAGTGGTGCCCAAAACGCATAGGCTAGAATGGAGAGAAGGGGGTGCCCCGGTTCCGGTCTGCTTGCAGGTAAGTACCCGCGTCTTCGGAGGGCAGACCAGGGGGGTTTTGTAGGGCACCGGGGGGGGACACAAGTCCACACAGAAATTTCACCCTCAGCAGCGCGGGGGCGGCCGGGTGCAGTGTAGGAACAGGCGTCGGGTTCGCAATGTTAATCTATGAGAGATCTCGGGATCTCTTCAGCGCTGCAGGCAGGCAAGGGGGGGATTCCTCGGGGAAACCTCCACTTGGGCAAGGGAGAGGGACTCCTGGGGGTCACTTCTCCAGTGAAAGTCCGGTCCTTCAGGTCCTGGGGGCTGCGGGTGCAGGGTCTCTCCCAGGCGTCGGGACTTTAGGTTCAAAGAGTCGCGGTCCGGGGAAGCCTCGGGATTCCCTCTGCAGGCGGCGCTGTGGGGGCTCAGGGGGGACAGGTTTTGGTACTCACAGTATCAGAGTAGTCCTGGGGTCCCTCCTGAGGTGTCGGATCTCCACCAGCCGAGTCGGGGTCGCCGGGTGCAGTGTTGCAAGTCTCACGCTTCTTGCGGGGAGCTTGCAGGGTTCTTTAAAGCTGCTGGAAACAAAGTTGCAGCTTTTCTTGGAGCAGGTCCGCTGTCCTCGGGAGTTTCTTGTCTTTTCGAAGCAGGGGCAGTCCTCAGAGGATGTCGAGGTCGCTGGTCCCTTTGGAAGGCGTCGCTGGAGCAGGATCTTTGGAAGGCAGGAGACAGGCCGGTGAGTTTCTGGAGCCAAGGCAGTTGTCGTCTTCTGGTCTTCCTCTGCAGGGGTTTTTCAGCTAGGCAGTCCTTCTTCTTGTAGTTGCAGGAATCTAATTTTCTAGGGTTCAGGGTAGCCCTTAAATACTAAATTTAAGGGCGTGTTTAGGTCTGGGGGGTTAGTAGCCAATGGCTACTAGCCCTGAGGGTGGGTACACCCTCTTTGTGCCTCCTCCCAAGGGGAGGGGGTCACAATCCTAACCCTATTGGGGGAATCCTCCATCTGCAAGATGGAGGATTTCTAAAAGTTAGAGTTACTTCAGCTCAGGACACCTTAGGGGCTGTCCTGACTGGCCAGTGACTCCTCCTTGTTGCTTTCTTTGTTCCCTCCAGCCTTGCCGCCAAAAGTGGGGGCCGTGGCCGGAGGGGGCGGGCAACTCCACTAAGCTGGAGTGCCCTGCTGGGCTGTGACAAAGGGGTGAGCCTTTGAGGCTCACCGCCAGGTGTCACAGCTCCTGCCTGGGGGAGGTGTTAGCATCTCCACCCAGTGCAGGCTTTGTTACTGGCCTCAGAGTGACAAAGGCACTCTCCCCATGGGGCCAGCAACATGTGTCTAGTGTGGCAGGCTGCTGGAACCAGTCAGCCTACACAGATAGTTGGTTAAGTTTCAGGGGGCACCTCTAAGGTGCCCTCTGTGGTGTATTTTACAACAAAATGTACACTGGCATCAGTGTGCATTTATTGTGCTGAGAAGTTTGATACCAAACTTCCCAGTTTTCAGTGTAGCCATTATGGTGCTGTGGAGTTCGTGTAAAACAGACTCCCAGACCATATACTCTTATGGCTACCCTGCACTTACAATGTCTAAGGTTTTGTTTAGACACTGTAGGGGCACAGTGCTCATGCACTGGTACCCTCACCTATGGTATAGTGCACCCTGCCTTAGGGCTGTAAGGCCTGCTAGAGGGGTGTCTTACCTATACTGCATAGGCAGTGAGAGGCTGGCATGGCACCCTGAGGGGAGTGCCATGTCGACTTACTCATTTTGTTCTCACTAGCACACACAGGCTTGTAAGCAGTGTGTCTGTGCTGAGTGAGGGGTCTCTAGGGTGGCATAAGACATGCTGTAGCCCTTAGAGACCTTCCTTGGCATCAGGGCCCTTGGTACTAGAAGTACCAGTTACAAGGGACTTATCTGAATGCCAGGGTGTGCCAATTGTGGATACAATGGTACATTTTAGGTGAAGGAACACGGGTGCTGGGGCCTGGTTAGCAGGGTCCCAGCACACTTCTCAGTCAAGTCAGCATCAGTATCAGGCAAAAAGTGGGGGGTAACTGCAACAGGGAGCCATTTCTTTACAGAAGACATCAGACATTTCACTTAAGGGTGCAAGACATACCTTGAGGTGGAAAAGGTTAAATTTCTTCTCCAGGCTACTTACAATTAAGAGGAAGTATCGAATCATCGCAGAGTGGAGGCTAAATTTATGGGACACGTTTTTAAGTCGAGCATGTCGGGGGCGAGACAAGCAGGCGTTCATCTTAGAACTCCTGGCCAAACGATGGCGAAGTCTGTCAGCTAGAGCGAGAGGAAATATCTCTGTCTCGGTGAAATCATAAATCTGCATGAAACCACTTGTTAAAGTGCCAATACACAGTACAAGCCGGCGAATGTCTTTTACATTTCCTCTACAACATTAGCGTCTTGAATTACCCAAATTACGTCTGGGTCCTTCTTCTTTTACACTATTCACCTCCCCAGAAAAAAAATAATAATAATTAGAGCAACACAATCTGGCGAGTATTCTATGACATGCTGTTAAATGTTCCACCACAGCCTGGTGTGTATTAAATTACAAGACACGATGGCTTTTCCGTGATCTTCATAGTGGACTCATCAACTGTACGGGCTGAAGCCTGTGTTTTTTGAAAGGTGGAGCAATCAGACACAGTCTGCACACTGTCTATTACACAAGCTCCAAGACTAGTGGAAACAGACTAGTGGAAATAAACTAGAGTACCGAAATCCCCAAACTACATATGGGTCTACAGCGGCCAGAACTAAGTAACCCTGGCGAAAATTCCATTTAATTAGTTCCGATGTTATATAATGGATCCACTTCCACATATAGGTGTTTATACAATGGGCTACTACTTCGCAGTGGAACAAATTAGGGGACAATTTCCGGGTCATACTGAAAGCACCAACTAAACCCGATAATTATCATTTGACACTAAGAAGCGTAATCAATAGTCAACGAGTACTAATTGCGTTTATCTTTAAATAAGTTGCTTCCATTTCCACGATAAAAATACACGTTTCTGTTTCTCTTCCCCATTACAGACCGGATGTTTACCCGTACCACTGCGTTGGCTCGGAGGTAGCTTTCATTTCTAAATTCAATGATTGCTAACAAGAGTAGGTCCTAGACAATGTATGGCCTACGTAAATGTATACACTGCATGAAACCACTTTGTATACAATGTTTTTATATAACATGGTATAAAACTGCAAAGCTGTGCAAATTAGAAGGGGTCGTTAGAGTAAATATAAGTATATGGAAAAAAGTATCGTGCAGTTCTTGTCAGCCAGGGCTAAAATGCACAGATGAAAAACGAATGCATGAAATATCAGTAATCAAAAAACAGTCTAAGAGCTAATGTATAATTCCTACCCAAGAAAAATAAGCAAATTACAGGAATTTTGTGATAAAGCGATAAAGTCATTAATTAACAAATGTTGGTATTGTTCATAAATCCTCACTAGGTTTAGTCTGCAAAAGCATGCAGAATTATACATTTATAGAAGAATAATGGCACAAATTGTCTTTTCAAAGCTTAAACATAACTGCGCACAATTACATCTGAAAATAAGCTGTTGAGATAGAAAAGCCCTCTGCATGGTTAATGACGTACCCCTGCCATGAGTGCATTCTGTGCAATTTATCCTTGGCTGGACTGTTCTCTGGATCCTTAATGCTGATTTTCTGTGTCACAGGTAAACACGGATCATGCACGTGCACCTTTACATTGGCCAGTCTCTCAGATTGCGGTCTTGTTGGACCAGGAGGGGGGTCTCAAAGTGCTACCCTCATGGTGGAGTGTAACACATTCACCTAGAGTTAACTGCAACAACACGGTGACGGATGGAATACCTGAATTAATCTCAGCCACTAGCAATCACTTGGGGCCACATCCCCACCATTGTTATATGGTTCCTACGAATCAAGTAGGGCAGTGTATCTGGTCAACTTAAATGTCAGTGTATAATGACACAGTCCACCTATACCATCAGGAAATGTTGCCATGGTTCCTAGCTGGCTCACAGTGCCCCACCCGAACCCACAAACATACCAGTATACCAGATGGTATCTGCAATCTCGAACATGACTACTCAGATTCCCAAGGAAACCGCAGAAACAGATCTACCCTTTCGTTATTACACTGTCTACCAAAGATGAGATACAAGAAAGATATGAAAATGTTTTCCAAACATTTATTGCAATAATCGTATTCTTGCATAAAAACATCTTCAGCGCTTATTAGGCAAATGATACAAAACATGGTAACCATCATTATGAAAATGGTGAAAAAGATAAACAGTTCAACTATGATAATGTTATTTTGTTGGTACGCTCCTATCTGTTATTACCTACACTATTGAAAGCATAGTGGGAATACCCTCTGCCACATCAATTGGGATAGCCTAACCTCCCACCTGAACTTGGGTAAGATGTACCAGGAAGCAGGTCTGGTGCAGTGCAGGCAATGGCCCCTTGCAGGGTAGAGCTCAGAGTCAGCAGGGCTGCATCTCAGCCACAGTGCACCACACTCCTGGATAATCCTAGCAGAAGTGCTCCTCTGCTGAATGTAGCACAGAGACAGTTTTTTTTAACACAAGCATCGTTTATACTGCACTGTGTCAGAGGTGCAGAGCTGATGCGATGATATGTCTGCAGACGAGGAGTTGTCTCTACCAGCAATCATAATACTAGGGCATCACGTTCTGTGTGCCTAGGCTTGGACATAGTGTACCGACTGGATGGCAGAAACGCTTACAATAAACATGCTGTATGTAAAGTGATTTCTTAAGTACATTATCACATGAGTGAAAAGCCAGGTAAAAAGTCACCATCAGAAAGAAAATCAAAGTTAAATTAAGCATTCTAAAATCGAGCCTCTAAGCAGGTCCTGCTCCTCTTTACCACACTAAGCCTCCTCAGTTTGGACCCAGCCATGTGAAAATCAGCCTTGACCCTTCTCCTCATGCAACAGTCCAGCCCAAGCTGCCAAGCCAGGTCCTTTTTGAACTAGAAAACAAAGAACGAAGGACCAGTTTCACCCTGATAAGGATTCATCAGCCATTTATAGCTTGATTCCAGTGGCACAGTGAGCCCAGGATCAACATCCAGGCATACCTGCCCCACTTAGGCCGTCAAGGAGTTAAAAGGCACAAACACGGTGAAGAGGACCATTTTACCCCATTTTACTGGAGTGAGGACTAGAGCCTCACTCACTTTTTTTTTTTTTAAACATTCAGTTTTTAAAAAAAACATATTGCTTTTAAACATATTGTGTGCTTAACTCACCCTTGCCTACATCAAATTGATGCAGAGTGCTGTGCATCACAGGAGTAATGACTGTGCTGGATGAATGTTTGCCTGAGAAGAATACAGAACAGGGTTAGAGCAGTGCTTTGTAGTATAGGTGTGCCTAATGCAGCCACTGTACATATGTATTCCTGAGAGGAACACACTGAATGAGAGATGCAGTGCTGTGTGGTGCATGCACAATGAGAGCATGTCCTGGGTGTATGTGTGCTTGTGTGAAGTACAACAAATGAAGGGTGAAGTGTTGTTCAGCATGTACATGGGGAGTACGTGTGCTGGCAGTGGGTGTTGTATGCACGTATGGCTATAGTGGCACTGCGCATGTAATTAACAGTACTGGAGAGTAAGTGTGCTGGAAAAATACATTGCGTACAAGTGTTGCTGCATTGGTACATTACATGGAGGACCCAGAGTTCCATTTTGGAAAGCCAAGGCCTGCCTGGTCAAAACAGGACGATTAGAGGAATCCCCCAGACAGATTTGTGTATTGGTGCATTCCTATGAGTTGGTGGGAAAAACTGGGGGAAGGGACCTGTGATAAGCTGCGGCGGTACAAAAGGTCAGAGTCTGGTATATAGGAAAAACCAAAGTTTTATTTCCTTTATATTGTAGAGGTAATCTAGTACAATTTTTGTTTCTTTATAGATCTTGCGGATTTTTCTGGTCTCTGTTAATTGTCTTGTCCTTTTTTTTCTCCTCCTCCGGGTTCGGCTAACGTCTGGTTCTTGGGACTCCCGAGCGTTACCGGAAAAACAAACAGAGGAAACTAAGGTGAATATATTGGGGTGTCTGCGCGGATTTTCTTCCTTAGAGGTACATGCGGGGAGGGACCTTTCAGAGGGGGACGGGTGGTGAGGGTATCCCACTGTGAGGGTGATGGTTTTAGTTCATGGAGCCACGTTCTGTCTCTTCTTTCACATGCAGCCCAGTGCCCAAAACAAACAGAAAGTTTATTACCCCCTCCCCAGTGGTTCAGTGGTGTACCCCCTCTCCCGCCTCCTCCCAGGTTCCCTTCCCCTGTGCCCCTGTTACTCTTTTGTGTTCCCGCGTCCCCAGGAGGGACCGTAACTTGAAAAGCCACGACCCTCCTGGGTCGTGGCGGGTTTCTTGGGTTTTCAGCTCCTTTCCTTCGCTGGAAACGGCTCAGTTTTCCTCTCTTCCTCGTGAGGGTCTGCAATCTTCCTCTGCTGTAGTCTCCGCGTCTCTCGCTCCGTCCTGTTCTTCCTGTTCCGCTTTGTTGTCCTCCCTTGTCGCGTAGTCCGTCTTCTTTTAGTGCCCCCATCCGGAAGTCTTCCTTCCTTGACGTCCGTCAGCCTTCCCATGTTACCATGGGAACACGGAAGTGAATCGAGCGAGCCGGCCGAGTGGTGCCGGCTCAAGGAGGTAGGAGACGCGGTCGCGGAGACCCATCTACAGGACCATCCCTTTACACTTCAAAAGGATGCTCATTGATTCCGTGATCGATCACAAGGAAGGGGCCAGGACACATCTCAAGAAAGAAGATGGGGCTGTTAAGGGAAGGGAATCAAAGCGTTGGTGTGGAAGCCTGGGATTAAATGTTTGATGCACATATCACTGTGGCTGACATCCAGTGTGGGCTCTGGTCACTTCCATATATTGTGTTGTGGGTCAGTTAGCTTCAGAGTCTTGCCTGCTGTGACAGACATCCTTTCAGGAGGAAAGAAGAAATGGAGATATGTACACTTTAAAAGAAGCAGAAACCGCAACATAAAACTTCAAAGACTCAGACCCTAAATCATATTTGGTGTCTGGAAAAGGACTATAAAAAGGTGAGGTTGAGACCCCAAAATTTGTCATCTGCCAAGCAGCCAGATGGGCTGTATGAGGGAGGAAACCTATGCAAGACTTCAGCCTGTAACTAGGACGGGGGTAAAAACCTGATATTCTCCCTGCTGGGTGAAGGGAAATCAGCTAGGAAAACCAAGACCACCTGCCATGGAGTTTGGAGTGCCAGTGCCTGCCTTGTCGCCAAGACCAGTGTTCCCTGTGAGGAAGGGGAGGGTGTTGAAGGGAGTGAGGTACATTGGGGAGCCTTATCGTGAGGACTCCCTGTGCAAAGTGTGAGGATTCAGCTGTACACTGATCAGGCTATGGCCTGTGTGCAGGAATATCAGCTGGGCAACCCCTGTATGTCAGGAGAGGGCCGCTGTGGACTGAGCTGAGAGAGAGCTCTGTGCAGGACAGGATAAGTCCATACAACCCTGCTGCAGTGCCTCCCCCCACGTGTGCCAAAGGGGGCCACGGTTAAGTTGCTACTGTGAGAAGCACGGACACTCATAGCTGCCTGTGCTTGTAAAAGAGGAGCATGGGCCTGAAGTGACCAGTACGGCAGCAACCCCATATGCCAGCTACGGGCTGCCGGTAACAACACTGCCAAAGGATTTGGGCCACTGCCTGAAAGGGAACCTTCTATATATGGTGTTGTGGGTCAATCAGCTTCAGAGTCTTGCTTGCTATGAAAGATATCTTTTTAGGAGGAAGGAAGAAATGGAGATATGTACACTTCAAAAGAAGCAGAAACCCCAACATTAAACATCAAAGACTCAGACCCTAAATCACATTTGGTGTCTGGAAAAGGACTATACAGAGGGGAGGTTGAAACCCCAAAACGTGTCATCTGCCAAGCAGCCAGACAAGCTGTATAAGGGAGGAGAGCTCTGCAAGAATTTAGCCTGTGACTAGGACAGGGGGAAAAGGCCTAATATTCTCCCTTCTGGGTGAGGGGACACCACCTAGGAAAACCAAGACCACCTGCTCTGGAGCCTGGAGTGTCAATGCTTGCCTTGTTGCCAAGACCAGTGTTCCCTCTGAGGAAGGGAGCAAGATCCATTCAGGTGCCTTACTGTGGGGACTGTATGTGAAGTGTGAGGATTCAGCTGTCCACTGATCAGGCTGTAGTCCGTATGCAGGAGTGTCAGCTCAGTTCTGTATGGCAGGAAAGGGCCACTGTCAACTGAGCTGTGACATAGCTCTGTGCAGGACTGGATAAGCCCATATGGCCGTGCCGCAGTGACCCCCTCCCCCCGTATGCCAAAGGGGGCCACTGGTAAACTTTCTACAGTGAGAAGCACTGAGACTCATAGCTACCTTGGCTTTTAACAGAGGATCCTGCGCCCAAAGTGAACAGTACTGCAGCAACCCCATATGCCCGTTAGGGGCTGCAGGTACGAACATTGCAAAGGATTTGGGCCGCTGCCTGAAGGAGACATAGAGTCTATGTCCAGTGGGGTGGGCCCACACTGTGAGGGAAATTTCCCTGACTGATCACGGAGGACTGCAGAGGATGCTGTTGACGATGTAGCACCCTTACTGTCTCCAGTCAGGAGCTGAAGGAAAGATTACAACATCCCCCTGGCCCCTCCCCCCATGCTGTGAAAAGCCAACTTACTGCATCTTTGCAATCTGAGAGCAGCTATGACAACTGTGAGAGCTTCCGCAGTGCCACTCTGGACACAGAGCCTGCGCCCCTGGGTGCTTCTGCAAGGGCCATGGCCAGCCTGACTTCTTCAAGCAGGGCTCGTGGGTGCTCATGCAGAGTACGGAGTTGTATCCTTCCGTACTACAACAGCCAGTAAGACTTGAACTGGGTAGGGCCTGGGGAGGAGTTGCTGCAAGCTGTGCTACAGTACCACAGAGACTTGACTAAATACAGAAGAGTCAAAGGGGAACTCTTGAGTATGGCCTAACAGTGAGCATTCCCTGGATGCGGCCACCACTGAATGGGGAATAACACCAAACACGTTACAAGGAGGGTGAAACAGGACTTTGCCGGACTACTAGAGCCTCAACCTCAAGGGGACTGTAGGATTGTCTAAGCATATTGTTATATTGGTATTCCTTTGCACGTGCAGGGTTAGAAATAAAATTTTCTCATAAAAGCAAGTATTTGACATAACATTGATTTCTTGCTCGTACTGTTTGCACTTTAAGTTATGAGTCGTGTTCACTGACCTGTATCTACACCCCTCCCTCCCCCCAACACCCTCACATCATCCGTCCCAGGGAATCTTGACTGCTAGACCACAGCTGCCACTGAGAGCGAAGTGCAGAAGGGGTACTTGGCCAAGTTGCTGGGGATACATAGTAAGTTGGGCCCCGGCACATCAGGAGTAAAAGGCCTCAACCACCATGGATTGGCCCAGTAGCCCCCTGTGGCCTTCTGAAAGTGGTTCAGACACAAGCACAAAGCCAATAGATCTAGCTTTTTTTATACTGCGAGCATGCGTGTTGTTAATATATGTCCACATTACTCTTTCTCTCAAACAAAGCTTTCATACTCACACACAAACACTGGAGAACACTGTGGTGGTGATAATAATGGTAGTGTTAATGGTATTAACAGTGGTCATACTTCTGGTGGTGGTAGTTGAGAGTGGTTGGAGTGGTAGTGATGGTGGATGAAGCAGTTGTGATAGTGTTGTAGAAGTAGCAGTGAAGGTAATGTTAGCAGTACTGGTGATGGGGCAGTGGTTATGGTTGTGATGATAATGGTAGTAACTGTGATAGTTGTGACGGTGGTGGTAGTGATGGTGAGAATGGGACTTATTAGTTTGTATAGTTGTGGTGTTTTTGGATTACTATGGTGATAAGAGTGGTGCTGGTGATTGTAGTCTTTGTAGGAGGCTGGCCTGGTTTGTAGTGGGTACCAACGGTACTTACACCAGGTCCAGTTATCCCTTATTAGTGAAATGCAGTCAGTGTCTAGAAGCCAGGCTGTCTAGGGGTAGCTGTAGCTGAGCAGCCAAGGCTTGTCTAGGAGACATGCAAAGCTCTTGCCATACCACTGTAGTCACACAGTACTTACACACATGAAAGAAAATACTCAGTGTTACAAAAATAAAGGTACTTTATTTTGGTGACCCAAATGCCCAAAATACCTTACAGACTATACTCCCTTAGGAAGTAAGTAATATACCCAGTATATACACTAGAATGCAGAAATAGCTGTAAAAACAGTTAGAAAACAGTGAAAATCACAATTGGTTGCAATGGGCCTGAGGGGACACAAATCATATACTAAAATAGTGGAATGCTAAAGTCGGTTTCCCACCCAGGCAAGTGTAGTGTGTAGAGGGGTGCTAAGAGTGTAAGAAAACACCAAAGGTAAGTAATAGAACCCACCCCAGAACCCAGGAAAGCAGGAGTAAATCACAGTAAGTTTCCTAGAACACAAAAGAACACGTGATAGAAGATAATGCAAGAACCGGAAGAGATGGTAAGACACCAACAATGGATTCCTGGGCCTGAAGACCTGTGGAAGAAGGGGACCAAGTCCAAGAAGCACTGAAGAGTCCAGGGAGAACAGGAGCCCCTGCTAACCCGGATGAAGGTGGAAAAGAACCACCACCGGTGAGGAAGAACAGTCAGTACTAAACCCAAGAAAATGAATGAGGGCTCCTGGTTGGTGCAGATGATGTCCCACGCCAGATGGAAGATTGCAGTCTGGTTTGCATCGGTGGGTTCCACCAACAAGCCTTGGCACATGCAACGCTCACGGTTAGTGGAAAATGGCGCTGCCCAGGACCAGGAGGGACCTGGTGGCCTCTAACCGGGAGGGGCAGACAGAGGGGGGCTCTTTGCAACTCTGTCAGTTATCAGAAGACCAGGCAGCGCGCACAGGAGTCCCACAGCACCGGGACAAAGAAGGCGTAAATGGAGGCCCACGCAGCACGAAACAAAGGGATCCCACGCCGCCAGAGAACCACTCAGGAAGCTGTGCGTCGCAGGAAGGAACGCTGGGGGCTTGAGCTGTGCTGTGCGAAAAGAACTTCGTGGAAGGTCGCACACAAGCTTTGGCAACTGCAAATCACGCAGTGCACGGGGGTACTGTCTTGCATGGGGAGGTAAGCTCTTACCTCCACCAAAGTTGGACAGTTGGACCTTGGGACAGTCGTGGTCACTTCAGTCCACCACCCGTGTTTCTGGATCCAGGCTCATCGTCAGGAGAGGGGACTCGTCGCTGCAGAGGGGTGTGCCTGCTGAAGCAGGGAAGTGACTCCTTCACTTCAAGGGAGATTCCTTCGCTTCTTCTGGTGCAGGCTGAAGACAGGCAGTCATCGGAGGATGCACAACCTGGAAACTGTTACCGCTGCTGGCAGGAGCTGAAGATACAATGTTGCAGAAGTCACCTTTGCTTCTTTGTTGCAGTTTGTAGTGTTCCTGGAGGGTCAAGATGCTGTTTCGTCGGTAGAAGATTAAGTGAGGGATGCAGAGGATTCCTGCTGCAGTCTTGCAATCCGAATCTGAGGAAACACCCACAAGAGAGACCCTAAATAGCCCTGAAAGGGGGATTGGTCAGCTACACAGGTAAGCACCTATCAGGGGAGGTCTCTGACGTCTCCTGCTGGCACTGGCCACTCAGATGTTCCCAGAGTGCCCCACCACCTTGGAATCCAAGAAGGCAAAACCCAGGGGCACTCTGGAGGAGCTCTGGGCACCACCATGGACAGGGGAGTGGTCACCCCGCTTTCCTTTGTCCAGTTTCACACCAAAGCAGGGACTGGGGGTCCCTGAACCGGTGTAGACTAGATTATGCAAGGAAGGCACCATCTGTGCCCTTCAAAACATTTCCAGAGGTTCTGCCTGTAACACCTATTTCCAAAGGGAGAGGGTGTAACATCCCTCTCCCAAAGGAAATGCTTTGTTCTGCCTTCCTGGGCTCGAGCTGCTTGAGCAACAGGAGGGCAGAAACCTGTCTGTGAGGTGGCAGCAGCTGGGGCTGCCTGGAAAACCTCAGAAGGCTGGTATGGCAGTACTGGGGGTCCACTGTGGAGCCCCCAGAACGCATGGAATTGTAAAACCAATACTAGAATTAGTACTGGGGTACAATTCCCAGTGTTAGAGACCTTACATGGCCATATTTGGAGTTACCATTGTGAAGCTGGACATAGGTATTGACTTATGTCCTGTGCACGCGTAAAATGTCATCCCCGCACTCACAAAGTCCGGAAAACTGGTCCTGGACCACGTGTGGGCACCTCTGCTACTGCAGGGGTGCCCTCACACACAGGTACTTTGCACCTAGTCTTCAGGGTTGGATGACCTGATATATAGCGGACTTATAAGTGACTCGGTGCAGTGAAAATGGCTGTGAAAGGGTGCATGCACCATTTCACACAGGCTGCAGCGGCAGTCCTGCAGAAGCCTTTGCATGGGCTCCCTATGGGTGGCAAAAGTAATGCTGTAGCCCATAGGGATCCCCTGGAACCCCAATGCCCTGGGTACCTAAGTACCATATACTAGGGACTTAAAAGGGGTGACCAGTATGCCAATTATGGATGAAATACTGGGTTACCAGTGTGTAGAGGAGAGAGAGCATAAGCACTGGGTTCCTGGTTAGCAGGATCCCAGTGACACAGAAACACGCTGACAAACAGGCCAAAAATGGTTTAACTATTCAGAAAGGAGCTACTTTCTCACAGTCTTGATATCAGTACTCCAAGTAAGCACGGGGATAGTGGTGGAGGTGCTGTAGTGCAATATAGGGGTTATTAATTGAGCTCAAGCCTTTAAAAGCATCTGGTGATGTACAACAGGATGGAAGGGTGCTCCGAGAGCACAGAAAAGGAACAGCAAGATGGGCTGGAATGCTTCACCTCTATCGCAGCTTCCAGGAGGGAGGCACGCCATAATGCTTGTGTGCAGAGTGGCTCCGGGCCACATTCTATGCTGTAGCTGCTGATTAACACCAGCACAGTTTTGGAGGTTGAAGTGCAGAGTCCTGATGCATGCTCAGAGATCCCCGATTCATAATTGCAGAGTAGGTGCAAGTTTAGAAGCGCAAACGCCAGAGGACTATAATTACCAGTTTATCAACAAAGTTCTATGCAACTGGTCTTTTTCAATCACTATGAAGCAATGCATCAGTTTTTGGCACAGATATAATTTTTCAATATGTAAAGGAAAAACAACTTCCCAAACTATTTTTGGACCAACAAACAAAGGTAAATAATAATGACTTGTTCCAAAAGCAGACCGGTATCAGATGAGTCAGCTAATGCAAAAGTCACTACAAGCAATGGTTTACCCTTGAGGTGTATCAAGAATTTTGTCCTCCAACAGCAGTAAGTCTTATTAAAATTATTAATTACAAATGATTATACTTAGGGAGAAGGCTTCAGCTTCCTTCTCTAAGGCTAAAATACTCAGTTTTTTTGGAGAGTGGTAAACCCCCTAACAACCCAAACTCCCATTACCCTATTGAATGCAGACCATAAACTTTGTACTAAAATTTCGGCCAATCATTTTATATCAGTCACATCAACATTAATCCGTAGTGATCAAAATGGTGTCATGACTATCAGATTTATATCTGCAAATAAGAATTATTTGATCCATGCCATTGATTATTTTTCACAAAAGAAATATAAATCAGCAATAATTATGATCGATCCTGAAACAGCTTTTGATTGGGTAAACTTTTCCTCATTACTTGGTATACTTCAAGCACTTGCTTTTTCGTGGAATTACTGAATACAGTAAACAAATGTGTATTCAGATGCTTCAGCGTCAATTATAAAAATGCATTCGAAGCTGGCAAAATTACAATTTCCAGGAGGATAGGTCCTGGTTGCCTTCAATAAACCCTTGGTTATTTACAAATATACTAATATCCTGTCCCTAGTCTCTGGGATGTAGAAACAAACTATACACAGAAGGCATGATTTAGAGGCTACTTTAGAATCAAGAAAAACATACATTAACCTAGTTGGCACACTGATTCGAATTTTATTTGCTATCAGTGTGCTCGCCTATTGTTAAATAGTTTACAACTAAATAAAAAGCTAGGTGGGATGACCTTCCCACAATTACAGCTTTACTACCAGACCGCTTTAATTGACATTTTATCACAATTTACCCATGCCTGTATTACCACTTTTTTTTTTAGCAATGATCTCTTCTAAACAATGATTGGGTCCTCAGATATGTATTCACCTGCTTCCCCCCAAACACCTGCCAAAGACGACGTCTTAAAACAAACTTTGAGCTTTATTTTCGTAAAAATAAAACCCTGATTGAGCACAACATATGAGTGTCATGTTTATTTGACACTCAAAGACTGCAAAAGACAGGACTGGTTTCTTTCTTGTAATAATATAAACAAATGGAATGACACAGGTTTCAATTCTTCATTTGGCTTTAAGCTAAATTCTTCTGACATCAATGATTTTAGTGTGCTTTAGTTTAGCTTTATAAAGATCAGAAGAATATTTCAGCAGTACCCAGCGGTACTAGACGAGAAGGTGGATACAGTTTTAAATATTCTGTTTACGCATAGTCTTACAGGTATAGGAATCTGGTACAGGTGACTGCACCCACAAGTTTCCTTGTTTTCTAGTATTTTTTATACAATGACTGAGTGGTGTGAGATCTCCGAATTCAGTCATAAGCTTTTTAGAGCTGCCAACTTCAGAATGATGGTTTTCTGTTCAAGGGGGCAGCTCTACTACACTCCTGAAATAATAAATACGCTTTTTCCAGCTTCGCCTTTCAGTTGTTTCAGATGCCATAACAATAGGTTGGAGGACTTGGAACATGCGTCAGTAACCTGCCACCACCTTACTTTGTTTTGGGAAGAGCCGTTTTCCTTTTTTAGACTTATGCTTAGAAAATAATCTCGTTCCAGACACATTTACTATTCTGTTTGGATATGTTAGAAATGACAATGATTTATCAGGTCCAGGGAGGCATTTTATTTTTGCCACTAGGTCTACTGCTCACTCTCTCAATTCTGCAACATTAGAAATCTGACACTCCCCCCTCTGTAGAAAGGCAGGTTAAACTGGAACGTGTTAGACTTTGAGACTTAGCATACACCAAACGGAATAATAAATAGGCAGTTGCCTACAGATTCCCTTACACAAGACTAATGACATCTACCCAGGGGCAGACAGGGCTGGATCCCTAGGGCTAATGGCACACAATTAGGAAGCTCTTTGCATGTATACGCATTTTATATTAATATCTTCCAATGGCAAGGGTCTCAGCTGCCTGGTTAAAAGAATGGGGGTTTAAAGGCCCCAACAAACCTATATGGAGGTATCAATTTTACCCAAAAGACACACCTTGTAGGCAGGGATACATGGCAGATGTGATCCCATGCTTTTCCACAACAATACTACTCCTCTGCCAATATTGAACCAAGGGGACAGGCATTCTACTAGGGAAAACATGTGCTTTTTGGTTGAGGAGGCCCAAAAAGATGAGGAGCAATGGTTGCTGCTTAATGACACACTGAGGTGCTGCATAGCAACAACAAGATGATTTCATCAACCACACAATCTATAGGCACACAGAACTGGCCTCTGGCCCCATACTACCCATGCTGACGGAAGGAGATAGGAAAATAGTCTTGGGCGGAGTGAAGAATCTTTCAATTTACAAAGAGAGAGGCACTGCAGACCCTCTGGCGGCAGGGTGCTACTTTCTGAGCAATCTGGTCTGGTAAATATTTGGGGTCAGCAACACAAGAAAAAGAGACGACTCCCATTAATCGGCATTGCATAGTTCATGTGCCAGCACGGATTTCATGCTTTGTGGCCACCTACTATTTCATATAGTTTGAGGGACTGAGATTGGAGTTGTCTCCCATGCAGACCACAGCCCATCAGACCTGAACTGTCAATCGAAGGGACAGATCAGGGTGGATCACCATGATGGTGGTTAAATAATGATCTACTTAAGGATAAGGTAGGAATAAATGCACTACAGACTAAGATTGAAGATGTCTTACTCCATAACAACAAAGGAGAACGCAGTGAGGCAATGATCTGGTACTGAGGATGGAAAGTCATATTCTGGGGCTCATGTGTAGAAGAAACTGCTAGGCAAGCTAAGACCCATGGGTTGGTCTTCATGGGTTGGTCTTGTAAGACTTGTGATCCAATTTACAGAAGCTTGAAGAGAACCATAAGAAAACTCTCTCTCAAAAGATACGTTGTCAGATAATTCATGGCCAGGGCCAACAAAGACTTCTAGAGATTACCAAAGATGAATACCCTCTAGCACAAATCCAACAAAAATATAAGAAGGGGGTAACAAGGCAGGGAAACCACTAATGGTCAAGTGTCGGAAGAAGTATCTAATTTCAAATTCTAGCTATTAAAGTCCCAGACGTCACACTTATAACGTATGAATTCACCAAGTAAGAAGCACTTGTATAATTCTATCAGCTCCTTTACACTGCTGAACCGACAGACTAGATAATCTATTGGACAATGTCAGCAGGGCTCTAGATTAGAAAATTAATCGCATATTAAGCTGCCATGCAAGAAGTCTCCATACCAGCAAAGGAAATTATTTCAGCCACAAAAGGCCCTTAGCCATCCAAGGCCTCGACTGGTTCTCCCTGGTCTTGCACATGGGCCACTGGCAGAGCCTGCTCCCAATAACAACAAATTATTTACTAACCTAGATCAGAGGTGCTTTCATGCCATCTATGACTGAGGCCTTCATGCCATGTATGACTGAGGCGAGGGTGCCAGTTCTTAAAAAGGGGAAAGGCCAAGAAAACTGTGGCTCTTACAGGCCAATCTCTTTACTGAACGTCGACTAACATATGCTCTAAAATATTAGCCAGCAGATTGCAACAGCATTTACAGGACACACTTCAACCAAATCATCTAGATTGAACTCTAACAGAAGGGTGTACAAAATAAAAAAAAATCCTACATTTTATCATCAGAGATAGAGCCTTTTCTGAAAGTGGTACTGACGGACAGTGGGAACAGGCGATCACTTCACCCAGATGAGCATTGCAGTATACAATAATCCCACTGCAAAATTTAGTGTCAAGAATCACACAGTGAGAATAGACCAGGGGACAAGACAAGGCTGCTCCTTGTTGCCCCTGTTATTGGCCCTCTAGCTAGAGCTGCCGGCCCAGAGAACTTGCCTAAAACCATATAACCATTCTTGGGATGCTTTCATTCTCAAACAATTTGTTCCTACTTTCTACCTATTTCATTCTTGTAATTACCATTCGGAATCTATGACTTCCTGACTGCCTAAGCTGGCATCCATATTTTCCTTTCAGATTGAATATACGCCATCAGGGGCATATCTACGCAGATAGATACATTTACTTTAAATTGGTAATACATTGCCACAATTCACACTATTTTTTCTGCAAATGTATGCAAATGTGTCAGTTGCCATGAATCTCTGCTTCATTATTGATATTTACACTTACCACCCAGGCCCTTCAAATTATACAAATGCCACTGTTTGGTTCTTTGGTTCTCTGGCTCTATAGAAGCAGAATTTAAATGTCCTGAATGGTCCCACAGACTTTAACTTGAAGGCCTCATTGCATAGGTGTTGCTTGGGTCCACGGGACAGTTTGTTGCTACCTTTACCATCTTTGTTGTAATGCTCTAGGAGCAGGTGCATATCTGAGCTCCGCAAGTATCTCTGATTAGTGGAAGTTACAAAAAAGGCCTTAGACGCTGTAAAACTGCATTGAGACAATCTTTCGCTCATTAGCTTAGTGGTTTCACATCGTAGTTATAGTAACTGAAAATTTGTGATTTGAGAGTTAAAGTGTATCTCAGTACTATGAGACCCCCCCGGGCTCTCCGGGGAACGCAAGGCACCAAATAGTAGGTTGCTTGGGCAACCCCAAAACACAAACTTTTCCTCCTGCAGGTTCCATAAATATTTCAACAGGAGCTCAGCCCACTAAACGACCCTACTGTGACTGTAGCCTAGGGGTGACAGGGTACATGAACATCTAAGCAGCAGGCTTGTTTAGGCCCTGAACGTTAAACCCCTTTGTCAATAATCCACTATACATAGGGTACCAGGAAACCCTGCCCTATGAACCTCCCCTGCTACCCACAGCCCTACATATGAGTGGGGGGTTCTACTACAATGCCGCATAGGAGGCCCATGGGGGACTGTTTATCAATAGTTAGTAACATAACCGGTCCGGGAAGGTGAGAAGGGCAAGTCTTGCCGGTATCTGACATTGTGATTTTCAGTTCACTACGTTTTGTTTGTGTTCTGCATTTGATCAACTCACTGGGCCAATATGCGTAGCCCACCATTCAAATCTTCTATGCAAACTGATTATCGGGTCTTTTGTAGAATACAGAACAATGTTCTTTGTTAAAGTCTGATTGGTTCTTTTCCAACTCCACCAGTTTTTCGAATGCATCAGCCTACCAGGAAGTCTCCGGATTTGAAAACAAACTAGTTTGCCTCATGTGAAGGAGCTAAATTGGTCAGAAATATCAATTTCTGTCTCATAAGATAGCATATGTTCCCTAGAAATGTCTGTCCTTACTTGCACCTATTGGCTGATACTTTAGTGAAACACCACAATGAGACACTAATAATAATTTATTTTTATACATCGAGAGCTCACGACCAGCCACCGTGGAACATGAGCGTAAGAAGTCACCTATAAAAACGTCTTTTTGTAGTGCTTACTGCTAATCTTGAGGCGTTAATTGTTACACAGCTTCATTCATAGCAGAGTGCTGCATTATATCCCATTTGTACTGCACTTGTGCAATGCGTACTCTGAGGGCTGCACGCACTAACATAGCGAGCTATCTCGTACTGGCATTGCAAAACTGATGAGCCATTTCCAACCATGTACTCCAAATGTGTAGGACTTTACAGGAGGCGGACGTTAATGCAGACAAAGGGTATTTCGTACAAATTTATAAACGGAGCGCACTGCGGATTACAAATCTGCCCTGACAGCAATCAGACGATGCACGAAATACAGACTTTTGCTGTGGAATAAAAAACATCGGATGATGCGTTCAGAAGGTTGTAGATCTCCACCGGTGCAAGTGCTGCGAGTCAGGAGGCAGACGTTCCCCACTTCAAACGGTTCACTGGAGCTGCAAAACTAGGGCCCTTCCAATCAATGATGGGCAACTGAATGCAGACACACCGTTTATTTTTTCCGCTTTTATATTTCAGGAACTAGAACCGAACGTACCGGGGTGCTTTACAAGAGCACCAGTTACATTACACACCACATCCTCTCTCGACTGTTTAAGCAGAACGCTCGCCACGCTGCAATGGGATAGCATATTGGCATCTAAGTCACAGACACTGCACAAATCCGTGGCCCTCATTCAGAAGAATGAAAGTTTGAGTGGATACCACCAAAATACTAACTTTTGATCCTGCAGGTTACAAATGTTACTGCAGCAGGAGCTCAAACCAGTAAACTGACCTAATGTGACTGTAGCCTAACGGGGACGAGTTACACGAGCATCTAAGCAGCAGGCTCATTTAAGGCCTGAATGGTAAACCCCTCTGTCAATATTCCACTATAGGTAGTGCAGCTGGAGAGCCTGCCACCCAAGTGCAGTGTATACTGCGGATTACAAACCCACACTGACAACATTCAGAAGATGCGCAATAAAATAAACCTTTTTCCATAGAGTAAAAACATCAGAATGGCTAAATGACATTCTGTGGACTTGTAACAAGGTAGGCGCCTGTAAAAAAAACATGCACTTGGGGCAGTGAGCGCGAATCAAGTCAGGGAGTAAAATAGTAAAATACACACCAGGCAACAAGAGCATGCAGATAGAGCGAGATTCCCCTCTATGGAGTAACACAAACGTTGGAAGGCTCTTCGGTGGCGCTGCTACAAATACACAGAGACAATCAGTACCTGAAAACAAGAAAAATGCGGGATGGAGGGGCCGAGGGTACAAGCGCCCAGAAGAAAGCTACAACAAGGCAGCAACCAACACCGGGAAGCCACAAGGAAAACAAGCTGAATTAAATGAATGTCTCCTTGTGTTAAATGCGTCAGTATCTTGGGGTCGAGCTCTTGCTGTCTAAAAACAACAACAAAAATCAAAGGTCAAAGGCATTCATGAAGCAGAACAGGGCAAAGGCATCTGGCTAATTTATTGTGCTAGGTGGGTGGCTGGCAATGGGGGGGAGGGGCAAAACAGAGGGAAGAAGCAAACAGATGGTCAGAGGGAGCAGACAACAGAGCCAGTTACAAAGCATGATTTCTGTAGAATGTCTCAACAAAAAAGATTTTAAAAATAGCTCTGCTATACCTGGGCCATACTGTAAGGGAGGGTCTCACACTAGTTGATGGCAGAATTGGCCAGCAGGAAGCAAGCAATTAAGAGTGGCTTTGAAGTCCACCAATGGTACGCAATGGACAGCTTTGAAGCCCACCAACAGTTAACATGACTCAAAGAGACAGCGCATGCAATGTCTGTGAAAGATATACAAAAAATCCTAAAACACAAACCATTCCCAAACAGAACAAGGCAAGGTCCCGAGTCTGAAATCATACATCTCGAATAACCATGATAGACAACAAAGCGGAGGCACAAGGTTTTCCCTACACCATGCCCTTGATCTTCAATCAATCAATCAATCAATCAATCACATTTATAAAGCGCGCTACTCACCCATAAGGGTCTCAAGGCGCTGGGGGGGAGGGGGTCAGTGCTCGAAGAGCCAGGTCTTGAGCTGCCTTCTGAAGGGGAGGTGTTCGGGTATGGCGCGAAGGTGACTGGGCAGGGAGTTCCAGGTCTTCGCTGCCAGAAAAGAGAAGGATTTTCCTCCGGCGGTGGTTTTGCGGATGCGGGGAACGGCTGCCAAGGCCTGACCGGTGGAGCGCAGAGTGCGCGGAGGAGTGTAGAAGGAGACGCGGGAGTTGATGAGTTTGGGTCCGAGGTTGTAGAGGGCTTTGTGTGCGTGGGTGAGGAGTCTGAAGGTGATCCTCTTGTTGACCGGGAGCCAATGGAGTTTTCTCAGGTGTCCGGAGATGTGGTGGTGGCGAGGTATGTCCAGGATGAGTCGTGCTGCGGCGTTCTGGATCCGTTGAAGTTTCCTCTGCAGCTTGGTGGTGATGCCGGCGTACAGAGTGTTCCCGTAGTCCAGGCGGCTGGTGACGAGGGCGTGGGTGACGGTCTTCCTGGTGTCGATGGGGATCCAGCGGAAGATCTTGCGGAGCATGCGGAGGGTGTTGAAGCACGCTGAGGTCACTGAGTTGACCTGTCTGGTCATCGAGAGGGAGGAGTCCAGGATGAAGCCGAGGTTGCGTGCGTGGTTGGGGAGTGCTGCCTAGGGCGGGGGGCCACCAGGAGTCGTCCCATGCGGAGGGGTTAGGGCCGAGGATGAGGACCTCCGTTTTATCTGTGTTCAGTTTCAGTCGGCTGTCTGTCATCCAGGTCGCTACTTCCTTCATGCCGTCGTGCAGTCTGGTCCTTGCTGATGTGGGGTTGTTGGTGAGGGATAAGATGAGCTGGGTGTCGTCGGCGTAGGATATGATGTCGAGTCCGTGTTTGCGTGCGATGTTTGCCAGGGGGGTCATGTAGACGTTGAATAGGGTGGGGCTGAGGGAGGATCCTTGGGGTACGCCGCAGATGATCTCCGTGGCTGCGGATCTGAAGGGGGGGAGGCGGACTCTCTGGGTCCTTCCGGAGAGGAAGGTGATGACCCATTCCAGGGCCTTGCCTCTGATGCCGGCGCTGCAGAGGCGGTCTATCAGGGTGCGGTGGCAGACCGTGTCGAAGGCTGCAGAGAGATCCAGGAGAATGAGGGCCACGGTTTCACCCTTGTCGGTCAGGGCTCGGATGTCGTCCGTGGCTGCGATGAGGGCGGTTTCGGTGCTGTGGTTGGCCCTGAATCCGAACTGAGTGGAGTCGAGGGAGTCGGAGGTTTCCAGGGCGGCGGTGAGTTGAGCGTTGATGATTTTCTCAATCACTTTGGCGGGGAACGGTAGGAGGGAGATAGGCCGGAAGTTTTTGAGTTCGGTGGGGTCTGCTGTAGGTTTCTTTAAGAGGGCGTTGAGTTCTGCGTGTTTCCAGCTTTCAGGGAAGGTAGCGGTGGTGAGGGAGGCGTTGATGACGTCTCAGAGGTGGGGTGCGATGATGTTGTCGGCCTTGTTGTAAATGTGGTGAGGACAGGGGTCGGAGGGTGATCCTGAGTGGATCGAGTTCATGACGCGGGTGGTTTCCTCGGTGGTGGTAGGGTTCCAGGCGAGGATGGTGGAGATGTCGTTTGCGGCTTCCGGGAGCGGGTTCATGTTGGTGGTCGTGAAGCTGTTGTAGATGTCGGCGATCTTACGGTGGAAGAAGGTCGCGAGGGAATCGCAGAGGTCCTGTGAGGGAGGGATGGGGTTGGTTTCTGCGTCCGGGTTGGAGAGCTCTTTGACGATGCCAAATAGTTCCTTGCTGTTGTGGGCGTTGTTGTCAAGTCTGTTCTGGTAGGCTGTTTTTCGTGCGGTGCGGAGGCGTTGGTGGTGTTGGCGGGTGGTGTCCTTGAGAGCTGTCAGGTTTTCCTCTGTCGGGTTGAGGCGCCATGTCTTCTCGCGGAGGCGGCATTCTTTCTTGGAGTTTTTGAGTTCGGTGGTGAACCAGGAGTTTTTCTTGTGGTTGTTGGTGTTGGTTTGGGTCTTCAGAGGGGCCAGGAGGTTGGCGCAGTCGGAGATCCAGTTGGTGAGGTTGTTGGCGGCCTCGTTGGGGTTGCTGGTGCTGGTGGGTTGGTTCAGGGAGAGCGTTGCTGCGAGTTGTTCTGTGGTGATTCGGTTCCAGTGTCTTTTTGGTGGTTGCCGGGTGTGGTGATGCACGGTGGTTTTCTTGAAGCTGAAGTGGACGCAGCTGTGGTCCGACCATGTGAGTTCGGTGGTGTGGCTGAAGGTGATGTGTTTGCTTGAGGAGAAGATGGGGTCGAGCGTGTGTCCGGCGTAGTGGGTGGGGGTGTTGACCAGTTGTTTCAGTCCCAGGTTGGCGAGGTTGTCTAGAACGGCGGTGGTGTTGTTGTCGGTGTGGTTCTCCAGGTGAAAGTTGAGGTCTCCTAGGAGGATGTAGTTGGAGGATGAGAGTGCGTGGGGGTTGACGAAGTCTGCGATGTCTTCGCTGAACTTGGTGCGGGGTCCTGGTGGTCTGTACATGAGGGTGCCTCTTAGGGTTGTCTTGGGGTCGATGTGGATCGCGAAGTGGAGGTGTTCGGCGTCGGGAAGTGAGTTGTCGGTGTGGGTCGAGATGCTGATGGAGCTTTTGTGTGCGATGGCGATGCCTCCTCCGGTGCGGTTGAAGCGGTCTCTCCGGATGATTTTGTAGCCGTCGGGGATGGCTATGGCGATGTCGGGTGCCGAGGAGGGGTTCATCCAGGTCTCGGTGAGGAAGGCGATGTCTGGGTTCGTTGAGTTGATGAGGTTCCACAGTTCGATGGCGTGCCTGTGGACGGAGCGGGTGTTGACCAGGATGCATTCGAGGTTGCTTCCGGGGGCGTCGTTCTTGGTGGTGGCGGTGTGGGTCCGTAGGCAGGTGAAGCGGCAGTTGCTGCAGGTGAAGGGTCCGTGGGTTCGTTTCGGGGTGGCGCGGTAGCAGCCCGGCGCGCGGCCGGGGTTGAGGTTGGCGAGGGTGGCGGAGTCATAGGTCAAGCGGGGGGTGCGGGGGGCAGGGGTTCGGGCGCTGGGCGCGGTCCAGGCACGGACGGGCGCAGACGGGCTTGCCTTAGGCGCGCCCGCGGCGCGGCCTCGCAGCGGCTGCCATTTAAGGGGTAGGTGGGGAGGCGGGGTCAGCTGGGAGGCGGGAGGTGGGCGGGCAGGGGAGCTGGAAGCAGGAAAAAAGAGCGGCAAAAAAGAGCGGCAAAAAACGGCGGGAAAAGCGCGGTAGGAGCGGCGGGAAAAAGCGGCAAGACGGTGAAAAGGGAACAAGAGCCTACTAAAATCTACTAAAAAGGAGGGGCTGAGAGGGGAGGACGGCGCACGGCACTCGGGGGCACACGCACGGGATACAAGGAGAGAAAAGGGAATTTCAGTCACTCGGGGGCACACGCACGGGATACAAGGAGAGAAAAGGGATTTTTAGTCAGCACAAGCACAAGCACTCGGGGTACACGGGCAAGAAGGGGGGAGCACACTCACAGGAGAGGAAGGCAGTCAGGGACTGGAGGCGCTGCGTGAGCAGGGGAGCGACCTACCCGAGGGTCAGTGGTCGCTACCTCTGCCTCGCAGCGGCCGCCATTTAAGGGGTAGGTGGGGAGGTGGGTTCAGCTGGGAGGCGGGAGGTGGGCGGGCAGGGGAGCTGGAAGCGGGAAAAAAGAGCGGCAAAAAAGAGCGGCAAAAAACGGCAGGAAAAGCACAGTAGGAGCGGCGGGAAAAAGCGGCAAGACGGCGAAAAGGGAACAAGAGCCTACTAAAATCTACTAAAAAGGAGGGGCTGAGAGGGGAGGACGGCGCACGGCAAGAAGGGGGGAGCACACTCACAGGAGAGGAAGGCAGTCAGGGACTGGAGGCCCTGCGTGAGCAGGGGAGCGACCTACCCGAGGGTCAGTGGTCTTCAACTGGGTGAGCACATATGAACTACAACATTTGCCCCAAATATCAATTCTGAGGCCTACTTAACCAGGGCAAAAGATGAAGTAGTGGCTGTGGCAGGCTTCATGGAAGGTGGCCTGGGGGAGGGCAAGAGTATATACACACTACTGTTTTACATTTTCTAGTTGTGGAAACATTTTACATATTTCCCCAATCTGGCAGGTGAAATGATAACAGTTTATTCATAGAGGAAACTTCAAGTACACCTGATATCATTCAACATATAGGACTCCAATAGCTCGAGTAAGATATTGTCTTGCTTTAGAAAACTACAGAAAACAATCTTAAAACAGGCCACCAATTGCATATTACAAAACTTATTTTTCAGAAAGTAAATAAGAAATAAACACTCATTTTGGAGAGAACCATATTCCATATCTGATGCATAAACATATCCAAGTTAGGATCTGACATTTTCTATAGATCTCTCCTTTTTTTTAAAATCTAATTGGAAATGTGATTTTTATTACAGTGTGAAAACTCAAGACCAAGAGGTGACAACCTTAATAAATGCTCTTTTTGAACCCGCTGCTTAAACCCTGAAAGTCTAAAAGAAGATTCAGAGCAATTATAGTTCTATCTGTGCTGCCTGTCAACACATTCTTAAACGAGAAGGAACAGAAAATGGCCAAATGTGCTCACATGCCAGCATGTGTTACTTATAAAACTTAACACTCTGCTTCCATTTATTCCGCTGATGATCACTAAACACAGGCCAAGAATATATGCATTTGCAACTGTTATACTTTTCAAGCATTTGAAGCGTGTTGATTCAACACAACATTAATTTTTTAAACAGATTTAAAATTCCTTTTCAAACAAATGTATTCTTAGGTTATAAAAGCTAATTTGTTGCAAATCATAAATCAGTATCTCGCAAAAGTCAGCATGGGCACTCTTCTGAGATTAAAGTGCTATTATTCAGAATTTTGGGCTTATGTTTTTTACATGGATAATTGTGATACATGATTTAGGACAGACAGACGCTTGTTGAGCATCTGGTCTATACAAATTATCCAGTGACAGGAGACAATTATGTGTTAACTATATTTCCCTGATTTGGTTATTGTAGGATTTCTCACTGCCCAACCTAAATGATAACTCTGCTAAATTGAACTGACTGATTCTAACCCTGAGCAACGCTTAATTTCTGCATCTCAGATATTTCTTTTAATAATATTTATTGTTCAACTTGAATGTTTAGTTTTGTTAATATTAGTTCACCTGAACTTATTTTGTCACCTTGGTCAACCCTTGGTGATTATTATCTATTTTTTATAATTTGGTATTGTGAATAGTCTACATGACTACATTTGTGTTTATAATAAAACCCTTTACTTAATTTCCGACTGAAGTTTTCCTTCCGTGGTCACATTGGTCATGGTGTTTAAATTAATTAGGTTTGTGTGGAAATGTGTTAATAGTTCTACCACACCACTTACTTGGCCCAAAGATTCATCCACCTCGAAGGGTACGGATTCCTGTGAAGGATGAAAATGTTCCAACACCAGCAAGAGTTACGTTGGAATGTGTACTTGTATTTACCCACACCCAGCTCATTTCTATCAACTCCGCTCCTCTCACTCCATCCCAATTTTTCCTCGTATCTGGTCTGTCCACCTTTAAATTGTTGTTGGCCAAAAGTAATTGTAAAGGAAAAAGGATGTTCCCTGGGAATGATGAGGAATTTAGGCCAAATGTCCCTAATGGTGGAAATTTCCAAAGATAACTTTCTGAAGGCAGTGTAGTTCTAGTTAAAGCAGCGGAAGAAAAGCATGGTCCTGGGGAGGGAAAGCCCTTGTATGATGCATTTTAGCTTTTGAGAAGCTGTTTCCTTATGTCGACAGTCAAAATCATTGCTAAACTGCCCTGAATATCTGCAAAGGAAAGAAAGAAGTATTGGCACACGATCCATGGAACATCTGAAAGGCCCATCTCCTGTCTGACTTACTGACTCTATTGCCATACTTATCTATCTTGTTAAACTACTCGGGCGTATGAGCTTATGCCACATTAATTTTACTTTTCTAGAAGGTGCTTCCTCACACTGAGAATCGTAATCTTTGCTGAGACTGGTCCGTGACAGAAAGGTATTACCTGCAGTTGGTAAATGAACAGTACAAATGTGTACATTTAGCAGTCTAACGCTGGTTCCATCACTAATTCATTAGGTACTCATATGAAATAAGAGTAATAACCGAATGTTAGATTAAAAAATAAATAATGATGACCGAATGAAGCTAGATGTGTCAGGTGGAAAAATGAGGATAAACATGTTATTCCATTAGCCATGGTTGATAAACATCTTACAAACTTCAGAGTGTAAATTCAACATAGGATTCGTCTTCATATTCTGTTTAGAAACCCAGCAGTGTTTCTTGAAACAAATATAAGATAAAAGAACTGCCTAGTTAAAAAAAACAAATTAAAAAAAAGTGTTTCCACTTGACCATGTGCAGTACTTGAAAGTGTAAAAATTATGGGTGACACCCTTATAATGGAGTATCAAAAAAAGAATAATGACTGTAAAATTGAATGTGCAGCATTATAAAGAGTGGCATCATATCTGCTATGTCATTACTAGGGTGGCTTTTTTGGGCAGTGTTAACTGCAAAGTCACTATAATTGATGGCTCATTCAACTGCGCTAGCTAGCACACTGGCTATTGATGCGTATGCCGACCGTGCTCTTAGCCATAACAGAGATTTGAATCAGGACACGTGTAATAAAGGGATATCCTACTCCACCCAAGCCACTATCTAAGGGGAAAAGCCCTCTCCTGCCCATCTTCAACACCAAGAATCGCTGACCTGTCTGGCAGCGAGAACACAAGCCCCTGCGTGACAGTATGATGTATTTCTTTATAAAATGGCCGATATTCTTGTTGACCTTAATTAGACACACAAAGGATTAGGGAAAGGAAATCAAGGACATGGACTGCTTTTG
This sequence comes from Pleurodeles waltl, assembly GCF_031143425.1. NCBI lineage: Eukaryota > Metazoa > Chordata > Amphibia > Caudata > Salamandridae > Pleurodeles > Pleurodeles waltl. The sequence goes on along the minus strand of NC_090449.1, from coordinate 743,842,522 downwards.
GTATGGGGAATACCACTGATTTTACAGTTCAACATGCCAGTTCCTGTCTGTGAAACATACGAATGCTTGAAACTTCATACAATTTAAAAGTTACCCAGGCAATTTATTTTATAAAAAAAATATTAAGAAAGGATGTTCTCCCTCTGGCACAGAGCTTCCAACGTTATCAAAAAACTAGACACTGCCTATCAGTCCACAATTTAGAATTATCAATATGATGATTTTCGTTGCTAATAGTTGGTTTCTGGATGTGGGCTACGAAAAAAATCTGCCAGCATCTGCAGGCAAAGTAATCTGAATAAAGGCCACATGAACTCTGTTGGTGAGGAAATCAACCTGCTCATTGGGGAAGCACTATTCCCAACCATAGGTTGGATGTCTGGTATTGGGACCTGACAAACTCTTCTCTGAACCCTTTCAGACAGATGAAAAGTAGTGTGCCCAGCTCTGTGCAGGCGTTTCATAGAGATCCTCTAATTAAGCTTCACTCTGAGTTTTTTCTCTCAAACGTCCTTCTGAAAGAAAGTCTACACCAACTCATTCCCAGACCTGTGCAATCACTTCGCCAGAGACTATAATTACTTTCTATGCTGTTTAACGAACATGGCCCAAACATTTCAGAAACACTGACAGCATACATTAACAAATCACATACAGATTCCACTTTAAGCTCACATCCAATCAACATTCTTTCACCGTTGTGTTAGATCAGAAGCAATTAGAAGTCAAAGCACCTCATTACGCCCAGCCAATCCACAGCTTCTACTCGATCCTGTAGAAGGTCTCATACTCTCAATCACTCTGCCTCACTCACAGTAGGGGTATTTCAGGTCGAAAGAATGTGTGGGCTTTAGACAGAATAGGCTACACCACAATAGTTATGGATGCAAACCTTTCTAGCATATCTTAAGTTATGAGGTCTACATGATATGTGCAATCTGTCATTTGTAGTAGGTTTTCTGTAAGGGGACTGAGGAACTGCTATGTTGATAGCATTTCAGTCAGCAGCAGTCTGTGCTAATGTGGCTGACCAGTCAAATGCTATGTTAAAAATGTGCTCAATTCTTTAAAATATTTTTAGTGATTTGTAGTGACTTTCATCATTTCTTTTAGCTACTATAAAACCCAGACTTTTACTCTTAAAACAAAAATATTTCCTATTGCAAACAGACTTGCACAGAGGTTTGGCTTCCTTCAGGTTCACTAAAGCCAGTCGGCTGCAGTGAAATCTCAGCAGAAAGTAAGCAACATGAACACAGCTAAAAGTATTCCATTGGGGAACGGCAGCTCTCAGCTTCTATGTCTAAGGTTAACAACACAATAATAACATGGTAACTTTAATGTACTAAAAAAAAAAACTAAAAAAAACAGAATCATACCACCAAGGAGGAACGCAATGTAGTGTAGACATACTAAAGTGTGAATTAACCTGAAATACTTTAGTGAAGCTTCAAAATAGACAAGTCTATTTATGAGCAAGTAACTGAGTCCATCATGTCAGTTGGTTGTAGGTTGAGTTGCGTGATGTATGGTGTTCTCTGAGTGAAAGACAGTGACTCGATTGCTGTTGGTTTTCAACAGCCAAATTAGTCTCAATGTAGAACCGCCTTAAGTAGTAAGAGCTGAACTGTGCATACTTATTACATGAAATCTGTACAAGGGCTTTCACAGGTGAGACTGGGATACAGTAGACCAAAATGAAGCATGTAGATGTAGGAGGAAATCAGTTATTATACATTATGATTTCATAGTTCAAGTCCTTTCTACAGGGCATAACCTAAATTCCACCAAATACAGGACCTAATATGTTGAACACCAACCGGTGCTTAATTTGTAAAATAAGCGCGTGGGCAAAAGTTTCTCTTAGGAATCTAACAATTGCCGCAGTTGCCAGACACTAATGCTGACTAGCTGTGACTCTCAAGCCTCATTCTTTGCCCACTCGATACTCCCCCCCCCCTTCTCCCTTTTATGAGTGTTTTTCACATCCACTTTCTCCATTTGTCACTGCTCCTGTATCTCTCTTACTCATGGTCAAAGTCTGAGGTTGAAAAATAAGGCTTGGCAGCAGAAATTGAGTTCTGGTGCCCACCTCCTGCAACCAATAGCACAAATTAAGCACTTTGTGGCACATGTGAATATGCAATTGGGAATACAGGCTAGTTTTCAGGCATATCACCTTCTTGCGCTTCTGGTGGGAGACAGAACATAGCCATATGTCGACAAAAGTAACAAAACATGCATGCTGTGAACATGGTACAAGCTTGTCCATAAAGAAGTATTAATGTCCACGGAATACAAGAGTGAGCTCAGGTTATACCTACACAAAGAGGGTAGGGAAACTGCACTACGCATTCATTAAAAGTCAGGTCTGACAGACTCCACTGCTTAGGATCACTAAAATTCAACTGAATATGCTGACCTTCAGGCACAATCCTCACCTTTTCGCCAAACAGACTGCTGCCAGAATTAATTTATTGGACGCTACAGGGACATTCAACAAAAGGGAATTTTGCCACACCATGCAAGTCTTCATAAAGAATTAGTTAAACCAAAGTTAGAGAGATATTATTAACCAGAGGAAACAAATCTACCAAAAGGAGAGCAAGTACATGCTGTGCAGATCTCCGGGTACTCATTGTAGTTTTGAACCAATCCAGAACCTTCTCCTAAAATACTGGGCTAAGGAAAAGTACTTATCGTATAAGAGCTGAAAGTTTCCTCACTGCATAAGAATCCAAATTACTGAAAAGCAAATACTGAAATAGGTCTAAACACACAAAAAACGGTAATAATGTGTTTCATATTGTAATAAGGTTGCCATTTAATGTTTGCTAACGGTAGCTGTACGCTTTTTAACCTGTTCTGTCAGTAAAAGTACACTTGCCTCCATTTGGAGTCAAACATTATATAAGGTCACGTACTGTGATGTCACAGAAATCAAAGAGCTTGAGTGGCCTCTTGTGCTACCCATATAATTTCATTGCATCACATCCCTGTACTGTGTTCAGACACGCTTATATTATGCAATTCCACCAACTGGGCTGGCTTAGAAGTGAATTTTGGTTTACCATTTTTTCCGAATATTTCAGAGGAACAGTCTGTTAAAAATAGATTTTTCTCATGAGATATGCCTGTTCAGAAGAGTTCGTGAAAAATAAAGAGAAAAGCTTGGTATATAACAAGCACATTACCAGGATTAAATAATTTTTTAGAACATATTTTTAACAAGGCTGTCCATACCCTATCAAGGATGACACTTGAGGAAAGCAACTAAGTTGTTTCCAATACCACTTTATGAAGCCCTACCTCCCTGCTCCTTCACAGTGTACATGAGGGGTATCCGTGGAGAATCGTGAAGGACTAAGTGCGGACATCTCATCAACTAACTCACTCCCTGGGTCGGCCTGGTGCAGTAGGGTAATGGAATATGATGCCCCCACCCCATGCAGATTGTGTAGTGGGGGTCCTGAGTTGCACAGATATTAATTGGCTTTGGGCTAAATGAGGGCCTCTTGAAGGTTTGGGGGCACCCCTGCATTACGCTCCTGGCCTGCTGAGCATACATGCCAAACGACCTGATTCAGGTGGGAGACTCACGATTTTTTAAGCCAGAAATGGCTTCATTTTAGCTGTCTCCCGCCTGAAATTGCCTCTGCTTCAAGAGAAATCAAATACGGAAAATCCATTCCCCGACTTGCTTCAAAAACTCCCACTTTTCTGTTCTAAATTATTGAGCTATATGGGTAAGGGGGAGGGATACTGGGAGTTTTTAAAGGTCAGAGAGCTGGAGGAAGTTATTTATGCCCGCTTAGTCACCTAGTGCTGAAGCAAACCGTTTACTGTACTAAGGGGCTCAGGTGTGAGGCAATCCCCTGAAGGACAACATCAGAGGATATCTATACCTGATGGACAGCAATCACCTTTGGCGGCCTTAGATCATCGTGACGCTGTCTGCTTATGGATCATCTGTAAATTAACTGAAACCTCCGCTCAATTAACCTAAAACCAATTTATACCAAAAGGAAAAAGTTGTGTCGTCCTGTATTTTCAAGTAACCAGTAAAATACGTCTAGTTTTAATGTATCTCATTATGTAGTACAGCAAAGCTTTTTAATCTGTAAAAATCACCGTTCGCACCTAAAAAAACAAATAGAAAAACAAAACGTTTCGAACATGGTTTTCCTCCTCATAAAACCAGTGATTGATTGATGCTAGTGGTAATGTAATTTCACAAGCTATGCATGAAAAGAACATCCTTTTCCACGACAGCTTCCCGCCAGGGAGAGGTATCCGCCGCCATGCTGGCGAATACATCAAGTGGAAGTTTGGGTGTCTTGCAGGTGCGACGTGTCCTCACCTTGAGGTTGGGTTTTGACAGCAGTTTCAACAGCTCTCTGATCTCGCTGTTCGGCGGCTTGCTCTGCAGCTCCTCAGCCAGCTGTGGGGAAGATTGAATTGACACAAAGAACATTAGCGCGAGCATTGCTTTAACCCAGTGCGTCGAGACAACGGAGAATCTATCTTGTTCATGGCGTATTACTTTCCATAGTGTTCAAACAGAAGCCAGCATGAAGAAAAACAGACTATCAATCATTGGGCTTCTATTCTGGCCCATCTTGGACAAGATTCAAGCCAGGCCTTTCGGCTGGGTTTAGCTCGAGTAATCAGGCCTGGCAGCGGCGCAGATAGAACATACTCTGACTTACAGCAAGGGAGGGGGCGCTGTCCCAGCACTTCATCTAAGTGAATGGCTCTTTGCGTGCAGACAAAGGGCTACTTGTAAAACGGCGGGATCAAACCTTGACACTGTCCCTAGAAAAAACAGCTTGTGAATGAGGTGGTGAAATCCACACTGCTTCCAAGAAGCCACAGTAGCGGTGCTGTTAGGGGCTGGGGTGAGGTAGCGGAGTGGTCTTGCAGTGGGCACAACCTGAGACCTGCACTGTTTACACACACACACACAGTCCCAAACGCTGCATGGTCTGCAAAGTGAAAAGCCGTCTAGGTTTCCGCCCTGCAGAAAAGTTTCTGCTTAATGAGGCATCAAACGTTCACACGTGCATGTTTTACTACTAGCGGGTTTTTTTTGTGGCCAAAAATAATTACAACGTAAATTATACCAGGAGAAAAGAATTGTCTTTTTAGAGGTTGTACACATAAACTTAAAGGAAATTGCATGCCTCTTCTAAGCACAACCTTGGCGCGCATATATATATATATATATATATATATATATATATATATATATATATATATATATATATATATATATATATATATATATATATACACATACATATACATACATATATACATACATACACATACACACGAACCCTAAATCAAGATAACCAATAGAAAAATATGCGCTGATTAAACCAACGGGTTTTAAAAATAATTTGCAATGAACAGTCCCCCAAGTGCTAGAAAAGCACGTTCCCAACGGTAAAAGGCACTAACACTGCCGAATCCCTCAAATGTTGTTCATAGACGTTTAATTGGAACTAACATCTCTTCCGCAAAATACCCCGTGCTAGCAAGGAAATAAAAAAAAAAGTCTAGGAGACAAACACTTTTTCTCACTTTCTCACTGAAGCGGGTGACGGACATATTTCCCAATCCACCATATAGCTAGTGTCTGCGGTCCACTCTCACAGTTGCAAATACAAATCAGGTGGCACCACCGGTGACAGGCAGCCCAGTCAATATTAGATCCTTGTTCCCAGATAACCTTTTCTAGTTCCCGCAAAGGAGCAGAATCCAGGTGTTCCAGGATGTCACTTACACAACGGCAGTAAGGAATTCAATTGCTTTTGGCAGCTGTTTTACACCTTACTGGAATGTTGATGCACATCAAGCACTGGGGCACTACCACTGTCCTATGTCTTCCAGCATTTCCCTGAACTTCAAAGCAAAGGTGACCCTTAGTCAGATGGCACCCTGGGCGAAATCAGATTTGGTGACCCTCACCACCCATCAACAGTGTGTTAGATTAGAAAATGGGAGAGGTGGAGGAAGGTGAAGTGGATACGCCAAAGGATGGCTAGGAGAAAGGACAGCCAGGAGAAGAAAGATAATATGCGGAGTGCCAGTATTTAATACACTTCTATTTGTAGCCAGGTCAGAGGGAGACTGCTGCAGGCAACCCCTGTGCCCCTCTGAAGAACAGCACCTTGGGCGTGGGCCCATCTCGCCCAGGCTAAAGGCCAGCCCTGCTCCAGAGAGTGTCCAGCAGGGCAAGGGGATCCTGGCCATGCAGACAACTTGAAAAGTAGCTAAAGGTTCTGCTCATCCCTAATTCTCATTACCAATAACGTCTTGTTACCATCAATATCAGTGCCCTAGTCAGGTCCCTGGTCACAAACTGACCCCAAAATTATAATGCCATTCATTTATTATTCCAATCAGAATTATTTACGTCGCAGTACAGGGAATTTTGAAACATGGTCTGAATGAATGAATACGAAAAGCTTTATTATATAGTCTGAACACTCCTGTCCTTTGGTATTAGGTTACAAGCCATAAGTGAAATAACTTAACTTACCTTTTCCTGACTAAGTGGTACACATTTCAGAGTCAACCACAAGATTTTCCCATGGTATAAATCGACCATCAACACGCAAAATGGTAGAAATTTTAGCCATACAAAGATGTCTGCAAGATTCCATGTTTCTATGGGCTTTGTCTGCAAGATTCAGGCCTGATTTTGGGGTGAGAATGTCAGTTAAAACTTAACATTTTAAACTAACTAAACCACTAAAATTCACCAGCTATACGTATCACAAGTAATTATAATATGCCCTAAAGTAACTATAACCCATACCCTCACTATGTGCAGTGTTATCATTAATGTAATCAGTGATGTTATGAATCATGTGAAAAAACATGTGATGAGGGATATAATATATTAGGTCATCAGCAAACACCCCCGTCCGCCAACTGGGGAGAGATTAAAAATGAAAAGGGTGGGAACTTGCTCGCCCCCCACTTGTTTTATTGACAGCACAGCTGATCTGTGGTACTGTAAAAACAATACCCTTTCTGGGTTCCCAGGGGTCTCTCTGAGACCCTACCTCTCCCAACCATGCCTAGGAGGTCAGATCATCCCTACCCTCTCCCCTTATATGATTCTTTTAATCTTGTTTGAAGACAGAGGACTGAGTCCCAGAGTCCTAAAAAGGCTTACGCTACATCTTTGATGTGGTGGTAGCTAATAAGATCTTATTGTTAGATCTGACGAATCCTCAGCAACTATCTATTCATACATTTTTAACCTCAATTTTTCAAAAACTACTGAATGGATTTACACCAAGTCAAAAAAGCAAACTTTCTGGGTGAAAATCTAGTTTTCTGGCAAACCTGGTTTCCGTTCAGCCGTTTTTGCAGTATTGCTGTTCAATTTTCCTATTGAAAATTCTATGGGAAAAAATGTGTTTTGCCCTGCCCCCTTTTCTCAGCCCCCGCTTGACGAAATCACCCCGAAACTTTCCAGGAAGAAGCTAAGGTGGATAAGACATTTTCTCTGGAAAGTTTTGTGAAGATTTATCAAACAGTGCCAAGGTTATTAGCAAACCAAAAATCTATTTCTTAAAGAAACGTGGTGCGAACTGGGTAATCAATCTATCCATCGACAGATACACACATACATAGTTATATAAAATAATTTAACATATCACCTGAGTCACAAGAACTATTATGAATTCACCTTTAGTTCACAATGCCCTAGCACACTGGCTCCATACCAGATTGTTTTCTGCACATTAGGCAAGCAGTGTAAGTGGAGTGCAATGTGAAAGACAGACTGCGCTGTGCGTAGTCAAGGAAATAAAGAATGAGACACATTTGTGATCATGGTTGGCTTCTGGGGAGGAGGGTCAGCACATGTAAACCTACAGCACTACAAGTAAACATAAAATGCAATCCTGTAACTATCAGTTTGTAGATGTGTGACAGGAGATAAACAACCTCTGCAAAAAGCTGAAAGGAAACCCATGCCGACGATACAGATGTTTTCAAGAGTGTTCTTAGGACAGCTTGGCTAACCAAAGCTTCTTGAAGTCCTAGAACATCTACACCAGAGGTCTTCAAACTGTGGGGCGTCCCCTGCAGGGTGGTCATGGACATAATACCAGGGGGGCACAAATGGCTCTGCAATTACATTTAAATTAAGACAGCCTGGTAGCATGGAAGGGGTATTTCTAGGCTTTCATTTACATGCAGCAGTTAAACTCCCAAAAAACTGAGGAGGTACTACTAAGAGGCATGGTGCACTGACAGTGAGTGTCAAAGACATGGCTAAAAAAAGAAAAGAAAAATCGACATTTTATTCCCTTTATTTATTTCATCTTCAGTCGGGTTACTCTATATAAAAACACGCACTCACCCCAAATAAACTAAAAACAAGTTAAACTAATCAAAGGGAAATATACTCTTTTGCCTCCTGAAACCTCAGTTGGTTACTATGATCACTGCAGATGTCTTCCTCTGTGACCAAAGACTCACAGAGTTAAATCATGATTGGTGAAGTGAGGAACAGTGACTTGTTGTTGTGCCTCCGGGTCCCAGTCTGTGACAGAAAGCACATTGAATGTCATTATTTTAAAACTGCATTACACTGTATAAAGAAGGCTGCTCAAAATTCTGTTTAAGATACACCAAGCACTAATATACCTTAGTCATAAGCATTCAGACTATATCTAGTGTAAATATTTTTATGTGTGTTAAAAGGGTGCACTGCTTTTAATAGACACACATTACCTCTGAAAAATAATGAATATTTTTAACCGTGAAGCTGACTCCATCAATTCAAACCTCCACTGGCTCCAAAGCAGCCTATATATTTGGTGACTAACCATTCCACATATTTACATTTCTTTCAGGCAGTGGGGACACAGCTGAGAAGGCATGTTTCTTTCTTAGTTCTCTACTATCTGTTTACAGCACAAGACCCCCACTCTACCCCCCCCCCCCCCGCCCACAACACCCTGTGAGTGGGCACTAGATCCCAGTTACGACAATCCTACTATGAAAAAGACCATGTGGTGCATTTTCCTTGATAGTGTTAGAGCCCAGGTCACCACTGTTGCGCAAGGAACAGGGGTCAAGCAAGGGTGTGTGTGTGTGTGTGTGGGGGGGGGGGGGGGGGGGGGGGACCTTAATGTGCTTTTATTGTTATTTGTTACAGAAAGCAGCAAAATGCCTCCTTAGGGATTCTTGCCTAGAAGTAATGGCCCTGTTGAGTGGACTTTGCAGCACTCTAGGTATCACTGGTGATGTAGCTGTATTAGAATCCCAGGGCATAATTCCGGTGCTAGTGTTTTCTTCGAGCCTTGGAGCAGTGGCCCAAGGGAGGGGAAAAATGAAGCAGAGGAGACAACTTGATTTGGGCATCAGAGTGATGAGAGGGAGAGGGATGATGAGAGGGATGATGAAAGGGAAAAAGATGGCGTGAGATGGGAGCCGAAGTTGTTGACAAGGGTCAGATGCGACAGCAAGGCAGTAGCTACCATTAGAGAAACAGATGCCACAACAAGTTTGCCTATGGTACCACTGCATAACAATTATGAATGTTTTACAATAAACAGAGGGCACTGGAGCTTATTTTCCTTGCTAGCATTAGGGAAGATGGTGGCCTTGGTGCAGAAAAAAAAGAGGGCTGCATTCAGTATCTCTTTTTTTTTTTTTTTTCCAGAAAGAGACTGGGCTTGGTCCGAGATTGAAGTGCTGGTCAGACATGGTGGGGAAGGAGTGACAGAAGAGGAAATAGCCTGTTTCTCTGTGCTACAGCCATAATTAGTGCAGCAGATGGTTGCATTTGAGCCCACAGCACACCAATTATGGGGAGTAATGTTTTTCGTCAATGCCGTTCTTTTTTGATGCTGTTGCTTTTTTCTAAGTCCCACATTTAGTGTGGATTACGAGTGACCAAAAAGCACCCCTGAAATGATCTCATGATTCCCACCCCCTGCGATCATCCCTACCACCTGCCATGTGGTTGTGGAGGGGGGCCCAACTTCAAAAAGTTTTGCTTAGGCGGCTCACAGCAAAAACATTTTAAGACTTCTGACTTGCAGCAATCCATTAAAAAGATGTTACCTAAAAAAAGGCTAACGTGGCACCCTTTTTATGAGTAGAGAGCAGGGAGCATGTGGAGAGTGTGCTTGACTTTTACAAAGCAGGTGTAGAGCCATATAACCATACACCTAGAAATGCTAGCTTTAGAAGCAGCACAACCCCTGTGGGATTGGGCAAAAGCTACAAAATGTTGAATGTACTTCCTAAAGATTTTAATTATATCAGCGCAAAACATCGGCACCTTCTTAACATCCAGAGTGTGAAGAGCCCCGTCTGCTGCAGAATCTGGCTAGGAGAATGGGAGGTCAATGAATAGGTTCATGTGAAACTGTGAACCAACTTTAGGCAAAAATGTGGGGCTGATAGGAAGAATTTCCCTCTCTTTGTGAACCTGGATGAACTGTTCCTCTAAACTAAGAGCAGGGAACTCACTAACATATCTGATAGAGGTGACTGCAACTAGCAAAGCTTCCTTCCAACATAAGAACTGTAGATCACGAGCGTAGGGGCACAAATGGAGGGTCCGTAAGATACACTGTGTGAGGGACACAATTAGGTTCCACACAGGCGCAGGAGGCATCTTTGGAGGTATTATTCTCTGTAGACCCGCTATGAAGGCCCTAATGAATGGGACTTTGATAAGAGCCGGTATGCTAAACTGCACTTAATTGTAAGTGTATGGCAATGTAAGCAAGACCTGCCTTGTACGAGTATAGGAAGAAAGAAACAATCTCCTGCACAGGCATTTCAAAGAGTCTAAATGATTATAGGTGCAGTAAGGGATGAACCTTTTCCATTTAGCCATGTATAATGTGCAAGAATTAACCTTTTCCTTATGGAATGTGTGAGTCATTGGCTTTCACCCTTGACGCAGGATAGTCATCTATTGTGAGGTAGTCAGATTCAAAGAACTCAGGTACCAGATCATGAGGTTCAGTTGTTAGGGATCTGGGTGTCTAAAACTGACACTGATGCTGAGTGAGATGGTCCAGCTTCAGTGAGAGCTTCTGATGGGGACTGTCTGGCATCTCTAGAAACACCGTAGTCCAAGGTTATCTTGCCTAGGTTGGTGCCACTTTGAGGGTCACAAACACCTCCCTCATCTTTCTTATCATGCATAGGGCGTCAGGGATGAGGAGGCAGAAATGCAGAGGCAAATACATCTGATCAGTTCATCGATTGTGCATTGCACAGATATTGGGTGTGAGTGCCTGAATGCAAGGTTTTGGCAGTTTACATTTTCTCAAGTGGCAAAGAGGTATTTCGCTGGAGTTCCCCACCACTAGAAGGCCCTATGAAGGACTTCTGAGTGGAACTGCCCCTTGTAGATTCGTTAATGCGTCCTGCTGAGCAGGTCTGCAGTCGGTTTCCCCTGCCGGCAAATTCTCTGTCAACAGGTTAATGTTGTTACGGGTTGCCCAATGCCAAATCTCATGTTCCAGCACAGAAAGCTGGGGGGAGTGGATAGTGCCCTACTCCTGGATGTATAGTGAGGCTAGCATGTTGCCACACTTTCCCCGCAGAAGTGTGAAGAACAGGTTTTGTGCTTGTCCGATGGCTTTAACCTACAGGTATTGATGTGGTGTTTCTGGTGGAGATGGGTCCAGGTGCCTTAGGCATTTGTGTCGTGCAGGAGAGATCCCCAGCAAATGCGTGTGACATAAGCAGCTATGGTCATATGTGGAAGGTCTAGGAAGGGGCTGTCAAACAACAAATTGTTGCTGTTCCACAAAAGAAGAGGGTGCTGGGCCCTGGTTGTTACCAACTCTAAATCTTCCAACGTCCCTTTGCTTGTACTTTGCAAGACACTTGTGTTGACAGCGTGTACACAGCCTGGCAGATGGTACAACTGCTACGAATGAAGCTATGATCCCCAATATTTTCATGATAGTTTGAACAGTAACGGAACAAAGTGTCTGAAATAGAGTAGAGGCATCAGGGATTGTAATGCCATCACCTTCTGTTCATTGAAGTATGCTTTGCTTGTCACCCCATTTAAGACTGAGCCAAGGGAGGAGAGAACTCTGTTAGCTGAAAATGATTTTCTTTCACACCGATGGTGAAACCAAGTGTTAGAAATGGGGTCGCTAGCTGGCAGTCGGTTTGCACCCTGTCCAAGTAGGGACCCTCACTCTAGTCAGGATAAGGGCGATACCTGCTCAGATAACCCCTGATCACCCCCTTGGTAGCTTAGCACGAGCAGTCAGGCTTATCTCAGAAGCAATGTGTAAAGCATTTGCACATAACACACAGTAACACAGTAAAAACACTACAAAACGACACCACACAGTTTTAGAAAAATAGCCAATATTTATCTATTTAAAACACGACCACAACGATAAAAATCCAACATGCAGTAATAAGAATATGAATTCTGCAAGATTTACTCAAACATACAGTTCCTTTAAGTCAATAGCTCCACCTGGGGCTATCACGGCGTCGTGATCAACAAAACCAACAGATCAGGCCGGCCACGGCATCGCGGGCCAGCTACGGTGTTGGGAAGACCCACAAACAGTACCTTGGATTTGTAGGGCATCATGATCCTTGCGGTGAGCTCCAGAGAGCGGTGTTGCCGACGTCACGGTGTCGGTTCCAGAGTCTGATCAGGAGTCGCCGGGCCCTTGAAGTCACACGCGTTGTAAATTGAACTCCGGGCTGATGAAGTCAGGAACGTTGGCATGGATTGCGTTAGGGCTGCGGTGAAAAGCGGGACGATGCGATGTGCGGTGCCCACAGGTCATGGTGCAGGCAGCGGCTTGGTGACTGAGTCCAGCAGCGTCGGTGGGCTAGGGCTGCGGTGTGAAGCGGGGTGGTGCAACGTGCGGTGTCCACAGGTCACTGTGCAGGCAGCGGCGTCATTGTTGCGGAAGCGATGTCGTCGGTAGGCCTAAGCCAGCGGTGTGGGGCGGTGTGGGACGGTGCTTCGTGCTCCTCACAAGCGGTGTCCACAGGCCACGGTGTAGGCAGTGGCGCCGGTGTCAGCAGGAGCGGTGGTGTCGGGGAGGCCCAGGCTGCGGTGTGAGCAGGTGATGCCGGAGTGCTGGGCCCACAGGTCACGGTGCGAGCAGCAGCTCGGTGAAGTCGTCTGATGATGGAGTCGGTGAGACCAGGATCGTGGTGCGAAGCAGGGCAATGCAACTCCGTGCGGCGTCGGCAGGTCACGGTGCAGGCCAGTGGCATTGTTGGCAGCGTTGTGGTGGTTTCTTCTCTTGAACAGCACAAAACACACAGTCGCCAGTGCTGCAGGTCGTGGAAACTGAAGTCTTTGGTGTCCAAGCCCTTGGGGAACTTTCTCAAGCAGGACACACAGCAAAGTTCTCCCTTTGCACTCCTTTCAGGCAGAAGTAGCAACTGCAGGCCAGTCCAGCAAAGCAACACAGCAAAAGGACAGCACTCCTCCTCCAGCTCTTCAGCTCTTCTCCTTGGCAGAGGTTCCTCTTGATTCCAGTAAGATTCTAAAAGTCTGGGGGTTTGGGTCTTCTTCTTTATCCCCCTTTCTGACTTAGACGTTGGCAAACTTCAAAGCAAAGTCCCAAGTGTTTGACAGATCCTTCCTTGGCCAGGCCCCAGAGACACACCAGTGGGGCAGAGACTGCATTATGTGAGGGCAGGCACAGCCCTTTCAGGTGTGAACAACAACTTCTCCCTCCCCTCTAGCTCAGATGGCTTATCAGGATATGCAGGCTACACCCCGCCCCTTTTGGTGTCACTGTCTAGAGAGGTGCAAACAGCCAGACTATCAAACTGACCCAGACAGACAATCCACAAACAGGCAGAGTCACAGAATGGTTTAAGCAAGAAAATGCCTTCTTTCTAAAAGTGGCATTTTCAAACAGAATTTAAAAACCAGCTTCACTGAAAAATGCTTTTTTAAATTGTGAGTTTAGAGACCCTAAACTCCTTATTTGTATCTGCTTTTAAAGGAAATCTGCACTTTAAGAATAATTAAAGGCACCCCCCATGTTAACCTATGAGAGAGATAGGCCTTGCACAGTGAAAACCGAATTTGGCAGTATTTCACTGTTAAGACATTTCAAACACACTAGTATTTGTCCTACCTTAAACATACACTGCACACGCCCCCGGGGATACCTAGGGCCTACGTTAGGGGTGCCTGACATGTAGTAAAAGGGAAGGTTTAGGCCTGGCAAGTGGGTACACTTGCCAAGTCGAATTGGCAGTTTAAAACTGCACACACAGACACTGCAGTGGCAGGTCTGAGCCATGGTTACAGGGCTACTAAGTGGGTGGCACAACCAGTGCCGCAGGCCCACTAGTAGCATTTGATTTACAGGCCCTAGGCACCTCTAGTGCACTTTACTAGGGACTTACCAGTAAATCAAATATGCCAATCATGGATAAACCAATCAACAGTACAATTTCAATAGGGAGCACTTGCACTTTAGCACTAACAGTGGTAAAGTGCGCAGAGACAATAAACCAGCAAAAACAGAGTCCAGTTCACCATAAAACCAGGAGGTCAGAAGGCAAAAAGACAGGGGAGACATGCCAAAAAGCTGCCAGGTCTAACACCAAGGCTGTGGGTAAAAATACGGCTTTTTGAGTGTGAGTTAGGCGCTGTCACTTCCTGCTGCTCTTGATCAGCCAGTCGTCTAAGTTTGGAAAGACATATGGCATTCCTGCAGCAGTGCGCTCCTGCTACCACCGCTAGTCAACTTGTAATTATCCTTGGAGCTGTGGTGAATCTGAAGAGTAACACCCTAAGCTTGTAGCATTGTCCACTTACCACAAATCTAAGGCAATGATGATGCACTGGATGGTTTGAGATATAAAAGCAAGCATCTTTCAGATTCAGCGCTGATATGAAGTTGCCTTGGCATAGCAGCGGGATGATGTCTTGCAGATGCACCACATGAAAATGTTTGGAGAGGATGATACTGTTCAATGGCTAGAGGTTGAGGATCAGCCAGAGGCAGACATCTTTTTAGGACATTAAAAAGTATAGGGAAACACCCCTGCTAAAAGGATGGTGTACTGGTACTGGTTCTATTGTGCCCTTTTTGTAAAAGAACCCAAACTACTTCTTTCAGAAGGAGGCATGCTGGGAAGAGTGGCGTGAAATTCGAGGCACTATCTTCATGCACATCGGAGAGAACTTATTAATCTGAGGTGACACTTCCCCATTGAGCAAGGAAGGGCCTCAGTCTTCCCCCCAACAGATGTGGTGTGGTCGGGGAAAGTGGAGGAGCTAATCTTTTGCAGCAAAGGAACACCTTTCAGAATCACGCCTTTCTTTCCCACACCCTTTCACCCTTAGCCCCTTCTCTAGAAGGTCTTAGGTTGCTGGGTCCTGAAAGGACTTTTTGTACAGGGATAGCTGACTTAAGCCCTCGAGTCAGGCACCTACTGTACCTTGTTGCTTACGAAAGCAGATTTGGGACTGAGGGACTGAAGGGGTGCCCATGGGTTTGAAGCAGTCATCAGTGTCCTTTTTGATTTTTTTGAGTCAACTTGAGGACTGAACAGATGCTCGCCATCAAAAGAAGTTGAAGAGGTGCTGTTGTACCTCATACCTAAACTCCGACACCCTAAGCCGGTCATGCCTGTGGAGGAGGGTATTTGTATTAATACCCTTTACAGCCATGTCTGCCTAGTTGAGGGCACCTCTTATATTGTTATCAGTGACAACTTTCTCCTCAGCAAACAACCCTTGTCATTCAACCAGTGTTACAGTCGTACCTGGAGAGGAAACCAACAGAACTGGCAATAAGCCACAGTGTGACTGCCCTAAGTGCTACCTCCTTTCCAGCATCATCAATTCACTTAGACTTCCTGTCAGGTGGAGAGGCATCTCATATTGCCTGTGCAGAAACCCTTTTACTGGCAGTGCGCACAAATACGTTGGGGACAATTTCACAACAAATATAAGTTAGATTATCTGGAATACGCTTGTATTTTTTCTCCACATAGGGGAGTTACTATCCTGACTATCATCCGCTCCATTAAGTTATCAGTGGCAGGCCTGAGATTTCCTGGAGCATGGGAAGGTAACAGACTGCACACACCATCTTAGAGTGGGTTTCAACTAGCAAGTCATCCTGATCTTCCATTGTGTAGAATTGGACATGATGATGTAGTGCAGTCCTTTATATTACTACATGATGAGCAGTAGTATCACCTGGTGGGGTTAGCTTGGCAGGGTAGAGTTCTAGATCTGTGTCATCTTGTGGGTCTACAACGGTCTTTCCAGGGATTACCTCTCTCCGGGGGCCAAAAGGACTTATCAAAGGGGTTCTATGAGAAAGTAGGGGCCGCCTGGTTCTGAGTCAGTGTTGTGGGGCTCAGGAAGAGGAGGAGATTGAGGTGGTGGAGGCGGAATTGTGGATGGTAATGGTAGGAAAGGTGTAGGGCTGGTGGCCAAGTGGCTGACATTTTTGGGGCTTGGCGGCCTGGAAGCTTTGAATCATCATTCCTCCTTTAGGGTCAGCCGGAGTTTCTTTGTGTTCGGGTGGATAAAAAGATTTTTCTGCCTTGCATCGATAATTCTGAAAGACCCCTCTGTGGTGTTTGACTTCAGCAGCGAGGAGTGACTAAACAAAAGTTTTAATATCAGTTGCAAGGGAGGTTTTGGGATTAATTCAGTTTAGAGTTTGGCTTTCCATAGTATCGGGCTGAGACAGCACTGATCTCAGCAGTGTCTGGCTTTTCAGGGCATCAGGTTGCGGTAGCATGGTTTGGTTCCCCTGGGTGGGGTCCTTGCAGATGTTGTCCAGCCCCATGAGCCAGGGGAAACACAACTGGAGCAGCAGAATCCAAATGTTTGTGCTGTTTCCAGCTAGACTCGGGGCTCCATGCCCAATTTGAGTGGTAGTGATCCTCTGCCTCCTTTAAAGGATGTTTCAGAGGTCGAACCTGACCTTAGGACATCATTGACACACATGGTGTTGACTTGGTCTTCAAAGCCAATGCTGGCACATGCTGTACCACTCTATCAATTTAACCTCCTCTACACTGATGTCCTTAGAGAAGAGGGCCTTAGACTTTCTACTTAAGCCACCGGAATACTAGAGGGCCTGGCTTCTACTTCCTTAGCACTTGGCATTTCTTTGGCTTCAAAAATGTTGGGTATCCGTGACAAAGCGTGCCTTTGCATTTTGTGATGGGCCCACCTTCTTTCCCCTCCAGAGGTACTTGGCTTTACACCTGTGGCAGAAGTGGAAGGGAGTATGTTCCATACTGCAGCCCTAGTCTGAGAAGCCTCTGAAAGACAGGAGGATGGCAGCTCAAAGCATCAATACATACAAGTGCCCCCAGCTGTCGACTATTGAGCTCAAAGTCCAGGCATCACAAGCAGAACCTTTTTTCATTACAAGCAGTGCTCTTTTTTTGTCACAGGCTTGGAAGGGCGAATCGTAGAACCTGAGAAAGAAAACCAGAGCAAATTAACAGGCCGTACTCAGACCAGGGTTCCCAAACATCCAAGTTTGATGGATGAAGAAAATCTAAGGTGAAACCAATGTGCTGGAGCATTAAGGACCACATGTGTAGTTACACCAAGTCTTGTTACTCAGACTTCTTCAGAAAAAAAATACAAGATGCACACCACTGGGCCCAACACTAGGTGTCAGGAGTATGCAAAGCATGTGTATCTACAGCCACACATGCTACGAACACACATACATTCATACATATATATTCGGGACAGTTAACAGGACTACCTAAGAAAACTGCTTGAATTCAGAACAGACTTCTATGCAGGCTACGCTGGTGGTGCATCACAGACAACTTTGCACTTTTACAAAGTTGCAACTTTCTCACCCATTTTTCTTGATCTTTTGGACAAATGAATGCCTGCAGTTGCACCTGAAACAGATCAAGCAATACATTCATACCCGACTACACAAGGATATTGAGATAAAAGGCACATTTTTTTCCAATAAAGTAAAGATAAATGCCTACAAACATGAAACGTCAAAACACTGGATGAATCGTTTATTTTTTCAGAGCTGCAACTATATAACCTACCTCTCCTCTTTCTCCTTTGTCCTGTATTTGGCCTTGTCTCTCTCTTTCTGTTCTTTTCACCCTTCAGCCCTCCTCCTCGCCACATCCCTCTTTCTTTACTTTTCCAGGAATATCATCTTCCTTCTCTATGCTTTTTTCACCCAAAATGACTGCTCTCTGTGGCATCATTTGTCAGCTTTTGGAACCTTTCTTCCTCTTCACCTATCTCACCATTAGTGGCAAATGATAAGTTAATTAAAAGGCAATGGCATACATGGCCTTTGCAACCAGCTCCGAATAATCTTCTGCAACAAAATCACCTCCATATATGGTAAACTTCGACCCTCAATCAGACCCAGTTACTGTAACAAGTCAACTACCCATCATGGCTGAAGGATGAACCCATACCTTGTCACCTGCCGTTGACACTGTAGAAATATCTGCTACAAAAAAGAGCATCCCCTTAAGGGGCTTATCTAACAGTTTCCCCCACCACGCCTTCACCAAAGGACTCTTACCAATCAGCAAAAAAAAAAACACGAACACCCATCTTTAATGCGTACATCGACTCATCTACACTCCTGACACCTGGAAACATGCCATGTCACACAGCTGCTCAAGCAACCATCAGCTAATCGATCCATGCTCTCCAACTACAGACCCATCTCTCTCCTTCCATACCTGGCCAATGTCTTAAAAACTTATCAACTGAAGCCTTACCGACCATCTCAGCAACAGACTCCTCAGTGCCATGCAATCCAGATTCAGGACCAAACGCAGTACATAAACAGCAGTCTGTTATGCCACAGATGCCAACCACATGACCCTCGACAAGGAAGACATGCGATCCCTCATTCTCCTGGAACTCTCTGTAGCATTTGACAGTTTCACACTCCATCCTCGTCAGGCCTCTGCACTAGACTGGCATCCAAGGACCCGCTTAGCTGGATCTGCCCCTTCTTTATGGATACAACAGAAGCTGTCAGCCTGGCACCTTACTCCTCTGAAGCCCCTAAACTCATCTGCAGAGTGCCTCAAGGTTCATTGCTTAACCCGTGCACACATCAAAATCCACTTCTATGCAGACAACACAACTCATACGCTCCCTGTTAGACAAGACCCCCAACACAAGAAACACATATCCCACTTGCATGACTGAAGTCACTAATGGGATGAAATCCACCTGTCTCAAGTTTAACATCATCAAGACAAAAGAAAGAAAATAAACCATCTTTAGCAAGAACACCTTGCCAGGGGCCTGCAACTGGGGGCTGGCCAAACTCGGACCCACACCCAGCACCCATGCCAGGAATCTCAGACTTTTCACTGACAGCAAACTAGAAATGACCACACAAGTCCAAACATCACTGCACCCTGCTTCCACAACATGAAGATGCTAAGAAAGATAATCAAATGGCTCCCAAGCAACACCAGACAGTCACTCATAACCTAGTTACATGCTAGTTGGACTACGGGAACACCCTCTATGCTGTCATCACAAAGCAACTCACCAGAAGGCAAAAAAAACATCCAGGACTCGGCAGCCAGTCTCATCCTCAACCTCACACACAGAACTCACATCACATCTCAATGAGCTCCACTGGCTTCCAATACAAAAACATGCCAAGTTTCAACTCCCCACCTCACATTCAACGCACTACACAACTCAGGCCCCACCTACCTGAACAATCACATCTTCTACCACTAACCACCCAGACACCTTAGCTCCTCACAGCTCCTACTCATACACATCCCATACATACACAGAAACAGATCAGGAGGACAGCGTTCTATTACATTGCACCATTAGCATGGAACAACCTCCCACTTCACATCAAGAGCCTCCTCCTCTGTTCCTGAATTCTTAAAAGCTAAAGACATGGCTTTTCAATTAATCAACCTACCCTAGGCAGGGCTAGGTGTGCACACACCTGGCCAGCACCAGGATACCCTGGTGATTGATAGTGCGCTTTACAAATACATATAACAAAACAGGCTCCTGCCAGGTGCTGATCTATCATCATGTCTATCCTGACCCTTCAAACATTTCCCGGAAGAAGTCTGCTCCAACGGAGAAGAATCAGAGACTGGCATGATTATATAACATGGTCACAGGCAGTTAAATTCCAGGCATGCACTGTCTCAAGCAGGCTCGCATGCTGATTGGAGGCTCCCACAGAAACTCTAGAAGGCTGGTTATCCCTGATCCAGATTGCAGGGCGGTTCTAAGCACCACCTGCAGCCCATCTATCTGTACCCTGCCCTAGAGGCAAAGTGCAGGAAGCACAAGACATTGGCAGCATTATTCCAATTTTAGCTCACACTTACACTCTTTTGTGTTCAAAGGTATGAAGCAATAATTCTAGAAAAACTGTACCATAAAATAAATCCCTCTGGTGGTCGTCTACCTACAATGCCAAACCCAGTGCCGTCAAAGAAGCTGAACAATAACTTGTAGCAAAACTAATTGAAAGCTTTACTCGAGGTCATAAAATAAAACCTAATACGGCTTTGGCTTTACTTCAGTTACTTAAATAAAAACTTTTTTTTAAACAACAGAAAACAGAAGTTTCTTCACATACTCTTGGATGAATATTTCAGAGGATATGTTTTTCTGCACAGCACCACTGGCATCGTCCTGTTGACATATAATTAACGGAGACCGTGTGTTGCGAAGTTTCTGCAGATCACTCAGCAACCCATAATCCCAGAGAAAAGTACCAGGGCTGAACTCAGAGGATGCCAAGTGTTCAAGTTACATTAGAAAAGAAGTTACAGAAAAAGCATCAGAGTATCCAAGCAGGAGCCGCAAATGGAATTGAACAATGTGTGCTCTAATTGAGGATTATGTTGGAGTTTGCTGAAATCCAAATTCTCATTTCTAATCCTGGAACGGAGGGATGCGTCCTGAATTAGAGCCACTGAAATTCAGTTTTCAAGATCTGTGTTGAAAAATAACTATGTTCAAGCCGATGGAGACAGGTCCGGCCTTGGGCATAGGTGAGCTGGGTTCAGGCCAAGGGCGTCCAGGTTTAGAGAGGCACACAATGAGCTCACCTAATTATTATTATAATTATTTTTTTGTTATTTCAGCCGGCAGCTCCTGTTCATTAACGATGTAAAACTTAACATTCTCTTCTGTTCTCTTCTTCCATTTCCTCGTACCCTTCCCTTCTCACTCTCGCCCCCTCCCAAAACTTCTCACCTCTAATTTAGCATATAAACAGGTGATTCGGTGGGGGGGGGGGGATTGAGTGTTCAGAGGTTGGTCACTGCTAAAGTTATCAGCTGGGATTTGACTGGCCAGTGAACGCACAACGCCCCATATTAAGACAATTTGCAGTAATAGTGTGAAGACAAGGTCAGGTGCATTGAAGGTTGCAGGACATAGACTTTTCATAACCCAATAATGCTCCCTTTCCTACCCTTGATCTTGGTACAGAACATTCGCTGCTAGGGACCTTTTGATGAAGGTAGTGTTAAATACACCACTAAGAAAAGGTAGAAATTGAATTGTGAGAAGAGAGTGGAAATCGATGAGGGATGAACATAGAGGCCCCAAGTTTGATTTGGCCCAGGGCGCCTTTTCAGCAAAGGCCAGCCTTGGAGGGTGATATGTACTGGAATAAATGTTTCCAGTCTTGGATGATGCTACCGGCCCTCAAAACTTTAAAAATAATAATTTACCACACATTTCTCCCCTAAATAAGTCCCTGATGTTAATGACACACTGATTCATGAAAGGTGGTGATCCACAAATGTGGGCCACTTTCTTTAGGGGTGCCCGGGCCAATTTTGAGTCCCAATCTGACCTTGTGCCCCCACCCACCTCTCTCTGCCCCCCCCTCCCCCCCACTTCATCTCTCTGCTGGGAGCAGACAGGGACTGTGTTGCCTCATAGTAACAGATAAAATACTTTAATTATTGCATACTCCGTAGGCGTCTGTTAAAGAAGCGCATAGCTTGAACGTATGCTTCCCTAGATAATCTGACCTTTGTCCCAAAAACCGGGACATTTATGTAATAATTTGACCTTTGTCTCAAAAACAGGGACATTTGTTTAAAATTAAGAGAAGCGTCGGGACACCGGGACAGTCCTCTAAAAACCGGGACTGTCCGGGGAAATCCGTGACATCTGGTCACCCTACCACTGGCCACATTTCCTGCGTACCAGCTGGCGCATAGAGGAGAGATGCTTGCCCGGCTGCACGGGACAATGTCAGACCACTCCACACAGCCCAGACTACAGGGGCTAGAATCTCTTGTCGCAGTGAGGCTGCAAGCCCACATTTCCAGTGTGTCAGAAGGCACACAAAGGAGGGATGCAAACGGGACACACCCAGGTGCATTCCCGGGCAAAGCCCTAGTCAAGAGCAGACCTATCTATATCTGTCTGTGGCCAAACGAGGCTGGGCTGAGACACTTTCCTTGGCTACTTACACTTAGGTACTGTGCCTTGACGTTTTGGTTCAATTCACAGATTATATTGAGCTGCTGTATTCCGTTTTTTTTTTTTCATCGAACCTCAAGTGTTTCCATAGAGATTTGCCTAGATTTGACCTTATTTGACTTGGCTGTTTGGATACGTTTGAGATGTCAAAGAGTAAGCAAGCTAACAGACTGGAGAAGTGGCCGCAAAAAACAGCCACTCTGGATGGGTATATTGAAAAGGTGGCGAGTGCCTTGGACAAAGAAATTTTGTTTGCTGAAAGACGGCGATCTAAGTCTTCTGCTGCACTCACAGCAATTCAACCTAGCGAGGGTGAAATTACAACAGCTATTACTATTGAAATATGTGGGGATGGTAATCAAGGTGTAAACCATGCTTCAGACACTAGCCCACGGGCACCTAAGCAAACTAAAGTACCGCGCACTAAAAGGAAATGTGGGGTAATTCAAACCCAAACGGATAATATGCCTAATCCACTGAAGTCAATACCTTCTGCGTCGCAAAGTCTGATACTTTACCTGATCTCAAGGAGTTATTTGGGGAGTTCCTGGCACAGTTTAGTAAAGTGCCTGCTGACCACCTTGTTTCCAAGCTTAGAAGCGGGCATAGTTAAGGGCCCTGAAAGAGGGTGTGGCTGCCATTGGGCCCTCTACTACTGGTGCAGAGCCATGGCCCCTGATGGAGCAAGAGGGGATGAGCCTACCGCAACCGGCCGTAGCATAATGAGGGGTGTGGGCTTCCTTCCACAATGGTGATGATTGACCCTGTGTTGGCTGGCCCGAGATTCCACCCTTGGAATTCTTCTACAGAAATGTTGTGACTAACCGGGTGTTAGGGTAAGTTCCTCCTGCATAATGCCCGCCCAACCATGCTCTTTTAACATTCAAAACCGTTTCTCCTCACTAGATGATTTGTCAGAAATAGATTGACTGTTTTCCTTACAAGGCTAAGAAGGCCTATGCCAAAGATGCCAGTAGGGATGAGTTCTCCTAAGGGCCCCGGGTCTGTCTACCCCACACTCGCCCATACCATAAGGGCCAGCCAAACAACCTAGGAGTCTGTGTTGCACTGTCAAGGTGGCATTACTATTAATGAGACTCACGGCTAAGTGATTAAGATCCTTTTTTGGAACATTGCCAGTCGGCAAGGAGGATGGGCTGTGAGGAATGGTTTAAATTCCTACGGGATTATGATATCATTTTTTCCCAAGAAACTTGCTCTATGGAAACCATAAGCCTGGAGGTTATTCCTCCCACATCGTCCCTGCAGTGCCATTTTCATCTGGAAGAGCCAGGGCAGGCCTTACGTCCAGGATCAAAGTTACTTTGGAGTGCAAATTCAGTCAGATTACCTCTGGTTGTACTTTATTTCAAGCATTTTTATACTTGTGGCCTACTGGACTAAATGTTGTTTTTATTTTTAATTCTTTTAATGGGGACATTACTGCCAATTTTAAGAGGTTATGATTTTGCCTGAGTTATGGAAGTTAAATATGCAGATTTGCACAAAGGATATGAAATTATTCTGGAGGGATTTTAATGCCAAACTTGGGATCTGTCAGCCTGTTAACGAGTGCAATATTTCGTACAATAATGGTACAGGACTTGATTATTTTCCCAAGTACCAATGTGGACGAATTCTTCTTCATTTGATTAAGGTTTTTGCGCTTACTAATGTGACTGAACATAGAGGTCCTAATTATCATTCTAAAGTCACTTGTGAAAGGGGCGAATATTCTTCTAATATAGAGTATAATTTCAAGACTTTTTGCCAAGGTTCCCAAGGGAAGCCATTGTTATTAGTGCATATAGCTACCACAATCTCATAAGCCTAGATTTATGTTTCCTGGGAGCGAGTAGGGAGCCAAGCCTATGGCCACGAACCCACTAATGGTTAAATCTCAACATATGCGTGTGTGGAGAAAAGTTAATGTTATTTCCTTTTTGTCAAAACTTTGCTCAAACCATCTTCTTCTGATGATAAAAAGTTAGACTATTAACGATGACCCCAGGGTGGTGACTAATCAATTCACCCAGCTAAATTCTGCTATCAGTTGCGGTCTTATGAAACCTATTAAACCACGGTTTTACAAGACTAAGTAGTTTGACCCGCACTGTAGGAAGGCCTCGGTGTTACTACATGAGCATTTTAATTAGATACCCAGGGATTTAGGAAAATTAAAACAGCATAAAGCAGAATATAAGGCTGCCTTAAGGTATATGAAAAAAGAACTACAAAATGAATCCCAGAAGAAACTGGTCAGGACTTGTAGGTGGAAAGATCTTCTGACTGAGGGACAATAACACCAACCATCAAGTAAAACACTGTCCTAACTACCATTAGCCCAATAGCTTAGGTCAACCACTTATAATAAGTATATGCACACAGTGGATCTAATCAATATATTGAAAAGGAGGTGCTGTTCCCCCTAGACCTGGTATTCACCAGAGTGCTATCACCCAATATCCCTGCTGGATTCCGCTCTGAAGTTAGTGGGGAAGGCAGTCTTGGAGGGTCTCAACTTGGGTGAGGGACATCAACACGCTATCAAAGGTGCAGTATGGATTCTGGAGGGGCTAGGCACACTGGAGCAATGCTTAAACCTACACTTGTTAGTCTCAAAAATACACAGTTGATAAGCAGGGTAGTGTTTGCCTGGCCTTTATGGATCTATTCTGCGCCTTCACTAGTGTAATTAGGTCTAAACTCTAGGAGATCTTAGTTGACTTATGAGTTGAAAACAATTCGGTTCAGTTTTGAGAGGCCTTCATTATGATCCGTCAGTCTATGTCAGGTGCGGCTCCTCGGGTGAACGGACTGACTGCTTTAAGCTAGGAAGTGTAGTGCGCCGGGGCTGTGTCCTGGTCCCGCTATTGTTCCTCCTGTATATTAATGGCCTAGCCACAGCCCTAACTAATGTTGCCTCGGACGCACCCTCAATCAGTAGGAAAAAGGTACCAATAGTCTTACACACAGACAATGCGGTTTTACTCTCAAGAATTCACAATAGCCGAAATGCTGTATTTAAAGAATTTGTTTCTTTCATGGGGTCATTGGGCTTGGTTACTAACCAAGCAAAAACCTTTACAATGGTCTGCAAGCTTACACAGCATAAGATGCCGGGTATATTTTTAAAAAGCCAACCAGTGCGCAGACCCCGAATTTTTCCTACTTGGCGGTAGTCATGGATGCTAATGGCAATTGGGGACCATGCACTTCTATTGTGTGTCAGACATTTTTAAGCTCGGTGGGGCATATTTTTGATTTGGCCAAACACATCATAAAAAACCTGTCGCCCCTCCCTCTTTTGAAGATCTACAAGATAAAGTGTCTTCCAGTTGTTACAGATAGCTCAGGTATATGGAGATACTCTAATAAAAGCCCACTTCACTGTGAGCAAAACAGGGTGCTTAGGTGAGTGCTGGGTGCCCCCTCCTCGTCTGCTCTACTTTTATTGTGCACCAGGAGCTGGGAATGGAATATGCAGAGGATATGATCAGGTTGGCTCCCCTGTTTCTGTGGTGCTCGATCTGGGCAAATCCACATGCCTCACTTAATAGGGGGATTACTGAGGATTTCCATTTGTGTGAGAGAGTCCTTGAAACTCATTGGTTCAGCTATGTTAGGGCAGAATTGGTGAAGCTGAAGCCAACCCAAGTTCTATAACTAAAATTGTCTTGACCTAGGTTAAAGCTGTTTTAAGTCTAGGATAAAATCTAGTAGGGAGGAATTCGAACTAAGAAAACTAACTGTTAGGGAGTATTTGGACTTGCCTAGTTTGTTAACCCTGTAGCCATGTTTGGTATGGATCAATGGGTCCCGGGACAGACTACTACTAACCACGTTTAGGCTAGGATTTGTGAGGGGGCTCCCTGGGTAGCCCCTTGGTCAATTTGATGCACCTGAAGGTTACATTTTCCCCTGTGACTAATCCTTCCCATAATGCCTGCTGCATTTTACATTTTTGTGCCAATTTTACCTTGTTTTTACCAAAAGGTTTTTAATTCCCATCATTAAGTCACAGGGTATCAGAAGTTCCAGACTAGCTTTGGTCTATCTGCAGCAATTAAATTCCCCATCCAATTGTATCCACATTTGTTCCTTTCTGGAATGTACCCTCAATAGAAGGAAATAATTGTTGTTTCGATGGGGTGGAACAATTTAACACTTTCGGTTTTGGGAAAAAATTATTTGTGGTAGTTGAGAATCTCTCATGAATTGCAACTTGGGTGAGTATCTGACTCCATTCATGGATTGCTCAAATGATTTCTGACAGTTGACAATCTCCACTGAATTGTGACTTGGTTGAGTATTTGGCTACTTTTATAAGTTGCTTACTATAACTTTTCGATTATTTGATTTTAAAAACTTTTCCTGTTAGTAGTGCATAGGCTAGAGGGCTAGAAACTGATATGCCCGTCTTATTGGCACATGGCGGAACAGTGGTGCTCTGTTAATGTGAATTAGTCTTGTTAGCCATGACCATGATGTATTGGGCTTTGTCCACTGATTGATTTTTGTGACTTGGATTTATAACTACTTTGTTTTTGCTTTTATGGCTACTTTTTGTACTTGAAATAAGGCGATTCTGAAATTTGAAATTTACTCAATGGATTGACCACACATACAACTGACCTTATTAGAAAACCTACTGATGATTCAGGTAGCAAAGCACACTTCCCTCTCCTCCCTAGTCTTTAATCTAAGTTTACAACAGTTAAATACCAATTAATACCTAAAGCACTGTAAAGCTTTGCATGTGCACATTCACACAGTTTGCTCACCATGTACAGGAAAGCTAGGTTATAGTTGCTGGATAGGTTTCCAAAACATACAACCTGGTGGAAACCTCAATAACCTACTATAACACATTTGAACGCCACCAAAGTATCCAAATTTAAAAGTGCATAAGACCACATTACACTTAATTAAGTAAATCACATTATAACACAATGTAAAGCGCACCACAAGCATCCTCTGGACAAACATAGCACCTGGCATGGGGAGAAACCTGATTAAATCATAATTGTCCACTGCAGTGAATAGGTGTAGCCTCTTTAACATAAAATACTGCTCCTGTATGTTTGAAGAAGCCTGATAACGTTTCTTCCCCACAGATTGTTTCCTATAATTTACAGGGTATTATTTCAATCCGGCAGTGGGCGGCTCCTCATATTGCAAACCTCCACTCTAAACACGCCAAGAATGGAAAGCCCTCGTAAATCCATGGAGTAATGTGGAAAACACTATAAATATTTCCTGATCAACCTGGTCTGACGCACATGGTGGATGTAAAGTTTGAAAACATAAAAGTGTAAGGATAACAGCAGACCACTGTACATTATAACAAAACCTATACCACATGGTTTTTTTCGGATCAATTCTGTTTATTAAAGTCGTCAAAGTGAAAGCATTACACAGTCCTTCGCCTACAACCCAAGGGGGCCGGAGTTTAGAGCAAATATGCAAAATATATAGTTGGGCCCCCGTCGCCGGAGGCGTATGTTATCAATTGTATTCATGTCCAGTTTACATAAACAAGAAAAAACAACTCTTTTCCCCTCCCTCCCCCACCTCCCGTCCTACCACTAACCGGGTGGAATTTATTACGCCGGAGCCATTGGTGGCTGAGAGTGTAGTGCAGTCATGTAGAAGTGTCAAGGGTATCCTTGCTATTTCGGGGATATCATCTGTTTGGAGGGGGTTAGCTTTAGTAATTTCAAATAGGTAGGGCAGGTAAGCTCATTGAAATCTGGAGACAGAATGCACCTGAAGGGAGCCCAGTCTGTAACATAATCGTCCAGTCTTCGGACCAGGGTAAGTGAAATCCTCTCCATGCCCAAGATGAAACAAAATTTGTGTAGCCAACATGTGTATTGTGGGATTTTATCAGACTCCCAGAGGGCTAGGATAACTTGGTGGGCCGCCACCAGTGCCAGCGCCATGTGTCATCCTCTACGGGATTATAGAGGGAACATCTGAGGATTAGGGAGATCAAGTAAAGTGTAAGCTGGGAAACAGGAAATTGAGATCTCGAAGGCTCGGTCTACATCATCTTATGACCTGTCCCCAGAACCGTGATAACTTGGGGCAGTGCCAAAGCAGGTGTATTAGTGTGCCCGTCGCCCCACAACCCCTCCTTAGAGCGCCCCTGGAGCCACATGCGTAGCCTTGCCGGGGTCATGTACCAATAGGATACTATTTTATATGCTGTCTCCGCACTGGGGATATTGTGTGCCGGTTGCTTAGCATTGTAGTATATGTCCTCCCATTCGGCGCCAGTTAGGACCTTGCCTAGTTTATCCTCCCATCTTCGCTGTACAGGCGTGTGGTCCTTGGTCTCCCCTTTGCATGGGATAGAATACATTTCTGTCATTAAGTGCTTGTCAGTATGCTTGAGGATTAACCAGCATAGAGTCAAAGGTCGTTCCGCTTGGGGCCGTATAGAGGGGTAAAGCACCCAATGTCGTACTCGTAAGTGCTGAACTCGTCAGCTTCTGTAAGGCCATGATCTGTTTTAAGCTGCTCGAAGGGAATGATCTCTTGAGGGTCAAAGAGGGCTCCTATTAATTTACAGCCCCCTTCCTGCCATTGTCAGAAGCGCACAGGTTGCAAGCCGGGAGTGAATTTGGGGTTGTGTAGGACTGGGATCATTGGGGAAGGATGACAATCCTCTTCTTGATGCCACTGCGACCCATACCTGGAAAACCGCTCGAGTCACGGGTGCTTTTTAGGAATCCATGGTTCCTCCCATATATGGGAGCCCACGACTGCCTGGTCCATGAAGAACCAGTGCTTTTTGGTGAGTGGTCTACTCTACCAGAAATCGCAATTGTGAGGCCGGGTAGTATCGCAAGAACGACGGGGCAGTAAAACCACCTTCCTGTGAGGAGCGATATAAGTTTTTCTGCAAGCATGGTTTCCGTTCCCCTCCCCCCCAGAGAAATCGATTAGTAGCGAGCCGTAGGGATTGAAGATCGTGTCTGGGTGCTGGTAGTGGTAGGGTTTGGAATAGATATAAGATTCTTGGAAGTATGGTCATTTTCACAGCAGCAATCCGGGTAAACCATGAAAGTCCTAGCTTGTCCCACCCTGTGATGTCCATCTTGAGCTGCCTGAGTAGGTTATCGCTGTAACATCAGTGCCAGTTGAATTCCCAAGTAAGGAATGTGAGAGGTGGTGCATTCAAATGGAAATTGAGCACTTGAGGGTTGCTTTCGTCTCCAGAGAGGTTCAAGATTAGCAATTTCCCCATGTTGACTTTGAAACCTTAGTAGTTACAGAAGGTCTGCAGCTCTTGGACTATGGCCGGGAGGGATTCCAGCGGGTCCGGAATGGCTAGTATCACGCCATCTGCATATAGGCTAATAAGGTGTTGTTCACCCCAAACACGATGCCTGATATGTCGGTATGTGTTCCAAGATGCTGAGCTAGGGGCTCCATGTAGAGGATGAACAAGAAGGGAGGACAGGAGACATCCCTGTCTTGTATCCAGCTCGATGTTAAAGGGTGCGGAGGATGTTCGATTAACTTGCACCCTGGCCCTTGGAGAGTTATAGACACCATCTAATCCAGCGGAGGAAGCGGCCCCCAAAGCCGTAGTGTTCTAGTGTCTTGAACAAGTAGGGCCAGTGGACTCAGTCAAATGCTTTCTCCAAGTCTACTGAAAAAAGGAGAGCCTCCATCTTAGAGCGTGAGACCTTGCCCGTTAGGTGCTAAAGGCGTCTGGTATTATCCCCACACTGGCGCCCCAGGATGAAATCGGCCAGGTCTGAAGAGATGAGTCCAGGTAGAATCAGATTAAGGCGATGTGCCAGAACGCCTGTGAATAGCTTGGCGTCGATGTTAAGAGATATGGGGCAGTAAGACGCACATACAGTAGGGTCCTTTCCTAGCTTCAGTATTACCGCTATGGATGCCTCAAAAATGGATTCGGAAAGAATACTTAATGAGACGAAAGAGTTGAAGAATCTTGTTACAAGGGGCCAACTCCTGGCAGAAGGTTTTATAAAACTGAGGGGTAAAACCATCTGGGCCTGGGGATTTCACAGGTTTAAACCGGGAAATGGCGGAGATCACTTCCTCCACTCGTAATGGTTGGTCAAGTTTGTCAGCTATGTGTGGCGGGAGATGCGTTGCGCCAAGGAAAACTGAAGGTAGGACGAGGGATCCTCGTCTGTGTTATGTTCCTCAGCATACAGAGTTTTATAAAAGACCCTGAACGCCTCACCTATTTGCAAATCAGAGTATACTTCCGAGGAGGGTGTCTGTTTTTTTTTATCTCAGACATTCAAGATTGCAGCTTGGCTCTCAGGGGATGTGCTAGCAGTGTATGCTCTGCCATATCGAGATCTAGGTGTTTGAGAAGCAGGAGCGGGTGTTCAAGCTCTCTCCAGATGCGATGCACCCCAATGCATTTGTGGATTGCCTCGAGTTACAAGACTTTCTGTTCTAAGGTCTGCTGTTTTTTTTTTTGCGGAGGCAGTTTTCAGAGGCTAAGATAGCAATGTATTTGCCTCTCAGGACAAGCTCTAGGGCTTTCCAAAGGGGGGACAGGAAGGTCTGACTGCTATCATTAGTCTTTAAGTTGCCAAGTACTGTCTGCCGCACAGCCGCCGCAACAGTTGCAGGGCGATGAAGTACGGAGTCCCCGAGGGCCACTGTGGGGTAGTTGCGCAGGCATAATTGAAGCACATGGATAGGGTCGGGAGGCATGGTCCAAGAGGGATTTTGGCGCGATGTCCGACTCTTGGATCAGGGGCATAGCAGGGGTAGCCAAAATGTAGTAAATCCACTAGCACATTTTATGTGCTGCAGAGTAATGTGTGCAATCTCTGGAGGTGGGGTGTAGTGTTCTCCGCACGTCAGTCAGCCCACAGTCCGTCAGATAGCTACGGCCTTGAGAAGAGATGGCTCCTGTTTGACTAAATGTGTGGGCAGATCAGTCGAGAGCAGTGTCTATAACTAAATTGAAGTCATCCCCAATCAAGATTGCTACCGACCCCAGACGCAGCCGAGAAGTAATGGCTTGTATAAGTGGTTCTTGGTGCTCATTGGGAGTATATATGGTGGCTATTGTGAACTGTAGCGTCCCCACTCTTATCCTATAAGGAAGGAATTGTCACCGTATTTTCATCACCTTAAAGAGTACATCGCCCCAACAGATCCTCTCTCTGTTTGATGACCCTGTAAAGGCCAAGAGAAATTTCCACAATGGGATGAGAGCAGTCGCCGCCTGGATGGAAGCCAGATGCCTCAAACTCAACTCTGAGAAGATGGAGATCCTCATAATCCGCCCCACCGCTTCCGCCTGGAATGACTCCTGGTGGCCCACCGCACTGGGAAATTCCCCCACTCCCATGGACCACACACACAATCCGAGCATCATCCTGGACTCCTCTATTCATGACCTGCCAAGTCAACGCCATGTCGTCGTCATGCTTCCACACCTCATACTCTTTCGAAAGATCTTCAAGTGGATCCCCTCTGACACGAGGAAGACAGTCACCCATGCACTCGTCGCTAGCAAACTGGACTAGGGCAAAGCACTCTATGCCGGCATCACCGAGAAACTACAATCAAGACTACAAAGAATCCAGAATGCAGCTGCCAGACTCATCCTGGACATCCCCCAGACACAGACACATCTCCTCCTACCTCAGAGGCCTACACCCTGCTCCCAGTCAACAGGTGAATCACATACAACTCCTGATCCACACCTGCTTCAGAAATCACTGATTGATTGGAGGAGAAGAGAATGGCCACTCACACTTTATTTATAGTGTTAGTGGACTACAGTGGAAACCATCTTGATTGCATGTGTTGTGTCCTTGGGGAGAAGGTGGGTCTCTTGGAGCAGACCGATGTCAGCTCCCAAGCGTTCAAGGAGTGAAAGAATCGATCTCCTCTTGATAGGGGTTATTGAGGCCCCTAACATTAAGGCTTAGTACCTTGATCTCCAAGGTCATATATCTGTGAGTAGTCTGGGCTGTAAATAAGCAAAGCAAAAAGAGGGTATATACTCTAAGTGGTAGACAGTGCAAATGGGCCACCAAACTAATCGGTCCATTCCAGATGCAACACACTTGATTTGGCCCCACCATCCAGACATCACCCCACTAGGATAAGCAGAATGAATCCCTAACTCTCTATGCGCTCAGTGCACTTTGGTCCCCTCCACACGGTCGAGGAGAGCCCAGAATGCAGATTGCCTTTCTTTGGCCATGGTTGCAAGGTCTGGGCGAGCTCTATTGGAAGGGCTTTTTGGGTGGAGTCACCTGGCTTTCTTATGACTCGTGTCAGTGGGTGGGACCTCTCTCAGTTTTAGCAGAGGTAGTCTCAATGCCCAAAGTGTTGCAAGCCTCCTGTAGGGACCTTAGTTGGTGTAGTTTGCCACTGTGTCGGAATATGATCCACAACGGGTGACCCCAGGAGTATGCAATGCCGCGTTCCGAAGGTGGGCTGTGACAGGGCAAATTTCTCACCGTCTTTGGAGTGTTATTGCGGACAGATCTTGGTACAGGACAAGTGTGTGTTCTCGAAAATTTATTGGGTGTTTCTCCCGGGCTTTCCCGAGGAGGTTCTCTTACAGTTGGAAGTCATGAACGCAGGTCAATATGTCTGCTGGAGGTTCTTCGCTGGGTCTCGGCAGCCCTACTCAATGAACACAATACAGTTTGAGCTCAATCGTTTCTGATGCGTTCAGAATGTGTCAGAAGAGAGCCTTCTATGCTGTTCTTTCGGGAGCAATTCTCGAGGTCTTCTGTATGAGCCTGAAGCTCAATGTGTTGGTTGTGCAAGTGTACCACCTCCTGATGCAGCCATTTAACCTCTGCGTCCCTCCCAGTTTCACGTTCCTCTACTGCGGAGACTATCACATAGGTCCTCCAAGTTATGGTAGACCTCCTGTATATCTGCGGATAGGTCTCTCTTCGCCACCTGTAGATCATCCCTGAGCCTCCAAGTACGCTCTGGTCACTGTGCCTTCCCCATGTGCAGCTTTGACAGGCATGTCTGATTTTTTGTGGCAGCACCCTGGTTTCTCCAAAAGATCTGTTAAGATTTCCTTGAGGGAGTGGTCCTTCTTAGCCTTGGAAGTTGCCATGGTGGGGGCCGTCAGGCCAATGCTCCTTGTACGGGACATGCAGCTCTCTCACCGAGGTGCGCCCATTATTAGTGACGCTATGCCGGAAGGAGGCTGTTGGGGCACACCTTTGGGGGAGTGAGGGAGGTGGAGTCCCCAGTTTTCTCACCCTGGTAAGTTCTGTGGCCCCAGCCACCTTGACGCAAAACCAGAGCCCAAAAGTCGCAGCAATGCCTATGTTGTCAATCCAGCCCTTTGAGGATAATGTAGTGTATCTCCATGGAGGTCCAGCCATCATTGGGGAGGGAAAGTTGGCACTTGTTTTGTCCAAGTTTGAAGGGTGGTCCTGGGCCAACACCAAAGATGCTTTTGTTGGCTTTTCTGTAACAGGGCCTGATGCTGGGCGCTGTTACCATGCCCAGGGTTTGTGGCCAGAAGCTGACGAGAGCACGACAGTAGAAGCTCCAGTCAGGTTCTCCCTCTACAGACCCAAGGGGATTTGTGCACCAGCTGCTTTTGCCTTGGCCACGGCGACGTATGTATACCCCCAAATGGGCCACAGACCGGTCTATTAAAGGAGGGCTTTGAGGTCTCCGTAGACCGCAGTCCATCATGTTTGTGCAAGTAAACCTCCTTGGCTCTGCTGTTTTCAGTGCGCCACCGGGTCTCAGGGCTGGTCGCTGTGCTGTGCGAGCTGTCCGATAGTTTCTGCCTTCCAATGTGAGCAGAGGTTTAGGAGGGCCCTGGGTCGCCTTGATGTCAACCCCCCACACCCCCCCCTCTGCCAGGACCAATGGCGGCCAGCTATTCTTCACTATGCTTCGCGCTGTGCCCTACATCAGATGCGGCTGCAGCACCCACCTCACCTGGAATGCCCTTGATAGACGTTGAGCTGGAGTTCCAACGTCTTATTTAAGCTCCTGGGAAGCCAGGGTCAGCCAGGGGAATGCTGGTGGTGCCAGGCAAGTCACAGGCGGGGCCTCGCTGGATCGGTGTGCCACGATATCCACAGACCTGCTCTCCATTTGGGCCTGCCGGGAGAAGGCCTGCAGGGAAGGCACTGGGCAGGTGTTACCTCCTCAGCTCTGGGGCAGGCAATATAACATGGCATTAGGAAGGCGTAAACAGCACAGGGAGCTCGTAGTGCTCGGCGGGAAGAGAACTAATTGAAGCTTTAGGAAAGGCGAGCTGGAGAGACACAAAGGCACGTCTCACCCGGCCGCCATCTTGGCCACGCTCCAACCACAATATGTTTTAAAAGACTTCATCTCCTTAAAAGTATAAAATCATTAAATGTCTTACTATTATGGGTAGGATCTTTTTACAGATCTTTGCAAAGAAATCTACAGCACACAGACAGCATTCTGATCTTAACTACAACAATGACTATCATTTCAATATACTGAACCCAATAAATACCGTTATTGGAAAACTACCATAAAACTATGGGCGTCAACTACTCATACTTTCCTGCACTAATCACGACCCTGTTCAATTAATTTTAAGCACCATGACTACCACGGTTTAATTTTTTAAAATTTATGTAGATTCTTTTTGTGGTTCTCTTTATTCTTCAGCATACCGTAAACAGGGCCTTCAGAGATTCCGTTCTTTCAAATGACCCAGGTAATATCGATGACTATTTTAATCATGAGACTTTTTGGTTCAAGCCATGATCTTGCTTAGTAATGTCGCTGACACCACATTAGAAA
Source organism: Pleurodeles waltl (assembly GCF_031143425.1). NCBI lineage: Eukaryota > Metazoa > Chordata > Amphibia > Caudata > Salamandridae > Pleurodeles > Pleurodeles waltl. The sequence goes on along the minus strand of NC_090449.1, from coordinate 743,807,232 downwards.
GCCCCTTGATTTTAATATACAGGCTTTTGAATCACACCAGCCAGCTTCTTAATTTCAATATTTCTATATGGAATCACATGTTATGTCCATTCTGTACTCCCCATTTCTCTTTTTTGAATCCAGGTAGAAAGCAGTACTATAGGTACATTAGTGACAGCCATCTTCCTTAATGTTCATTCACTTAAAAGGGGACTTAACTTGTTCTTTTTGATTTTGAAATCCTGTTGTTTACTGGTTTACATCACAACCATGGAATCAGAAGTTTTTTTCCTCCATGACATTACTTAAAAAGCGAGCACAGACCAACTGCTGACAGTTCTGCAGTCTCTACTGAAAGCAGTTGTCACATTTTTCCTTGAATTTCAAAATGCATAGTATTACAAAAGTGATGGGAGGGTGGCAGGAAGGTGGTATTTTTAGGTCAAGACTAAGCAGCGCGCAGCTCTGCCTACAAGACATGCTGTATTCAGTCTATAGGCTTTAAACATGCCTACTCTTGCCATTCATTGTCTGTTGTACTTGTCTTAAATGCTTCCTTTTTATTGGTGAATTTTTCTAAATGTCCCTCATTTGTGTGCTTAGTTCCCTCCCAGGCGATTTCACTAAGAGAACATTTTTGTTGGCCATCACAGTACATTCACAAGCGTTTAAACTTTCTCCTGTTTCAGCGTATGATGGCCCCTCCTCCTTTCAGGTTTTGCCTTTAATCCCAGCCACGATCCTTTCTCCACGTGGCCTGGCGCCATGCTTCATCTTACATATTATTCTACTTTTTTAATTAACTGCTCCTTGTTTTGTTTGCTAGTAGTTCCTGCTATAAAAGCCACCACGTGACAGAACACTGAACCTAATCCTCCCGTGACCTTTGCCTCTGCCATGGAGAACCATATATGGGAATAAACTATGCTGCAGACAAAACTCACAAATGTTAGGCCATGCACTTTGGATAGAAAGAAGCACTTCTCTGGGGTCACAGGCAGGAACTGCAGCCAGTCAACAAGTGACATGTGTCAAGGGGCTGAACTGACTCGCGCAACATGAGTTTATACACCTGGCTTATCCGTTTGTCCTTCGGCAAAGCACCACCTTGTAGTCACATTTTCAGATTATTTATGTTAGACATTGGCTGTCTGCCATTACTGAGTGAAACGTGCTATACACAACTTCTGTCTGTGTCTACATTCTAAGTTGATATCCCCTCGACCAGGGTGGGGGGGGGGGGGGGGGGGGGTAGGAGAGGGGATGGGGTAGACGTGGTCTAAAGCAATCAGGGTGTATGCATATTTCCTTTTTAGGCTTTACTTATATCACTCATGAGACAGGACATCATAAGCTTTGTAGTGTAAAAGGAGATGGCTGTGTACTTACAAGACTGCCGATTCAATTATGATTATTTTTTTTGACATATGTTTTCTTTTACATTTCTATATTACTTCGTAATATACGCCAAACTGCGCAGTGAAGTCCATGTGTAATTTTAAAATATTGTGGGATTTTTTCGTTGTGCAGCACGTACAATCATGTCCATTTCACGAGCACCATATCCCCGTATTAAATTCTAGAGGATAACACCTAGAGGCGATTCAGTCCTCAAGTCTCCAAAATGCACACGCACCCACTCAGATGTAAAAGTAATGTATGAGAAAAACTGTAATAGACCGTATTGTAAGTGACAGATGTTGGTAAGCATTGACATAAAAAGGATGCTATGGGCCCTAATTTAGGCAAGTGAAATTGTCAACCTGCCCCTTGTTCAGTAGTTAGAACATCCATAAGTGAGGTGCAAGATGCCCCAAAGCCTTAGGCCTGGTTGTGCTGCACCTACTGCACTACCTATCATTAAGTATTACAATGCACATAACTTCTATTCCCCCCTCCCAGTTTCCTATCTCATTACACCTTGGTGTAGACAATGTGCAGCTGCTTCTCTGATCCCAGTGGTAAATCCTCATTCTAAGTGCTCTAGACAGTGCTGCAGCTGCTTCTCTAGAACCAGTGGTAAATCCTCATTCTTAGTCCTCTAGGAAGTGCTGCTAGCTGCTTCTCTGGTCCTGTCAGTAATTCCTCATTCTAAGTCCTCTACACAATGCTGCAAGTTGCTTCTCTGGTCCTGTTGGTAATTGCTCATTCTAAATCCTCTAGACAGTGATGCTAGCTGCTTCTCTGTTCCCAGCGGTAATTCCTCATTCTTATACCAGTAGACAATGCTGCAGCTGCTTCTCTGGTCCCACCACTGGTAATTCCTCATGCAGCTGCTTCTCTGGTCCCCTTGTTAACTCCTCAGTTCTAAGTCCTCCAGGCAGTGCTGCAGCAGTGTCTTCATTTCCAGTCGTAATTCCCCATTCTTAGTCCTCTAGACAGTGCTTTAACTTCATCTCTTTTCATACATCCACTACACCCCAAACCAAAACACATAGGTAAAAGACACTGTCATTTACAATATCAATAGCTCTAACACACACACATGCGAGACCTATTGCATTGCAAATGCTTGTTTGGATTTGGATGTGAAGAGGAGGGTACTACTGAGGATCATGACGGAGTGTGGCAGAGCATCTGGTTTGTTTTTACTTTTTGCATTACGGGAGGCGAGGGTATTAAGGGTGGTCAGACTGTGGGCAGGGAAAAGTGAGATGCACAGAGGATGGTGGAGGTAAGTGTTAAGTATGTGATTTTTAATGAGACTGCAGTATAGCTTTCTTGCCTCAATGCATGCCATAGGAGACGAAGAAGAGAATCTATCTAATTGGGGACCTACAGACCATAAAATGGTGGGCTGGTAGACGTCGCTAATATAGGGTTTTGCAACTCAGGGTTCCGAAGTGAAAACTCAAGCTTCATTCTAGCTGTCTATACCTATTGGTGGATAATAAGCCCACTAAACCATCTAACTAGTTTGGGTTCATACTTAGAAAGCACAACAATAAGTCTAAAGGCATCTTGGAGCTGGGATTAACGCAAATAAATGATAAATAAGGGGAATCTCAGAAAAAATAAAATTATTTAAGGAGCCTTTCTAAAAGTGTTGTCGTCCTCAATTATACAGAGGTCAAGGGGGAGAGAATTCCAAAGACAGGAGGCAACTGCAGACATTATGTATGCCTACGTTTATCCATTCCTTCTCTGACGAAATACATTGTTTGGGGAGATTAAGGGTGTGTACCTTAAATGAATGTCCCTGCCTACAAATACCTTAACCTCCATTCATGCATATAGTTGAGTTATTTTAGGCCTGGTCACTGAAATTATGCGGCGGAGGGAGGGGGTGAAATGTGCTGCAGGAATGAGTGAACTATGCAGCAAAAAAAGCCAAATGATGGCATACCGCGACACATACCGCAACAGCATTACTTCATATTTTTACACTTGTTAACACTGTCTGGGAATCGGTTGCACCTCTTGAATACCTGTTCAAAACCCAAATATACTAATGGGCAACAAAAAACTGACAAATCAACATTTGCAAAAGGCCATCCACTGTAAGCAGCATGGCACTGTGTTTTTAGTAACTTTAGAACCGTTTGAAGCATTTTTTTGTTAAAATCTGATTAAGTAGCAGATAATGTATTACGTGGCAAATGTCGCAAATTTGTATTTATGGGAAAAACGCAGCAGCCCTGATTTCAAGCCACCATTTATAAAACATGCCTTGAGGCATCCAAGCTCAGCTGCAGTCATGATTCCACTTGATTGTGGCAGGGGTGTTTACTTTAGGCAATCTGGTGCAACCATTAAACTCTAAGAAACCTCAACTTATTATTTTCTTATTTTAACCCCTTAGCTGCTGGGCCTTTTCCCCCCCAGTGCTGAGCCCTTTTTTGGCTATTTGGGGTAGTTCGCGCTTAGGGCTTCATAACTTTTTGTCCACATAAGCTAACCACGCCAAATTTGCGTCCTTTTTTTCCAACATCCTAGGGATTCTAATGGTACCCAGAGTTGGTGGTTTCCCCTGGAGGAGACCAAGAAAATAGCCAAAATACAGTGAAAATTTAGTTTTTTCCAAAAAAATGAGAAAAAAGGGCTGCCGAAGAAGGCTTGTGGTTTTTTCCCTGAAAATGCCATCAACAAAGGGTTTCTGGTGCTGAAATCACTATCTTCCCACCTTTCAGGAACGGGCAGACTTGAATCAGAAAACCAAATTTTTCAACACAAATTTGGCATTTTACTAGGACATACCCCATTTCTACTATATTTGGTGCTTTCAGCCTCCTTCCAGTTAGTGACAGGAATGGGTGTGAAACCAATGCTGGATCCCGGAATGCTAAACATTTCTGAAAACTAGACAAAATTCTGAATTCAGCAAGGGGTCATTTGTGTAGATCCTACAAGGTTTTCCTACAGAAAATAACAGCTGAAATAAAAAAATATTGAAATTGAGCTGAAAACAACAGCCATTTTTCTTTATGTTTTACTCAGTAACTTTTTCCTGCGATGTCAGATTTCTGAAAGCAATATACCGTTTTGTCTGCTGGACTCTTCTGGTTGCGGGGATATAAAGGGCTTGTAGGTTCATCAAGAACCCTAGGTACCCAGAGCCAATAAATGAGCTGCACCCTGCAGTTGGTTTTCATTCTATACTGGGTATACAGCAATTCATTTGCTGAAATATGAAGAGTGAAAAAGAGGTATCAAGAAAACCTTTGCATTTCCAAAATGGGATCAAAATAAGGTTTTGAGGAGCAGTGGTTATTTGCACATCGCTGAATTCCGAGGTGCCCATACTAGCATGTGAATTGCAGGGCATTTCTCAAATAGACGTCTTTTTTACACACTCTCTTATATTTGGAAGGAAAAAATGTAGAGAAAGATAAGGGGCAATAACACTTGTTTTGCTATTCTGTGTTCCCCCAAGTCTCCCGATAAAAATGATACCTCACTTGTGTGGGTAGGCCTAGTGCCCGCGACAGGAAATGCCCCAAAACACAACATGGACACATCCTATTTTTTTTATAGAAAACACAGCTGTTTTTACCAAAGTGCCTACCTGTAGATTTTGGCCTCTAGCTCAGCCGGCACATAGGGAAACCTACCAAACCTGTGCATTTCTGAAAACTAGAGACCTAGGGGAATCCAAGGAGGGGTGACTTGCGGGGCTCGGACCAGGTTCTGTTACCCAGAATCCTTTGCAAACCTCAAAAAGTGGCTAAAAAAACAAGTTTTCCTCACATTTTGGTGACAGAAAGTTCTGGAATCTGAGAGGAGCCACAAATTTCCTTCCACCCGGCGTTCCCCCAAGTCTCCCGATAAAAATGATACCTCACTTGTGTGGGTAGGCCTAGCGCCCGCGACAGGAAACGCCCCAAAGCGCAACGTGGACACATCCAAATTTTTGGAAGAAAACAGAGGTGTTTTTTGAGAAGTGCCTACCTGTAGATTTTGGCCTCTAGCTCAGCCGGCACCTAGGGAAACCTACCAAACCTGTGCATTTCTGAAAACTAGAGACCTAGGGAAATCCAAGGAGGGGTGACTTGCGGGGCTCGGACCAGGTTCTGTTACCCAGAATCCTTTGCAAACCTCAAAAAGTGGCCAAAAAAACAAGTTTTCCTCACATTTCGGTGACAGAAAGTTCTGGAATCTGAGAGGAGCCACAAATTTCCTTCCACCCGGCGTTCCCCTAAGTCTCCCGATAAAAATGATACCTCACTTGTGTGGGTAGGCCTAGCGCCCGCGACAGGAAATGCCCCAAAACAGAACGTGGACACATCACATTTTTTCATAGAAAACAGTGCCTACCTGTGGATTTTGGCCTCTAGCTCAGCCGGCACCTGGGGAAACCTAGCAAACCAGCACATTTTTGAAAACTAGAAACCCAGGGGAATCCAAGATGAGGTGACTTGTGGGGCTCGGACCAGGTTCTGTTACCCAGAATCCTTTGCAAACCTCAAAATGTGGCTAAAATACCACGTTTTCCACACATTTCGGTGACAGAAAGTTCTGGAATCTGAGGGGAGCCACAAATTTCCTTCCACCCAGCGTTCCCCCAAGTCTCCCGATAAATATGATACCTCACTTGCGTGGTTAGGCCTGGTGCCTACGACAGGAATAGATCACACAACGGTCAATGTTGGTCCTTACGTGAGGCAGCTGTTGACCCTGGGGTGATCCATTCCTGACACAGGCACTAGGTGTAGGCACTCAAGTGGGGTAGTGTTTTTATCAGGACAGGTGAGGAGTCACTGGGTGGTAGGAATGTTGTGGATCCCAGCATATTCCTGTAGTTTGTGTGACAGAAATGCGAGAAAAATAGAGTTTTTTTTCAACATTTCAGCTTTGCAGGGTATTCTGGGTAAGAAAACTTTGGGGAATCCACACAAGTCACACCTCTGTGGACTCCCCCGAATGTCTAGTTTCCAGAAATGTTTGGGTTTAGTGTGTTTCTCTATATGGCCGCCGAATCCAGGACCAAAAACACAGGTGCCTGCCTTACAAAACCAGTTTGTTTTGCCATAGACAATTTTGATGTCTCCACAATATGATTTGGGTGGTGGAATTTGGGGCTGAACTAAATTGGTGAGCTCCCAAGAGAGCACTCTCTCTCTCTGCTTGCCGCCGCATTCACCTGCTCTCTGGGTTGGCCTAACCCACTATTACCCAGTTGCACGAACAGCTTGCAAAGGGACAGCAGGACTGTCCTCATCACCTCCCTCATAATGTACTGGAAGAGGAGTTTTCGAATGGGACTCCTCTGACTGAAAAATCACTCCCAGAGTCTGCGCCATTGTCCTATCCCTCAGATGCTGTCTCAGTATCTGATGTCTCAGTCTCTGATCCTATGTCAGAGCGGTCCTCTATAACCCGAGTGCAGGCAGCAGTCATCCATCAAGATGCCATCTCTGCTATTGGCTAAACTGTTGCTCTAAAACACTAGCCTACGTAGACAGTCACAAAATCGATGGTGTGTGTGAGATACGTGCAACAGTAGAGGCCACCTTACCTGCGCTTCTTCCCTCAATCAGCACGTACTTTCAAGACACTCAAAAAACACCTTGTCACATACCATTCGTCACAGTCTTTAGCACCTCCTGCGCCCAGTCCAACAATCATTATTGGTGCTCCCACTCCCTCCTCCTCGGATTCCCTCATTACCACCCAGCAAAAGTGCCCTTCATCTATCCATAGACTTTACTAATGTACTCAGCTATTTACATAAAATACAGATGTGCTCTTTGCAGTAGGCATATAAACCTTCTGCGCTTCTTTATGGCACTAAAACTGCCACTAGACAAGTCGGACCCTTTTCCCCCCAGGGAAACCACACACATATTGACAAAAGTGATGTATATATGACAGCCAACCACCTGAAACTCAACTCAAGCAAAACCGAAATAATCCTCTTTGGCCCTCACCAAAAAAACCTGGGACCCCCCATGGTGGCCCACCACGCTAGGCCCTGCACCCACCCCGCCAACTACGCACGCAACCTCAGCATCATCCTAGACTCCTCCCTCTCTATGACCCAACAAATCAACGCTCTTACCTCCTCATGCTTCAACAAACTCCGTATACTGAAAAACATTCAAATGGATCCCCACAGAGACCAGAAAAACTGTCACTCACGCACTCATCAGCAGCAGGCTTGATTACAGAAACGCCCTCTACGCCGGCACCACTCTAAAACTCAAGTGCAAACTACACGCATCCAGAACTCAGCAGCACGACTCATCCTCGACCTCCACCGACACGAACACATCTCTTCACACCTCAAATCCCTCCACTGGCTCCCCCATTGACAAAAGGATCACCTTCAAGATCCTCATCCTCACACACAAATCACTCCACAACACAGGCCCTGCCTACCTCAACGAGAGTCACCTTCCACACCCCCACACGAAACGTCCGTTCAGCTGACCTCTCTCTCGCCTCTGACCCCCGCATCAAACACACCACCACCGGGGGCAGATCCTTCTCCTACATTGCACCCAAAACATGGAACGCACTCACAACCCACATTCGCAAGACCCAAAACCTACTTCTTTTCAGGAAGGGCCTCAAAACCTGGCTTTTTGAACAGTGAACCTCCTAGCCCCTTTCCCTCCCCCCCGTCCCCCCCCAGCGCCTTGAGACCCTCACAGGTGAGTAGCGCGCTTTATAAATCTCTTTGATACAGATCTACCTATATATATATATATATATATATATATATATATATATATATATATATATATATATAAATATATATCTACATAGATATATCTATAGATATATCCATGTACCTAGATATATCTATCTACATAGATATATATATATATAGATATATACATATATTTTTTTTTTAGTTGTTGTATGGTTTCCTTGGGGGCCAAAATTTGAAAAATTTGAAAAAAAAAAAAATCCCCTGATGGGGGGGGGGGGGGGCGATCGCGCCCCCCCTCCCCCCCAGGGGGCACCTACCTTTTTTTTTTTTAAAGAAAATTATGCCGGGGGGAGGGCGGCCCGTTTTCCGGGGGGGGGGGCCGCCCCCCAAAAGTGAAATCCCTGGTGTCTAGTGGGGTTTACTGGCCCCCGATCGCAGCTGTGCTGCGATCGGGGGCCAGGAAACCGTTTCAGAAGGCCTCATAAGAAAGGGGAGACTCTCCCCTTTCTTCCGAGGCCTTCTGAAACTGTTTCTGGCCCCCGATCGCAGCACAGCTGCGATCGGGGGCCAGAAACAGTTTCAGAAGGCCTCGGAAGAAAGGGGAGAGTCTCCCCTTTCTTACGAGGCCTTTTCAAAATGTTTCCTGACCCCCCCGATCGCAGCTGTGCTGCGATCGGGGGAGCCAGGAAACCTGAAAGTGTTTCCTGGCCCCCGATCGCAGTACAGCTGCGACCGGGGGCCAGGAAACACTTTCAGGAAGGCCTCGTAAGAAAGGGGAGTGTCTCCCCTTTCTTACGAGGCCTTCCTGAAAGTGTTTCCTGGCCCCCAATCGCAGCTGTGCTGCGATCGGGGGCCAGGAAACACTTTCAGGAAGGCCTCGTAAGAAAGGGGAGACTCTCCCCTTTCTTACGAGGCCTTCCCGAACGTGTAAAAGGCCGTTTTCCCCATGAAAGCAGGAAGCGGCCGCAAGGCTGCTTCCTGATTTCATGGGGAAAACACCTTTGCAACGTCAGCGCGCCTCGCTGACGTCACAAAGGGGCGGGTGGGGGGCGGGGGGAGACACGGTAGCTTCCGTGTCTCCCGGGGGGGAAAAAAATTAAAATAAAAATCCTCGGGTGCAACGCACCCGAGGATTTATTAATGCCCTTCCTGGTGTCGGCCACTGGTCGTGACCCGCACCAGGGAGGGTGTGTGGGCGTCGGCCAGTGGCCGACGCCCGCACTTAAGAGGTTAAAGATCAAGGGCATTAAATACTCTATCAATACAGGCCTCCTGTAAAAAATATTTGTGTGGCTATGAAGGTAATTCAGAAAGCACACATGTCGATAAATCACTGCTGCTGTTTTTCAGCAGGTATGTTTTTGACAATATTCTCCTTTGATGCATTTCCTATGCCTCGTTTCTATAATATCATCTGTCATTTTTCTTGCATGTTAATGGCGCCGCCATCTCATTTGTCTTTTATTTCTAGAACATTCCTTTAGTCTTTGTCTTTCACAAAACAATGCTGGCCGGCAGCAGTTTTATCCCAGTAGATTTCTAACCTGAGATTTGGATGTACTTACCGAATCAGAACAAACGCCTACCCGGCCTAGAAAAGATTTTATAAGACACGAATAAATAGCATTTAAAGTTATAGCAGGAAAAAGGCTTAACGACGACAGGGCCTTTGGAAACACGAGCAGCTTCTTAAAGCTTTAGCTCAAGATGACTGCACTCGTATTTGTGCCATGTTTGCTGCTTGAGAACAGTTTTTTTTGGAAGCGTGTAGCGGGTGATTTTATCAGAGTTCACTTACGTCATCTGCCAAGGCGGATGCCACATTCAGTACAGGTACTGGGTTCTGTCTCTCGTAGTAATGTAGCTTCTCGTGAATCTGTAAGACAGTTGTACAACAGGGTTCATTCAGGAATAAAATAGCAAACGTATAAATGTGCTTAAATATAAGCATCTGTTATGTACCTATATATAGAGTAGGAGCACAATACAAGAGTTTAGATTCTCAAAACAATACATTGGATGGCAAATGTTTTAATTTTATACTTATTGAGAAAAGTAAAAACTTTCGCTTCTTATGGTGTGTTCAACATCTTTTAAATTGCAAAAGCTTATTAACACGGGTATATAATATAATAAATTATATTAAAAAGATACTGGCACGCGATTTACATTTTGAGAGGTTTCGTTAGATTTACATTTATTTCAGTCAGACTGAAGCACAGTTTACATGAGCATTCCCGATTTTGTAATCCTGAATTAAAGCTGCTTTAGTCTCTCTCACTAGAGTGGTCAGTTTCAGGGCGATGTCCAAATAGGTGGCAATGACGTCCCACCACGTATGCTGCTGTAGCTCCAGCTCCAAGTCACCGCTGATGTACCGATGTGTTGTGCTCTACGCTAAGTCCGTTATTAAAATATTTGCTCACACATGCAAAACATTTTATTTAGTTCTTCTTTTAATACCAAAAGATCCAGTGCCATACACTCATATAAATGGGCTCAACAGCATGGCAGTGCATCTCAAAAACACATTATTAGCTTATAGTGCATCTGCGCTGTCACACAGTGACAGTCGCTGGTCCTTCGCAGCAACTAAAATCATTCTCATAACCCTATACAACCTTCGATAGTCGGGGTCGTCCTGCCAATTTCCAGTTTCTCTGGATCTCACGCTTCGCTATGAGAAATGGCAAGTCTTGAAACTTACTGGTAGCTTTAGTTTTCAAGGTATGTGGAAACCAACCCAGAAGACAGTACCCCAATGTGCACGGCATGTCCTTCTTTAAGATAGTGGCCAACATGTCAGTGACCCCCGCCACGTAGGGGCAAAGTCGAGAACAGTTCCATTACATGTGTAGTAGGCCTGCTCCATTTTCTTTGCATCTGGAACACATCGCTTTGTCCCTATGAAAATATTTCTGAATACGCTTGGGGGTTACAAATGCCTGCTGCAATACATAGAAATTAATCAATTTGAAGCTAGCATTTCTAGACCCGAGAGGTGTTCTTTCAAGAATGGAGCTCTAGGCCCCCTCTGGAATCGAGATCTCTAGGTCCTCCTCCCAGCTGGTATTCAGTTTCTCCAATGGGCGACAAGAGTGCCCCCTAATGGACCTATATAAACAGGAGACTACCTTAATGGTGTCTGACGAGAGCACAATATAAAGGCAACTTCCCAAGGCTGGAGGTTTGACAGTCCCATTCCGCCAATGCCACTGGATGGTCGCAGTGACTGCGCTGTACAGAAGAAAATGCCCCTGTGGGACATCAAAGGGAGCTCTAAAGTCCACAAAGGGGAGCAATTCTCCCTCCCTGTAAAGGTTCCCCCAGAGTAGTGCCTCCAGCATCTGCTCAGTCCTTTAAACCTCTCCAGTCCCCCCCCCCCCACCATGTGGTAAGGTCCTTAGCATTGTTATCCGTAGGTGAGGGGTATATGGGATTTTAGTGTGTGTTCGTGCTAGGCAGCGAGCCCAGCACTTGGCAATCACCTGGAATTCCTCAATGTCTGAGGGCAATACACACCTCACTTGCAGCAAGGTCTGCACTAGTTTTTTCAGCCCAGGTACAAATGAGAATAGTTCTCGCTCTGGTTTCTGTCTCCCCGCTATCAACTGGACAACCCACTGAAGCTGGGCTGTCATATAGTACCCTTTAAAATCCGGTTCTGCTAACCCTCCATCAGCTATAGGGAGCTGGAGTGTGGTCAGCGCCACCTGCCTTAGAGCGGAACCCCAGATGAATGATGTGGCTTCAGAGTTTAGGCCTCTGGATATCACCTGGGATATCCACAGCAGGAGCGGCTCAAACACATTTATAAGTCGGGGCTGGGCAATCATTTTCAGCAGTGCTATTCTGCCTATAACAGAGGGGAAGAGTTTTCCAGAAGCCTATGCTAGACTTCAAAGCTCGACCACACTACTTACATTCCCATCAAGAAGATCATTATGGTTATGAAAGATCTTGACTCCGACTCCCAAGAAGTATATGCATCTAGAGGCCCACTGCAGAGAAGGTATATCTCCCTGGGAGAGCCAAGTCTGGTGTTATTGGGAACACCCAGGATTTTTGCCAGTTCACTTTGAGGCCCGAAAGCCGTCCAAAGGCTTCTAGCGTGGTCTTGGCCCCTTCAAGTTCATTATTTGCATCCCGCAAGAATATCAGCAAGTCATCTGCATACAGGGCTATCCTATGCCAATGCTCCTGCAGTCACAGTCCCCAGAAATGGGTTCCAGTGCAGAACCAGGCAGCTGAAGGCTTCACAACCAAGACAGAGAGAAGGGGAGACTGAGGACACCCCTGCCTTGTGCTTCTCTCTACTGTATAGCCCTGGGAGATTCACCTGGTTCGTCCAAATTCAAGCAGTTGGATTCGGATATACCAACCTGGTTCAGCTCGTTCTTATTGCTTCCATATCGTGGATGCACATGCTTTGGTACAGTTGTGCGTAGTACTGGAAGAAGCAATTATGTATCCCTTCCTGTCTGTACTCTCGATCACCACTCTACAATTCTGTCTCCAAAATAGGGGTCCCTCTTTTGGTGGGGTTAGCAAGCCAGGCCAACACTATACTAGCCCCGTCTCATTCTGCACGAGTGTGTGCTATACAGCCCTTATAGACATAGCAGCGGAGTCTCTCCATCCGAGTCGCCACCTCCAACTCCGACTTGTCTAGCAAAGCCTGCTGCAGATCAAGTTTTCCTGGTTGCTGATTCTGTATCTGGTGAAGTTCCTCTTCTGCCTCCGAGACTTCCATCAATAAGGTCCCTCTCACTCCAGTCCCATTGCCAGGCACTGACTGCGTAGTGTTGCTTTAAAGGCCTCCCATTCAACCTGCCTGGTTGATGCTGTCCCCCCATTATCCTCTAAGAACTGTTCAATACTTTGTTTTATTTCTTCCCTAAAGACCTGATCTAACATTTCTGGCTTTAGCCGCCAGGTGGGGATCCTATTCCTAGAACAATGCCATTCAAAGTCCAGGAGGAGAGGATTATGGTCCGAGATTGTGCTGGCCAAATATTCTGTGTTTGATACCGTTCTGTGAACACCTGGGGAGCATAGAAAGGTGTTAAGTGGCACATGCAAATTATATAGACTGCAGAAGTAGGAGCAATCCTGTGCCTGGGGGTGTGCCAGGTGCCCAGTAGACCCCAAATCTGTTGCTGGTCTAGGAAGGTCCAGGCTGTCCTGTGAGTTGGGGTGTCCCATAGTGGGGGGTGCAATCTGTCCATATCAAAGACTGTCACACAACTAAGTCGCCCCCTACCATCACAGATTGGGCAAAGCAGTGCACCAGGGGCCCAGACAATCTCACTAGAAAGGAGCCCTGGTCCGTTTTCAGTGTATATACATTAATTAGGGTCAGATCTCTACCGTCCAACTTCCCACTTACTGCTACATACCTCCCGTCCGGGTCTACCACCTGACTCATGTATTGGAAGGGGACGCATGCTCTCACCCAAATGGGGACTCCTCTTGCAAAGGCAGAGTAAATAGTGTAGTACACTTGACCCTGCCACCTATGATGGTGTGCCAGTCCTTCCCGAGTTACCTAAATAAATGCTATGTGTAGCCTCGCCAATTTAGGAACGAATACACTTTATACCGCTTTGACAGTGTGCATGCCTCTGATGTTCCAGGAAAGAATCCTATAGCTCGGTGCAGAAGCCATTAGATTCATATAGTATTTGGCCATACATGCATTACATCTCCCCCTAAGTCTGCCGTAGGAGCCCCCAGGACTGACATCTCAATTTTAAGGTTGATGCTTTAAAAAAATCCCCGACGAAGTAACCCCCACCAACTCCCAATGAACACGCTTATCCCAGGACAAATCGGGCTTGGTCCCCTGGCCCAACCAGAGATAACTTAACTTAAGATGCGGGCATTCTCACAAAACATGCATGAGCAAATAAGGAAGGGCCTCAATTGTGGGTCCCACATCCGGAGGCCAATATGAAAACATTTAACAATGACAGTTGTGCAGCCTTAAAGGATATCATCTTCAACATATTGGAATTCAGACTTATTGTGGGGCGCAAGGAAATAGCAGATTTTCTAAGCAGCCTTCAGTCCATTAAGAGATATATTGGTGGGCTATTAGATATTGTCATCTGTAGTTCCAGGGGTGACATGTAGCAGTAAGGTACGAGAAGAATGCGAAAACACTAGAGGCCAAGTCAGACTCAGTCTTCTGCCTGGTCTCCACAGGCTACCAATAGTGATCCAGCATCAGAGTCCCTCAGGAGGGCGACTGCCTCCACTGCTTTCCACTGTTCTCTTTGGGATTCCTCACCTAATGGTGTCAGTGCACTGCATGGGCCAGCTCTCCGCCTCCTCCAAGGCCCCAAAGGGCACCACGCTCTTGTAATGACGCTGGGACCCGGCTGAGGATGGTTGTCAATCCAGTCCCAAACGTCTTTGGGGGGAGTGAAAGAACGGAATCCCCGCTGCTGTCACAACTCTAAGGCAAGCCGGGAACATCATTCCATATTGGAGCCCATTTGGCACAGGCGCCGTTTAGCTAGGTTGAAAGTAGCTCAGCACCGCTGGAGGTCATGGGAGAAGTCAGTAAAAAGTTTGACCCTGCTATTGTCTATTAGTGCCCCCGTGTGCCAGGCCAGGGTTAGATTAAAATCTCAAAACTTGTAGAAGAGAAGCTTTGTCACCACTAGGTGCAGGAGGGCCCCAGGGCCAGCAGCCTGCTCAGTACTCAGTGGCCTCACTTCAGTGCAAAAAAGGGGGGGGATAGTCCTTCCTGCGGGAGCTTGGTGCGATTGAGTTTTTCTAGAAAGTCTATCATGTTGGCACCCTCTATCTACTCCAGTATCCTCACTATCCTCATACTGCTTCGGCAGGACCTGTTCTTTGCATCTTCAGCTCAGAGCTAGAGTGTTTTCATCTTAGTCTTCATTGCTGTCAGACGTTTTGTAATATCTGTGACCACCGGTGATAATTCTGCCACCTCCCTCTCTGTAGCGGTAACCTGCTCCTCCAAACCCCAGTGCTTATATCTCAGCAAACTCAAATCAGCCCGAAGGTGCCTATCTTCTTCTCTAGGGCTTCTCTAGTGGCAGTTATTGCCTGCATCACGTCCTGCAGTGTAGGACCCTGCTGGGTGTTAACTCCACGTCCATCTCAGAGTCAGGTGGGAGGGTGTGGTCCTTTTTCCCATGGTCACTGTCATCAGCCAGGGACTAGGTACCACCAGCAATGTCCTCAGGGTCAGTAGGTGGGGCGCTTCTCCCTTCGCAAGCAAGTAGGCAGGATCCTTCCCACTTCCGTTCCCTGGTGGCCAAGGAATGTCAACCAGTGGCCAAGCTTTAAGGTTCCTCCAGACCAGGCTTGTGTAGTTATCTCTCCGTTAACAGGAGTACCAGGCTGCACGCTCACTTGCGTTCCCCAGGGAGGTACCACTCAGGTGGCTGTTTCTCCCAGGAAGTCGCCTCCTCGGGCGTCCAACAAGCCCTGCCTCTAGTGCCACAGGCAGATCCTGGCCAGACCACCATTAAGTCCAAGAGGGAGTCTACGCACCAGCAGCAAGACGCTGGGCGTTTTTGTTCCCCTACTCTGTTCCGCCCGCAGCACTTATGGCTTCCCACACTCGGCGCAGCAGCTTCAGCAGTTTTTTTGTCTTTAAAATTCATGGGTGGCCACACATCCAATGGGGGAGGGGGGGGGGGGGGGGTCATCACCCGCCCATGGAGTAGGGGGTGATGGTGCTCTCACTCACCCCTCATCCAAAAGGTGCCCGTCACTAATCAATACCTGGTCTGAGGGTTGAAAAAAAAAGAGGGGAGTTGGGGAAAGAATGGGCAGAGGGGGCCCCCTCGACATGTACCTCCACCACTTTATCCCAAGTCTGCAAGGTCCTACCTTCAAATGGCTGCAGATAAAGGGGGGCATCGCCGCTATGTGGTGTCCAACTCCTCTGTCTTCCTGACAGCTCTCTCATTCACCCCATGAAGCAGTTGGGTGCGGTCACACAGAGCACCGAGGCAGGCCGCCTCGGTGAGCTGCATCCAGTGGCCCGCTTCGCTTTGCTCCTCGGGTCAGGCCCACGTTGTTCAGGCCGCATTTCCTCTAGTCCCCAGCCATGGTCAAACTAGTTTGCTGCCGCCCGGGGTTAAGTATTAGAGATCCCCACACAGTCTATCCAGTCAGATCTTCGTCATGCTGCATCAAAGGCTGCCGTTGTCGCGGCAGCTGCCATTTTGTGCCCCAGAGACCGCTGATCTGCTCACTACGTTGGGGCGGTCTGGGCCTCTCTGCTGCACAGCCTCACGCACCCGGGGTCCCCCTACTGAAAAGCATTGGAAGCCCAACGCTGTGTTTGCACCCTGGAACTAGCCGTCCCTGTGCTGCTGAAGGGGTGAGTTTGATGCTGACCTATTCCCCCCGGTGCTCCCCTAAATCCCCCACAGATCTGCCCTCCGAAGACTCGGGTATTTACCTGCGGGCAGATCCAATTCCGAGTACCCCCAGTCTCCATAGGAGCACATTCTAGATCTTGCATCAAGTTTGACCTCTGCGCCCGATCTGCCCTCTGTTGCTGGTGGTGGGTGTTTGGGGTTATCATGAACCTCAAACTGTGGCCATCCTAACCCCTGGAGACTGGAACTGTAAGTCTTGCACCTACCTCAAAACTGTAGTAAATTTTCTTCACCCCTAAAACTGTGTTTGAAAATTGCACAGTCAACTTTTAAAAGAGATTATTGCTATTTATTTGAAAACCGTTTAACTTACCCAATTGAAACAAAGTGGTGCTGATACATATGATTGCTTCCTATTTGCAAATGTACTTACTTGCAAACTGAATCTTGTGGTTCTAGAAATAAAGTAACAAAATACAGTTTACCTATATAAAAAACACTGGCCTTGAGTTGGTCATTGAGTGTGTGCTTCCTATATTGCCTGTGTGTACAACAAATGCTTTGCACTAAACTCTAAGCCTAACTGCTTGACCACACTACCACAAAGGAGAGCATTAGTACTATCTGCTTTATTCTCTGCTAAGCCTCTGGGGGAACCCCTGGACTCTGTGCACATTAACTCTCATTTTGATATTGTATACACAGAGCCACCTTCCACCAAAGACACTCATTAAGACTGCAACTTTGAGTCTGCCATCTCATCACAGCAGAAGGAAGCACACCTGTTCAAACCAGCGGCTGAAGTGCAATAAAAAAGCATAGGAACTGTACTAGTGAATGCAATAGGGTGGCTAAAAAACACTGGTCTGTAAATTTTTTGGTCTTTCACCTCCAGATAAGTGCATATAAAATAACAAAATAAATAAAGTTAAGTTAATCAGTGGGAAATGCACTATAGTACATTATGAAACCTCTACTAGTTAATGCACTGCAGAGTTCTAGGTGTAACCAGAGAGTCACAGAATTAAATCTTAGTTGGTGCAGTGGAGAATATTAAATTGTGTATTTTTAGTACTCAGAGGTCTCAATTTGTATCTGTGAAAATCTAAGTCATTATTTTAAACTTACGTGACACACAATATAAGATATACTGCTACAAAATGCACACAGCTTTAAAATGGTGCTTCCAAAATATAGATTTTAGTAATACCAATAGTGTATGCAATGCATTTTTCTTTTACATATGTCCCTTAAAAGCAAACAGTTGCGGCTGGCGACTTGAAAAAGTGACGAGGTGGGGGTAATAAAGCAAAAATAAAGAAAACTATTTTTTTTTTACCTGGACGTCACCGCTGCTCTCCGCTGCACTGCAGGCACAGGCTCCCAGCCCATCCTGCGCCAATCATGAAACTGCTCAGAACAGCATTATGATTGGCTGGAGCGCCCCGGCTGGGCGCTCCAGCACAGACTGGGAGCCTGTGCAGGCTCTCTCCAACTCGGCAACACAGTGCTGGGTTAGAGATAGCCCTTGTGAGCATGTGTTTCTGACCGGCCCCAGACAGCCGGCCAAATATACATGCGCACTGTGGGGGGTGCTCTGTGCACTCCCCTCACTGCTAGTCACCCCATGGCCCTGTCCCTTTAGAAATAAAAAGATAATAAACACTGTTTATTATCCTTTTTTTTTTTTTTAAAGGTTTGCAGCTCCTGCTGGCGGGGGGCGACGCTCCCAAGTTGAGGAGCCGCCCCTGAAAGCAAACACTTTACAGCTCAGCTGGTAACTCCCTTGCACTACTAATCAAAAAGAGTATGTTTTTGTCAACACAAAGCTTCAAGTGATTCAATCAATTATAGCCACTAACCCTAAGTACCCTTTACATTTGCAGATTAATCAGCTGCGCTCATTTGCATTTCTCTCAAGCAAAGGGGCATCCTGGTTAGAAGGCTTGTTTCTTGTATAGTTGTCTGCCAACTTTGGTTTCACAGCACAGGAGACTTCCTGAATGACACTTCAGCTGAAGCATTTAAGCTATCGGAGTTAACCTTCCCGGGACAGTTGTCTTTTCACAAAGCGTAGGAGAACGGTTTTTCATACATTAAAAAAGTATTGGCATGTCGTTCCCCTCCGATGCCATCAAATTCAACCTAAATTCCAATCTCTCCGATTGACAGCAGTAGCAAATAAAGTGAACCGCAAAAGTCTGACAGGCCGAGCCCTAATAACACCTGCGCTGGCTATGCAATTTCTGGGCATGCAGGTTTACTCACTGTTCTGTTAAAAAGTGAAGGGTGAATTGGTGGACCTCTCCTCTCTAACAGATAGGGTTGAATTGGTAAACCAGGCATGGGCCCAGCTGTGGGCTGTTTTTTTCCATCCAGTTGAGCCCCTCTTAAGTGGTTTCAGGGTGAGCTGCATCATCCAGCCTCGCTAGTGGTTCTCCGGGGCCTAAGCACGCTTTCTGAAGGCCTGCAGTAGGGACAGACAGAATCTTATTCCCTCACTTTCTAGCAGGGACTTGCAAAATCCTTTACATATCTTTGTTGCCTCATTTCCCTCTACCTTCCAGTCACTAAATCCCTGCCTAGATCCATCTTCCCCCATTCTCCAACAACCTTTATGTTACCTCTTATTACTCCCACCTCTCTTCCTAAGCATCCCATATCTTTCTGCCTCAGATCCCTCCTTACTTGACTCCAGCTCTTCTACCTCACCTACTTTTCACCCCTTTCACTGGTCTCTACACCTCTATGTACCCATCACTCAATTTCTGTTGCCCCCCCATCCCATCACATTTCTGTCTACTTCACCTGTCTTTAAAATATACTTCTCTGTACCTGTGATGCTATTAATTGTGTTTGACCAATTACTTTGTGTTTCACCACTGCGCATATTAGTTGCTCAATGTTCACCAGTAGCACATTATGGGGGTCATTCCAAGCCCGCCAGGCGGGAACCGCCATTTGGCCGCCACGCGGCCAAAATAGCGATGCCCCCAATCCGACATTCCCGCTGGGCCGGCGGGCGATAACCATGTTAGCGCCCGCCGGCCCAGCGGGAATGAGGGCTGCAACACAGGAGCCAGCTCCGAATGGAGCCGGCGGTGTTGCGGCCGTGCGACGGGTGCAGTTGCACCCGTCGCACTTTTCACTGTCTGCTAGGCAGACAGTGAAAAGCTGGCCGGGGCCCTGTTAGGGGACCCCTGCACTGCCCATGCCAGTGGCATGGGCGGTGCAGGGGCCCCCAGGGGCCCCAAGACACCCGTTACCGCCAGCCTCTTCCTGGCGGTGAAAACCGCCAGAAACAGGCTGGCGGGTAAGGGGGTCAGAATTCCCATGGCAGCGCTGCTTGCTTGCAAAACCGGCGGAGAACCGCCGGACCCGGCTGGGCGACCGCAGCTGTACCGCCACGGTCAGAATGACGATTGGAGCACCGCCAGCCTGTTGGCGGTGCTTCCGTCATTCGTGACCCTGGTGGTCCATGACCGCCAGGGTCAGAATGACCCCCTATATGTTTTGTTCAGTTTAGCTGCCTATTGGCTTTGACATGGCATTAGCCATTACATTCTGTATTCAGTTTAGCTGCCTACTGGTTTAGACATGGCATTAGCCATTACATTCTGTATTCAGTATAGCTGCCTATTGGCTTTGACATGACATTAGACATTACATTTTATATTTAGGTTAGCTGCCTATTGGCTTTAACATGGGGTTAGACATTGCAGATGAGCTGTGTTTTTCCACAAGATGGACCAAGCTGTTTTCTTCACAGCAGACCTTAGCTGATAAGAGCACGTAGATTTTGTGTTTACCTCGCAATCCAGTCTGAGAGCGAGTGAGCTCAGGAGAATTGGTCTCTCTCCAAGGTTCTTCGGCTCTCACACGGAGTTTGCTTTTAAGGATGACTCTGGGCTACAGAGAGGTAGATTGAATCTGTTTGACTTCAGACAGGAACTAGACGTCAGTTGCCTGCCTCCCGTTTGGGTAGAGAATCTCTTTCGCGCAGTTGACCGGAGTCATCAACTTGCAGACCCCAGAAAGATGAAGCTGAATATAGGCCCTACCGCCTTGCCCATACGGTGATGGATTTGGACTTTTATGCTTTGCTTTGAAGTTATGCTATAATATAATCACCTATATTTGCTGTGTACATTGCAACTGAGAAGTACTTTGATATATTTTGCTTTCATTGGTGCGACTACTTTTGAACGTGTGATTCCAATCTACTAATTTCGTCTCTCAGGAACTTGTGGGTGGGGAATTAATAACAATAAATGTCTTCTTTAAACTCAGAAGTGCATTCCAGAGAGGTTCTGTAAGCTCGGTTATGAGATAAGAGGGAAAGCAGAACAGTAACCCACCTGTCATAACCTCTTTCTCCTGCTATCTGTGCCTACCTCCACATCGCTTCCTCCCTACTCCATCTCTACCTCACTCCTTTCTCAACACTTCAGTCCTTCACATTTTACTGCCCTGTCCAATTCCTCCATCTAATTTAGTCATCTCTCATCCTTATCTATTTCTTAACCTCCCCATTTCATTGCTATGCCTCACTTCTCTCTACCTTTCTCCCCTTCTCTCTACCTCACCACTCTCTTCTTACCATCTGTCTACTTTACAACTCACACACTACCTTATCTTTCTACCCCCTAAATGTCATTCTCTCAATACCCAACCTCTCAATTGCCCTCAACTGATCCCTAGCTCGCCTCTCTACTTCTTTCAACCTCTATTCCCTCTGTCTCACCTCTATCACAAACTTACTCCTTTATTACTAACCCTCTTTCTCTTTTTCTAGCTATCTTTTAAAACTATCAATGCATTTTGTCCTCTCTTTTTCAAATCTATCTCTGGGCCACTTTTCAATATACCTTGTCTGTCCCTTTCTTTTGATATCTCCTTACTTCACCTCTCAGGCTTTTCCTCACACACTCTGTCTGAATGTCCCCTTTCTTTCTCTGCCTCACCTTTCTCTACTCTTCACCTCTTTTTTATACCAGTTATCTTCTTTTCTAACATTCACCTGTCTCAACGTACCTTTCTCTATACCTCACTGTCACTTTGCCTAGCCTATTTTTCTGTCCTCTCCTTCTCATTCTGCCCCTCTCTCTACCTCACCAATGTTATTGAGCAATGAAAGCTACAATGTTAAGCATTTTGCGCATATGTTTTAATATTATGTACTGGTCCATTAAGCATCCATCAAGTCACCATTGCTATGTCTTTCCTAAAATGATAGAAACCAGCTTATTAGACACCAATTTGAATGTAAAATATTTTGCATGACAAAATATCTAGATCCAAACACAAAAATAAATGGCTTTATCAACGCTTGTTCAAGCTTTATTTTGGTACTATTTGGCTGGCGCAGAATGAGCAGCTTCATCTTGCAGCTGTTATTGCACGCCCACATTTCTGAAAGGTTCAATTCGAATTTAATGTTGTTTACAATTATGACACATTACATTAGCTGAAAAACAGTCCAAAAAAATAAAAAAAGCACAGCTGTTCTAAACAATGGCCTCCCAAGATAGGTAATGGGGTGCGAAAATTGCTTACATTGGCACTGCAAATAGCAGGCTGGGGGTGTGGGTTCTGCCTCAAGGCTCTGACCTCAACCCTTTCTCACCCAGCCAGAGGTTTCTAGAGGGAAAAGGAGTGATCATTTAAAGATTACCTACCCACCTTCTGATTTCCAAGCCCAAATTTGCCATGTGAGAGGGATGAATTATGCAGTGCTCACTAACAAGAAGGTCCAAAGTTGTAGCAGGTGGACAAAGCAAAGACCCAACCAGCCCATAGGTGGAAATGAGACCATGCTTCAACAGATTTCTGCTTCAGACTACTTCTTCAACTCCTTATATCCCAGTCACCTTCTGTCCCGCTTAACAGGAAAGAATAATGGCCTAGCCCAAGGCCTTCAGTGGGCTAGTTCAGTTACTGAGGCCCGGGTAGGAGTCAGACCACAAATCCGCTGCCAAAAACCACCAAGGGTCACCAGGCCCTTTCTTTACTGTACCTCTGCAAAATCAGGACTATCACAGGGACAGAGCAACAACTCCAGAGGACCATCTATATCACTTTTCAACCCCACTCTTCTCCCTCGAGTACTGACCAACAAAACTGACTTAAACCCTTCCCTCTTGGCTTTAAACTGCATTTCTGTGATGATCAGTGTTCAGGACATAGTTGGTTGGTACAGGATAAATCACTTTTGTGTGCAAGGCTTTGACACTGCAAGTAAGTATTCAGCTTTCAAAAGGTGTAGTGTTGCTAGTCTTGGTCAATGTTAATGACCTCCTATACACTTTACAATGACTAATTCACCATACATATTTGCAAAAAAGAGTCTCCTGGTATTAATATAGCAGTGTTTAATGAAAGACTGCGATCTGTGAATGTGGGCCATTTTTTTTGTATTGCCCTGGCCTATTTTTG
The DNA here is from genome assembly GCF_031143425.1 of Pleurodeles waltl. Lineage (NCBI taxonomy): Eukaryota > Metazoa > Chordata > Amphibia > Caudata > Salamandridae > Pleurodeles > Pleurodeles waltl. Next base: position 743,784,354 of record NC_090449.1, on the reverse strand, counting down.
ATCCAAATCTGACCCTGCTGACAGATCGCTGTGCAAGCACGCCCATAATTCATTACCCTATAGTCAATAATACAGTTTTCTCAGGTCGAGCATATCTGTGCTCACACACCCAGTAACCAGGCAGTGCAAAAACGACATGGCAAATCATCATGCAGTTTAACGTCAAGCAGACATTTAAGGCCCAGGTTGGTTGTCACACTAACGTTTATGAGCTCAGGGACTCCCATCAAGAAAAAGGGTTCCAGTTTTCTAGGTTGTTAGCAATTCTCATAAAGGGGGTTTCACTAGTGCAGTGAACAGAAGGGGAAGATTGATGAGGATACGTCAGTCATGTTTTAAAGGTGCGTAAGAGGGGGGGAAGGAACAAAGATTATATATGACTGAGTATTGGTCACCTCCTGGAGTATGTGGAAACCCATCACCTGGTATCGCATGGTGGTCAGCCCCTTACATCTGGTGGCCAAAACTGCTGGCATTTTTTGTAGCTACACAAACTAAAGCTCCCATGGCATACAGTGGGGCCCTGTTCCAAAATGCATTCTCAGCATTATGGAGATGCTCAGCCAGGAGGCAAGATCATCGACTTACTGTACTAAAGCTATCATATGATGGAATAACTCTCTTCAAATACTCAGGCTTTTGAAAAGGGAATTGAGTATATATCTCCAAAATTTAAACTTTGTATTTTAGAGAAAAATGTGTACTCTTCCATGGGGTGTTAATTTCGGGGTAATTAATTACTTCAGGATTCATCCCAAGACATACATCTTGAAGTAATTCATTTTGAGTCTTGACTGATTTTGTTTTGGGAAGACCATCGGATAAACTGTGATTTACAATTATTTCATTATTTATATAGTATGTATTATATTTTGTTTATTTTTTGGATGAGCCACCTGTAAGTCCCTCACTTTGTTTCTTCGTTTTATGACGGAGATACCATAAGACCATGGCCTCTTATTCACAACTAAACCACATTCTCCTTTTACATACCTTCAGCTATTTAATTAGTTTGACCCTTTCTGTCATTTTGCCTCCCCAAATTATTTTTCTTATTACATTAGTCTAGGACTTGTTTTCATTTCTAAGAACTTAAACCAACATTAACAGGTCACATTTTTCATTAAAAACCAAGATGATGTTTGAGGGCAAAATTGCTTTTCTAATATATATATTTATACTTATGTTCATTTGGGGAGGGTTATTGCTGATGTTATTGCATAAGAACGCATGTGCTGTTGCAAAATATCTCTTAGAGTCATTGCATCACCTACATTTGAAAAGCTTATAATGGCACTCATAAGTAATGATGGCTGTAATCACAACCTGTAAGATTAGAGTAACCTTACGGATATATTTGCCAGGTTATCTGAAAACCGTTCCATGAAATGCAGAATTTGGTCTTTTATTTTACACAAATTTACTTGGACAACAAGGTTCCTCCCCCGTTCCAGGAATCCTCTTTGGTGAATTTGGGCCAGCGTACTTATATCACTGTGAAACTGAACATGGTAATTTACATCTCACCAATGGGAAGGTTAACAGCCATTACTATCATGCACTTGCTCAAGCGTTTTGACACTGTTCATTAGAGCAACTAATTCTAGTGAAAATACTTTGCAACCGCTAGGAGGAATTACACATCACATTTTTTCCAAATGCTATGTTTTGAATAAAATCACAGAAAAAGGAGTGACTGGGAAGTGTAAATAAAATAATGTACATGTTCCTGCATCACTACATGAATGGGACTTAACATTATAGTCTAATGTCCTTAAGTTTTTTTTAATCCTTTCACAGTCACTTAAGCGGTGAAGCACCACTTTTCTATAAATCCCAGTTTCAATGGCCCCGTCTTATCAAAATGATTTCTTAATCATGTACTTTCACCCCAGCAAAAACATAATGGTCCACTGACTTCCATTCTCATTGAATATGAGCAATTAATATCTCTTAGTGGTTGCAACTTAAGCACAAGGATTAAAGAGATACATGTGCATCAATAAAGAGGCTTTGAGACTGCTTCATTATTCTAACAATATTTGATACAATGTGTATCCACCTATCAAAAAAAGCATTTACAGTTTTAGAATTTGGGTTTCCAGTTGGCAGAAGTATGCACCCAGTCCAAGCAGGAACCACAATCCTAGTCAGGGTTAGTCAGATACACACTAAAAGTTAACCTATGCTCTCCCACCAGTAGCTTGGCACAGAGCAGTCAGGCTTAACACCACACAAATATATCACACCTAATTACAAAAACAGTTCTTAATTTAATTAACAAAACAGGACCAAAACAACAAAAATCCAATAAGTACAAGTCGAGATATTAATTTTTAAATATTAAACTTAGTTATAGTGCCTAAAAGCATAAGGTGCCAACTGGAGCTATCTGGTCAGCTAGACCATGTGAAATCTAAAAATTCAGGTCAACCTTGATGAAGTGCAGATCAGGTACAGTCCCAGACAAGTAATCGCTGTAGTTTTATTTTCTTAATAGTTGAGCCAGGAGTCCCCTTCGAGGGGAGAAGTTTACAAGGACCAAGGAGAGCATGACTGGTGGTGGTCTGCAGGTGCGTAGAGTCAACCGTGCATTGCAGACAGATGGACTGGACCCTAGGCGATGCTTGCTGGTGGAAGAGATTAACTTATGGCGTCTCACACTAATTCTTTGTATGCATGGTTCTGGTGCGAGTGGGCCCATTTGTGAAGAGCCCAAAAGCTTGATTTCAGGAGCCACAAAACCACTTCGAAAGGCCTAGGGACCTGAAAGCAGCACAGGAGCTGTGGTATGTTCTTGAGGCTCAGAACAGGAGCCAGAAGAGTAGCTTCTTGAGTCACTCTGGGGTCCAATATGGAGATGCAGGTACAGTTCTTCTTCCAGGGGCAGGAGGGCAGTTTAGTGTCCGATTTAGAAGAGAACCTTTCTGGCTCCCGAGAACTCCGTATCTGTGTGAAGTAATCGCTAGAATAGAATGTAATGAAAGCTTGGTTTAGAATACTGGAGTTCACAAGTACATGCAGAGGAATAAAGATGTTTGATTTACAGCTCTGTGTCTGGCCTTGTCATTCAGCAAGTACCAGGCTGGAGAAGATGCTACATCTGGCAATGAAATAGAAGGTAAGCAACCCAAAGAAAAAAAGCGCTCTCCTGGAGAGATTGCTTTGGTCCAAGCAAACTGCTTGTGTGGGCCTTCGTCGAAGATGCTGAGTCGACGGTTGGGGTACGTAGAGTCAAAGCTCAACTCCAGCCTGTGTGACGCATGTAAATGGAAAACAGCTTGACGGAAAAGTCTACACATCGTTCCTCAAGAAACTACGACCAAGATCATACAAAAATGTACAGCGCTGCCATGCAATATAAAGTTAAACAGTATATGGAATGTTAATGCTGAAGGTGGATTCAACTTGTTTTAGAAAGCGCAGCTAAAGACAATTATAATTTATCACACAAAACCATGAATAGAAGCGATGCAAGGTAGAGATCAACCAGGTGTAAGAAAATGCTAGCTGAAGTACTAACAGAATAAAACAGATGGCTTATTTAGTCAGATAAGCAGAGTAATCAGGCCCTAGTTAACAGTGGCCCCAAGAGAAGAGCCGGGGGTGTGCGCTAACGTAGCGGTCCATATCTGCAGTGGCCAGAAACTTGGCCAAAGGCCGGTCAGCCGATGGAGCCAATCAAGGATGACCCCGAGGCCAGCCCACTGCAAGGCAAAGGCATGAATGGAACTGATTCTGGTTTCCAATCAGAGAGGCAGCGAAGAGCACCAATCCAGACATCAGTAAGTTTCACAATGGTCTACAATGCTGATGCCTTTCTAAAAAAAAAAAAAAAAAAAAAAAAAAAAAAACACCACCGCCGTTCAACACTGCCAAAAAGCAAAATATTGGTGGTAGATGCACTGCATGGATAGAGACATTTGAAGATTTCATAGATGCACTTGAAGAGACTCATTATAAGAAGATTATCAAATGACTCAAAAATCTTGCCGGTGTAAAAGATGTCAAAGAAAATGCCAAGAATTAACGAACAAGTCACATACCTTCAGATTAAGATTGTGGTAAATATCAAATTTAAACCAGTACCAAACGTTAACTGTGAACAATATGTTTTCAGCCAAGAACATCAGAGTTGGCAAAACAATATTTGAATTTGTGGAAAGACTTGACACACTCATACACCAAGTCCAATGAATTTAGTGACAAAGAAGTCATGCAACTTAGATTGATCGAAGGATGCTTGTCTGATTCATTCAGACAACAAATGCTGAGAGAAACACTTAGTCTAGAGCAAGTGTTGATGGCTGCCAGAGCTTGAGAAAGTGCTGAAAGACAAGCTGCTGACATGGAGGCCAGAGGTGTCCAGAGTAAGTCATGCGTATGAAATCTGAAGTGATGTCTACACACAAAAAGAAGTTGTGTTTCAGGTGTGGACTTGCATTTCCACACAAAGGAAAGTGTCCCACCTTTGGTCAGATATGCAAAGACTACGGTTAAGAGAAATATTTTGTGATGATGTGCAGAGCAAAGGAAAAAGTAAGTATGTCACGTCGTGAAGACAAAAAGGCCGCCAGAATGTTCCAGAAGCAACATTTGACGTGCGCTCACAAGACCAAGAGGCGACATCAGTTGAGGCAAGTTGATACTAAAGGAAGTCGGTCATCATTCAAACCATTGTCAAACAGCTCTTCTCCCTCAATAATAAATGAAAGTGAAGAAAGTGATTGTGCCAGGTCAATGCTTGCCTCAAAAATGTCATCATCAGACTGGTTGCCTATGAGGAGAAAAATCAGTTAAAGATAAGTCAACATGTCAAAGCAACAAAATCATACAAATAGTGTCCAAAGATTACATTGAAAATAAATGGATGTTTAATACCGCTCATTATGCATAGCGGTTCATCAATAAATATAATTCCTGAAGAGAAGTACAATGAACTGTCTTCGTTACCAAGGCTTACGCCGCCCAACACCAAAGTGTACACTTGACTGAATTGATGCCCATGAGTCAAAGTTCATTTATAGTGACTGTGAAACATAAGAAACCATAAGTACAAGCATCAATCTATGTGCTTCAAAGTACAAGTGCCTATTTGCTCAGTTTCAACACAGCTGCTGACATTTCAGTGAATTACAACATGAATGTTCATCATTCATGTTGGAAAGTTAAAGAATATGAAAGTGAAATTGCAAATTAATGACAATGTCCTGTTCTTCAGCGACATAGGTGACTTCCTTTTCATTTACAAGAAGCTGTTGAAAAAGAACTTGAATCATTACTTAAGCACAACAATATTGAGCGCTCCCACTAGTCCAATGCAATGGATTTCTCCCTTAGTAGTGCCTAAAAAGGACTGTAAAGGAGCTGTGTGCATATGCTTTGACATGTGCCAGGCCAACAAATAAATTGAACGAGAACGGGCCGAACAATGCCGACATGGTAACGCAATTGAATGGTGCCAAATTCTTTTCTCAACTTGATTTGAATAAAGGTTATCATCACTTAGAACTTGAAGAAAGCTGCAGATGATTTAAAACCTTTGTGATATGTTAGTTTTTTTTTTTTTTTTTAGATACAAGAGACTTCGTTTTGTGTCATCGGCTGCAGAACCTTTCCAAGACGTCATACGATGCATCATACAACCTGCTGTGGAATACATTCAATTATAGTGATGACATTAGTTTTTGAGTCTACACAGAAGGAGCACGATAAAGCCCTCACACAAGTATGTAAATTACTCAATGATGCAGGTTTAACCTTAAATGCAGACGGAGTTCAATAAAACAAAACAGAAATTCTTTGGCCATATCTTTTTTAACCAGGCTATGACGCATAATCCTGCAAAGGTACAAGCTTTGACAAATGTTGATCCCCCACAAGAGGTTTCAATGCTATGTTCTTTTCTTGGAATGGCCGGTTACTGTTCAAGATACAAAAAGGACTTTGCCACTCTTAATACTCCATTATGAGAGTTAACAAAGAAAGATGTTTCTTTTAAATGGTAACAAAAACGTGAAAAAAGTTTTAAGAGAATCAACATGCCACCGAAAATGCTACGGAAATGGCGTACTTCAATCCAAAACTCCATACAGAGATTGTGGTCGACGATTGCCCGGTTGGGTTAGGAGCTATACTTGCCCAGCATAGTAAGGCCTCGAAAAATCTACTCGCCCATTCGTTATGGTGAGTTTGATTTTTATCAGTAGGAGCTATTTTAACACCTACTCCTCTGTTTTGGGGAGTGAACTTGAGCTGGAAGGAGCAGGTGTTCTGTTAATTTAGAAACTGAATAAGCAATAAAGACACCTTTAAATATTGTTTTTATCTTGACACATTTGCTGTCTGTTCAAGGACAGAGGTCAAATGTCACTGTCTTATTACTAAATGTTTCCTATCTTATCCTGGAAATTGATGTTTATTTTTCTCTTATTACCGTTAGAGGCTTTTGTCAAGTGAGCTGTCTGAATATAATTGCCAAACAAAAGGCTGTAAGAGGTCAGCTTTTTTTCTAACACAAACATTATACGCTATATAGTTTTATCAGTAAAAACATGTCAGTGGGAAATGTTGTGGTCATTTTAAAGGAAAATCTGATGATTGCAAACAAATGTTTGTTTTGCACAGCTGATATGCTGAACTTGCATATTTGAAGATGCTCTCATGCGATGAAGAAAATGTCGGGTCAGTGAATAAAAATATTTGTTCAGGATTACATAATTTGAAACCTTTTCATGGGTCAAGAGCATTACAATTAGGTTGAGTAGTTCATTTGATTCCCTAGACATGCAGGTCTAGTAACATTTTTATGATTCTTCGAGGCCTGATAGTTGATAGTGGACGCCTAAATGCAAGGCGACATTGAGGCCTATGCTTGTTTTGTTTGTTTCAAACAAAACACTCCTACTCACAGCCTGAGAATTAAATTTGGCTGCAGTATGGGCTTGTGAACATTTTCATGTATTCCTGTATGGAACGCCTTTTGTGCTGGTGAGTGATCATCTAGCTTTGCTAACCATCTTCGGCAATCCACTGCTAATATGCCTCCTCAGATTCAACAATGGGGACTACGATTGCAAGAGTAAGATTGTACTATTTGCATTGACCAGGAAATGATCAAAATCCTGCTGACTACTTTTTGAAAGTGCCTATTCTAGGTCATTTGTATTTAGTATTTGTAAAGCGCATTCCGGCCGTAGCATCGAAGCGCTGACGTGAGAAACCGTAAGTGTCCAGAAGCAAGGAGGGGTGGGGGCAAGGAAGGAACGGTTATTGAGGAAAAAGCCAGGTTTTATCCCACTTCCTAAAGGACAAGAAATTGTGGTCCCTCCTTATAACCAGAGGAAGCGAATCCTAGTGTTTAGCTGCAGCTATCGTAAAAGCCTCATCTCCCCACCTAGCCCTACGAGTACAACAAACTTGGATCAAGTAAGCCTTTTTTGATCTGAGTTGCAGACTCGGCTCATACCAGCATAACCTCGAAGCCAAATAGTCAGCTCCACCTCAATGTACAGACTTAAAGTAAGACAGAGTTTTAAATATAAGCCGCTTAGCAATCGGAAGCCAATGTAGTAATTTCAGGCTAATACTGGCAGAAGCCGAGCGAGGGAGATCCAGAATAGATCGAGCCGCATTATTTTGAATCAGCTGAAGCTTTCTGAGTGACGCTTTATCCAGATCAAGCAGCAGAGAGTTGCAGTAGTCCAGTCTAGATATTACTAAAGCGAGGACGACCGCAACTCTCTACTCCCTCTGCAAATAGAGAATATTTTTCAATGTTTTCAGGGTCCAGAAACTTGTTTTGATAATGGAGTTCACTTGGGGCTTAAAAGAAAGACAATTATCAAAAATGACTCCCAGGTTTCTGGTAGCAGTAATGGGAGTGGGAAGCTCACCACACTCCGAAGGCCACCATTGAGAATTCCACAGCTCTTTACTAGAGCCGAACAGCAAAATTTCCGTTTTATCCCCATTCAGCTTTAACCAGTTCTGACTCATCCAAATAATTATCTCTCACATACAGTTATAAAACCGGGCTGCCAGGTCATGGTATTTTATCCAAAATGGCTAAGGCCTACATCAACTTCAATGCCAAGTCAAGTACACCAGCTGCTGTATCATTAGGCGAGATTTTCACTACCATAAGTGACTGCTGAAGTTAAAAGACATAATTACACATCAGTCATGGAATAAACATTCAACCCCTCTATAATTATGGTGAATATCAAAAATAAAAAAATGTGAAAGATTAATTGTCCATAACTAAGTAAGGAATTATGCTGAGAGAATCCTCATTCCTTAGAGTCTACGACAAAAGGTGATCAAAGTGGCTCACAAAGGACATCTTGGTATTGTTGCTACAAAGGGAGCTCTCTCTGAAATTGAGTTTGGTTTCCAGACTTCGATGAGAGTTGACAAGGAACTGAAGACCTGTCACAATTGGAATTGGCGGTCAACCAAAGTTACTCAACATCCTCTGAACATGTCAGTACTCCCTAAACATGCCTGGGAAAGAATAGCTATTGATTTCTTTGGTCCATTTATAGTGGACTTAATTAATGGTGATTATAGATTAATATTCAAGTTTTCCTTTGGTCGAAGATCTTTCATCCATAACACATGACAGAGTAATCTAAAAACATAATCGCATCTTTGCAACATTGGGCATACCGGCCATTGTAAAGTCTGACAATAGTCCATCCTTCAACAGCAAAGACTTTAAAGAATCTCAATAACATCTGGAAATAAAGCATCAGAGGAAACACAGCAAGGCAGCAGCACCTTAAGAGTATCAGTCCAGCAGAGTAGCATCTCAGCAAATTGGTAGTCCTTGCAGCAGTACAGCAGTCCTCGTTCCTGGCAAGAATTCACAGGTAAGGCAGAAGTGTACCAAGTTGGTGGTGATAGAGGGTCCAGTATTTAGACTTCGGTGTCCTGGAAGGTGTGAGAAGCTTCTAGACAGTGGCTTTTAAGTGCAGGGACTCCCCTTCCTCCTCTGCCCTGGCTCCAGGCTGCCTGGAGTGACAATACAAGGTTGTTAGGCCTATCTTGTGTGGACATGGCACAGTCCATTCAGGTTTAAGTGTGAGGCTGTATTTAACTCCTCCCTCCCAGCCTGCCCGGGATAGCCCATCAGTGAGAGAGAGTGTGAGTGCGAGTGCGTCGGTCTGTCTGGAGGGAGGGAATGCACAATCCTAGCTGTCACCCCACCCCAGAGATGTATTGGAGACAAGCTGCCGGCACACAGGGATTAAGAGCAGGAAAATTGCAGATTTCTAAAAGTGGCACTTTCAAAATTGTAATAGTAAATCTGACTGTACCATTAAAGAGGATTTATCATTACATTTTCATAGGTACTAAACAAGACAGCTCTACCGCCTCTCAATCCGGAATTACAACTTATTAAATGTAATATGAAATTCCCAAATGTTATCCTATGAGCCGGTAGGCCTCACTGTAGTGAAAAACGAATTTGGGAATCCACTACCAGGACATGTAAAACTTACAAGTATATGTCCTACCTTTTATTTACACCGCACCCTAGCCTATGGGCTATCTAGGGCCTCCCTTAGGGGTGACATATGTAATAAAAGGGGAGTTTAAGGCTTGGCAAGGGGTTTCAAATTCCAAGTCGACATGGGAGTTTAAACTGCGCACACAGGCTCTGCAATGGCAGGCCTGAGACATGTAGAGAACTATTTAAGTGGGTGGCACAATCAGTGCCGCAGAACCACTAGTAGCATTTAATTTACAGGCCTGTAGTGCTCTTTACTAGGGACGTATAAGTAAATTAAATAAGCCAATTGTGGATAAGTCATGTTACCATGTTTTAACTAGAGAGCACATGCGCATTAGCAATGGTTAGCAGTGGTAAAGTGCCTAGAGTCCTAAAGCCAACAAAAATAGGTCCAACAAAAATAGGTCCAACAAAAATGGAGTATGAGAGGCCAAAAAATCTGGGGGAAGACCACCCTAAGGCTGACAGGTCTAACAGAATTTTTTTTAAAGATTGGAATAATTCCAAACACATGGTCAGTTAAACAAGGGCAAAAGAGCAGCCGAATATCAGTGCTCCTTTTAGAGAAAACAGTTTTATTTTTCACAAGTGCCTATACATGAGTCTGTGTTAGTACTCAGATGAGACATACATCAGACAATGTATTTATCAGACTAGCAATGTGGAAGCAATCATCTTAAGAAACTAGCACTATGAAAATTCAATCCAGGCACATCTGCCTCACATCGGAGCATATCCGTTCCAGATGTGTAATAGTCCTTCAATACCCGGCATCAAGTTGCAAGTTTGTGTCACTCAAACTTCAGTGTTTTTAAAGTACAGTACTTTTATTTAGTGAATTTCAAATCAGGGCATTTTAGACATGTCAGTGGCTAATGATCTCAAACACCAAGACAATGGTATTCGTTGGTCAGGATATTGCCATTTAATTTTTTTTATTGCTAATTAACACTAAAAGAACAATCAGAGATTTCTGTCCAGTATTAGACAAATTAATAGTGTGAGGCTAAGATCAAAGTATTATGTCAGTGGTGAATATTTGTTATACATATTGTAAATACACCTACAGCATACTTGCTAGCTTTAACTATGCAGAGTTGCTGCGAGAGATTTGTATCATTCATACACAAGACGATACTTAAAGTACAGAGTGGAGTCAGGTCATTCAGCAAACTAAGACTTTCATAGTATGTATTCTAAGGTCGAGGACATGGGTGCCTTCCATCCATCTACCTTATTCAGCACACACGTCATTTAATGCATGGCAGCATATTTCTTCTACAAATTCATTGGGGGACTGTCTGATGTTTTACGAGCCAGCTTCTGAAAGAATACATCCCAGGTCTGCGTGCCTCTACGCCTCTGTACCTCATCTCAGGCTGTTTACTAGGGGACGCACAGTCACTGAACACCACCGTGGGTGTCAGTCGGACCCAAATACCGCAGTATAATTTGAAGGAGACTCTTCTTGCATGAGAATATCCATTGCTGGGTTGCAGAGTCCTCCTGCACTCCCAATCGGATTGGTGGCTGGACCAGGGTTCAGTTTCCAGACTTGAAACACCAGAACTGTTTCAGTAACACTTGAATAAAAATGTCGCATTTAATTTTAAAACCTCTTGAGAATTTGGCAGTTTAACAAACATTTAACCATTTATTGTGCACTATAGCAAAACGTGTTTCTTGAAAGGAATGCCTTCAACTCTTTCTAGATAAAGTGGCGAAAAGCTGTGATATTTAATTATAAATGTCAAACAATCAGATAGTATATGCTATTCCTCATATTATATTGTTGTTGGCATTTGTATTAAGCAAGGTCTGCCACTGGCGGGTAATCCCGGTTACAGTGTTGCAAAAGCATGTTAACGGTAACATTAGAATACATAAATTGACAACGCACATCTTTTTGATCTACTGCATAAAAAATATCGAGTGAGAATGCAGACCTGCTTCACTAATTGAAGTGACAGCATGCACACATTTAAGCATGTTTGATTTAGCTGTATCCCCACAAAACGTGAAATGGTTTCATTACTTTTTCAAATTGTTGACCCCATTTAATAGAACAGCAAAAACATAAAACAAAAAGCAGGCTAAAAGGGTTTAAAGATGAAATATCAGACTCGGTGTGGATGATGATCAAAGTAAATTTAATATTTTCCTGGGGAGAGCTTTGGATACACTGCCCTCTCTGGAGAAGACGTGGCTCAATCTTTGAGGAGAAATGTGTGACTCAATAGATCACGTGCTCCCAGGTATTCTCAACAAGCACCAACCACACATCATAAGCAGTGGCATTCGACTTAGAATGTAAACATGTACAAGGCTAAGTAGAGCTCTGCTACTCTCAAGCTCATACGTTGAATTAGACAAACCATATCTCGCAAGGATGATGCTGGTGGCACTACATACATCAACTACCACATATCAGCGCTCGAGGTGTGCCCTAGTGACCCATACATTTTAAATTATCAGCTTTGCAGTCTTTAAGCCATTTAACGCACAGTAACCAGATTGCACACATGGAAAAAAAAAAAACAGAAAAAAACAGGGATCTTATTACCCATCCTAATGGAACACCATTGGCTCTAGAACAACCGAGGTGATGTTCAAGCTTCACATCAAAAACTCACAGAAAAGACATGCATAGCTCAGCACTGTGCCCCCTGAGCCCCATTCTTGCTCTCCAAACCAAATCATGTTCTACATCCCCCACAGCATAGTGCATCTCAAGGTATGGCCCATATTTCAGAAAGCCATCTGGGGCCAACATTCACTCCACCATTGCCTCAGTTGTGAGTAACTAAAGGAGATTACTTTAATTTATTCAGTCATTCATGTTGATCTGTTTAAGAGCCCTACATACACTATTTTGTGCTGTAGCTGAATTTATACAAGACTTCACTACCCCCTGATAAGGAGCCAAAGCACACTAGTCAGGGGGGTAAACAAGCTACACCAGAGGATTTGAGTGGTTTGCAGCATGATGGACTGTATTGCAGCGTATCTGGCCAAAGCTTTTGGTGTAATGCGTAATGACCAGAACGGCGCTTTGGCCTGTTATGTGATGTTCTTTTTAAGTGCGTTTTAGTGTAGCAGTTTTACACAGTTTACTACCCCTATATAGTGCATGAAAGCACGTATCCACAGGGATAGCAAGCTACACTGTTTAGGGTGCGTAGTTGGAAGGGTGTTTTTTTTAGCTTATGTATGAAGAGCTTTAATGATATGCATTATGACCACCGAGGTACACTCAATATGTAATTGGCAACTGTCAACCCTTCACACCGCTTCTAAAAGCTCATGGCAAACTGGGTATATGTTTTTCAGGAGTATTGCTCCCTGATCGAAAGGAACCTAAAAATACATATCTGTCATAAATCATCACTGATTTCAAGCATTAATTGATTAAGCATCTTTCAACCCACCCACTACTATATATCATTACTCTACACACGGAAACAGGAATCGTTTTGTCTGTACTGGTATTCATTCTTTATTGCCCTACTGATGATGCAAGTATCAATATACAGAAGAACAGGGTTGCATTGGTGGCCATGCATTTGCAGTGATAAAAGTAAATTAGCACTTGTATAGCGCACTACTCACCCGTTAGGGTCTCAAGGCGCTGTACTCATACCGCTATGGAACCCCTCCTGGCTTTTCCCTGTGAGGCGCCCACTCCTGAGCATCCCCAGGGTGAAGCCAGGCATCCAAGCGCTGTTGGGGCCGTTGTGGAGATTAAGCAAGCTATTGCCCAGAGTTGCAGAGTGGGACCCATGAATTAGATTAGGCACCGAGGCGAGAATTATCTGGTGATACAACATTAGATTCTCACACCCGGCCTTTTACACCTACATCAGAAAAGTTCTAGCTGTTGTTTGGCAACAATGTAAGGTACACATACTACTCCAAGGGAATAACAACAACATCTTTTATATTGCAAGAGATTAAACTTATCACAAAGGGTGGTTTTCAATGAATTATCAGTTGTGAATGAATTACTCAAAAAAGGTATTAATATCTATTTTTGTACCAAATGAAAATAAAATGTAAAGATGATAAAGCACGTACATTTTAAAGTTGTAGAGAGGCTTCCTTCAGAGGGCAGTCATACAAAGACCTGGATGATGCAAAGCTGTTTTGACCGTTTGGAAACAAGCCTGGATATCAATCAGCAATGGGGTGCTTTTCATCAAGAGTTTCCGAGTATCATCAGAAGCAATGAGAGTTTAGCTTGAGTTGTTTGAAAAGTCACTCAGAGAACAGAGTTGAAAAACATTCCCCTTGACCACTACTCATCTATAATTTTAAATTGATGATTGTCTCCCCATGGATTTTATGTCCTCAATGCCTCAAGATAATCACATGGACTATCCATGGAAGTGTAGAAGAGTCATTAGCAGACCATGCAAAGCAGGATCCGTGACCTATCTTGTGTCCTGTCATGGTACCCAATTTAAAGAATACATAATGTTGCCCCATTTCTCTCAGCAGTTCTCTGCCTGGTCAAATCTATAAGCATTATTTAGCTGGTATTCAAGAATCATCTCATATCTTCATGTAAACTCAGCTCCCTGTCCCTTCCATAAACATTATACTTGAATCAATCATACAAAGAACATCAGCAGTACAGTTACCATACTCTGCAGTGGCCTGGGAACAGCAGAGATCCAGTAGCTCTCTCCGAATTACAAGGACCAGTGCGGGGCCATGGATAGATGGTGGGGCAGATCACTGGCTTTTTTAATGCCATCCTTGGGTCTCTCAAGGCACAGAGGTGATGGGGAGAAAGTGTATCACCATCTGTAGTGGTCCACTTCAATCAGATCTCTGGAAAGGCAAAGAAGGGTCAGTGTCCACCCTTCCATCACATTCCATGGTCTCCGAAATGCTCAGTGGAGAAGAAAAGGTAAGCCACTTTCTGGCACTGACATGAGTTAAGAAAAAAGTTAGGTTTCTGACCGCTGTGAAAACAGTGTGGTATCTAAAAGGAATTCAATTCTCAAATTCACACTGATGACTTTACTGTGGAAGCCATACACAACCACTGTTTGCTTTGCACAGTAAACATTGGTATATGTTCATACATTTTAGGGTGCTGTGGGCTCACCAAAAAGCAAACTCAAATCTGAGAAGCTAGTCGGGAAATGGCGTGCTGCCCAAAAAATATAATAAGATATGACCCTCTTTGGTTGCATGTGAAAAATATAAACAGTCTTCCTAAACAAGATATATACAAGTATAAAAAGCAGAGATGTGTGTGTTAAGAATGGCGTGAGAAAAAAAAAAAAAAAAAAAAACGACTGATAAACAAGAAAACCTCCTTCCTACCCCAACCTCTGTCTAGCCTCAGAATTCTGTGGTTAACCATCCAGATTGCCTTTTGAAGGTTCTGGTAGCCATTGTAGGTATAAATCCGAAGTTCACTGCTAGAAGACACGGTCAGCATTATACTGGTTCAGCTTTGCAGACTTATGTCTATACATACATCTGGAATAGTGTCACAGTTAATATGTGTACATATGCATACAAAGTACACACAAACACACACAGATTAACACACCAAAAGATGGTCATTTTCACAAAGTCACTTTGATACATTGGGAAAAATAATTTACCCCCTTCTTTACAATGTCCTTCATATATAAATCACTCTTTCAGTTCTTCTTTCCGTTGGGTCTAGGTTCCTTTTTAAATCTTTCTACCCAACTATTGATTTCTTCTTCAATTTCCACCTCTTTCCCTTGCCTTTGGTATCCTCTGACTCCTTGCTTCGATTTTCTCTTAACTTTCCCTTATCAGGACCCATACACCTGCACCTGTGGCAATGTACATTTGCATGTAAATGGTCTGGATCTATAAAATATTCTTCTTTTTGAGTACCATCGCAGAAATCAGGCAGCAGGATGCCTGATGTAGAGTTTCTGAGATGCCCGGTGGAAAAGAGCTATCCCATCTATACTAGAAAGGGGAAAACAATAGCTACAATATAGGAATAGTTGGCACATCGGGGGAAGGCAGCAATCCTAAACAAAGACATGCAGCTAGCACAAGAATAGTTTCAATCAGCTATAGGGAAGTTAGCACACATGACAAGAGGTAGAAAAGTCATTCATGAACATGTGTTTGATATCCCACCCACCAACTTTTGGCACACCAAACAGCTTGATGATTCAGAGGTAAAACATTTGCTAAGCATCTTTCATCTTGGTTTTCTCATGACTGCTTATGGTCTCAATGAGAAGCGCTAGTTTTCAGACTTATTTCACTTTTTCCCACGTCTGAGTGGATGGGTGTAGCATGTTGATGATGGGCGAACACCAGCCATCACCAACAATCACCAATGGATCCAGCACCAACGTACACTCAAGAAGTGGCACCTTTCACTAAGAGTCCCAGAGCAATGCAAAAACGTTGTCTGGTCACCAGCAGGTGTTGAAAACTGATTTCTAAATTCACTTGCCACTCATGGGAGGAGAGGCAATACTTGTTCAGCTATGCTGACCCCCAAGATGTGGGAAACCAACAGAAGTGTATCCTGGGTATGACCTATCAAAATTTCTTTTGGCAGGAGTCTGAGTTGTGAGCTTCAAATGTTTTAGAAGGCCTTGTGATGCCTGCCTAGACCAGGGTTCTGCAAAGTCGGCCCTGGAGAGCCGGGTCCATGCCAGATTTTTAGCATATCCACATTTAGAAACAAGATCTTTGAGAAATCAAAATATGTCTAAATGTGGATATGCTTAAAATCTGGCATGGACCTGGCTCTCCAGGTCCGACTTTGCAGAACCCTGGCCTAGACCATCAACACTTTGGACATTGGTAACAGATGAAATTGAATAGCTCCAACTATGTACTGATGGAGAGATCCCAATACATTCTCTGGCAAGTTTGTCATGCCCATGATCTACTGTTATGGTTGGCATAAGGAGCACATCAGTAGAAGGTGGAAGGCATCAGCACACTTTTTGACAGTTTGCACTAGGGATAGCTAGTACAGCAGAGGCTTGGCTGTTTTCGAACTCTTCCCAGTCCTGAACACGGAAGATGTATGCAGCTAGGTCTTCATCTGCAAGCTCAATCACAGCAGTATTTTTCATGAAATATTCCACAGTATGAAATGTTGGGGGAGGAAATTAATTATAACTCCAAATTTCAGAATGGCCCCTAATGGACTGTATTTGCTTTGAACCTGTCAGGCAGACCTGAGTAATTCAAAGATAACCCAACAATGAATAGGGCCCGAGGCTGAGGCCAAAGCTAGACTCTGGTGCATCATTAAATAAAATCTTGATGATGCAGAAGTTCACAAACAGATAGCCATGGACCTTCTGCAGCTGAAGAAGAGCAGCCTGTGGGTGACCAGGACCTTGGTAAAGATGCAAGTAGAGGGCATGTTTAGACCAAAAGGCAGTGTCTATTTATTACAACGAAGCCGAGGTATGTACTGTATCCACAGCACTGTGATGAAGAATGCATCATTGTCAATCTGGCTCCACTAGTGACATAGGAGGAGTAAGTCTGCTTCATGAGTGAAGTGAGTCTTCTGAAATGGAGCAGATAAGACAACAAGAAGCCCGATGAATTCAAGACTCAGAGTTTGGGTTGGTCTTTCCTATAGGCCCTCTTCTTTGACTGGGGAATTAAGCCAGATGACAAAAGGCAGCAATTGGAGCAAAAGAAGACTGCATGAATATAAAAGACTGAAAGGGCGTCAGAGGCTACAAACAGGACGGTGGTTTGGTCAGATACACAGGAGGAAAAAGGAGCCAACATCTTCACACACCTATGCAGGATATGAGGTATGTTTGGCTGTGGGTGACATACACCCTAAAGCAGATGGGTGGTGTCTACAAAAAACCTACAGTTTTCAGTTGAGGAGTAGTGTGTTTAATAGGGTATTTAAGGAAAAATATAAGTGATATATATATATATATATATATATATAAATAGGCAGATCTCTATGTACTAACCAAATGTAACAAACTACATAAATTGTGACCAGAAAACTAAGAGATGTGCATTCAGAGCCCGACCTAAGGATCAACAGTTAATGAGCTGATTTTCTTTTGAGTTCGAGCAAAGGCACTAATTTCACATTTGCTGGGGTTCTCAAAGAGGATGTCACATAAGCATTAGTGACAAGCACTTGGTGGTTAGATCAGAAAAATACAGAGAGCGAATTGGTGGTGAAAATAAAAGCACGTTTTATACAAAATGAATTTTCTGAAACCATATTAGATTTTATTCTATTTGAACTCTTAAAAAGAAGATTTAAACTAGCTTGACTCATGGAAAATGTATTTACGGAATTACACATAAAAATACTTAAACATAACTCTTTCAAAGGCAGATTTTCCGAAGCTTTAAAGATTAATATATTAATTTTAATTTAGGAAAGAAAATACTTTGAGTGTATTAATTCAAACAGAAGAGGGGAACACTCAGTACAGCAGAGATATGCCTAAGAATTACTTCAAAGACTGACCATAAAAACCCCATAAAATCATTATTTGTTTTATTATAACAAAGTAAGATTTTGAAACGAAAATAACAAGGTACAAAGAATCAGAAGTTACAATACAATGTTAAGCTATCAATATGAATTTACTGCAGATATAAAATAAAACTTACAATTAAGACTTATTTTGTTGGATATTTTTTTTTACTTCAATCTACAGGTATGGATGGGTTTTAAGCGAAAACGTAATGTCTATCCAAGGTCTTTCTGTAACTGTCTTGGGGAAGATAGGCTGGACTTTGTTTTAATATGCTCCGATGCGCTGTTTCAAATGTTATCAGACTTTGGTCAAAACAAAAAAACAACAAAAAAAAAGATGTCGAAATTATTTCATAAACTGTGTTATTTGGTGAGATATCGTCACCAGACACATCAATAAATGAGCCCAAATCAAAACACTTAAATCAAACTGGGAGTAGTTTTGAAACTGAGTCTCATATATGAACACAGGAGTATGATCTTTATAAAAAATGTGTTAATAAACAAAGATAATCATTACTTTATTCTCTAAATGGCTTTTACTCTCAAAAATCTGGCTAGGTGATATACATTTAACAGTCTTAAAGAGTTCAATGACTGGATAGCGTTTATTGTTTTGTGAAAGGCATTTTATGTGATCATTTATATTAGAACATTTGAAAGAAAATGTGTTGCAATAAAACCCACTCAGCTCCCTTGCAGTGTTTCACATTAAAAAACGGAATAAACCGCACTTTAAATAGTAGCATCCTTTGGAAGGGATGAACGAGTTACTTACCTTCGGTAACGACTTTTCTGGTGGATACATTAGCTACCTGTGGATTCCTCATCTCATGAATACTCCCATGGCGCCAGCATTCTACGGAAATCTTCTTACTAGTCTCTGCACGTCGACGAGGACGTCACTGTCTCGCACGCGACGCCGTCTGACGTCATACAGGCAATAAGAGGTCCTCGACGACGTGCGGACGTCAGTACCAATCATTTTTTACGTGCATGAGAACAACCAGGCAATGCAATGAAAGAACAAAGCAACATCCATTATATTGTAAAAATACACCACATTGTATGAATAACTGTAAATCTTTTTTATGTACATATATATATATATATATATATAAAACTCTTTCTTTTAAAAATATATACACACACCAAGTATATACATAAAAATATATACACATATACCCATATATATATATAAATATATTATATATATACATCTATTGCACCCTCAAAGATCAAGATTTTACTTGGCAAGACCATAAAGGCAACGGGGAGGCGGGTGGGACCGTGAGGAATCCACAGGTAGCTAATGTATCCACCAGAAAAGTCGTTACCGAAGGTAAGTAACTCGTTCTTCTGATGGATACAACTACCTGTGGATTCCTCACCTCATGAATAGAGTCCCAAAGCAGTACCACGCCCGGCGGTGGGTGCCTAAATGGTCAAACCAAGAAATCCTGCAGCACTGACCGTGCAAAATGGCCGTCCCTTCTAACCTCAGAATCTAAACAGTAATGTTTTGCAAAAGTGTGAAGGGACGACCAAGTTGCGGCCTTGCAGATGTCGACCACAGGAACACCTCTGGCTAAGGCCGAAGTGGCCGACTTAGCTCTGGTGGAATGAGCTCTAATGCCCTCAGGAGGATCCTTCTTTGCCAAAGAGTAACATATTTTAATGCAAAGAACAACCCACCTGGATAGTGTTCTCTTGTGGACTGCCTTTCCTCTCCTCTTGCCCACGTATCCAATAAACAGCTGATCCTCCAGCCTGAAATCCTTTGTTCTATTGATAAAGAAGCTCAACGCTCTCTTTGGATCCAGACGGTGCAGTCTTTCTTCCTCTTTGGAAGGATGAGGCGGAGGATAGAACGTGGACAAAGTAATTGCCTGAGCCAAATGGAAGGGTGAAACAACCTTCGGGAGGAAAGCAGCCTTGGTCCTCAACACCACCTTATCCCCATAAAAAGTTGTATAAGGGGGTTTTACTGATAAGGCCTGCAACTCACTCACTCTCCTTGCTGATGTTATAGCTATCAGGAAGACTGTTTTTAAAAACAAATACCTTAAGGGGCAAGAATGCATAGGTTCAAAAGGGGACCCCATAAGGAAAGTCAGGACTAAGGACAAATCCCATTGCGGCATAACGAATGGCTTTGGAGGATATTGATTTAGAAGACCTTTCAAGAATCTGATAACAATAGGGGATTTAAATAAAGATGGTTGGTCTGGAAGGCATATGAAGGCTGACAAGGCCGATAAATAACCTTTAATGGTAGCCACTGCACAACCTTTCTGCGCCAGAGATAGAGCAAAAGACAAAACGTCCGATAGATGAGCTTGTAAAGGATCAATCTGCCTCTCTCCACACCACGCAACAAATTTAGACCACCTATTAGCGTAGATAGATTTAGTGGAGTGTCGCCTGGCCGCTAATATAACATCCACTACCTCAGGCGGGAGAGAGAAGGAACTCAGGTTGCCCCGTTCAATCTCCAGGCATGTAGGTGCAGACTCTGGAGGTTGGGGTGTAGAACCTGCCCCTGCGACTGCGAGAGGAGGTCTGCCCTGAAAGGGAGACGGAGCGGCGGGCACGTTGAGAGTTGGAGAAGGTCGGAGTACCACACCCTCCTTGGCCAATCCGGAGCTATTACGATTACTAGAGCCCGGTCTTGGCGAATCTTCCTCAATACTCGAGGAATCAAGGGTATGGGAGGAAACGCGTAAAGCAACTGGCCGCACCAGGTCATTTGAAACGCGTCCCCCAACGCTTCCTGCATCGGATACTGAAGGCTGCAGAACAACTGACAATGCGCGTTCTCTCAAGTGGCGAACAGATCTACCCGAGGAAACCCCCACTTCTGGAAGATTAAACGGACTTGATCTGGATGGAGACGCCACTCGTGGTCTGCCGAGAAGTGGCGACTGAGACTGTCCGCACGCACGTTCAAGACTCCGGCCAGATGGTTTGCTATCAAGCAAATCCGATGGTCCTTTGCCCAGGACCATAGTCGAAGAGCTTCTCTGCAGAGAAGGTACGACCCCACTCCTCCCTGCTTGTTTATGTACCACATCGTGGTAGTATTGTCCGTTAGGACCTGTACCGACTGACCACGAAGGGAAGGGAGGAAGGCCTTGAGAGCCAGACGTACAGCCCGTAACTCTAACAGATTGATGTGAAAAATCTGTTCCTCTGGAGACCAAAGACCTTTGATCACCAGATCCCCCAGATGAGCTCCCCACCCTAGAGTGGAAGCATCCGTTATGACTGTGGCCACTGGTGGCGACTGCTGGAACGGTTTTCCTTGTGAAAGATTGTTGCTTGCAATCCACCACTTCAAATCCACAGCAGCATCTCTGGAGATCTTGACAGTACCCTCTAGATCCCCTCTGTGTTGAGACCACTGCCTTCGGAGGCACCACTGAAGAGCCCTCATGTGCCAGCGAGCATGCGTGACCAACAGAATGCAGGAGGCAAAAAGACCGAGCAGACGAAGGACCTTGAGGACTGGAACTACCGCTCCGTTTCGAAACATTGGAACCAAATCCTGAATATCTTGAATCCGCTGAGGCGGAGGAAAGGCCCGACCCAATGTCGTATCCAGTACTGCCCCTATGAACAGGAGGCGCTGAGAGGGCTCCAGGTGAGATTTGGGCTCGTTCACCGAAAAGCCCAGGTCGAACAACAACTGGGTTGTTGACTGCAGATGACGCAACACAAGCTCCGGGGACTTGGCTTTGATCAACCAATCGTCCAAGTAAGGGAATACTGCTATCCCCTTCCTTCTGAGCTCTGCCGCAACCACCGACATCACCTTCGTGAAGACTCGAGGTGCTGAAGTAAGACCAAACGGAAGGACCGCAAACTGGTAGTGTTGCGATCCCACCACAAACCGGAGATACTTCCTGTGTGACTTGAGTATCGGGATATGAAAGTAAGCATCCTGCAAGTCGACAGACACCATCCAGTCTTCCATGTTCAACGCCAAAAGCACCTGTGCTAGGGTCAGCATCTTGAACTTTTCCTGCTTGAGGAACCAATTCAAGATCCTCAGGTCCAGAATTGGTCTCAAACGACCATCCTTCTTGGGAATCAGGAAATACCTTGAGTAAACTCCTTGACCCCTTTCCTGCTCCGGGACCAACTCCACCGCGCCCTTTAAAAGGAGGACTTCCACCTCCTGTTCTAGCAACAGGAGGTGTTCTTGTGAACAATACGAAGGGCGGGGCGGGATGAGGGGCGGAAACTCCCGAAAGGGAAGGGTGTAGCCTTTTCCCACAACACTGAGAACCCAAGTGTCCGACGTAACAGTCTCCCATTTGGTGAGAAAATGCTGTAATCTTCCCCCTACAGGAGAGGAGTGAGTGGGAAATGGTGGAAGCCTAAGGCTGCTTCCCCTGCTGCACCCCGCCAGAGGATGAGGAAGAGGCAGAGTGCTGCTGAGAGGCTCCCCTGGTGCGGACCCTACCCCTCCCCCTAAAAGATCTATAGGGGTGGGAAGAGGCAGGTTGCTGATATCTTCCCCGAAAGGAAGAGGAGGAAGAGCCACGCCCAAATCCACGAAACCTCCTGAAGAATCTGGAAGAGGCCGTGGAAGAAGGAGCTTGGAGTCCCAACGACTTAGCCGTGGCCCTGCTCTCCTTAAAACGTTCCAAGGCCGAATCAGCCTTAGCCCCAAACAGTTTGTCCCCATCAAACGGGAGATCCAACAATGTGGACTGTACATCTGCCGAAAAGCCCGAGTTACGTAGCCAGGCCTGTCTCCTTTCCACCACAGTTGTGCCCATTGCTCTGGCTACCGAGTCGGTGGTATCCAGTCCCGTCTGGATAATTTGGGTCGCAGCAGCCTGGGCATCAGAGACAAGATCCAAAAGACCCTGGGGAAGCTCTGTAAACGAAGAGGAGATGTCATCCATCAGAGCATGAATATACCTCCCCAGGATACAGGTCGCATTAGTGGCTTTTAACGCCAGACTGCAGGACGAAAAAATCTTCTTCGACTGCGCCTCTAGCTTTTTTGAGTCTCTGTCCCCAGGCACCGTCGGGAAAGAACCAGGCGCTGATTTGGACGAACAGGAGGCCTGCACAACCAAGCTCTCCGGCGTAGGGTGCCTAGATAGGAAACCAGGATCAGTTGGAGCCGTCCGATACCTCCTGGCCACGGCTCTGTGAACTGCTGGGGAAGATGCCGGCTTCTTCCACACCTCTAAAACCGGATCCAGCAGAGCGTCATTAAAAGGTAATAGAGGCTCCGCCGCGGCTGAGGCCGGATGCAACACCTCTGTCAAAAGGTTTTGTTTCGCCTCCACCACCGGCAAAGGCAGGTCCAAAAAACTAGCTGCCTTCCGTACCACTGTATGAAAGGAAGCAGCTTCCTCGGTATATTCCCCCGGGGACGAAAGGTCCCACTCAGGGGAAGTGTCCAGCCCACTGGCCGACTCCAGTCCACGCAGCCCATCACCCGAGTCCTCTAGTTCTCCTTCCTCTAGGGCTCGTTGGTACTCCTGCTCCTCTAGTACCCGGAGAGCACGCCTCCTTGAATGCAGTCGTTGCTCAATCCGCGGAGTCGACAACACCTCCGCCGAAGTCGGAGATCGGCGCCGATCTTCCGAAGCCACCGACGCCGCATCCGGCGCCACAGGTAACTTCGGCGCCGACTGAAGAGCAGATGAAACGGATGGACCCACCGGAGTCACAGGCCGAAATCTCGACGTCGACGGGATGGAAATCCCTGGGGCCAATCCCTCCGAAGCCATCGGAGCGGCCACCGGCGCCGACACTGGCGCCGAGCCCACGTTCCCAAACGGGAGAAAGGGCATAAAGGGTGCCGGCCGAAGAGGCGCAGGATCACCCAAAGAAAAGGCCAAAGGCCCAGCCGGAGCACCCCCTGGAGCCATCTGTTGGAAGATGGCATACATCGCATTCAAGAATGCGGAACTATCGGCTCCAGGGGTGGGAAAAGCCGGATACTGGGGTGCCTGACTCGGAGGCGACCCCGACGCCGGCCTCGGCGTCTGCGCCGGAGAAAACACCTGAGGCTCCAATACCTCAATCACCGACGCCTGTCCAGGCGAAGTTGGAGACGTCGGAGAGAGCAACGGCGTCGAAGGATGCGGCGTCACCGTGGGGCTGACCTCCCATGTCCTCCGGCGCCGATCCGGAGACCTGGAACGAGCCTCCCTTGAATGACGCCGAGATTCTCTACGGCGCCGGGAGTCTCGATGACGCCGATGTCTTGGAGAAGACTTTTTCTTGTGATGCTTCTCCTTTGACTTGGCCATAAACAGCTTCGCCTTGCGTTCTTTAATGGCCTTCGGATTCATGTGCTGACACGAATCACAAGTCGAGACGTCGTGGTCGGAGCTCAAACACCAAAGGCAATCGGAATGAGGATCCGTCACCGACATCTTGCCTCCACACTCACGACAAGGCTTAAATCCAGACTTTCTCTGCGACATTATTTCCACAGAGAAAGAGTACGCAGCAAGATATACACTGTAACCGCAAGAGTAACAGTTGCTCCCTCGAAGATAACCGTTTCGAATGCACGGAAAAAAGGGAACTGACGTCCGCACGTCGTCGAGGACCTCTTATTGCCTGTATGACGTCAGACGGCGTCGCGTGCGAGACAGTGACGTCCTCGTCGACGTGCAGAGACTAGTAAGAAGATTTCCGTAGAATGCTGGCGCCATGGGAGTATTCATGAGGTGAGGAATCCACAGGTAGTTGTATCCATCAGAAACTTTCTTTTTACTAATGCAGTGAATGTAAGGAACTAGGAAGGAATGATTTTGTGAGACTGCTCAAATCAGTTTAAGGGCTTCATTCACTTTACAAACTGCATGAGGCTATAACAGTAAAAAGGATAAACAATTTCAATCACTATGGTGACATCCGGAGTTCGATGAGATCATTCAAAGGCAAAACTAAGACTGGGTCTTTTAATTTGTTCTAGCCAATTCTATATAACTAACCAGTCGGTCAAAATAACTTTACACAGTTTAAAATAAACGATAAAAGTACAAAATTACACATTACATTCAACAATTGATAAAAACAATATGGCAATACTAAAAGGGGTAAATAAAAAAACTGAATACATTAAACATAATGACTAACGCCGCTAAAAGCCTAATCATAAAAACAATAGGACAAAATAAAGTCCATTACATGCAGATCCAGCACGACAAAGAGCACTCAAGGAGAAAACAAAATCACATTAACATAAAATGCATAAAATATAACAAAGCAGGCCAACCCATATCAGACATTTCCCTCCAGCTAAACAGACAACCATAAAAACCCTGCCCTAAAAAATAGCAGCTTATGATATAGTTCATTGCAGTTAAATCCAACTGACGTGGCATTTTATGAAGTTTTCATAAGAAAATTCCTGGCAATTATCAAGTGCATACAGTTTAACAATTCATGCCGACCCAAGTCAAGGGTCTTCCGCAGCCTCATCAGAGAGCCCAGAAAGGAGGCAATAACATAAGTTGTGTGAGTACATGGGAGCGACTGGAGAAACATAAGAGTGGGCCTGACCTGCACAAAATTCAAAAATTTCAACAAAGGTACTAAAATGGCATTTCGAGGGACGTCATAGTAAACACAGAAAAACGAAGTGCATAATATCCCGATCAGAGGAGTTAGCACATGGGCCGGGTCACAAGTGCGTGCGCCGTTTACTAGAATTTGGATGTGCCAGCAGCAAATGAAATTGATTAAACTGGAATCTGGTGAGAAGAAATCGGTGATGCCATTGGACAGATTCAACAAGCCTTGTGCCCGTCATATTACCTATGGCTAAAATAACTTTATCACCTTGAAATGTTAAGTTACATTGGTCGGTAGATGGCAGGATAGGCTCAGAATGGGCACCACTATCCAAGGAATTATAGATACCCTCAAGGTGTGCAATCCACCTATCTGGCAGGATATATGAAGAAATGGTATGAGCTCCCCTATCACAGTAAATAGGAGAAGGTTGAAAACCTCTCCAAATGTTTAACTATCAGCACTAAGTGAGGCATCCATAAGGCTCTGCCATTGTTTCTTCATTAAGTGATCTTTCCTCAGATTTAATATCTTCTTTTAAGCATTAAATATGGTCACTATCAGATGTTGGCCCTTAGGATGAGCTTTAAGGGCAGACATTAATGATTTATGTGCACTTGAACAGTCCTTATTAAACTAATGAGGGTTATAACTAACTGTCGGTCTATGGGGAAGTGATAGCTTAGATCTGATTTCGGCCCAACAACGGAATAAGCGTTAAAAAAAATAATAAAAAAAATACATCATCACATGAATACCCCAATCACAAATCAAATGCCCCAAGCTTAACCTCTACAATGCTTTTCAAAAAGTCATAAGCAGCAATTTTAAAACATTTAAATCATCAACCCTGCACAGTCACAGCAACTTCCGAACAATTTGACTGCCCCTGTGCTGAGAATCGTACAAACAACTCAACAACACTGCATGTATACTATAATGGTCACTAAAACCTGCTGATACCAGAACGTCAAAGGAATTGTCGAAAAAAAAAAAAACTACAAAAAAAAACTATTGTGGTGTACATGCCACGTCCAATAAACGTAGAGGCAGAATTGCCATCAGCACTTTGAAACATCGTAGTCATAGGCAAATTCCACATTAAATTCTGCAAGGATATTATTAAAAAAGGCACCCACTTGACTGTGCTCCATGTGCAAGGAGTCATCGCTATGAGCTTGGCTGCATGAAGATAAAGAATGCGGAGAAGGTGGATATTAAAATCTCCCACGTTATTCTAAGTGTCAATAATCAACATCGGTTCCCTGAGTGTAGAGAGAGTATTGCAAATGCAAATGTTTGCATAGTAAGTGAACTTGTTGACATATACTTAACCCTACAATTCAGGGACAGGGAAACCAAGATCAAGAAGCCATCCTGTGGACATCCCCTTGCTGAGGGCACAGCAGGGTTAAAGTATGATTTATAGCCTTCCAGAAAAAAGGAGCTCTCAACATCCCACATCTCCTGTAAGCATACTAGAGCAAAAGATCTAATAAACAATAGCCACTCTGGGTCATTTTGTTTACTTTTAATATCGTCCTAGTTCCAGGATGCTAACCTGAGGGGACTGACAGTGTGATCTCCACTGGTTGTGTTGCTTTTTGGAATGTCAATGAAACTACTGGGACCACTCCCTGCAACAAAGAATAACCCCAGTCAGTGTGCCCCTCCAGTCAGCTTGCAGCTCAGCAACCCCCAGAGGCGGGCACCCCATTGCATATCACAGAGCAGCCATCAGGACTGGCCCCAATATAAAGACACTCGCCAGATTTCACCTCCAAGTCAGGATATACATCATTAAAGACCCTTAATCAGCTGTGTGTGTTAACATCCTGCTATCTGTGGCCACCCGAATCTCCTAAAAAAAAACAGCATTGCGTGACTAGGGTCCTGCAGTAAATTGAGTGCGTCTGCCCCCAGAACCTCAAATCTGTTAGTAGTGGGCATAACAAAGGTTGGCCTCATTACTCCATGGCATGGAGTGTTGGGGATGACACTGGACCGCAGGTGAGTTTGGACCACCAGTGGTTGACAAAAATACCCAAGGGGAAGAGCCTGTATAACAGAAGTATGGGCAAACAGCCTGGCTAGGTTCATGATCTGCTCTGGGGCAATCATAATTGCTGACGGCACAATCCCCAATACAGGTTTTGAGATAAGGCTTGACCTAGTCCACGTCCGGGCCTTAATAAGCCTGCTGTTAAATGATCAGATCACCCCTCATCCCCTAGTTGGGACAGCTAATAACCATCTTTAGTTCTTAGGCTGAGGTAGTCTCCTCTGGCCCCTTGATGTAAAGAAGAGATCCCAGTGAGTGCCACAACATAAGGGGGCTGAGCCTGGAGGAGAACTAAGAACACCACGAAAGAGAGGAGGACCAACCTTACTACTGGTAGAACCTACCTCCCCTTGAGTTACCATATTAGTTGGAGTACACCCAGCCCAACCACAGTGAAACAATAACACAGTCAGAGTTAGGGTGGCTAATCACTTAAGATACTAACGTCCACCTCCTTCTCCAGCAAAGTAGCAAAGACTACTGGTCCTGAGTTTAATAATGATTTATTTAAAAAGTACCTATTGTCTGTCCTGGTGTACAGATGTCAGAGGGGTGGCCCAGACTCCTCTGGGCGATGATGGGTGCAAGACAGGCCTGGGCATGGCCCACATGCATTCTGTGCAGCAGGGTGTGTAGGTGCGCTAAATAGTGCTGAAAAGATCACAGGGCTCACTCTCCCACCCCTGTGTGACAGGCAGCAATGGAGTCTAGGACCCGTGGCCCGCTGCAATCCTCATTGTCCTCAACTAATCAAACCTGCTTGAGTTAGGTTCCGGTGGCTCAGTGGACTAATGCATCCACTTCAATGACCTGTCTTTGAACCTTTCATCACTCAAATCTCAATAGGTCCACCCAGCCTTTCATCTTTAAGGTCGAAAAAAATTAGTACTAGGGAGTTTGGAAATCAAACATTTGTTATTTAATGCCAAGACGCCCCAAGTGGTTTATGTGCACTTTACATATATGGGTTCCTTTTCAATTTGTACAGTTCTCATGGCTGTTTTTTTATTCTGAGGGGTTCCCATTTAATGTTAAGTGCTCTGTACTTTGTTTCTCATTAAGTGGGCAATCACAAAAACGATAACAAAGAGCAGCTTAAGAGACTGAAGAAGATCAGAACATATACATATGTAACTAAAAAAAGTTAAAGTACCACATATATACTTTTTTCCCTACAAAAGACCATCCTATAATTAGAATAAGAAGCAAATGCCTATTGAATAACTCATCTCAAATTATGCCAAAGACTCAAGCCAATGCTAAAGGAGACTGGTCAATGAAAGCCACTGGCTGAAAAGGGCGGAACCAAAGGCCACTGTATAAATTGGCAAGAGATCTGTTTGACAACTGTGATGTCAAACCCAGACATAAAAGGAAGAGTAAGAGTGAAGCATGGTCGACTACTTCAAAATATACAAATAAAAGCCCAGTAACAGAAAAATGGCGGCTGGCAATCCCTGTAGCTGCCTTTTGTCCTGGATTCCAGTTTTGACTGGCAGAGGACTTCAAATTCGCACCTGCAACACAACTTTTTAACTTCCACTATCCGACTCAACTTAAACTTACAGCTGGGGCACCAAATGCTGCACAAGATTATTAATCACAATGTAGTTCAAAACTGATTATGCCTTTTTCTGGCAATTACAGCTGATAAGCTGGGGGATTTCAAGGCCAGTAGGTAGCTTTACAAGTGCTATCCAGTAACGAATGTTCTATGCAATTAGGCTGAAAGATTTTAGCAACAGATCAATATGAGTTTGAACATAGTTCTGGTAGGTTGTATTGAAACAATGGCTCATGCAAGAAACAACTTAGACATCAAACTTACACTGGTACAAAGACAGGTACGCCAGTATTTACCAGAAGGGGGATACCCAAAAAAAATTCTAACTACCACTGAATAATTAAGACTACACCAGAAAACACCCACCAACAACAACATACTTAACACAAACCTAAAGCTTTCAACCACCACAAGCCGATAAGTAAAACCCTTGCTGTCTAACAGATGAGGCCTACCTAAAATGCTAGAAAGTAACTAATAAAACACGTCTCCTAGCACAAACAAGTTAGACAAACTAATACCTGTCTTTGCGCCACTAAAAATCAATCTATTGTATCCATTTGATGGAAACTATTCAAACGTGGATTGTGGTGATGTGTTAATAATAGCAGAGTATAGGCCCATTACTTTGGCTTTTCAGCTTAAAAAGCATTATGCTGGGCGGAAAGATACTGGGTCTATGAACTGAAAAAAAAGTAAGATGTCAAATATATGACGAAAGAAGAACCAAAGGCGAGAGGCTTGCCGATCTAAATAGAGGTAGATCGGGGGTACTGAATGTTTCATTCCTACGTTAAATAGACTCATCTGGTTAACCAATATTTGGGGGCATTAGTGTGGTATTCTCCAATGTGCTATTGCTGATGCCCCACCTGTGATTACTTGGCTCAATCTTTGTATATTGCTGTGATACCAGAGACCAGGAGTACTGTGGGGCAAATTTACTGCATTATCAAGAACACCAATACTTGTCATACATCTGCAAAAAGCTTATTAATACTTTTAACAGACTTATTAATCACCACTACTTGCTTCTTCTCCATCATTTTTAATATCTTTGTTTGCCATTTTTAAAACAGAACAAGAAAAAACATTACCAATGCTCACAACACTGTTACCAGTATTCTATGCACACATCCATACAACGTGAAGACAGAACACATTCCACATCTTTAGTCGATTGTGGTTTGGCGTGATTTATGTACATTTTAAAATTTTAATTTTGAGTTGTTGTTCGTCCCTTCCCTATTTGATGTCCCTGTGTTCTCTATCAAATTTCCACTAGAATGAGGCTGCAGGAATCAGCGTTGAATGCAGTAGTGCTTAATTAAAACCAAATTGTGTTTGGCGTACCCCACACTGCCAAAGTTTCCATCAACCTACTTATCAAGTCTGCCCACTCTGCTATCTCGTCCGCAGCGGCTCGGTCATCCCTTCTCGTTATTGTCCAATGCATGGCATCTGCTGAAGCCCATTCCGACAAGTGTTTTTACCTTACTGCTCCGAACGGAGGGGAGTGGGGGATCCTTGGCAATGTAGACAGTGTATGGCAGTTAGGTCCTCAGCCAGCACGGAGTTTTTGTCTTCTTTTGGCTGCGGTATGATACTAAGCAGGCAGTGTAAAACAACCTCAAACCACAGTGATGGCAGAGCAATTAAAAGGAAACTTAAGAAAAAATAAGTCTCACATACATTGAGAATAACATGGAGATCAGCCAAAGCTCACTGGTTTAGGTGGCAAATTAGCGCCCAACCTCTAAGTAAGGCCCCGAGAAGGCCAAACTATGGCACCTGACATCTTCCATCCTGAGCATTGTGCTTCTATTTGCAAAAATATGCGCTGAAATATTTACCGAATATGAAGCAACAAGCACAGAAAATATAACTATTTCAGCCCAACTCCATACGTGCATGAGCATTTATTATTTCTTTTCTAACTAGACAATTTTTACTCCCGCCGATCTAAAATTAATAGAATTCACAGGTATTTCTGCAGATCCATTTTCATTTGATAGCTGACAGGATGCCTGTGGGACCTGAAGGGTCTTATTAGCGTCTGGCAAACGTGATCCTAATGCCACGCATAGGAGGCCAAGTCGAATCAATGACGCCATTTTGACAACCTGATGATGTTACCAGAGTCTGCTAAGCAGCAAGCATGCTTTAAAGTAGCACACTAGAAAGCGTAAGTGATCTACATTCAGGCCAGGGTCATGGTCTGAAGCGAACACCAAACATAGTAAATGAGGGGGGAAGGGGACAGTGGGAGAAATGGCAAATTCATCGAGTCCGGTATTAGAACGCATTCAACACAATTTAGGACTTGTATCACTGACAGATATACAGCTTCTGAACAAAGTGCCTGACAAATCCATATGGAATATTCTTGAAGGCATCTTAAATTTATTTATATCTAGTCTGTCACATTTTCATACCATTCTCCTACATTTCAGGCCAGTGAGTGCAGGGTAACACAAATTACCTTTAAAAGTAACCGTTTAAACATGAACTTTTCCTAAAGAGAGCTGTATTTTACCTAATAGAAGAGCAAGCCACGGAGAAAAAAAAAACACGTTAAAAAGATTACTACAAAGGAGACTGACAGCTTAATATCTGGCTTCAGAGGATTTCAACGATGCAGCAGATGTCCTAATACTTAAAAACTGGCACAAGGCAGTCATAATGTCAAGTAATTTTCACTAGCTTACTGCTGACCTTTTTTTGTAAACTGCTGTTGGTTAAGTTGATAGCCCTAGAGCCCTAGTAAATGCCCTATTTGCCCAGCAGATTAATTTACTGATGCCTTCATTGCATTGGTTAATAACTAGGGGCCCGAAGTACAGAGCTCTTTTGCGCCTGCAAAGAATGCAGTTCTCAAAATCAAAGGCTTTACAATTGCAGAAGTATTTGTTACAATGTACGGACTCGTCTCCAAATATCACTTACAGTGCAAAGCATCCCATGTATCTTCAGTACATGACAAATTTAACAAATTTGTGGAACGTGCAGAATACGTTTGCATGAGAAGAACATTACATAACATATAACACTGCATGGAAAAAGCGTGATAAACTATATCCATTATGCATGACAAAAACACTGATACTAATATTAACAATCTAGTTACTTGTCATGGATCTAAAGTATAATATGCAGTTAAAGCCGAGGCTTAGGAGCTGCACATAGTTCAATTATATTCAGAGGACAACGGAAAAATGCTTGCCTCGAATATAGCACAAGATCAAAATTTAAAGAAGACAGAAGCCTTCATCTACTTCTAAAACTTAAGAATCGCTTTAAAGCAGGGAAGATATAAGGGAGCTCCAGGGCCCAATGGCATATCAAATGTAGTGCTAAAGAGTGACCTGGACTTTTGGGCAACATGGCTTATCACCTGATATAAGGAATAATTTAAACTTTCTCAAAGACTCCTGAAGAGGATCTATTCTGTGTACACTGTTCAAGAAGGGCAATCGCTGCAATCAACCCTGTTACTGTCTCATTGCCCTGCTAGATGTATAAGGGGAGGCGTATGCAAGAATTCCATTCAAAGAACTAGAAGAATGGATCAAGGATAGGCAAATAATTATTCTACCAGCCCGTTATCAGAAGCAGACGTAGCACTGTAAATAATATTGCAACAATGTCATTTTTGGCACAGCAGGCCATTTCCAATTAGAATCATCAGCTTTCTGCCTGCTTCGTTGACTATTCAGCTGCTTTTGACAAGAATGACAGAGATATTCTTTAGGAAAAACTGCATTCCATATGCCCTACTCAAGCTTTAATATCTTCACATTTGGATACTTGAGTGCGGATAAAAATTGGCGGAGGTTGTGGGTGCCCGCAAAAATATCCACCAACATACGCTTAAAACATGGTTTCTTTGCCCTGTTCGTTTTAATCTTTATACTGCCGAAACTAGTAATATATTAGGTACAGATAGATAATTTTCTCCCAAAATAAACACCCACAGCAGCCAACTTTTGCAATATGCCAATGATAATATATTACAGGAGTAAACTTACATAGGTCTTCATAGGCTGCTTGACAAGCTGCATGAATTAAACCTGGAAAATAAGCTGACCCTTAAATCAAAATCCAAGGTAATAGTTTTAGGAAAATATGCTGATAAAGCCTCAAAAAAAGGCACAAGGGCCCTGAAAACTCGAGTTACACTGCTGCGTACAACTATCTTGATGTTTCCTTAACTGAGCAATGGACCTCTATTATTCAATTGACAAGCTGTTCTAATCTTCCTCTATTCCATTATTTTCTCCCTCCTTCTCTCACCCCACCCCTTATTTTCTTTATTTGGTTTCTCCCTGTTGGAATCTTCACATGAAGCTAGGTTTAGAAAGTTGGTGTGAGCACCTGACACTGGCAAGCTTAGGGACACTGTACATGGAGCTTATAACAAAACTGGACTTACCTTTACATTTGGTACCTCATTATTTAATTTATAACAATGGCGACAAGGATGGGCTGCGGTGGGGGGTGGGCAGCAAAGTGTCTCCACCCTTGTGACGTATATTGTCACTTGCTATCTACATTGTCTGTGGAGGTTCTGTTTGTTGTCAGTGGGTAGATATTTGGAGTACTTTGTCCAGGAGAATGCTTGTGCTACACATCTTTCTGCCTCATTAACTTTGTGAAGACCTTGTTTGGATCTGGCAAGCGAGGCGCTGATTGAAGGAACAATATTGTGTTGAGGATCCTCTCCATCTTGTCCCCACTAAGACACTTCATACAGAGGCTAGTTACTTCTTTGGAAAGGAGGGACAGAGTTCAGCTCCCACCATATCTTCTCAATACGGCCTTCTGCACCTTGAGGAGACACTGCAGCCCAGCTGGTGTGCCTGCTCTCTTCCTTTCTGTGGAAGGGACTGGGTGCCTTTCGCTCCGTGCATATCATGGAGACATCGCATTGCAGCAGGAGTGAGTGGTCTCTTTCTTTCTGAGGAGAGGACTGTGTGCGCTTCCGGCCGCAGTCCAGTCATGCTCTTTAGCAGTAGGGGAGTGCTAAATGTGATTTATATAACATTTCAGTCAGCGCTGAGCAGAGTGACTAAAGCTGAGAAGGTAATGGTAACAGTTTTAGCTTTACCTGGTCCATCAAGGTTCCTTAAAAATCATCATCAGTTTGATTGCAAATTTATAAGTTCTCTTTGAGAAAATAAGTGTTCCACATGTACTATTGGTACCAATAATAGTTCCATTACATTGACTGACCCTATCTTTTTTCAAGGGCTCATGTGAGCATTCTAGTCATTATTAATCTGCATAAGGAAAGTTTGTGGACATAAGTCTCTGCCATAGCTTTTTGTCAAATTGAGAAATTCAAGCTTTTCCTGCATTGTGGTAACTTGCCAAATCTATTCACATGTCATCAGTTTCTCCCTGATAGGGCAGCATCCAGTATGAATCAGCCACCTCTGTTCTTAAATGAAATGGGGGACCCCGATTTGCCTTGGCACAGGTGGATTAAAATCTTTAACTAACTTAATTGCCATCAGTATGTAAGCAACATAGTTCTACACACCTTAGGGTCACGAGGTAGAAAAGTATGAGGACATTTTGGAACACGACTGATGAAGCTACTGAAGAAGAAGACATAGATGTTTATCAAACCATATTGGATTAACTGGAAGGTCATTTTAAAGAAGCAACTAATGTTGTGCTGGAAAGAAATACGTTCTTTAATAGAATGCAAGCAAAGAATGAAAACATTTCACCAAACAAACGAGTTACTTACCTTAGGTAACGACTTTTCTGGTGGATACATTAGCTACCTGTGGATTCCTCACCTAATGAATACTCCCATGGCGCCAGCATTCGACGGAAATCTTCTTCCTAGTCTCTGCACGTCGACGAGGACGTCACTCTAGCCCACGCGACGCCATCTGACGTCATACAGGCAATAAGAGGTCCTCGCCGACGTGCCGACGTCAGTACCAACATTTTTTTTTTTTACGTGCATGAGAACAACAACCCAATGCAATGAAAGAGCAAGGCAACATCCCATAACACTGTAAAATACACAACATTGCAATAAAATGGCTATAGATTTAATATAACTTTTTTTTTTTTTTTTGAAACCAACAAATATATGCAAATCATGTATATACACGAAAATATATACATATATATATACATATAAATATATACAAGTATCCATATATACAACATCTATTGCAACCTTGAAGACCAAGAGGAGCGCACTCAAGGATTACTTGGTAAGACCAGAAAGGCAACGGGGAGGCGGGTGGGACCGTGAGGAATCCACAGGTAGCTAATGTATCCACCAGAAAAGTCGTTACCGAAGGTAAGTAACTCGTTCTTCTGATGGATACAACTACCTGTGGATTCCTCACCTAATGAATAGAGTCCCAAAGCAGTACCACTCCCGGTGGTGGGTGCCGAAATGGTCAAACCAAGAAATCCTGCAGCACTGACCGTGCAAAATGGCCGTCCCTTCTGACCTCAGAGTCCAAACAGTAATGTTTCGCAAAAGTGTGAAACGACGACCAAGTTGCGGCCTTGCAGATGTCGACCACAGTAACACCCCTGGCCAAGGCCGAAGTGGCCGACTTAGCTCTGGTGGAATGAGCTCTAATGCCATCAGGAGGATCCTTCTTTGCCAAAGAGTAACAGATTTTTATGCAAAGAACAACCCACCTGGAGAGTGTTCTCTTGTGGACTGCCTTTCCTCTCCTCTTGCCCACGTATCCGATGAACAGCTGATCCTCCAGCCTGAAGTCCTTCGTTCTATCAATGTAGAAGCTTAACGCCCTCTTTGGGTCCAATCGATGTAGTCTCTCTTCCTCCTTTGAAGGATGAGGCGGAGGATAGAACGTGGACAAAGTAATTGTCTGGGCCAAATCGAAGGGTGAAACAACCTTCGGGAGGAAAGCAGCCTTGGTCCTCAATACCACCTTATCCCCATAAAAAGTTGTATAAGGGGGTTTTACCGATAAGGCCTGCAACTCACTCACTCTCCTTGCAGATGTTATAGCCACCAGGAAGACTGTTTTAATAACCAAATACCTTAAGGGGCAAGAATGCATAGGCTCAAAAGGGGACCCCATAAGGAAAGTGAGGACCAAGGACAAATCCCATTGAGGCATAACGAATGGTTTTGGAGGATATTTATTTAGAAGACTTTTCAAGAATCTGAGAACAATAGGGGATTTAAATAACGATGGTTGATCTGGAAGACAAATGAAGGCTGACAAAGCCGACAAATAACCCTTAATGGTAGCCACTGCACAACCTTTCTGCGCTAGAGACAGAGCAAAAGACGAAACGTCAGACAGATGAGCATGTAAGGGATCAATCTGTCTCTCCCCACACCACATAACAAATTTAGACCACCTATTAGCGTAGATAGATTTAGTGGAGTGTCGCCTGGCCGCTAATATAACATCCACTACATCAGGCGGGAGAGAGAAGGAACTCAGGTTGCCCCGTTCAATCTCCAGGCATGTAGGTGTAGACTCTGGAGGTTGGGGTGTAAAACCTGCCCCTGCGACTGCGAGAGGAGGTCTGCCCTGAAAGGGAGACGGAGCGGAGGGCACAGTGAGAGTTGGAGAAGGTCGGAGTACCACACCCTCCTTGGCCAATCCGGAGCTATTAAGATGACTTGGGCCCGGTCTTGGCGAATCTTCCTCAATACTCGAGGAATCAAGGGTATGGGGGGAAACGCGTAAAGCAACGGTCGCTCCAGGTTATCAGAAACGCGTCCCCCAATGCTCCCTGCACCGGATACTGGAGGCTGCAGAATAACGGACAATGCGCGTTCTCCAGAGTGGCAAACAGATCTATCCGAGGAAACCCCCACATCTGGAAGATTAAACGGACTTGATGTGGATGGAGACGCCACTCGTGGTCAGCCGAGAATTGGCGACTGAGACTGTCTGCACGTACATTCAAGACCCCGGACAAATGATTTGCTACCAAGCAAATCTGATGGTCCTTTGCCCAGGACCATAGTCGAAGAGCTTCTCTGCAGAGAAGGTACGACCCTACTTCTCCCTGTTTGTTTATGTACCACATCGTGGTAGTATTGTCCATCAGGACCTGTACCGACTGACCACGAAGGGATGGGAGGAAGGCCTTGAGAGCCAGACGTACAGCCCGTAACTCTAACAGATTGATATGAAACATCTGTTCCTCTGGAGACCAAAGTCCTTTGATCTCCAGATCCCCCAGATGAGCACCCCACCCTAGAGTGGAAGCATCCTTTATGACCGTGACCACTGGTGGCGACTGCGCAAACGGCTTTCCTTGTGAAAGATTGTTGCTCGCAATCCACCACTTCAAGTCCACAGCAGCATCTCTGGAGATCTTGACCGCACCTTCTAGATCTCCCTTGTGTTGAGACCACTGCCTTCGGAGGCACCACTGAAGAGCCCTCATGTGCCAGCGAGCATGCATGACCAACAGTATGCAGGAGGCAAACAGACCGAGCAGACAAAGGACCTTGAGGACTGGAACTACCGCTCCATTTCGAAACATTGGAACCAATTCCTGAATATCTTGAACCCGCTGAGGCGGAGGAAAGGCTCGATTCAATGTTGTATCCAGTACTGCCCCTATGACCAGGAGGCGCTGAGAGGGCTCCAGGTGAGATTTGGGCACGTTCACCGAAAAGCCCAGGTCGAACAACAACTGGGTTGTTGACTGCAGATGATACGACACAAGCTCCAGGGACTTGGCTTTGATCAACCAGTCGTCCAAGTAAGGGAATACTGCTATCCCCTTCCTTCTGAGCTCTGCCTCAACCACTGACATCACCTTCGTGAAGACTCGAGGTGCTGAAGTAAGACCAAACGGGAGGACCGCAAACTGATAGTGCTGCGACCCTACCACAAACCGGAGATACTTCCTGTGCGACTCGAGTATCGGGATATGAAAATAAGCATCCTGCAAGTCGACAGACACCATCCAATCTTCTTTGTTCAACGCCAAAAGCACCTGTGCTAGGGTCAGCATCTTGAACTTTTCCTGATTGAGGAACCAATTCAAGATCCTCAGATCCAGGATCGGTCTCAACCGACCATCTTTCTTGGGAATCAGGAAGTACCTCGAGTAACAACCTTGACCCCTTTCCTGCTCTGGAACCAACTCCACCGCGCCCTTTGAAAGGAGGACTTGAACCTCCTGGTCTAGCAATAGGAGGTGTTCTTCTGAACAATAAGATGGGCTGGGCGGGGCGGGAGGGGGGGCGGAAACTCCCAAAAGGGAAGGGTGTAGCCTTTCTCCACAATACTGATAACCCAAGTGTCCGTTGTAATAGTCTCCCACTTGTGGAGAAAATGCCGTAATTTTCCCCCTACAGGAGAGGAGTGAGTGGGAAATGGTGAAAGCCTAAGGCTGCTTTCCCTGCTGCACCCCTCCAGAGGACGAGGAAGAGGCAGAGTGCTGTTGAGAGGCTCCTCTGGTGCGGGCCCTACCTCTCCCTCTAAATGATCTATAGGGGTGAGAAGAGGCGGGTTGCTGGAACCTCCCCCGAAAGGAAGAGGAGGAAGAGCCACACCCAAATCCACGAAACCTCCTGAAAAACCTGGAAGAGGCAGAGGAAGAAGGAGCTTGCAGCCCTAACGATTTGGCTGTGGCCCTGCTCTCTTTAAATCGCTCCAAGGCCGAATCTGCCTTTGCTCCAAACAGTTTGTCCCCATCAAACGGGAGGTCTAATAGGGTCGACTGTACATCCGCAGAAAACCCTGAATTACGGAGCCAGGCCTGTCTCCTTGCCACCACAGCCGTGCCCATCGCCCTAGCCACCGAGTCGGTCGTGTCCAGTCCAGACTGGATAATCTGGGTTGCGGCAGCCTGGGCGTCTGAGACAACATCCAAGAGTCCCTGGGGAAGCTCCGTAAAAGAAGATGAAATATCATCCATAAGCGCATGAATATATCTCCCCAGGATGCAAGTTGCGTTGGTGGCCTTCAACGCCAAACTGCAAGAAGAAAATATTTTTTGGGATTGCGCATCCAGTTTTTTGGAGTCCCTGTCTCCTGGTACCGTCGGGAAAGATCCAGGCGCTGATTTTGATGAACAGGAGGCTTGCACCACCAAGCTCTCCGGCGTAGGGTGTCTTGAAAGAAAACCAGGGTCAGATGGTGCAGCCCGATATCTCCTGGCCACAGCCCTATGAACTGCCGAGGAAGATACAGGCTTCTTCCACACCTCCAACACCAGATCAAGCAAAGCCTCATTAAACGGCAAGAGAGGCTCCGCTGCAGCAGAGGCCGGATGCAGCACCTCCGTCAATAAATTCTGCTTCGCCTCTGCCACCGGCAAAGGCAGGTCCAGAAAGTTAGCCGCCTTCCTCACCACCGCGTGAAAGGTAGCAGCCTCCTCTGTATACTCCCCTGGAGATGAAAGGTCCCACTCAGGGGAAGTATCCAGCCCACTGGCCGTATCCAGACCATGCAGTCCATCACCAGAGTCCTCAACCTCTCCTTCCTCCAGGACTCGCTGGTACTCCTGCTCTTCCAAACGACGGAGAGCACGCCTCCTTGAATGTAGTCTCTGCTCAATACGCAGAGTCGACATGACCTCTGCCGAAGTCGAAGATCGGCGCCGATCTCCAGAAGCATCCGACGCCGCATCCGGCGCCACAGGCAGCTTCGGCGCCGATGAAGGAGCAGGACAAAGAGATCTTGGAGCCGATGGACCCACCAGAGTCACAGGACGAAAT
Source organism: Pleurodeles waltl (assembly GCF_031143425.1). Lineage (NCBI taxonomy): Eukaryota > Metazoa > Chordata > Amphibia > Caudata > Salamandridae > Pleurodeles > Pleurodeles waltl. The sequence goes on along the minus strand of NC_090449.1, from coordinate 743,744,449 downwards.
CCCGACGTCGACGGGATGGAAACCTCCGGAGCCAATCCCTCTGAAGCCACCGGAGCGGCCACCGGCGCCGAGCCCACATTCCCAAAAGGGAGAACGGGCATAAAGGGTGCCGGCCGAAGAGGCGCAGGATCACCCAATGAAAAGGCCAAAGGCCCAGAAGGACCAGCCGGAGCACCTCCTGGAGCCATCTGCTGAAAGATGGTATACATCGCATTCAGAAATGCGGTACTATCGGCTCCAGGGGCTGGAAAAGCCGGATACTAAAGTGCCTGGACCAAAGGCGACCCCGACGCCGGCCTCGACGTCCGCGATGCCGGAGACATCACAAGAGGCTGCATCACCTCAACCACAGACGCTTGTCCAGGCGAAGTCGGTGACGCCGGAGAGGGCAATGGCGTCGATGGATGCGGCGTGACTGTGGGACTGACCTCCCAAGTCCTCCGACGCCGAGCCGAAGGCGACCTCGAACGAGTCTCCTTGCTGGAATGACGCCGTGAATCTCTACGGCGCCGGGAGTCTCGATGACGCCGATGAGACCTTGGCGAGGAAGACTTTTTGTGATGTTTTTCCTTTCTCTTCGACTTCGCCAGGAATAGTTTAGCCTCACGTTCCTTGAGGGCCTTCGGATTCATGTGCTGACATGAATCGCAAGTCACGACGTCGTGGTCGGAGCTCAAACACCAGAGACAGTCGGAGTGAGGATCTGTAACGGACATCTTGCCCCCACACTCTCGACAGGGCTTGAAACCCGACTTTCTCTGAGACATTGTTACTGCAGAGAAGAACTACGCAGCAGAAAACACACTGTAACCACTAAAGTAACAGTAGCTCCCTCGAAGATAACCGTTTCGAATGCATGGAAAAAAGGGAACTGACGTCGGCGAGGACCTCTTATTGCCTGTATGACGTCAGACGGCGTCGCGTGGGCTAGAGTGACGTCCTCGTCGACGTGCAGAGACTAGGAAGAAGATTTCCGTCGAATGCTGGCGCCATGGGAGTATTCATTAGGTGAGGAATCCACAGGTAGTTGTATCCATCAGAAATAGCTGTGTAGAAAGGTCTGTCAGTCACATGTGAATCTGGTACACTCATAGATTCACTGATAAGGGGCCAATTAGTAAGGTGTACAAATGACAAAAAATTCAGGAGGAGCTGTTGTCACTGAATCCAAAGTTACCAAAAGCAATCAATATTGCGAACAGTATTCAGCACACAGCTATTTGTGTTAAGGAAATGAAAGTTTCAGGTAATCAGTGGTAGTGTAAATATTTTAGGGAAAGGTAAAGAAGTATGTAAAATAAAAGATGCTAAAATACAACAGTTTACACTAAAGCCAGTGGGAAATGTAAATGTTTCAGGTGAGGATAAATGACCATCTAGCAAATAGTCCTAGGAAATGTAACTTAAGAGGGCATTGTGCTAAGATGTGCAGGGAAGCGGAGAAAAAAGTACATGTGATAAAACCTGAAGAATGTGAATATGGGAACACCTAGAATGTGGTATTTCAAGTACATTCCTCTGAATCTAACAATAGCACCATATATCACACATGTGATATATTTTTTGGGCTGGGTTAAGATGAATATTCTTGATTCATGTTGACCCTACACCTTAATAGACAGAAAAGCTTTCTATGAGATGATGTCTTGTAAAGAATTTGCGTTAGAAAAGCCAGACATGAAACCAGGGGGGGCACAATAGAGATTCAATTCTCTTGGAGGTATAGTTAAAATGCATATTTTTTTCAAAGAACAGTAGGAAACAATTTACATATCCAAACATTGGTCAAACGTATTACAGTGGAAACAACAAAAATAATTAGGTATAAAGTTGAACCCTAATAATGATGAACAAGTTTAATTTTAGATAGATCAGTATTAGGCAAGGACATAAGTGACAAATTCCCAGAAGTATTTGACATAGAAATACATTCCAGGAGAAAGGAATAAAGCAGCATATTTCATATCCAGAATGCCCATATCAGATGAAGAAAAGGACAGCCACGAATAAAGTTCCCTTACTACCCAATTTCTGTGCCAGCTATCATGGAAACAGAGCTGCTAAACTGCATTCCATAAGTTAAGATAATGACTTCTGTAAAAGAGAAAATAATAAATGGTTGGCCTGATAAGTGTGGTGTGTTACCTGCTTTGGAATATGAGAGAAGAACTATCATTGGAAGGAGACTTCGTACTTAGATAAGGTAAATTTGCGCCCCTTTCAGGGTTGAGGTAACACATTGTAGATTTAGCTCATGAAGGTTACCCAGGAAGGACTCTTACAAAAAACAGAGTTAGAGCTGACTATTGGTTCCCCTATATGGACTCTGTAATAGAAAACCAGGTCAAAGACTGCCATTCTTGTAGTTAAAGTGACAAATCCAAATGTGTGCACAAGCCTCCCTTGATACCAGTTAGTGTACCACCGTGCCCACTGGATAAACTAGGATTAGATATCGTGGTCCTCATAAGAGCCAGAAGTGTCCATGACAAATATATATTGGTTTTGATCGATTACTATTCACATTGTATCTCTCTGAAGTCTGTAAATAAAATAAAATAAAAATTTGAAATTGATTTCTTTTCAGACACTTTTACTGAGGAAGGGAGCCCTAAAACTCTGGCTACAGACAGTGGTTTGTTCAGAGGAAATGAGAAAGTTCAATATGGAGTTATCCATCCAACAGGTCAAAATCCCTCTTTATTGTCCTAGGGTCAATAGTTTATTGGAGCAGTGTGATAGATGAAAAGAATCAATACAATTGACCAAGGCAGAGGGAAACATCTTATACCAACTGTTAAAGCCATGCTCGGTCCTATCACACTAGTCCCAATAGTGTGATAAGATTGTCTCCATTTAAAACGCCCTGGGGAAATTGGCTCCCAGATGGTTGTTTGGTGATAAGACAGTGGTTATTAATCAGAGATGCATGAAGAATAAGATTACACATCACTAGGACAAATATAAACAAGCATTTGCAATTCAATGGGTATCGCATTTGCTCGAGTTAAAGCTATTAGCATTGTAAACTTCTAACCACATAAATTGAAAATGAAAAGTAATACAGTTTCATATAAGCGAGCCTATTCAATGAGCCATGCCATGAGCGTGAAGGAGACAAACAAAAGGAAAAAGAAGTTCGCTTACAGTCAAATGTATCGGCAAAAGTGCAATTAGCCATCTAACAGGGTCGATGTCCACGGCAGTAACCAAACTGCCTCAAGGAGGGACAAATGTAAAACATTTACCAATGATATTAAGGGATTTTTGAAGGGCAAACCCATTAATAAGCAATAGTGATGGGCGTGAGGTGGGTGTGGTTGAAAGCCCAAATAGATAACAACATGTCGGAAAAGCAGAGCTTGCACGCTGCTATGCTCGACTTCAAAAATGGTGTGGCATCAAATGGGATGTAAAACAACAATCTTGGAAAGTAGGACAGTGGATACTGATTAAAAACGTCCAATAATTATAACAAATTCCACACATTTAATGAACCAGAAAGGGTAAGAAAATAAAAAAATGCAGTGACCTTGGACAATGGATACATGTGGAGCATGAATAGATTGGTTAAATGTCTTTTTATACCACAAGAGTCGCATGTATCTGATGGTAGGGAAAAATGCTATATGTACAATAAGAGACTAGAGCATCCTCCTAGATGGCAAAAAGACTGCATATTGTGTTAAGGGCATTATAGCTATCTCTTTAATTCATGCTTCATAATCATAAAAGGTTATTTTTTTTTTTCTTTTTAATCCATGCATATTATACATAAAATGTCACCGGTAACTGCTTTGTCATGCCTTTTGCGAGTGAATAAGTTCCTCCATGCTGCTCTAGCACTAGGCATTCACAGGTAGTTCTGTCACATAGTGTTTCACTATTGTACTGAAAGTTATTGCAATTATTTTTTTTTTTAATTTCCCTTGATTTTGAATTCTTTCCTTGATAGGAAAGATGTGTTATAATCTTCCTCTTTTCCATTATTTTCTCCCTCCCTTCTTCTCACCTCATCCCTTCTTTCCTTCCTTTAGTTTCTCCCCGTTAGAATTTTCGCATGAAGCTAGATTTAGAATGTTGGTGCGAGCTGTCAGTGGTGAGCTTGAGGACACTATATGTGGAGCTTATAATAAAGCTGGACTTACCGTTGGTACCTCGTATTTCTTTCAGAACAATTGAGTTACACTGCCGCATTTAGCTACCTTTATGTATGTTTGATTAACCAAGAAATGGTCCTCTAGTTTTAATTTGCTAAACGTAAGGAACAGAAGGGGACAAGATTTTTTTAATGGATTATGTAGACAACTAAACCGAACTCTACAACCCACCAACCTTCAATTCCAACAGTAACCAGAGCAAAACTATTGCCAGCCTTGGTCTATGGCCATCAAGGTTTTCCAGGTAAGATAGCTTCTGTAATGATGAGGAGACGGAAAGTGAGGTAAACATCTCCTTTATTGATTTCCTCACATGAATGCCCCCAACCGTCGTTCTCCCCCTCTCCCTCCCCCCAACATTCCAAAACCTCTGCGCGCAGCATCAGCCGCACGCACAGACACATGAGGGAAGGCCGAGGGAAGAAATAAAAGACACGACACACGGGGAAAATGACAACACCACTGTACTTCTATGGAACATTACATCTTTTCCCTTTTATCAACGCTTAATTCAGTACGTAATCTTTGAATCTGACAGGTGGTACAATAGATCTTTTGGTCGTTACAGTGCCCTTTGGACTGGTTACAACTGTAGTTGAAGACATGTTGGAACGGTTACTTTTTGCGGCATTTTCATGGCTTGTTCTACACTGTTCACTGTGGTTTGCAGGTTGGCTGTATTCAGGCAAACTATTATGAACAACTTCATGGTCCCTGCCTGGTTCTGGTAACTTAACGCTGACCACATTCGATCCATTCCACCATTGACCATTATCCAACAAGACAGATGTGCCCTTAGTTTTAACCATCTGCCTTGCCTCACTGTATTTGCTCATATTAACTCCTTTCTTCCGATAGCTCACTCTCACCAAATCACCAGCACTCACATTCATTTCCTTGACTGCATTTCTAGCATTATAGTTGCTACGCATGCGTTTTTGGCGTTGGTCAACTAGCTTCCTCATCTCAATCTCCTTTTCCTTTAAGCTCTTTGTCTCCCATTTCTTCCATGCCACTGACCAGTGGCTGCAATTGTGTGATGGCCACTCTACCCCTGAGCAACTCAAAGGGTTTTCTGCTCGTGGTGTTGTGTGGAGTGGTGCGATACGACCATAGTCTAGTTCTAAGAGCTGCTTCAATAGGAATGTGAGACCTTAACGCCATTTGAATAGTTTCTTTGACTAAACGATTGGCCCGCTCAACCTGCCCATTACTTTGGGGGTGGTATAAGGATGACCGTATATGTTCTATATTATTTACTTTCAGGAACTTGGTCATTTCTTGCGACAGGAATTGCACTCCGTTGTCTGAAACCAGCTGACGTGGAAAGCCCTCCTTACAAAACACCTCCTTCAGGAATGTCGTAACCTCAGACGTGGTGGGTTGTGACACAAACTTTACTTCAATCCATTTACTAAAGTAGTCAATAATAACAATGGCATAACGCATGTTTAGGGGAAGAACATTCATTGGCCCGATAAAATCAATTCAGATTTTTATCCACGGGCCTTCGGGTAACTCAACAGATAACATTGGACAATGGTGAGCAGGCATGGTTTTGTCTGCTTTAGCACATACGGAACATTGGCTGACAAATATGTCAACGTCACGATCCATGGCTGGCCACCAATATCGTTCCCTAAGTTTTTGTTTAGTTCCTGTCATTCCTACATGACCTTCACGTGCTAGGGCCACCAACCTCCCTCTCAGTGACATTGGTGCAATAAGGGCTTCACCTCTGAGGAAGACCTCATCAACACTGATAATGTCATCTTTCATTTTCCAATATGGTTGCAATGTTTCATTCAATCGCTTTTCACGCTGCCAGCCTTCCATTATGTACTGTTTCATTTCTGTAAATACATTGTCATTTCTAGTGGCCTCCTCCCATTCTTGTTTTGTAATAGCACTATGGGGCTCTTCACTATTAAACAAACATGCAACCAGAACATCATCATCATACTCGTTTTCTTCACAATCAGTTTCACTAATACATGGTGCACGTGACAAGTAGTCAGCAGTAACATTCGCTTTGCCACTAATATGCTCTTTTCTGAATTGGTACTCTTGTAATTTACACACAAGCTTTGCTATTCTTGGAGTAGGTTTACTCGAACCTTTTCCATCTAGGATGCTAACTAATAGTTTGTGATCAGTATGCAAAATGAACTCTTTTCGCCAAAGAAAAAACTTTTAAACTTTGTAATAGCCCAGACACAGGCTAAAAGCTCACGTTCAATTACTGAATATTTTGACTCCGCTCCTCTCAGTTTTCATGAAGCAAAAGCAATACTTTCTTCCTCTTTAGCCACTCTCTGGCTTAGCACCGCCCCCAGTCCAACCTGACTAGCATCAGTGGTTACTATGCTCTGTAGTTTTTCACTGAAAGACTGCAAGGAAGGTGCTAGCTGAAGTTCTTTTTTTATGTTTTTCATGCTTTCTTCACATGTCTCATCCCATATGAACTCTGCATCCTTCTTTGTTAGCTTCTGAAGTGGTTCCACTTTTGTAGCATAATTCTGCATGAATTTAGAGTGAAATTCACACATTCCTAAAAATGATGCAAGTTCTTCCTTGTTACTTGGGGTTGGTGAGTTTGAAATTGCAGATATTAGGGATGGCTTTGGTTGAACACCTTGTTCATCAATTAGGTGCCCAAGGTACTCTACTGTTCCTTTGAAAAATTTACATTTGTCTTTTTGTAGCGTTAGACCACTGCCTTGAATTCTCTGTAATACTTTTTTTTTTTTTTAAATAGACAGGTGTCCTTCCTCTGTTTTACTGTAGACTAGTATGTCATCCTGAAATGACCTTACACCTTCCAGATCTGAAAAAAGTTGATTCATTACTCGTTGGAAGACCGCAGATGCCGAACACAGCCCAAAAGTTAATCTACAGAATTGGTAAGCTCCTCCAGGAGTGATGAACGCTGTGTAACTCTTTGAACCTTCCTCCAACTGAACTTGATGATAAGCTGCACTGAAGTCCAGAGTAGTGAAGAACTTTGCTTGATCCAAAGTCATCACCATCTCATTTATCAGAGGCAATGGTTGACAATCAGCTACCACGTGACTGTGGAGTTGGCGAAGGTCAATGCATAAACGGATTGAGCCATTCCTTTTCTTAGCCAGGACCACGGGCGACAACCACTCGGACGCATTGATGGGTTCTATTATTCCCTCATCACACCAATTCTTTAGAACAGCCTTGACCTCAGAGCGGGCAGACAAAGGTATGTTTCTTACATGTTGTTTCACGGGTTGCACGTCTTCCTTCAAAATTATTTTATGTTTGAAATTCTTTAGGCATCCCAGTTTTCCACTGAATACTTCCTTGTATTCCTCAAGAATGTTTTCCAAACTGTCTTTTTGAATACTGAACACGTAGGGCGGTTGACATGGGTTGATCAACATCCTCAGGCTCTGTTGCTCCAACCAACCAAGAATGTTGACATTGTAGTCAACCACGAACACCTTTGAGGATGTACTTTTGTCCTTGAACTTCAGATCAGCATTAAATACTCCTTCTAGCTTTATTTTGTGACCTCCATAGGCTCCTGGAATAACCTTGCTAACCTGTAGCGGTGCTTTACATCCTAAGGTCTCATAAGTGTTCTTTGACAAGATAGTAATTCTGGATCCAGTATCAACTAGCATTTCCACTCTCTCCCCATTTACATGGATGTTGCATTTGGGTTGATTATTTAAGTCTTCCTTACTGATGATGGCCACAAGCAACACTAAATTCTCCATAATTTCATTGTCGTCTGAGTCTTCGTCTGTTTTATATTCTTCCACCTTGAAGACTTTCTTCACATGAGAAGACTTGCAAACTTTAAGGAAGTGTCCAACCTTTTCACATCTTTTGCAAGTTTTGCCGATGGCAGGACATCCTCTGCTGGATGCTAAATGGGTACTGGATCCGCAGCGATAACATGTCATCTTGTTGCTGCTTGAATTTGAACTGCTTTTCTTATTGCTTTTCCTTACTTGACTTGTAGATGATTCACTTTCCTTGCGGATCAGATTGACATCTGCTGAATGGTTATCAGGTGTGCACAATCATTTTATTCCCTTTGCAGATCTTTCCATACTTTTAATGGTTGATACCACCTTCTCCAGGCTGGGGTTGCGATGGCACAACAGTTTTTCTTGCGCTTTAATACAAGTGGTGCGCATAACTACCTGATCGCGGATCATCTCATCCATGTCTCTGAATGAGCATGTTGTAGCTAACATCCTCAAGGTAGCGACATATGACTCAATTGACTCTCCTGGAGCTTGGTAACGGTAATAGAAATGATATTTTTCCATAATAACTCTCATAGTTGTATCAAAGTAGTTTTTCATTCTTGCCTTGGCTTCAGTGAACACATCCCATTCTTGATCTTCCTCCTCCTCTTTCTCAACAGGAGCTATGTGATCAAACAATCTTCTCCCTCTACCCCCAGACAGTTATACATCATGGCTTGTTTTCTGGCTGGATCATACTTGGTTCCATCGATAGACTCCAAATGTTTTTCAAAACATTTGATCCATTGTGTCCAGCTTTCTGCCGGGGGTCCTGGAACATCTAAAAAGGTACTTGGCATTGCCACTGCATTCATTATGCCAGCCATTATAATGTTAATTTTCTAGGGTTTTATTTATAATTTATGGGTAATGATCTATCAAATTGTTTAACTCCTCAAGTTTAGATTGTACAATGCCTTCGTTTAACTATAAATATCACTTTATAGGATCTGGCTCCCTCCTGTGGCAGTTTCAGGTATAGCACATTAGTTAATTCAGGGCATGTAAAGGGTTAATCACTCACAGTTCAGCTCACAAAGTCCTCTCAGAAGCCAGAATATCAGGTCAAGAGGTCATAACTTGCTGGCAAGAATTCAGATGCCTGAGTGGATAAGAGCTGACACACCTCCGGCTCTTCACATGACTTAAACTGGAAGAATGCACTGGATAAGCCTATCCAGAACGGTGAGCACAGCCTGCACCTCGTTGAATGGATTTTGCTACTTGATCCCGTTCCTCGTCGCCAAAATTTCCTTGTGTAATGAGGAGACGGAAAGTGAGGTAAACATCTCCTTCTTTATTGATTTCCTCACATGAATGCCCCCAACCGTCGTTCTCCCCCTCTCCCTCCCCCCAACATTCCAAACCCCCGCGCGCAACGTCAGCCGCGCGCACAGACACATGAGGGAAGAAATAAAAGACACGACACACAGGGGAAAATGACAACACCACTGTACTTCTATGGAACATTACACTTCCACTATTGATAAGGTCTAATGAAAGGTATATACTAAACTATTTCCGTTGCCAAGCAGCACTTCTAGTGCTCAGCTGTGCCTGGAGCTAGGTCTACTGAAGCAACATCTCACCTGTAATGCCAATTTTTGTTTTAAATACTGCCACCAGGTCCTTAGTGCAAAACAGGGCAGTTTTCAGCCCATAATTATCTTACTTCTGAGGGAGGGCCGCAATCCATAGTCAAACAATTTAATTGAAGCAATTCGATCTTTAGAAATAGGCCATACATAAAAGGACAACCCAACGAGACTGACCCTTAAATCCACACTGAAAACTCAAGTTTTGTTAATAAGCTGAGTAGAAGACACTGCAAAGTTAACCAAAAATACATTTTCCATCATTAATTCTGGATTCGTAAATACATTAAATGATCAATATTTCTAAATGCAAACATCCCTAATTTAAACTGGCAGAAAATAGTGCAAATGAGGTTCATTTTGTTTCCAATAAAAGAGTGTAGATCAACAGGGACTTCAGTATCTTTTCCTACTTTCGGATGCAGGCTGTGCTCCTACAAACATGAATCACTCATTCTTTTTATGCTGCGGTCAGGCGGTTAGAAGAGATCGGAATTTTACATAAAACAACTTATGCTCTTGAACAATTTAACCACCTGTAAAGAAGCAGTATATCACTGCCTGAACACTACGGATTTAACTGAACCCTGGCGATACGCAAAGTTTCTTCTGACTGTTTTAAAAAAAGCTTTTTGATTTCACTCCACACTAGTTTATTTTAGCTTATTTCCCTTGTAAAACTGTTGGATGAAGTTTTGATGTTAATTATAAAGTATATATAGGTATTCATACATTTTAATGGCCATGATTGCATGGTTGTAATTAATCGAAGTAAAGTTATTTCACAAGAGACAGTGTTACACTGATACTGGGCCCCACCAGAGTAATGTGCTACGAATCCCCTAAACGCTTCAGTGCCTTCTCACGGGTGATACGCTCTATAGTACTGATGATGTTTCTTAGAAAGGTTCAAATGCAACAACAAGGTGATGGATTATGTGAGTTTACTTTTAATATTTCACCAGACGAGACAAAAATGAGTGGACAAGGACACTCCACATTTCCTCAAATTAGGATACCGGGAAAATTAATTAACTAATACAGCATTTAATCTACTAGCATGTTGATTTAAATACAAAACGAAATTTCAAAACTAGGCTAGACTGAGCGAAGTCCAAGTATATAAGCAAAAGATTTCAACTATAAATAAAGAAGTATTTACCACGAGGCCACAAAGGATAAATGATACGAAGTAGCTTTCTGCAAGTAGAACACTGGAATGTTGGGAGCTCCTTTGGACACAATGGAGTGCTCTTGGTTTTTACTGGCTGGTAAAAGCCTGGGGGTCAACATTCCATTTCAGTCCCCGCGGGCTCCGTGAGGACTTTGATTTATTAGAACATTCTGCACTCTAGTAGCAGAATGTTCGAATAGCCTTATAGCCCTTCGTAGCTGGGCTATACCGGCAATTTAAGTCCTGCTCCAGTGTTAAAGACCCAAGCCGAAGGCGAGGGCTTTTAACAAAGGAGCAGGACTTTAATGATCTAAAACAGCATAATGATCGGTATAGCCCGCTACAGCGGTCTTCATGGCTATAATGAAAACCCACGAATTGATGAAAGTATGAGAAGACGTACGGTCTAAGGAGAAGTAACAGAGCTTGAATCTAAATTTTCCAACACATGCCCCTCTACATTGCCACCATTCCTTTGCATTGTTTAAGGCTCACATCACGGTAAGGAGACACATAATATACACAAAGTTAACAACAGCAATACCTAGGACATCTCTGCACCTGCATGCCACATTACACCTGCTCAGTATTGTGCAGAAAACTTGCAGCCACCATCCAATTCCTGGGAAAAATTATGTTTTAATGACACCGAGAGCCAGGCACCCTCAAGAATCATCATGCCCACGCGTTGTATGCCCAACCCACACCCAAATAGCTGAAGTTACTGGCTGAGAGGGTTAGGAGGATTTATTACCTAACAGGATGATCAATCATCAAGACACTCATGAGAATTCTAATAGCTGTGATCTGAATCCAGGCAACTTTGAATACTGTTTGGCAAGAAAGCCTTTAGTGTATAGCAAAAAACTAAAATCACTTCAATGAGACATAAAAACATATACAGCCATTTGTTAAGGAAATAAAGGAGCCAGCAGCGCCCAGTATTGTGTACTCACACGCATCAGGATGGTCCAAATACGGGAACAGTGATCTAGGAGCTGTGCATCGAGAATAAAATGCTGTAAACAAAGGAAGCAGCAAATGCTACGGAAGCCACACCCTCAAAGAAGTTAGAGCGTCAAACGAACGGAGTCTGAGGAAGCCGATTGAATGGGAGTCTCTCTAAGACAAGATGTGTATTGGATCAATGCATGACAAAAGAAATGTTAAATTACAATACTGATGTAGTCCGATTAATTTTATTTAAAAAAAAGAAATGGACAGGGCCCGTGGGCAGGGCGACCCCCTGTGGGGGCATATTTTTTATTTTTTTTGTCCCCCAAGGAAACCATTCAACTACAAAAAAATATATAGATCTATCTATAGATATCTATGTAGATAGATATATCTATATAGAGATATATATTTGGATCACTTTTGTCAATACATGTGTGGTTTCCCTGGGGGCTGCGATCGGCCCTCAGGAAAACCAGACCCACATATAAAAGTGATATATATATATTTGCCACCAGTTGTCTTGCAGTTGCAGCTTGCGTCTTCAAAGCAATGCACATACTTCAACTGACGCATCTCACCTGTAGCTCTTAGGCAGCAATAAAAAAGTCAAGTAAGTATTGTGATTATGTTTCTGCTACAAAAGGATCGGACTTTTGTCTAGTGGCAGTTTTAGTGCCATAAAGAAGCGCAGAAGGTTTATATGCCTACTGCAAAGAGCACATTTTTATTTTATGTCAATAGCTGAGTACATTAGTAAAGTCACCCATTACCTGCGCTATAATACAAATGAAATCTATGTGCGGGGTGGGGGGAGGCTATGGAGAGATGAAGGGCACTTTTGCTGGGTGGTAATGAGGGAATCCGAGGAGGAGGGAGTGGGAGCACCAATAATGATTGTTGGACTGGGCGCAGGAGTTGCTAAAGACTGTGACGAATGGTATGTGTCAAGGTGTTTTTTGAGTGTCTTGAAAGAACATGCTGATTGAGGGAAGAAGCGCAGGTAAGGTGGCCTCTACTGTTGCACGTATCTCACACACACCATCGATTTTGTGACTGTCTACTTAGGCTAGTGTTTTAGAGCAACAGTTTAGCCAATAGCAGAGATGGCATCTTGATGGATGACTGCTGCCGTCAATCGGGTTATAGAGGACAGCTCTGACATAGGATCAGAGACTGAGACATCAGATACTGAGACAGCATCTGAGGGATAGGACAATGGCGCAGACACTGGGCGTGATTTTTCAATCGGAGGAGTCCCATTCGATAACTCCTCTTCCAGTAAATTATGAGGGAGGTGATGAGGACAGTCCTGGGAGAGGGAGAGGGAGAGGGAGAGGGGGGAGGGGGAGGGGGAGAGGGAGAGGGGGGAGGGGGAGGGGGGGAGGGAGAGGGAGAGGGAGAGGGAGAGGGAGATATATATATATATCTCTTGGGAGATCCCCAATTTAGTTCAGCCCCAAATTCCACCGCCCAAATCGTGTTGTGGAGACATCAAAATTATCTATCACAAAACAAACTGGTTTTGTAAGGCAGGCACCTGTGTTTTTGGTCCTGGGTTCGGCAGCCATATAGAGAAACATACTAAACCCAAACAGTTCTGGAAACTAGACATTCGGGGGAGTCCACAGAGGTGTGACTTGTGTGGGTTCCCCAAAGTTTTCTTACCCAGAATACCCTGCAAAGCTGAAATGTTGAATAAAAACTCTATTTTTCTCGCATTTCTGTCACACAAACTACAGGAATATGCTGGGACCCACAAAATTCCTACCACCCAGTGATTCCTCACCTGTCCTGATAAAAACACTACCCCACTTGAGTGCCTATACCTAGTGCCTGCGTCAGGAATGGATCACCCCAGGGTCAACAGCTGCCTCATGTAAGGACCAACATTGACCGTTGTGTGATCTATTCCTGTCGCGGGCACCAGGCCTACCCACACAAGTGAGGTACCATTTTTATCGGGAGACTTGGGGGAACGCTGGGTAGAAGGAAATGTGTGGCTCCTCTCAGATTCCAGAACTTTCTGTCACCGAAATGTGAGGAAAAAGTGTTTTTTTGGCCAAATTATGAGGTTTGCAAAGGATTCTGGGTAACAGAACCTGGTGAGAGCCCCACAAGTCACCCCATCCTGGATTCCCCTAGGTGTCTAGTTTTCAAAAATGCACAGGTTTGGTAGGCTTCCCTAGGTGCCGGCTGAGCTAGAGGCCAAAATCTACAGCTAGGCACTTTGCAAAAAACACGTCAGATTTCAATGTAAAAATGTGATGTGTTCATGTTGCATTTCCTGTCGCGAGCATTAGGCCTACCCACGCAAGTGAGGTACCATTTTTATGGGGAGACTTGGGGGAACACAGAATAGCAAAACAAGTGTTATTGCCCCTTGTCCTTCTCTACATTTTTTCCTTCCAAATGTAAGACAGTGTGTACAAAAGACGTCTATTTGAGAAATGGCCTGTAATTCACATGCTAGTATGGGCACCCCAGAATTCAGAGATGTGCAAATAACCACTGCTTCTCAACACCTTATCTTATGCCCATTTTGGAAATACAAAGGTTTTCTTGATACCTATTTTTCACTCTTTATATTTCAGAAAATTAATTGCTGTATACCCGGTATAGAATGAAAACCCATTGCAAGGTGCACCTCATTTATTGGCTCTGGGTACCTAGGGACCTTGATGAACCTACAAGCCCTATATATCCTCACAACCGGAAAAGTCCAGCACACGTAACGGTATATTGCTTTAAAAAATCTGACATTGCAGGAAAAAGTTACAGAATAAAACGTTGAGAAAAATGGCTGTTTTTTTCAGCTCACTTTCAATATTTTTTTTATTTCAGCTGTTATTTTCTGTAGGAAAACCTTGTAGGATCTACACAAATGACCCCTTGCTGAATTCTGTCTACTTTTCAGAAATATTTAGCTTTCCGGGATCCAGCATTGGTTTCACACCCATTCCTGTCACTAACTGGAAGGAGGCTGAAAGCACCAAAAATAGTAAAAATGGGGTATGTCTCAGTAAAATGCCAAAATTGTGTTGAAAAATGTGTTTTTCTGATTCAAGTCTTCCCGTTCCTGAAAGGTGGGAAGATGGTGATTTTAGCACCAGAAACCCTTTGTTGATGCCATTTTCAGGGAAAAAAACACAAGCCTTCTTCGGCAGCCCTTTTTCCCCATTTTTTTGAAAAAAACGAAATTGTCACTGTATTTTGGCTAATTTCTTGGTCTCCTCCAGGGGAAACCACACACTCTGGGTACCATTAGAATCCCTAGGATGTGGGGAAAAAAGGACGCAAATTTGGCGTGGATAGCTTATGTGGACAAAAAGTTATGAAGGCCTAAGCGCGAACTACCCCAAATAGCCAAAAAAGGGCTCAGCACTTGGGGGGGAAAAAGCCCAGCAGCTAAGAGGTTAAAGAATCATTGGTTTTAAAGAACACTTTGGGGATTTAATATAGCCTTCTCCCTTGTTTCCTTACAAGGAGGTTGAGAATGACTATTTCTTAATGAAAAGGAATGATTTAAATTCATCACAAATTATTTTAGAAAATGGAAATCCATTTCTTGAGCATTGTCCGAGTCCATTTGAAACATGATATTTATTAACAAGTTCCCACTTAGGGCAAAACTTTGCGAATAAAAGAAGTAACGAACAAGCAATATAAATTATTAACAAAATGGCGGGGCAATATAATTAGAGAGAAGAAAGAGAGATTGCAATAACATCCAGTCATTATACAGGAAAACTAGCGGTTACATACATGCAAATTGTATTGTGAACTTGTAAGGAAAAGAACATAATTTACACATTTTACACATTTATTTTTGTAACATGAAATTGAAGTGATTCACTTAGAAGATGAGTACTGATAGTCTAAAAATAATATGTAATGAAAATGCCTCACTCAGGAGGTCAGTATTGATATTCTGAATAATGAAATGTAAATATATAAAAGACTTTGAGCCTACATAATCCATAATACCCCAGAAACAATTGTGGTCACATGATGTTAAGAAATGAACAGAGTAAAGGGACAAGGTTATCTGTGATCAAGACCATGGTGGTCAAAACGAGTCGGGTGGTCAAGGCATTCACACTATGCTTAATAAATAAGCTAAAAAAAAGATGGTTCCTGGAGTGCAACGGTTCATTCTTTCATTGTTATATACATATATATATATATATATATATATACATATATATATATACATATATATATATATATGTATATATATATATATATATATATATATATATATCTATAACAAGAGAATTTAATCACTTGATGTTAGGGATAACATTACAGTTTCTATGCTAAAGAGAAAAACACAAATATACGGAAAACAAAATGATATACGGTTGATTTCAAGATGCAATGAATAGAAAGGTAGGTCTGGGTAAAAACATGGAAAAAAGGATGGATACTGACAAGGTGTTTGGTCACACACCCTTTTAGTCCATTATGTGACCATGTATTTTTAGCAGAAGGAGGTCATGTTTGTTAGAAAGGAGATTGAATTCATCTTTTCTAAATTTGTTTTGGTAACGTTTCCAATTGATTTTTATTATAGCTCTGTTCTGATCTCAATCCAGAATTAATGAGCAGGTGGATGCCTTCTAAATAAAGGTACTCGCAGACCAGTGTTCACAATGGGTTGGGGTTAACGGCTTCTCTCAGAGCCTATTGCACTGCGAAAATCTGTGCTATCTTAACATACTATGGTATATATTTTCAATGTCTTAACGTCTAGAAATGGCATAAATGCTGGACTCACCCATTCACTCATTCATGCCAGGGTCTAATTTCTCAGAAAGTCCCAGGTTTCATGTATTTTAACTTTAAAAAAAAAAAAGGGTCTACCTATACTGGTTGAACAATCAATCAAACCTGCTTGTCATTGTGTATGGAGGCATTGCATCTTTTGCTATCACAATGCAGGCACTCTCAGAACCAGAATGTGTGGAAGGATGAAACAGTGACCCTCAGATAGAGCGGCTGGTGAGTTTTTAGGCAGTTTCAGTGGGACGATGGACTTGGGGACCTCCAGAGATCATCAAGAGATGATCATGCAACTGCAGGTCTCCAAAAGGGGTGAAAGGCAACAGCCTCCCTCTGAGGCAGCTTAACCTATTTGAACTTTCTGTAGGAACAGTTTGGGTTGTTTGACTTGTTCATTGCTCAGGCTCATTTTCATGGTCAGTCAACAGTAGCTGATTCAATTTTCAGCTTGATTTCCAAGAACAGTATTACAGAGAGTGGGCTTTGGTTCACTGTGTGCAGCAGGCCTCAAGGAGACAGCTGGGACAGTATTAGAGGACTGGCCTTGTGAACGGAGGCTTGCACATAAATTCAATGTACCTTCAATACACTTCAAAAAAGGACAGACCTATCATCTCTGTACCCTCTTTTCAGTCTTTATACTCATTTCCATCTGTTTCTCTGTGCCCCACCATTGAGATGTCCATCCTACTGCTCCCTTATATAAAGCTCTTTCAAAGAGAATTTCTCACTCACTGCTCACAGTTGGGACTCAGGAGCCATTCCATAACAGCAGACACTAACCCTCAACCGCTCTTGTGTTCATGTGATACAATGTGGGGGAGCACATTATTTCAAAGCAGTATGCCATGCTTGATCCGAGATTGGCTGTCACATTTCCTGTTCCTCAAAAATGCCTCATGTCTCCTCACAAATGCCGTATGGAGCCTCAGAACCAAGCCACACTCGGCAGGCAATGGTGCGTAGAAGCAGGTATCTTAGCAGGTTTGCTCATTCTGTTTCACTGCAAGAGCCAAAATCTGTTTCCTTCACTTCCTCCACTAAAAAGTGCATGTAAGCAACAGAAACAACTGAGGAGGGGCCAATAACACTGACTTTTTCACGTATATGCTTTGGGTTCAAATCTACAGTCTAAAGTCCCTTCGCCCTAAATGAGTAGTCACCAGAAGATATCAAGACTGCTAGTTGGAAGCCAAGGTATGGCCACCATAATGATGACCTTCCCAGACCCCAGTAGCTAAAACGTACATCCATAAGCAAACAATACTAATATCAAGCATCATGCTAATATCAGACACAGATTGTCCCATGGCACTGTAGTGTAGCCATTTTTTACTGTGGCTTTTGCGCGTTTGCCTATAGTATTAGGCCTCTGTGCACTCTGTCCTAGATGCATTATATTTAGCCTCGCACTGTTATTTTACAATAAGCAGTTTCACGGTCTTGTTTTATTTTCTTCTATCACACTGTTTAGTTTACTTCAGCACTGGAGTTCTCAAACAATACATTCTTGCTCGCTCTGTGCTTCGGTCAAGGATACAGTCTGGTACATTGCCGATAGACGTGGTAGAAGTTTAGTCTTTAGGGTTCGTAGAAAGTACACATTCTTACGTAGGGACGTTTCTTAGAACACCGGCATGTTAGTTATAAAAACACTTCCTAGTCCTGGTACACGTAAGAGGGAGATTCCGACCAGGGAACCACAACTAGACGCTGACTGCCCTGTTGCAGATGCTGATCCCGATCACAGGCCTTTGCTCATGTATGAGGGTTGATGTCCTCCCGGGGAAATCTGAAAGGCAGGCTTAGAGCTTAACATGCTGTGCTCAAAATAGAACTTAGAAGAGAGAACGTAATCTAGTAGCACTATGATAGCGTTATTCTTATGTTTTACTCTCCTCGTTACTATTTCAATCCTACTGTGTTGTATGGTTCTGGTTATTGCGGCTCACGCCTTGTTATCTAAAATGCAGTCGTTTTATTAAACCAATCTTTAAAACTCAAACTGCCTTTGTCATTTATGTATGAGACCACACTGTGTATGAGAGAACTGGTTGGGATCTGAGTGACCACGACTTCCCTGGGAAGCCCTAAGATGTCATGTGCTCGGCTGCCCAATTGTCTCTTCCCTTTGGGAGAGATGAGGCACTGCTAGTTAGCCGGAGCTCAACCCGGATTTGGGGTGACAAGGGTCCTTCGCCGTGGTTTAGACTTAGTCCCCCACACTGTGAACGATCTTTCCGCCCAAAAATCCAGTAGTCTCATTAGGATAATGAGAGCCTACGCGACATGGCACCGCCAACGATTGGTCTGGCTCTAATTTTCGGGTCCACCAGTCTCTCTCGGTCTCATATATTATAATGATCCCTCTGTTCCTTTTACGGAGATGTCCGTGGCACTGAGGACTTCCACCACCGCGATATAGGTAATCCTAATTATAGCGGATGGTTGTTCAAGCTTGAACCTTAAAAGGAAAGACCCCGTTTTTGGTGTGCCTTCTCTGAACCATCACTGTTTTTCTAATGGCGAATCCCCATGTAATACAAATAGCTCTTAATATGAGACAGCCGCTCACGGCACATTTGCTTGCACATGGTCTTACGATCCAGGGGGGTCCAGTCGCGTTTGTGGTGGCCGTCCATGCAGCCTATAGAACAGAACTTTTTTACTCTTGGGTCACATTTCCAGCAGTTGATGGGAATACAAATACATTTCACACGCATACGGTTGCGAACGCGCCTGGCCAGTACATGGGGTACGCATACCTAGAGATACCTCTATCTTATCAAGAACATAATAATTGGCTTGATGGCGCCCTACCCCATACAATATTGCCAGTAAGGTTAGGTCCACTGAGTAATGATGGTCAGACCTGGCCTTTATTGGCTACATATACACCACATCCTGCGGTTGCAAACATGCCGGTGGCTGAAGTTCGTCGTTTATATACAGACTTAACGGCTACATATAGACGCTTAGTACAATTCGTGATGCAGACACTAAATACAAACCCAGCGCGTGCTGCTCCAGCACAACCACATGCAGTAGCTCCAGGTATAAACCCGGCGACTGTACACTCCATTATGGGTAAAGTTCCAGCAAAACGGGAGGAGACTCCATTTTGGCTGGCACAGAAAATTTATACGCTGGAGGCGGTATTTCCCCATAGGGGACCTCAGGACAAACATAGAATATTAACTATGTGTTTACCATTTGGCATGGTTCCCACAGTGGAACATTCTAATACATGGGGTACAGTGTTTGCCGCGCTCGATACAACAGCACACGGTACACCAACATTGGCAAACCTACCGGAAGTTCTTAAACAGATTCAGGATGAATACGGGGCTGCCCCAGCCTTACATTTGGGAATGCAACTGATGGGCAATTTTGCCACGGTTTCTTCAATAATACTACGTAATCTTAAAGGGGAGGCAGTTGCACTAGCGGTGTGTATGCGCCTTCGTGACGTCCCGCAACTAGATCAGGAGCGGGAACTGCCTAACATAATAGCGGAAACATATTCCAGTATCGGTCGAGATAGCC
This sequence comes from Pleurodeles waltl, assembly GCF_031143425.1. Taxonomy (NCBI): domain Eukaryota; kingdom Metazoa; phylum Chordata; class Amphibia; order Caudata; family Salamandridae; genus Pleurodeles; species Pleurodeles waltl. Next base: position 743,724,444 of record NC_090449.1, on the reverse strand, counting down.
TAGGGGCTAGACCACAGAAACCACAGTTTCAAGGGAAAATTAGTAAAGATAATACTAAACAGCAACCTGAGGGTAGTAAGAAGTGCTGGGCGAAAAAACAACAGACACCTAAAAAAGAAAGGGGAGAATCTCAGCGAGCGGAGACCCCGCAGACTAGGTATAATTGCAGAAATAGGGATAACTTGAAAACGCCTGATAGATATCAATACACTGATACACGCCAATCTCGTTCCTTTCAGGACTCATCGGACAAGAGAAATGAGAGAGGTGGGCGGTCAGAGCAGAGAACTGAGTACGTGAAACCAAGACAGGAATCACAACGCTCTTCAGAGGTTTCTGTCAAGGAGGAAGAGAAACCGATACAACAAAAACAACAGTTTAAAAAGAAAAAAGTGGCGGCAGTCTCAGTTAGACATGCCACACAGGAAAAGAGTTCTCTTGAAGAACAAGACATGGGCCCTAGCATTGCTAGACAGCGCGGCAGAGGTCACAATAGTTCGCCGGAATCTTCTAGAGCATCTGGAGGTGAAAGCAACTGATGACTTCATACAAGTTGAAACAGCAGATATGCGTGTCTCTGAACCCGAAAGGGTATATACAGTGACATTACATTGGAAGGAGACATTGAACGCACTATAAACGCAATCTTTTGGGATTGTGTGGTCAAGATATATGACATTTTGCTCGCTGAACAGGATTGGCCGCCTGACTTTGTTCGCACCTGCCCAGTTGGGGAGGAGGTTATTAAACCTTTGTTCTCACCACTTGTTCTAGGGGAACTCGCAGAGTCCTATAGCATCAAATGGGCTCTAGCACAAGCACCTGCCTTATATAGAAATCACATAAGGTGGGATAGGGATATCATGTAATTCCAATTAAAGGTGAACCTCAGCCACAACAGCAATATCCAATAAAACATGAAGCAAGGGCACCGGTGAGATAAATACTTACGCAATTAGAATACTAGGGAGTAATTGAACCCTGTGTCTCGCCGATGAATAATCCCTTATTCCCTGTAGCTAAACAGGACCATTCATATAGAATAGTCTTAGACTACAGACACTTGAACGGACATACACGTACATATGCTATACAAAATTCACATAGCGCCGCACTGATGAACAACACTGTGCGGAAAAAATACAAAACTACTTTAGACATCTCGAATGGTTTCTTCTGCCAGAATATAGCACCCGAAAGTAGGGATCTCACGAGTTTTAGTGCGTTAGGTTCCCAGAAAAATTTCTGTCGTTTGCCTCAGGGGTATAAGAATAGCCCGGGACTGTTTGCGGCTCGTGTGACTGAAATTTTACACGGGTTGGACCCTGAAGCATTGTCATATGTGGATGATATATATCTCACGGATGACGAGTTACTACAACATTTAAGACGGGTAGCCCGCATTGTTGTTGGGTTTGCCAAAATCGGCTACAAATGTAACTTTAAAAAGTCAAAAATTGCCTTCCTCAGCGTCATATTCCTGGGATATGAGCTGTCACATGAAGGTAGGAGCCTAGTGCCACAATTTTTAGAAAAAAGTGCACAATTGCAACCACCTAATACGATTAAGAAACTCCAATCATTGTTGGGCTTTCTAAATTTTGGCAGAACATACATTCCTGATTATGATACACGCATAAAACCTTTATATGGATTAATACGTCGTGATTTTTCAAGCAAATTCTGGACAATAAAGCATACACATACTCTTCGGGAGTTACAAGCAGATCTCCTAGCTGCGAAACATTTACATACAAGGGACAATAAGACGCCTTTGGTCATCAGGGTGATAGCTGGGACCATTGGGTTTACGTATGTCACATTTAATGAAGGTGAGACAGTCCTGATTGGATACAAGTCCCACTTGTATTCGGCTGCTGAACAACGATTCGCACCAACAGAGAAAATTCTCACTACTGTACAGATGGCTGTTATTAAAGAACGACCTCTTGCCCAGGGTAAACGCATTAGTGTCGTTTCCCCTATTCCGGCCCCAGAGGCTGTTACAAAGGCGAGTGTTCCTAACGCGAAAGCACTGCACCCATGATGGATACAATGGGCTACGTCTAACAGCCACTGATGTAGATTACATTTTTGACCCAAAATTACAGACTCAGGAATTTCTGCAATATGAAATTTAATATCCAGTTCCCGCTGACACGTTGCCTATTCCTCACTATCAAGTAGTGATGTACACAGATGGCTCTGCGCAACCGGCGGTGGGGACAAAACACCAATATTCTGCTGCATGTGCAGTGGTGAGCGGCCATATGGAGGGGGAGAAATTCTGCCCCAAACATACTTATACACAAACCTTAGGGGACTGTACGGCACAATTGGCTGAGCTGAAAGCTCTATTGATGGCATTAGAACATATGGATCCAACACAGTTCACACTGATTGTTTGTAATTCGTATTATTGTGTCCAGTCTTTTAATGAATACCTACATTACTGGTGATTGAATGGGTTCAGAGACTCAAAGGGCAACACCATAAAACACAGACTACTGTGGGGGAAGGTAGCAGACCTGAAGGAGATGCTACCCAAAGTCCATGTTGTACATACTCTTGGACACCAGCGCGTTGGAATACACGTTGCTGGGAATACTCTGGCTGATGAAGCCGCAAAGTCAGCAGTGGCAGTTGCCACTGTAGCCGCAGTGACTCGTTCGAGTTCCAAACCAGACACAGAAATTCTGGCTGCCATAAAAGCTACGGTTGATGGCATGCCTTATCCTAAAGGATTTCCTAATAAATACCAATACTTTCTGGGAAGTATGCTGAATGCCGAGGTTAAAATTCCAGGCGTAGGCGTACGCGAGATCCCTAATAAAGTTGTAAGACTTCAATTGATTACTGTAGCACATGAGGGGGTGGCATCTGCACATGCTGGCGTGGCCGCCACAATTTTGCTATTACAGGCCCGTTACTGGTGGCCTGGTTTCTATAAAGAGACTAAGCAGTATGTCCTTTGTTGTGACATCTGTCAACAAATTAAAGTTTCAACAGCTAAGCGCCCGCCGCAGACAACCCTCTTAATATCAAACAGACCATTACAATGTGTGTACTTGGATCATTGCGGTCCACTCACACCGGATAGTGCATACAAATATATACTGGTGGCTGTAGATTCTTGCTCCAGATTTGTGTGGGTATGGCCACAGCGCTCGGCTGACGCTCGAACTGTTATTAAAGATTTGCGTGTCTTTGTCGGTACATATGCAGTTGCGGCGTTCCATTCGGACCAGGGCCCTGCTTTTGCCTTAAGGGCATTCAGGGACATCATGGCTTCGTTGGGGGTCCAGCTCCAGTTCTCGTCTCAATTTCATCCCGAGGGAAATTCTGTCGTGGAGCGTTTAAATCGCGATTTAAAGCAATCCTTAACAGCAAGAGTCTTAGGTACGGGTCGTAGTTGGCTAACCCACCTGTATGGAGTACAGAGAGCACTGAATAACTTGCCTAGAAGGTCCCTGAGGGGTCGTACTTCATATGAGTGCCTGTTCGGAACACGAATGTTTGTTCCGGATCTAGATGGTCCTGGTGTGGAGACGGCGGAAACGCCTTTTGACATAAATGATCGTGTCACTGTTTTGCAGGAATTACAACAGTTCCGTGAAGATAACTCTTCTAAAAGTGCTGCCTCCACAGGAATTAAGGATGTGCCAGTAACACCTACTGGTTGGATTCCCAGAGTTGGGGATCTTGTGCGTGAAAAAGTCGCAGCGAAAAAAGAATTTGGCCCTTCTTATCGAGCACCAGTCCCTGTGTTGGGGATACACGGAACAAGAACTGTTATTTTACCAACGTTGCCAGGTGCCAAAGAAAATCGTTTTGTTTCTATTGACAATGTCAAGTTACAACATGTGGCCGATTCTTCACAGCAGACCAAGAGGAACGTCCAGTAGTTCCCGAATCCCTCTCACTACTGGAGAAGATGTTCCGCTCCAAGTTATTTATACCAACACGGTTGCCTCTCCGAGCTTGGGGAGGGTGAAAGTTTGCATTAGTTCCACTGACGACAAATAACTTGGAAACATTTGATTGAGTCACCATGACTACTGATGTGACGGATGGTGCTATCTACAGTGTACCACCGTGAGAAACGCCAACTCCTCCATTGAATACGGCGCCTCCTTTTACACAAACTGCCTCTGGGTACTTTGCCAATAACAACGATGGTATATCGGACTCATTTGCCTCTTCAACCACTGACCCAGGTCCATGTAAGCTGATTTATTGGCTTAAAGATACGTATTTTGTTTTTCCTTGGAACTATCTGTGGCTCTTATTGACTATGTTAGCATTTTTACTATGGATAGGGTTTGTCATTACCTTTTTTCTGTTGACACATGGTCATTTTCTTCCTGAGAGATCGGCGGTTGAACAGGTGGAGGAGGTGTTGAAGCCACATTTTTCATCACATAAGGTTCGAAGAGACTTGTCCTTTGTGAACATTTCTGCGGTACCAATTCCGGATGGGATTGTGTGGGATAAAGTAATGTTTGATATATACGGTCCCACTGAGATAATTCAAATACCGTATGTTCTAAAGTTATCGATGAATGATATAGTAATAACAGGCTTTGTATCGGATGATTGGGATGTGAAGACAGTTGATTCCATGATGACTGAATTACAATACTATACTGTCTATGAGAATGAAGATGTTTACCAGTTTAAAGACAATTATGGTGACATGTTTTGCTATAATTATTATGGGCACCACTTTATACATAAAGCAAGTAGTACGAAAACGATATTTGACTATACGCAATGGGAGCATTGCCCAACTCCCCCGCAAGGGAGTTCTAAAACTTATTCAGACAAATTTACGTATTTTTCTGGGCATTATCAAATTAATGCTAAGTCATATTATTTTAAGTTGACTCCGTCTAAAAATAGGCAAATATTGTTGACTAATACGAAATTCATGTACTCAGATTCTTTTGTTTCCCGACTGTCGATTGAAGGTTACGAATATTGGTCAAATAATGTTGATTTGAAAAGTGTTTGGGGAACAAAACATTGGCAGACACAGGGTAGAGAAACATTGTTTAGAGCATGTCTCATTCCTGTCCAAATGATTTTTTTAAATGCAACAGTACAACAGACTAGCTGTTTGGGCTTAGCAACGATTAGAGAATTGAACATGCTTAGTATACCTGTCCCTACAAAAATTAAGGATTGGCAGAAATACATAAATGCCACTTTTAGTGAGCTGATAGACTGGGTCCATTTAACACTTCATTGACACGTCCCGGTGCGTGGTTATTGTGGCCTATAGACACCAATGGGTGTCATCAACGTTTTGTCACCTCCTCGGGGGGTTTCAGGACGAATCGGGCAGACCCTCGCTACATATCACCTGAACATGCTGAAATTGTTACTACATATAGTGTGGGAAAATTGTGTCAACAATGGTTGAAATCATCCTTGCTAGATGCAGTCAAGACACAGCTCACTCTCCTGTCTAACAACACTGACTTGCAAGATTTTTTGTCAGGCCCGAAGACACCACGTAGGAAGCGTTTTCTGTACGAAGTGTACAATGAAATATGGAAACTTTCCCAACAAGAGTCTGCAGCCCGGTTAAGGCAAATAGATTAGGAAAATTTGAAAAGGGCATTAGCTGTTGTGGATAATGGAATTCACACCTTGTCCAACCAAATATATACCATTGACAATATTGTTTCTTCTGCTATAGACATTATACGATCTGATATGTCTTCATTATATCATGGACAAAGTCAAACGAGTTCCATTATGCAGTTGGGTTGGACACTTCAGACGTTGAAGGCGGGTCGCGTTCCGTGGCAGCACATCAGTGCCAGGGAGATATTTTTTTCCTTTAATTTGACACGACAACAACAACTGATGGCTAAGAAGGAGGCGACTTATGTCATGCTGAACATTGAAAAATTGGAAAGATTGCCTTTTACCGTGGCCGAGATTCCCTCAGCTGAGTGGTTGATACACGGGGCTATTAATTTGCCTATTTCTACACTACAATTCACTTCTTGTTTAAAACATGTTCCGATAGGCAGATATGAAAAGTTGGGAGATAGTTACATCCATGAGGTGTGGGAGCTTCCCTTCTTGTACAAATGCCTCAATGGCATGAAAGAGGTCTTTCTTAGCGGCAGTGAATGTGAGACTTCAGTCAGCCATTCGATGATTTGTAAGCAACTGTCCTTGCATGGGGCATGTAATGCCTCGGTTGCGAAATTGGCTTGCTATTTGAAGGGAGTTCCGGTCCCCTTGATTAAACGCACATTCCAGGTGCTTTCAAACGGCAGCTACGTCCTCCTCAATAGTGAAGACTGTTGTGGTATGCGGGCCGGAATAGTTTACGTTGTTTTGGTCACGAAGGTCGTTACTTGCTGCGGGAATGTGTTGTTTCCCCCCACTAAATTAAGGGAGGTAGCGGATATCTGGCCTCACATTGCTACTTCCAAGGTGAATTTCGACAAGTTAAGTAGACTAAAGGCTTTATTGTTTCAAAAGCATGTGGCCCTTACATCTGCATGCGAGACCTATGCACTTCAGGTGGCAAGGTCATCAGCAGAAATACAGTCCCTGTTAAATACCAACTTTCCGAGCCACTTTGGTGAACTCGTGGGACGTATATTTAATGCGTCCAGCACAGATGGATTGGCAAATTTTTTCAAAGCCGTAGGTGTTGGTTTTGTTCACACCTTCTCTTCCATATTCAGTTTAATACCTTCGGCTATTCATTCAATTTTCGGAAGCATTTTTGGGGGATTTCCGATCACTTTGGCTTTATTAGCTGGCATTTTGCTGTTGCTGTTGTTTTTCCACAATGGCTGTCCCGCCGCAACAAGGGCGAACGTGGGCGCTCCCATCAGCGCAGCTGTGTCGTGAACGCATGATGCAGCACTTTGGAGCAACACTCCTGGAACATTTGGAGTGTGACTGGTCTCTGTCATTCAGACCGGTTTTGGATTGTGTGCAGCCTGTGTTTCGGTGCCGGTGGTGCTCTTTTGAACATGCACTAGACGTCTGTCTCTCACAGCAACGCCCCCCCAGTGGTTGATGCTGATCTGTTGATGTTCCCGATGAGGGCTCATTCCCAGACATGCGCACTGCGGCTGCGTTTGCTTCGTGAGGCTGATTACGAGATACCCTTCCTGGAGGAAGTTGTTATTAACTCGTTTACGGACCGTGTACGGGATGCCGCCCTGGTTGATTCTGGGGTTTTGAAACACACCTGCTCCTTAATAGTCTTTGGCGTGGATTTTCCGGTCTTGTCATCTGCCGAAGTGGAGAACCTCCTGCTTTCAATGAACACTGTTTGAATTGGATTCGGTCCAACTTGACACTGTTACATGAATTTGGCTCTTAGCCACATGCTTATTTTAAATTTAAGATTATCGTGCTTTGGTGTCCTCTTGACTTGTTGAAATTATATGAGGTTTTAGGTAATTTTTTTTATTTTTTATTTTTTATTTTTTTTACTTAGGGCATTTTTTAGCTTTGGCTTAAACCACTTTCTACCGACAAGGGGAGGGTGTAGTGTAGCCATTTTTTACTGTGGCTTTTGCATGTTTGCTTATAGTATTAGGCCTCTGTCTGCAGTCTGTCCTAGATGCATTTTATTTAGCCTAGCACTGTTATTTTACAATAACCAGTTTCACGGTCTTGTTTTATTTTCTTCTATCACACTGTTTAGTTTACTTCAGCACTGGAGTTCTCAAACAATACATTTTTGCTCGCTCTGTGCTTCAGTCAAGGATACAGTCTGGTACATTGCCGACAGACGTGGTAGAAGTTTAGTCTTTAGGGTTCGTAGAAAGTACACATTCTTACGTAGGGACGTTTCTTAGAACACCGGCGTGTTAGTTATAAAAACACTTCCTAGTCCTGGTACACGTAAGAAGGAGATTCCGACCAGGGAACCACAACTAGACGCTGACTGCCCTGTTGCAGATGCTGATCCCGATCACAGGCCTTTGCTCAGGTACGAGGGTTGATGTCCTCCTGGGGAAACCTGAAAGGCAGGCTTAGAGCTTAACATGCTATGCTCAAAATAGAACTTAGAAGAGAGAACGTAATCTAGTAGCACTATGATAGCGTTATGTTTCACTCTCCTCGTTACTATTTCAATCCTACTGTGTTGTATGGTTCTGGTTATTGCGGCTCACGCCTTGTTACCTAAAATGCAGTCGTTTTATTAAACCAATCTTTAAAACTCAAACTGCCTTTGTCATTTATGTATGAGACCACACTGTGTATGAGAGAACTGGTTGGGATCTAAGTGACCACAACTTCCCTGGGAAGCCCTAAGATGTCATGCGCTCAGCTGCTCAATTGTCTCTTCCCTTTGGGAGAGATGAGGCACTGCTAGTTAGCCGGAGCTCAACCCGGATTTGGGGTGACAAGGGTCCTTCGCTGTGGGTTAGACTTAGTCCCCCACACTGTGAACGATCTTGCCGCCCAAAAATCCAGTAGTCTCATTAGGATAATGAGAGCCTACGCGACAGCACAAGGCCTTTCAGAACCCCATTTGTCCTGTGTGTGCTCCCCTTGCCTCTCAGCCCCTTGAAAATCAACAAACCTGTCTAGTAGCAGTCACTAATCCTATGTGCACTGTTTAGCACTGCAACTACTGTCCCCCCCCCCACCATGATGCCTACACCTTCTTGAAAATGTGAAAGGGAGGGGTTCCTCTCTGCCACATCTGTGTGTGCTGAAAAAGCTTCTTACAGCCTTGGTCCCTGAATATCACTGTGTGGATTAATTCGAAGGCAAACTCAACAGTGGTACGGATACACACTAAGGGAAGTTCAGTCAATTTAGTTCAACCTATATTCAACTGCACAAAGTTGCCAGTGTAGGATCTGGAAAGGGGATAAGGTGTGGAGGATAATGCCAGAGATCAGGGCCACAGGAAACAGAATGTGCACAGTCAGAGGCAAGCTAAGCATGTCAGCAACCAGTCTATCAGCCTATATGTTTATAAATGAGGCCACATATGACAGTGAAGACCCATACCACAAAAACTACTGAGGTAGGGAAGTACAGCCAGAAGATTAAATATATCTGAAAGTTGTGAGAAGGAGGCGGAGTAGGGACATTCTAGCTGAGAGCACACTTGATAGGAAAGAGGGCATCGTTTTAGCTGTTTAATCTACTTTTTAGTGCAGGAGCACACATTTTTGTATTTATATAGCAGGAACTAGCCAGCAGAGAACTTTATCAACAATAGTAATAGAAGATACTACAGGATAGGTGAACAATACAACAGATCAGGTTAAGGTGAACACATCAGTGAAGGTTTGAATATATCAAACTTGTAAGTGAGTTCCCTAGGGGGGAGTCTTCGAGTTTCTTCTGAAAGATAACAGGTAAGAGTTGAGATAAATGTGGTTTCTCCATCTGGTGGCTTAGACATGAGATGGTCTACTGTAGAGGCTTGGTTTTGCTTTTTAGGACTTCGAGCAGAAGGAGTGATTTGTTTCTTCTGCTTTTATCATTAAAAACTGGGCAAATAAGTACAATGTTTGTCATCAGTACCTTCACGCTTAAGGCAGACACAATGGTAAGATTAGACAGCACAATGCTTTGCTCAACAGTCAATGAAGGGTTTTTCTGTCATTGTTCAAGAACTACCAACATGGAGAATACAGAATGTATGCAGTTACACTGGTCATTTTGATTCATACCAGCTCCTCTTCCACCTCCCATGGATAAGAAACTTTCCTATTCATTTACAGAAAGTGTATCTAAGAGTTGACTGAAGAACCAGGACTTCAAAAACCACCTCACCAGCTGCACATATTAGACTTAGTAGGAACAAAAGCAGAATTTCAATACCTCAACATACTTTAAATAAACGCTGGGGCACTTCTATGGAAAGAAACTGAAAGCACCTTTGAAACAGGCTTGCATTATATATGCATTTGAAAAATGAATCAGGCTCATTTTTCTCACAAAGATGTTTCTCAGGCCTAAAAGCGGTCAGGGTGCCTAGAGTTTCAAACAGATTGCCTAAGCGAAGGGCATGTACAGGATCTATGTGAGAAAAGGTATTTAAGCATTAACTATATTGCAGAAGTATTACTTTTTTATTCTAATCACACCTCAAACCTACATCATTCTTCTTTAAAATGACTCTCCAAGAAGTAAACACATTTTAAAAATAATTTGCATATCCGGTGCATGAAGCGAAAATAGTTTGCACAACGTACCAATTTATTGGTGCAATGACGTCAACCTTGGCACGCACACAGGAGAAAAGGAGCTGTGCACTGGAATTTCTCCTCTATGATGAAGATGGACTGTAGAAGATGAATAAACTAGGACGCCTTCCTATTGTACCGCTTTTACAAGTGTATACACACCATTAAATTTTCACCCATGGAGGATCCAGCCCCTTCATCTGTAAGTCAATTCCACTCTCCCTGACCAGTCCACAAGCTCTCCTAAAGACTGATGTTAGAAGCTCCTACTAAGCTATGCCTCAGCAGCAAGGGACAGACTTGCTTCAGAATTAAAAGCTTTAGATGGCACAACTTAGTCACATCAAACATTTAGGTGTAAGAAGTAAGATTCACATCACATTGACAGCTAGATTTTTAACTGAATTGATCTTGACTAGGCAGTATTTTATACCTTTGTAGCAAGAGGTCTGATTCCATTTTTTTTGCTGGACAACAAAACCTCAGTTTTTCAGACGTTCAACTTAAGGATGCTGTGATGAATCCAAACATAGGACTAACCATGCTTTACAGAGCTTCCAACAAATTATTTTAACAACTGTTAAAAACAAGTGTTCCCACATATCACAGCCCTGTTGAGCAACACTTCATTCACAAAAAGAGTACTACATACTCTGACAAATAGCTTATGTGGTACACTTTTACTTTAAGTTCAGACATGCCTAACCACAGTCTAGTGCTGCAAGGGGAAGATCATTGTTAGTTACATTATCTAATAGGTCTTGAAACACCTATGGAACAAGCCAAGTGCAAACACCGTGTTCCAATATAAAACAAATCAAGGAGTGAAATGATGATCCATAAGAATGAAAGTCTACAGAGGTTACTTTTATAGTATAAAAGATCTCTCAAAAACACTATACAAAGTGAGGGAAAACCATGGACACAATAGGTTATCTGAATACATTTTCTAAGTATGCATCACAGTGATTTTGCAAATATACATGTACTACAGCATACATGTGTGTTTATGTATTGGATTTATAAAACACAAACTATCTACAAAGTAGGAAAGCATTTTACAAAGCAGTTTGCATTACAAGCGGCTGCAGGGTGGGGTGAGGTGGCTATTTATGGGGGGGGTAAGTAAGCCCCAGAGGGAAACGAGTTAGAAGAACAATTTGAAGGGGGAAGAGGAGCAAGTGAATGTTCCAAAAAGAACAGCAGAGATGGTTTAGGAAACCACAAGGCACCATTCAGAGACAGGCCTTCAGCTCCTTCCAGGACAGGAGAAGGAAAGTGGCCTGCTATATCTGAACTGGGATGGTGTTCCATATACTGAGAGCCTAGGAGGCTTTGCATCTCGACTTCTTGTAATTCCTCATTTCCAGTCAGTATACATTTACATTAATGCTACAGAGTTAATCTACCTCAATTAAAGACATATTGCTGCGGCAGGTATGGAAACACCAACATCAACTGCAAATGTGGTCTTCTAGAGGTATGGAACACAACAGTGGTGAGGCCATATGCCACTGGGAATAAGGAAGAAGTAACAGTACCCCTTATATAAGTGGGTTCCGAGTGCATCAACAAGTTGACTCCTCATTCAAAGATCTGACTGATCTCGGAGCAAGAACAAGCAACCTTCACAAGTTTATCTGGTCATCATTGTGAGGTGGGAGCTCAAAATCGTCCAAAGTTGCAATGCAGAATACTTATAACATATCTATTCTAAAGAATTACATTATTGTCACATCCAGGTCTCACAAGCATGATTGGTGAAAGACAAAAAGTATTCATGAAGTTGTAAAAATGGAGAAAAAAAAACATTACCTTAGGTTATTCAGCATTCCAGTAATAACAAATGTCTCAAGATTTTCTCTGTTCTGTTTATCTCATTGATAAAAGCATCGTTTAAATCCAGGAAATATTTTGTGAATTCCTTGCATGTATGTATGTTTTGTCCACAAAGAAGAAGTTGCTTATCTTTGGTATCACTCTTTCTAATCACAAAGTTCTCCTCCCCCCCCCCCCACCCCAGTGCTCCAGCGTGCCAGTAGTTGGCAGTGAGTAGCTCTGCTCAGGCTTCAGACTGCCCTGGGAGTGAATGAGAGGAGCTGCATATAAGCATCACCCTCGTTTCTTGCCTCTTACCTTTCTGCACCTTGAGATGCAAAATAATTGTTTGTGACAGTCTGCTAGTCTCTACCTTGGGGAATTTTTAGATGGTTCCATATCACAGAATGGGGAAGTGGGAAAGTAGCGAGGAATCAAGTTAAATAGAGTATCTATCAGAATTTGCTTCAGCAAAAGCAAGTAACTTGTTCTTCTGATGGATACTTCTAAATGCACATTCCACACCTTTTGAACAGAAATCAAAGCAGTATCTCTCAATGGTGGAGATTCTGAAGTTGGATCAAATCAAAACGCCTCGCAGAACCAAGCAGGCAAAGTGTCCAAACCATTAGTTCCGGCTGTCAAGGCAGTAGTGCCTCATGAATGTATCCTAAGACAACCATGCCAACATCTGACAGATGTCAAGAACAGGCACCACGACTGCTCATGCAAACACAGTTGTAATGGCTTTGCTCTGGAGGAATGTGCACTCAGACCATCAGCAGGCTGTTTTTAGCAAGTGCACTGCAAATAGTGATGCAATAACTATCCACTTCGACAGGATCCCCTTCTGCACAACTTTCCCTTTCTTTGCTCTATAAAACCCCACTCAACGGGCCTTGGTAGGATGTCTGGAAAGAAAGTGGCATAGGACAGTTGTATTGCAGTGTGTTTGTAGACCATTAAAAAGACAAGCTGACATAACCGCAATGAGGAAGACAGTTTTTAGGGGCATGAGACAAAGTGAGCATCTATGCATAAGTTCAAATGGTGTACACAAGAAGTGTCAAAACCAAGTTAAGGTCCAACTGGGGCAACACAAACTACGGGTGACGGAAATCGTGTAAATCCTTTAAGAGAATCACAAATGATGATTTTAACAAGGGGGAGCTGATCCAGAAAACGCAAACAGGTCGACGGTGCCAACAAACCTTTATGAGGCCCTCTGCAAGGACTTACTGAGGTTTAGAGAAAAAAAACAGAATGTCAAAAGCTTAGCTTCTTAGGGGTCAGTGTTTCAGGCACCACACCAGGTTACACACTTGTCCCAGAGCCCAGCAGAGATGGACTTTAAGGGAGGGAATCTGGACGAGAGGAAAACATCCTCCACCCTAGAGGTCAACTCAAATGCAGTGAATTGCCGATGCTCAATCACCACACATGGAGATGTAAATTGCAAAGGTTTGGATGAACAACCCTGTCCTGTAGCTGACATAGAAGGTCTTCCTTCGGCACCAGTCTGATCAGAGGAAAGATGCTCATGCTCAGGAGTTCCAGGTGTCACACTCGCCTGGCCCCATTCAGGGCTCAAGCATGACTTGGGTTGAGTCGTTCTTGCTCTTCTTCAGAGATCTAGGCAGCATTGGTAGTGGCTGGAAAGTGTAAAGCAGTCTTTCTTTCCATTCCAGTCACAATGCAGCTTGTGACGAGTGTCCTTCTCAGAAACCCTTAATGCACAAAGCCACTGATAAAGTTCTTGACTGTGGAGAATAGAGGTAGCCAGGACTCACCTAATAAAGCATACACCCTGTGCCATCTCGAGACGCAGATGTCACTTGCGATCTGCCAAACAACGTCTGCTCAGTTTGTCGACTCTGGCAAAAACATAGCCAGATAATGGACAAGAAAATTTTTCTGGTGTTCTAGTCACCTTCTGTTTGTTGCAGTACCATATGGTGCTGGTGTTTATCATCAGAACCTGCCCAGCCTCCACTAGATGGATGGTAGCAAAGCCTTAAAGGCCAGAAGAATGGCCAGCATCTCCAGGAGGTTGATGTCGAAAGTGCATCTAGGAGGCAATTGTTGAGGTATCGAATACAGGAACTCCCGACCACTCAATAAGGTCATTTACTATCACTTTTATGAACAACTGAGTGGCAGAGGCAAGGTCGAAGGGGAGCACTGCCCCATCTTGAACCACAGGTAACACCTGTGGGACTGCAGGATGGGTATATGAAAATACACATCCTGGAAGTGCAGGGACATCGTCCAGTTTTCCGGGTCCAGAGCAGGCAGAGTCTGAACCATGGTCAGCAAGTTGAATTTTTCTTTCCAAAGGAAGCCATTCAGTAGGTAAGAGATCCAGGATAGGCTTATGGCTTCTGTCCTTTTTGGGTCGAGGAGGTAGTAAGAATAACAACTCTTGCAAGTCTTCAAGTACAGACAATGGCACCCATGGAGAGCAAGAAATGTAGCTCCTGCAGCAGGACTGACAGTTGCTCCTTTGAAATGTGTTCTGGTGCAGGAGAAGGGTGGGGAGGAAATGAAAGGCAGGGCATGACCCATTAGAACAACGTAAAAGACCCATCTGTTGGACATGATGGATCACCAACATGGGAGGAATTATGAATCCTGCCTCCCACTGACTGGTTGTGAATCATTGAGGGCAAACTAAAGCAGGATAGAAGCCAATGCAGCAAGGGATAAGGAGCTGGAGGGATGACAACGCTCCTATACCGTGCAATGTCTGCTGGTGCTATCTTCATGGACCCAAAATGACTGTGAGGAAGGAAGCCATGTTCAGTAGGCTAACCCCTGGAATAGCCCCTAAATTTGCAGAACAGGTACAGGAATTGTTTCTGAGGTGTCAAAAGCTTCAACAAATGCCCTATGACCCTACCTTCTTTAAACAATTTGAGTGTGGAGACTGCCTTATCTCCGAAGAGTCTAGACCAATCAAAAGGCATGTCCATGAGAAACAGCTGCACATCGCTGTACAAATCTGGTCAGTATGCTTCAGACATGCCTGGGAAGCATGACACTGGTATTAAGAGCTCTGCTCTATGATGTCTAGGCCTATGTAGATGACTTTTCATCACATCTGGTTCATCATGGATTATCTGAGCCAGGAAGACCCTAACGTCTTCTAGGACTGCCAGCAAGATCTTACTATCCATGACCCATAAGCAATGGGTGTAGCAGACTAGCAAGCAGACTGGGTTTCTAGACAACAGTCCCAAGCTGGCAGCATAAAACATGCATTTTGCCAAATACATCAATCTGTTACGAATCTCTGTTTGAGGAAAGGGGTGGACATATAGCACTAGAGCATAACAATAATTCTGACTAAGTGAAGACCAGGAACATTTACAGGAGATTTGCAAATTCTGACTAACTGTAGTGAAGGGCTGCGATGAACCTGAAATTAAGTTTTTGTCACTTTTATAACAAAACATTTGTATTCAAATTCCACGTGCTGTTGTAAATGTGCAGTCATATCTAACACATGCTGCACCTGTAATACAGATCTAGTTCATTTAGGTGTAACAGGTCTTTGGAACACGCCACTCACTAAGTGGACAAAGATAATCAACTTAAATACACGGAGATAATGAATTATTAAATAATAATGTATGCTTTAGATCATTAGGGCTTTAGAGGTCCTCACTGCTTACTGTGCAGTGTTAAGGGCCACTGCGGCTAGCAAAGGGCTTCAAGCTGGATTAAAAAAAAAAATATGTCAGTTCAAACTTCTATGTATTTTAATAAACAAATGTGAACTAGGCATAAGAAGAGAATTATTATTATCCTGCCTAGAGTGTGGCTCCCTATGCCAGTGTAAAAGTGGCACTGTGACAGGAGTAATATTAAATTGTAAAGACCTGAAATACATGGCCTGTTGTCTGTCCACTGTTATGGCACCACTGCCATACCTGCATTGTACAAACTAATCAAATGGTAGAGTGTCCACCTGGAAGGATTGTGAAAAACAGAATGTATATTAAAGTTTGCGTCAAAGCTAAAAGTAATATCAAAAAAATCTACAGATAAAACTAGAGATCTCACATCCAAAGTTGTCTCCAAGAGTCTGATAGATCATCTAGCTGAGACGTTGACAAACAAAAAAAAGTGCTGGGAGGAACGCATACAAATACTCTGCCCACTGGCAATAGCTTGGGTAGCATTCAAACCCATCTTTTTCCACCCACTGTACCCCTCCAGGCCTGCCTTATGCAAATCAGTAATGATCCTCCTCACCTAGGGAGCACCCAATCCCAAACTGCCAGGTGAGGTCCTCTACCCTGAATGGCTAGGTAAGGCCCTCAAGAACAGAAACCAAGCAACCCTAGACCATTTTCATCTGCATTAGGCTTTGTCAGTGAGGTAAACCTTGGGTCATGTGGCATTGTGAGCAAGGAACTTACGTCTGTGGAGCCTCCAGGCCACTTAGGGGGTGATTCCAACTTTGGCGGGCGGCGGAGGCCGCCCGCCAAAGTTCCCCCAACAGAATACCGCTACGCGGTCAGAAGACCGCCGCGGTTATTCTGTGTTTCCCGCTGGGCTGGTGGGCGACCGCCAGAAGGCCGCCCGCCAGCCCAGCGGGAAACCCCTTCCCACGAGGAAGCCGGCTCCGAATGGAGCCGGCGGAGTGGGAAGGGTGCGACGGGTGCAGTAGCACCCGTCGCGATTTTCAGTGTCTGCTAAAATCTTTCAGGGGCCCTCTTATGGGGGCCCCTGCAGTGCCCATGCCATTGGCATGGGCACTGCAGGGGCCCCACGACACCCCTCACCGCCATCCTGTTCCTGGCGGTCAAAACCGCCAGGAACAGGATGGCGGTGAGGGGGTCGCTGCGCCGCCATGGAGGATTCCTCAGGGCAGCGGAAAACCGGCGGGAGACCGCCGGTTTTCCGTTTCTGACCGCGGCGGTACCGCCACGGTCAGAATGCCCTTGGGAGCACCGCCAGCCTGTTGGCGGTGCTCCCGCGGTCGTTGACCCTGGCGGTCAATGACCGCTAGGGTCAGAATGACCCCCTTAGTGTGTTACATCAAATAGGCAAATAGTGATGAGGTATGCTTACAGATCATCTTAAATCATTCTGGATAGCATTAAACCCAAGTTTTTTTTAATCCAATGTGCCACTTCTGTTACCTTCTGGAGGGGGCCTGGTCTTGCAGTTCAGGATGGACTATTCCCAGTGAGAGCAGCCTCAGTACTGACAGCAAAGATTCTGCCCATTGAGTAAAGGTTTCCTTTTTTACACAAAGCTCTGCTTACCGTATCATTAACAAATGAATAGTAAAAAATAGTTTATTAACTAACCCTATTCTGGTCAATACAGCACCTTCGTGTACAGACGTCTAACAATGAATTACAAAGAATAACCCGCACAAAAGACCCTAGTGTACACAGTACTATTCAAAAGATAAATATTGTGCACTACAATTTCATCATGATATAACCAAATCATGAGAATTCAAATATTTTAATAGTATTCCATCCATTGTGGCTTACACAAGGACTGATTTAACACTACACAAAGTTATACACTAGACAGTACAATGGTATTTCTGGTCACCAGATGGCAAAGGACCTATCTACAGATTTAAGTGCAGAACTCAGGAAATGTGTCTAAACAGTTCGCAAATATCAGCACCAATATCATTCAGTCACCCTAATGTCAGTGCTCATATCAAGTACAGAAAAACTATAGTGCTGGCTCACATCCTAACAAAAATGCTTTTAGCGATGTTTGAAATGTAAACCCTTTTGCCATGGTCAAAATAGGATGGAATTTGTATTGCATTAGGGAAGAAAGAAGATCCTAAATCAACAGATAAACTGTGAAACACCTTATGTGGTGTATGTATTCAGGTGCAGATGCTGGTAGAAGTATGTGGGAAGTACAGTTATTAAACTGAAAATTTTGCTTCTTGCAACATCTTCGAGCCATCTCTAAAAGACTTTTCATATGTCATGTCAAGACATATATGGGAGAATCACCATAGGAATAAAAAGGAGATGAGTTATGCTATCCAACACATTACAAAAGCACTAAGGGAGGTGACTGAGATTTGACATTAAGTATATCGGAATCCAAGTGGATTATAATGATGGGGACAGAGGTTCCATGGGGTCTACATGCTGATACAGAGTTACAAGTACATTTGTAATGGCTCATTCACCCCCTTTCACTCCCCACCAATATGAGGCTGTGTAGGAATCTGTATATATATGTTTAACATGGTGATACGCCCCACATATTGGTTTAAACAATTTGGGAGAAAAAAGTATTTCGAGCTTTTTCCATTTAAATTTACTAAGTGGGCAAGTTTTAAATCGTCATCAAACTCTGTTTTTCTATGAAACAAAATGACTCCTTTTGAGTGTCTTTAGCCAGGTACCAAAACGTTGCATAGATGCTAGTTTATTTGTGAATCATGTCTGGGTAAATTATGCATTTTAGATCATGTCTTTCCGCATGGTTGGTAATCATTTCAACTCCTTGAGGCTAAGCACCCATTGCTGCGTGGTATTGCATGCACAGGACACTTTAGGCGTAAGCGTTTCTTTGTAACAACCCTTTTTTAGCCATTAAATTATGCATGGACACTTTGCATGCTGCACTGTACCAAGCACTTTTACATCTCAGTGAGAAGTATAGAGGATGTTTTTTGTGGGGCAGTTTTAAAATGACTAAGTATTAGCGTATGGGCAACAGATATGAATATACAAGGCAGCACATGCTCTACTTTATCTTACAGGTGTGCAATGTTCTGTGTTTACAGTACTTTACTGGTTGAATAGCAATTATATATATATATATATATATATATATATTTTTTTTTAACGATGCACCACAACAAGCACTTTTGCATCTCAGTGATGGATATATAGGATGTTTGCATAGGGCAGCTTTAAAATGACTAAGCATCAGATCAAGGATAACAGACATGAATATGCGAGACAGTACAGGCTCTACCTGTTTTTATAGGTATGCATTATTTTGTTTTCATAGTACTTTATAAGATGAATGCACAGGGTTCGGTAATATAACTCTGCAATACTCTGTAATATTTTGTAATAGGAGCCATAAGGAAACCGAGATGAAATGTAAAATCACACTGGAATTTGGTGACATGTGAAAGTCCAAAAATATGGGTTTATCATTGTCATGCATGTGACACTTTAAAATTGCATTTTGCACACTAGCACATGTCACTTTTAATCCCGTAATACAATCAGTATAGTCATACCCCAGTCAGGGCACTTTTCACCTATCCTGCACGTCACTCTCAAATCCCGTAATGTATTCAGTATAGCTATATTCCAGTGAGATACATCGCTACCTTTTTTAAATACTTCATTAGATGATTGTATTGGGAGTGCCATTATCACTTTTGTAGCACAACAGTGGAATGTGAAAGTTCAACAGTTTTGAGCCAAGTAATAATGACGAAAATGGGTCCAGCTGATTTGTTGAAAGTTAAGAAGAAAAATCACTTTGCACTTATGTTTGAAAGGGGTAGTATTATTGAGAGAGGAGGCAGAACTTGAACTGTGGGGCAATGATTGGGGTGTAGTGGCAGGAATCCCTCACTCACAGGGCAGGGAGCCCACTGCAACACTCAAGAGACCTCCTGCATAGGAGGGGGGGCTCTTTTGTAAACTGACTATTGGCAGCAACACCCCCTACACCTGGTGACAAAGGCATTAAATATCCTGCCAACTCACGACTTGTAATTACTGCTGATTCTCCACGGACACTACGCAGGGCACTCTACTCTGTGCGAAGAACCACGCTCATTGGTCTGAACTGACCGCCCTCCAGCTCCTCACCATATTTGGCACGCTACTACCCCGAGTCCTTCCGGTCTCCTTGTCTTATCCTTTGCCCACCTACAATGAAATCCGTATCGTTCAAGCCACTGTCCGCAGGGGCAAGTGACACCTCAACGCCCTCTAATTCTCCTGACACATCCTTGATAGCCTCCAACAGCTCAAAGCAACGCTCCAAGCACACTTAGTGCAATTTGACAGGGACCTTCAAGTTATGCTAGACACAAAAACCTCCCTTGAGACCCGATTGATACACTATCCCTGGAGGTGAATCTATTGCGAACAGACCATCACAACCTGGTGGACCGGGTGGAGGAAATAGAATCTAACTTTGCTGTGGTGAGGCAGACAGTGCAGGACCTCCCAGACCAACTGAAACATGTGGAAGTTAAAGTTGCTACTCTGCAGCGCAGAGTGGAGGATGCGGAGGGGTGCTCCAGACACAACAACATTCGCTTCTTAGGCTTCCCTGAGTGGGTCGAAGGCCCTTGCGTGGAACTATTCCTTGGAGCCTGACTCTTGAAGACAGTTTTAGAGGACAAGATATCAAAGTTTTTCTCTATCGAGCGGGCATTTTGCACGCCAGGTCAGCCCCCATTGCCTGGCACTCCACCATGACTTTTAATAGCCTGACTGCTCAATTACAGGGACCGAGACCTGCTCCCACTACGGTTCCGTACCAAAGGACCCTGGAAATATGACAACAGCACGATTAGAGCATTCTCATATATCATGGCAGAACAACGACAACGGAACTCTTACATTAGGTTTAAACAAGGTCTCCGCGAGGTGAACCTGAAATACACCCTAATGTTTCCAGCAAAGCTTCGTGTGATTGATGGAGGTAATAGCTGTGTTTTTTGTCTCCCAAAGGACATGTGAACTTGGCTCCATGCCAAGAATCTGGTGGGTACGCCAGCGGAGGCTTTGGAGACCGCGGACTGGCTGACACCCAAATCAAAATGTCACATAAATAGATCTTGCAAGATAAAACTGACCAAAGTAGCAGCGGAACAAGATGAGCAGTCATGGAGGCTTCTCTCCATAGCACAAATCCTTATGTGATCCTACGCTTTAAGCTGTTATCAGATTCCTGCTTGGAAACTGGTGGATCTCTCTCCTCCAGTGCTCAGGCCCACCCAGGGTCGCAGGTCACTCCAGGCTCTCCTGCCCGGCCTGTGAGGAATCCTTCTTTCCTGACAATGGGAGAATGTGGCACGGGAGGGTCTGTGACTAGATGGGACTCATCCTGCCTCGAAGGTAAGATACATGGGGACGAGGGTATCGGATGTTCTGCCTTGCCATTGTATGTGGGTTCACATTATAGCCACTTCCACTCCTCACTTGGCCTGTCTCCCCCGAACTAATCTGAATGGACTTGATTATTTTACAGGCAATTGTTACATACCAGTTAAGTTGTTTATTTGGGGGTGGAATCAAGCTATTAGGCGCTCAGGTCTGGGGAATGAGGGTTGTTCATTCTGACTGTTCCATGAATTATTGTCTGGATTATTCAACATATATATGAGTGTGAGGGAGTGGGTAATAGGGACCAGGAGGATACAGCAGGCAAGACATCAGAAGCCCACATATGGTTTCCATGACTACTACTTTTAACACACTCACATGGAATATTCGTGGTATAGCCAGACCGGCATAGAGGTGTAAAATCTATATGTACCTTAGGTGTCGACATATTCACTTTGCCTGTCCCCAGGAGAACCGTTTCGCTAAACGTGAGTTAAAGTCAATAAACGATGGAGTGGATTAGTCTATAGCATGGGCTACTCCGCTTACACCCAAAGTATCCTTATTTAGGTTGATTAATTATGGTGGAGGGCACCCTAGATATACCCCCCTTCTACTTAGTATCCCTATACGCCCCTAACACTGCTCAAGCTCCCTTCTTAGACAGTATCACCCACTATGTTGCTAACACCACAAGCTCCAAGGTTGTGGGGATGTGATTTTAAGTGTATACAAAAAACGGATTGGGAACGCTCATTACCCAAAGTGCTGGGCACAGCCGGTGTTCCACACAACAAACATTTTCAACAATGGGCCACGGAGCCGGATCTACCGGACATATGGTGATGGGTCACCCGGGCAAGAAAGTACTCGTACTACACACCGGGCCATCAGGTTCAAAAGCATCTAGACTATCTCTTCTGTAACTCTGAATGCTGGCCTCTAATTTTCAATTCTGAATATCTTAGTAGAACTCTTTTAGACTATAATCCACTGAAGGTCTCACTTAAGTGGGGGAGGCCACAAACTACTATACTCTCCTGGCATCTACATACCAAGGCCCTCCAAGACACAGTTTATCAAGATACGTTAGCCACACATATCTCCACCTGTTTCACAGAGAACACAGGTACAGGGAGCACTATAGGGGTGGAGTGGTAGACTATGAAAGTAGTCATGCGAGGGCTTTGCATCTCTACAACATGGGGCATCCGGTCCAAGCTCACTCGCAGTGTGCTGGAGATGGAAAAACGTATTCATTTGCTAGAGGTGATTATAAATCCAGTGGAACGCCCACAACTAGCGACCTTGGTTCACCTCAATTGTCAAGAGCTCAACAGATGGAAAATTTGGACTACAGGCCTTATATAGTCTCCAACACACTGATGGCAACAAACCTGGTTGCACACTAGTGAGGCCATTGAGAACAGAGGTCTTTAAGACCTTAGTGGAAGCCATAAAGGATACTGCAGGAGCCATCAAGACTGCCCAGACAGACATCAATGAGGTATTCACTAAACATTATTAACATTCATATTCCTCTCTTGGAGATCCCCAAGTCCAAACACAAAATTACCTGCAACCGGGATTACTCCCTACATTGTCTCCCCTGCAACTGCAAGAACTACAGCAACCTCTTCAGACAGGGGAAATTACACTAGCAATTCAACAGATGGCACGAGGCAAGACACCAGGCACGGACGGGTTCCCTTTTGAGTACTATGCGACCTTAAGGGCTGCTCATGCCCCTCGCCTACTTGAGGTCTACTGTGAGGCACATCATTACCGTAAACTCCCTGAATTCCTACGTGAGGCTCTAATCATAGTGTTGCTGAAACCTGGTGGGGATCCAATAGAGGTGAGCTCTTACAGGCTGTTGTCAATGCTCAACAATGACTACAAGATCTTAAGTAAAATCCTTGCCAACAGATTACTTTCCATCTTAGACGCTCTTGTCCATTCCAATCAAAACGGCTTTGTCCTGCCAGAGCCACACATTTCAACATCAGGCGGTTATGTCATGTTATAGATACCCTAGACACAGAGACCGACTTTCTGGTGGCAGATGACTTGGATTTCAAGAGGCCATTTTGACACCCTTAGCTGGTCCTATTTACTGCAGGTTCTCCAAGCTTTCGGACTAGGTCCCAATTTCTTAAAGTGGATTAAGCTCCTCTACACTGCTCCGAGAGCACGAGTCTGCACCGGGCAATGAATTTCACACTCCTTCCCCGTAGAATGAGGTACTCACCAGGGCTGTTCCCTATCACCGGTATTGTTTGCCCTGGCCATGGAACCACTGGCTGCTATACTACACTCCAGAGGTCTGGAGTGGGCATCAAAGTGGGACTCCTTTGGCATGTTGTATCACAATATGTGGGTGATGTCCTCATATCTACAGAAACACTCTCCTGCACTACTGCCTCCATACACTCCTTGCACATGTCAGGGACATAGTGGGCCTCTGGGTGAACTGGGGCAAAGCCTGTATATTCCCGCTACGGAAGGTTAAACAAGAGCACTGCTGCCCACTAGAGGGAGGCCACCTCTCCATGGCCTTTGAACCTTCTGATACTTTGGGGTAAACATACCACACGCCCAAGGATCTGCTAGATGGCAATCATGGGAAAGGAGTGGCATCCAGATGTCAGCCCCTGCAATTTAGGATGCCTCTGTCCTTATCATAGATGGGCAGGCTGTCTGTGGCTAAAATGTTGGTCTTTCTTACAATTGATATACTTCTTTACTGCTCTACCAGTGATTCCTCCCAAATCCTTCTTTCACACCCTGCGGAGCCTAGAAGCAGCCCTGGTGCGGGGACCGCCACGTACACGAGTTTCCGTGCTGATCCGGAAGCATCCCTGTTTGGAGGGGGGACTCAGGATTCCTCAACTGTACTTTGCAGCGGCGCAGCTCCAATGGCCTATGCGGTTGCTGGCGGGTGACAAGACTGGTGATAGGAAGTTGATAAAGGCTGACCTGAGAGACATGAATCTCCTGGAATGGCTCTTCCCCATGACTGGGCTGCAAACCGGGCCTACTTATGCATACGGCCACGCTTACTTGGTCACGTTACATTTACCCCAAGCGAACCCCAACCTGGTACGCAACTCAGCTGCCCTTATGGAGTCTGCTGCCCTTGAGAAGATTATTGGAAACTCATGAACCCACCACGTGGAGAGATGCTGGGTTAACTCAACTGGGCGATCTCTACTGGGAGGGCACTTTGCTTCTCTTCCGGGACCTACAGGAACAGTACGATATCAGGGCAAGTTTCTTCCTCTCCCACTCTGCCATTAGGGCAACAATTGCAAATATTTGCCCACCAGGGAAGTCAGACCCCCAGTGCACTTGAGGCTACAATGTATTCTTACTCGTGGCTTGGGCCGCAGAGCCGTTTCGAACCTGTACATAACACTGCAGCATAGCACAGGCAGCCCCTCATCTCAGAGTAAGCTACAGTGGGACGAATGCCTGAACAGAGAACTCACCCTCAAACAATGGACAATGGCTCTAGAGTAGGTTAAACGAGTCTCCCAAAATGCACATTTGAAATATATGCAGTTCAAATATGTACATCAGACTTCTCACACCACACCGTTTAAGCAAAAGGTTTCCTGGGGCACACCCCAGGTGTAATTTTGAATGTGCAACTTTCATACTGATGGTCTGGAATGCCCCCCACTGCTTCACGCCTGGATCCAGGTTAGGGAATTGGTATCCGCATTCAG
This sequence comes from Pleurodeles waltl, assembly GCF_031143425.1. Lineage (NCBI taxonomy): Eukaryota > Metazoa > Chordata > Amphibia > Caudata > Salamandridae > Pleurodeles > Pleurodeles waltl. The sequence continues at coordinate 743,699,610 of NC_090449.1, read as the reverse complement.
AGGTCCAAATCCCTCTGACCCTGCTTATCTGCCTCCTGGGGGTACTACCCTGCACTAAACATAATAAACAATATTTGAAATTCATCGACTAGGCGACTGTTCTCTACAAACACTTGATCACCATGAACCGGGAAGCACCCCACCCCCCTACAACAGATAGCTGGCTTTGAGTAACCCATAAAAGGGCACCAGAAGAGGCTGAAGCCATGACGCGGGATCGGAGATCTCAAGGCGGCACTAATATGGCCACAGTATGGGACGTATATGTCCTTCAACTGCTAAATAAACTACACCCCCCTCAGGATACATAATACTAACAGGGGGACTGCACAATACATGACTCACCTGCTCCTGCCACTTATACTCAATATAGTTTGTGTCTGACCCAATACTTACCTTCTGTCCGTGATCTACGTGACCACATGCTTATGAGGGACTACTTTCTAGTTGAAGATCACAAACTGCACACAAGACGACCCACCCTCCAGATCTGAACACAGACACGCCACATTCAACTACCCAGACAGTCTTTTGTTGTATAGTTGTATTCTTGTTATAACATTGTATTATTGTGTTACATAATATGCATATTGGCTTACCCTGTGTATTACACAGAAACACTGTGATCCTGCACACCCCATGTCTAACTACCCCCTTCAGTGTATCTTGACTTCAATCTTATTCAGATTTATCTGATAAGCTCAGCTGTAGACATTGTTGCCTGTGTCATCACACTGTCTATGTATCAATCCCTTTATGTATGTCAACTGCAATTTATGTAATGCCAAAAAAAGAAATTAAGAAAAACATAAAAACAAAATATAGGCCCTAGCTCTCCCAAGATGGCATTCTTCATTTTCAGGACCCTCCTCATCACATACCCCCAAAGGTGAGTGCAGTGGGCTCTACCTGGATCTCTTACGGAGGTTGTTTTTCATGTGAGGAGGTGCTCGATGATGAAGCAAGTCACCTTGGTTCGTGAGGGTCTTCATTCTTTTTAGAAACATTTCTTGGCCAACCTCGCAGGCACTGACTTCCTACTTGAGGACCTCTATTACACATGTTCCGCATACATCCCCAACTAAGGGCCTGGAACTTTATTGTGTTTATTTTTATGTATATACTGTGAACTAGGCAGATATTTTGTAGCATTTAAGGAAGAGCAAGGAGAAGATTAATACACAAATGCCATACATTTATTAAAGAAAAAGTGTACAATAAAGAAACTGGTATGACATTAATAGTCAAACTGACAAGCCGCATATGATAATAACGATATTAAACAGGAACAGTGAAAATTTGCCTAAATATCCATGACACCAAGGCTTAGAAGTTGTGTTTACAAATAAAGAAGTGGAAACAAGAATACCATAGCTTGCCCTCCAAATCCAATCCTCATATACTCATCCATGATGTGACCGATGATCTCATGAATAACATCAATGAACTTGGTGACGCATATCACCCTAACAATGACATTATCTACAATATCACTATAAATATGAGCTATCTTTCCTTGTTAGGATAAGTATAATTATTTTCTGTATATAAATGATCTGTTCCTAAGTTATTAGTATAAATATTGTGGGGTCCTGAACACTCCATTGGGGCTGCAAGTATGGCTGCTTAGCAGGGACAAGACTTATGGACTGATCAGCTAGCCATATTGGCAATTCAACGGTTTTCCAGTTTTGTGTTATCATCTTAACTTCAATTTAACTGTGTTTTGCCCCAATTTTTTAAGGTGCTTTAAGTACGTTAGACACCTGAAGAACCTAAAAACCTTACTTTTTCTGAAATTTTGAGGGGTTTTGATAATATACTTAATGCACTTTTGTTGTTCTGTGAGGACCTCTTGAATCTGTGTTGGTTGCCTCTGTTTTAGTTAAATTTAACTTCGCTTTACATTTCATATTATATTTGTTTTAATAAGACTGCTTTTAGTGATTACTTCTTAAACATTTTATCAGCTAAGTTCTATTCATGGAAATATAGAAAGCACGCTCTTTATTTGGTCTTTGCACAACATATAATAAGTACTTTCTATCCAAGGCTAAGAACACTGTACACAATATGCTAGTTTTTGTTGCGCGTTCAGGTGACCACTTAACATCTAGACACAGCATTACATCAGGACTGTGCTTCCAATACAGTATGATTTGATTATATAAGTGATGTATTGACCCAGGAGGGGCAGAGGGCATTCCGGTCACAACCATCCTGGGACTAATGTAGTTTGACATGCTGTTTAGCTGGCGCTAATCTACCTCGACCCGAAGGGACTGCCATCTCTACCGTAGGCAGACTCTTGACACTATCCTCAGGTATGGGGCTGGAGTAATCCCTTATGTCGGGCCAGGCAGAAGGGTGCACCAGCTATGCTCTTGAGTAAAGTTTTAGGGTTAGGTAGTAACTTCGAGAACCCTTATTGTATCTATAACCACATTCACCATAGTTGGATTGTTTATCGTCTTTACCATGTTTATAATGCTGATTATTTTGCTTTGTTTCATATGCCTAATTATTGCACATCATTCACTTTATGCTTGATTGCGATTGTTTCAATAAATGTATTGAAAAACTTATCTTGCATCTCTTTGTGACTCACCTGGGTGTGACTGAGTAATACAACAAAAGAATAAGATCTGTTTCCAGGACTTGCCTGGGGAGTCAGAGTGTCATGTTCAGGTTGCCACAATTACCTTCCGCCAGGGTGGTCTGTGAGGAACTGTGAGCTAGCTAGGAACTGTGCCAACAGTTCTTACATTGTGGACAGACTCATTCTCCTACACTCTCAAGTTCTGTTGTCCTAATAATCAGTCCTATTATCCTAGTAGAAACCGCATAACAGTTGCATCCCAACTCAGCTGTGCAAGGACTTTGGCCATGACAGCGGAGTATGGCCGGGTGTGCCAGGACATACACTCCCACATCCTGCAAGCCCAAACCAGGTAGCAGACAGACTTGGGCCATGTACTGTGCACGTTGGCAGCCAGTCCTGGCCTGTGGACATGCTCTACACTCAACCTCCTATACACCCAACCAGGGCTGACCATGTCGTTCAGCCAAGCCCAAGATTCTTCCATGCGCCCAACTCCAGCTGAATCGTGTTTATGCTGATGTGGACACACTACTTGCTCAATACTGTCATTCCTGAACATATTGCTTGCTGCAAGCAAGTGAAACATGCTGGTAAGAAATGGACAAGCATGTCAAAAACAGGCAGGAATTAGTGCAAAAAAACAAAAATTCTCACATGTTATTCCTCGTTCCTAAGGAGAACTCTTGTAACTGCCAGTATTCCACACACTCAAACGTATAACACTTTTGCATCTTACTTCCTGGTCCAAGAATACTGTGCATCAGTCATGTAAGTACGTTTGAAAATACCTGAAATATTGAGGACCATGGCACCACTGTTGGGTGCCATAGTAATGGGAAAGTGCTTTAGATGACAATTAGCAACTACATGCTATACTCTAATTGCTCTCTTTTGTATGTCTGCTTCACATACATCTCCCATATACATATTAACCATTTTTCCTGATGCGGTTCTCATTTTTATCATAGGTCAGTGTTGACATTTACTCAGTTGTGCCATTCCTTTTCTAAAACAATGTTTAAATCTTATGACAACAAGCAGCTATTCAACAGAACAGAGTGATCCTATCTGATGCCTACATTTCCTGTTGCGGCACCAGGAGATTTCTCATACACACTAGAAAGTAGAGAAGGCTCTAGAGAAGACTTTAAACAAAACAAACGTGTTTCCTGGTAGCGATTTCACACTGATGTACACTGAGGCAACACAAATTTCCTAGGAAAGCAACATTCAATTCATGAAACAATGCTTGTAACCATTTACCATTAGTGCCGCCCTGTCAAAAGAGATTATCTCACTGAGAACGCCGTCAATTCTCCTTCTGACAACCGGCAAGTTATTCATTAGCACTTCATTCAAGCATTCCTCAGTAGACCTAAAGATGTCCGTGACCCCTGAACTGGAATTGCTCGAGAATGTGTCATGTAATCCTCCAGGGCAAGATGTGTAGGTCTCTGAATCACTCAGTCTAGAGAGAATTCTGTCCACTATCCTTGCCCTCCTAGAAAAATTTATAACAAATAAGGACTATACTCAAGACATTTCTGCTGAGATCCTGAAAGTGGTGATGGGCCCAAAGAAAGGGAGGGCAACTTCTAACCAGGCCTCACAGCCGCTAAAAAGAAAGGACTCTGAAAAGTTGGGAGCTTTTGACGAGGGAGCACAAATTAGCTCACCTAAAGACTGAAGGCAGATGCTATTCCCCATCCAGCAATAAGAGAACACTTCAGCTTACAAGTTAGCAAACCCCTCCATTAAGGCAACTTTGGATTTCTCTAAGAAGTAGCTGATTGTGGAAAGTCCTACCTACTCGATATAAAACTTTGACTTATGCTCAACAAATGTCACAGTAACTGGCTCTCCAGTGAAAACATTTGGTTCTGGGCCAGAAGCATTTCCCCTTTTTAGGTCTAAAGCCCAGCCTAAAATATATCTGGGTGATATATCGGAGACTGCTCAGCCTAAGGGTAAAGGTAAATCAAAAAACTGGAGTAAGAGTAAGAGAATTAAATGAAGAATTTCAAAAGAAGCTTTAATTTCAAGAAGTGGAGAACATGACACAAAAGCTTGAGTAGTTAAACCAGAGAAATGAGGCCGAGGGGCTCTGCTCTCTAAAAACGGCCCCACCGGCCACCTCCTCTTTTGTCATAAGTGATATCAGTTCAATGAAATCAACTTCTCCCTCATTAGCCTATTCTCGTTTCTCCTCCCTTAATCCAGCAGCTGAACCATTTGGGGAGGCACCCAAAGGGAAGTTAACATCTGCATGGATTGATGGAAAAGTCCATCTTCCTCTACTTTTCCTCTGCAAATATTTCTACATTGGACTTTGTTTTATTATTGGATTCTGACTTGATTTTGAATTGCTCATGTATATAACTTGCTTTGCAGATGTTATGAACTTTAAGTTGATCCAAAGTAGTGATATTTCACTTGTCACTTTGAGTCAAAGGGTCAGGGACAAAAACAAGGGTTTTATTCCAGTCTAAAATTGTTGCAAATTTGATACTGCAAAACAGTGACTCACTTCAATGTAGCAAAATTGATGTGTTCCCTGTTAACCTAGATCATAAAATCCATTATATTCGCTTGATAATTTGGATAACTCTCAGTATGAATGCTTCTCTTTGTCTCTAAACGAGTGCTCAGTGGAAGACCCAACTTTATTATGAGTCTACATAGAGAATAATGATAGATTTGTGACATATCACAGTGCTCTGGGTTCCAGCCCTTCCACTTAACAAAAACGATAATGGATGGAAGGTGCACTAAATGGTACTGGGGTATTGGACCCAGAATCCAAATGTTACAAAAGCAATGAATTAAAAGTGGTCTCCTGGAATGCAGCTAGCATAAAGAATAGCAAAGAGAAAATGCAATTTTTGGATAGCTTGAAAGCCTATATAATCTGCATCCAGGAAACGTGGTGTTCCTCTGATTTTCAGCGTGATGGTCACTTTTCAACCGAGTGTAATGCTATTCCATCTGGGGAAGGACATGCAAAAGGAAAGATTGTTAAACTCAACTAATTAGATTAAATGCAAGAATGAGAGCTTTAAAGATTCTAACAATCTTTTACAAGCAGTAGCTTTATTCCCCAATGAAGGTGGGTGTCTAATGGTCCCCATTTTTACTGCTGAATGCATATATACCCCCTGATGCTACCTAAACAAAATCTTCTGCACACTATCTTTGCCTATATAAATAAGGCCACAGATGAGGATAATGAGCTTCAGGTATTTTTGGTTAGAGACTTAAATTGGAAAGCTATCGGCTTATTTCTTGCCACAGAAAAAAAATTAAGAGCTGCTCATTCCCCCTGTTTCCACCAAATCAAAGAACAGGTAAGAGGGGGCAGACACTCCTTGACCAACTGTGGAAAAACAAATCAATTCTAGATTTCCTTATCGTATCATATTCATCATTCCAATTACCAGGTGATTTCAGAATATTAGAATTTATACACAGTGACCACAAACTTTTGTCTTTTCTCTAGAAGGAACCACAACTCCATTTGGGTTATGGAAACTCAATGGTGCTAATTCAAAATTGAATACAAATTCAGGTAGAACTCAATGCGATCCTAGATAGATCACTGTCCTAAAGACTCTTAGAGAAGGCTGTCAATGATCTTGATACTTGGGAAGCTGACGTATTTTATTTTTTGGATCAAGTTATGAAGCACATTGTAAAAAGTGTTACCCCCGAGGCATACAAGAGGTCCCTAAACACCAATTTCTCTGCTATCCTTCTGCTGAATAAAGAAGTAAATAGACTAATTAGTAAGCAGTTTGTTGTTTTTTCTAAGGAAAGAGATAAGTTATCTGTCACTCCTTAAAAGGAGAAGAAGTCACTAAAAGGAAACTTTAAAAAAGCAAAGTTTAGATCACATAAAAGGAAACTTTAAAAAAGCAAAGTTTAGATCACATTTAAGAGAATAATGTGAGAAACTTCTGTGAAATAGTCACCAGATTGATGTAGAACTAGAGTAAGGTCACACCCCTCCCTAGTTGGAGCAGCTTTATTTTTGCATTAGATGCAGAGAATGTAGGAAATAAATTGATATGTAAAAGTTGCTCTCAACTGTGCTACGTTTAGCTATGATGCTCCTTCAGTGACTCAGCTAGAGTCCTTAAACCTCCGTAAGCGATCTTCTGCGGCAATTAGCTCCAATAAGTGTGGTTATCAGTAGTAAAAAAAAAAAAAAAAAGAAAACCTTTGAGCTAGATTATTATTCCCAGTCTTTAAATTATGCTATGTTAAAGCGTTTGTCCCTTCCTCATGGACCGGAAGTATTACTTTCCCATTTCGCAAAAAGGGCAATCAAAATTTGCTTGCAAACTATCGTCAACTGACCGTATTCGATGCAGTAGGCAAGGTTTTTACTAGATGTCTTTTGACACAGACTAACTCCTGGTTAGAAGATAATAAAATTATCCCCTTAGAGCAGACAGGTGCTTAGGAAAAACCATGGGGCCTTGGATAATATTGCAGCTCTACAATTATTTAATGAAAAATATGTGGCTACTAGAGGCTCCTCAGTATATGCCGTGTTCATCAACTTCTCCAAGGACCTTGATAAAGTGGACAGTCCAACACTGTGGAAGAAGTTGTTTGACCTCGGCATCCCTGGAAAATCTACTGCACTTAATTGTCGCCCTTTCACACTACTACCAGGTGTCAAGTCTTGCTAGCGGTGACCAAGGGTTAAATGACAGACTCCCGATGAAAAGCAGCGTTTCTTTACCGGCTTTGCTGCCTGTATATTTCTGATTTACCCAGTTCTCTCGGAAATCCACCTAGTTTTGGGGGTGGGGGGGGACAGGGGGGGAAGTGTCTAAATAGTCAATTAGGGGTGTTGCAGCAGTACGCTGATGCACAGCAATTCCTTCAAAAGTAAAATCATTTGCTTCCATAATCATGCCAATTACTTATGTTATTTAGAAAGTGGAAGTGGTTCCTTTTTTTGGGGGGTAAATTATATGTAGTAAATTGAACAATAGTGAGATTAAGGTGCAATACCATGCCAAGGGGTTGGGAGCATTTTATAATGCTGTAGGTAGAAGACAGCTATCATCTTCTTTCTATCTATCAGGCAAAAATACCAGCCAAATTACTGTATGCAGTAGAGTTAATTGACGTGTCAAGATGTTTTTTTTTTTAAACGAGACAGAAGGGTTGACATTAAGACTACTAATATCTTGTAAAACCTTAGCACAGTGGCTTTCAAACTTTTTAATGCCACTCCCTCCCACTCCCCCCCCCCAACCCCCCCCAGTGGGGGGAAAAAAGAAAGAAATCATCAGGCCCCCCTCAGAATTTTTCACAATTGTTCTATTAAGTTGGCAATGTTTAAATGCCTGTTACCTTTGAAAAAATGCAATAAATTGTTTGCTGCTTAAAACAAAGCACTGTTATCTGCACAGTGTTTCTTTTGGCCCCTGGGATCACTTGTGGACCCCCCTTAGTTTGAAGACCCCTGCCTTAGAGTCAGCTGCAGCCGTAAGATTGGAATTTGGCATCAAAAGTTCCTACACGCAAGGTCCGGCAGGAATCTTCTGGTGGGCCTACCACCTCCTAAGAACTGAAGGAAAAATCCTAAGGCATCTCATGAGGAAGTAAATGTTTAAAGAGAAAAAAGAAAAATCTCTATTTTTTAGATACTTCAAATTAGCTTTAGATCAATTTGAGCTAGATCAAAGTTTGGTGTCCTCATTATCCGTACTCAATTAAAGGCTTGTCTAAAACAAGCTTTGTCTGTTCTAAGCTTTCACCTAGCAGTAGTGCCAGCAGTAAGAAAGTAAATTATCAAACGACAAAGGATTCCATTACTATCAAAAAAGCGTGACAGTATGGGAGTTGAAATATACCCTTGCTGTTAGATGATCCTGGACCCTCTTGCAATCAAATACTGTGCCATTAAACATAGTAACATCTAATTGGTAGGGGTCATTATCTACATGTAACCTTTGTCTAAAAGGTGTTCAAAATTTGATGCGTGTTTTACTTATGTGACCTGCTTTCCTGCTGCACCGGTGTAAAATGCTAAAGACCGATTAAAGTACTACTACTTTGAGGTTTAGGAGTACAAGCAGGCAGGGCTTATCTTTGTAAATAAGTTCAAACAGTCATTGCAGATTATGAAGAGAAATTACTCAGTACCAAGGCTCTCTCAAAAGCTCAAACCTAGTTTAACAGACTGAATATTTAATTTTGAATATTTAAAATCTTTATTGTTTAGTTAATAAAAACCATAACAATCATCTCATAATACAACGCGTTTAAAAGATAAAACTTCTCTAAAATTCCGTAAATTCCTTGGCCATGAGACCATGCGAGGATCTAAAATCAGTTTCTTAATTCTAGGATGCAAAAAAAGTTCGTGATTAGGTATGCATGCTGGATGGTAGGTTTAAGTCTTTGGTGTGTGCAGTCAAGAATTTGATGAATTTGCATATTGATTGTGCGTCATTAGGATCAAACATTGACATCACCGCTGACCGACAGGTACGAGACCCATTTCTCATAAAAAGCGGTTTTAATAGTTGTCTGCGGGCTTCTTTTAAGGCTGGACAAATGCAAATCAGGTGAACCATATCTTCTTTTGGGCATTTGCATAGCCTGCAGGAAGTCTCTCCTCTATTCTTCCACAATGGTTGATCCGCTCTAGCAGGAGTTGCTCCCAAACGCAGAGTCAGGAAGTGATGCTTGATGTGAAGTGCGAAGGTTTCGGCCAGGTATTGTGATGGGGCCATGGTGGTATAAGTGTGCATTACCAGCCAGGCGTGTGAGGGCTGCGCAAGTTTAGCTTTATCATCTAGAAAAGATTGGGTACTTATTTCCTTTTGTATTGCTCGACACAAAAGGGAATACGACATGTTGGAATCCCATAGGTACTTTGTTTTCGTCTCTTGCAAGGAGTTGTTTAGGTATCTGTTATATACTGAATTAGGATTGCCATTTACTGAACTCCATAGTGCTGCTACTAGCGGGCTGGCAGTGTTTTTACTTATTTTGTACCAGATCTTTATTGTGTGGGCCTTCCTGTCGAGCTGCTGTTGCGTTAGACCAAATTCCAGCCTTATCTGTGCCGGGGAAGCAGAGCGAGGAAGATTTTTATTTGCTGCCTTTCGAGAAGGCTTGCATCTTTCCCGTATTGGGCTGCACTTCCGTATGTGATTGCTGGAAGGAATTTAGCAGACATGACCGTGATTAGTGGTTTATATGATGGGCCCTTTAATCTTTTAGCAAGAGTGCAGAAAGCGAACGCCAAGGCTTTGGACTTCTGTAGAATATATTGGTTTTGCGACACAAAATTGATCTTATGGTCTACTGTAAGTCCAAGATATTTGTAGCTGCAGAACGTATCGAGAGTGATACCGTTCAATTTTATTTTGCTTGCAGGATTCAAAGAGCAGCCTATTGACATTGTTTTTGTCTTTGAAGTATTAACCTCTAGTTTGTTTGTCTTTGCAAATTCGCTCAAGGCAGTAACCAGGCGTTGCAACCCTATTTTTGTGTGGCTTAACAGAACAATGTCATCCGCATACGATAGATGTGTTATAGCCAGACTTCCCATCCTTGGAGAATGTGAGTTGGTTGCATCTAGTTTTACAGAGAGATCTGCCATGAAGAGGTTAAAGCGGTGCGGGGCCAACACGCAGCCTTGCTTAAATCCTATATTTGTTGGTATTCTCCTGGAAACTTTTGAGCCGTCTGTTACCTTGATTCGTACCCAGGTTTTGTCATACAGCGATTCTATACACCTCAAAATGCGTTCTTGCATACCCAAACTCCGTAGTTTGTTCCAGAGAATTGCTCTGTCCACACAATCAAAAGCACTTTTGAAATCCACAAAACATGTGTACATTTTTCTTTAAGCACTTTGCTCGATTGGCTATATCTCCTAGCGCAAGAATGTTAGTCAATGTGCCGTAGCCCTTCCGGAAACCAGTTTGATTCATAGGGACCAAGTTATTTGAATTAGACCAGGAGAGCAGGTCTGCTAGGATTAACGAGGCAAAGTATTTGGCCTCACTGTCAATTAGAGCTATCAGCCTATAGCTAGCTGGGTTTGCCCTGCTGCCTCCTTTGTATATAGGATTAATGATGGATCCTTTCCAACTATCAGGAATGGTACTGTTACGTTCAACTTCAGCATATAATATTGACAGAGTGGCTGACCAGTAATCAGGATCTGCCTTAAATATGGCTTGGGGGAGAACATTAGGGCCGGGAGCTCCGTCCCTGCGGCTCCTTCTGATCTCCTGGGCTACTTTTTTGGCACTGAATCTCATATCACTCTGAGGAAGGTCTATAGGTTTTAGCGAAGCCTTCAGTTGCTGATTTTCTACAGGAGGAGTTGGCTTAAAAAAGATGTCTAACAGGTAATCCACCCATTTATCTTCTGAAATTGAAGTACAGTTTATTACTCTTGCTTTTCGGTCTATTTCATTCACTGACATCCAGAATTCTCTAGTATTAGCCTTTCTTGAGTTGAAAAGTAATTTGATCCAGAACTCATCCTCCTTTTGGGTTCGTATTTGCCATAGCTGTTTTTTATAATTTTTCCGAATGGTTTTTATTTGGGCACATAAAGATTCTGTAGGAGGTTTATCTTTTGTGGATCTGAGTTTACGTCTCAGATCCTTTCTTAATTCTAAGATATTTGGTGGCATAGTTAGTGGCCTCGGGTTGTGATTTGGTGCTTGACGCCTGGCCGAGCCAAGTGATGGTACTAACTGTAGAAAGCTGGCTCACACTTCCCCAGCTGAGAGATCTTGGCATGCTGTTGATTGAAGAAGGGTTTTTATATTTTTGCACAGCTGTGGTAAGGACGACTCCGTCCAGAACAAGCGGTTTAGATTGACAGAGGTAACTGTACCTAATTCATTTATGGCTGGAAGAAAACACAGAGCGTTCCAAGCCAGTTCTGTGTGCTGAAGCGAATGGTCACTGTGAAGAGTAGGTATGATTTTGAATTTTTTAACATGTGCCAGTAGGGGAAGAGAGATGGCAGTATAGTCAATTGTAGTTGCAGATTTTGCACTATGATGAGTAAAGCTGGGTGGGACATCACCTTTCACCCTGCCGTTTAGCACCCTCATACTCAGATGTTCTAAGGCCTCGACCAGTTGTTTGCCCCTTGTATCCAGTTTCATATGTGTTGATGGTAACTGTGGTAGCACTGACCAAATTGCGTTTTCTGCTGCCAATTGCTCGTCTGGTTCTGGAGTATATATCAGGTTGCTGTTGAAGTCACCTGTTACTAAGATGTCCCATGCTGGATTAGCGCACCGTATCTCTTCTACCTTTTGTAGTAACTTCTCGAAGAGAAGTACTTTGCGATGGGGACAGTCATCAAGTAGACGTGGGAGGAGTCATAAAGGAAGAGAGTTGAAGAAGGGAGAGTTGAATCATTTTGGGAAGGAACAGTGCAGGACAAGAGAGGAAATATATAAAGAGTGAGGGTGCTAGGTGGAGGACAACCATATAGATATATATTTATATATATAATGTGAAAGAAAATCGCTAAACAATGAACTAGCAGAGAAAATGGAAGAAAAATTTTGATGGATGAAGTGTAAAGCCTATGAGGTGAAAGAAAAATACTAGAGTGAGAGAAACAGGAGTAAAAGTGGCAGCGAGATGGATGGGGTCCTGCAAGGACACACCTCAAAATAGGTAAAGAGGAACGTTGTCCGAGCTATTTTGGGTCTAATGCTGGACAGGAAATGAGAAGTGCATCGTCAAGAGACTCAATATGAAAATGGAGACAATATGGTACCAAGATATTACATTATCCATTTTCAGACCACTGGGTGAAACCTAAAGTGACAGGCAAGTATTAACCAGAAGTGTCCATGCAGGACTAGCATTTTACAAATATTCCGCAAAATTATAGAATGCTCACAGAAGAGCAAACTAAATGCCCAAGGTGAGCTTTCCAGTGCAAATTGTTTCTGATCAAAATGTAATTCTAAGAAAGTTTCACACTCAAAAAAGAAGGATCGAGCCAATTTGGTTTTCTGGCGCCACTTAATAGTTTATCACTTTAAGGCTCCAGTAGATAAACAAAATACATTGTCTTTTATTCAACACAGGATATGCCTTCATTGACTTTCATCCTCCATTTTATCTTCTCTTCCCAACTGTGAACAAAATACGTATTCTTCTTGTTTTTCATACATGTTTTACTATTTGATAATGTGTGCTCTAGCTGTGATTTCTCTTGTTGAGTTCTATATCTGACAATCTTTCAATACACAGCCTACACCAGAGCCCCTTAAGTCAGTAGGTGGTAATGATTGTTGTATTGCTGCTTGCCCCTGGAATCTTGCCACTGTTCTTAGAATTCTACATGTCATTAGAGCTGCACTTCACCCCATACCTAATAGGGCAAAATGCAGCCTCTGGTAACTAATTACAGACATAATGCCTCTAACTTTCTCTTATTGTGCCTGAAAGACTGCCACAAGGAATTGGGTAAATGTTAATATAAAAGTGCTTTGTTTTCCAGATACTTTGAGTGGTCTATTCCTACATTTTGTTTGTCTCAGTTAACCCCACGGGTGCGGTCTACGGCCTGGAACCATCCTCAGCAGCGGTGGTCATGTGCTGAAGATGACTCGAGGTCATCCTGGCACTCACCCGTTTTGAGTGGCTGGTGCTTCCCCCCCCACCCCCATAGGCCTTCTCGCTACAGGTCTCCATTGGAGGTGGCAGCAGAAATGCATCATTTGCCACCCCACACTCCACCTTCAACAATCTGATGACACTGCACGCATAGCATGCCAATGTCATCAGATGGTGCTAGGGATGTGCTGGAAGCCATTTGCTTCCAGCACATCGAGGAGAGAGGACGTGTGGTGTTAAGTGCTTCTCAATGGTAGGGGGGGGGGGGGGAGGTTAGTGGCCGTACAGACACAGGGGGAAAGGAAAGAGTGTTTCCTTTCCTCCTGTATCTGTATGTAGTGGATTCCTGCTTCACAATTGCAAGTGGGGTTGTGATCGTGGGGCAGGAATCCAATCCACTAGAGTTTTTTTTTCTAGTTGGGAGAGAGGCCCCTTAGGCAAGGGTTGCACTCCTTGGGGGCAATATATGCAATTCATGTTTTGGCCCCCTCTGGGGGATGGGGTGGGGGGGGGGGACGTTGAAGCCCACTAGACACCAGGGATTATATTTGTTATGAAATTGCAAGAAGCAACCCCTTGGGCATGGGTTGTTCCCTTTGGGGGAGGCGTATATACCATCAACCCACCCACCCGCCAGGGCAGATCAGCCATTTTTAGGCCAATCTTCCCCCTGGAGGGAGGAGGGTGGGCGGAAGCTCACAAGACACCAATGAATAGCTTTTTGAAGACTTGCGACCACTGAGGCAAGGGTCACTTATCTTGGAGGGCTATATTTTTTATTCTGCTCTCCTTTGAGGGTAAAAAGCTGTATTTTGGGCCGATCTACCCTCAGGGCAGTGGAGCCCACTAGACACCAGGAATTATGTGGGGGTAGCGACCCTTTGGGCAAGGGTCACTGTTCGGGGAATATTTATTTTTGTATTCCATCTTCCCCGGAGGGCAGATAGGCAGTTTTTTAGGCCGATCTGCCTCTAGGGAGGTGGAATCCCACTAGACACCAGAGAATTAGGTTTGGAAGGGGAGGGACCCCTAGGGTAAGGGTTGCTTCCCTTGGCCATTGCGTCCCCACGGGCAGATCGGATATGTTTAGACCAATATGTCCTCTGTGGAGTGTGTGGGAGGGGGTGTTCAGAAGCCCACTAAACACCAGGGATTGTATTTTGAATGAGTGTGACCCTTGGGGACCAAAATTATTATTATTATTTTTTTAACTCAGCCTCCTCCCCTTCCCCGAACGTAGATTGGACATTTTTAGGCCGATCTGCCCTCAAGGGGAGTGATGGAAGCCCACTATACACCACAGATTTTGGATGGGCTTGCCCCTTGGGCAAAAGTCGCTCTTCTTCGAGCACATATTGTTGCTTTCCGCCCTCCACCTTCAGGGCAGATATTTTTGGCTTGTGGTGTTTTTAGAGTGGATTGGGCTTCAGGGTGGGTGGTAAAACTTGAGTCACCTAGGAATAAAGTTATGTATGTGGTGGGGGATCTGCTTCTGGGTTAAGGTTTGCTTCCATCTGGTGGTGCCCTTTTGTGCCTTTGTGGGGAATATCAGCATCTTTTGATTTTTATTTAATCATTTATATATATGCTTTCATTTTCTTTTTTTTATTGAAGAGCTAATCATTTCCTTTGTCTTAGTGGTGAATCCTGTTAGTGGTACAGTTTTGGCAGACCTGTAGTTTGTAGACTGGTGCCTGGCTGGCAGTGTGTTTAAACTGGTGCCTGGCTGGCAGTGTGTTTAAACTGGTGCCTGGCTGGCGGTGTGTGTAAACTGGTGCCTGGCTGGCGGTGTGTGTAAACTGCCGCCTGGCTGGCAGTGTGAGTAGACTGGCGCTTGGCTGGCAGTGTGAGTGTACTGGCGCTTGGCTGGCAGTGTGAGTGGACTGGCGCTTGGCTGGCAGTGTGAGTGGACTGGCGCTTGGCTGGGGTGTGTGTGTGTGGACTGGCACCTGGCTGAGGGGGGGGGGGGGTGGACTGGCGTGGGGGGGGTGGACTGGCACCAGGGGGGGGGGGGGGAATGGCGGCTGGGGGGGTGGACTGGCACCTGGCTGGCAGTGCGTGTGGACTGGTGCCTGGCTGGAGGTGTGTTTGAAAGGGCATTTGGCTGGCGGTGTGTCTGGTGACTTATTGCTGGTCATGACACAGATTGCCAGCCAATCGCCAGTCAGCACATACCGTCAACTGCCAGGTGCTGTGATTGCTGCATCCGTCCTGTGGCCGTATAAAAGTGATGGGCCCTTGAACAGCACTGTTTGTTGATGTGAGTGTTTTAATGAGCTGGCCCCACGGCTGGCAGTGTAAATGGTTTTGTGTGTGCCAAACATAGAAAGTGTGGTTGGTTGGTGCATTGTCGCAGCTTTACAGCTCACGAGCTGTGAATCATTGGTTCCGTTTTTGAACCTTTCAATTATTAACAGTGCATTTCATTTTTGTGAAATCTCTTGTAATAAAATTTTACATTCTGAACCTTCACTCACCCTTGTGTACTTTCGGAATAGATGACTGTTAAGTAATATATGTCTTTTCTATCTTTCTCTGCCAGGGTGTACATTGTCTCTAGGAAAAATCTACCAACTCTAGATATTTTTGTAAACTAGACACTAAGGAGTAATCAAGGGTGACTCACATGGATCCCTCCAAGTACTGGAATCTGCTGGGAGCCTCAAACTTCCTTTCATCAGGAGTTCGCACCTATCTCCTGATAAAAATGGTACCTCACCTGTGTGGGTGGGCCTACTGCCCTGCTAAATGGTGGGGTTGAAGATAAAACATAGCAACCAAAGGTGTAGCTGCAGTTTCTGGGTCTGGACTTGGCTGCCACCCCGGGAAAAAAACCTAACCCAGGCATTTCTGAAAACTAGACACCCAGAGGAGTACAGGGCGGTGTGTGTCTCATGGATCCCACAAAGAGTTCTTACCCACAATTCCCCACAAACCTCACAATTTGACTAAAATTGCACACTTTGCTTGCATTTCTGTGATGTTTTCTTCCAGGATCAGAAGGAATCCACAAAATTCTTACCACTCAGCTTTCCTACTTGTCCCAATAACAATGTTGGCCCATTTGTGTGGCTGAGCCTAGTGCCCTTAACAGGAACAGCTCAAACTAACATCAATGGGAGTCATCGCAAAGGGACACTCATTGCCTTTGGTTTGATCTGTTCCTGTTGCTGGCACTAGGCCCAGCCACCCAAGGGAGGCAGTATTTTTACTGTGTAAGTAGGAGGATGCTGGATGGAAGGAACTTTGTGAATTCCTGCTGATTCCAGACATTTACGTCAAAGAAAAGCAAGAAAAAAAGTGCAATATTAGACAAAGTTTGAGGTTTGTGAGGGCTTCTGGGTAGGAAAACCTGGTGGAAGCCATACTAGTCACTGCACCCTGGCTTCTCCTAGGTGTCTAGTTCTCAACAATATACAGGTTTGCTATATTTCCCTAGGTGCCGGCTGAGCTAGGACCCAAAACCCACAGATAGTACATTGCAAAAAAAAATAGTCTGTTTTCAGTGGAAAATGTGATGTGTCTATGTTGCGTTTTGGGGCTTTTTCTGAACACGGGCACTAAGCCTACCCATACAAGTGTTATTATCAATTGTATTCTCTGCATTTGTTCCTTCCGAATATAAACCGGTGTGTAAGAAAGAAGACATTTTGAGAAATGCCCTGTAATTCACATGCTAGTATAGGTACCCACAAACTCAGATGTGCAAATTACCACTGCTTCTAAGCCCCATATCTTGTGCCCATTTTGGAAATACCTAGGTTTTCTTGATAACTATTTTTCACTCATCATATTTTACCATATGAATTGCTCTATATACAATGAAAAACCCATTACAAGGTGCTGTTCGGTTATTGGCTCTGGGTACCTCGAGTTCTTGGAAGACCCCTATAGATCCCCGCTACCAGAAGGGTCTAGGATATGTAATGGTACATTACTTTTGTATATCAGACATTGCAACAATAATTTACAAATGAAAACAGTCACAAAAGTATTTTTTTTCCTACTAGTTATCTTTGGTTTCTTTGAGAAAACATCGAAGGATCTAGACAAATGACCCCTAGCTCAGTGGTCTTCAAACTTTGTAATGCCGCGCCCCCCCAGTTGAAAAATAAAAATCATTGGGCCCCCCTTCAGAATTTTTCACAATTATTTTAGAAAGATGGCAATGTTTAAATAGGTCTAAACCTATTTAAACATTGCAGTTAAGTACTGTTACCTTTTTAAAACTGCAATAACATGCTTCTGCTTAAAAAAAAGGCATGTTATCTGTATAATATTTCTTTTGGCCAGAGTGTGGCGCCCCCCCTGGGATCACTTGAGGCCCCCCAAGGGGGGCCCGCCCCCCAGTTTGAAGACCTCTGCCCTAGCTGAATTCAGAAATTTGTCTAATTTTGAGAAATGTATAGCTTTTCGAGATCCACCACAGGTTTCATACCCATTTCCGCCATAAACTGGAAGGAGGCTGAACAAAAATAGGACAAATGGCTTATCTGTCTGTAATTGACTAAAATGTGGTACAAAATGTGGTTTTCTGAATCAAGTCTGCCTATTCCTGAAAGCTGGAATGATAGTGATTTTAGCACCACAAACCTTTCGTTGATACCATTTGCAGGTAAAAAAAAATACACTTTCTTCTGCAGCACAATTTTCCCTATTTTTCCCCAAAAAACAAAATGTATCAATCCTTCAGGTAATTTTTCAGTCCCCTCCAGGGAAATCCACAAACCCTGGGTACTTTTATAATGCCCAGGATGTTGGAAAAAGAAAAAGAAAAAAATAAATAAAAAATAAATAAAGAAGAAAAGAGCACTGATTTGCCATGGATCGCTTATGCGGACAAAATGTTATGGTGATTTAACTGTGAACTATCCCAAATAAAGATTTGAGGGTTTTCAATAACTAGCAGTGAAAGGTTTAATATCCTCAATTAAATCTTGGACCAAACGAGACAGAAATGTCTGCAGATTTGAATTCACACTTTTTGGAAGGAGTTTATGTGTATAATTAGTCTGCTTCTATTGGTTGGTTGTGTCTGCCTCCACTGGAACTAAAACTATTTTACATCTGAAATGGTCCGCGAGTAGCCCAGTTGGACAAGGGAAAGAGATGCACAATGTACTACTGCCTCACTTGTCAAACATTAAAAACTTCTCTCTACAGCAAGACACCTTTCTAGACTGCCTAAAAATAGGACAGGTCTTGTTGATATATTTTTTTTAAAACAGCTGATGACCTACATGATCACTACAACTACTGTTCAGTCATGGGTCTCCCATTCTTGGCCGAAATACTATAAAGTTGTTGATAAAAAACACAATCAATTCATAAATGACAACAATTGATTATTTCCAATTAGGGTTTAGAGAAGGCCAAAGCACTAACACAGCCCTCCCATAATTAACAGACACCCTCAGGATCACGGATACAGGAGACTCATGCTTGCTCATATTACTAGACCTTTCAGCAGCTGCAGTCTTTGATATTTTAAATGCTATCAACCATGAGATTTTTATCAGAATGGCATGGACTTGAAGGAATGTTCCACAGTAGTTTAAGTCATATCTGGAGAACAGCTGAAAGGTGATCAAATAGAACATGCACTCTCCAACCCTGTAAACTTTTCCAAAGGAGTATCACAAAGACCACTTATCGCTGCTGCACTGTTTAACATATACCTGGAATTGGTGAGCAACCTACTTAAGTCTGGCATACACTAACAGCATTTTGCAGACGACACCTGACTGTACTTGAAGGTCTCCTTTTTGGATGACATTTTCAGTATGACCATTACTCTTGACAAAATACATTCCAGGATGAACTACTTCTTAGACTGCCATACCATCATCTTTGAGAACGCTGAATCTATAGGCTCCAGCCTAGATGGAAAAGTACATTTCCTTAACCATCTCAGTGTAACAACAAGATTGGAAAATTACCATCTTAAAATCATCGGCGATATCAAACCTTTCTAAATTGTTGAAGACCTAAAGATGGTGATACAGGCTACAGTGCCTAGACGATAGAAATGTCATTCGAGTAGGGATGCCTATTACTCTTCCTGCCCAGATGAAAGCCTCATCACATGCTGCTGTGCATTTCGTCACAGAGACTAGGCCATTTGACCACATCACACCATTCTTGGTGCCCTTAAACTGGCTACTTACTGAAAGGAGAGCTGGGTTTAAAGTCCCATGCCTGGTGTACAAACTCCTTCACTCTTACCGGTTTCACTACCTTTCCAAGAAACTGAAGAGCTGAGAAGAATCACAACAAATGAGGAGCACTAAGCCACTGCTATTTAAAAGAGAAAAAAATCAGAACTCTGAATCAGTCCTTTTCCAGATGTGCTGCAAAAATGTAGAACTCTATTACACCAGAAATCTGAACACTGACATCCTTTCAAAGCCTACCCTTCCAAAGCCTTCATACTGAATAAGTTGTTTCACAGCCACACTGCTCCACAACCCAATCAGTAGGGATGTGAATAGATTAAATCAACACAATTCCCACTTCTTTTGTCCAGAACTCAGACTTGAATTAACTGCACATTACTGGCTACCCCAGTCATCAT
Organism: Pleurodeles waltl; assembly: GCF_031143425.1. NCBI lineage: Eukaryota > Metazoa > Chordata > Amphibia > Caudata > Salamandridae > Pleurodeles > Pleurodeles waltl. Next base: position 743,679,799 of record NC_090449.1, on the reverse strand, counting down.
AGAAAAGGAGGACGTGAAGTCTCCTCTAGGTCGGAGATAGGATCAGTGGGTACACAACTGGCCTTAATTGCATGGAACCCTCCACACATTTTGAGATCCGTATTGAGTTCTATTTCCCCCTTAGTCCACAATATGTGCTCTTAGAGTGGTCCTTATTGGCTGTGTTACTTGTGCATTATGAATATGTTCAACTCCACTTCTGTGGAACTTACTATCAAGAACGGCCCGCACTTGCAAATTTATCTGCTATGGTTGCTTAGCAATTTCACATCACTGCATGGCAGTGGAGGCAGGTAAATTTAGGGGGGGGGGGGGGAACACATGCACACACGCTCATTCTTTCACACAAACACATCCATTCACAGCACTCTATCAAATATTGCAAACATACGTGCACGCAAGCACCAAAAATTAATTTAAAAAAACACACACACTTACCTTCAGCTCTGCCTCGGAGGTCCCAGGAGGGTTGGGACTGCTACCTTAGGTCAGCCAATGAGGGAAGGCAGCAGTCCCAACTTCGTCACAGGATGGGATGGGGTCAGTGAGACTTCTGACCCCACCCCACTCTGTGACGGGGGTGTCACTGAATGACACTCGCCCTGGGCGCTTTGAGGCATAAACCTGAAGCGCCCAGGTCGGTGTCAATGGGTGACGCTGCCCCTCGTCACCGAGGGGGAGGGCCTCGGTACACCTTTGCTGAGCTCAGGAGGTCACGTCCATAGGAGATGTCACCTCCTCAACTCAGCAAATTTGAGCTCAGGCAGTCGGGAGCCTGCACAATTCGCGCATGTCTAGCTCCTGGCTGCCTGACCTGAAGATGAAGAGTCTCTGTCAGGCTGACCTTTGCTCAGCCTCACAGACACTCTTCTTGAGGGGCAAAAGGTGGGGTGGGGGGGGGGGCTTGGCCCCTTTGCCCCAATGGACGGGTTGCGGCTGCTGCATGGAATCAGAGAATGCTGTTAGTGTGTAAGAGGATCATGTAGGCTTGTATCTTCATCCTACAATTGACTATTCTTGCACCAGAAATTTAAGTCTGAAAAAGTCATGACTGACCTGAAACTTAGACCTCTTTGCTGCTGGGTCTGGCTGCATTGGCCAACTCAAGTCATGAACTGATAATCGGAGTGCACTTTCCCCACAGATCAAGCAGGTTTTCTGTGCACTGGTGAATACATAAGGAAATAAATACACATTGTTATTGTAAGAGAGTACGATTTTCTTTGTAACTTAAAAAATGTGAGTTCATCATATCCTGTTTATGTGAGGAACCTTTTGGTATTTTCAGTCTACTTGAATCACATATTCCTTGGTTCCCAGTTAATGAAGACCATTGTGTATTAAATCAAACTTTAATACAAAAAGACTCACTGGCAAGGGGAAAACAAAGCTGAGAATCAAACAATCCTCAAACCTCTTGGGCTTTGGCACATGTGTCAAAGTAGTAAGTAACCCAATGACCCAGCAGGCAAGGGAATTTATTTTAGGCCATTTCAGCCCCACTTGGGGGCAGATCGGCCTATTTTTATTAGGCTAATCTGACCTGGGGGTGGAGGGGTGGGGGGGGGGGCAGAAACCACAAGACACCAGGGATATTTGTTTTTTTTAATACTTGCACATAAGGGGAGCAGCCCCTTGGGCTAGAGCCGCTCCCCAGGGGGGTCAAAATATTGTTAGGCCTTTTCTGCCCCCCCCCCCCCGGGGGCAGATCAGCCTATTATAATTAGGACGATCTGCCCACGGGGGGAAGAAACCTATAGACACCAGGGATATATTTTTGTTTCTGTTTACTTTTGTTTTTTATATATGGGGAGCAACCCCTTAGGCAAGGGTTGTTCCCCTGGGGCGGCAAATTTATTTTAGGACATTTCTGTCCCCCTTGGGGGCAGATTGGCCTATTTTTGTAAGGCCGATCACCACAAGGCACTGAGGATTTTTTTTTATTTTTTGCACCAATTTCACACAAGGGGAGTGACTGCTTAGGCAAGGGGGGGCACATTTATTTTAGGCCATTTCTGCTCCCCTTGGGGGCAGATCAGCCTATTTCTATTAGGCCGATCTGCCCCCGGGGGGAAGAAACCACTTAGGCACCAGGGATTGGTGTGTGTGTGTATATGTGTGTTTTGTTTGGGGGGGCAGCCCCTTCGGCAAGGGTCGCTCCCCATGGGGGCACATTACTGTTGGCCATATATTTTTGGAAGGCCCACCATAGACCAGGGAAGATTTTTTTTTTCAAAAATAAGAGGGTGGGAGTATGGCCATACCCCCATCCCAAATAAATGAGGCCAAAGTTGTTCTGCCCACCAATGGGCAGATGGGGCAATTACCCCTGATCCACACCCCCTTTGAAAGTCTACTAAATAACAGGGAATTAAAAATAAAAATAGTGGGGTGGTGGTTACCAACCAGTATGGGTCTGGTTATGCCCCCACCCCAACTGAAGGGGGGTAACAGTAGCAAGAGGACATTTGATTGTTTTGGTTTTACATTTGGGCCATGAGAGTTTGGCTAACTCTCAAAATCGTCCCACTTGGAATGGTAAAGGCTGCACTTTATGGAATTTGGGACGCTGCCATGTAGAAAAATCCACAAGACCTAGACACATCTGAAAACTAAACATCTGGGAGATTCCAGGGTGGTGTGTTTCACATGCACCCCGCACCATTTTCTTAGCCACAATGCCATGCAAACCTCCAACTTTGCTGGAAATTACACATTTTTCCCACATTTTTGTGATGGAACATTCAGGAAACTGCAGGAATCCACAAAATTCCTACCACTCAGCATTTTCTCATCTATACCGATACAAATTCTGCCCCACTTGTCAGCCTAAAAATGTTTAATTTCAAACTGCCCTTTTGGACCCGCTTTTGTTCCCCCTCAATTTCGACATGTTTTTGGCTCTTCCCTGTCACAAGCACTTGGCCTACCTACACAAATGAGGTATCCTTTTTACTGGGAGACTGAGGGGATGAAATTTGTCCCAGTGCGGTGAGCCCACACAGAAATGTGGGAAAAATTTGATTTTTTTAGCTAAATTTGAGGTTTGCTGAGGAGTCTGTGTAGGAAAACATTGGGGAATCCACACATGTCACACCTTCCTTAACTCCCTCGGGGTATCTAGTTTTCAGAAATGTCTGGGTTTGGTAGGTTTCCCTAGATGGCTGCTGAGCCCAGGACCAAAAACGCAGTGCCCCCATCCCCCCACAAAAGCAGGTAGTTTTGTATTTGATCATTTTGATGTGTCCAAATAGTGTTTTGGGGCATTTCCTTTCCCGGGCAGTAGGCCTGTCCACAAAAGTGAGGTACCATTTTTATCGGGAGACTTGGGAGAACACTGGGTGGAAGGAAATTTGTGGCGCCTCTAAGATTCCAGAACCTTCTGTCACCGAAATGTGAAGAAAAAGTGTTTTTTTGCCCAAATGTTGAGGTTTGCAAAGGATTCTATGTAACAGAACCTGGTGAGAGCTCCACAAGTCAAACCATCTTGGATTCCCCTAGATATCTAGTTTTCAAAAATGCGCAGGTTTGGTAGTTTTCCCTAGGTGCAGGGTGAGCTAGAGGCCAAAATCTACAGCTAGGCACTTTGCAAAAAACACGTCAGATTTCAATGTAAAAACATGATGTGTCCATGTTGCGTTTCCCGTCGCGAGCATTAGGCCTACCCACGCAAGTGAGGTACCATTTTTTAATCGGGAGACTTGGGGGAACACAGAATAGCAGAACAAGTTTTATTGCCCCTTGTCTTTCTCTACATTTTTTCCTTCCAAATGTAAGACAGTGTGTAAAAAAGACATCTATTTGAGAAATGCCCTGTAATTCACATGTTAGTATGGGCACCCCAGAAATCAGAGATGTGCAAATAACCACTGCGTCTCAACATCTTATCTTGTGCCCATTTTGGAAATACAAAGGTTTTCTTGATACCCATTTATCACTTTTTATATTTCAGCAAATTAATTGCTGTATGCCCGGTATACAATGAAAACCCGTTGCAAGGTGCAGCTCCTTTATTGGCTCTGGGTACCTAGAGTTCTTGATGAGCCGACAATCCCTATATAGCCCCGCAACCTGAAGAGTCTAGCAGACATAACTGTATATTGCTTTTGAAAACATGACATTGCAGGTAAAAGTTACAGAGTAAAACGTGGATTAAAATGGCTGTTTTTTTTCACCTCAAATTTCAATATTGTTTTTATTTCAGCTGTTGTTTGCTGTAGGAAGCCCTTGTAGGATCTACACAAATTACCCCTTTTCGGAATTCAGAATTCTGTCTACTTTTCAGATATATTTAGCTTTCTGGGATCCAGCATTGGTTTCACACCCATTTCTGTCACTAACTGGGAGGAGGCTCAAAGGACAAAAAAATAGTAAAACTGGGGTATGTCCCAGTAAAATGCCAAAATTGTGTTGAAAAATGTGGTTTTCTGTTTCAAGTCTGCCTGATTCTGAAAGCTGGGAAGATGGTTATTTTTGCATCTCAAACCCTTTGATGATGCCATTTTCAGAGAAAAACCTCAAGCCTTCTTCTTCAGCCATTTTTCCCATTTTTTTTTTTTTTTAAGAAAATGAAATTGTTCCTGTATTTTGGCTAATTTCTTGGTCTCCTTCAGGGGAACCCACAAACTCTGGGTACCCCTAGAATCCCTAGGATGTTGGAAAAGGACAAAAATTTGGTGTGGATAGGTCATGTGGACAAAAGGTTAAGAGGCCCAAGTGCGAAATGCCCCAAATAGCCAAAAATAGGCTTGGCACAGGAGGGGAAAAGGCCTGGCAGCGAAGGGGTTAAAGGGAGCAGTAATGGTGCTGAAGGAGATACTGGATAGAAAACATAGCTGGAGATCAAACAAGGAAGATAAACAAAGGAGGCAGATTTCAGGGTAAACAGAGGTGAAATTCTAACAAATGGTTGAACAGAGAAACCAGAAAGCCATTTTAACACTCTTAAAACTAAGGGTAAATTTTAAAAGTACATTGTATTTTCATTGATTTAGATTTGGAAGTCAAGCCTTTTTTTGTCCTGATCCCTTTAATTCAGTGGTTCCCAACCTGTGGTCCGGGACCTCTAGGGGTCTGCGAAAACTCTTCAAGGGGTCCGCGACTGCTTACAAAATTATATAATATTAACAGATCAGGTCCCCAGCTTTTAGTAATGGCTCAGTGGGGGGTCTCCGGATTCCAATTATGATTCAGTGGGGGTCCAAGGGTTACAGTAATGATAAAGTGGGAGTCAACACAAGTCAAAAGGTTGGGAACACCACTGCTCTAATTTTCATATATCTGGATTTGCAGGCTTTAGAACTGCACTTCACCACTGCTAAGGAGTGGTAAAGTGCCTGCGCTCCTCCTCTAAAACGTGCTGTACATTGGAATGCCTTATTTGGCCTAGCAAACTCCCCTACATTCCACGGTAAATGGTGGATTATATGCACCTGTGGCATGCAAATTTATAATTATGGGCTGCGGTGTGTATTCACTTTGCTCACATATACAACAAAAATATATTTCTGCCAGAAGCACACCGAGCTCTCGCTAGACTACTTTGTAAATGAACAGCAGTGACAAATGAAAGCGAAAATGTGTTTACCATTTAGGAAAAGCCTTTTTTTAATATATTCATGTAACACCTACCTTGTAAGCCCATAGGGCAGGGTGCTAACATAAAATTGGGCACACTACATATTGGGCTAGTGCACCCTCACAACGAAATGAAACCCAAAACCTATGTGGACAGGGAAGACTTCCCTAAGAGGCCTATGTGGGAATAACGTCTTTATTTCTTTATCCGCTAAGAAAAGGGCTCGGAAAATGCTTTAAAGTTATTTCAGGCTTAGTTTTTAAAATATAGCCTAATGGTGAAATCAGATTTTTATCACTTTCAGAAGAAAAGTACTTAACCCCTTCTGTGCCGGGGACGTAATGGTTACATCCACTGGCACAGTGCTCCTGTGCCGAGGACGTAACCATTACGTCCTCTGCCTGTAGCTCGGAGGGAGTGCTAGCGCTCCCTCCGTGAGCTTCCCTCCCACCACCCCAAGGCCAGGATGGAAGGGGAAGCCCTTCCACCCCCGACCCCCCCAGTGACATCTGATGACATCAGCGAGCAATCGCACGCCGACCTCATCAGAGGCCACCTCCCTATGCGATCAGAAGAGAAATGCAAAGCATTTCTCTTCCAATCATGTGATGGGGCCTGAGAGGCTTCAAAGGGAAGGAAAGGAATTTCCTTCCCTTTGAAGTCTCTCAGAGCATTTCAGAAGCCGGATCGTCAAGCGATCCGGATTCTGAAATGCCCACTAGACACCAGGGATTTATATTCTAAATAGAAAATGGCATAAGGGGAGCGACCCCTTGGGTAAAGGGTCGCTCCCCAGGGGGGGCAATTTTTTTCAAGGCCTTTTCGGGCAGATCGGCCTATTGTTATTAGGCTGATCTGCCCCCAGGGGGGTAGAAACCTCTAGGTGTCAGGGATCATTTTTTTTTTTATTATTATTTTTTTTTGTATTAGAGGTGGGGAGCGACCGGGGGTGGGGGGGAGAGGTATGTTATTTTAGGCCATTTCTGCCCCCTCCGGGGTAGAACGGCCTATTGTTATTAGGCCGATCTGCCCCCAGGAGGGGCAGAAACCTCTAGGCCAGTGGTTCCCAACCTTTTGACTCCTGAGGACCCCCAATGAATCATTACTGGAAGCCGGGGACCCCCAGCAATTTGTACGATTTAATTTTCAAACATTAAAACAGTAATTCGCAAAAAATATAACAAGTACACACCAAACAAATACTCAAATTCCTAAAGATAAAATTCTTTTATATTGAAAAAATATGCAAAAATCGAAACATTTTATTGGGAAGGTTGACGCTGCATCTCGGCAACTACCTTTTCAATGTTTGGTTTTATTTAGGAAAGGTGAATCCTCAGGTCAGATTCTACATTTCCGGAGCGATTTCTGTTTTTATTTTTTTAGGTATGCAAGATCTAAAATAGCTTTTTCACATAAATAAGTGAAGGGGAAAGGAAGTAAACCATAAGAGCCTCTCATCCCTCCTTAGCCTCTCTGTCACATGTACTTCATTTGTTTTATAGCACCTCTCATACCACTGTAGGGTGTCAGGGCACTTTACAGGGGACTACAAGATGTAGGATTCACATGTCATCCACACTGGTAGGCATTTTCTAAGAGTGCTTGGTCCGGAGAAGCACAAACTTAGGATTCAGAACACAGCACAGTGCTTAATTTGTAACTAAAAACGTGCCGGTGCCCAAAGCCCTCCTCTTTAACACGTGGCTGCTGCAATTAAATTTGGATACACGGAATACAGAGGCAGCATAATCCTAAACCATCTCGGGCCTCTTCAATCCATATAAAGCCACTCCCTGCCACTTCAGCTCACTCTAGCAGCTTTCTACTTTCTCCCTTTGTGATGCTTTTTCATTTTTCACTTCCTCCGTCTTTCCCATATGTCTTTTGCTCACAGCAAATGCTTGAGGCAGAAGAATAAGCCCCGGCCCTCAAAAATAAGTGCCGGTGCTCAGCACCGGAAACAACATGCACAAATTAAGCACTGCGTTAGCAATAAGAATGTATTTCTACACAAGCAAACCTTTTTAGCAGCATAAGGCAAATGAAAGACTAGGAAAAAAACAACTTTCTAATTTGTACCATGCGGTTTGCATGCAGCTCTTTAATGGCTGTTCACAGCTCACTGTGCTAGATTATGATTATGAACTGCACAGTAACAAAAGAATCTCTGTGACAAAAGCAGTTACCCACTGTGCCATGCACATAAAATACTGTTTTTTGTATGATACACATTCTTTGAAGCAGGCATATTAACCATCTGCGCTACCTTTGAGTCAAAACTGCACTGCATAAAACTCCCACCTCTCTCCAGCAGATACATTAATCACTTGAGTTAGCTTGGCGCTTTTATTTTTGCAGTACAAGGAGCTTTTCAGTGCATTCAAAACTGCTCAACAAAGGAAGTAATAAATATGAAAACACTCACGCACGTGTTTGTCAGAGGCCCCAGCTGGAGAAGTGCCTTCCTCCCAGCCCAGGCCTGCGGACCCCCTGGGAAAGTGTCAGGGACCCCTGGGAGTCCGCGGACCACAGGTTGGGAACCACTGCTGTAGGCGCCAGGAATCGTTTTTTTTTTATTTTTTTTATTTTTAGAGGTGGGGAGCAACCCCTTAGGCAGGGGTCGCTCCCCTGGGGGGCAAATTGTATTGAGACTATTTCAATTTTTGTTAGGTCAATCTGCCCCCAAAGGGGAAAGTCTACTAGATGGCAGGGAATTAAAAAATGTGGTATCAAGAAAAGTGTTTTTTGGGCCAATTTTTGAGGTTTGCAAAGGATTCTGGGTAACAGAACCTGGTCAGAGCCCCACAAGTCACCCCATCTTGGATTCCCCTGGGTGTCTAGTTTTCAAAAATGTGCAAGTTTGCTAGGTTTCCATAGATGCTGCCTGAGCTGGTGGCCTGAACTAGAGGCCAAAATCTACAGCTAGGCACTTTGCAAAGAACATGTCAAATTTCAATGTAAAAATGTGATGTGTCCATTTTGTGTTGCCTGTCGCAAGCATTAGGCCTACCCACGCAAGTGAGGTACCATTTTTATCGGGAGACTTAGGGGAACCAAGTCAGATTTGAGTCAGAAATGCTGGTGTGAATCGGGCCTTGTGCATTTGTTTTTCCAATAGTCTAAAGATTCACACAATTTATGCCTTAAGAATGCGATTTAACACTATGAATAACAGTTTTGGAAACATGGTTATTAAAATGAGTGTACCAGTTTAAAATAAGTTTTAAAAAGTATTGCTGATTTAAGTCCGATACATTATGTCGGTATCGGAGCGCTATCACATTCAGTTTCAATGGCTTCATAATATTTTCATAGTAAATCTTATTTTTTTGTTTCATCTTCCAAATAATCTATTCGGAATTCACTTGAACCTGGGTTGACTGTTTTTCTTTTTTTTAACCCAAGAATGTGTTTGATAGAAAGGCTCACAACAGAAGTCGAAGCACATGCTTTGTCCCTTTGCTCCACGCACTGCAGTCCCCAATGTTTATTTTTCTATGAAAAATAGACCACATTTAAGTCTAATAATAATAATGTACACAGAAAATAATAACGCTACTATTATGTATACTTTTTTTTAGAGGCCTAATTCATATGCACGGTTTTGTCAGTGAGAACCTTTTCATTGCTTGAGTGAAGAATGAGGGTCCCCTAGGTTGCGAGAGGAAGTTCAGACTAAAGCCAAGCTGGACTCGGTCACTCCAAAATAAATGTTCCTTCTACCTTGATGCCAAATCGCCATATATTGCTACTGTCTCAAGTAATTCTAAAATCATTTGGACTTTCAAAATCTTGTTTTCTTAGGCATTTCGCAAATCCAAGTGAAAGATTTTCTTGTTAAGGCTCTGAAGCCGCATTATAAACCCAATGTAAAAATAAAAAGCTTTTAAAATGCTTTGGGGTCTAGCCTAGATACCAAAACTAGACTGCATCACATTTAATATATCGCAGTACATCTTATTGTAAAGTAGACAATGCAAATCAATATGATTTTGTAGATAAATGAATGTAGGCTGTTAAATACAAACATGTGGTTAATTACTTAAAACACTAGTTTATACACTTTAGCAAATGTATTTTTTTCTAATCCTTGCTTCCAGTGCCTACACTTATTTCCAAAAATATGAAACAATTACTGAAATATGTATGTTCAGTGGAGACTAATTTGCCTGAAGAAAAAAAAAACGTAGGAAAAGCAACCAGAAAGCACGATATTTTAAAAAATAAATAAAAGTAGAACATTGCAGCCATTCAGTTTAAGATATTTGGACTTGATAAGTCTATCAAATTGAGGATAAATGGCAGCAGGATGGCTCAGTAAGTTGACTCTTCATCACTGAAATATGTGGCACTCTGCAAGTGATGTGTTCGAATCCCAGCAAGGCCAATCCAGCCTTTGGTGCTTCCAATGTTGTCAAATTGAATAAAAGTAACACTTTTTATTAACAGAGCTTATAAAAAGTAGGAGAGTGACATAAAATATATTTTACGAGATACCAAATCGTATCTCCTGAATTCTTCCCAAAGTACATTAATTGGCAATGACCGCTAGCCACCAATGCTGGAATTGGAAAACAGATACTAGACCATGAATGATGTAAATGTAGCAATACTACCGACTTCTGTTCTAAGTGAACAGAGGTGACATTGGTTCAAACGCCATTTTACCGCTAGGTCAGGCTTACAAAAACCTAGGTGGGATGGCTTGAAATCTGTTCCCAGGTGGTTACTACCCTGTGGAGTAGATGTCTGAATTTTTAGGGATTCACAAAAAATCTCAAGAGTACTCCAAGAAACCCATGAGAATTGTTTATTAAATTAAGTACTCGTATGTAAGAAAATATATGCATGCAAAATGTCCAATGTTAAACATTCTGCACAAGTATGTGAAACACAAATGATTGTGTTGGCTTATTCCATTAGCTTCAGCTTTCTCTGCATTTAATTAATTTTTCTCATTGAGAAGCCACTGTCCCTTTATTTGTACCTCATTAAATACTAGTTTATTCCCTCAATTTTCTTATTCTTGAAAAGTACTTATTACAGTGGCTTAACAAAGCCCCCGCAGCCCCTGCGGTGCGGGCCCCTCCCCCCCCACCCCGAGCTCCAGGGGGCCCCTCTCAGCAGAGTACCATGGACTGAGAGCTCCGGAGTTTGTCCGGAGGGGGCATCTCCATGTACTTTGCAGGGGGGCCCTCAAGTTTTGCTATGCCACTCACTTTCTACTGCCTCGCACAGCAAATTTTGTGTGCATTTCCAGTGCAACAAACTACTGGCAAAAGGTATGTAAATCACCACAAATTGATGGATTTTGTGGTCACCAAATTATGCAGGTTGATCCACTGACAAATGCCTACAACACCTTTCTCTTAACTCTAATCTTCCAAATATGGCATACCCACCCTACTGACTGAATTAGGATGTGGAATTTATGTTCATAAAGTACTGTTTCTACTAATCATCGATACAGTTATGTGCACAAAAACATTAGTAATACTGCAGAACAGTGAAAAGTTCATATCTGACACGTCATTTCTAGCACAAAACATGCAATGACCAATTACCAGGCAATGACGCATAACATTTGTCAAATTTGTCAGCATGTTATGCAGATTTTTCGTAGTGCATGGTTAGGCAATTACTAGGCTTTTTGGGGACTAGCCTATGCCATCTAGATGTAAACACCTATTAAAACAAACCTTTTGCAGAATGAATGCCAACAGTAACCTGGGTTAGTTTTGTTCGTTGGCGTAGACATCAGCTATAGAGTCTTTATTAAGGTAAAAATTTGAAATCTGCCTAGAAAATTAAACAATATAGAGAAATCTTTTTATTCCTTCCTCTTACAGAAAGTATGATTTAAGTAAGTCGAATTCCACCACCTGGGTACAAGGATGAACTGATCAATAATGCCAGGTTTTCTCTACTTTTGCTCTTCATTCTCACTAGAACTTCACTTATAACCATATGTACTGGCAACAGGTCACAAGTTGCGACCAATTAAAAATTTTACGCACCAATCAATGTACTAATAGGTTGGTTCGTAAAATTCTTAATCGTAGTGGGTTGTAAACTGACCTACCTCATCAAGAATAGAGAGGTAGGTCGCAAATTATGACTCACTACTATTAGAGGCCATCAAAGTGATGGTGGCCTCCTAGGTTCACCCCGCCAGGTCTGTGATTGCTTTTTAATAAAGTAAACGTTTTTTTTCCCTAAATGCAGACTGTTTTTGTAAAAAGGAAACTAGTTTGCGTTCCCATATGTTTGAGAGTTGGTAGTGGTCGCCTTGACCACAGTCTACTTTCCAACAAAGTGTTTTTTTGTAGCTCACAAAGGATAAGGGGTCGCAACAGGATCCTTTACCATTTGCAAACATCTTACCATCCAAACTTGAGGTTTGGGGTGGGGGGGAAGAGTGTGGGGGTCTGGACTTTTTCAGTATTTTACAACTGGATTTCAGTGGCCAAAAATGAATACATTTACTGATTTGGTATTTGGAAGGAATGCCTACAACACACCTACAAGAAATGTGGTTATTAGTTGAGGGAGGTGTAAGCCCCACTCAAGTAATAAATAATGCTCATCAGGGTTAACCCCAAAAGTCCCTAAATAAACCTGTGCATAACCTTCTGATACCTTGGCAAAAAAGCAGTTAGGCTTAACTTAGGTGCACTGTATACATTATTTATGCAGCACTCAAACCGCAATCAAGTTAAAACACAACACAACAAAGATTCCAAACCAATTTCGAAAAATAGTTTATTTTTAATCAATAAAATGCACCAAAACAACAAAAACCATTAAAGCTGGAGTTCTGAGTTTTTACAGTTTTAACTGACAAGAGCACCAAAAAATAAAAAAGCAAAAAGTGTCAATTTTTAAGGCTGTAGGGTCGCCCTAGATGGGAACAAAGTCACATGTTCAGGCCAACATCCATAGAGCATGGGACAGACACAGGTACCAGGTTTGCCCCTTTGAAGATTTCACGAGAGTCTAAAATCCACACAAGGATCTGCAGTGGAGCTTCGCTTTGGCTGTTGACACAAGGAACCCATTATTTGAGCAAGGAGATCAGGTGGCAGGGACGGTTACTGTTCTGCATGAAGAGTTGGTAGATTCTAGAAATTTGCACTGGTGAATGACGTGGACTGTCATCCTCGGCCTGGTTCTTGTAGGTGATGTGAAGAGCACGTCATCACTGGAGGTACACGCAGGTGAGTGTCATGGATGGTCATCAGGAAACACAAGCAGTACACATGGGGATGTAAATAGCCCAACACATCTGGAGTTTCATCTTTAACTCAGGAGGAGTGTCCTCAGACGCCAGCCAAGGATCCAGGACCGGAGGACACCTCTTGGGGATAAGGACAGCAGCAGGGCTCAGACAGGTCCAGCTGGTGCTGGTCAGCTGTGCAGTTGCAGGGAGGCCTCTGGAACCTTGTGGTGTCTCTGTAGCTCAAACAGGTGGTCAGGCAATTGACCTTTGGAGTCACTCCTGGGGAGCCTGGGCTCAAAGCAAGCAGGCTTCCTTGCAGAAGGAAGAAGCTTCCTTCTTCTGACAGCAGAGCAGTCTATCTACAGAATCTTCCACCTGTGAAGGACTACTTTGGTGTGAGGTTCTGTAGATGCCACTTTGATCCAAAATGCAGGCCTGTGGGTGGAGAGTCCATCGTTTGTCTTACCTTACCCTTTTCTTGGGCTTGGTTCCAATCTGTCGAGGGTAACAAAGGGTAGACAGGACTAGGTGTGAACTTCATTTGTCAGTGGGAGGGCAGGCAGCCCTTAGAAGTCGCAAAGGGAGAGGAAAAGCCTTGAGGCTACCCCTTGACTCTCAGGAAGGGTTGAGTACAACCCCCCAGGACTTCCTGCTCAGGAGAGCAACACCCTGCCCCACACCCATGGCCCTTTTGTTCCCATGTCTAAGGAATACACAACACACCACAGGAGTGCCATTCACAGTCATGTGACATTGGCAGAATGGCACAGTTGTTGTAGGCAGAAAAATGGCAACTTTATAAGTGCCATTTTCAGAAAAGTAACTTAAAATTCCACTTTATCACTAAAGTGGATTTTAAATTACAATTAATTTGATTGTAAACACCATGGCTCATATGTACAAAACTTTAATTTTGCATTTCCTAAATAGCGAATCTTAAGAATTCGCTATTTAGGAAATGCAACATGGAATGTACTATAATTGTAATTTCCTAATAGCAATTCCAACAGAGTCACAATCGCTGCTAGGAAAATTGCTATTAAGGAAATGGAAAACCATTTGGTCCTATGGGTCAAGGGCCCAAAGGTACAAATGGTTTTGCATTTCCAAATTTTCTTAATAGGAAATCGCTATTTCGGAAATGCAAAAGTAATCGTACCTATGCGCCTCGGGCCCCCTTTACATCAATAAAAAAAGTGGTGTGCATGTAAAGTGCTCTAATACTGCAAGGACGAGTGCACGCACATGGCACTGCAAAAAGTGCACTTTGGGTGCCTTTTCCCATTTTACAAATGATTACCATCAAATGGGATTCAATGGTAATAGCATTTCCTAAATCCCTATGTCACATTTAGGAAATGTTTTGTAAATTTGCTTAGGAAATCCCCATTTGCGATCTCACATTTTCGTAACGGCAAAATGTGATTTCTACAGGGTGGAAATTGCAATTTGCTACTGCGATTCTTCTTTTGTACATATGGAAAGCCTATTTAGCCTTAGTGGCCCGAAATAGTGATTGGTCAGTTAATAAATGCTAAATGGCTTTGTACATATGGACCCTATCTCTATCCGCTCCCAATCTAAAGTTATCACTTATTAACTGTAATTGGGTGACCCAGTGTTAGTTGCTGGAAAGATAGACTTACAAAATTGTACATCGACTTGAGGACTTTCCCAGAGTTAGGACATGTAAAACTTAAGTACATACGACCTACTTTTTCAATTTCATGCACCCTGTCCTTTATGGTGTACTGCATGGGTGAGATATAAGCAGTAAAAAGGAAGGTTTAGGCCAAGCAAAAGGTTTGTTTTGTCAGGTCAAAATGGCTGCTTAAAACTGCACTAAGAGCTGCAGTGACAGGCCTGAGACAGGCTTTACAAGGCTACTTTAGTGGGTGTCACAATGAGTGCTGCTGCCCCCTAGTAGTATTTAATTTACATGCCTTAAATACATGTAGTACCGTATACTACTGAATTTTCAGTACATTAAATGTACCAATTAGGTGCAGGCCAATTTTACAATGTCTTCAAGGAAGAGGGCATACATATTACCACTGGTTAGCAGGGAAAAAGCGTAGAAAGTCCTACCAGACAACAAAAACGGGTCAGGCTAAGGAAGGCAAAAATCTAGGGTGGCACTGCAGAGAGGACCATGTACAAAAACGTCCTACCAAAAGCAGATTTGGTATTGGATGGTAGCCTATTTTAGGAGGTGGTAAAAGTTTATGTTGTCTTAAAATTGTTTTCAAACATAAGAAAAAACACTTTTGAGGTCACAAACACCGAATCAGATCATAACGATGATTAGTATATCTGGTCTGTAGTTCCTACTTGTTTATCTTTCACTGAACGTATTGCTTTTTTTTTTATCGGATTAACCCATTACGCTTTTAAGACTGCACATAATCTTTTCATGAGTGCATCCAACTTCAATTTCAAATAAAGGTTCAACTGTATTGTCACCTCCAGATGGGCTGGTCGTCTTTCAATATTGTCTGGTGAAAAGAGAAGATGTGGCATCCATCAGCATTTTATAAACTCAGCCAACCAACAAGAAAGATTGACCTCAACCTATTCTACTAAAAAGTACATCATATTACACCAAGAATGATCAGACATCACATGCAGTAAATATAGAAGCACAGACGAAAACCAGAGCACACAAGTATTAAAAAGAAAGCAGGCAAAGCCTGTTTAAGTGACACATTCTTCAGTAGAAATTGTTTCCAAGCACTTTATGATAAATGGTATTGTTTTTGATCGCAAAAAAAGTATGGTAGCTCTTCAAGCTGCTACCTATTTCTGTAATATAGATCAAAATACACGGCTCATCTCTGACTGTTTAGTGTTATTTTTAATCGGTCTCTGTCACTGTCCATTTAAAGGAGGAATTCGCTAAGCAGGTGCAATTTTAGACATTCTGTCTGCAAACAATTGAGTACAGTGCTGGAGATTGTGAAATATGTTCCTTTCTAGTACTAAAAGGAACTTAAAAGGAATCTCTGGCGTGCCAGAATTTTGATTTCCTCCTTATATTGTGCAGGGCTCTTGGACAGATGTAAATCGTAAGACATTGAACAAAAGAAGGTGGAAACAGATAATGCCAGAAGACCAGACCGAAAGTGACACAAAGCCTTGACCTCTCCTTCACATTCTCAAATCAAGCAACGCCTCTTCAATCTGTGAAGGTGGATGGATTCTGTTCTAGCCGTGCCATTTTCAAATTATACATCTAGACTTACAGTTTACTGTATTTGTACTGTTGCCATTTTACCTCCACCTTATTGAATGTCTAATTGATTGCGTTTTTTTGTTTTTAATGTAGAGCAAAACAAATAACAGTCAACATTTTTCATAGAAGCCGTTCATTTCATGTCAACGTATGTCTCCTTTATGGGCTCTAAATTATAACCTCTACAGGCCTCCTTAATAAAATTTCTTGAATGTGTTAAGTTTCACATAGGTGCCCAAGAAGAGCAGTGTGCGTGAGTAAACTTTGTTAACCTGGAGTGGCGGGATTTTATTATTGTAAACAACACTTTCAAATAATGAAAATCTGCCTTTGGTCATGTGGATTCCAGCGAAGCCCACAACAGTTGGATGTAAGTGGATCTTCACAAAATAAATTCACCCTGGAGAACTCACTCCTCTGAAAGGAAGAAACAAGTGCCCTTCCGGTGAAGCAAAATTAAGATAATGCGACATCCCCATACTTAATGAGGATGTATGAGAACTCATTCTCCTGTGAAGAAATAAGAAAAAAGTGCAAATACAAATTACTGCATCATTAATTATTCATGAGGAATTGCCTATCTGATAGAAATTCATCATGCATAAGTTTTGTTTACTAGAATGCATCTCTATCATACTGAAGTGGGCTATCATCTCATCTCAGGCTATAGGTGGTTCTACTCAGCCTTACAAATGATCTCCTCTCTATTCCTGATCAAGACTGATGTGCTGCCCTCATACTGCTACAGCTCAGTGTGGCATTTGCTACTGTCTGTTATACACCCTTGATGTACATATTTCATGAGCTAGGCATCCTCAACACTGTGTTCGGTTCTTTCTAAGAGTCAGAATACAAGCTGTTTTTTTCTTTTTTGTTTTTAAATCACCTTACACCCCCCCTTCCCCCCCTGGTCCCAAAACATGTATAGGTGGGGTCCTGAAGGGATCTTTCTTTAGACCACTCTCTTTAATCCCTATACCTCTCCCTAACCCCTTTAACTTGGAAGTACAGGTTCTTATGCACAAGAAACAACCTCTTCTCCTGCGCGTCTGCAGTTTCTATCCGGATGCAAAACAATTGTCCT
This sequence comes from Pleurodeles waltl, assembly GCF_031143425.1. NCBI lineage: Eukaryota > Metazoa > Chordata > Amphibia > Caudata > Salamandridae > Pleurodeles > Pleurodeles waltl. The sequence continues at coordinate 743,662,683 of NC_090449.1, read as the reverse complement.
AAATTAAATGGAAATAAAATGGAGGACCTCATTTTTGATAGACTGGCCTCCATCTGGTCTACAGACTGGAGGACACAGAAGCCTGGCCTAGCCTCTACGGTGTTCTTCTCAGCAAGGAATCAAAGAGTGGTTGTTGGTCAGTCCCCCTCTCTTGTGCAGCGTTTTTGTTTTTGCAGTTATACATAGCTCAAACTCAACTCGAACTTATGGGAGCACTTTACATGAGCCCCAGCTACATTACACAAGGTTGCATTCATTTTTTAGACACAGGCAGATTTAAATGATTTGCCCAAAATCACACGAGGTTGAGTCAATGCTGAGACTCTAATCTTGTTCCCCAGTTTCCAAAGTCAGTAGCTCTGGCAGCAACACCACATTCTCTCCCCAAATCAACAACAGGTCCTCATCCTTTTTGTGCTACTGCAAAATACTTAGATGCAGCCTTTTCTATATGAACTGTCAGACATTTGAAGCACAGGCTTTCTTCATATCTAGATTCAAAATTAGTAATTATTTTCATCTAGAACTACTCAAACTAAATTTACAGTGGCTCAACTTTAAACTCCACAGCGTGGCTTCCGCTTGGGCTCCCTTGCCTGTTCATGTATCTCAGTCTTGTTTGCTCACGTATACTAGGTGCCGGTCGTTTACAAATCCTGCTTTAAAGCAATGTATATCTGTGATAAAGGTCTGCATTAGGTTGTACGCTTTTGCTCAAAAGATTTGTTTTATTGTCCCAGGAGATCTTTGCTCATCTTTGGCTCACATGGTAAGACCTGCAGGAACTAGAAGGCCAGGTCTGGCTACTAATCCTTCTCTTACCTACCAGTCAAGCACAGCAACTCGCTCAAGTTTTAGGCAACACCTCAAAATGTGGCTCTTCTATCTCTGTTCCTGACTTCCTCTAACATCTTTCTATATTTTCTCAGGGCCAAAACGCCATTTTGGTAGCAAACCGCTTTATAAATATTTTTTCTGTTTTCATTGATTCTTAAAACTGTGCTTTGGAATACTCATTGAAATCTAAAACAGATGTCATTGCGAATCTAGACCTGAGTGAAATTCACATTACACCGGCCTCAGATGTGTAATTTGGGGAATTTCTTATTACACCTGTTATGCAAAATTCCCAAAACAATGCCTTACACCACCTCACGTAATTATAAGCCATTTGCACTAACAATTTACTGTGAGAAGTGCAGAAACAATTTACTCTGAACGCAGAAGAACAGCAGAACACGAGTGGCAGTTTAAAATTAAGTCACTGTGACAAAAATTGATGCAAGGACGCATTTAGCACAAAAATTTAGTGCAACGATTGATTTGCCTTTTATGTTAAATATGGGTCATTTTGCAGAATTTTGCCAAAATGTCACATAAAGCTAAATTAAATTACAAACTGTTGCACACCTCTCTCGAATGTCATAAAAGTCAGCCATCTACTTCAAATGTAGTAGTAAAAATGCAGAGGTAGGTGTTCCAAATTTTAGAACTCGGGTTTTGAGTCAGGCCTTAGCATTACCCATATATAAGTGAGTATTAAACGGGTAAAATCGTAAATAAGCAGACATGCAATAATCAAAAAAACAAACAAAAAAAAAACCTTTAAAAATAGAAAAGTTCTTCTTCTGGGAGCCAGCCCGCATACAGTGGCTGCAGTATCCAGTAGCTCAGCTCCACACAGGTATCCTTGCCATGGACCACATGGCTCTTTACCAGCTACACAGCAGGGCACCTCTTAAGGATAGAAACTTTGGACTTGTGAGCAAAATGCTACGCATTAGGTCGGGAAATGGCACAGGACTTGATTGAGATATCACGTTTCAGAGAAAAACATTAGCTACAAAATATGCATTTAGCAGAGTAATGTGTAAGAAGGTCACTCAATTCCACAGACTTGAAAAAAATAAAAAATAAAAAATAAAAAAAAATACCGAGTCTCTCTTTTGGTCGAATCACAATAAACAAGTGTCCACCACTGCCATCTAGTGGGGACCAAGCATACTTTATGGGACATATTTGGACTACAACTTAACATTCTCTTACTGCAATACTTTCCTACAATTAAAAAGGGAATAGTGTGAAGATAAAAGACTCTGAAAATGTAACTAGGAGTGAGCAAATGCGCATAGCGTCGTCTGGCAACTTGCAAGCACTATGAGTTTGATACCTTCTATGCAAGAATGGCCATCCTCGTGAAAATCAGGACTTGCATGATGCTTTTCATCACGAGATCTCAATTTACATTGAGTGTTCACAAGTAGAAATGATCTTGGTCTAATGTTCCTAAAAACTGTCCACTGCCCGGCTTCTGAAAGCCACGTAGCTAATACTGGTAGCTAAGTGCATATGTCACACATACGGTTCTACAGTTCCCGCAATACACTGCTCCTAAAACTACCTCTTCAGAAAAAGAAGGCTATGTCGTCGGCATAGGTGCAAGAAAAATGGAAAACTAATAAAGCTACGGCTCCGCGATACTCGGCATTACGTACAATTGCGCCTGTGTAATATAAACTACGTGCAGGCCTAGATGCAACATATCCTACATTCTTCCGGAAGGTGAGAGTAATTCAATTAGCCGAAGGACAATCATCAAGATAAGGCGTCCTTATTCATTATCTTTACCTGAAGAAAATTCAGTGGACTCCTAATACACAAGTGAGAACTACTTAACATAAACCTCAACTTCTACCTTAGACTTCGACACCTTGAAATGCATTTCTTCCAAACGCGCTTTTGCTAAAGAGAGACCTATAATCATTCAATTTGATGACCAGTACCTAAGGGCTCAATATTTTGTAGATAGTCCATTTTCAAACTAAGTAGTCATAAACCTCCATACACATTGTAGAACCTGGTAAAACCTATGGCAAACAGCTTCGTCTTGCTCCCTAGCAGCTCTTTCTATAAATAGAAAAGAGCCACGGATGCCCATTTTTCACCTAAAAACTAAGCACTACGTTGACACCTCTGAAAAAATAATAACTAAGGCTAAAGAATGCTTCTGCAAAGTAATCGCTACAATGTCTTAATCTGGCACTAGTTATTGGTCAGAGGCAGCGACATTTACTGGGTATTCAGTTTATGGTTCTAGTGGCTAAGCAGCTAATGGCTCAACTTTCAGCTAAAGGAGCAAGACAAAGGCACATTGAGTTATATACAACTATATTTGGCTTAACAGTGTATTTTATGTATGTGACAAGTTAAGTATGCAAAGCAGTAAAAGTGCTTCATGTAATATATAAACAGATTAACATATTTCACAATGATGCGTTCTTTGGGCCTTGGTGAAGACCGAATGATTATTATCAACATAGGGTCTGGTCCCTGCTTAAGCCCTGTATAAGTGACTTAACCACCGATTTTTAAAACTAGCTATTGATAAATTAACTTCTAAAAATGAGAAGTTCCACTCTCTTGCAAGCAATCGAAAATTCACTTCACTATAAGGGAAGAAATGTTATTTCCAAGAGCCCCCTGAAAACCAGCGTATGATTTTCTCAAACCTGAGGTTCTCACCTCTCTTCCCTTTTGCTACTTACAGAATATCGAGTCTACTGCGATGGCCTTTTTAGCATTTTATCAGTACTCCAAATCCCATCCATCAAAAAACATCAGTACTTTTTTTAATTCGCTAAGACACCGTGGGTGTCATAAAAGTAAATGTTTCAAAATTGCTTTTTTTTGTTTGTTTTTTTATTCTAAAGTTCCTTCTAACCCTTACGATTTTCCACTGTCTCTAAGCTACATCAAATCTGACGTTTTTCTTCAACTTGTGAATTCTGGTACTGCGATGACAGTATCTAAATATTGTGTCATGCTCATACTGCATAAAACATAGTGGTTTCGCTCCTTGTCTCCACTATCCGCTGTCCCCTCTCATCTGCTCACCCTTCCTACAAACTACAACGTTTCAGTCCGTGGGCTTTCCCTACGATATAATATGAAATATAAGCTTGCTTTTATCAAACCTTTTCAATCAATGCATGCCCACACTTTGAAATGACTGTAATAGAATAGTGCATTTCAATGATCGAACTAGCTCTTTAATCTTAAATGAATAGCGATAAATTCGTCCTCCTTGTGCTCTAGCTACAATTCCTGCAGCGCGAGTAGTTGGTGAGGGTTAACGGCCTTAATAAGACTCCCTCTTCCAATAAACACCTTTCAGATGTGATCAATAAGTGTTAAAGATGGAACAGAAGCTAGTTCTGAGTTGCTGAGTGCGGTCTAGGGGGATAATGTGCTACATGACCTCAACACCAGGAGTATAACGTCAAATGTCTAAATTTCGAACCACTGAAATGCAATTAAAAAAATACTTCTTAAATGTGGATTAACGCCAGCTATTATTCTGCAGAGGTAGATACTTAACTAGCAACAAAACGCTAACAAATGACATCATACCTTTACGCGTATGCTACTTACTCACTTAAGTTCCATCACGGTACTACTGTTAATGAACATTTATCAGCCATGCAATCAATGCCTTGTTTTTGACAGATAATCGTAGTACACTTGCTGTGTGGTGGTGACCTGGATTACCTTTCCTTGCGTCTGCTCAGCATTTCTTTTTTGTGCCTGTGCTTGTTTCCTGTGTCTTTGAGGAACCTTTGCTTGTATTTGTATTACTTTTAACCTACTTTTTACTATCTATCCAAAACAATGTTACATCCAACAGTTGTTTCCTCATCAGTCACGCTTGGATGGCATTGACCCATGAAGACATTTTTTTCCAGCACCCAGATACCAGAGCACTAATTTCGAGTGGTGTGGTACTGAAGAGGTGATAAACCCAGACTTATAAAAGTTAATAAATAGTGTAGTAACACACCACCAGTACCGTGCAATTACAACTTTATACCCACGGAAGGGGGAATAACCATGCAGCGCTGGTTTCACCAAGCTGAATTCTGCATGGTATTCTCTTTTCCATAGGGAATATCACTGACATTTACCACCTGTTCTAAGAAGGACAAAGAGTGGGGGTTACTGCGAGGCAGGATAAAGAACTGTGAGTAGGGTGGTGTCTTGCAAGGGAGCACTTTAATCAACAGAACAATTCGGCCAGTAAAACTGGATCAGTTGTTCCTGCACCCGTTTATTTAAAAACGGCCACAAATTCACGATTGAGCGGAGCGGAATTCCGTATTGGAATACGGCTAAACACATAATGGGACCTAGATCTTTTAAGCTCAGCCACAGTATGGATGGTGATGATACTCTCAATTACCGATACAAGTTGAGATGGATCATGTCCCCCCTGCCAGTGATTAATTAATAAGCAGCTCATGGTTTAAAGTGAATACTTCAGGCTGAAATTCTACTGTATGGGTATGGTCCTCACATGTGGAGTGAGTCGTTGACTCTCTTCAGTGAGTGTCTTACACCAGTGAGCTAAGTGCAAAACATCAGTTTTATTACTGGCTGCAGACTCTTTTGTTTTAACAAATGTATGCACTGATGTATGAAGTATTTATACTGCGTGAACCTACAGTTTGCCTTGGACACTGTACAGTGTGACGCTGCCTAAGGTACAGTCAACCTGTGATAGAAGGGGTATCCGATTTCTAAGCACAGAAAGTGGACTGCTACTGTATTATAATGCAGTGTTCTTTTAAGAGGTGCCTCTTCAGCTCTGGAGCAAGGTTGGGACAGTCCTGATGCATGCAAGATGTTGCTCCAGATTGTGGGTGCATGCATTAAGATGCCTTGTCCTTTTAAACTATGTCTCCAGTTTGATAGTGTCCTGGCTGCAGGAGTGCAGAGAGCATCCGCCTTACCCCACCCAAGGAGTGAACAGGTCAGCCAAATGGCTTTGAAGATGATGCAGCTGGTTTTGAAGATGGTGTCGTCATGCAAGGGCAGCCATTGGAGTCCCATCAGGTTTGAAGTCTTATTTCTTCAGACCCCTGACGAGGCTTGCTGCTACATGTAGGATGCCCGTATATGTGGGCGGTGTAGGAGGGAGGGTGATATTAACATAGTGGTAAGTAAATGTTTTCACCAACTGAGAAAATATTGCAGCACTTTCTCCTTTTACCATTCTGAATATTTATGACACGAAATAACATTTCAAATCACTTACTGATTACAACAACAATCTGTATTTGGAATTGAAAGCCAAGTAAGATAGACATTTTTATAACACTTAAAATGTTGTGTCCGGCCTGCTTGTATCATTTGGCAAATGATAGAATACTGAACCAAACCAAGTGGACATTATTCGTTGCCAGTGGACAAACATGTTAAGCTTATGGGAGCAAACCTTATCTGATAAACCCTTAGCAGACAATATCATAATATAAAAAAACACATACTTTACAGCTAAGGCCATAAAATATTAATTTCCAAATTAAGTTACAAATAGACTTTTCTATAGCGGAAGCCTAATAGCAGAACATCCATGCCAGCACGTCCGTTTTGTTTTAAAAAAACTCCTAAAATAGGCACCCAACAAATTCAACTTTCTCCTGTTTATCTGCAGGTGAAAGAAGAGGGTATCACATATGGGCCCTTCAAATCATAAAACAGTACTTTTCTCTATAGTTCTTTTAACTTTTCGTATGGGTATCACTCCATTTATTATTCTGTTGGGTTACTGTAACAAGAGCATCATGAAAACATGTTGTGGAACCTCGGATTGCATGCCAGTAGTTTTCTGCCATTAACATTTTAAGATCCCCCTTCAATAATCTCTTCGACTAAGGTGATCCTAAAGATGGTACGGCTGGAAGGAGGGACAAAAGTCATTTAACAGCTGTTTTGCACATCTTGAATTCTCTAAGGTCTGACCTGTATATTTGAGTATTGTGGTTGAAAACGTTTTCCTTAATCTAAATAAAAATGTATTAATATGCCTTGCAAAAAACGGACTCATTTTGCTACATTCTACAAATAAAGTCATAAATGCTGCATTGTAGACTTTCAGAATAGACAGACATACAGAATCACAAACTCCCTCATATTTACTCAAATATATCAGTCTTTAATGTTATTCACAGACTGCGTTCATGGGTTTCTGCATACTATGCCTTCCCTTTTACTGAACGTTATCACGTCTGCTTAACAGTAAGCATATAAGTTACATATTTCCCATATATACAATAAATGCTAGGATTTTTGTCCTCTCAGGATGGATTTCAGTGTTTAAATGTGTTTTTCAGAAAAATGATGCATAAACCTTTCTAGAAACGCAGTTTAATTCTCTGCTATTTTACTGCCTGATAATAAAGTTAACGTCTCATGGAAAAAATGATTTCACCATAGGGAAGGCAAAGCCACCGCTCTCATCAAAACAATATTGATATATTTAGAACTTTATTACCATTGCAATATTCTTGTTTATGCCTACTTTTTACTTGGGTGTTGAGACTTATCAAGTCATATTGTACAATGAAAATATATTTCTCTCGATCAAGAGATAATTTCAGAAAAACATCAATTTTGTACAAATATAATAAAATGACATTAAAGAGAATTATACTTTAGCGATGGAGTATTGAACAATTCAAGTTTAAGTGTCCCGATTTAAGAACTGCATGGGCTGCTTTTTGAGAAATGAAAAATAATGAATAACATTTTCTAAAAGGTTTTAAGTTGCCATCTTTCGTAACTATGTCAGAAACCAAAGAGGATAATCACCTTAAAGATATAAATCAAAACATATATCAAAAACAAAATCCCTGCTTATAGTGTGGGTGGTGGGTTCCTAATAATAGTTTCCAGGGTATTCAGCAATACAAGAGTTGCATTGCACAGAATGTTCTGTGCCTCGTGCTCTCCTTACATGGGATATTTTGTAAACACTTAATATCTTTTGAATAATGCATCTAATTGCGTAGCTCACACAATTGTATCAACTTGCTTACGTTATTCCCTCTCATTACTTTAAGAATTCGCTGTTGTTGCTAATGATCTAATAAAGAAATCGAAGTTAAAAACAAACACTCTGTTCCTATGCCACCTAGTACTGCCTTCTTGCTAGTGATGAAATGTCTCTCCATAATATCCTCTTCAGAGGAGTCTCCTAGGGAGTTAGCGCCAGAAATTGAAGGATCGTTCCTTGCCATCAATCTCTAAATCAGGTTCTTCATGTTTAGATGTCCCCCAACACAATGCTGCTAATACGTTTCTTTTGGGTTCAGACTAGTTACGTCTATAGACAAAATTCAGATCACAAAGAGGCAGGTCATAAATTATCTGCCGTTTTTGAGAACACAAACCAAGTCCGTTATTAACTTAATAAAACACCATAACTTAATCAAAATAAATACAGAAATGCAGAGAAAGACGTTAACAGCCTCATTTGTACCGTGTGTAGTTCCAGATTCACATCATATGAGGCAGGGGCAAATAACGCAGGGGAAATTAAAATAGAAGCAATTTGCTCATACGAAGTAGCCCACATAGAACTACTACAAAAGCTGTCCATGTAAATATCTGCAGATTTGTAGCTGGTTAACCACTGATGAAAAACATAAAAACGGTTGATACATTACCACACTAATACATTTTATGAAGCAAACAACCAACAGGATAAACGTGACTTAAGGAGAACTCAACAAGAGAAAACTATCAAGGAACGGTTTTCCACAACATGTAGAAAATACCACTAACAAAACTTCTGTACATATACAGCATGGTGGAACATAACCAGGTACAACCAACTCATGTGTGAGCCACAAGCGTGATCACAGTTTTACCCTAAGTCACTATTTGCGTTTGGTTTACAACTGTTTATGCACTGCAAAGGGTTATGTTACGATAATCACAGATCCTGGTATTGATAATTTTGCATCAAGCTTTTATATGTACAAACACCTGAAACTCTGAACTTATGAACTCTCATGCTGAGCTACCTCTTAGCCACATTTGACTACATGAAGGAAAGAAAGGTACAGTACCACTAAGTCCTGACTTCAAACACACTTTTGCTACGCGGACTGAATACTAAAATCCCAAATTGTCCCTGCTGCTCTGACTGCAAAGAGGTCCTTGAGCATTAACAGCACACTAAGGTCCACACCAAAACACTTCGGCCAGATGTAATTAGAAGACACAAATGTCTCTAAGAACACTACGATTAGTGTGCGTTGTAGAAATCATATAGTTGGGCTTGTATTTCAAAATTAGGTACCAGTCAGAGAACTGCCTTCGACAGGCAGGATGCATCATGTGCTGTGGTTGCCAAGGTGCAACATGTTCTTGGAACAGAGATCAACAGTGCAAATTTACATAAACATGTTTTAGGTAATACCACAGAAAGAAAGGTATGGACAAGTAAGCATAGGACAAGAAGCTTAACTTAAACTTGGTGTTGAAAATGAATTTAAATTTACTTGAGTAAAAGAAGCTGTTCTGACAAACTCTTGTTGCATGAGATTAAGGCAAATTATGTTATTTAAAGGCAACAGCATAGAGCTTAAACCAGAGCCAAATATGGTTCCTCTAAAGAGAACACCAGAAAAATGTATTCCAGATGGATAATGCTTGTGTCATTAAAGGGTTAGGCACACGCGAAATTATAAGGTCCAACACTTCAACAGTTTCAGCTAAACACCCTATAGATATCGAACAGAAATGCCAAGGCTTGGAGGTAGGGTAGCAGCACTCATCAGTGACCCCGCAAAAACCAAACAAAACCTTCTGTATGCTGTTTTTCCATCGCTTATGAAAATTAGATTCATGGCCGTGCCGATACATGATTAGTGGTAAACATGTCATTTATTATGACAAACAACTGTACTTTTTGTAACTCTTCTATCCTCTTGATTTACAGTGTAATTTTTAAAAACAGACCTCGAGGAAAGCAGCTGCTTCCTACTCAGGCTCTGGATCACTTCTGCACCAAGACTCTCTAGACAGCGACTATGATCAACAAAACGAAACAAGAAAGATGATGAGAGAATGAGGGAAGGAGGAAGCACTGGCTGACATTGCCATAGATCGACAAGAGTGAGAATAGACACAGCCAGCTGTCAGATGAAGAGGCCCGTCTCCCTACCAATACGAAAGAGGCAGATTCACATGAATCTGGGACATTGAGGAAGTAGTTGCAAGGAGAACCACTGCCACTGAGTGTCTCCTAGTGCTGCAATTAACACAGTGAGGAGAGAAGGAGCAGCTGCCATATAAGCAGGTTGCAGAGTAGTGATGATCCAGAAAGGGGTCATGTGCGTGGACTCAAAGGAGGAGACTATCAATGTTTTAGATGCTGGTAAATTGTGACAACACAGACCCACACATACAGTGCAGATTCAGCATGGTGACAGGCTGGGCAGGTGGGTCAGAAAGGCTGACACAGAGGCTTTATTTGTAGAAAGTCTGAAAAACAGAAGATTCATGCTGAGATCTTCGTCGTTAATCTCAGGAATGGATGTCACGATTAGAGTGCAGAGAAGCTGCTTGTTGCGACCCAAAAACATCTTGATAGGCCAAAATGAATATGGTTTTTATTGCAGCAAAAAAACATCAGCTCACAATGCAGTTATGCAGTCCCAAGAATTGACCAACAGGAATGCAGTGGTATCTCAAAAAGGTGCCACACAACTCTCCAGAGAGAATCCTAAAGAACTTCAAGTCTTAAGGAAAGAATATAAAGAAGTTCTAAAACAGGAGCTCACTACAGTCTGTCAAAGTCTAAAGAAAGCTTTGACGCCTTTAGGATCAGATGTAGACAAACTATGGCATATTCAAGTGTAGAGAGAAGGAAGTGAAAACAAAATGCCTAGCGGCAACAAAACAGTTAAATAAACTGGCAAACTTTAGCAGACAGATATTTACATTGTATGATAAGTTACAGAATAATGAAAATTGCTCTCAAAGGGACAATGTCAGAATCCACAATATAAAGGTGGAAGCAGAAGGATACAAACTATCAGACTAAGTCAAGCTCCCAATAGCACATATCTTAGACTGAAAAGAGAGAGAGGAAGCATGCATGGAGAGGGTACACAGAGAGGGGCCAAAAATTGCTGTCAAAGAAAAATGACTAAGGGACATTCTGGCAAAGATGTCATCCTTACCACAAAAACATTTCCTACGAGAAGGGAACAGGAGCCAGCCTTCCATTGAAAGCAACATAGTAATCTTGTTGCAAGACATTATGAAAACTACCTAATTGAAGAGAAAGTCCTTTCACCCACTGACAATGGCACTAGCCATTAAAACCTCCAGATTCAGATGGATATTGACCTTTGGTCTACAGTTCCTACTTGATGGAGTAAATCACCACATCACAGAAATACAAGCTGGTCTTGAAGTATTGAGACTATCCCAACCAGATGAAGCCAATCTAAAAAAAAGAAATTGATACAATATAATATGACAAGACAAATTAGAGTGGAAAAAACAAATACAGCACTTGGGGAGGAGGACTAACGTGGCTAGCCGAGACACACACTGATAGTGGGCCTGGGGCCGAGTTACCTGATTCGTAGCTAGTTACAATTTGTAGTCAGCTTTCTTTGAAAGGCAATCTCAAAATGCACAAAAGCAAGACAAAGAGTACTGCCACTAATAACCAGATGGCGTGAACATGCACTTGCTGCCTGGAAGCAGATGGTAAGATGCCAGTGGCCCATGGAACATTGTGAAGCAATCCACAAGATTCATGAGAATATTGTGCTCAATCAGAGTGGATGTTGTGTGCTAAGCTGTTCATCAATAACATTTAAAAAATATTTGGGGAATGGGGGGGGGGGGCAGTTCGTCAGTGGAACTAAAGTATAATGAGCCACAGAAGTTGGGAAACACTCCTGGTGTGTATTCAATAGAACAAAGAAAATTCAAGGTTCTTTCACTTACTTGAAGGGAGTTGAATCCTCTTTCCAAGAGTTCCAGAGTACACACCATTTTAGAAAAAAAGAGGTGGTGGTGTTGCAAGGAGTTTGCTTAAAAAGAGGAGATTCAAATACATTTCTCATCAAGCACAACACAAAAGAAATACATGCTATGGCACCAATGAAAACATGAAGGGTAACAATACTACTGGAATTAATAATTCAGGATCCATTACAGACAAAATGGATGTGCACACCCTAGTTAAGGGATAAATGAAATTAGAGGCAATATTATTACTGTCACCCCTAACTAGGATCAGAATAGGTTTACACAGACTGTGTTGAAGAAGCTCAAAGGGTGCATGTAGGGATTAGTTATCCTAACAAATGACTCATCAAGTTATCTATAGAGACCTAGAAATGTCAGGTATGGAAGTTAGGTCCTTGGGAAATTGACTCAAGGTGCCACAAAGACACTGGCTACATATGAATCAAGCAGCATTGGTGGGGTCATATGTCAAATAATTAGGTTCCAGAAGGGGGACAGACCACAAAGGATTTCTCCTAGTCATAACTAGCAACTCTGCCTGAAAATTTGAACTCTGTAGTCAACATGTGACCTTATGACATAACCCTCCTCACACACCCCTGTACACTTCAATCTGATTTCTCATCTGCTACAGACAAAGCAACATTTGAAGTGTGGCATGATGGACAGTGTAAAACACTGAGTGATCTAATTACAACTAGACAGATTCGACCATTCAACAATTGTAAAAGGACATTTGAGGACTCTCAAAGCAAAATATTTATGCATCAACAGCTGAGACACTGTGCTCCTTTAGCTCAGGTAACGAAAAAGTTGAGACTAGAAAAAAGACAATTTGAAAACATGATAGTTTTTAACAGTAACAAGAAGCCTACAGACTATCTGGTATCTACCTTAGACAGAGCCCCAAACCAAGGCAATGGAAATACATGGCTAGAGGAGACAAAAAGGCTGGGGATTGAATACCAGTGGAAAGGTGGGAGGGTGTACAGATGTATATAACAAGATTCAATAAATTGGTGCACCACCAACAGTCATCACTAAAGGTTATGGTAGGTTGGTACTAGACCTTAGACAACAGTTTCTGGGAAAATCATACCTATGTTGGGGGGGATGTGGGCAGAGGTTGATCTAAAACACACAGTACACCTGCTAGCTTACTGTGGGATACTGTAAAGAAGTGCTAATAGCAATAACACAAATGTTGGGTTTCCCAGTCCCAAATGAACCAGCTTCAGTTGTCTTAGGAATAAGGTCAGCTGAATGTTACTGCAAAATTATTATTGCAGCAGATGTGGGTGAGAAAGGTATACAACAATATGGCTCTAGACGAACTATGCCAGCACCATCTCAACCGTCCTGGTTGCTAATTTACTACGATTTTTACTGTTAAGCCTGCTCTTCAGCAACACGCCGTCAAGCCCTGTGTAGGACCTAGGTGACAGTGTGCCCGGCCGTTGACTCGTCAACAACCACTTTTCTCCCCAAAAAAATTACAAGTCCAATAGTAAACTTTCTACCACAGCAAACCAGGTCCCTATATCGGACCTGCTCTCCATCATGGTCAACCATAACTTTTGACTTTGACCTGGTCTTGTGCGACCAGATAATCAGAGTTGGTGCTTTGTGCTTTTTGTCATTACTTTAAACCTTAAAGTTTAAAAATACATATCTGTGGTACTACTGATTGCATATTTACGGTTTTGGTCTCATTTTATTTAATAAAATATTCTCTAGTTTCCTAAATTGGTTTGGGATTTTTCTTGTGTTGTGTTTTCATTTTGTTAGTGTTTGTGTATGCAAAATTATTTTACATATCGTCTTTACATTAAACCTGACTGCTTTTGTGCCAAGCTCCCAGAGCAGCAGGTTGAGCACAAGTTTACTTAGTGACTTTTGTGGTTCTTCCTGACAAAATTGCGATTATTATCTGAGGTGGGCTATCATCCCTCTCACCTAATGTTGTGCTGTTCACTGAGCTGTGTTGTGTGCACATATTTTAGAGTCAAGGGGGTCTGGCTGGGTTTCCAACTCTAAAATCAATATAGCCAACTGTCATGAAAGGCCTGCTCTTAGTATAAACCGGGAACAAAGTGAGATACAGTAGCTCAGGTAAAATCACAAGAAGGACCATGAGGCAAGTATACAACAGCAATAAGATGAAAATTGTGGGAAGCAAACTTCAGCCGATGTATCTCCTACTATCTTATGGTCCTGTACTCCAGTGACATTTGTTAAACGACGGCTAGTCTCAATTTGCGAAAGGCTGAAGAAACGGGAATTGTAACCTGAGAGGAAGCAGAGCAGCAGTCGACGTCTAGATAGTGGTGCTGGTCAATAGGAACATCGCGCGCACGCGCTCTTCAGTTCGGAACTTCAGAACAGGCCGTCTCTGGGCACGTGCCAGTGTCCGCGCGCTGCTTAGCACTAATAACAGTCTGACAAAATTTGCTGCTGACTTTAATGCGACTAATTAAGTGTTACTGACATAATACTAACACGATAACAACCACTACATACTTTTCTAAAATGCCTAAGGGTTTATGCTGCAATTTGAGAACAAAGATTTATGATGTGCCACTGACTGAAACCAAGCACGCTTGGATTGCTGTTTACCAACCTGAAGATTTCGGTACCAGATCTGTGTAACATGTGTCAGCTCAGTGAAACGTACGCGGCGCTGAACATCATACCAGAGAGCTAATTTACTGTGAAATACGGATAATCGGACATAACAGGGGTCATAAAGCATGATCGATTCTACAGAAAGTTGCTGCTATGCAATACTAAAATGCACCCTTTGTGTTTAATGTACTTAGGCTGGACGTTCAAAACATTATGAACCAGAAAACATTTTTCAGGAGGAATTCATACCTACTCACCATTAAGTGCGCTTTCACAAGACTAAATACGGACAAACAATAACGGTTAAACTACGAAACACGCCGCCTATTGCGTTTCGACTATATGACATTAGACTGACTTTAGTTAAAACAGTTACACAATCAAAACAGCTAAAACAATCAAAACCCCCAAAAATAAACTTTAAAACATTTGTACAAGTTTATGAACCTAGAAATCCTATTAAAAGATTGGTCAAAGTATTCCTGAGTATTTCCACCTCTCTGGCCTCTAGGCTGAATAGAGGGCCATGTCAAAGTGCAAAATGAACACAGGAAAAAACAAATAGAGGAAGAAAATGGAAGCCCTAACCAAACAATCACATTCCTCAGTCGTCACTACTCAACCTTCACTTCTAACTCCTTAATCATATCTCAATCATAATTCTTTTGATCCATCCTCATGCCTCTATAACTATCTTCTCAGCCTCACCGCTCAACCGTCACTCTTCATTCATCATTCCTTGCCACTAACTGATTAGCCCTCTCCCTCATTTCAAGAGTGACCAGTAATATTGACAAAGGATAGTCATCCTTAGTCCTCACCTCAATACTATGTGGGATTAAAACTTCGCTGTTGTCTATTGAAGGCAGTAGAGCAACCATCCTGGGGACAGAAAGGTGGTTACACTTTGAATATCAGAAAAAGCAGACCAAATATGCCTTGATTAAAGGGCCATGGAGGCAATGTGTAGAGAGTTGGCCTGGTCCAGGTTATGTACTCCTTCACAAGTGAAGGTGGTCTTTATCTACATACAGCTGATTTTGCTTATTTACAGTATGGCAACAGGTGCTTCGTATATCGGCAATGGTGGTGTAGACACTCACTGTATGGAAGTTCAAGGAGGATGAGCCACTGCGATTCACTGTGTTCCCACAAATCTGCACATAAGGATTCCCATTAGGAGTGCAGCCATATTGTCACCGACTCTGGCATTGGAAGAGTCTTCAAAAAGTAAGCAGGATGACCAGAGATTTGTAATGTGGAATGTGAGAGTGAGTGAAGCTGGGAGAAGTGGTACAAATACTCCACAGACACATCAGATTGGAGGATACTGTAGGGAAACCAACTAATAGGCAATGAGTACCATTTTATTGGGAGGGAGCCATGCAGACAATTTGCACATTTGAGATTCGCAGGCAGCTTATGAGGGGTCACTGTGAGTGAGAAAAGTAGGTAGTACTGGAAAATATAGAATCTTTAAAGTTTGTAACTTCTGAATGCTCTCTTGGTGTTGGGACGGCTTTAATTTGGTTACAAACAACATGATTAACAGAATTAACACTAGAGAAGTAGAGAGAGGTAGACGACAACAGCCTAAAACGATCTGCCTCGCTCAGTGCTTAATTTGTATTAAAAAGATGCAGGTGCCCAAAGCCCTCTCGTAAACACGCAGCTGCTGCAATTAAATGTGCCAATACTGAATACTGAGGCAGCGTAATCCTGAAGCCATCTCGGGCCTCTTCAATTCCTTTATCGCCACTCCCTGCCCGTTCAGCACACCCTTTCAGCTTTCTACTTTCTCCCTCTGTGAGGCTTTTTCGTTTTTCTCTTCCTCAGCCTTTCCAATACGTGTCTTTTGCTCACAGTAAATGCATGAGACAAAAGAATAAGCACCAGCCCTCAAAAATAAGTGCTGGTGCTCAGTACCAGAAACAGCAAGCACAAATTAAGCACTGGCCTCGCTCCAGGAATCACAGGAGAGTGGAGATCTACACATACTAATAGCAAATAATTCTCTTCCAAATCCAGGGCACATGATTCATATTATAGGCTACAATATTTTCAGATTCAGGGATGTAGAACAGCTGCCAAAGAAAGGTCAGATTAAATGTGCCTCAATGGAGGTGATTTGATTGTCAACTTAAGGCTGTAGGTGGGTGGAGATTTGATATTTGGTAACTAAAAAACCAGGGAGAACGCAGTAATTTCTAATTGTCAGACAAACGTACTTTTTCAGGAAATCCAAGGCACGCAGCTTCTGCGATAATTCTGTGGGAGGCATACAAATCTGGTTTTAGCGGCATGACATGTAAAAAGTGGTACGGTAGAAAGGGCCCAATGCAAAAAATCTGAACCTTGCAAGAGGAAGTACTACTGACTTTGGAGAGAGTCCATTTAAAGAAGAAAATCCCTGAGGCCTCCACTTATTTAGGATAACATTGAAGAGTACTACAGCCTGGTCAAAAACGAGATCAGGGTATTTTACTTGGGCACTTGCGTAATATTGTATTCGATAGACAATAAAGCTGCAAATTGATTGCCTGGCTCAGGCTATTATAAGAAGAAACTAGATTGCTGAGAAATATTAAGGACAGCTCATGGGTCACTCCAAAATTGTGCATGTTTTTGCAGTGTTTTATCATAGATTGTACTACACACCGTCACGATGGTAGAGAAATGGAGGGATTTATAAAGGATATCTCCCTCCTAATGATGGAACACGACGAAAGGGATACTGTGGCTGTAGAGGTGACAGAAGAGGTTGCCACAGTTACCAATAAGTTCTAGTCAGGTAAAAGCAAGGCAGCATGGGGTTTGGGTATAAATGATAATAGTAGTGGCTAGCTTAATAATGTGGAACATGCTGTATATGTTCAGGGTCGAGAAGGGAGTGATGCTGCTCCCAACAAATTTGAGGACAGCAACTGTGATGATCAAACATAGGTGGAGAAATCCTAGGGAATACTGTGCCTTGTACGACCACAAATCCATTTTAAATGTGAATGTCAAGCTTGTGATTGCACTCCTAAGTAACTGACACATACACGAGATTAAGGGGCTAATCCACATGGACTAATTGGGATATATGCAGGACAATCTACCAAAATGAAACTCTAATGACTCCATTATGCCAGTCTCTGAACAGACTGTGATCGAGTCATTGGATGCGGAGGTGGTGTTCAACGGCTTAATAAAGCTGCACACATTCAAGGTTCTGGAAAAGATGAACAATAGTTCTCTGTATCTAGATCAGGCTGTTGCAAAGTTATCCAATTCGAGGGTCAATATGAATGCAGTACTATCAGGTATGTTTCACCCTTAGAAATGAAAGCTTCTACAGTGCCCTCCTATTCCCTTTGCTGTCTGCCCTCTTCTAGGAGCAGTTCACCTTTACATTCAGGAGAGACCCTGTGACCAGCGCGCTCTGTTATGGAAATAGATGACAGAATCTCAATTTATTCAGACGATATTTGTAGGTCTCGTAATAGAGGATGCTGTGCAGCATGGCTTAAGGCCATTGGCAAACCCCAAAAGTCCCAAAGGCAAGCACTCTTGGCTTTGCCAATGCTTGTTTACATGCGGCTAACCCAGTGAACAGAACTAACAGGCTTCTCTTTACCTGTAGGAAAGTTCCTCTTTTGACACAAATCCCTTCCTCCACACACACACTTTTTGCCTGGGTTCTGGAGCAATTTCAACTGATAGTGCAGTGTGTCCCTGCTAAACAGGTCACCAGTGCCAGATTTCTTTCCCTAAAACTGCACAGTAGTTTTCCCCAATTGGCAAACCTTTAGTTGCCACTGTAAGTCCAAAGTAAATGGTACCCCCGGTACCTACGGCATGGGGTACTAAAGGAAGGCCCCTGAGGGCTGCAGCACAGACTGTGCAAAACTCAGAGACTTTCTCACTTAGTGCAGCAGTGCTGCTTTCACAGGCTGCGTGACTTGGTGTAGACCTAAAATGAGAACACAACATGACACACAGCCTGTGTGACATGTCCCCTGCACACTGCATGCAATATATTTAAGTCACCCCTCTCTCCAGTCCTAAAGGCAGGGTGTATTATATTGCACGAGAGGACATGCCTCCATCAGCAGATATGCCCCTGCTATTTCTTTGTCAATTCTTAGACATAGCATGTAAAAAGTGAAGCCATTTTAAGTACATGTGCTGGACACTGGTCATTACGAGTTCGCCAGCTGCATGATGCCTTCACTGACAACAGGGATGATTGGTATCAAACGTCTCATATTAATAAACCCTCACTGCATCCAGTGATGGATTTAATCATACATGCACTCAGAGGGTACCTTAGAGGTGCCCCCTGCCCACCTACCAACTCCTAGTATGGGCAATGTCTGGTCAAAACCAGTACAACCACCTTAAGACAGAGTTCGGGTGCCCTGAGAGCCAATGCTCTACAGGGCTCAGAACATAGGCCTGCTCTGGGTAGACGTGTGACATCATCTCCTGGGCAGGATACACATTCCAGGGCAGGGAGCTTCAAAGGTCTTGCTGCCGTTGAAATGCGACCCAGGCCTCTCCAAATGGTGGAAGAGGCAGACCGCCAGTTCTTGAACCAACTTTTGACGGCAGGAATGGAGGGAAAATTAAGTAAATTATGTATGCCCATTTCATGGCAGTCCCACCCTTAGGGTGGACAAGCTGAAGTGGACACTATATTTTACATTTCTCCATCTTGCACGGAAGGAATTAGGCCAATAGGGTTAAGGTTATGCCCACTTCCCAAAGTAAGTGGTGATAGGAAGGGTGCGGTCACCCTAAAGTTAAATAGCCCATTGGTTACCACCTGACACCCCCTGTAACGCCCATAAATTCACTATTTATGTGGCACCCCTGAACCCTAGAATCACATTCCTGTCAACTTAAGAAGAGCCGGACAATACACAAGTCGCCCAGCAGAGAAGAGTGAAGACACCAACAGACTTGGCCCCAGCCCTACCAACCTGTCTGCAGCCTTCAAAGAACCTGCACCCAGAAGACAACTGTCCTGCAGCCCAGAGACCTCCAAAGTTTAGGGAGAACTGCCTGCCTTCAATAAAGAACAAGGACTCCTTCGGACAGCTGACCCGTCTGAAAGAAACATCTCCAAAGAAGAAAGAAGTCTACCTGAGGAACCGCAAAACAGCTGCCTGGAACAGTGGCGGCCAGCAGCTTTAGGAGTGAGGGGGTCAGTCCGGAAGCGCACACACACACTCGTTCTTTGACACACACGCACGGACGCATGCACATCCATTAACAACACTCATAACATTCAAACATGCATGCACCAAACATTCATTTGAAAAGATCTCACACACACACTTGCGCACTTACCTTGAACCTCGGAGGTCCCAGGAGGGTTGGGACTGCTGCCTTCCCTCATTGGCTGACCTTAGGTCAGCCGATAAGGGAAGGCAGCAATCCCAGCCTCGTCACAGAGTGGGATGGGGTCAGTGAGACTGCTGACCCCACCCCACTCTGTGACGAAGTTTCACTGATTGACACTTGCCCTGGGCGCTTCAGGGCTTACACCTGAAATGCCCAGGTCGAAGTCAATGGGTGACGCTTTCCTCATCACCCAGGGGAGGGCCTCGAGACACCCTTGCTGAGCCGAGGAGGTCACGCCCATAGAAGCTGTGATCTCCTCAGCCCAGCAAAGTTCAGCTCAGGCAGCCAGGAGTCTGCGCAAATCGTGCATGTCTGCTCCTGGCTGCCTGACCTGAACATGAAGAGTGTCTGTCAGGCTGACCATTGTTCAGCCTGACAGACACTCTTCATGAGGGACAAAAGGTGGGGGGCGTGGCCCCTCTGCCCTAAAGGACGGGCCGCGCCTGGCCTGGAACCATCTCTGCACCCGACGCCCTCAGCCCGAGTCCAAGTGGCCCATCAGTCCAGTGAAAGTTTCCCAGTGCTTCTGACCCAGATTCCTTTGTGGGCTGACCCCTTCTGGACTCTACGGCAATGCCTGCAGCCTAAATACGAGGGTTCCCATTGACCGCAACCCGCCTGGATAGCTGCTTCTGATGCCAAAAGAAACCCCTGCACCTGGAGCCCCTGGGCCTTGGGGAGCTAGACAGTTGTTGTCCCTACGACCCCTGGCAACTTAACTTACCTGGGCAGCTCTGGGTTGACCTATCCCAGCCCCTGGCCAGAGCCTGCAGCCTGTTTCCGAAAGTGATCACCTGCATTGGTTAACATTGGGAGCCCAAACCTGTGTTGCCACTCTGCACCCAGCCAACCCTGTGCCGCTGAGGGTGTAAGTTCAGTGCCACCTTGTGCCCCCGCCCCCTTGTACTTACTTCAACCCAAGGAGCTCAACCCCTGACCTCGCTCTATTCGCCTGGGGCAGCGCATCTTCGGTTACCCTCTGTCTCCATAGGATAACATTGGACCCCCACCACTGTGTTGGCACTCTGCACCCGGTCACCCATATGCCGCTGAGGGTGTAACTTTTGTGCTGCCTTGTGGCCCCATCAGTGCTTACCTTACCCCCCAGAGACCAACCTCTGATGTCGCTTTTCCTCACCTGTGAGCAGTGCATCTTTGGTCTCCCCTCAGTCTCCATTGGTTAACATAGGGTACTGACTATGATTTCTATCTCTGCACTTGGCTGCCCCTGTGCCGCTGTGTGTACACTCTTGGTGCTGATCTGAACCTCGCTTAATGTGGTGACCTAAAACCCCAAAGACTGGAACTGTAAGTCGTGTTCTTACCTGCAAAACCACATCTTTGTATCCCTCCATAGGTTAACATTGGAAACTCTGAAAATTGCACTGTCGAGTTTTGAAACTGAGAAGTATTTTTATTTTAAAAACTGCATACCTTATAACGAAGTTCTTTGGTTGAGAGCATACATAAAAGCAAATGTTATTTTTATCAATTGGTCTCGGATTTATTTATTGAATGTCTCATTTACTGCCTCTGTGAGTACAACAAATGCTTAACACGACTCCTTAATGAGCTGCTCGCCCACACTATCACAAATAGATCTCTAGAGCCATCTATTTCTGCCTCTGCACATCTTTGGGGATTCCCTTGACTCTCTGAACAGTGTACTTCATTTTAGTACACTATATAGAGAGCCAGTGTCTTACAACACCCTTAGGAGTATGGCGTGAATTCTGAGATCAGTATCAACCGCCAGAAGTAGGTGCATCTCTCATTAAAACACTTGAGGACCTATACCAAATTACAGGGTTCACTTCCATAATGTAAGACGTGCATGTGTACATCTGAAGATGGTGATAAATAAAGATGTAAATAGTTTACATGAATGTAAATTGGGTAGAATACTGACATTTCAGAAACAACATAGAAGCACCCTTTATCCATCATGGGACAAGTTTCTAAAAGGATTCTGCTCAGTAACATCACTCAGGACCAGGAGTACCAGGTTAAACAAAGTGTTGTAGATGACATAAGAAGAAACAGGCACAGTATTTTTCGCATGTAGCGATGTGAGTTCCATGGGTTCCATCATCACAACCCCTTGTGTTTAAGATTATTCCTCTGTTATGTACTTTACTGACTTGTGTATCTTGAAAGGTGTGCAGTTAATTTGCTCGACGGCTCTCTATACTGGTGAGGATTCGATCTGACACCATGTAATTGTCTTCCTAAATCTTCACTGTGGAGTTCCCACACTTCTAAAATCTTAAATATTGTTGTCGGATCCACTTCCACATCAACAGCAGACTTCATGGTGATTTAGTTAAATATTGGAAAAAGGTAGAGATCGTCCATCTCAAACTTTGCCTTCTTTCTACATTCTCAATACTCGTACTGCATCTTAGAAAATGACCAACCCATAAACTAATATTTAGACTTTTTTAGCGCCGCATTTGCGTCATTTTTTGACGCAAAAGCAGTGCAAACTTAGTAAATTCGCGCCGCTTTTGCGTCTAAAAATGACGCAAATGCGGCGCTAAAAAAGTATAAATGTGGGCCTAAATGTTTCCAAACACCAAAAGCACACATTTCTAGAAGGTTTGATAAGCAAAGAAGTACACCAACATAAGACAAGTAAATACGGACAGCCTTTTAAGTAACTTTGGAAACGTTAAATCAAACAGATAAGAAGGTAGTCTTAAATTCATGATTTTTACTACTACAGCTTAAGTCGTTTTCGTTTTTCATTCAGAGCTACAAATATACTTGGTTAAAAACAGTTCGACTCCAAAGCTCACTAAACTATTAGGAATACCTACAACACCCTTAACACCTATATTTCTCAAAGATTCTCAGAAAATGCTTATATTAATGCTAGATGCTGGAGGTGCTACGGGTAGTGCTGGCCAGTAGTCAATGTGTGTCCATAGTGGGCAGGCTGACCATGGTACCAGTTGAAAATGAATGTGGCCTGGGGGAAGTGAACCTTCGGTAACCTCACCGCACCTACAAATGGAATATTGTTTCTGCTACACTGTTGATATGAAAACATTCTCTAAGTTAGTAAGATCACATTTCGATTAGCAATGCACAAAACATTTTTAAAGGAACAGTTTCCACGTATGCCAGCAATGTCTCCCTTCGCCATTAATGCAGCTAAGGCAACCTGAAACGGGCAACCGAGAAGGATGTTTAATATTTGACCTCTTTAGGTGCAGATTAAGAAAGAAGTAGAAATTAGTTCACAATGAATCAGCAGTACTCGGCAGTATGTTTTGGTTTAGTAGTCCAATGACGAAGAGCTACGCAAATGCCACCGCAAGTCCGGCATGCCCAGTGTGTGCCTATTCCATTTCAACATGGAGATGATGTGGGTTACCTAACACAAATACACTTCTGTAGGAATAAGAGTCTACATATAGAGTGTCTTCCCTAAATATGAATGGCAGATTGTATTACTGTTACACATCACCCTTAGTTGAAGGACATTTTGATATTTATTAGCTGACTCGACTACGGATCCAAAATACAAGGTGTAAATGTATTTCACATATTCCTTATATGAAGAGATTTAACTTGAAGATTCAATGGCTGGGGGCTGCCTTTCTCCTAATGCAGAGTACAGAGATCCATTTGCATAATGAACAATAAATCAATCAAGTATGTAGGATACACTTACCTCCTGGTCAGCGTCTGCTGCCCTCCCCAGCTCCTCTGGCTGCTGCTGCCTTTGCCTTGCCTGGGAACTAAGTGAGAGCCTGCCTAACTCTCAGTTCTAGGCCCTCCTCCACCTCCTGCCTGCGGCTCATCCCTGGTGTCCTAGTGGCCATCACAACTACCTCTCGCTCCTAATTCTTTTCTTCTGCCTTTTCTTTCACTCTTTTTTTTAACTTTTTGGCTTCTTTCCTCTCTTTGTCCTTTCCTTGACACTCTCCCCGCGCTGCTCCTGCGGTACTGGTACCACCACCGGTACCACCACCCCTCCCAGCACAGTGAGAGGGCAACTATGCTGACTTCCTGGTCATCGTCTGTTGCCCTCCCCAGCTCCTCTGGCTGCTGCTGCCTCTCCCTTGCCTGGAAACGAACTGAGAGCCTGGCTTACTCTCAGTTTGAGGCCCTCCTCCACCCGCAGATTCCTGCCTGCGCCTCATCCCCTCTCCTTCTGTCCTTTCCTTGACCCTCTCCCACCTGCGCCGCTCCTGGAGCCCAACCCCCTCACTAAGGGCTGCCCGCCCTCACGCTTTCCAGCTGACCAGATGCAAGCCCATCTGCGCCTGACCGTGCCCAGACCAGGAACCCTGGATCTCAGTGAAGCCATCCCCTGGCCAGTACCCATTACGACGTAGAGACCCTCCACCGCCTGAAGACCAGACGACTAAGCGACTGCTGCACCACATCCCCCAAGTATACCCACTGACCTTTTTCGTGCAGGAACGGCAACTTCAGTGCTGGCCACAACAAGCAGAAGGCACTCCCCAAACCCGGAAACACCAACACCCACCATAACACCATCAACTGCCTCCTCCTGAAGATCCGCTCCCTCCACAAACACGGAATTCTGGGATTTGATCGACACTGCCTGACTAGACATCATCTTCCTTACCGAGACCTGGAGCAACCCCACCTCAGGACCGGACATCACCATCGCCATCCCGGACGGATACATCATCCTAAGGAAGGACCGTCCCTCTCGCCAGGGTGGAGGGCTCGCCATTGTACACAAATCCTCACTACATATAAAAGCCAATTCAGACTAACAGTGCACCACCATGAAACACGTTCACTTCCTGGTCCACACTGATCACAACTCCTCCATCCACGACACCCTGGTCTACAGACCACCCAGCCCCTCCCAGCATTCATCGATGACATTGTAGACATCGCCACCCCCAGGCCCTCGCGTCCAATGACCACCTCCTCCTCTGTGATATGAACTTCCACCTCGAAGACCGCAAAAAAGGAAATGGAACGAAATAACAAACAAGCAACTCACCACAACTTTTGCCAAATTACTCCCGCCTCCCTTCGATGACGCCAACACTGCAGCGCGCAATCTCAATGCATGGATCACCGAATGCGCCAACACTCTAGCCCCCCTCCTTCTGACATCGGCCAAGTGCATACCAAAGAAAGCCAGCTGGTTCACCACTGAACTCCAAAAAAGCAAACACACCCGCAGGTGCCTACAGAAAAAAAGGAGGAATAGCCAAACCAGCGAAGACCTCACCTCCTTCAGAGATGCAAACACCAGCCACTACCGACTCATCAATAACGCAAGAAAGAACGCACTCTGGAAACACATCAACTCCTCCACACACAACACGAAGGAACTTTTCTCAGTCATCGAGTTCACAAATCCCTCCTCTGAAGTCACCAGAATCCCCCCGTCACAAGACCTCTGCGACAAACTTGCCACCTTCTTCACCGCAAGATCCAAGACATCTACGACAGCTTCCTCTGGAAAACCGACCCAGCACCAGAACCTACGACCGACCCAACCCTCCCAGAACCCACTCAGAACATCCACAGCTGGTCCACGCTCACCATGGAGGAAACAGATGGCATCATGAACAGCATCATGAACAGCACTCACTCCAGAGCCCCCACGGACACCTTCCCACACCACATCTACGTCAGAACCAGCACATCCATCACCCCAGAGCTCAGAACACGATAAACCGCTCCATCAACACAGGCACATTCCCCAGGACTGGAAACACGTCAAAGTATACCCCCCTCGTGAAGAAACCCTCGGCCGACCCATCAGAACCAAATAACTTCCAGCCCATCTTGCTGCTAACCTACCGGGCCAAAGTACTGGAGAAAGCTATCAACCCAAAACTACAAAATGTCATTGAGGTCACCAACTCTCTGGACAGCTCCCAGTACCGGTTCTGCAGCAACCAAAGCACAGAGACAGCTCTTCTTGCAGCCACCGACGATGTCTAATCACTTTTGGACCGCGACCACACCACAGAACTCATACTCCTTAACCTCTCAGCAGCCTTCAACACGGTCTCCCACAGCACATTGTGCACTAGACTCCACGATGAAGGAATCCACGGAGCAGCCCTGAAATGGATCCACTCCTTCCTCTCCTGAAGGATTCAGAGGGTCAGGTTCTGTCCTTACACATCTAAACCCACAGGAGTCAGCTGCGGAGTACCCCAAGGATCCTCTCTGAGTCCAAATCTTTTCAACATATACATGACCCCACTCGTAGCCATCGTAAGAAGCCACAGAATGAACATCGTGTCATATGCAGATGACGCACAACTCATCATTTCCCTCACCGAAGACACGGCCAAAAGGAATTTCCACTCAGGAATGGAAGCAGTCACCACCTGGATGAGAGAAAGCTGCCTCAAGATCAACTCTGACAAGACAGACGTCATCATCTTCGGAAATGCCACCTCAGCATGGGAGGACTCCTGGTGGCCCACATCTCTCAGCACCCTGCCTTCACCAACTGAGCACGCCCGCAACCTAGGCATCATCCTCAACTCCTTCCTATCTATGACCTGACAGGTAAACTTAGCCACTTGCTCTTGCTGGCACATCCTCCGCCAACTCCGGAAATTTTTCAAAAGGATCACAGCGGACTGCCACAGGACAGTCACCCACTCCTTAGTCACAAGCAAGCTTGATTATGGCAACGCTCTCTACATCGGCAACACAATGAAAAAAATAAAAAAGCTGCAACTCATCCAGAACTCTACCGCCAGACTTGTCCTTAACCTCCCACACCAAGAACACATCTCCCAGCACCTGAGGACCCTCCACTGGCTCCTGATCGAAAAACAAATCACCTTCAAGCTACTCACCCACATATACAAAGCCATACACAACGTTGAACCGGCATACCTGAACACCACGTCTCCTTTCACACCCCCACAAGATCCCTCCGCTCATCTGGCCACCATCCCTCGCATTAAAAAACACATCACTGGAGGACGATCCTTCACCTACATCGCAGCAAATAGCTGGAGCAACCTGCCACTAGGCTTCACACAAAGCCCATCTATCACCATCTTCAGGAAGAACATCAAGACGTGGCTGTTCGGATGAGGCTCCATGCCTCTTGAGACCCTCACAGGTGAGTAGCCGCGCATCACAAAAACAGATTGATTGATACACTCTAAAAATGCATCAATCTTAGACAATTGATTTCATCAAGGTTTTATACTTATTACCACTAAGGTGGAAAATGAGCTGGCTGCTCCGACTATCATTACTAGGTGCTCTGAAACAAAAACCTGCTAAGTCTACTTCTGAGAAAGGCTTTCTAAACCAGGAGAACGGGCACGCTCCAGAACTGTGTACACGCTTAAGACCAGGAGCAGCATCATTACACAACATGCACTTAAGTCCTGGGGAAGCACTTGCAAGTCACTGTCTGATGTTAGTTTTAGAGCAACCCAACAAGGTTATCGAGCGACAACTTCCACAGGGCACAAAGCAGGATTTCAATTCCAGACAATTTCTCATCTCCTCCACCCTCTTTTGATATTAAGAACACTGGTGTTGTCATTGATCACCCTATGATTCCCTTTCTGCAATTCGGACCTTTTCAAGTCTCATCACTCACACTTTTGAAACTGACCGAAATTCACTTACTTCCATCTTCACATGTAGAAACACACAGAGTCATCATATGGTTCTTTAACACTGACTACTGACATTCCTTTCACGTCAGTCTCCAAAGTCTAACCTCAGAAAACAGCCATAACAATGTGTCTCCTTGTCAATTTTTCTTTTAAATATTCCTGTTCACATTTTTCATCATCTGTAGAAACCTCTACTGGCTTGCTCACAATTCCACATCTGGCCTATCCAGCTTGTCATCACCTTCCCTACTTGCTGTGTTTTTGCACAGCCCTTTCTCCAATCTTTTGCTTATTTATGTACTCCTCCTGGACATCAGGATGCTCGTCAAAATCTGTCTGTCATGTTTTCAGTTTGCAGGCATGTTTTTCAATAGTTCAGCAAAGTTAATTTAATAACAAACACATTGAACAACTTATACATCCCAAGCAGCCAGTCTCAGGACCCTGGTGTTACATATAGGTGAAGTCATGTGGCATCTTCAGACACAACTACCAGATCCTGGTTTATTGAATCATGATCTGGCGAATGTGATGGTCTGAGACATCAGTTCCGATTTTGGGAAAAGGGTAAATTGTGCTGAAATTCTGCATTCGTAAATGACAACTTGACTTGTCAGTGTTTTGAAGCGGATAGTATAATAAAATCTGTCTATGCAAATGGGGTAAAAACCCACAGTGACGTAACTCTGTGGGTATGCACACATTTGCTATGCTTTGAATATCTACTTTCCTGAACTTCTAAGCTTGAACATGAACCATCCAAATTAAGTGGCTGCTGTAAAGTGATAAATTACACACAATTATCAATTGGGGGTTCCGGGAAGGAAGATCTTTTAAAAGAAAATCGTTTTCAATGACAAGGAAAAAGAAAGAAATATGTTTTGCAATCTTTCTCTAACTTACAAACCCCAGAAATAAAGTTCAAAAATGTGAATTGTAAAGAATATATATATATATATATATATATATATATATATATATATATATATATATATATATATATATATATATATATATTGTTGTTCTTTTGTTTTAAGTAGTGCTGCCCATCTTCGTTGAGGGAGTTTGTAGATCTAGGTGGAATACAAAAAAAGTAGTTTCAGTTCCATAATTGACAGGAGTGTCCCTGTTGATATTATTAAATGATTGCTTAGAGGCTTGAAGTTTATATGAAACCCTACTGGAAAAAAAACAGGAATGTCCTTAAAAGGTTACAATTTCATACTGGACTGAGGTTTGACTTCTTTGAATTCCACTTTCTAGGTCAATAGACACCCAAATATCTCCTATCATAGTTACTTGAGGGAAAGCTTCATTGTGTTATAAGGTTTGTTGTTGCCGAATACAGGTTTTAAGTGAGGACCCAGTGGGTGGTTAGTTTCTGTCCTGAGCTCCCACCCCAGTAAGCCGTGTGATCAGTGCAAAGAAATTCGAGCTTCATTTCTGCACCTACATGTAGCCCATTGAATTCTCCTACACCTGTGTAGATAAGGCAGACGTTTAGGGCACAGGGAAAGCTCTCAAAGAGTGTAACAGCACATCCTTATTTCATGGATTTCGTTTGGGGCTAAAAGCCTTCACACAACAAAATTGATTTCTATGTAGAGAAAAAAATAGAATAGATTCACCATTTCACGAATATCCTAACGCCACAACAATAGATTTAACGAGATGTAGTAATTTTGTAGATGCAAGGCTGTGGAATAAAAGTTAAGAAAATTGCTGAGTACACTCGAGGCCTCTGCAAATCAGGCTGCCAGTCACAAATTTCACCATGAGACACGAGAAGATCTACATGATTTCTAAATTGAATGGCTTTATGAGTTACTTTGCATCTTAACTTAAATAGGACTCTTACAGAGGAGTCAATCTGCATGGTAGAAATATCACGTATTCAAGGTAAGTTTTAACCTCTTCTCTCGCACACGCTATTAATGACAACTAGACTGCGGAAACCCCTTCGTAGGTGCATTTGCATAGCACTCAAGGAAGTCATTTTTAAAACACAATGAGCCAAGGAAAGGGAAGCCAATTGGGGCCTTCTTTGATGTAAAGTACAGAGGCACTGTGTGGTTAAGCAAAAATCCCTCTATTCACGTTATGGCTAGGAGTGGGTGGAATTGGCAGACTTTGATTCCATTTACTCAAATGGAATTACATTAAAATTCTGCCAGATTCAGCAGAAATTCTGCAACAGTGCGGAGTGGGCATTTAGGGCTTATTTTCATAGTGCAAAATGCATCCTTGCGTTAAAAAAATGGATGTGAGGGTGCATTTTTCGCTATAAAAATAGTCCATCTAAATCCTACTCAGTGTCCTTGCATACTCTCAAGCTAGTGATTAAAATTTGTAATCACTGCAGAGTACGTAAGGGCGCCGACTGGCATACAGTGTTTTTTAAAGTTTAGAAATCACTGCACATCACTTGGTGCCCACCCCTTACATACACTGCACTGATTAAACGTTTTAATCAGTGGAGACTATGGAAGACCACCAGCGAGTTGCATGAGCAGGGTTTTTTAAACTTTAGAAACCACTGCATAATTTAATTCTGCCAGAGGAGAGGCAGAATGTTAATTAATCAGTTTTTCTGCATTGTAAGAGTAACGCAGAATTAACAAAATTCCTTCAATTCCCACAGGGGCATTGAAATAAACCCATACACTGAACAAAACCACAAACTATGCTGAAAACAATAGCTTGCCACAGATTCTTGGAGGATTTGGTTTTGTTTGAAACATGGATTAGTACTATGTTGTGGCAACATCAGACATTAACTGTTAAGGCCACAAAGCAAGAGTAATCTTTAGACTACTGCAGAAACATGCCCTACAAAAGTGGCCAGTGACAATGTTTCTTATTAAACAGCTATCAATGCCCCATCTAATGACACTCTGAAAAAGATTTTTGAACAATGCATTTTCTAAAATGATCAAGATTTCTGTTCGGCATTAGGGATCCTGGGGAGAAAAACAAACGCCATTGCTAGCATAGTGGACCACATTCTTTCTAGGAGATGTTCTCTTGAGGAGTAACTTGATTTTACAGGTTTGAGTATATCTTACACCAAAATGTATTATTTATGTGATAAGATACGTCTTCTTTGTATTACAAAGACGACTATTTATTTTGGCTTGTAGTGAATCCTAGTTTGTTTTAATGGGATACAGGAGTTAGCTTAGCCTTTGGCTTGCAGACTCGTGCCCCCGTCACCTAGTGACTTTTACCCTACTTAGCTTGCTCTGTTTTAACACATTTATTTAATTATATCTTTTAAGATGGCTGCCTTGTTTTTAGTTATGCCCATGTTTTAGTTTGCATTATCAGTGTCACTGCGCTAAGGAGTCAATATTAAGCCACAAAGATAAACTTTAGGTGCTCACATTAGGTACTTTCCCTCTTCATGCTTTTGAGAGAATTGTTTATATAAATTACCATCCCAAACATGTCTTGCTATCTATTGTTTGGGAACAGACCTACGTCAGGGGTCCAAGCAGATCTGTATAAATACTCCTCACTTTATCAGATAGTCAGAGGGATTCCGACCAGATGCCATCACTGCTGCACGTCGCCTTGACGCTAACCCAGTCTTCGTGTCCCTACAGAGTCTGAGCTAGAGACCTCATTTCAAGGTAATAAGGGTTGGGGGCTTTTTTCATGGACAAGGCATTGGCAGATTAGGTTTAATATACCTACCTCTCTTTTAGGTTGGAGGTTAGGCTCATTATGCTAGGTTATTAGGACATATTTCACATCTCATGTTATTGCAAGATGGTGGGGGTCTTTGTATTAATTACTCTTGTCTTTACCATTGTGTTTCTTGCACTGTTCATTATCCTAATCATTGCAGCCCATGCAACTTATCCCAGATTGTAGTTTTGCTAAATAAAACCTATTGAAATCTTACTGCATCTTCTTCATTGTGTTTGATTGAGACATGGTGTTCATGTGAGAAAGGGATAATCTCCGATTAACCACAACACTCCTGAGATGTCACCCTCTTGAGTCCATGCGCAAAGACTGCCACCAATCACCTTTTACTGTTTGGGTTTCTGGTGAGGTGCTGCTTGTGAGCCGGGAGGGTTGGGACAATAGTTGCAACTTGCTGCAGGATTGGCATAGTTGCCTACAAACATAAGTACGGTCATCCTTAAACCAGCAGTCTTGCCTAGAGCAAGAGTCAAACTTCGAAAGGCTGTAAGCATTTCTAATAATTAATCTCAGCCACTGGCAATCGCTCATGCCGCAACCCAATCCATTGTTTTTTGCCCACCATACCACCTCACTTTGGACCCAGCCATATGCAATCAATCTTTACCATTCTCCTCGTGGGAACAGTCCAGCTGGAACTGCCAGGCAGGTCCTCCCTGAAACGGAGCACAACCTCGGACCAGTTTCTCCCTAGTTAGGGCTCTTATTTTTGGCTGGGTCCATACGAAGTTTGCATTGTGGGTGAAAAACAATGGATTGGGATACCACCCTGAATGACTGCTAGTGGCTGAGATTAGTTAAAGCATTCCATGCATCACTTTGTTGTTTTTGCACTCGCACAAATGTACATTCTCCCTATATGATGTACCCACTGTACAGATGTGTGTGCTCAAACATCCGGTTTTGGCTAAAAAGTATACTGGAGCTCCATTTGGATGTAGAATTCAGAGTGCAAAATGCCATTAACATATACACACAATATCCCTTACAGAGGCGGTTAGCCAACCCTCTTCATTAAATGGTCTGTTGTGTCATTTTTTTCTCTGCCCACTGCAGCCTACAGCATGGGGCAATGGCTCAGCCCATTTTGGTCACTGGCTAACTTAACTTTGAGTGATGGCACTATACTCTTTCGCAAACTGCACATCCACAATGACTACCTAGATCACCGCAAAAACACCGGACACAGTCT
The DNA here is from genome assembly GCF_031143425.1 of Pleurodeles waltl. Taxonomy (NCBI): domain Eukaryota; kingdom Metazoa; phylum Chordata; class Amphibia; order Caudata; family Salamandridae; genus Pleurodeles; species Pleurodeles waltl. Next base: position 743,630,322 of record NC_090449.1, on the reverse strand, counting down.
CGCAGACACCCTAGAACTCAAAGTCCGAAACCTGTTCGACTGGCTTGCGTCAACCGTGGACATTGCCTCCCCCCACCCCCCTGAAAAGTAGCACCAGCAACAAAACCACCAAGCAAGCTACATGGTTCACATCAGAACTCTGAACCCTCAAACGCCACTGCAGGAAGCTAGAGAGACACTGGTGCTCCAAGAAGTCCCCCCACCAACCACAAAGCTTTCAAGTCAGCCCTCAAAACATACCACAATCGACTCAAGGAAACCAAGAAGGAATTTCTCACCACCCGCACCGAATCCTGCACAAGCAATGCCAAAGAACTCTTCAATGTAGTTCAACAATTTTCCTGCCCTACACCAGCAGAGAACAGCATCCACCCCACCCAAGCCCTTTGTGACAAACTCTATTTCCACAGCATTATCTCCGACATCTACAGCAACTTCGATCTCCAGCCCACTAGCCCCAGCCTCCCTTGCACCCCAGACCACCCCACGCACCCCCCACTAGATCACCAAATGGCAGCTGCTTTCCACCGAAGACACCATCACCTTTATGACCTCCACCCACTCCGCATCTCCCATCGACCCCTGACCAGACCACCTGTACAACCTGATTACGGCACCTCTCACTGAAATCCTCAACATCTCCATCACCACAGCCACTGTGCCCGATGCCTGGAAACAAGCAGAGGTCAAGCCCCTCCTAAAGAAACCCTCAGCGAACCCAAACGACCTCAAGAGTTACAGACTTCTCGCTCCTCTAGTTTCCCGCCAACGTCCTGGAAAAAAACAACAAAACAGCACCTCACAGATTTCTATTCTGAACAACACTAAAAGAGATTTTTGTAAAACCTGAAACTCTTGTGTTAGTTTGGTTTGTCCATGTCAAATTGTGGTGTGGGGAGTTAGGTTTAAGTGATTATTGGAAAAATCCAACTCAAATCCCTCGTACAGGTTAAAAAAAAAATTAAAGGCCAGATACTGCCAATACATTCTGGCTTCTCAGCTCTCAGAGGAAGGTGGAAGTCTGACTAATGTATTCTTGTAATTCTAATCAGAATTCATATTGGAAGCTTTTCTAAATCAGGTCAAATCGTCCAAGCCAAGAGCTCTTTTTATTAAATCCTGTTTGAGCACCCTACCATTGGCCTCTTATACTGAGAGATGGTCTAATTGTGCTCTTAAATCTCCGAGGTGCCCAGCCTGTAATCTTTGTATGGAAGAAAAAGAAAATATATGCTGTTCTTCTATTAAGCATACTTCCCAACATTTTACAAAAGGAAAGTGGGAAATTATAAAAAAGAAACAATCTGGAGAATGTATTTACCCCACTGACTTTTACTGAAACAGAGGCAATATGAGGCGAGAGAGAGCCAAAAGAACGAGTTACTTACCTTCGGTAACGACTTTTCTGGTGGATACATTAGCTACCTGTGGATTCCTCACCTAATGAATACTCCCATGGCGCCAGCATTCGACGGAAATCTTCTTACTAGTCTCTGCACGTCGACGAGGACGTCACTCTAGCCCACGCGACGCCGTCTGACGTCATACAGGCAATAAGAGGTCCTCGACGACGTGCGGACGTCAGTACCAATCATTTTTTACGTGCATGAGAACAACCAGGCAATGCAATGAAAGAGCAAGGCAACATCCCATTATATTGTAAAAATACACAACATTGCATGAAAAACTGTAAATCTTTTATATACATATATATATAACTCTCTCTTTTAAAATATATACACACATCAAGTATATACACAAAGATATATACATATATATAAATATATTATATACAACATCTATTGCACCCTCAAAGACCAAGAGGAGCGTACTCAAGGATTACTTGGTAAGACCAGAAAGGCAACGGGGAGGCGGGTGGGACCGTGAGGAATCCACAGGTAGCTAATGTATCCACCAGAAAAGTCGTTACCGAAGGTAAGTAACTCGTTCTTCTGATGGATACAACTACCTGTGGATTCCTCACCTAATGAATAGAGTCCCAAAGCAGTACCACGCCCGGCGGTGGGTGCCTAAATGGTCAAACCAAGAAATCCTGCAGCACTGACCGTGCAAAATGGCCGTCCCTTCTAACCTCAGAATCCAAACAGTAATGTTTTGCAGAAGTGTGAAGGGACGACCAAGTTGCGGCCTTGCAGATGTCGACCACAGGAACACCTCTGGCCAAGGCCGAAGTGGCCGACTTAGCTCCGGTGGAATGAGCTCTAATGCCCTCAGGAGGATCCTTCTTTGCCAAAGAGTAACAGATTTTAATGCAAAGAACAACCCACCTGGATAGTGTTCTCTTGTGGACTGCCTTTCCTCTCCTCTTGCCCACGTATCCAATAAACAGCTGATCCTCCAGCCTGAAATCCTTTGTTCTATCAATAAAGAAGCTCAACGCTCTCTTTGGGTCCAGACGGTGCAGTCTTTCTTCCTCTTTGGAAGGATGAGGCGGAGGATAGAACGTGGACAAAGTAATTGCCTGAGCCAAATGGAAGGGTGAAACAACCTTCGGGAGGAAAGCAGCCTTGGTCCTCAACACCACCTTATCCCCATAAAAAGTTGTATAAGGGGGCTTTACTGATAAGGCCTGCAACTCACTCACTCTCCTTGCTGACGTTATAGCTATCAGGAAGACTGTTTTTAAAACCAAATACCTTAAGGGGCAAGAATGCATAGGTTCAAAAGGGGACCCCATAAGGAAAGTCAGGACCAAGGACAAATCCCATTGCGGCATAACGAATGGCTTTGGAGGATATTTATTTAGGAGACCTTTCAAGAATCTGATAACAATAGGGGATTTAAATAAAGATGGTTGGTCTGGAAGACATATGAAGGCTGACAAGGCCGATAAATAACCCTTAATGGTAGCCACTGCACAACCTTTCTGCGCTAGAGACAGAGCAAAAGACAAAACGTCCGATAGATGAGCATGCAAAGGATCAATCTGCCTCTCTCCACACCACGCAACAAATTTAGACCATCTATTAGCGTAGATAGATTTAGTGGAGTGTCGCCTGGCCGCTAATATAACATCCACTACCTCAGGCGGGAGAGAGAAGGAACTCAGGTTGCCCCGTTCAATCTCCAGGCATGTAGGTGCAGACTCTGGAGGTTGGGGTGTAGAACCTGCCCCTGCGACTGCGAGAGGAGGTCTGCCCTGAAAGGGAGACGGAGCGGCGGGCACATTGAGAGTTGGAGAAGGTCGGAATACCATACCCTCCTTGGCCAATCCGGAGCTATTAGGATGACTAGAGCCCGGTCCTGGCGAATCTTCCTCAATACTCGAGGAATCAAGGGTATGGGAGGAAACGCGTAAAGCAACTGGCCGCACCAGGTTATTTGAAACGCGTCCCCCAACGCTCCCTGCATCGGATACTGGAGGCTGCAGAACAACGGACAATGCGCGTTCTCTCGAGTGGCGAACAGATCTACCCGAGGAAACCCCCACCTCTGGAAGATTAAACAGACTTGATCTGGATGGAGACGCCACTCGTGGTCTGCCGAGAAGTGGCGACTGAGACTGTCCGCACGCACGTTCAAAACTCCGGCCAGATGGTTTGCTATCAAGCAAATCTGATGGTCCTTTGCCCAGGACCATAGTCGAAGAGCTTCTCTGCAGAGAAGGTACGACCCCACTCCTCCCTGCTTGTTTATGTACCACATCGTGGTAGTATTGTCCGTTAGGACCTGTACCGACTGACCACGAAGGGAAGGGAGGAAGGCCTTGAGAGCCAGACGTACAGCCCGTAACTCTAACAGATTGATGTGAAACATCTGTTTCCTCTGGAGACCAAAGACCTTTGATCTCCAGATCCCCCAGATGAGCTCCCCACCCTAGAGTGGAAGCATCCGTTATGACTGTGGCCACTGGTGGCGACTGCTGGAACGGCTTTCCTTGTGAAAGATTGTTGCTTGCAATCCACCACTTCAAATCCACAGCAGCATCTCTGGAGATCTTGACAGTACCCTCTAGATCCCCTTTGTGTTGAGACCACTGCCTTCGGAGGCACCACTGAAGAGCCCTCATGTGCCAGCGAGCATGCGTGACCAACAGAATGCAGGAGGCAAAAAGACCGAGCAGACGAAGGACCTTGAGGACTGGAACTACCGCTCCATTTTGAAACATTGGAACCAAATCCTGAATATCTTGAATCCGCTGAGGCGGAGGAAAGGCCCGACCCAATGTTGTATCCAGTACTGCCCCTATGAACAGGAGGCGCTGAGAGGGCTCTAGGTGAGATTTGGGCTCGTTCACCGAAAAACCCAGGTCGAACAACAACTGGGTTGTTGACTGCAGATGATGCAACACAAGCTCCGGGGACTTGGCTTTGATCAACCAGTCGTCCAAGTAAGGGAATACTGCTATCCCCTTCCTTCTGAGTTCTGCCGCAACCACCGACATCACTTTCGTGAAGAGACTCGAGGTGCTGAAGTAAGACCAAACGGAAGGACCGCAAACTGATAGTGTTGCGATCCCACCACAAACCGGAGATACTTCCTGTGTGACTTGAGTATCGGGATATGAAAGTAAGCATCCTGCAAGTCGACAGACACCATCCAGTCTTCCATGTTCAACGCCAAAAGCACCTGTGCTAGGGTCAGCATCTTGAACTTTTCCTGCTTGAGGAACCAATTCAAGATCCTCAGGTCCAGAATTGGTCTCAAACGACCATCCTTCTTGGGAATCAGGAAATACCTTGAGTAACATCCTCGACCCCTTTCCTGCTCCGGGACCAACTCCACCGTGCCCTTTGAAAGGAGGACTTGCACCTCCTGTTCTAGCAACAGGAGGTGTTCTTCTGAACAATAAGAAGGGCGGGGCGGGATGAGGGGCGGGAACTCCCGAAAGGGAAGGGTGTAGCCTTTTCCCACAATACTGAGAACCCAAGTGTCCGATGTAACAGTCTTCCATTTGGTGAGAAAATGCTGTAATCTTCCCCCTACAGGAGAGGAGTGAGTTGGAAATGGTGGAAGCCTAAGGCTGCTTCCCCTGCTGCACCCCGCCAGAGGATGAGGAAGAGGCAGAGTGCTGCTGAGAGGCTCCTCTGGTGCGGACCCTACCTCTCCCCCTGAAAGATCTATAGGGATGGGAAGAAGCAGGTTGCTGATATCTCCCCCGAAAGGAAGAGGAGGAAGAGCCACGCCCAAATCCACGAAACCTCCTGAAGAATCTGGAAGAGGCCGTGGAAGAAGGAGCTTGGAGCCCTAACGACTTAGCCGTGGCCCTGCTTTCCTTAAAACGTTCCAAGGCCGAATCAGCCTTAGCTCCAAACAGTTTGTCCCCATCAAACGGGAGATCCAACAATGTGGACTGTACATCTGCAGAAAAGCCCGAGTTACGGAGCCAGGCCTGTCTCCTTGCCACCACAGTTGTGCCCATTGCCCTGGCTACCGAGTCGGTGGTATCCAGTCCCGTCTGGATAATTTGGGTCGCAGCAGCCTGGGCATTTGAGACAAGATCCAAAAGACCCTGGGGAAGCTCTGTAAACGAAGAGGAAATGTCATCCATCAGAGCATGAATATACCTCCCCAGGATACAGGTTGCATTGGTGGCTTTTAACGCCAGACTGCAGGACGAAAAAATCTTCTTCGACTGCGCCTCTAGCTTCTTTGCATCTCTGTCCCCAGGCACCGTCGGAAAAGAACCAGGCGCTGACTTGGACGAACAGGAGGCCTGCACCACCAAGCTCTCCGGCGTAGGGTGCCTAGATAGGAAACCAGGGTCAGTTGGAGCCGCCCGATACCTCCTGGCCACGGCTCTGTGAACTGCTGGGGAAGATGCCGGCCTCTTCCACACCTCTAACACCGGATCCAGCAGAGCGTCATTAAATGGCAACAGAGGCTCCGCCGCGGCTGAGGCCGGATGTAGCACCTCTGTTAAAAGGTTTTGTTTTGCCTCCACCACCGGCAAAGGCAGGTCCAAAAAACTAGCTGCCTTCCGTACCACTGCATGAAAGGAAGCAGCCTCCTCAGTATATTCCCCCGGGGACGAAAGGTCCCACTCAGGGGAAGTGTCCAGCCCACTGGCCGACTCCAGTCCACGCAGCCCATCACCCGAGTCCTCTAGCTCTCCCTCCTCTAGGGCTCGTTGGTACTCCTGCTCTTCTAATACACGGAGAGCACGTCTCCTTGAATGAAGTCGTTGCTCAATACGCGGAGTCGACAATGCCTCCGCCGAAGTCGAAGATCGGCGCCGATCTTCAGAAGCCACCGACGCCGCGTCCGGCGCCACAGGTAACTTCGGCGCCGACGAAAGAGCAGCTGAAGCAGATGGACCCACCAGAGTCACAGGCCGAAATCCCGACGTCGACGGGATGGAAATCCCCGGGGCCAATCCTTCTGAAGCTACCGGAGCGGCCACCGGCACCAACACTGGCGCCGAGCCCACGTTCCCAAACGGGAGAAAGGGCATAAAGGGTGCCGGCCGAAGAGGCGCAGGATCACCCAAAGAAAAGGCCAAAGGCCCAGCCGGAGCACCCCCTGGAGCCATCTGTTGGAAGATGGCATACATCGCATTCAAGAATGCGGAACTATCGGCTCCAGGGGTGGGAAAAGCCGGATACTGAGGTGCCTGTCTCGGAGGCGACCCCGACGCCGGCCTCGGCGTCTGCGCCGGAGAAAACACTTGAGGCTCCAATACCTCAATCACCGACGCCTGTCCAGGTGAAGTTGGAGACGCCGGAGCGGGCAACGGCGTCGAAGGATGCGGCGTAACCGTGGGACTGATCTCCCATGTCCTTCGGCGCCGATCCGAAGACCTGGAACGAGTCTCCTTTGAATGACGCCGAGATTCTCTACGGCACCGGGAGTCTCGATGACGCCGATGTCTTGGAGAAGAAGACTTCTTGTGATGTTTCTCCTTTGATTTTGCCATAAACAGCTTCGCCTCACGTTCATTGAGGGCCTTTGGATTCATGTGCTGGCATGAATCACAAGTCGAGACGTCGTGGTCGGAGCTCAAACACCAAAGGCAATCGGAATGAGGATCCGTCACCGACATCTTGCCTCCACACTCACGACAAGGTTTAAAACCAGACTTTCTCTGCGACATTATTACCACAGCGAAAGACTACGCAGCAAGATATACACTGTAACCACAAAAGTAACAGTTGCTCCCTCGAAGATAACCGTTTCGAATGCACGGAAAAAAGGGAACTGACGTCCGCACGTCGTCGAGGACCTCTTATTGCCTGTATGACGTCAGACGGCGTCGCGTGGGCTAGAGTGACGTCCTCGTCGACGTGCAGAGACTAGTAAGAAGATTTCCGTCGAATGCTGGCGCCATGGGAGTATTCATTAGGTGAGGAATCCACAGGTAGTTGTATCCATCAGAATAAAGCCATTTTCTGCTTTAAAAATCTGGAGTCTCCAACCTCAATCGGGTCTATTGGCATGTATGATCCTGTAAACCTAGAACAAAGTGGATTTTGTAACCAGAATGTGATGATAGGCTAACAGTCCACTGAAGATTTATAAAACAGATAATAATCCGTAAGTTAGCTTTTCGATCTGTAAATTGCTGGAGGTTGCATGGCGAATTTGAAGGAAATTTTTTGATTAATGCTATGTATCATGGTTTTACATTGTATTTTATTGAGTTATCTTACATGTAAATGTACTGAATGCATTATAGCTGTATTTGCCCTTGTTGGTGGACCTCTCGGTCATATTGCATAATAAGTAAATAGATCAAATTGGGCACGGCACAGGTATACATCATTTGATGGCTTGAAACCTCGTCTTTCTGGAAACATACCGAAAATAAACATTTCTAATAAAAATAATAATGAATGACAGTTTAGACCGCTTGATAATGTTCATACTGTGCTGTAAAAGCAAATAGATATCATTTTGTTCAAGTGTCAAAAGTTATCTGTGCAGCGTACTGCAAACAGAAAACTATGTAGTTTCTTGAAGCATACAATTCCTAAGCTCTCCATGTCGCATTAGATCAAATGTTCTAAGTTGTGCCTTTCAGTTTAAAACTACAGCAATTTAATACTTCAACCAATTTGCTTCAATTCATGAAAATCAAGCCAGCAACAATAGGAACCCATTAGAGGGACTGGTATCCATGTGGTTCATAAATAGAATCCGAAGACGGGAACATGGTGCCAAATAGTCATGAAGAAACTGTAATCAAGCAACTCTAAAAACTCTACGCATAGAACGTACTGAATGCAGACTGCAGTGATGACCGTATCTCTGTCCCAACCCTGACCACAAAAAGTATTTAAATAAAAGGCCAGAACACTCCACGTTTCCAGGGCTGTGCTACAATCTAGTTCTGTGAAGCAACAGCGGATGTAGGATTTAACTAGTGTACACTGCAACAGGGAAATAAATATGCAACTGAGTTTCACATCCAAACATTATACTCTAGGTTAGTCATAAAAGAAGTATAAATATTACGACGAATCGAGTACCTGAAATACATACTCTGCAATCATACTACTTTGTATCTCTACAATTAAGTGCTATATTTATTAGTTGGAAGTTCTGTAATTCCCTGCAAAAACACAAAATGGCAAAGGATTTGTAGAGTATGCTGAGGTGAATGACAAGCATTCAGTTATTTAGTCAACGGATAAGAAGGAGCTAACAATCATTTAGTGGAAATTCCCACATTGAAGAAAGCTGAAGCCATAGCAGAGTCTGGTGGAGTATTTGTCCCTGGTGTTCACTAGCTTGAAGTATTTGATCACAAACAGGATGACACTGTGGGAGTGTGCAAGTCTTTGTGAAAGTAAATGTCAAATCATTTGTTTTTGTAGATGAGAGCATTTTGGATAAGGCAAGAAGGCCCGGCCTTGGCTCTGATCACCAGAGGTCAAGAAACTAAGCAAAAGGAGGGGGAGAGGGGGGGGGGGGGGGAGTGAGTAAATAAATCAGCAAGTTACATATACAAAAGGCTTCGCTATAAGGATTGCATTAACCCGGCTTCAGCTGTAAACAGGATGCTTAAGGCCGAAAGGGTATTTAGAGAGGTGAAAACAACTCATTTTGAATGCTCCATCCCTCTATTAAAATGCACATGGTCGATAAAAGCCAAAGACAGGTGTAAACCATGTACGAATCAATGTGCAAATACCCATTCCCACATTAAATTCATAACGCCAATTGAAAATTTAGGAAGACCAGGTAATCCTGCCCCTTCGGTATTGACGGTCACTGCTGCAGGATGGCTGGACCTACACTGTTCTGAGCAGTGGTGTTCTGGAGCTCATGAGTTTAAATCATGGCAAGACAGGCTCAGACTTCCATCATTTCGAGATGCGTAAATTAAGTAGTTTAACTGGGTACTGTATTCTAAGCTTACATTCTAAAACAAAAAAAGGTGTTAAACATTTAAAAAATACTGGCTTTGTTGCTGGATTGGTAACTATGATTACAATGATACACTAGTTAGAACCAGAGGTCGTTCAATAGAATTATGGGGGGAAAAAGATGGTAATGAGTTGGCAATGGCAAGAAAAGACAAGAAACTGCCTGAATATAAACAAGAATGTCGGGAAAGTGAAAACAGACCTTTTGAAGGTGATAATATCCCGAATGCTCTGACTCAACTGATAACTGACAAATAAATAAAAGAAATAAGACGAAGAAACGTAAAACTAATGCGAAGGAAAATAATTAAATGCTAATCTGTAATAAATAAAAGCACTGCTCTCTCACATATGCTTGCATTAACATGTCGTGATATGGCAATAGAACAAAATGTTTGTTTTTTTAAGTAGCATAATTGGATAATAGTAAAAACTATTTACAGTGCTTAGAAATAGCAAGCGGTATGAAAACATCCATTAAAAATTTTAACTTTTTTTTAATCATTATTACTCGCTGTACTAATTCTATCACAGAAAGTCACTGCCAAATGCAAAAGTAACCGGACCTTCAGACAGCCACTAAATAGAAGTTGTGAAACTGACACGATATTACTTGACTCGTCGGTGGGTGTTAGGCAGAACAGCAAGCTCCAAGTGTATGTACAAACTGTAAATGCTCCCTCCAGGTGCTTTTGTTTTGTGTGATTTCTTAGAACAGAGTTCCACTTCACGATTAGAAACACTGAGCTGTTGCAACACCCTGGGTCATTCTTTAAATTGTGATAATTTTTATTTCAAAACATTTCACGGTAGGACGAAACCAACCATGTTGCTAGCTGCGTGTATTTATATGCAAATCAACCAAACAGGCGGATGGCCACGGGCCAAAAAGTGGCTCAGTTTACTAGAATTTCAGTTTACTTTGTTAAAAGAAATTATTTTAAATGCATGGAGCTACTGAGCCCTTGCCATACCTGACCACAGAAAATATATGGCTTTTCGTTTTTGCTGTGAACATTGATTTATTTAAGCTAAACTCCAGCTCTTGAAAGACGACCATAAAGGAATCTTCGGTTCCCTGCTAACATTTCATGTGCGCTCTTTCTAAACAAGGGCAAACAACATGTGCTCTCTGCATTACCAAGCCTTGCCAAGGCATCACTATTAAATGAAATCATCTATGTATTTTCTGCGGAATCCTTTTTAACAACTTCCACCCCTGACAGAACTCGTGCTGGGAGAAACAAGGCTGTTTTGTTTTTGCCGAGCAACAATGTGAAGGCTGGTGTAGTATATTTCGCGCAAAACATTTGTCCATATGCTGACTGAAACACTAAAGCAACTTCAGTGTGGTTTTACCTTGACCAGTGAATGGAGGCTTTTTTCACCAAACATGTCCCATAGGAAGGCCAATTCTTCCTGGCTGTCCACATGTGGCTGCAGTTGTGCTGGCAGCGTGGCCAGCAGCTCATACAGACCTGTAAAGGGAACATAAAACATAAAATGAAATCCGAGTGCTCTCTTATTCATTTATCGCAGCAGTTCGATGAAAATTGTCTACCCGGGGCATACCATTTCATCTGAAGGAGGAGGGAAGTTTTATGGACAAATGTTTGCTTTGAAAACAGGGGGCCGAAGCATTGCTCGATTCCAAAGTCCCAGGTACTAAGGGCGCCCCAATCTGTCAAGGTTGTCAGGCGTCCGTGTCCACACCCGCTATATTTTTACAAGCCCAAACTCAATATTTCAAGGAGAATTTTCAAAGGATAAAAGAGAGCAGACATTCCTTCAATAATGGATATTCCGTTTCAAGGCAAATATAAGCCAATGTGTAAAATCACCGGTATTGGAAAAATGTCCTTTATAGATGTCAAAGAAGATGTGGTGTTTCTTCAGAGAAGGATAGAATCTCCCGCCGAATAGTTTCCTTTAATTTATTGCCCAGTGTAGATGTACACTCATAGGCGCTTTACCTAATGGCAAAGCGATGCCAACACAAATGTGACCGTTTTTCAAGTAAACACAAAATGTTACAGTTGTTCAAGATTAAGTCAGCTAAATGAAAAAAAAAATTACGCGTTGGGCCACCGAGTGTAAATGGGAGGTAGTCCAAAGCAAAACCATGAGGTCGAAAAATAAAATATTTCTAAGGGAGTTAGCTGTGTGGAGAAATGTGACTGCTGCCCCCCGCTGTTTGCGGTGCGCCTTCCTCGCACTATCGCTGGCGCAGACAGTGGGGCACTGTTCCACAGTAGCCCGCGGCATAAACTATCCGTCGGGCGCGCACAAACTATCGAATGCTCGTCCAAAAATGCAGCCAGAGTGCTTTGCACGAGCCCTCTTTAGGGAGGTAACCTGTCAGGAGTCGATATCAATTCATAGCACATGTTTAATTTTCCAGTGGGATTGCTTGGGGTGAAAAGGACAAAATGTCTTTTTCTGCTGTCTACCAAAACACCAACCCCCTCCCGGGATCCATTACACACGGGCCTGTTATTATTTTTAGTTTGAATACGCGCTGCTGTTCGTCACCGAGACAGATTTACACGAAATTTAAATATTAAAGCATATGAAATTGGTAAAATGCAGACTGTTCACCAATAATATTATTTGTATTGTCAAAATTAAACACCAGCGTGTATACTTGATTCATCAAATGGGTTTTAAACTTCTGAAAACTTTAATGTGCCGTAAATGACAATACTCAATTGGGAATTATACCTTAATCTAGGTTTAAATATTTCTGTTTTTGCATATAAAGTGAAATCTTTCTAATGAATATATTTCCAGTAATGTACCATGTGGTTCGAATTTATACATTTTAAACATACTGTTCTTCATAAAATTAGAAGTGCTACGTGTATTCAAGTATGAATGTGTATGTCCTATGGAAGGTCTAATGCCACAGATTACATAAACAAACTATGTTATGAGGAAATTGAACAGTGTGGCTAGCACAAGGTTTGTTTTAACCCAAATATTCGAAAAACTAAAATGCTTACCTGTAACACTAACTCTTTTATTATGACAGCTGAAAATCAAGGCACAAGGAACGGCTTATGAAAAAAAGGGCCATAAACACATTACATTGGAAGGCATCCACTTAAAAAAGTTCATTTTTCAACTTCGTGGGTTTCAGGGTGCAGAAGTATTCAACTTTAGCGGCAGTTATTAGAAATGACAGTTCTGTTGACCAGCCGTGGTAGAGCAGGACACAGATTCTGCACTTCAAGATCAAAACAAAGAAACCAAAGATTGGCGGCAAGCCTTTTGGCTTTGCCTATGTTTGCTTTGTGAGGGTTTATGCAATACTTTATTGTTGAGGAAACGGCTTGGCAGGCCTCAATCTAAGAAACAAAAAATAACATTGGGAAAAGTAAAAATAAAAAGCACACACTGTGATAGTGGTCCTTCACACTTAAGGAAGCTACATTCTGTGTGGATGTGCTTCTTGTTAAAAGTCAGAATGGCGTTAATCATAATCAAGTTAGCCAATGGATGAAGTTGTTTTCCCCACTGCCCCATACTGTATGCTGCAGTGGGAGTAACACATAAGAATGACAATAACAGACAAATGGTCGAAGAGGGCTAGCTTAAAGCCCTATATTAAGTATGCAACTTTAGTAAAAATATAAGGTTTTGGCGAAACAAGACCTAAGAGCTTTGTAATGTAATGCAGAGGGTGCTAAATGAATAAACAACTGGAAAAGGAGAGGGTGGGAAGAGGTGCTGCGGTGGGGGGGGGGGGGTGCAGGGGGTAAGGTAACTGTATGTATAAACTGAAACAAATTAAGACAAACAAAATATTACAATTTCAAGATGGAATGGAAAACATCGAAATAAAGCAAAATACATTTAACATGCAGATGAACATGTGGAACCAATATTGGGCAAATGTAAAAAAAAAAAAAAAAATCAAGTCACTAGCCCTATTGCCTGATACAATATGACCATATGACCTAAATAGTGATGCCATTACATAAGGTCTAAAGCGCAGCAGGTGCAAATCAAAACTCTGTGAATCAAAGACATATGCAGCTGTAAAGGGAAAATGTCAGACTTCCAAAAACATGGAATTCTGTATTGCTATGTAGTAATCGTACAATAGAATCTCTATAATGGAAGAAATCCCAAAATTATATATCGACCTGATGAGATTTTAGAAAAAAAGACTCTGCACCTTTATCCATGCTTCAAAGTATTTCAAGCATTTTGGTTCCCTAGTACTTTGGACACTTATTCAGTAATGTGATTTCAATACAGAGTACCTTTTCAGAATTTGAATTAAATTTCAAGTTCAGAACTCAGTCACAAGGAAGAATGCCATGCTCTCCTCGAGAGATATTAATATTTACTAACCTAAAACTTGTAGAAAATTCGGCACAATCCACCAGCCATATTTATTGGCAATAGCACGTTTTTTCACAAAAACCATACAAAGAACAAAAAGGATTTTAAGAGGCTTACTAGCTTGTAATATGGGGAAGAAAATGTGAACGGGTAAAGGGCGTAACATGATGCCCTCTTAATTTTAAAAGCCTCAGAGAAGACATCACAAATACTTGTGTGATGCCAAAAGAAATTAGTAAAGGCAATAAGAGTAAAGCAGCAAGGAAAGGAACATTAAAAAAACAAAGGGATGTAAAGGCAAACTGTTTGAAGGCGATCTAAAAAAAGGTGGTAGAATACGAATGGCAAAAAGATGACCATCCTTGACCCCCATGGCTGCAGTCACTACTGCTTGGAGACTGACACCTTTTACATTCAGACTGCACAATGCTCTAGAATTTCAGAAGGAAATGGTGCAATTTGATCTCACACCACCTCCCAACTAGATTACCATTCTAATGTAGTTTTAAGAAAAGGTATTTTTTTTAAAAGTGGACTTTGTGGACACGTTTTTCAAGATTAAAATGTTTTTTTCATTTATCTAACGGCAAGGGTCACATTTCAGTAATTAATGTGCTGTGAACAAGCTTTGATAGTTAATGAAAGTAGGAGACGTTTATATGAATTCATGTAAGCCTTGGTATTATTCTTAATGAATGAATGTCAAAGTTATAGAGCCACCCTTTCAGTAATGCAAACCAGTTGCAATAAATAAAGACAAGAACTTAAATTCTGAAGGATTTCGTGATCCATATGAATGGGAAGATTAACTGTAATCAATACTTTTTTCATCTAACCAGAAGAGGATCTATCCTTAACCAAAGCACTTTTGGAACTCATATAACCATATCAAAAGCCATCCTATAAAGAATACCAACAGAACGTAAATACAAACAAAACTTAGTTTTATACAACAGCACTACCCAACAGTCTTGGTAATACATTCATTTATAACCTAACAAATCCTTTTAAATGAAAACAACTATTTTTTTTCAAAACTGCTCATGACAAATAAGAAATTATTACACCACTACAAATCTTTCTTAGCCATATTAATATGAGAGGGCTATGTACACATTTGCATTAAATAAATGACTTTTTTCTTTTTGTATTCATTTATGGAATTTATATATCACAAACATAGCACGAGGTCAATGAAGTGCTTCACACAGACTAGACCAAAACAGCATGATGTAATCTTGGTGGAAGAATAAATGGGCAGGGTGGAAGGATACATTGAGGCAACAGATATTATAAACAATGTATAGTCATAGAGCAGGTTCATAAAAATTTAACAGTACAGTAAGTGTAACCATTGATGGATGCAAAAAGGAGTGAGGATACTTTGAGACATCGAAGCACAGTTTGAGGGTAAGTTGTTTCTGCAGGAAAACGAGTAAGAGTTAGTTCAATTGGTAGGCATTCCCAGATTCTAAGTGCTTGACAATAGGAGGACAGATTAGTTACTTTGGATTTTTTCGTTTCCTAGAATTTCATGTTAAAGGCACACATTTCCTCTAGTGCCTCAATGTCCTCCTCTACAAAAGTTTGCCCATAAGCTACCTAGAGAGATCAAAATGAAGGGCTCTGTGAATGATGCAAAATTAAAAGTTTACAGTTATCAATGCTCTCATTTCTTATTCATTATGCATTTTTTTGGAATTTGTTAATGTGAGGAGGGGCAAAACTAGATAATCTCTGATAAAAACTAATTCATAATACAAGCCATCTCCAATGAGGGCAGAAGCACTGACTTTAGAAGACTTATTTCCTGAATTCTGTGTTGTCCGCACCAGCCACTAATGGCTGAATTCAAGACAGAATTTAAGCGTTAATGAAAAAGCCTTGAATTGGTTTGCTGTGGTCCCAGCTAACCATAAACATAGTCTCCCAACTGCCATATATTTCTGAACTCTTCCACCTGCATCCCGGTGTGTTCCACTGCTTGACCATTGCCCCAACTTTTCTTTAACACCCACCACAGCCTGGGCTGATACAAGCATCAGGTCTAACCTGCTTCAGTTATGCAGATGGCACACAGACCATCCTCGAACATCCAAGGCCTAAATGACACAAAGTACATTAGGGCTGCACCTTTCCTGATTGTCGTCTAAGACTGTATGCACACTAACCAAGTAGATAATACAAAAATCTTCAGCTGATGTAATAAATAACCTTCAACACAAGATTTGCTAGTCTGTCTCAGACATAAAGAATACATCTTCCACAATGGATGTGGTAAAATACTACAATCAGTCCCCAGTCTGTAACCCTAAATGGCTACTGTAGTGGAATATTCTATAAATTTGTTCAGAATTCTAAGACATTTTTACTGTACTTAAGTTCTCCTCTCCTCCACCGAGCTCAGATCACAGCCACACGTGTACTCTATCTTCTGGATTATGTGTAAATGCTTAACCTAGAAGCATCTAAATACCTCTAACTAATTTGAAAAGGTTCCAACACTCAGTAGTGATATGACTATTATATCTTAAACCCCATCACAGTTAATCTTGCAAGGCTTCCTGTGTTTTTTACTAGATCACTCTAACAGCACAGTTCTTAACACAATGAGCAATGACAGATCAGGGCAAAATTCCTACTACATACATTTCAGACCCACCACTTTAGATGAGGTCTCTGTCCAATCCATTCCTACATATCAAAGTCCCACGATTTAAAAAGAAGTGCACCTCCTCAGGCAATGCTTTTCTAAGGAACGGTCAGCTAACTTTGGAACTCACTTCCTATTCAGATAACGAGATTATAAAACCACCTCGGACTTTGGAGGGGGAGGGGGCTATAAAAATGTTTTTCAACCTTCAGACCCTGATTGATCTTCAACCCCATATAGCAAATAACCTAACAGTGAACATTTCTGAGACAAAAAGCTGCGGAGAAGACAGCCATAAACATACAAAAAGACCAAAAAATGCATCCACAGACACCCAAGATAACAAAAGCATCATATTCCCATCAAAACAGCTAGATCGCATAAGCACATCATGTAGCACAAATGTTAGACCTGGCATCCTTAGGGCAGTCTTATCCCAGACTTTTTACCCTTCTCTTCCTATTTTTTTGGCAATCTTTTTGCTGACTTTCGGACTGTGAGCACCTTATCACTTCTAACCAGTGCTAAAGTGCATACGCGCCCCCCCCCCCCCCTAAAACATGGTAACATTGGTGTATCCACAACTGGCCTATTTAATTTACAAGTAAATCCCTTGTAAAGTGCTATACTATATACCCAGGGCCTGGAAATTGAATGCTACTAGTGGGCCTGCAGCACTTATTGTGCCATCCACTTAAGTAACCCTCTAACTATGTCTCAGGCCTGCCACTGCACAGCCTGTGTGTGAAGTCCCACTGCCACCCCGCTTTGGCATGTAAGACCTCTTGCCAAGCCTTTCACTCTTTTTTTTTCTTACATATAAGTCACCCCTAAAGTAGGCTCTAGGTAGTCCATAGGGCCGGGTGCCATGTAAGAAAAAGGTAGGAGATATATATATATATATATATATATATATATATATATTTTTTAACCTTATTTAAAAAAACATTATTTTCGTGTCCTGGTAATAACCCAGCCCCCCCCCCTCAAAGTTGTTTTTTCATTACTGTGAGGCCTGCCCTTCTCACAGGCCAGGATTGGGAATTCCTTATAATACTTTTCAACTGTAATTCCTGATCTGAGAGGAGTAGCTGCATCATGTTTAATACAACTGGATTGGTAATTATAAATCTTCTTTACTGGTAAAGTTGGATTTATTATTAATATATTGGAAATTCCACTTTTAGAAAGTTGGCGTTTCTCTGAACTCCCTGAACTGAGTGCCCGTAGCCTGTCTCAGATACACACTTGGCTTGGGTTAGGTGACAGCTACACCTATGCATTCCTTCAGACACCCACAACACAGGATACTCTACCACATCTGCATCCATCTGCATACTGATGGCTCTTGGGGTGGAGGTTAGGAGGGGCTCCCACTTACATCTCGAAGGTTAGTGGCCAGAGCCCTCACAAAGGGGATGATTACCTCCCACTGTTAGTTTGGAGCCGAGGCTGACCTGAAAGGGGGGGGATCTGTGTACTTCACAAGAACTCTTTGTAGTCACACCCCACATCAAAGGCACTATTTAGAATAAGTACTGGTCCATGACCCACCAAATACTGTACACTTCTGGACTCAAGAAAACGCTACAGGAATTCAGACTGCTGTGTGTCAGGATTGGCTCTCTGCCAGAAATGACTGCTCTCAGGAACTGCTGCCCTGCTTTGCTCTACAGCCCTGCTGCCTGCTGATCTCTGCCTCGTAGCCCAAGACTCTCTCTCCAAGCCTAGAGAGACTCAGGGCAGCTTCTGCTTTCCTTTGCCGCTCACTACTTTCAATCACAACCCAAGCTGCTTTGCTAAACTTTGCTACTGAACCTGTAACCTGTCTGAAGCGGCCCTGCTTTCCTTTTGTTGCTCTCTCCTTTCAAGTTAATCCGAGCAGCTCTGCTAAACTTTTCTGCTTGCACCTGTGAACCGTCAGGAGCAGCCTGCTCTAGAGCTGCTTTCCTTTGCCGGGTGCTACTTTCAGTCAACTTGAGCGGCTATGCCCAACTTTACTGCTTGCCTGAGTGAAACACCTGGAGCAACCTGGCTGAGCCTCTGCTGCTCATCGCTTCAGACAACCAGCCCTGCCCGACTTGGCCATGCGCAGTTCTGTGAGAGGGGCCCAGCTAGGACATTAACGGAGACCATAAAAACATTGCACACCCATGCAGAGGAGTCCCCAGCACCACTCCCTAAATCTCTGTATTCGATCATTAGCCTTGCTCTAATTTTGAGTCTGCAAAGCAAATATTCAGCCATTTATAAATTAGATCTGTATCATGCTGATCTTCAATTAACCAGATAAGCTTTATTTTTTTGCTACACCCGTGTGGAGTTTCTTTTGTAGTTTACCTCCTGTGGTTGTGTGTGTGTATTTCACAAGTACTTTACAGGTTGCCTTCTAAGCTAGGCATGCCTGCTCTGCACCAAGCAACCAGAAGGTGAGCACAGGCTAATTTATGTTGTGTCACTGACTTGCCAGGACTAGGATTGTGGTCCCTACTTGGGCAGGGTGCATACCTCTGCCAACCAGAGACCCAATTTCTAACAAATTACTGCCACACAGGATGCAGTGCAGCCACACACTTACCAACTATACATACAGGCAGTGCTTAATTTGAGCTGGTGGGGGCCCACCAGCACTCCTTTTTAGAGATTGTCACATATTTTTCCTCACCAGATGTTTCCTGAGAGTGGGATAATGCACAAATGGGAAAGAAAGAATAGGTGAAAACCCGTCACAAAAGGAGAAAGCAGGAACCTACAAGATTGAGATAAATGGGCAGGGAGTGTCTAGTAGTCTATAAAAGCGATATGAGGTGCATTTCAGACTAGACAGCATCTGTACTCAGCACACTGGTGTTGGCCTTGGACTTCTGAGCAGAGCTTTGAGCACCGCACATATTCTTTTACACATTAAGCACTGTATACAAGTACACCTGCAATCACTCCAGATAGTTTCAGTGTTGCAATGTCTCACTAATGGCACCTGTGTGTGGGTAATATTTGAACAATGTTTTTATGGTATGGTTGTGTATTTTGATCATTATTAACCAAGCCATTCAGAATTTAGCTTTTACTACGTTTTATGTACAGTGTTAGCCTATTGTGCCATTTAAGAAGATCCTCTATACCGCATCATGTTATTGATTTCAAACACCACCCAACTGTATTGCATTTCAAATACAATTCACCTTAGGGCTGTTTTTATGCATAATTATTAAAAACGTTTAGTTTCAGGCTCTTTAAACAAAGAGTCATTCTGAACATCTAAAGTTTTTTAAATGCCAATTCCTAACTATAACTATAACGTCCCTGTAACCTTTGTGTTTTTGTAGTGAATTTCAATGGCTGCTTTTTTTTTTTTTTTTTTTTTTTTTTAAATGTCGTCGGGGTTGACTGCAGGGCCGCGGCAAGGCCCTACTGCTAAACCTCTGCATGCATCCAGTAGTGCACAGCAGGGAGTTGGCCACAGGGCCTGGCATCTGGCAAGGCCCTTCTACCAAAACCCTGTGAACATCAAACCCCGCACCATGCATAGCCTTTGGCAGTGTGCGTTAGGGGTTGGCCGCAGGGCCTGGTCTGGGCCAGGCCTTGTGGCCATCCCTGCTAGGCACCCTGAAGGGGGTAGAGATTTAATTTGTGTGAAATGAGCACCGGTGCCAGAATGCATCCTGACCTGCTTATTTACCCAATAAAAGGCCATAGTTTTGCACAAAAAGTCTACGGAACTGGAATACTTTGTAGTGGCTAATAAGTACGTGCTACCTCGTTGGGTAAGTATATAGTGCATATTCCACACTACTGCTGTATAAGAGTTAATGTCTCAAGTGACCTTGTGTGTCTGTAATTTTGGAAATGTGATTTTTCCTCAAGTGTCTTCATACAGAAATCTGCAATAACATGAATCCTTGTGTAGAGAAGAAGACAAGACTACAAAGAGTTGAACCTCCACCAAACAAGGGTAGTTCCTCATAGATATATATATATATATATATATATAT
The DNA here is from genome assembly GCF_031143425.1 of Pleurodeles waltl. Taxonomy (NCBI): domain Eukaryota; kingdom Metazoa; phylum Chordata; class Amphibia; order Caudata; family Salamandridae; genus Pleurodeles; species Pleurodeles waltl. The sequence continues at coordinate 743,609,998 of NC_090449.1, read as the reverse complement.
ATAAAGTGCTTCTTTGTTTGGTGGAGACATGCTCATATTCCTCTGCATTAAGAATTAATTCCCCAAATCAGCAGAAAATGTGCTGAGGGGGCCCTTAGGTAAGCTGTCCATCATCCTGGAAAAAGGCGGGAAGAAGTTGCATACCACTAAGGTATATGCGGTGGGAAAACAGACGGGCTTCTAGGTTATTTTGCATACTCAGTGGTTGAAACAGAAAATTATGAGCTCCGGTTTCCATGGGAGATTACATGAAATTACCCACTTGCCATAGTCTCTACATAAAATATTGGGCTCGAAAGTGCAACAATGCGAACACCTCTCCCAAGGATTTCATATAACCTTTCAAGGTGGCACTGCACAGAAAACACAAGGGCAAGTGCTCAAATTCTCCTAGGGACCCTTGTGGGGGAACCTCAAAGCTCCCATGGTCCCTGCAGGCTCTCTGCCTCCAACAGAAGCTGGCATTTCTCTGTATGCAGAGAGCCGGGCCGAAATCAGTCTGGGAGGGCTGTGCGGGCACCCTCTCACTTCTCATTTGGCCATGCCCCGGAGAAATGGAGGGCCCAGGAGCCAAATATGGCCCGGGAGGGGGGTTATGCATCCTCTATCCCTGTTTCAGTTGTTTTACAACCCAGGAAGGTGGTGGTACCCGGGGCAATTTTTTCTGACTGAGGGGGGGTCCGCGCAACCCCACCTCTTTTTTGTGAGGTTGTGGCCTCCAGGACCTTTAAAGACCTAAGGAGGGTGGCAGTGTGGAACCCCTCCTATAATTTTTAAACATAAATCCTGGGAAGGTGGTGGTCTACCTTTTGGGGGGCTGGGGAGGGGGGCGCATGTGCCCCACTCCCCTTTTCGTCCTTTAAGCTATCCCCCTGGGACCTGGCCACCCGGGAGCTGGTAAAAAAAAAAAAAAAAAAAATAATCAAACGCGGGAGCCACGTTTTTTTTGTTTTATTGCCTTTGGATCTGCTGATCAACCATGGTTTCCAATAAAAGATTTTTTTCAAAATGCTTTTTTGACCTGACAGGGTCTCAGGGTGACCCCAGCACCAGGCTTAGGAGGTCAGGGTATTCGTACCCTGCCCCGTTTTTATTTATTTATTATTTTTCACTATTTTATTGGTACTCACCTGAGTCTGGGTCCCAAAATGGCCACCAAAACTTACTGGTTGATGTGTTGGCAGCCAATCAGATGTCAGAACAGGGACTGTTGGTCCTGCGTAGGATCAGTGTCCCTAGATATCAATATTTTGTTTACCATTATATTTCTCTAGTGTTGCCATAAAGGTGCCTTGTTGAGTAAGTGGAATGACATCATGTAAGGTGATCATGTGGAAATGCTTTGATAGGATGTATTTGTTTAAAGGCCTGAGATCTAGGGTTGGCCTTAAATACCCGTCTTTTTGGTGTTTAGAAAGTACAAAGAGTATACTATCGAGCCCTGATGTTGTAGAGGAATGGGTTCTATGGCCCCTTTGAAGAGAATGGCTTGGACTTCCTACATGAAAGATTTTGGATATTCCTGTGTTAACCTGGGAGTCCATGGCGGAATGTTGGGCGGTGAGGGAGTGAGCTCCAGATAGTAGCCATGTTGGATAATTGCTAATACACACTTGTCTGTGGTGAGGGAATGCCATGTTGGACAGAAATGTTGCAGTCTACCCCAAACAGGTGCTGTGCGCTCGGGGGATAGGCTAGGGATGTCACTGTTTTGTGGAGTGTGCAGCGCCACATGGGGAGGCACTTTTACCTCAACCCTTGTTATTGCCTCTAAATAAGGCTCGGTAGTACTTCTTGGTATGGGAGCCTTGTTATTGCTGTTGTTGAGGTGGATGCCTCTGCAGAGTCCCACTGAGAATAGGTATCTGTAGTGCTTCCATACCCTTAGTGGTCTTTGCAGCTTTCTTAATCTATTCCAAAGTAGAGTCTACTCAGGGACCAAACAAGTGCTCCTTGTCAAGAGTCATGTTCAAAACAACCTGTTACACTTCAGGTTTCTAACCAGATTTCCTGAGCTAAGTGTAAAGCCTTAGGCGAATATGTTAATTACCCATGTAGCAGTGCCGGGCGCATCTAAGGCACACCGTATGGAGATTTTAGTCATGGGTTGTCCCTCTGCTACCAACTGTTGACCCACTTTTCTGTGCTCCTCTGGGATGTACTGAAACAACTCCATCTCATCCCAGTGATCCCTATCATTTAACGCTAGGAAAGCCTGAGAATTGGCAGTACACCAATGGTTCAAAGAAATTCTATGGCAACACTAAACAAATGTATCAATGCACATTCCCATAGTATTCTTAAATGTAATCATAGTTGGAGGTGCTCATACACTAAAACACATCGTTGCCATGATGTGCTTCCCGGAATTCCCCAAAGAAAACCAGTAACAAACAATCGACAAAAATTATAGCGGAGCACACCTATTCTTCTTGATATGTAAATGTAAAAAGCCAGTAGTGGCTATACAGCTGATGATAGGAAATCCAAAATGTACCCACTATATTATTCTTCCATTAGTCACAAAGATTTAGGTTCTCTTGTTAGTACATACATGACAACATTTATTTTAATACATATATAGAAACGTATTTCTTATTAACAGAAATATATAACATACAATACAAATCATGACATAACACAAACTGAGAATCCACTGTTAAATAGCTATTACATAAGTAGATTTTAAGTAAGTGGGACTGGATGATGTGTGTTGAGCCCACATGTAGCATCAGCCGACACGTGTTTCGTCCAAAGCTCGACATCAAGGCTTAATTTTCCATTGGTTCTTAAATCTCCAAATGATATCCAAGCCTCTTAGTAATATTAGCACATATGCCCATTAGTTGTAAAATATCCCGAACCAAACTTCCATTTCTGCTGGAAAAATTCCTTCAATTCACAGACTCTCAGTTAGTCCTTTATCATAGCGGCATCTAGAATGTCATGGATCCGCATCGTGTATTACACCAATGGTTGGCAGCCAGGGATGCAATCCTTTTCCACGCAGTGTCTATCCGCTTGCTTTTTGTATCTGGAGGCGGTGTCTCTCTAGTGGCCTGAGAGTTGGCGCTTTTGCGTGCTGTGGTGACAACTAGAGAGTCTGGTAGCAGTTGACCTCTGATAAAGATAGGGTCAGATGGTGCAGGCTTGTATTTCTTGTCCACTGTAGGTGTCAGGAATGTCCTCAGTATGCCGCATCATACCTTTGAGCATCGGCATGTACTGTGTGTCCTTGTGAGTGGTGAACAAAATGCCAAAAAGGAAGTCATGTTCTAGTGGCTCCCAGTCTAACTCCACGTTGTAGAAGTTTGCTGCTCTCACTATGACCTCCTGATAAGAGGTTGCGTCCTCAGGGAGGGAAGGGTGAGCTGGGTAATGATCAGGGTCATTATCTATATTGGGATCTGGGTTGTATGTGTACCATGGATCATCCTCCTGTGCCAACCTGTACCCCCGTGCCCTAATGTGGTGACCCCTAAGGTGATATATCTAAGGGGTCTTGAGGTGGAGATAATGGTGGAGGAGAATGAGGTAGTGGTAGAGGTGGCCGTGAAGGTGGTAGAGGAGGAGGTGTAGAGGGACGTAGAAGAAAGCCAGTGCCTGTGGGCTTGTCCATGATTTTGGTCCTAGTAAGAAGGGGCAGATCCAGTGTCAACTTTCTCTCGAGTGGTGAAGGAGAGGAAGCTTTGGCAAGTACTATGGCAGTTCCCACTTGAATGTGAATTTTCTTTTGTAGTACGTACATTTTCTCCAAAATGGGCTTGACAGATGAAGTAGAGGTTGAGGAAGTCTTTGTAAGTTTCAGCTCAGAGGGTTTCAAACCCGAAGCTTTGGACTTCGAGGTGTGGAGCACTGTCGGCAATGAGAGTGAGGAAACTGACTGCCAGGCCGGCAATGAAGGGCAAGTCAGCTCTGAAGGGTAATCTCGGTCCAAAGAGGCTGATGCCGAAGGTTTGGAAGTGCCATGTACTTTCATCTCCAGGTCCGAAGGAAGGGCGTCAAACAGTTTTCCGAATCCAACCATAGTCAAGTAGCAGTGGTGGACCGGTGTCTTCAGGCTGTGTGAATGGCAAAGCTGCAAGTCTTTTGGTTGGCTTGGGTTGGAGGGAAGGGGCAGAGGCTGCAGTACTCACTGGTTAAGTAGACAGAAATTCCTGAATCTCAAATCGACCTCAAGATCTGAACTGGAGGTGCCATTGAGAGAGGAGGCCTCCTCTTCTTCGGCCGTTGGTTGCTCCTGGGCGTGATCCTCACTGAAAACGTCTGGAGTGTCAGCTGTGGTTCTGTGAGACATAGAAGCATCGAGCCTTGAGGGCCCGGAGTGTCTTCTTTGATCTGAAAGATCTGCACACATCACAGTCGGATTCTTTGTGGTCTGGGGGCAGACACAAGTCGCACATCGAATGTTGGTCTGTGTGCAGGTACTTCGTATTACAACAAGGACAGAATCTAAATGGCGTGCATTCCATTACCAGTGTCACATTTTTGGAAATACTGGTACCAAAGAAGGTAGGCCCGAAGGGTGGTGCCCCAAAGAGGCTTTGGTCGAACAGAGTTGAACCGGCAGAGTTTTCCAAGGAGGCACAGACAAAAACAAAAACACCAATTATATTAATACCATTGAAGATAGAGAAGAGATCCAAACAATCAAAACAAAACAGAGTGGAAGCCTGGAGTGGAGGTACACACATCTGAACTCGACGGTGGAGAGAAAACAATCCAAAGGAGTCAATGCCCATGGGTATTATCATAGAGAGGAGTCGTTACTTGATTTTGTGAAGTGAAAGACTTCTTCGAAGAAAAACTATTTGCACAAATCTGGACCCAACACTACATGGAAGGAGTATGCAGAACACATATCTACAGCCACACGTCAAACATATGCATCTTTAAAACAGCAAAACTCAGGAAAAGTAGACCCAGGCCCTTGCTGTTAAAGGGTGATCCAAAAACAATGCATATATGTTGCCTAAAACCTAAAGCATTTCACCTCTCAGCACAAACAAATTTTCAAAACCAAATTCATCAAAATGAAATGATTTAAGGGATATAATGACCCATCTAGTAAGAAGACTAGAATGCAGTTCTGTTTGCCCAACCTAATAGCACAAGAACCAGCAACAATGTGGATTACTGGATAACTGGGCTGGTCTTTATAGCCTAGTCAAAAACAAATCACTGGATGGCTCCTTGGAATATTGTATCACAGCAGAAACAGTCTATGGATTGAAATGTCCTAGTCTACCGCCTAGCAGCCCGATCAAATCAGAAAAATCTAACTTCAACAAGCTGAATATGACCTTTTCAGCTTAAGTATGCCAATTTTAATAACATTAGTAGTTATTCGAAAACAGCACAATTTTCTTTTTTTTCAAGAACGTGCATAGAAATTGAATTTGTGGTTGTGAAAAGACTTTAAAAACCATCATGCAGATCTATAAACTGTGGTTGCATATGAAAATAAAACAATCAAATGTTATATCAGGAAAGCAGCCATAATACACATTTTACTACAAGTAGCAAATTAGTTTCGGTTCCTGTATTTTTCATTTTGTTCCAAAGTTTAGATCAATTCACTGTATCATATGCTATAGCTATGTTCAAAAAGCCCAGTGACAAATCAGACGTTATTTCTTACAATAATCTTTATTAAGTAACTGTGCATGTCAATTTGGCACTCTACTTTTGTGACTGGACCAAATGCCGGTCAGCACACAGCCTATAACTGCTCTTAACTTAAGTTAATATATTATAATTTGTTTTTTACTAATACAAAATGAATCACAAATTATACTGATTGTATGTTATGTCGGACACCTGGCCCAATACTTGTCAACTCTTTAAACTTAAGGCCGTTTGCAATTTTGTATGTCATAAAATGGACAGGAAAACCTGCAGCAAGCTTAATTCTTTCCTGAACTTACCATGATTTCAGAATTATAAATTCCAAATACTGTCAACCTTTGCAATGAGCTTTGTGGGCTGATAAAATGTCAGAAAACAATTAGGAGATTTAAAAAGTTACAATCTGAACCAGAAGAAGGTGGTTAAACAATCCTTACTAAAATCATTTTGTATTAAGAAGATAACTTTCCCTTAGTTGCCTAATGTAATTATGTTTCTCAACATGTACTGGACATAAAGAGTTACTTATGGGTTCTTTCTTTTCCAAGGAGAATAAGCATCTCATTTTGCCGTGGCACGTTGTTAACTGAAAACATAAAAACAAACTATTATGGCAAAACATAACTGCCAGGATTGAAAAAATAAACGGGCCATGTGCCTCATCAGGGAATACATTCAATGCAACAAACAACATTTTCATTGAAGATAGAGTGCAAGGGAAAATATAGGGCTGGCGACCTAAGAGCTGGAAGAATTAATACAAGGTTAAGTCCAAAGAACTGTAGAAGGTTCTCCAATTGAAGACTACGGGGATCTGAACGGATGAGACAATTTACAGAAGCCACACTCTGTATTTCTCTCAAGGGATCAGTTCAGTTGTGCAAAAGAAATAGGGGAGCTAAAAGTATGAATGGAGGGAAAATTAGATAACTATGGGCCAGATGTATTAAGATCGTGGTAACAAAAAGTGCTCACAAGTGGCGGCCTAACGTTTTGTGAACAGTATCTGTTTTTGTGAACCGACCTATGAACCATTTGGTCACTTCACAATATAAATAATCTTAAGGAATCATAGAACGACTTCCTAATGAATATTAATTAGGAAGGTCTCAATTTGCAACCCCCAACAATAAGGTACAATCACATTTATGGTGAACTGCAAGAAACAGCAGAATATCCATCCCTTTTATTTCATTTCAAAATTGAAAAAAAATGCTTTAAATGTTGTATAACTTCACTGGGAGTTAGCAGTGATCCATAGATCACTGCCGCCTCCTCAACCCACAAAGGTAAAGAGGTTTTAAGGAAACCCATCCCCTTGCAAATCAGTTACCACCCCAACTTGGGAGTCAGTAACTTATCCAATGGTTTGGGCACCAGAATTTGAGGGTCCTTACTAGTAAAAAGCTTTGTACATCTTGCCTCAAGTTCAGACTGGAGTGTTTTCTACTTAATGCCTGTTCAGCAAAGCACTTTGCGTAGATTTTCTGTAACAAAGCCAATGAAAACATGTATTTTGTTGATACTATTTATCTCTATGTACTCATCTAAATCCTTTTGAGGCCACTCATTAGATAAATCAAAGTTAAAATTGAATCCAAAGCAAAGCCAGAGTTTTAATTTTAGAGTGAGACTCAGTCTTCTTGATGACATTAATGATTTTGGTATCCATTACCTGATCTCTAATCTACTTGTCCCTCACAATTGGCACTGCATTACTTGCTTTTAGGTTATCTCCTAAGGAAGGACTAGGGGCCAGACCTAAGGTTGATTTAGCAGGTTTCCGAGTTGTATTTGGTTCTGGGACCCTGTGCGCCACATTCACATTATCCAGCATAGAATAATTTTTAAGGAGGTGCCTTCATCAGCCTTTTCTGGACTTAAGGCGAGAGGGTTTCTTGACTCTATACTTTTCTAAGAGTCCTTGATTGAGCTACTATTGCCTGCATGGTTCAAATGAACTATCGCTTTCATTTGTGTATTAAACACTCAATTCTGTGATGATTTGAGCAATGTCTCTAAAATGTATCCCTAATTTTCTCTTCCGAGCTTCTACTTTGGCTTCTAGTTTGCCATGGGTAGTCTTGGTGGGTAAGGGTGGATTTTCTGTGAGCTGCCAGTTCAGTTGTACTTGCAATCATGGCTACGAACCAGGATTGTGCCATTTGTTCTGATGGTGTGGTATTCCTGATCATTGAAAACTCTTATCTCCCTGGCTTCATATTCACTGCTTTTACTGGTACGTGAAGTGTGGATGACAGAACCACCACCTTCTTCAGTCCCCTTTTCTCCTCCACTTCCATCCCACTTTTTTCCAAAAGGGTCTGACTTCTTTAATAGTTCCTCCCAAGACTAATGAAACACGCAAATTGGAAAGGTAGGATTTTCCTAGGGGTTTTCCTTTCACCCACCATGCCCATGGCTTTGCTTTCATTAGGAGTAGGCAGAACTTATGCAGTTACAAAGAAAATGCCACAAGATTCAGCTGAGTTCCACCAATGGACAGCAATAGGCAAGTTGTGCTGCTTGCGCTGTGATTTAGCACCAGGAGTGAGTTCCACGCTGAAAAATCAGCACAAGTGGCACCACTTGGCAAACCAGAGGGCACAGCTACTCAAGTTTATTTCACTGCTGCTTGAGCAGATTTTCTACTCAAGCGGCAGCCTTCTTACCGTGAACAGTCACTATCACACGTGTTGGAACAATCTCACTGTACCTCCTTCCCGCGACTGAAAATCGTGCTACAGGACACCAAATCTCACTTGCCAACTTACTGTTTTGGTGCACACACACAAGGGAAAAATTCCATCATGCAATGATTGGCAGAAACTGGTCAGAACTCAGCCCTACAAGAGTAATGCTGTGACACCAAAGTTCCACCAATTTGACTGGCGAAACAGAATATTTCACCCACCCCCTAGTCAAGACTCAATCTAGTGCTTATATAGGAATCTGCTGCCCTAACCAGCTTTCTATTCCCTCTTGAAGGCTATGTAAGTCTGCCAGTCAGTGTTTCAGCTCTTGGGTATGTTAAAGGCTTCCTCCAGGTAAGAGTCCTTAAGTCCATGGTCTTATATTGCCACCATCTCACTCCGATTACACTTTGATCTGATTAAAAGCAGAGTGAGAAGAATCAGCACTGCATTTTCACTACTCTTGCGGGAGCTTTTTCAAGATTAAGACCATAACACCACCATGTAAATAATCTATTATGTATGTTAAGCAACATGTGGCTGTAATTGCTAAAAAACCAAAAGGTTTAAAAACAGCCTTGCAGATGATCAGACTACAGATATACAAGGGGCTGAGACTTTTCCTGAATATTTTCAAGGTTATTTCTAAAGAGACTCAATACAAATGGAAGACTGATTCAGAATGGGGGCCCCCCTCATCTCAGTTATCGATCTGTAATGACACTCGCTAGTCTGGATTTCTGGACCATAAGATGTTTCAATGCTAAGGAACACGCACTCTCCCAGGGTAGTAGTACATGTCATATTTCTAATACAGACATGCACAACTTGAGTGTAGGTGATTGTAATGTACTGTGCACATGGGACTTACGTGCAAGCCAGTGGAGGGATTTTAATGCCATTTGACTTTTATGGTTTAAACCGAATAGACTGCTGGATGAACAAACAAGCTACTTCCTTTCAGAACCAGAAAAGGATGATGGACGGAGTGCTGAACAATGCAGACACTCACCCCCAGTCACAGATCTGGGTTTAATCCATCGTTCTTTTGCTCACCATGCCACCCCAGTTTGGACCCAGCCATATGCAAATCAGTCTTGACCCTGTTCCTCATGGAAACAGTCCAGCCCGAACTGCTAGGCCAGGTCCTCCCTGGACCGAAAACAAGCATCCTGGGACTGGTTTCAGGGTATCACCCTTCATCAGCCAGGTCCTAGGATGCTCGTTTACGGTCCAGGGAGGACCTATGGCTGGGTGCAACCTGGGGTGGCGTGGTGAGCAAAAAAACGATGGATTAAACCCAGATCTTTCTGACTGTTGAATGTTTGATTTGCTCTGCATTCTGTCCATCATCTGTTTTTTTGCATTTGTCGCCTTAAGTGGGAAGGTTATGCCCAGACGTGGGTCCCGTGCGCACTTCGCCAATGGATTAAAAGTAAGCCTAGCTGATGAAGGGTGATACCCTGAAACTGGGTCCTAGGATGCTTGTTTCCGGTCCATGCAGAACAGGGTCAAGACTGATTTGCATATGGCTGGGTGCAATCTGGGGTGGCGTGGTGAGCCAAAAACAATGGATTAAACCCAGATCTTTCTGACTGGGGGTGAATGTTTGATTTGCTCTGCATTCCGTCCATCATCTGTTTTTTTTTTTTTTGTTTTCTTTTGCACTTCCTTTCAGAGGCAACCCATCTGGAGGATACTCCAACTGCATTTTTCTCACTTTTTCCAATCTTCCCAGGTGCCGGACTGAACCCGAAAACGTTTCCTGCAGTAGCTCTAGAATGCCAAGAGAGGACACCGTCAAACTATTTAGCTTTATCGTTGTTGCCATTGTACAGGATTGTGCATGAATCATTTAAAAAAAAAACAACTTCCACTACCTCCTCTCCAGCCATCATTTACGACATCGAGTTAGGAACAGCACACAGCAACAGTGCTCATTCTACTAAATGTAGAAGATACCTATTACTATTTTTATTTCAATTTTTGTTTGCACCACTCTTTTCTCCTGTTCCACGATCTGTGCTCCAAGCTGGTATAAACAGTTTTAAGAATGTGCAGATGGTGATCAATTTCACTGTTCCCATTTAATAACTTATGCACTCAGCAAAATCTTTATTATTCGTCAGGGGTACTCATTAGAAATAGGTTGATACTTGTGTTACTTGAGGTTTTTGCACCACATCATTTACTGATGAGGAATAGAGGAGTTATATCCCTGTCTAAATCATTTATCAATATGCACTTTTTTAATCTTTCAGTGGTGAATATGATCATCTGCAGCCCTATCTATACATACAAACCTTGACCTGGAAATAGTCGTAACACAGTACACAAATGAAGACAGAGCCTCCCAAAGGGTTCATATATAAAACCACTGTTCCCTAAATAATAGGTTCAAAACTCGATCAGCTCTTAAGAGGGTAAATGGAATTTAATTGTGACAATAAGTAATTTTTATTGAACTTTTGTGTGAAAAAAGAAAATCCTAAACTAGAGAGATGATCACCCTTTTAAAATCAGAGGCACATGTACTCTTGAAACACATGACCCACTGTATCATGTGCGTGGCCTACACTGTACATTTGCGGATATCTTAAGAGCCCACTGCTCACATTTTCCTGCCATCATTAATTTTTTTGAAGTATATTTGATTGATTTTGTCAGAATCATCTTTCACAACACCTTTTCAGGAAGCCATAGGCACATTATCTATTAGGGTCATCGTCAACTTTAACGTATTGGTTTTCCAGTTCCAACTGTGGGAGTTGGCTCAGTAGTTTTTAGTAGGGCTTAGTTCATGGTCAGTCTTGTGATTCATATTCATATTCAGCATATCTGTCTTGTTAAATTAATGGAGGTTAGTAATTACCCACACTTCAACGATATGGTGGTGTGCCCAATGTTTATGCATTGGGGGGGGATGTTTGTATAGGGTATGCCAGGGTATGTTGCTTAGTGCTCTATCTAATGTCGGTCGTTCAAGAGAGTGTCATCATTTTGTTGAAAGGTGATGCCTGTGTTTTACACTGTCAAAACCAAGTTCAGAGGGCCACGGAGTAAGCAGGGGTTACTAGGCCCAACCGAGGTGATTGAGGCCTTTTCTCACGATATCCCAGGGCCCATCCTTCAATGAACCCCGCTCAACTGGGTCAAGCACCTCCTTCTAACACAAGACTCTGTTAGTAATGTATAACGAGCAGTCAAGGCTCCCTCAGAGGGAAGTGTAGATACAGGTCGGTGAACACGACCTATAACTCAACATGCAAGCAGTGCACACAATAAACCTATACTCAAATACTTATTTTATGTAAAATAAGTATTTCTAATTCTACACATATAAAGGTAAACAACAATTAATAAGCAATAACAGTTCCCCCTCAGAGGTGGACACACTAGTAGTTGTCAAGTCAATTCCCTTCTACCCTACTCTCGTGGAACGGGTGCCCTGGTACTCTCCACTCAAATGCGCAACATCCAGGGAAAGAAAACTATTAGGTCTTGCTCACGGGACATCATCCTCTCAGATTCAGTCAGTAAGATGTAGTCACTTAGTGTGAAATAGGGTTGTGCAAACCAAGGGCGGTATATCTCTTAGGCCCGGTATCCGCTCTGGCAGTATGAAACCTGGCAGCCTTGTAGTGCGGTCATGGCCCAGAATGGCATAGTCAGGCACGTTCACACGTGGAAGGCGCCGGCTCTTTCTCTTGAGACACACTCAACAGTGTGGTGACGATCGGAGTTGCTCCAGCTCCAGCCACACAGCAAGTCCTTTCTCTTTCTTCCCTGGGGATGAGCGTAGTGTTTTTGTTCCAGAGGGGCTCCAAAAGCATCTCCTCATTCCTCGGGCCCCCTTGAACACATCAAAGGCGTAGCAGCACTTTTGGGTCATGGGCAATGATACGGACCTCTGGCCTCCGCACTCAAAGCTGCCCCTCTTGGAATACGGGATCGCAGCAACATTCCACGCATGGGCCACTGCCCGATTGGTCAGACACATGGCAGCCGATCCTGGCATATGGGATTGTCAGTTGTCAATGTTGCACACAAGCAACTGCCCGATCAATGCAAGACGTATCCTTGGTGCATGGCAGCCCTCTCCTGTCATACAAGGCCGCCAACTTCCACAAAGCGGCACACGGACTTGATCAATGCGACACTGCTCCTGGTACAAGGCAGTCCCTCTTTGCATACCAGGTTGCCAAACGTCTGCAACAAGGCCCACAAGTAACGGTCCAATTGATGTGGCACTGCACCTCACTCAGAAGCCCCACACGTCTGGGCTCCCCTCCCCCAACACGCTTCCTCCCTCAAGGGTACACCGGCCTTGGCAAGCAGGCAGGTACTGTACTCCAGACTCCAGGGACCGTGGTCTTTGTTTCCCTGGGGGATGTCCCCTCACCCAACAGGGAGACTAGCAGCTGGATCCCTAGTACTGGTCACAGACAGAAGTCATGCAGAGCTTCCCCTCCTCATGAAACTCAGCTGGCAGTTCAGCATGTGTCAAAGTATGGTGTCTCAGGCTTCCCTACTTATAGTTCTTTTTCCGACACAAAATGTGATTTAGGGTCTGGACCTTTAAAGTTTTACGCTGGGATTCTGCTCCTTAGAAATTAACATCTTTGCCCATTATCCATCCTCCTCAATGAAGTCTGTAACAGGAGGCAGGACTCCAAAGCTGATTAAACCACAACAGGGGAATGACTAAAGTTCACACCTGGATGTCAGCCACAGTGATATGTGCATCAAAGGTCAATCCTGGGCCCTCTGCCTTACACTTTATGACTCTCATATCAGCCACATCTCTCTCTTACTGAGATGTGCCCAGGGCCCTTTCCTTATGATCTGTCACTGAATCAAAGAGAACCTTTTCAAATGGTCAGGGAGAGCCTGGCTCCCCCCTCATCCAATGTTTGTCCCAGCCAGCTCACAGGAATGCAGCAATACACAAATTTGTCTGGGGTGGATTCATCTACTCCTCATGTTTTCACCAGGCAGGCATGGTCTTCCCAAAATGGAACCCAAGGTCCTTCATGTAATGTACCAGTGCAGGCACACCTGCACTTGGTGTACATTCACAGTACATTCACTGTCAAGCACTGCTGTCCTCATGCATTATGCTAGCACCAGCATATCCATATGTAACAAATATACTCTGTCTGTGCACACTGTTCAGCAATACAATCCCTCTGTACTGCACCAGAGTGTCTCACTTTAAACATACGACAGGGCACAAACTTTTACCATAAGCACACAGAATCACACTTCACCCTAGGTGTAGCGTTTTCCCCTTATGAACATACTTGCACTCAGTATGTTTTCATTATGCACTTCAACCTCAACCTGATGTAGGCTAGGAATGAGTAAAACACACAGAAGCAGAACCTTTAAAAACGTGAGTGAGCCTGTAGGCCTCACTCTAGTGACTCAGGTTAAATTGGACTTGTTCACTATTACTGATCATTACAATGTATGCTGTCACCACTGCACTTGTGCTGATTAACTCTTGGTGCAGGCAGTAGTCTTCCACCACTTCGGGGATAGGCATTTAGGCACCTCTCTCAGTCCACCAAGACCGCAATCCATGAGACAGGACTATGTTGTGGCGCACACGCATGATCAGGGTTTGCCTTATGACCAAAAAACTTAAGCATTAGGGATCCAGACAACAATCCAGTTGGGCACTCAGAGCAGGGGTACACAACTTCACCAGGCAGAGGACTGTTCAGTCGCAACTTGCACTTACGCCCATTTTGTCTGTTCTCTCTTTGACATATTACTCTGGAGTGCTACTGTCAATTTCTAGGACATAGCTACTTGTCTCTTTGTAAGCAACAATACAAGTTCGGGAATCCACTCTAATTTAATCTTTTTTTTGGGGGGCTGTTAGCCCCCATGTTCATGGGTTACATAGAGGGCCTGGCAGTCATTTCTGTGAACAGGCTAGTAACTACCTTCCCGTATTTTGACATTTCTGTTACATACCCAACCCTCCCCTCCTTCACATCTAAGGCAGGTGTCCATTATCCCTGCATTAATTCTTTGGAATCAGTGCAAAGTTAAGTAAGTCCTGTACAAGACATTAATATGAATATGTTTATACCTCATGTTTCTCAACACTTCCACAGGGTATGTGAAACCAGAGTCCCATTCGGTTGACTTTCTGTTGCCTGCACAGGTCAGTATCCTACTTATTTTCATGTGTGCTTAAGCTGACGTTCAAGATAAGATGTATGTTGTGGTTTATCACGGATATCAACTTTCCTGCAGTGCTGTTTGGGAGGAGTGCAAGAAGAGTTGTGTGGGTTGGTGGTTTACAGTCTGTACAACTCAATATTTCCTTGACCACCATCAGGGGAATGCTCAGGACATGTAACAGGCATCTTATATTCAGGGTGGTGTTTATGCCGGCACTAATCCCAATTGGCTAACGTGGACTAAGACTGGTAGGACTGAGGTACCCTATTTGCCAGCACCTTAACCAAGATTGTGCAGCCTAGGTTAGGCATCAACAGTGGATAGTGAGAGGCTATTTCAAGGGGGTCTCTGTGGTTTTGGGAGGGGCTCATAAATCTCCATCATTCATTTTATTGCAGTCAGAAAAAACAAATTAAATGCAACATATTTCTCGGTCTCAAACGTATTCACATTACTATAAATAATTCCAATAATATATGCACGTGCATATGTATATACAATGATTCTGTGGTTAAGAGTATGGAAATAGAATGTCTGATTAAGCAATTACTTTGTTGCAATTTGATTAATCTGCATGAAATCTAGCAGGCATTTACCACCTCAATTTCACATTATTAATTTCAAAATATATGCATATAAATCAACGGTGAGTGTAAAGATATCTAGAGTGGATTTTCTCTTTTACTGTCCCATCATGAGTGTAGAGTTTTATTTAATGTCTGCTTGCACCACGCACAGGATGCTTCAGAAATCTACTAGTCCAGTAAAAACAAATCCACTTGTCTCTTTTGATTCCATGCAGTGAGGTGACAAATTATGTCGGAGTTTGCACTGAATCAAAGCTCACAGTATTCTCTTTGATTGTGCCAGGGACTCATATTAAATTAGCCTTTGGAGTCTAGCAAGCCTCTAATTTTGCCAATTTCCATAAATCTACATACAGGGTTGCTAAGATGGTAGTAAATTGTATTTCTTTAGTTGTAATGTTAGGTGAGCCTGTGCATACCCATATAATACCATAAGAGTATTCACCAACTGCTCCCCGATTCATTCTGTCACTTGGAACGGTTGGAAACGTAATACTGAAAAGGGCAGGAGAAAATATTTTCTTGGATGAGAAATAAGTGGTATTGCGAAAGTGAATTTGCAATCATTCAGCAGATGTTCACAGGTGTAAATAGGCACATTTATATTTATTCATGTGAAAACTGAAATCACAAACTTTTGCTAGGAGTACAGTGTTCAGGCCTGCTTCTATAAACTCTTGTGAATTCCTGAAATGTTTAAATCTGCACCACTGTAACGACATATACCTGCAGATGCACCTTTGTGCCTTTCTCGAAAAACTGGACCCCTAATTTATTTTCCTGATGCCCATAAGGGTTTCACACAGATTCTCCTTATTTTTTATTTTATTTTTTAAATAGAGGCATGCATCAAACTATTTACTAAATGAAGTTTCAGAGAATTAATGCCTCAAATTGTATCTAAAGCTGCACAATACGTTATCAAAGCTTTTATCAAGCTGCAAATTGTGTTTTGTGTACATTTTATTTTAAAAGCAAGCAATCCCCAACTTGCTTTCAAGCATCTGCATGAATATGCGTATAATCAGGTAGCATTACGGGAGAACACGTAGCCTCAAATGGTAACATTTTGAAATCATGTGTACATGGTTTTTATATTGGGAACATTATACGCAAAAGCCACCCTCACAGCTCACTGCAGTGCCGTATCATGTCCACCCTAAATCAGCTATAAAAATTTGAGGAACAAATACACAGATAAAATTTTTGTCTTAGCGGCATTCCTTTTTCTTATATTTATACACTGGCAGTGTAAACTGGCAAGAAGCAGTGACTGCAACAAAAAAAAAACACATTTTCAATGCAACGGGTCTCGCATTTGCTCGAATTAGAGCTATTAGTGTTGTAAAGAAAAAAAAATGTAGCGCGATCGTACTATGTAAAATGCACCCTGAACGCGCTGTGTGGAAAATAAACAGATAAAGTAGTCCTGACGCCATGCTGAAAACATCGAGCCTTGTATGTTTTTAGTAGTTTATCAGTGCTGTGTAGGTGGGCTAAACACCGGAAAAGGTATGACGTATCCATGCCTTACACAAATGAAATCAAGCAGATTTTAACCCGTTCTGTGCCGTGGACGTAATGGTTACATCCTGCGGCACAGTGCTGCTGTGCCCAGGACGTAACCATTACGTCCTGGACACACAGCCCAGAGGGAGCGCTAGCGCTCCCTCTGTGGGGTACCCCCCCCACCCCTCCCAAGTCAGGGATGGAAGGGGAAGCCCTTCCCCTTCCACCCCTGACACCTCCCCACCCCCGTGACGTCAGCGCGCGAGCGCGTTGACAATCACAGAGCCTCCTCCCATTGCGCTGGAAGCTCAGCTTCCAGCTCGATCGGAAGAGAAGAACGAGTTACTTACCTTCGGTAACGACTTTTCTGGTGGATACATTAGCTACCTGTGTATTCCTCACCTAATGAATTCTCCCATGGCGCCAGCATTCGACGGAAATCTTCTTCGTAGCTTCTGCACGTCGACGAGGACGTCACATTAGCCCACGCGACGCCGTCTGATGCCATACAGGCAATAAGAGGTCCTCGCCGACGTGCCGACGTCAGTACCAACATTTTTTACGTGCATGAGAACAATAACCCAATACAATGAAAGATCAAGGCAACATCCCATAACATTGTAAATCACACAACATTGCAATGGAATGGCTGTAGATTTAATATAACTTTTTTTTTCTTTTTTTTAAATCAAAACAAATATATACTAATTATGTATATACACAAAGATATATATATATATACATATATATATATATATATATACACACACACAAGTATTCATATATACAAAATCCATTGCAGTCTTAAAGACCAAGAGGAGCACACTCAAGGATTACTTGGTAAGACCAAAAAGGCAACGGGGAGGCGGGTGGGACCGTGAGGAATCCACAGGTAGCTAATGTATCCACCAGAAAAGTCGTTACCGAAGGTAAGTAACTCGTTCTTCTGATGGATACAACTACCTGTGGATTCCTCACCTAATGAATAGAGTCCCAAAGCAGTACCGCGCCCGGTGGTGGGAGCCTGGATGGTCAAACCAAGAAATCCTGCAGCACTGACCGTGCAAAATGGCCGTCCCTTCTGACCTCAGAGTCCAAACAGTAATGTTTCGCAAAAGTGTGAAGGGACGACCAAGTTGCGGCCTTACAGATGTCGACCACAGGAACACCTCTGGCCAAGGCTGAAGTAGCCGACTTAGCTCTGGTGGAATGAGCTCTAATACCATCAGGAGGATCCTTCTTTGCTAAAGAGTAACACATTTTAATGCAAAGAACAACCCACCTGGAGAGTGTTCTCTTGTGGACTGCCGTTCCTCTCCTCTTGCCCACGTATCCGATGAACAGCTGGTCCTCCAGCCTGAAATCCTTCGTTCTATCAATGTAGAAACTCAACGCCCTCTTTGGGTCCAATCGATGCAGTCTCTCTTCCTCCTTCGAAGGATGAGGCGGAGGATAGAAAGTGGACAAAGTAATTGTCTGGGCCAAACGGAAGGGTGAAACAACCTTCGGGAGGAAAGCAGCCTTGGTCCTCAACACCACCTTATCCCCATAAAAAGCTATATAAGGAGGTTTTACCGATAAGGCCTGCAACTCACTCACTCACTCTCCTTGCAGATGTTATAGCCACCAGGAAGACTGTTTTAATAACTAAGTACATTAAGGCACAAGAATGCATATGCTCGAAAGCGGACCCCTTAAGGAAAGTCAGGACCAAGGACAAATCCTATTGAGGCATAACGAATGGTTTTGGAGGATATTTATTTAGAAGACCTTTCAAGAATCGAAGAACAATAGGGGATTTAAATAACGAAGGTTGGTCTGGAACACAAATGAAGGCTGACAAGGCAGACAAATAACCTTTAATAGTAGCCACTGCACAACCTTCTTGCGCTAGTGACAAAGCAAAAGACAAAACATCTGATAGATGAGCATGTAAGGGATCAATCTGTCTCTCTCCACACCACATAACAAATTTAGACCACCTATTAGCGTAGATAGATTTAGTGGAGTGTCGCCTGGCCGCTAATATAACATCCACTACATTAGGCGGGAGAGAGAAGGAACTCAGGCTGCCCCGTTCAATCTCCAGGCATGTAGGTGCAGACTCTGGAGGTTGGGGTGTAAAACCTGCCCCTGCGACTGCGAGAGGAGGTCTGCCCTGAGAGGGAGACGGAGCGGAGGGCACAGCGAGAGTTGGAGAAGGTCGGAATACCACACCCTCCTTGGCCAATCCGGAGCTATTAAGATGACTTGAGCCCGGTCTTGGCGAATTTTCCTCAATACTCGAGGAATCAAGGGTATGGGGGGAAACGCATAAAGCAACTGGTCGCACCAGGTTATCTGCAACACGTCCCCCAACGCTCCCTGCACCGGATACTGGAGGCTGCAGAAAAACAGACAGTGCGCGTTCCCCGGGTGGCAAACAGATCTATCCGAGGAAACCCCCACATCTGGAAGGTTAAACGGACTTGATCTGGATGGAGACGCCACTCGTGGTCGGCCGAGAAATGGCGACTGAGACTGTCCGCACGTACATTCAAGACCCCGGCCAGATGATTTGCTACCAAACAAATCTGATGGTCCTTTGCCCAGGACCATAGTCGAAGAGCTTCTCTGCAGAGAAGGTACGACCCTACTCCTCCCTGTTTGTTTATGTACCACATCGCGGTAGTATTGTCCGTCAGGACCTGTACCGACTGACCACGAAGGGAAGGGAGGAAGGCCTTGAGAGCCAGACGTACAGCCCGCAACTCCAACAGATTGATATTAAAAATCTGTTCCTCTGGAGACCAAAGCCCTTTGATCTCCAGATACCCCAGATGAGCTCCCCACCCTAGAGTGGAAGTATCCGTTATGACCGTGGTCACTGGTGGTGACTGCGCGAACGGCTTTCCTTGTGAAAGATTGTTGCCCGCAATCCACCACTTCAAGTCCACAGCAGCATCTCTGGAGATCCTGACAGCACCTTCGAGATCTCCTTTGTGTTGAGACCACTGCCTTCGGAGGCACCACTGAAGAGCCCTCATGTGCCAGCGAGCATGCGTGACCAATAGTATGCAGGAGGCAAACAGACCGAGCAGACGAAGGACCTTGAGGACTGGAACTACCGCTCCATTTCGAAACATTGGAACCAACTCCTGAATATCTTGAATCCGCTGAGGCGGAGGAAAGGCTCGATTCAATGTTGTATCCAGTACTGCCCCTATGAACAGGAGGCGCTGAGAGGGCTCCAGGTGAGATTTGGGCATGTTCACCGAAAAGCCCAGGTCGAACAACAACTGGGTTGTTGACTGCAGGTGAAGCGACACAAGCTCCGGGGACTTGGCTTTGATCAACCAGTCGTCCAAGTAAGGGAATACTGCTATCCCCTTCCTTCTGAGCTCTGCCGCAACCACCGACATCACCTTTGTGAAGACTCGAGGTGCTGAAGTAAGACCAAACGGGAGGACCGCAAACTGATAGTGCTGCGACCCTACCACACACCGGAGATACTTCCTGTGCGA
This sequence comes from Pleurodeles waltl, assembly GCF_031143425.1. Classification (NCBI taxonomy): domain Eukaryota; kingdom Metazoa; phylum Chordata; class Amphibia; order Caudata; family Salamandridae; genus Pleurodeles; species Pleurodeles waltl. The sequence goes on along the minus strand of NC_090449.1, from coordinate 743,589,880 downwards.
CTTGAGTATCGGGATATGAAAATAAGCATCCTGCAAGTCGACAGACACCTTCCAATCTCCCTTGTTCAACGCCAAAAGCACCTGAGCTAGGGTCAGCATCTTGAACTTTTCCTGTTTGAGGAACCAATTCAAGATCCTCAGATCCAGAATTGGTCTCAACCGACCATCCTTCTTGGGAATCAGGAAGTAACTTGAGTAACAACCTCGACCCCTTTCCTGCTCTGGGACCAACTCAACCGCGCCCTTTGAAAGGAGGACTTGAACCTCCTGCTCTAACAACAGGAGGTGTTCTTCTGAACAATAAGATGGGCGGGGCGGGATGGGGGGCGGAAACTCCCGAAAGGGAAGGGTGTAGCCTTTTCCCACAATGCTGATAACCCAAGTGTCCGATGTAATAGTCTCCCACTTGTGGAGAAAATGCCGTAACCTTCCCCCTACAGGAGAGGAGTGAGTGGGAAATGGTGGAAGCCTAAGGCTGCTTTCCCTGCTGCACCCCTCCAGAGGACGAGGAAGAGGCAGAGTGCTGCTGAGAGGCTCCCCTGGTGCGGGCCCTATCCCTCCCTCTAAATGATCTATAGGGGAGGGAAGATGTGGGTTGCTGGAATTTCCCCCGAAAGGAAGAGGAGGAAGAGCCACGTCCAAATCCACGAAACCTCCTGAAAAATCTGGAGGAGGTAGAAGAAGGGGCTTGTAGTCCTAATGATTTGGCTGTGGCCCTGCTTTCTTTGAACCTCTCCAGGGCCGAATCCGCCTTGGCCCCAAACAGTTTGTCCCCATCAAACGGGAGGTCCAACAGGGTCGACTGCACGTCCGCAGAGAACCCTGAGTTGCGGAGCCAGGCCTGTCTCCTTGTCACCACAGCCGTGCCCATCGCCCTAGCCACCGAGTCGGTCATGTCCAGTCCAGACTGGATAATCTTGGTTGCGGCAGCCTGGGCATCCGAGACAATGTTCAAAAGTCCCTGGGGAAGCTCGGTATATGAAGATATGTGATGTCATCCATAAGAGCATGGATGTATCTCCCCAGAATGCAAGTCGCGTTGGTGGCCTTCAATGCCATACTGCAAGACGAAAATATCTTCTTAGATTGCACGTCCAACTTTTTGGAGTCCGTGTCCCCTGGTACCGTCGGGAAAGATCCAGGCCCTGACCTAGAGGAACAGGAGGCTTGCACCACCAAGCTCTCCGGCGTAGGGTGTCTAGACAGAAAGCCAGGGTCACATGGCGCAACCCGATATCTCCTGGCCACAGCCCTATGAACAGCCGAGGAAGATACTGGCTTCTTCCACACCTCTAACACCGGATCAAGCAAAGCCTCATTGAATGGCAAAAGAGGCTCTGCTGCAGCAGAGGCCGGATGTAGTACCTCAGTCAGCAAATTCTGCTTCACCTCTGCCACCGGCAAAGGCAAGTCCAGAAAGTTAGCTGCCTTTCTTACCACAGCGTGAAAGGTAGCAGCCTCCTCCGTATACTTCCCTGGAGATGATAGGTCCCACTCAGGGGAAGTATCCAGCCCACTGGCTGTATCCAGACCATGAAGTCCATCACCAGAGTCCTCAACCTCTCCTTCCTCCAAGACTCGTTGGTACTCTTGCTCTTCCAAAAGACGGAGAGCACGCCTTCTCGAGTGCAGTCTTTCTTCGATACGCGGAGTCGACATGGCCTCCGCCGAAGTCGAGGATCGGCGCCGATCTCCGGAACCATCCGACGCCATGTCCGGCGCCACAGGCAGCTTCGGCGCCGAAGTCGGAGCCGGACGAAGAAAGTCACGTCTTGGAGTCTCCGATGGACCCGCCGGGGTCACAGGACGAAATCCTGAAGTCGACGGGATGGAAATCTCCGGGGCCAAAACCTCTGGAGCCACCGGCGCCGACACCGGCGCCGAGCCCACATTCCCTAAAGGGAGAAAGGGCATAAAGGGTGCCGGCCGTAGAGGCGCAGAACCACCCAAGGAAAAAGCCAACGGCCCCGAAGGACCAGCCGGAGCACCGCCTGGAGCCATCTGTTGGAAGATGGTATACATCGCATTCAGAAATGCGGTATTATCGGCTCCAGGGGCCGGAAAAGACGGATACTGGGGTGCCTGGATCGAAGGCGACCCCGACGCCAGCCTCGACGTCTGTGACGCCAGAGAAAACACCAGAGGCTGCGTCACCTCGATCACAGAAGCCTGTCCAGGCGAAGTCGGTGACGCTGGAGAAAATAACGGCGTTGATGGATGCGGCGTGACCGTGGCACTGACCTCCCAAGTCTTCTGACGCCGAGCCGAAGGAGACCTCGAACGAGACTCCTTGCTGGAATGGCGCCGGGAGTCTCGATGACGCCGATGAGACCTTGGCGAAGAAGACTTCTAATGATGTTTTTTCTCTTTCCTTTTCGACTTCGCCATGAATAGTTTAGCCTCACGTTCTTTCAGGGCCTTCGGATTCATGTGCTGACATGAATCACATGTTGCGACGTCGTGGTCGGAGCTTAAACACCATAAACAGTCGGAGTGAGGATCAGTAACGGACATCTTGCCCCCACACTCTCGACAGGGCTTGAAACCCGACTTCCTCTGAGACATAATTACCGCAGAGAAAATCCACGCAGCAGAAAATACACTGTAACTATGAAAGTAACAGTAGCTCCCTCGAAGATAACCGTTTCGAATGCACGGAAAAAAGGGAACTGACGTCGGCACGTCGGCGAGGACCTCTTATTGCCTGTATGACGTCAGACGGCATCGCGTGGGCTAATGTGACGTCCTCGTCGACGTGCAGAAGCAAGGAAGAAGATTTCCGTCGAATGTTGGCGCCATGGGAGAATTCATTAGGTGAGGAATCCACAGGTAGTATCCATCAGAAATGCTTTGCATCTCTTCCGATCACGTGGGGGAGGCCGAGAGAGGCTTCAAAGGGAAGGAAATGTATTTCCTTCCTTTTGAAGTCTCTCTCAGCGTTTTGGCAGCCGGATTGAAAGCAATCCGGCTGTCAAAACGCCCACTAGACACCAGGGATGTGTCTTTATTTTTTTTTTTAACTGACATAAGGGAGAGACCCCTTGGGCAAGGGCCGTTCCCCTGGGGGGAACATTTATTTTAGGCCATTTCTGCCCCCCAGGGGGGCAGATCCGCCTATTTTAATTAGGCCGATCTGCCCCCAAGGGGGGCAGAAACCACTAGGCACCGGGGATTTTTTTTTTTGTTGTTTTACAGATGGGGAGCGACCCCTTAGGCAAGGGTCGCTCCCCTGGAGGGGCAAATTGTATTTAGGTCATTTCTGCCCGCTTTGGGGGCAGATCCCACTAGGCACCAGGGATCTTTTTTTAGCGCCGTCACGCAAGCGGAGCGACCTTGTAGGCAAGGGTCGCTCCATGGGGGGGAGGGGGGGGGGGAGGGAAATTTTATTTAGGCCATTTCTGCCCCCCCTGGGGCCGGCTGAGCTAGAGGCCAAAATCCACAGGTAGGCACTTTGCAAAAAACACCTCTGTTTTCTGTGAAGAAAAAGTGATGTGTCCACGTTGTGTTTTGGGCCATTTCCTTTTGTGGCCGCTAGGCCTACCCACACAAGTGAGGTACCATTTTTATCGGGAGACTTGGGGGAACGCTGGATGGAAGGAAATTTGTGGCTCCTCTCAGATTCCAGAACTTTCGGTCACCGAAATGTGAGGAAAATTTGTTTTTTTAGCCAAATTTTGAGGTTTGCAAAGGATTCTGGGTAACAGAACCTGGACAGAGCCCCACAAGTCACCCCATCTTGGATTCCCCTAGGTCTCTAGTTTTCAAAAATGCACAGGATTGGTAGGTTTCCCTAGGTGCTGGCTGAGCTAGAGGCTGAAATCTACAGGTAGGCACTTTGCAAAAAACACCTCTGTTTTCTGTTAAAAAATGGGATGTGTCCACGTTGTGTTTTGGGGCATTTCCTGTTGTGGGCGCTAGGCCTACCCACACAAGTGAGGTATCATTTTTATCGGGAGACTTGGGGGAACATAGAATAGTAAAACAAGTGTTATTGCCCCTTGTCTTTCTCTACATTTTTTCCTTCCAAATATAAGAGAGTGTGTAAAAAAAGACGTCTGTTTGAGAAATGCCCTGTTATTCACATGCTAGTATGGGCACCCCGGAATTCAGAGATGTGCAAATAACCACTGCTCCTCAACACCTTATCTTGTGCCCATTTTGGAAATGCAAAGGTTTTCTTGATAGCTATTTTTTACTCTTTATATTTCAGCAAATGAATTGCTGTATACCCGGTATAGAATGAAAACCCAAGGCAGGGTGCAGGTCATTTATTGGCTCTGGGTACCTAGAGTTCTTGATGAACCTACAAGCCCTATATATCCCCGCAACCAGAAGAGTCCAGCAGACGTAACGGTATATTGCTTTAAAAAATCTGACGTTGCAGGAAAAAGTTTCAGAGTAAAACGTAGAGAAAAATTGCAGATTTTTTCACCTCAATTTCAATATTATTATTTTTTCAGTTGTTATTTTCTGTAGGAAACCCTTGTAGGATCTACACAAATAACCCCTTTCTGAATTCAGAATGTTGTCTACTTTTCAGAAAGGTTTCGGTTTCTTGGATCCAGCATTGGTTACATGCCAATTTCTGTCACTGACTGGAAGGAGGCTGAAAGCACAAAACATCATAGAAATGGGGTATGTCCCAGTAAAATGGCAAAATTGTGTTGAAAACTTCGGTTTTCGGATTCAAGTCTGCCTGTTCCTGAAATCTGGGAAGCTGGCGATTTTAGCACTGCAAACCCTTTGTTGATGCCATTTTCAGGGGGAAAAAACACAAGCCTTCTTCTGCAGCCCCTTTTTTCCCATTTTTTTTAAAAAAAACGAAATTTTCACTGTATTTTGGCTAATTTCTTGGCCTCTTTCTGGGGAACCCACAAAGTCTGGGTACCTCTAGAATCCCTAGGACGTTGGAAAAAAAGGACGCAAATTTGGCGTGGGTAGCTTATGTGAACAAAAAGTTATGAGGGCCTAAGCACGAACTGCCCCAAATAGCCAAAAAAAAGGCTCGCCATAAGAGGGGGGAAAAGGCATGGCAGCGAAGGGGTTAAAAGGCAAGCCCACTAACAAATGTGACTGACGTGACATGGGTGCGGTTTGAAGCACAAAGAGAGATTACAGAATTGGACAGAGCGTTTTGCGCTCACCCATAACTAGCAGGGAACTGCACCTACCAGTCCAGTGGACAATGGAAATATGAAAACAAATTCTTGACCCCTAACATTATGTTTTGGTGGGATAGAAATTCCACAGTCCTTCCCAACAGAAATTTTCGCTGTCCACTACAGCAGAAATGGTTAACCTGAACACCGACAAACCTGGCCTGAAGATAGTTTTTTTTTGTGGTAGTGTAAATCAAATCATTACTTTACAGGACAATTGCATTATAAAAAAGTGATATACAATTTGTGATAGGTTAATCTCTAGTATCCCTAGACTATTTAAAATGATTTGCTGTCCAGTGGAGGATCAAGGTATTAAAGAACATTTCATTTTTCTCAAGTTTCACATTTTGGTATCTGTGGATTGAGGAAGGATTACATTTAAACAATACGCCAGACTGGCCACAACAGACAACTGTTGATGTGGTTGTCATTATGGGAATATTTGCAGACCCTGAGTGCAGATAAAGATTAAGGGCAGAGGGACACAGAAGATTAAAGCCGATCCTTAAAAGAAACATTTAAAAAATATTTTGAATTATGAAATCCATAATTTTTTTAACAAGTAACTGTTGATCGGGGTCCATGTTGGCCTCACAAGCCCTAAAAAACCAGGGTGGGTGCGAAAATGACCTTCATAGTCACAGTGAGGGCCAAGGTATACAGCACATGCTCCCATACATCACTAGGGCACCACGTTATCGCGTTCAGAAACAGAGCCTGCAATCCACCATTCCATATGGCAAAACACAGACCAATCCAACCATCTGTCAATGCAGTGCCTTTCCTGGCATTCAACAGCTGCATGTTCCAAGTCGGACCACCATTTACAGGAAGACTAGATATGGGAACCACACCAGAGGTCCGCGGACAAGGCAGTCATCGCAGGCTGCAGCAAGACAAACAAGCATTGGCATGTAAATGGAGATGCAGAAGTGGTACGATGCTATTGAGAAATGCAGATGGATTTTGTTTGTGAACGTAAACATCTAGTTAATTGCCCAGAATTAGAGGATGAACCGCTGCCGAGCGAAACACGACGGAGAACGTATATTTTCATGCTGAAAGGAAGCGTGGCGGCAAACAGAAATGTCTATTTCGTTTGCGCACGCAACATTTTGCGCTATAACACATTCTTTCATCATTATGCCTACATATTAAACATTTACAAATTTAAAATTTGAACGAAAATGTACGCAATATTTCTGATTTAATTTACAGTGCACATTTTGAAACAGGTGGCCATCCCTGGAAGTAGAGTTTTGATAACAGCCCGCATTGTGCTCGAGAAACCACTTTTTTTCCTAACGGAGATATAGAAATGTGTGCATTACAAGTGGAGTTTATTGTAATAACCCAAACATTCCATTTTAGCCCTAAAATATGTTAACATACACAATGGGAGGGGTTAATGAAGTTATAAATCACTGGGCTGGGGAGAACGTGAATATCTGGCACTGCACACATTGTCTGTAGTGTTAAAAAAAAGCATGTTGCAGGTTAGAGTGATGAAATGGATGCACATGTAGTTTGGGTGGCAATAGTGAGGGTGAGACAACACTGACTTTAGGCACCTAAACTGTGAACTAATTCGTCAATATAAGACCCAACGACAACTTATGATTATTTCAACTTTCGTATAGTGTAGAGATTGCATGTGTTTAAGTTATTATATACCTGCTTCCCCCTTTGGGAACATCCCCCACCTCCAAACAGAGAACCAGGCCAAAAAATATAAACCAGAGAGGCAGCGTACCCACAATGCATCACTTGTGTTAAGTGCTGATGATAAAACAATATCGAATCTATTTATTGTAACTAAGTTTGTTATATGCTTGCATGCAATTGAAACACTACGTATTTTTTTGTTATGCTTATTCGTAATATGCTTCTGCAGCATAATAATGACAGCGTTCTTGTGACTTTCTTGTTATGCATTTATGTTGCATATGTTGCTGCTGCAAAATATTTTTTTTGCCCTGTTCACCCCCATTGTATTTTTGTTGTTGTGGACTGCTACTGATAGTAGCAGACTGTGCCCTGGGGTCTCCTAGCCACACCCAGGCCAGAGATATGTTGAAACACACACATGGAGTATATAGTAACTATGTATTATGGTACACTTACAGTTGCATTATAGCCCCTATAAGTCCCTAGTAGATAATAGGGCAAGGGGGTGCCAGCTACCTATAAACCCCTAGTAGATAATGGGGGCATGGAAGTTAGAGGAATGCCAGGTCACCTACCCCCACATCCTGTACCCCTTAGCCAGATAGCAGGCCCAAGGATGGAATATGCAGATGTTAGGTGGAGGAGAGCTATGGAAAGGGCCACACTGGGGGTTGGTTTAGTTAGCTCTGACTGCTCTGCTGAAATTTCAGCCATCATGGATTTTGGGAGAATGGTGCTTTCTGGGACAGGAATATGCCATACATTGGAGGAATTGGCGCAGCACCTGGGTGTCCCCCTGCATTCTATTGGTAAGGGGTGCCCCCCCCTTCCTGATGCCCAGAAGCTGTGAATAAATATGTGAGAGGTGCATAGCCTCTCAGTTCTGCTGCCTGAAACTACAGAGAAAGAAGGACCGTCGTGCTGAAATCTGGACCTGCACCCTAGGCCTGCATTTCTAAGTGAACTGTGCCTGCTGCACAATCTGGTACTACAGCCTTGGGGACTGTGCCTTGCTTTAAGAAGGACTCAGGAGTGGACTCCCTGCAGCCACAGGTTAAAAGAGCTTCAACTGCATCATCTCTAGCAAGAGTACCCTGGAGAGTATCCAGTGGACTTTTACAGATTTGGCAAGGTGCATTGTGGGAAGTGGGGTCCCAACCTTCCAAGGATCATCCAGGAGATTCCAGACCCTTGGATTTGTGTTTTGGACCCTTGGAACCTTCAAGGAGGACTTCAAGAAACATCTCCTGAAGTTTGCAGAAATTTGGAGAATGATGGTAAAAAAAAACTCCAGGAGGTGACCGACTCAACCAGGGAAGTCAAGCCGACGGAACCTTCACCGCAGCCAGGTCTGGATTTCACGTTTGTCCCACTGAAAAGCTCCAGAGGTCTGACTTCAAGGATTTGACAAGGAGCACCCTGAAAAGCAAGCCGGCGAAACCTCACCGAAACCGGCCTGGTGAAGAGCATCGAGGGCCCCCGGAAGAAAAACATCCAGAAAAGATTTGAAGTGTGAAGGTAAAATTTTGACCAAGGCCTTCCGCTCAGTGTGTCCGACCCAGACCCCATCGCGGTCAGCCTCAGACTTTGGGTGGGTATACCGCAATCAGAAGTCCCAATTTGGCGCTTGGTGTTTCTAAGCACTATTAAGTGTTTATTATTTTAAAATTCATACCTCCGGTTCCCTACATTGGATTTTTGTTGTTTTGGTGTCTATTTTCTCATAAAATATAACCTATTTGATAAACTGGTGTTGGATTTTTATTGTGTCTGATGTATTTACTGTATTAATGTTTTTGAATGCTTTACACTCTTGTCTGCTACGTTAAGCCAGCCTGCTCGGTTACAGCTACCAAGGGTAGAGCAAGGGGCTAATTTACTGAGACCTTTACTGATCCTCTATTGTATTAGTGGCTGTATTGCCAGTGGTAGGTGCAAACCTACCACTACCAATAACCCACTTTTCAAAAGTTGCATTTTGTTGACATGGGTAGATATATGTCCAAAATATTGCATACATGTGACTGTGCATGCAATTTGTTTTTATTATAAATATTTTTTTTGACGTGGAAAAGGGATTGTGTAGGTATATTGTTTGGGTCAATTGTTTCTCATTGGGGAAGAGACACAGAATGTCAGCATGCAAGCTGTTTGGTAAGCGATGAACCATTATTGTAGTGGCAGTGAAAAGGGTGCAACAAGGAGAAAGGGTTGAGTTGTAAAAGCAGACGCATAGCTATAAAGATTGCTATTGCTCTCCTGGACTGCATAGGTGTCTTGTTTGGGAGTGTAAACCTTTACTAAATAGTTCACAATTACAGGATGGGGAGCTTCCCACTGAAATATAACCATAGTTTACCATCTGCAAATAAGTTTGGTGAAGCTAATAACCACATCTGGTGTGTTTTAAGCATATTTTAATCTTTTTAAAGTAAATAGTTCAGGGTTTTTTGGGGGCAAAATGTCCTTTTAGAGTGTGAATAAAACTCTGTTTGCATTCTTTTTTTAAAAATTTTTTTATTTACAAATTAGAGAGAAAAGTCAAGCTATCTTTTAGATGCCCATAAAGCATATTACCTTAAAACATTTGATAAAGACACATGCAGCCTTTTAAATCGCATAAATACAAGCATAAATGTTTAAGGTTGACTAAATATGCACATACTTTGTAATAAACCATAAACACGACGTTGAATGGAAAAACTGTAGTAGTTTAGCAACCAAGAGAAAGACGCTGCCTTTCTATTTCCACACAGGTTATGCAAATTAAAAGGCAGCTTGTCTTGTCCTTCATGTTTGCTAAACTGCAACAGTATTTTAATGCTACATCTTGTTTAAACTTAATAAAAATGTAGGTTTTTTTTTTTTTTATTGTTTTAACTTTTTGGTGCCTTTGTGCAAATTGAAAGATGATGGCCAGCGATGCAGCGCAGAGAAGTTTATACACACGATTAAACGTTGGAGTGACAATACTTTTCAAAAAATTGCGCCACTGAGGAAAAAAAAAAAACAAGCGCACACAGATAGAGTTAATGTGCAGTGTCTTTCCTTTCTTATCTATGTTTTTTAATTTGCAAGCGTTACATACCTAGCCAAGCACATTGTTTAAACAGTATGCCTACATAAGCAATGTTTTCAATTTAAAAAACAACTTTTATTTTTTTAACTCTGTTTTATTGAGTTTATAAGAAACAACTTAAAAGAAAGACAAAACAAGCAGTGCATTTTCATATGAGATATCACAATGTCAATCGATCCCCTTGGTGGCGGATGATGATACCTGTAGGCAAAACATGGAATATATGAAATCAGACCAGCAACAGCTACCCACTTCCCCTCCCCCTCCCCAAGAACCTAATATGTAACCAACTCATTCATACACCATGTTTACCAGCGTTACTCGATTACCACAGCTGGTTGTCACCTATATGTATAGGATAACATTCTACGGTCAAGAATCCTCATCTGTGCTCCAATCAGGACTCCTGGACCCCTGTGAAGCGTACACAGTGTAATCCAGTCCATTATGTCTGTCAGCGCTCCTTCTTCCCTGCGTCAGTCTCATGTTTAGTTCTTTGGCCACACCCCATTCCAAAACATCACAAGACTAATTAGAAGGGGATGGGATTTGTGTACCCATCCAGCCTATAGCCACCCTTTGCTTAGCCAGCACCAAAGCAAGCTGCGCAAATCTGTATGGGACATGCCTACCCCGTGGTCTCAGGATTATACCCACGTGGCAAGCCAATGGCATTGCTTCGAGCCCCAGACCGGTGACCCCGTCCAACCTCCGAATCATCACCCACCAAAATTGATGTACCTCCCTACAGACCCAGGTCAAGTGGAGAAAGGAAGCACCTGTCTCCCCACATCGAGGACACCCAGTCTCCCTTGTCGGGTCCATCTTATTAAGTCGAGCAGGTATAAACGATGGACAAAATTCAAGTGCAACAGCTTAAATCTGTGGTTACAAGAGACCGTGCATACCAGAGACAGTGGCAAATTCCAGTCCACATCTTCGATGGGGTTCTCCAGCTCTCGATCCCAGGCCCTACGTGCTGCAAACTCTACCCCCACACTATCCCCGCGAAGCGCTCTATAAAACAGAGTAACTAAGTGGGAATCCTCTCCCCAATTTATTAACCCATTCAGCATCTTTGATGCCAAGGGGGCCACCGGGAACCTAGACCAGACCTCTCGAGCCACACTCTCAATCTTGGCATATTGCAAGAACTTGCCAGCGCTCAATCCAAACGTATCTAGCGCCTCCCGAAATGAAATAAACTCACCATTGGGATATAAATCATCCGCCAACAAGCAGCCACCCATTCTCGAAGCCTCCATTGACATGAAAGTATCCTTATCCGGAAAGGGGGCCTGACTCCAGATCTTCAGTTCCCTATCAAAGGGGGCACGTCGGAGTATTTTCTTAACCGCCTGTTCCCAGATCCCAGCTGTATTCTTGACCAGATAGGGGACAGGAGTCACCGACCTACCGCCTGACATTAACGCGTGTACCAGTGCCTCATCTCCCAACATGCCAGCGAATAGCAGCTTCTCCCAATTATCCATCTGCGTCATCCACTTAGCATGTTGTAAATGAGCCGCATAATAATAGAGTCTGATATTAGGGAGTGCCAAGTCTCCATCTCCCATATCCCTTTGTAACGTGGACAACGCCAGCCTGCTACGACAGCCAGCCCAAACCAAGGAAATCAAGAAGCTTTCCAGACGTTTAAAAAGCAGCGCCGTCAATGGAAACAAAGAATTCTGGAACAAGTAAAGGCACCGCGGCAAGAACACCATCTTGGCCACAGCTGCCCTTCCCATCACAGATAGAGGGAGCTTATTCCAGAACGATACAGAGCGCACCAAACCCTTCACCACCCGTTCCACATTGTGCGTCAGATGTGCCGTCGCAGTACGTGTAACCTATATGCCCAGAAATCGAAAACTTTCAAGTTCACACCTAAACCTCATACAAATCCTCTGGCGGGGCATCACATAATGATCCTAGGGGAAACAGCAGTGACTTCTTCCTATTCACCCGTAAACCAGATACAGACCCGAATTCTTCCATCAGCTGTAACAGAGGGACAGGGACGCGTGGCTCCTGGAGGTATAGTAATGCATCATCGGCATACAGGGAGACGATATGAGTGTGCCGTCCCACCTGAACACCCCAGGGCCCCAATTCCTCACGCAGCCAGGCCGGCAGTGGTTCCACCGCTAAAGCAAAGAGGAGCGGTGACAATGGGCATCCTTGCCTGGTTCCCCTACCAATCGTCCAAACATCCAAAAGCTCTCCGCTCACCTGAACACGTGCAGTGGGCGCAGTGTACAACAAATGAACCCAAGCACAAAATTGAGGGCCAAATCTCGTTCCCTGCAGAATTGCCAATAAGTACTCCCACCCCACAGTGTCAAAAGCTTTCTCTAGATTCAGCGATACTAATACCAATTTGTCTGCCGCCCGCTGTTTCATGTAAAACGTGTGCCAAACAGCGTAAGCTAGAAGTCGTACTGCAACTGGGAATGAATCCACATTGAACCTAGTGTACCAGACCCCGGACCACTCCATGCAGTCGAGTAGCCAAAATGTTACACTGAATCTTGAAATCCGTATTGAGCATAGTAAGCAGGCAATATGAGGAAGGGGCATAAGGATCTCCCGCTAGGCTTAAGCATTAGACAGACAATGCCCTGCCACATGGTCTCAGGAAGAATACCCTGATCCCGAGCTTCCTCAAACACTGCCAACAACCTCTCCCTCAGAAGGAGAGGAAATGTCTGGTACAACTTTATCGGGAAACCGTCCCCACCAGGCGATTTAGATTTCGACAACGCCTCCAGAGCCTCACCCACTTCTTAAACTGTTATCTCAGCCTCTAGGCTCTCCATACAGCCACGGAAGACTCATCCATTTCGGAAACTCACCTAAGCTAACATCCGAGACAGGAGGACCAGCACTGGACTCAACCCGCAAATGCTCCACTAATATCTGAAAAATATCTCTGCGATTAGTAACCTGCACCCCCTCCGGATTCCTAATACGCAGGATGGGAGGAGTCAACCTCCCACTTAAGGAGTCATGCCAACAGTTTACCAGACTTGTCTCCCTCCCTATGGAGAAGCTGTTTATACGATCTAAGGGTAACCTTATCCAGCGTGTCCCAGCAGTTACTGGCCTTCTTAAACAGCTGAAGCTGCTCTTGCTTAACCTCCAGAGTTACCAGTGTCTGGTGCTGTGCTTCCTCCAGTTCACTATCTTAATCTGTAAGTTTCTGTTCCATTCGTTTGCGCACCCCACATGCAGTGCTGATACATACGCCCCTTAAGACCGCCTTCATCGCATCCCATTCCGTGCCCCTTGAGTTAATTGTACCCCAATTCAAATCCAAATAGTCCTTAAGGGCTGCTGCCATTTCTAACGACAGTCAGCCTCCATCAAAACGAGGGAGGCATACGCCAACTACGAGACACATTAGCATCAGATCCCCATAGCACATGCATCAGTACTAGTGCATGATCAAACAAAAACCTCCACAAATGCTTGCCATCCATTACCTGTGAACAAGGCAGTCCCGCCAAGAGGAAACTATCCAACCGGCTATGTGTATTATGAGTCTTAGAGTGACAGGTGTATTCCCTGGCCTTCAGATGCATTTCTCTCTATCCATCCCAGAGTCCTAGATTGTGCATAACCTCTGTGAGGGATCGTCATCATCAATGGTTTGGTTCCCAACTTAGGAGGAGAACGATCCACCTGACTATCCAATATGTAATTATAGTCTCCAGCCCATATCAGATGGGAGACTATCCCTTCCCCCAGCATTTAACCCCTTCTGTGCCGCGGACGTAGTGGTTACGTCCCGCGGCACAGTGCTGCTGTGCCGAGGACGTAACCACTACGTCCTCGGCACACAGCCCAGAGGGAGCGCTCTCGCTCCCTCTGTGTGCTTCCCCCCACCCCCCCAAAGTCAGGGATGGAAGGGGAAGCCCTTCCCCTTCCACCCCCGACCCCCCCACCCCCCCCCATAATGACGTCAGCGCGCGATCGCGCGCTGACTTCATTATGGGGATTTCGCCGCACAGGAAGCCATTTGCTTCCTGTGCGGCGAACGGAGAAGAGGTGAGTTCCTCTTCCCGGTGGGTGGGGGGTTTGGGCTAAAGAGGCACCGGGGGAAAGGAAAGGCTTTTCCTTTCCCCCGGTGTCTCTTTGAGCATTCCTGCTGCCCGATCGCATTGCGATCGGGCAGCAGGAATGCCCACTAGACACCAGGGATTTTTTTTTTTTGTTGTTCTTTCCTGTTTCTTGTTGGCGGGGAGCGGCCCCTTGGGCAAGGGTCGCTCCCCTTGTGGGGGCAATTTGTTACGGCCATTTCTGCCCCCCTTGGGGGCAGATTGGCCTACTTTTTAGGCGGATCTGCCCCCAAGGGGGGCAGAAACCACTGGATCACCAGGGATTTTTATTTTCTGTGCATTTATGTTGGGGGGGGGTGCCCCCTTGGGCAAGGGGCGCCCCCCCCAAGGGGGCAGAGAACTGTTGGCCTTTTCTGCCCCCCTTGGGGGCAGATCGGCCTATTTTTTTTAGGTCCATCTGCCCCCAAGGGGGGCAGAAGCCACTTAGGCACCAGGGATTGTGTGTGTAGTGAATGGGGGGGCGCCCCCTTGGGCAAGGGTCGCTCCCCTGTGGGGGGCATGTCCTTTAGGGACATTTCTGCCCCCCTTGAGGGCAGATTGGCTACTTTTTAGCCAGATCTGCCCCCAAGGGGGGCAGAAAACACTAGATCACCAGGGTTTTTTATTTTTATGTGTATTTATGTGGGGGGGGGTGCCCCCTTGGGCAAGGGGCGCCCCCCCCAAGGGGGCAGAGAACTGTTGGCCTTTTCTACCCCCCTTGGGGGCAAATCGGCCTATTTTTTTTAGGTCCATCTGCCCCCAAGGGGGGCAGAAGCCACTTAGGCACCAGGGATTGTGTGTGTAGTGGATGGGGGGGCGCCCCCTTGGGCAAGGGTCGCTCCCCTTTGGGGGGCATGTCTTTTAGGGCCATTTCTGCCCCCCTTGAGGGCAGATCAGCCTATTATTTTTAGGCTGATCTGCCCCCAAGGGGGGCAGAAACCACTAGAACGCCAGGGATGTTTTTTTATGTGTTTATTTTTGTGGGGGTGCGTCCCCTTGGGCACGGGCGCCCCCCCAAGGGGGGCATTGACCTGTTGGCCATTTCTGCCCCCCCTGGGGGCAGATGGGCCTATTTTTCTAGACCCACCTGCCCCCAAGGGGGGCAGAAGCCACGTAGACACCAGGGATAGTGTGTGTGTGTGTGTGTGTGTGTGTGTTAGTGGATGGGGGGGGGGCTTGGGCAAGGGTCGCCCCCCACTTTGGGGGCACATGTACCCAGGCCATTTCTGCACCCCTTGGAGACAGATCAGCCTATTATTTTTAGGCTGATCTGCCCCCAAGGGGGGCAGAAACCACTAGAACGCCAGGGATGTTTTTTTATGTGTTTATTTTTGTGGGGGGGCGTCCCCTTGGGCACGGGGCGCCCCCCCAAGGGGGGCATTGACCTGTTGGCCATTTCTGCCCCCCCTGGGCGCAGATGGGCCTATTTTTCTAGACCCACCTGCCCCCAAGGGGGGCAGAAGCCACGTAGACACCAGGGATAGTGTGTGTGTGTGTGTGTGTTAGTGGATGGGGGGGGGGCTTGGGCAAGGGTCGCCCCCCACTTTGGGGGCACATGTACCCAGGCCATTTCTGCACCCCTTGGAGACAGATCAGCCTATTATTTTTAGGCTGATCTGCCCCCAAGGGGGGGCAGAAACCACTAGAACGCCAGGGATGTTTTTTTATGTGTTTATTTTTGTGGGGGGGCGTCCCCTTGGGCACGGGCGCCCCCCCAAGGGGGGCATTGACCTGTTGGCCATTTCTGCCCCCCCCTGGGGGCAGATGGGCCTATTTTTCTAGAACCACCTGCCCCCAAGGGGGCAGAAGCCACTTAGGCACCAGGGATAGTGTTGTGTGTGTTTTTTTTGTTTGAGGGCTGTCCCCTTTGGCAAGGGTCGCTCTCCATGGGGACACAGTACTAAAGGTATTTTTTGGCTTCCTTGGGGCAGACAGGCCTATTTTTTTAGTAGGCCCATCTGCCCCTATGGCAGAATCCACTTAGGCACCAATTTCTAAAATGTTTGATGGTGGGGTGTTTGTCAACTGAAGAAGTCTTTGCATTTGTGATAAAAAATGTTTTCCTCCTTTTTGTTCTAGTTCAAAGCTTTTGCTTTATTTGCTGTGGCTCCTTGCGGTTTTGGCGGTGGTTGACCTGCAGTTTGCACAGTTGCATGTTTTAGGTAAGTAAAAACAATTTACTCCAAAGGAGTATTGTTGCCATGCATGAATGACATGTTTGTAGGGGGTGTACTAAATGCAGGATTGTGTGTGAAATTGTCCTTAGGTTTGTGCACAATGATATTTGTTTTGTCTTATTTCTAATTTGCCTTTCTTTCTTTCTTTTTAGTGGGATATCATTGGTGATTGCTGTGTAGTTGCTGGTGAATCAAGCTTTTTCAGGCAAGTGAGCGGTATAGTTTTTGAGTTTGTAACTCTTACTAACAAAGCTACACTTTGTTACTTGTCTTACACAGTGCTGGTTGTTGGTGGTGAATTTGTCCAGTTAATTTTAGCAGGAGAGATCATGGCTAGCCGCAGGATGACCGCTCAGCAGGTGGTTGGTATGCTTTTTGAGTCACAGTCTGATCATGACTATGAGACGGACTCTGCATCTGAGGCAGAGGAGGAAGTCAGAGATTCTGGCAGTGATGTTTCTGTTGGAGGGGAATCTTCTGATGATGAAGCCACACTCAGTGCAGATGAAGGTTCTGTTTTAGAGGAGGACATTGATGTGCCAATAGTGCAGCAACCTGGGGCTGAAAGGTTTCCCGTTAGAAGACCTGATGTCTGGGTTGCCCCAAACATGGAGCAGCCAGAGTTGCCTGCCTTTACTGGTCTCCCGGGGTGTAACGCCAATACAGAGAACTTTATGCCTATCAATTTCTTTGAGTTATTCATGGATGATGTGTTTTTGGAAGAGATTGTTGAGCAGACTAATTTGTATGCGGAGCAGCATTTGAGGGACAACGCTGCTAGACTTAGGCCACACTCTAGAGCTGCCCAGTGGATTCCCACAAATTTGGAGGAGCTAAAAAAGTTTTTGGGTTTGACTTTTTTGATGGGGTTGATAAGGAAGCCGTCACTGGCTTCTTATTGGTCTACTAGTCCCTTGATGGCAACAGCTATATTTCCAGCTACCATGAGTCGTAATCGGTATTTGCTTCTTCTTAGGATGCTGCATTTTGTTGACAATGCATTAGCCTTGCCACGAGATCACCCAGATTCTGACCGTCTTTTTAAGATTAGGCCTGTCCTTGATCATTTTGTAGATCGGTTTTCGGAGGTCTATGTTCCAGGCAAAGAGATAAGTGTGGACGAGTCTTTGGTCCTCTTCAAGGGTCGTTTGGTTTTTAGGCAGTACATTCCTAGCAAAAGGGCACGATATGGAATTAAATTGTATATGCTGTCTGAAAGTAGGACAGGATATGTGTATAGTTTCCGTGTGTACACTGGTAGGGATTCCAATATTGACCCCCCTGGTTGTCCTCCCACTTTTGGAGTTACTGAGAAAATAGTGTGGGATCTTGGTAGACAACTGTTCAACAAAGGTCACCATTTGTATGTAGATAACTTCTACACTGGTGTGCAGTTGTTCAAGGAATTGTTTAGAGTGGACACAGTTGCTTGTGGCACAATCCGTTCTAACCGGAAAGGCTATCCAAGGGAGCTTGTCTGTAAAAAACTTGAGAGGGGACAGTGCTGTGCCTTGCGGAACGAGGAGCTGCTAGCTTTGAAATTTTCAGACAAGAGGGATGTCTACATGCTAAGTACCATCCATGATGAGAGTACTTCCCCTGTGACTGTTTGGGGCCAGGTTGCTGAAGTGCGCAAACCTGTGTGCATTTTAGATTATAATAAGCACATGGGAGGTGTAGATAGAGTTGACCAGAGGTTGGAACCTTATACTGCTATTCGTAAGTCTTATGTTTGGTATAAGAAGTTAGCACTTCACCTCTTCCACTTAGCAACCTTCAATGCTTTTACTGTGTTTAGGGATAGGTCTCCAGACTCAAAGATGACATTTGTGAAATTTCAGGAGTCAGTGATAGAGAGCCTTATTGTGATGGAACAGGCCAGAGTTCCTAGAGAAGCAGTGGTGGAGGATTTGGCTAGATTGAAAGATCGCCACTTTGCTGAGCACATTCCTCCCACACCCAAAAAAGACTTTCCAGCTAAGAAATGTAGAGTGTGTTTTCGAAGAGGTATCCGGAGGGAGACTCGAATGTACTGCCCAGATTGTCCTTCAAAGCCTGGGCTGTGTGTCGGTGCTTGTTTTAAGAATTACCACACCCAGAAGAATTTCTGGGAACAACCATGAGTGTAAACTCATGTCTGTTTTGTATTTTCATGTGTTTAGTTTCATGGTTAGCATTTCTGTCATGTTGTTAGTTAGAGCTTTTGTGTTTGTTGTTTTGTAATTCTTTCTACTTAGTTAGGGGTTCCTCTGTTTAAAAAAAAAAAAAAAAATATGATGCCATTGTGTGTGGAGTGGGGCTTGGCTGAGACTGTACATATTGACTTGATGTTGGCTACTGCAACACACTGCCAGCCAAACACCAGTCCACACACTCCCATCAGCTGGTGTGATTGTTGTATCAGGCATGTGGGCGTATGTAAGTGATGGGCCCTTGAGTGGCGCTGTCTGTCGATGTGAGTGTTGTAATGTGCTGGGCCCGTGGCTGGCGGTGTGAATGGCCTTGTGTGTGTCACGTATGAAAGTTGTGTGAATGGACTGTAAAGCGGTTGGTGCCTTGTCGTGGCTTTACAGCTCACGAGCTGTGAGTCATTGGTTCAGTTTTTTGCCTTTCAGTTACTAACAGTGCTTTTCATTTTTGTGAAAGCTCTTGTTAGTAAAATTTGATCCACTGAACCATCACTCACCCTCGTGCCAAATCCAACCAGTATGTGTGGTAAAAATGACCAAACCTGCTCCGCTGTAATCAGGCGTCGCAGCACACCTATGACACGCTAGGTGCCTCAGGTGGGACCCCGATGATGAAGCATGCCACCAACTTGGTTGGTGGGTGAGGGGTCTTTTTCACATAACCGAAGTGTGTTTCTTTTCAAAATTTTAGTGTTTGGCACATCACGGACGTATGTGGGCACATCAAAACGATATATTACAAAACTACCTGTGTTTGGGGGGGGGAGAGGGCACCTATGTTTTTGGTCCTGTGTGCGGCCTTCATCTAGGGAAACCTACCAAACCCAGACATTTTTTAAAACTAGACACCCCAAGGAGTCTAGGGAGGAGTGGCTTGCGTGGATCCCCCAACATTTTCTTACCCAGACTCCTCTGTAAACCTCAAAATGTGCTTAAAAAAAAGCATATTTTCCTGACTTTTCTTCGTACGATCACCACTCCAGCACAAAATTCCTACTCCCCAGTGTTCCCCTCAGTCTCCCAAATAAAATGACACCTCACGTATGTGGGTCCCCAAAGCAGAGTCAGTCTAAAGATGTATAAAAGAATATGTCCTTATAAACTCGCAGTACTATCCCCTGTATCTCTACAAGTTTTGGGCCTTATTCTGTTGGAGGCACCTGGCCCACCCACACAACTGAGGTATCATTTTTATCGGGAGACTTGGGGGAACGCTGGGTGGAAGGAAATTTGTGGCTCCACTCAGATTCCAGAACTTTCTGTCACCGAAATGTGTGAAAAATGCGTTTTTTTAGCCAATATTTGAGGTTTGGAAAGGATTCTGGGTAACAGAACCTGGTCAGAGCCCCTCAAGTCACCCCATCTTGGATTCCCCTAGGTCTCTAGTTTTCAGAAATGCACAGGTTTGGTAGGTTTCCCTAGGTGCTGGCTGAGCTACAGGCCAAAATCTACAGGTAGGCACTTTGCTATAAACAGGTCTGTTTTCTGTGATGTGTCCACGTTGTGCTTTGGGGCGTTTCCTGTCGCGGGCGCTAGGCCTACCCACACAAGTGAGGTATCATTTTTATCGGGAGACGTGGGGGAACGCTGGGTGGAAGGAAATTTGTGGCTCCTCTCAGATTCCAGAACTTTCTGCCACAGAAATGTGAGGAACATGTGTTTTTTTAGCCAATTTTTGAGCTTTGCAAAGGATTCTGGGTAACAGAACCTGGTCCGAGCCCCGCCAGTCACCCCTCCTTGGATTCCCCTAGGTCTCTAGTTTTCAGAAATGTACAGGTTTGGTAGGTTTCCCTAGGTGCCGGCTGAGCTAGAGGCCAAAATCTACAGGTAGTCACTTCGCAAAAAACACCTCTGTTTTCTTCCAAAATTTTGGTGGTGTCCACGTTGCGCTTTGGGGCGTTTCCTGTCGCGGGCGCTAGGCCTACCCACGCAAGTGAGGTATCATTTTTATCGGGAGACTTGGGGGAACGCTGGGTGGAAGGAAATTTGTGGCTCCTCCCAGATTCCAGAACTTTCTGCCACAGAAATGTGAGGAACATGTGTTTTTTTAGCCAATTTTTGAGCTTTGCAAAGGATTCTGGGTAACAGAACCTGGTCCGAGCCCCGCCAGTCACCCCTCCTTGGATTCCCCTAGGTCTCTAGTTTTCAGAAATGCACAGGTTTGGTAGGTTTCCCTAGGTGGCGGCTGAGCTAGAGGCCAAAATCTACAGGTAGGCACTTTGCTAAAAACAGGTCTGTTTTCTGTGATGTGTCCACGTTGCGCTTTGGGGCGTTTCCTGTCGCGGGCGCTAGGCCTACCCACACAAGTGAGGTATCATTTTTATCGGGAGACGTGGGGGAACGCTGGGTGGAAGGACATTTGTGGCTCCTCTCAGATTCCAGCACTTTCTGCCACAGAAATGTGAGGAACATGTGTTTTTTTAGCCAATTTTTGAGCTTTGCAAAGGATTCTGGGTAACAGAACCTGGTCCGAGCCCCGCCAGTCACCCCTCCTTGGATTCCCCTAGGTCTCTAGTTTTCAGAAATGTACAGGTTTGGTAGGTTTCCCTAGGTGCCGGCTGAGCTAGAGGCCAAAATCTACAGGTAGTCACTTCGCAAAAAACACCTCTGTTTTCTTCCAAAATTTTGGTGGTGTCCACGTTGCGCTTTGGGGCGTTTCCTGTCGCGGGCGCTAGGCCTACCCACACAAGTGAGGTATCATTTTTATCGGGAGACGTGGGGGAACGCTGGGTGGAAGGACATTTGTGGCTCCTCTCAGATTCCAGCACTTTCTGCCACAGAAATGTGAGGAACATGTGTTTTTTTAGCCAATTTTTGAGCTTTGCAAAGGATTCTGGGTAACAGAACCTGGTCCGAGCCACACAAATCACCCCATCTTGGATTCCCCTAGGTCTCTAGTTTTCAGAAATGCACAGGTTTGGTAGGTTTCCCTAGGTGGCGGCTGAGCTAGAGGCCAAAATCTACAGGTAGGCACTTTGCTAAAAACAGGTCTGTTTTCTGTGATGTGTCCACGTTGCGCTTTGGGGCGTTTCCTGTCGCGGGCGCTAGGCCTACCCACACAAGTGAGGTATCATTTTTATCGGGAGACGTGGGGGAACGCTGGGTGGAAGGACATTTGTGGCTCCTCTCAGATTCCAGCACTTTCTGCCACAGAAATGTGAGGAACATGTGTTTTTTTAGCCAATTTTTGAGCTTTGCAAAGGATTCTGGGTAACAGAACCTGGTCCGAGCCACACAAATCACCCCATCTTGGATTCCCCTAGGTCTCTAGTTTTCAGAAATGCACAGGTTTGGTAGGTTTCCCTAGGTGGCGGCTGAGCTAGAGGCCAAAATCTACAGGTAGGCACTTTGCTAAAAACAGGTCTGTTTTCTGTGATGTGTCCACATTGCGCTTTGGGGTGTTTCCTGTCGCGGGCGCTAGGCCTACCCACACAAGTGAGGTATCATTTTTATCGGGAGACGTGGGGGAACGCTGGGTGGAAGGAAATTTGTGGCTCCTCTCAGATTCCAGAACTTTCTGCCACAGAAATGTGAGGAACATGTGTTTTTTTAGCCAATTTTTGAGCTTTGCAAAGGATTCTGGGTAACAGAACCTGGTCCGAGCCCCGCCAGTCACCCCTCCTTGGATTCCCCTAGGTCTCTAGTTTTCAGAAATGTACAGGTTTGGTAGGTTTCCCTAAATGCCGGCTGAGCTAGAGGCCAAAATCTACAGGTAGTCACTTCGCAAAAAACACCTCTGTTTTCTTCCAAAATTTTGGTGGTGTCCACGTTGCGCTTTGGGGCGTTTCCTGTCGCGGGCGCTAGGCCTACCCACGCAAGTGAGGTATAATTTTTATCGGGAGACGTGGGGGAACGCTGGGTGGAAGGAAATTTGTGGCTCCTCTCGGATTCCAGAACTTTCTGCCACAGAAATGTGAGGAACATGTGTTTTTTTAGCCAATTTTTGAGCTTTGCAAAGGATTCTGGGTAACAGAACCTGGTCCGAGCCCCGCCAGTCACCCCTCCTTGGATTCCCCTAGGTCTCTAGTTTTCAGAAATGTACAGGTTTGGTAGGTTTCCCTAGGTGCCGGCTGAGCTAGAGGCCAAAATCTACAGGTAGTCACTTCGCAAAAAACACCTCTGTTTTCTTCCAAAATTTTGGTGGTGTCCACGTTGCGCTTTGGGGCGTTTCCTGTCGCGGGCGCTAGGCCTACCCACGCAAGTGAGGTATCATTTTTATCGGGAGACTTGGGGGAACGCTGGGTGGAAGGAAATTTGTGGCTCCTCCCAGATTCCAGAACTTTCTGCCACAGAAATGTGAGGAACATGTGTTTTTTTAGCCAATTTTTGAGCTTTGCAAAGGATTCTGGGTAACAGAACCTGGTCCGAGCCCCGCCAGTCACCCCTCCTTGGATTCCCCTAGGTCTCTAGTTTTCAGAAATGCACAGGTTTGGTAGGTTTCCCTAGGTGGCGGCTGAGCTAGAGGCCAAAATCTACAGGTAGGCACTTTGCTAAAAACAGGTCTGTTTTCTGTGATGTGTCCACGTTGCGCTTTGGGGCGTTTCCTGTCGCGGGCGCTAGGCCTACCCACACAAGTGAGGTATCATTTTTATCGGGAGACGTGGGGGAACGCTGGGTGGAAGGACATTTGTGGCTCCTCTCAGATTCCAGCACTTTCTGCCACAGAAATGTGAGGAACATGTGTTTTTTTAGCCAATTTTTGAGCTTTGCAAAGGATTCTGGGTAACAGAACCTGGTCCGAGCCCCGCCAGTCACCCCTCCTTGGATTCCCCTAGGTCTCTAGTTTTCAGAAATGTACAGGTTTGGTAGGTTTCCCTAGGTGCCGGCTGAGCTAGAGGCCAAAATCTACAGGTAGTCACTTCGCAAAAAACACCTCTGTTTTCTTCCAAAATTTTGGTGGTGTCCACGTTGCGCTTTGGGGCGTTTCCTGTCGCGGGCGCTAGGCCTACCCACACAAGTGAGGTATCATTTTTATCGGGAGACGTGGGGGAACGCTGGGTGGAAGGACATTTGTGGCTCCTCTCAGATTCCAGCACTTTCTGCCACAGAAATGTGAGGAACATGTGTTTTTTTAGCCAATTTTTGAGCTTTGCAAAGGATTCTGGGTAACAGAACCTGGTCCGAGCCACACAAATCACCCCATCTTGGATTCCCCTAGGTCTCTAGTTTTCAGAAATGCACAGGTTTGGTAGGTTTCCCTAGGTGGCGGCTGAGCTAGAGGCCAAAATCTACAGGTAGGCACTTTGCTAAAAACAGGTCTGTTTTCTGTGATGTGTCCACATTGCGCTTTGGGGTGTTTCCTGTCGCGGGCGCTAGGCCTACCCACACAAGTGAGGTATCATTTTTATCGGGAGACGTGGGGGAACGCTGGGTGGAAGGAAATTTGTGGCTCCTCTCAGATTCCAGAACTTTCTGCCACAGAAATGTGAGGAACATGTGTTTTTTTAGCCAAATTTTGAGGTTTGCAAAGGATTCTGGGTAACCGAACCTGGTCCGAGCCACACAAATCACCCCATCTTGGATTCCCCTAGGTCTCTAGTTTTCAGAAATGCACAGGTTTGGTAGGTTTCCCTAGGTGGCGGCTGAGCTAGAGGCCAAAATCTACAGGTAGGCACTTTGCTAAAAACAGGTCTGTTTTCTGTGATGTGTCCACATTGCGCTTTGGGGTGTTTCCTGTCGCGGGCGCTAGGCCTACCCACACAAGTGAGGTATAATTTTTATCGGGAGACGTGGGGGAACGCTGGGTGGAAGGAAATTTGTGGCTCCTCTCAGATTCCAGAACTTTCTGCCACAGAAATGTGAGGAACATGTGTTTTTTTAGCCAAATTTTGAGGTTTGCAAAGGATTCTGGGTAACAGAACCTGGTCCGAGCCACACAAATCACCCCATCTTGGATTCCCCTAGGTCTCTAGTTTTCAGAAATGCACAGGTTTGGTAGGTTTCCCTAGGTGGCGGCTGAGCTAGAGGCCAAAATCTACAGGTAGGCACTTTGCTAAAAACAGGTCTGTTTTCTGTGATGTGTCCACGTTGCGCTTTGGGGCGTTTCCTGTCGCGGGCGCTAGGCCTACCCACACAAGTGAGGTATCATTTTTATCGGGAGACGTGGGGGAACGCTGGGTGGAAGGACATTTGTGGCTCCTCTCAGATTCCAGCACTTTCTGCCACAGAAATGTGAGGAACATGTGTTTTTTTAGCCAATTTTTGAGCTTTGCAAAGGATTCTGGGTAACAGAACCTGGTCCGAGCCACACAAATCACCCCATCTTGGATTCCCCTAGGTCTCTAGTTTTCAGAAATGCACAGGTTTGGTAGGTTTCCCTAGGTGGCGGCTGAGCTAGAGGCCAAAATCTACAGGTAGGCACTTTGCTAAAAACAGGTCTGTTTTCTGTGATGTGTCCACATTGCGCTTTGGGGTGTTTCCTGTCGCGGGCGCTAGGCCTACCCACACAAGTGAGGTATCATTTTTATCGGGAGACGTGGGGGAACGCTGGGTGGAAGGAAATTTGTGGCTCCTCTCAGATTCCAGAACTTTCTGCCACAGAAATGTGAGGAACATGTGTTTTTTTAGCCAAATTTTGAGGTTTGCAAAGGATTCTGGGTAACAGAACCTGGTCCGAGCCACACAAATCACCCCATCTTGGATTCCCCTAGGTCTCTAGTTTTCAGAAATGCACAGGTTTGGTAGGTTTCCCTAGGTGGCGGCTGAGCTAGAGGCCAAAATCTACAGGTAGGCACTTTGCTAAAAACAGGTCTGTTTTCTGTGATGTGTCCACGTTGCGCTTTGGGGCGTTTCCTGTCGCGGGCGCTAGGCCTACCCACACAAGTGAGGTATCATTTTTATCGGGAGACGTGGGGGAACGCTGGGTGGAAGGAAATTTGTGGCTCCTCTCGGATTCCAGAACTTTCTGCCACAGAAATGTGAGGAACATGTGTTTTTTTAGCCAATTTTTGAGCTTTGCAAAGGATTCTGGGTAACAGAACCTGGTCCGAGCCCCGCCAGTCACCCCTCCTTGGATTCCCCTAGGTCTCTAGTTTTCAGAAATGTACAGGTTTGGTAGGTTTCCCTAGGTGCCGGCTGAGCTAGAGGCCAAAATCTACAGGTAGTCACTTCGCAAAAAACACCTCTGTTTTCTTCCAAAATTTTGGTGGTGTCCACGTTGCGCTTTGGGGCGTTTCCTGTCGCGGGCGCTAGGCCTACCCACGCAAGTGAGGTATCATTTTTATCGGGAGACTTGGGGGAACGCTGGGTGGAAGGAAATTTGTGGCTCCTCCCAGATTCCAGAACTTTCTGCCACAGAAATGTGAGGAACATGTGTTTTTTTAGCCAATTTTTGAGCTTTGCAAAGGATTCTGGGTAACAGAACCTGGTCCGAGCCCCGCCAGTCACCCCTCCTTGGATTCCCCTAGGTCTCTAGTTTTCAGAAATGCACAGGTTTGGTAGGTTTCCCTAGGTGGCGGCTGAGCTAGAGGCCAAAATCTACAGGTAGGCACTTTGCTAAAAACAGGTCTTTTTTCTGTGATGTGTCCACGTTGCGCTTTGGGGCGTTTCCTGTCGCGGGCGCTAGGCCTACCCACACAAGTGAGGTATCATTTTTATCGGGAGACGTGGGGGAACGCTGGGTGGAAGGACATTTGTGGCTCCTCTCAGATTCCAGCACTTTCTGCCACAGAAATGTGAGGAACATGTGTTTTTTTAGCCAATTTTTGAGCTTTGCAAAGGATTCTGGGTAACAGAACCTGGTCCGAGCCCCGCCAGTCACCCCTCCTTGGATTCCCCTAGGTCTCTAGTTTTCAGAAATGTACAGGTTTGGTAGGTTTCCCTAGGTGCCGGCTGAGCTAGAGGCCAAAATCTACAGGTAGTCACTTCGCAAAAAACACCTCTGTTTTCTTCCAAAATTTTGGTGGTGTCCACGTTGCGCTTTGGGGCGTTTCCTGTCGCGGGCGCTAGGCCTACCCACACAAGTGAGGTATCATTTTTATCGGGAGACGTGGGGGAACGCTGGGTGGAAGGACATTTGTGGCTCCTCTCAGATTCCAGCACTTTCTGCCACAGAAATGTGAGGAACATGTGTTTTTTTAGCCAATTTTTGAGCTTTGCAAAGGATTCTGGGTAACAGAACCTGGTCCGAGCCACACAAATCACCCCATCTTGGATTCCCCTAGGTCTCTAGTTTTCAGAAATGCACAGGTTTGGTAGGTTTCCCTAGGTGGCGGCTGAGCTAGAGGCCAAAATCTACAGGTAGGCACTTTGCTAAAAACAGGTCTGTTTTCTGTGATGTGTCCACATTGCGCTTTGGGGTGTTTCCTGTCGCGGGCGCTAGGCCTACCCACACAAGTGAGGTATCATTTTTATCGGGAGACGTGGGGGAACGCTGGGTGGAAGGAAATTTGTGGCTCCTCTCAGATTCCAGAACTTTCTGCCACAGAAATGTGAGGAACATGTGTTTTTTTAGCCAAATTTTGAGGTTTGCAAAGGATTCTGGGTAACAGAACCTGGTCCGAGCCACACAAATCACCCCATCTTGGATTCCCCTAGGTCTCTAGTTTTCAGAAATGCACAGGTTTGGTAGGTTTCCCTAGGTGGCGGCTGAGCTAGAGGCCAAAATCTACAGGTAGGCACTTTGCTAAAAACAGGTCTGTTTTCTGTGATGTGTCCACGTTGCGCTTTGGGGCGTTTCCTGTCGCGGGCGCTAGGCCTACCCACACAAGTGAGGTATCATTTTTATCGGGAGACGTGGGGGAACGCTGGGTGGAAGGAAATTTGTGGCTCCTCTCGGATTCCAGAACTTTCTGCCACAGAAATGTGAGGAACATGTGTTTTTTTAGCCAATTTTTGAGCTTTGCAAAGGATTCTGGGTAACAGAACCTGGTCCGAGCCCCGCCAGTCACCCCTCCTTGGATTCCCCTAGGTCTCTAGTTTTCAGAAATGTACAGGTTTGGTAGGTTTCCCTAGGTGCCGGCTGAGCTAGAGGCCAAAATCTACAGGTAGTCACTTCGCAAAAAACACCTCTGTTTTCTTCCAAAATTTTGGTGGTGTCCACGTTGCGCTTTGGGGCGTTTCCTGTCGCGGGCGCTAGGCCTACCCATGCAAGTGAGGTATCATTTTTATCGGGAGACTTGGGGGAACGCTGGGTGGAAGGAAATTTGTGGCTCCTCCCAGATTCCAGAACTTTCTGCCACAGAAATGTGAGGAACATGTGTTTTTTTAGCCAATTTTTGAGCTTTGCAAAGGATTCTGGGTAACAGAACCTGGTCCGAGCCCCGCCAGTCACCCCTCCTTGGATTCCCCTAGGTCTCTAGTTTTCAGAAATGCACAGGTTTGGTAGGTTTCCCTAGGTGGCGGCTGAGCTAGAGGCCAAAATCTACAGGTAGGCACTTTGCTAAAAACAGGTCTGTTTTCTGTGATGTGTCCACGTTGCGCTTTGGGGCGTTTCCTGTCGCGGGCGCTAGGCCTACCCACACAAGTGAGGTATCATTTTTATCGGGAGACGTGGGGGAACGCTGGGTGGAAGGACATTTGTGGCTCCTCTCAGATTCCAGCACTTTCTGCCACAGAAATGTGAGGAACATGTGTTTTTTTAGCCAATTTTTGAGCTTTGCAAAGGATTCTGGGTAACAGAACCTGGTCCGAGCCCCGCCAGTCACCCCTCCTTGGATTCCCCTAGGTCTCTAGTTTTCAGAAATGTACAGGTTTGGTAGGTTTCCCTAGGTGCCGGCTGAGCTAGAGGCCAAAATCTACAGGTAGTCACTTCGCAAAAAACACCTCTGTTTTCTTCCAAAATTTTGGTGGTGTCCACGTTGCGCTTTGGGGCGTTTCCTGTCGCGGGCGCTAGGCCTACCCACACAAGTGAGGTATCATTTTTATCGGGAGACGTGGGGGAACGCTGGGTGGAAGGACATTTGTGGCTCCTCTCAGATTCCAGCACTTTCTGCCACAGAAATGTGAGGAACATGTGTTTTTTTAGCCAATTTTTGAGCTTTGCAAAGGATTCTGGGTAACAGAACCTGGTCCGAGCCACACAAATCACCCCATCTTGGATTCCCCTAGGTCTCTAGTTTTCAGAAATGCACAGGTTTGGTAGGTTTCCCTAGGTGGCGGCTGAGCTAGAGGCCAAAATCTACAGGTAGGCACTTTGCTAAAAACAGGTCTGTTTTCTGTGATGTGTCCACGTTGCGCTTTGGGGCGTTTCCTGTCGCGGGCGCTAGGCCTACCCACACAAGTGAGGTATCATTTTTATCGGGAGACGTGGGGGAACGCTGGGTGGAAGGACATTTGTGGCTCCTCTCAGATTCCAGCACTTTCTGCCACAGAAATGTGAGGAACATGTGTTTTTTTAGCCAATTTTTGAGCTTTGCAAAGGATTCTGGGTAACAGAACCTGGTCCGAGCCACACAAATCACCCCATCTTGGATTCCCCTAGGTCTCTAGTTTTCAGAAATGCACAGGTTTGGTAGGTTTCCCTAGGTGGCGGCTGAGCTAGAGGCCAAAATCTACAGGTAGGCACTTTGCTAAAAACAGGTCTGTTTTCTGTGATGTGTCCACATTGCGCTTTGGGGTGTTTCCTGTCGCGGGCGCTAGGCCTACCCACACAAGTGAGGTATCATTTTTATCGGGAGACGTGGGGGAACGCTGGGTGGAAGGAAATTTGTGGCTCCTCTCAGATTCCAGAACTTTCTGCCACAGAAATGTGAGGAACATGTGTTTTTTTAGCCAATTTTTGAGCTTTGCAAAGGATTCTGGGTAACAGAACCTGGTCCGAGCCCCGCCAGTCACCCCTCCTTGGATTCCCCTAGGTCTCTAGTTTTCAGAAATGTACAGGTTTGGTAGGTTTCCCTAGGTGCCGGCTGAGCTAGAGGCCAAAATCTACAGGTAGTCACTTCGCAAAAAACACCTCTGTTTTCTTCCAAAATTTTGGTGGTGTCCACGTTGCGCTTTGGGGCGTTTCCTGTCGCGGGCGCTAGGCCTACCCACGCAAGTGAGGTATAATTTTTATCGGGAGACGTGGGGGAACGCTGGGTGGAAGGAAATTTGTGGCTCCTCTCGGATTCCAGAACTTTCTGCCACAGAAATGTGAGGAACATGTGTTTTTTTAGCCAATTTTTGAGCTTTGCAAAGGATTCTGGGTAACAGAACCTGGTCCGAGCCCCGCCAGTCACCCCTCCTTGGATTCCCCTAGGTCTCTAGTTTTCAGAAATGTACAGGTTTGGTAGGTTTCCCTAGGTGCCGGCTGAGCTAGAGGCCAAAATCTACAGGTAGTCACTTCGCAAAAAACACCTCTGTTTTCTTCCAAAATTTTGGTGGTGTCCACGTTGCGCTTTGGGGCGTTTCCTGTCGCGGGCGCTAGGCCTACCCACGCAAGTGAGGTATCATTTTTATCGGGAGACTTGGGGGAACGCTGGGTGGAAGGAAATTTGTGGCTCCTCCCAGATTCCAGAACTTTCTGCCACAGAAATGTGAGGAACATGTGTTTTTTTAGCCAATTTTTGAGCTTTGCAAAGGATTCTGGGTAACAGAACCTGGTCCGAGCCCCGCCAGTCACCCCTCCTTGGATTCCCCTAGGTCTCTAGTTTTCAGAAATGCACAGGTTTGGTAGGTTTCCCTAGGTGGCGGCTGAGCTAGAGGCCAAAATCTACAGGTAGGCACTTTGCTAAAAACAGGTCTGTTTTCTGTGATGTGTCCACGTTGCGCTTTGGGGCGTTTCCTGTCGCGGGCGCTAGGCCTACCCACACAAGTGAGGTATCATTTTTATCGGGAGCCGTGGGGGAACGCTGGGTGGAAGGACATTTGTGGCTCCTCTCAGATTCCAGCACTTTCTGCCACAGAAATGTGAGGAACATGTGTTTTTTTAGCCAATTTTTGAGCTTTGCAAAGGATTCTGGGTAACAGAACCTGGTCCGAGCCCCGCCAGTCACCCCTCCTTGGATTCCCCTAGGTCTCTAGTTTTCAGAAATGTACAGGTTTGGTAGGTTTCCCTAGGTGCCGGCTGAGCTAGAGGCCAAAATCTACAGGTAGTCACTTCGCAAAAAACACCTCTGTTTTCTTCCAAAATTTTGGTGGTGTCCACGTTGCGCTTTGGGGCGTTTCCTGTCGCGGGCGCTAGGCCTACCCACGCAAGTGAGGTATAATTTTTATCGGGAGACGTGGGGGGAACGCTGGGTGGAAGGAAATTTGTGGCTCCTCTCGGATTCCAGAACTTTCTGCCACAGAAATGTGAGGAACATGTGTTTTTTTAGCCAATTTTTGAGCTTTGCAAAGGATTCTGGGTAACAGAACCTGGTCCGAGCCCCGCCAGTCACCCCTCCTTGGATTCCCCTAGGTCTCTAGTTTTCAGAAATGTACAGGTTTGGTAGGTTTCCCTAGGTGCCGGCTGAGCTAGAGGCCAAAATCTACAGGTAGTCACTTCGCAAAAAACACCTCTGTTTTCTTCCAAAATTTTGGTGGTGTCCACGTTGCGCTTTGGGGCGTTTCCTGTCGCGGGCGCTAGGCCTACCCACGCAAGTGAGGTATCATTTTTATCGGGAGACTTGGGGGAACGCTGGGTGGAAGGAAATTTGTGGCTCCTCCCAGATTCCAGAACTTTCTGCCACAGAAATGTGAGGAACATGTGTTTTTTTAGCCAATTTTTGAGCTTTGCAAAGGATTCTGGGTAACAGAACCTGGTCCGAGCCCCGCCAGTCACCCCTCCTTGGATTCCCCTAGGTCTCTAGTTTTCAGAAATGCACAGGTTTGGTAGGTTTCCCTAGGTGGCGGCTGAGCTAGAGGCCAAAATCTACAGGTAGGCACTTTGCTAAAAACAGGTCTGTTTTCTGTGATGTGTCCACGTTGCGCTTTGGGGCGTTTCCTGTCGCGGGCGCTAGGCCTACCCACACAAGTGAGGTATCATTTTTATCGGGAGCCGTGGGGGAACGCTGGGTGGAAGGACATTTGTGGCTCCTCTCAGATTCCAGCACTTTCTGCCACAGAAATGTGAGGAACATGTGTTTTTTTAGCCAATTTTTGAGCTTTGCAAAGGATTCTGGGTAACAGAACCTGGTCCGAGCCCCGCCAGTCACCCCTCCTTGGATTCCCCTAGGTCTCTAGTTTTCAGAAATGTACAGGTTTGGTAGGTTTCCCTAGGTGCCGGCTGAGCTAGAGGCCAAAATCTACAGGTAGTCACTTCGCAAAAAACACCTCTGTTTTCTTCCAAAATTTTGGTGGTGTCCACGTTGCGCTTTGGGGCGTTTCCTGTCGCGGGCGCTAGGCCTACCCACACAAGTGAGGTATCATTTTTATCGGGAGACGTGGGGGAACGCTGGGTGGAAGGACATTTGTGGCTCCTCTCAGATTCCAGCACTTTCTGCCACAGAAATGTGAGGAACATGTGTTTTTTTAGCCAATTTTTGAGCTTTGCAAAGGATTCTGGGTAACAGAACCTGGTCCGAGCCACACAAATCACCCCATCTTGGATTCCCCTAGGTCTCTAGTTTTCAGAAATGCACAGGTTTGGTAGGTTTCCCTAGGTGGCGGCTGAGCTAGAGGCCAAAATCTACAGGTAGGCACTTTGCTAAAAACAGGTCTGTTTTCTGTGATGTGTCCACATTGCGCTTTGGGGTGTTTCCTGTCGCGGGCGCTAGGCCTACCCACACAAGTGAGGTATCATTTTTATCGGGAGACGTGGGGGAACGCTGGGTGGAAGGAAATTTGTGGCTCCTCTCAGATTCCAGAACTTTCTGCCACAGAAATGTGAGGAACATGTGTTTTTTTAGCCAAATTTTGAGGTTTGCAAAGGATTCTGGGTAACCGAACCTGGTCCGAGCCACACAAATCACCCCATCTTGGATTCCCCTAGGTCTCTAGTTTTCAGAAATGCACAGGTTTGGTAGGTTTCCCTAGGTGGCGGCTGAGCTAGAGGCCAAAATCTACAGGTAGGCACTTTGCTAAAAACAGGTCTGTTTTCTGTGATGTGTCCACATTGCGCTTTGGGGTGTTTCCTGTCGCGGGCGCTAGGCCTACCCACACAAGTGAGGTATAATTTTTATCGGGAGACGTGGGGGAACGCTGGGTGGAAGGAAATTTGTGGCTCCTCTCAGATTCCAGAACTTTCTGCCACAGAAATGTGAGGAACATGTGTTTTTTTAGCCAAATTTTGAGGTTTGCAAAGGATTCTGGGTAACAGAACCTGGTCCGAGCCACACAAATCACCCCATCTTGGATTCCCCTAGGTCTCTAGTTTTCAGAAATGCACAGGTTTGGTAGGTTTCCCTAGGTGGCGGCTGAGCTAGAGGCCAAAATCTACAGGTAGGCACTTTGCTAAAAACAGGTCTGTTTTCTGTGATGTGTCCACGTTGCGCTTTGGGGCGTTTCCTGTCGCGGGCGCTAGGCCTACCCACACAAGTGAGGTATCATTTTTATCGGGAGACGTGGGGGAACGCTGGGTGGAAGGAAATTTGTGGCTCCTCTCGGATTCCAGAACTTTCTGCCACAGAAATGTGAGGAACATGTGTTTTTTTAGCCAATTTTTGAGCTTTGCAAAGGATTCTGGGTAACAGAACCTGGTCCGAGCCCCGCCAGTCACCCCTCCTTGGATTCCCCTAGGTCTCTAGTTTTCAGAAATGTACAGGTTTGGTAGGTTTCCCTAGGTGCCGGCTGAGCTAGAGGCCAAAATCTACAGGTAGTCACTTCGCAAAAAACACCTCTGTTTTCTTCCAAAATTTTGGTGGTGTCCACGTTGCGCTTTGGGGCGTTTCCTGTCGCGGGCGCTAGGCCTACCCACGCAAGTGAGGTATCATTTTTATCGGGAGACTTGGGGGAACGCTGGGTGGAAGGAAATTTGTGGCTCCTCCCAGATTCCAGAACTTTCTGCCACAGAAATGTGAGGAACATGTTTTTTTTAGCCAATTTTTGAGCTTTGCAAAGGATTCTGGGTAACAGAACCTGGTCCGAGCCCCGCCAGTCACCCCTCCTTGGATTCCCCTAGGTCTCTAGTTTTCAGAAATGCACAGGTTTGGTAGGTTTCCCTAGGTGGCGGCTGAGCTAGAGGCCAAAATCTACAGGTAGGCACTTTGCTAAAAACAGGTCTGTTTTCTGTGATGTGTCCACGTTGCGCTTTGGGGCGTTTCCTGTCGCGGGCGCTAGCCTACCCACACAAGTGAGGTATCATTTTTATCGGGAGACGTGGGGGAACGCTGGGTGGAAGGACATTTGTGGCTCCTCTCAGATTCCAGCACTTTCTGCCACAGAAATGTGAGGAACATGTGTTTTTTAGCCAATTTTTGAGCTTTGCAAAGGATTCTGGGTAACAGAACCTGGTCCGAGCCCCGCCAGTCACCCCTCCTTGGATTCCCCTAGGTCTCTAGTTTTCAGAAATGTACAGGTTTGGTAGGTTTCCCTAGGTGCCGGCTGAGCTAGAGGCCAAAATCTACAGGTAGTCACTTCGCAAAAAACACCTCTGTTTTCTTCCAAAATTTTGGTGGTGTCCACGTTGCGCTTTGGGGCGTTTCCTGTCGCGGGCGCTAGGCCTACCCACACAAGTGAGGTATCATTTTTATCGGGAGACGTGGGGGAACGCTGGGTGGAAGGACATTTGTGGCTCCTCTCAGATTCCAGCACTTTCTGCCACAGAAATGTGAGGAACATGTGTTTTTTTAGCCAATTTTTGAGCTTTGCAAAGGATTCTGGGTAACAGAACCTGGTCCGAGCCACACAAATCACCCCATCTTGGATTCCCCTAGGTCTCTAGTTTTCAGAAATGCACAGGTTTGGTAGGTTTCCCTAGGTGGCGGCTGAGCTAGAGGCCAAAATCTACAGGTAGGCACTTTGCTAAAAACAGGTCTGTTTTCTGTGATGTGTCCACGTTGCGCTTTGGGGCGTTTCCTGTCGCGGGCGCTAGGCCTACCCACACAAGTGAGGTATCATTTTTATCGGGAGACGTGGGGGAACGCTGGGTGGAAGGACATTTGTGGCTCCTCTCAGATTCCAGCACTTTCTGCCACAGAAATGTGAGGAACATGTGTTTTTTTAGCCAATTTTTGAGCTTTGCAAAGGATTCTGGGTAACAGAACCTGGTCCGAGCCACACAAATCACCCCATCTTGGATTCCCCTAGGTCTCTAGTTTTCAGAAATGCACAGGTTTGGTAGGTTTCCCTAGGTGGCGGCTGAGCTAGAGGCCAAAATCTACAGGTAGGCACTTTGCTAAAAACAGGTCTGTTTTCTGTGATGTGTCCACATTGCGCTTTGGGGTGTTTCCTGTCGCGGGCGCTAGGCCTACCCACACAAGTGAGGTATCATTTTTATCGGGAGACGTGGGGGAACGCTGGGTGGAAGGAAATTTGTGGCTCCTCTCAGATTCCAGAACTTTCTGCCACAGAAATGTGAGGAACATGTGTTTTTTTAGCCAATTTTTGAGCTTTGCAAAGGATTCTGGGTAACAGAACCTGGTCCGAGCCCCGCCAGTCACCCCTCCTTGGATTCCCCTAGGTCTCTAGTTTTCAGAAATGTACAGGTTTGGTAGGTTTCCCTAGGTGCCGGCTGAGCTAGAGGCCAAAATCTACAGGTAGTCACTTCGCAAAAAACACCTCTGTTTTCTTCCAAAATTTTGGTGGTGTCCACGTTGCGCTTTGGGGCGTTTCCTGTCGCGGGCGCTAGGCCTACCCACGCAAGTGAGGTATAATTTTTATCGGGAGACGTGGGGGAACGCTGGGTGGAAGGAAATTTGTGGCTCCTCTCGGATTCCAGAACTTTCTGCCACAGAAATGTGAGGAACATGTGTTTTTTTAGCCAATTTTTGAGCTTTGCAAAGGATTCTGGGTAACAGAACCTGGTCCGAGCCCCGCCAGTCACCCCTCCTTGGATTCCCCTAGGTCTCTAGTTTTCAGAAATGTACAGGTTTGGTAGGTTTCCCTAGGTGCCGGCTGAGCTAGAGGCCAAAATCTACAGGTAGTCACTTCGCAAAAAACACCTCTGTTTTCTTCCAAAATTTTGGTGGTGTCCACGTTGCGCTTTGGGGCGTTTCCTGTCGCGGGCGCTAGGCCTACCCACGCAAGTGAGGTATCATTTTTATCGGGAGACTTGGGGGAACGCTGGGTGGAAGGAAATTTGTGGCTCCTCCCAGATTCCAGAACTTTCTGCCACAGAAATGTGAGGAACATGTGTTTTTTTAGCCAATTTTTGAGCTTTGCAAAGGATTCTGGGTAACAGAACCTGGTCCGAGCCCCGCCAGTCACCCCTCCTTGGATTCCCCTAGGTCTCTAGTTTTCAGAAATGCACAGGTTTGGTAGGTTTCCCTAGGTGGCGGCTGAGCTAGAGGCCAAAATCTACAGGTAGGCACTTTGCTAAAAACAGGTCTGTTTTCTGTGATGTGTCCACGTTGCGCTTTGGGGCGTTTCCTGTCGCGGGCGCTAGGCCTACCCACACAAGTGAGGTATCATTTTTATCGGGAGCCGTGGGGGAACGCTGGGTGGAAGGACATTTGTGGCTCCTCTCAGATTCCAGCACTTTCTGCCACAGAAATGTGAGGAACATGTGTTTTTTTAGCCAATTTTTGAGCTTTGCAAAGGATTCTGGGTAACAGAACCTGGTCCGAGCCCCGCCAGTCACCCCTCCTTGGATTCCCCTAGGTCTCTAGTTTTCAGAAATGTACAGGTTTGGTAGGTTTCCCTAGGTGCCGGCTGAGCTAGAGGCCAAAATCTACAGGTAGTCACTTCGCAAAAAACACCTCTGTTTTCTTCCAAAATTTTGGTGGTGTCCACGTTGCGCTTTGGGGCGTTTCCTGTCGCGGGCGCTAGGCCTACCCACACAAGTGAGGTATCATTTTTATCGGGAGACGTGGGGGAACGCTGGGTGGAAGGACATTTGTGGCTCCTCTCAGATTCCAGCACTTTCTGCCACAGAAATGTGAGGAACATGTGTTTTTTTAGCCAATTTTTGAGCTTTGCAAAGGATTCTGGGTAACAGAACCTGGTCCGAGCCACACAAATCACCCCATCTTGGATTCCCCTAGGTCTCTAGTTTTCAGAAATGCACAGGTTTGGTAGGTTTCCCTAGGTGGCGGCTGAGCTAGAGGCCAAAATCTACAGGTAGGCACTTTGCTAAAAACAGGTCTGTTTTCTGTGATGTGTCCACATTGCGCTTTGGGGTGTTTCCTGTCGCGGGCGCTAGGCCTACCCACACAAGTGAGGTATCATTTTTATCGGGAGACGTGGGGGAACGCTGGGTGGAAGGAAATTTGTGGCTCCTCTCAGATTCCAGAACTTTCTGCCACAGAAATGTGAGGAACATGTGTTTTTTTAGCCAAATTTTGAGGTTTGCAAAGGATTCTGGGTAACCGAACCTGGTCCGAGCCACACAAATCACCCCATCTTGGATTCCCCTAGGTCTCTAGTTTTCAGAAATGCACAGGTTTGGTAGGTTTCCCTAGGTGGCGGCTGAGCTAGAGGCCAAAATCTACAGGTAGGCACTTTGCTAAAAACAGGTCTGTTTTCTGTGATGTGTCCACATTGCGCTTTGGGGTGTTTCCTGTCGCGGGCGCTAGGCCTACCCACACAAGTGAGGTATAATTTTTATCGGGAGACGTGGGGGAACGCTGGGTGGAAGGAAATTTGTGGCTCCTCTCAGATTCCAGAACTTTCTGCCACAGAAATGTGAGGAACATGTGTTTTTTTAGCCAAATTTTGAGGTTTGCAAAGGATTCTGGGTAACAGAACCTGGTCCGAGCCACACAAATCACCCCATCTTGGATTCCCCTAGGTCTCTAGTTTTCAGAAATGCACAGGTTTGGTAGGTTTCCCTAGGTGGCGGCTGAGCTAGAGGCCAAAATCTACAGGTAGGCACTTTGCTAAAAACAGGTCTGTTTTCTGTGATGTGTCCACGTTGCGCTTTGGGGCGTTTCCTGTCGCGGGCGCTAGGCCTACCCACACAAGTGAGGTATCATTTTTATCGGGAGACGTGGGGGAACGCTGGGTGGAAGGACATTTGTGGCTCCTCTCAGATTCCAGCACTTTCTGCCACAGAAATGTGAGGAACATGTGTTTTTTTAGCCAATTTTTGAGCTTTGCAAAGGATTCTGGGTAACAGAACCTGGTCCGAGCCACACAAATCACCCCATCTTGGATTCCCCTAGGTCTCTAGTTTTCAGAAATGCACAGGTTTGGTAGGTTTCCCTAGGTGGCGGCTGAGCTAGAGGCCAAAATCTACAGGTAGGCACTTTGCTAAAAACAGGTCTGTTTTCTGTGATGTGTCCACATTGCGCTTTGGGGTGTTTCCTGTCGCGGGCGCTAGGCCTACCCACACAAGTGAGGTATCATTTTTATCGGGAGACGTGGGGGAACGCTGGGTGGAAGGAAATTTGTGGCTCCTCTCAGATTCCAGAACTTTCTGCCACAGAAATGTGAGGAACATGTGTTTTTTTAGCCAAATTTTGAGGTTTGCAAAGGATTCTGGGTAACAGAACCTGGTCCGAGCCACACAAATCACCCCATCTTGGATTCCCCTAGGTCTCTAGTTTTCAGAAATGCACAGGTTTGGTAGGTTTCCCTAGGTGGCGGCTGAGCTAGAGGCCAAAATCTACAGGTAGGCACTTTGCTAAAAACAGGTCTGTTTTCTGTGATGTGTCCACGTTGCGCTTTGGGGCGTTTCCTGTCGCGGGCGCTAGGCCTACCCACACAAGTGAGGTATCATTTTTATCGGGAGACGTGGGGGAACGCTGGGTGGAAGGAAATTTGTGGCTCCTCTCGGATTCCAGAACTTTCTGCCACAGAAATGTGAGGAACATGTGTTTTTTTAGCCAATTTTTGAGCTTTGCAAAGGATTCTGGCTAACAGAACCTGGTCCGAGCCCCGCCAGTCACCCCTCCTTGGATTCCCCTAGGTCTCTAGTTTTCAGAAATGTACAGGTTTGGTAGGTTTCCCTAGGTGCCGGCTGAGCTAGAGGCCAAAATCTACAGGTAGTCACTTCGCAAAAAACACCTCTGTTTTCTTCCAAAATTTTGGTGGTGTCCACGTTGCGCTTTGGGGCGTTTCCTGTCGCGGGCGCTAGGCCTACCCACGCAAGTGAGGTATCATTTTTATCGGGAGACTTGGGGGAACGCTGGGTGGAAGGAAATTTGTGGCTCCTCCCAGATTCCAGAACTTTCTGCCACAGAAATGTGAGGAACATGTGTTTTTTTAGCCAATTTTTGAGCTTTGCAAAGGATTCTGGGTAACAGAACCTGGTCCGAGCCCCGCCAGTCACCCCTCCTTGGATTCCCCTAGGTCTCTAGTTTTCAGAAATGCACAGGTTTGGTAGGTTTCCCTAGGTGGCGGCTGAGCTAGAGGCCAAAATCTACAGGTAGGCACTTTGCTAAAAACAGGTCTTTTTTCTGTGATGTGTCCACGTTGCGCTTTGGGGCGTTTCCTGTCGCGGGCGCTAGGCCTACCCACACAAGTGAGGTATCATTTTTATCGGGAGACGTGGGGGAACGCTGGGTGGAAGGACATTTGTGGCTCCTCTCAGATTCCAGCACTTTCTGCCACAGAAATGTGAGGAACATGTGTTTTTTTAGCCAATTTTTGAGCTTTGCAAAGGATTCTGGGTAACAGAACCTGGTCCGAGCCCCGCCAGTCACCCCTCCTTGGATTCCCCTAGGTCTCTAGTTTTCAGAAATGTACAGGTTTGGTAGGTTTCCCTAGGTGCCGGCTGAGCTAGAGGCCAAAATCTACAGGTAGTCACTTCGCAAAAAACACCTCTGTTTTCTTCCAAAATTTTGGTGGTGTCCACGTTGCGCTTTGGGGCGTTTCCTGTCGCGGGCGCTAGGCCTACCC
Source organism: Pleurodeles waltl (assembly GCF_031143425.1). Classification (NCBI taxonomy): domain Eukaryota; kingdom Metazoa; phylum Chordata; class Amphibia; order Caudata; family Salamandridae; genus Pleurodeles; species Pleurodeles waltl. Next base: position 743,550,727 of record NC_090449.1, on the reverse strand, counting down.
ACACAAGTGAGGTATCATTTTTATCGGGAGACGTGGGGGAACGCTGGGTGGAAGGACATTTGTGGCTCCTCTCAGATTCCAGCACTTTCTGCCACAGAAATGTGAGGAACATGTGTTTTTTTAGCCAATTTTTGAGCTTTGCAAAGGATTCTGGGTAACAGAACCTGGTCCGAGCCACACAAATCACCCCATCTTGGATTCCCCTAGGTCTCTAGTTTTCAGAAATGCACAGGTTTGGTAGGTTTCCCTAGGTGGCGGCTGAGCTAGAGGCCAAAATCTACAGGTAGGCACTTTGCTAAAAACAGGTCTGTTTTCTGTGATGTGTCCACATTGCGCTTTGGGGTGTTTCCTGTCGCGGGCGCTAGGCCTACCCACACAAGTGAGGTATCATTTTTATCGGGAGACGTGGGGGAACGCTGGGTGGAAGGAAATTTGTGGCTCCTCTCAGATTCCAGAACTTTCTGCCACAGAAATGTGAGGAACATGTGTTTTTTTAGCCAAATTTTGAGGTTTGCAAAGGATTCTGGGTAACAGAACCTGGTCCGAGCCACACAGATCACCCCATCTTGGATTCCCCTAGGTCTCTAGTTTTCAGAAATGCACAGGTTTGGTAGGTTTCCCTAGGTGGCGGCTGAGCTAGAGGCCAAAATCTACAGGTAGGCACTTTGCTAAAAACAGGTCTGTTTTCTGTGATGTGTCCACGTTGCGCTTTGGGGCGTTTCCTGTCGCGGGCGCTAGGCCTACCCACACAAGTGAGGTATCATTTTTATCGGGAGACGTGGGGGAACGCTGGGTGGAAGGACATTTGTGGCTCCTCTCAGATTCCAGCACTTTCTGCCACAGAAATGTGAGGAACATGTGTTTTTTTAGCCAATTTTTGAGCTTTGCAAAGGATTCTGGGTAACAGAACCTGGTCCGAGCCACACAAATCACCCCATCTTGGATTCCCCTAGGTCTCTAGTTTTCAGAAATGCACAGGTTTGGTAGGTTTCCCTAGGTGGCGGCTGAGCTAGAGGCCAAAATCTACAGGTAGGCACTTTGCTAAAAACAGGTCTGTTTTCTGTGATGTGTCCACATTGCGCTTTGGGGTGTTTCCTGTCGCGGGCGCTAGGCCTACCCACACAAGTGAGGTATCATTTTTATCGGGAGACGTGGGGGAACGCTGGGTGGAAGGAAATTTGTGGCTCCTCTCAGATTCCAGAACTTTCTGCCACAGAAATGTGAGGAACATGTGTTTTTTTAGCCAAATTTTGAGGTTTGCAAAGGATTCTGGGTAACAGAACCTGGTCCGAGCCACACAAATCACCCCATCTTGGATTCCCCTAGGTCTCTAGTTTTCAGAAATGCACAGGTTTGGTAGGTTTCCCTAGGTGGCGGCTGAGCTAGAGGCCAAAATCTACAGGTAGGCACTTTGCTAAAAACAGGTCTGTTTTCTGTGATGTGTCCACGTTGCGCTTTGGGGCGTTTCCTGTCGCGGGTGCTAGGCCTACCCACACAAGTGAGGTATCATTTTTATCGGGAGACTTGGGGGAACATAGAATAGCAAAACAAGTGTTATTGCCCCTTGTCTTTCTCTACATTTTTCCCTTCCAAATGTAAGACAGTGTGTAAAAAAGACGTCTATTTGAGAAATGCCCTGTAATTCACATGCTAGTATGGGCACCCCGGAATTCAGAGATGTGCAAATAACCACTGCTTCTCAACACCTTATCTTGTGCCCATTTTGGAAATACAAAGGTTTTCTTGATAGCTATTTTTTACTCTTTATATTTCAGCAAATGAATTGCTGTATACCCGGCATAGAATGAAAACCCACTGCAGGGTGCAGGTCATTTATTGGCTCTGGGTACCTAGAGTTCTTGATGAACCTACAAGCCCTATATATCCCCACAACCAGAAGAGTCCAGCAGACGTAACGGTATATTGCTTTCGAAAATCTGACATTGCAGGAAAAAGTTACAGAGTAAAACTTAGAGAAAAATTGATGTTTTTTTCACCTCAATTTCAATATTTTTCTTTTTCAGTTGCTATTTTCTGTAGGAAACCCTTGTAGGATCTACACAACTTACCCCTTGCTGAATTCAGAATTTTGTCTACTTTTCAGAAATGTTGCGGTTTATGGGATCCAGCGTTGGTTTCATGCCCATTTCTGTCACTGACTGGAAGGAGGCTGAAAGCACAAAAAATCGTAAAAATGGGGTATGTCCCAGTAAAATGCCAAAATTGGGTTGAAAAATTGGGTTTTCTGATTCAAGTCTGCCTGTTCCTGAAAGCTGGGAAGCTGGTGATTTTATCACCGCAAACTCTTTGTTGATGCCCTTTTCAGGGAAAAAAACACAAGCCTTCTTCTGCAGCCGATTTTTCCAATTTTTTTTTAAAAAAAATGAAATTTTCACTGTTTTTTGGCTAATTTCTTGGCCTCCTTCTGGGGAACCCACAAAGTCTGGGTACCTCTAGAATCCCTAGGATGTTGGAAAAAAAGGACGCTAATTTGGCATGGGTAGCTTATGTGAACAAAAAGTTATGAGGGCCTAAGCGCGAACTGCTCCAAATAGCCAAAAAAAGGCTCGGCACAGGAGGGGGAAAAGGCCTGGCAGCGAAGGGGTTAAAGTATGTTGCCATAAAAAGGAGGGGTCATCTATGTTAGGTGCATAAGTGTTTAGAATGGTAAGGGGCATTCCATCCAAAGTGCCATGTAAGTGTATATATCTCCCTTCCACATCTGCTTCACTGTTGATATGTGCAAAAGGTTCACCTCCACAGCCACTGTTTCTATTTTCCCCTCAAGGGCCACTCTGGCGCCATGAATGGCAGCTAACAGCTCAGCACCCGTGGGGTACCCCGCTATGGCTGGCGCCTCCAATACCTCCCCCGACCCTCCTACACAATTCTGTCTCTGTGGGAGAGGCGTAGGTATAGTATATTGCTCCATCCTGTTTCCCTGCAACGGCACAGTCTGCCGATGTCGCCCCATCTTACCTCCACAAAGGAGGAATAGGATGTGTTACCACCAGGGAAATCCGCTGTTCAGCCCAAATGTTCACTGCAGGGGCCCCCAAATGCCCGCGCCACTGCGCCGACCACTCCAGCCTACCGTGGGTCAGGTGTGCACACTGCACATAGGACCACAGATCCCAGTCCTCTACGCCTCTGCACAAACTCCATAAGTAGAAAAAACTAACACCTCACCTTCGCAGCAGAACCATCCGTCGGGCCCCAGATCAGCCTCCCTCGTCGCCACTCACCAGTGAGCTTTTGCAAAACGGTGCGCCACCAGGCCACTCTCACGTGACACAGCCTGGGCCTTGAACCACCTTCACTCCCATCCCTGCAGCTCACCGTCCTCGTGCAGATCTATTCCTCTGTACATGTGGGGAGCAACATGCTTTCCAGCAATCCAGAGAGGGGCCAAACGTGCCCCCCATCACATCTTTCAACTCGGAGCATCATTACTGGGCGAGCCAATACCAATGCCCACCCCGGTTCTAGCGGGGCCAGCCCCTATTAGCCCCCCTGCGCACTCCATCAACCTCATCCGGGACCAGCACACAGCCAGCAGGCAAAGGCCACAATGGCCCGCCGCATGAGCGCTGGTTGCGCCCGAACGACAAGGCCCGACCCCGCGCTCCCAGTGACACGGAGCTCCAATTGGGGTCAAAATCAGACAGGGACCTTCCGGCGTCAGGGCACCGCCACTTGCTGTTGGAGAGAGGGGGGGGGGGGGAGGGTACACTGCCATATGGCACCCAGGATCCCTGTAGGATAGAACAGGGACAGCAGAGCACACTAAAGACGCGTGCCGCCAGCCATCTTGGTTGGCCACGCCCCCCCCCAAAAAACAAAAACAAAACTAGCTTTGAAGGAAAACACATGCTACCTTTTAGATGCCCCTAAAGCATTTTACTAACAAACAAAAAGAAAAGAAACCCATAGCTATTTTGAAAAAAGTCCCAGCACCATTTATCAGTGACCCTGTGAACTTTAAAAGGGGACAGCAGGCAGATGCAATGCAGAGCTGTTTCCCAATGAGGTCCAGATATCGGTGCAAGAATGCTCTTGCTTAAAAACAAAAAATGCGGCAGGCTGACTGAGTTCAAACTATGGAGCACAACTCGAAAAAAAAAGCAGGAAAGTAATTAATCAAAAAATTAACCAATAACAAAAAAGGCACAGCTCTGTATAGGTGCCTCTGTGCGATTTGAAATCGGGTGGCAGGCTTGGAACACGAGCAACAAACTGACTTACCAAGCAGTGTTTGGAACACAGGCAGGAAACTAACCAAACAAGCAGCGTTTGGAACACGACCTGGAAACTAACTAAAAAAAATAGCGCACAAAATGAACATATAAGGACAACAGCGGAACACCACCAGTAGTTAGTCCCTGCTCTATGGGAGGGACAAATGAGCAAAAGGAGGGAATAAGAAGAAAGATTACCCAATAGCAAGAAAGCATATATTTTTTTTTTTTTTTTTTAAGGTCAGTAACAAATAAAAAGCTGATGGGCAAGCTAAAAACCCATGGAGTGAAACCTGCATGTCACGAAGAGACAGCACATGCAGATTGCCTAGGCTCAACATAAAAAATGTTTTCATGGGTTAAGCCAAAAAAACTATGCTCCCTCACTTAGCACATGGGAAAGAGCCCCCTGCAGCCACTGCCCTGTCAGTTTTAACTCTTCCTGGGGTTAATTATTTTTAATGAACCGCTTGCCCGTTTGACCCCTGTGCCAAGGAGCACCAGCTCAGAGGCTTCACCTCATTACAATCTGCACATCATGCCAGAAGTTTTGCCGGTCCCGTAAAGCAAAATGAATGCTATTTTTCCCATCTTTTGGATGGCAGCGAAAATAAAGCATGGTTTTTATGTGTATTCATTGTAGAAACATTTAGAGAGGAGCAGCGGCAGAGCCAAAAGGTCTGACTTTCTCATGGCCATTGGGCTCTTGCCAATACTAAAACAAAAACACAGGCTAAAATTGTAAATATGTTTTGGTCACATCACAATAGTAGCCCCTGGCACTGAAGGGAACTCCTTTGTTTGTGGATCAGCTCCTTGTCAAAGAGCAGAACACTTTCGCTCACAGTGAAGTTGTCCCTTTCCATCGACAAGTAGGATACTGTGTCATTCTCATTTTTCCTCCACACAACACATCGTACAGTCGGCAATCATTATTGTGAGTGACAGCATTCTGCCCTTTTACAAGGGACATATCCCCACGCAAAGTTCTTCCATTCAGTGCCAAGGGCTACAACAGTGTGTTCTTTTTTCAATCTAAACATTTTTGGTTTTAGCCAGTGTTATTGTTTTCATAATGGAACGACTAGTGCCTAACAAACATGCTGGCTGTGCCAATGCTGTTTAAAGTTGCAATTTTTATTGTATGCATATCGTTGCGACGTTTAGCATTTTTTTTATTTTTTATCGTAGCATAAGCTTGCAGTAAAAAAAAAAAAAAAAACTGCATCAGCTTGCCAAGGCCAGGACCTTTTGGCTTTACCAATGCTTGTTTTGTGTTCTTGACACATGCAAAGTGCTCTAAAATGTCGGGAGTCTGAGACACACTTATCTAATAAAATAACTTGGCTAACAAATCCACTGGGGCATCAGATATGAAGAATGATGCTTCTGGAGCCTAGTGTTAGGAGTCCTCTTAGATGTAAAAAAACAACAAAGCAAAAAAACACGAGTTTACAGATAAAACGGTGGTCTCCATAAGTGTAACTCAAGATAAAACGTGCACAGTAAAGTAAATTTCATAAACAAACCGGAACGAACAGGATCCACAACCTGAGCAGCAGATAAAAGGCCTTCAGAGGGTATGTCACAAAATGCAAATTCCCATAAACGGCAGAACTTAAACTTGGGGGAGTGGACCATGCTAAGTAGCTCTGCTGTATTAAAAAAAAAAACTGAAAGGACGTGCCTCAGAACAAAAAGGCCCTACAATATGCAGGGCCAGGAATTAGGCCAGCGGCACCAGGTTCTAGCCATTAAGGGGCGGCGGGAAAAGCTATCTGAGGCAGAATGCATTCAGGGATGTAAAAAGGTGAGATCAGATGTAGAACGGGACCCCCCCCCCTGTCAGCTACTGACCTCCAAGTTATGAAACATCTGCCAGCTTAGGCTCTACCACACAGGGTGACAAGATCCCAAAGAGTATAAACAGAGGCAAGACAAAGCTTTGTGCATCCATACAGTTACCTAAATAATGGGTTAGTTCTCTAGGGCGACCAAACGCTCAGAGCATGGAATCTGTACCCCATCCATTTTCCACCAGGGAATGAGACATTTATATCCTTATGCTGAAATTGAGACCACAACATTGGCTTGAATTTAAATGAAAACATTTGCATCATCTACGTACGATTTCCATGCCTGAGACATCAAACGAACAGTTAAAACGTCTATTTTCATACAATTCAATCATACCCAATGATAACAATATGATTTATGTCAAAAATAATAATCTGTTCTCGATCACTGTATTATGATTAGTCAAATTTAGCAAACCTGAAAAAGTGGCAACCTCTAAAAGAAACAATATAAACTTCAAGAATGCTTTTTCCCGTGCTAGAAATCTGCTTCGGTAGCAATATTATATGCCGTACAAAACCACCAGCTCCTTGGAGTAAAATAAATGGCAACGCAGCTGATGAAAGTAGCCCCGTAGTGAACCACTCACTCGCATTTGCAGAATCCAGATGCTCAACATTCTTGACATCAGAATGGAAAAAATTACTGTTAGTCTAGAGAAATTTAATATCACCATTCTTGTCATAGCCTTCATAGCTTCATTATTAGAGTAAGTCTGTGGAAGCTATAAACCACTGGTAAATGATAAAAAGTATGGCTTCTGCGTTCCATCGTTCTTACATATTTAAAACACTAACCCTGTCAAAAATGACACAGAAAACAATATTTTTCAAGATGCAATCTGTGCGTTTGTTCCCTTGTTGCAGTAACTTTTCCTTCACTGGTATTTTGTTCTATACCTCAAAGCTTGATACAAAACCATTAACTGCAAGTTCGGGAATTAAAACTCGGTGACATTTCTGTTAGATTGCTGTAATCTCCGTTACTCTCGTTATGCAAAATTCCAGAAATTACACTATTACCCCACGTCACATCTAAGCACACAGTAAGGATGCGAATGTCCAGAACAGCTGCTATTTGCGTGCTTCTGACTTATGCGCTTTTTTTTGGCATGAATGATTCTTCAAGTCCAAAATAGACAGGAGGATGCAATTTGTACTAAAATACATAATTATGCAGAGGCAAATTATACTACAACGCATAATTGTAGCATCAAAGCAGTAACTTTATTGTGCTGTTTAAATATCCTCTCATGTATGAGGCGGTTGTAAATTTGTATGTATACTATTTTGTGATTTTGTTGGTTCTGTGTTATTTGTTTATTTTTGCGTATTTACTGTTATGTTATTTATGTTTTCATATATGTATGTTTCATTTAGGGTAGGGGGTTGTATTATATTTTTTTGGTTGATTCTATGTTGATTATATTATGTGCGAACTGAATGTTTAATTAGCTATAATAAATATCTAAATTGAAATATATTGTATGTTGTATATTTGAATTTAAGATTTCCATTCCTATGTTTGCTATGTTAATGGAGAGTAAACTACGTTATACTCATAGTATTGCTTCCCTGTGTGTTACTCTCTGTACCTAGCTCAGGGACCCTGTTTAGATACGAGGATTTGCTAAAAGGTGAGTAGCACATTGCAAACAACTCAGGAGAGCTCTGCCGCAACTCGCGCGGGTGGGAGACTATTGCTGACCAGTAATTTCCAAACTCGACCTGACTGGAGCCATTGGTCAATGAGTGAGAGATCCAGTACAGAGAGCACTCACTGTCTTTTTTTATTATTTATATATTGCCATAGATTGTAAGATCCAAATTGTTACGATTCGACTCATGGAATCTCACCCGTTCCAATAGCAACATGACCTACTCCTGACGCTCCCTTCATGATTAATGTAGTTCCTTTGAATTGTGATGAGCACTGCAGTGTAATGTACTCACATTCTGCACTCCATGTACAACATTTCTTGCTCTCAACAATTAAATAACTTGCTTTGCATATATACTAATTGATATGTCCCGAATCCCTGTAAACTGCAGATTTACCCCACTCAATGGTAATCAATTTAATGAACTCATACGAATACAACTTGCAGTTTTCTGGGATTTTAACCTGTACCCTCAAAAGGGCTCGAGAGAGAGAGTGAGAGATCGAGAGAGTGAGAGATCTAGAGAGAGAGAGCGAGAGAGAGAGAGCGAGAATGTGTATATATATATATATATATATATATATATATAAATAAATAAATACACATAATTTAACAGCAATCTTTGTAAATGCAAATTGATCGTCCACAGTAATCACTTGATAGCCTTTCCTAGAATCCTTCATTCTGTTAAACATTTTCTTTTCCGAACAATACAAAAAAGTGATCAATCAGACCAGCAGCACGGATAAACTTCCACAGAGTGGGCAGGAACCCAAGCACTAGCATCATTGTTTATTTCACCTTATATAACAGCAAGTGTACAGTTTGAATCTTTCTCCTCATAATAAAATTACCCGCTATACATTCACAGTCTGAGGGTGTCAGGTGGGCACAATGCAGGTTTCATCATTTGCTGACAAATTCACTTAGTCAGTCTGCTTTTTAGTAGACTGTGCCCACAGTGCTCAAAGTTGCAATGCAGCATAGCCATATGTGCCACTGAGCTGCAAAAGGAACGCTGTGGTTGCACCTCTATTTGTAGGGCATTGTCTGTCAGTCTCTCCCGCGCAGGAGTATGCTGAGCAGTGTTCTGCCTGCTGCATGGCAACAGCTCTCAATCTCTTTGGTGTCCCAGGGGCACCTTCGCCACACACACTCTTTCAATAGCTGGCAGAGTGAGAACCATGGCCGAAGAATCATTCAGTTATGGATTGTCTGTTTTGGTACGCTCCCTTCAGCTTCATACCAAAACTTCCAAACTTCTTCGAATTCCATTTCACGATGGCTGCTGACTGACATTTAAACAGTGAAGCCCAATGAAAGATGACTATTGTAATTCCTGTTTCTTCAGACAGCATGAAAGGAGATCAGAGCTTCAGCTCCTTGCAGCTCAAGAAAGTCGTATTCTTTCACAAGTTAATCAGCCCTTTCACCTTTTTTTGTTCCTTTTTCAAACGTACTCCGGCCTTCCAGGTACCTTTCAGTCATATCTATCTATTGTCAGTACTGCTTTGTGTCTGCCTTTCATGAGCCATTGTTCCACTATGTTGACCTTATGTTTAGCCTTATGTTTAACCTTATGGGTCTCAGATTTTTGAGGCCGTGTCCGCTCTTATTTCTTCTGCCTGAAAGTATTTTCTGCCTTAGGACTTTTTCCTCATATACAAGGAAATCAAAATGCATGATTTCCTCCAGTTCCGAAGACATCTTTTGGCAGACAGCTGCTCTCCACGTCTATATAATTTTGTTGACAAAAGTGGCTACAGAAGTGCGCCTTTCATACCTCTGGCAGGCCATATCAAAGATAAAGGAACGTACAAGATGTCCAGCCACTGAGTGCCCTCTGCTACTGCCCATGGAAACAAACACCTACTCAACACGTATATGTCAGGAGCTTGTGTTGTAGCCAGTGTACTGCTATGTTCTGGAGGCCCAGTAACAGACATATTACCGCAAATCTGTGGTGGATCAACAGATTTCTTATGATAAGATGGTATGATAAGTGGTGCAATCCTCGAGCTCAGTGTCCTGTTTCGTTTGTACTACTTGAATTTAACTTGTAGGTTTGGTGGTCATTTTCCTTAGAAGGCTCTATGAAGAATGTAAAGTGCCTTGAAAATTGCTTATTTAGCTACAGGGAGTCAGTGGAGCGATTGTAAGATTGGAGTCCTCTTATCTTGAGTGAAAGCATAGAAGTCTTGCAGCAGCATTTTGGATGAGTTATATTTAGCATATGATAAGGGTGTACCAAGGTACAGGCTGTTTAAATGCTTGGAGACTATAAAAGTGAGGATGGCTTGCAATTTTATTTGGTATATATAAGATGCAACAGTGTTTTCATTATCTAGAAGGCACTCTGTGTGACACTGTTGAAATGTGGTTTCAAATATTGATCTGAATCCATGGTTACCCCTAGGTTTCGGACTTCTCTTGATATTGTTGTACAATACTCATGTCCTTAGGCCATATGGCAGTAGGCTGGTATTCTTGTCACTGTCCGAAGGTCATAATCTCAGTCTTTATGGTATGGAGCTTTAGTTATTCCTCATCCATTTATTTAAGGTCCAAAGTCAGTCATCGAGTTTTAAGTTCTAAATGTTTTGCAGGACCAGGGTTGGTAAGAAGATTAGGTAGATGTTGAATAATAGGGGGGAAATGAGGGACAGTGTGGGGTGTAATGAGCTGATGTGAAAGGTGGCACCACTACTAGTTCACAGCCAAGAATATATTGAGCATTAGCTGAACTCCCTGCTTACCTGCCACATATGGTGTGTCAAACAAGAATTTGCCGTGCGAAAAGATTGCACAACTGCACAGAGCATTTAGTCGTGTTGTTGTTAAACCAGCACTACATAAACCTACTAGCCATTCAGAAGCAATAAGCAATCATAAAATCTCCAGATTCCAATATGGCATATGTAGGAAGTTGGCTCTGTATGTACTATTTCAAAGTAAGAAATAGCATGCACAGAGTCCAAGGGTTCCCATTAGAGGTAAGATAGTGGCAAAAAGAGATCATTCTAATGTTCTATTTTCTGGTAGTGTGGTCGAGCAGTAGGCTTATCAGAGGGTAGTGTTAAGCATTTGTTGTACACACACAGGCAATAAATGGGGAACACACACTCAAAGACAATTCCAGGCCAATAGGTTTTTGTATAGAAAAATCTCTTTTCTTAGTTTATTTTAAGAACCACAAGGTATTTCAATTAGGAACTTTGAATTAGCAAAATAGCATATACAGTTTTCACACAAATGGCAATAAGCTATTTTAAAACTGGACACAGTGCAATTTTCAACAGTTCCTGGGGAAGGTAACTGTTTGTTAGTTTTGCAGGTAAGTAAACCACCTACAGGGTTCAAAGTTGGGTCCAAGGCAGCCCACCGTTGGGGTTCAGAGCAACCCCAAAGTTACCACACCAGCAGCTCAGGGCCGGTCAGGTGCAGAGGTCAAAGTGGTGCCCAAAACACATAGGCTTCAATGGAGAAGGGGATGCCCCGGTTCCAGTCTGCCAGCAGGTAACTACCTGCGTCTTCAGAGGGCAGACGGGGGGGACCACAAGTCAGCACAAAAAGTACACCCTCAGCAGCACAGGGGCGGCCGGGTGCAGTGTGCAAACAGGCGTCGGGTTTGCAATGTAGTTCAATGGGAGACCCAGGGGTCTCTTCAGCGAGGCAGGTAGGCAAGGGGGGGGGGGGGGGGCTCTTCGGGGTAGCCACCACCTGGACAAGGGAGAGGGCCACCTGGGGGTCGCTCCTGCACTGGAGGTCGGATCCTTCAGGTCCTGGGGGCTGTGGGTGCAGTGACCTTACCAGGCATCGGGTTCTTAGAAGCAGGCAGTCGCGGTCAGGGGGAGCCTCTGGATTCCCTCTGCAGGCGTCGCTGTGGGGGCTCAGGGGGGTCAACTCTGGCTACTCACGGGCTCGCAGTCGCCGGGGAGTCCTCCCTGTAGCGTTGGTTCTTCACAAGTCGAGCCGGGGGCATCGGGTGCAGAGTGCAAAGTCTCACGCTTCCAGCGGGAAACTTGTGTTCTTTAAAAGTTGCTTCTTTGTTGCAAAGATGTTTCTTCTTTGGAGCAGAGACGCTGTCCTCTGGAGTTCTTGGTCCTTTTAGATGCAGGGTAGTCCTCTGAGGCTTCAGAAGTCGCTAGACCCTGGGGAACGCGTCGCTGTTGAAGTTTTTCTCGAAGTGGGGAGACAGGCTGGTAGAGCTGGGGCCAAAGCAGTTGGTGTCTCCATCTTCTCTGCAGGGCTTTCAGGTCAGCAGTCCTTCTTCGTCTTAGGTTGCAGGAATCTAGTTACCTAGGTTCTGGGAGCCCCTAAATACTCGATTTAGGGGTGTGTTTAGGTCTGGGGGGTTAGTAGCCAATGGCTACTAGCCCTGAGGGTGGCTATACCCCCTTTGTGCCTCCTCCCTGAGGGGAGGGGGCACATCCCTAATCCTATTGGGGGAATCCTCCATCTGCAAGATGGAGGATTTCTAAAAGTCAGAGTCACCTCAGCTCAGGACACATTAGGGGTGTCCTGACTGGCCAGTGACTCTTCCTTGTTTTTCTCATTATCTCCTCCAGCCTTGCCGCCAAAAGTGGGGCCATGGCCGGAGGGGGCGGGCAACTCCACTAGCTGGAGTGCCCTGGGGTGCTGTAACAAAGGGGGTGAGCCTTTGAGGCTCACCGCCAGGTGTTACAGTTCCTGCAGGGGGAGGTGAGAAGCACCTTCACCCAGTACAGGCTTTGTTACTAGTCAGCCCACACTGGTAGTCGGGTATGGTTTCAGGGGGCAGCTCTAAGGTGCCCTCTGGGGTGTATTTCACAATAAAATGTACACTGGCATCAGTGTGCATTTATTGTGCTGAGAAGTTTGATACCAAACTTCCCAGTTTTCAGTGTAGCCATTATGGTGCTGTGGAGTTCGTGCATGACAGACTCCCAGACCATATACTCTTATGGCTACCCTGCACTTACAATGTCTAAGGTTTTGCTTAGACACTGTAGGGGCATAGTGCTCATGCACCTATGCCCTCACCTATGGTATAGTGCACCCTGCCTTAGGGCTGTAAGGCCTGCTAGAGGGGTGACTTATCTATACCTATAGGCAGTGTGAGGTTGGCATGGCACCCTGAGGGGAGTGCCATGTCGACTTAAGTCATTTTACCCCCACCAGCACACACAAGCTGGCAAGCAGTGTGTCTGTGCAGAATGAGGGGTTTCCAGGGTGGCATAAGACATGCTGCAGCCCTTAGGGACCTTCCCTGGCATCAGGGCCCTTGGTACCAGGGGTACCAGTTACAAGGGACTTACCTCGATGCCAGGGTGTGCCAATTGTGGAAACAAAGGTACAGGTTAGGGAAAGAACACTGGTGCTGGGGCCTGGTTAGCAGGCCTCAGCACACTTTCAAATCATAACTTGGCATCAGCAAAGGCAAAAAGTCAGGGGGTAACCATGCCAAGGAGGCATTTCCTTACAGCATAGTTCTATGATTAGCATTTTGAGCTGGGAAGGATTCGTCACAAGTCAGGTACGACTTACATTTGTATCTACTGTGGAGTCATCTAATATGTTTGGAGGAGCCAGATAGTTTATTTGGTTAATGCATCTGCTGCAAATACCCGAACTAGTAGCAGCATGAATCTGAAATTACAGAATATAGCCTCCCAGGTCACAAAGGGTTGCTATAATGGACGGGTTTAATATCTAGACGGCCCTGCCAGGGTCAACACGCTGATGATTTATCTTCGTGAATCAAATATTGTGAAGACCGTAATCATTTATATTATAACTGACCTCTGTACACATCTCTGCACAACATCAACTAATATTTACTGATTTTTATAGAGTGTAATCTCAGATCTGTGTAGTATAGATCTGCTTTTTGAAATGTATTGAGTTTGAAATTCTGCTTTTTATTTATTTTATGTATGGTCATAGCAAATAAACTGCAGTTAATAAGTCCTGGGTAATTAATGTACCTAATGCATAATAGTTGGTGAATCTTTGAGGTACTGTTTGGGGGACGAATGTGGAAACAATGGGTGGAAGGAATTTTACAGATCCTCACAGATTCCGGATTTTTTCTTCACAGAAATATGAAGAAAATCTGTGATTTAGCCAAAGTTTTGTGTGTGAAGGGCACTCTGGATAAGGAAAGGTATTGCAAGCAAGCCACTCCACCCCAGACTACCATAGGTGCCTTATTTTCAGGCATGTCTGGGCCTGGTAGGTTTCTATGGATTCTGACTGAACCCTGTACTAAATAATGCAGCCACCCATATTGCTAGAATGGGTTAATTTGCAAAATCTCGATGTTTCCTTGTGGCATTTGGGGCCTTTCCTTTAGTGGGTGATAGACCAGCTGAGCAAGTGGGATGCTATGGTTATTAGGATAAGTGTAGGAACGCTGTGTGGTAGGACATTTGAGGATCCCTGCAGAATTTAAAAGTGTGGTCTGCTTTTCCTTTTTCCTGTGACTTCAGAATGCAAAGCGTGCTATGCACTACAGCAAAAAAAAAAAGAAAGAAAAGAAACAGACTCGAGGGAAGCATTTCCCACGCTTCCATTCCAGACTCTGATTTTGGAAAAGAAAATGTTTCTGGTGTTTTTACGACAAGCAATCTTTTCCAGTACTGCAGATGACTGACTGAAGTTCACCGACATCAAAGGTTTGCCCTCTAACCTAAAACAAAACCCAAAGGTATGCAGTCTTCAGGGATATGATGGTCACATCTCACTAACGTCTTTATTCTATGGTCGTAGGGGACTTCTTCACTTCAAGTAGACCCTCTGAAAGGTAGGCTTCTGGGACTGGAACAGCAAAAAGCACACACGCCAAAGAAAGGAGGCATATGCTTCTCATGGGCCTGCACTACCAAGAGAAAGTTTCAGTTGCTATACATGGTGTTTGGAGAAGAGGGCTAGGAAGAGAATGATAAGACAGGGAGAGAAGGTTCTAGAAAAGAAGAGGAGGAAAGATGAGGAAGCGGAGAAAGCTGGAGAAATAGGAATAGAAGACAGATTGATGCAGGGCCAAGCAGAAAGGAGCAGTGGGGAAAAGGGTGTGGTAAGCAGTGCAGATAGAGATGAGGAGAGAAGTAAGAAAGCCTCAAGGATCAAAATAGGAGGTATATACACAGAGAAAAAGTGATTGGCTATTTTAAGTGGAATTTATGTTTATGCCTATACAGCTGCTTTAATAGGATTTCAATGCACACTTTTGCACTTATTTTTCTAAAAAGGATCTTAGTCTAAGATCCAAAAATCACTTTGCACAATGGTCTTTAAAGTCCTATTATGGACTAACAATTGTTACTTGATCAACATTACTTTCTTCAACCTGCTCATTATTTGTTACTACATGCTCCTGGTAAGAAGTGCTGAGGACTTCCCTTCAAACACTCATCAGCCGTGTCTAGATTTGATGCTATAGTCTCTGGAAAGTACAACCCACTTGCTGAAAAGCTCAAGTTCAATTGTGGAGGTAATTTGGCTTTTTAGTATACAATGAAATATGCAAGTCTCTTAACTGTTTCATAACATGAAGCCTGACTGCTATCTTAACCTGTAGTAATGCCAAACAATCCCTGTGCATGTAAAGAGGTTTCTATTTTTCCTGCAAACAGAAGTCTGACTTCCATGCTTTCTACATTCACTCCTCAGAAAATTACATGATCGTCCAAGCATTGTTAGGCACACAGAGAGTGACACCTTCAGGATTTTATTCAGGGAGTCTACTGTATGTGAAAGAGAGGAGGATGTCCATAATTCCAGAAGTGGGGTTCTCTGTAGCATGCACATGGGAGATACTGTGCAAGCAGCACCAAAGAGAGAGATTATCATAGAGCAGGATCACAGTTGAAAACCACGAAAACCATCACTCTGAGTTTTGGGAAGAGTGCTGCAGTCTGCCAATCTATGTCTCATCTAACTGGAAACGGTACTAGTGTCCTCAGCCAGGCCACAAGCTTCAAATGGACTTATCCAAGGCTCACACAGTCACGTATCCTTTACCACACTTGCCTGTCTTGATGGCAGATGTCTGATGAAGGTCTCCTTTAATATAGCACCATTCTTATAACTTGCTGGTAACCATGAGGGGTGTAAACCAATGTCAAGCCTGTTTCAGGTACATGCAGTTTTGACTGGTGCTTCTGATCAAAATAACTAAACTATCAATCTTTTGTCACAACCTTATAGTGAAATTCATTGTGGGGCCATCCCACATCCCCTGTGAAATGACATTTAAACTCTATTTAGTTTTCACTCTCAATGTTGCAGCCCTAAAGGTTTAAAACATGCTGCGCCACAAAATTTCCCAAAAAGCCCTTAATGGATATGCTCTAAGCTCTCTGTAAAGTTACTTTAAATTAGTGGCTAGTTAAACTAAACCTTCACTTACAAAGTTGGGCGAATTTAGTGAACTACCCTATTTACGAAGTAGATTATGTTTCCAAACTTTACTTGAGGAAAGATTTTTCAGTTAGGGCTTTTCAGGTGTGATAATTTCCTGGTGCATAATGTCCCAGGTGGGACATCCTCCAGCAATAAAATGTTGATTGGGAAGGTTGGATATCCACCACCTTAGGTAAGAGGTGTGGGAAGGAGGGCTCCGAGCTGAGGCCAGCTTATTTGAAAATAAATAAACAGATTTCATAATGTTTGCATTTCACAAAACTTGAACAGTTTATAAAATATACAAAGTTGTGAGTCA
This sequence comes from Pleurodeles waltl, assembly GCF_031143425.1. Taxonomy (NCBI): domain Eukaryota; kingdom Metazoa; phylum Chordata; class Amphibia; order Caudata; family Salamandridae; genus Pleurodeles; species Pleurodeles waltl. The sequence goes on along the minus strand of NC_090449.1, from coordinate 743,534,271 downwards.
GTTGACTTTACATCTTAACACCTCTCTACTTCAAATTCCATCTAATTCATAGGATTTAAAGTTGGTTGTGGAGAGCTGAGGGAGTCCCTTGTTTGTGTATTCATTCACACACAATCACACGGTGTGCACCCTGATTGTGAAACCAGAATACTGATGGAACAGAATACTGAGACCAGAATACAAAGTACTGGAAGGCAGGTACAGATTTTCTATACCTTACTCAACATATATGTACATGTACGATATATATATATATATATCTCTCCTTAAGGTGCACAGATGTACAGTAGAAATAGTAAATCTATATGCACTTATCTTTCGATATTCTGAACTCGATATTCTTATACCATGATATTCTGGTGATCGATATTTGTAGTACACCCAATCACATCAATAATTTTAAAAAAAGACATCAAGAGTACTGCGTGCTTTAAAGTCTTGCACATTGTAACCTTTTTACTACAAGTATTTGGGGAAGAATGTACTTCTAGAGCATAGCTTTAATGTTTGATCATAGCTGAGTCCCATGCCCCCTATATATTTCTGGCTACAGGCTTGCCATTAACTCTAAAGATCTCCATGGTAGTGCATGGTTACACCCAGCAGAGTACGGCAGTCATTACTCTTTCGTGTTTGAGCTCTGCTGTCAGCAGCACATGCACTAACTAGTAGATTATCTGAGTTAATATATGCCCTATAGACGAAAACAGAGAAATGTGCAGCCCCTTCGACGTCAGCAGAGTGGAAAGAATAGAATCTGATATGACACCAATATGTCAAAATTGCCAATCCTAAAGAACTAAAGTCAATAAGGATCTATAGATATCCATTTTAGAAATGACCTAAAATTTATAATTATTATGTGCATCTTTTGTCAAGGGTAAAAGCATTGTTTCCCCGACCCCCCTCCCCCGAAGAACAATACATGAAGCCAGCTCTTCATGTAACCGCTTTGAAGTAGATAGAAATATTTGATTGAAGGCGATGTTTAAGTCAATCGAAGGAAAGTCTGTAGTAAAATGTGTACAGTATGAACAAATACAACCACAGAACCAATTTCAATTAACTTTTGTGAATCTTCTGTAAGTAAAATGTACGAAAATAGCATTCCTGTTGCAAAGAACCAGTTAATGTTAAATGGAGAGATAAAATGAAATCTAGTGGACTTTGAAAAAATAATTATACGGATGAAATCCTCATGTACAGACAGCTGGTCTAGCATTCATTCAAAATGGTGGGCAGGAACATCGGAACTGATTTGTAGGGCTGCTAAAGAAGGAACAGTGCAAGATAGCTGGTGAAGAACACTTGATGTCCTATTTAGTAAGAAGAAAAGGCATGTCCCATCTAAATACACTTTATTAAGAATGCTAAGCACTTGGGGTTAAGGCATTGGCAAAGCCCTATATCCAAATTTGCTTCACTAAACAATAAATGACAGTTATTACAATATGTTCAGGTAAGATTTAAAAACAACATTTAACCACTCATAGCTGAAAGGTGCTAACTATGGTAGCACAAAGGGTGCTGTTAAATCATTCTCTCCCTTTTGATTTGTTTAATTGACAATTTGGCAATCTTAAGGCATAAAAAAAGACTCTGCTTGGGGCTGCTATTCAACCATGTTACGCTGATAACTCTGTGTCTATGTTGACGGCAGATAGAAAAATTCACAAAGAAACTCTGGTTATTAAACAAGTTAACAAATGGTGAATCTTAAAACTTTTTTGCTTAACCTTTATTTGGCAGATCTGGATATTTAATTTCAAGTTTTTAATAAGCATTTTTCTCATATTGGAATCTACCTTTTCCTATAATATCAACAACACTTTAATCATGTCCCATGATCAAGTAGGATTGCATCAAAGCATACATTTGTTAAATTTTGTTGTGCAGTTAGTGACATAATCTAACAAGACAAATTGCATGACATTTTAATGTTGCCCCACCCCAAAGAAAATCATGACTCAACATTTAAATAACTCAAAATCTTACAATGTCTGCACATATAGATATCTGGGCTTCTTGTTTAACAACAGACTTTATTGGAAGCCCACCCACAGGGTGTAATAAGAGCAAAAATGGTAAGCAGTCTTTTGACTGCTGCAATTGCAGATATTTAAGATGGGGTTTCCATAAAATTGTTACAAACCTGGCCTATGAGGCATCAGAGATTTGGAATTAGCAGAAGTGGCTAAATTAGAAGGATGGATGGTCCCATTTAGAAGGAGCCAATTTACAATCATAAGACTAAAGATGGGGGTATGGGTCTGGAAATGAAATAGAATGACAAAATCATTACTATAACTGGAAGCAGTTAAATGCCTCAATAATGACTCACTAGTGGGGTTTGCTCCTAAACAAAGCATCACGAAGAGGAATAGATGCATATGTGAAAAATGGGAGGGGTTGACTAAGTGGAGTCAGGGTCTCTAACACATGAGCCACTAAGAGATAGCATGACGACATCAGTATCAAAAACACTATGTAAACAAATGATAAAAATCTACTGTTAGTGGTGAGCAACTTGAGTCAACCAACCATTTGCTCTTCCTATGTGCCAGTCTTAAGTAGTTGAGCTCACTATGTATAGATCAGATACCCAAGATGACTAGACCTAGACTGTTAAACAATGCAAAATGTATTCTCTGATTAATTGTACATCTTTTGTATACACGGCTAAATTGATTTTACAATTAATGGAGTTTGCTTTCTTCAACTCTTGTTTACTCTCTCCCTCCATTCTAAGCTTGATTTTATGTAATACTGTTAGTGGTTTACTTCCTTTTCAGCCTTTTATGAGGTGCCCGATAACATGCAGCGACTGGGGTAAGAGAAGTGCCATCTTTTCAATAGATTGAGGGAGGTATGCAAGCACTGTGCTTCAAGAATGAACCGTTGCTGCTGCTAATGTGCCATCTGATGTTTCTTCGGGGTTTAGTCAGAAAGAAATCCTGTTATCAATGAACACATTCAAGAAAGACATTTGTAACAATGAGCTGCATGTACCATGGTCTTCAAGGAGACAAAGGAAAATGGAAGCACAGTTGCGTGAAAGGTCAAATAATAATGGAATAAAGAGCATATTTCTCATCTATGTTGTTTCAAATGCCAAAATACATTTAATTATTTTAAAAGGACAATGGAAATAAGTGAAATTGTTATAAATAAAAATCTATTTTATGTTGAAAATTATGCCTTGTTCTCCCTAAAATCTACTTGTGGTGCTCAAGTCTATTTTTTCCAAAACGTAGAGCACAAGAAGTTATTTTGTAACCCTTTTTACAACACAAACTATAGCAATAACAACAAGCGGAAAATATTAAATACCCAGCAGAACAAAAACAAGTCGCATTGTCAACATCATAACAACCAAATATTTATTTCATTCATCTTTCTATATGTGTGCATGGCTGTGTGTGTCAAGCGTGCCATACCAAGTCTGGCTTTTAGCTAAAGGAACTTTGTTTCTGGTACTTGTAGTCTTGTCTACCATTAAAAGAAGAAGATAAAAAAGTTGTAAGATACACCTGACCAAAAGCCATAACTGGTGCAAGGCATCATACATGACACCTACACAGATGTGCAAAACTGTCAAGTGTGTCAGTGCTTGTACTGTTTGTCTACATGGGTGCATTAGTGAGTTTGGGTCAGTACATTTGTTGTTTAGGTGCAAAGATATCTATAATTTTGTTGGCTTTTGAGAGTTTCTAAATATCTTCCGGTGTTAATGTGTTGCTTGCCTTATGAACTAACAAACTGTTATAACGTATTTTTTTTTTTTAACTTGTGGCAGTATAAAAGAGGAAAAATGATAGACTAACCAATAAGATGTTCTGAACTTATTTGATAAGTTATTATTTAACTACTAAAATCATACAATTCTGAGCAAGTGATACTGAGAAAGAAAATCGTGAAGAAAAATCTGAATGCAAACTGCATTTGTGGGAAAGAAAAGTAGTCTGAGAATGCATATTGTCTCTCTGCCAACACACAGAAGAAAACAAACACAAGGATTACTAGATTACTTTTAGTTCTTAATAATTGAGAGTTTTACAACTATTTATACTAAATCTCTTTACAATTGAAGTTAAATACACTGGGATATGTTTGAAAGCGTGATGTTTTCTGACTTCTCCATAACTATAAATGACTTGAACACATTTTAAATAAAGGTAGTATCCCTTTAATCAATAAATCCGATGAGGCTAGAAAAAGCAGTACCTATCCCTCCAAGTTGCCCATTCTGTTTCTTCAGGCAAGGCACATCTGGGTGCCTCTTTATATGCTTCACTTCTTCTCTTTCAAAAGGTAATTCCACCCTCACCACCCACCACTGCCCAGGTGCTCCAGTCTACTTCTCCCACTGTGTCCATCATTCTGCCTACCAAATCATGAACATTTTCCCATCTGGTCTGCCAGTTCCCTGCATTCCATCTCACATTCACTGAAGTGGGTGATAAACGGGGTTCACCTTGTAAATCTAGGGCCAGATGTATCAAGCGAATCTTCATTCGCAAATGGTGCGAATGGCCGTTTGAGAATGCAAAAATGCCTTTCATTATGTATGAAAGGCATTTGCTATGCAATTTTATGGAATTGCTAAAATAGCGATTCCTTAAAATTGCGAGGCCATTTAGAGAATCGCAAATTGCGATTCTCTAAATAAGAAATCGCAAATAAGGAATCCTTATTTGCGATTTCTTAAGCACATGTATCAAGCTTTTCCATAATGCGAATTAGACATTAAGGAATCGCAATTACCACCAAGTAAAACTTGGTGGTAACCATGTGCAAATTTTAAAAATGCATTTTTAATATTGACATGCAACGCACACATGCCCCTTTGGCATTTGTGCGCCTTACATGTCCTCAAATATTTTTTAGGGTGCAGCAGAGGGGGCCTTAGGCACCAACCACCCTGGGGTTTTCCATTTCCTAAATTGCGAATTCCAGTTAGGAATTTGCAATTTCGGAAATGCAAAAAATTCGCAAATATGGGTCTACAGGCCCATAGGTGCGAATGGGCTCAGAATCGCTATTTGCAATTCGGTAATAGCATTTGCGATTTATAACAAATCGCTATTACCGAATCGCAAATATGATACATACTATTTTGCGAATCAGAAATAGCGATTTCGTAAAATCGCTCTATTAGAGATTCGCAAAGTGGTTTCTTCATACATCTGGCCCCTAGTTCCAATGGGCAACTGAAATATTAGCCTCAAACAATGTAAACCAGAGTTCTCTTGTCCAGGCCTAGTGGTTGAAATGCAGAATGTAGATGGTCATGATGTCATTGCTTCTCTGCAAATGAGAGCAGAGAGGAGGAGTAGAGTAAGAAAAGGGGAGATCCCCACAAAAGCAACACTGCCACTACCACCCAGAGTAGAGTAGGATTTTAAAAACATCATCTGCTTTTTGCTATTGTTTTTAAGTTGATTAGTATACTTTTACATCCCACATGACATCTTCAGAGTGCTTCCAAATAAGATTGTCCTAGCATCAAAGAAATCAATTAGTAATAGTCCTATAAATACATGAAAATGTACCTCTTTAGTAAACCTGTGTAAACACTTCAGAAACATGCTCCTTATTTCAAATAAAACAGCAGCAAACATAGCCCACGATCAACAATACAGTTGCACAAGCATGCACGCTTAACTGAGGCTTGCCTCAAATTCCAGTCAAAATCGTTGTACAAAGGACAAGTACATTCACTCTGCACAGGCATCTACATTGAATATAACGTGCCCGGATATTTGTGATGTCTCGAGGTGACGAACTATTATCAGATATATACACCAATCCAAGCACTGATTTGTAGTAACTGGAGTTCTGTGGAAAAGCTACATACATCGAGGTACAGCACTGAATTTATAACATAACAAATGCTAGTATTCTCTGTAATTTTAGAGGGCAACCTTAAACTATCTTGCAGATGGAAATGTGAATCCTTCACCACTAAATATCCGATGCCAAAAAGGCAGCATGTTGTCAAAGGCATCCCACCCCCCAGATTCTTAATCGCCTTATCCTACTCTGGGGGTGGTCCCATCATTTAACACAAGCAAATGGAAGGCCAGGGAGATAATCTGGTGCAGCAGACAAACATATTTTTTCTGCATTCTGATACAGTCCGCACACTTGCATCCACAACTGAATTGAAACACCCTTTCCCAAGACTGCATGCAGCCTGTTACAGAGATTAATGCATACAATGAATACCACCCACTTTACTGTATTACAGTATAATAAATAACCTCAAACCACATGTATCTCATGCTCCTCTAAGAAAGAAATACAATGAAATCAGAGAATACCACTACTGATTTATTAATCTCCAAGTGAACTCCGGCACGAATTATTTGAATATTTTTCACTTCTGAGCATAGCAATAATTTACTTTTTTGGCTCATTTTACTCTTTCGTTGCTAACATTAATCTGATGGTTTTAACAAGAATATTTAGTATTGGACTAAATTGTTGCTGAAGCACATTGGGCAAACCAAGCATGTAACTGGGAACCCCAGTTAGCATCTAGAAAGTAATTACTGAAATAAAAATTCTAGAGTGACTGATCCTGAAATCCGCTATCATTACCACAGTCTCATCTGTGCAGCCAAGGTGGCAGGTGGACAGCCACTTTGGCTTTCCTGGCCTGTCATCTTTTTAATTAAAAGAAAGAAAACCACCCGCAGCAGTACTTAGAGATGGATGAAAAAGAAAGCTCTACCGTACACTAAAGTAAGAAGCACTCTATGCAGGAACAAAACTAATGGAAGGGTCAAATGCGGTTTGGATCTGGTGATGATTAATGGCATAGCCATCCTAGCCTCTCATCACAAAGGGCTCAAGAAGCCAGACAGTGATAAATCTAACATCGGCTCAGATCACTGGAAAGATTGGGAGCCACCATGAATTTTGATCCGGATAGAAATCTGTCACCTTACCAATTAAAAATGCAGATCAACAGTTTAATATTAATTTTCTTCGGTTCCAAGAGACATCCCCACCCACCACAACCCTTTCTCATTCCCAGCCGTTGCTTGGTGGTTCTTTTCATAGCACATACACTGCTGCAGGTGGGGAGCAGGGGTAACAGTCCGAATCCCTAATTTCTTCTATAGGGATCTTAGGGCACTGTTTTCTCCCTATATATCAGGAGGCTTGTGGGGACTCCCTCAATTTGCCCCGGAAACAGTTAAAATAATTTGTGGTGGTCTGTCATTCTGGGATATTAGACAGTTACGAATTTTGTTTTTATAAATTCCAATGGTTTAAGTGGCACTCGATTTCCTGGGGCATTTCTCTTTCCTTTTTATGTAGCTTCTGGGGCTGGTAAACTTTTCTGATTGGTGTTGCAATTAGCCTCCTGCAAAGTTTTCATCATAGGTGCCACTGCCCTCATGAGTCACTGTGCAAATTAAGAAGCTGGCCCCTCCACTAGTGTGGCACACCTCATCCAGTGTTAGGTGGATATACCCTGTCCAATTCCAGCGATCTCCTTACCAAAGTATTCCTCACTGCAGCACCCCAATGTCCTTCATGGTTTCCCTTCCGTCACTCTCTTGCAACCACATCTTCTGCTACTTGGAAGGTGCATTAGTGAGAAAGAGTGAAGAGAAGCCACTCTTGAACTCACAAACAGAACTAATTCACGGAAGTCCAAGTGGACCCTCTTCCTTCAGAGTAAGAAGGGGAACTAGTGCAAGCAGTCATGGAGACAGAAACCTTACCATTATTATTAACTGTTTTCCATAAGTAGGGATTTAAGATTAAAAAAGAGGTAGTGGATTCTAGAACATGACAGTCTCCTACCCAGTCAGGAATGGCACATAACCTCTCCACCCATGCCTGGCACACATTTGGGGGTCAGCCCATTGCTTATCAAACACTGCATAGTATTCTGATAAGAAACAGATGGTAGCTTGGAGCAAAACTGAAGCACTTCACATTTTGAGCCAAACCCCATTCACTTAGGTCTGGTTTCTTCCCTCCAAGACATCAAACGAACCCTCTATGAAGCCCAAAAGCATATAAACGAACTCCTGTAGATAAACATAACTGTTGATACGAGTTTTACTGAGGTATTGATTTAAAAAACACACATCAGTGGTCTCATGCAATTCAAACATTACATTTTAGGCATGTTACCAACATTGAAGACCAGCCTGAAGGAAATAGACAGAACATGTCTTTTGGGGTCCCAACATGAAGTATCGAGCCATAAACAATTCAATCTGGGTCCCAAATGTCACTGTAGTTTGGTTCTCATATGCCAGTTTGAGTTTGACAACAGCCCACCTAACTCAGCCTATCATGCACACACCTATCCCTGCATAAACAACAGTCTCCTATCCAAACTGCGCAGCAGAGGCCCTTGAGGTTAGAGCTCACAACCATTTTAACAGAGGTTACAATGGGTGATATCATATTAAGGGGTCACAAGTCACAGTAGGGGGCCGAAGCCTAAAAGTTTATGAGCAAAGAACTGAGGCTTGCATAGGTTAGAACTTGCTTCCTCAAACATTCTTTTTACGCATATGCCATGTCTTATTCTCATGTTTTATGAGATCACAATCCCCCTCCATCACCATTATCTGACCGGATCCCAGTAGTAATATTATTGATTTGTCTTGATTTATTTTAAGACCGGACATGTACATGAATCAGTATAGAATCTTTAACAGTACTCCAGTCTCCTATAGTCTCGGGTCGTTTGTATACAACATATAGTTCACCTATAGAAATACGCGTTTTGTCATACCCATCAATCTCTATTTCTGCCATGAACACAAGAAGCTGTCATGCCACAAGTCCACTACTACTGTGTACAGCGACAAAGAGCAATTTTGATGTGTGCGCTACTGTAACTGCCAGCTGAGATAGTCACATTAGTCTTTACATGTGTCGTGGACATAATAGTTATAATCAACGTTCCCTCTAATTTAATTTCTCCATGTAAACATGCTTCACTTGGTGATGTTCAAAGAGGAGGCGCAGCTGATGTCATACCTGTAATCCATTTCTTTTTGGGAAATCAGAGTATGGTTGAGCGATATATAGGAGGGTCCTACTGGGACGTGTTTTAGTCTTTGCGCAAACAATACAAATGTTAATAATTACATTTACCAAAACGCTTTACTCAAAAGAATGTCTAGAACTCAAATAGTTTTACACAACATAAAAACTTCCTTTCAAACTGCAAGCCTTTGTATTTCTTAAACTGTTTTTAAGCTTGCCACCCAAGTAATACAAAATCTTTTTTCACACAGCTCTAGCTCGGTTACCAGCAAGATCCATTTCCCAGTATAGCATGCTAAGTTTGAGCAAACTGCAAAAAAACGCATACAATAAAAACAAACTCAGCAAAAGTAACAAATGACATTTATAAAGCCCACACTGAAATTAATCACTTCTATGCACTTGTTCTATGGGCTCACATTTGTGATTGACTAAAGATGCAGGAGATTCGTGCAATTCATGAAGCACTTAGAGACTAGCACATCAAATTAGTTGTAGGTGGGGTAGAACTAACAATTTACCTTAATGGTTGACACAGCACTGCAAGGCTTTACCAATGCAATACAATGCTAAGAATGTCTAAGACTGTAAGAAAGTGCAGAATTCAGCTTTAGGTATTAGTAGGTTCTTTATTAAAGAGCATCCCGTGCATAGGTGAGGAAAAACCCAGGTCCAACATCAACGGACTGCATGGAACACAGCCACCATAGTCATCACGGAACTAGAATGCCCCAACACTCCACACTTCTTCCGTCATATAAATAAAGTCCTAGAATACCACACACCCTCGTCTTTTACAAACAAAAAAAATGTAACACGTTATGCAAAAGTTACGGAGGAAAAAGAAACTTCAAAACAAAAATTAAACTTGCATAGGCTAAACAGAGGATGAAATAAGTAAAAGGAACTATGAAAAATATACATAGTTAGGCCAAGTTCACATCGGGTTGCTCCCTTTGTGTGTCACTACCCTATTAAGATTCCAAATTCTTCCATCTTCCACATTGGCAGTATTACAGAAATGTTTGGTAGTTCTTTGAGGACCCATAAACTTGAATTCACCATTTGACAACACTGGTCATTGCTGTTGCACTTGGCCGTTGTTGCAGGGTCAGCCCCAATCTCTTTGCCCCCTTCCTGCTAATTTTTTTGATTAGTTTTTGTTGGCTTTATGACTCTGGGCACTTTACCACTGCTAAACAGTGCTAAAGTGCATATGATCTCTGTGTAAATTGTACTGTTGATTGGTTTATCCATAATTGTCATATTTTATGTACTGGTAAGTCCCTGGTATAGGGCACCAGAGGTGGCAAGGGCCTGTAAATCAAATGCTACTAGTGAGCCTGCAGCACTGGTTGTGCCACCCACATTAGTAGCCCTGCAAACCTGACTCAGATCTGTCACTGCAGTGTCTGTGTGTGCAGTTTTCAACTGACAATTCGACTTGACAAGTGTACCCATTTGCCAGGCCTAAACCTTCCCTTTAACTACATGTTAGGCACCCCTAAGCCTAGGTAGCCCCCAGGGCAGGGTGCAGTGTATGTTTAAGGTAGGACATATACTAGTGTGTTTTATATGTCCTAACAGTGAAATAATGCCAAATTCGGTTTTCATTGTGGAATGCCTATCCCTCTGATAGGTTAACATGGGGTCTGCCTTTACATATCCTTAAAGCGCAGATTCCCCTTGAGAGCAGATAAAATGTGTAGTTTAGGGTCTCTGAGCTCGCAATTTAAAAATACATCTTTTATTGAAGTGTTTTTTTAAATTGTCAGTGTGAAAATGCCACTTTTAGAAAGCAGGCATTTTCTTGCTTAAACCATTCTGTGACTCCTATTTGTGGATTGTCTGTGTGGGTCAGTTTGACAGGGGCTGTTTTGCACCTCTCTAGACAGTGACACAAAGGGGGCGGGTGTAGCCTGCATATCCTGATGAGCCATCTGAGCTAGAGGGGAGGGAGGAGTCGCCATTCACACCAGAAAGGACTGTGCCTGCTCTCACATGATGCAGTCTCTGGTGTGTGTCTGGGGCCTGGCCTGGACAAGGAAGGATCTGTCAAACACTTGAGACTTTGCCAACTTCAAAGGCAGAAAGGGTTATAAGAGGAAGAGCCAAACTTAGAATCTTTCTGAAATCAAGAGGAACCTTTGTCAAGGAGAAGTGTTGGAGGAGGAGTACTGTCCATTTGCTGGATTGCTTTGCTGGACTGGCCTGCAGTTGCTGCTTCTGCTTCTAAGAATGTTGTGGATCCTTCTTGAGAAAGTTCTCCAAGGGCTTGGAGTAGAGCTTGCCTCCTGTTGGAAGCCTTGGGACACCAAAGACTTCAGTTTTCTCGACCTGCTGCACTGGGAACTGTGTGTTTTGTGCTGCTCAAGAGGACAACCGACTGCGATGCCACCAACGACGCCGCTGGCCTGCACAGTGACCTGCCAACGTCACAAAGAGTCGCATTGCCGACTCTGGAACAGACCCTGCCACGCTTGTGACGCCACTCTCCGGAGCTCACCGCAAGGATCACGACGCCCTGAAAATCCAAGGTACTGTTTGCGGGTCTTCCCGACACTGTAGCTGGTCTGCAACGTGCCGGCCAGCCGGAACTGTTGGTTTTGTTGATCCCGACACCATGATAGCCCCAGGGCGAGCCATCAACTTCAAGGAACTGTATTTTTAAAATACATCTTACACAAATCATATCCTTAGCACTGTATGTTGGATTTTTATTGTTTTGGTCTGGTTTTACACAGATAAATATTCGCTATTTTTCTAAAACTGGTGTGGTGTCCTTTTGTAGTGTTTTCACTTATTACTGTGTGTTATGTGCAAATGCTTTACACATTGCTTCTGAGATAGGCCTGACTGCTTGTGCCAAGCTACCAAGGGGGTGAGCAGGGATTATCTGAGTGGGTATCTCCCTTATCCTGACTAGTGAGGATCCCTACTTGGACAGGGTGCAAACCGACTGCCAACTAGAAATCCCATTTCTAACAATTATCATAACCAGATCAACCATGTACAAATCACATTTCATCACACCTTTCCTGACATCGAAGTTCAACTTACACCAGGGGTGTGCAATTTAATAAAATATCTTCTTGTCCATGGGAGAGGTTGCTTCTTAAATTTACTTGGCCGGTAAAAAAAAAAAAAAAAAATGTACTTGTCCCTTTGGTGCCATATAGTTTGGCAACAAATTATGACAGCAATCTCATTACGTAAGAGCTCTGATAATAGCCTTTCTGATTATGCCAGGGCTATTCCTATAGGACTTGAATACTTGCAATTTCAATCCCTACTACAGCAATTTCCTTATTTGTCCACCTTTTCACAGATCTACATACTGGGGCTGGAGAAAGCACTAAGCAACAGTTCCATTGGTGGAATACCTTTGAGTCTCCAAACCTTTTAACTTGCATGATTTAGGAGTTTCACCAGCTCTTCTCTAATCTTTTCCCAAATGGTGAAAGGTTGGAAATTTACTCCAGACAATGGCAGAAGTAAAAGTTCTTCAAAGGTTTTTTAAAAAGTGGTTGGAGGGAAAGTGAACTTGTAAAAGCTCAATAGATTTTCACATGAGCAAATCTTCACATGCATATTTGCTTGTGCTAAAATACAGTTGGCAATTATTTTCTAGGAGTACGATTTCCTGGTGAACTTCTGTAAGTTCTTGTGAATTCATGAAAGCCACTAATTTAAAGACATACTATGGGTGCACTTTTCTGACTTTCTTTAATAATTGGGTTCCTAATTAGGTCTGGTGTTAACCAATACATTTTGTTTTTATTAAACTTGTATTTCTCTCTATCTGTGGGTTGGCTTTACTGTGAGTGATCACATTCTGCTCTTCCACCAGGAGCATAGTGGCACACAAAGTAGTTTTGTTCAGTGCCAGGAACTACTGTGGCAATCAGTGGCGTAACAAAATTGGAGGCCCACTCCTGCAAAGAAAAGAGGTGACCCCCTCCCCCTAGATTCACTCAGGACCGGTGCAGTGCTGGAGGAGTCCCTCCACACTGCAGGGGTTGTGGGGCCTTTGTAACGCCACTGGCAGCAGTGTATTCTTTTTCAGACCCAAAAAGTTTTTTACCAGTGTTCGTTACAATTGTGAGAGCCATGTCAAAAGAAGACACGCACTGACAAAACCAAGAGACTCACAACAAATGTGGCAAAGGTTGGCTTTCCCAGTGCTTGTATATTTTCATGCTTCCCATAATCTTGTTGAAAATAGCTACCCTGATTTTCCATTAGGAATATTGTTTGAAAATACTAGCATGCATCAACACATTTTACTAAATGACGCTTCAAAGAAATAGCACCTAAAATTTAATAGTATCGAAATGTGTTTTTCCTACTTGCATTTTTTTCCTAACATTTTATTTTGAAAGCAAAGAATCATCACTCTTTCTTACAAGCTTCTGCAAACATTTGCCTCTAATCAGACAGCATTATGGTAGCATTATACTTAGCGTCATATTGTTAAACTTTTCAAACAAGTGTGTACATTTTTTTTTTTTACTGGAACTAGTCACTAGTGCAGCATGACCATAACATGTTTATTTACAGAGCTCAGCCTAATAATAAAGGCTTTTCATTAATGAACCATAAATACAAGTTGATATGAACACGCATATTGCCTCAACTGCAGACAGTTCCCTTCTCTGTAAACTGGCAGCCAAAGGGTTTGTGCTGGAGGGGATTGGGCATACTTGCCCCAAGTACAAAACATGAAACCCTCTTGCCCTTGACCCCAAACAATATGTACTGGGCATCCGGCTATAGGAAGTCCACAACCCTGTTACACTTCTACCCACACCTCAATTCCTTCGCACTACCTCCCTTCAATGATTCCCACTGCATACTGTTGCTCTTTCCCCCCCCAATGCAAGCAACCACGGGATAATTCAGTATTGGCCTTCCTCCCCCTGAATAGTTCAAAAGGAACCTCTCCAGTCGCTGAGTGAGGGGAAAGCCTGTACGCATATAAAAACATCTCCAGTCCTTCTTTCCAATTCCCTCCTGCACTCAGCTCCAACTGGATACACTCCTTCAATGCTCTATAAAAACCTTCCCACAGTTCTATTGCCTTCGGGATGATAGAGTGAGCACTTCCTGTGCTTAAACACTTTTGGATGGAAAAACTCCTTAATTTCAGCTGAAACAAACTGATGACCATTATCAGTTAGGATGGTATTTGGTAAACCCCAATGATTAAAGATCTCACTCAAGTAATCTGCTATTCTTTTGATTTTAACACTGTTGACAACACCAATTTCTGTCCAACGGGAGAATTGGTCCACCAGGACAAGTGGAGGAGTTGGACACTCCTTTGCAGTGCAATGACCGAACAATGTCAATGGCCACCATATCCTATGGCTGGGAAGGAAAATCTCTACAACCCATTGGGGGACTCCTGATTTTATATACTTTGTCACTACGCACACAATCTGGCCATTCTCTAATAATCCTTTCAATCATTATCTACATCACCGGCCACCAGTAGTTTAGACACTCGTGTCTCAGTTTTACTCATTCTTTGATGTCTTCATGCCCCAACTCACATTTTTTTCTCTCAACACGGTGAGCATCACAAGCCTCAAGCCCCATAAAATGGAAAAAGCCTTACAAGGTCATTCATCTTTCACCTTCCAATAGCTCTCCTACACAGCTCTCCAACACAGGATTTTTCCTCACCTCTGTCTTCTAACCATTGCACATGGCATCTAATAACTGCTGCAGATCAGAATCACCAGCAATAGCACTCAGCCAATCCTCCAGGGACACACTACCCTCCATGACACTGCACACTTTCATGTATTCTTCCTCATTCAAATTCCCTTCTTCGACCACAGAGCTCAGTCTCAAAAGACAATCCTCAACCTTGTCCCGTGGTCCAGGAACTTTAACACACATCAAATAGAACATCTGCAGCCCACCAATCCATTTGCCAATTCACATGGAAATTATATCTAATGCCTTCCTGATCAGGACTTCTACCAACGGTTTGTGATCAGTGAAAATGGTAAATTGCTTTCCCCACAAAATTTTAGGAATTTCTTGACAGCCCAATAGACGCTTAGGGCCTCCCTTTCAATAGTACAAAAGTACACTTCTGCTCCATGGAAAGACCTAGAGATCGAAGCAATGGCTCTCAAAACATGTCCACTCAACCCCCTTTGCATCAGAACAGCATTCTGGGCCTTCATGCTGGTATCCGTCATGACATAACATTGCAGGGCTGGATGAAAACACCACAAATTATCAGCATTTTCAAGCTCTCTCGTAGTATGCACAAATTCTCCCACTCTCCATGCCACACAAATTCTGCTCCCTTCTTAAGCAATGTCCTCATCAGTGTTTTGACAGCTAACTTTGGCAAAAAGCTTACCATGTAATTCAAACATGCCCAAAAATAACAACAACTCAGCTTTTTTTTCTGGACTACGTAGACTCAGCACATTAACTTATTTTTTCTTCAGGTATACTTCTTTAGCATTAACACAGTAACCCAAATACCCAATCTCCAATCTTCTAAATGCACGCTACTCAAGTTGCGTGCCAACCTGTTCTTACGTAGTAGGCTCAGCACCTGCCTCACACACTCGTTTTTATTTTAGTTTTTTATTGGAAGGAATCATACGACAAATATATTCTTACATCACTTTACACTGAAAACATAAAATTCTGAACAGAGAGTGGAAAAACAGACAGGAAAAAAAAACAACAAAAAAAAACATCGCCTAACTAAATAATACAGTGCATGACCACCGACTAATCCAGATGAGAAGTAATACCCAACTAGATTGAGGGGGCGGGGGGTTTGGTTTAAACGCTAATCATTGTGGGTCCGAATCCAAACCTGAAGTGGTCCCCATATTGCCTTCCCTTTCCTCCTAGCATGTTTCCCCTTGCGTTCATATAATGCCATCTCCAAATGATATACAGACAGCAGCCTAGCCAACCATTGCTGCCAGGACGGGGGTCGTACATTCAGCCATGCGGATGATATACATATTCGATATACTGCCATAGCTACAAAAATAAATGCTCTATGTGGACCACCCACTTCGCCAGCAACCCCGAAAACCATGATCTCGGGTGTAAGGGCAAAATCACATCCCAAAACCTCCTTCAAAACAGATTGAATACCTTCCCTCAAGGCCTTTAGTTCCCCACATGTAGCCATCATATGTACGATATCAGTGCCATACATCCCACATCTTGGACAGTTTGTTCCTGTCAAACACCCCCATTTGGCGAGATGAGCTGGAGTATGATACAGGTCGAACATGGTCTTATAGTGTTGCGCTTGCAAGGAAGAAGATAATAAAATGGTACATCCCAACTCCAATGACCTCATGAAGTCATTACTCCCATCCACCAGCGTTTTGCTCTACCTCTCCTTATGCTTCTGTAAATCATCTAGCTGATCCGCCAACAGTGAAGGGTAAATCGACCTGATGGTTATATTAACGTTAGCCAGGATATCATTCAACAGTTGATTACTTCTAAATCCCTGCACACCCCGTTTTTTTCCCTAGAAAATCCCGTATTTGTAAATATTTGAAAAAGTCCCTTTGCTCTAGACCATACTGCTCCTGTAGATCTCCAAATGCCTTAACCCTGAAATTATCAAAAAAATTCCCTAACCTACCTATGCCTAAAGAGGACCAGTTTGCCATATATTTGTCCTGAAAAATCTCAGGGAGCAATGGATTCTTCTCAATCATGGTATAATGATTATATCTACCAAATCCTTTCTTCTTATACCATAATCGCCAACACTTATAGGCTGCTCCCAAAACCTTATATCTAATTTTCTTATAATATCCAGGCTCATGATATGTTACCAGACACCCATTGGCAACTGATCCTATCTGCAGCTCGTATATATTGGGGTAGTCCACTTCCGTGATTCCTTCTTTCTTGGGACCCCATAATGGGCGCATGTACTCAAAAGCTGCTGCCATTTGATATAATTTTATATTCGGTAAAGACCACCCCCCCTTTCTCGAGGAAGAGACATAAATTTGCTTGCTCTTCTACACTTGCCATATGCCCATATAAATCTCATAATCATTCTTTCTATCTCTTTAAATCTGAGATTAGTAAAGCTCAATGGTATGGCACGAAATAGATACAGCAGTTTGGGGAGGAAAATCATTTTCACCATATTACACCTCCCCACGATAGTCAAATGTAGATTATTCCATCTGCACATATCTTCTCTGGCTTTCGCAAGTATAGGATCTATATTCAGATTAACAATTTCATCTACCATTGGTGTAATATTAATACCTAAATATACGGCATGATCCAGCCGCCGAGTGACTTTGATATTTGTGTATTGATTAGCCAACAGCTGCGTTTTAGCTCTATTTAACAGGTATCCAGAAAACTTTCCAAATTGTCGTTACCTCTTCAACCTCTCTCAGTGCTAAATCGGGGGAGGACGTTAATATGGCTATATCATCTGCATATGCTAAAACTTTTGTATCCCATCCCTGCCTATGTTTTGGTGGAATCTTGCTATTTGCCTCCAACTGTCTGAGCAAAGGGTCTATATACAAAGCAAACAAGAGGGAGGAGCATGGGCATCCCTTCCTAGTACCTCTCCTGATCAGGATACTCTCGGATTGTCCTCCCATTAATTGTATTTTCACGGCCGGTGATCTATATAGAACCCTTACTGCTATAATAAATTTCTTCCCTAACCCATAATATTCCATAATATACCACAGATAATTCCAGTTCACCCGGTCAAACGCCTTCTCTGCGTCTAATAATGCGACCGCCATAGGTTCCTTTGCTACCGCCGTAGCATCCAAGAGTGCTAGAACTCTCTGGATATGATTAGTATTATCTCTTCCTGGGACAAACCCATGCTGCCTGGGGGAAACAAGCTTCTTGATCACCAGCGATAATCGCGCGGCCAGTATCTTTGAATATATTTTAACATCACTATTTATTAATGTGATCGGGCGGTATGAAGCCGGATTTAACGGGGGTTTCCCCTTCTTCAAAAACATAACTATATTAGCCAGATCCCAAGATGGGGGGATTTCCCCTCCATTCTGAACCTGAATAAACAATTCTGCCATTAACGGGAGTAATAATACTTAAAAAACTTTAAAGAATTCTAAAGGAATCGAGTCGGGCACCGTAGCTTTTCCGGTAGGTAGATCACTCATTGCCCTATCGATTTCTGAAATGTCTATCCGCTCTTTCAGGCGTAAATTGTCACTCTTGACTAATTTCTCAACCTTAATGGGGTATAAAAACTCAGACATTTCTTCCTCCGGGTGTACAGATATATCATTATATAATTCCTGATAATATCTATGGAACACCTTTCTAATTCCGTCCACTTCTGATACTATCTGGCCTCGCTAGTTTTTAATCTCTCTGATAACCCCAGATGCTGTTTTCTGGCTTGCCCGTATCGCTAGCAAACGCCCAGCTTTTTCTCCATACTCAGACCCTTGTGCACGCTGTGCTAAATATTTCTCCGCTATTCTTTGGGCCGTAACCGTGTTCATTGCTGCTTTTACTATAGCGACTTCCTCCTGAGCCCTCCTTACATCAACTCCAGTTTCTATAGCTATAACCAGTTGCCTTTCTGCCTCCTGCAGCTTCGCTTGGGACTCTTTTATCCTACCTTGGGTATCCTTCTGCCTTTTAATACTAAAACTCAATGTTTCACCACAAATTCCTGCTTTCAAGGTATTCCAAACTATCTCCACTGAAGCTGACCCCTGATTAAACCCCAAAAATTCCACTATCCACTTTCTCATATGCTCACAATATTCTGGGTCCTTAAGGAGCCCTCGTTCAAATGTCCATCTACTAACCTTTGGTTCTAACCCATCCAGTTCTAAATCAAAAACTAAAGGGTTATGATCTGATACAATCCGTGAATATAGCTCAATCTTACCCTGCTTCAAAAATACGGGAGAGATTAAAAAATAATCGAGTCGTGCTAGTTTCGCATGAGGGGCCGAATAATAAGTATATCCAGGGTCTGGCTTGCGCAGCTTCACCCAAGCGTCCACTAATCCTAATTCTTGCTGGATAGCGACCATTGCCTTATATACCAGAGGTTTATGCCCCTGATACCTCTTGGTTGTGGGCGCTAATAAATCCTGTAGTCCCTCCCAGGATCCATTAAAGTTGAAGTCCCGCATATAATATAGGGAGGGGCCCATCCTGTTAGCTCGATGGCAAGAGTATCTACAACTATTGGGTCGTCCGTAACCACCCCGTATAGAGGGCATAATGTGAAGCTACTATGTCCATAACTACACTCTACTATTACCCATCTTCCGCCCGTATTTGCCTTCTGCCGAGTAATATTTAGTTTATTGGTCCGATCTAAGATTGCTACTCCTTTAGTTCTAGCCTCTTGTTCTGACCGAGCAATCACTTTCATACCAAGCGAACCAAGGATCCCAGAATTTTTATATTCCACATGTGTCTCTTGTAAGCAAAAAATATCTGCCTTAAAGGTTTTTAATTCTTCGGCCACTCTCCTTCTTTTACGAGGGTCATTTAGTCCACATATATTGATTGAGACAATTCTAAGCCTAGCCATTTACTGTTTTTGTTGTTTCACATTTTTTCCCCTTTTTCTGCTCCCTCAGGTCCTCAAATCTAACTGCATCTTCTCTTGAGTTCTCTTTTCCCCCTGTTCCACACTTATTTTTCCACCCCATTTCTCTCGCTTCCCTTGATCCGTTCCTTTCCATTTTCTTCCCTCGTTTTTCCCCCCTCCCTCCCCCTTTATCCCTCTCCTCCTCCCCATTCCCCTTCCCATCCCCCCTTCCGCCTCCCCGGACCAGTCTCCTCCCTCCCCCTCCACAGCTCCTTCCCTCCCTCCCCGGGACTGGCCCCCCACCCTGTTGAGCAATCAGACCACCAATGGCCTGAATATTGGTGTTGTGTATACAACGGCTCACCCACCCACCAGTCTCCTAAGCACCACTACCTCCCCTATATTTCTACACTCTATTGCTTGACCCCCATCAAATATTCTTTTGCCTTAATTTCTGAGGTAAAGACTTTTACTTTTCCATTCATTACTGTTTTAAGTCTAGCAGGGGCCAACAAATATGCTTCCCCTCCTTTGTCAAAGAATGGTTTAATGAGCTGTCGTAGCCGCCATCTCCGCTCTACAGTGGCATGGCAAAAATCGGGGTGGGTAAAGAAAGTGACCCCATCCAGAGAGCGTGGGGTATTAGGACGGGTTTTGTCAGCAATCTCCTGTCGTAATAAATAATTCCCAAAATAGACCAAAATCGCTCTTGGATATTTAGAATCCGCCCGTTGACCCCCCCTCCCGTTGAGTTATCGGGAACCTGTGGACCCGCTGCAGCTCGTTATGCCAATCCCAATTCCCCAGTTCTGGAAAGGCCCCACGCAAAAGGTTGACCATATACGCCTGTATATTACTTCCTTCTAGCCCTTCTGGTATGCCCAGAAATCGAAGATTGTTCCTTCTCGGTCTATTTTCCAAATCTTCCATTTTCCACATCACATCCGTCAATTGTCCATCTCTCGCAGCGCTCTGCTCTTTAAGAGTATCCACATCCTCCTCAACCGCCACTATCCTTTCTTCCATTGAACATAGCTTAGCTTCAATCTCTGTGCATGATTTCGCTACCTTACGGACCGTCCCCTGCAGTCTCTTTGTAGCAATCCTTGCACGCCGGCTTTCGATCCTAGTTTCAGTTTGCAGCTCTTTAATTGAACTATATATTGACTGCAGGATCCCTGCCTCGGTGCCCGTCGTATATGCGTTGCCAGGGTTACCAGCAGAGGTTCCTGTGTCAATTTTCTCGTTAACAGGGCCCTGGGAGCCACTGGTAGGAATATCTTCTAGGCCAATACCAGAATAGTCCCACTTTAAGGTCCTACCACTCATAGATGCTGCATTTTCAAAACCCTCCTGAGAGCCAGGGCGTGTTTTAACAAGTTTCCGTTGTCGATACTGCCGTACTGTAAGTTCATTACTTGGAGATTTATTGCCAGCCTCAGATGTCTCACTCTCTTCAGATTCACTGAAACTGCGATCGACACTGCTGAGATCGGACTCTTCGGTCAAGGAGTAAAATTTATTGCTACAATCTTTACCCCAATCCATGAGTTGGGGGTCTTTTCCAGTTACTTTATCCATTTTTTAGGGCTTCCTAAAGGGTTAGTTAAGTCGTCCTTTTCTAGTGTAGGTCCTGATGTACTTATAGTTCCTTCCTTACTTTGACACTCCGACTGCTCACTTTGATCATGTTGTTGTGTTCGGGACTGCCTGCACCCAGGGAGGCCGAGCACCTTCTCACTTATCTCTCTGTGCCTCACACTCTCATCATGAAAACTTGCACAGAATCACCAAAGATTGAAATATCATCCTGAAAACATCTCACACCTCAGATGCTCCCAAACAGACAATACATATCATGCTGAGAAACAGCAGCTGTGGACACCAAACGGAATTCCCTACGCACAGTACGACAGGTTCCAAAAGCAGTTATGAAAGTGGTAAAATCCTTGGAGTCCGGGTTTAACCTTATCTGATATGCTGCAGTCAAGCCTAATGTAGTGAAAAACCTTGCTCGATGCAACAAAGACCATTTCTGTGATATTTGTAAGAAGAAAATGGTCATTTATCACACACCTGAGACCCCTTAGGTCCACACTTAACCTTATATCACCACAATGCTTATGAGCAGCAACAATGGGCGCAACCCACTCAACATTTTTGACAGGCTCTGGGTTATGCCCTCCTCACACAACCTCCTAATTTCAGTTTCAACAGAGTCTCTCATGGAGATGTGAATTAGGTGCACTCTTGCTATCACAGGCGTAACTCTGCACTTTAACCTTAGCTGGCAAACGTAACCTTTCCAACATTCCTTCTTACTACTGAACACTTCAGGGAACTCAAACTTGACACCACTCACTAACATGTTGAACATCAAGTTCCTGCACTGCACACAATTCTAACTCTTATGTAATCTTATTCTAATAGGAGATTAAAAGTTTGGGTCCAGTATGACCCCTAGGTCCCTTTGGTGTGGCCAGCTCAACACACTATCTCCTTTCACAGGACCTTTCCATGGATTATGTTGGTTTTGGACTTAATGTCAGTTTCAAAATATCCCTAGAGATCAATAGTTTGCCCTCTATAAGCTCCAAGAATCACATCACTATCTTTCAGTTCGATACGATCGCTAAACTCCTTATCGAACATTTTGTTTGATATCAGAGTAAGCGAAACCCCAGAATTAAACAGGGTTTAAGTATCTATTCCTTCAACTGTAATAAGATCCTTGGGATATTTTTTCTCATCTTTGGTGTACACAGAAAATATGCAATCATCAATCATCTTCACATGCTCCTGAACATTGCTTTTAGAAGAACACAACATAAAGCACAATGTCCTTTCTCATTTCAAGTCTTACATATGACATTCCAAGCAGGACATTTTTTCAATGAAACTGGTTAGATTGTATGGTTTTGCCTTTGATCTCTTCCTCCGTCACCTCTACTTTACATATACACTTGTTTTTTGCTTTTATCCAACCCTTCCACAAAGGTTAAGGTATACTCGTTTCCCTTGCCAATATAAATAACTTCCTTTAATGTAGGATCATCCTTCACCCATAACTCTTGCCTGATTTTATTGCAACAGCACCTCAGCATAAACCGATCCCTTATGCATTCCTCAAGATTGGCACCAAACTTATAGGTGGATGCTAATTTCCTTAAACATGTTACATATTAGTCCACACTCTCACTAGAAGTCTGTTTCCTCATACCAAAATTATATCTCACAAGTATCGTGGTAACTTTAGGCAAGTACTGCAAGTCTAATTTCTTAATGCATTTGTCAAATTCATTCAGCTGATCCACTTCAGTTTTCTTTTCAGAAGTGAGGTTAGAACCACACTGCATAAATGTCTTTCTCCACTTAGACCACCAAATTGGTGGCTCATCAGGTTAAGTAAGGAAAATGGTGAAGGAACAACATTCTTTATGATAAATCCGCAGAATAAAGTAATTACTGCACTACTTCAACATAAAATCTCAAACATTAATATGGAGAATCAACACATTTAGATCCTCTGAAAATAAGAGCAAACAATCCAGGCCAAAGTGAGCAATACACTCAAAAGGAAAGCATACTTGTGCGCACACAAAAAAACAACTACTAAAGCAAAATCAATAGAAACCTTTACAGCATTAATCCAGTCAACAGTCTGCTTTGCCTCCCAGTTGCTTAAACGAGTTCTGCAGAAGATGCAATAATGCTATCAGTATTTATCATGTTGCTCCAGCTTGACCACTGACTCCATTTTGTGCTTAGCTGGGCTTTAAACATTGTCATATTGGTAGTGCAGGTATTTGTCCACGCACAAATTATGCAACATGGTTTGCGCTCCTCTCACTCTTTCTCACCAAGCAGGGACATATCATGGAGGAGTGAGGGAGAGATAAGGATGTACCAGAGAATGTTTACGGTACAGCAGGGAACAGTTCATTCTTGAGAGCACACCTTGGGATGTGGCCAATCTCTAAACCTGCTCTTTCAAGACTGAACTGGTACAGCCAGCGTTTGAACAACAACTTACTGTATATGGGTGGGGGATTTTCTAGAATTCTCCTCTCCAGCTTGTTTAAAGTATATAACAGGGAATCTTGAGGACCGGGATTAGCCAGAACTCATTTACGGGAGGGGGCACCTTGCTCAGATCCCACTGTGGGTAGTTCTCTCTTTTCATGGTCGTTTGGGTTCACGGCTTGAAGCTGGGAAAGAGATGATGTCTATGTCATGCCCCATGGTGATCCATTTTGAATTCTTATTTTTATCTTTGTGTTGTGCATGAATATATTATCACTAGATATAGATATATTTTCAATAGTTGAAGTAGTGTATTGTCTGTCTGTTTCTATGATCATTATTCTACCGCTGTGATTATTTTCATAAGTGCACTTGTGTTGCCACATTTGACAAATATTCACTATTTGTTCCCTGTACAAACCTTTTGGGGAGTGTCTTAATAAATCTATCACTCAGACTAAGAGTACTGAATTCTTGGCATTCCTTTCAGTTTTTTTTCTTCGTTCAGTCTGAAGCAGGCAAAACAGATGGTCTGAATAGCAAAGAACAAAACACTAAATGGCACACCCCCTTGGCAAACTCTCCACAAATAAGAGACGAGATGAGATACGCAGGGTGACGGGTGACATGAAGAAAGCCAAAGTGCTGGTTAGACACAGCTCATCAATAATACCCAATTATGCGCGGACCGGCGCTGCAAAGATCCAAGAATCCTAAAAGTATGCAGTCTAGACACAGAAGCCTGACATTGTACATTGGTCATGCCTATTGCCGCACAAGACTTGAATAGTATCCAGACAAGGGAGCCTGACGTTGCACGACAGTGATGCCTATTAACGAGCAAGACTTGTGCAGAATCCAGAAGGAGGCGTCATCGACTGTGCAATGCTGGAAGTTTCCAATGAAGTTTGCCTGAGATCACACAGGATGATGTGCACAATTCCTTAGAGCAGCTGTGTTCAAAGACAATCCTTGAAGGACTGACAGAAGGTATAGATTCACACACTGCTGCTCCAGCACACACGCCCCAACTGCCAAACATGCTCGAGCGCAGATATCAAGAAAGAAAGAACACCAAAAAAACTATCCGTACCAGTAAACTCCAGATGCAGTTGTAGATGAGAAAATGTCCTTTTGAAGGAGGAATCCTTGAGACATACAAATAATGAAATAGAAGCAGCAGCTCAATTAACTTTACAGAAGGAAAGCTCAGACTTCAGAGGTTTTGTAGATGTTGGGCTGCTCTGGGCTGCTCATTGCCAGTGTAAAAAAAAAAAGTGCAGAAGTCAGCAGGAGGTAGAATTAGGCTCTTTATTAAAGAGCATCGCATCTATCAGTCGGGTGACACCCAGGTCCAGCATCAACTGACTGCATGTAACACAGCCAACATGTAATCACTGAACTACAATGCCCTAACACTCTACATTCTTTACTTCATACAAATACAGTCCTACAAAACCACACAAATTACTTAACAGTAATCTTATTTACTCTTAGTCCAGACGTCCTCCTACAAGACATTGTGTATGAGGTAATCCAGCTTAATGAACACCATAAAGGACAGGGTTTACCCAGCATCATCTTGTCTTAACCAAGCACATAAATAAAAGGCCGGATGCACAGGGAGGGCTCGGCGCGTTTTAATGACTGGTACAAAGACACCATGACTACTATAAGTAATGAAGATTGCCAGTAAGTAATATGGGACATTGCCTCTACGTCCTGTTTTGACATATATGGACTAGTGAAGCTATCAACTCAAGCTTCTTTTAAAAACTACACTGCACACTAGGATCATGCTACCCCCATCGTTTTTAATGCATTTTTGTTTGAATAATTTAGGCAGAATTGAGCTCAAGACCCAATAAAGTTTTTGCTCTCAGCATCAATTCTTTGTAGTCAGTAATGCTGGATAAATATATCTGAATAAGTTCAAGTAGCTGGTCTGCAAATTTCAGTCAAAGAAACATTAACTTTAACCAATGAAGCAATAAGGCCACTTACTGATCTACTCGAAATTCCTTCAGGAAGTGGACAATCCACTACCGAGACAGCCAAGGCCATTTTAGACCAGATCAGCTAATGATCATTGGTGAGATCTTTATCCTTTGGCCATTGGATCCAAAAACACTGCATTTGCATGTTAAAAAGAAGCTGACCGAATTATAAACCTTGCCCTCATTTAACAACCTCCAATTCCAGCTAGCAGGGGAAACTTATCCTGATAGAAAAGTGTGGACTGCTTGCTTTAGTTTGTCATGGTGTATCTCTCTCCCTGGTCATAAACATATGTTTTCGGAAAGAGGAATTACATCTGCATTTAAGGCTTTGAGCCCCTGCTAGATAAATACATCTTTCATAAAGTTTTCATATTCCTCTTAACTAGCAGCCATTCAGCAGGGCAGCATTGGTGCTCAACAACTCTAGATGATTTACCGTGTTTACAATGGTGACCACTTACAGGCCTTTAGGCATAGATCATGACTTCAATTCGCAGAGCTGAGGAAAGGGCCGTTCCCGCTGTGCCTATCAAAGACTCACATTATGTTCTTGAATTCACCCAAATGGCTGAAGCCTCGCCTGCCTCTCTCTTGCACCGTTAACGGGTCAGATGTAAAAGTGATGTAGCGACAAATTGAGCCTCACACTTTTGAGGCAGCACATTAGTGACAAAGGACTGTAAAGAATTTGCTGTTGCTCTTCACACATGCTTTATTATATTTGTTGGTGCAGGTGCAATCCTTTCAATAAAATACACAGAAGTAAAAGTGGAGATGGGTGGGTGTTCAAGCGCTCCTTAATAGGAACATAGGTTATAATCAAACCTATGTATTTTAGGCAAAGAGTCAGGAGTTCAGGAATGCTAAACAACTACTTCAAATACTTTGACAAATGCTTTTTTAACATCCAAAAAGTCCAGTTTCTCGATTCCTTCACCTATTCTAACAACGTCTGATGTTCTGTGTCAGACTAGGGTGCAGCATGAATCCAGACTGAAAATTGTGCACCAGGTCTATTATCACATCCATTGGCATGTTAAGTAAGATTTCGTTGGCTATTCTTGCATACATATTTATCAGTAACAGAGGGCACAGTATGCTTTACAATGTATTCGGACCCTAAGTTTATCAACAAGACTGAAACAGTGTGTTTTGTAAAAGTAAGTTAGCATCAAGTCCTCTATGCTGGGTTTTCCCTTTCCAGACCCTCATTTCCTTAGTGTGAAGAAGTCTATAATTAAATTATGTGCATAATGTTCAGCATATTATCTATTTAATAATCACTGATCTCCCATCTCCGTCTGTGAAAATTAACACAGGACCAGTTCTTCAAAAATGTTTTGGTTTTCCCAGGTCTCAACTCACATAGCAAGATGTCTGGATTTACCTTTCTATCACGTAATAATCTTTAAACGCATATTACCGTTTAAATTCCATACCTATATTTTTGTCACATAATTATAAATAGTTTAGTTCTGATTATGCAACTTTTGGGTTCCTGGACTCTGACGTGGAAACAGATTCTCCGTGTTTCCAAGTGCCAGAAAATCTTTGCTTATGCAATGCTTATTGCGACACCCTCAGTATTGTGTGCAGTTATATGTTTTAATCTAACTGAAAACCCAGCTAATTCAACTTTGTAATTACTCTTGAATGTAAACAATACAAACCATACTCATCGAGTGGTTTCCATAATCCTGCAACAGACTTGCATTTAAATGTGAACACCGTCCTCAAAATATTTGCATCGCCCTTTATACATGTTATCCACTTAGCTGGTGTTTTCATTGGGCTTTAATTCTGTCCTTGAACTTAACACGGCCAAAAACGTGCATTTTTTTTTATGTACTTCACTAACTGATTAACAGCAGCAGGTACAGCCCCTACCACCCATCCAGAAAATACAATGATTTTTCAAAGTCAAGGATAGATACATCATGAAACTTAATTCCTGGACAACCAAAACTCAGTCATTTCCATGTTGTGAGTGAGTTGCAGAGAAACTGCCTTAAACTGCCCATTATGAACAGATGTATTTACTGAAATATTCTGTGGCCTCCAGTAAGAGGTAGAACTCAACTGAGGATGTGTATGTGGTGTGGGTTATAGGGGTTACACCAAGGAAGAGCGGGGTTGGCATCGGCGATCCCTTAAAATATCCATAAAGACTTACCAAAGTATTCAGATTAGTATTCTGTACACAAGAGCATATCACCACCATTTGGGAAGGAGTCGCCGCCATTCAGAAAGACTGAGAATAATTTACTTCATAACTGCACTATACTGATAGACTCAGAGGGCTACGTAAGGAAAGAAACATTTGGTTTGCAAGGAAGTAGGAAAAAAGTGCTAAGTGAGTGCACCACAAGACGCAGGTTAAATGTAATATATGGTATTGTACACCTTTACATTTACAAAGCAAATCAGGACTGCAGAACAAATGCATCCACTAGAAACTGACACTGAAAGACAAAGCTGAAGGATGGCATTATTGGCAGCAAGGGGTGACATTTCCAGTATTTGACTTAAATATAGTAATTGTGATTACAGAGAAACTTTATGTATTGTGTTCTGGACATAGTTTCTAAACGTATTATTTATTGAGTCTTTATAGGGTGTGTGGCCATAGGGCAGCAGTCTTGATTTGTATTTTTTTATGAGATGTTTAAAATCTCCTACTTTGTGATCTATGTGTCACGCATAAATGATTCCCTTTCAGCCGTGCTTTACTTCATTGATGTCGTATGTCTCTTTCTGGGGAACCAGTGAAGTTACAAAACATTAACATGCTCCTCGTGGCAAAAATATAGTTTTGAGTGGCAGAGAAAGAAAAATGTTGAGACTATTACAGGATATTCACGTACTCATTTTATTAACAGTGGAATGTTAACAGTTGTGCTTAGCTTCTCTTGCTATGTCAAAGCATTAAGCAATCTAGTTAAAAGGTTTTGAATAACTGGTTTATTTTACTCAAATAAGAATTCTTATTCTGCACTATGCAGATATACTGCACGCTACCACTGCACAGGGACTACTGGATACCACACCTGGAGCTTTTGTCCCTCCATACACTGAATTTTGCTAAGATCAAGTCTACGTCCTTTGGTGCACAAAACAAGGCAGTTATCAAGTTAAACCAATTATTCAAAGATTATTAAGCACCTTTAATAAAATTATTTATGATGCGGTTTGAAACTATCTTGAATGACGGCACATCCAAAGCAACAACTTATAATGAACTGAAGAGACCAGAGAATGTTCATTCTCAGCAATAAATATATACAGGTATCAACCTGCTGAAAAAGTTATAGTTCCATGACTTAATGGACCATTATAGAAACCTTCTTTAAGTTACTAAGCTCTATACTTCGAGTACTCAGGTATTTTAATTATTTCAGGTAAGCAAAAAGAACAATGTTGGGAGCTTGAATAACTACACTTTTCCTGTCAGACTTTAAGATTGCTTATATACTTTTAAGATATCACTTATAAATAATAATTATTAACATTTTGAAAAAACAGTGGCCTCACGATTTGAATCGTACATTCCTTACCTTAATAATATACAGATTAAAAATAGTGGAGGCATTAAAAAACTGTTTTTGACATTATGCATAGAGTTACTGCCACATGGGTTAAGACTTGACTTTCGTATTGATTTGGCTCTACATCTAAAAATTAAATTGACCCTGCATAATAACCCTAAAGATCGAGTTTTTTTAATAATGTGTTTGTCGGATTTTAAGCTTTGCTGCACTACTAGGAAAGTTTGACTTTTGTCTATACATTTTGCTTTGCCTTTAGAGCCCCTTCACTTGTAGGTACAACACTCCCAATGCTTTACAGCTATGTTCTTCTTCACGAGTACCTTCCAAAAATCCTTTTTATTTTTTAATAAATGTTTACTGAATTAGCAAAATATCTAGCTGTAAATTAACTCCCTACAAAACTGAAGTCTTATACTTGAATAACTGATTTAGCATGATTATGTTTGAGAATTCAAGTTTTCAGTGGAATACCTGAAAAGCAAATATCTATTTTTACTTTTGTAATAAGATTACAGATCACATTACTTTGAGCTTAAGAGACACTAAAAATAAACCATTATTAAGGTCAGAAATGCTTTACTTCTTTCCTTAGGTGGACCAGACTATACAAATCATGTTGGTTTCAATTGTCTTTCATTTCTTTTAATTTGAACTACCTAAATATTTTCTCCAAAGTAATTTAATATTGCGTCCACAATCTTATGGAACAAAAAGTAACTTCGGACTCTAGCAAACCTAAAAACAAAAATGTATACGTCAATTTTACTTTTTTATAGCACAGCAAACAACTGAAGTGCTTCTAGGTGTTGAAGCAAGGAGAAGCAAAAACTTATTGTTTATTATGTTTGACTTTGGCAAGACAAGATGGAAGGATGTTAAAGTCACTGTTGTCATAATGCACACCATATTAGTATGTTGTTCAGAGTAGAAAAAAATGCAGGGATACACAGGATAAAGGTCTCAGGGTGAAAATACAAATTTCAGGTTATACACCTCACATTTACGTAGAGCAGGTCGCACTGATATACAAACTGTATAGAGGGGTATATGGAATTGAGGTACCATGACTGGGTGGGGATGAGATAGGAGTGACCATGTCCTGTGGGTATATCAGAGTCTTAAAGTGCATCCTAGTGGTGAGGCATGATGTAAATGAGTAATGTATGCAACTAAAAAAAACAACTGTATGCTACAATGAGAGTGGGGTAGGACACGGGGGTTAAGATAGGTGGGAATTGATCTCAACTGCATCAGTTCTTGGGAGTGGTGGATTTTTCTGAGCAGGTTGTTCCCGATTTGGGAGAAGCCACAAAGAACCAATGTCACTTCTGTGTTTGTATTTGGTTGTGCGAGTGACCTGGATTTCACCTGAGCATAAGTTTCATGTAGGAGTATATAAGTTGATATATTTGCCAAAGTGTTTGGGAGTTGTGCCTTTGATGCATTTGTTTCTGAGACAGATTTTTGAATATAATTGTGTCCTCACAGGCATTTTAGTTGGGCTGCTAATGGTTTGTATTCTTACAGGCCAAAGATGAATCTCCCAACTACGTTCTGCACCTTCTGGAGCCTTTTGATTTGGTCTTGGGTAGCCAATGGTACAAAACATACCAAACGTCAGGTCAGGAGTTGATCATCCCCCCCCCCCATCACTATCAATGGGTGAAATTTAGGGCAGAGGGTTATCTTAGCAGTTTAATTTTTTTGAGGAAGGTTTCCACATTTGCTTCCAATTGAAGGTTTAGGTATAACTTTGCAACCCACAAACCTCAAAGGTCTTGTGCTTTTGATTTATGGGGAAGTTAATGCCAAAAAATAAGGTGGCAAATAAAGGGTATTAATATTTTAAGTTTGTGTGCTGTGCCCAGAACCAAGACTAGAGTTCTGACCTATTTCTTTTAGAGCTATTACCACCTATCCATGGTTTAATGCTTATAAGGCCTTGGTAAACTGGGTGGGATGCCCTATGACTAAGGTATATCTGTGTGTCATCTGCACAGAAGTGGAATTGGAGATGAAGGCAGCTTAGTATTTCCTTTACAGGTTTTAGATATTAAAGTTAGGAGGGATAGAGGGGAATCGATATGTGTCTTTCTGTTGAAGAGGGGAATTCTCCCAGTCACACATTTTCAATGCATCCCACAAGGAGAGGTTTGAACCATTTGGCAACTGCATTTGAGGGGTTGACCAGAGATTGGATTGTGTGGAGTAGTAAATTGTGGTCCTACAAGACCAGTCATTCCAAGTGTTCTCAACATTGGCCGTGTCCAAGCAACACCCTCTCATATCAGGATTTCCCCAAGGATCATACCCAAGTCAGGTACAACTCAATATCTATGTTCATCCATTAACAGACTTAGTAGAAAGCTGTGGTCTCATGTTATTTTCATATGCCCATGACATTCCAATAATCTTTTCTCTGCCGTCTGAACAGAGACAACTCAAAGACCTTGAACTTTGGACTAAGACGAACTGAAGAGTGAAAAGTGGATTCACTTAGCCACAATGGAGGGAAGCCAGAGGTCCTTGCATTAAGTAAGAAACCCCACTATGTGGAGCCATCAACATTGGCCTGAAAGTCAGGGTCCTTTTCCTATGACTGTACCCAAGTCACAAATTCTTGAAATCATTGTGGACGATAAGCTGTCTTTGATGGTGCAGACAACTAAGCTAGCAGCTACGTGCTTTGCCGCTTTAAAATGGCTTCAAAAAATCATCTGGCTGCTCCCAATGTACGCCCAAAGACCAGTGATTCAGGTTTTAGTAACCTCTAGGTTGGATTATGGGAATGCTCTATATCTCGGAGCAGACAAAGCAGCCATTAAACAGCTCCAAGTGGTCCAGAATTCAGGAGCCAGGATGTTGTTTAGGCTGCCAAAAAACCTCTGCTACGGGAGTTCCATTGGCTACCCATAGAGAAAAGAATTCAATTAAAAACCCTATGCTATGTGCATAAAGCTACAGATGGGATGAGCCAAAAGTACATACAAGAAATGATTATAGCATATCAACCTTTGAGGATATTATGGTCCACTGTACAATCTTTATGTGCGGTCCCTGTAGGAAAAGGCACATTCATGGGAGGCCAATCCTTTGCATACCTAGGGCCAAAATTATGGCACAGGCTTCCAGACTCCCTCAGAAACTGTTCATCATTAATGATGTTTCGAAAAAAGCTCAATACAGGGCTATTCTAAAGTAGTTGCAATAGATGATACCTATTTTGGTGTAGCGCCAGGTAACCCTATGGGGTAGCCAAGCGCTTTACAGATGGCCACAACATAACCTGCTGATATTTATCAGGGAAATGCCCTGTGTTTACTGGACCATGCAGAATTTGAGGCAGTAAGTACTGAAATATGTATGTTATTCCAACAAAACTTATAACTGGGTGGGATTTATAGCACCTAATAATTTTCAACTAGAGTCGGATTTTATCCTATGCAATAAATATGCCAATGGGCTGCTCATAACGAGGGCCTAAGTCTTATTAACTATTACCCAATGCACATGCTTTTGGTCACACCAGCACTGGTTATTGGACTAAATTTTGATCACAAAGTAAATAATTATCACATAAAACCCACCCAGCTGCTGGTTCACCCCACAAAAGTACAGTAGAACCACATCTCAGCATCACTGGACATCGTTTTTTTTCTCTTCATTATATACGTTTATCCCAATGTCTTTCCATGAGATCAAATGTCGGGCCTTAGTACAGGATATGGTCTAAATACTCCAATCTTTCACCACAACAAAAACAATCTCTTTGACCGCCCAAGGAGCAGTCCCATTACAGTATACTGAGACTAAATGACAGTCGACTGGGTCCTATTGCAAACTGTAAATAAAAAATAATAAAAATAATCTCTTATTGTAGGATATGGGACCAGACAAAGTCTTGATTTTGACCTCACGTTGGTCTAGCAGCAATAGAGAGATAAAGCAGCTAGACAGCGGTACCTCGCTGAAGCAATATGTTTCCGGGTAACTACCAAGGAAGATAGGTCCATCTACATACTCACCCCAAGAATTAAGGCATACAAAGATTCTGTGTATATATCACTGGAGTAACAAGGGCCCTGCAGCCCCCCCCCAACTTGAGCTCTAGCACATGCCCATGAAAGCAGGCACAAGACATGAGAGCAAATTAAATTGCATTTCACTATAGTCAGCGACCCCACCTAACCTAAGTAACACTTGTACACAAGCAGCACAGGCAATATGCAAAATATGGAATCTCGAAAAGCTTAGTCTTCCAGTTACTCTAAAAATAGTAAACCAAATTGGTCCCTAGAAAATGTGTGCTCACCACAAAAATGTTTGACCAAACATATACATCAAGAAACTACCTGCCTGCTAGAAGGATCTGCCAGATATCTAGTAAGCGTTTTGTTCATTATGATATTCAGGTGTTGGATGAGGAAGGAGATTACAGACCACCACCATGGAGTTACAAGTTTACCTCTTGCAACATAGAGGCCAGATGTGTAGAAGATGTATGTGGTTGTTTCATCTAGACATCATGGCAAAGCAGCTGTGTTTTGTAACACTCGAGCTTCTGGGTCAAAACCACTGGCAATACTACATTAAGGGCATTACAGGAGATAAATATGCTACTAATACACCAATTTTTTTGAGACTTTTGTAAAGTACTACTGGCAGCTCTGAAGCCACCTCAAAAGTTGAGTATGAATTGAGAACAAACACTACATCTGTACAAAACAGGATGCATCATCCACAGCTGCTAAGGGGTGTTCATGCCACTGCTCAAGAGCAATACCTTGATCTACTGAAATGATGGCAAAGCCTTGGTAGCAAGTGGCCCACTAAAAACCCTCCATCTCCCACAAAAACCATGACATGAGACCATTCTCAAATGTCTGTCAACCAGGATAGGATGAGAGTCATAAGCAGTAAGACTATGGATACAGAGTTGTTTGAGGGAGAGTAATACGTTTCTTTTCTTGTCATAACTGAGGCAGAGGAGAAACCTATTCAGTTATGCACAAACCTTTGCTCAATTGTAAACAGCATTTGTAAGGCATTCCATGGTTTAGAACCTTGAATACCTTAGATAAAACTTCCCTATCTGCTCCTTCTTCAAAGCTTTGTTCAGAAAACAAAATAAAAATGTAATTTCAGACTTGAAAGAGATTTTCTAAGAAGGCAGGGAATAGCCAGTAGTAAGACATAGTTCTATTGATTCTTCCTCAAGTGAAAGAGTAGGCTATTTGCAGGTGCAGGAAGTAGCATTATAGAGTGGTAACGCAACAATACCACAATCAAATGATGCACCACTCACACTGGTCCACAACAGAAAGGGATTTACAAGACCTAATTAACCTAACTGGATGAAAAGCATAGTAAAGAAGAATTGACAAGATGTATAATTCTGGTGATTGCAAGCTGATGTGATTTTTTTATTTCAAGTCTAAGACACAAAAAGAAAGAAAATAAGTTACTTACCTGTAACTGTAGTTCTCCTGTATTGGAATCTTTCATAGATCCACATGCTTGAATCCTTCCCAGTCGTCGGATTGGGAGCCCCCGGTACATCAAAACAGCTATACATACAGGGTACTGCAATGAAAAAAGGCCTCAAGGCTTTCACTTTAGCAGCCCATCCTTATCACTATGAGCAAAAAGGACCAAAGCAAGGCCCAGCCAATCAGGCTTCCCCTCCCTCTAGAACCCTGCCGAGAGGAGCTCCCTTCCCTCAGATTTTCTAAAGAACGAGTGTAACAGTATCTGAAGAAGACAGGAAAAGGTGAGCTTCCCAGGGGAGGAGGGAGGGTCGCATGTGAATCTATGAAACATTCCAATACTGGAGAACTACAGTTACAGGTAAGTAACTTAGGGCCAGATGTAGCAAAGGTTTTTACCCATTCCGTGTCTATGGGAAAAAGTGTTCATACATATGGCCCTTATTTTCTTACTCCAGTATTGGAACTTTCATAGATTCACATGCTTGAATCAGAATAGCAAGCAGTAATGAAGCACGTTGTATAGCATTAATCCATATGTATACTTATTGATAGATATATATATATGTATATATATATATATATATATATATATATAAAAACTATATCTATACACCTTGGAATATACATATATCAGTAAAATCTTTAAAGAAAAGATTACGTAGGAAAGAATAGCATATCCAATAAACAATATATAAGTTAATAGAACGTTACCCTAAACAGGTAAAACAAGGAATATGAGAGCCGTAAAGGAAGAAACAAATCTATGCAATGTGCGCAAATTAAACTGGGCTGGCGGGAAAAAAGGAATAAAGAACAGCTCACCAATAATGGAAGAGATGTCGCAAAACCGCTTGTCCTACCGCCATATCACCTTGCTGAGTATGCACAGACTTCCACGTGGCTGCCCTGCAGATGTCCTGAATGGGCACTCCTGCAAAAAGTGCCATGGATGCAGCCATTTTTCTTGTAGAATGTGCACGCGCTGGACTCTGCAAAGGTTTACCTGCCGCTGTATGACCATAGTTAATAGCAGAGGCTATCCACCATGCAATTCCTTGTTTAGATAATGCTTGTCCCTTACGTGAAGCACTGAAGCCACAAAAAGTTGGTTAGATTGCCTAAACTGTTTAGTTCTGTCCAGATAAAACTTCAGCACCTCTGAACATCCAAAGAATGTAGAGCCTGCTCTGCTGGAGTCGATGGATTAGGAAAGTATGTTTTCAGTATCACCGGTTGGTTTTTATGAAAAATCGGACGGGACCCGAGGTATGAATTTTTGATTTGTTCGCAAAATTACTCTATCCCTTTTCAATTGTAAGAAAGGATCCTGGATAGTGAATGCTTGTATTTCGCTTACTCTTCTAGCTGAGGTGAGAGCGAGAAGAAGAGAGACTTTCCAGGATAGGAACTTCATGTCCACTTTGTGGATTGGCTCAAACGGTGGTTTCATTAATTGAGACAAGACCAAATTAAGGTGCCATGATGGCGGTGGAGGCCGTACCGGAGGAAAGGACATGAATAGACCCTTAAGAAACAGTTTTATGACTCTCGCTCCACAGACCACAGAGGAGGCACGTTCTCCGTACGCCTATAACGGGAAATCGCTGCCAGGTGGACCTTAATCGAAGAAATCGCCAAACCTGATCTGGCCAGGAGTAGAAGATAAGGTAGTATCTGCTGCGGTGATGAAGAAAAGGGATGCACTTGAACCTGAACACACCAAGAGCAAAATCTCTTCCACTTTAGACGATAACATTTGTTGGTACTCTCAGCTACAGCTCTGGCAAGGATGGCTCTGCAATCCGAAGGTATATCTAGATGTGCAAACTCATGGTGCTCAGGGGCCTGGCTGTCAAGTGAAGTGAAGCCGGATCCGGGTGGAGAACTTGGCCCTCGTTCATCGAAAGCAGGGAGGGCATGACTGGTAGAGGGATGCTGCGGCTCTGCGAGAGGTGAAGGAGTTCCGTATACCAAATCTGACAAGGCCACGCCGGTGCAATCAGAAGGAGCTTGCAGCGTTCGATCTTGATCTTCGCCAGAACTCTTGGAATCAGGAGAATGGGAGGAAAAGCGTACGTGTAAATTCCTGATCATGCCATGGAAAACGCATTCCCCAAAGAGCCCCGATGTGGATCCCAAATTGAAAAGAAAAGGCATTTCACATTCTGCGGGGTGGCGAAGAGATCCAGACTCAGTTTCCCCCAAAGGGGGAAGACTTGATTCAAGACACCTTGGTCCAATTCCCATTTGTGGTTGGATGACTGTGATCTGCTCAGGAAATCCGCAATGATGTTCTGTACGCCTGGGACATGTTCCGCTTGAAGGTTTACTTTGTGGCTGATAGACCATTCCCAAATGCGCGGAGATTCTCTCAATAAGAACAGAGACCTGGTTCCTCCCTGCTTGTTGTTATAATGCATTGTCGCTGTGTTGTCCGTCCGGATGAGAACTGAGGAACCTCTTATTTTTGGGAGAAAAGCGCAAAGCGCCAGTCGAACAGCCTTCAATGCGAGGTAATTGATGTGAAAGACTTTCAGATGTGGCTTCCATTTGCCTCTGACTTGTAGGCTCTGGAGGAAAGCACCCCATCCCTTGAGAGAAGCATCTATAGTTGTTATCACCCAAGGTGCTTGTTGGGGGAAGAAAAGAAAGCCCCTTCGCTAAGTGAGACTCCTGAGTCCACCAAGCTAGAGAAGGTGTCATGGGCTTTGTTATCCTGATGATATCGTGGAAAGACCCCATGGACTGTGTCCATTGAAGATCTAACTGCTCCTGTAGGGGCCTCATTCTTAAACAACAGAAAGGCACCCAGAGGAATGCAGGAGGACATCATCCCTAACAGGGACTTGAAGAGGCGAACTGAAACGTACTTTCTTTTTTGTAAACGCTTCGTGAGGAAGATGAGCTTTCTCAGTCTGTCATCTGTAGGGGCTGCATTGTTGGTGAAGTGTCCAGTACTGCCCCTGGAAAAGTTCTCTCTTTAAGGGCTGGATTGCTGACTTTTCGTGATTGACCGTTAGGCCCAGGCTCGTGAACAGCTTGATACAAGCTCTCTTGGACTTCTGCGCCTGAGATCTGGATCTGGTTTGGACCAGCCAATCGTCCAGATACGGGAAGACTTGATAGTTCTGTCTTCTGAGGAAAGCTGCCACCAGAGCCAAGCACTCGGTGAAGATCCTGGGGGCCGATTTCAGGCCGAAGGGCAAGACTTTGAACTGGAAATGGTCTCCAGCTACTGCAAATCTGAGATACCTTCTGTGGGAGGGATGAATAGAGATATGGAAATATGCATCCTGCAAATCGAGGGTGGCTATGTAATCCCCCGAATTTAGAAGGGACAGAATGTCTGATAGGGTGATCATACGGAATGATTATTATTTTTTTTAGATAAGTGTTGAGATCCCTGAGGTCTAGAATTGGACGCCAACTTTTCTGCTTCTTTCGAACTAAGAAGAATCAGGAGTAGTAACCCTTTCCTCTCTCCTGATGTGGAACCCTTTCTATAGCTCCCTTGAGAAGCATGGACTCTACCACCTGCTTGAGCAGATGCAAGTGCTTCACCTTTCGAGAAAGGGGAGGCTTCGTAGGAGGGTAGTGCAAGAACTCCAGGGTATGGCCAAACTGGATGAGATTTAGGACCCATTGGTCTGATGTTATCTTCTGCCAATTGTTGAAGTAGAGGGAAATCCTTCCCCCTAGTCTTGAGCCCAAGGGAAGGTTCAAAGCCGGAGACAATAGCAAGTCATTGTCTACGGCCTGTATCTTTTGTTTGTCTTCCGGCATTTCCTCTCTGGGAAGCTCTTGAATAAGCTGCCTGTGGAGGCATTTTCTTTTGGAACGGAGGACGAAAGGAAAGGGATGCCGTAGAGACAGAGGGGTATCTATACTGCTGAAAACCTGGTGTAGACGATGAGTAGCCCCGGCCTCTAGCTCCTCGAAAAGGCTGTCTTTTAAACTGCAGGGTGCCAAGGGATCTGGCCGTGTCAGTGTCTGTCTTGATTGACTGACGCGCATCATCAATGTGCTTCCTGAAAAGGGCTTCACCATCAAAAGGGAGGTCAAGGATTTTGTTTTGGCAGTTGATCCAAATAGGGCGCAATGTCAGCCCATGGCTGTCTATCATATCTGCCTATGATAGCTAGAGAGTTAGAAACCCTTATAATAAGCGAAGCCATTAAGGAGAAGCGTTTTCCTATATTGTCTAATCTTTTACCCTCCTTGTCCGGTGGGACAGAGATTGGTGCTGAAGGGTTCCTAGATCTGCGCTGTGCTGACTGGGCAATAACTGAGTCGGGTCTGGGATGGACCGTGAGGCAGGCTGGAAAGTCTTCAGACGCCTTATACTTTTTGTCAAGGCGAGGTAGAACCGGGGTGACCGTGGCCGGGTTCTTCATAACTTTAATGCCCTCATTCCAGATATAGTCCACAATCGGCATAGATTTTACACTCTTCTGAAATGGCTCCTTAAAATCATACAAAAAGCAGTCCATCTGCTTCGTGGGCATGGGCAACTCCAACCTTTTCGCAGCTCTTTCAAGCAGGTTGTGGAAACCGCCGATGTCACCAGGAGGGGAATCCACAGGAACCGGAGAGGGCGAGGATGGGGTAGGAATTCGATAGTCATCCCACTCTGTTATTGCATCCGGTAATTTTCCCTCCTCTCTGTCATCATCATCATCAGAAGAGGACAAATCCTGCGTAGGGATGGAAATTGGTGTCTGTGGCGGTACATGAGATGGTTGGATTCCTGGATGGACCAGAGTAGAAGGCACAGAGGGCGCAACAGAAGGCTGCTGAACTTCCAAGCCACCTGGTGGAAACTGCCTTCTGTAGTCATCCAACATGAGTTGCAGATCAGCTATGAGTGATCCTGGCAAAGAAACCATCTGCTCCTGATAAGGATACTGGTGTGCCTGAGGGTAGTAAGAGTGCGGATCATGCTGGGTGTCTTCCTCTAGATCCTGGCACTTGACGTGTAGTTCTGATGGGCTATGAGCAACCCCGAATGGTCCCTCATCATCTGAGTCCTCTTGCTCCAGTAAATGCGTAGGTACCAAGGCTGAAACCCTACTTGGAGATGTCACCAATGGCGAAAGGAAACCAGACTTCTTATGTGCTTTAACCCTCGTCGACGGTATCGTCGATGGCATCACTGACGGCATCGTCGACGGGAGCGCCGACGGAGACATCGGTGGAGAAATTCTCGTTGACGAGGAAAACGACGATGGCAGAGTCAACGTCGACGGTCTCACTGGCGGTAGCATCGATGAAGTAGAGGCGATGGGGGAGGCAACCATAAACGCCGACCACGAGGACGTCTATGAGGAAGACGCCGCTGTAGGGACTGTAGAAGTTGTAGCAGTCAACGACGAAGCTGTACAGACACCTTTAGACACCGCCGTCGACGGTGTGATCGTCGTAGATTTTTCAGATGGCCTCTTAAAAACATTTCACCACAGGAGGTGGCATTGGAGGCTCAGAAAAGGCACTTTTGCTGCGCTCCAAGGAGACAGATCTTTCTTTAGAGTGTCTTTTATGAGAAACAGAACTCCTGTGAGGAGAACTGGAAGGACTTCCAGCTTTAGAGGACACCCGTTTCGTCTTTTTGTGAGCCTTTTTTTGGAAGATCTTCAGAGTGGGGTTGAGGAGATCTGCCTCTTTTCTGTAGTCTTCTGGAGGAAGTTGTAGATTCCTCACTGTCAGAACCAGACACTGGATTAGATCTGGACTTCAACTTCTGGAGCCAAACTAGTAGCCTACCATCTCTGTCTTTGAGGGTTTTGTTAGAAAAGGTCCTGCAAACTTTGCAGTCTTTGGCTACATGGTCAGGGTAGAGGCAATAAATGCAGTCCTTGTGTGGGTCCTAAAAGTGGAGCCTTTTATTCCCACAGGTCTTACAAGCTCTGAAAAGGCTTTTCTTCTCTTTATCAGACATGGTGGATTCTCCTCAAAATAGAGTTCCCTTAAGTAAAGTAAGAAGAAGACACCTTACTTGCTGTAGGAAATCCTTTTTCTGAGGCAAAGTAGCAAAATGAACTTCTCTGAAGTGTTGACTGAGCAGATGGAGACTCCCTAGCATGACATGCGGTAGAAAATCTGATGGAAGGGAGCTCCTCTCAGGAGGGTTCTAGAGGGAGGTGAAGCCTGATTGAGCAAAAAGGACCAATGCAAGGCCCAGCCAATGTGATAACGATGGGCTACTAAAGTGAAAGCCTTTAGGCCTTTTTTTCATTGCAGTAGCCTGTATGTATAGCTGTTTTGATGTACCGGGGCTCCCATCTCGACGACGGGGAAGGATTCAAGCATGTGAATCTATGAAAGTTCCAATACTGGAGTAACAAGCATTTTCAATGCAACGGGTCTCGCATTTGCTCGAGGTAGAGTTATAAGCGTTGTAAAGAAAAGAAATGCAGCACGATCGCACTATGGAAAATGCAGCGCGATAGCGCTGCGTGGAAAATAAAGTAGTCCGGACCCCAGGCTGAAAACATCGAACCTTGTATGTTTTTAGTAGTTTACAGGTGCTGTGTAGGTGGGATAAACACAGGAAAAGACATGACGTATGCATGCCTTTCACAAATGAAAGCAAGCGGATTTTAAAAGGCAAGCCCACAAACCAATGTAAGTGACTGACGTGACATGGACGTGGTTTGAAGCCCAAATAGATTACAGAATGGACGGAGCACTTTGCGCTCGCCCATAAAAACGTAGTCACAAACGTGGCAACCATACGATTACAATATCAAATGTAGCTCAAAAACACATTGAACATCAGACATATTTTTTATATAAGAGCATGGATGCTTTTCGACAAATGTACTTCTATATAGAACCCTTTTCAGTTTTAATGTACATTACATGACTATCATTTTTTCTGGGGAAAATAAATTTTAGTATTGGCTTTGAACTACCATAACCTACCCGTAGTCATAGTTTAGAATACACAAGGATGACTAAAAAAATCAAAAATATATATAATGGAAAGAGAAAATATAGAGGAGGGAGGAGGAAGGAGACAGAAGGTAGGAGGGGGAGGAGGAAGGAGAGGGAAGGAGGAAGGAGGAAGGGTTTGGCCATGATACCCCAATTCAAAGACTCCACAAAGCCGGCATAGAAGGGACGTCTCTCAACTGGATTACATCCTACCTTAAAAAAAGAATTAATATAATCTATTCTCCCCCCTTCTCGTCCAAATCCTACCTCACAAAAGAAAGGGTCCTCCAAGGATCAATCATCTCACCTTTGCTTTTCAATATCTACATGATATCATTACCAGAACTGATCAATGATTTTAATCTCACATGCTACAACTATGCAGATGACACACAAATACTACTTAAATTAGAATGCCCCAAAAACATTGAAAACTCACTAATCTTCAGTTGCCTCAGAGCCGTTGATCAGTGGATGAGTTAAAGCCATCTCAAGCTAAATGCCTCCAAAACAGAAATACTCATATGTGGTGACTGGAAAAATGATGACCTACTGTGCGCGCCTGGCCTGACGATCTCGGACCACCTCCTCAATTAACCAAGGAAGTTAAAAACCTTGGAATCACCATGGACTCCAAGTTATGAATGCCTAAGTGGACAAATTAGTACGAACAAGATTCATCACCTTGAAGACTCTACAGGACCGCTTTTTATCAGAAACAAAATATCCAAATACATTAAAAAAAGAAACCTCTGCTCAAGATTGGCACCCCACCTTAAAAAAACACCATACAAGAAAAAGACTGTAGGTGGTACATCCTTCTCCATTCAAGCAGCCAAACTATGGAATTCATTACCCTCAACTATAAGAGCCACAGATAACAATCTTGTCTTCAGAAAACTACTCAAGAGTTGGCTCTTTCCTTCATAACCACCATATTCAAACAGCTATGGACTGCATATGCCTATGTTGATACATATTCTTATCTGATTATGTGTATATTCTAGTTATATATAGTTCTTTAGAAAATATGTATGGCTACTATGTAGTAACAAACTACACACATCCTCTTAAACCTGTTCAACTAATGTATATTTACTCATGGTTTAAATATGTATATGTATGTACATATATGTGTGTATTCATGTGTGTATGTATGTGTGTATGTATGTGTGTGTGTGTATATATATATATATATATATATATATATATATATATATGGAAAATGTCACTTACGCAGTGTACATCTGTTCGTGGCATGAGACGCTGCAGATTCACATGCTGTGCATTATCCTGCCATCTAGTGTTGGGCTCGGAGTGTTACAAGTTGTTTTTCTTCGAAGAAGTCTTTTCGAGTCACAAGATCGAGGGACTCCTCCCCTTTCGGCTCCATTGCGCATGGGCGTCGACTCCATCTTAGATTGTTTTCCCCGCAGAGGGTGAGGTAGGAGTTGTGTATATAGTAATAGTGCCCATGCAATGGAGTAAGTATGTATGTACATAATGTGTCTAAAAGTGATATATATATTTACAAATTTACAAATGTACAAGTTTATTGTTATCAACTTATAACGGCTACAGGCTCCCGGGGAAGGCGCATGTGAATCTGCAGCGTCTCATGCCACGAACAGATGTACACTGGGTAAGTGACATTTTCCGTTCGATGGCATGTGTAGCTGCAGATACACATGCTGTGCATAGATTAGTAAGCAGTTATCTCCCCAAAAGCGGTGGTTTAGCCTGTAGGAGTTGAAGTTGTTCGAAATAATGTTCGTAATACTGCCTGTCCTACTGTGGCTTGTTAACACATCCACACAGTAATGTTTTGTGAATGTATGAGGCGTAGACCATGTGGCTGCCTTACAGATTTCTGTCATTGGTATATTTCCTAGAAAGACCATGGTGGCGCCTTTCTTTCTAGTGGAGTGTGCCTTTGGTGTAATAGGCAGTTCTCTCTTTGCTTTAACATAGCAGGTTTGAATACACTTAACTATGCATATGGCAATGCCTTGTTTGGATATTGGATTTCCTGCATGAGGTTTTTGAAAAGCTACAAACAATTGTTTTGTTTTGCGAAATTGTTTGGTTCTATAAATGTAATACATTAGTGCCCTTTTGATGTCAAATGTATGTAATGCTCTTTCAGCTACAGAGTCTGGTTGTGGAAAAAATACTGGTAGTTCCACAGTTTGATTTAAGTGGAACGGTGATATAACTTTTGGTAAAAATTTGGGATTTGTGCGTAGAACCCCTTTATGCTTGTGTATTTGTATAAAGGGTTCCTGTATGGTAAATACTTGCATTTCACTTACTCTTCTAAGAGATGTTATAGCTATTAGGAAGGCTACTTTCCATGTTAAGTACTGCATTTCACAAGAGTGCATGGGTTCAAATGGTGGACCCATGAGTCGTGTTAACACAATATTGAGATTCCATGAAGGCACTGGTTGTGTCCTTGGGGGAATGATTCTTTTTAGACCCTCCATAAATGCTTTTATGACTGGGATTTTAAAGAGTGATGTTGAATGTGTAATTTGCAGGTAGGCAGAAATTGCTGTGAGATGTATCTTGATGGATGAAAAAGCTAGCTTAGATTTTTTTAAGTGTAATAAGTAGCTTACAATGTTTTTTGTTGACACATGTAGTGGTTGAATTTGATTATTAGGACAGTAATAAACAAATCTTTTCCATTTATTTGCGTAGCAATGTCTTGAAGTAGGTTTCCTAGCTTGTTTAATGACCTCCATACATTCTTGTGTAAGGTGTAGATGTCCAAATTCTAAGACTTCAGGAGCCAGATTGCTAGATTGAGCGATGCTGGATTTGGGTGTCTGATCTGTTGTTTGTGTTGAGTTAACAGGTCTGGTCGGTAGTTTGACATGAGGTACTACTGACCGGTCTAGTAGTGTTGTGTACCATGGTTGGCGAGCCCAAGTTGGTGCTACTAGTATTAGTTTGTTTTGACTCAATTTGTTTACTAGATACGGAAGGAGTGGGAGAGGGGGAAATGCGTAAGCAAATATCCCTGACCAACTCATCTATAACGCATTGCCCTTGGATTGAGGGTGTGGGTACCTGGATGCGAAGTCTTGGCATTTTGAATTTGCTTTTGTTGCAAATAGGTCTATTTGCGGTGTTCCCCAGTTTTGGAAGTAGATTTGCAGTATCTGGGGATGAATTTCTCATTCGTGGGTCTGTTG
Source organism: Pleurodeles waltl (assembly GCF_031143425.1). Lineage (NCBI taxonomy): Eukaryota > Metazoa > Chordata > Amphibia > Caudata > Salamandridae > Pleurodeles > Pleurodeles waltl. Next base: position 743,489,466 of record NC_090449.1, on the reverse strand, counting down.
GTTATCTTGACTGAGATTGTCGGCCAACTGGTTTTGAATTCCTGGGATGTACTGTGCTATTAGGCAAATGTGAATCGCCCAATGACAAACCTTTTGTGCTAAGAGACACAGCTGTGATTAGTGTGTCCCTCCCTGTTTGTTTAGGTAATACATTGTTGTCATGTTGTCTGTTTTGACAAGAATGTGTTTGTGGGCTATTATCGGTTGAAATGCTTTCAATGCTAGAAACACTGCTAGTAGTTCTAGTTGATTTATATGAAGTTGTTTTTGTTGAGTGTCCCATTGTCCCTGGATGCTGTGTTGGTTGAGGTGTGCTCCCCACCCTACCAAGGAAGCATCTGTTGTGATCACGTATTGAGGCACTGGGTCCTGGAAAGGCCACCCTTGGTTTAAATTTATAGGATTCCACCATTGAAGCGAGGTGTGTGTTTGGCGGTCTAACAACACTAGATCTTGAAGTTGACCCTGTGCTTGTGTCCATTGTGTCGCTAGGCACTGCTGTAAGGGCCACATGTGTAATCTTGCGTTTGGGACAATGGTTATGCATGAAGACATCATGCCTAGGAGTTTCATCACCAACTTTATTTGATACTGTTGGTTTGGGTGCATGCTTTGTATTACTTTTTGGAATGCTTGTACCCTTTGTGGACTTGGAGTGGCTATCCCTTTTTCTGTGTTGATTGTTGCTCCCAAGTATTGTTGTATTTGACACGGTTGTAAGTGTGATTTTAGGTAGTTTATTGAGAACCCTAGCTTGTGAAGGGTTTCTATGACGTATTTTGTGTGTTGAAGTCACTGTTTCTGAGTGTTGGTTTTTATTAGCCAATCGTCTAGAAACGGGAATAAGTGTATGTGCTGTCTTCTGATATGTGCGGCTACTACTACAAGGCATTTTTGTAAATACCCTTGGTGCTGTTATCCCGAATGGTAACACTTTGAATTGGTAATGTACTCCTTGGATTAGAAACCTTAAGTATTTCCTGTGTGAAGGATGTATGGGTATATGGAAGTAAGCATCCTTGAGGTCTAATGTTGACATGTAGTCTTGTTGTTTGAGCAAGGGAATCACGTCTTGAAGTGTTACCATGTGAAAGTGATCTGATTTGATGTAAAGATTTAGTGTTCTGAGATCTAAGATGGGTCTCAATGTTTTGTCCTTTTTTGGTATTAGAAAATACAGGGAATAAACACCTGTTCCTTTTTGATGGTTGGGTACCAGTTCTATTGCCTCTTTTTGTAACAACGCTTGGACTTCTAGTTGTAATAGATCCAAGTGCTGTTTGGACATGTTGTGTGCTTTTGGAGGCACATTTGGTGGTAATTGTAGGAATTCTATGCAATAACCATGTTGGATAATGGCTAGGACCCACGAGTCCGTAGTTATTACTTCCCAATTTTAGCAATAATCTGTGAGTCTCCCCCCCACTGGTGTTGTGTGTTGGGGATTTGTGACATTGAAGTCACTGTTTAGTTTGTGGGGTTTTTGTGCTTTGGAATTTCCCTCTTGTTTTAGGGAACTGTCCACCTCTATATTGCCCCCGAAAGCCTCCTCTTTGGTACTGGCCCTGGTATGTGGGTCTGGCCTGTGAGGTTGAAGGTTCTGTGCTTTGGGCTCGAAACCCCCCTCTAAAGTGTGGCTTCCTAAAGGTGCCTCTGCTCTGTGGGGAGTAGAGCGCGCCCATGGCTTTGGCCGTGTCCGTGTCTTTCTTTAGCTTCTCTATAGCTGTAGCCACCTCCGGCCCAAACAATTGTTGTCCATTAAAAGGCATATTAAGCACAGCCTGCTGGATCTCTGGCTTAAATCCGGAGGTGCGTAGCCATGCGTGTCTCCGAATAGTGACCGCTGTGTTTACTGTTCTGGCAGCTGTGTCCGCTGTGTCCATAGCCGATCGTATCTGGTTGTTGGAGATACTTTGGCCCTCCTCCACCACTTGTTGTGCACGCTTTTGAAACTCTTTGGGAAGATGTTCAATGAAATGCTGCATTTCGTCCCAATGAGCCCTGTCATATCTTGCCAATAAAGCCTGAGAATTGGCAATGCGCCATTGATTGGCTGCCTGTGCTGCAACCCTTTTCCCTGCTGCATCAAACTTTCAACTTTCGTTGCCGGTGGTGGTGCATCCCCAGAAGTCTTTGAGTTTGCCCTTTTCCGGGCTGCCCCTACTACCACCGAGTCAGGTGTTAGTTGTTGAGTGATGTACACAGGGTCCGTAGGGGGAGGTTTGTACTTCTTCTCCACCCTAGGTGTAATGGCTCTGCCTTTGACGGGGTCTTGAAACACCTGTTTTGCGTGTTTTAACATGCTTGGTAACATCGGCAGACTCTGGTATTGGCTATGTGTTGATGACAGGGTATTGAATAAAAAGTCATCCTCAATAGGTTCTGCATGCAGTGCTACATTGTGAAAAGTATCTGCTCTGGACACCACCTGCATGTAAGCAGTACTGTCTTCTGGTGGTGATGGTCTTGACGGGTAGCAATCAGGACTATTGTCAGATACTGGTACATCGTATAAATCCCATGCATCTGGGTCATCCTGGCTCATCCCTGTGTGCGTTGGTGATTGCATCATTGGGGGTGTTGCAATTGGTGACAGTTGCGGTGAGTGCTGTGGCGATGGCTGTGGTGAAAAACGTGGTGAGTTATTTCTTTAGCCACTTTTGCTTTTGGCTGTTTTTCTGTTTCTTGGAAAGCGAGTTTCCGTTTCATTTTAATAGGGGGAAGAGTTCTTATTTTCCCTGTGTCCTTCTGAATATGGAGCCTTCTTTGTGTATAGTCTGGCTCTCCCATCTCTAATTCTTGTCCAAATGTATGGCCTTGTAGTTGTGATGAAAGGCCTTGTTCTTCGGAATAGGAGCTCTGCTTCGTCTACGAGGCTGGGTGTTTCGGAACCGAAACTTTTTCCGCAGTCTTTTTCAGCTCCGAAGCCACCTTTTTTGGTTTCGGGGTGCCGATGTCTCGGTGCAGAGTTTGGTCGGAGCCCGTATCTCGGTGCCGAGTATACTCTGTGCCGGTATCTCTACCGGAGTCGGACGTCTTCGACACGTGTGTGCCCTTTTTCGGTGCCGATGGTTGGTCACCGTGCTTACGGGTTAAGCCATGGCCTGCCGGCAGTGGCGTCCCCTGGGCTTTGATTATCTGTGTGAGTTTTGGCCAGGGCAGGTTTACTCCCGGTTTGTTGCCTCGCCGGCTGCTCACTTTCGGCCTCGTCAGAGTCCGACTCAGGAATTGAGAAAGTCTCCTCTTCTTCTACGTCGTGGTGTCCTGCCGGCGTTGACGCCATTTGAAGCCTTCAAGCTCTCTGGTCCCGTAGCGTCTTCTTCGACCGAAATGCCCTACAGGCCTCGCAGGTATCCTCCTTGTGTTCGGGGGACAAACACAAATTACAGACCAAATGCTGGTCTGTATAAGGATACTTATTGTGGCATTCGGGGCAGAAGCGGAATGGGGTCCGTTCCATGAGCCTTGAAGACGCACGCGGTCGGGCCGACCAGGCCCCGCCAGGGAAGGGAAGCCCTGAAGGGCTACCGGAGCTCTTCTTTTCTTTGGTGTCGATCTGCTATTACTAACCCGATACCGAATGCAAACAATACCGTCTATTTTTCTGAGATTTAACTAACTTTCCGAACCGAAACACGGAGCGAAGAGGAACACGTCCGAACCCGATGGCGGAAAGAAAACAATCTAAGATGGAGTCGACGCCCATGCGAAATGGAGCCGAAAGGGGAGGAGTCCCTCGATCTCGTGACTCCTAGCTCCTAGATAAGTTGTTATATTAGATACTTATGAATACCTGCTCTCATTTTATATCACACTTTGTCTACCCATCACCATATGTCATGTCTCAAAAAATCTATCCTCCATTCCCACTCGGACTCATCCCAAATCCATTCTACTATTTTCATCTCCTAAATAACTCTGCCTAAGCTCTTCCCTCCTCTTCCACATCTTACTCACCCAAACCTCACTTTACTACCATGATCTCCCAAACAACCCTACTAAATTCTCCCTCATTTATCTCACCTTTAACTCATCCAAAACCCCTCCTGCTACTATGATCTCCCTAACCCTTTCCACAGACCCTTCCCTCCTCCATCCCCCCCTTTACTCACCCAAGCCTAAATCCTATTACCATAAACTCCCAATTAACACTTCTGGATTCTTCCCTCCTCCACCCCTCCATTACCCCAGTCAATCCAATTAACACTCACATATCCGCGGCTCAAATTAACTCATAATAATACTAAAACTGTACTCATATTTCCCTATACTAATCCACTACTAATTCCTTTTGGGTTCCGGAGCAGCGTGCTACTCGCCGAAAAGCACTTTGACGCCTCGTCAGAGGTAGTAAGCGCTATATAAATACTATTACAATACAATACAAAAACCAGCAGGAGCAGCACAAGGTGCCCGATTTTGGCTGCTTGGGGAACACAGCAGAATCTTGCAGAGTTTTTATGTACCTGCGGAATTCCGTGGAGTGAAACTCCATGAGTTCCGCCCACCCTGGTTAAAGATACCAGCAATATATTTCTTTAAAAACATAAGGTATTGTGAAATTGGATACCTCCGTTTTTTCTTTTTTTAAATGCTTGTAACAGCTACAGCTATTTATCCAGTTTGCTAGAACATGCCACTATTTCTTTAAAGGTGTTTATGTGAACAGCAAATCATCAGCGTTCCTTGGAAGGGTAAGAAATGTCTCACACACCACAAACTTAATTCATAATTACATTAATGCCACCTTAGAACCTCTGGTTTGTTAGCCAATTAATGATCAAAGTACAAGGCATCACTTGGCATTGTACTGCACTTTTATTCTGTTGTAGTGAGAGTTATCTTTCCATCTTCATCAACAGGAAATCGTTATTTCTCGTTTCCCAACTTTGTTGCAATTCGAGGCTGGAGATTACACTCCACCACTTTCAAAGCTCCCTGGCCCTCACAGGATAACAAGTGGTCAACGTTAGCGCACCGGGGACAGGCTAGAAACGTCACTTGAAGGCATGGCTGCTTTCAGCAATTTCAAGCCGTACCACTATTGGGAGGTTTTCTGGATTAAATGGTTAATGGTTGAGCAGTGAAAAATAAATTAATACAGATGTGAATCCTGTTACTTCATAAACTAACTAACTATCTCAAGAAATCAAACTTAATGTTGGTGCCATCCATCGACTGCTCTAATTTTACCGCCGTGTTTTTTCACGCTGAGGCACACAGATGACTTACTACTCGAGGTTCGGTTATGTAGGGATGGTACCTCCTCAAAGACTTTATATCCCTGTAACCGGATTGTAAATACTGACATGTTCGAGCAGGCTGTACCATCAAAAGTACATCTGAGGATCACAAAAGAATTTAATATGAACAAGAACACAGCACACTGTGAAAAAACGAATTCATACTGAATAAGTGTTTTGCGTGACTTGATGAAAGAGCGCCATTGTCTTCTGTGTGTTACTGCAGTGGCAGATGGCAGCTGCAGGAAGTCGCCCCCTTTTCACTACCCTCCCATGAGGCAAGTCTTCCACCGAAACATGTTTATCTAATCTAAAGTGAGTGCTCGTAAGAGGAAGCCTTTGTCAAGTGATTCCTATTTGTATGGTACATTTTCCTCTGTTGAGGATCAGAAAAAAGCACTACGCGATGAGCATTCATGAAGCACTAGAAAAGCATGAAGAAGTTCTTGACGAACTATTGGCTGCAACCAAATGGGCCCAAACTACAAACAATTAACAGATAGTGCCACAGTGTACCTGAAAAATACCACTCTTGCCTTATTAGTATTCGATTTTATCTTGTCGACACATAACTACACGTATATCGGAGTCACATAGTCCAGGTCTCTGTGTAGGTCTTGCTAAGAAGAACAATGGCTCTACCTTCTACAGTCATGCGTTAACACTACAAACAATGCCTGCAAGAATGTTGCTCAGGGTTTCTCATTGGTGTATTCCTGTTTTCTTGTAAATGTTTGCGCTCATACCGGCCTCCTCAGTGTGCACATTATATGGCCTCTGCAGAGGCTTTTCCATTATGGCATCTAACGTGAAGAACCCTTTTTGAGCAGAGGGACGCAAGAGGCCAGGCACAACCACCTGCAGAGGGGCTGCCCAGAGAGTAGTTTTGGGAACAGCTTCAAGCCCAAGGGATGTAGCCTGTAACGGATGTAGTGCTGCACCATGCACAACAAGCACTCCCCGGAAGAGCTGCGCATGTGCCTCGCCACAATTCTGCGTGCTTAGGATGCTCATGACGCCAGATAACCAAGGACAGTGCATGTACACTGCTTAGGGTGACCAGATTTTGAAAAACAAAAACAGGGACATTTCACAAAAATAGGAGAAAGGTTTTTACATCAGCCAAGGGGCACAGAATAACTTAAATGACAGCGCTCATCATCATAGAAACACAGAGAACGAGGCACTAAGGGCCAGATGTATCAAAGGATTTTGCATTTGCAAACTGTGCGAATCGGTAAATTCCACCATTTGCGAATGCAAAATCGCCTAGCGATTCCTTGCAACTGCGACAAGTAAATGCAAATCCCATAGTGCGATTCGCAAATACAGATGTGAATTTGCGAATTGCAGTACGGGAATCGCAAATAGTGACGTGAGTTTGCGATTCGCATACTGCGATTTGAAAATCTTGCCCTGAAATTGCAAATCGCATTCTGCGAATTGCAAATTCCGTATCACAATGCAATGCATCAAAAAGTCGCAATTTGCGATTATTCGCAGAATGGTTTTTTGCACATGCAAATTACCACGAAATGAAATCAGGTGGTAAACAGGTGCAACCTATAAAAAGAAGCCCAGAATGACTCAGCCTCTTTTCCACAATGGCTTCACTCTACGTAATAGCGAGAAGAATGATGATGATGATCCTGGCAGGTTTGAGGTCAGAGAGGAAGAGACAGGAGCGCAATATCAGAGTGCGCTTTACCCTTTTTGACCAGACAGAGGAGGAGACATATGTTAAGTATAGGTTAAACTCAACCATGATACTCGACCTGATAGCTGATCTACAACCCCAACTGCAGCGCAACACACACAGGACTAATAGCATACCCACCCACGTGCAGGTATTATGCTACCTGAGCCTATTAGCCTCTGGGCGCTATCAAGAGGTCATAGCAGCAGCTGGAGGTGTCTCACAGAGTGCTCTTTCACACTTCTTCAATGCATTTCTAAATGTCATGCTTAACAAAATTCAACAGCACATAAGATTCCCCAACACCCCACAGGAACGGCTACAAACCAAATTCAATTTCTACCAGATTGCCCAATTCCCACATGCAATAGGCTCTATCGATGGGACACATGTAGCTATCTGTCCACCATCGGCTACAGAGTATGTTTATTAAAACCGAAAGAGTACACATTCTATGAACATAATAGTAATAAGCAATGCCTACAATATTATAACGGATCTCGTGGCCAGATACCCAGGTAGCACACATGAGTCCTACATCTTCAAGCACAGTGGAATATACGCAAGACTACTTGCTGGGGAGTTTGTCGAAGGACACCTACTTGGTAACGTTATAGTTGACAATGTCGCCTTGATGTATATGTGATGTCATGGATAACAATTACTCATTTTACTCTCGTCATTCTAGGAAACAGTACCTATGCAGTGCGGTCCTTTATACGGACGACCGATCTGAATCCTGCCATGCCAGCCGAAAGGAGGTATAATGCTGCTTACATGACGACATGCAGTGTTGCAGAGAGGACCTTCGGCCTGCTGAAGGGCCGTTTCAGATGCCTACACAAGAGTGGTGGTGCCCTACAATACAGCCCCAAAACCACTTGCAAAATCGTGGCTACTTGTGCCATGTTGCACAACATTGCAACAACGAGGGGCATACCAGTGGAACCTACCAAGCCTGACTTAGATGAGGATAACGATTCCTTGCCACCCCTTCGGCCAGCAGACAGAAGCATTGCAGCAGAGGGCAGACAGACGTGCTGAGATCACGCGCAGCTATTTCTGATGTAAGTGATGACAACACCACGTCTAATGTTATGTATTGCTGTAGGTAGCATCTTTATTGCCTTGACTTCATGTAATATGTGTGTGATTAGGACATAGGTATGCATTATACACAAACATGTGCTAGTTAGTGTCACACTATTAGCATCATAGTATCACTGCTTTGCTACATGATATGCAATTCCCCTGTACTTCTCAATATAACTTTCTACGTCCACGCACTCCACTTGAGTCTCGGTGGCACCACTTGATGCAGGTTCCACGACAGTACTGTGTCTGGTACTGTGACGCCTAGGATCCATCACAGGGACTGTGAGACTGATGAGGCTAGAGAGCTCCTCACTATCCCCACCACCCAGTTTGCTGTTTGGAGCACTCTGTGCTGTCTGCATTGTCTCCAAAACATTGGTTATTTGCACCAATCCTTGTGCAACATCCAGACTGCCATCTCCACTTGTATGCCCACAGCACGTTGTGATACCAATGCAGTTGTGGTCGTCAGCGGATTGACAGATCTGCAGAACCCATCCAACCATCCCATCAATTGGTGATGGCGCCTACGGTGGCAGACATGCTCCTGCTGCATCACAGTGCAGAGTTCCCTAATGGCGTTTGTTATCTCCTTTGCGTTTTCTGCTGCTGTTTGCTGTCCCTCATGCAGCTTGCACACGTTTTCATTGAGAGACTCCAATTGCCTGTGCATTGCGCCCATGTTACGATCGATTGACACCAACTGCCTGTGCATTGACCTTATGTGTTTACATTGCAGGTGCTGCACTTTCAGCATGGAAGCCTCAAGGCCGCCAAACAGTGATGGGCCCTCACTTTCCTCCGTGCACTGTCGACCTGCTTCGCAATGCCTCCTGAGGGGAGTGGACTGACGCTAGGGCAGGGACTGCTGTCTGTCAGTGCTTCTAGCCTCTGGGGGTGGTGTGGGTACATCATACAGCATTTCATCAGAGTCCAGGGAGAGGCAGCACTCTTGCCTTGCGTCTAGTTGGTGCTTGTATGAAGGACTCATTGGTGTTTGAGTCGGACTGTGGATGAGTTTCGCTATTTCCACCACATTTCCACCTTCTGCTGCGTCAGGGCCCGGAACAATGTGCAGCATGTCATTTTTGACTAGTACTCAAATAGTTGCATAATAGTATTAAATATACACTGGCATAGTATCAGAGTATTTTGTGTTGTTTCTCTGTTTGGTTTTGCACTATCTTGCTATTTGGTAGTTGCACTTTAGGGGTGTGGACTACCACTCCCATAAGGCATTGTTGTGTTGTATGTAAGATGTGGCATGGACTACTTATCACACTGCATAGTGCCATTGCTATTTTCTAAGGGGCATTTGTACATGCACATATGGGGAGACACATCATTACTGCCCTTACCTTTGCTGGTGCTGGGTGTGCCTGAAGTGTCAATATCAGTGACACCACTGACAGCTTCAGGAAGCAGTGTCGACTCCACCATGTCTTCCATTGGTGTAGATGGTGTCTGGTTGGGTGGTCATCTTCCGGTGCTCCTTGCATCCCTCATCCAGCTTGCTATCCTCTCTTTGGCATGTGAATGCAAGCCGTACCAGCGCTTGCGTATCTCCTCAACGGAGCGCAGCGTAACACCCACTGCGCTTATTTTGGTCTGGATGTCTGACCACAGTTTCCTCTTCTCACTTTCAGGTACCTGTAGTGAGTGTTTTCCAAAAAGTTTGTTGTGGTTCCTTGCCACCTCCTTGGTGAGCATCTCCAATTCCTGCTCAATGAATATGAGTTTGCGCTTCCTGTCTCCTTTCTCCTTCACATTCCCATCAGTAGCCATAATCCTGTTTGGTCCTGGCTAACTCTCAAGACTGCCTCCCTGGTGCTTGGCTGGGTCTCTCTGCCTGCTCCTGTGGGTGGGGCTTCTGCAATCAGCATGTACTGACTCACTTCTTGGTTGTCATGTCATCAGGCTGTTCCAGGTTTTCGCAATTTGCAAACACCGATTCGCTATTTTTTGTGATTCGTTATTTGCAGCTCACACATTACGATTGCTAATTTTAAGAAATCGCTATTACCGACTCGCAATTTTCATACATCTCCTTTTGCTTTTCTTAAATAGCTATTTCTTAAAATTTGCTATTTAAGAAATGCAAACCGGGAGCTTGATACATCTGGCCATCAGTGAACAAATAAAATGCGATTTTTAAACCCAGTACCATACTTGTTATTTGCATTCCTTTGTGACTACAGCTTCCAACCAGTCCTGCTTTCAAACACAAACAAGCATTGGCAATGCAATGGGTCTTGTGCTTGCTCGAGTTAGAGCTATTAGTGTTGTAAATTCCTAACTAGACTTTTCTTGCCGCATAAATTGAAAATGAAAAGTAAAACAGTTGACATAAGCAAGTTGATTTAAAGTGCAATGGCCACCAAGAGTGTGAAGGAGAGACAAAAAAGGAAAAAGAAGTTTGCTTGCAGTCAAAGTTATCGGCAAACATGTAATTATCCATGTAACAAGGGCGATGGCCAAGGCAGTAACAAAACTGCCCAAGGAGGGACAAACAAAGCATTTACCAATGATAACAAACGATTTTGAAAGGCAAGCCTATGAACGAGGGATAGTGATGAGCGTGCGGTGGGTGTGGGTATAAGCCCACAGATAGATTACAACAGGCCAGAACGCTTGCGTGCTCGACCTCAAAAGTGCCCCTCAATGTTTTCAATATTTTCCAGCTGAAAACCAGGACATGAGACAAATATTCTACATCATTCTGCCTGTGACTGCTATCGTTTTTGGTGGAAGATGCAGTTACAGGTTACCCATCTGAAGTGATGATAAATAAATTAAACAAACGGTTACAGAGGGGAGTTATGGAAATAGTGGCTTTATTAGTTCCCAAAAGGTTGTTTCGGTGAAATCCAATAAAAGTAGCTGTTGCTGGGAGAAGCGATGGGGTGCATGCGGGCACCCACTCACCCCGCCATCACCAATCCCCCAACACATCTAGATTAAAGAATACTCATTGCTGCACATGACATAATACACTGGCAAACTCAGCTCTCCAAAAATACTGTCAAGTACAAATGTATCCAGAGCACTATCAAGCTCTACCAGTGCACCTCCACACTGAGCCCTCCAGAGCGCTTCAAATTAACATCCATTTGGAGTCTCAGTGAGCTGCCAATCCACCTCCATAATTAGCCCTCTGCTAATGCACATCCTTCCCGAGTCTCCCAAATTTCTGCCAGAGTACCTCCATAGAGAGTATTCCAAAGCTATGCTAAAGGACACCCATTCCCAGCCATAACGAGCTCTGCCACTGATCCTCCGTACCAATACATCCAGGGCTCTGCTAATGCATATGCATGAGGAGTCTCAAAGTCTGCCAATGCACCCCCATCTTGAGCTACCCAGAGCTCTGCTAATGCACATCTGCCTGAGTCCCACCACATTATGTCAATGCACCTCTAACCTGAGCCCTCTAGAGCTCTACTGTTGCATATCCTCCCTGAGATCCATGGAGCTCTGACAATGTATCTCCCTCTGGAACTGTTTAGCGCGTCATATGTCCAACTTGAGGCCCACTCGACTCTGGCATGCTTCTTCAACCAGAGTATTTGTAGACACACCTTCCAAAATAGATGTACCTTAGAGTCGAAGAGCTCAGTTGATATAATTCAATTTTGTGCCTCGGCAAAGACAACTGACAGCGCACCTCGTCTACCCCAAACCATAGGACAGAGTTTCTAAGGCACCTGCAATTGTGTTAAATACAGATCTCTGCCAACAACCATACTCCATAAGCCCTACAGTGACCTGCAAATCCAAGCCCATAACCAGCCTCATCATATCTTACAATGCACTGCCATCTTGAGTCCTTCGCACTTCCTGTCTGTCCTTCTCCTTCCTCCATCAGCCCCTTCCTTTCTCCATTTGCTGCGTCTGCCACTCATTTCTTCCTTTTCTCTCTCACTGACGTCCACACATCACAGATTCTCCTCTGCCTCTCCTCGTTTCATTCAATGTCATGATTGCCCAACTCAGTCTTCTTTACCAATCTCACCTGGCCTGGTGTGGTTGTTCCAACTCTACTCCCTTCACTGACTAGCAGCTAGCTTACTTTACTCCCTGCTTTACCTACCCCTGCCAATACACAGCCACTGCATTTGATGCCCTGCCTGGTTCATCTCAGCCCGACTTCACTCTCACTCATAAGCTCTCCCTAGTGTTACCCAGACCTCTCATTGTTACTGCCTACCCACTGCCCAATCCACACCTCTCACTGTTCCTTACTGCGTTTATTCCTTACACCCTCTAACTCTTCCAGCATTTAATTTCATTGCCCACGCTATCTCAGGCAGATTCCCTAATCTCCCACCTCCTGTCCCTCTCCGACCTCTCTCCTGATAAAGATAAAAATGTATTTGAAAGAGAAACGATTTAAAGCCCAATTCTTTTAGAGAGGGCGACCAGGGCATTAAATCTTTACCTCTGAGAGCCTACACACCGCTACTCCATTGCCAATCTTTAAATTCGAACTGAAAGCCCTTCTGTTTCAAAGACATTACAGATAATTTATTGTCTCCCTACAATACGCAGCTGGCTTTAGCTCTGCACTGATCCGTCAAGTGAGACTTACCTCTCTACCTGATATTATTGGACACCTTCCTAGCCTACCATCTGTTGACTTTGTGACAGCTTTTTACTTCTGAATGAGCGCTGGCTGGGGTAGCGTATAAAAGGGAACTTCAGGCGCGGGTCCCTTAGAAGAAGAAGTCAATAATGCATTCATCCATCACAGCAATTATCTATTCATTTATAGTCAGACCCTCTCGTTTATCCACCGACCCCTCTCCTGTGCTCATCCATTCATGAATCCTTACTTTAACCCTCCCGTCACATTTATCCATTAATTCGTTCATACAGTCATGCACCTACTCCCAAAATGATTCATCAATAAAACATTTGGTTGCAAAAAAAGGCAGACCTGTTGGAGTTATCAAGGAGTTATATTTATATCACATTACCACTGTAAACATCTACCCTAAGGTAGTACAGATTACATTTTCACCACTAAATCGATGTTTACATTGTTTTTCAGACGTACATGGCTGCTGTGAAACACGTTGTTATGAATTGTTCACTTTTTTAAAGTCACCCCACTGGACAATAAAAGTTCAGAGAAACAAAAAGTAAATACAAAATGATAGTAAAAAAAAGACCCAGAACCTGGAATAAAACATATGCAGTCCTTCCAACACTGCGTACCTGTGTCACTTCCGGTCCCAGTTGATAGCGCTGGCATGGTTCCGCTTTCACAGCCTTGCACAGGAATGCAAGAATGGCGCTCTGCAGCCAGACGGCAGCAGCCCCTTTCAGCTCAGCTACCTGAAGCCAAGCTGTCGACAGTGATTTATGCGGACTCGAAGCTTCCTCCTAGAAAGAACAGACACACAATTCTACAATAAAGAGGGTTGTTGAACTTTAAATTGCAGCAGCTTAAACATGTCAGAAGTCTTTTAAAAACGTCATTTATTTCATGGCTTGCAATGCCTAGAAATCTGCCATTACCAAATAAAAAAAACAATTATCCGTCGGTAAAGGAGTGTGAGCTGATGAGATTTTGATTTAGCTTGGAGTTCTTTGCTGAAGAAGAAATGATTTCGTGTTACATGAATGTAATGAGAAGTGTAGTGCGATTAATAAAACAATACGGCCGTGAAGCCGGTTTTCTCCACCTAGAAATGCTGGCCTTTCCTCCAGTCTGCCACTTCGGGGTTCAGAACACATGGGAGGGACTCTCGCTCACCTTGGAAGGGGTGAGGGGTATGGCGGGAAACGCAGACAGCGAGTAGGCCTCTGCCAGCCGCACATAATCAAGGAGACGGACTCGGCCCCGAATTACAGGCTTCGTTAGAACACTCTGGCTTTCCTACTTTATATTAATCAAGCTAATACATCTCCAAACGTTTGGCTCCTGTATACAGGATTACTCACCCTGCCGCCTGTTCCAGCTTTCAAGCCGAGGTTTGTCAAAGGCTATAATCGTCATTCAGGGGCTGACGGCTGACCATGCGTTCACAGCAACACTCGGACGAAGTAAACATTGTGGTTAGGCCTACTGCCCTGGCGTTTAAAACTCACTTGTCACTATTTTAGTTAGAACCGAATAGGAGGTACTTTTATTGACGGCGTCCTCCCCGCCAATGGCAGGCCCTAACACTATGCCTCCTCCTGTATACAGAAGGGAGGGGAATGCACCATTTTAGGACTATACCACACCTTCTCACATTTGAAGGGGGAGCATTTTGCTCCATCCACCCAGCTACTAAACGTAGGCTCCACAGCAGTTACTCCAAAGAGTTTGAGGCAGGACTTCTATGCCATTTCCCAGTACTGCCAGCGACTTGAGGTCAACCCATGTGCTGCATCAGTACACAACTCATATACTTAAGGCAGTTTCAAAACAGTAGGTCTAAAACAAGCTCAGTTATAACCATTTCATAGTAATCCATCACACTTGCAATCTTTAGCCATTGCTCAGCTGAAAGGGTTTTAAACTACCTTAACGTAGACCTTTCACCAGTGCCGTCATGTATATTACATTACGTGAGCGAGCCACCACAAACCCGCAACTCTACGTGTGCCTTAACATACTGTTCACAATACTCTAGCAAAGTATGACAAAAGTAAGGAAAGGTTCCTTGGACAGTTTTATTCCCTCTTGGGATCAGCTTCGATGGGCAAGTTGTATACTAAGTCTTGCTGGAATCAGGCAAGCACGCAAACGTGGAGGTTCCGTATGTTGACAAAGGGCCTTAAGCAGGCGTTGGAGTAAAAGAGAAGGACGTGGTGTGAAGTGTTAGCAATCAAAGGATTGTGTGAAAAGATTGACTTTAGGGAGTATTCAAGAGTCATTTGGCCCCAACATATTCTCAAATCTAGTTGTAATGGTGTGAGCAAGGCTGACAACGTGCACCTTTATTATGGTAAATGCATGTATAAGATTTTTGCGTGAGAATGACATTTGGACAATGCTTTCTTAGTTTTTGGTGTTTCTGGAGCACAGTCCTAGCTTCAGATGAACACTTTCTTAAAAACACGTATTGTACTAGGAGATTTTTAAATAATATGTGTATATAAGAGTATCATATAACGGTTTCATGGAGACTGGAACATAGAAACACAGAAATGGCAATTAGGCATCATGTACATGGCATAGTATACGATACAGCTTCTCCTTTGACACATTTAGCCTGCACATATATTTAAGAATCTAAGACATAAGGAAGTAATATCATGTTCTCTGAATCATGTTTTGGACTAATACTGAATTTGGAATGAAAACAAGGTAAACAATTTAGCTAATGCACTACACCTTCCCATAGGATGTGCTTGAAAAAGGGAGCAAAGCTGCCTTTCAGATACTTTAACCATAGGCTCACAGATGACATATTAGAAGAAAATAATGTTTATACACAATGCGGCAATGGTGGTGTCTTTATAGAAAATCACTTGTATCCGGAGGATAAAAGAAGAATGATTTGAAGGCCAGGGAGTGTGCTGAAGCTCCTATTTGTTAATGTGACCTGGTGAGTTTAGCATGCCCCAATAGACTTCCCAGCTTATGCACCAAATGTGCCGTGATTCTAATCTTAGGGGACATGGTGTATAGAAGAGGCAACTTTAAGAAAGAAGACTGTACTCTTGAGTCCATACATAAGCCCTAATTGTAGGTGAGCCATAGATTAAATTACGTTCTGCAGTTATGCTGCTTCACCCATCTCATAAAAAAAAAAAAAACATGACCTCTCATGTTTTAATCCTGAAAGAAGGTCCAAGTGAAAGACTACCAGATCCACAATCCTTTGAAATCAAAAGGAAATCTAGTGCCCTTGGCATTGGAAAAAAATACAGTTTAGTTGGAGGTTGTATACTGCATGAAAGGCCATTATCTCTAAGACACCAAATACCACTTGTATGCCTTACACCTCAGACTGACTGACTGACTGGTAAATAGATACTTGACTCAAAATCCGTAGTTGAACATATTTCCTTCTGAACATAGGCCAGAACTGGCCCAGTGGACAATCTATTGGCTATCGAACAGATATTTAGATACCGCCTCAGAAAGGGAGCCACTACAATGGTCAACATTTGGTGGCTACTCGGGGGCTGCTCAAATGATGAAGGAAACTGGCCATTACTGCTCTGGTTAACCTCCCCGACAACCCAGAGAAACATTCAAAGCCTCTCCAAGACAGGAAATAAATATTCATTCTGCAAATCCACAGATCACTACCACAATTCATCCCGTGCTTTGACATCTAATGAAAATCTGAAAGAGAAGTAGTATTTTGATTCTGTCCAAGGATGGGTTTTGAATTCGGCAATAATTTGCCATGCTGGGAGAGGGGATTTAGCATTTTTGAGCTCACAAACTACATTCTTTTTAACTTGATATATATATATATATTTTTACTTCTGCATTTAGCAATGGGTATTTAATCTTGGTTTGGGAGGGGTGGACTACTTTTAAAGTCCTTCCTGTATGATCTTCTGCGCTCAAAGTTTCAGAGTCATATATTCTCAGTAGTCCTACATTTCACCAGAATGCGGTCAAAGAAGTTTCCCTAGTCAAAATGTGCAGCAATCCCCTCCCAAGAAATCAAGCTTATATTTTATACATCTTTCATTTTTGCATGAAAGGCGAGGGTTTAGGATTGTGAGGAAGAGCATTACCATTGGGAGAAGAGAATGTGAACACAGATGGCTTATATCATAGAACCCTCCTTATGAGATCATGTTGATGCCTGATCAGAAAGGCTATTGAATTTCACATAAAGTGCGTGGCGGAACTTTCTGTGACTGCCATGGTAGTAAATACTCAAGTTCTGCCCCTCATATCACTTACGAGTGACAAAGTCAAAATATGGATGGCAGATTATTCTACATCCTTTAGTCCCTTTGTTCTACAGAATCGGACAGCTCCGGATATAATCACCTGTTTTGCTATAGCGCTTCAATGCACATTTCTGCTATAAATAACAGGCATTATCAACAGCCATTTATCTGGTTTTTAGGGCATCAACTAATATAACTGATCAAAAGTGCCCAGCTAGTAGCAGACGCAATGCTGTTGAATATAGACCACAAAGATACTGTCCATTACCCAGGGAAGAATGAGTCAACTTGGAAATGTCAGGAGGCGGAAGGAGGAAGCAAACGTGGTAGCGCCCTGAGTCTCTGGGATAAACACAGACTCTGCACAGATAAACTCGTGAAAAGGGGATAGGGTGGCTTTCTTGCAATGTCTGGGCCAACAGGACTCCCAGTGGACTAATATTTAAAACAGGTGTGTGTGATCTGATAAACCATTGTTCACTAACTCACTGAGTGAAATACAATGCGGTGCAAAACCCATACAACACAAATTAAGAGGGACTGCGATTGTTGTTTAAATGAGTTTGATTTCTAGAACTAATTCCTGCACAGTTAAAGCAAACAAAACAAAGTTATGATCCATGCTTAAAAGAAGTGACTGTCCTGTCTTAAATCCATTTCTATTCAACTATCGAGTTAGTGCAACCACTTTACAAAAATCATTAAAACTAATTAAAAACATATGTACGGCTAGAGACCTAGGAGTCTTTTTTGACAGGGAAAGGACACGTGCTTCCCTCTAGGATGTTCAAGTAGGATAAATAATTTCAACTCAATTCCCCACCTAGACACAGAGACTCATTTGTGAGTAGAAATAACATGCCAATTAAGGAACCACATAGTGTTTGTTTTATCCGCACCTGAATTTCAAATATGATGCTAGCAATATAAAGCAAGCAGTCAGGCGGTAGCAAAAAGTGACTAAATATGAACCACCAAGTGGAGTCCTTTTACTAGAGCAGGAAAAAAAAAGATACCCAAACCAGTATCGAAATAAGCTGTTGTACACAAATATGGTTTTACTACAAGTTTGATAATGTTACATGTGTCCCCGACCTCAATGCATGCTACCAAAGTATTTGATTGTGGTAGGCTCAGATGCAGGCCATTATTTGCATACATTTCTTATAACTATTTCTTGTGCAGGATAGCCAAGTTTATATGTACTAAAGAGTTGTGTATTTTAGGCTGCTTGTGTCCAAATAGTTATCAACGGATTTTCCGGTGTCTGTCTCAAGGTAGCTAGAACACAGATGCTTCTGTATGCTTCCTAATATACTAATAGGAGCACTGTTTTCTGCACTGTGTAATAGCAAGATATGAGTAAATAAGAAGCCCCTGGTTATCCTATAGGGCTTAATGTATGGAAAGGGCATAAAAAAAACGGAATAAGCAACCTAACTGAGTGGTTGCTGATACAGGGTGAACAAATACGCTCTCATGAACCTAAAATGAACACTCAGACTCCTCTTGGCAGTTACAAAGACAGTTTTTACTAACTTTTGTGACATGGAGAAAAACACTGCGGACTGCACATCAGCCTGCATGACCTGCCTCTCTAGTTTTTCTTGACTGCCTGTTCACAGAGAGGGCCTTTTATACGAATCAGGACAATACTTTATTACACATGATTAACAATAGATAACTTGGAAGTTACAGATTAAAATGGAAAACACTCGAAAACATGTGACCCCCAAAAACCCAAATTCCTAGGTTAAGACATTACTTGTTCTTTATTATACATTCAACAAAGGTTTATAACTGAGCATTCTTTGACCTATGAATGTGTACATGCTCTTTTGTAAATCTAATTTGTATGAAGTGTATGCTGCCCGCATTGTGTGTCAAAATTCCTGGGCGCTCTGAATCTTGTTTCTTACCTGCACCCATTGTAAGCAGCGCACCTGTGTGCTTGGTCCAATTCATTTATGTGCCCAGTGTCTAATCAGTCTGCAATCTGTTTGTAGGCATGGAGTGTGTGCTGGGGACTCATGTGCTTATGTTGTAAATACACGCAGGCATGGGTTGGCATTCAGCAGATCACCCTTTTGTGTGCCTTATTCCGCTACATCCTTGCATGAACCTTTCACCTCGCTTGTGTCAGTGTGGGGGTTTGGCCTAAACTATTTTTTTTAAAGTGATCAACGGCGTGGCCTCTACTGGTGCTGGATGTGATGTCTTCACTTTACATATTCACGGTAGTGCACTTAATATTTACTTTTCCTACAACATTGCTCAGGAAGGATGCTGATAATCTGAGTTGAGGCCCGCTTGTATATAGGTATGCGGAAGCTTTACATCACTTGGTAAATATTATTACTAGTAGAGTAGGGTAGGGTTGTGTGATAAACAATATTTTTGCGTACTCCAAATTTCACACATTTCATTTTTGATAGCCGAGATGTTTATTATTATGCTTATTCTTATTCACCTGATTTATATGTGAAAAGTATGCCATATATTAGAATACGTTAAAATCTGGGGTTCATGGTGGGGTTTTGTTACCTCCCCCGCATGAGACTCTTGGGCAGGTCTGACTCCTAACACGCTGCATGCCACCTTCAGCATAACTCAGTGGGAAGGGTGAGAGACACCTGAAAGATTTTCTTTTCTCCGGAAAGGTCTCAGTTCCCATTTGAGCACTAGAAAATATCTGGGTGTCATCCCTGAAATATCTGGGTGTAACAGAGCGGAGCAAGAAAGGTAGCACTTAGGAAGGGTTAGACAGTGATGGATTACTAATCATGCATTTGCTTTGTTTGGTCTTTTTTTTAATTCTACATTCATGAACAATAATGACATGTATGGTTAGAGCAAGTGCACTGAATGGAGGCTTTTATTAGAATAAACACATGAATACCAAACCTATGTTCGGCCTTTGAGTTTTTGGACTTGTAGATCATACAGAAAATCAAGGGACACTCTCGGTTAAATATAAATAGCAAATAAAACTATCACCATTAAACCCCATAAAACCAATACCAACATGCAACAAAAATCCCCAAGAATTTTGTAAAGAGTGATTAAGATACCTTTCAACTAAGTCCATTTAAACTATTTGTAACTGGTTATCTGAAATTTCTCTGACATTAAATGTGGGACCATAACATGCCCCTGCAGCCCCCGAACCTACAAGGGGCACCCAACCCTTCAAGGGGTCTTTTTCTAGCCCACAGCCAATGTATTTCTGTGAGATATGGGTAACTCAAGGCCCTCCACCCCCAATCACATTCTGCAGAGTGGGGCCATCATTTTGCGCTATGGCATTAGGTAAAAGGAGGAGAGCCCCTGCAAAATGCTTTCAGAAATAGAGCAGTAATATAAAAATAGTAAAATGAAGGACACAGCCATCCTGGGAGCCATGACATCATTGACGGACTGCCCAAGGGCGAGAACATCAATAATGTTTTGAAGGAAACATGCAAAACACTAGTGAAACAGTCAAACACTTGAACCACTCAGAGACCCTTAATTGTCCATTAAGTTTCAAGTGTCTCCTCTAGCTAGTAGAAAACTGAGGCCTTCTGCTCTCAGCCAGGGAACCTTTGCCAAAGCAAATCAAGTGGCACTTAGAAAAAAAATCTACAATTGCTTGGGAAAAAAAAAAAAGAAAAAGGCTCATCGCTCGAACGCCAAGAATAAAGACAGCACGTTTCGTTTGGTCGGACCACTTACAGGAAATTAAAATGTGGAGTGATGTTTGGGATTGGATTCCGTCGGTGCGAAACGCGTCATTACCCCCGTCAGAAACTGCTCTATAAATTAATGTGTATCAGAGAAGAGCTAAAGAGACTAAAGAAAGGTTAGCATTAAAGAGTGATATACATAGCTAGCTTAACTTAGTTTGTGCTATACTACAAGCCAGCGAGATAAAGTGAGAGCTTGGTCTGTGGTGCACAATCTAGCCAAGGACACCCTTAAGAAATTAGGACATGGGCTACACTTCATGTTTTTTTCGCTGCAAAAGTTTCATGGAAAAATGTAAAATCTAGAACATCCTCAGGAATGTCCTAAAACTAAAAAGGCGGATGAACAAATCTGTACACAGCACTGATTTAATTCCGTCTCTTTAACACAAGTTCTGCCTCCCAAGTGTAAGCTAAACGTCTCATCTGTTTTTAACTGTGCTCACTGCACGACTGCTAACCAACTGTGTCTGATTTATGATCAATCTGAACAGTGTCTGATGAAATATACATTTTGCAACCTGAGAAAACGCTGGGGTAGACGGACAATTGGCGGCCAACGTTACTAAGTTCCAAAAGTGGATATTTCCTTTGTTAGCCCGAAAGTGGAGGCGGAATGTTAGGCACACAGAACTTCATGGTTGGCCTTTTGAAAACACACAGATAATTTATTGAATTGCAATGAAAGTTTTCATGAAACAGTATCGTCCCATTTCATTACACCTTTCAACGCCACTGCCTGTCTGTACTTGCTTTCCGGACCAACAATTTCATTTTAGACTAAGGAAAACCTTTATTAACGCAGTACGTTATAGGAAATAAACTGTGCATCATCACTGAATTTTCTGCCAAGCCAAAATGTTAGAGAAATACAAGTCATCTAATGGAATTATTTTCAACAAAATATTAGGTTTATTCCTCGGGATAAAAGGCCTTCCATCATTAAAATGTAAAGGCTGGGCTCGTTTTTGCAATTCAGACTATTTTGTTAGACTAAATGTCACTAAAATGTTTAGCACTTTTTGGAGGTGTCCAGCTCCAGCTACATTACTCGGCCGCTGTGCGGGAGCCATTTGCCGTAGCTTAACACAGGAATAGCAGCTGTTCTACAGTGCACCCGGAGAGAAATTAACGCACATTCGTACACCTTAGTCCGATCCGTCGTTCCATAAAAAATATAAACTGAAGCCAAGAACGTAACAGCGTCATCAAGTGCAACCAAGGCATTTACAATGCCCAGCAGGATCCTTACAACCAGCCTTTAAAAAACTGCTTTTTTGAAATTTCATTATAACAGTTGTTCCTTCTTACTTCTATATATCACACCATATCAGATTTTTCTGGCACCCTGCGTGTGGAAACAGTAAAATATTAAGTGCTGGAACACAATGATGAATTTCCAATGGGACCTTAGTAACCTCTCAGACTCCTTAAGTACTTGCGACACCTAGTGGCAACAAATCCTAACATTCACTAAGTCATACAACTACCAAAAATAGCATTAAAAAATATGAACATCTGCTTTAACCACCATGCAAACTTATTTCCTAGTATTGATAATTTGAAATATGCAGCCCCGGAGTTCAAACGCATTGCTTGGTCTGCCTTTAGGTTAACTGTATTTCTATATTTACTGGATAACTGCTACATTAACAGTTCCAAAGCAGACTGCCTACGTTTAAAAATAAAAAAATAATACTGAGGCATAATGCCGGTTCTATCCTTAGGTTGCATGGCTCGCTATTCAGCAAAACTCATGTTAAGTTGATGCATTATTTTAATTATTTTAAATGTGCTGTTGTTATTTAATATTGCCCCTAGCCTTATCGAACGACTGCAGCAAGCAAAACGGAGCTAAACTATTAACCAACTTGATCAAATATGCATACTTAATTAGCAGAAATCTACCTACATGCCCGTTATTCAAACAAAAGAGGCTCTTGCTAGCAACGTAACGTTTACCAACAGGGAAAAATGCTTATCAAACACTCTGCTAATGTGTGATGCATGGATATGTTTGCCATACTCGAATTAACTGGCACTGCAAAGAAATGCTAGCAACCAAGTATTCACGATCGTTAATTCACACAAATATCTTTACCGTGCACTAGTAAACTGACACATTAATACTACCGAAGAACAACAACTAACGTATTTTATCACACAACTCTCTATAGTTTAAACCACACAGACTAAATATAATAATTGTCCAAGTCAGCCCACCAACTGGAAAATAAGCAGCTAACAAGAATAACCGAGGACAACGCTATCTCCTTTCATTAGCAGCAAACTTTGGATAAAACCAGTTGCAACAGGCTAGCAAAATGATTTTTATTAAGTAATTAATGAGAAGGGGAAATACAAGGGTCACTCAGTTCTGCTTCTACTGACAGCAACTCTATAAAGGAGACAGGAGGTAATACTGATCGATTTTTTTTCTTTCTAGAGTTTCAATTGGACAGAACTATAGGGGCCAGTCTTTTCTCGACTGAAATTTTTAGAAGAGGGTAGAAGGTGACTCGAGTACACATCTTTACAGGTACCACACCCCTGCACTCTTCATCGTGTGCCGGTCATGACTCCACCCCTACCTTACACCACGTGACTCTTTGCTGGGGCCAGCCTTGTGTTGCCTGACCTGGCCCACTGGAACCCCTGAAGTGAGGGAGTAGCTGTAGGGGGAGGTCATTAACCCAGTGGTTGTTGCCTTATCAGGCAAGTCATTCTGTGGAGGTGCCCGCTAAGGTGGTTAAGTGTGGGCCCACATCTTTGCGGGCTTAGTACTTCACTAAAGTTATTGTGCCCCCCCCCCCCCCCCCCCTCATCGCTGATACTTTTGGGCAAACTCTCTCAGTCATTACCTGCTTTGGAGAGGGACAGCACGTATCACTGCATGGATTAGGAATACAGCAGCAAAAGCGTTTGAGCTCCAGCTTGGTTGCCACTGAACAAACCAACTTTTAATTATTGCTGCTTTACTGCCCTTCGACTTGGGCTACTGTTGGAGTGAGGCAATCTCGGCTTACTCTAGCCCCTAAATCCCACTGTCCTACCAATGCTCCAGGTGTCGGCTGCAGTTTCTCCAGCTGGGAGCTGTCAAAAGGAGTGCTCGTGGGCAACTGAGCGGAGGCGAGGTTTGAGAATGATGGAAGGAAGTGGATGAAGGCACTGCACCGTGTGAGAAGGTGGCCCTAGTGCCGCTAATGTCTAAATACCAGGGCGGGCCATCTGCTGATGCTGTGAGGTATCCCCTTCATAAGGTTTATTAAACTGGTATCCACCTCCTCTTTTAAGAAGGGGGCTTTCACATTTTATTATATACGGGAGAGGATTACCTGGTTACTTAGTCTGACCTGTTTTATAAAATAACACAACGTATTGAAGATTATATTCAGGTGTTTTCATTAGGCGAATTCAGGTCCGAAAGAGAGGCCAGTAGAAGCTCAGTAACAAACAGGGAATGACACTATATAATAAAAAGCTATTTTTCACCACTTGAGGGTGAAAATCCAAAGGAAAAAAAGACTATTGCACTCCATCTGATTTAGGGGGAGAAAATGTGACAGTCTGATTTGAGAAATCAACTCTGGAAAGACAAATCCTAGGGAAGGGGGAAGATGAAGTATAAGAGGATCTGTGGGACACATCTATAATTGTGAACAGGAATATTACAGAGGGGCTTTGACACTTTCTGATATAAATGATTCTAAATAGCTTTTCTTAGGTACAGCAAATTCAGAGCCAACCAATTTCTCATTGGAGGATACACTTACTTCAGACTAACTGTTGATGAAGTATGCATTAATACGGGAACGTAGAGAAGCACAATTACAAATTATTGATCCCCTATATTTTGCATGATCTCCTCAATTGATTCTGCGCTGTCCTCTTTTCTAAAACTGAATAATAATCAACTAATGGCTCAAGAACATTCTTCGTCAGCTTTTACATTAATATTGAAATCAATAACTAATAACTCCCAGGCACACATTTAAAGTAGTCTTAATGATATTCTACCAACAAGACTGATTCCATTTTGTCTAATAAGCCAGCAACATAGCTCGAATTTTCACCCCCTGGTAGGTCAAGAGTTACAACTCTCACTAACAATTCACTGATAATGGACATTTCGGACAATAGTTTGAATGACTAAGAAGATCTGCCGGAAAGTGACATTATCCAACTTATTGTCAATATGTAGAGCCACACCCCTACCCAGAGTCATTGGCTACAAAAGTGAATAAACCACCCCTTATTGAGATGACTAAGTCTGAATTGGGATATGGAAAATTAGACCCAGAATCTCAGGTTGACACAGGAAAAAATATTAATAAGCAAAATAGGGAAAAAAGTTCTGTCTCTGTGATAGTCACTTCTAGAAAACAAAATATTAACAACCATTTTATCAATGAAGAAAAACACTAATCTTAATCAAAATGCTGATCTAATATTTTCCTTTCAAGGACCAACTTATTGGTCGACGAAGAATTAATTTACTCCTACAAATGTAGATTGTAATGATGCTGTCTTTATATGTTTTTACTTCCTCTTTAAAATTCATGGAGCTTTTTCCAATACCAAATGAGAATTTATATTAAAATCGTCAGGCTATTTTGAATACATTTTTTATTATAAATGATGTTAAGCTTATTTCTACTTAGGATATTGATTTAGTTGCGTTGAACCCGTCTGTAAAACTGGGCAGGAATTTCAGGAAACTACCTTGTATTTTTATTCTCATGTTTCTCTTTATGTTAAGCACAGCTCAGCTTATCCTTTTATAACATTTGTATGATGTTTCTCCAGCTTTTGAAAATGAGTCACATTTAAAGTGCTTACATTCTATCAGGCTTGCAATATAACACTCCATGCCTTGGAATTTAAAATTGGTAGCTGCAAATTACACACATTAGTCAGACAGACCACAGATAAGAGATAAATTTGGTGTTAATTAATGAAAAATTCGATGATGTGAAATCTGGTAACACTTAGCAAAGATGCCCATAATGTTCACTAATAGATTACATTCCTATTCAATACACAGGAACTAAACTAAAAACTATTATTAAATTAAGCCTAATTCCTGGAACTATCATTCTCAACTTCACATTACAATGAGGTCAAAGGATGTTCAGTCTAGGGATACATCTGAACCCCCTTTTGTTTTAAGACATCAAGTTTATCATATATATTTGGAAGGAAAATGTAGGTGATGACATAACACTGTGGCTACATCAATGTTTTGCCTTCCAGGACGAATATTGCAGCTCGCTAACAGATGCATTCTCAGCTAGATCAAAAACTCCTAATCTCATAGACAAGCACATAATTAATACTATGCTACCTGGGGTTAATGAACTCACTACAACACAAAAGAAATTATGTAGCAACAAAAAGGTGGTCAGGTTTTTTTTTTTTTTCTTTTAGTTTATTTTGTATTTATTCACCCATACAACCCATTTAAAAATAACAAAACATATAGCACACTAAATGAAATACACAAGGTCAGCAGTGACATACAAAGTGCCAGATAAAAATAAAAAAAAATAATACGCTGGCTTAAAGCAGCTAAATAATATTCCATCTTTCATTTTAATAACATCAGCGGCATATAAGATCAGCAGGATCCTACTAAACCTCAGTCACATACCTAGTGCCTTTACCAGAGTTAGTTGTCTAGTATAAAACAATACAATTAAGAGACCACCGTTGGGCTTGTGAAACTCTAACCAGCAGGGTTTACTGAATCTTTCAATAATTAAAATCCCAACATAATGTCGAAGACAGTGGCAATGATCCAATAAAATAAGAAAGTGCTAACACTAGCGACAAGGCCAGAATAACTAAAGGATCAGGCCACGTAACTGCTAATAAATAAAAATCACTGCTTGCTACACATAGTGTGATTACCAGTCAGTCAAGCAGCATATCCAAATCTTGGCATTGCTACAACACTTAGTTCTCTGGTGTCTGTCCGTAATATACGTAAAACAGGAGCAAACTGGATAACTCCAAGAAGCTTGCATATTTGTATTAGCCATTTAGTCTGGAGACATGCATAGGAGAGACAGAAAAAATCAAAGTGGGGTAAAAAAAAATGCAAGGTGGGGTAGTGTCATCAACATTAATACAAAAAGGGCACTTACTACTGCTACAGTATTTCCCACCCCACTTAACACAATAACTTAAGAGGAATAACTCCATACCTCCATTTTAAATGCAACTGGAATGGCGTGCCACCTGATATAACAGGAAGCAATTGTTTATATGCTGACACAACCTTTAAATTTTAAACAGATAAGTTAAGCTCCCTGTTTTGAACCCTTTCGATTTGTGCAACCAAAATATTCTTTTAGCTGTTCTTTAGCCAGAGTACGCAAAATTTAAGAGCCTTCTCTGGAGTATTCCAG
This sequence comes from Pleurodeles waltl, assembly GCF_031143425.1. Lineage (NCBI taxonomy): Eukaryota > Metazoa > Chordata > Amphibia > Caudata > Salamandridae > Pleurodeles > Pleurodeles waltl. The sequence continues at coordinate 743,462,444 of NC_090449.1, read as the reverse complement.
GGAGAAGGGAGGCCAATCTCATAAAGCAAAGTTTTGATGTATGCAAACCAGGGGATATTCTCCAAACCCAGGCTTCCCAGTACAGCCATGGTCATAACTCTAAAAGAAACCAATTCAGATGTGGATCACAGCCTATGCCATTACACGATGGGCCTGCACAGTTATCCTAAGGGTAACTGGAAAAACGGCAATATCCAGAAGTTGGGGGAAGACTAGGAGAACTCTGTGGAAGGTTAAGGAGGCTTCTGACAAACCTATTTTCTTCTTTCACAAGAACATTAACCCTCCCATAACCCCAAACTTCAGCATCATACTGTTTTGACTAAAGTTTTTTCATTCTATTACAATCTGCAAGAATTCATGAAAGTGGGCTTGAATTTTGGCATCTGATCGCAAAAAGTCTGGGTAAAGACTGCCTGACAAAAACTATCCCAAGAGATGAAAGCAATCGGCGCACTTATTTTGACAGGTTATATGCTCCAACAGATATATGTCTGTCTGATATGAAGTTAGTGTCTACCACCTCTAGTTTAACTCAATTAGAGTTTACTAGAGAAGAGATAATAAATACAACTCTTGAACGTACCAAGAACCCCATGGTATGCCTGCCAGTGTTGTTAAAGTAAATTATTTCTTGTGGGCAGAGTTCCTTAAACCTTTGTTTGATTATTGCTTGGAAGCTGATCAAATTTAATTTTCAGTCAAGGCAGGGTAGTACCGTGATTCCACTCCATAAAAAAGGCGATCACAAATTACTAAAAACTGTTGCATTTTGGATACATGTTACTGGGCACATTTTTTCAAAATATTTGTTAAATCGGTTAACAGTTGAGGCTATACATCCCAGCTTTTGTCACTTTAACAGACTGTTTTTCGAGACGTTTATTTCAGGGCTCATAACACTGTGTGTTTGACTATGCTGTATGAGAAATGTGTCAGACACCAGAAAATGAAATTTAATGTGGCAGCTGTAGCTTTTAGCAGTGCCTTTGACTCAGTATATGGATGACTAACTTATGACACAAACTAATTAGGTCTAGTAGCTCGACTGAGTAGTTGCAGTCATTGATTAATTTACATTCTGAGAAATGGTTAAAAGCTCTGTTAGGAGCAGAACATTATTCTGATAAAATTAAGGTTAAAACTGGGATAAAACAAGGCTGTATTTTGGCCTTGTTATTTTCCTTATATTTATCAGATTTTTCTGCATTAATAAAATAAATCATCACTTATCTGCCAGAAAGCGTGATGTAAGAAATATCAACTCAGATGTACGCAGATGACCTGGTTTTGTCTCTTACTCCCATAGGGTTACAGAGGCAAATTGATATTGTAGCTTCACTAGTTGGAACCCACAGACCCTTCCACTAATGAAAGGAAAACTAAAATAATGACAACGGGCTCACAGTCTTAAATCTCTTCATACTTATCATTATAAAAGTCTGGAGGGAAAAAGATAATATACTTGCCTGTGAGTGAACATGCCACGCAAACTACTTTGACCATCCCATGATAGAGTTCAGCTATCTAGAACAAAGTCTAAAGGCCTTGGTTTACACAATTTTTAACGCTTCAGGTTGGAGAAATGTGTAGTCACTTTTAAAGGTATATGTAGCAAAAATACAATCTATGGCTCCACATACAATTGACGTAAAGTCATTAACACCTCTTAATAAAGTGTTCCTCATTGAATCCCAGCTTTGGAAACATTACTTTGGCCTTAGTAATTCTAGTTCAATAGAAATATAAGTCTCAATCTAGGATAAATGGGGATAATGTTTGGGCCTGTTGTCAGATTATGTGACTTGTTTTCAGACTGTTTACCAGCCCTGAAAATGTAATGATAAACATCTTAAGGAGATAATTCGTTCATGATATAAATAAGATAAACAGTCTCAGTAAAACCGATTCTCATTGCTTGAGGCTGATGGCCTTTAACTGTGATGAAGTGATGTCTCACAAAAACCTTAACATTCAGAGTACAATTAAAGAAAGTATTCCAAATAACAAGCTCTCAGAGGGACATACAACACTGTTTAAGGATCAAGGCTGGAATGTAATTGTTTTTGTAGAAGGTGCATGGAAATTTATCTTCAAGCACATATCTACCCACCTGTTTGTACGTTTTGAAAGAAATTTAAATTTGGCCAATTCCTTATAGAGAAAACAAATGGATTAAATGAGATCGGATTAGTTTTCATCACGGATTCACTTTTCGGAGCTCAAATACAGGATATGATATGCGTTTAGTTTTTTCTGTCCTCCTCTGTCCTTTATATTTGAAATGTAAATTTATCAGACCTATATTTTTTAAAACCCTGTACACTCTAGCAAAGAAAGGCTTCATCTAATATCCAGTCTGCCGACTGAATATCTGCTAATGTCTGGTGACATTTTTTGGCTAATTTTTAAAATTAAAATAATGTTTAAATATCAATTTTTCTTTTCAATAATTGTAAGATTCAAGTTTAATTCCCTATAGAGTAGCAATTAATTGTAATGAAGAAGGAGGTTTGGTTTTTATGGATACACCCAATTACAGTGTTAAGTTTGTAGCGTTTGTTAATTGTTTTGGGCTGTTCGCATTAATATTCTTTTTAAATAAGTTTTTGTACCATTTTTATCTAGAGTACCGAAAGTTACATTATATTGCACATAATTTATGTACTGTATTGTGTTATTGTAGTGTTTCAGTGGAATCACTACTGAAAAATTAAGGCCCGTAGCCTATACTCATAGCTAAATAATAATAAATAAAAAAACACTAACACTTTGAATAAAGAAATAATTATTGCTCGCTGGCAGCTCGGAGAGGTAAATATGAGCACTGAACCTGGAGAACAAAGCAGGCCCTCCAGGACTGCAACTAATATATGGCCTTTGCATGCCATTCAATTATGCAGCACCTAAAACGTGAGAAATATCAACTGGCTGTTCTCATTCTTTACATTTCGGAAGGACTTTGTCATCTATCACAAGGTGAAATCAATAGCTTTGTATTTTGATTATGGTAGCTCGTTAAATTTTGGTTGCTCTCAATCTTTCATATTATACGGCCTAAGTCTTCTGAGTGACGCTATTCTATCTGGCAAGTCTGACCAGCACGATATAACTCCTTCTGTGTAATACTCCTCTATACACCAGTCAAGGAGTCGGTCATGTTCTGTCCCTGGGTCAAGGTCAGGGTCCGATGAGATAGCATTCCATCAAGGAGTTGCTTGAGGGCACAACTGACAAGTTCCCACTCAAATGGGGGCAGTCTTCTTTTGTCTCCTCCTATGGTAGTTGTGAAGGCTGTGTATGTAATCTGTGTTCAAAGCATTTCCCCATATTGCTTATGCTATCATCAGTTGGTGGGTTGTTAGTAACTATACTTATCTCCAGGGGCATTCTGTGAAGACAGGAACGAGTACTGCAAGGTCACTCAGCCAGCAGTCTATTAACATAGCAACCCCAACCGCAAAAGGTTGATAAATGATTCTGGGTCACCACCAGCCACTCATCTTAGTTTTACAATGCCTCCGAACTATTTGATCCTTTTCGCTGCTATCAGAGGTCTCAACCTCATCCATCTGTGGAGTGAAGCTGAGAAAATACACTTCCAACTTGTACAGTTTTAGTACACACAATGCTGTTATGGTTGTGGACAGATGAGGGACATGGATACCCGAACCATCCTAGTCTGCTATACATACTCCTCATTTGCAGGCCATATGTATCCCTGACTAACGGCAAAGCTGGCCAGTAAACAAGGCTGACTGGATCATTTGTCCATGCCATGCGAGCTTTGAAACTTTGCTTGACAAGTGAAGCCCAAGAACTAGTCAGCAGAAAAGCATTCCGTGTTAGATATCCATGGTTCCAAATTTCAATGCCAAATCCTATTTTATTTATTTATATTTAAAGCAAAAAAAACATGGCCCAAAAGTGCATCTGTGCAGTGAGCTTTAAGGTGCGAATGGATTAACGGATACCAGATGTAAAGGTTTGTAAAAATGTGAGCCTTTCAGTCTTTCCTACACGATTTAAGGATTTGCTGGTAGCCTAAGGGCATACACAGCTGCCAGATACCAGGGCTGACATACCGGATGCTTAAACAGAAGTAGTTTATTTTGGACAGCCTGAGTAGGGAAGTAAAGTCTGATAAAAGAAACCTACCTGTGTTGTACTATACGTGGTTTTCTTAACGACAAGAGCTATGATGCTCATAGTACACTTTGTGCAGGAGGCAGACCGTTTTAAAAATGATGCGTCATTTCACCAGAAGCCAGTGGATAGCATGCCTTGTTCTGGTGACATGCTGGCATTCCCGAGACCCGTGACTTGCCTTAAAATAAATGTTTTATCAGTTGCAGGGTTTTTTTCAAAGTATACTGAGGTAGGCCCAGACAAAGGCTACTGCAAGATTACATTTTGAACAGTAGGAAGTCAACAACGACACCAGCACGAGTGGTTTTGCGAATTAAGGATTTTATTTATTTGATGTAATGTAGGATACCAAGATGCAACGTAGGATACCAAAAGGCAGTACCTATGTTGATCTGGGGTTGAAAAGACAAATCCTGGTCAAAAGTAAAGCCCAAGAACTGTATCTATACTGATTGGCTAGATGGCTGACTGTGTAGATGTCAGTGTGAAATGATGATTCACCGCCACCACAATAGTTCTCACCGCAGCGACAAAGCAATCAAGTCTACAAGGGTGGGGATCAAGATGATCTTGTCTGAAATCTCACATTTCTAAAAAGGAGACCTCTGAGACATGAACCCACGGTGGCTGAAACATGTAACATAGCCTTAAACTTCTCTTGCACAAATAAAAAGACATGGAAGAGGTCCTACCAATCATGGCGCTAACATACAAGACAATGGCACAAATGCAGTTTAGAGAGATCTGTACATTAAGTGCATTTGCAGGAGCTGGGGAATACAGAAAATTGTTACCAAATACTAGTACGAAAATAATAGGTAGCACTCTACCTCTCTCCTAATCTTCTGTGCTTCACCCCTTGTCAGTACCTGTTTAACGTTTCCATTTTACCTAACCTCTCTGAGAAAATTCAAGCAACGAAACACCAGACCATTTCAACCTGAAAGTGATCAACAAAATAAATCCAAACTAGTAAGGTTATCGATCTGCAAAACATTTTGGAAAAAAAATGTCCAACCATCAACTCGAATTCTGTTTGAGAAGTTAATATCATGCGTTGCTCTACCAATAGTTTTCATGACATTTTTTGTGTGAAGCTTAATGCAATGCAAGACGGTTTGGCACCAATTACTTTGAGTTATATACTGTAAATTGACACAATGCTAACATATATATATATATATATATATATTTATATATATATATATATATATTTTGTGTTGGACTACGCAAACGGTGGTGTTATTTGCAACTAAAATAATTAGCAAAACATATGGGCAACACACATCTGTAAATTTGTTCTGTTTCGTTTGGAAAAACCTAGCCATCATGTGTTTTGTCCACCATCGAAGCATGGATATCTGCTGGAGATCCTGTTAGGTCCGCTTACTTTTTAAATCCCACAAAATAAGCTTAAGGTCAAAGATGCACTCCCTGGAGCCATCACACTGGACCTGAGCCACTCCCTTGACATTAAGGGAACCACATTTACACACATCCAACATTGGAATACTTGGTAACAAGCATCCCATGCACTCCATCATTAGCCTCAGAGCTCAAGCTTGAACCACTATTTCTATTCCCAGCTTCCTAACATATGCAGTGCAAGGTTCACCATTGAAAGTGCATAAAGCGTTCATGGCATGATCATTGAAAATTCCACCATGGACTCGCTGAAGCAGGGTTCATTCATTCTTCGACTTCATACATAACTGGTACCCCTTGTGCCTACTGCTACATTAGAAGTGAAAATAAAAGTGTGTAAGGAGGTGTTTGTTATTTGCCATTATTCAAATTTCTTTAAATAAAACACATATCAACGATCAGAGTTTTTAAATTACTCCCTACTGAATGTATCACTTGTCTGACAACCTCCCGGCACCTATGGGGGATTTCTACAGGCCTTGCCAGACTTTGTAGTGGGCATTTCTTGCAAATCCCCCAATTTGACCATACTTGGAGACTTCAATATTCATGAAGACAATATACACTGTTCTTCTGCCAAACGCTCCTTTCGAACCTGGCAACATTAGACTTGACTCCGCACATTACAGGACATATCAATAGTGAAGGCCATACTATCGATTTAGTCTTCAGCAATCTCTCTAATTTTCTTTGCTATACTCCTATGCCTCTGATTTGGACAGACCACCACTTACTTTCATTTACACCACTATGTGGAGTCCCTTCCCCTCACCAACCCCTATAAAGACAACTTCTAACCAATGGTCAAAATTGGATCCTAGATGTTAGCAGGATACCCTCTGCCTCTCATCCTTCAACCATAATGAACCTAGTATTGGCCCCGTAGAAAACTTTAATAACTGGATCTCTACTTCCCTAGATATCCTCCTCCCGGTTAAGTGGACGATTGAAAGGTCTGAGCATAAGGCCAAACCCTGGTTCACACCTCAATTGTTGAAACAAAAAAGAATAGTGTAAGAAGCTAGAGAGAAGGTGGAGAAAAGACTACAGCATTTCCTCCCCAAAAAATTATTGGGCAGCTATTAGAATCTATCATGAGGGAATTAAATCAGCTCAATCTACATTTACAGTGCTAGAATAGAACAATCTGCTAATTCTCAGAAAGAGATTTTCAATATCTTTAAAGAACTCACTCATGTTCCACCTGGCGACCTTCCTATAGAGGGCTCAATTGATCATAGTAATAATCTGGCAGATTTCTTCCAGAAAAAGATCATTGATTCTTCCTTCCCGGTCATTTCCAGCCAGGAAATAGACAGTTGCTTGCATATTAGCTTCCAGACCTCACTGGTTTTGTTTGCAGTTTTTCAGCCTCTGACAGAGGCACTTGTTACCAACTATCTGCATAATGTAAAATCAGACATCCCCTTGACCCCGCCCCTCCTATTCTAGTGCTGGCCTCCCAACATAATATCTACTATTTTGACTAACATTCTTAACCATTTCTTAACTTCGGGATTTATACCTCAATCCCTTAAACATGCTGTGGTCAAACCCCTACTGAAAAAACCTAAGCTTGACCCAACATTGTTGAGCAACTATAGGCCTATTGCTCTTCTCTCAATTCTGTCTAAGATAATGGAAAAACACGTCAATAATCAGTTGACATGTTTCCTAGAAGACCATGAACTTCTGGACCCCTCTCAAATGGGATTCAGGCCCCAGCACAGCACAGAAGCATAAGTTACTTACCTTCGGTAACGCTTTTTCTGGTGGATACATTAACTACCTGTGGATTCCTCACCTAAAGAATTTTCCCCCACGCGCCAGCTTTGACGGAAATTTTCTTCTAGCTCTGCACATCGACGATGACGTCACAATTGCCTGACTCCATGCAATCCCGTATGACGTCATCCAGGCAATAAGAATCACTCGTCGATGTGCAGATGTCAGTTATCACCATTTTTTACGTGCCTTTGAGGCGAACAGGTGAACATTGCCCTCGAAGAGAACATAATCACATCAAGTAAAGTGAAACCGCAACATTTATTACAATACAAATAAAAAGAAACTAACGGCAACAACACCTTCATAAGGAAAGAAATATACCAGTCAAGTTCAACCATGTTTCCTTGAATTATATAAATCAGAGAAAGAAATACATATATACATGCCATCATTATGTACATGATTCAATTATATACAAATATACAATACAACGGTGCTCACCCACGGATTTCGTGGTAAGACCAGCCAGGCAACGGGGAGGTGGGTGGGACCGTGAGGAATCCACAGGTAGTTAATGTATCCACCAGAAAAAGCGTTACCGAAGCTAAGTAACTTATTCTTCTGATGGATTCCTCACCTAAAGAATAGAGTCCCAAAGCAGTACTACCTCCAGAGGTGGGTGCCTGAATGGTCAAACCAAGAAATCCTTCATCACTGAGCGTGCAAAATGGCCATCCCTCCTGAACTCAGAGTCCAAACAATAATGTTTGACAAAAGTATGAAGGGATGCCCAAGTTGCCGCCTTGCAGATGTCAACCACAGGAACACCCCTAGCCAAGGCCGATGAAGCAGCCTTAGCTCTGGTGGAATGAGTTCGAAGCCCCACAGGTGGTTCTTTCTTCGCTAAGGAATAACAAAGCTTGATACGGAGAATGACCCACCTGGACAGCGTTCTCTTGTGGACTGCTCTGGCTTTCCTCTTCCCCACGTATCTAACGAAGAGCTGATCGTCTTGCCTGAACTCCCTCGTCCTGTCGACAAAGAAGCTCAATGCTCTTCATGGATCCAATCGGTGGAGCCTCTCTTCCTCCTTGGATGAATGAGGCGGAGGGTAAAAGGAAGAGAGAGTAATAGACTGCCCCAAGTGAAAGGGTGTAACAACCTTCGGGAGGAAAGCCGCCTTGGTCCTTAACACCACTTTGTCTCTAAAGAAGGAAAGGTATGGAGACTCTACACTAAGAGCCTGAAGCTCACTCACTCTTCTGGCCGATGTTATGGCTACCAGAAATACAGTTTTTAAGACCAGCAAACGCAAAGAACAAGAGTGCATAGGCTCAAATGGCGATCCCATTAGAAATGTCAATACTAAATTAAGATCCCACTGTGGCATAACAAACGGAGTGGGCGGATACCTATTAGTGAGACCCTTAACGAACCTCAAAACAAGTGGTGATTTAAACAAGGAGGGTTGATCTGGGAGGCACCGAAAAGCCAACAGCGCTGATAAATAGCCCTTAACTGTGGCAACTGCACAACCCTTCTGTGCCAAGGAAAGAGCAAATAATAATTTGTCAGACAAGTGAGCCTTTAAGGGATTAATTTGGTTCTCTCCACACCAAGCTAAAAATCTGGCCCACCTGCTTGCATAGATCGATTTGGTGGAGTGTCGCCTGGCTGATAAAATAACATCCACCACTTCTGGCGGGAGAGAAAAAGCACTCAGATTGCCCCGTTCAATCTCCAGGCATGAAGGTGCAGACTCTGGAGGTGGGGGTGTAGAATCTGCCCCTGCGACTGGAGGTCTACCCTGTAAGGGAGACGGAGCGGAGGGCACAGAGAGAGTTGGAGAAGGTCCGAATACCACACCCTTCTCGGCCAATCCAGGGCTATCAAGATGACCTGGGCCCCGTCTTGGCGGATCTTCCTCAGAACTCGAGGAATTAGGGGCATGGGAGGAAACGCGTAAAGCAACTGACCCTTCCAGGACATCTGAAACGCGTCCCCCAAAGCTCCTTGCACCAGATACTGGAGGCTGCAAAACAACAGGCACTGCCCGTTCTCCTGAGTAGCAAACAGATCTATCTGCGGACACCCCCACATCTGGAAGATGTAAAGAACCAGATCCTGAAATAGACGCCACTCGTGGTCGACCGAGATGTCTCAACTGAGAACATCCGCACGTACATTCACAACACCGGCCAAATGATTTGCTACCAAGCAAATCTTGCGGTCCTGAAGCCAGGACCGGAGTCGAAGAGCTTCTCTGCAGAGAAGATACGACCCCACTCCTCCCTGCTTGTTTATATACCACATTGCAGTAGTGTTGTCCGTCGGGACCTGGACTGACTGACCGCGAAGGGAAGGGAGAAAGGCCTTGAGTGCCAGACGTACCGCCCGCAATTCCAACACATTGATGTGAAACCTCTGTTCCACTGGAGACCAAAGGCCTTTGACCTCCAGGTCCCCCAGATGAGCGCCCCACCCTAGAGTGGAAGCATTGGTTACAACTGTGGCCACTGGCGGAGGCAGCGAGAACGGCCTTCCTTGCGACAGGTTGCCGACCGCAGCCCACCACTGAAGATCCACAGCAGTGTCTCTGGAGATCCTGATTGAATCCTCAAGATCTCCTTTGTGCTGAAACCACTGCCTGCGGATGCACCACTGAAGAGCCCTCATGTGCCAGCGTGCATGAGTGACTAGCAGTATGCAAGAAGCAAACAGACCGAGCAGACGTAAGACCTTGGGGACTGGAACTACCACTCCATTTTGAAACATTGGAATCAACGCCTGAATGTCCTGAACCCGCTGGGGCGGAGGAAAGGCCTGATTCAATGTAGAGTCCAATACTGACCCTATGAACAGGAGGCGTTGAGAGGGCTCCAGGTGAGATTTGGGCACATTGATTGAAAAACCCAGGTCGAACAACAACTGAGTTATCGACTGCAGGTGACGCCGCACGAGCTCTGGAGTTTTGGCTTTGATCAACCAATCGTCCAGATAGGGAAACACCGCTATCCCTCTTCTTCTGAGCTCTGCCGCAACCACCACCATCACCTTTGTGAAGACTCGAGGTGCTGAAGTAAGACCAAACGGGAGGACCGCAAACTGATAATGCTGCGACCCCACTACAAACCGGAGATACTTCCTGTGCGATTTGAGGATCGGAATGTGGAAGTACGCATCCTGCAAATCGACAGACACCATCCAATCTCCTTCGTTCAACGGCAAAAGTACCTGTGATAGGGTTAGCATCTTGAACTTTTCCTGTTTGAGGAACCAATTCAAAATCCTCAGGTGCAGGATTGGCCTCAACCGACGATCCTTTTTGGGGATCAGGAAGTATCTTGAATAACAGCCCTGACCCCTCTCCAGCTCCGGAACCAACTCCACTGCGCCCTTTGACAAAAGGGATAACACCTCCTGTTGAAGCAACAGAAGATGGTCGTCCGAACAGAAGGATGGGCGGGGAGGGAAGGGAGGAGGGAATTCCCGAAGCGGAAGAGCATACCCCTTCTTTACGATGTCGATGACCCAGGAGTCTGATGAAGCTCCCACATGGGAAGAAATCGGGCAAGTCTCCCCCCTACTGGAGACAAGTGAGCAGGGAGTGGTGGAGGACTAAGGCTGCTTTCCCTGCTGCACCCCTCCTGAGGAAGAGGAAGAGGTAGAGTGCTGCTGGGTGGCCCCTCTAGTTCGTACTCTACCCCTGCCTCTGAAGGATCTGTAAGGTAGGGATCCTGCAGATTGCTGTGCCGCCTGGATCCTGCCACGAAAGGCGGAGCCACGACCAAAACCTCTAAATTTTCTAAAAGATCTAAAGGTAGAGGAAGTGGCTGCTTAGAGTCCCAACGACCTCGCTGTGGCTCTGCTCTCTTTAAAGCGTTCAAGGGCAGAATCTGCTTTTGTCCCAAAGAGTTTTTCTCAGTCAAAAGGCAGGTCCAGGAGAGTAGCCTGCACATCCGGGGAGAAACCTGATGAATGCAGCCAAGCCTGTCTCCTCGTCACTATGGATGTACCCATTACTCTTGCCACGGAGTCCGAGGTGTCCAACCCAGATTGAATCACCTGGGTCGCCGCCGCCTGAGCGTCCGTTAATAGATGAAACACCTCCTGTTGCAATTCAGGATGACCCTTAGCCTCCTCCATAAGGGCATGAATATAACGCCCCAAAATGCAAGTCGCCTTGGTCGACTTCAAGGCCATGCTGCATGAAGAAAAGGCCTTCTTTGCTGCCTGGTACATTTTCTTAGATTCCCTGTCCGCAGGGGTCCCGGGAACGAACCAGGAGCTGATCGAGAGGAGCACGATGCCTGAACAACCAAACTCTCCGGAGTTGGATGTTTGGAGAGAAAGACCGGGTCACCTGGAGCCACACAATAGCGTCTCGCTACCGCCCTGTTGATGGCTGTTGAAGTCACTGGCTTCCTCCAGATATCTTTTATGGGGTCCAAAAGAGCCTCATTGAAGGGCAAGAGAGGCTCCGCCACTACCGACGACGGATGCAGCACTTCAGTGAGAAGGTTTCTTTTCACCTCTGCAGCAGGAAGAGTAAGGTCCAAAAAGTCTGCAGCCTTCCTTACTACCGCATGAAATGATGCAGCTTCCTCAGTATACTCCCCTGGGGAAGCCAAATCCAGTTCAGGGGAAGTGTCAATGCCACTTGCTGTGTCCAAGCCTTGGAAATCACCCGAAGGCTCCAAAATCTCGCCTTCCTCCAAATGTTGTCTGATGTATTCCTCTTCCTCCAGGAGCCGTAAAGCCAATCTCCTGGATCGGAGCCTGGATTCAAGTACCGTCGTCGATAAAGCGTCGGCCGACGCCGAAGATCTTAGCTGGCGCCACTCTTCGGATCCATCCGACACCGGACCCTCTGGCGCCACAGGCAATTTTACTGTAGACTGGATCCGTGGAGCGACCCCAGAAGGAAGAAGGGGCATAAAGGGTATCTGCTTGTAAGGAGCCGGAGCACCCAAGTCAAAAGCCAAAGGGCCTGACGGACCTGCATGCCCTCCACCATGTGCCATGGTGGAAAAGATATTGAACATTGCATTTAAAAATGCAGCAGGATCCGTACCCGTCGGCAGGAAAGCCGGATAAGCCTGTGGAACCGGTGCCGGCATAGAGGCCGAGGATGGACCAGGCATCTCCTGCTCCGGAGAAGCTGCCGGCTCCTGATGAGGCTCGACTTCAAATACCGACAATGGTGAAGACAGAGAAGCCGGAGTCGGAGCTGTGATGGTTGGGCTAACCTCCCATGTCGGACGGCACCGAGCTGACGGAGATCTGGACCTGGATCGGCCCCTGCTCGATCGGCGCCGAGACTCGTGACGGCGCCTAGAGTCCCCGTGGCGTCGATGAGACTTCGAAGATTTTGAAGAAGACTCCCTACAATGACATTTTTCCTTCCTTTTCTTGGAACTGGCCAGGAATAACTTCACCTCCCTCTCAAGTGCCTTAGGATTCATGTGTTGACACGATCCGCATGACTCGACCTCATCGTCGGAACTAAGGCACCATAAACACTTTTCATGGGGGGGTCCGTGACCGGCATCCAACCCCCACACTGGTTACAAGGTTTAAAGCCAGATTTTCTCGGCTGGGACATTTTAACACCAAAGTGCAACTGTAGCTCCCTGTTAGCCTCGAAGAAAAACCGTTACTCGAAGGCACGGAAAAAAGGGAACTGACGTCTGCACGTCGACGAGGGCTTCTTATTGCCTGGATGACGTCATACGCCGTCGCGTGGAGTCGGGCAATTGTGACGTCATCGTCGATGTGAAGAGCTAGAAGAAAATTTCAGTCGAAGCTGGCGCATGGGGGGACAATTCTTTAGGTGAGGAATCCACAGGTAGGTGTATCCATCAGAATCAGCTTTACTAGCAGTCATGGAAAGCGCCCGCCAACTGCTATATCGTGGTGGACATGCAGCTATCATCCTGTTAGACGTCAGTGCCGCATTTGACACTTTAGACCACAATACCCTCCTTCAAAGACTTTCTGCTATAGGAATGTAAGGCACAGTATTGAGCTGGTTTTCCTCATTCCTGAAGGGTAGAACCATTCAAGTCCTTGACCGCTTGTTTCTGTCTAAAACATTCTCCCTTACATGCGGTGTACCTCTGGGCTCCTTGCTGAGCCCCACACTTTTTAATATTTATCTCTTCTTTAGCCATTGTCGTGGAACCCCATGGCCTTTCTTTGGTCTCATATGCTGATGACACACAGTTAGTAGTGTCACTTTCTAATGCCGAGGGTACCTCTCATACGAACCTTTCATCCTGTTTGGCAGATGTAGCCAAATGGATGACTGAGTCCAAACTTAAACTCAATGACAAAAAGTCAGAGGTAATGATTGTGGGCAACTGTGCCCCCTCTAACATTCCTATACTACTTCCAGAGGATTTTAATAATCTTCCACCCCCCAAGGACCATATAAAGAGCCTTGGCTTTTTGCTAGACCGTCGCCTTACGATGGATTAGCAATCAAAAAAGATCGCCTCATCCTGCTTTTGCCCCTTAAGAATCTTTAGGAAAATTCTCAATCTCCTGCCTCCTCTTGCCAGGAGACTTCTTATCCAGGCCCTGTTATTGTCACGACTGGATTATGTTAATTCCCTCTTTCTCAGATCCCCTAGCTACGTGATAAGTAGACTGCAGGTAGTGCAAAATGCGCCCGCGAGATTACTCATGAAAACACCTAGACATATAATCGGCTAAACCTGCTTTAGTCTCCCTCCACTGGCTACCCATAAGACACCGGATTAACTTTAAGGCCCTATGCATGACACACAAAGCCCTTCATAATAAGGGTCCTACATTTCTTAGGGAAAACACTTAATTTTATGTCCTGTAAGGACTTTGAGATCCTCTGTTGCCCTACTAGCTCACACTTCTCAATTCAAGAGAACCTCATGGGGAGGTAACGCTTCCTTAGTTAAAGCTGCTCACTTTTGGAACTCCCTCCGTCTAGAACTTCGACAAGAACATCTAGAACTACCTTTTCATAAAAAATGGAAGACTATTATTCTCATCATAGTTCTTCCTGGGTTTCTTGCCCTGAGCTGTCATTTACCTTTTAGCGCTGGGAGGCCTTTTGGTAGCCATGCGCTTTACAAATTTCCTAAACTAAAGTAAACTATCAAACGGGACACAACTAACCACCGCCATGTGAATATATGTTTAATGTGCTATATAACATGTATCCACAAATATGGCTTATTTCATCCCTATTGGTAATAAACATTATATTCACCTATCATGTGCATGCATTTTAGGTGGAGCCCTCAATTTTCCTCAAGAGAATTATTTCTTTTACCTTATTATGTGTTCCTAAATAGGAGAAAAGTGTTGGAAATTTAAATAAAAAACGAATTGCACTAGATGTTAATTTGGGGCTGAAGACAAGCGAAGAACACACTCTGCGTGAGCTAATACAAACAACTTCTTTAAGTAAATCCAGCACTGCCAAGTTTCACGCAACTCACGTTAGAATAACGTATTTCTGGTCATTTGCCCGCATCACTGCAATGCTTGAGATTGTCACGCAAAGTCCTGAAGTGCGGTAAAACCTTCTTGTGCCAGTTTCTCACTTTGCTAGGTAAGCTCCGAGTAGTGTTTATCAGAGGTCACAAGGTGGCTCTGGTGTACAACGGAAGGGATAGGATTCTTGATATATTACAATATTTATATGGTCCCCTCGTCTTCATCGCTTGATTTTGTCACTCATAGTCATTGAAATGTCACTCAATTAAACTGACATTTTGAAAATGTCACATATCAATATGAAACCTTGGCAGCTATGTAAAAGATAACTGAAACCAGTGGCATTTATTTCATTAACGTCCATTAGCTTACATAGGTCCTAATAAACCATTTACTTGTATAACACCTTCAACAAGTTCTTTGTAGTCAAGATAATTTTGAAATTCTATGATTTATAGGCCGATACCTGCGATGGCGTATCAAAAAACAAAGTGCTCTTGATTTTAATGTCAGGACTGCCAGACGAGGGTATACATGACATCAGGCTACAGGAGGTACATATCTGTGGATGAAATTAGCTCGCGATACAGACACAATCCCAGCAGAGGCCATAGCCACTGATCTGTAACTGATGTGAGGTTATGAGTGCAGTAACAAATGCTACACACATCACTTACTTTGTTGTGTTTTTCTTTTTAAAATTGTTTCTATGTATCCATATAATAAAAGAACAATATTGGCGTGCACATTTTTTTTTTCTCTCATATATATATATATATATATATATATATATATATATATATATATATATATATAAATAACATGACCTCCATGTTCCCCAGTCGTTCTCAAATATCCTAGGGCAGTCCTTTCCCTCGTACCCCACTCACCACCTCCATTTATGGTATTTTCTTTTTTTTTTTTTTTTTTTTAACTATTAAGGAAAGCCTTTGGAAGAGTAGTTCTTGGGAAGACTGACCCAACAGAAAGATTCAATATTATCATAACGTTTGAACCCTATTTTTGCAATGCATAGCAGCATAATATGCGACACATTCAGTTAGTCCTGGCTCCTTTACCACAGGATTCACTATGACACTTTCACAGGTCCTTGCTCCTAACAAGACTTAGTAGACAGCAAATAACACGTGCAAACTGCTGCAAAGGACTGGCTGAAAGCGTCACGCTTGACATGCGTCAACACTGCAGCTATGGAAATTTAAAATGAAGGCAAGTCGCACGAGACTTGCAGGCTTGTGGAGCAGCTGCCAATTGCCATCATCTGAATCTACGTTTCCAGTGAAACTAAGAACATATAAATCTACTGAAGAAATACAGTAAACAATAAGGGCGTGTTTTCTCGAAGGCTGTAAAACATTTGTAAAAATAATGATAGAAAGTAATGAAGCAAAAATGTATTTTCCGGTTTCTGGTACACTTTTTTTTGTTTGAGAAAACAGAGCACTGTGGGCTGATTATACGATTCCATCATGACGACTGAATAGCCATTAACACAACTGGCCGTACAGATATTATGCAGTGTGTGATTTAATTAGATATCTGGTGGAAAATGCGTCGTAAGGTTAATTTAAGTGACACCACCAACCGTAGAGACATGGCAATTAGAGTTCTCAAAGGGCGAGTGTTTGTACCCACCGATAGAAATTACCATTTCAGAGTCCGATCAGAACTCCAAGCTCATTCGAAAAATCAAACTGAAATTTTATTTTTGGGAAAACTCACTGAAGGTTGTGAATCAAAATGAGGCTGGCTTTAATTTGACTTCATTCCTTCTGAAAACGAGACACTTGAGAAAGTCCTTAAAGACCTTAAGACTATGTGAGTACAGAAAGTGACGTGCTTTAAGAACATATCAGTGTGCAGTGAAGATCCCTAAAACATTTTTTTTTTAAAGCCCCCTCACCTGATAAAGGAAGCTGAAAAAGTAGGTTTGTTTGTTTTGCTAAATTAAGGATTGAATGTCCAACCTCCCTCGTAATTTAAAACACTACAGGAAATTAAAGATTCAATAAATGAGATTAAATATGAAATAAATCTCATGACTGTGGCAGTACTTGCTGGATGGTTATCTAAAGCTGAAAATGATTTGATTACACTGATAGCATTCCTTATTTTTACATCATGCTGAAGATTCGAAGAACATTTACCTTTGATAACGCTCTTTCTGGTAGAGACTAACTGCAGATTCCTCATCACCTGAATATTTCCCAGGTGTCAGACTGGTTCTAAAACTTTTCTAACAGTATCTCTGTGCATCAGCAGGTAGTGCCATTTGGCTTCACAGAGATGCCTTTCCACTTTAGAAAGTGCATTTGTAGCCTATATAGGTTCGTGTAGCCTATATAGGTTCCACTCTTGTTCGGTGACTGACATCAGTTGTTTTCGAAGCTGTCTGCACCCCAAGATATAGACCTGCCAAAAGCAAATTGGTTGTAATCAGTGTGTAGAGTCCTAGACTTGAGATCTAATGAACAGAGTCCAATGCAAAGAATGAAGAGGATTAAGAGGGTAGGAGAGGAATTGACAGTTAAAGGAGTCTCTATAAGAAAAAGTATAACCAAAGGTAATTAGCTTGCTCTTCCGATATTAACTGCTAGCTGTAGTTTCTCACTTTTTGAGTGCATACGAAAGCAGGACCTATTTGGAGGTGGGTCCAGACAGTAGTGCTTAATTAACAGACGGAGACACCAATGCACCTGCTGGATAGATTTCCAGGATAGGAACTCTGTGTATCAATGCAGTGGTAGCAGCTCTGGCCCTGGTGGAATGTGCCCTCCGTCCTTCCGGAGACCACTTCTGGAGCTGTGTGTAGCAGATCCTATTGCAGAGCACAATCTAGTGGGAGATGGTCCACTCCTACATAACTGCATTTTTTTTTAACCCCACAAACAGCTGACTGTCCACTGGGTGTTCTCTGGAACAATCTATGTAAAAAACTCCTTACTTTTTTGGGGTCCAAGCAAAGGAGCCTCTCCTCCTCAAATAACCTTTCCAGGAGAGGGTCCATCTGCTGCATGCTGGACCACGTCACAAATTTGTAGAGGGACTCCTGCCTGCCAAGGTAACATCAGCCCCCTCTGGAGGACAGTCTAAGTTTCTCAGCTGTAGCTGTTCAATCTCAAAGCATAAAGGTGGATATTGCAGAGGCCTGGAAGAAAAACCTTGACCTGTTACTGAGACAGGAGATCATCCAGGAGGGGCAGCCTGATAGCAGGACAGACACTCATGCCCTGGAGGTCTGGATACCATTCATCCAGTGCCCAATTCATGACCACTAGGCTGACATAAACCAACTCGGTCCTAATCTTCAGAACACTGGCAGAAGAGGTTTTGGTGGAAAGGCATACAGAAGTATCAAGTTTGCACTACATGGAATGAGTCTCCGAGCCAAAGACGTCTTGGAAACTCCAAATCGCAGAACTGCTGAGATTGCTCGTTCTTGTCTGCGGGGAATAGATCGACCCACAGTTTATCGCATTCATGAAAGTGACCTTGCGCCACCTCTGCGTGCAACTGCCATTTGTGGTCCGCTTAACACTGAAGGCTGAGTTTGTCCACCCTGTCATTTAAGGAGCCTGCCACGTAGTTCACGACCAGGAAAATGCCTTGATGCTTCAGCCGGCAAAGGGCATCCTGGCACAAGGACAGAGACACCAGACCGCCCGTTTGTTGTAATACCACGCAACAGTAGTGATGTTTGTAAGCACCCGTATCAGCGTCCCCTTGATGCATGGAAGGAAGGCTTTCCATACAAAGCGGGTGGCTCTCAGCTCTAAAAGATTGATGTGGAGCTGGGACTCCAACAGAGACCAGAGGTCTCTGATCTCCACCTCTCCCAGGTGGCTGCTCCAACCCAGGAGTGACTCATTGGTCACCACTATGAGGTCTGGATGGGGTAGGGAGAATGGTCTGCAGCTGACCCAATTGCCAACACTGCAGGTCTTTTGTAGTCTCCCCCACATTCTGAAGGTGGTCAGAGAGGTCCCATTGATGTTGGGCCCAATGAGACTTTAGATCATACTGTGGAGCCCGCATATGCTACCCAATGTGCCTAACCAACAGAATGCAGTCCCAATAGCTGTAGAGTCGACCTTACTGAAATCCAGTACAGAGGTTGAAAGATTGTATCAAAACCTGAAAGTCCTGTCCTCTCATTCCCAGGGTAAAGGCACAAAGCCCAACTGTGTCCAGAATGGCTCAGATGAGGGGGAACATGTTAGAAGGAGACAGGTGTGACTTTGGCATGTTGACAGTGAACACCAAACATGATTGGAGGTTTGCCAGTGTGAAGGAGGCTGACTACTGCCTGATGTGAGCCCACCTTCAGCAGCTAGTCGTCGAGGTAAGGGAAGACTGGAACCCTAAACCCCCAAAGGTGTGCTGCTACCAACGTTATCGCTTTTATGAACACACAAGAGGTGCTGCTGACACCAAAGGAGAATACCACAACCTGAAAATGTTCCTGCCCCCCCCCCCCATCAACCAGAGACCGCACTAATGAGCATTAAGGACAGGAATATGTAAATAGACATCCTACTAATCCAGTACCAGCATCCAGTATTTGGGGTCAAGAGCAGACAAGACCTGGGCAGTTTGAGCATTCTGAATTTGTCCTTCCAGAGGAAGGAATGGAGAGGACACACGTCTTAAATAGGAAAAATACCTCATTTCGTCTTTGGCACCAGAAAGTAATAGAAATAACAACCATGGTCCACTTCTGGCACAGACACCCTCTCGAATGGCCCCTTTGGCCTAAAATTTTACACTTTGCTGTAAGGCGGACATATAGTCCTCCGTCAGTCCGTTCGGAGTCAGTGGAAGGTGCAACACAGTGGCTATGAAGGGTAAGGTATAATCCTTCTCAACAAGCTGCTGAGCACACCAGTCCATAGTACTAGTGTCAATCTTTGGACTTTGCCTCCAACCAGGTGGCTGTGCTCACCTAAGAGTACGCTACAGGGGTTTGGCAGGTGGGGTCACTGAGGACAGAAGACTGACGGTCTCGATAACCCTGACCATAGATGGCAAGCCACCTTGCCAAGGCTGAAATAGCTGCTGGTATGGAGTGCCACTAGGGCAGATAAGACCAGGACGTGTAATGTGGTCCTTCTCTCTTTGAACTACTTCAGAGTGGAATCTCCCTTGCATGCTATAAGGGATGACTGGACATCACCTTAAACAACCTGTTGACCGCAGCCTAAAACTGGTGCCAATTACTCGCCCAAATGAATCAGTGGTGCCCAGGCCACAACAAATTGTGAATCTGGCTGTGTCACAATTGTTCTGTATACGTTAGATCAGAACAGGTCAAAGGACATCTGGGACACCCGGGAGGATTTGAGCCACCGAATCCCAAAGAGTGTGGGAACAGCGGCCAGGCAGGCAACTGGTATTTATGGATCTTTATTGCCACATACTCTCCCATTTCAAATTACCTGATAAAATCATTGGTAAACATTGGAATATTTTAAAGAGCAGCAAAATGCATTTGAAACAACTGATTGGTATAAAAGGGGTAAAAGGATACCTGATCATTTGATTCACACAAGCCCAAACAAGTGAATAAACCCAGTACTCAAATTACTTTATGGTCATTGCCTAGGGCATGGGGATAGTATCTCTGCCAAATGTGGTGTGTCTAGGCTTTCTCAACTAACACAGAACTAGACCTAGGACTTGGATATCCATGTAAACCTCAGTTGACCACTTCATCACTTACCCTTGTACCCGGCAGTAGATTGGGTTGACATTATGAAAAGTCAAAACCCGAATTATTTAACACAGAAGCAAAATGAGAGTGGGGAAACTAACAACGAAATGTAAAACTCATTACAAAAAGATTAACAATGACAGACCTAAAATGGGAAGTAATAAAGAAGGTACACCCATACACTTTACATAGATGAACAGCAATGGGAGTTAAGGCTTGAAAATCACAAATTCGAATTCTATGCGTATCCCCTTGCCTTAAAAATTACTTTTTCAGTTGTTAGTGGGAACCTTTAATATTTCTATCTGTAACTGATTTTTCTCAATTGCCAGCACTTGTGACAGCATGACTGCATTTTTCCAAATAGTACGATATGTCAGTTTAAGCTATTGCCAAAAGGTTCTGATACTACATACATAACAGCAACCTTGGGGTTCATTTACTTCTATGTTTATCCAACGTACCAGTTGTTGGTGTGCAAAATACCTACCCCAGATGTTTTGTTAACTGATACTGAAATGCAGATCTCCGCAGTGCTGGCAGTAACGAAGTGTGCACAATGAGATAGTGTCAATCTGCTCAGGTTGTCTCACGCAAGAATGGCCAACCCGAGTGTTCAGAACAGCCATAACTGAAAGATAGACTTACCAGGTACAAAACCAGCTAACTATATTTCAAAGAATTTGAGGCATTTTCTTGCTTGCAAAACAGGAATGAGCCGATGAACGGGGTTCGGACTGTACGCTTCAGTTTTTTACTCACCAAGTTATATTTTGAAATTTCTGAAAGGCTGTACCGTGAGTAAACATTGCAAATGTAGGTATAGCTTCATTGATCATTGACACTAGATTTATTCAGACTATTGATTAGTTATTTAATGCGTTAAAACAAATTAGTAGGCAAATGCCTGCACTGTACAACCTTCGTCTCCCCAAGAAGGTTGCTTAAAATGGTAAAAGGTCCGAATATAATACAATAAAAATAATACCTAGAACCATTTAAACCATGTATATGAAATTGAAGTCTTATTCCATTAAAGTTTGCATCAGCGCTTCATCCACTTTTATGATTATGGATACTGATTAATTAAACTTTAGATTTCCTGAAGTCTCAATATTGACGACGGCATGTAGGAACCTGGCCTGGTGGGTACCCAAGGTACTTATACCAGGTCCAGGTATCCCCCCTCTTAGTGAAGTGTAGGCAGTGTCTAGAAACCAGGTCCTCTACAGGTAGCTGTGGATGAGCAGCCAAGGCTTATCTAGGAGACATGCAAAGCAAATGCAATTACACTGTAGTCACACAGCACTTGCACACATGAAAGAAACCACACGGTGTTACAAAAATAAAGGTACTTTATTTCAGTGACAATACCAAAATAACTAAAAAGGCAATACTCCCTTGTGAGGTAAGTAAAACACACTGAATATATACACTAGTAATGAGCAATAGGCATAGAAAAGGTAAGAAAACAGTGCACATTTCAATAAGCATTAGTGATCCTAGAGGGGAGCCCAAACCATATACAAAAAAAATGGAATGTGAACACAGGACCCCCACCTAGGTAAGTGGAATGTATAGAGGGGAGCTGGGAGTACTATAAAACCACAGAGGTAAGTAACACAATACCCCCCAGTGACCAAGAAAGCAAGAGTAAATCACTGGAATTTCCCCCAACCACCCAAAAAGAAGAAAAAGAAGAAAAGACACCCAGACAAGACTGCAAGATACCAACGGTGGATTCCTGGAGGCAAAGACCTGTAGAGAGAGGGACCAAGTCCAAAAATCACAGGGGAATCCAGGAGGAGAAGGAGCTACTACCCACTCAGCTGTACTTGCAGGAGTTGGTCGTCAGTGATGAAGATAAGGTCAGCACTGCAGCCCTGGAGCCGGAGAAGAGTCCCTGAAGGATGTATAAGATGTTCCATGTCGGAATGAAGATTGCAGACAGGTGTCAGTGTAGGAATCCCCCCAACAAGCCTTGACAAAGGCAAACTCACGGTTAGTGGAAAAGTGGTGCTGCTGGGGACCGGCAAGGCCCAGGAGGACTCAACCCTAGAGTGGGGGAGTCACAGAGGACCCTCAGTGTCATAGAGAGTCCACAGGAGCAGAGGCAGCACTCACAGGAGTCCCACAGGACGGTAAGACAGAAGTTGCAAATGGAGCCCAGGCTGCAAGAGTACCACGCAGAGAGCTGTGCATCGCAGGAAGGAGTACTGGGGACAGGAGCTACAGGTCGACTAAAGATCGCTTAGAGGAGATGCAAACAAGCCTTGGCAGCTGCAAGAGACGCGGTGCACAGGGGTACTGTCCTGCGTGGGAAGGCAAAGGCTTACCTCCACCAGAGTTGGACAGCTGACAGAGAGGACCAAGATATCTATTCCGGACCACCACCTGTGATGAGAGGAGATCCACGCAGCCAGGTGCCTACGGATGCAGGGGAGTGGCTCCTTGACTCTAAGGGAGATTCCTTCTTCTTCTTGTGCAGGCTGAAGAGTTGCTGTCTTCTGAGGATGCACAGACAGGGAAATGTTGCAAAGCTGGGAGGAGCCGTGGAAATGAGGTTGCAGAAGAGTCTTCTTCGTGGACTGCAGCGTTGTCAGTTCCTGAAGGGTTCATTCACAGTTCCAGTGGCTGGAAGTCTAAGTGGAGGTTGCAGAGGAATCCTGCTGGAGTCTTGCAAGCCGAATCTGAGGACTCTCCCAAGAGAGAGGCCCTAAATAGCCCTGAAAGGCGGATTGGTCACCTAGCCAGGTATGCATCTATCAGGAGGGGGCTCTGACGTCAACTGCCTGGCCTGGCCACTCAGATGCTCCCAGAGTTCCATGCCAACCTTGGAAACAAGATGGCAGAACCCAGGGACCCTCTGGAGGAGCTCTTAGCACCAGCTCTGGGGTGGTGATGGACAGGGGAGGGTCACTCCCCTTTCCATTGTCCAGTTTTGCGCCAGAGCAGGGCCTGGTATGCCTGAACCGGTGTGGACTGGTTTATGCATGGAGGGCACCAAATGTGCACTTCAAAGCATACCAGCGGCTTGGGGAGGCTACCCCTCCCAAGCCAGTCACATCTATTTCCAAAGGGAGAGGGTGTTACTTCCCTCTCTCAAAGGAACTTCTTTGTTCTGCCTTCCTAGGCTTGTTCTGATCAGGCAGCAGGAGGGCAGTAAACTGTCTGAGGGGTGGTGGTTACTTGGGCAGCCCAGAAAACCCTGTAAGACTGGTAGTAGCAATGCAGGGGGTCCTCTAAGGAGCCCCAGAGTGCATGGAATCATACATCCAATACTAGCAACAGTAATGGGGTATGATTCTGACATGTTTGATACCAAACATGCCCAGGTTCAGGGTTACCCTAATGTAGCTTAACATAGGTAGCGACCTATGTCCAGTACACGCGTAAAATGGCATCCCCCACACGCACAAAGTCCAGGAAAATGGATCGGAGTTTGTGGGGGCACCTCTGCTAGTGCAGGGGTGTCCTCACACACAGGTACCTGCACCCTGCCCTCTGGGCTGGGAGGGCCTACCATAGCGGTGACTTATAGTGACCTGGTGCAGTGACCTGTAGTGAAAACGGGTGCATGTACCCATTTCACATAGCCTGCAACGGCAGGCCTGAAGAACCCTTCACATGGCTCCCTATAGGTGGCAGAATAACTGCTGCAGTCCATAGGGATCCCCTGGTACCCCAATGCCCTGGCTACCTAGGTACTATATACTAGGGACTTGCATCGGGGGCCAGTTTTCCAATTGTGGGAAGAACAAGGTACAGTTACCGAGTTAGAAGGGAGAGAGCATAACCACTGGGGTCCTGATTAGCAGGATCCCTTTGGACACAGTCAAACACACAGACAACAGGCAGAAAATGGGGGTAACCATGCCAAGAAAGAGGGCACTTTCCTACATGGCACTCAAATGAATTTGATTCTTCTAAAGAAACTTCTAGGACCTCTTAAATTCAGCAGAAACAATTCTAGTATTTATGTGCAGATGGGTTTTTATTTTGTTCTGCCCAGTGCTTAATTTGTAAATAAAAAGGTGCCAGTGCCCAAAGCCTTTCTCTTAAACATGCGGCTGCTGCAATTAAATGTGTGAACACGGAATTTGAGGCAGCGTAATCCTGAAGCCATCTCGGGCCTCTTCAATCCATATAAAGCCACTCCCTGCCCCTTCAGCTCACTCTAGCAGCTTTCTACTTTCTCCCTTTGCAACGCTTTTTCGTTTTTCCCTTCCTCCATCTTTTCCATATGTGTCTTTTGCTCGCAGCAAATGCTTGAGGCAGAAGAATAAGCTGCGGCCCTCAAAAACAAGTGCCGGTGCTCAGCACCAGAAATATAAGCCCAAATTAAGCTCTGGTTCTGCCTCATGTACTGTGTTCTAAGGATAAAAAAATACACACTAATTCCAGTCATGTCTGACGCTTACAGCACAGGAAGCACAGCTTGTGATAAAGAAAAAAGTACATACCCACAAAACAAATTGGAATGCCGGTCCCTAAAAAAACATGGATATAGAACAAAAAAGCCATGTTTAAAAGAATTTATGATCCATGGCAAGATCAACCCATTTTAACGATCATTTCAAATTCTTAAAGTCAAGTGCATCAGTGGAAAAACTGCTTTTATGAAGTAAAACTGCACTAGATTATGATTTATCTAGGAAGGCAATAAATTGTTAAGTTTTAGGCCAAAACCATAAAAACCTTGTTTGTAACTGGCAGCATCCTCACTCCAAGTAAACTGTATACTGGCGTGGAGTAGCCTTCCGCTCAGCCATGGTGCTCAGGCATATTGCATGACTCAACATGCAAGCACTCCGATAGTTATCAAGCCAACTTGGATAACAGAGAAAAACCACAAATGACAACACAGCATTCACAGATCGCTATTCATACTTGCAGATATTTAAAACAACTGAAGTGATGTCGGATACATATGGGTGACGAAAACCAGAAAATGTGATAGGGGAAGGGTATAACCATACTTAGTAATGGCATTCCATCATATCATGCACTACATGAATACTCTCCTCAGCATGTTTATACTGTCATCAGCAAAGAGAACGCGCATGCACCTGTCCCACACCACATTTCAAGCTTTTTCTGCTCAGAGGAAAAGGTCCTCTGAATTTCCTCTTCATTGCTTAAGATGACAAGTTATGAGGCTCTAGGATTTACTTTTATTAATATTCTCTTCAATACCACATATCGAGAGAAACAACCAATAAACTACAATTAAATCAATCACCAGGAAAAGGCGGAATTCTCAAAGCTTACTCAATATGGAACTAGATGAAAAAGGTAAACATTACACTTTTTCAGAGGTTCATTTCTATTTGCACGGTTAATGGCAAAGTGTCACTGCGTCAATTTCTGGATCAAGGGTTTTGGAGCTTAATTTGAAGATCTCATCAAACCTCTTAAAGAAAAGTAAAAAGTTATTAATTGTTCTAGGTAGGTTGACCAACTGACATTAAGGCAAATTGAGTACAGGACTGTAAATAAATTCAGGACAAAAGGTCAAAATTCAGGACAAAAATTCAGGACGAAGGGTCAAAATTCAGGACAAAAATTCAAGAGCAAATGTCAGTTTTACAGACACACCCAAGAGAGGCTATGCCTCACTATGTTATCAGTGCATTCATTTACTCTTTAACATAGCACTATTTATTCACTGTGGTCTTTGTATGATTGCCTCCTGGTATGCTACATTCAGGTGTCACATTACGTCCTTGTTCAGTAGTAAATTAATGCCCTTCAGCACTGTGTCAAGGCCATCACCCATATCCAAATCTACCCAATCTTTCATGAAGAGAAAGTAACAGCAAAATGTGGATTATGTTTCGGAACAGTTTGGGGAACATTAAGGTAATTAACATCTGGCTCTCCCCAACCGCTCATGGACTTTCAACCTACCTTAAAAAACAAATTCATGAGGCAGCGCAGATGGTGTGGGCGGCAGTCTCACACCTAATGTCAGGATGTGAGGTACCCACAACTTGTCTGTAGTCTCACAGCACTAGAGTGTATGTCTGGGACTCTACATTTATCTCACAACTGGGAGCCAGGGCTACCAATCAAAGATAATAAAAGAGGAGGGTGAAATCGAGATAAAATGGGCGATCCATGGCAACTGATTCAAAGGTTTGTTGCTAAGAACTGGATAAATAAGGAAAAGAAGAACAAGGTGGGACAATTCCTAAAATCAGACAAGATGGGTCCACCAAGACTACTGGAAAGTACTGGGTACCTGGGGAGTTGTCTCTGCAGACAGGAGAAACAGAAGAGGCACTATCAAGTGGTTGAACAAGCAGCACCCACCCACCTTTGGCAAACTCTTCTGGTACAATGGTCTGCTGTTCGTGCTTATGAATGGTGAGCAGGAGCCAGGCCCCTTGCAAGGTTGTGCACGGCAATTGCCCGTTTTGTCCATGTCTTAAAATGGTTTTGAAATTGAGCAAAAGCCAAACTAGTGATCTGGGTTATCCCTCAGTGTCAAGTACACATAGACTCTTCAAAATATTTGGGATGTAAATTGCACAAACAAAATGTAAAAATCTTAAAATGTAACTAGTGTTTAACATATGGCACATTTTTCCCCTTCATATAAAATGAGACCTCAGATTGAACTGGGAACCAGTTACCTCTCGATACCTAGTGATTAATATCTACCATTCTCCCAATGATTTGCAGGATGGAAATCTCGGCAGAGCGTTATGGTCCCTCCAAGCCCAGTTTGCTTTTTGGTCTTCTCTTCTGCTTTCTGTAGTGGGCTGTGTGGCAATAGTGAAGATGGTGGGCTAGGGCTACTCCAGTGACATTATTTTGCAAACCTTCCCCTGCTCATCCTTCATTCCTTCTTCAACATGCCAGACATCTGATTTGGTCGATGGGGCACCATCGAGTAGCTCTTTCCACCCTAAAGCTACCTGTGACTGCGTGTGGATTAGGCCTTCTAGACTTAAAAACCCCTATTCAGCTGCACAGGTCCAAGCTTGCTGGCTTTCTGCCCACCCCACTGCGAGAGATGGGT
Source organism: Pleurodeles waltl (assembly GCF_031143425.1). Classification (NCBI taxonomy): domain Eukaryota; kingdom Metazoa; phylum Chordata; class Amphibia; order Caudata; family Salamandridae; genus Pleurodeles; species Pleurodeles waltl. Next base: position 743,434,902 of record NC_090449.1, on the reverse strand, counting down.
TTATCTGTAAAGACTTCTAAGGTGGGCTTACTGCACTGCTCATTGTTTCCTACTGACCATTCTACGGATTACCATCTGGGGTTATCATGCACAGCTTTCTCTTGTCCTGCTAGAACTTGTACACTCACTGACATGAAGAAACCCTGTGCTCCTGTACTACCTTTGCTAAGACTTCACACTCGTACAGGACGGCTGTGCTCAGAGCAACTCCATCAGGGGCATGCTTCAGGTGTCTTAAATTTGGGGGATTTGTTTCTGGATGGCGAGCTACCAAATTTCCAAACTCTTGTAGCAGACTACCATCTTCACCTCGGTCAACTCCTTACTTACAACCACATTAAACAATCATTAAATGCCCTATTTCATGTCTGTCACCTACCACGAACCCTACACGAGGTGTGCCAGAAGCTCTACACTATAGGGACTGGTGGCAAACTGATAGAATGGGTGTACAGACCTTTCCTGCAACATGAAGACCACTTCATGTCTTCTCGTCATACTACCTGAGTGTCTGGTGTGGCCAAACCTCTGCAAGATATTGACTGGACTGAAATACGGGACTTTACCCACAAAGTATCCCACAGCTGTCACTTTAAGTACATTCATAGAACTTCCTTGGGAATGCATTCCGCCCTTTGCTTGCCATCAGCTTTGAGGTTTGTAACTCACATTTAGTTTCTTTCAATTTGCTGGCTTTATTTGTTTTAGGCTATGCAGCTTGAGTTCGTCTCTTCCCTTGCCCTAACCTTATATAGAGTATCCTTCCGAATGCTCCCTTTCTGTAAACAGGCCTATAAATGCTGTTCTTATCTCATCACATTTGCTGTGCATTCAAAGAACAAGGTCAAATATCAGGCTCTGTCTTCGGTGGGAACTTAGTGTTTACTTTTATTTCTCGGACTTCAAAGTGAGAGGATTTATGTAACAATCTTGCTAGATACTGAGGTTAGGAAAGAGTTTTTTTCTATCACATAACATTTTAATAAACTTCAGACTATATCAGAATTAGGAGTATAAATGAAGCACATTTTTGTTAATTCTGAACTGTGCTGGAAACAAATACCTTTATATGATTTAAACAAATCATTGCATTAGGTTGTGCAATTTCCACACATCGTCTGTTGACTGTATAGTTTTATTTGGAAATCAAAAACGTGTTGTCTGTAATGGCAGTGTGTTACCACACCATGCATACTCTACTCTGCTCTGCACCACTCCATACCATTGCACCCTACTCTGCATCACTCCACTTTAGATCACTCCATGCCACTGCACTGTGGGACACTGAACTCTTCTCCACTCTGTGCCACTCCACTACTAATTCGCACTACAGCACTCAATTCTATGCCAATGCACCTTACGCCTCTCTAAAACACTGCACTCTGCACACTATACCACTCCAGTCTAGGCACCACCAATGTAGTCTGCACACCTCCACTCTATGCCACTCTGCAACACTGCACTGTACGCCACTGCACTCTATGCTATTACACTCTATGCTAGTGCACCTTACTCTAACACTCAACTCTATGCCCCTGCACTCTACATCAATACACTGTATGCCACTCTAATCTACTCAGCACCACTGCACTCTACGCCTGGGCACTCTACACCGTTTAACTCTATGCCATCACACTGTATGCCACTCTACGCAACTCCACTCTACGCAACTCCACTCTACCCTGCACCTCTCCACTCTACTGTGAAACAATCTATTCTATGCCACTGCACTCTACACCACTCTGCCCCACTGCACTCTAAACCCCTGCACTTTATACCAATGCACTCTAAATAACTGCACTACACTCCACTGCATTTTGACACTCTACTCTGCAACACTGCACTGGCCGCCACTATACTCTACACCGCTCTATTCTGTACTGCTGCATTCTGCACCAATACACTATTCCACTGCCTTCCACACCACTACACTCTGCATAACACTCTATGCCACTGCACTGTACAGCACTATACTCTGAACTGCACCACTCTACACTATTGCACTCTCTGCCTCTCTATTGTATGCCACTCTACTCTGCCCCATGCCACTCTATGTCACAGCCCTGTATGCCACTGCCCTTTACTCTGGACCACTGTACTCTACGCCATGGCTCTCTGTACCACTCTAAACCTCTGCATAAACACTCTACTCTGCAACATTTCACTCTCCACCACTGTACTCTACACCACTCTACTCTGTACTATTGCATTCTATGCCAGTGCACTCTATGCCACTTTACATCACTCAACTCAATGCCACTGCACTACACAACACTATACTCTGCACCTCTCCACTCTACACCACTCTATGCCACTGCACTCTATGCCACACAAGTCTACTCTGCATTCTATGCCACTGCAGCACTCTGCACTGCCACTCTATTGTATGCCATTCTACTCCACTGTAATCTATGCCACTCTAACTCTGCCCCATGCCACTATGCCACTGCACTCTAAAAAAAAAAAAACGACACTGTACACCACTGCACTCTACTCTGCACCACTGTATTCTACGCCACTATTCTCTGCGCCACTCTACACCACTGTACTGACACTCTAGTCTGCAACATTGCACTCTCCGCCACTGTACTCTACACCACTCTGCTCTGTACTACTGCACTCTATGCCACTCTGCTCTGCATCACTCCATTCTTCGCTAGTGCACTCTACAGCACTAAACTCTAGTCTGCCCTGCACCACTCTATACTATTCCACTCTACACTGCTGCACTCTATGCCACACAAGTCTACTCTGCACTCTATGCCACTGCACCACTCTACACTACTGCACTCTGCCACTCTAGTGTAAGCCACTCTACACGGCCCTACGCCACTCCATGCCACTGCACTCTAGACCACTGCCCTCTACGTCAATGCACTTCAAACAATTGCACTGTACCCAACTGCACTCTACACTGCACCACTGTGCTCTACGCCACTGCTCCTTTGCCACTCTCCTCTATGCCACTAACTTTCAACCATGCTGAGCAACCGCCACTCTGGTGAATAACATGGCTAAAACACATTGGCAAATCCAATAACTCTTGCGTAGACGAGACCTACTGGCTTTGCCAATGTTTGTTAGTACTATGAGCTACTGAGGTCCCTGAAAGAACTGTGAATGTGTAAGTCCTTATTTTGAACATGCATTACACACATAATATAGGTTGCTACAAAATGCGCAAATACACTGAGGTTAAATAAAAAGAAAAGTCCTTCTACAGATTTTGAATAATAAACAGTTTATACCTAGCACTAAAAAATGTTTAACAGTCCATTAATACCACACAGTCCACAGCTCACCTTGGAACACCCTTACAGTACCGCTCTAAAAGAAAGTATCCTCAGAATTCATCAGAAAGCTTCAAGTGACTCCTTTGATTAAAGCCATTGCAGGTTTCCAAAGCCCCTTTGCATTTGCAGATTTATCAGTTGCGCACATTTGCATTTCTTTAGGGAAGGAGACACCCGGGCTAGAAGGCCTTTTGTTATCGGTTTGCCCCTCCCTCCCTCAGAGGAGACTCCCTGCTTTTCAGTCCAGCTGGGGAAACTGATCTGCCCTAATTATGTTTTGTCCTTTAGGTGAAAGGCTAGAATTACGGACAAATGTGGTCCGTTAAGCCTGTCATCACGGACAACGGACGGCAGGGCGAAATTACGGGCAGTCTGTGAAAATTATGGACAGGTGGTTACCCTAGCTCTAGGTAGGCAAGTGAAATATCATAGGATGACCACTGAACCCTGAATGCTATTTGACTGGACAGAGGTCTTTATGCCTCAGTCCAATGATGCATCTGACTATATGGCTTTCAAAGTAAATATACACCAAGCATTCAATAAATCAATTCACATCTAAGCTACCTGCCCTTAATTATGGAAAGGCAAATGCAGTAATAGTAATCAAGCTTATTCAAACAAGAGAGTCGCATGCTAGGAGTTCTGGCTCATATAAGAATTAGAATCAATTAAAACCTCCAGCTTTTGGACTGTCACACCAAAGGTCTGAGGATGTCTGAACAATGGAAGGGGATGACAACAAAGTTCTGGTGAGTTTAGGGCCGGAAATGTCTCTCACACCTGTATTTCAGTTTTAGTCTCTGCTGAAGCAGATGTCTTAATTAGAAATTTTGTAATGAATATTTAGGTATTTTGAATAATGACTTATGTAGAAAAATGAATAATGTAGAAAAATAATGTGCACGTTTGAAAATGTGACCTCAGAGAATGGCCACCAGAATTTACAAAATATACTAAAGTATGATTAGTACGTATAAAACATTCAAAATGTATTAGATTAATGTAGTAATATGTCATGTGATATGTTCTTGTTTATTAATTGTAGGCCTTAACTTAGCGAGTGTCTTGGCCTAATTTTGCCAGGCCTCATGCAGAAGCAGTATTTCTTAGCGTTTAATAAAAAAATGCTGACAGAACGAACTAACTGTGAAATGCTCAATGGTTTAATAAAATGCTTAGCAGAAGCTTTCTATGGGAACCGACGGACAGGAGATGAGGTCTCTCATAAAGTAACAATTTGTGAGTAAAATGTGCAAAGGTTTCCTTCCCAGGCCGCAAACAATGAAGACACTGACTGGAGATAAAGATGCAACAAATTAGATATCCGACAAGCCGGATGATGAGAACATCGTAAAGCGGACAAATCAACAACATGTGAACTGTGAAATATTAGAATTAATAGATTTGGTATATAGACACTGTTGGACAGAGTAGTAACGTACGATTAATTGACCAATTGGAAATTAGGGGATAGTTTGGGGAACTTTCATGTACCAACGTGACAGAGGGAACTTAGATAGATTGCGAGACTAGGGACCTATAGTGACGGTAGGAGAAGAAACTTAGAAGAGATTCAAGATTCTGTCATTGGGCTCATACTCTCTGACTGAGAGCTTGATGCTTTGCTGATAGATTGAAGACCTGAGGACGAAGACGGATTCTGCTTGCTGACCCATACCACAGACAGGTAGATATGACAATGAATGAACTGCATTTTTATATTTTGTCTTTCTAGGTACCAACTGCGCTGTCTTATAACTTTCTTTAGGTAGATGTTTTCCAAATTTGTATTCTAAATTTGTTTTGAATGAAGCCCCACATGCTGATAGTTGAGGTTAATCATAGGATGACTGACAATTGCAGAGACCAACGTGTGACAGACTATTTTGCTGAACTTTATGGATATTATAGCTTTGTTGAAATTGGTGTTACTAATGATTTTTGCTGATGCTTTGGAATGTCTTTTGATTCAAGCTTTGATTAGATCATGTTTCTTGTGACTTATTGATTAACAAGTATTATTAATTTTGATTTGAGTTGATAATTAAGATTTCATGACTTTAGTAATGTTAATATAAGGGAAATAAACGTACTAAACTTTTACTAAAGGTGTGGGTATTCATGGCTGTAAAGTCATGGTGTGTGAAAATTATTGACTCCATTGATTATTGATTTGACTAATGATTATTGTGCGTTGATTATTGTCTCCATACTGGAACTATGGTAAGAACACCTTAAACAAATCAAAAGGTTCATTGACCTATACGCGTCCCCTTGTAAGTTTACTTATTAAGGACCGACACGCTAACATCTCCTAATCAGCAATTAGCTGTAAACTGTTAAAAAAAAATATAGCCACAGATTATCATGAGCAGTACTCAACCTGATCTATTTGGGAGTCAGCAACATATCATTGCATATTTATTTTACATTTTCATTGACATAAATCTAACAGGCAAACAAGAGTGTGCTTTATATTGAAACAAAAGGTACAGATGGAGGCCTTGAGATTATATTGAAAAAAACTGTGGAGATAGAGGTCGCAGAGTGATGAACTCACTAGCATTAAACAAATATGTAATAGTCAGTGCCTGATATTATCATATGTAAGAGAAGAAGTTGTGATAATTAATAAACTAAAATATGCACCAGGGTAAGGTGGTAGAGAAAGAAAGGATGGAGGTAGGATAAGGAAGAGATGCATGGTGGAGAACAGTAAAGTCGAAGCAGTGAACAGGCAGGGGCAGTAAATAAGATTTAGGATCTGACAGGGTCAAAATTAAAGTGGTATTGAACAGACAACTCATTTTTTGCACAAAATGAGACACAAGGTCTTGACATCTCATTTCATGAAACAGATGTTCCAGAGAAGAACTGCAAGATGGCCCCATGGGTTTGTTGTTCGACTGAAGTATTTATTTTCTCCTTGGTGTTTTTCCCCTCATCTGTAAATTGGATCATAATCCGGCTGAACTCAGTGAGTGTCTCTCAGCATTATGCTGGCCAGTTTAAACTTGATTTTGGAATTAAACAACGTCTCTCTTTTCAGACCAGATGATGTAATAGGTGTGCTTATCTAGCCACAAATGCTGAATGGCAGAGAAAGTGTGGATTTTGTGAACCCCCACAAAGGTGGCATTTTCCAGATTTCTGGGTGAGGTCAGGGTCATATTCAAGTTTCCATGTGGAGACAGTGTGGGGCTAGAGGACAACAACAAGTGATGATGATGTTTTCTATGCCTCTGCTAGACATTTCTCAATTTGTACACGCTCTCAGAACTTATATTATCTCAAGCCAGTCTGCTTTCCACTGTGCTGCTGCTCGGGGATGTTGTGTTGGGCGCAGCACCTGGCTTGTAGATATCGGCAAAACTCCACACGCACAGTGAAAAAGGTGAAAACCAATTTTATTCAAGGTGCTCCAAGCAGCCCCTGCAACGTCTTTCAGCTCCATGGACTTGCTCGCGTGTAAGGATCAGTGATACCAACACTTACTTATACAGCCAATAGCATCTCGCTAAGACAAACATAAAAGAATGGTTGACAGAGGCCTTCTATAGTTCACAAATGGTTTTGGCCATCTTGAAGTATAATACAATACATTACTTACAATACAAAATATGCTGCCTAATTTAGAAAAAAGTGTTTAACAGTCAGCATAATGCCTCATTACCTCATTTGTGGAAAGGAAACGTGGCGCCCTCATGGCAATATTCTAATCATAAAACTCAAACAATATCCAACAGGTGCCATTATTGAGTGATCATCAGTTCAACAAGGGCAACCACAAGAAATGACCTTTTTAAATTCATCAGACGTTTGAAATCGTGGATTTAAAAAAAAAAAAAAAAACATTGCAGCCCCAATGACTGAGAGGGTCCCAATGGTCGGCCCCCAACACCAGGAAGATCTGAAAATAGGAGATGTTGATTTTCGTACAACACTGGTTGAAATGCAGAATAATGAGATTAGTTGAACAGATGTTACATGACCAAGGTATTGTTTTTGATCATAGTGTAAATATAAGTTTAAACCTAAACCTAGGTAAACCCCCAGGTTATGTTTTGATACGATAGGGGTCTTTCATGAGAAAGTGATTTGAGAAAATGGAGAAGAAGAACAGAAAGCATTGTAATATCACTTGGGGCAAACAAAGGCTATTGAGGCCTTTTCTAGGGGCATAAATATTGATATTTGACAAGCAGATAAACTGTATAACAGTGATTCTGCCCAATTAAATGTACCTGAAGAAAGCAATTAAAAAACCTTGAAGCCAGAAGAACGAGTTACTTACCTTCGGTAACGACTTTTCTGGTGGATACATTAGCTAACTGTGGATTCCTCACCTAATGAATACTCCCATGGCGCCAGCATTCGACGGAAATCTTCTTCCTAGTCTCTGCACGTCGACGAGGACGTCACTCTAGCCCACGCGACGCCGTCTGACGTCATACAGGCAATAAGAGGTCCTCGACGACGTGCCGACGTCAGTACCAATATTTTTTACGTGCATGAGAATAATAATAACCCAATGTAATGAAAGAGCAAAGCAACATCTCTTAATATTGTAAATCACACAACATTGCAATAAAATAGCTGTAGATTTAATATAACCTTCTTTTTTTTTTTTTTTAACAAATAAATATATTTATACATACGAATCATGTATATACACAATATATATAGATTTATATATAAATATACACATATATACAAATATCATATATGCAAAATGTATTGCAACTTTGAAGACCAAAAGGAGCACACTCAAGCATTGCTTGGAGAGACCAAAAAGGCAACGGGGAGGCGGGTGGGACCGTGAGGAATCCACAGGTAGCTAATGTATCCACCAGAAAAATCGTTACCGAAGGTAAGTAACTCGTTCTTCTGATGGATACAACTACCTGTGGATTCCTCACCTAATGAATAGAGTCCCAAAGCAGTACCACGCCCGGCGGTGGGTGCCTAAATGGTCAAACCAAGAAATCCTGCAGCACTGACCGTGCAAAATGGCCGTCCCTTCTGACCTCAGAGTCCAAACAGTAATGTTTCGCAAAAGTGTGAAGGGACGACCAAGTTGCGGCCTTGCAGATGTCGACCACAGGAACACCTCTGGCCAAGGCCGTAGTGGCCGACTTAGCTCTGGTGGAATGAGCTCTAATGCCATCAGGAGGATCCTTCTTTGCCAAAGAGTAACAGATTTTAATGCAAAGAACAACCCACCTGGAGAGTGTTCTCTTGTGGACTGCCTTTCCTCTCCTCTTGCCCACGTATCCGATGAACAGCTGATCCTCCAGCCTGAAGTCCTTCGTTTTGTCAATGTAGAAGCTTAACGCCCTCTTTGGGTCTAATCGATGTAGTCTCTCTTCCTCCTTTGAAGGATGAGGCGGAGGATAGAACGTGGACAAAGTAATTGTCTGGGCCAAATGGAAGGGGGAAACAACCTTCGGGAGGAAAGCAGCCTTGGTCCTCAACACCACCTTATCCCCATAAAAAGTTGTATAAGGGGGTTTTACCGATAAGGCTTGCAACTCACTCACTCTCCTCGCAGATGTTCTAGCCACCAGGAAGACTGTTTTAATAACCAAATACCTTAAGGGGCAAGAATGCATAGGCTCAAAAGGGGACCCCATAAGGAAAGTGAGGACCAAGGACAAATCCCATTGAGGCATAACGAATGGTTTTGGAGGATATTTATTTAGAAGACCTTTCAAGAATCTGAGAACAATAGGGGATTTAAATAACGATGGTTGATCTGGAAGACAAAGGAAGGCTGACAGGGCAGACAAATAACCTTTAATGGTAGCCACTGCACAACCTTTCTGAGCTAGAGACAGAGCAAAAGACAAAACATCTGACAGATGAGCATGTAAGGGATCAATCTGTCTCTCTCCACACCAGATAACAAATTTAGACCACCTATTAGCGTAGATAGATTTAGTGGAGTGTCGCCTGGCCGCTAATATAACATCCACTACATCAGGCGGGAGAGAGAAGGAACTCAGGTTGCCCCGTTCAATCTCCAGGCATGTAGGTGTAGACTCTGGAGGTTGGGGTGTAAAACCTGCCCCTGCGACTGCGAGAGGAGGTCTGCCCTGAGAGGGAGACGGAGCGGAGGGCACAGCGAGAGTTGGAGAAGGTCGGAGTACCACACCCTCCTTGGCCAATCCGGAGCTATTAAGATGACTTGGGCCCGGTCTTGGCGAATCTTCCTCAACACTCGAGGAATCAAGGGTATGGGGGGGAAACGCGTAAAGCAACTGGTCGCACCAGGTTATCAGAAACGCGTCCCCCAATGCTCCCTGCACCGGATACTGGAGGCTGCAGAATAACAGACAATGCGCGTTCTCCCGAGTGGCAAACAGATCTATCCGAGGAAACCCCCACATCCGGAAGATTAAACTGACTTGATCTGGATGGAGACGCCACTCGTGGTCGGCCGAGAATTGGCGACTGAGACTGTCCGCACGTACATTCAAGACCCCGGCCAGATGAGTTGCTACCAAGCAAATCTGATGGTCCTTTGCCCAGGACCATAGTCGAAGAGCTTCTCTGCAGAGAAGGTACGACCCTACTCCTCCCTGTTTATGTACCACATCGTGGTAGTATTGTCCGTCAGGACCTGTACCGACTGACCACGAAGGGAAGGGAGGAAGGCCTTGAGAGCCAGACCTACAGCCTGTAACTCTAACAGATTGATATGAAACCTCTGTTCCTCTGGAGACCAAAGTCCTTTGATCTCCAGATCCCCCAGATGAGCTCCCCACCCTAGAGTGGAAGTATCCGTTATGACCGTGGCCACTGGGGGCGACTGCGCGAACGGCTTTCCTTGCGAAAGATTGTTGCACGCAATCCACCACTTCAAGTCCACAGCAGCATCTCTGGAGATCTTGACCGCACCTTCTAGATCTCCCTTGTGTTGAGACCACTGCCTTCGGAGGCACCACTGAAAAGCCCTCATGTGCCAGCGAGCATGCGTGACCAACAGTATGCAGGAGGCAAACAGACCGAGCAGACGAAGGACCTTGAGGACTGGAACTACCGCTCCATTTCGAAACATTGGAACCAATTCCTGAATATCTTGAACCCGCTGAGGCGGAGGAAAGGCTCGATTCAATGTTGTATCCAGTACTGCCCCTATGAACAGGAGGCGCTGAGAGGGCTCCAGGTGAGATTTGGGCACGTTCACCGAAAAGCCCAGGTCGAACAACAACTGGGTTGTTGACTGCAGATGATACGACACAAGCTCCGGGGACTTGGCTTTGATCAACCAGTCGTCCAAGGAAGGGAATACTGCTATCCCCTTCCTTCTGAGCTCTGCCGCAACCACTGACATCACCTTTGTGAAGACTCGAGGTGCTGAAGTAAGACCAAACGGGAGGACCGCAAACTGATAGTGCTGCGACCCTACCACAAACCGGAGATACTTCCTGTGCGACTTGAGTATCGGGATATGAAAATAAGCATCCTGCAAGTCGACAGACACCATCCAATCTTCTTTGTTCAACGCCAAAAGAACGAGTTACTTACCTTCGGTAACGATTTTTCTGGTGGATACATTAGCTACCTGTGGATTCCTCACCTAATGAATACTCCCATGGCGCCAGCATTCGACGGAAATCTTCTTACTAGTCTCTGCACGTCGACGAGGACGTCACTCTAGCCCACGCGACGCCGTCTGACGTCATACAGGCAATAAGAGGTCCTCGCCGACGTGCCGATGACAGTACCAACATTTTTTACGTGCAAGAGAATAATAATAACCCAATGTAATGAAAGAGCAAAGCAACATCTCTTAATATTGTAAATCACACAACATTGCAATAAAATAGCTGTAGATTTAATATAACCTTTTTTTTTTTTTTTTAACAAATAAATATATTTATACATACGAATCATGTATATACACAATATATATAGATTTATATATAAATATACACATATATACAAATATCATATATGCAAAATGTATTGCAACTTTGAAGACCAAAAGGAGCACACTCAAGGATTGCTTGGAGAGACCAAAAAGGCAACGGGGAGGCGGGTGGGACCGTGAGGAATCCACAGGTAGCTAATGTATCCACCAGAAAAATCGTTACCGAAGGTAAGTAACTCGTTCTTCTGATGGATACAACTACCTGTGGATTCCTCACCTAATGAATAGAGTCCCAAAGCAGTACCACGCCCGGCGGTGGGTGCCTAAATGGTCAAACCAAGAAATCCTGCAGCACTGACCGTGCAAAATGGCCGTCCCTTCTGACCTCAGAGTCCAAACAGTAATGTTTCGCAAAAGTGTGAAGGGACGACCAAGTTGCGGCCTTGCAGATGTCGACCACAGGAACACCTCTGGCCAAGGCCGTAGTGGCCGACTTAGCTCTGGTGGAATGAGCTCTAATGCCCTCAGGCGGATCCTTCTTTGCCAAAGAGTAACAGATTTTAATGCAAAGAACAACCCACCTGGAGAGTGTTCTCTTGTGGACTGCCTTTCCTCTCCTCTTGCCCACGTATCCGACAAACAGCTGATCCTCCAGCCTGATATCCTTCATTCTGTCAATATAGAAGCTCAACGCCCTTTTTGGGTCCAGGCGATGTAGTCTTTCTTCCTCCTTTGAAGGATGAGGCGGAGGATAAAACGTGGACAAAGTGATTGTCTGAGCCAAATGGAAGGGTGAAACAACCTTCGGAAGGAAAGCAGCCTTGGTCCTCAACACCACCTTATCCCCATAAAACGTTATATAAGGGGGTTTAAACGATAAGGCCTGCAACTCACTCACTCTCCTTGCAGATGTTATAGCTACCAGGAATACTGTTTTAATAACCAAATACCTTAAGGGGCAAGAATGCATAGGCTCAAAAGGGGACCCCATAAGGAAAGTCAGGACCAAGGACAAATCCCATTGAGGCATAACGAATGGTTTTGGAGGATATTGATTCAGAAGACCTTTCAAGAATCTGAGAACAATAGGGGATTTAAATAACGATGGTTGGTCTGGAAGACAAATGAAGCCTGACAAGGCCGACAAATAACCCTTAATGGTAGCCACTGCACAACCTTTCTGCGCTAGAGACAGTGCAAAAGACAAAACATGTGACAGATGAGCATGTAAGGGATCAATCTGTCTCTCTCCACACCACATAACAAATTTAGACCACCTATTAGCGTAGATAGATTTAGTGGAGTGTCGCCTGGCCGCTAAGATAACATCCACTACATCAGGCGGGAGAGAGAAGGAACTCAGGTTGCCCCGTTCAATCTCCAAGCATGTAGGTGCAGACTCTGGAGGTTGGGGTGTAAAACCTGCCCCTGCGACTGCGAGAGGAGGTCTGCCCTGAGAGGGAGACGGAGCGGAGGGCACAGTGAGAGTTGGAGAAGGTCGGAGTACCATACCCTCCTTGGCCAATCCGGAGCTATTAAGATGACTTGGGCCCGGTCTTGGCGAATTTTCCTCAACACTCGAGGAATCAAGGGTATGGGGGGAAACGCGTAAAGCAACTGGTCGCACCAGGTTATCTGAAACGCGTCCCCCAACGCTCCCTGCATCGGATACTGGAGGCTGCAGAATAACGGGCAATGCGCGTTCTCTAGAGTGGCAAACAGATCTATCCGAGGAAACCCCCATATCTGGAAGATTAGACAGACCTGATCTGGATGGAGACGCCACTCGTGGTCTGCCGAGAATTGGCGACTGAGACTGTCCGCACGTACATTCAAGACCCCGGCCAGATGATTTGCCACCAAGCAAATCTGATGGTCCTTTGCCCAGGACCATAGCCGAAGAGCTTCTCTGCAGAGAAGGTACAACCCTACTCCTCCCTGTTTGTTTATGTACCACATCGTGGTAGTATTGTCCGTCAGGACCTGTACCGACTGACCACGAAGGGATGGGAGGAAGGCCTGGAGAGCCAGACGTACAGCCCGTAACTCCAACAGATTGATATGAAACACCTGTTCCTCTGGAGACCAAAGCCCTTTGATCTCCAGATCCCCCAGATGAGCTCCCCATCCTAGGGTGGAAGCATCCGTTATGACCGTGGCCACTGGTGGCGACTGCGCGAACGGCTTTCCCTGTGATAGATTGTTGCCCGCAATCCACCACTTTAATTCCACAGCAGCATCTCTGGAGATCTTGACAGTACCTTCTAAATCTCCCTTGTGTTGAGACCACTGCCTTCGGAGGCACCACTGAAGAGCCCTCATGTGCCAGCGAGCATGCGTGACCAACAGAATGCAGGAGGCGAACAGACCGAGCAGACGAAGGACCTTGAGGACTGGAACTACCGCTCCATTTCGAAACATTGGAACCAATTCCTGAATATCTTGAATCCGCTGAGGCGGAGGAAAGGCTCGACTCAATGTTGTATCCAGTACTGCCCCTATGAACAGGAGGCGCTGAGAGGGCTCCAGGTGAGATTTGGGCACGTTCACCGAAAAGCCCAGGTCGAACAACAACTGGGTTGTTGACTGCAGATGATGCGACACAAGCTCCGGGGACTTGGCTTTGATCAACCAGTCGTCCAAGTAAGGGAATACTGCTATCCCCTTCCTTCTGAGCTCCGCCGCAACCACTGACATCACCTTTGTGAAGACTCGAGGTGCTGAAGTAAGACCAAACGGGAGGACCGCAAACTGATAGTGCTGCGACCCTACCACAAACCGGAGATACTTCCTGTGCGACTTGAGTATCGGGATATGAAAGTAAGCATCCTGCAAGTCGACAGACACCATCCAATCTTCCTTGTTCAACGCCAAAAGCACCTGTGCTAGGGTCAGCATCTTGAACTTTTCCTGTTTGAGGAACCAATTCAAGATCCTCAGATCCAGGATTGGTCTCAACTGACCATCCTTTTTGGGAATCAGGAAGTATCTTGAGTAACAACCTCGACCCTTTTCCTGCTCTGGGACCAACTCTACCGCGCCCTTTGAAAGGAGGACTTGAACCTCCTGTTCTAGCAACAGGAGGTGTTCTTCTGAACAATAAGATGGGCGGGGCGGGATGAGGGGCGGGAACTCCCGAAAGGGAAGGGCGTAGCCTTTCCCCACAATGCCGAGAACCCAAGTGTCCGTTATACTTCCACTTATGGAGAAAATGCTGTAATCTTCCCCCTACAGGAGAGGAGTGAGTGGGAAACGGTGGAAGCCTAAGGCTGCTTCCCCTGCTGCACCCCTCCAGAGGACGAGGAAGAGGCAGAGTGCTGTTGAGAGGCTCCTCTGGTACGGGCCCCACCCCTCCCCCTCCCTCTAAATGACCTATAGGGGAGGGAAGAGGCGGGTTGCTGGAACCTCCCCCGAAAGGAAGAGGAAGAAGAGCCACGCCCAAATCCCCGAAACCTCCTGAAAAATCTAGAAGAGGCAGAGGAAGAAGGAGCTTGCAGTCCTAACGATTTGGCTGTGGCTCTGCTCTCCTTAAATCGTTCCAAGGCCGAATCTGCCTTGGCTCCAAACAGTCTGTCCCCATCAAACAGGAGGTCCAGCAGGGTCGACTGCACATCCGCAGAAAACCCTGAGTTTCGGAGCCAGGCCTGTCTTCTTGCCACCACAGCCATGCCCATCGCCCTGGCCACCGAGTCGGTCGTGTCCAGCCCAGACTGGATAATCTGGGTCGCGGCAGCCTGGGCGTCCGAGACCACATCCAAGAGACCCTGGGGGAGCTCCGTAAATGAAGACGAAATATCATCCATCAGAGCATGGATGTACCTCCCCAGAATGCACGTTGCGTTGGTGGCCTTCAACGCCAAACTGCATGACGAAAATATTTTCTTGGACTGCGCATCCAGTTTCTTGGAGTCTCTGTCTCCAGGCACCGTCGGGAAGGAACCAGGCGCTGACTTTGAGGAACAGGAGGCTTGCACCACCAAGCTCTCCGGCGTAGGGTGTCTAGAGAGAAAGCCAGGGTCAGATGGTGCAGCTCGATACCTCCTGGCCACAGCCCTATGAACGGCCGAGGAAGACACCGGCTTCTTCCACACCTCCAACACCGGATCCAGCAAAGCCTCATTAAATGGCAAGAGAGGCTCAGCTGCAGCAGAGGCCGGATGCAATACCTCTGTCAGCAAATTCTGCTTCGCCTCTGCCACCGGCAAAGGCAGGTCCAAAAAGCTTGCTGCCTTCCTCACCACAGCATGAAAGGAAGCAGCCTCCTCCGTATATTCCCCTGGAGATGAAAGGTCCCACTCGGGGGAAGTGTCCAGCCCACTGGCTGTATCCAGACCATGTAGTCCGTCTCCAGAGTCCTCAATCTCTCCCTCCTCTAAGACTCGCTGGTACTCCTGCTCTTCTAAAAGACGGAGAGCACGCCTCCTCGAATTAAGTCTCTCCTCGATACGCGGAGTCGACATGGCCTCCGCCGACGTCGAAGAACGGCGCCGATCTCCAGAAGCATCTGACGCCGCGTCCGGCGCCACAGGCAGCTTCGGCGCCGAGGTAGGAGCCGGAGGACGAGGTCTTGGAGCCGATGGACCAACCGGAGTCACAGGGCAAAATCCTGACTTCGACGGAAGGGCAACCTCCGGGGCCGAAACATCCGAAGCCACCGGAGCGGCCACCGACGCCGGCACCGGCGCCGAGCCCACATTCCCAAAAGGGAGAAAGGGCATAAAGGGTGCCGGCCGAAGAGGCGCAGGATCACCCAACGAAAAGGCCAAGGGCCCCGAAGGACCAGCCGGAGCAGCTCCTGGAGCCATCTGCTGAAAGATGGTATACATCGCATTAAGAAACGCGGTACTATCGGCTCCAGGAGTGGGAAAAGCCGGATACTGGGGTGCTGGATCGAGGGCGACCCCGACGCCGGCCTCGACGTCTGCGACGCCGGAGAAAACACAAGAGGCTGCACCACCTCAATCACCGACGCCTGACCAGGCGAAGTCGGTGACGCCGGAGAGGGCAACGGCGTCGATGGATGCGGCGTGACCGTGGGGCTGACCTCCCAAGTCCTCCGACGCCGAGCCGAAGGTGACCTCGAACGAGACTCCTTGCTGGAATGACGTCGTGAGTCTCTACGGCACCGGGAGTCTCGATGACGCCGGTGAGACCTTGGCGAAGAAGACTTCTTATGATGTTTCTCCTTCTTCTTTGACTTTGCCATGAATAACTTGGCCTCACGCTCTTTGAGGGCCTTCGGATTCATGTGTTGACATGAATCGCAAGTCGAGACGTCGTGGTCGGAGCTCAAACACCATAGACAGTCGGAGTGAGGATCTGTAACTGACATCTTGCCCCCACACTCTCGACAGGGCTTGAAACCCGACTTCCTCTGAGACATTATTACCGCAGAGAAGACTACGCAGCAGACAATACACTGTAACCACGAAGGTAACAGTAGCTCCCTCGAAGATAACCGTTTCGAATGCACGGAAAAAAGGGAACTGTCATCGGCACGTCGGCGAGGACCTCTTATTGCCTGTATGACGTCAGACGGCGTCGCGTGGGCTAGAGTGACGTCCTCGTCGACGTGCAGAGACTAGTAAGAAGATTTCCGTCGAATGCTGGCGCCATGGGAGTATTCATTAGGTGAGGAATCCACAGGTAGTTGTATCCATCAGAAGCACCTGTGCTAGGGTCAGCATCTTGAACTTTTCCTGATTGAGGAACCAATTCAAGATCCTCAGATCCAGGATCGGTCTCAACCGACCATCTTTCTTGGGAATCAGGAAGTACCTTGAGTAACAACCTTGACCCCTTTCCTGCTCTGGAACCAACTCCACCGCGCCCTTTGAAAGGAGGACTTGAACCTCCTGTTCTAGCAACAGGAGGTGTTCTTCTGAACAATAAGATGGGCGGGGCGGAAACTCCCGAAAGGGAAGGGTGTAGCCTTTCTCCACAATACTGATAACCCAAGTGTCCGTTGTAATAGTCTCCCACTTGTGGAGAAAATGCCGTAATCTTCCCCCTACAGGAGAGGAGTGAGTGGGAAATGGTGGAAGCCCAAGGCTGCTTTCCCTGCTGCACCCCTCCAGAGGATGAAGAAGAGGCAGAGTGCTGTTGAGAGGCTCCTCTGGTGCGGGCCCTACCTCTCCCTCTAAATGATCTATAGGGGTGAGAAGAGGCGGCTTGCTGGAACCTCCCCCGAAAGGAAGAGGAGGAAGAGCCACGCCCAAATCCACGAAACCTCCTGAAAAACCTGAAAGAGGCAGAGGAAGAAGGAGCTTGCAGCCCTAACGATTTGGCTGTGGCCCTGCTCTCTTTAAATCGCTCCAAGGCCGAATCTGCCTTTGCTCCGAACAGTTTGTCCCCATCAAACTGGAGGTCTAATAGGGTCGACTGTACATCCGCAGAAAACCCTGAATTACGGAGCCAGGCCGGTCTCCTTGCCACCACAGCCGTGCCCATCGCCCTAGCCACCGAGTCGGTCGTGTCCAGGCCAGACTGGATAATCTGGGTTGCGGCAGCCTGGGCGTCTGAGACAACATCCAAGAGTCCCTGGGGAAGCTCCGTAAAAGAAGATGAAATATCATCCATAAGAGCATGGACATATCTCCCCAGAATGCAAGTTGTGTTGGTGGCCTTCAACGCCAAACTGCAAGAAGAAAATATTTTCTTGGATTGCGCATCCAGTTTTTTGGAGTCCCTGTCTCCTGGCACCGTCGGGAAGAATCCAGGCGCTGATTTTGATGAACAGGAGGCTTGTACCACCAAGCTCTCCGGCGTAGGGTGTCTTGAAAGAAAGCCAGGGTCAGATGGTGCAGTCCGATATCTCCTGGCCACAGCCCTATGAAGTGCTGAGGAAGATACAGGCTTCTTCCACACCTCCAACACCGGATCAAGCAAAGCCTCATTAAACGGCAAGAGAGGCTCCGCTGCAGCAGAGGCCGGATGCAGCACCTCCGTCAATAAATTCTGCTTCGCCTCCGCCACCGGCAAAGGCAGGTCCAGAAAATTAGCCGCCTTCCTCACCACCGCGTGAAAGGTAGCAGCCTCCTCCGTATACTCCCCTGGAGATGAAAGGTCCCACTCAGGGGAAGTATCCAGCCCACTGGCCGTATCCAGACCATGCAGTCCATCACCCGAGTCCTCAACCTCTCCTTCCTCCAGGACTTGCTGGTACTCCTGCTCTTCCAACAGACGGAGAGCACGCCTCCTTGAATGTAGTCTCTGCTCAATGCGCGGAGTCGACATGGCCTCTGCCGAAGTCGAAGATCGGCGCCGATCTCCAGAAGCATCCGACGCCGCATCCGGCGCCGCAGACAGCTTCGGCGCCGATGCAGGAACAGGACAAAGGGATCTTGGAGCCGATGGACCCACCGGAGTCACAGGACGAAATCCCGACGTCGACGGGATGGAAACATCCGGAGCCAATCCCTCTGAAGCCACCGGAGCGGCCACCGGCGCCGAGCCTACATTCCCAAAAGGGAGAAAGGGCATAAAGGGTGCCGGCCGAAGAGGTGCAGGATCACCCAATGAAAAGGCCAAAGGCCCCGAAGGACCAGCCGGAGCACCTCCTGGAGCCATCTGCTGAAAGATGGTATACATCGCATTCAGAAATGCAGTACTATCGGCTCCAGGGGCTGGAAAAGCCGGATACTGGGGTGCCTGGATCGAAGGCGACCCCGACGCCGGCCTCGACGTCCGCGACGCCGGAGACATCACAAGAGGCTGCATCACCTCAACCACAGACGCTTGTCCAGGCGAAGTCGGTGACGCCGGAGAGGGCAACGGCGTCGATGGATACGGCATGACTGTGGGACTGACCTCCCAAGTCCTCCGATGTCGAGCCGAAGGTTACCTCGAATGAGTCTCCTTGCTTGAATGACGCCGTGAATCTCTACGGCGCCGGGAGTCTTGATGACGCCGATGAGACCTTGGCGAGGAAGACTTCTTGTGATGTTTTTCCTTTCTCTTCGACTTCGCCAGGAATAATTTAGCCTCACGTTCCTTGAGGGCCTTCGGATTCATGTGCTGACATGAATCGCAAGTCACAACGTCGTGATCGGAGCTCAAGCACCAGAGACAGTCGGAGTGAGGATCTGTAACGGACATCTTGCCCCCACACTCTCGACAGGGCTTGAAACCCGACATTGTTACCGCAGATAAGAACTACGCAGCAGAAAACACACTGTAACCACTAAAGTAACAGTAGCTCCCTCAAAGATAACCGTTTCGAATGCACGGAAAAAAGGGAACGGACGTCGGCGAGGACCTCTTATTGCCTGTATGACGTCAGACGGCGTCGCGTGGGCTAGAGTGACGTCCTCGTCGACGTGCAGAGACTAGGAAGAAGATTTCCGGCGAATGCTGGCGCCATGGGAGCATTCATTAGGTGAGGAATCCACAGGTAGTTGTATCCATCAGAACACTTTACACCATCGTTTGCCAAACTGAGTACAAGAATACAGTAAATCAATACTGGGAAAAGCTTGATGTTTGGAAAAACAAGGGTTTGCTTGAGGACGAGGAACACTGATTCCTCAAAAATGAGCATCCTCATCTTCCGATCCTGCATCTCTTACCCAAAGTGCATAAATCCCTGACCCTTATACGTGAGCAAGGCCGTGGGGCTAAAATGCATCACAAGCACTGAAGCACCTTGAATACAAAAATACATTTCACCTCTTCTCCTGATTGTGCATGACTATCTGGTATGGAGTTTTGCAGAGATAGATATATTTAGTTATTTATTTATTACAGAGTGGCAGTAACCATCCTGTATAGGTAGGGTTACCAGAGACAGGAATTCTTCAGATTATTACCATTAATAACTTTGAGACTGTTTGACAAATCTCCACTTAATTTTTCAGACCTATTCTTCCTTCAACATTGCCAGAAGATGCTAAGTTTCACGGTGAGGGATCAAGGGGGTGCAAATATAAACAGGAATCTGAAAACACATTTTCCACCAATGCATTTTCCATAGAGTTTTGTATTTCCCTTAGCCCAAAAATGGCGGAATGGATTTACATACATGAAATTTGGCAGGGTTAGCCATTATGGTGAGCAGATAATCCTTTTGGGTAAGTATTTGTTTAGAGGTAAGGCATTTTAACTTAGTAATCTGTTGCTCTGGTATTTTCACAAACATTTGCAGCATTTCACAGAAGTACTGCAATACATTGCAAAGTCATTATGTGATTGGCGAATGAGTGCCTTTACAAAAGTTAAAGGTAGTCATACTACCAACAAAAATTAAACTTTAGAGCAAATATTCTATTTTTCTGCCACATTATATCTACACCTGTTAATAAACTTTCCCGCTACTTCTGTTTCGATTACCAAACTCCACACCACTATGTCACTCCACTGTACATTATACTGTACGCTACTCCATTTTCTGACACTACAGTGTACACCAACACACTGTACGCCCTTCCACTCTACACTACTTGAGTGGACACTATTCCTCTGAAGGCAACTCAAGCCTACAATACTACTATCTTTCATTTTAAGCCACTCCAATATATGCCACTTCAGTACACCACTGCATTGTCCGCTATTCCTCTGTACACCACAGTAATTTACCCCACTCCATTATACTATACATCACTCCATTCTACGGCACTACACTCTAGGCCAATCCATTCTACCGTACTACACTCTGTTATTCCACTCCTCATCACTACACTGTGTGCCAACACTCAATGTTATTCTACTCTACAGCATTCCACTGTGTGCCATTCCACTCTAAAACAATCCACTCTACGCCACTCCACAATACGCTATTACACTGTAATTTCGCTAAAAGTAAAAATACAGAAAAATGTTTATTTCCATACTTATACATTTAGATTATAATTTGCGCACCACCTTTAAAATTATAATTGTGCATCTCCACGCGCAGTGTATTCAAGTCAGCAGTCGCACTACGTCAACTGTAACTTCCCACTGTATCAGGCACTGCGATCGCACAAGATTTGCTTTGTGAGTTCATAACTATTCTAGTAAACACTATTATTTTACATGGCAAATAAGTGAGCTTATCTAAAATGCTATAAGCAGTGCATGGAAAAGGCTCAAGTTAAAGTTAATGTAGGGTGGCTACCAACTTTAAAACACTGTATGGAGGTGTGAGAGTTTGATATTTTGAAGGTGTGTTATAAATTAAAAATTAAAGGTGTACATTTAGAAATGTTTATTTTTATGTACTTTAACTTTTGTTTGAAGCCAAAGAAATAAAATGATACCTTTTTAAAGGTGATGCATAAATTATACATTTAAGGTATAACCATAACTGAAAAAGTTAAGTTTGGTTTGTATAGAAAGGATAAACTATAACAAAGGTTTAACATATGTTTTTTTAATTATATATACATATTTTCAATGAAAAGACAAAAGGTTGACGCTTATAGTTAGGAAAAACATTTTTCCTATACAAACCAAATTTAAACTTACACAAACTTATTACAAATTCTCATGTTATAACTTTCATTTACAGTTTATTCACCACCTTCAATTTATTATAAGTAACACACTGTCACACACACTTTTCAGGTAACTAACCACACAACACTAAATATAACTCGCCACTCTAGCATGCACTGTGTTCTCACAAATTATACTTCACTGTACAAAACTCCACTGTACATTACTCTCTGCCACTCTACTGAAAGACACTATACTCACTGAGCTCCAC
This sequence comes from Pleurodeles waltl, assembly GCF_031143425.1. Taxonomy (NCBI): domain Eukaryota; kingdom Metazoa; phylum Chordata; class Amphibia; order Caudata; family Salamandridae; genus Pleurodeles; species Pleurodeles waltl. Next base: position 743,413,046 of record NC_090449.1, on the reverse strand, counting down.
TCTATGCCAATACGCTCTACAACACTCAGCTACTCTCTATGCCACTCTACTCTGACACTCCGCCACACACATTACATTAAACTCCAGTCGAAAAACACTCCATTATACAACACTCATCTGTACTGTTCGATACATCACTGAACTGTACATCATGCTGCTCCACTCAACAATACTACACAATATGACACCACTCCATAGTGTGCTAAATCACTCCACTCTCAAATCCACTCTATTTCACTCTAGAATACTCCACTCTGCGACACTTGACTCTACTATACTCACCTTTGCTGTACTACATTCCACTTTACAACACTTTAATCAACAATACTGTGATTTGAAACAGTTGTAAAAGAAATAAAAAAATAAAATACAATGAAAAAAACAAAGCTTAAGGATAATTTATAGTTAGAAATACCTTATGTATTCTTTCTGTACCAACCCGACTTAAAATACATAAATATTAAACATTGTAAAATTATAATTATGACTTACATTTATAATTTAGACAACTTTTGAACTATTAAGCTGTGCACCGAAGAAAACAGTCGTCACCTCATTCACCACACCACATTATCTGGAACTCACGCCTTTTCCATGCACTCTTTATACACTTGCATACTACATCACTTATAGCATTTGACATCATAGCATTTATAACACTTACAACTTATCAAATGACCTGATTTGTTACACCACATTGCATAGAAGAGCTGCGAGTTATAGTTAGTGTTGTCTCGCTAGCGACCGCAAAAGAGTGTATAACAAGGTCCTCTACTTATAATACTTTGAAGGTGCTGGAAAATTGTAAATGAGATTTATAACTTTAGAATTTGCAAAGTTTGTGTAGTTTAATCTTAGTTTGTATATGAAAAATATGTTTTCTTGACTATAACTAAAGGTTCAACCTTCGCTTTTTTTCATAAAAAATATATATAACTTCTCTTTAAAAAACTAAGTTTACAGGGACATTATTGTTAGGTTCCAAATTTACTTGCTCAAAACCATAGAAATTCAGCAGTTATAGCTATGGTTAACTCAAGTAACTATAACATGAGGCCTAAGGTAACTATAACTCGTGCCCCCGCCATGAAGCATTTTCTCCTCAATAATTTTATTACAAATGTTGCAGTGATATTATCAATGGTCTCATAAAATATGTCATGACTGATGTAATATGTGGGGTAATTAGCAGTGCATGGCTAAGGCACGAATTGCAGTTACCTTAGAGCATGAGCTATAGTTACTTGAGTTAACCTTAGCTTTAGCTTCTGAATTTCTATGATTTTGTGCAAATAAATTCAGAACCAAACTATAACACTCCTGTAACCTTTGTTTTTGTTTTTTAAGTGAATTTCTATGTTTTTTAAAATTCTATTTCTTAACTATAACATCCATGTAACCTTAATACCCACTCCACAAAACTAACAGGGGCTTTACATATCTATGGGCATGATGAGTTGCTCAAATGCCTTCAGGAATAGACTCTGCAGTGCTAAGTATCTGCCCTGTGAAGGAAAAAAAAAAGAAAAAAAAGAAGCCCAGCACCTTTCTTTAAATCTAATCAAGTTTACAAGACCTCAGAAAATTCTGTACAGCTGATATTTCTTCTAAGGCTGCGTGGCAACTAAATGCCACAGCGCGACAATGGTTAAATGACAAAACAAAATATGGTTAATTTCATATTAGCAACCAAAAGTGATGTTACACATAGGAATATTTAAGTCTGCACTGAACGTTAACTCATTTAATTTTTAAGTAATTGGTTGTTGTAAAGTGTCTGATCTCGCAACATATCTTTGGTTACAAATGTTTATTGCTGTAATATCATTAGGCCCACAATAACTTTTAATATATGTGGGAACTTGAATGTACATATTTTCCCACCCTGCATTTGTACCATGGACAAGACCCAACCTGAACCAGCTTTGGGACATACAACTAATCCCCTGATGCCTAGGACCTTTCTGTTAGATGCATATTGTCTGAGGACCATGTGACAGCGAACAGTTGCACAAAATGGCAGCTTTCTCAAAATATTTTAGTAACAGAAGCCATTTAGCTAACACATTTCTGAAGATTTGCAGACCAAAGATGTGGAGAGTAGAAATAGTTTTGTGTTGTAGCTGGAAATGCCCTTCAATAATACATGCACTGACATGATAAAGTGATTCAACAACAAGCTCCCATGGGATGTTGGCTGGGAGAACTTTGGAAAGCTTCACAAGATTTTCCATGTAAACAGTAGGCAATGCTAGTCGTTAGGAATCAGGGAGAAAATTCCTACAGCAGCAATTTACCAGAATGAAATATCTACCTAATGCTTCATGTGACAGATTCTCTATTGGGGCCTTTAGTTCAAAAGCACCCTGATCTGTCACTGTTGATCTTTCCAGCATTTGCAATTCCACCTTCCAGCAGGAATGTGGAGGAGCCATGCTTGTGCGTTGTGGGCTTGGCACTCTGACCATAGTGACTAGGGCTGGTACACACCACGCGTGACCTGCTCACGCACACTTCCATATGTTTGGTTGATGTTGAGATGCTAATCACACAGTTTGGGAAGCATTTCCTGAAGAAAGGGTGTCAGGCCGGTGTTATTTTAGCATGTGCCACTCCCAACGTCAAACGAGCACGACATGCTGAAACACAAAATCACAGCTGCTGAACTGGTGAACATTTCAATTCAACCACCAGATCCCTTACTCCAGGGGCACCCATACTGAGATTCAGAAACAATTGCCAAATGCATAAATGCATGTTTCAAAAAACGTCTGCCATCTCACAGTGTGCAGTTTAGAGGCGCGCATTTCACTCTAAGAGCGATGATCTCATTCAGAAGGAAGTCTTAGTTAAGAATGTTATAGGGAATCAGTGGGACTCCATGTATTTGTATGCCATTTGTTTACAAACACTGAAATGATTGTTACGTCATGAGACAGTACAGTAAAATAAACCTTTTTGCTTCAGGATTCCATGGTCCCTTTTCAATTTCCCCTTCAGCTGCACATTTCTTCTACAATTTTGCACCACGCTGAACAGACGCACCTGGTCCCATTCCACTTACCAGACATTCTATTTCATGAATAATAGTTCATGAAAAAATCAAGTCTGGGAATACTTCAAATAAACAGCCATTCCTTCCTGAGATATCACAAAAATACTCCGGACAGTGATCATTTGAACCTGAGAGACCGCACTTGTATTTTCTTTTTTCTTTTGAGAATGCTATGAGATTTGTGAATAGTCATGATTTTCGCAGCATTTTTAAATCATTTTTTATCCCTGGTGGGTCTCTGGGGGTCCCATGCACCAAGGATAGTGAGGTAGGGTAAAAGGTACCCTGCCCCCTTTTCTTTACATTTATTTTTGAGAGACTGCTGAAGTCGAGCGTCAAAATGGCTGCCATCACTTCCTGGTTGAAGTGTTGGCAGTCAATCAGATCTCTGCATGAGATTGTTAGTATTCGCAAATTTGTCACAAACCTAGATATACAAATTTGGATTCCCTTTAATTTCTCCAAACTAATGAATGGATTTACACCAAATAACAAAAAGCACTCTTTCTGGACCAAGAGCTACCTTCCTACCAAATTTGGCATAATTCTGTCCAGCAGTTTGGGCTACAGCCATGTCTAAACTCTCTATAGGAATTAAAATAGGAAATGGACATTTTGTGATGTTCTATCTTTTAAAACAAAAATATATATTAAGTAATATTCAACTACCTTACTCTAATCCAACACTCGCTGTGCACGGCCACGATGCTCATGTTTTCAGAAACTAAACCTCAACAGGAAACACTTACCAATATAAACGTAGCAGGTGACCCAGTTGAAGCTCAGCTTCTGGAAAGGACAAGCCACCCTAACTCTCGGGCTTGGCAAAGATAAAGCAAGGCTGTGCGCTCAGAGATCCCATAGCAAAAAAAAAAAAAAAAAAAAAAAGATCCAGAATCCTTCCTGGAGGTGAACTGATGATGTACTAGAGCGTAATCTGTATCTGACTGTGACGCGCGGGTTCTATCTTCGTCTCCTGGAGACACAGAGTAGAAGGTCTCCCTTTATGAAGCACCTGCAAGCTCCGCCCGCTGAGCCACGCCCCGTCCACCCTCGAATGTAGGTAAAGAAATTCCCGCTTTTTACCAGGATGACGGACAGCTTTCCAAAACGACCCCACTGCGTTTACCGCCGATTCCGGTGGTGCGTTGTTGATGCACAGAAGCACGAGGACATCTCCACAGAGACACACTAGTAACAATAACATTGCCAAAGGCACACAAGGTTGCTGGAGACGTTTACCCCGTGGCCTGTCAGGTACCCCTAGTGTACAATATAAACGTGGCCCATCAGGTACCCTTAGTGTACAATATAAACGGGGCGTATAAAACATGCTAGGTAACGCTTACTGACATACTCGTAGAAAATACTCTGGTTGGTTTCGGTCACGATGCTCATGTTTACAGAAACTAAACCTCAACAATGAAACACTTACCAATATAAACGTAGCAGGTGCCCCAGTTGAAGCTCAGCTTCTGGAAAGGACAAGCCACCCTAACTCTCGGACTTGGCAAAGATAAAGCAAGGCTGTGCGCTCAGAGATCCCATAGCAAAAAAAGATCCAGAATCCTTCCTGGAGGTGAACTGATGATGTACTAGAGCGTAATCTGTATCTGACTGTGACGCGCGGGTTCTATCTTCGTCTCCTGGAGACACAGAGTAGAAGGTCTCCCTTTATGAAACACCTGTAAGCTCCGCCCGCTGAGCCACGCCCCGTCCACCCTCGAAGAAGGTAAAGGAATTCCCGTCTTTTACCAGGATGATGGACAGCTTTCCAAAACGACCCCCTGCCTTTACCGCCGTTTCCGGTGGTGCGTTGTTGATGCGCCGAAGCACGAGGACATCTCCACAAAGACGCACTAGTAACAATAACATTGCCAAAGGCACACAAGGTTGCTGGAGACGTTTTCACCCCGTGGCCCATCACGTACCCCTAGTGTACAATATAAACAGGGTGTATAAAACATGCTAGGTAACGCTTACTGACATACTCGTAGAAAATACTCCGGTTGTGTAGGCCACGATGCTCATTTTACAGAAACTAAACCTCAACAGGAAGCACTTACCAATATAAACGTAGCAGGTGCCGCAGTCGAAGCTCAGCCTCTGGAAAGGACAAGCCACCCTGACTCTTGGGCTTGGCAAGGATGAATCACGGCGGTGCGCTCAGAGATCCCATAGCAGAGGAAGATCTGGATTCCTTCCTGGAGGTGAACTGACTGATGGTGTGCTGGAGCGTGGTCTGTATCTGACTGTGACGCGCGGGTTCTATCTTCCTCTCCTGGAGACACAGAGTAGAAGGTTCTCCCTTTATGAAGCACCTGTAAGCTCCGCCCGCTGAGCCACGCCCCGTCCACCCTCGAAGTAGGTAAGGAATTCCCGCCTCTTGCCAGGATGACGGACAGCTTTCCAAAACGAGCCCACTGCGTTTTTACCGCCGATTCCGGTGATGTGTTGTTGATGCGCAGAAGCACGAGGACATCTCCACAAAGACGCACTAGTAACAATAACATTGCCAAAGGCACACAAGGTTGCTGGAGACGTTTACCCCGTGGCCCATCACGTACCCCTAATGTACAAAATAAACAGGGTATATAAAACATGCTAGGTAACGCTTACTGACATACTCGTAGAAAATACTCCGGTTGTGTAGGCCACGATGCTCATTTTACAGAAACTAAACCTCAAAGGAAGCACTTACCAATATAAACGTAGCAGGTGCCGCAGTCGAAGCTCAGCTTCTGGAAAGGACAAGCCACCCTAACTCTCGGGCTTGGCAAAGATAAAGCAAGGCTGTGCGCTCAGAGATCCCATAGCAGAGGAAGATCCAGAATCCTTCCTGGAGGTGAACTGATGATGTACTGGAGCCTAATCTGTATCTGACTGTGACGCGCGGTTTCTATCTTCCTCTCCTGGAGACACAGAGTAGAAGTTTCTCCCTTTATGAAACACCTGTAAGCTCCGCCCGCTGAGCCACGCCACGTCAACCCTCGAAGTAGGTAGGGGAATTCCCACCTCTTGCCAGAATGATGGACAGCTTTCCAAGGCGACCCCACTGCGTTTGCCGCCGACTAGCGTGGTGCGTCGCTGATGCGCAGGGGCGCGAGGAACTCTCCGCGGGGACGCACTAGTGGCAATGACATTGCCGGGGGCACACAAGGTTGCTGAAGACCTTTTGCCCCCGTGGCCCATCACGTACCCTAGTGTACAATGTGGACGCAGCAGATGCCGTGTTTGAAGCTCACCTTCTGGAAAGGACGGCCCACCCTGGCTCTTGGGCTTAGCAGGGATGGGGCGGGGCGGGGCTGTGCGCTCAGAGATCCCATGGCGGAGGGGATCTGGAATCCTTCCTGGAGGTGAGCTGATGATGTGCTGGAGCGTGGTCTGTGTCTGACTGGGACGCGCGGTTTCTGTCTTCCTCTGCTGGAGACACAGAGTGGAGGGTTTCTCCCCTTGTGGAGCACCTGTGGGCTCCGCCCGCTGAGCCACGCCCCGTCCACCCTCGAGGTAGGTAGGGGAGTTCCCGCCTTTTTTACCAGGATGATGGATGGACGACTAAGTATTTTTTACCCATGTTTCTAATTATGTATTGTATGTGCAGATGTGTGTGTATAAGTCATGTGTGTGTGTGTGTATAAATATATATATATATGTATATATGTTGTTTCTGTGCCTGGCATGTTTCTATGAATTTCTGCTCTCTTTTTATCACACTTATCTACTCATCGCTCTTATGTCATGTCTCTATCAAACTATCCTCCATTCTCACTCGGACTCATCCCAAATCCCTTCGACCACTTCCATCTCCTAAATATCTCTGCCTAAGCTCATCCCTCCACCCCCACATCTAACTCACCAAACCTCACTCTACCTCTGTGACCTCCCACACAACCCTACTAAATTCTCCTGCATTCATCTCACCCTGCTACTATGCTCTCCCTAACCCTTCCACATCCTCTTTCCCCTCCGCCCCCCTTTTATTCATCTCAAGCCTTTGGATTGAGCAAATGAAGGATAAACTCCCAATTAACACTTCTGGATTTCTTTCCTCCTCCACCCCTCCATTACTCCAGTCAATCTAACTAACAAACTCTCATATCCGCAACTCAAATTAACTCATAATAATACTAAAACTGTACTCCTTATTAAATTATACTAATCCATCACTAATTCTTGTTGGGTACCGGAGTAGCGTGCTACTCATCGAAAAGCGCTTCGACGCCTCGTCAGGGGTAGTAAGCGCTATATAAATACGATTACAATTACAATGTGTGGCAGGGGTTGGCTGCAGACCAGGCCCTGTGGCCAACCGTCCTAGGCACCCAACCCGGCGACACACACAGCCTTTGAGTGCGAGTGGCAGCAGTTGGCCGCAGGCTGGACCTATTCCGAACCCCCCTTTATGCATCCACCCCGCGACATGCACAGCTTCTGGCCTTGTGTAGCGGGTGATGGCCGCAGGTGTTTTTGCAGTTTGGAACTGAACAGAAAACACCCTTGATTTGCCTTGGTTAAGTTCAATAAGCTGGGAGGGTTTATCCTTTAGAGAAGTGGAGTTCAACTGGGGCACCTGTTATGATTATATTTCTAAGTGCTTCCAGGTGAGGTTACATTTCTGTGAAATGAGCATTGGTGCCAGAATGGATCCTCACTTGCTTATTTATCCAAGGAGAGTCCACAGTTTTGCGCAACATGCCTGCCCAACTGTAGAACTTTCTACTGGCTAATTATTAAGTGTTACCTCATTGGGTAAATGTACAGTGCACATTCTAAATCACCACCGCGTAAAGGACCACAAGGTAATGCCTCTGGTCACGTCTGGTATAATTTTGGCAACGTGACTGTTCCTCGAGCATTTTCCTACTTTTATTAGTGTTTTTAAAGACCCTCGGGAAGCTTCAATTCCCCCACAGTCTCATTGCTCCTGCATGCAGAAAGCAGCAAGAAATGCTGCTCCCTGCATGTGGGAGAAATAGTTTTATCTGTTTTCCGAAAACAGATTAAGAGTTCGCTCCCAGCGAGCAGGAGCAGTCTTTCTGCTCCCACCCACTGGGAGCAGACTTACAGTTTTTCCTTGCTTGGCAGGAGCTATGAAAGCTCCTGCCAAGCGACAGCAAAGAACTACATCCAGAGAGAGGGGGTGGTGGTCTCTAGGGCCATTAATGGCTCCAGGAGGAATCCCCTCTTTTCTTTAGCATAGGGCCAGCCCCTGGGAGGTGGTGGTCGAATATGACCCCTTTAATGATTACTGTGCCCAGGGAGGTGGCTGTTCCCCAGGGCAATTTCAAAATCAGGAGGGGGTCCCGCACAGTCCCCCTCTTATTACTAGGCAAATAGGCCCCTGGACCTGAGCCACCAGGGGCTCCAATAGAATTAAGCGCAGGAAACCGCATTTTCTTTTTTAAATAAAAATGCTTTTTGGCCTTTGCAGGGTCCCTGGGGACCTGAGCACCAGACCTAGGGATTTGGGGGGTCAGGGTATTCCTAACCTTTCCCTTTCCCTTATTTTTAAACTTATTTTTTGGACTTTTTTTGGAGTCTGCGCCCCAAAATGGCTGTCAACACTTCCTGGCTGAAGTGTTGGCAGCCAATCAGATATCGGCATGAAAATTGTCAGTTCTGTGGAGGATCAGCATCCCTGGATATATCTATATATTGTTTTCAACTCAAAATATCTCCAAAACTACTGAACAGATTTACACCAAATACCAAAAAGGGTGCTTTCTGGGCCAGGAGATAGCTTTCTTCCAAATTTAGTTTAATTCCGTCCAGCAATTCAGGCTGTAGTTATGTCAAAAACAAAAACAAAAAAAAAGGATAATGCATGGGGGGAAAAAGCTTTTTGCCCCCTCCCCTTTTCACAGCCGCCGCTTGACTAATCACGCTGAACTTTTCAAGGCAGCAGCTGTGAGTAGCATACTAGTTTTGAAAGTTTCATGAAGTTCGTCAAATGGCGCCAAACTTATTGGCAAAACAAAAAACACCTTTCCTATGTAAAGTAGGTCCTAACTAGAACTACCTATTAGCGTCTGCCAGTAGGTTATATATCTTTTTGTATATGACATTTAAATAAAATTTTAAAAAATCATTGTTTATATCACTGACTAACCAACAGGCTGATATACTTGTTTCTACCAAACCATGATCATCTTAATATCTTCATATTCTTCCTGGGCAGGAGCAGTATCTCCCACACCTCAATATGTTGGCTGTCACATATAACACTTTAAGGGGTTGGTTTAAAGTACAGCTTCTTCTTACATTTATAGATGCTTTGCGGTCTCAATTGATCTTGAAAGTCTCACCCTAGTCCTGTACTCAAATATCCTACGTGACTTACATTTTTCAGACTTAGCACAAAGTTTGAGGTGCCTGCACATACTACTGTTATCTAAGTATCAACCCGATCACTCATCATTGTTGTCAGTTTCTTAGCTGCTAGAATCATCCATATCAGAAATGGCCAATACACATTACTCAGCAAATCTAGTAGCCTGGGTTGAATGTACCAGTGATAAGCATACACTGGTATATGACGCCATACCTTTTCCCCTTCAAGTTAATCTTGACCGACTAAGTGTTATTTAGATGATATTATGTCACTTCTTTATAAAGGAACATGGATTTAATTTCTTCTTTTCCAAGCAATTCATTTACATCCAAGACATAACCTGCCTAGCAAAACCCGGAAAGTAACTGACCATCATGCAAATAAATGCAACTGACCGTCGTACCAACCAGTAACACCAAACTAACTATGAAATGCAATTGAAACAGCAATTCGAAGAAAAAGGGTAAATCAAGCAAGGCTAGACATAGAGAAATACAAACATATAACATACAAAAAAAACAGAACACATGTGTACCAAGCCCTACTTTAATAGCAAATTGAGTGGGTGTGGCAGAGTACCAAACATGGCGGATGCGACTAAGTAGAGCTCCCGCGATCCGCCCAGGAGTCCAGAATAATCCTGCGATTCTAGCCGTGGACCACAGCTAGAGCTGTGTGGGGGAGACCAGCGGGGACCCAAGAGAGTTCTATGGGCCCCCCCCCCCCCCAAGGGCCTCCGGCTGCCGGTCTCTGGCTGATTGTAGAGGAGAGAGGCGTGGCCTGCCAGGGCAGCGGCCTAACAGGCAGCCCCACTCAGCCCGCCTGGAGGAAGCCTGCATGATCTGGCAACCGGGGGCAGCTGCCTGTGGGGTGGAGTGCCGGGGCAGCATAATGCCCCCCCCTCAGCAATCGGAGCTGGACATAGAGCTGCAAGGAGAACAAGCGCTGCCACCCACGACGGGAAGGTGCTGGAGGAAGAGCTGTGACAGGGAAGGCCTGCGGCAGCTGGTGGTTGAGGCATAGGCGGACTGCGGGAGGCACTGAGCCGTGAACAGAAACATCAAGCCCCTCCTTTACCCCGTCTGGTGTTGGGAATCGGTGAGGGGGCTGCGAGTCCCGGCAGGAGAGGTTGGGGTGCACCACGTCACCAGGTGGAGCTGGGGTTTGGGGGGGGGGGGGGTGGGGCCCCTCTGGATTGCCCCCCATGGCCCGTAGCCAGTTCAGCTAAGGGAGACTTGCCCTCTGGCCACAGGGCCCCCCTGCCCCAAACTAAAGAATGGAGTGCATGGTGGGGTCTATGTGCCTGGCCACGGGGGAGACACTGCCATGGTATAACTAGGAGGAGCTGTTGCGTGGGCTCTCATTATCCTAAATGAGACTACTGGATTTCTAGGCAGCAGGATCGATCACGGTGTGGGGGACTGAGTCGGACCCACGTGTAAGGAACGCTGTCACCCTAAATCCGTTTTTTGCTCCGGCTAACTAGCAGTGCCTCATTTCTCCCAAGGGGAAGAGATGATTGGGCAGCCGAGCGCATGACATCTTTGGAACTTCTCAGGGAAGTCGTGGTCACTCAGATCCAAACCAACTCTCTCATTTACAGTATGATCTCATATACAAATGACAAAGGCAGTATAAGTTTTATATAATGTTTTAATAAAACAACTGCATTTTAGATAATAAGGCGTGAGCCGCAATAACCAGAACCATACAACACAGTAGGATTGAAATAGTCACCCGGAGAGTAAAACATAAGAACAAAGCTATCATGGTGTCTAATAGTTTCTACTCTCCCTCTGCTTGGTCTATTTCGAGCACAGCATGTTAAGCTTCTAACTTGCCTTTCTGAATCACTGGAGAGACATCAGCCCTCATACCTGAGCAAAGGCCTGTGATCTTGGTTCAGCATCTGCAACGAGGCAGTCAGCGTCTAGTTGTGGTTCCCTGGTCGGAATCTCCCTCTCGCTTGTATTGGGACAAGGAAGTGTTTTTATAACTAACATGTCAGCGTGATCACAAAATGTCCCTACGCAGAAATGCCAAAGACTAAACTCCTACCACGTCTATCGGCAATGTACCAGACTGTATCCTTGACTGAAGCACAGAGTGAACAGGAATGTGTTATGGAGAACTCCAGTGCTGAAGTAGGCTAAACAGTGTGATATGAATAAAAAACAAGACAGTAGAACTGGCTATTTGAAAAATAACAGTACGAAGCCTAATAAAAAGCATTTAGAGCAAAGTGCACAGAGGCTCTAAGATGCAAACAAATGAATAAAATACATCCAGGGCAAAGTGCACAAAGGCCTGAAGCTAATGCACAAAGGATACGTAAAACTAACCACACCACAGAGCATTGTGCTACATGGATGGCCCTCCCCGCCCCAGACTGAGATGAGTGAAAGGGGAGGGGAGGGAAGGAGGGAAGGAGGGAGGAGAGAGGGAGGGAGGGAGGGAGGGGTCTCTTGACGGCTCGGGTCATGCGTGGGTTCCTCTACAACATATTGACGGTCTGAAACCTGTCAGGCTGATGCTAATTGCTGCCCTGGTGGAGGGCTTTCAAGCACAGAAGAGCGTTGCTCCCGCACTGCCACTCCAGTAAGTAAAACATTATTGCATAATTACGATGCAGCGCAACAAGATGACTCGCACTCCATCTCACCCTGTGGACTCCTGAGCTCCCCAGGTCCAGGCGGAGAGGCTTATCAGTTCAGAGTCTGGAGACTGCATTCCCCCTACAAATCCTTCTCCTTCTGTGTATAAGTTGGACTTCATCCTACAATAAATTTGTGAGTCATGTGCTGCCACTGAGCACCGCTTGGACGCTATTGTTGTAGACCTCAGCATCTTAAAGGACGATCACAAGAAACTAGCTGATAAAATATGTGCTGCGGAGAGCACCCTCACAGAGCTGGCCCCCCCGGCACACAATCTCTGACCTACAACATCGGATCCAGCAACTACATGACCGCGCAGAAGATGCGGAGGGCAGGGCACGGCGAAATAACGTGAGAATAGTGGGCCTGCCTGAAGGCGAGGAGGGAACAAATCCCACCCAGTTCATCGAGGAGTGGTTTCGGTTTGCTGTAGCACCACAAGGCCTATCGCCCATCTTTGCTGTTGAGAGAGCCCACTGTGTGCCTTCGCGTTGCCCACCTCCAGGAGCTCCGCCCCATGATGGTGCGGGTCCTGAACTTTCGTGATTGTGACCACTTATTGCGGATGGCTCAGAGTGTGTCATCCAAAGTGAACAATGCAGCGGTTTCACTGTTCCCGGACTACATTCTGGAAGTGCAAAGACGCCGTGCATCATACCAGTCTGTGAAAAAGCAACTTCACTAAGAGGGACTGAAATATGCCCTCTTATTTACAGCACGGTTGAAAATTCTACACGATGATCACTCTGTTTTTTGAGACCCCAGAGGCAGCCTGGGACTGGCTTGAGTGAACATATCCTGCCACAAGCGGGGAAAGAGGAAGCCCAGACCCATATCCACAAGAAACCTAGACAGCGCAAATGCCGACCAAAAGGAGCATTGACAATAGCCCCCTCATCCTGGGAGGCCCGTGAGAGCAAGGTGGCAGCACTTCAGACAGTGAGAAGCACAGAGGCCCAAGCCAGGCAATCCCCTCCTGTCACCCTACTACATCCCTTTCGGACACCAAGTCAAACTCCAGTATGGGCATGTTCCCCCTCCATTACTCTGCAGACCACAGACACTATCACCTGACTGTACTGGTATTTCACTATGTCGTCCCCAATATCACACATGAGTTTACTTGCTCTGGCATCTCTCCCGCTGGGCTGAGGACAGCCCACTACAGGCTTCATGGCTCATGCCTCTACCCAATGTCATGGGAAAGGCCCTAGCTTCCCAATTGCTATGGACTCACCTGGGCGGATGCTGGATCACCGTTAAGCATGCCATTGACCAGCCTGAGCCCCCTAGCCTAGAAATCTTGCTTGCCGGCTCCCCCCCCCCCCCCCCAAAGCAATGGCACCAATGGTTATACTCTTCTGTTAATTGGAATTAAGGTTGAAGTTTGGTCTAACAGATGTTTCGGGTTGGACCTAAAAGTTGGTGTATATAAACTGTTGCTTTACCTGCCACGTGATGCTCTGCTGGGGAAGGGGGAGAGGGATGTAGACACAGCCGACCGCACATTAGAATAATGACAACGATGCCACACCATTATAAAATTATGACATGGCATGTTAAAAGATTGGGTTCCACTCAAAAGCGACACAGGGTGCTAGCACAATTACAATGCCATAAGGCATCTATTGTTTACCTGCAGGAAACACATCTATCATTACCCGACATGGCCCGGCTTAGAGCGAAGTGAAGAGGTCAAGTAGTAGCCACCTCTTAGTCGGCCTTTGCCTGAGGTGCCACCATCTGGAGCCCCTTACAGATCATGGACACTAAAATAGACACCCTTGGTCGCTATGCCTTTCCCATAGGACACTTAGTTGGGGTACAGATTGTTTTGGGGAGCATATATGGCCCCAACACAGAACAAGATGTGTTTTTGCAATGCCTATCCACAGCGCTGGGAGTATGGACACACATACCCTGGTTCATAGTAGAAGATTTTAATTGAGCGTTCGATATTACACTTGATTGCTGACATCAACCGCTACGTCACACCAACTCAGTTAAGCAGGCTCAGGCCCTCGCGGCCTGAACCACTCATTGGGCAGATGTGTGGAGAACACACCATGTAGGGATGAGGGAATATTCCTTCTCCCCACCGTACACCCAGTTAGACCACATCATATGTCCAACCCATATGGCAGGGCGAATCCCAGACACTTCATTTTGGCTAAAACCTTCTCAGATCACAACCCACTGGAAGTGGCACTCCAGTAGGGTTGCGTCCCCGCACCAATCCCCCACATGGCGCATGCAGCCAACTAAATTAGAGGATGCAGCCTTTTGCACCGCTGTAAACACGGCCATTGAAGAATACTTTGCCATGAATGAGGGTACTTCCTCAACAAGACTTGTGTAGTGGGAGGTGTTCAAGGGAGTTGTCAGGGAAGTAGCCATCAAAACCTCGGTGAGGATCGTAAGCCACATTCTGTGGGAGTTGACTGATAGTAAACTAATCTACCCATCTGTTTCTTTATAACAACTAAAAAAACGACATGCACAACTCTGATCAATTGTGGGTCTATGACTATAGAACATACACTTACCGGACACATGCAGACGGTGGGGGATAAGGCTGGTGCTTTACTAGCACCTATGATAAACCTCCCAGGGCCCATCTCTGATTCTAAAGTGATATCTCATTCAGCTCAACAATGCTCCACACAACTAGAGGTGAATGGGGCATTACAAGAAGTACACCAACCAATCTTTCCTCCTATAGATTACTGTCGTTGTTAACTACTGATTACAAAATACTCAGCAAAGTGCTTGCACAGAAGCTATTACCGCTCCTCCCTCAATTGATCAAAGTAGCTCAATCTGGCTTTATACCCCATAAGCACTTCCTTAAACATTTGTCGCCTGAACCAGGCGATGGAAGTAGCACTTCTTGTCCTTCCAAAGGCGGGATGCTACTCCTTGGATCTGCAGCAGACGTTCAATTCATTAGAACAGGAATATCTGTTCATGGTACTCAGAAAATTCAACATATCGACTGGCTAGATTAGAGGGTTTAAAGTACTATACTCCCGCCCCACGGCCAGAGCGAAGATGGGCAAAAATATCTGTCCATCTTACCACATATCCCAGGGCATGCGTCAGGGCTGCCAGCTGTCCCCATTACTCTTCACGCTGGCAATGGAACCCCTTGCTCAAAAATTGAGACAAGAGGTTGGTGAATGGGGATTATCTGACCGGTGTTGAATGTACACAGTGCGGATGGCATGCTTCTATATGTACACAACATGAACAGGGAGCTTGAGCGAGTAAGCCACACCCTTGAACAATTCAGTATAATCTCGTGCCTTAAAGTAACCCAATCAAAGTCACTAGCATTTCCATTCCTCCGATACAGTCCCATTGGGCACAACTGAGATCCCCAGGGCCAAACAGACATTTAGATAGCTGGGTATACATATATAGCGCTCCCCTATTGACTTACTAAAGGGCAATTTGAATAAAGTGATAACGTCTGAGAGCACAGATCAATTTCTGGACCTCTTTGCCCCTCTCATTGGCTAGGCACTTAGCACTAGCCAAGATAGTGATGCACCCCAGGGTACTGTACTTCTTTGTGAATGTCCCAATCCGCATACCACAGTCGACCTTTAAAACACTGAACACCTTATTGTCAGAACTAATATGGGCCACAGGACGCCGCCGTATTAGTCTCCAAAAACTACAACTGCCCACAGATGAAGGGGATGGGGGGAATGGGCGTGACCGATTTCCAAATATACTGCCTTGCAGCACAACTGCAATGGCTAGCCCACTCGCTAGTGGGTATTTATCTGCAGGAGATAAACTACACGCAGGCACAATTGGACAATGGACAATTACAAACGTTGCCTCTGCCCAGGAGACCTGCACACAGATTGCGGCTGCCTCTGCTATTGCAGAATGCACTGCAGTACTGGCACATGCCGCTCAGACTAACCAAGACTACAGTGCCATATGTGCCCAATATCCCACTAAGCAGCTTTCCCACCCCATCTGGAGTTCTTTCCAAGGCACAGCTGAGGCACTGGGAGGAGAACAGATTTTCTACTTTGGGGGATCTGCTCAATTGGGGTCACTTCTTATCCCATAGAGAGTTTATATAGCCCAGATTCAGCTACCAGCTTTCTAACACATGCCAATATATAGCATTTTATACGTCGACAGTGGACTCCGAAGGGGATAGAGCCCCAGATACATATCCTAGCACAAACACTTAATGATATGGGCTTGGGGCAGCACCTGGTTAAATGGCTGCACAAAGCACAGCGCTCACATTATTGTAAATCTATGACCCCTCTCGGGAACGAATGGGAAACAGACTTGGCACGCCTTTTACATGCTAAGGAATGGAAATTCCTTACGGATCACTCATCCCATATAGCACGAAATGGACAGTTCAAATGGGAGACTTTGTAAGAGCACCTTGGACAGCAGGAAACTGCAGAGTGTACAGATATAAATATGGCTAGCTGAGCTATGATCCCCAGGTTACAAAATTTACGAACCCCTTCCCTCTATAATATTATGCCAATTCAAAGTACTAAGTGACAGAGCTACATCTTTGGGGTCCCCTTCCCTTCCACGCACTGCGGTACATACATTGATACAGACCTATGTGGAGCAAAGAGCAGGTTAAAGCTAGTTGTGGGGAAGAGGGTTAAATACTTCGACCTCAGTTGGCGGCAGGCACCGTGAGAGGCCCATATGCCAGGGACTGGAATGCAACCATGCATCAATGAGAATGTAAATGACCTG
This sequence comes from Pleurodeles waltl, assembly GCF_031143425.1. Lineage (NCBI taxonomy): Eukaryota > Metazoa > Chordata > Amphibia > Caudata > Salamandridae > Pleurodeles > Pleurodeles waltl. The sequence continues at coordinate 743,396,248 of NC_090449.1, read as the reverse complement.
CACTCCGTCCAAAACCACTGTGGAGCTGAGCAATTTTTTGGGTGCATCTAATCTCTAATAGTATTGTGACATTACGGTGGAGCCTCTTTGCTGGCGGCTGATTGTTTACTAAAATACCCGATAACTCTTGTTTTAGGTTACGCCTATGAAAAGATGTGACGAATGTTATGAAGGTGGATCTGCCTTAGTCAATGTTTTATGTATCTACCTTAGACTCACACATTTGCTTGGCAATCCTAAACTGTCATGTAGGTGGATATAAGTGTCTTCCGCTGGTGTACCAGGTAACATGTTTCTAAATGCCATATGAGTTGCAATGCCGAGAAAAGACTAATAATTGTTTTAAAAAATGCCAATAAAAATGTTTTTAAAAAAACATATATATCAGCAAACTGATACACATAAGGAAATCATACATAAACTGACTTAAGGAGGACAAGTAAAAAAGTAGTGGGCAAGAAATGTTGGACCCCTTCTCCTCGGGTCAAACATTGTAATGAGACCACATCCGGAGTTTAAGGTTAGTGGACAATGGTGAAGCAAGTGGTCAGGTACTTGCTACACTTTAGATAGAAGGGAATCTGTGCATCCGGCAGAGTCAAAGAATTAAACAGTGGAGATGAGGAAACCAAACTGATCTACTGAGCTTTAGGAGCGGATGCACATCTTGTACCATATAATGGACCAGTTCTTGCATTTTACAAACTGAAAACACTTAACATGCGTGCATGGGTGGTGGCTATTTTCAGGTTAGACAGGAGAAACCAAGATCTCTGCATGCCTGAACAGGTGGGCGGCTTCAGCAAGATTAAACCTCATCTGTGCAATTTGGAGGCACCAGCAGGAAAGGCCACTGCCCCCAATCCCCCCCCCCCAAAAAAAAAGCAGTCAAGAGAGATATGAATAATAAGAAGGAAGGGAAAATATTATGGCTCGGACTACTTCACTCATAAAGAGCGAGGACCAATCACCTGCTGCCCTGGGACAGAGCTCCCCATGTGACCAGGTTTTGACTGTCCTGAAAAGAATACTCTAGACAGCTACGCAAATGCAAGTAAGCCAGATAAGTGTACTAAAAGAGGAAACCATTAAACCAACAGCACATTAAGACCACCACTCTAGATGAGAAACCATCTTACATGGAATTACAGCAAATGAGGTAAGCCTCCAACTTTTTAAGACTGACTAAAGATGACAAAGTGTTGCCATTCGAAACTGAAAATCTGAAAAATGTTGAGCACTGGAACCATATTTTTCTGGATTTAGAAAAGTGGTTGATGGACGCAGCTGTCATACATCTGTCCAGAAAAATGCAAACTGTTGTGATTATTGAATTATGGTGGTTTATTGTTTTGCCCATATGATTTCACTAAATACTTGCAAGTGTGGATTCACACTTGGGCTCAACAGATATGCTGAATCTACTGCAAGTTATGCGACAGATTCATATGCAATTACAAAGTTCATCTCAAAGAGCCTGTCATGCACACAAAGGGAAGGAATGCAAATAATTGTTCAGAAGAGGACATGCATATTTTTGTTCAACTAAAAGTGATCTAATAATATATTGTGCGGTGTTAACATGTGCTTTCATCAGACAATGCATTGAGAATCCAATGGACATCAAAGTGGGCAAACATAAAAGCTCAAACCTTTCATATTCAAAGTACATACTTCACAGATAGACAACTCAAACAACATCTTTTAAGGTTCTGAGATGATTAGTACAAGAGAGGTTGCTCTAATTACACTCTGTGATGCTCGGTCTATAATGCTTCCCATGTAAAACAAGTTACTGAAATTGGAGTAGAGAACTACAAAAGGGGATAAGAAAATGCCAAAACCTTAGCTACAAACATATGAAGTTGACTTCAGGAAAGCAATCAGTCCATTTATATTTACCCTTTTAAAAGCAAGATTCGCTAGCATGTGATCAAACTATAGGTGGAGACCTTCTGTACTCCAGGCTCTCAAGCGGAGCTCAGATTGGAGAGACAATGTTGGTGTATGTAACAGATCATGTTCTCCAGCCATTCAAATGACTCCAGAGCCGGTCACTTTGGACCGTTCTACAATTTCAATGTGAGTGATTACGTGATGCAAAAAGAAGAGATGATGGACGGAATGTCAAACAATGTCAAACATTCACTCCCAGTCACAGATCTGGGCCTATATCCATTTTTTTTTTTTTACTCGGGGTAGCATCCCAGCCCATCGTTCTTTTGCTCACCATGACACCTCAGTTGAGACTTAGCTATATGTAAATCAGCCTTGGCACTGCTCCTCATAAGAACAGTCCAGCCCGAACTGACAAGCCAGGTCTGACCTGAACCGGAATACAAGCAACCTTTGACAGGTTTCGCCCTGATCAGGGCTCATCGCCCAGGTATAGCTTGATTCCAATAGCACAGTGAACAAGGGACCCACGTCTGGGCATGTGTGAATTCTAAAAAATAGTACATTTGCATGCTTTCAATGAGAACTTCTATGGGTGCAGAGTTGCTATTTTTTGGTACTGGGTGACTACATATTTTTAAGTTTCTTATCCAAAAAATTAACAGGCTAAAACTTAGTGAAATCAGGATGACAGCAAAAATTGACACAGATATAGCAGACTTGACTCGGGTACCATCAACCTACCACCGAGCAAAGAATGTATTTATTTGGGGGGGGGGGGGAGGGGGAAGGGGGGTCACACTCCAGAAAACCCCATGAGGCTACGTTCCTACTTGAGAAAGACAACTGGAAAACACATGCACTCTCAAAAATAAATTAGCCGCTCCATAAAAGTGAGCGTTTAAAGTACAAAGGTAAAAAGTAGTTTTCTAAAATGATTAGTTTAAGGACACATGTAAAGAGGCTCTACTCCATGGGATGGACAAACACAAGATAGACAAGGCAGGCCATCCAATGACAACCAAATAAATGAGATTGACAATAAATTCAACCAAAAATAAGTGGGTGGTGTAAAGAAATGGCTCCCTGTTGCAGTTACCCCCCACTTTTTGCCTGATACTGATGCTGACTTGACTGAGAAGTGTGCTGGGACCCTGCTAACCAGGCCCCAGCACCAGTGTTCTTTCACCTAAAATGTACCATTGATCCCACAATTGGCACACCCTGGCATCCAGATAAGTCCCTTGTAACTGGTACCTCTGGTACCAAGGGCCCTGATGCCAGGGAAGGTCTCTAAGGGCTGCAGCATGCATTATGCCACCCTAGAGACCCCTCACTCAGCACAGCCACACTGCTTACAAGCCTGTGTGTGCTAGTGAGAACAAAATGAGTAAGTCGACATGGCACTCCCCTCAGGGTGCCATGCCAGCCTCTCACTGCCTATGCAGTATAGATAAGACACCCCTCTAGCAGGCCTTACAGCCCTAAGGCAGGGTGCACTATACCATAGGTGAGGGTACCAGTGCATGAGCACTGTGCCCCTACAGTGTCTAAGCAAAACCTTAGACATTGTAAGTGCAGGGTAGCCATAAGAGTATATGGTCTGGGAGTCTGTTTTACACGAACTCCACAGCACCATAATGGCTACACTGAAAACTGGGAAGTTTGGTATCAAACTTCTCAGCACAATAAATGCACACTGATGCCAGTGTACATTTTATTGTAAAATACACCACAGAGGGCACCTTAGAGGTGCCCCCTGAAACTTAACCAACTATCTGTGTAGGCTGACTGGTTCCAGCAGCCTGCCACACTAGAGACATGTTGCTGGCCCCATGGGGAGAGTGCCTTTGTCACTCTGAGGCCAGTAACAAGGCCTGCACTGGGTGGAGATGCTAACACCTCCCCCAGGCAGGAGCTGTAACACCTGGCGGTGAGCCTCAAAGGCTCACCCCTTTGTCACAGCCCAGCAGGGCACTCCAGCTTAGTGGAGTTGCCCGCCCCCTCCGGCCACGGCCCCCACTTTTGGCGGCAAGGCTGGAGGGAACAAAGAAAGCAACAAGGAGGAGTCACTGGCCAGTCAGGACAACCCCTAAGGTGTCCTGAGCTGAAGTGACTCTTACTTTTAGAAATCCTCCATCTTGCAGATGGAGGATTCCCCCAATAGGGTTAGGATTGTGACCCCCTCCCCTTGGGAGGAGGCACAAAGAGGGTGTACCCACCCTCAGGGCTAGTAGCCATTGGCTACTAACCCCCCAGACCTAAACACGCCCTTAAATTTAGTATTTAAGGGCTACCCTGAACCCTAGAAAATTAGATTCCTGCAACTACAAGAAGAAGGACTGCCCAGCTGAAAACCCCTGCAGCGGAAGACCAGAAGACGACAACTGCCTTGGCTCCAGAAACTCACCGGCCTGTCTCCTGCCTTCCAAAGATCCTGCTCCAGCGACGCCTTCCAAAGGGACCAGCGACCTCGACATCCTCTGAGGACTGCCCCTACTTCGAAAAGACAAGAAACTCCCGAGGACAGCGGACCTGCTCCAAGAAAAGCTGCAACTTTGTTTCCAGCAGCTTTAAAGAACCCTGCAAGCTCACCGCAAGAAGCGTGAGACTTGCAACACTGCACCCGGCGACCCCGACTCGGCTGGTGGCGATCCAACACCTCAGGAGGGACCCCAGGACTACTCTAAGACTGTGAGTACCAAAACCTGTCCCCCCTGAGCCCCCACAGCGCCGCCTGCAGAGGGAATCCCGAGGCTTCCCCTGACCGCGACTCTTTGAACCTAAAGTCCCGACGCCTGGGAGAGACCCTGCACCCGCAGCCCCCAGGACCTGAAGGACCGGACTTTCACTGGAGAAGTGACCCCCAGGAGTCCCTCTCCCTTGCCCAAGTGGAGGTTTCCCCGAGGAATCCCCCCCTTGCCTGCCTGCAGCGCTGAAGAGATCCCGAGATCTCTCATAGACTAACATTGCAAACCCGACGCCTGTTTCTACACTGCACCCGGCCGCCCCCGCGCTGCTGAGGGTGAAATTTCTGTGTGGACTTGTGTCCCCCCCGGTGCCCTACAAAACCCCCCTGGTCTGCCCTCCGAAGACGCGGGTACTTACCTGCAAGCAGACCGGAACCGGGGCACCCCCTTCTCTCCATTCTAGCCTATGTGTTTTGGGCACCACTTTGAACTCTGCACCTGACCGGCCCTGAGCTGCTGGTGTGGTGACTTTGGGGTTGCTCTGAACCCCCAACGGTGGGCTACCTTGGACCAAGAACTAAGCCCTGTAAGTGTCTTACTTACCTGGTTAACCTAACAAATACTTACCTCCCCTAGGAACTGTGAAAATTGCACTAAGTGTCCACTTTTAAAACAGCTATTTGTGAATAACTTGAAAAGTATACATGCAATTTTGATGATTTGAAGTTCCTAAAGTACTTACCTGCAATACCTTTCGAATGAGATATTCCATGTAGAATTTGAACCTGTGGTTCTTAAAATAAACTAAGAAAAGATATTTTTCTATACAAAAACCTATTGGCTGGATTTGTCTCTGAGTGTGTGTACCTCATTTATTGTCTATGTGTATGTACAACAAATGCTTAACACTACTCCTTGGATAAGCCTACTGCTCGACCACACTACCACAAAATAGAGCATTAGTATTATCTATTTTTACCACTATTTTACCTCTAAGGGGAACCCTTGGACTCTGTGCATGCTATTCCTTACTTTGAAATAGCACATACAGAGCCAACTTCCTACATTGGTGGATCAGCGGTGGGGTACAAGACTTTGCATTTGCTGGACTACTCAGCCAATACCTGATCACACGACAAATTCCAAAATTGTCATTAGAAATTGATTTTTGCAATTTGAAAAGTTTTCTAAATTCTTAAAAGTCCTGCTAGGGCCTTGTGTTAGATCCTGTTTAGCATTTCTTTTAGAGTTTAAAAGTTTGTAAAAGTTTGAATTAGAACCTAGAACTAGTTGTAGATTCTTAAAAAGTATTCCAACTTTTAGAAGCAAAATGTCTAGCACAGATGTGACTGTGGTGGAACTCGACACCACACCTTACCTCCATCTTAAGATGAGGGAGCTAAGGTCACTCTGTAAAATAAAGAAAATAACAATGGGCCCCAAACCTACCAAAATACAGCTCCAGGAGCTTTTGGCAGAGTTTGAAAAGGCCAACCCCTCTGAGGGTGGCAACTCAGAGGAAGAGGATAGTGACTTGGAGGAAAATTCCCCCCTACCAGTCCTATCTAAGGAGAACAGGGTCCCTCAAACCCTGACTCCAAAAATAATAGTCAGAGATGCTGGTTCCCTCACAGGAGAGAACAACACCTCTGAAATCACTGAGGATAACTCCAGTGAAGATGACCCCCTGTTAGCCAGGATGGTCAAAAGATTGGCTTTGGAAAAGCAGCTCCTAGCCATAGAAAGGGAAAGAAAAGAGATGGGCCTAGGTCCCATCGATGGTGGCAGCAACTTAAATAGGGTCAGAGATTCTCCTGACATCCTAAAAATCCCCAAAGGGATTGTAACAAAATATGAAGATGGTGATGACATCACCAAATGGTTCACAGCTTTTGAGAGGGCTTGTGTAACCAGAAAAGTAAACAGATCTCACTGGGGTGCTCTCCTTTGGGAAATGTTCACTGGAAAGTGTAGGGATAGACTCCTCACACTCTCTGGAAAAGATGCAGAATCTTATGACCTCATGAAGGGTACCCTGATTGAGGGCTTTGGATTCTCCACTGAGGAGTATAGAATTAGATTCAGGGGGGCTCAAAAATCCTCGAGCCAGACCTGGGTTGATTTTGTAGACTACTCAGTAAAAACACTAGATGGTTGGTTAACTGGAAATGAAGTGTGTGACTATGTTGGGCTTTATAATTTGTTTATGAAAGAACACATTTTAAGTAACTGCTTCAATGAAAAGTTGCATCAGTATCTGGTAGACCTAGGTCCAATTTCTCCCCAAGAATTGGGAAAGAAGGCAGACCACTGGGTCAAGACTAGGGTAACCAAAACTTCCACTGGGGGTGACCAAAAGAAAGGGGTTACAAAAACTCCCCAGGAGAAAGTGGGTGACACTAGAAACAAAGAAAAAGAGTCCTCTGTAGGCCCCCAAAAACCAGAACAGGTGGGTGGGCCCCAAGACACAACCCAAAACAAAGGTGGGTACCAGGGTAAGAACTGGGATGCCACTAAGGCATGGTGCCACAACTGTAAACAGTCTGGGCACCACACCAAGGACACTTCTTGTCCCAAAAACAAACCCCAGAACAAAATTCCAGGGGTAACCAGTGTAGCCATGGGAGATGACTCCTCAGATGAGGAGGTCTTCATAGCCTTCAACTGGAAACAGGGCCCAACAGGTGAGTTGGAGATTCCAGAGGGAAGTAGACACTTCCACCACCTACTGGTGAATGGAATCCCAACCACTGCCCTGAGAGACACTTGTGCCAGTCACACTATTGTGCATGACAGGCTGGTGCTCTCAAACCAGTACATCCCAGGTGAGACTGCCAGGGTAAGAGTTAGCCTAGACAGGGTCACTAAGAGGCCTGTGGCTTTAGTACCCATCGAAGTGGGTGGCACTCTTAGCTGGAGAAGGGTAGTAGTCAGTACAGACCTCCCCCTTGATTGTCTCCTTGGAAATGACTACCCAGAGGTTAGTCAGAGCCCAAGAGAGGAACTGGTCCAGTGCCAGTCCTCTCCCAAGGATTCTGGAAGTCCTGCCTCTGCAGTAAATGCAAGCAGGCCCCATAAGAAGAAGAAAAGAAAACAGAGTAGGAAGGGTGGACAACCTTTAGCCAAGGTTACAGCAAGCCAAGGAGATTCTGCTCCAGTAGGGGAGAACTCCAAAAATGGCCCTGATAAAGTCCAACCTGACCCACAAGAAGTCCTGGCTAGTCAGGCAACTGTTAAGCCTGAGTGGGTGGCTCCTCAGCTAACAGAAGAAAGAGTGGAAGAAGGGTGTTTACTACAAGATGTGGTAACCCCCCACTCTAATACAGCAGACAGGCAACCTGAACCCAAAGAAGCCTGTAACTTAGCCCCTTCCCTTTTAGGTGAAGAGCTAAAGGTGTGGTTCTGGGCACTGACAGCTGTCAGTGGCCTCTGCTGGGTGTTAGCCTTTATGGCTGCACTATCCTTAGCATGGTGGTCTGACCCCATGCCAAATAGCAAGTTAGGCCCCCTGACCCTATTGGTCATGGTGGGGTTACTCCAGCTCTGGGTAACCTCTTTGGGTAAGCTAGGGGTAACCCTGGCCAAGATAAGGTTAGCAGAGGTGGATACCTCTAAGACCAAAATAGAAAGAATGGGTGGAGACATTGAAGAGGCAGACAAGAGGCAGTTCAGACTAGGTCCTATCACTGTGGAAGTGGGTCAGTTCCCCAGAGGGAATGACCTGAACAGGAGGATGTAAGGCAGAGTAGGCCCTGCAACAAACCAGCCATTTCCTCTACTCTTCCTCGCCTGACAGACTAGGAAGACTCTTCCAGCGTTGGCTGAGTCTCCTGGCCTGTGGGTTGGGGGGGGCTTGTGTAAAGAAATGGCTCCCTGTTGCAGTTACCCCCCACTTTTTGCCTGATACTGATGCTGACTTGACTGAGAAGTGTGCTGGGACCCTGCTAACCAGGCCCCAGCACCAGTGTTCTTTCACCTAAAATGTACCATTGATCCCACAATTGGCACACCCTGGCATCCAGATAAGTCCCTTGTAACTGGTACCTCTGGTACCAAGGGCCCTGATGCCAGGGAAGGTCTCTAAGGGCTGCAGCATGCATTATGCCACCCTAGAGACCCCTCACTCAGCACAGCCACACTGCTTACAAGCCTGTGTGTGCTAGTGAGAACAAAATGAGTAAGTCGACATGGCACTCCCCTCAGGGTGCCATGCCAGCCTCTCACTGCCTATGCAGTATAGATAAGACACCCCTCTAGCAGGCCTTACAGCCCTAAGGCAGGGTGCACTATACCATAGGTGAGGGTACCAGTGCATGAGCACTGTGCCCCTACAGTGTCTAAGCAAAACCTTAGACATTGTAAGTGCAGGGTAGCCATAAGAGTATATGGTCTGGGAGTCTGTTTTACACGAACTCCACAGCACCATAATGGCTACACTGAAAACTGGGAAGTTTGGTATCAAACTTCTCAGCACAATAAATGCACACTGATGCCAGTGTACATTTTATTGTAAAATACACCACAGAGGGCACCTTAGAGGTGCCCCCTGAAACTTAACCAACTATCTGTGTAGGCTGACTGGTTCCAGCAGCCTGCCACACTAGAGACATGTTGCTGGCCCCATGGGGAGAGTGCCTTTGTCACTCTGAGGCCAGTAACAAGGCCTGCACTGGGTGGAGATGCTAACACCTCCCCCTGGCAGGAGCTGTAACACCTGGCGGTGAGCCTCAAAGGCTCACCCCTTTGTCACAGCCCAGCAGGGCACTCCAGCTTAGTGGAGTTGCCCGCCCCCTCCGGCCACGGCCCCCACTTTTGGCGGCAAGGCTGGAGGGAACAAAGAAAGCAACAAGGAGGAGTCACTGGCCAGTCAGGACAACCCCTAAGGTGTCCTGAGCTGAAGTGACTCTTACTTTTAGAAATCCTCCATCTTGCAGATGGAGGATTCCCCCAATAGGGTTAGGATTGTGACCCCCTCCCCTTGGGAGGAGGCACAAAGAGGGTGTACCCACCCTCAGGGCTAGTAGCCATTGGCTACTAACCCCCCAGACCTAAACACGCCCTTAAATTTAGTATTTAAGGGCTACCCTGAACCCTAGAAAATTAGATTCCTGCAACTACAAGAAGAAGGACTGCCCAGCTGAAAACCCCTGCAGCGGAAGACCAGAAGACGACAACTGCCTTGGCTCCAGAAACTCACCGGCCTGTCTCCTGCCTTCCAAAGATCCTGCTCCAGCGACGCCTTCCAAAGGGACCAGCGACCTCGACATCCTCTGAGGACTGCCCCTACTTCGAAAAGACAAGAAACTCCCGAGGACAGCGGACCTGCTCCAAGAAAAGCTGCAACTTTGTTTCCAGCAGCTTTAAAGAACCCTGCAAGCTCACCGCAAGAAGCGTGAGACTTGCAACACTGCACCCGGCGACCCCGACTCGGCTGGTGGCGATCCAACACCTCAGGAGGGACCCCAGGACTACTCTAAGACTGTGAGTACCAAAACCTGTCCCCCCTGAGCCCCCACAGCGCCGCCTGCAGAGGGAATCCCGAGGCTTCCCCTGACCGCGACTCTTTGAACCTAAAGTCCCGACGCCTGGGAGAGACCCTGCACCCGCAGCCCCCAGGACCTGAAGGACCGGACTTTCACTGGAGAAGTGACCCCCAGGAGTCCCTCTCCCTTGCCCAAGTGGAGGTTTCCCCGAGGAATCCCCCCCTTGCCTGCCTGCAGCGCTGAAGAGATCCCGAGATCTCTCATAGACTAACATTGCAAACCCGACGCCTGTTTCTACACTGCACCCGGCCGCCCCCGCGCTGCTGAGGGTGAAATTTCTGTGTGGACTTGTGTCCCCCCCGGTGCCCTACAAAACCCCCCTGGTCTGCCCTCCGAAGACGCGGGTACTTACCTGCAAGCAGACCAGAACCGGGGCACCCCCTTCTCTCCATTCTAGCCTATGTGTTTTGGGCACCACTTTGAACTCTGCACCTGACCGGCCCTGAGCTGCTGGTGTGGTGACTTTGGGGTTGCTCTGAACCCCCAACGGTGGGCTACCTTGGACCAAGAACTAAGCCCTGTAAGTGTCTTACTTACCTGGTTAACCTAACAAATACTTACCTCCCCTAGGAACTGTGAAAATTGCACTAAGTGTCCACTTTTAAAACAGCTATTTGTGAATAACTTGAAAAGTATACATGCAATTTTGATGATTTGAAGTTCCTAAAGTACTTACCTGCAATACCTTTCGAATGAGATATTCCATGTAGAATTTGAACCTGTGGTTCTTAAAATAAACTAAGAAAAGATATTTTTCTATACAAAAACCTATTGGCTGGATTTGTCTCTGAGTGTGTGTACCTCATTTATTGTCTATGTGTATGTACAACAAATGCTTAACACTACTCCTTGGATAAGCCTACTGCTCGACCACACTACCACAAAATAGAGCATTAGTATTATCTATTTTTACCACTATTTTACCTCTAAGGGGAACCCTTGGACTCTGTGCATGCTATTCCTTACTTTGAAATAGCACATACAGAGCCAACTTCCTACAGGTGGGCATAAGGCCCCACGATAAATTCTTGGTAAAGTGACAGCATGTTGTTTTCAATCAGCACTGCTGTCTAGTAAGCTTTATCTAATTTATTGGGCACCACATACTTTCACAACTTGCTTTGACCATCATATTTGTTCATGCTAAAAACTCACAAAACAATGAACTTAACTGGAAGTCGACCGTGTCATGCCAAGGGCCAGGCCATTTAACTAACCACCAAAATGTCAGCAGAGTTCAAAGTAGCTGTTAAGTATTTTAAGTATTTGTTTACAAACAAAATAAATCGTCTGAATTTTACAGATGTCATTTTTTTCGAGTGTTTTTCATTTTCTTGAAACATTTTTAAATGTTTGCCTTTCAACTGGGAGCAAATATTACTCAAAAAGTAACTGAGTAGTGAAAAAATGAGAATCATAAAAGTAGTCTAGAATCTTAACTGCCGATTGTAGGTGAAAAGCATGTGCATAGCAAAATGGCAACCTCAGGAGGGAGATCTTCGCATTATTTCTTGTTTTATGCTTAAGGGCGTCCGACGCACAATGTGGTCATGGGGAGCAGGTTAGTTATTCGCCTCAGTCATCTAGAGAGCCGATGGGTCGCATCATATGGACAGCAACCATTTGAAGCCCAGCCCCATTCATATCCTAGTTGTTATCCTGAATTCTAATATTTTACAATTTCATAACTTACACATTTTAGAATGTGAAAGTAGGTAAACGGGTCGTGATACAGGTGTAAGGTGAACTAAATTACAAACCGAAAAATGTAAATATGTACATTTTCAAAACAAGCACACACGAAATAGACAATTTACGAAAAATTTGGAATCTGCTCTATCCGTGCCTTTAAGGAATAAGCAATACTTTTAAAAAGCAGCAGAGGGCGCCAGTGTTCTTTTGTGTACAAACTGCAGAATCAAACTAAAAACCAAGCTATAAAATTCAACGCGTGTACTTTATCCGATAATGTGACTTATTTGAGAAGTTTATACAGCAAAAAAAATAAGGATATTATCACCAAATAACTACCTAGACGTGCCCCCAACCAAGTTCACAGCCCCTAGTTCACCAATAATATTAGCACCCCAAGACCCTCTAAAGAGATGTACTCCTTAAGCAATACACTGCCTACACAGATATAAAACACAGTTATACCCTACAGTATAAAGTTCAAGTCTCTATATTAGAGACACGCCAATGTATGGGGCAACGTTGTCGAGGTGACCAAGAGCAAGATGGCTACTGGGGGAGCATGCGTCAACCACTCAAACAGGAAACCAACTTCCCCCTCCCCCAAACCCCTATGAAATGGAATGAGAGCCAAAGAATTGTACCACATGGCCTGTTTTAGAAACGGTGATAAACACAAGGCACTGCTTTAATCGTGAAATAAGCTATTAAAATCTACAATATCCAAATACTGTATATTTTTTCTTTAAGACTAACTGATGATAGAAAAATAATAACAAATACATATTATATCAAAGAACCAACATTTGAGATGTTTCGTCCACATATGTATGTTCTCCGTTAAAACTCTTGTCCTTCCCTAACTTGTTTCTATTTTACAACCTACTTGAATGGGACTACACAATATCTGCGTAAACGTCCTTGAATCCACCTTGGAAGGCCAATTACTAAAAGATGTGGACGCAGAAAAAGGACTGACTAATACGAAACAGCTGACAGAATGCTTCATATGCACCTCTGATAAGCCTCCACATGATATTGAACGCCAAGCACCAGGGACAACCTGATTCGTCTGAAAGACTTTGGCTGTCAATCATATTATTAAGGTCTATGGAAACAATATAGCAATGCGTAAAAGCAGCATTGGCACTGCTCAGTGAATAAAAAACACAATCACAACAGTAATAAGAATGATAGAACAAATCGTAGTGCCTAAAAGTACTTATCAAAGGTCAATGTCTAAAGCAGAGAAGAGTAAAAGGTACATTAGCAAAAACAAAAAGCCTAGTTGTAAACGTCATGAGGCATTTCTTAAATACTAGGTTACCTGAATTAAATTGTTTTTACAAAAAGAACGAGTTACTTACCTTCGGTAACGCCTTTTCTGGTGGATACACTAGCTACCTGTGGATTCCTCACTCACTGAACTGACGTCGGCACGTCGGTGAGGACCTCTTATTGCCTGTATGACGTCAGAGGCATCGCGTGGGCAATTGCGACGTCCTCGTCGACGTGCAGAAGCTAGGAAGAAAATTTCCGTCGGAAGTTGGCGCAGGGGGGAAATTCAATGAGTGAGTTGTATCCATCAGAATACCGAAACTTTTACTAATCACCTTTTCATTAAGTAACAGATTGCGTGGTTCTGCCGGCTGTGACGAAATATGCACAAAAATTGGAAAATCTAATACATGACACTAACAGCTGTATGAAAACAAAAATAACCAACTGTATAAGTAGGCAAGGTGTGGTAAAAGTAATTCCTATATTGTGGGACCAAAAATTTGGGACATTGTAAAGTGTCACATCAAGGGATGGCTCCTTGGCTATGTCAGAGGAGCATCTCACACTCCTCCCCTCACCCCTGCCAGCAGCAGCTGCTGCAAAACCTTTACAAAAAAATGATTAACTGTTTATTATTGTTTTCTTGTAAAAGGGGCGGGCCATGGGCTGTGACGAGCACAGAGCGGGAGCAGAGCACATGTATGGTTGGCAGTCTGTCTCGGACCGGCCCAACATACATGCGCAGTGGGCTTTCTCTAACCCAGCAACGCAGGCAGTGCATTGATGGGTTGAAGACAGCAGACAGACTTTCATTCTGCCTCAGAGCACCCTTGATGGGCACTCCATCCAATCTCTAACACTGCTTTCAAGCTGCCAGCAGCATGAAAGCAGCATTAGGACTGGATGCAGGGCAGGCTGGCAGCCTGTACCTGCAGTGGAAGAGAAGAGAGGAGCGAGGCTAATCAGAGAGGCGCAGTGGGTAAGGTTGTTTTTTTAACCAATTTTTGCATTGGAGGTTTTATTTTTATTCTTCATGTTTGCAAGCATGCTCACTTTTCATATGAAAGAGCTGTGAACCAAGGTTTTAAGTGGTTTGTGGGAAAAGTGATGTGTGCCCATATATTTTATAGGTTAAAGTACTCGCTCACATACATAAGTATATTGCAAATTACCGCAGAGCTCCATACACCTTATAAAGGAACTCTGCCTTCGGCCTCATTTCTCTATTTGTTTATGGAAATCGTCGGGGACTTGCAATATCCTCATCATGTACACCAGGAGGTACTTTATCCCATATATCTTTACATTCTTCACTAATATCACAGGGTCAAGAGAGATCGGAGTTAACAAAATGCCTAAAAAGTGACAAATGCAAACTAAATGCAGTACAATTGCTCAGAGTTGTTTTTTGGATTTCTTATGAATATACGGAACGAGAATGGATGGTTTAAAACTCAAGATCAAGAAGTATTTCTTTGACAATTCTCTTTATAAATACCTTCTATAAAGCCCAGATCACTTTTGGGTGGGACCAGAAACCATGACAAAAAAATACACTACGAGGTATGGGAATGCATACCAGGCTACAAACCCAAAAACGCTACTTGATTCACCTATATGACAAACTGCTCGAATGACCAACCAACTCAAACAAAACTGAAGGGAGAGTGCTCCTGGAATGAGCGCCAAATGACAGTGGTAAGCAAACTACTTGACTAATATTGACAGAATGTAGGTGGAGTGTGACAGTCAGCTGCACTGCTAAACTGAGCAACATTATTAAAAAACAAAACTTGTGCCCTGGCAGAGAAAGAGCAGTGATCCAGCTTTTTAGTGAAAAACACATAGCATCTCAACCATTATTAATATACACACACAATGAAAAGGAATTGAGGACTTGAAATCTGTAACAACAAAAGTTAATGGGTGGGATGTCTGCAAGAATCTCAGTCACTGGCAATCTGTACAGCCGTATTCCAGGCTATCGTTTTTTACCACAACAGTCAGTTTACACCCTGTCCAAGTAGGGACACACACTAGTCAGGGTACGGGGGATACCCAGCTCAGATAACCCCTCCTTACCCCCTTAGTAGCTTGGCACAAGTAGTCAGCCTTATCTCAGAAGCAATATGTGAAGAATTTGTACATAACACACAGTAATACAATGAAAACACTACAAAAGGACACACCAGTTTCAGAAACATAGCCAATATTTATCTGTGTACAACAAGACCAAAATGAGAAAAATCCACTATGCAGTAATAAAGATGTGAATTTTGCAAAAATTAACTTGAAAATATAGTTTCTCAAAATCGATAGCTCCGTCTGGGGCATCGTGAACAACAAATCAAACAGTTCAGGCCGACAGCGGGGTCACGAGCCAGCTATGGTGTCGGGAAGATCCGCAAACAGTACCTTGGACATGTATGGCATTGTGATCCTCGGGATGAGATTTGTGTGGCATCAGCAGGCATCTGTTCCAGGGGTCGGTGCAGGGGTCCTCGGGCCCTTGAAGTCACTAGTTGCAGATCGAACTCGGGCTGATGACGAAGTCAGGAGCACTGACTGATGGAGTTGGGGCTGCGGTGCGAAGCAGGACGATGTGACGTGCGGTGCCCACAGGTCACTGTGCAGGCATACTGCGTCGGTGAGATCAGGGCTGTGGTGTGAAGGGGGGCGGTGCGACATGCAGAGTCTCCAGGTCACGGTGCAGGCAGCAGCACAGTTGTTGCTGGAGTCGATGGTGCTGGCGTCTTTGGACTGGGGCAGCGGTGCTGAACGGGACGGTGTTCCGTGTACCTCACTACCGGTGTCTTCAGGCCTCAGCGCAAGCAGCGACATCAGGGTCAGCAGTAGAGCATCGTCGTTTAGGATCCGAAAGCTGGGATGCGGAGTGCAGGGTCCACAGGTCACGTTGCAAGCAGTGGCTCGGCGTCAGTGAGACCAGGTTTGCGGTGCAAAGCAGGGCACAGCTCTGTGCGGCGTAATCAGGTCAGGATGCAGGCAGCGGCATTGTTGACAGCGTTGTGGTGGTTTTTCTTCTGTTGAAGCACAAACCACACAGAACCTTAAGTCCTTGATATCCCCGAGACTTCCAAAAGGAAGCAACAAGCTCTACATCACGCCCTTGGAGCAATTTCACAAGCAGGACACAGAGTAAAGTCCAGTCTTTGTCCTCTTTAAGGCAGAAGCAGCAACTGCAGGCAAACCCTGCAAAGCACACACAGCAAGGGGACAGTGCTCCTCCCCCAGCTCTTCTCCGTGGCAGAGGTTCACCTTGATCCAGAAGTGTTCTAAAAGTATGGGGTTTTGGGTCCACTACTTATACCCCTTTCTGCCTTTGAAGTAGGCAAACTTCAAAGGAAAGTATGTTGTTCACAAGTTCCTGCCTTGCGCCCAGGCCTGGCCCCACACACTGCAGGGGGTTGGAGTCTGAAGTGTGTGAGGACAGGCACGCCCTTTCAGGTTTAAGTGTCAGCTCCTCCCTCCCCACTCTAGCCCAAGAGATTCATCGGGATATGCGGGACACTCCTCAGCTCCCTTTTTGTCACTGTTTAGAGGGAATTCACAAATAGCCCAACTGTCATCTGACCCAGACGTGGATTCCACAGACAGGCAAAGGCACAGAATGGTTAAGCAAGAAAATGCCCACTTTCTAACAGTGGCATTTTCAAACACACAATCTACAAAACAACTCTACCAAGAGATGGATTTTCAAATTGTAATTTCAGAGACCCCCAAACTCCATGTATCTATCTGTTCCCACTGGGAAAGAGCACTTAAAAGACATTTAAAGGCAGTCCCCAAGTTAACCTAAGGGTAAGATATGCCTTACAATAGTGGAAACCGAGTTGGGCAGTATTTCACTATCAGGACATGTAAAACACACCAATAACTGTCCTTCCTTTAAAATGCACTGCACCCTGCCCATGGGGCTAAAAGGGCCTACCCAAGGGGTGACTTACATGGAGTAAAACAGAAGGTTTAGACCTGGCAAGTGGGTATACGTGCCAGGATGAAATGGCAGTGCAAAACTATATACACACGCATATATATAACTCAAAACAAATCCCTTTCAGGGTTAGAGTGCCGCATAAATTATGCAAAAAAAGAGAATAGAGAACTCTGGGTAGTTCCCAAGTTTAGGTGGAGAGCAGCTCTAGTAAGGAGCACCCTGCAACACCAGCAACACTCTAGATTTGCTCACCTCAAATGTCTGTTTATCTAGCAAAGTTTTTAAGCATTGGATCAGCACAGTGCTATCCACGCCGAGCTAGATAGTGACAAAGTCTTTTGCCATTTGTACAGCAAAGTCTTTAAGCATAGGTTTGACACAGTGTCAACCTTGCCGAGCTGTAAAATGACAAAAGCCATTTACTATTCCAGGCACAGTATTACAGCTTTGGACTGGTAAAATACCATCTAAGCCAACCTGGAATGAGTAAAAGCAACCCCTGACACGTGTTTCGCTCTCATTAGAGCTCATCAGAGAGGTTTAGCTTTGTCCAGACACAAGGGAGCACCCAGTATAAGTCAAAACAAATCCCTTTCAGGGTTAGAGTGCCGCATAAATTATGCAAAAAAAGAGAATAGAGAACTCTGGGTAGTTCCCAAGTTTAGGTGGAGAGCAGCTCTAGTAAGGAGCACCCTGCAACACCAGCAACACTCTAGATTTGCTCCCCTCAAATGTCTGTTTATCTAGCAAAGTTTTTAAGCATTGGATCAGCACAGTGCTATCCACGCCGAGCTAGATAGTGACAAAGTCTTTTGCCATTTGTACAGCAAAGTCTTTAAGCATAGGTTTGACACAGTGTCAACCTTGCCGAGCTGTAAAATGACAAAAGCCATTTACTATTCCAGGCACAGTATTACAGCTTTGGACTGGTAAAATACCATCCAAGCCAACCTGGAATGAGTAAAAGCAACCCCTGACACGTGTTTCGCTCTCATTAGAGCTCATCAGAGAGGTTTAGTAAATGGCTTTTGTCACTATCTAGCTCGGCGTGGATAGCACTGTGCTGATCCAATGCTTAAAAACTTTGCTAGATAAACAGACATTTGAGGTGAGCAAATCTAGAGTGTTGCTGGTGTTGCAGGGTGCTCCTTACTAGAGCTGCTCTCCACCTAAACTTGGGAACTACCCAGAGTTCTCTATTCTCTTTTTTTACACATATATATATATATATATATACATACATACATACAGACACACACACACACACACACACACACACTCTGCAGTGGCAGGTCTGAGACATGTTTACAGGGCTACTTATGTGGGTGGCAAAATCAGTGCTGCAGGCCCACTAGTAGCATTTGATTTACAGGCCCAGGGCACACACAGTGTACTTTTACTAGGACGTAGGAGTAAACCAAATATGCCAATCATGGATAAATCAATCACCAATACAATTTACATAGGGAGCACTTGCACTTTAGTACTGATCTCCAGTGGTAAAGTGCACAGAGACGATAAACTAGCAAAAACAGATCAGAAAAAATAGGAAGGCGGCGGCAAAAAGTTTGGGGATAACCCTGCAAAAAAGGGCCAATATGATGGGTGAAAGGCTTGCAACAAGACCCAACAATACTGCAAATCAATTTACGGGCATTTCAGTAATAAGTGCCATGGAAAGCATAAAGTGGGTGCAAATAACTGATGTTCCCCCAGGACAATTCCATATTACAATCACAAGTTATTAACCAACTACAGATTGCAAGTTGCAATATATACATCCACAGGAAAAAAATGAAACTAAGGTGTAGCGAGGTTGGCTAAAAATTCAAGAGTGGCAAAAAGCGTCATGCCATGGAGCTACTTGGCAAAGCCAAATTTTCAATCTGTCAAGAGAAGGGCCTTTTGCAATAATTTCCCCATTAGTGGCTTTGGAAGCAGCGGAGGATGCAATCTTACTCCCTCTCTCTAGATACGCCAGTGATGTACTGGTTTTCATTTGTTACCAGGTGAGAGAAAACAAGCTACCCCTAGAGTCTCTGTCTTTAAGCTCATGACAGACTGACCAAGGTCTTCACCAAGGTTCTTTAATCTGTCCCCACCCCGTACCTCCTTTCACAGGGTCGCCTCAGCTGAATCCTACGCTTCCACTTCTCAGGTTACTCTGGTGATACACAGATTGTCCTGGTTTTCAAATGAGGCACAGGTTGCATGAAAGCCATATTGCAGCATTGTATGATAGGACTGGATGAGTACTAACAGGCTTACTAAGGTCATGATTTTGGGAGAAGCAATGATTCTGGATGCTGAATACAGGCATGTGCTGTAGTGCAGCAAGCAGTCTTATAAATAGTTGGTTCAAAACCGATGGGGACGCTCAAAGTCTACATTGCTGGATTACACAAGGATGAAAAATAGTCATTTCTACTCTTGTAGATCCTGAATTCATTATGGGATTTTCCTATATTTAGAGTACTCAAAGTAACTCATAAAAAGCCTTTAGGTTCCAAGTTCTGATCTACAAACCATTGCCTTTGTTTGCTGCAGCCACAGTAAAATGTAAGGTTCTGTGAATTTCATAGGCCCATATTTGAACTAGTTCAGAAACTGAAATCAGTTTGCTAACATCTGTCCAATTTACAGCGCTTTGGCTGTCAAGCTTCTTCTAAAGGTTCAGCTTTACAAGTAAGGGGGCTTGTGCAGAAGGGGCTTTTTGGAACTTGCACCTTTCCTTCGGTTGAAGTATGTGAAACCAACATTTCCTTGAGAAGAACCTTACATCCATCTGCTCTTTGCATCTTGCAATCTTACAATCATAAGCAAATCCATGGCAGAACCAAAACACAGTAAAGTAAACGTGTGTCTTTACAGACAAAACAAAGAACAAACATCCAGACTTCTTTTACAAGTAAAATACCTGGAGTAAAATCCATGGCCATTGAATTCCTTAGGGTCTCTCACTAAGAAAAGCAACTTCAAGAAATTCTGGACTATGACAGAAGTTATGTGGGGGGTTATGAATACTATATAGGTATGAAGTGAGAAGCATATGACATCAGGTCAAATGAGGAATGATAACCAAATGCCAGGATTCATATAATGCATGAATGGTACAACAACACTATGAATATCAAGAGGGAGACACTCAGCTTTTTTTTCTCTTACTCATAATTTGTGGGCCTAATTTATTTTTGATTAGATCGTTATTTTAAACCTATGTTTTGTTACTGTTATTACCAAATAAAGCTACTTTACCTAATAAAAAGTTGAGTAATGCTGATTTTATTGTTATTTTTTTAATTATTTCTTGCTCTCATACATCCTTTGAGGTGAGGCGGGGCCGGATCTCAGTGCTGGAGTAGAGACGCACCATCTGGGGAAATCAGTACCAAACATAAATTAAGTAAAATCTTCAGGTATTTGGCAAAGCAACTACCCTGGTACAAGTCCTTACTAGGAAAGACAGCCTTTGAGTCCATGAGCATCAGTGGTTACCCCAAGGAAGGTTTTAAAATTAGCCTCATCTATGGCCCACGTTTTATCTTAACAGCTCCATAGCCCACTATGGGTTATCACAGAATATGATGATGATTATGTCAACAATTAGTTTAAAGCAGGTTGGTCGGCGAGAAGAACTTCATATTCAGTGTGACAAGTGGTCTGAAAGTGTGGAGGTTTCCTACATCGCAGGAACAGACATTAATATCGTACTAATGTTAAGCAACTTCTGCAGGAGAAAACAGATATCCTTGGGGTAGACCAGGAGAGGATCCATCTCCTTTCATGGAAAAATGTAACCAAAGAATGAATGCTCAGGCTGTCCTAGGGCTAGAGCTATTTGTGGAGAGGGATAGGCAAAAATGCACATGTGCTCTTGTTTTACATTAGCTCTATTTTGCTCTCAGATACTACTTATAGAAGGAGTTGCACAGCTTATTGCATTTATCCAGTGATAAACAATGAACCGAGACATGCACAAAATGCAAAGTGGGAGGCAGGCTTGCAAGGACGCACTCTGCATTCCATGCCGCATACAGCCTTCTTAAATGGTCCCACCATGATATAGAAGAAGGCCAATACTAAAAAGTCATTTTATCTGATCGCAAACTCTGTGATTCAGAAAATCAAGGGATTTACAACAGCAGTATGGCTTTTAGGTATAAAGGAAATGTTCCAGTTGCAGACATGCATTTCAGTCTCACAAAATAGTTGTACTGACCCCAAGTAAACCACAATTACGAATGGAGGTCTTCCCCTTAATTGTGATTTGGTTTTATATGCATCAATGGGCTGTTAACCAATTTATTACAACTGTAGTCAAACCACTGATTAATCACGTACACCTCAAAAGAGGTGGTACCAGATACAGAAAGGCGATGGTGTTACCTTATAACACACTAACACTTTTGAGTCATGTTGGAAGCCTTGGGGATAGCAGGGTAGACATCGATCTAAGAACCAAAAGAACGAGTTACTTACCTTCGGTAACGACTTTTCTGGTGGATACATTAGCTACCTGTGGATTCCTCACCTCATGAATACTCCCATGGCGCCAGCATTTGACGGAAATCTTCTTACTAGTCTCTGCACGTCGACGAGGACGTCACTGTCTCGCACGCGACGCCGTCTGACGTCATACAGGCAATAAGAGGTCCTCGACGACGTGCGGACGTCAGTACCAATCATTTTTTACGTGCATGAGAACAACCAGGCAATGCAATGAAAGAACAAAGCAACATCCATTATATTGTAAAAATACACCACATTGTATGAATAACTGTAAATGTTTTTTATGCACATATATATATATATATATATAAAACTCTTTCTTTTAAAAATATATACACACACCAAGTATATACATAAAGATATATATACATATACCCACATATATATAAATATATTATATATACACATCTATTGCACCCTCAAAGATCAAGAGGAGCGCACTCAAGGATTACTTGGCAAGACCATAAAGGCAACGGGGAGGCGGGTGGGACCGTGAGGAATCCACAGGTAGCTAATGTATCCACCAGAAAAGTCGTTACCGAAGGTAAGTAACTCGTTCTTCTGATGGATACAACTACCTGTGGATTCCTCACCTCATGAATAGAGTCCCAAAGCAGTACCACGCCCGGCGGTGGGTGCCTAAATGGTCAAACCAAGAAATCCTGCAGCACTGACCGTGCAAAATGGCCGTCCCTTCTAACCTCAGAATCTAAACAGTAATGTTTTGCAAAAGTGTGAGGGGACGACCAAGTTGCGGCCTTGCAGATGTCGACCACAGGAACACCTCTGGCTAAGGCCGAAGTGGCCGACTTAGCTCTGGTGGAATGAGCTCTAATGCCCTCAGGAGGATCCTTCTTTGCCAAAGAGTAACATATTTTAATGCAAAGAACAACCCACCTGGATAGTGTTCTCTTGTGGACTGCCTTTCCTCTCCTCTTGCCCACGTATCCAATAAACAGCTGATCCTCCAGCCTGAAATCCTTTGTTCTATCGATAAAGAAGCTCAACGCTCTCTTTGGATCCAGACGGTGCAGTCTTTCTTCCTCTTTGGAAGGATGAGGCGGAGGATAGAACGTGGACAAAGTAATTGCCTGAGCCAAATGGAAGGGTGAAACAACCTTCGGGAGGAAAGCAGCCTTGGTCCTCAACACCACCTTATCCCCATAAAAAGTTGTATAAGGGGGTTTTACTGATAAGGCCTGCAACTCACTCACTCTCCTTGCTGATGTTATAGCTATCAGGAAGACTGTTTTTAAAAACAAATACCTCAAGGGGCAAGAATGCATAGGTTCAAAAGGGGACCCCATAAGGAAAGTCAGGACTAAGGACAAATCCCATTGCGGCATAACGAATGGCTTTGGAGGATATTGATTTAGAAGACCTTTCAAGAATCTGATAACAATAGGGGATTTAAATAAAGATGGTTGGTCTGGAAGACATATGAAGGCTGACAAGGCCGATAAATAACCTTTAATGGTAGCCACTGCACAACCTTTCTGCGCCAGAGATAGAGCAAAAGACAAAACGTCCGATAGATGAGCTTGTAAAGGATCAATCTGCCTCTCTCCACACCACGCAACAAATTTAGACCACCTATTAGCGTAGATAGATTTAGTGGAGTGTCGCCTGGCCGCTAATATAACATCCACTACCTCAGGCGGGAGAGAGAAGGAACTCAGGTTGCCCCGTTCAATCTCCAGGCATGTAGGTGCAGACTCTGGAGGTTGGGGTGTAGAACCTGCCCCTGCGACTGCGAGAGGAGGTCTGCCCTGAAAGGGAGACGGAGCGGCGGGCACGTTGAGAGTTGGAGAAGGTCGGAGTACCACACCCTCCTTGGCCAATCCGGAGCTATTACGATTACTAGAGCCCGGTCTTGGCGAATCTTCCTCAATACTCGAGGAATCAAGGGTATGGGAGGAAACGCGTAAAGCAACTGGCCGCACCAGGTCATTTGAAACGCGTCCCCCAACGCTTCCTGCATCGGATACTGAAGGCTGCAGAACAACGGACAATGCGCCTTCTCTCAAGTGGCGAACAGATCTACCCGAGGAAACCCCCACTTCTGGAAGATTAAACGGACTTGATCTGGATGGAGACGCCACTCGTGGTCTGCCGAGAAGTGGCGACTGAGACTGTCCGCACGCACGTTCAAGACTCCGGCCAGATGGTTTGCTATCAAGCAAATCCGATGGTCCTTTGCCCAGGACCATAGTCGAAGAGCTTCTCTGCAGAGAAGGTACGACCCCACTCCTCCCTGCTTGTTTATGTACCACATCGTGGTAGTATTGTCCGTTAGGACCTGTACCGACTGACCACGAAGGGAAGGGAGGAAGGCCTTGAGAGCCAGACGTACAGCCCGTAACTCTAACAGATTGATGTGAAACATCTGTTCCTCTGGAGACCAAAGACCTTTGATCTCCAGATCCCCCAGATGAGCTCCCCACCCTAGAGTGGAAGCATCCGTTATGACTGTGGCCACTGGTGGCGACTGCTGGAACGGTTTTCCTTGTGAAAGATTGTTGCTTGCAATCCACCACTTCAAATCCACAGCAGCATCTCTGGAGATCTTGACAGTACCCTCTAGATCCCCTCTGTGTTGAGACCACTGCCTTCGGAGGCACCACTGAAGAGCCCTCATGTGCCAGCGAGCATGCGTGACCAACAGAATGCAGGAGGCAAAAAGACCGAGCAGACGAAGGACCTTGAGGACTGGAACTACCGCTCCATTTCGAAACATTGGAACCAAATCCTGAATATCTTGAATCCGCTGAGGCGGAGGAAAGGCCCGACCCAATGTCGTATCCAGTACTGCCCCTATGAACAGGAGGCGCTGAGAGGGCTCCAGGTGAGATTTGGGCTCGTTCACCGAAAAGCCCAGGTCGAACAACAACTGGGTTGTTGACTGCAGATGACGCAACACAAGCTCCGGGGACTTGGCTTTGATCAACCAATCGTCCAAGTAAGGGAATACTGCTATCCCCTTCCTTCTGAGCTCTGCCGCAACCACCGACATCACTTTCGTGAAGACTCGAGGTGCTGAAGTAAGACCAAACGGAAGGACCGCAAACTGGTAGTGTTGCGATCCCACCACAAACCGGAGATACTTCCTGTGTGACTTGAGTATCGGGATATGAAAGTAAGCATCCTGCAAGTCGACAGACACCATCCAGCCTTCCATGTTCAACGCCAAAAGCACCTGTGCTAGGGTCAGCATCTTGAACTTTTCCTGCTTGAGGAACCAATTCAAGATCCTCAGGTCCAGAATTGGTCTCAAACGACCATCCTTCTTGGGAATCAGGAAATACCTTGAGTAAACTCCTTGACCCCTTTCCTGCTCCGGGACCAACTCCACCGCGCCCTTTAAAAGGAGGACTTCTACCTCCTGTTCTAGCAACAGGAGGTGTTCTTGTGAACAATACGAAGGGCGGGGCGGGATGAGGGGCGGAAACTCCCGAAAGGGAAGGGTGTAGCCTTTTCCCACAACACTGAGAACCCAAGTGTCCGACGTAACAGTCTCCCATTTGGTGAGAAAATGCTGTAATCTTCCCCCTACAGGAGAGGAGTGAGTGGGAAATGGTGGAAGCCTAAGGCTGCTTCCCCTGCTGCACCCCGCCAGAGGATGAGGAAGAGGCAGAGTGCTGCTGAGAGGCTCCCCTGGTGCGGACCCTACCCCTCCCCCTAAAAGATCTATAGGGGTGGGAAGAGGCAGGTTGCTGATATCTTCCCCGAAAGGAAGAGGAGGAAGAGCCACGCCCAAATGCACGAAACCTCCTGAAGAATCTGGAAGAGGCCGTGGAAGAAGGAGCTTGGAGTCCCAACGACTTAGCCGTGGCCCTGCTCTCCTTAAAACGTTCCAAGGCCGAATCAGCCTTAGCCCCAAACAGTTTGTCCCCATCAAACGGGAGATCCAACAATGTGGACTGTACATCTGCCGAAAAGCCCGAGTTACGTAGCCAGGCCTGTCTCCTTTCCACCACAGTGTGCCCATTGCTCTGGCTACCGAGTCGGTGGTATCCAGTCCCGTCTGGATAATTTGGGTCGCAGCAGCCTGGGCATCAGAGACAAGATCCAAAAGACCCTGGGGAAGCTCTGTAAACGAAGAGGAGATGTCATCCATCAGAGCATGAATATACCTCCCCAGGATACAGGTCGCATTAGTGGCTTTTAACGCCAGACTGCAGGACGAAAAAATCTTCTTCGACTGCGCCTCTAGCTTTTTTGAGTCTCTGTCCCCAGGCACCGTCGGGAAAGAACCAGGCGCTGATTTGGACGAACAGGAGGCCTGCACAACCAAGCTCTCCGGCGTAGGGTGCCTAGATAGGAAACCAGGATCAGCTGGAGCCGTCCGATACCTCCTGGCCACGGCTCTGTGAACTGCTGGGGAAGATGCCGGCTTCTTCCACACCTCTAAAACCGGATCCAGCAGAGCGTCATTAAAAGGTAATAGAGGCTCCACCGCGGCTGAGGCCGGATGCAACACCTCTGTCAAAAGGTTTTGTTTCGCCTCCACCACCGGCAAAGGCAGGTCCAAAAAACTAGCTGCCTTCCGTACCACTGTATGAAAGGAAGCAGCTTCCTCGGTATATTCCCCCGGGGACGAAAGGTCCCACTCAGGGGAAGTGTCCAGCCCACTGGCCGACTCCAGTCCACGCAGCCCATCACCCGAGTCCTCTAGCTCTCCTTCCTCTAGGGCTCGTTGGTACTCCTGCTCCTCTAGTACCCGGAGAGCACGCCTCCTTGAATGCAGTCGTTGCTCAATCCGCGGAGTCGACAACACCTCCGCCGAAGTCGGAGATCGGCGCCGATCTTCCGAAGCCACCGACGCCGCATCCGGCGCCACAGGTAACTTCGGCGCCGACTGAAGAGCAGATGAAACGGATGGACCCACCGGAGTCACAGGCCGAAATCTCGACGTCGACGGGATGGAAATCCCTGGGGACAATCCCTCCGAAGCCATCGGAGCGGCCACCGGCGCCGACACTGGCGCCGAGCCCACGTTCCCAAACGGGAGAAAGGGCATAAAGGGTGCCGGCCGAAGAGGCGCAGGATCACCCAAAGAAAAGGCCAAAGGCCCAGCCGGAGCACCCCCTGGAGCCATCTGTTGGAAGATGGCATACATCGCATTCAAGAATGCGGAACTATCGGCTCCAGGGGTGGGAAAAGCCGGATACTGGGGTGCCTGACTCGGAGGCGACCCCGACGCCGGCCTCGGCGTCTGCGCCGGAGAAAACACCTGAGGCTCCAATACCTCAATCACCGACGCCTGTCCAGGCGAAGTTGGAGACGTCGGAGAGAGCAACGGCGTCGAAGGATGCGGCGTCACCGTGGGGCTGACCTCCCATGTCCTCCGGCGCCGATCCGGAGACCTGGAACGAGCCTCCCTTGAATGACGCCGAGATTCTCTACGGCGCCGGGAGTCTCGATGACGCCGATGTCTTGGAGAAGACTTTTTCTTGTGATGCTTCTCCTTTGATTTGGCCATAAACAGCTTCGCCTCGCGTTCTTTAATGGCCTTCGGATTCAAGTGCTGACACGAATCACAAGTCGAGACGTCGTGGTCG
Organism: Pleurodeles waltl; assembly: GCF_031143425.1. Classification (NCBI taxonomy): domain Eukaryota; kingdom Metazoa; phylum Chordata; class Amphibia; order Caudata; family Salamandridae; genus Pleurodeles; species Pleurodeles waltl. Next base: position 743,369,121 of record NC_090449.1, on the reverse strand, counting down.
GAGCTCAAACACCAAAGGCAATCGGAATGAGGATCCGTCACCGACATCTTGCCTCCACACTCACGACAAGGCTTAAATCCAGACTTTCTCTGCGACATTATTTCCACAGAGAAGAAGTACGCAGCAAGATATACACTGTAACCGCAAGAGTAACAGTTGCTCCCTCGAAGATAACCGTTTCGAATGCACGGAAAAAAGGGAACTGACGTCCGCACGTCGTCGAGGACCTCTTATTGCCTGTATGACGTCAGACGGCGTCGCGTGCGAGACAGTGACGTCCTCGTCGACGTGCAGAGACTAGTAAGAAGATTTCCGTCAAATGCTGGCGCCATGGGAGTATTCATGAGGTGAGGAATCCACAGGTAGTTGTATCCATCAGAAAGGAAACGTTTTAAACTACCACTTAGTCCATTAAGTTATGTCTTCTTAAAAAGTGTTTCTCACTAGGAAATACAGACACAGGGATGGAGGGCTGCTGTTAATTGCAGTACATCGATCCTTTGGTTTTGTAACCAATCTGCACATCACAAATAGTATCCTGTCTAATTAATATTTATAAGACAGGTTGTTCTACAACCCCTATAGCTGGAAATGTTGTTATGTGACCTATCGCTGTATAAGTTGTGTCACAACATTAAAGACAGACTGGAAAAAACACAGTGGTCATTTTGTTTCAAGTTTAAGACCAGTCTCTTAGTAACTCTGGCCAAAGGCTTCTAATAGCTATTATCAGGGAGGAGTAAGATCGATGAATACTTCAGTATGGGTAGAATTTCTGAGAAACTGGGATCAAACATTTCTAAAAGCATTTGAAAATAATAAACCTGTTCATAAAAATAAAGGATTATCCCTTTCACCAATCACGACAAAATGTTAGATTAATGTTGCATTTTACATTATGCACTATCTACAGGTATTTAACATGCAGCTCTGATGACGGAGTCATGAAGAACATCTCTCCATCTGGAGTTTTCTAATAGGCTTCTTGTTTCTGCAGTACGTATGAAATTACAAATTAAGCTCTTACAATCCCCTCTCTTTGTGCACTAGATAGTTTTTTTGTGGTGCTGGGAAACTGATTCTGAAAGTTTGAGAGTCCTCCACTGATCCAAATGTGGAGAAACAACTCTTACGTTTATTCACAAGCTCTAGCTATGAGAAACTTTAATAGGTGAGCACTTTCGCACAACTGAAAGAAATTGCTTTTTTTTTCCCTTTACTCTAGTATTGTGAACAATATTTTTAACAAAAACAAAATTTCTCCAGTTAAAAAGTTTCACTAAACATCTTCATTCTAGCAGTAAATGCAAATCACAAACCAAGCATTTGGTTTGACCAGTCTTTGGGCCAAGTTGGAGCATGAAGAACATGTCATTATAATCTCAGTGAAATGAAATTCCAATTATAAAGCGCTTACTACCCTTGGCGAGGCGTTGAAGCCCTTTATGCCAGGTAGCACGCTCCTCTGGAACCCAATGTTATTGATTCGTCCACTGTTATTGGTACAGGGATTAATCATGTGCGATCAAGTAAACAATTCCATGCGATAACTCGAGTTTCTTTGGGAAAAATAAATTAATATGAGTTATGTGCTAATCCTAGTGGGGAAGGGAGATACGTGAACTCATGTATAGCACGATTTCAGTTTAAACTGCTGTTTGTATCTGCAGTGGATAAAGACAGACTCCAGAATCTGGCATGATGCCACGCCCCTGTCCGAGCCACTTCGTTGGTTTATTTTGCTTCCTTTGCACAGTTTTTTTCATTAAGAAACGACTGCTCCTTCCTGTGATGTGTATAACTAAAGGTTGGCCAGCTACACTGCATACTATCATCCGACCCACAATTGCATTTGCATCCAATACAGAACCTCGTGGCCCGTTTTACAAAGGTAACGGCACCAGAAAGTCTGTCATCCGATTTTATAGTTTACACAAACAACAAAAAATTCCTGTCTACAAAGAGCCCGATCTGGAAAACCAGACATATTTTAGAATTTCTTGCTTCCCAGTTATACAATTTTTGCCGATTCCACCGTGGAACGAACTTATGATTTGTATTGCCAAAAAAAGTCCCACTGTTTAAACTGGATGCCTGACGCTTTTTTAATTACTTTAAAACAAATCCCACTTTGAATGCCAAATAGTTCCAAGTGCACATTGGCACAGTTTTTTTGTTTTCCTGAAGGATGTTCCAAGTATTTTAGAGCCTGGAACAAGGCCATGAATTTGAGGTTGGTAATATCACAACATACAAGATAAATGAGGTAAGTCTCGAATCTCACGTGGACTCACCCGATCTACTCATTGCAGATACGAGTTAGTTAGAAAACGTGATGTAAAGAGCTATGATTACCTAGGTAAAATAGGCATTCAATAAACTCTTTTGAAAAACTCAAAGCAAACTACAGTCTCTGATACAGAACATTTTTGATGCACACAATTAAGACAGTAGATCATGACTTCAGCTGTCAGGGAAGTAGTGACTCGCCTCCTGACCTAATCTGAGAAATTTCACTTAATAGTGTTAGGCGAGGCAGCCTTCATCTCTAGAATCCACAAAATACTACTCAATAGGAATGGCTATTATAAGTGACACCTTCCAGGCGAGATGAGAGGAAGAATTGGATATATTGCAATCAGAATGCCAGTGTGAGATTGTGCTTCTCAACTACTAAAGAGTTATCTTTCACGCCCCAGGTCAAGAGACTGTGAGCAAGATTTTGATGCATTGGCAATGTACTACGAAGTATAAGCATGCAGTTGCTACAAACCAGTCCCCTTTTGATGGAGGAGATGTATCGAGATAACGTTTCTATCACACATTCTGTGGGACATACAAATAGAACATTTCGAAGGAAGTGCAGGGAAATATAAATTATTTTAGTGTATAAATTCCTGAGAGACCCCACAGGGTTCTAATAGGATATATACCAGAAATTATTCAGCGGTGAGAATGGGAGAAGAGGGAAACTGGTCTGCTTAATTTGCTGTCACTCTCAGATATACCTTGTGGCCAGATGAGAAACACCACAGTACCTTATGCTGAAGAGTAGTATGCCTCAAATTGGTATGGATTGGGCACTAAAAAGAGTATTTTCACCATTTGGGTGACAAAGTACTTTTCTTTTAACTATCACACTTCACTGGAATTCCCACAAAAAGACTACAGGGCACTGACATGCCAAGGGGCCTTAAAATTTGACAACTAAAACTGCGAGAGAAAGGCCTCTATATCACTTCACTTACATGTTTACTTAGACAAAATGGGGTTACCGTGCTTATGGGTAGTGGCTGGGGACTTGGGGATGTTTTGGTTTGACATTTATATAAAATGCTTACAAATAACCTTCAATAAAGCATAGTAAAATAAAAAAAATAGTGAAAATGCAGAGAGGGAGGGAAGTAGGGTAGAATATGTTAGATTGCCTCCTCCATTTGAGTACAGCAGTATAGAGGAAATATGTCTCCTCTCAAACAAATCACCCACCCACTTTACAAAAAAATAAAGCTTTCTGAGGCTGTTGTTGACGTTCTAGGGTGTTTTCACACTCCTTGATATGAATATGCTACTTTGAGCTTCCAACGACAAACTCAATAGTCACTCAGTTCAGGGGTTGTCAGTTCGCTTCCCCAGCCACAATGTGGTTTTCAGATGACCATGTGAATAGAGCTGATGTTATGTGTCACATAGTGGCACCATGTGAGTTTGCAGGTCTGGTTTACTTCTTAATCATTAGCATGTGCATGTTCACATACTGTTGTTACTGGCCGAATGTAATATGTGCACTATTACCTTTACATAGTATTCTTCACAGCCCATTAAATGCTCCATTTATCCACATGCATTATTAAGCATACATTACATATGGATCAAAATAAGCAAAGCGCTCCAGGAAGGAGCAAAGCTCTACAGAAGGACACACAATAATCTATTGTACAAACTCTATTCACAGTAAACATTTACTCACCTTTATGCCAAGGGATTTTCTACCAATGCATCTTCTCTTGTTAAGTGGTTATGGTTGCCATTTAAATTCCGTGGGGGAATTACTCACAACAGCTACTTGTAAGACATGTTGCACCTAATTAAAAAGATTAACAATAATAAACACCACTAGCAAAGAAAACATCAGCACAGTTTAAGTTGCAGGCGAGTTAATAAAGTGTGTGTGAAGAATAATATTGATGAAGCTGTCCCAGGCTAAATTTAACTGTTTCTAATATTAACACTTTAAAGTAAAAAATAAAATTAAAAAAACACAACATTTTCCATGAACATGCACATACCACAGAAAGTCTTTGGGAAGACTTTCAAATGTGAAATTAAGCTCATACTGATACTGGTTCAAACACTACAAAATAGATAATTGTTTAGTTTAAAGAAATGCACTATGCAGAAGTCTTTAGTAAACTTATAAAAGTAAAGAAGCACTCCAGCAGCCCAGGAACACCAGACCTCACACTGAAGTACACTCCTTTTCAGGTGGTTGGCCTACGTTGCACGGCAAAATTTCATCACACAAGACAGTCAATGGCTTACAAGGGCTGACAAAATGCCCAATGCTGTAAGTTGTGGTCGACAGAAGCAAAATGTGAATGACTCTTCAACAGACCAGTGGATGACGAGGATTGACCAATACCCTCTGACTATGTGTGCATCAGTAGATCTATCGCCCAATCAAATATAAATATAAATATATATATATATATATATATATATATATATATATATATATAATCTCATCCTGGTGGTGCCACCTTATTTATCTGTCTTGGATTGGAATTTTCAACCAACCACGGGCAAGAGAAGGCTCCGGGAGCGGAGAATGAATGGTAATATTGAGTGCAGTTAACAGACTGCATAGGCTGAGCACTCGGAAACAAGCAGAAACGTATAACTCCTGACAAAAGATAAGTTACGATCCTGCTCTGCTCATCTCTTTTGAAGTAAGATTATCTTTTTGTTACTGAATTGTGAATGAACTATGCCAGTGCGGCCAAATTGGTTGTCTTGCAAATGTACGGACATTTAATCCTAATGGGACGGATTTTTTTGCTCATTATAAACAATAAGAGTGAAAACAACTTGTCAAGCAAAATGTTGCAACTCACAGTGTGGAGGTAAAGGAAGGGTGCAATTGACCTTGGAGTTGTGAAATCAGTAGAGACACTCTTGAGCACGGAGAGCCCGTGGAGCAGCAGACGGGCGAAAGTAATTGTGGAATGGAGTAAATCGAATACGGAACAGGTCTCTGACACAGTTCTCAACAGCAGAGTCATGCGGTAAGAGTTAATATTTGAATTGTATCACTTCAACAAAAGAAAACTGAGAAGTAAGACTTTTTGATTTAGAAACGGTTTCCTTTACTGCCTTTGTTGAATATTAGTGAGTGGATACATTCTTTATATTATTGAGAAAGGTTTATGGAAACAACGAGAGAGTGAATTAAAATTACAGAGTAGATATGTCACTTGAAATGGCGTTCTGATTAAACAGCTTGGTGTTCTGATAAACAACTTGACCTCAGAGAGTTAATACACATAATCTGATGTGCAGGCTCCATTGAAGCAAGAAGAAATTAACATCTTTCATGGCAAAGGTAAACTATATTTCTGACGGGCTTGAAAATAAGCAATAAATCAGGAACAGAAAGCCCTTGGAGTTATTAAGGAAGGAAGATAAGCATTGGTTCGAAATTCACTGTGGAAAAAAAAACAAATAGAAAAGTTGCATTAAGGGCATGCTGTGAAAGTTAGATTTATTCAAGCAATAGCTGCTAAACCTTGTCAAGCCTTTTAAAGATTAATTAGGGAAGTTTAATGTAGCAGCGTCACAATTTCGACTCAAGGGATTATTTTATATTTTTCAATTCAGAGTGATCATTTTCTGATTTTTTAACACAACAACATTTACAAACTACAACTGGGAAAGCATAAAATAAAAAATAGTTTGACTGTTGTGTGACCACTGGATTTTTCTAAACAAATTCATAGTACATAACAATGTGAATAAGGATAATGCTTGGTGCTTCAATAGTGTTTGATTGTTTTTATTCTGTCACACGTTACACTGCTAAGAGCAATACCATGGCTGAGAGAATATCAAGACGAGAGGAAATGTGCAGAACCCTTTTTGCTGAAAATTACAACATCAATGGATCATGATGTCCCATTGTTAAAGCTCAAGAAGTTACGCATAGTATGTTGGTCAAGGAACTCGAACAGGCCAAAAAAATGGGAGTGAATAAATGGTGGGAGAAAACAACCTTGAAAAAATATACAGAATCTGGAAGAATCCCGAGAGGATTAAGGATATTTGTATTACTCACACTTAATGATATGGATGCTGATCTACTTAAACAGCGGCAGACTGATACCAGCGAATGCTCTTTTAAACTAATGCAAACATTGATTATTCAAGCAGAAAGGAAACTGGACAAAACACTACAAAGAATAAAAGATATTGAAGATCAATTGGAAGTATGAAGTGCATCAGGGGATATCAAAAATCTGCTAAGTGCAATGGAAAAACGATTGGAAAAACATGGAAAGGAGGTACAAGAGAAAAAACTAATGAAATTCAGCAGAGACAAGGCTGACTACTCCATGGGAAGAATATATACATTCGCAAGACTGTTTGACTCCTTTTATGCTAAACAACATATGGATAAGACAACTGAAAAAGATAAGATCATTTCCAGTGCAGAAAGCTCTGATCAGTTTGGGAGACGAATCACCCTTAACAAAAGGTCCAGCATTGGACTTCACGGGAGAGAAGCATCCCTAAAATATGGAAATGAGACAGAGGGGAAGAGGCCCACAAAACAGAATGAGCGTAAGAGCACAAGGAGATCGAAGAGGAAGAGGCAACAAAAGAGGAGGCGAATAGCAAATATGAAGAGGCTGAAACAACAAGAGGATTTAGTTATCAATCTGTCCTCAAGAGCATTACAAGATAAACATGTGAGACTATTAAATAAAGGGTTGACCTTCTGTCCCATGGTTGGAATGGACCTTGCCACTGCTAGAATTGATCTTTGCAAGTTTTCAAGGAAGCTGAAATTAAAGTACTTTGCATTAAAAAAAAATCAATACAAGAAATTTGAATCTAAGGGTGAATCACAAGTGATATCTCCCATAAACATTGGTGAGATGGAAATCTCACAAGCCTCACAAAATTGGAAAGAGAGCCCAAAGATAATGATGACATGACAAATGAACAAAGTCTATCTGATCAAGAACTGTGCTGAGCAAATGTTATCATAACAGATGATACAGTATCTAGTTGATGCGAAACAAAATCACAATTTTGCCCTCAACTTCCCATGGGAAAGAAGGTAGATCTATTTCAAGACGTGATGGTAGAATGATTGATGAGAAATGCCCGGGATACAAATAAAACCAAAAAAAACAGATTAACATGACGCTAGCCGACTGATAGACAAATGACACCACCACCATCATCATCAAAGCATCTGATAAGGGAGGTAACATTGTGATTTTGGATCATGTGAAATATATTTAGGAGGCAATGAGTTAACTCAATGATAAAACAAGCTATATCAAAATAAGCACTAATCCTATGGCTGAGAATATGATGGATTATCATGGCAAATTAAAAAGCTGGCAAGATGTGGGTCTTCTTGAGGAAGAAGTAAAGTACTTAAGGATAGTCGATCCCATAATTCCAACAATATATTTCTCCCCAAAAATACACAAAAACACAATAAATCCCCCAGGAAGACCAATAGTAAGCTCCATAGGATCGTTATTAGAAAACACCTCAAGATCTGTGGATATATTTTTGTTTCCTTATGTTCCAAGCCTTTTGTCTTTTCTGAGAGACTCTATGGATTTTCTTAATCAAATCAATAACATCCCATGGAAGAAGGAATATATTATGGCCACAACTGATGTAGTTTCTCTTTATACTTTCATAAGACATAAGGATGGTCTTGAGGCTTGTAAATATTTTCTAAGAGCAATATCTATCAGTTTATTACAACATCCAGAGATGATTTTGGAGATGTTGCAATATTGTTTAACTCATAACATTTTCCTCTTTGATGGTCAATATTACTTACAAAAGAGAGGAACAGAGATGGGTACTTCCTTTGTGCTAATCTCATTATGGGTTGGTAGGAAGCAGAAACAATTTGGTATGAAGATAACCAAAAAAAGTTTATCAATGTACCGGGCCCATAATACCACATGTTCTAATCTGTTGTTGATTTGGGAGGGAGAACAAGAAGCATTAGAGAAATTTATCATCTCTTAATGATAACCCACAACAGTTAAAATTTACATATGCAATCAGTACAACAAATATAACTTATTTGGATGTAGATGTGCATGTAAAGGAGAATATGATATGCACACAGACTTATAGAAAAGCTAAAAGTGTAAATAGTCTATTGCATGCCAAAGGGTCATCCTCAAACTCTCAAATGGAGTATACCATATGGTTAATTTTTTAGGGGAAGGCAGAATTGTTCAGATGCCTCTGCCTTTGAAAGACAATTGGAAGATGCATACTTGTGCTTCATTCAGAGAGGTTATCCAGATATTGTCTTAAAAGATGCAATGATGAGGGTGAGAAAAAGCATACGAATTGAACTCTTGATACCAAATAATAAGAATACTTCAGTGATTTCAGAAGAATGTGAGATTAAAAAGCTGTTGTACAAAAATTGGAGTCTATTGCAATTGGATGAGGCACTAAAAGGATATTACCAGCGTACCCACAAGTCACGTCCCAAAAAGCATTTTCCTTAGGAGAACATTGTCTAGTAGTTTCATGGCCCCACAGAAGAAACATATTTCGAACTGGTTAGACCAGAACAAATTTGGATTTTGGGAACGTGGGAAATGCAAAGCGTGTTCCATTGGAAAAAATATTTCTACCATTCAGACGTACAATGGGAAGATCATGAAAATTAGGGAAAGAATTACTTGTGAGACAACATTTGTAATTTATGTATTGGAATGCAGATGTGGCAAAAAATGTGGGAAGTACAGTGAATAAATTAAAGCTTCAGATACTCCAACATTTGAGAGCAATCAACAATAAATATATGACATACTCAATGGCAAAGCACGCTTGGGAACAACACAATGGAGAATACACAGGACTACAATATTATGGGATACAACGCATCAATCTCAGCCCCAGAGGTGGAAATCAAGAACATTGTTTGAGTTTTCCGCAATCAAGATGGATTATCCTAATTGCAACTGAGAGCCCATGGGGTTTGAATGCAGATGCAGAGTTACATGTTCATCTGTATCATTAGATCCCATGAAGGATATTCAATATCAAAAGTAAAAAGCATGTCTCTGTGTGTAAAATCTGATAGAGAGAAGATAGCAAAAATAAGATGAATAGGCATCCTCTGCAAGAATTAACTTTTCGATAATTATCAATAACATATATAATAATTAATTGAAAAGTGTATGCACTTTATAGGGCTTTTGATTGGAATATAACTTTTTAAGGGTATTTTCCCTTTAACATATTTTCTGAGTCATCAAAATGCTTTCAGTCATCATTTTATTTGACCAAAAACAATCTGTGAGATGAATTTTAACATCAAAAGAGAAGTAACTGGTCAGTATATTTTAGAAACTAATGGGTTCTAATGTATTGCTGTTAGTGTGAGTTATTGCAGTGTTATATTTCATGAAATTAATTTTACACATTCTTTAGGTAACAATGCATCTGAACCTCTGATAGTATGATTGTAAAGATAACTAACACTGCACACATCCGATAGCGATATTAAACTTTTGAAATCTTGGATTTTATTTGTGTACAGTTGATTATATATATATATATATATATATATATATATATATATATATATATATATATATATATTTCTTTAAAGATACAATGTAACTATATTGCAAAATGGTGCAGCGATATGAATGTCAATCAATTCACTCCAAATATTCCCTATATGACATATAAGTGAAAATTCAGTAGAGGCAAAATGATGACTGTTAGGATTCGCCAGTCCTTGATATTTTGGAACGGATATGGGACTTATATATAGATGAGGCAAAGAATCATTAGTATATGGTTACAATAATGCAATCATTATGGGGTAATAATAGATATGATCACTGGAGAGTACTTTACCAGGTGGAATAATATCATTAAAATACTCCTTATATTATATAATGTAACAAGCCTATATTCTATTAGCATTCCCACCAAAGGTACTATAAATATTGAAATAAAACAACAAAAAACATGGTAAAATCAGGCCTGGATCAACAACACTCCAATGGTTGTGGAGTATGGGTGTGAAGTAGGAAGGTTTCTTTCTTCTGTATATAAAAGGGCACTCTATCACAATGAACTCTATGGTTTGTTGAAGGCTACAGCCGAAACGCGTTACCATGTTTATGAGCACCAAGCACTTTAAAATGTAATAAATTTATTAATAAGGATTTTGAATCTCATCCTGGTGGTCACACCTTATTTCTTCGTCTTGGATTGGAATTTTCACCAAGCCTCGGGCAAAAGAGGTGTATGTATGTATGTACACACACACACACACACACACACACACACACACACACACACACACACACACACACACACACACACACACACACACACACACACACACACACACACACACACACACACACACACACACACACACACACACACACACACACACACACACACACACACACACACACACACACACACACACACACACACACACACACACACACACACACACACACACACACACACACACACACACACACACACACACACACACACACACACACACACACACACACACACACACACACACACACACACACACACACATATATATATATATATATATATATATATCTTCAAACAAAGATGGCCTAAAGGTTGCTGGGTGGTGCACTCCACAGCCGGTGCTCGTGACGGAGAGGACCAATCTCGAAAAATACAATTTACCGAAAGTATTCACTGCACTCCATGAAGTTTCAATAGTGCCTATTTATTGATGCCAAACTAACAACCACCAACGCGTTTCAACTCCCCAAGAAGTCTTGTTCACAGTGAATGAGTCCCTTTTCCCTTTTACTATTTATACCCCATGGTGCCTCATTATTTACAATGCATTCTCGATAGTGTAGTTCCTAATTAAAAAACTTTTATATAATTTTAAATACAAAAAAATAACAAAAACAAATACATAAAGTAGTGCTAATAAAAACCCTTAACCATCATGGTATAATACTTGTTACATGTGTTTTTTTTCCCACTATTGTGCCATTTCATTCAATTTCTAATTTATATCTTGATACTATTTATATTGACCACTAATTATTTGCTATGTATATTTAACAATGACGCTGTGCATAAGTGACACACATTTCCCTATAATAATTGTTCTATTTTCCTTATGATTTGTAAGAGATCGTATCACTCTAGTATTCCAGCATTTCTAACTAAAACATTCCTATGTGTCGTTACTGACCTTGAGAAGTTTGATAAATTACTTAGTAAGTTCTACTCTCCCAATTTTAGGCAGATATATATCAATTCTCTCCAAGGCACTACCTATCATTATTCGACTGGAATGTTATGTATTTTTACATAGTGTTTTGTCAGTGGCCGCTCCGCATAAATGTCATAGTTAACATATATTTACATATTTATCAGAATCACAAATGTACATGTAATTCTTCGTCCATGTTGAATCCATAAGGCATCTTAGTGGAGCTGAATAATAAGTTTGCTCTCCATTTGTCTAAGTTTACGAATTCTGTCACCTCCTCTTTCATTTCTTTTCATTTGTGCTATACCTATGAATCGTAATGATCTCCAATCATTAGTATGCGAATTCGCAAAGTGTTTTGCCATTGTGTAGCTCATGTCTTTATTGGTGATAGCTCTAGTGTGTTCTAAAATCCTTTTCTTCAATGGGCAGATCGTGCTGCCAATGTATCTCAATCCACACTCACATTCCAACATGTAGACTACATACTGGCTATCACAGGTGATTCTTTGTAAAATACTTATAGCCTTGCCATTATAATCCATGTAGGATTTTGTATTCCTAGCAATTTGACACACTTTGCATTTATTGCATTTATGAAAACCAGTTATTTCATTGCTCAGCCAGTTCCTTGTAGTTGGTGCTTCATAATGGCTTTTTACCAATATGTTCTTCAATGATCGTGATTTCCTATATGATATTTGTGGAATTCCACCTATTCTTTTTGCCAGGTCTCGGTCACTCCTCAATATCTTCCAAGGTCTTCTAAATATTGATTCTATTTCCTTACTTTCTTTGCTGAAAGTGAGAATTAGGCGAGGACAAGTTTCCTCCTTGTCACATCCTCTTTTTGCACCCTTGTCTATCAGTGTTTCCTGTCGAGACATCCTTTTGGCCCTCTTCTCACTCAAATCAATGTTAGTTCTTAAATATCCGTGGCGCATGAAACGTTTCCGTACCATATTGAATTGATTCACCATTTCTTTATCATTTGAACAATTTTGTCTCATCCTTAGAAACTCACCAAATGGGATGCTCTTTATCAAGGATTTTGGATGGAAGCTACTCCCATGTAGGACACTGTTGGTGGAGGTTGCTTTCCTGAATACAGTTGTGTTAATTTGATCATTCTCTATATATACTCTTATAGCCAAAAAATCAATTTGTTTTCATCAATGTCATAAGTAAAACTCAAACCATATTCAATTTCATTCAGGATTTTAAATTAAGTCACAAACTCCTGCTTGGTGCCATTCCAAATCAAAAATAGATAGTCTATATATTGTAGCAATAACACTACCTTATCCAAATGTTCGGAATATCCATCCTGCCATGCTATTTCTATCTCCCACCACCCCAAGGCTAGATTAGCATAGCTTGGAGAGATGGGGATTCCCATGTCCGTGCCACGTACTTGTTTGCAGATGTTTTTATTGAATATAAAGATATTGTTGGTTAGACATAATTCCACCATCTCCACTAACATTTCCAAATTACTTTTTTCTTCAACTTTTCTTTGTCGTAAGAAGAATTTAAGTGCATTTAGTCCAACTTCATGTCTGATTGATGTATATAATGACACTGAATCCACTGTCACTCATTTATATCCCGATTGCCATTGAATGTTGTCTATGGTTCGTAGGAAGTCTCCCGTATCTTTAATATACGAACTGAGAGAGGAGACTAGTGGAGCAATGTAGTAATCAACATATTTGGATATATTTTCAAACAATGATCCACATCCAGAAATGATGGGCCTTGCTGGAGGATTAATTAATGTCTTGTGGATCTTCGGAAGGAAGTAAATGGTGGACAGTATTGGATATCTTGGATTTAGATATTTAAATTCTTCCTCATTGATCAGACATTCATTGCGCCATTTCTCCAATTTCTTTGTGATCATGGTCTGTATATGATTAGTGGGATCATTTTTTAATTTTTCATAACTCTGTCATTTATTTGTCTCATTGCCTCTCTGACATAATACTTTTGATCAAGAATCACAATATTACCTCCCTTATCTGCGGGTTTTATAATGATATTTGGATTATCCAAAAGTTCTTTTAAAGCTTCCCGTTCAGATATGGTTAGATTTTCTCCTCTTTTGGAAGGTTTAGTATATTCTAATCTTTCCAGATCATTGATAACCAATTCATAAAATAGACCCATATTATTTCCTGGACTTAGAACAGGACAAAATTTTGAAACTGGTTTAAACTGGCTGTATTCATGAATATTTGTTGATATTCCAATAGTTTCTAATATCTGAGTTGACGTCATCTCATCATCTTCTAAGTTGTTGATTAGATCATAACAAACCTTTACATCTTCTATTTGATCAATTATTAAAGCCGCATCATTTTGTGTATTTTGGGTGGCCTCTGCCCATACTGCGTCCTCGGCCCCTGCCTTTTGATGTTTGTTGGTCCAGACATATTATATGCATTTCTTCCAACAGAGTTGTTCTGTTATTTACATTGCCAGATTCTTCTCCTTCACTGATTTCAATATCCGATTCACTTATTGTTTCCGACATCGTTGAATTCTTTGATTTGACATCTTTGGAATGTTGTTCCTTGATGCGTTCAAATCTCTTTGCAAAGGTTAGCACAGTACCATTTTTGTAATCTAATTCATCCCGATGGAACTTTCTTTGTTTTCGTAATTCTATTTCAGATTCATATTTATTGAGTCTCTCCTCCATTTTCTTCCTACATCTCGTTGATTCTTCTTGATTACTTATATCTTTAAGTTTTTCTTCCAGTATTTGCGCTTCCTTTATTGCCTCCGCTGCATCTATTTTGGCATATTTTATCAAAATCAACATCATGTTGCGTAAACCGGTCATATTGTTTTCACCCCATTCTGATAATAACTCAGGTCTCATGTCTAGATGATTGGGAAGTGTAAAGATCCTTAAGCCTCTTGGCACTCTGCCAACCTCTATGTATTTCTCTAGAGCAATTATTTCCCAACTTTTATTAATCTCCTTCCTCCACTAGTCTCCTCTCTCAGTTCGTATATTAAAGATACGGGAGACTTCCTACGAACCATAGACAACATTCAATGGCAATCGGGATATAAATTAGTGACGGTGGATGCAGTGTCATATACATCAATCAGACATGAAGTTGGACTAAATGCACTTAAATTCTTCTTACGACATGGAAAAGTTGAAGAAAAAAGTCATTCGGAAATGTTAGTGAAGATGAATAAGTTACTTACCTTCGGTAACGCATTTTCTGGTGGATACAGTTACTACCTGTGGATTCCTCACCAAAAGAATTCTCCCCTCGCGCCAGCCTTCGATGGAAATTTCTTCTAGCTCTGCACGTCGACGATGACGTCACAATCGCCAGACTCGACGCGACGCCACATGACATCATCCAGGCAATAAGAAGCACTCGTCGACGTGCAGACGTCAGTTACCACCATTTTTTACGTGCCATTGAGGCGAACAGGTTAAACCTAAAGAGTACACATTCATCCAGAATAGATGAAAATAAAACATTTAATATAAAACTCAATATAAATCACAGTTATGAACGCTCATTTCGAAATAGAAACAAATATATATATATATATATATATATATATATGTGTGTATGTATAATTCCAGTACAAAATGTCCTTTTTACTATCTTAATTACGAAGAAAAAGTATATACAATGAATATAACAATATGCATAAAACAGCTATATACATATATATATACACAAGACCAAGGATGCGCACCCAAAGAGATCCTGATTTGACCAGTCAGGCAACGGGGAGGTGGGTGGGACCGTGAGGAATCCACAGGTAGTAACTGTATCCACCAGAAAAAGCATTACTGAAGGTAAGTAACTTATTTTTCTGATGGATACACCTACCTGTGGATTCCTCACCAAAAGAATAGAGTCCCCAAGCAGTATAACCTCCGGTGGTGGGTGCCCGAATGGTCAAACCAAGAAATCTTGCAGCACTGAGCGAGCAAAATGGCCATCCCTCCTGACCTCAGAGTCCAAACAGTAATGCTTGTCAAAAGTATGGAGGGATGCCCAGGTCGCTGCCCTGCAGATGTCAGCCACAGGAACACCTCTAGCCAAAGCCGATGAAGCTGCTTTGGCCCCGGTGGAATGGGCACGAAGCCCCACAGGTGGATCCCTCTTCGCCAAATAGCAGATCTTAATACATAGAATGACCCACCTGGATAGCGTTCTCTTGTGGACCGCTCTACCTTTCCTCTTCCCCACGTATCCAACGAAGAGCTGTTCATCCTGTCTGAACTCTTTCGTCCTGGCGACGTAGAAGCTCAGTGCTCTTCGCGGATCCAGCCGGTGGAGCCTCTCTTCCTCCTTGGATGGGTGAGGTGGAGGGTAAAAGGAAGAGAGAGTAATTGACTGCCTCAGGTGAAAGGGTGTAACAACCTTCGGTAGGAAAGCCGCCTTGGTCCTCAACACCACTTTGTCCTTGAAGAAGGAAAGGAATGGGGTTTCTACAGTTAGAGCCTGAAGCTCACTAACCCTTCTGGCAGATGTTATTGCCACCAGGAAAACAGTTTTAAATACTAGGAACCGTAAAGAACAAGAGTGCATGGGTTCAAACGGGGCCCCCATAAGAAAAGTTAAAACCAAGTTAAGGTCCCACTGAGGCATAACGAATGGCGTGGGCGGATACTTATTAGTGAGTCCCTTTAGAAACTTTAAAACAATTGGTGATTTAAAGAAGGATGGTTGATCAGGAAGGCACAGAAAAGCAGATAGTGCAGATAGATAATCCTTAACAGTGCAAATGAAAAACCTTTCTGTGCCAGATGGAGTGCAAATGACAAAATGTCAGATAAACCAGCCCTTAAAGGATCTAAACTATTCTCTCCACACCAGCTTGTAAACTTAGCCCAACGATTTGCATAGATTGACTTGGTGGAGTGTCGCCTGGCCGATAGAATAACTTCCACCACATCTGGATGGAGAGAAAAGGAACTCAGATTGCCCCGTTCAATCTCCAGGCATGAAGATGCAGGCTCTGGAGGTGGGGGTGTAGAATCTGCCCCTGCGACTGCGAGAGGAGGTCCACCCTGCAAGGGAGACGGAGCGGAGGGCACTGAGAGAGTTGGAGTAGGTCCGAATACCACACCCTTCTTGGCCAATCCAGAGCTATTAAGATGACTTGAGCTCGGTCTTGGCGGATTTTCCTGAGAACTCGAGGAATCAAGGGTATGGGGGGAAACGCGTAAAGCAACTGACCCTTCCAGGACATCTGAAACGCGTCCACAAGAGCTCCTTGCACCGGATACTGGAGGCTGCAAAACAGCGGGCACTGCGCATTCTCTTGAGTTGCAAACAGATCTATTTGTGGATATCCCCACATCTGGAAGATATACAGAACTAGATCTGGATGAAGACGCCACTCGTGGTCGACCGAGCTGCATCAACTGAGAATGTCTGCACGCACATTCAGGACTCCGGCCAAATGATGTGCAATCAAGCAGATCTTGTGGTCCTGAAGCCAGGACCAGAGTCGAAGAGCTTCTCTGCAGAGAAGATCCGACCACACTCCTCCCTGTTTGTTTATATACCACATCACGGTCATGTTGTCCGTTAGAACCTGGACTGACTGACCGCGAATGGAAGGGAGGAAGGCCTTGAGTGCCAGACGTACTGCCCGCAATTCTAACAGATTGATGTGTAATTTCTGTTCTACTGGAGACCAAAGGCCTTTGATCTCCAGGTCCCCCAGATGAGCTCCCCACCCTAAAGTGGAAGCATCCGTTACCACTGAGGCCACTGGTGGGGGTAGCGAGAACGGCCTTCCTTGAGACAGGTTGTCGACCGCTGCCCACCATTGAAGATCCACTGCAGTGTCTCTGGAGATCTTTATCGAGTCCTCGAGATCCCCTTTGTGCTGAAACGACTGCCTGCGGACGCACCACTGGAGAGCCCTCATGTGCCAGCGTGCATGAGTGACCAACTATACGCAAGAAGCAAACAGACCGAGAAGACGAAGGACTTTGAGGATTGGAACTACTGCTCCATTTCGAAACATTGGAATCAAAGCCTGTATGTCCTGAACCCGCTGTGGCGGAGGAAAGGCCCGATTCAATGTCGTGTCCAATACTGCCCCTATGAACAGGAGGCATTGAGAGGGCTCCAGGTGAGACTTGGGTACATTGACTGAAAACCCCAGGTCGTACAACAATTGAGTTGTCGACTGGAGATGGCACCGCACGAGCTCTGGAGTACTGGCTTTGATCAACCAATCGTCCAGATAGGGAAACACAGCGATCCCTTTTCTTCTGAGCTCTGCCGCTACCACCGCCATCACCTTCGTGAAGGCTCGAGGTGCTGAAGTAAGACCAAACGGGAGGACCGCAAACTGATAATGTTGTGATCCCACCACTAAACGGAGATACTTCCTGTGCGATGTGAGGATCGGAATATGAAAATACGCGTCCTGCAAATCGACCGACACCATCCAGTCTCCTTCGTTCAACACCAAAAGAACCTGTGAGAGGGTCAGCATTTTGAACTTTTCCTGTTTGAGGAACCAATTCAAAATCCTTAAGTCCAAAATTGGTCTCAGCCGACCATCCTTCTTGGGAATCAGAAAGTATCTTGAATAGCACCCCTGACCCCTCTCTTGCTCGGGAACCAACTCTATTGCATCTTTTTGTAATAGGGATAATACCTCCTGCTGTAACAGGAGAAAATGGTCTCCCGAACAGAAGGATGGGCGGGGAGGGAGGGTAGGGGGAAATTCCCGAAAGGGAAGAGCGTACCCCCTCTTCACAATGTCGATGACCCAGGAGTCTGATGTTATGACCTCCCACATTGGAAGAAAAAGGGTAAGTCTCCCCCCTACTGGAGACAAATGGACAGGGAATGGTGGAGGACTACGGCTGCTTTCCATGCTGCACCCCTCCCGAGAAAGAGGAAGTGGCAGAGTGCTGCAAGGTGGCTCCTCTCGTACGGACTCTGCCCCTGCCCCTGAAGGATCTGTAAGGCAGGGTAGAAGCAGTTTGTTGCGTTCCTTGCAGTCTTCCTCGAAAGGAACCACGACCAAATCCTTTAAATCTCCGAAAGCCTCTAAAGGTGGATGAGGCCGACGACTGGAGTCCCAAGGATCTAGCTGTCGCTCTGCTCTCTTTAAAACGTTCTAAGGCTGAGTCAGCCTTAGAACCGAAGAGCTTTTCCCCATCAAACGGAAGATCAAGGAGTGTAGACTGCACGTCCGTCGAGAAGCCCGATGATCTAAGCCAAGACTGCCTCCTAGAGACTATGGTCGTGCGCATAGCCCTAGCCACCGAGTCCGAAGTGTCCAAACCAGACTTGATCACTTGCGTCGCAGCTGCTTGAGCATCCGAAAAGAGTTGCAGCATCTCCTGTGACACATTAGGATGGCCCTTTGCCTCTTCCATAAGGGCATGTATGTAACATCCCAGTATGCATGTGGCATTGGAAGCTTTCAGGGCCATACTGCATGATGAAAATTTCTTTTTAGCAGTATGGTCCATCTTTTCCGACTCTCTATCAGCAGGAACCCCAGGAAACGAGCCAGGAGAGGCTCTGGAGGAACATGAAGCTTGGACCACAAGGCTCTCCGGAGTTGGTTGCCTGGAAAGAAACACCGGATCCCCAGGCGCCATCCTGTAACGCCGAGCCACCGCTCTGTTGACCGCAGCGGTGGATACAGGTTTCATCCACATATCCTTAATAGGGTCCAGCAGAGCCTCATTGAATGGAAGAAGGGGCTCAGCAGAAGCAGATTTCGGATGGAGGACCTCTGTCAATAAATTTCTCTTAACCTCCGCGGTAGGAAGAGTAATATCCAAAAAGTCTGCAGCCTTACGAATGACCTGCTGGAAAGAAGCTGCTTCCTCTGTGATCTCTCCAGGAGAAGCTAGATCCCATTCCGGGGTAGTGTCAAGGCCACTAGCTGAGTCCAGACCCTGGAAGTCACCTGAGGGCTCTACAACTTCTCCTTCCTCCAGGTGTTGCCTCGCGTACTCCTCCTCTTCCAAGAGACGAAGGGCCAGGCGCCTTGATCTAAGTCTGGACTCCAAGCCTGGAGTCGACAAGGCGTCAGCCGACGCCGAAGATCTCCGTCGGCGCCGAACCTTGGATTTGTCCGAAGCCAGAGGCTCCGGCTCCACAGCATTCTTGGACGTCGATGGGACCCGAGGCGAATCCGACGGTGCCGTAACAGGTGTAGCCATCCTGATCGAAGTCGTAGGCATCGGCGCTGCTTCAGACGCAGCAGACATAAACTGGGTGAACGGCGCCGACTTGAAAGATGCCAGAACACCCAAGTCGTAGGCCAAAGGACCAGACGGACCTGCATGACTTCCACCCGGCGCCATGGAAGCAAAGATGTTAAACATAGCGTTCAAAAACGCTGCTGGATCCGATCCCGGAGTCGGGAAAGCCGGGTACTGTTGCTGCTGCACCGGCGCCGGCAAAGCTGCCGAAGAGGGTCCAGGTAACTCCTGGCCAGGAGAACCTTCAGGCCTTGGGGAGGCTCGACCTCAAAGACCGACCCAGGTGACGTTGGGGTCGCCGGAGGTGGAGGGGTGACGGTCGGGCTTATCTCCCACGTCGGACGACGCCGAGTCGACGGAGAAGCCGATCTAGACCTGGACTGTCGTTTGCTCGATCGGCGCCGAGATCCATGACGGCGCCGAGAGCCACTATGGTGATGACGAGACCTAGAGGATCTCGACGAAGACTCCCTCCTATGACGCCTCTCTTTTTATCTTCTTGGACCGGGCCAAGAATAACTTCGCCTCTCTTTCCTTGAGTGCCTTAGGGTTCATGCGCTGGCACGAACCGCATGCCTCGACCTCATGATCGGAACTAAGGCACCAGAGGCAGTTTTCGTGGGGGTCGGTAACCGACATCCAACCCCCGCATTGGTTACAAGGTTTAAAGCCGGATTTTCTAGGCTGCGACATCGTAACCGTCCGTTGGTAACAGTAGCTCCCTGTGAGCATCGAAGAACAACCGTTATTAGGGCACGGAAAAAAGGGAACTGACGCCTGCACGTCGACGAGGGTTTCTTATTGCCTGGATGACGTCATGTGGCGTCGCGTGGAGTCGGGCGATTGTGACATCATCGTCGACGTGCAGAGCTAGAAGAAATTTCCGTTGAAGGCTGGCGCGAGGGGAGAATTCTTTTGGTGAGGAATCCACAGGTAGGTGTATCCATCAGAAGGTGGAATTATGTCTCACCAACAATATCTTTATATTCAATAAAAACATCTGCAAACAAGTACGCGGCACGGCCATGGGAATCTCCCTCTCTCCAACTATGCTAATCTAACCTTGGGGTGGTGGGAGCGAGAAATAGCATGGCAGGATGGATATTACGTACATTTGAATAAGGTAGTGTTATGGCTACGATATATAGACGATCTATTTTTGATTTGGAATGGCAACAAGGAGGAGTTTGTGACTTATTTTAAAATCCTGAATGAAAATTAATATGGTTTGAGTTTTACTTATGACATCGATGAAAAACAAATTGATATTTTGGATATAAGAGTATATATAGAGAATGATCAAATTAACACAACCGTATTCAGGAAAGCAACCTCCACCAACAGTATCCTACATGGGAGTAGCTTCCATCCAAAATCCTTGACAAAGAGCATCCCATTTGGTGAATTTCTAAGATGAGACAAAATTGTTCAAATGATAAAGAAATGGTGAATCAATTCAATATGGTATGGAAACGTTTCATGAGCCGCGGATATTTAAGAACTAACATTGATTTGAGTGAGAAGAGGGCCAAAAGGATGTCTCAACAGGAAACACTGATAGACAAGGGTGCAAAAAGAGGATGTGACAAGGAGGAAACTTGTCCTCGCCTAATTCTCACTTTCAGCAAAGAAAGTAAGGAAATAGAATCAATATTTAGAAGACATTGGAAGATATTGAGGAGTGACCGAGACCTGGCAAAAAGAATAGGTGGAATTCCACAAATATCATATAGGAAATCACGATCATTGAAGGACATATTGGTAAAAAGCCATTATGAAGCACCAACTACAAGGAACTGGCTGAACAATGAAATAACTGTTTTTCTTAAATACAACAAATGCAAAGTGTGTCAAATTGCTAGGAATACAAAAACCTACATGGATTACAATGGCAAGGCCATAAGTATTTTACAAAGAATCACATGTGATAGCCAGTATGTAGTCTACATGTTGGAATGTGAGTGTGGATTGAGATACATTGGCAGCACGATCTGCCCATTGAAGAAAAGGATTTTAGAACACACTAGAGCTATCGCCAATAAAGACATGAGCTACACAATGGCAAAACACTTTGCGAATTCGTATACTAATGATTGGAGATCATTACGATTCATAGGTATAGCACAAATGAAAAGAAATGAAAGAGGAGGTGACAGAATTCGTAAACTTAGACAAATGGAGAGCAAACTTATTATTCAGCTCCGCAATAAGATGCCTTATGGATTCAACATGGATGAAGAATTACATGTACATTTGTGATTCTGATAAATATGTAAATATATGTTAACTATGACATTTATGCGGAGCGGCCACTGACAAAACACTATGTAAAAATACATAACATTCCAGTCGAATAATGATAGGTAGTGCCTTGGAGAGAATTGATATATGTCTGCCTAAAATTGGGAGAGTAGAACTTACTAAGTAATTTATCAAACTTCTCAGGGTCAGTAACGACACATAGGAATGTTTTAGTTAGAAATGCTGGAATACTAGAGTGATACGATCTCTTAAGAATCATATGGAAAATAGAACAATTATTATAGGGAAATGTGTGTCACTTACGCACAGCGTCATTGTTAAATATACATAGCAAATAATTAGTGGTCAATATAAATAGTATCAAGATATAAATTAGAAATTGAATGAAATGGCACAATAGAGGGAAAAAAACCACATGTAACAAGTATTATACCATGATGGTTAAGGGTTTTTATTAGCACTACTTTATGTATTTGTTTTTGTTATTTTTTTGTATTTAAAATTATATAAAAGTTTTTTAATTAGAAACTACACTATCCAGAATGCATTGTAAATAATGAGGCACTATGGGGTATAAATAGTAAAAGGGAAAAGGGACTCATTCACTGTGAACAAGACTTCTTGGGGAGTTGAAACGCGTTGGTGGTTGTTAGTTTGGCATCAATAAATAGGCACTATTGAAACTTCATGGAGTGCAGTGAATACTTTCGGTAAATTATATATATATATACACACACACACACACATATACACACAGACACATATATATATATATATATATATATATATATATATATATATACACACACATATATACACACACACAAAAAACAAAAAAAAGAATAGAGAACTCTGGGTAGTTCCCAAGTTTAGGTGGAGAGCAGCTCTAGTAAGGACCACCCTACAACACCAGCGACACTCTAGATTTGCTCACCTCAAATGTCTGTTTATCTAGCAAAGTATTTAAGCATAGGATCAGCACAGTGCTATCCACGCCGAGCTAGATAGTGACAAAGTATTTTGCCATTTGTACAGCAAAGTCTTTAAGCATAGGTTTGACACAGTGTCAACCTTGTCGAGCTGTAAAATGACAAAAGCCATTTACCACTCCAGGCACAGTAGTATAGCTTTGGACTGGTAAAATACAGTCTAAGCCAACCTGGAATGAGTAAAAGCAACCCCTGACACGTGTTTCGCAACCCAGAGTTCTATATTCTTTTTTGCATAATTTATGCATCACTCTAACCCTGAAAGGGATTTGTTTTGACTTATACTGGGTGCTCCCTTGTGGTTGGACAAAGCTAAACCTCTCTGATGAGCTCCTTACTAGAGCTGCTCTCCACCTAAACTTGGGAACTACCCAGAGTTCTCTATTCTTTTTTGCATACTGAGCGTTTTTATTTTATTTTTTTGCCAATATGTTTGGCACCGCTGGACAAACCTTCATGACATTTTCAAAACTTATACTTTGATCAGTTAAGCTGCTGTGTTGAAAGTTTTGGAAGGATCTGTCAAGCGGGGCCCAGAAAAAGGGGAGAGGGGCCCCAATACACCTTTTCCCCATTCTATATCAATGGGTTTTAAAAAAAATTTAAACACAACTGCAGCCCAAACAGCTGAACGGAATTACACAAAATTGGGAAGAAAGCTAGTCCTGGATCCCGAAAGCCCACTTTTTGTGATTTGGTTTAATCCATTCAGTGGTTTTAGAGATACTTAAGGCCAATTAATATAGATATATAGGGACGCGGATCCACAGTGGATTGATCCCCTGATCCACAAGCTATAGAAAGCTTTTGATTAGCTGGCTGCAACCTGACAGAGAAATTGTGGCCCACCATTTTGTTTTTGTCAAGGAATGGTCTCTGGGGCTGAAATGTGGGCTGCAATTGATAGGGAGGGGTCACGGTAGGAAACCACTAACCACAGAGGATTTATGTAAACGTGGCTGATGAGTTGATTATTTTTTTTTTTTTTTTTTTTTTTTTTACTTTTTCCGAAATCCGTGGTTCCACCAGCTGATTCACATGGAGGGGCCACGTTGAGCCCAGCGGATTTCGAAAAATGTCAAAAAAAGAAAAATTTGCATACACACCCAGGCATTCTTATAGACACTTTCATACCCACTTACACACCAAGAGAGACACTGTTACACTCACTCGCACACCCAGACACTGTCATACCCAGTCTCACACCTAGACTGACACTATCACACCCAAATAGACACTGTCACACCCAGACACACACTCTCACCTCTACTCTAGGAGCCACAGTCCCACACCCACTTTTACACCTAGACACACTCACACTCAGACACACACACCCAGAGAGATTGGCACACGCACTTTCACAGCCAAGTTAACTCACATCTACTTGCACACCCAGACAGTCACACCCACTCTCACACCCAGACACTTTCATACCTAGACACATTCTCACATGCATTCACTGCCAGAAAGACACTCTTATACCCACTCTCACGATTCCAGACAGTTAGGAAATATAAATTTTTTTTAAACTTAGAAATTCACTGAAAGAAACAAAGGTTACAGGGACGTTCTAGTTATGTTCTGAATGTACTCACAAAACCAGAGAAGTTCAGCAGTTACAGAGTTATTTCAAATAAATATAAATCATGGCCTAAGGTTAATACAACTCATGCCTTCACCATGCACTGCTAATTATCCCACAAATTACTGGATTCATGACATCTTTGATAACATCATTGATAATATCAATGTAATACTTGCAGTAAACATTTTGATTAAAATACTGTTCATGACTGGGCGTGAGTTATAGTTAATTGAGATATCCCTATGACAGGTGAATTTCTATGGTTTTGTACATTTTAAATGTGAGCCGAACTATAAGGTCCCTAATATTGTTAGAAAAACTATTCATTCTTTCTATGCAAACCAAACCTAAACTACAAACACATTTCAAATTCAAAAGTTAAAGTTATATCTGAAATTTATAAGTTACACACCACCTTCAAATTATTACTCGCACATCTCTGTACACACTGTTCTCAGCTTGCTAGCCAGAGTACATTAAATATAGCTCCCCACTCCACCGTGCAGTACTCTCACAAATGATCTTGTTTCAGATGTCATAAGTTATGAATGCTAGAATTTGGCACACTGTAATTCATGTAATATGAGCAGTACATGGAGAAAGCATATATATATATATATATATATATATATATATATATATATATATATATTTTTTTTTTTTGTTTTTTGTTTTTTTTACTGAAAAAAGCAAAGGTTAAAGGGACATTACAGTTTGGTGAAATGTCAGTTAAAACATGCAGTTTTAAATTAACAAAACCACTGAAATTTACCAGTTACAGTTATATCAAGGAACTATAACTCGAGCCCTAAAGTAACTACAACTTGCTTCCCTGCTAAGCCCTGCCCCCAACCCCTTGCATGCGCTCAATGCCCTTTTTTCATTTCTTTTTGGGTTCTGTGGATCCACGGACTGCAACACCAAGCACAACACCCCTGGGTGTCACTCAGGATCCACAGTAACACCAAGCGGTGTTGCGCTGGGCAACCTGGTGGATGCATGGATCCACGGAACGCAACAAAAAACATTTTTTTCAAAATCTGATGAGAAGGGGTCCCCTCTGGGTGCCCACAAGGACCAGGTTCTCAATGTAGCCCTACCCTGCCCCCTATTAATTTTTATGCTGTATTTTTTAGGAGTTGGAAATTAGTCCCCAAGTTCTAATATGGAAGCCGCAACTTCTGTCAGGTTGTGGCCAGGAAATCACAACACATTATGGAGCACGCACTTCCACTGAGGCATGCAATATACACATTTTCTTTAGTCCTAATTACTCAAAAGCTACTGAATGGATATATACCAAATCACAAGAAGCACTCTTTCTGGACCCAGATCTAGCTTTCTGCCACATGTGATGTAAATCCATTCAGCCGTAGCTGTGTCTAAAGTTCCTATACAAATATGAATGCAGAACACCACATTTTGGAACCTCCATCCTTTTTCTTGGCCCCTACTTGACAGTTTACCTGGCAACTTTCCCGGAAGGAGCGGAGGTGTTTGGGGGCGGGGGGAAATGGAGTAGTTCTGTGAAGATTCGTAAAATGGCACAAAAGATACAAGCAAATCAATAAATGCATTTAAAATGGAAACAGGATCTTAACTATAACTATCAAGTGGCAACTGCACCTGGGTAATAAATGTAAATATATTTTAGCTACGAGGAAAAATGCCTCTAGATCAAACTTAAAAATGAAAGAGGCAGGTAGAAGAAAAAACATGGGGATGAATAATGTCTAACTTAACAGTAACTCAGTAAGACACTGACAAGTTAATAATAATAATTATTATTATTATTCTTTTTTTTCTGAACTTTACTTTGATCTTGATTTAGTACATTAGAAACTACAGAAAAAACAATTTAAAAAACTTCTCCCTCCATGATAATAAATACCCTAACATGCCCTAATTTGTGTGCCACGTGTCTGCGTTACGGTTACTTTGTCAATAGACCATTCCTAATTTTTTACTTTCTTGGGAACCATTTAAAAAAATGGGACCTTAAAAAGCTTTTGAAGTTTTTGCTCAATTTCAAAATTGTTTTATATTCAAATGAGTAGAAAACAAGCTTGTCAAAAGACTTACCGCTGGCAACCCCTAGTTGGCACCCGCCTGAGAATCCCTGGTCAAATGTACACTAGCCCTCTTTGACTTGCACACCTGTGGGGATATTTTACCAGATGGCCACGCATTATCGCATACAGAAGACATCTGCCTCTTGAGTGCTACCCCGATGGACAACTTTATTCTCCACCGCATTACGTGCTCAGATACTAAATACTGCCACTTGATAAGTTTGTGTCTTTGACAGCATTGATTACCGACCCAACCAGTAGACTATTGTGTCCTAACTATATTAGACAAGCTTATCCTTTCTCCCCACCTGAGATGATAAACTTAGAGAGACCTGGAAGTGTGAACTACAACATCCACTAACTGACAAAATTTAGTTTTACTTCTGTCAACAAATGAAATTGGCTCACAAGCTCAATCACTTCAAACTCCTGAGGCATGCTTACACCACCCTCAGAACATTAGCGAGGTATCATCCTGCCATGTCCTCACTGTGCGCCATAGGTGCCATGCGATCAATGCTGATTCTGCCCACTTGACATGGACATGTCATGCAGTAGGGCACTACTGGAAGGATATTTACTCCCTGTTGTCCCATATGATACGCTCTACCCTAAGCCCTGACTCACGTGTCACTCTGCTGGGGTATGGGCGGGAAGTACCTCAAGGGGTGCGCAGCTTCACAGCTGTGGCACTCCTGCTGGCTAACAGGGAGTTGGCCATCTATTGGGAAAGCCATTGGACCCTGGCCACACAAACCTGGTTAACTAGCATGGCTACCTGCGACAAGCACTGAAATCTATGTCAAAACCCTGCCACCCACCTCCTGACCCACTCTGAGATTGCCTGGCACAGCAGGAGGCCCACACTCCCCTGAAGTATTTAACTCGTGTCTCTGGTGTTAGACCGCCCCAAACGACACGGCGTTATGGGGGAGATGCGGTCAAGGAGACGAAGAGCCTGCAAACACCAGCATGTCTCAAGCAGATAAGTTCACACACTGTCCTACCCGAATTACATATGCTACTAGTGGACGGTGTTTTTTTATGTACATCATACTACGATGACTCAGCCTTTATTATGTCGCTGTTCATGTTGTTCTAACCCCATTTTTTTTTTTTTTTTTTTTTTTTTTTTTAAACTTCTGTTCCTTTTTATGTTCTTCTGCCATTCTCCTCTTTCTCTCCACCAATGCTTGTGTCTCATGGACATATGCGTTAAACATAAAACTGCATGAATTTAAGAGTATGTTTTATACTTAGTTGTTTCTGCTATAATTTGGCACCGCTGTGGCTCACTACAACTTTGACCACTGCCAACCCATTGGGATGCCTGATCCAGACTGAGGTGGCGGTCCAACCGCCAGGATCGTAATCCCGCAGTCAGACCGCCTGGATTGCAGCAGTCCGACCACCACCGTTAGTTTGACGGTCAGTGAATTACCAAACTCGTAATCAGGCCCTTTGCAATTATTTCTTTTAATGACTATCATTGTAACAAAAACAGAAAGTGGAAGTACGAAAAAATAGGAACACAGGAGTGTTTCATGTTTAACATTTTTGGATTAAAGGCAAACTGCAAAAATAATACAGTAGTGCATCCATCGGATTTTTCCAGTCATAAAGCTATCAAGTGCCTTTTAGCTGTCCAGAAATCCATGTCACTCACAGCCATTAACTGAACTGCATATTATAATAATTTTTAAAAGGGTGTATACATTTTACTTAGCAGCATGCCAAACTATAGCTCTTCCTCATGTCTCCACACCTGACCACAGCAGTCCTAGACCTCAAAATAGGAAGTGCGCCCTTTTTTATCACATTCCCATATCACATACACTCTACATATACCTCCTCCCCCATCAATCTGGCTCTTGGCGTCTTAACGTTAAGCTATTACAGGATGACTTGGTCACTACTGAAATCATCACAACAATACACACATTTCTAGAAATTAACAATACCCCAGAAGTCTTTCTTTGGGATACCTTGAAGGCGGTCACCTGGGGCACCTTTATAACTATTTCCACTATGCACAACAAAGATAGAAATGGAAAAAAAAAACGTCAACTGGAGGGCCAAGTGAGGGACCTCGAGGAAGAATAAACATTCTAGTTCTTATAAGGTGTGACGCCAACTCAAGACAGCGTGCAACAAGCTTAGCGTCCTGGATGTTATTGCACACCAAACAAACATTCTGCTCAGGGGGTAACCAGGTAGGATTCCTCTTGGCACGTTGCCTACGTGCTCAAGCTGCCAGGCATAGGGTAACTGAAAATGAAGGGGGGGGGGGGGGGGGGAGGAGAAGGTGAATACATCAGGATTCCCAAATTAACATAGACGCTTAACATAGAGGACGCATTCCAATATCTTGGCCCCCTGCCAACAGAACACATACCCAATAGCAAATACTCCTTCATCAATAGAGATATCCATATGGACAAGATAATAGCAGCTATAGCCCGCCTACATCCATGCAAGGCGCCTGGCCAGGATGGCTACAATTTTGGACTTTTATAAGCACTTTGCCCCAACGTTAGCTCCCATACTGGCTCGCCAATACAACTCCTTTTGTGCATCACAGACCCTAACGCACACAATGAGAAATGCAAGCATCACAGTGATCCCCAAATAAGTGAAGGACCCGACATTTTGAACACCATCTCATATCATTACAGAACACAGACGCGAAAAATGTCACCAGTGTACTAGCAGCACACTTAGCGGGCTTAATGCCTGAAAACGGATGCGGCAACAACACCAAGCACCTGTGTCACCTCATAAAGTTGACCGCTCACAGGAGGAGCCAAGATGGCGGCCAGGACGGACACCTAAAGCGTGCGCTCCGTCCAGGGCTCGCCAAACACATCCTGCAGGGCGACCCCTGGGCCCACAAGGGCGCATCGGGAACGGCGGACTGCCCTGAATGGGTCGGGACACCGAGCGGTGGCGGGTCGCTGCCTCCGACGAGGCTGCGGTGCCTGGAGCGCCGAGAGAGGGCCGGGCGCGGCCTCGGGCGTGGCTGAGGCGCCCAGAGCACGGACTGAGGGCCGGGCGCTGCACAGAGTGCGGCCGGGGCGCTGTAGTCAGCCTGCACGGCCGGGGGTCGCGAATCGCGGACCCCGGCCTAAACGTGGCTCCGACGGCGTGGAGCGGCGTCGGTGGGCCTAGCCTCGCCCCCGCCCGGCGCTGCCCGCGCCGCCTGGCTTCCCTCGCGGCTGCGAGAGCCGGGGATTAGAGAACGCGTCCGCCTGCCTGTACCTCGCTGACCCTGGATCGGCCAGTGGGGGGCCGAGGATTCAGAGCGGCACTCCCACAGCCGGACAGAAAAAAAAAATAAAAAGGGGAAAAAAAAAAGAGAAAAAGGATAATCAGCGAGGGGCTGAGACGGGAGCCCAAGACGGGGCCATACCACCGCAGCGACGCATTACAACGAGCAGCGGCGCTGGGAGAAAGTGCCCCCACACTGGGCTGACTGGACCTGAGTGCATGGTGGCTGACGGGCCGAGGAGGGAGCCGGGAACGCTTGGGCGGAGTAGCGCGCCGAGGTGAGGAGGAGGGCCTGTTGGGGGTCGTTGGAAATACGTGAGGGGGGTCGCTTCACCACTCCAATGGTCGACCCGCGCCCTTAAAAAAGGTGACGCGCAGTGCTTCAGCCCAGGTG
The DNA here is from genome assembly GCF_031143425.1 of Pleurodeles waltl. NCBI lineage: Eukaryota > Metazoa > Chordata > Amphibia > Caudata > Salamandridae > Pleurodeles > Pleurodeles waltl. The sequence goes on along the minus strand of NC_090449.1, from coordinate 743,338,792 downwards.
GCGGCCCAGGACCAGGGTGCACCACAGAGTCCCCAACGACCTCGCCCTGACAGACAGCTCTGCACCGGTGCTCGGCCGGGAACGAGAATGTGGGTGCCATACCGGGGCCCCCCCGCCGACTGCCCGTGGGGGACAGGACACCGGCCGCCCTCTGCCCCCGTGGGCCTTCATCAGCGTTCACGGGAGCCGACGTGGATCCCCCTTGAGGGTCGGACGCCCACTCCCCTCCTCGGACACGCCCTGGTGCGCGCCCCCCCTGCCTCCGGCCGTGCCCCTTCTCCCCTCCGGGAGCGCGGCTACCGCCGGATTTCGCTGGAATCCCGGAGGGCACGGACATCCCAATACAGCCTAAAACGGGTCGCACCTCCAACAGTGTTGCCACAAACAGCCCAAGAGCAACTCAAAGCAAAGCCGTGAGAGGACACGGCCCGCCGCCCCGCGCAGTGCGTACACAGTCACATGCACTGGTCATTTAAAGTAAAGAATAAGCTCCTGCTTGGCTCCCCAAGAGTTAAACACTACACCGAGTGCAGCAGACAAAAGACCAGTCCGTCGAGTTGACAACGTCAAAGTGAGCGATCTAGCATATCACAAGGTAACTCCAAGACAGCCATAATGGCCGGCAGAGCCAAGTCTTCGAAGAACTCGGACCGCAATACTCTTGGAACAACACCCAACGACCAGCAGACTAACCCGTCCCAACAGTCCCTAGAAAACACTCTGACGCACTCTGCCCAGTTTGAGAAAGTATTACAGGCGATTATGGACACTAAATCCTCTCTGGAAAACAGAATAGATGAAGTTTCTCAAGACCTGAATCTTCTACGTGGGGACCACCGAAACTTAGCTGAAAGAGTGAAAACGGCCGAAGAAGAAATCATCGTCCTAACCCCAGTGGCTCAAGGCAACCAAAAACAGATTCAGCGACTAGACGCAGAATTGAAAGTGCTCTGGAGGAAGTCGGAAGAAATGGAGAGCAAGGCGCGCCGCAACAACGTACGTTTCCTAGGATTCCCAGAAAGTATGCGGCAATCAGAATCTGAAATTTCCCTGGAGCAATGGCTCATCAAGGAGGTGCTTAACGGGACTCCATCCAAGTTCTTCTCTGTGGAACGGGCGTATAGAATTCCGGGCAGGCCCCCGGCCAGCCGCCTAGATCACTGATCGCTAGATTCCTAAATAATAGGGATCGGGACGCAATACTACAACAATTCTGAAACAGAGGCCCATTCAAATACGAGGACTCGACTATTAACGCATACCCGGACTTCACACAGGAGGTGCAAAATCAACGCAACTCCTATGTTAAAATAAAACAACGCCTGCGTGAACACAACATAAAGTACGCCTTGCTTTTCCCCGCGAAACTAAGGGTGATAACGGAGGACCGTATCCACATATTCACCACCCCTGAGGATGCCTGGACATGGCTGCACGGCAAGGGATTCGCCCGTCCGCGGGAAGAAGCGGAGGGAGACGTGGAAAGGCAAACCTCTGCCTCAAAGAGGCGGTCCAAGAGGCGTGCAAGGGGCCAACCTAACGACCTGCAAGCAGCAGAAGAAAGAGCTAGAGTGCTCAAAGAGACGCCCCTACACATGCAAAGTAACTTCGCGACCGCTAGGAAGCCCCCTGAGATGGAATCGGACTCTGATACGGCCAGCTCCATATCCACAGTAACAGGAGAATTGGGCGGGCCGCGGGTCACCCCCAGATCAGCAGATGAACTTTAGCCGCACACATCCAATCCGCTGGCCCGTAGGCCCCAACGCAGCCAGTACTCGGTGAACCACTGGGATAATGGGAGCGCCTCCGGGGCCCTGAGGAAATGAGCCTCCAACAAAGAGTAACTTTGGTATAAATGAAAGGCTACCCGAGGGGGGCCGGGCGGGGGTGGGCGGGGGATGGCACTGGGGCGGAGGGCGGAATAGATTCACATCCTGGGGGAGCCCAAAGGTATCAGCAGACTATGTCTGCGGCAGGATGTGAGCCCCTCATAAGAGCCACATCTGGTAGATATGATCACTCCATCATGGAAATCCAATCGGATAAGAGTTATTACACACGTTTATGGGTTTAGTAGTTTCACACAAGTTGTAAGTAGTGTTGGGGACACATTTGGGGTGGGTGGGGTTAGTAGTTTAGTAAAAATGCACGTGCCGGAATCACTCAAAACACAAAGTGCACAGCTGCACCTGCTATCCTTAACAAATAGCACTGTCAGAGGGGCAGTGACCAGGTGGGCCAACCTCATGGGTAGGTACTCAAGAATAGAGAATTATCCCCAAATCTCCACATGGCACCTCACGGGAGACACAACAAAACCCAATATGTCATAGTAACTTGGAATGTAAGGGGCCTGGGAGCACTGAGCAAGCGGACCAGAGTTTACGCACGCCTTAGGCGACTAGGAGTGCACATAGCCATCCTACAAGAGATGCACATGCTCGAGGCGGACTTACGTGAGCTGCGCGCGAAATCGGGAGGTCAACTGATAGGCACTGCATACTCTGCCTTCGCGAGAGGAGTACTGGTCTGGATAGCAGCGGGAGTTCCATTCCTTATATCGGCACATAAAATAGAACAAGGAGGCAGATATGTGGTAGTGGAGGGCAGCCTGGACAGCAGACAATTAGCTGTAATCGGCATATACGCCCCAAATAGCGGGGTTGCAGGCTTCCTAGACACCCTCACACCCACATTACTGTCCAACCCAATGGTACCGGCCCTCTGGGGCGGGGACTTTAATAGCACACCTACCGTAACACTGGACAGATCTCACGCTCAAGTGAGCTCGATGGCAAATAGGAAAACCCCCGGCCCCCTACAGGTTTGGGCAAGTGATATGGGTCTGCACGACATATGGCGGTCGGGGCACCCACAGCAGAGGGAATATTCATTCTTCTCAGCACCACATAACACCCACACCAGAATAGACATAATATGGGGCACCCGGGATATAGGAGCACTAGTCAGCGAGTCAGAATACCTGGCGCAGATACTGTTGGATCACGCTCCACTGAGAGTCCCACTGAACTGGGGTAAGACACGGCAGGCGATTTCCACCTGGCGGCTCCAAGTGGAAGCGCTACAAGATCAGGCATTTGCCAAAACATTGAAAATTCACTATAAGCCAATATTGGGAGACAAACGCCATGACAGCGACAACTCGGGCGATTGAATGGGATGCCCACAAAGTAGTGGTCCGCGGAGTATGCATATCCTCCTCATGGGGAGTAAGACGCACCTTACAGGCAGAAATCGGCAAATTAGAGAAGGAGCTCAGAACAGCAGAAATAGCAGCAGGGCTAGGTGAGATTCCCCACACTGTCCTAAAGGATAGGCGCTTAAAATACAACGACGAGGACAGCAAACTTCGCTGTCACGATTATAACTATCATCTAATGAGGCTGCAAACAGAAGGGGATAGGTCGGGAATGCTAGCGTGGCTGCCCTGAGAGGATAGACAGCATTCCCCAATAGGGGCCATACGTGCGGGCCCACACGCTATGGTCACCACACAAACTGAGATAAACGCGACGTTTAGAGACTATTACTCAAACTTGTATACCAAACGCACCTCATGCAATGCTTCACAACTTGAGGCTTTCCTCGCTGGCTCTCTCCTGCCGCAGCTGTCACAAACAGACAGGGAAACAATCGAAGCTCACATGACAATGGGGGAAATTGAAATAGCCCTGGCACAGATGCCCAGAAATAAAGCACCTGGAACAGACGGGCTCCCGTCGGAATATTACACCACCTATTTACCCTGCCTAAAGTCTCACCTGTTGAAGGTGTTTGTAGAAGCATGGACTAACGAACGCCTGCCTACTTCCCAGAGAGAAGCTATGATAGTGGTGCTCCCCAAACAGGGTCGCGAACGCACGGATGTTAAATCCTATAGACCACTAGACTGCAAAATACTAGGCAAAATATTAGCAAATAGACTAGCCCCCCCTTATGCACTCCTTGATACACGCTGACCAGAATGGCTTTATACCAAGGCGTAACACCTTTTTAAATATTCGCAGACTACTGGGCATAATAGGAGACACCCCCCCAGATGCACACGAAGAAATGGTGCTTTCACTGGATATTGAAAAGGCATTCGACATGCTTGAATGGGACTTCCTCCTGGTCACTATGACCCGCATGGGGTAGGCCCCAATTATATACGCTGGGTCCGTACACTGTACTCCAGCCCACAAGCAAGGGTGAAGACGGGCGGTGTGATCTCCGACAGCTTTTCGATCTCCCGGGGCACGAGACAGGGCTGCCCCCTATCCCCACTACTGTTCGCTTTAGCAATGGAAGCACTAGCGGCAAGAGTGTGTCTCATGGAACGAGATTGGGGAATAATCAGGAACGGGTTCCACCACACAATCTCGCTATACGCAGATGATGCCCTAATATATATCCGGAAAAGCCGCGAGGTTGCTCCCTTAGTAATATCCTTACTGGCCGAATTCAGGGAAATATCGAGATTAGTTGTGAACTGGGAAAAGTCATGCGCGTTCCCTTTAGTAAAGTGGCCATCAGATTGGTGACTGTTTCGAAGATAGTAAATTAATGTCATTCGAGGCCATACACGCCCTTACAGAGGTGAAGCCAGGCCAATTCCTGACATACCACGCAATTAAAAAAACGTGGGGGGCAGGTACCTCAGAACCGGAGACCTCCCCTGTAATTCATCATCTCCTACAATACAATGCTCAAATAAAAATAATATCAAGCCTGTATAAAATCCTTAACAAACCCCCCGAGCCGCATGCGGAGAGAGCACAGGAGAGATGGAACGCCGTCCTTTCCGACCCGATCCCACAAACTGTTTGGCGGAAAGCCCTGTATCATGCTCGGGGCGTATCTAGGAATCCCAGATTCAGGTACACCCAGTTCAACTTCACACATCAAACCTACCTGTCCCCTGCCAGGATAAAGCGAATGTTCCCAGAATCTGATCCGGTATGCCCTAGATGTAAAGCGCCGTTAGCACACTTCTACCACATGGTATGGGAGTGCCCTCAAATACAAAAAGCCTGGACAGAGGTGATACAGGGGATCTCCGAAATAACGGGGCTCACATTGGCAGTAGACCCTAAGTCCTGTCTACTGGGGCTGAGGCTTAGACCTAAGAAACAAAGACGCCTGCACAAATCTGTAGACCTAGCCTGCTTAATGTATAAAAGAATGATAGCAATGCATTGGAAAGCCCCCATCGCTCCCGATCGGAAAGCCTGGTACAGCTTAACATTACGCTGGACTCGCACGGTATACCGGGTATTAAAGAAACTGGCGCAAGAGTGGCAACACCACATAGGGAGCACCATCTGGGAAGCGCTGGTAACAAAACTAGAGGCAAAAAACGATAAGCCCCCTTGACCTAGGGTGCACACAATAGGAACAAGCGCGATATAATTTACTCCTGCATACCTCATCATAGTAGCGAAATTTTAAGCAAGGCCAAACATGACAGAACAGCACCGTCCACCCCCCACTCCCACCCCCTCTTGTACTGTTATCCCGCCAGACCAGCTGCGCAACAATATCTACAACACATAGGTTAAAACTCCACCTCCGCCATCACCCGTTATCACCATCCTAAGCGGGGTCACTATTAGGTGACAAGCGCCGAAGGCTCAACAGAAAAGGTCCACACTGGCCACGCGCGAGCACCCCTCAGAAAGTTAACACACGCTTAAGCTTTCAGCAATTGCAGCAAGTAATGATACTGAAGGAATGGTAGTGATCCGGGACGTGTCCAATGAGTGGGGTTTGGGGGTCGTTAAAGGGTTTTAACGTTGATAAATGTTTTAGTTGATCCTGATGTTGACAATTGCACAAATTGTATCACATATTTGAAATAAAAAAAACAATAAAAAGATTTTTTTTAAAGTTGACCGCTCACATACACCAGCACTCCTACTCTTGGTAGAGGCTGAGAAGATGTTAGACCATGTACACTGGCCACATCTCCGATTAGTACAGACTAAGATTGGCCTTGGTCCTCGCTTTCTGAAATGGGTGAGGTGTGACTGCTCCAATCAGAAACACAGATTAGGGTAAATGGAATGCTTCAAATAGCACGCAGCACCAGACAGGGCTCCCCCCTGTCCCCTTTCTTTTTGCTTTATATATGGAGCCATTGGCTGAGGGGATACAGTGTAAACCTAGATGGCATCACTATGGGAGGCGAGGAACACAAATTAGCTATGTATGCAGACGACATCAAGATATCACTCACAAGCCAATTACGTCAATCCCAATGTTGCTTTCGGAATGGTTGGCTTTTGGAAAAGTCTCAGGTTTTAAAGTCAACCTCCAGTGACAATAACAAGATACTGTGTCATTAAAGAAAAGGAGATTAAAAAAAGATAACGTACATAATATGTGAGTAAAACAAGTTGCATGAAGACCATCTGGAACGACTGCTGAGCAATATACATATTTTCCAAAAGAAAAAAACAGAGTAACAATCCAAACATCAAAATGATAATTAATTCAGAGGAAGATTGATGATTATGGTTATAGTCTGAAACCTTACTGCCATAGTCAAAAAGTAAATGTTTTTATCGTTAGGGATGTATGTAGGAAAGTACCATCTTGTCTGGCATGTTACCCCCGATATTTCACTGAATATATGTTGTTTTAGTTGTATGTGTCACTGGGACCCTGCCAGCCAGGGCCCCAGTGCTCATAAGTGTGCCCTGTATGTGTTACCTGTGTTATGACTAACTGTCTCACTGAGGCTCTGCTATCCAGAACCTCAGTGGTTATGCTCTCTCATTTCTTTCCAAATTGTCACTAACAGGTTAGTGACCAATTTCACCAATTTACATTGGCATACTGGAACACCCTTATAATTCCCTAGTATATGGTACTGAGGTACCCAGGAGATCCCTATGGGCTGCAGCATTTCTTTTGCCACCCATAGGGAGCTCTGACAATTCTTACACAGGCCTGCCATTGCAGCCTGAGTGAAATAACGTCCACGTTATTTCACAGCCATTTAACACTGCACTTAAGTAACTTATAAGTCACCTATATGTCTAACCTTTACCTGGTAAAGGTTGGGTGCTAAATTACTTAGTGTGTGGGCACCCTGGCACTAGCCAAGGTGCTCCCACATTATTTAGGGCAAATTCCCCGGACTTTGTGAGTGCGGGGACACCATTACACGCGTGCACTATACATATATCACGACATATGTATAGTGTCACAATGGTAACTCCGAACATGGCCATGTAACATGTCTAAGATCATGGAATTGTCACGACAATTCCATGATCCCCCGAGTCTCTAGCACAGACCCGGGTACTGCCAAACTACCTTTCCCGGGGTTTCACTGCAGCTGCTGCCAACCCCTCAGACAGGTTTCTGCCATCCTGGGGTCCAGCCAGGCTTGGCCCAGGAAGGCACAACAAAGGACTTCCTCAGAGAGAGGGTGTTACACCCTCTCCCTTTGGAAAAAGGTGTCAGGGCTGGGGAGGAGTAGCCTCCCCCAGCCTCTGGAAATGCTTTGATGGGCACAGATGGTGCCCATCTCTGCATAAGCCAGTCTACACCGGTTCAGGGATCCCCCAGCCCTGCTCTGGTGCGAAACTGGAAAAAGGAAAGGGGAGTGACCACTCCCCTGACCTGCACCTCCCCTGGGAGGTGCCCAGAGCTCTTCCAGTGTGCTCCAGACCTCTGCCATCTTGGAAACAGAGGTGCTGCTGGCACACTGGACTGCTCGGAGTGGCCAGTGCCAGCAGGTGACGTCAGAGACTCCTTCTGATAGGCTCCTCCAGGTGTTGCTAGCCTATCCTCTCTCCTAAGTAGCCAAACCTCCTTTTCTGGCTATTTAGGGTCTCTGCTTTGGGGAATTCCTTAGATAACGAATGCAAGAGCTCATCAGAGTTCCTCTGCATCTCTCTCTTCACCTTCTGCCAAGGAATCGACCGCTGACTGCTCTGGAAGCCTGCAAAACTGCAACAAAGTAGCAAAGACGACTACTGCGACCTTGTAACGCTGATCCAGCCGCCTTCTCGACTGTTTTCCTGGTGGTGCATGCTGTGGAGGTAGTCTGCCTCCTCTCTGCACTAGAAGCTCCGAAGAAATCTCCCGTGGGTCGACGGAATCTTCCCCCTGCAACCGCAGGCACCAAAAGACTGCATCACCGGTCCTCTGGGTCTCCTCTCAGCACGGCGAGCGAGGTCCCTTGGACTCAGCAACTCTGTCCAAGTGACTCCCACAGTCCAGTGACTCTTCAGTCCAAGTTTGGTGGAGGTAAGTCCTTGCCTCCCCACACTAGACTGCATTGCTGGGAACCGCGTGATTTGCAGCTGCTCCGGCTCCTGTGCACTTTTCCAGGATTTCCTTTGTGCACAGCCAAGCCTGGGTCCCCGGCACTCTAACCTGCAGTGCATGACCTCCTGAGTTGTCCTCCGGCGTCGTGGGACCTTCCTTTGTGACTTAGGGTGAGCTCCGGTTCACTCCACTTCTTAGTGCCTGTTCCGGCACTTCTGCGGGTGCTGCTTGCTTCTGAGTGGGCTCTTTGTCTTGCTGGACGCCCCCTATGTCTCCTCACACAATTTGCCACATTCTGGTCCCTCCTGGGCCACAGCAGCATCCAAAAACCCTCACCGCGACCCTTGCAGCTAGCAAGGCTTGTTTGCGGTCTTTCTGCACGGAAACCCCTCTGCAAGCTTCTTCACGACGTGGGACATCCATCCTCCAAAGGGGAAGTTCCTATTCCTTTTCGTTCTTGCAGAATCCACAGCTTCTACCATCCGGTGGCAGCTTCTTTGCACCCACAGCTGGCATTTCCTGGGCATCTGCCTACTCCCGACTTGATCGTGACTCTTGGACTTGGTCCCCTTGTTCCACAGGTACTCTCGTCAGGAAATCCATTGTTGTTGCATTGCTGGTGTTGGTCTTCCTTGCAGAATTCCCCTATCACGACTTCTGTGCTCTTTGGGGAACTTAGGTGCACTTGCACACACTTTTCAGGGTCTTGGGGTGGGCTATTTTTCTAACCCTCACTGTTTTCTTACAGTCCCAGCGACCCTCTACAAGGTCACATAGGTTTGGGGTCCATTCGTGGTTCGCATTCCACTTCTAGAGTATATGGTTTTTGTTGCCCCTATCCCTATGTGCCCCCATTGCATTCTATTGTGACTATACATTGTTTGCACTGTTTTCTATTGCTATTACTGCATATTTTGGTATTGTGTACATATATCTTGTGTATATTTGCTATCCTCATACTGAGGGTACTCACTGAGATACTTTTGGCATGTTGTCATAAAAATAAAGTACCTTTATTTTTAGTATATCTGTGTATTGTGTTTTCTTATGATATTGTGCATATGACACCAGTGGTATAGTAGGAGCTTTACACGCCTCCTAGTTCAGCCTAAGCTGCTCTACTAAGCTACTTTTTCTACCAGCCTAAGCTGCTAGACACCCCTCTACACTAATAAGGGATACCTGGACCTGGTGCAAGGTGTAAGTACCCCTTGGTACCCACTACAAGCCAGGCCAGCCTCCTACAATGTACAATTAATCTATCAGTCTTTTTTAAAGCCCAGCACTATCACCCCTAGTGGTATCTTGCACTGAGGTTGCTGCGACTGCGTACAAAAGCCAGGTCTTGAGTTGCTTTCTGAAGTCTGCCAGGGAGGGTGCCATTTGAAGGTGGAGGAGGAGGTCATTTCAGGCTTTTGGCAGCTGTGTAGGAGAATGGGTGGCCCCGCTGCGGGTGCGATGGGTGTGGAGGATACGTGAGGAGCTAGTGAAGTGGAGCACAGGTGTCTCTAGGCAAGATGGAATTTCAGCCAGTGGTTGATGCAGGAAGGTCCTAGCTTATGGAGGGCTTTGTAGGCGTGCATTAGCGTCTTCCAACTGGCACCTTTTCTGGAAATGGAGCCAGTTACGTTTCCTGAGGTGAGGAGTGATGTGGGTACGCTTGGGGAGGTCCAGCATTAGTCTGGCTGCCACGTTCCCTATTATAAAATAATTTAAAAAAATACTAAGCTACATCCCAAAAGTAAATTTAGGCACGAAAGTGAAAAACCTCCAATATGTGACAAGATATGTTTGATATAAAATAATTTTGGTATATTTGTACAAGGTCATCTTATAAGTGATTTGTATACTATTTTGCATTGTTTCCTAAAATCAAATGTCAACTAAAAACGAGAATAAAGGTGTATACATAATTTAAAAGGTAATGTTACTCAACCAGTATTTTGTTTAAATAGAGACACAGAATATTTTTATGACAAAGAAAGAACCGTTCCTTTCACTCTGAATTTAAGTGTTCAAGGTTTCTGTTTACTACTGCAGACAAATGTCATTTTCCTAGTCCATGCCATGATTACTTTTATACCCCCCAAAGCAAAATTGTCACCACTTTAAATGGCAGACTACAGCAATCAATAGCACAAAGGGGGCCACTTCACTTTAGCAAAGTACTGGGCTTAGTGTTGCACCCCATGCTACGCAGGTTTATTCAATTTAATCCATTTTAACTAGAATTTTTTTTTTTTTTAGAATCTGCAAATTATGCTGTAGATTTTGGATTATGCGGCATGTTGGAGAAAATCATACATACACGGGCACGTTATCGCATCTCTAGATATGTTCATGACTAGAGATTCGTCCCTTTGTGGGTACAAGGTCATCATTAGGAAAATAAGAGTTTTACAAGCAGGGAGGCATGTTTTAGTCAACATGTGCACTATAGCTTGCGAGAGAATTATTGCGCCGAAAAATGGGTGGAATGGTAATCAGGGAGACGTTTATTTCTTTACTCTATATTATCAGCGTCACCTACTCCTGAAAAGGACTGCCACTAAGAACGACGAACCGCAAGTGTTTATTCATCCCATAAACAAGCTGCAGTAGTCAGTGTCCCGATAAATTCGATTGGAAATATCAAACTATCTTTCAAAGGGTTGAAACGCCATTGACAATCCCGGTCACAGGAACTCATTAGTGTCTCTATTTCACTGCCTGGTTAACTGTGTATGAGCAGTGCTTTAATCTACGAATAAGATATTGCTCCCTTGCCAACTTGTTTCATACACACTATTACACGCCTTGTTTTTTAACACCTACACTGTGTGATTAAATAAGCACTGAGGACTCTTTGAAGCAGTAAATGTTTTTTGCATTCGCAAAGTCTGTATCTTTATCCTTTATCGATATACAATACATTTATCATCAAGATCTTTCATTGCTGTTAAATTTAAATCAGCCACACGCAACTGCTGCCCTATGTGCTCCATTTCCAGGGCAGCCCTGCCCCTGTTTAGCTACTATAAATATGGATCAAGATAAAATTTGGATTAGCATTTAGAAGGACCTCAGACATTTGTGAGGATATACCCTGCCTTCACACATTGCTCTTTCTGCTCCGATACTTTAATCCACCCCTTTACACCATCCCTTACAATTAAGACAAAGTGCACTTCCCCATTCCCTCTGTATTGCACTTTACTCCATCAATAGACCTATAGAGCACATTGTTAATTTCCCTTTCATCCTATAATGTTCATTTGAGAAGCCTAGGATCATGAATTGTGGTGTTTTAGGGGTGGGGGAGGGGAGACTTTTTCCTCTACTGCCAGCGTTTCCCAAATGCATGGTGGACCTGTGGTTAACTATTTTGTTGTGCAGGAGATAGTTCATGTAACTCTTCTAATTGGATCATTTATTTTTAAATCCTCCTATTTTGGCTAGACATCTTACTTTAAAGATGCCAATAAGATCCTATTTAAATCCTTTCAGGAGTTCACCTGACCAGAGATGAGAGGTAATTTTCCCTTTCTATTATAGCCACACAGAAGTAACTTTCCATGCCCTAATCAGGGCTCTTGTGACTGCCCACAGTGCAGCTTTTCCTGGATCCTCAGCCAGGAAATGTGTCCATTCTTTCAGCACTTGTAGCTAGGTGCCCAGTATTATTTTTAGACATTCAGAACACTAACCCTCCATTACAAATTAATCTGTACTAGGAGGCCAGCACAATGCATTACTCAATCATCCCATAACGGGGATAGCAGTTATCTTTCAGTTTATTTTTAATTTAAAAAAAAAATAATGTCAAGTACAGTGATGGGATATTTTATAGGATGTAAAAAAAAAAATGGGAAGGTGATCACATTGAATGTCATTCCTGCTACGGAGGGTGGTAGTTTCTGTCGGTGCTGCACAACTTCTCAAAACTCAGCTAGTTTTTCATTAAGATTGCATTTAGAAAACAACTGCCTTTAACAGGTTATTTATAAACCCAAATAAATGAATTTACCCCTTGTTGACATCTACTCTGTACCACAGGTGTTTATGCCAAACTTGGTGGATTTGGACCACCCAATTCTTTACTCTGAATAGTGCCCGTAGTCAGAGAAGTTATCTAGCAGCCTGGATATTGGCCGCTGAGAGGTTACCAGGTATAGAAGGATATGATGCACTTAGAATGTGATTCTATCTTCCAGCCCATTGCCAAGTCTAAAAATCCAATGTATCACTGATGGTAATCCTAAACCAGAAAGTCAGTAGCTCAATGGTCAGGGCAAATAGAAGTGAAAACAGAGGGCCTCTGTCTTATCTTATTTAAAATGTCTCTGGCAGCATTCCATTCACTGGATCCTGTACTGTGGGTTCCATGTATATCCCTGCCTCAGAATTCAGTCCCAACTCCAGGTCATTGCAGGACTCAAAACATGAAGCCGAAGTCAACTGCTGAATGCCTTAGCAGCATTAAAAGGAGAGGATCGCCCGTGGGTCCTCTTCCCTATGACTCTCTGAATTTAGCCTTGAAGGTTCGGTACAACTTATGTTATTGAATGACCATGCATAAAGCAAGTAGGTCAGGGTGGAAAAAAACAGTAATCATCTCAATAAGTTAACTTGCCAGCACCTACTCTAGGATTTTGATTTCAGTGTTCAAAGGCGAGATCAGATGGTAAAAATATAATTCCAACACTGGGTTACCTGCTTAAGGTATAACTGGCTATTTTGGTCTGTCATTAATCAGTAAGAAATTTCCCAACTTATCTAGCCTCCTTGAATGTGGCTCGTGGGAGGTGCCTATGGGATACTAAGCATTTAAGCAGTTATTTAAGAAATGTTACTCTTGCCAGTGTTTGTGTCAACCTCTTCTACGCCCCCCCCGCCCCCCCCCCCCACACACACACACACACACGCAGCAGTGAAACTGCCTAGTATTTATTCCAAAAATATATCCCCCTAAAGGCCTATGCTCATGTCTTATCAATCAAAAAGACATTTCAAGTTCCCTTCTACTCCTGCAAGCCTGGATTAGCTCCACTGTGTTCACTACTTCAGCCACAGATTCATGTATCCACCGAAATTCTTAAACCTAATCTACCATGGCTGGTTGGAGTCAAGTATTTCACCTTGGTGCATGCCTTAGGTAAAACTAACATAACATGTCACGAGGCTTTAGTTGGTTAAAATAGACCCTAAATCTTGAGGACACTAGCAAAGTTCACTTTCAGAAAAGCTGAAAGAGTAACAGATGGATAGTTTAAATGGAAAAGGAAACCATAGAAAAGTTATGTATGCTTCTGAGTCACATTTGAAAGAGCAGTGCACTGTGGATCCCAGAACTCAGCGGCCAACCCAAGAAGTGCAGCAGTCTCTGAGATGCGTACTAAGGTTCAATTTTACATTCGAAGTACAAATCCTGAACCAAACAGTATATTTACACAAAGAAACCATTTAGTCACTTATGTGTCCAGCTGAGCAAAAATAGAAAATTATCAGAAAGGCAGATTTCAGTTTGACAGAAATTATACCGATCAAGAATGAGGAAAAATGTAACGTCTAATAATCCACAAGGATCTGAGGCATCTTTATACTGCATGGACCCTGATATCGCCAAGTTTTTGGTTTTGAAGGTGGGCATGGGACAAAGGTCACAAGAAGTTTTTGCAATTGCTGAATGGGAGTAACTTAAGTCTTAACACACTGCTCCCTAATGCGTGTATGCGTGCTGTGGACAAGACATAATGTGAATGGGTGCAATAGGAAGGTGGGGCCATTTTCCTTCAGGAACGGACCTTTAATAATAATAGTTTATATTTTCCAAGGAACTGAATATTTTCAGCTGAAACGTACACTAAAGAAGTGATGTAAATTACCAGAAGAACAGGCTCGGCTTATTCCAGAATTACATTGGCTTTTGTTAGAGATTGACTATAGTTTGAGAAGGAGTACCTAAATGGAATACAAAGAGACTTTACTCCGGAAATGTAGAAGTTCATTGTATAAGGGGATACTGATTACTTTGTAAAGAACATGCTTATTACTTTTGCATAACAATTTTTAGTGGAAATTAGATAGATGAAAGATTACTGCCAACTACTTCAAAGACATCGGAGGACAAATTACTATTCAGCTACATGGTCATTACGAGTTTAGGTGCAGGAGGGCCTGGTCTAAGACAGTTTTTGACTATTCCCAATGATAAAGTCATGATTTCCATTTTGATCATTTGCATAAAAATGCATCTCCAGTTGATATCCTGAAACGCTGGCACCACCTGCTTCTCCGAACCATATTGTGTCAAAACAATAACAGCAATGACGATTCAGAAAGCAGGAATATTGTGTTGCCATCAGCTGGTGTTCTCAGCTGTAGGGATGGGTAAAGATTAACAGTCAGCAGAGGGCAAGCAACGGGTTAACTGTTTGGAATACTGGACAAACATCTGCAGTTTTCTTCAGACGGTTGTGGTTTCATCCACTGAGTGGGTAATCTAAATAAAAATGAATAACTAGTACTTCTTGTCAATGTTAGATTCCTTGGCAAAGTGCAAACTTTGTGACACCGGGATCTGGCATCCTGAACACCACAATACATTTTTAGAAGGACACTTAAAATGTGTAAGCAACTTTTTTTCTTTTTTTTTTTCTTTTTTAAAGAGTTTTGTTGCAGGTGCACGTTTTTACCACAGAGGGCGCATGCCCAAGGCTCAAAGAACATACTGATGTGAAGATACATTTTGCAGGTCTGGCTATCATCGCTTTTGCTGTTTTACCATCGCAAATGTGGGCTTTTGTTCACTCCCTTCAGCAGTTGCTTTCTTTGAGTCAGACCCCTTCAATTATTCGGAATAGAAAATGAGTCAGTGTCTGTATTCACAACTCGTGAGAAAGCAGCCCTCTACTCAGCCAGTCGGGCACTGCTGGTAAGCCAGGTGCCAGAAGTCGTAGCAGAGAATCTATTTGTTTATGCATTATATCAGGTCTCGAGAGCTGCTCCGTTGTAGTGGTTAATGTCTGCAAATACAAAGCACACTGTAACAGCCTTATTCCAATATGGCCACCTCCCAGTCTTGAGAGGTTTCAGCTCTTCGTGTTGATCTCACAACACTTCACTCTCATGCGCATCTTTCCCCATTCCTATCACACAATGCCATGGGGGCTTAGACCGGTGTTAATCAGACTTGCAGTCTCAACCCTCAGACAAGCTGCTAAACCTGAGACTTTGTACGGGATTTGGCAAAAGGTAAAGAGCTCGCCGCCCTACATCCTGGCTCTCCGACAGGGATCTGTGTACTTCACTGAGCAGCCAAGCGACACTAGCATGCTGCCCGGGTGCTTCACTATCTAGCAGGAAATAGCAAACAGACTTTTTCACTCTGTGCCTCGTCACTGCTTCGCATCCGTATACATGGTGATTGTCGAAAGTTGACAGCCAGTCAGTCCCCCTTAGTGTTTTTCCTGGCATCATCACAAAGTGTTAATTAGTTCTGCTCCTCAGTTGGACCTTTTGTTAGAAATTCCAAACACTTCTTTTTTTAACCCCTGAGTTTCGAAGAGTCCTCTGCTGAACTGTCCCAGCAGTTTACCCATTTCACACAAGACAGCGGTTTCGTTTGAAAGCTAAAACGTTTTCATTAACCTTTCCTCTTAAACATGTTTGGCTTGTGACAAAGTCCAGCTAATGCTGCAACATCAAAATCAGATTAGGTTCTTGGCACCCCTGGTGCTCACGATGCTCCACCATCTCTACATACGAGTGTTAACATGTGTTGGAGTGTGACCTTTTATAATCAATATTAACATGAAGAGTTTGAAAATTAATGTATAATGAAGCTGCATAGAAAATGTGTTAGAATACTAATGCACGCATTTGAAACGTGATCACGGGGAGTGGCCACCAATGTATACGATGACTAATGAAACTGATCATTAATGAATGAATGATGTATTCATGTTTGATTTGGTACAAGCATTAAGAGTTATGTATTCAGGTTTTGCTAAATTTCTCACAAGGCCTTAGTTAGCAAGGGTTTGGGCCTAGTCGCTTGTTCTCATATTAACCGTGTTTTCTAACGTGCAATGTGCTGCTCTCCTGAAGGGCACGAAGCTGTACTTTTCCAGAAGCTAGAGATGTGTGTAGCTGTAGTAAATTATTTCTCATGAGACCAGACTTGCTCAAGGAGACATTCTTGCTGAATGCAACAGTGTAATTCGCAACAGGTACAGGGTCGCCTAAACCAAGGGAAGACACTAGAACTTCTGACTGGAGTGACTAGTGTAACATTTCCTACCTGACATTATACCCGTTGAAGACTTCAATCATAGGAGCCAATAAACTGCATGAGAACTGTCTTAGGCAAAAATTCTAGGAATGTGAGGGACGGATTATTGGACAAAGATACGATGCACCAAATATTGCCCAATGGTAAATTAGAGACTTGTTCGACAATCCTAATAGAACAGCGTGACACAAAAAGAAATCAGCCATTACTCGCCTTTATCCTGCCACTCTTGAAGCCGTTATTCTTCTTAGCTCTCCTGAGAGACTTTGTCTTTAGCCGTTTGATACTCTTAACCATCCTCACCGTACCCCTTGCCTGATTTGCACTTCTCCTCCTTATGAGGAAAGAGCCTTTTGCTATACCTTGCACAAGCCTTACCTGTTTATCCTGGCTGATGGCGAATCGACTGCTGTCCGGAGGACGAAGAAGGTCACTGTATGCCGCCACATTTGGATGGGTAACTATCTGATGATAAATTGTAATTGTCTGTTTGCCTTTTCTTTCTAGGTACCAACTGCTCTTTTGACAGAGGCCATAGTTAGATGTTTTCTAAATTCATGTTACTAAATTGTTTTGCATGAAGCCCAACATGCTTATGCTAATTAGAGGTTAGTTAAGGAGTTCACAAAATTGGGTGCAAATAGACAAATGATTGAATCTTTGCTTTGTTGAATAATGTACAAATAATACTTTGCTAAAGTTTGATTCATGTTGACTTCATGTTTTGTTCTAATGTTCATGATCTTTGCATTGATAAAATCTTATTTGAGATGCCCTATTGTATTTTTGTTGATGTGCTTATTGGTATTGAGACTAATGAATATGCTAGTAGGTTGTAACTAATAGGCAATAAATATCCAAAATCGTACTAGATGTGTGTGGTTATTCAATGGCCGAAAGGTTATGGTGTGTTTCATTCTTATTAAATGTCAATGATTAGTGTTATTGATTGGTTATTGTGAATATTTATTTGGTTATTGATCTATCAGTTGGGATGTTATATAGTTATCTCGTCCTGAGGAGTCTCCAATCAGGGTCAAAAGATTAACTGGCCTAAACCTAGTCCCATTGTAAGTAAATTATCAAAGCTGGGACGCGTTATCACATGCACCGGCAGAGTTCGATTTATGGAAACAGACTTTCGAAAGAAAAACTTTCTAATGCGTCTCCGGAAAGGAATAGTCTAATCTCACATGCAAAGGCGCTGCGGCAGGAAGACTGCACACGGCCAAGCGGCTCTAACACCATTTTCCAAGACAGGCTGGTACAAGAGGCGCTAAGATGGCAGGCGCACATTTCATTTAAAAATGTTATTCTGCACACAGAAGCAACAACTGCCCTTTGCGCATGCTGAACGGCACGAAACAAAACAACGTCTGCAACTCAATCTAAATTCCATAAGTCAGCATGGTTTTGGAAGAGTTGTAAGGGAGGACCTTATGGCTTTAACCCTATATGTGAATGGAAACCATGAGATTTAGACATTGTTTGTTGGTTATAGGCATGCCGTATTTTCCCCTTTTCCTCAATTTTTTTAAATAATACGTTTATATAGCTCTTGCTACTTTTATGTCTGTCGCAAACCTATTGTTTCCAATACTTTAACTTTATATACAATACTTTAACTTATAGTAGACTGAGTCAGTCCCTTGCTTATGAACAGATGGCTTTACTGTCTATATCTGATGGATACAACTACCTGTGGATTCCTCATCTAATGAATTCTCCCAATGCGCCAGCATTTGACGAAAATTTTCTTCCTGGCTCTGCACGTCGATGAGGACGTCACAATTGCCCGACTCCCACACAACGCCGTCTGACGAAGCAATAAGAGGTCCTCGCAGGCGTGCTGACGTCAGTTTTCACCAGTTCCCTTTTTTATGTGCCTTCGAGTAACGTTTTTTTCCTTCGAGGCTCTAGGGAGCAACTTTATCGCTGATACTTTGTTGTTATGTCTCCGCCACGTAAATCTGAGTTTAAACCCTGTAGGGAGTGCGGGGGCCGTATGTCAGTTACGGAACCTCATAATGAATGCTTGTGGTGTATAAGCTCCGAGCATGATGTGAAGGAGTGTGGTTCATGCCAACAGATGAACCCACAGGCGCTTAAAGAGCGTGAGGCCAAGTTGTTCTTTGTGAAATCGAAGAAGGAGAAGCGTCATCATTGGAGGTCGTCTTCTAGTCTGCGAGGTCACACAAGAGGCCTCGTCATGACTCCCGGCGTCGACATGATTCCTGGCATCGGTCGAGGAAAGACCGGTCCCGCTCGAAGTCTCCATTGGCTCGGTGCCGTAAGTCGTGGGAGGTCAGCCCAACAGTGACGCCTCAACCGCAGACTCCTCAGACTTCTCCAGCGCCATCGGTCTAGGAGGTCCAACCTCACCAGAGTCCTGACTTCTCGCCGGCGCAATCGGAGGTGCCCGATCTGATGCTTGCTCCTCAGGAGTTCACAGCACCTCAAGTGCCGACGCAGCAGGGGTATCCGGCGTTCCCGGTGCCAGGAGCGGATCCGGACACTTTTTTGAATGTGATGTTTAACATCTTCGCCTCCATGGCTCCTCGCGGTGCACCGGCTGGTCCCTCAGGTTCCTTGGCCTTTGATTTGGGTGGTCCGGCTCCAGTCGACGCCGGAGAAGAGGGTCCGCCCGTCCATGGCGCCGATGGATCCGGTGTCGGTCGAATCCGAAGATCTGTGTCAACCGAGGTCTTCGGTGTTGGCTAACTCCTGGTCGACTCCAAAGATAGAGGCCAGACTGCGCTCCAGGAGAAAGGCTCTGAGGTTGTTTGAGGAGCAAGAATATATGAGGCAGCTCCTGAAGAAGGGTGAGATCGAGGAGCCCCTGGGAGATCTTCAGGGCTTGGACTCCGCCAGCAGTCTGGACACTTCCCCAGAGTGGGATTTGGCATCTCCTGGGGAGTACACGGAGGAGGCTGCTTCGTTCCACTCAGTGGTGTGGAAGGCAGCAAACTTTCTAGACCTTCCGCTTCCCGCTGCTGAAGTCAAGACCAACATCCTCACTGAGGTATTGCACCCTACTTCGGCTGTGGCGGAGCCGCTCCTCCCCTTTAAATGAGGCGCTCATGGATCCGATCCTGTAAGTGTGGAGGAAACCAGTCTCTTCTTCGGCAGTCAGTAGATCTGTGGCGAGGAGATACCGAGTGGCTCCTGGGGATCCAGGATTCCTTTCAAGACACCCGACTCCGGAGAGTCTGGTAGAGCAGACCTAGTGTTCCTCTCGTGCAGCTCCTGGGTCCTTTCCTGGGGTCCCGTCAGACAGAGAATCCAAGAAAATGAAGCAATCTGCAAAGAAAACTTTTTCATCTTTTTCATTTTGCAGTATGGCCCTGAAGTCGACCAACGAAGCCTGTGTCTTGGGCAGGTACATCTATGCCTTGATGGACGCGGCCAAGGCTACGCACCCTGATTTGTCTCAGGATGTTCTGGGCCTTTTGTCTGATGCACAGGCAGCGGCAACCCAGGTCATTCAGTCAGGGCTAGATACTTCTGATTTGGTGGCCAGGGCGATGGGTATGTCCATAGCAACCAGGAGGCATGCGTGGTTGAGGTCGTCTGGATTCTCATCTGATGTGCAATCGACCCTTCTAGACTTACCTTTTGATGGGGAAAAACTATTTGGTACTAAGGCTGACTCTGCCTTGGAGAGGTTCAAGGAGAGCGGGGCTACAGCTAAATCTCTGGGCTTGCAGGCTACTACCACCACCCCTTTTCGTTCATTCAGGAGGTTCAGGGGATTTGGGCGTGGCTCTTCCTTTAGGGGAAGATTCCAGCAAGCTGGCCAACAGCCTACTACTACTCTCCCCTATATGTCATATAGGGGGCGGGGTAGGGTGAGGACGAGAGGAGCCACCCAGCAGCACCCTGCCTCTTCCTCTTCTTCCGGAGGGCTGCAGCCTCCATCTATTCCATCCCATACTTCTCCTGTAGGGGGAAGGCTATTGCATTTTCTCCGAATGTAGGAGTCAATCACATCGGACTCCTGGGTCACCAATATTGTGGGGAAAGGCTATGCCCTTCCTTTTCGGGAGTTTCCCCCTCCCATCCCTCCCAGTCAATCCTTCTGCACGGAAGATCATCTCCTGTTGTTGCAGCAGGAGGTTCTAGTCCTTTTGTCAAAAGGTGCAGTGGAGTTGGTTCCAGAGCAAGAAAAGGGTCAGGGTTGTTATTCAAGATATTTCCTGATCCCCAAGAAGGATGGTCAGTTGACGCCTATCCTGGACCTGAGGGTTTTGAATTGGTTCCTAAAACAGGAGAAATTCAAAATGCTGAACCTAGCGCAGGTGCTTTTGGCATTGACCAAAGGGAATTGGATGGTGTCTGTCGACTTGCAGGATGCTTACTTTCATATTCCCATTCTCAGGTTGCACAGGAAGTATCTCCGGTTTGTGGTGGGGTCGCAACACTACCAGTTTGAGGTCCTTCCTTTTGGTCTTACTTCCACACCTCGAGTCTTCACGAAGGTGATAGCGGTGGTTGCAGCAAGTCTCAGAAGGAAGGGAATAGCAGTATTCCCTTACCTGGATGATTGGTTGATCAAAGCCAAGTCTCCAGCGCTCGTGCTGCATCACCTGCGGATGACAACCCAGTTGTTGTTTGACCTGGGCTTTTCGGTAAATGTGTCCAAATCTCACCTGGAGCCCTCTCAACGCCTCCTGTTCATAGGGGCAGTACTGGACACAACATTGAGTCGGGCCTTTCCTCGGCCTCAGTGGATTCAGGCATTGATTCCAAAGTTTCAAAGTGGAGCGGTCGTTCCAGTCCTCAAGGTCCTTCGTCTGCTTTGTCTGTTTGCTTCTTGCATTCTGTTGGTCACTCATGCACGCTGGCCTATGAGGGCTCTTCAGTGGCGCCTCCGTAGGCAGTGGTTTCAGCACAGAGGGGATCTCGAGGATTCGATCACGATCTCCAGCGACGCTGCAGTGGATCTACGATGGTGGGCTGTGGACAGCAACCTTTCCCAAGGAAGGCAGTTTTCGATGCCACCTCCAGTGACCACGGTGATAACAGATGCTTCCGCTCTAGGGTGGGGAGCTCATCTGGGGGACCTGGAGATCAATGGTAATTGGCCTCCAGTGGAGCAAATGTTTCATATCAATCTGTTTTGCGGGCGATATGTTTAGCACTCAAGGCCTTCCTCCCTTCCCTTCGTGGTCAGTCGGTTCAGGTCCTAACGGACAACACTACCGCAATGTGGTACATCAACAAGCAAGGAGGGGTAGGGTCATACCATCTCTGCAGAGAGGCTCTGCGGCTCTGGTCCTGGGCACAGGACCATCGGATTTGCTTAGTAGCAAACCATCTGGCCGGGGTTCTAAAAGTACGTGCGGACAGTCTCAGTCGGCACTTCTTGGCCAATCACGAGTGGCGTCTCCATCCAGACCTGATCCTTTACTTCTTCCGGATGTGGGGGTTTCCTCAGGTAGACCTCTTTGCAGAATGACGGACAGTGCGCGTTCTCCCGAGTGGCATACTCCAGTATCCGGTGCAAGGAGCATTGGGGGACGCATTTCAGATGTCCTGGTACGGCCAGTTGCTTTACGCATTTCCTCCCATATCCTTGATCCCTCTGGTTCTGAGGAAGATTCGCCCGTGAACGGGCCCAAGTCATCTTGATAGTTCCAGATTGGCCAAGAAGGGTGTGGTACAAAGATCTTCTCCAACTCTCTCTGTGCCCTGCCCTCCGCTCCGTCTCCCTCACAGGGCAGACCTACTCTCGCAGTCGCAGGGGCAGGTTCTACACCCCCACCTCCAGAGCCTGCAGGGGGTTGTGGAGTTGCGACAGTTAAAAGCTATTTGTCAGCACTGTCGGCCTTTCTGTGTCTTCCAGATCAACCCTCTTTATTTAAGTCCCCTGTAGTTTTAAGGTTCTTAAAGGGCCTTACTAACAGGTTTCCTCCCACTCTTTTTGTTATGCCTCAGTGGGATTTAAATTTAGTATTAACATTAATGGTGGGTTCACCGTTTGAACCCTTGAATTCATGTTCTTTAAGGTTTTTAGTATTAAAAACAGTTTTTCTTATAGCCATCACATCGGCTAGGCGTGTGAGTGAGCTTCAGGCGCTTAGCATTAAACCCCTTTTTATTTCCTTTCATGTGGACAAGGTGGTGTTGAGGACCAAGGCGGCTTTCCTACCGAAGGATGTTACACCCTTTCATTTAGGAAAGTCAATAACACTCTAATCCTTCTATCCTCCTTCCCATCTATCAAAGGAGGAGGAGAGACTGCATCGTCTGGATCCAAAAAGGGCGTTGAGTTTCTACGTCGATAGGACAAGAGAATTCCGACTGAAGGATCAGCTCTTCGTCGGTTACGTGGGGAAGAGGAACGGCAAGGCTGTCCAAAAGAGAACACTCCAGGTGGGTTATTCTTTGCATCAAAGTGTTTTATTCCTATGCAAAGAAGGTTCCTCCTGTGGGAACTAGAGCCCATTCCACCAGGGCAAAGTCGGCCTCTTCGGCTTTGGCTAGAAGTGTTCCTGTGGCTGAAATTTGTAAGGCTGGAACTTGGGCATCCCTCCATACTTTTGCAAAGCATTATTGTTTGGATTCAGAGGTTAGGAGGGATGGCCATTTTGCGCGGTCCGTGCTGCAGGATCTCTTGGGTTTGACCATTCAGGCACCCACCACTGAGTGCGGTACTGCTTTGGGACTCTATTCATTAGGTGAGGAATCCACAGGTAGTTGTATCCATCAGAAGAACAAGTTACTCACCTTCAGTAATGCCTTTTCTGGTGGATACACTAGCTACCTGTGGATTCCGCACGGTCCCACCCGCTTCCCCGTTGCCTGAGTGGTCTTGCTGGGATATCCTAGTGTGCGTTTGTATATAATGATGTGTATATTTGCTTATATTTGAACATATATAAGTTTATATATATTTTTCTAATATGTATCTATCTATATATCTGACCTGTGAACAAGGTCCGGTGTGACCGAAACGCGTCAGGGGATTCCTGTCTTGTTTGTTTGTAATCCCACGAATGGAATAAAAGTTTAATTATTAATTGCACAACGACTGAGTGCTGTTTTTTTCTCTTGACAAAGTGAAAGAGAAATCCCCTTCTTTTGAAATACGGACGTCCTGCCTTCAATCAGCACCACCGGTGAAATAAGTGCGCCACAACACGCTTGTCAGGACAATTCTCCTCTTTTTATATCTATATATATTTTTTTTTGATATTTTGCAATTTATGTTTGATTAAATATTGTGATCTATAATTGATTGATGTATTCATGTCAAGTATGTATTGTCAGTAGTTACCTGTTGGCCTCAAAGGCACGTTAAAAAAAATAAAAAATAAAGAAAATGGTGAAAACTGACGTCAGCACGCCGGCGAGGACCTCTTATTGCCTCGATGTCAGACGGCGTCGCGTGGGAGTCGGGCTATTGTGACGTCCTCGTCAACGTGCAGAGCTAGGAAGAAAATTTCCGTTGAATGCTGGTGCACTGGGAGAATTCATTAGGTGAGGAATCCACAGGTAGCCAGAAATGGCGTTACCGAAGGTAAGTAATTCGTTCATTTGGTGCCTACTGAGGGGTTAACTGCTTTCCTTCCATTCTTGAATTTGCCCTAGCCAGGGGCATCTTTGTATTGCAGTTTTTTTGTTGTTATTGGACGAGTTGTATCTCCATTGATGACATCAAGAAACTACTTGCTGTGGTTGTGTCATTAACGTCTGTTTGGCCATATTTATTCCATAACTACACTTTAGCTGTCAAAAAGCAATTGGCTAAAAAGCACCTTCTCCAATAAGACAGCAAGAAAACGTATTGGAGGCAGCTCGTTTTTATCTACAACTCGCGGGTATTAGCTCATCATGCACTTAGAGCCATGATAATGATATTCCGATCACATTCCAGGGTTAGAATATTTATTAAGGACATAGAAAACTAGCCAAAAAAAACAAAACAAAAAAAAATTAAAAAAAAACACAAGACTTGTGAAAACCCAAATCGGTGTACATCTTTATCTGTGGTTTGTTTTAAATGTCAACAAAAGACTTTGAAGGACATCTGCTTAGTTTGTAAGTTTCTGGTACCCTGAAATTGAAGGGAAAGTATTGGCCTAGGGCACTGCAGCCACCTTGTTTGATTTGGTTTTATTTTAGTTTTATAGAGTACAGCTACCCAATTAGGGTTTCCTGGTACTAACTCAAAAAGACAGTGACCGGATATCCCAAAACTAAAAGAGCTACATCTTCAGGTTCTTACAGAAGACAGAAAGAGTGGAACATTATCTTAGAGAATTTGGGAGAGAATTTCAAAGTTTGGGGCCCAGAACAGAAAAGGACTGGCCTCCCAATAGTCTGACGATACTGGGATCTGTACAGAAGGCCAGGCTGCAGAACCACCCACATCCAGGAGCTGTCCGATATGGTCCGTAACTCCAAGGAGGGCGGATTCTGTATTGTGTCCTGCCCTGAAACCAGATGGTGAAGGATGAGGTATATTGAAATTGGCCACATATGATGTCAATGAGGCATTCATGTGTTTCTCCAAGACCTTGGAGAGACAGGGCAATAGAGAGAGACCTAAAGTTCGACCCGATGTTTGGATCTACATTCGGCTTCTTCAAAAGTGGCAACACTATAGCATGTTTCCAAGCATCTGGGACATGGCCCTCCTGTAAAGAGTAATTAAGAAAGTTCACTACTATCTGAAGAAGATCTGAATTAATCAAGCCTAGTGTGGAGGGAGGTAGTGAAACCAGTGGTGAGCCGGATTTGATGGACAGAAGGGAGTCGGCTTCTGAGGAAGACGCAGTCAGGTAAGAGGGACTGGGGCTGTTTTAGGGGTGGGGGTATTTTTAGTTTGTAGGGGTGGGGTGTAGGGGTAGTTTAGGTTTTAGAGGGGGTGGGGAGGTCGCTGTAGTTTTAGTGGCGGGGTGGCGGTAGGGGTATTTTCAGTGTTTAGGGGAGTGGGGGGGGTCACTGTATTTTTAGCGGTGGGGGTCGGGGTAGTGGGGTAGGGGTCAAATTGTTTTTAGGGGTGGGGGTTGGGGTACCATTGTTCTAGGGGTGGAGGGCTCGGGTGGGGTTGCATGCTGGAACCACCATGCCTTTACCAGCAAAGACTTCACAACAAAAAAAAATCATTAAGGCATTTGGGGTAACAACGTGGTCGTTGTTCCGACCGCGTTGTTTATGCATGCGTGGGTCCAGCATTCGTAGTTCCAACTCATATTCCATAAGTACACGTTTTGATTGGGCAGAAGTTGTGTGCTTCCACAGATAAAGTGATTACCTGCCAAGAGCTGTAATCATTTGTTTATCAAGTTGCCAGGACCTCCTTTATCTCGTCTAACTACTGTGTTACAACACCACTTTTCTTAAGGTCAAACACACAACTGCAATGCTATATGCCTCCAAATAAATATGGTGTTTGTTCATATCTTGGAGCAGCAGAGATGGAAGGAGGGCAGCCAGGAGTAATATGATGCTCTTTTGCAGTCTAAGCTGCCCCGTTACCTTTTCTTCATCAACTTCAGAGATACTTTAACATGGCATTTATTGAGAGAATGGAGTTTTGTTTTTCTTATGAGTTCCAACTTTTAAGATTCATGGGCTGAAGAGACGTTAAGCTTTTTGGCTCCCAGAAGTTAATTTAATTATTAGTTTTCAGTTATTTAATTTACATAATGTAAATTACTAATATAATTAATTTGGCTTACATTTTATATTTTTAATTTACTTTACTATTATACTGTAATTTTAAATTACCATTCCCTGAATCCTTAACACCCCTGTCTTCCTTTTAACAAATCGAATCCCTGAACGCAACAAACTCTTTCCTATCCCTTGATGCTACTTTTCCCTAAATCTTAAAATGCCCTTTCTACCCTTTAATGCCAATTATCTCTGAAAACTAAAAATCCTTTAAAACCGATTCACAATATGCTTCCACGAACCCTAAAAAAACACTTACTAGTCCTAAATGCTACCCCCTCCAGAACCTTAAAAACCAATTACTACCCCTGAACACTACCTTGGCCTGACCCATTCGAAACCCCCTTATACTATCCTTCCCTAAACCCTACAAAACACTTACTACCCCTTAATGCTACCCCTTCCGTCAATCCTAAAACCCCCATTCTAACGCTTAATGCTACCCTTCACTGCACCAGAAAATCCCAATTGTATTTAGCTCTCCTTGAAGCTTGGGGCTGCCTAAAGAACGAGTTACTTACCTTCGGTAACGACTTTTCTGGTGGATACATTAGCTACCTGTGGATTCCTCACCTCATGAATACTCCCATGGCGCCAGCATTAGACGGAAATCTTCTTACTAGTCTCTGCACGTCGACGAGGACGTCACTGTCTCGCACGCGACGCCGTCTGACGTCATACAGGCAATAAGAGGTCCTCGACGACGTGCGGACGTCAGTACCAATCATTTTTTACGTGCATGAGAACAACCAGGCAATGCAATGAAAGAACAAAGCAACATCCATTATATTGTAAAAATACACCACATTGTATGAATAACTGTAAATCTTTTTATGTACATATATATATATATATATATATATATATATAAAACTCTCTCTTTTAAAATATATACACACACCAAGTATATACATAAAGATATATACACATATACCTATATATATATAAATATATTATATATATACATCTATTGCACCCTCAAAGATCAAGAGGAGCGCACTCAAGGATTACTTGGCAAGACCATAAAGGCAACGGGGAGGCGGGGGGGACCGTGAGGAATCCACAGGTAGCTAATGTATCCACCAGAAAAGTCGTTACCGAAGGTAAGTAACTCGTTCTTCTGATGGATACAACTACCTGTGGATTCCTCACCTCATGAATAGAGTCCCAAAGCAGTACCACGCCCGGCGGTGGGTGCCTAAATGGTCAAACCAAGAAATCCTGCAGCACTGACCGTGCAAAATGGCCGTCCCTTCTAACCTCAGAATCTAAACAGTAATGTTTTGCAAAAGTGTGAAGGGACGACCAAGTTGCGGCCTTGCAGATGTCGACCACAGGAACACCTCTGGCTAAGGCCGAAGTGGCCGACTTAGCTCTGGTGGAATGAGCTCTAATGCCCTCAGGAGGATCCTTCTTTGCCAAAGAGTAACATATTTTAATGCAAAGAACAACCCACCTGGATAGTGTTCTCTTGTGGACTGCCTTTCCTCTCCTCTTGCCCACGTATCCAATAAACAGCTGATCCTCCAGCCTGAAATCCTTTGTTCTATCGATAAAGAAGCTCAACGCTCTCTTTGGGTCCAGACGGTGCAGTCTTTCTTCCTCTTTGGAAGGATGAGGCGGAGGATAGAACGTGGACAAAGTAATTGCCTGAGCCAAATGGAAGGGTGAAACAACCTTCGGGAGGAAAGCAGCCTTGGTCCTCAACACCACCTTATCCCCATAAAAAGTTGTATAAGGGGGTTTTACTGATAAGGCCTGCAACTCACTCACTCTCCTTGCTGATGTTATAGCTATCAGGAAGACTGTTTTTAAAACCAAATACCTCAAGGGGCAAGAATGCATAGGTTCAAAAGGGGACCCCATAAGGAAAGTCAGGACTAAGGACAAATCCCATTGCGGCATAACGAATGGCTTTGGAGGATATTGATTTAGAAGACCTTTCAAGAATCTGATAACAATAGGGGATTTAAATAAAGATGGTTGGTCTGGAAGACATATGAAGGCTGACAAGGCCGATAAATAACCTTTAATGGTAGCCACTGCACAACCTTTCTGCGCCAGAGATAGAGCAAAAGACAAAACGTCCGATAGATGAGCATGTAAAGGATCAATCTGCCTCTCTCCACACCACGCAACAAATTTAGACCACCTATTAGCGTAGATAGATTTAGTGGAGTGTCGCCTGGCCGCTAATATAACATCCACTACCTCAGGCGGGAGAGAGAAGGAACTCAGGTTGCCCCGTTCAATCTCCAGGCATGTAGGTGCAGACTCTGGAGGTTGGGGTGTAGAACCTGCCCCTGCGACTGCGAGAGGAGGTCTGCCCTGAAAGGGAGACGGAGCGGCGGGCACGTTGAGAGTTGGAGAAGGTCGGAGTACCACACCCTCCTTGGCCAATCCGGAGCTATTAAGATTACTAGAGCCCGGTCTTGGCGAATCTTCCTCAATACTCGAGGAATCAAGGGTATGGGAGGAAACGCGTAAATCAACTGGCCGCACCAGGTCATTTGAAACGCGTCCCCCAACGCTTCCTGCATCGGATACTGAAGGCTGCAGAACAACGGACAATGCGCGTTCTCTCGAGTGGCGAACAGATCTACCCGAGGAAACCCCCACTTCTGGAAGATTAAACGGACTTGATCTGGATGGAGACGCCACTCGTGGTCTGCCGAGAAGTGGCGACTGAGACTGTCCGCACGCACGTTCAAGACTCCGGCCAGATGGTTTGCTATCAAGCAAATCCGATGGTCCTTCGCCCAGGACCATAGTCGAAGAGCTTCTCTGCAGAGAAGGTACGACCCCACTCCTCCCTGCTTGTTTATGTACCACATCGTGGTAGTATTGTCCGTTAGGACCTGTACCGACGGACCACGAAGGGAAGGGAGGAAGGCCTTGAGAGCCAGACGTACAGCCCGTAACTCTAACAGATTGATGTGAAAAATCTGTTCCTCTGGAGACCAAAGACCTTTGATCTCCAGATCCCCCAGATGAGCTCCCCACCCTAGAGTGGAAGCATCCGTTATGACTGTGGCCACTGGTGGCGACTGCTGGAACGGTTTTCCTTGTGAAAGATTGTTGCTTGCAATCCACCACTTCAAATCCACAGCAGCATCTCTGGAGATCTTGACAGTACCCTCTAGATCCCCTCTGTGTTGAGACCACTGCCTTCGGAGGCACCACTGAAGAGCCCTCATGTGCCAGCGAGCATGCGTGACCAACAGAATGCAGGAGGCAAAAAGACCGAGCAGACGAAGGACCTTGAGGACTGGAACTACCGCTCCATTTCGAAACATTGGAACCAAATCCTGAATATCTTGAATCCGCTGAGGCGGAGGAAAGGCCCGACCCAATGTCGTATCCAGTACTGCCCCTATGAACAGGAGGCGCTGAGAGGGCTCCAGGTGAGATTTGGGCTCGTTCACCGAAAAGCCCAGGTCGAACAACAACTGGGTTGTTGACTGCAGATGACGCAACACAAGCTCCGGGGACTTGGCTTTGATCAACCAATCGTCCAAGTAAGGGAATACTGCTATCCCCTTCCTTCTGAGCTCTGCCGCAACCACCGACATCACCTTCGTGAAGACTCGAGGTGCTGAAGTAAGACCAAACGGAAGGACCGCAAACTGGTAGTGTTGCGATCCCACCACAAACCGGAGATACTTCCTGTGTGACTTGAGTATCGGGATATGAAAGTAAGCATCTTGCAAGTCGACAGACACCATCCAGTCTTCCATGTTCAACGCCAAAAGCACCTGTGCTAGGGTCAGCATCTTGAACTTTTCCTGCTTGAGGAACCAATTCAAGATCCTCAGGTCCAGAATTGGTCTCAAACGACCATCCTTCTTGGGAATCAGGAAATACCTTGAGTAAACTCCTTGACCCCTTTCCTGCTCCGGGACCAACTCCACCGCGCCCTTTAAAAGGAGGACTTCTACCTCCTGTTCTAGCAACAGGAGGTGTTCTTGTGAACAATACGAAGGGCGGGGCGGGATGAGGGGCGGAAACTCCCGAAAGGGAAGGGTGTAGCCTTTTCCCACAACACTGAGAACCCAAGTGTCCGACGTAACAGTCTCCCATTTGGTGAGAAAATGCTGTAATCTTCCCCCTACAGGAGAGGAGTGAGTGGGAAATGGTGGAAGCCTAAGGCTGCTTCCCCTGCTGCACCCCGCCAGAGGATGAGGAAGAGGCAGAGTGCTGCTGAGAGGCCCCCCTGGTGCGGACCCTACCCCTCCCCCTAAAAGATCTATAGGGATGGGAAGAGGCAGGTTGCTGATATCTTCCCCGAAAGGAAGAGGAGGAAGAGCCACGCCCAAATCCACGAAACCTCCTGAAGAATCTGGAAGAGGCCGTGGAAGAAGGAGCTTGGAGTCCCAACGACTTAGCCGTGGCCCTGCTCTCCTTAAAACGTTCCAAGGCCGAATCAGCCTTAGCCCCAAACAGTTTGTCCCCATCAAACGGGAGATCCAACAATGTGGACTGCACATCTGCCGAAAAGCCCGAGTTACGGAGCCAGGCCTGTCTCCTTTCCACCACAGTTGTGCCCATTGCTCTGGCTACCGAGTCGGTGGTATCCAGTCCCGTCTGGATAATTTGGGTCGCAGCAGCCTGGGCATCAGAGACAAGATCCAAAAGACCCTGGGGAAGCTCTGTAAACGAAGAGGAGATGTCATCCATCAGAGCATGAATATACCTCCCCAGGATACAGGTCGCATTAGTGGCTTTTAACGCCAGACTGCAGGACGAAAAAATCTTCTTCGACTGCGCCTCTAGCTTTTTTGAGTCTCTGTCCCCAGGCACCGTCGGGAAAGAACCAGGCGCTGACTTGGACGAACAGGAGGCCTGCACTACCAAGCTCTCCGGCGAAGGGTGCCTAGATAGGAAACCAGGATCAGTTGGAGCCGTCCGATACCTCCTGGCCACGGCTCTGTGAACTGCTGGGGAAGATGCCGGCTTCTTCCACACCTCTAAAACCGGATCCAGCAGAGCGTCATTAAAAGGTAATAGAGGCTCCGCCGCGGCTGAGGCCGGATGCAACACCTCTGTCAAAAGGTTTTGTTTCGCCTCCACCACCGGCAAAGGCAGGTCCAAAAAACTAGCTGCCTTCCGTACCACTGTATGAAAGGAAGCAGCTTCCTCGGTATATTCCCCCGGGGACGAAAGGTCCCACTCAGGGGAAGTGTCCAGCCCACTGGCCGACTCCAGTCCACGCAGCCCATCACCCGAGTCCTCTAGCTCCCCTTCCTCTAGGGCTCGTTGGTACTCCTGCTCCTCTAGTACCCGGAGAGCACGCCTCCTTGAATGCAGTCGTTGCTCAATCCGCGGAGTCGACAACACCTCCGCCGAAGTCGGAGATCGGCGCCGATCTTCCGAAGCCACCGACGCCGCATCCGGCGCCACAGGTAACTTCGGCGCCGACTGAAGAGCAGATGAAACGGATGGACCCACCGGAGTCACAGGCCGAAATCTCGACGTCGACGGGATGGAAATCCCTGGGGCCAATCCCTCCGAAGCCATCGGAGCGGCCATCGGAGCGGCCACCGGCGCCGACACTGGCGCCGAGCCCACGTTCCCAAACGGGAGAAAGGGCATAAAGGGTGCCGGCCGAAGAGGCGCAGGATCACCCAAAGAAAAGGCCAAAGGCCCAGCCGGAGCACCCCCTGGAGCCATCTGTTTTTGGAAGATGGCATACATCGCATTCAAGAATGCGGAACTATCGGCTCCAGGGGTGGGAAAAGCCGGATACTGGGGTGCCCGACTCGGAGGCGACCCCGACGCCGGCCTCGGCGTCTGCGCCGGAGAAAACACTTGAGGCTCCAATACCTCAATCACCGACGCCTGTCCAGGCGAAGTTGGAGACGCCGGAGAGAGCAACGGCATCGAAGGATGCGGCGTCACCGTGGGGCTGACCTCCCATGTCCTCCGGCGCCGATCCGGAGACCTGGAACGAGCCTCCCTTGAATGACGCCGAGATTCTCTACGGCGCCGGGAGTCTCGATGACGCCGATGTCTTGGAGAAGACTTTTTCTTGTGATGCTTCTCCTTTGACTTGGCCATAAACAGCTTCGCCTCACGTTCTTTAATGGCCTTCGGATTCATGTGCTGACACGAATCACAAGTCGAGACGTCGTGGTCGGAGCTCAAACACCAAAGGCAATCGGAATGAGGATCCGTCACCGACATCTTGCCTCCACACTCACGACAAGGCTTAAATCCAGACTTTCTCTGCGACATATTTTCCACAGAGAAAGAGTACGCAGCAAGATATACACTGTAACCGCAAGAGTAACAGTTGCTCCCTCGAAGATAACCGTTTCGAATGCACGGAAAAAAGGGAACTGACGTCCGCACGTCGTCGAGGACCTCTTATTGCCTGTATGACGTCAGACGGCGTCGCGTGCGAGACAGTGACGTCCTCGTCGACGTGCAGAGACTAGTAAGAAGATTTCCGTCTAATGCTGGCGCCATGGGAGTATTCATGAGGTGAGGAATCCACAGGTAGTTGTATCCATCAGAATACTGCTAATTTTGTCTAGGACTCCACGTGGTTTTGAGCATATACACTTTTATTTACTGTTGGTTTGTTGTTTTATTATTTTATGTAATTGCATATCGGCAATAAAAACTGACAGTTTTTTTTTTCTTAATTGACCTACGACCAGGAACCTGCTCTTCATTTTACGTCTCAGCAAAGTTTAAACTTTAAAGCTCTCTACTTGGCTTTGAGCAGACTCTACAATATATACTGTCAATTTCTTGTTTTACTATTCTATGTAATTGTACAAATTTTAATTACTTGACACAAACATTGATCAGATCAGCATCTTATCACAGTGAACTGCTCGCCTTCCAATTTTAAGCAAGAGATCTACTGTCAGTGAAACAGCAATTTGATAAAGCTGCCATGTGATATTTGAGGCAAGGCCTAACATAAAGACCAGTTTGGATTTGTTTTGAAGGGGGCACACTAAATTTGTCACAGGTCCCTTGCACTTGGTAAAATGCTTCTGCTCAACATTTCATTCCAGCTTTGGAAGATGACAGAATTATCTCCAAGCCACACTCTAACTAGCGGTAGTAGGGACATCTTGTCAATAATGTATTTCAACTCCTCATGTGTGTTAAGAGTAAAATAATGTCAAAATAACATTGTTGCCCAGCATATTCATTTGTAAACTAGATTTATTTTATAACGCAATACCCAGAATAGAAACATATACTTTCAACGAGAACTAAACTGTGGTATAATTTGTCAGAATTGCTCTTTTATAACAAAGCAGTGGCTTGCCCAGAAGCTGGAGATGTATTTACAGAATGTGTGGGTACCACGCCAATAGTCAGAGTAACATTCGGAGAAAAAACAGTTAAATAAGACTGGCAAACCTAAAGATCTCACGTTTGGGACCTATTGGCTTTGGCAAGTTTTCAGCGATCCTGTACAACATTGCTAAAGAGGAAAGAAAATGAAAGTGCCACTACGAGGCTGCTGTGGCCGTGTCACTTTGTAGGTGTGTACACAACAAATGCCCTACAAAATGTGTGGGAGCTTATTTTTTTCTTTTTAACCAAGTTGGATTGGTAAATAAAATAAAAGGTACTGCAAAAGCTCATTTAAAAAAATAGGTGGAGAAGCAACAAGGACAGCTAGGGTGGAAGCAGCATGGAGGGAAAGTGTGGGAGAAGATAAACTGAGGGTGATGGGAGAAGTACATAACAGGCAAGGGAGGGCAACATGGAACACAGAGGAACAGAAACAGATGGGCGAGAGGGAGCGAAACATGGATCAGACAGAAGCATTAGGGAGGGAAAGCAATGTCGGGGAAGATACACTCCAGGGCAAGCACAATACGGAGGAGAAGGAGAATAGTACACGAGGGAGAGCGACATGGAGCATGGTGGAGGAGTGAAGAGTAGTACACAAGAGACAGCTGGAGAACATATGCACTCTCATGGAGTGCTTAACAAAAAAAACAAAAGACAAAAAAAGGGGAGCACCTGCAAAAGTAAGCGGTAGAAGGACACAAGTAATGAGGCAATGCTCCAGGGGAGGGACAAACAAGAGGAGGAAAGAAAGCCTACATAATCAGCCTTTGAGGCAGGATGACTGCATTCACTGGTTACTTTATGAAAAGCATGCCATGCAATCAGATATACTACATTTTCTTAGTCCCAATGCACAGAAAATAAAAGACAATCAAATATGAAGTTTATACAAATGTGAAAGTGAGCACTTGCACTAAGGTTTACAGCAACGTTCTATCACAAAGTTCCTTCTCGATATTCACACATTAATTTCGCAGCATATGCTGACAGGCTGACAAGTAGCCACAGACAAAGTGTAAATGTTTCTTAATCTTTTATATAACTCAGTTTTGCTAGATACTTAGATGCAGTTTCAGGCAACAGCATGTTACCCAAGAGTAAACAAACACAAATGTAAGCCACAACTTCCCATGAAAATAATCAAGTAATAAGTAGAAAATGGCTGTTAAAAAATTAAGAGCTTCTAGGTGAACCGAGAGCAATGTCAAGTGAAAGTGCTGTGGTGGTTAGAGTAGGGTGATGTGATGGTGGGGATATAGGTGATGTTCGAGTTTGGCATACCTGCGTATGTTCGAGCGGGTGTGAGAGGGTGGTTTAGATGTTTGGGACCCCATATTTCCCCAAACAAATATAAATCAAAGCAACATTTTTCCAAAAGCCTAATAAACTATCACTTTAAACAGACAAAAATAAATATTGAACAAAAAGGCACTCTAAGAGACGGCATAATTCGCGTATGACATAATTCCCTTGTAAAATCTGAACAATTAAACATGATGTGCCACAAGACTCTGTAAATGATAGACGTGCCATGTAAAAGAATACATTATATAAAAGCTAGTTATATTGAATTGGATATGTATAACTTCTCCTTCTGCACACATTGTGCCACCAGAAACTGTTCTGCTGTTTATCCACCCCAGAAAGCCTCGGACCATTTAACTCATACCAAATTTGCATTACTGCCCAGTTCCCCAGCAGAATGTTGCATTCTAGACGTGTAGCCTCGCTTGTACCTCCTCAATGATCATCTCCACATTCACAGAAACAAAGTAATACTTATTAAAAGTTAGTTCTATCTAAAGTGTCCACACGTTATGTCTCCACTAGGCAACTACAGGCTGAGGTCGTGAAGGTTAAGTTGCACCTATCGGTCAGGGGTGGAGTGGACTGCTTTAGTCAGTCACAGGTGCCTCAGAGGCACAGAATCACCATAAATATTCCCAAAGCGGGATGGAGGTGAATACTGCTCAGAAAAACATTCACTCATAATAAATAAAGTACTTCTAAAAGCAAGAGCAATGGCAGGACACTGTACGCCACAAGGAAGTAGTGCTTAGGCCATGCTCCAAGTCTTGCAAGTGTCTGGGCACGCGGGACTCAGTCGAGACCAAAAAAAAAAAAAAAAGACTTACTGTGATCAAAAAAAGGGAAAGGTGCTATGCACTGCAAAATGTGCTATCAGCAAGGAGGCTAATGATACCCAGAGAAAATTAAGTGGTGTTGAGATGGTTCCTGGCAACCCAGATCTGAGAAGAAATTTCTCTGCCATTTTGATTACACTACTGTTGCAAAAACAAAATGATGTGTATTGTGTTTATTTTAACTGCATTTAAATAGCACTGACTCAGCATGACTAGGCATTGAAGCACTGTAGCATGCTACTCCAAAACCCAAGGTTAGTTGTTTGTTTAGTAGTTATTGGTTGTTTTTGGTTACTGGAATTAGTGTTGTGCTCTCAAGCAAACCATCCCATGCATTTACTCCAATTTCCTTGTGGTAGATTAAATGAATAGGCTCATTGAACGTTTAAACACTCGGGGAAATCAGTAGAACATATAAAGGGCATGTATCAATTTTAAGTTTCAGAATATGTAGAGTTAAAGTTAAAACAAATGGGACAAATTGCTTTGGTTTTTATTCCTCGTTAGAAATCACTGTCATCTCCAGGTGGCCCTCGATAAATGTCACTATCCTAGGATCTTTTTGCTACATGTAAACAACGTTGACCTTACACTTGTGTTATATAAACTTAAGTCATCTGCCTCTCTTTATTATAAAACATATCTGGATGCACCCAGCACTGCAGCAATAGGTTTCAGTCAGGTTTGTCGTGTGATCGACTCAGGTCGTTAAGTGAAGTCAATCGTATCAAACAAACTTCACAACTGGGCAGAGCCATTGCATCCCTATGGCACGAACCAGAAAGCAGACTCCTTTTTCTGGCACGCTGATTTGAATACCTATCTAACATTTCAGCTCACATACAGGCAACTGTAAAATGTGTGGTGCCTCGACGCGTTCTTCACAATGAAACGAAAAAGTACTGTAAAAGATTTCCCAAAAGGAGTGATTCGCTGCCCCTGTTGTTTCTCTACGGTACGCTGACTCTCATGGCAAGAGTACAACGTTTGAAGACCATTTGGATCGAAACTTCTTTTTTTTAAAGGAGAAAAAAAAAAAGAAAACCAAACGAGCACTGAGACCACAGCTCATGCTGTATTCTCGGTTTTGTAAACAGCTGCTAAAATACTTAGATGAGTGGTGTCATATGCCACAGGAATATTATATTGTCGTTTCAGTTTTCGAAACACGAGCTTACTCCAATGAGCAGGCCAAAACATGTACAGAAATTCAAGACAGGGCGACGAATTGAAGGCTGCCAACTCCACCAGTCAACCTAAAAAGACACCAACAGTTCACTTGAGATCACATGCAGCATGAAGTATAATTGGGTGAAAGAAATCTCCTTGGAAAACAACGTAGAGAGGAACATTTTTATCAATTCCTTGCTGAAATGTTGATGCTGGCTTCTTTGGCAAATGTGGCTTATTCAGTAGCATAGTCAAGTAGGTATATCCAGATTGGCATTCATGAACGTCGAGTTTTGTAAACACCATAGCAAAAGGACAATAACAAAAAAAAAAAACATACCTTGCAGTTTAAGGTGTGCTCGCTCGGCTTGCTTCAGGCGCGCCCAGCTCTGCCACACCTGCTGGCACGGTACCCTGTGTATGCGTACTCGAACACTCGCCAGAAGTGAGCCGCCTTTATCGTCCGTTGTCAGCTTCGTGAGAGATCCCCCAACTTCACACGACATGCTTTACAGCCATCGAACATGCGGAAGATGTCTCCTGCCGATAATTGTACCACACCGATGCGGTGTTTTACCCTCACGGGCGCTATGGAAACAGTTTTCACCTTCCCTTTAATGACACCCATCCACAAGATACGACTTCTATGCAGTGTTTCTCCACACACCTTGCGGCGTTGACATAAACAAACGTGTTACAGCGAATCATCAAAAAAATTCAAATATCTATATTTTTATTCTTAAACCGATAACATCTGGCATTAAAAGCAAGAAAGAGTTGTACCACGTCCCCGGGGAGTGGATTGATGGCAGCTGTGGCAAGGTTCAGAGTGCCTTCTAGACAGAGGCGGTTGTTTTTCTGTTTATCATTTTGTATAGTGATGCCTACTGCTCTCGCAGGCACTTGAAGAACTGCATTACTATTAGACGGGTTTGGGCGCCATCTATCCTCTATTTTGACTGCCCAATGAGCTGATATTCTGGTGGGTATATAAAAAAAAAAATATGACAAACAAATATACTCCAAAAGACTGTGAAATCTACTATCAACATCTAACAATTCAAAGAAGCCAGTCACAACTTTAGAGATAAATATATATCTATATATACACACACATATAAGTTTAGGTGGAGAGCAGCTCCTCTATAGAGCACCCTCAGCAACACCTTGAATCTGCTCACCTCAAATGTCTGTTTTTCTAGCAATGTTTTTAAGCACAGGATTAGCATAGTGCCATCCAAGCAGAGCTCGGAAAAGTATTTTGCCATTTCTACAGGTGGGGGGGAGGGGGGGGGGAAGTGTGTGTGTGTCACACAAACACATATATACATAAATAAATACCCCTCCCTGTGGTCCTGTGCCTGTGGTACATTACAAAGATATTTAAAGTCACTGAGGAGCGCCATAACCACGTAGAGGAACAAGGTTGAAGGCAGAGTTCCTGCATAAACTTATGGAACTGTTAGGTGACTTGCAAAATCCTTATGTATGGCATAGGGTACTTTATCCCATACACGGGGGTGTAGCTTTCAGCCGGGGGGGGAGCGGGTTTGGGGTGTTACACCCCCTAATAAATCTATTTTCTGGACCATAGCTGGGTACACATGCTTACAGTCTAGTATGGTGATGTGTCTCAGGTTTCACAAGGAATTCTACATAAACAGACAAAAATGCACACACACCGTCTCCCTCTCTGCTTTGAATGTCTTAAATTTTTTTGGATATTTTACAAATACTGTGTTTTCTTCACTTAGTACCCCTGCCAATCCATATTTGTCTTTCTTTCCACTACCTCTTGATATCTTCTCACATGCCCTGCTTGTTGTAGAATATACTCTGAAATTGTACGTCAGCATGATTGTTGGGAAATCCAAAGCGCACACCCCCATCCAATCTTATTGACCAAGCTACGCCTGCCCATATAAATACATGATCACACCATCACCTTTCCCACAAAGTAGGAAATCAAGGGTTCAGGGAGAAGCCAAGATTAAATAATGGTCATGGGGACCACCACCCTACCTCTCATTTCCACAGTAACAGGAAGAAAGGCAGGAGGGCATGCAGCCAGCCTGAGGTATCAGGCCTGCTTGGGGATAATGTGTATGCAAACATGGGCTGCTTCAATCCATGCGTGGCCCCGGTTGCAGGACTAGCAGCTCCAGCAGGGCCTTTCTGTCACCTGCCTTGAAGCTCATACTCTGGACAGTAAGGAGTAGAGACCGTAGTCTCAGGTACCTAGAACTGCTAAGGGACGGAGAGGGTAGCCTTGCTGCTGGGGCACCAGTCTAAGAGCCAGCGAACATTTTGAGTAAGCTGTGAGTGAAACAGGACCACCTGGGTGGCTAACTGATCTAACATTGTGATATCTAATAAATGCACACATCCCAAAAGTTAATAATCTAAGGCCAACGGAACATGCATGTTCAATTAGAAATCATTCTACATGCCACTCTGTCAGTAAGGTTCAAATACACAGCCAAAATTAAAAAAAAAAAAAACATAAGTTTAAACGCCCATCAGTGTTAATAGATAATTAAAGTGCTGTTCAAGTACCGGTCTGAGACAGCACATATGTAACATGTATATACTCTACTAGAACGAGGGTATTCAGGACCATAAGCAATATGTAATGTTATATGCCAGGCATCAAGTTAATAAATGTGACAACACTGACTGAATATGGAAGTAAACACTAAAGAACTCATGTGATTGACTGGCTGAATTTGGTGACCAGGATCTGAAGAAAAATCTACTTCAAGCCGAAACTTGTAAATAGTAATAGAAGTGGCTCATTGTATCATTGCTGACATTCACAAAGTCAAGAGAGGGATGAAAACGTAGCAACAGTCAACATCTCAACTACCCTAAAAATTGGGCTTAGTTTGCAACACTTATACTGCTGACAGGGATTACGTGAAGACCAGATACATGGCTGAGCAATTGATATCTTGTTTAAATGCAGCAGTACTGGATAAAGTTGAATGGGGTAAAACTGAGATAATGTTTATAAACATTAGTGATGCCGTTTGGCCATGCAAAAATGTGTTTGGCAAGCCCCAGTACGGTTGAGGAAGCAGCAGGGTCCGCTTTGGCATAGCAGAAATTGAGGAGACAATCTTTCTGAATATGCAACTCTTCCTAGACACGTTTTTGCTTCTCAAAGTTCCTTTTTTGACTTTGTGCATCTATTTGAAACATGGTGGTATTTCCAGATCTAGAAAAACTAGCATTCAACACATCGCCACCATTTAGCTGATAGCAACGCCTGACCCTCACCACTATGTGTTACACTACTGCTTTTGGCACTTATACAGAGATCATCCCTTTCAGCAGCAATATTCACCAATCTGCATCCACCCGCTACCCACCATAATCAAGCAGCTTCCTTTGCTACAATTACGCTGGCTACCCACACATTAAGCTGAGGACTGAATTAAACAGCTATATCTTCGCTGATATATTAAGAGGAAAAGTTGGAGAATGTTGATATACCCTGGATACTTGGCTTTCTGGAAAGGTTATTTGTTCAACTCTGGTTGGTATAAACGGATAAAATCGGTTTAATTTCAGACTTCGTATTATCTTTGGTCACATGAATCATACCCAAATCCATTTTCTACTAATTGAAAGTAAACATTTAGCTACTGCCATTTCTAACAACCACTAAATAAAATCATCCAGGCAGTCACAAAATCTAAACTAGGCTACAGCAACTAGATTGTACCTACATGCCATAAATATATGTTGCAGCACATTTAATGACCAAACAATGACCGAAATGACCCATTTGTGCACATCAGCCAATGGTGGAACAAACACCCCTTCAGTCTTGAAACTGCTTGGGCTTTAAATTAGACATGAGTGCATTTCAAGGTGACACATACATCAATTCTTGATATGGATCTTGATTTTTTTATTTCTAAAGTCAAAGCTCACACCACTACTGACAATGTGTGTTCTAGAGAATGACAAACTCTGATCCTTGTAGAAGGATCACAATAAGTTGTTGTGTTTAGATTCTTTGGCCAATGTATGTATTTGGGCTAATCTAAAATTCTCTGATTATATATTCTAGGACCTCTTGTGAGAGACACAACATAACATACGCCATTTCATTGGTGGGTTAAAAAAATTGTTATTCATTTTTACTGACAGAATCAAGTCACAATCTGAGATTTATTATTTTACTTCTTGTCAATAAACATGCACAGACGATATTAATAGATCTGGCTTTTAAACCCTTAACTTCTGGGCCTTTCCTTTCCCCTCCCCCTCCTGCTTAGCCCTTTTTTGGCTATTTGGGGTAGTTTGGACTTCGGGCTCCTCAACTACCCCCCCCCCCCACACACACACACATAAGGGTATCCAAGCCAAATTTGTGTTCTTCCCCCCCCCCCCCCCCCCCCCCCAACATCCAGTGAATTCTAAAGGTACACAGGGTTTGTGGATTTCCCCGGTGGGGACAGAGAAAATAGGCAAATATAGGTACATTTTAAATTTTTGGGGGAAAAATAGGAAAAGAAGAGTTCTGCATAAAAGTGTCAGGTTTTTTCTCCAACAAATAGCATTAACCAACGGTTTGCTGTGCTAAAGTCACCATCTTGCCAGCTTTCCCGAACATGAGCAGAATAAACAACCGAATTATTTTTCCACGGTTCTGCCATTTTTCAAAAAGGTGGCCCATTATTTCTATTTCTTTGTGCTCTCAATTTACTTTCAGTTTGTGTTGGAAACCAGTGTGAAACCCAATAGTGATCCAGGAAAGCTATGGATTTCTCATAAGTAGACAGAAATCTGAATTCAGCAAGGAGTTACACAAGGTTTTCCAAAAGGAATATTGAAAGTGAGTAGTAAAAAAAAAAAAAAGGGCACTTGTGACAATATTTTCATCTGTAACTTTTTGTCATGATGCTTGTTTTACACAAGCAATATCCCATTATGTCCGCTAGGCCCTTCCGGTTGTGAGGTAATATATGTTTTGTAGGTTTTCCAGGAACTCAATGTACCCAAAACAACTGAGCTCCATTGTACACTTGTTCTACATTGTGTATGAAATACAGACCAATTCACATGGTGAACTGATTAGAGTGAAAAATGGCCATCAAGGAGGCCAATGTATTTCTGAAATGGGAACAAGATATGGAGTTAAGAAGCAGTGGTTATTTGTACATCTCTAAATTTGCAGGCACTCGTGTTAGCACATGATTTAAAGGGTATTTTTCAAAATGTCCTCTTTCTTACATACATGCTTAAATTAGGAAGGCACAAATGCAGCAAAATCCAATTGATAAAAACACATTTTCTACTATTCTATGCTCCCACATGTCTTCCAATAAAAATGTTACTTCACTTGTGTGGGTAGGCCTATGGCCTTCGACAGGAAATGGGCAAAATTACAACATGGATATATCAAATGTTTCTACTCAAAACACTCATTTTTTTCCAAAGTGGGTAGCTGTGGATTTTTGTGCCCTACCTCAAACGACACCTATGGAAACACTGCAAATCTGTACATTTTTTAAAACTAGACACCTAAGCAAATCCGCGTGGGGTGACTTGTGTGGCTGTCACCAGGTTTCTCTATCAGAATCCCTTGCAAACCTCTAACTTTAACTAAAAAAAAATATATATATATATATATATATATATATATATGTATGTATACACACACACACACACACACACACACACACACACATTTCTGTGATTGAAAGTTCGGGAATCTGCAAAGAGTCACAATCTCACTTCCACCCAGCATTTCCCCCAAGTCTCCAGATAAAAATGGTACCTCAATTGTATGGGTAGGCCTACAGCCCGTGTCAGGAATTGGCCCAAAATGCAACATGGAGACATCACATTTCTCTACTCAAAACTGACCCTTTTTTTCTTGAAAAGTGTGTAGCTTTGGAATTTAGGCTCTAGCTCAGGAAAAATCACACATTTTCCTCACATTTGTGATGGAAACTTCCAGAATGCTCAGGAATCCACAACATTTCTACCATCCAGCTTTGCCCCTCTTGTGCTGATAAAAACACTGTGCCACTATATGGATGGGCCTGATGCCCACAACAGAAATGGATCAAACCATGGTCAAAGGGACCCTCTTGAGAGGGGACTCCCACTAACCTCAGTTTGATCTGTTCCTGTTGCGGGCACTAGGACCAACTACACAAGTGGCACAGCATCTCTTATGGGAATCATTGGGGCAGTACTGGATGCTAGGAATTTTGTGGATTCAGGAAGTCTCCATCACAGAAAAGTAAACAAAATGTGTGATTTCAGGTAAAGTTTGATGTGTACAGGGCATTGTGGGTAAGAAAACCTTGCAGGATTCACGCAATGCACACCACCCTGGAATCCCCTGGTTGTCTAGTTTTAAAAAATTGGCTGTGGTTCGTAAGTTTCCATTGGTGGCAGCCGAGTACAGCCCAGGGCCCAGGGTTTATTCCTTGTGGGGTGTGGCCAATGCCAGAGTGTAACACCAGCATCACCTTATTTTTCCCCCAAAGGCAAGCCCTGGGGTCAGGTAGATTTTTTACCACTCCCTACTGGGACAACTGTCCACCTGCCCCCAGGAGGAAGAAACACTACAGACCCCTCCGGTGCAGGGGTACAGATCAATGCCATAGTAAGCCACTAAATGTGTTTGTACCATTTTGAAATCCCTGCTGTCTGGTGGGGGAAGGAGGGTGCTTCCCCCAGAAAAATACTGCATTATTTCAGTCCATTGTGTCTACTGGGCTTTCTGCCACCCCGTGGGGCAGACTGGGGATAAATGCTCTCATCTGACCCCGGGAGGGCAGAAAGACTTGCTCCATTTACTCACAGTGGGGGCCCCCACCCTTATGTAAAAAAAAAAAAAAAAAATACCTGTCACCCAGTAGACTTTCTGCCCCCTGGAAGAAGATTGGAGGTAATTGACCCCATTACCCCCCCCCCCCCCACCTCCCCACCAAGTGGACAGAGACTGTTGCCCATTTACTTGGAGTGGTGGCAGGGCCATGCTGGGCAGCCCTCGCACTTATATTTTTATAAGAAAAATATCCTTGGCATCTAGTTGGCTTTCTGCCCCCCTTAGGGATCACAAGCCCTCTCCCAAGAGGGGGTGCAACCCCTATCGCTGTGGTCAGCTGGTGGATCCATGCTTGGGGAAATCACTATTCTGTGGTGATCCCCAAGAAGAGATTCACTGGACAGAGGTACTAATGGAAAGGGGAGATTCTCCTCAAAGGGGTATAGTTGGAATGGGGATAAACAGTGCTTGTGGGGCTGAGATATGACCCCAAGCACTGATTCAGTGAAAGTAAAACAAGTCCATCGGCTTGTTTTACTTTCACTACAATGAAGTCAGCAAGCCTGGCGCGCTTTAGTGCTTTTCACCATAACTGCTATTAAAAATCTTTTTAAAAAAGATCATCAATTAGGCTGCTCTGGAAGCTCTTCCAAGGCAGCCTTATGAGACATAAAATAGAGGTCTACTTCTGGTGCAGAGCACCATAGGGGTTTTTATAAGCCTCCCC
Source organism: Pleurodeles waltl (assembly GCF_031143425.1). Classification (NCBI taxonomy): domain Eukaryota; kingdom Metazoa; phylum Chordata; class Amphibia; order Caudata; family Salamandridae; genus Pleurodeles; species Pleurodeles waltl. Next base: position 743,294,390 of record NC_090449.1, on the reverse strand, counting down.
AGTGTCTGCCAATGGCAAGTACTGGCAATGGGGAGGGAGTGCAGACAGTAACTATTTTTTGAGAGACTACATAAAAACTCTTCCTTCATAAGTACAATATATGTGCTGATAACAGATGTAACAGCATCGTTTACCAGCACTTAACACAAGAAGGTTTAAGAGCTTTAGAGCATTTTTTGAGTGTTAAACTGCTGAAATTAGGGAAGCACACACAAATGTTCTGTCCTTGATACACTGTTTGCACAATAATTACTTTATGTTTGACACACACTACTTCAACTAAATCCAAGGTACATAGATGGCTGCCTGCTTTGACCCCAGCAATGCAAATTTGCATCTGGGCTGGGTCGGTGGGATGAGGAAGTGCTGCAGAGGCAGTTCATGATCAGCTGGGAGAATCATGTCATGGTTTGATCTAGATACATTGATGACCTTTTTTGTGATCTGGAAGGGTTTCATTGAGAGTGCTGTAAAGTTGTGGAGCCCATTAACAATAATTCTTTGAATTCACATTTTACCAGCACAATCAGTGAAAGGAAGGTCACATATGTTGGGGCCTTAAAGTGTACCCTAAAAGTGATAAATTGGAAACCAGGATTTATAGGGAACCCAGGAGGTGAATCTTCTTTTGACAGGAGGGCAAAAAACCAAACACCATTTGACATCATTTTCTAAAGAGAAGGGTGCCATTAGGAAAATAATAGAGATATTGGTACCTAATCAGAAATTATTCTATAATAGGTAAGACTGTCACTAGCAAATTAGTTGAACAGGGAAATCAATGAGAGGTCTGTTAGTCAAAAGCAGTCCAGAGATGATAAACAAGCAAGTTGGATGCATACGAAGGAATTTATATTAAAAATGGCATATTAGCAAAGCGTTCCATTAAGGCATCAATAAGATAATGTTTTTTTCCCCCATTTGAAAGTGTGCCCAGAAAGTTCAAAGGAGCACTTTACTGCAAGATTGACTATGCGGTATATGTCTTGACATGCCCCTGTAGCCTGTTCTACATGGGAAGTTGCATTTTGGAGCTCCATAAAAGGAATCTCCAGCATGTAAAAGCATTTAAGAACAAGAATAGGAGCAATCCTGTAGCCCGGCATTTTGAGAAGCATCTCAATAACTAAGAGGAGGTCGAATACTATGTTAATGATTTGGTCCCAAGAGATATGAGGAGAGGCGATAGAGAAACAACTAAGACGGCTTGAGTCATGGTACTTTATAGGGGTTGATAACAAAATTCCAAAGGTTCTCAACACGGAAAAGAATTTGCACAAACATTTGTAAATCATAGTAGACTATTTCCTTTAATACAAAAAGCCTGGTGGAAAAGAGGGTACCGGAATATGAAATCCACTTGAGTGTAAGGCTATCTAGGTTTTGACAGTTCATGGTGGGATAAATTATTCTGCGAGTAGGAAGGTTGTGCCACATAGGACACTTGTACTTTGAGAGGTGATATAAAAAGTGTGCATGTGCACGAATGTGCAGTGCACGTGAACGGTCCAAGGTTCTATCCAATGATAAAGTAGACCAGTCAGACCTTGTGAACATATTCTAACAAGAGTAATTACAGTGCAATCTCTCTAACCCCTGGGGCTTGTCAGAAGAGAGAATCAACACTAAAATCCTTGCCTAAAGAGAATCTGTAAGATTTCTTGAAACAAAGTACATGTCTGGGGGCTAAACAAAGTACTTTAACAATCAACCCTTGAAGCATATCTGCTTCAACATGTAGTTCATAAAACAAAATAAATGAGGCCTACTGCCTTTGTTGAAAATTTCATATACGAAATAGAACTATGACATGTGGTATAACATATCCCAATGAATCAATCAGGTCTGTAGTCGTTATCACTGGCTTGTCATCATAACCAAGACAAATATTGCATTGAACATAAACCTTCCTACAAGACAACCATCACATACACAGTAATAAAATAACGAATGTGTACAAAATTAAGGTTTTCAAACCCAAATAAAATTCTTCCTAGGAGTGTCTAATAAGGATTATCACCCAAAATATTTTATTCCCAGTAGTAGGTCGCCAACACCAAAACCCTTGCTTACTATGGTAACCTGAGAGGTTAAATTTAACAAAATATCTGCCTAAAGGATTTGACATGAGTGAATTAACACTATCATCAAAAGCATATTACCTTTGACATTCAGTCATCTCTTCTGGCGATCTCTTAACTTTACACAATAAACAGATTAAGCCTATAAAAAGATGTAACTTTTGCCAATGAACTAATAAAGCCTAAAGTCTTTGCCATTAGATTGACATCCTAACTGCCACATGCCTACTGAAGTGCACATATGCTAGCAAACATCATGCATACAGTTAGAAAAATTACAAACGTACAGAATTAAGGTTGGCAAAATTATACACAACTCCTTTCAAAACGGCTAACAAAGATTAAACAAGGATTATCGCAATAAAATTCTTCTATCGCCAGGGTTTGTCAGGGGAGGATGCACACCAAAACCCTTGCCTACTATGAGAATATGTGAGATTTCATATATGAAAACACTTCTCTACAGCCAGTATCATGTGGTGATAACACCCCACGGTTAAAGGCATATTGGCTTTAACAAATGCTTTTCACAATAAATAAGACACGCTTGACTGTCATAATGTTTCATAATACACAGCTCAAACATATGTTTGAGACATAACGTTGACCAGCTAACCAATCAGGCTCATACCATTCATTAGTAGCTTATCTCCATAACCAATTCAGACGGCTGTATTGAGCACAAGTTTTCTAACGAGACAATCATTAGGCACACAGTAACAAAATTAGAAATGTAAGCAATGATACAGCTGACAAAGGAAAATACTAGGTCTCCTAAGAGGGCCTAACAAGGATTATCACATTGCAAATCGTCTATCCTAAGTGTGTCAGAGGAGGCAACCAACACTAAAACCCTTCCCTACCATTATAACCACGAGATACCATTAAAAAAAGATTTGGACAGAGTAATAATCCACCCTCAAATGCCTATTGACTTTAACATAACCTTTTCATAATAAATGTCAGGTGCACTGATTTTATCATACTTTTTCATAATAAACAGATCTAGCTTATAGCCTCAATCATTGGCTTGCAACGAAATCCATCAAAGCCTTGCTCTTTTGAGCAAAAGCATTCACACATTGCATCCAGAAAATAACTAACACCTCAATTACTTATCTAGAACAAGGATTGTACCAATGTCATAGTGGCATGTCTGTGACCTTAAAGGGCAAGTTACATGGAGCACAGAGGTGTGTGTGACCCAAAGGTCAAACAATAGATGTGCTAGATAAAGCTGGATAAATAAATCATCACAGCTGGTTTCAAGTAAAGTACTCTTTCTGTGGAAGCACACGCTTTTGACAAGTCAAAAGCTACACATTGATAAATCAACATCTAGGTGGAGCCACAATCCTTCGTTTTATGCATAAAAGCTTTATTTTTGATGAAATAAGGTCAGCGATAGATGCACTACCAAGCCGGACCTAACAATGGCCACCTGGAACATGAAAAGGGGAACGGGTCTATTAGTATCCATTGAATAAAATATGAGTGTATTAAAACAGCATATCTTTGCCTGGAGAAGAGCAAGTCATAAGATAAGTTTAACTATTCAGAAACCCCAGAGTAACTAAACATCAAGTTTGTTCACTAAAAGTGTAGCAGCCTATTAAATAATTAACAATGAGATTCCATGAAACATTCACGAGGCAATCTTTTTCATGTACTTAAGGAAAGTGTATGGAAAAAACTGCCATTCACCCTACGAAGATTGGACTCAGCGTTCCAACCTCAATAACGAGAGACCCACAAATCCAGAGTTAATGACAGCTCGGACGTTCGCATCCCACCCACCGACAGTCAGGATTCGAGCAGCAATTAAGTCCTCAGGGTGCTGATTGGTTTAAATATTAATGGGGTTCATATGGCAGATGTATGCCCTTTCACTAGTGAGTGCTACGGAGCAACTGGTCAATGTAGAGCACACAGTCAAACAGGAATTATGGTAACCAGGGTTGGACAGGCCTTCAATTCCACTGGGCATTTTCCTTGTGGGGTGGAGCATCTGGAAGCTGGTTTTGAAACCCCAGAGAGCTCGAGGTGCTTCCATCACTTTCTTCAACTTCCCAGGTGAATTGCAGCAGGCAGGTGGAGGCTTCGGAGAAGCAAGAGATTAGAGCTGGAGAAGGAGAGAACGAGTGGATGGAAAGAGAGAGACTGCGAGGAGATGAAACGAGAGGGGCTGGTTTGAGCGCTTTTGCCTTAGCTGCTGCTTTGGTTCCCCGGCCCTAGATGGAACCGAAGAGTGAAAAATACAACCCATTCTACTTTTCCAGTCTGTAGCAATGATATTTGTCTGCGATATTTTGCAAAGAGCTCAGGTTGCAAGCTGTACATTTCTCAGATAGGGGGAATTATATCATCTAACACAACATCACTGTAGTAACGTTGCTTGAGAGGGATGAAGGAACCTTTAACCCCTTTGTCGCCATGGACGTAATGGTTACGTCCATGGCAGCGCCCGTGTGGCGCCATGGACGTAACCATTACATCCTGCAACCGGCCCTCGGGGGAAGCGCTACCGCTCCCCCCGAGTGCCACCCCCCACAGGCCACGGCTGAATGGGGAATCCCTTCCCCTTCCACCCCTGACCCCCCCACAGCTCCCCTGTGACGTCAGCGCGCGCTGACAATCACAGAGCCTTCCGATCGGAAGAGAAATGCGATCACGTGGGGGAGGCCGAGAGAGGCTTCAAAGGGAAGGAAATGTATTTCCTTCCCTTTGAAGTCTCTCTCTGCGTTTTGGTAGCCGGATTGAAAGCAATCGGGCTGTCAAAACGCCCACTAGACACCAGGGATGTCTTTTTTTTTTATAAATGAAACTGGCAGGAGGGACCGACCCCTTGGGCAAGGGTCGCTCCAAGGGGGGGGCATTTTTTTTTTTTTTTTTTTAAGGCTGGGGGGGCAGAAACCTCTAGGCACCAGGGATAATTTTTTTTGTTGTTATTTTTGTTTAGTTTTTTGTTTTAGGTGTGGGGAGCGACCCCTTAGGCAAGGGTCGCTCCCATAGGGGGCAAATTATATTTAGGCCATTTCCGCCCCGCTTGGGGGCAGATTGGCCTATTTTTATGAGGCCAATCTGCCCCCAAGGGGGGGCAGAAACCACTAGACACCAGGGAGTTTTTGTTTTGTTTGTGAATTTCACGTAAGAGGAGCGACCCCTTAGGCAAGGGTCGTTCCCCTGGGGGGCAAATTTTAGGCCATTTTGCAGATCAGCCTATTTTAACTAGGTCAATCTGCCCCCAAGGGAGGCAGAAACCACTAGGAACCGGGGATTTTTTTTTTGCGCCGTCACGCAAGGGGAGCGACCCCGTAGGCAAGGGTCGCTCCCCAGGGGGGGGTGGGGTGCATATTTATTTTAGGCCATTTATGCCGACCCTGGGGCCGGCTGAGCAAGAGGCCAAAATCCACAGGTAGGCACTTTGCAAAAAACACCTCTGTTTTCTGTGAAAAAATTTGATGTGTCCACGTTGTGTTTTGGGCCATTTCCTATCGTGGGCGCTAGGCCCACCCACACAAGTGAGGTACCATTTTTATCGGGAGACTTGGGGGAACGCTGGGTGGAAGGACATTTGTGGCTCCTCTCAGATTCCAGAACTTTCTGTCACCGAAATGACAGGAAAAGGTGTTTTTTTGGCCAAATTTTGAGGTTTGCAAAGAATTCTGGGTAACAGAACCTGGTCAGAGCCCCACAAGTCACCCCATCTTGGATTCCCCTAGGTGTCTAGTTTTCAGAAATGTGCTGGTTTGCTAGGTTTCCCCAGGTGCCGGCTGAGCTAGAGGCCAAAATCTACAGGTAGGCACTTTGCAAAAAACACCTCTGTTTTCTGCCAAAAAATGGGATGTGTCCACGTTGTGATTTGGGGCATTTCCTCTCGCAGGCGCTAGGCCTACCCACACAAGTGAGGTATCATTTTTATCGGGAGACTTGGGGGAACATAGAATAGCAAAACAAGTGTTATTGCCCCTTGTCTTTCTCTACATTTTTTCCTTCCAAATATAAGAGAGTGTGTAAAAAAGACGTCTATTTGAGAAATGCCCTGTAATTCACATGCTAGTATGGACATCCCGGAATTCAGAGATGTGCAAATAACCACTGCTCCTCAACACCTTATCTTGTGGCCATTTTGGAAATACAAAGGTTTTCTTGATAGCTTTTTTTTACTCTTTATATTTCAGCAAATGAATTGCTGTATACCCGGTATAGAATGAAAACTCAAGGCAGGGTGCCGGTCATTTATTGGCTCTGGGTACCTAGAGTTCTTGATGAACCTACAAGCCCTGTATATCCCCGCAACCAGAAGAGTCCAGCAGACGTAACGGTATATTGCTTTAAAAAAATCTGACATCGCAGGAAAAAGTTAGAGTAAAACGTAGAGAAAAATTGCAGATTTTTTCACCTCAATTTCAATACTTATTTTTTTTCAGTTGTTTTCTGTAGGAAACCGTTGTAGGATCTACACAAATTACCCCTTGCTGAATTCAGAATTTTGTCTACTTTTCAGAAATGTTTCGGTTTCTGGGATCCAGCATTGGTTTCATGCCCATTTCTGTCACCGACTGGAAGGAGGCTGAAAGCACAAAAAAATCATAAAAATGGGGTATGTCCCAGTAAAATGGCAAAATTGTGTTGAAAAATTGGGTTTCTGATTCAAGTCTGCCTGTTCCTGAAAGCTGGGAAGCTGGTGATTTTAGCACCGCAAACCCTTTGTTGATGCCATTTTCAGGGAAAAAAAAAAAAAAACACAAGCCTTCTTCTGCAGCCCCTTTTTCCCATTTAAAAATAAAAAACGAAATTGTCACTGTATTTTGGCTAATTTCTTGGCCTCCTTCTGGGGAACCCACAAAGTCTGGGTACCTCTAGAATCCCTAGGATGTTGGAAAAAAAAGGACGCAAATTTGGCGTGGGTAGCTTATGTGAACAAAAACTTATGAGGGCCTAAGCGCGAACTTCCCCAAATAGCCAAAAAAAGGCTTGGCACCTGAGGGGGAAAAGGCCTGGCAGCGAAGGGGTTAAGGAACGGGATTAAAACAAGGAACCCATCATCTGTTAGCCAAAACAACTTCGGAGGATTTGAGAGTGCACAGATAATTCAGTCCCAGGTCAGCCCCAAAAGGGGCGATGACGGGCTTCAAATAAATAAAATATATTACGATTGGTGTGTTACAAAAAAGGCAATAACAGTATTAAGACGTTTTTTGTTACCATTTGTTACTATTGCCCATTTTAATGGAGTAAAAGATGTATGTAGTAATTGAGGTTAATAAAACTTCAAGAAGACCGTAATCCAGTTGACAGGCGATGTGTTTATTCAAGATAAAATCGACACAAGACCCCAGCCACCAGCGCTTACAGCAACGTCGCTCCCGCCTCTCAACTTCCCAGTCTTTCACACCTCACATTCCTTCATGGAATCTCTCCAAGATTCCAATAGAATACCACACCGCCTCCCTACCTTCACAATAACAACTTGAATTGACATTTTTTTTTTTTTTTTTTTTTAACACTTCAAATCAAACCTGTAAAACTTGTAAAAAAAATAAAAAATAAAAAAATAAAAAATCGGAAAAGGAAGGAAACACAGAAAGGGAGACAGTTTCACATTATACATTAAACCTTTACAAAACATAATCCTTAATGTTAGAGGGTCTTTTGCGAACACATTGAGGTCTGCACACCGGAATAGAGTTGTCTTCCGAACGCTTACTGCTTGGCATTCTTCTTTCCAAATTACTCTCATCCATTGAAATAAGTTTTGCCACTCTATTCAGGTTCCACACCTTGTGATTGTCCAATTAAACAGCATTCTTAAAAACCTTGACTACCTTAAATGGTTGACTAAATTTGGACGGACCAAGCTTCTTAGGTGATTTTATCTTCACCCAGTCTCCCACCCTCACTATTGTCTCTTTGACAGCATTTCTCTTATCAAACAACACCTTCCTGTGTGTCATCCTCTCTTTTTGTCTCGCTTTCCATTCCCCAGTATCATCAACCCGTTTGTCGATTACCAATCTTTTCTCAATATCCCATGAGGGCATAACATGGGTATTGGGTCTCCTACCCCTAAACAATTGAAATGGAGAAACTCCAGTAGACGAATGTAGAGTGAAGCGATATTCTCTCACCTTTCTAGTTATGCTAATTTCCCAATCAGCACCTGAAGACACCGCCAACTGTATACTTTCCTTCAAGACCTTAATGAATCTCTCCACAACACCATTACTCTCAGGATGGTATAAAGCAGCTCTTTTATGTCTAATCCCCCTGTCTTGAAGAAATGTTCCCATTTCCCTTGAAACAAATTGCACTCCATTGTCTGATACAATTGAGGTGGGAAAGCCTTCCTTCTCAAACAGACCTTCCAAAAATGTAATGACTACTCTTGATTCCACTGAATTAACTATTTTTACTTCTGGCCACCTTGAGTACATGTCTACACAAACTAACACATATTTGTCAAGGGAATTCATTTTTATGGGTCCCAAGATGTCAACTGCTACATCAGACCACGGACCAATAGCTTGCTCTCTTAAGACCATTGGTTGAGTTCTACACTTCAAAGACTTATCACTCTGTGAGCATTCGAAACAGTTCCTGACCAACCTTTCAATTTCTATGTCCATAGCAGGCCACCAATAACCATCTCTCACTCTCTCCTTAGTTTTAGCTATGCCCATATGACTAGCATGAGCATGCTTCATCAAAGTGTCCCTTACACCAACAGGAGGAACCAATTTCGTGCCTCTCATGAGTACTCCGTCTATCACTGATAATTCATCTCTGGCTTGCCAATATCCTTTCATTCCATCTTCGTGCTTGCTGTTCTCACACCACACATTTCCTACATTGTGAATGACTTTCATCAACACCTCATCTTTTATTACTTCATCTTTCCACTGTTCTTCAGAAACAATTCCATCCAAAATTTCACACACTTTAATCTCATCTTCGGAGTCCTCACCATCCTCTCCCAATTTGCTATCAAACTCCACCATCCACGAAAGACAATCAGCCAAAATATTATTAACACCTGGAATGTACACCACCTCGATATTGTATTCCTGTAATGCCACCACCCACTTTCGTATTCTATGTGATACTAAATCAATCCCTTTCTTTCCGAACACTTCTTTCAGTGGTTTGTGATCTGTCTTAACTAAAAATTGTCTTCCCCACAAAAAATTTCTCAATTTGCGTACTGACCAATAAACTGCGAGGGCCTCTTTTTCTACAACTGAATAGTTACACTCTGCTCCTCTCAACGCACGCGAGATGAACAAAATTGTCCTTTCCACCCCATTCTTTTTTTGCATTAAAACTGCTCCCAAACCTTTTGAACTTGCATCAGAAATTACCCAGGTCTCATCATTGCTATCAAAACTACCCAAATTTGGAGCCGAATTCAAACTTCTTTTCAGAAAACAAAATTCTTCTTCACATTTTTCTGTCCAGAGAAATTCCTTCCCCTTTTGTAATAGTTCTCTCATGGATGTGGTTCTTAGAGCCATATTGGAAATAAATTTGCTATAAAACTCAATCATTCCCAGGAATTTCGACACTTCCTCCTTACTCTGTGGAGATCTCAGATTAATGATAGTGTTAACCAGATCTTCTTTTGGCCGAATACCTGTGTTGCTTATCACATGACCTAAATACTCTATTTCTTCTACATTAAATTTACATTTTCCTACCTTCAAGGTTAATCCTGCGTCTCTCAGTCTCGATAATACTTCTCTCACCCGCACATCATGTTCTTCCACACTCGAACCTACAATCAACACGTCATCTTGATATACTCTTACACCTTCCAGACCACAGAGCACATGTTCCATGATTCTTTGAAACACTGCAGCGGCGGCGACCAGACCAAACGGCATTCTTACATACTTGAACGTACCAAATGGCATAACAAATGCAGTTAAATCTTGGCAATCCGGATGCAGCCTTATTTGATGGTATGCAGAGGTCAAATCTAGGGATGAGAAATGTTTAGCATCATCCAGGAAACACAACAATTCAGATATATTAGGGAGGGGATAGTGATCTACCACTACCATTTTGTTCAACTCCCTCAAATCTACACACAATCTCACCTCCCCATTGGCCTTACGAGCCAAAACCACAGGGGACAACCATTCCGTAGCCTCCACTTCCTGTATAATTCCTTCACTCACTAACCTATCCAATTCCATTTTCATGCTATACCGTACTGATAACGGCACCCCTCTAACTTTAGCTACTCTCGGGTTGGCATTAGGTTTAAGTTTTATTAGGTGTAAATAATTTTTAAGACAGCCCATTTGTTTTTTGAAATAATTCTGGAAACTCTTTCGTCCACTTCAAACTCTTTTCTAGTGCCACCATCAATAGGTTTTCTTCCTGTACATTAACAGAATCCACACACACAGACTCAGCCACTCTCTTCTTTATGCACACAGGAAAATCAGCATTTGGATCTAAGTATACGCCAAGATCACATTGATGTATCCAGCTTATCAAGGAATCACCCTTCATAGAGACATATATCTTTCCAGGTATGACCATGTCACCAAATTCGATAGTTCCCCAGAAATAACCTAAAAGACGTATAGGAACACCACCATAACCTTTAGGTTTGATGTCTGGTTTAAACATTTTAACTCGTCCCGCCAATTCCTGTTGATAAAATGTCTTTGGAATTAACGTTATCTTGGCGTCTGAATCAAACAGCATTTTAACTACACATCCATTGACTTTAACATGTTCCATTGGACCATTAGGAGAAAATCCTTTGACTTGAAAAAATTTTTATTCTTCATCCGCTTCATCCTCACTCAATTGTACTTCTTGTACTTTCTTCCTGTCTTTTCCAGATCTACAACATCTGGTAAAATGTCCTTTCTTACCGCAAGATTTACACGTAGCCTTCCATCCAGGACATCCTTTATTGTTTGTGAAATGGCCTTCATTCCCACATCTGAAACATTTTCCTTGTTGGGAACCACTAATAACTTTACTAGCCTCAGTGTATTTGTTAGTGAATTTAGACTTTTGTCTGGTGTGAACAAAGTCTCCTTTACTATTCTCAAAATTATTAGACATTGAAGGCATTTCCTTTTTTTAAACTTCAGTACATGCTTTAGAGTGTTCGAAATTCTTTGCAGTGGTCGACACCTCTTGAAGAGATGGGTTGTCTTTATACCACATGCCTTCCCAGGCCTTTTCAGCACTACTACCAAGCATTAACTGGTCTCTCAACCTTTCTTCTAAAGACGGACCAAAATTACATGTAGAGGCCAATTCACGCAATTCAGTAATGTACTGTTCAACAGTTTCCCCTGAGCGCTGAATACGTCGTCCAAAATGAAATCTCTCCAGAACTGTGCTAACTTTTGGCCAAAAATTTAAATCCAATTTCTTGATACAAATTTCGAATTCATTAAGGTCCGTTGCTTCTAGATCTGGAAGATGTTCAAAAATATCCTGACCCTCTGATCTCAAACAATGCATTAGAAGAGAGGTTTTCCTTTCGGCACTTAAAGATGTTCCACACACTCTTGCATAATGCGAGAACACCTTTTTCCATTTCACCCATGGAATTGGTGGTTCACCTGGAGAGGATAGAAAGAACGCTGGGGCAGGTACATTCTGCATTTTATATGTGAATTAAGCAGTCTAGGTATCTGTGCCAAAATTAGTAAAACTAGTGAAATCTTGAAGAATAACCCAAAAATTATTATTATTTTTTTTTTTTTTGGTGTGATGTAAAATGAAACTAGCAGCACGATTACTTAGATTTTCATAGCCTCAGTATAACCTTTATAAAGGTGATATAGTTGATGAATAAATCCTCTCTGAAGATTATTTAAAAACATCATGGCAGCTGCATTGTTCCTGTTAATCAGAGGGTTAGCAGTCTAGACACTGAGAAAATAAGGAATAGTACTTTGTCGATTTCTATTCCATTAGGCAGGAATCGACAATCCTTTGCAGACAGCACAAAGCACAAGTTCGAAAGGGAAAGGCTCGAGAAAACAATGTCACAAGGCTCCCTCGTGCTGCTTCTCACTTTGAAATGTGAGCGCAAGGAGAAAAACTGCCTTACCGAGGTACAAGCAAGATTAATTTTCTTTCCCAGTTGAAAATAATAAAAGGTTTAACAGGATGTCACTCAGAGCGTTGTAGAAGCAGATGAAGATTTTCTTTTGATGTTAGGGTCCAGGTTTAATTTGTGTTGGTCACTAGAGAGGTTCTTAAATCACTCGTCGCCAAAATGTAGTAATTGAGGTTAATAAAACTTCAAGAAGACCGTAATCCAGTTGACAGGCGATGTGTTTATTCAAGATAAAATCGACACAAGACCCCAGCCACCGGCGCTCACAGCAACGTCGCTCTCGCCTCTCAACTTCCCAGTCTTTCACACCTCACATTCCTTCATGGAATCTCTCCAAGATTCCAATAGAATACCACAATGTACTTAACTATTATGCTAGCGAGGCACTGTTAAAAACATAGCTGTTGTTTTCAGACCAACTCCAATAAATTAACGTTCCCCGATTAGGGGCTTCGAAATGGAGCTTGAAACCTGGAAAACGTTCTGGGAAACTGTGCGTCAAGCAGAAGTTGCTGCAGGGTATAAGGCGAGTAGGACTGAAACTTCACACCCTATCATTAAAAAAACGTTTGAACGAAAATAACTGCTTTGGCAAACAAGGCGGGACAGGGCCGTGTTTATTAAAAACGGTGCACATGTAAAGCAAGTGCAAGGTTTGAAAGAGTCCACCTTTAACCATTGCTGTCTGCTCATGCTTTCAAATTGCTGAAGTATTTTTTACTGATGCACTTTAATGACAACACAGTTTTCCTTTCAGCGACAGCAGCTCTATCGAAGACGGCAGAGCAGGGGTCCCTGTGAAGTAGGTTGTTTAATCATGCAAGCACGCAGGGGTTTACAGCATGAATTTCTTTTAAATGCTGCATATATGCAGAACTCTTTTGGTGTGCAACGTGTCAGTGAATCGCTCTCTAGCAAAAAGGTAAAGAATAAAACACACGTGTTCATTCATAAGGTCACAAGATGACCTCATGCCATCAGTGACAATTTTCCAGTCCAGGAACCCCCTTTATAAAACTACTGCTTTCTGGGAGTTGTATTCTCGGTTCAAGATAACTGAACCCATAGTTTGAAGACATGAAATAATAACAATATGGCTTTCATTTATGAAATCACGATTTCATTCATGAAAGCCAATTTTTTGACTCAATGGTTCCGACAACATGGAATCATTTGGTAACCTTTCCTATCAGTGAAGGAGAGTGTCATGCAAGTGTTGAGACTGGCTCAAAACGTTGGACATGAGCAGAATGCATGGCCCTTCCCCTCATAAGACTAGCAAGGGAAGCACGTAAGGCATGTGACACATGGAGCCTGACATATAAACACTATACACTGCAGCTGATACTATGGGTTACACTTCGGAAATAAAAAGAGCTTTGTGGAGGAGCCCTTCCACTCCTGCGCCATGGACTAAAGGGGAGCATGGACGTCATTTAGTGGTCGCCAGGGGTCGCAGGTGCGACCCGTGGCTTGCCCTTTGAGAACCCCCCTGGCTTCAGAGGGGGCAAATTTAGTGCCAGGAACACAAGGGCAGGTCATACTTATGAACGTCAGATCGGAATCGCTCTTTGTTTTCTGTAAATATTTATAACAATAATAGTGAATAATAACACAGTATGCACTATTAGTGTAATAAAAAAGAGACAATTAGCTTGAATATGCCCTTCCATGGCAGCTGAAAAGGGTAAAAATGCTTTGAAATGTATGGTGTATACATGCTTGCAGGTATGATTGTCTTTATGGGGGGGGTATAGTGTGTGAGTATGAATTTGTGTGCATGTGTAAATGTGTCTGAGTGAAGGTGGAGGTCAGAGAGCATGTGATGTCACTTCTGCTATCCCTGAAATTTTGGTGAACTGACGTCCATATAGGGGTGTTCCTTTACTCTTCTCATCCTGCTAGTCCCTTACCGCTGAATTTTAAAGAAGTAATTACTTGGAGTCAAGGTGGATACTGGAGGGTCAAGGTGATCTCACACACATCCACTCTGGTGTCTGTCCTGTGGGGGTGCTCTTCAGGCGTACACAGGGAAAGCACCTCCTGAACCAGGTACTGAATGGGTCAAATAAGCATGAATTGAACTCAGAATGCTGGAATGTGTTTATCAGCTGCCTTTTTACATTGTAAGTAATGGATGTTACACATAACATGTTTATGCTTGCAGTTTATGTATAGTGTACAATGATTTGCATAAACTGTAACAATACTTCATGGTATTGAAAATACTGCTGTAGTAGGTACACAAAGGGTATTTCTAGGTTTGAAAGTATTGCTAGCATTGCGTACATTTGGGTGATGGATGTGTTGTAATTGTATTTAATTATGGGTTTTGAGACATGCTTTAATGGTGCAATTCTTCACTTCCAGGTTGCTGGTAAAGGGGTCTCAGCAAACATTTGGCTTGCTTTTTGCACGGAGGTGAAAAACTGCTATGTCTTGAAAAATCCAGTTTCCTTCAGAGCAGAATTCAGAACAGTTTCATTACACAGGTTTACCTCCACAGATTGCATGCTGTCACAAAATCCTGCATGACAGAGTTCCTATTTCTCACCTTTTTTTTTTGTTGATAAAACATTTTATTGGTTTTATATAGAACAGTACATCAAAACTCAACAGGGTACTGGCACAGTTGGTACAATTCCAGTGACACAATAGCGCATCAGGTTGGTCCAGGGCAGAACAGGCGGAGACTCACATCGGAGCCCCCACCCCCCTCGCTGGACTACACATCCCCCGTGATAAGACTAGATTCCTTGCCCCGTCCCAGCTTCCCCACACCTCTGCATGTTTGGCAGGGTGCCCCGTGCTTCATAGACCAGTTTCTCCTTTTGAGCACACCAGTCCACCCCACGACGCCACCTGGTAATTGCCGGGGTGGTCTTCGCCTTCCAGTTCGCCGCAATGTCTCTCTTGGCCACCAAGCAGGCCACCCCTACAAATGTCCGGAGTGCTCTGCTGGGACCCACCCCATCAAGCACCCCCAGAAGAACTGGCAACAGAGCGACCTCAACCTCCACCTGTACAACTCCTGATATCTCACTGAGTACTGCTCTCCAACTGGCTATCTGAGGACAGGACCACACCATGGAAAGAAGTCTGCACTGGGGCCTGCACAATGGGGACAATCCGCCCGGGGCCATAGGCCAGCTCTATGCAACCTGTGCAACCAGTTGGGCGTGAGGTACGCCACATGTAGAAAGTATGTCTGTACAACTCTGAGTAGGAAGGTTATGGTCAAAGATCGTGGGGCCATCAACGCCTCTCTCCATTCGCCATCATCGATCGGGCCCACCCATTGCTCCCATCGCTCCCGGAGCTCGTCAAGCGCTTTGGTTGTGTTAGTGACCAATGAGCGGTAGACGCGCGACACCCCTCTCCCTTACCCAGGGCGCCCATCACAACCCTGGCCTCTACGGGAGATCTGTCCCCGTCTGAATATGCCTCTGCAGTGCATGTCTGAGCTGCAGGTATTTGTGAAATTGGGATTTATTAAGCTCAAACTGCTCCTGAAGCTCCTGAAACGACCTCATGTGGGAGCCTGCCCATATATCCCGTAACTGGGAGATACCTATGAGGTCCCACTTCTGGAACCCCTGAAGTGCTGAGATCTCCCCCAGCCACAGACCCTGCCACAGTGGCAAGTGCTGGGTGAGGCGGCGCCACCACCCCGTCATCCGCAGTGCAGCCCCTCCACCCCGCCCGAGTCACCTCCGGAATGCTACGTGGCAGTGGGCCACCATACAACTTCCCCAACAGGCCAGGAAGGCCCATCCTCAAGAGTTCTAACTGGTACGCTGGGTCCGACCAGCCCCCTCCCAACCAGTTGTGGATGACCAATAGGTGCATCGCCAAGTGGTAAAAGCGTAGGTTGGACATCCCCAATCCCCCCTCGTAGACATCTCCCTGACAGGTACTGAGTGCCAGCCGGGGGCGGGAACCGTGCCATAGGAACCGCCGCGCCACCGCCTCCATCTCATTAAACCACCTCTTGGGAATATGGTGTGGATAGTTTTTAAACATTTAGAGGAGTCGAGGAAGCACCATCATTTTATACAACGCAATTCGACCCAGAATATGGAGGGGTAGTGAGCGCCAGCGCTGGAGATCCTCTTTAACTCGCTTAGTCAAGGGCGCCACATTAACGGACCAAGCTAGCTCAGGTGAGAGTGCTACGTACGCCAAGGTACCTGAAACTATTTCGGCGAAGGGGCATATCATGCTGCCAATCGAAACTGTCCCTAGTCAGCCAGGCCCACCCATCAATCAAAGGATCTTCCCTTTCGCCAGCAACTCCATCACCAGTGCGAATAAAAGCGAGGAGAGAGGGCAGCCCTGACGAGTCCCTCTCCATATGGGAAACGGATCTGACACCACCCCATTCGCCTGCACTTGGGTTACAGTAGAGTAGCCTCACCAATGCCCGAAAGCGCGGTGCAAAGCCGGCCCTCTCCAGCAGCCCATGGAGATAAGACCAATCCACAGTATTAAATGCCTTCTCGAAATCCACGAGAAGGAGTGCCAGTTGGGGGTGGGGGGGGCAATACAGCCCTTTTGGCCAGAGCTACATACAGTCGTCTGATACAATGCCTAGTACTCCTATTCGGCATGAAGACACACTGGTCTGGATGTATTAGCGAGCTCAGCGCTTTTCTCAGCCTCACGGACAGAATTGTGGAGAACATTTTAACCTCAGTGTTAAGAAGTGAGATGGGACGGTACTCAGGGCAACTCGGTGAAGGGGGCTTCGTCTTGGGAATTACTACAATAGTTGCCTGATAGAGTCCCGATGGGAATCGCCCGGTCCTATCTGCCTCCTCAAACATGGCTAGCAAGTGGGGGACAAGCACATCCCGGAACTTGCTATAAATCTCGGCCGGGAACACATCCGGGCCTGGAGTTTTACCCGCCGCCAGTTCAGATATGGCTGCTCCGACTTCCTCCACCCCAATAGGTTCATCCAACTCCTGTCTTTCCGCTATCTAAATCCTCGGGAAGGATACCTCATATAAAAGGGGGTCCTTCCTCTGCGCTATGGGCCTGGGGTGCTCCTCATACAGTTTTGCATAATAGGCAGCAAAACTCTGCGCAATTTCACTGAGCGATCGCGAGATAGTTCCCAACTCGTCAATGACCTCCGGAACAATTCTCCCCGCCATCGGGCCACTCGCTAGCCAGTGTAGAAGCTTGCCATTTTTAGCACTCCATCCATAGATCCGGGCCACGGAGGCCAGCCACATGTGCTTGGCCGTTTTGAGAGTAGCATACTTAATCTCTTGCCTAGTCAGGATAAGCTGCCTCGTGATCTCTTCACTTTATGCATCAGCAAGGCACCCCTCCAGGCGCAGCGTCCAGCCCTCCAGCACTGACACGGCCTGACTGCGCGCCCATTCCCGCAGACGAAGATGCTTGGCGTGCCCCCGAAGGGTGGCCGTACAGGCAGCCCAGAGCGTACCCGGAGATGACACGGAGCCGAGATTAACAGAGAAATATTCTGTCAAGCAGCCCTCTATGGCCTGGGCATATTCATTATCTTGAAGAAACCAGGCGCTGAGTCGCCACACTGGGCACCGACCCGCATCAACATCATCCAACCGAAGCAATAGTGGCGCATGATCCGAGACCCCGTGGGGGAGTAGTTCAACCCCTGAGACCCGGGTTACATCGAGGGCCGGGACCAGGGAGAGACCTAACCTGGCGTGAGAACGGTGCGCCGCCGATGTATGGGTGTACCGTCACAACCGGGGATGCCATACCCGCCAGACATCACAGAGCCCAAGGCCCTCTACCCAATTGAGCAGCCCCGATGCCCTGGCAGCTTGAGCCGACGACAAAGGCTCTGCGACGTCCAACTCTGGATTCAGTACAGAGTTAAAGTCTCCCCCCCAAGACAGTCAACCCTGGGGGAAGCCCTGCCACCACGCTCCTAAGGGCCGTCAGGAAACTCTGTAGCGCCCCCGGAGGGGCATAAACACTAAGGATATTGATGGAGTGCCCTCTCACCAGCCCAGAGATCACCACGTATCGGCCCTGCGGATCCGAGTGAGAGGTAGTCACCACCATAGGTCATGAACGGTGCAGTCAAATGGCTGTCCCTCTTGAGCCTCTAGAAAAGCCCGCATGCTAGACCCTATCGTACCCTCCCCTCAGCAGCTTGGGGCATCTAGTACCAAGTAGATGGGTTTCTTGAAACAGGACCACAGATGGAGCAAAGCGACGGAGAGTGCTAAACACCACAGACTGTTTGATTTTATCAAGAAGCCCATTTACGTTTCAGGATAATACCCACTTAGCAGATTTGGATATAAGCAAGAGATCAAGGACCGCGTGCCCGGAGCACCCACCCGGCATATCCAGTGCGACCTGTCAAGTATATCCCGAAAAGAAAAACATTGAGTCAACCATAGCAAAAAACAGTTAAACAACCCCTGAACTCCCCCGAATAGCCCCCCTCCCCATACTTCCACCCTAGAAGCATCTGTCGCCCCAAACAGTATGTACAAAGTGTCTACAGTAGTTGTGGAGTGGTGGACCCCTCCATTTATATCGGAGTTCTGCAATTTAGCCACTGCCGTCCTCGGCTTCGCCCCCGAGAAGGGGCATTCGCCCACACTCTCCCAAGCGTACACAGTACAAAGGATCAGAGCCAGGAGAGCAAGGGAGATTGGCTAGGGTGCTCACCCTCAACATCCCAGGTTATCCTCTTCCCTACAGGGTCACCCAATGCGGTCTCTCCTCCGGAGGGAGCCAGGTACATCTTATGCCGAGTCCCCACAGGGCCGGGCGTGACAGAGGCACCCCCACATCTCCAGGCAGCCCGCCCGGCCCGCCTCCGACATCGAGATGAAGATCAGTAGTGCAGTCATCCACCATTCCGGCACCGACAGGGGGGCACCCACTCAGCCCCCCCATGTACACAGAGAGCATACCGGACTGTATCAGGAGAGCAAGGGAGATTGGCTCAAGCTCTCCCCCTCACCATCTGGAGTCGATTGTTTTCCCACCAGGCCATCTGGCACCGTCTCTCCACCGGCGGGAGTTGGGTCCGACTGTGCGTCCTCCACTGAACCGCCACGGAGGCCGCTCCTTCACCTACGACGTGACCGGGTACGCCTGCGGCTCCTCCGCACCCCCGGGGAGCCGACCGCCTCAGACGTCGGATGATCAACCCCCCGGACGGGGTGAACTCCACCTGATCACATGGTGCTCCTCCGTGAGACACTTCTATGCTGCCTCCGGCGAGTCAAAGAAGAAGGATTTCCCTGCCATCAAGACATTGAGGCGGCCGGGAAAGAGGAGCATGTATGTCAACTGCAGTGCCAACAGCTTCTGCTTGACTCCTTCGTACGAGCACTGCCTGGCCTGCACTTCCCTGGTGTAGCCTGGGAACACCAGGATCCTGTGGTTATCCCAGCAGAGGTCCGGCTGGACCCTGGCCTCCCGAAGAACAGCATCCCGGTCTCTGAAGCTAAGGAATCTTGCGATCAACGGCCACTGAGGCCCCCCCAGGCTGCGGTGCCATAGCCCTGTGGGCACATTCAGTGGCGAATCTGGAGGACAACCGTAGCTCCGGGACCCACCTCCGAATCTAACGCTCCAGAAAGTCGACCACTGAGCTCTCCCCTGCTCCCTCTGGGAATCCCACGAATCGCAGGTTGTTGCGTCTGGCGCGATTTTCGGCGTCCACCGCCCTATGATGCAATTCGCCCGTGCGGGTCTGCAGCTGGGCCACTTTAACTGAGCTCTGCAATCTCATCTTCAGCCTGGGAAACTCGGTCCTCAACCTCTTTGATGCTTCCCACTGCCTTCCGGAGGTCCTGGCGCAGCAAGCCCACGTCTTCTCTCTCCTCACCGACCTTGGTCTCAACAGCCACTGAGAAGATTGGATGGCCTGAAGGATTGTATTGACCCCATCCGGAGCTGGGCCTCGGGTCCCGGCTCCCCCGCCGCTCGAGGGGCAGCCTGTCTGGCTAACTGGTCAATGTGCTGCTGCAACACACCGGGGGGGGTCGCAATACCACACCACCTCCCTGCCGCAGAACTCGGCGCCAACACCAGACACAGCAGGCGATGCCCCCAATCCGGGACACGCCCTCCCCGTGCCGCGGATCACCCTCTGTCACTGCTCAAGCCC
The DNA here is from genome assembly GCF_031143425.1 of Pleurodeles waltl. Classification (NCBI taxonomy): domain Eukaryota; kingdom Metazoa; phylum Chordata; class Amphibia; order Caudata; family Salamandridae; genus Pleurodeles; species Pleurodeles waltl. The sequence continues at coordinate 743,274,076 of NC_090449.1, read as the reverse complement.
GGCCGCAGCCCGCCTCTTCTCTTAGGCCTCGCACGGCCGGGTGCACCAGCCACAGTCGCTGGAGCCCGTTCACGGCTCTGCCGCGAGACCGGGGGAAAAGGTCAGGTCCCCCGCCACCGCACTGCACCTCCTAACACAAATTCGATCTGAGGAGTGCTTTATATGACGTGACGTTTCATAGAGAGCGACCTCGATCAGAGGAGCACTTTACATGAGTACCACTTTACAAGTTTAGAAGTTGAAAAATATACAAACTGGAGCATTTAAAACAGAAATAAACACAGAAATCATCAAAGCGGCTCTCCCGGCACAGGGTTAAGTGTCGATACTACAATATTCACTGCACTCTGGAAACTCGCTCCATAATGCTTTGTGGGGCATTTCTTTTTCACATCATTTTTGCCCATAACTCAGCCTATGGTGGTCCTGACAATGGGACCACCACCAAACCGTTCAGCATGACACGCTCTCTCTGTCTCCACATACTAGGTTAGTGGGGACTCCAAAATAATAACCTCTCCAAGCATCCAGTGTCTTTTTAAGCACACTCATGGCTGGAACTTTTGTTTCACAGCTTGAAGTAGTTTGTGTTTTAAGAGCCTTGGTTGTAAAAGTACTGCAGTAGGCCTGCTAGGACTGAAACTGTGTAAGGCACTACGCCCACTTGGAGCTACCTATATGGTTACACTGCATTACTTTCTGCCATTTTGTTTTCATGTCACATTTAAAAATCCTTGCTTGCTACTGGTTGGTCATGCTTCTTTGTCACTCCTTGTTCTCTTCGGGAGCCGGGACCAACTACTGTATAATTATGCTCTATTGTGCTTATCTATTCTTTATTTAACTTTTTTTTCTTGCTTTCCGACTTGTGCTTGGCAAAGCTTCCTTTTTCATTTCCACGGCATTCTTGCTCTCAGCTAATGTAACCATGTTGTTCCTGCTTACGTCTGACATGCTTTACCTGATCTAGCATACTCTATGAGTGTTTGCTTTTTTTCAGCCAGCATATTACTCGTCTCCCCTTCCTCATAACCTGAAGGCATAGCGTAAAAACCTTTCTTTAAAAGGGGCGCTGCACTCCATTTCTAAGCACGGCGCCCAAAAGTCATTGGGTTGAGTTAAATTCACGATTGCAGGATGCAGTGTCTTATGTGGCCAAGAGGTCCCAAGAGACAACTAGGGACAGCCTGTGGTACTGCACCCTTTTCCTGCTTCGTGCACATTAGAACGGTAAATGTGCCATGTTTTTGTCAGCCATTTGCTTTTATGACTGTTTGGTTTTGCACAGGATTATATAGTTTACTTGTATTGTTTATTTTGATTACATATGCAATTTGCACATTTGGAAACAGTTTTATTATTGGTTTCGTAACATTTTGTTTTCGCAGCGATTCCGATTCTGTGCTTATATTGATGAAATTCCCAGTCAGCGAGTGCTCATGTTGCTACAATTCTAACACAGTAATCCTCTTCAGTGAGTTTTTTTCTCTAATTTGCTTTTTCTCATAATTTATATATTAACCCTCTGCACTACCTTACGACAGTCAAAACTTCCACTAGACAGATTTCCGATCTCTCTCCCGAAAGAACATTAATCATGGAGTTATGCTGACATTTTTACTGTTGTGTGAATATAGCTGATGGCAAATGCCAACAGCAGGTGCTTTTAAAATTATAATACACTTACAAAAACTGCTCCCCCACCCGAAGTCAACACTTGGTGCTGTGGCACCTGTTGCGCCACCCTTGAGCCAGCATTGTTTACAGCCTATTCACTGACGGAAATCTAGCAGTCTCTCACACAGTTTCATTTCATAAATGTTTTACATGAAGTTTTCAGCTCACTAGGCTATTTTTTTCAAATTTCATGTTGATGTGCTTAGAACTTTGCTGATTGTGTTGCATGTGTGTTTTAGTCCAAATTGCTTTTTTGAACACTGTTGCTTTTTTTTATTTTATATTTTGCGTTTTTTCAAATAAACTTTACTGGCACTTGGTTGTTAAATTCCAATGGAAAATATATGGAAAATAAACACACTTTTTTCTGTATTGCTGTCACTGTAACATAGTCCCTTACATGGCCAAAAGAGGTCCCAAGGGACACTTAGGGGCAGCCTGTGGTACTGCACCATTTCCCTGCTACATGCACATTAGAATGGTAAATGTGCCAGGCTTTTTTCAGCCAGCATATTCTAAGTGTAAAAGTATTAACGCACCATGTTCTTTCTGCTTACATTTCACATGCTTTACTTAATCTTGCATTCTGTATGAGTGTTTGCTTTTTCCAGGATGTTGTTACTTACTTTTATTTCTCATCCATCGTATTACTATGGTCTCCCCTGCATACAAAAAAACAAAAGTAAAAAAAAGAATGACATTGGTATGTAGAAGAGGGTTCTCTTTCAGACAGAGAGGGCAATGCTGACCAGGCTCACTAACTTCACCATTTGAGAAGAGTGTAAAGATCACCTGGGTGAAAGACAGTCTTTGAATACGATTTGGTTGCAATGTACAGAACGTGCCACTTGTGCATGCATGCAGAAATCCAGCCTAAAGTTGTGCCTTTTTCCCCAAAGATTGTTTTTTCGTTAAAGAACATTATAGTACCAACCAAAGGTTTTTGCGCGTTTTGAAAGAAAAACAAAATGTTTAATGTTGACGAGTACGCCGCAGATCCCATTGTACTGAACCTCCTTTCTTAGATGTTTCCATGCCTGGCCTATGCCAAGTTATCAGCCCTACTGTTAGAGCCACTATTCAAACCGTCACCCACCCACCTCCAACCTCACCAAGAGATCCGAGGTCTAGATTGCTTAAAATAGGGGCGCATGGCCCTGCCAGTCATCACATTTTAACTACCCTCCTGTAATCAAACCACTACCAACTAGCACTGCACATTTGAGAACACCTCTAAACAGACTACAGGCGTGGACAATTGCGTGGAATGGATACCACACCTGCTTTACCAGAGAGGGCCCATAACTGCTTGGCACCCATGCTGCCCTTTCTATGAAAAAGACATAAAAGAAGGAGTACCATGACTCACCTTTTTTTCATTTATTAAAATTTAAAAAATGCTTACAATTATAAAGTATTATGAATTGTACTACTTTTTTGTTTTCGGGCCTGGGATTCAATCCCGGGCACAGTATACCCTTTCCACAAAAACAATCTATTTTCCCGGAAAAGGTATGGGGCCAGGGTTTCTTCAATTTAGAAATTAATCACAGAATTGATGGTAGAATACTGTACGCCACCCTCTCCCCACTCTCAGTCAAAACCTGTCTAAGATAAATGTAAAGTACATACAATATCAACAACTGCATCACATCCCGTAAACCATCCTGAACAACTGCCTGATTTATTTATAAATGGTTTGAAATCAAACACACGGCTGATGGTGCATTCAACACATTAGCACAAAGAACCACCTTCCCTGACTTCAACAACCTGGGATTTCAGGAACAAGTGGATCGAATAACCTGCTCCGGTGGACACAGGTTAGATCGCTGGTGTCATCCTATTTCAAAACTCAAAAGCAAGTGCTCATCGCTTTTTGATCACAGGATGTCCCATCAATTTATTCAATGAATACAATTTTAGAAGCACGATACCGGTGGAATGGTGGGCCACTTACTTAGTGCCCCACATATGATCTGCCTAGAAAGTTTGTGCAAATTCTGCAAGCCATAAACAAGAGCTAAATTTGCCCCGCTTCTTGAAACGACAGCAGAAATAATTTCCGACATCGAACAAATGACCCTAAGGTCGTTTAATTGTGGCAGGCCAAGTCTTCAAAAGAATCATGGATAATTTGTTCACGGACTGCCTGCAGCAAATGAAATGCCACGCCAAAAGTTTCCACCAGAAGGAAATCACAGCGTCCACCAGAACAGACCAAAGTGCAGGATTCATGCTGCTGGATAAATACGTCCCTGGATAAGAATGAAACTATGTCCATTTACTGACCTCAATTTCAAAAGAGGAAAACATTAACAGGAAACTAAAAGAAAATACAAAGAACTTATGACCCACAAAAATATAGTCTTTGTTCGTTCTCAAGCAACAGCTTCGTATCCACCCAAATTTTCACCTGAGAAGGTACAATAAAATAATTGGTGTTTTATGCCAACTCATCACCAGGCACATAAAGGTATAACCTCTGCTTTGCCGTGCAGAAACTCGCACATGCAAAGACGTCCAAGAGCAAGAAATGTATACATGGTTCTTGAAAGGACTGGAAACCACTGCATACCATATAGGGGTGATGTAGGCTCTAATTCAGATTTGGATGAACAGTTGAATGATCAGTTTCTTGTAGACCGCTGCGTTTCTGTGCACTGCTGCATTTTAGATCGGACTATAGATGGGGGGGGAATTGTGGCAACGTGTTTGTCAGAGACAGAGGTCTATGAGTACACGGCCACAGCAGTGGATGAACTTTCAGTAGTTATCAGCATTTGTATAGAATTATCTGCCATTAATATGACCTACTGTGGCAGTAGTGCTCTTAAGAAGCCTGGTTGGCAGGACCTTCTACACTGGGTGGCGAGCGTTCGATCTTAATGGAGGATAAATGCGCTAGAGGGCTTAACCAATTGCTTAAGAAGCTCTTAAATTGGTGGGATGCCGTTTGCCCGGAGGTTAAATCGCCTCACAACAGGCTACATGGTAGATTTTAGCAGTGCTGAATATGTCCTAGGTTTTCGATTTAAGGTGTTTTGTTGCATCGATAATGTGAATGCCTCCAAGGCGGTTAGAGCAAATATAAGGAAGGTCCTAACCAGCTAACAGGAACATCACTGCTCTGTTGCCTGCTTCTCAGAATGTTGATGAAAATGTACCCGCTGTACGGAGTACATGAAGGCATAGATTTTCTCTGATGGCTTTTTCATGCATTCTCCCATGATTACTACATATTCTAGATTATGTTTAGAGTTTGTGCTAAACACACGCTAATAATGTATTTTATGTACTGCTTAATACAGTAGGTTTTGAGGACAGTAGACAACAGGTTTTACCATTACCCAAATACGATAGTACTTTAATGTATCAACCTCACAAGGATGAAAGAGCGGTGTGGTCCTCCTTGGGCCTTGAACTCGTGGCCTGAAGGTCACATGGGACACCAGCAGTGAGTCCTTGCCAGCTACAGAGATTAAGTGTCCGTGGTGGGCAATGAACTGGCATTAGAAGTGGCGTGTACAGTACTTCGATTATGCTGTGCTATTTAAGGATCATGACACTACCAGCTATCCAGGTTTTGAAAGTGAGAAGGAAGGGACTGAAGTGCAGCCTGCCTGCAGGAGGCATCAAAGATCAGCAGGTAGAGTTTGAAATCTCCTTCCCACCAGTGGGATTTCAGTGCTCTCTCTGCTTTAGGGTGTTGTGCAGCAGTTTTATGTAGAATCCAAGTGAGACCGTCACATGTTTAAGGATGCTCCAGATTACTGGACTTCTGTGTTAGGCGCAGAATAATCTGAAGATTAAGGAGGTGCGTTAAAAGCAAAGTAACAGGAATTATATGATCAGATTATGCGGCACAGATGATTACATTATGCGGCAGGTAAAGTAAAATTATTCAGCTGAATGTACCGCATTCTGTGGTATTTCTACATATTTTCATTTTAAAACACTAATAACACCTTGAAAAATTGTCACCTCGCTAAGCAATTAAAAGCAACTGCTCTGCAGTTAACTTGTGCACACAGCCTGCCTCTCTGCAGCACTGTCTAGCACTTATAAAAAAAAAAAAAAAAAAAAAAAAACATTTGAGACATAAAATCTAGATGTTGCAATCTGCAAATTATGCAGCTAGCTGTGGATTTGTGGCAAACTTGTTAAATTCAGAATTATGTGGAAAACGGCACAGCCGCAGAGTTGCATACTTCCACTGGCCCTCCTTAAAGGCTTCATAGACCTGAGTCACAGAAGTACTCATAATGCACCTTTGTAGTCAGATGTAGCCGGCTGTTGATGCTGAAGCGAGGTGCCCCTGTTCTCTGGCACAGTAGACTCAAGAATGCAAATAGCTCACTGAGTCGCCATTTGGAAATTGCTCGGGATCTGCTGTTTTTAGGATTTTGATACGCACTAATGGCCTAACTGGATGGGTCAGCACTTGGACACTATGAGTGACAAGAAAGATTGCAAAATAATTTGAACAAGGTTAACAAGAGCAATGTACAGAGAAGAGAGATAAACAGTAACAGCAGTGAAGAAATAAAGGTTCTCATATAAGCACGACAGCAGAAACCATTACAAAACGGATAGAGTTCAACTGATCGCTAAAACTGAAACAGGAATTTCACATTTATTGCAATGGAGGTGCTGAAAGAAGTGAAAGGGAATCATAGAGAACATGGGAAGATACACAAACAAACCCACATTCAAGCAGAAAACCGCTGAACGTGCACCAAATGAAATAAACCGAATGTTGTGTCAGCCAACACTACATCACCACATCGTGAGAAAGATTTAAAGCTCCTAATTGTACTCGTGCCACAGCCTGAGTTTCACAATGTCAACATTAATTGTTTTACAGGGAAAGGAAAAAGACTTTAGGTTGCTCAAGTTGAAGTGTGGACTCTACAAATAAAATGAGTATACTCTCTGGTGGGTATCGTTGGGTTAAAGATCAACAATACATTTAAAAAACAATACGATTTAATTCCAGTTTTCACGTGTTTTAGGTGTTTGATCTAGCGGAGACCTTGCTTCCGACTAACAATGAGGAGCTTTACCTTAAGGATTTTACTGTAGCAAGAGTTTGCAGTGCTGGCTAGAATCCGATCAGAAGGTGGAAACGTATAATTAGGACAGTACCAGCATGCTTGGCTGCTGGAATTTTACATTAAATGTGTATTTACATTATAGTACACATTAACAATTTAAGGCACAGAGAGACAACGTGATTTGCTCAATCTCAGAATTTCTTTTTACCTAAAGTGCCACAGCTGGGATAAGATCCACGGTCTTCAGGTGGCAAGGTCTACCAGCATCTTAGGCACTAGACAAGATCTCCTAGTATGTAGAGTGTATAACAAAGTATACTTGGTGCACAAGTCGGGGGTAAACGCAGGTGGACAGTGTCCACCCACTATTTTCACAAGGTGGACGCCGTTCACCCTGCCACGAAATTGGGCCCGACCTAAAAAAAAAAAAAAAAAAAGCGGAACTAGCACCAGTGTAATTTTCAAACACTGGGACACATTCACCAGTGCCGGTACATTGTTTGCTTCCGATCCACAACTACATGTAGTTCTGCAGGGGACTCCAGCTGGGCCCATAACACAGGCAGCATTTGAGGGGTCATCAGCCCTTCTTTGGTTGAAGTCTCTTGGCTGGGAACAGTCTGAAGACACACACCTAGTTGCAAATGCAGTGGAGGGAAAACAAAGGAAGACAACTTGTAAGCACTTCACACATACTTGAGAGGCATCCTTTTGGCTTTTAGTCCCTGTATACGAGTTATGCATGCACTGTAAGAATGCCAGATGTGTTGGTCTTTCCTAGTATTTACACAAACTAAATTGCTTTTATAATAGAGCTTACTACCCCTGATAAGGTGTTGGAATAATTTAATTACCACTGTTTTTTTTTAAAGTTTGTAAATCAATGTACAGGATATGTTACATAAGACCGTGGGGGTCACAAAGTGTAGAAGTCACATATCATTCTTCATAGTTCACTGTGCTATATCATGAGGCTTTACAATGCAACTGCAATTAACATAAGGATCTCAGTGCTCAGAGCAGTAGCCAACTTACCTATCTACATAAAATAGAATCTGCCACCTGCATTTTACGTATTGTGATTTGTAGGAGACACACTAAACCTCTATGGTACTTTGAATCAAAACTGGAGTTAGACAAAACACAGATCTTTCCAGCAAGTGCATTAAACTCCAGAGTTATCTCACCATTATTATTCACTCAGATTGACTGGGAACATACAGATCTCTGCAGCAGGTTCCTTAAACTCATATGATGTTTTAAATTTCAGGCTTTGCAACCAATTAAGCAGAATAGATTTATTGTCAGTTTTCTCCTTGTTGCCAATTTGCTGGCAACACAGTTTAAAAAAAAAAAAAAAAAAAAAAAGTATAATTTGAGGCCCAGCTTTTGCATCAGGTTACATCACTTTTCTGGCATTAACCGGGACGCAAAATCTATTTTGGGATTTACAGTGCCACACAAATCCTATTTGTATCGCTTTGTTAAAAACAAAACAAAAAAAAAAAAAAACAGTAATGCAAGCCAGCACATTGTCTTGCCTTGCCTTGCGTTACCTTACATCAGGAAGGCATTACATAGGCAGCACATGGGCGTTCCTGTGCATCCACCCTTGTATTTTGACACAAAGTCATGTAAACATAGATTTGTATTAAACTGGTGCGTCTACCTGAGGCTGGCATAACAAGGAGAAATGTGTATATTTCTCCTTGTTATTATTTCTTTGCATGTCTGCTGCATTCTGCAAAATACATGTGTTAGAGAGCAAATTATGAAAATGCGACACTAAAACAGTGTATTTGAGGGCCTAATTGAAAAACGTGTGATAGAAAAATAAACATGTGGTAGAAATGTGATTGCCCTGGTGTCCACCACTATGAAGTTAAATACCAATGAAAATTTATTTTGTTCAATCATAATTACATGTACTGACAAAAGATGATTATTAATAAGTACTAAAACTTAATGGTTTAAAATATTATGAAATGTTTTATCCTTCATGTTTAGCACTAGTTTGAAGGCCCACATTTTTGTAATTTCCAGAAACACGTTAAATGTTGTGCTAACTTTGCAAAACAACATTTCTTCAAACATCCTGTGACTTGCACAGTGGAAAATTCTGTCAAACTAATTTTTCATATTAGTTGGAATTAATAATGGGTTTTAGTTTTTGGCAGGAAGCACATGTTGTGTTTCTATGTCGTTTAATTTGTAATTTTTGTACACCGTCGAGGTAACAACGTGACATCGTGAACCAATCTTGGGCAAAGAGAATGAAGAGGAGATGTATCTGCAGCACAGATGATATTTTATTGGTTGTGTACTAAACCACCTCATAGTCTTGTCCAATAGAAGCTTAGTTATTAACTTTTGGGTCTTTAATATAACAAAGCTTTAGGTGAAATAAGTCAGCATTCCATTTTCTGAGCTTCTTTTCGGTCCTGAATTTTCTGAGATTCTGTTCAGATGATGTTTAGTGCTTGTCTATGATTCTAACAGTCAAGTTATATTAGGGCCAACTTTACTGAACTGTTTCCCTTTCATGTCCGGACACTGATTAATAAAGACCTGATGTTCCTGCGCTCTGCTGATGAAGGTCTGCAAACTCCTGACCCATTTAGGAGAGGTGTAATCAATGTGCATTTGTCTTACTTTCAGATTTTTCCCTTTAGAAAATCCAACTGCTTATTTTGGTTACAGCCATAGTTAGATGTTTTCCAATTTAATTTTTGACTTATTTTTATTTTTGCATGAAGTCCACACATGCTTTCAAATTACAGTAATGCTTAGGAATGCCTGATTCAATATCTAAATTTGACGGTTTATTAAATGATTGTAATTAATTCAACTGCACAAACTAAATGTATGCTGTTTCTATTTTTAATTTGGTTCTGTTATTCTGCATTGTTGTTTTGGATTGTCAAATGATAAATGCTTTGGCCAGATTTAGATTTTTTAGATGCTTTGGACAGCCTATAATGTTTCTGTATTTTTATAATTTGGTTTTGCGCATCATTTGCTTCATTTTAGCACTGTTAATTTGATGGCAATAAAAGTTTCAACTTTACTAAACTGGTGTGGTGATTCATGGACACATGGGTCACGGCGTGTAGAAATTACGGACTCTAAAATAGAATGTTTTGATAACTGGATGATATATTTGATGTTGGTTGCCTCATATGGTTTGTTTGGATGTTCTTACTCCTGTCAGAGTCCAAAGATTTGAGTCGGCCTCCTTGGGTAAGAGATGATCTACCCTATACGTGACACCTTATCAAAATAATCTAAAATAAAATAAGGTCTGTCACGCCCACACATGCAAAGAGGAAACAGCCTCATAGGATAGTTTTTGCATTACTTTGGTTGGTAAAAATAACAAAACAAAAAACCCACTAATGCAAGACAACGTATTGCGCTTTCTTGCATAAAATTGTCTCAGGTGGGTGGTGTTTTGGTGTTTTCGTGTTTTTTTGTACAGTCACCCATTTATTTTGTGTACAAATAATATGCACATTCTTCTTAAGGCAGACACACTAGCTTTTCTCGGATCAGCTCTGAAGTTCCACTTCCCTGTAAAAGCATCAGTTATTCCCTATTTATGTGAGGAGACACTCCAGTTAGGCCATGCTAGTGAGTTCAAGTCTTACAAGTTTCATGATGGCTCTGATGATGAAAGTTTGTTTTATTAGTTAATTAAAACCATAAAAACTTTTCTTTCCACATAAAAATGTAACAAAAACAATACAATAAGGTAATACAGTGCAATAAAAAGTCCTGAGCTTGAAATTAAATATGTAAAATTTCCCTTCCACATAGAAATTTAACAAAAACAATAATAGTGCAATAAGGCATTATTAGTAGTGGGGAGAGGTGGCGTGGTACCTACTATTGATTTTGTTTTCCCCTACTTGAGTCCGATTGTTGTTACCAGACTGTATTACAGCACTGGTTAAGCATTCCCACCATGTTGACTGTGAGCCTACCCTACTTTAAGGGGTTCGGAATGAGTTAAAGAGGTTTTGTTATCCTTGTTGCCCTCCCTATAACTGGGTTGTTTCAAGAAGCTGAGATTTTGAGTGAGAAAATTTCCAAGAATTGAACCAGCATAATGTTCAGTATTGTATTTCGTGGGTTGAAAGCTTAAAAAAGTGCCTGTCTACAGGATCTGATCCTCAAAACCATTTAATTCTTTTTTTCAGTAAAAGTCTTCTTTCAACCACCAAACCTGGACAGATGCAGACCACGTGCACCAAGTTTTCTTCTGCTAGGTGACATAGACGTGCTAGGCACTCCAGGGATCCTACTTGTTGCTCCTTCTTCCATTTGGGCATGAGGTCTAGTGTTGGGAGTCTAAGAAAGCATTGCTTGATTTACCGTGAATAGGGACCAGACATAAGTAGTGATTCTTTAAACATTTTATAAGAGTTGAGGATCAACCAGCTGTGCGCCCTTTTAGCCAGAGAGGCCCTGTCTTCTAACCAGCTCTATAATTTGCTTGCTTTATTCACAGCTTTGTTAACAGCTGGGATGAGAAGAGACTGGTCCCATGCCTCGTTTAAGTTCAGCAGACTCTTGCTCTTTTCTAGATGCCTTAAGTAATTGCAGTTCCCTCTTTCTAGGATAATTTCCTGCCAGACTAAATTAGCTAAAGACCCTTTTGAGGCGCAGCTCAATTTGTAATAGCATTTAATGAATGCCGCGGGTCGGGCTAGCGACTGCTTGACCAGCTTAAATTCCAGTCTGACCTGGGCTGGCGATGCGCACCCAGGGTGCCGAAACACACGCTTATAGGTCTTTATCAGAAGCTTATCCAAGAGACCTTCTTCCATCCCCCTCATTATTTCGGTCCCGTATGTGAGAGTTGGAAGTAGTTTTGCTCTCATTACAGTTAGGGGGTTCAGAGCGTGACCACAAATTGAGTTTGCCAGCTTATAAAAAGGCTTAAGTAAGGGCTTGCGATTTGATTTTTATTGCTTCTTTTTGTAGCACGCAATTACCTCTGGCATCAACCACAACTCCTAAGTATCTATACAAACTTACTTCCTCTAGGGTCTTCCCATTCAAGTGTCATTTACGTTGGATAGTCGGCCTGCGGTTTAGGGTAATCATTTTAGATTTTTTATGATTGATTTCTAATTGGTTATATCCAGAGTATTCTTCTAATGCGTTTAGTAGTTTTTGCATGCCTATTCTGGTGTTACTAATTAGTAATAGGTCATCTGCATATAGCATATTAGATACTTGTTGGCCGCCCAGTGAGGGAGGATGGGATGATTTAATTTGGCAGAGAGATCTGCTATGTACAGGTTGAAGAGTGTTGGGGCCAATACACAGCTTTGCTTAACACCAACTGTTGTTTTAACTGTCCTTGATAGGTGAGAGCCACCCCCCCCCCAATTTAACCTTCACCCAAGTATCAGAGTAGATCATTTTGATGGCATTTAAGATAGTGTGTGGTAGCCCCCACAGTTGTAATATGGCCCACAATCTGCCGCGGGGACACAGTCAAAAGCAGCTTTAAAATCAACAAAACTTAAGTAGGTCAGAGTCCCCTTTGCTTTTCCTCTGTTGATGATCAGTCCCAGTGCCATAAGATTTGTTAATGTTCCTTGGTGAAGCCGGTTTGATTTAGGGGTAAAATATTTGTATCTGCGATCCAGGCTTCTAAGTGTTTTAGCACACAGGATGAGAAGTACTTGAGGTCAACATCTAGAAGAGCGATTAGTCTGTAGCTGCTTGGGGAAGACGCGTTCCCACCCTTAAATATGGGGTGGATTATAGAGCCTTTCCAGGATGCTGGGACAGAGCCTGTTGTAAGCACCTCGTTGAACATTGCAGCCAGGAAATTGGCCCATCTTTCAGTTTCCGATTTAAATAATGCTTGCAGTAAGCCATTTGGGCCAGGGGCACAATCCATTCGTGATTTTCCAATGATTTTTAATAGTTCTGTTGCCGTAAATTTCAAAACTTCAGGAGCATTGGATTCCCTGTTAAAGATGTGCCCCTGGATTTGAGGACCTTCTTCAATGGTCAGTTCTTTTAGATGGGACCTTAAGTGGGATACCCATGCTTCCTCTGTTAAGTTAGCATTATTACCTGCTTTTGAACCCTTGTCCGTTGTATTAATGATTTTCCAAAATCTTTTGGAGTCGGATGTTTTAGTCGCAAAGTGTAATTTGGCCCAAAGGGCCTCCAGCTGGAGTTTTTTGAAGGGCCATAGATCCCTTTTGAACAATTTCCTTTGCTCACGCAAAGCGGCCAGTATCGATCCATCGTCTGCCCATTTACACAGTAAGCTTAATAGTTTACCTACAGCTGCTTTCCTTCTGCGCACTGGCTGTGGCAAAAGTAGACATTGATGATGATTCAGTTGTGCTCCCTTTTTTCTGTTGCTTAAGGAGTCTTTTGTTAAGAGATCGGAGGCAAAGTTCTCCCAGACCGTTGTCAACTTTGCCCCACTTGTGGCCATTAAGTCTAGCTTTCGTACAGCCTCTTCTGCCTGGCTTTGAATGGTGTCTGAGGAACATTTGAGTCACTTTATATTTTCGGTGCCCATTGCCCCGTTTAAGGCTCCATGTTGTAGCATGTTTGCCAGAGCAAGTTAAGTATAAGCAGCCCAGTAGTGGATCCTACCACCTCTTGATGGATTGGGGGTTAAGAGTGCCCTGGCACGCTTCTGCGCCTGGCAGTAAGCAGAAGACTGGATGTTACAGTAGAGGATCTTCTGCGTACATAGTAAGCCTCGCTGAATCCAGTAGCAGGGTCTTGGGTTCTCCTGGATTGTTTGGTAGTTGAATTTTTCCTCTTCCTCTGTGGGTAGTGGCTAGCTTTTCCTTCACAGCTGCATGCTGCTACAGGACAACAGCCCTCGCACTTCACCATGTCCCCCTCCTGGGTATGGTGTTTGTGGCAGTGCACTGAGAAAAACAGCCCCTTCAGGTCATAGCATTGCACACTGCAACTGCCATCTTCTCGACAGAGCATGCACCAGGGCGACAGCCTTCATTCCTCACCACTGCCCGCACCTGGCAAGTAGAGGTCATGGGCAGCATGCAGGCTTTTTGCATTTGCTTTGTGATCTTCCGCCACTATATGGACATCTCTTTAGATCTCCAATTTCACATCAAAGATAAACGTTTTGTCTTTAATTCATGGTGCAATAGGTCATTGCGGCTGCCAGGCAGAAGCCACATGAAAGTCAAGTGTCAAATGCATCCTATATGTGGCTAAGATTCTTATTACTATATTCCAAGAATGAGGAAGTAATAGAGGGTTCACATAACTTCCCAAACACCTAATCATATACAAACAAAAGGAGAGAACCCCTAACATGCTTAGCCTATCCCTCCATACCAGTCTAAGGGGATCACCATATGGTATTAAAAGGGACTCTCACCCACTGGAAATCCAAGTTCCATGCTTTATCAGAGTCCTTGTCCACATACCTAGTGTGGCTGATAGCCAAGGGAGCTCTATGGTTATTGGGTGAGATTGTACTTTTAAAATATCTAGGGTGTCGTAAGAATTAGTTTTATGTTCAAAGGGCACCCTCGTAGAGTTAAAGACAGGTGGGGAGTCACAAAAGAAAACAGTATCCTCTGGATCCCTAGGTCAACATGTTTCAGCCATCACACCAATGCCTCTTTGGGCTAGTTGGCTTTCGTCAGAAAATCATAAGGATCCTTTTAGTATCCTATTTCTTTGCATTCAATTGTGAAACTTCCATTCACCATACTCATATATACCATACTAACCCATTTGGTCCCTATTTTCGCAATTTGTTAGTAGCGTCCAATTTAGAGGTGGCAGGTGGACCTTGTAGTCAAACTTTCATCAAAGGTCTCTTCCCAGACGTGAACCTATTTGGTTCCTCTTTACCCTGTATTCTTATTATACATTGTGCAATGTTACAGCCTATTAAATCAAACACAAGAGATAGATTTGCATAGGATGACAGAATTGGGTCAAGCTAGGAAGCTGGGATTGATCCCAGGTTTTCTGTTTCCACAATCTTCATTTCAGCCATTAAAAGGGAGATCTCTATTGCTCCTATTTTTCTGTTTTACATCAAAGGTGAATGCTTTGTCTTGTCGCATACGTTCTCATTATCCTAATGGGACTACTGGATTTGGGTAGCAGAATCACCTGAATTGTGGGTTACTGAGTACAATCCCACACCATGTGACACCCGTTGGCCCAATCCGGGTTTTCCGGCCAACTAGCAGTGCCTCATCTCCACCCTAGAGCAGGGATGATTGCGGCAACCAGGTGCATGACAGAGAGAACTGCTCAGGGGAATCATGGTCAATAAGATCCCATCCCTTTCTCTCAGTTACACTAGTTTCACAAAGACAAAGTCTAACAGAAGCATAGCATAGTTTAATAAGGTTTATTGAAATAACTGCATCTTAGATAAAATGGCATGTATTGCACTAATTAGGACGATAAAACACAATGGAAGCAAAATTGTGACAAGAAGAGTGAAAACACAAAAACAGTTCCACCATACTGTCACTAGAAATAATATAACTACATTTCCTACCTAAGCTATGTTTGAGCACAGCGTGATAAGCCCTAATCGCCCTTCAGGTTTCCCCTCTGGGAAGACATCAACCCCCATACCTGAACAAGGAAGCCTGTTGTCTAAAAAGACACTGTCTCCATATAGGCCACAGATTCAGCAACCAAACCAACCAGCTGTGGTGAAGACATTCAGCAGTCAGCGTGCAGTTGTGGTCACCTGGCTGGAATCTCCATCTAATGTGTAACGTAACAAATAGGTGTTTTTATAATAAAAATGTTGATGTTCTAAGAAAAGGTCCCCACATAAGGTTGTGTATGTTTCTGTGAATGTCAGACACAGTGTACCACTTTTGGCAACCGTATCTGACTGTAGCCTTGAGGAAAGCACAAAGTGAAATGAATGCTGTGATAAGAACATAATGCTTTCCTAAGTGAAAGAACAACCAGATAGAGAAAATAAAACACTGCCGCAAATGTGGCTAATGTTAGAAAAACAAGGCGATGCTGAATAAAATGTAACTGGGCTAAAGTGAACAATGGCAGGCCTAGTTTACTAAAGTAATTTGTCTAAAACATGGCTAAAATAGCTGTACAGCAGTCTAATTCTTGGCACATGAGGTTGAAGCTTTGGTGGCAGGCAGATGCCACAACTGAGCACTTTTCACTTCAAATAAGGATTGCCTTGCACAATACTGCTTGCTCCTCCAAGATGCAAATAGTTCTGTTTTGTGCAGAAGTATCTAAATTGGTCACATCACCACAAAAAAATAATTGCTAGACATTTGAAACTATGCGATTTAATTACCAGTTCTGATCACTTAATGTTGATGAGCTGTTTGATTTTTTGTAGCTCTAGAGATTCAAGTGTACTGGATATGGGTGTGTTAAATTTTGCCAAGTTGTTCCTCTGCCGAGGTATGGGTGATATAGTTTTTAGCAATTCTCACACCTCCTTTGTGCAGTGATGTTGTAAAGTTTTCAATGTACTGTATTATAACACAGGGTAGCTTTGTTGTTATGACGCTCTTAGGTCTGGGAGACTGAAATAGTTCAATTATGTCATGTATGAAATGAAAGAAAGTGTGCACTTACTTAGGGCTGGCTCCTTCAGGATGAGATTACTGTTAACAGGCGAGCCCAAAGGTCAGTGTTACTGTAAACAAGAAGTTCAAGTTGGCAATCTCCAGTGTGCCATGTTGGCAGTGTAACATGTCTAGGATATTCAAAGTTATTATTAGCGAGCGCGGGCTAGTGTAGAATCTGATTACTGGCCATAGTTTGCGGTGTCTCTCCATGTTTCTGGATCTCCCCACTTGGACAGTTTTACTATGCAGATGAGTAATATTTCCTTCTGAATGTCAATATTTTCTTGAAAGTGCTAATTGGGACTGGAATTGCATGCGCTTTTTTCTTATGAGTTGCCTTTGTCATAATATTCTACTTATACATGGATACTTTGCAGCTTACACTTATTTTGATGTGGAGCGGATAACCTCTTACTTTAAAATTTATGGTCCGTTTTTGGTGTTAGCATTCTGGTGGTAGCAATTCCAGGGTGAACAGTCAGGTTGTGCTGGTGATGTGAGGGTGGATTATAGTCAAGCCTACGATAAGAACATGAGACATGTTTGTTGATAAATGTGAAGTTGACATTTTTGAGGGGCAGTGTGTAATTTGTAAAAACATAAATGTCAGAGCCCCATACTTTCTTAGGGTCCTACTGCTGAATGCCAATGTTGCGATTAACTTTTTCTTTCACTACTGTACAATTGCATATTCTTTTTACATCCACTTTTCTGCCTTCATAATTGTTTTATCTCACTTTCTCCTTTCTTCCCTTTCTATCTTGCTTTGAATCATGGTCAGCTGGGGAAAACTAGCCCCTATCTCCTGAATTGAGTGCAGGTGGGTAAAGCAGAGTATGAATACTTTGCACAGGCGAGCGGTGTCCCCTCTGGAAAGCACAGGCACCTAAAGCAATCATATCTACATGGAAATGTGCTGCACATGGAATATTATGCCTGGTTGAGTAGACTGGCGGTGGAGACAGTTTGCTCAATCCTTGGGTAAAAGAAGCTTTACACTGACAAAAGGCAACCTTGTTTTATGTGTAGCTTCAAAATTGTGAGTCTTCTGCTTAAATCAGAAGGGTTTGCATGCATACTCATAATGCGGTCAAATGTGCTCATGATGCACCTGCTAAACATATGTGAGGTCTTAAGATCTGATGTCACTTCTTGTACTGCACTTCCTGTGATGCCACTTCTTGTGATGCTATTCCTCTAACCTCATGGCTTGTGATGCTATTTCCTCTAAAGTCATGGCCAGGGGTTGCTCCTTTGCAATGGCGAAGGAGCGTCGCCCCCTAGCTAAGCCAAGAGATGAAAGCTAAAAAGATATTTAATTATTTTTTTATCTTTCATCTGCTGGCTCAGCCAGCAGTGTGTTCAGGGTGGGACGGGGCTGGGCTGTGGGGAGGGGGAAGGAGGGAGGAGGGACGAGTGCCCCAAGTGTGCATGTGTGTTTGGCCGGCTGTCTCAGGCCAGCTAAACACATGCGCATTTAGGTTTCTCCAACCTGGCTGGATACACAGCTGGGCTGGAGAAACCGCACAGACCTCAGGACTGTATCTGAGCTGCAATCTAAGCCACCCAGACCAATCCGGACGCTGCTTACATCCTATGTTTAGCATGTAAGTAGTGCCAGGATTTCTGTGGAGCCTGTGCTGGTGTCCCAGTGAATGCTGGGACACCATAAGAAGACTAGAGGAGCAACGCAGCAGGAGGCGGCGATGACAGGAAAAGGTAAGTTTTTGTTTATTATATATTTTTGCATCTATCCCCCCCCCCCCAACACCCATCCCTCCCTTTTGCAGCAGCGGCTGCAGGTCATGGCTTGTGATGCCAATTCCTGTGATGCCATTTCCTGTGCAGCGGCAGCTCCTCCACTAAGGCGGAGGAACGTCGCCCCCCTGCATATAGGGATAAGAAAAAATAAAATTATAATAACGGAACATTATTATTGTTTTATTCCTATCTGGAGCCAGGTTGGGAGGGGGGGAAGAGGGGATCTGGAGGATGAGTGGTGTGTGCACCGAAAGAGCACGTCGGTTTGGCCGGCCAAACAGACAAGCAAACTTAGCATTTCTCCACTCAGCTGTATTGCACAGCTGGGAGGATAAAGTGCACAGGGTTCCACTCCCTGTCTGAGTGCTGAACGAGGCCACTCAGACCAATTGCAACCCTGCCGTCATGCTGGTGACAACAGCATCGTGATCGTCTGAGGGGAGTGTGGAAGTCTGGAAGTCTGTGTGCTTCCCGGAAGAGGACGAGAACGGAGGAGACAAAGCAGTGTTCCCACAAACCAGGTAAGTGTTTTGTTTTTTTCTTATCACATCGTTAACCCCATTCAGTGGCAGTCGCCACTGTTCCTGTGATGCACTTCCTCTAAAGTCATGCAAATTCCTGTGATGCCATGTGTGATGTCATGCACCGTGATGAAACTTGCACACTGTCTAACTAGGCAATTATTATTATTATTTTTTTTTTAGTACTTCTGCCCTGTGCACGGTTTGTGCTTATTTCTAGCACAGCAGCCTGCTTATTGTCTGCATACACTGATAGTTTAAGGATTTTATTGTTGAATGTTTTTGTGCAATACAAGCAGGCCTGAACAGTGTCATTCGTTTTATTCCCACTTGATTGCCGCATTAAAAAAGATATTACGTTACTAGTTGCATAAACGTGTTAAAATTGTAACTTTGTAAGTGAACTATTGCACCCCAAAATGCTAAAAGTGACCCCGAAAACCTTTTAGACATCCTTATAAAAAATAATAATGATTTTTAAAAAGGAACGCTACTGGGGGGGGAAGCTTGCCCCAGGACGTTGCGCTCTCACTGTTCAATCAATCAAGGATTTATAGAACGCACTAATTACCCGTTAGGGTCTCAAGGCGCTGGGGTCGCTACTGGTCGTAGAGCCAGGTCTTGAGGCGTTTCCTGAATGTCAAGAGGTCTTGGGTCTGGCGAAGGTGGAGCGGTAGGAGTTCCAGGTCTTGGCAGCTAGGTGAGAGAAGGATCTTCCTCCGGCAGTGGTGCAGCAGATGCGGGGGATGGAGGCGAGGGCGAGGCTGGCGGAGCGAAGATTGCGGGTGGGGGTGTGGAAGGTGAGTCTGTCGTTGAGGTAGGCTGGGCCTGTGTTGTGGAGGGCCTTGTGTCGTGGATGAGGAGTTTGAAGGGGATCCTCTTTGATACTGGTAGCCAGTGAAGGTCTCTGAGGTGGGGGGGAAATGTGGTCACAGCGTTGGATGTCCAGAATGAGGCAGGCGGATGCGTTCTGAATTCTTTGCAGTTTTGTTAGGAGTTTGGTTGTTATTCCTGCATATAGGGCGTTTCCGTAGTCCAATCGGCTGCTGACCAGGGCGTGGGTGACAGTTTTCCTGGTTTCTACGGGAATCCACTTGAAGATTTTGCGGAGCACGTGGGGAGTGTTGTAGCAGGAAGAGGAGATGGCATTGACCTGCTGAGTCATGCTGAGTGTGGAGTCCAAGATGAAGCCTAGGTTGCATGCGTGGGTGGTGGGTGAGGGCGCGGTTCCTATGGAGGTGGGCCACCAGGAGTCATTCCAAGTTGAGGGGTTGGTGCCAAAGATGAGGATTTCTGTCTTGTCTGTGTTTAACTTGAGGTGGCTTGATTCCATCCAGCTGGTGACGGCGTCAAGTCCGTTGTGGAGATTGTTCTTTGCAGTTGTAGGGTCTTTCGTGAGGGAGAGGATGAGCTGAGTGTCGTTTGCGTAGGAAACTATGTTGATGTGGTGGGTTCGTGCGATGTTGGCGAGGGGGGCCATGTAAACGTTGAAGAGCGTGGGGCTGAGCGAAGATCCTTGGGGAACGCCACAGATGATTCTGGAGGCTTCTGACAGGAATGGTGGGAGGCGGACTCTCTGGGTTCTGCCTGAGAGAAATTACGAGATCCACTTGAGTGCCTTGTCGCGGATTCCAGCGTTGTGGAGGCGTGTGCGGAGAGTGTGATGACATACCGTGTCGAAAGCTGCCGAGAGGTCCAGGAGGATGAGTGCTGCTGTTTCTCCTTCGTCGAGCATGGTCCTAATGTCGTCTGTGGCAGCAATGAGTGCAGTCTCAGTGCTGTGGTTTCTGCGGAATCCAGATTGGGGGGTGTTGAGTACCTTGCGGTCTTCCAGGAACCGGGATAGTTGGCTGTTTACAATGTTTTCGATGACCTTGGCTGGGAAGGGGAGGAGGGAGATCGGCCGGTAGTTCTTGGGGTCGTCTGGGTCTGCCTTTGGTTTCTTTAGCAGGGCGTTGATTTCTGCATGCTTCCATCTTTCTGGGAAGGTGGCTGATTCGAAGGAGCTGTTGATGGTTTTGCAGAGGTGGAGGGGCGATGATGATGATGTTTGCCTTATTGAAGATACGGTGTGGGCAGGGGTCCGATGGTGATCGGGAGTGGATGGAGGCCATGGTGGTGGCGGTGTCCTCTATGTTGACGGGGGTCCATGTGTGGAGGAGGCGTGTGTTGCTTGGAGTGTTGGGTTCTTGGGTGTTTGTAGTCAGCTGGTGGGTCTGGGGTTTGAAGCTATTGTGGATTTCTTCTATCTTTCGACGGAAGTGGGTTGCCAGTGAGTTACAGAACTCCTGTGATGGCGGGGGTTCGTTGGAGCAGGTCCTGGGGGTGGAGAGCTCATTGACGATGCCGAAGAGCTCTTTACTGTTGTGAGCGTTGGCATCGATGCGGTTATTGAAGTGGGTCCTTCATCCCACCTCCCCTAAAAAAAGACAGAGGTTGGATGGTTTGCAAAGTTTCCTAAGAGTAAGTGTGATTTTGTGGCGAGTGCTGTAAACAGAAGGCATGAAACCTGGGATCTTCTTGCATATTGATGAAGTTATCTGGACGAGAAACCACTTCTTTATGCCGGGGTGAAGCATCTATCACCCGGAAACCAGTCGACAGCACTATTTTCAAAATGGCCCCTTCAATATCGTCAACATGCTGAATCCACAATTAGTAAGATTGGGAGGGAAATTGAGTGTGCACATGGCCCTGGCCCTTCCCCTGATGCTCCATCTCCCCCTTTCCACTAAGTTAAGAAATATGCAAACCCTTACGTCGGTTGATCGAAGTTTTTTCACGAATGACAGTGTTTGCAACGCAGTTAAAACTGTAAAGGTTCTCCAGACTAAAAAAAGTCTCAATAACGTGCCAACACCCGCTTAAACACACTGAAGCCTGGGAGCCAAGTACGCCCGACTTTTTAATATCTGCAGCGCAAAGTGCACCACAGAAAGGTTCTTGCACAGCAGAAAACTAGTAGCATAACAAACTGACTCAAGGGAAGCCAAGAAGCCACTCACGTCACCATATTCCTTCACAATTCAAAATACAAAAGGGAGCACTCGAGTTTGGGCCCTAAAATACTGCGAGCTCTACATTCACAGCAGCTGTGCTTAAAGCAGGGGACAAAACAGAGGGCGAGACTTCGAACCAAGTTTCCTCTACAGTTTGTCAAGAATGCGGGGCGAAAGGCATAAAAAACCCTTCTGTATCATGCACAGGCATTTACATACAAGCCAACGCAGAGACGTACGAGCGTCCTAAAAGTAGCTCAACGTTACTAAAATCATCCCCGTGAGATTAACAAAGCACCGCCAAGGCGATCAATTAGTGGCCAGTGAAAGGTATTGCGAGGTAATTTCAAACAAAGAGCACACAATTAATAGGGGCAAAGATGACAATACACGTGTCTGTAGACTTCTTTATAGCAGTGATGTCTCCCGACGTGTACTTACCGATTTATATTTTTCACTATTCTCTTTCCGTTTGGTCATTTTTATTTGAAATTGTAATTTTTAGGGAGGTATTGAGGGTTATGGCAACATTTTTTCTTGACTGTTTAACGTGCAGCATTCAGTTATTTTTATTTTATTTGGGATTTTCCGGAAAGCACTAGGCACCAAGTACCAATAGGCTCAGGGCGCCGGTGGTTAGATCTACAGGTCTGGAAATCAATTAATGGTCCTATGCAACAGCCAGCTAAAACATTCTAAAAACAAATTAATAAAGGGAGTTAGGAGCATGGGCAAGGCTCGTTTTACTTTACAAATCTTACCAACAGACCCGGGTAGAGGCAGGAGACAAAGGGGGTTAAGTTTATGGCAGACCAGAAAAGTGGTTGTGCTTCTGTTATTAACTCGAACAGCTCACGACTATTTTCTGGCATGTTAGTTCCATATCCAGTAATTGAGGCAAATACCGTATTGTTTTTCTCTTTATAATCACGTCTGCACTGCCAACAGATAAAACAAGGGTTGGTAAATTCAATAGGTGTGGTAAAGGCTGCAGCATTTTGGCTTTGTCAGCATCCGTGTTGTCATGGTTTTTGTTAAACTTAGTTCGGAGGTTGCGTGGCCCTTGCCAACACGACCAAAAGTTGGTAAAAGCAAAAATATTTTTTTAGTCTAAAAAAAGTACACATTGCCACAGTGCTTGCTCCCTGGCAGGGATACTACTTTCTTACGTGGCTGCAAACACAGTAGAGCAGAAAGTCATCACTCACAGTGTAGTTAGCCAATGGATGAAATGACCCATAGACCTACGCTGTAAACTTTTTGGTTGGCAGAAGAAAAATGTCAATGACAAAAGTCAAATTGGTGAGCACGGTTGGCTGATGCATATAACTTTATTAAACTCAAAAGACCTTGGCTAAGACAGACCTTCAAAAACGCATGTGGAGCAGCAGATGGCTGCATTGCCCAGTTGATACGTTCAGAGCAGTTAAATCAGCTTTGACTTACCACTCAACGACTATTTCTGTCCAATGTGAAAATATATATTTTGTGCGAGTTTACAGCTAGAAAGACTGCATGAATTAAAGCAACAATATATGTGGTTTGAAACCGAACTATATTTTATCTACATAAAATACGTAGATTATCAAGGCAATTTTTACCCTAACCAAGATCATTTTACTTCTAAAATGAAGGCAGAAAATATTCCCACTACCAGACCGCACATGGAGCCCTGTTCATTAGGAGTCTGTTTTTCCATGAATCCATCAAAAACCCTCAGAGGTGTAGGTGTTTCGCAAATTTCATTGCAATGGAGGCAACTACATAAACACACAATGCTAAGCATTAAAACCTGAAAGAGCGTATATGACACCAAAGGTTTTGCACAACAAATCAGGATAATATTGTTCGCTGCCCCAAGTGTAAAATCCGATTGGGGACCTACATACATGTGTGGTATGACTGCAAAAAGATACAGGAATATTAGCGGGAGGTGGAGGACCTATTGTCAGAACTTCTATAATGGCGGAATGCACCAAGCCTGAGGCTGTAAGCGGGGTAGGGTGCATTTTGCATAACAAGTGAGAAAAAGAAAGCAGTGTTTTTGACGCTGGTGAAAAGGGATGTGGCAACTGGCTGAAAGAGGGCAGCAGCACCAATATTACAGATGTGAATAAAGGACATCAGTAATTTGGTTACAGCAGAGGCCATGATAAACAAACATGAAAGGGCATTGTCAGGTGACCCAGCGAAGCTTCAGTATGGGACATGGTCGCCAGTGCCCTGGACAACTTGTTAAGTTATGAACCTCCATAATGGAAAATGTAGGAGACATACAGTAGGGAAAACTCTCAGAGGTACACAATACCAACAAGCTTTGCATATACCATCGACTGACACTTGCTGCACAATATCTGACTGGCCAAGTACGATGGTAAGCAAGGTAGTCAACTGTAACAGCATTAACATATGAAAAGGGGGACGAGCGAATGGGGTTATCGTGATGTTTCTTTGTGACATTTATATATCAGAGCTGTACACAAAAAGTACTTGAAGTGCTGTGGAACATTTTGTTAAGAGCTGGCTTCACTTAGTTTATGCAATTGGTACGTGTTCAGAAGGATGGTAAAACAAAAAAAGCTTTAAATCTTGCCACTGAATGTACCAATTTCCCATGATCAAAAGCATTTAAAGCCGCAGAGACAAATCAATCAATCAATCAATCATAGTATTTATAAAGCGCGCTATGTACCCGTCAGGGTTTCGAGGCGCTGGGGGGGGGGGGGGGGAGCGCTGCTGGTTTAGCGGTCGAAGAGCCAGGTCTTGAGGAGCCTTCTGAATGCGAGGAGGTCCTGGGTCTGGCGAAGAGATGTGGGGAGAGAGTTCCAGGTCTTGGCGGCGAGGAAGGAGAAGGATCTGCCGCCGGATGTCTTGCGCTGGATTCAGGGTACGATGGCGAGGGCGAGGTTGGCGGATCGGAGTTGACGTGTTGGAGTGTAGAAGTTGAGTCTGGTGTTGAGGTAGGAGGGTCCGGTGTTGTGAAGTGCCTTGTGAGCGTGGGTCAGGAGTTTGAAGGTGATCCTCTTGTCTACCGGGAGCCAGTGGAGTTCCTTTAGGTGAGGGGAGTTGTGACTTCGGCGGGGTATGTTGAGGATCAGTCGGGCGGAGGCATTTTGGATACGTTGGAGGCGTTTGATGTCTTTGGTTGGGATGCCTGTGTAGAGTGCGTTGCCGTAGTCAAGTCTGCTGCTGACGAGGGCCTGGGTCACCGTCTTTCTGGTTTCTGTTGGAATCCACTTGAAGATTCTGCGGAGCATTCGAAGGGTGTTGAAACAGGAGGAGGAGACGGCGCTGACCTGTTTGGACATGGTGAGGGCGGAGTCCAGGATGAAGCCGAGGTTTCTTGCGTGGCTGGCAGGGGTGGGTGGGGGTCCGAGGACGGAGGGCCACCATGAGTCGTTCCAGGCCGAGGGAGTGCGTCCGAGGATGAGGACTTCCGTCTTGTCGGAGTTGAGTTTCAGGCGACTGGTGTTCATCCAATCGGCGATGGATTTTAGTCCCTCGTGGAGGTTTGTTTTGGCGGTGAGCGGGTCTTTGGTCAGGGAGAGGACGAGCTGGGTATCGTCGGCATAGGAGATGATGCTGAGATGATGTTGGCGGGCCAGTTGAGCGAGGGGGGCCATGTAGACGTTGAACAACGTGGGGCTGAGGGAGGATCCTTGGGGGACGCCGCAGATGAGGTTGGTGGCTTTGGAGCGGAAAGGGGAGAGACGGACTCTCTGCGTTCTGTCGGAGAGGAAGGATGAGATCCAGTGGAGGGCTTTATCTTGGATGCCGGCTTCCTGGAGGCGGGTCAGTAGGGTGCGGTGGCAGACGGTGTCAAAAGCGTCTGATAGGTCGAGGAGGATGAGGGCTGAGGTTTCGCCGTTGTCCATTTGATGTCTGATGTCATCTGTGGCGGCGAGGAGGGCGGTCTCAGTGCTGTGGTTTCGTCTGAATCCGGATTGTGAGGGGTCCAGGATGGAATTGTCTTCGAGGAAGTGGGTGAGCTGAGTGTTGACGATCTTCTCGATGACTTTCGCTGGAAAAGGGAGGAGAGAGATCGGACGGAAGTTTTTGAGGTCGTTGGGGTCAGCCTTGGGTTTTTTGAGGAGGGGTTGGATTTCTGCGTGTTTCCAGCTGTCCGGGAAGGTGGCAGAAGTGAAGGAGAGGTTGATGATCTTGCGGAGTTCGGGGGCGATGGTGGCGTTGGCTGAGTTGAAAACATGATGGGGGCAGGGGTCCGTGGGGGAGCCTGAGTGGATGGTGTTCATGGTTGCTATGGTTTCTGTCTCGTCCACGTGGGTCCAGGCGGTGAGGCGGCAGTCGCGGGAGGAGACGTCGGGGGTGGGGTCTGGCGGTGGACCGGTGATGAAGCTGTCGTGGATGGTGGTGATTTTCTGGTGGAAGAAGGTGGAGAGGTCGTCGCAGAGTTTCTGGGAGGGCGGGATGTCGTTGGAGTTGGCTTTCGGATTCGAGAGTTCCTTCACGATGCCGAAGAGTTCTTTGCAGTCGTGGGCGTTGTTGTTGATGCGTTCGGTGAAGTGGGCGCGCTTGGCGGTGCGGATCCGTTGGTGGTGTTCGCGGTTGGCGTTTTTGAGGGCGGCGAGGTTGTCGGGTGTGCGTTCTTGGATCCATTTCTTTTTGAGCTTCTGGCAGTTGCTTTTGGAGGTGGTGAGATCGTCTGTGAACCAGGCTGTTTTTTTCTTTCCTTGGATGGTGGTGGGTTTCTTGAGAGGGGCAAGGGTGTTGGCGCAGTCGAGGATCCATTGATGGAGGTTGTTGGCGGCTGTGCTCGGGTCGATTGCGTCGGGTGGAAGGTTGTTGATGAGGGTGCTGGTCAGTTGTTCTTGGGTGACTTTGCCCCAGCGGCGGTGGGGAGGTAGCTGGATGCGGTGTTGCTCTGTGGTTTTCTTATAGGTGAAATGGACACAGTGATGGTCAGTCCAGTGGAGTTCGGAGGTGTGGCTGAAGGAAATGTGGTTGCTAGAGGTGAAGAGGGGGTCAAGGGTGTGACCGGCGATGTGGGTAGGTGTGTTGACTAGCTGGCGGAGACCGAGGTTGAGGAGGTTGGAGGTCAGTGACGCGGTGTTGACGTCGTTGGCATTTTCCAGATGGTAGTTCAGATCTCCCAGGAGGATGTAATCCGGGGAAGCGAGGGCGTGGGTGCTTGCAAGGTCGGCGATGGTGTCGTTGAAGGGGGCTCTTGGTCCTGGAGGGCGGTAAATGAGGGTTCCTCTGAGGGTCGTGTTGGGGTCCGTGTGGATCTGGAAGTGGAGGTGTTCGGCTGTCCTGAGGGTGTCGTCCGAGTGGGTGTGGATTTTGAGGGTAGCTTTGTGAGCGATGGCTATTCCGCCGCCGATTCCGTTGGTTCGATCTCTTCTGGTGATTTTGTAGCCGTCCGGTATGGCGATGGCGATGTCCGGAGACGAGGAGTCGTTCCACCAGGTTTCGGTCAGGAAAGCCACGTCAGGAGCAGTGGTGTCGAGCAAATCCCAGAGCTCGATGGCGTGTTTTCGTGCAGAGCGGGTGTTGATGAGGATGCAGTTCAGGTGGTTGGGGTTGGATGTTTTCGTAGTTGGATTGGTCGTTCTGATGCAGGAGAAGTTGCAGGTACGGCAGGAAAAAGGTCCTTTAGTGTGCTTCGGGGATGCCCGGTAGCATTCAGTGGAGGGGCCGGGGTTGAAGGCGCGGAGTTCGTTGATCGAGTAGCGGATGCGGGGGGCGCGAGGGCCAGGGGGTGTGGCGCTGGGCGCGGTCCAGGCGCGGACGGGCGCAGACGGGCTTGCCTCTGGCGCGCCAGCGGCGCGGACGCGCAGCGCCAGCCATTAAGAAGGGAGGGGGAGAATGGAGAGAATCCTTTGTGTCCATCTGTAAGGGCTATTTTCCATCTCTAGAGCAGCAATATTGGCCACCAATTAAGAGGCAGGTTGGGTCATGGACAGCAAATACACAACACATTTGAGGATGTATAATCCCAGATGGGTCTTTTGGCTAATTAGACGCAGACATAACAATGTCACCAGTACTGTGACGTGCCTAATTAAATGCTGATTAAATACGTTCTCAGCTGAGGAGGCACAAATTCTCAGTAGGATCGGAAAGCATATTCCAGGTGTTCACAACAGGCATACAGTCTGTTTAGGACTCAACATGTGATTTAGGTTATGCAGCCTGCATTTGGAATACTACATAGAGAACTAGAGAAATAAAAAATTAAGAACAGCTGATGCTCTGCCGCCAATCTCAAGGGGAGGGATGGGGACTGGGAGGTGGCAGGCAGCAACACCTCTCTTCCTGTCGCCACTACCTCCTTCCGCATCGCTTCTCTTTTTCTGGTGTCCCAGCATTCACTGGGACACCAGCACAGGCTCTCCAGCAATCCTGGTGCTCCTTTCATACTAGAGCTCACATGAAAGTAGTGTCAGGATTGGTCTGAGCAGCTTGGACTGCCTCTCAGAGGGAACCCTGGGGTCTGTGTAGTTTCTCCAGGCCGGCTGTGTAAGATGGCCGGACAAACACACGTACACTTAGGTGTCCTCTCTTCCCCCTCCCACCTTCCGGAGCCAGCAACTGAAAGATAAAACGATAAAGAAATGTTGTTTTATCTTTCAGCCCCTTGCTCAGCCAGGGGGGATGATGCTCCTTTGTCATTGAGAAAGAGCTGCCCCTGCAGCTCATCCGAAATGGGTCCAACAACGGACAATGACAAGGTGAATTGTCAAGAGTCACACAGACAAGTCAGACTACTACTGTTTAGGCTCTCGGACAGTACTATGAAATGATCATGCTGAGATATTTGTAGTTTAATAATACTTGTGGTCTGTGGGAAGCCGAGTCTGACATATACTGAATCACGTCAAAACTTTCATAACTAATACCTGACCAGGGATGCATGTCAAATAAATGTTATTGCAACCTGTGATTCAGAGAACTATAAATCAATGCAAGAGGGAGTTTGGAATTACGTTTTTGTGACAATACTACACAGAGAAATACATAGATTGAGGATCGGTTTCAGAAAGAAAAAAATTAAGTCGGCCGTGTATATGCTAAAAAAAACAAAGAACAAAATCCACCAACAACAAAGGATTCAGATTTGTATGTTATCTTTCATTGGGGACCTCTAAATATTTTGTAAGGCGGTTAAGATAAACAGAGCTTAAGGTTATGGGAAACATCAACTCAGGGTGGTCATTTTGCACCCCCTTCGGTAGTCATTCAGTCTGCCGAATCAGCCCACCCAGAACACACTAATTAACAAGACAAATTAGTAAGATGATATTGACCACATATCTAAATAGGCAGTTGTGATCTCATGGTGGGAATAAAAACCATGTTGACAGGAATGGAGGCAACGCTGTGATTAAAGCTTTTTCCTAACAATATATTTAATGATTTTTCTTAACGTAGCCCAGAGAGTGCTGCTTACTTGCTGACATTAAATATATGCATTTCTGCCTTTGTTTGGTCTGGGTTTTGGAAGCGCAGCAGTCAAACAGAGCTAATGCTTATAGTGTACATAATTAAGTGGAATTTGGGTCCACCAATTTCAACCATTGACTTTCTTTGACCAGTCTCGTTCTGCCATTGGCTTGAGGCTTTGTCAATCACAATATCTTGATTGGATGTGTCCTTCCATCTCAATTTGAGATGTTCCACTGAACTGCATGTGGAATAACTTCCTATGTACAGCCCTCCCTGTCCATTCCAGTTTGTTTGCTTTCATGTGCACATGAACACTTAAAGATCTATAAGATGTGTCAATACTTGTCAGTTTTTATTACTGTGATAGGTGTATGGTCCTTATAAAACAGGTCACTATTTTCTTTTTAAAAGGGTCAGATGGACCTGAAAGGCAGTGTGTACCAACAATAGGTCTGCATTATTAACACTATACGTAGGTTTATTCTCACCTAAAAAGTCATTCCTTTTTTCAAGGGAAGCTCAATTGTACTGGAAATTGTGGATAGTTCGCTGTAAACATAACCATACAATTTGGTAAACTTCCTAGATTATGGCTCTGATGGTAAACATTTTGGTGTTCCTTGCCAAGGGGCCAGGAGGTTCCCGATTGTGTCAAACAATTATTTTGGCTAATTAGATGAAGACCTGATTCTGTGTCACAAGTACTGGGATGTGCCAAATTAAATGCTGATTTCATAGGTTCTCCGATGCAGAAGCACACATTCTGTCTATTGAGCTTTGCCAACATAATCCAAGACTTAATAGCAGAAAGGCAACTTTCCAGGAATGGATCATCAACACTCACTGATATTCAAAATAGATTTGGGTGGCAGGGGTCTACAGGCTAATTTCGGCAAGTAATTCTGCCACTTGCATTGCCAGTAGAGCCATGTAAATACTGAAAGTGATGGATGATGAGATCGACCTCTGTGGCACAACGTAAGGCACTGGCAGAGAGGAAGAAGGGGAGGACTCCAACAAGACCAAACTAGTTGATTTTGAGAGAGAAAGAAAAAGAAAGATTGCAACATATGATACAAAAGGTTGCTGAGTGAGTCATAACCAAGGCCAGAAGTACACCACCATCATCTAAAATACAATATTTCCACCCCCTTAAGTGTGGACGGTCCTATTGATACATTGTGCAAGAAAACCTGCTAAGACTGAAAGTGATTATGCCAGTCAACCGAATGTTGCTGCCAAACGTCAATCAAATTTTAAATGTGTAGTCAGGTAAAAAGACAAAATTGCAAAGCGGTCAATGATCAGGCTAAGTTTCCAGTAACAAAAAAAAAAAAACACACACAGTGTACATTTCATCAGACAGATCTTAGCTGTGCCACAGAGTTTAGTTAGTAAATAGTAAGTTGTTCAAAGAAGGCTATCTTATGACTGGTGAACCAAAATAGGTTTTTACCATGTCCTCTCACACCTTAAAACACCAACAGGACAGTGTGCGTAAGTGATCACAATCATTTACAGCCTTATTACCGATGCCTTTTCATTGAAACAATTTTTGTAGCAGAAAAAAACTAAACGTTTCGGAAGGTAAAGTGGGATGGTTTAAGAAGTAAAGGAAAGATCATTACATGGCCTGGAAAATTATTTTCTGGTTACCTGAACAAATGTATGGAATGTGTCAAACAAAACAACCTTTATAACCAATATTGGGCCAGGGATGTACACCAAGTAACTGTTATTTGAAAGCTGTGATTAAGAACTATCCATCAATGCAAGAAGGAGTATCGAATTAAGTTTTCGTGACAATAACACACAGAGAAAACACCTCACTACATATAGTGTATCACACGATATTCAGTTCAAGTCTCAACAGGATGAATTAAACAACACAAACGTAACTGGGTTAACTTCTCTGGCATGTCAAAACTCAACACAACAGGGCGATGGTCACCATGTTTAGATGATTATCCTCCAAACACAGCAAAGCTCTTTGTATAATAGGTTTAATATTTTTATCCTAGAACGCAGCTTTCCTATTCAATACATCTCAACCAATCATCTGGTAAACACTGGCCTACACCGGAATGAATTTCAAACAATAAGTTCAGAGGCACTCACAAAGGACAAAGTAGATATCATGTTTTTCTTTATGAATTGATCATTTTTTAGGCAATGAGTTTCCAGTTCAGTGTACATCGAGAGTGGTAAGGGGTTAAACTCGGGATACCTTACACCCATGCTGAAATTGAATATCTATGTCTACTGTGTTGAAAGGAAAAATAATAATTAAGCCACTGTTATAGAACACACTGTAATATTAGAGAGATTAATTCCTAAGCGTAAAGATTTGGAGTTCCTGGATACCTACTTTGTTTGCCATTCAAGACTAGTAGATGGAAGTGTTCCGCGCTGCACTTTAAGTATATATAAAATCCTTACCACATTATCTTGTTGATGTTATGTACAGCATATGTTATTCTTGAAAGAAAATTATATTTCGGCATCCTGACAGGTATACCGGGATGCAAGAAAATTAAATTTAACAAAAATGTTGTTTCACAAAACCATCCCTACTATTTAATTTTCCCTATACAACAGCATTCGATTTTAATAACACTCCTGTCACCCAAGCATAATTTTTTTTAAAGCTTTGACAAACATGTTTTACAGCCTTGTTAGATCTCTCGTAAGGCATCGCATGCATGGTCTCTTGTAAGACATTTTGTTACCTAACAGGGGGCTTGAAGCCCACCCATTGTTAATCACTGGTTGGCTTCACTGTCACTTTCGAATGCGTTCTTCTTATTGCTAATCTTCCATAGGCTTCTTTCTCCTCACGTTAGTCCCTCCACTGGATCATGGGCACATTACTAGTGTCCTTCCACTGCTTAATTTTCAGGCATTACTTTTTATCTTTTTGTTTAAGTGCTCCATAAGAGTATGTTTTTCATGGGTCTCCTTCGTACAATTCTCCCCTTTGTTTGTCTCCACCCCTCCCACCATCTCACTGTTGTCCATGTGGTTGCTTCCAGTCCATCCTGCTGACCCTCTGTTGTCCATCGACTTCACCCCCCCATCCACCCGCTATTGTCAGTCTGCTAGACCCCGCGTCAATGCCGATTTGCTTGTTCCCCCACTGTCCACTGTATATCTTCCTTCACTGTCTGTTCGCTCCCAATCCCCTCTCACCTGTCCTTATTCCCTCTCTCCTTTCTTCGTTTTCTCTGCAGAGCACAGCTAAAAATAAGAAAAGAACAAACAAAAAGGCACTATAAGGCAGCTAACACTGGCTATGTCATGGTAGTCTTTAAAGCAGCCGCACTATTATACAGCATGGCTACAAACATTGACAAAGCCAATAGCTCTCGATAGCAAGAGCTACTGGCTTTGCCAATGCTGGTTTTACCTGCACTTAAGTTGCTGTAAATGAAAACAGCTCTCCAGAAACCCTACGTATATCAACAGTGTACTAAATAACACAATGGTTTTTCGGAATATGCACAAAATAAAGTCTACCTTTTTATAATGAGCATGAAAATTATATCCCATAATACCCCATCTGTGGTACAAGCAGATGAACTCTGTGTCAAACCTATCTGCACCCCATACACCAACACAGCCCTAAAGAACATAAAGCCCCGCTACACAAGCAGATTCTATTCCTATAATCCCATTTTTTTACCATTTCTCCCCACCTCCACAATCCTCAGTTTTCAGCTCAATTGCACTCTACAAATCTCAAAACGTCTGATTGATCCCGCCGCCTCAGACACATGGTCCTTTTTAGTTTGTCTACCATAAAGAAAATATAGACCAAACTCAAATCACATTTTTCTCCTCATTCAAACTCAAAACTGCACTCTGCACTGTATCCTATTATTCACAAATATCCTCAGGCACCTCTGTAATGTCCAACTACCAGCTGTCTACATCAACCTCACCACACCTAGGTTTTAACCTCCATCTGAAAATTCCAGATAACCCTCTCCCACAGGTGATACCCCATCCAATTCAACCCATTCAAATAGGTGCCTCCTTTCACAGATGCATGAACCATTTTTTTAGCTCCTTGCCCTCACCACCTGCTGCTACATCGACCACAGTAACCACAAGTAACCACCACACCAGTCTTCAAAATGAATAGTCAAACTGCCATTGACAAAGACTTTCTTTACCTGTGTGTCTGTATGTGTGTGTGTATATATATATATATATATATATATATATATATCCCTATCTATTAAGGCTACAGAGAAACATGATGCTTGAAATACAAGTTTTCATTTACCAAAGTTGCAAATCCATTTCTCCTAAATTTCCAAGAGAGTGTATAATACAAAACGCACCCAATTATTCAGCAAATCAAATATGTCTTGGTTTACCCTCTTATGTTTTAGCACAGCAATTTAATGTTCTGCTTCTCAAAGTGGCTGCACCCTATGATACAGCCAACATAATAATCACCGCTGCAGAATAAGCAACATTTATTAACAAGCCCAACAGCTGCCATCCCTGACAGACATCAGCAGAGAAAACATCTGGACCTTCAGCAATGATGTATGTGATATTCACATAGTACAAACAGATCAGTGTTGGAGCAGATATGCTAATATGAGAAATTTCTGATGATTTGCGTATAAATACTAATGAGAAATATTGATAAAAGAACTAATATTTGAAAATAACGTGTATGGGTAAAATGTCCCCACGGGGAGTGGTCACCATGTGTATTAACAAGATGCTAAATAATGAAAAATATATATCAAAGATGTACTAATATGTCATATTTGAATGTATAACCTATGTTTTATGATAATATGGGTTCTTAACTTAGCCAAACTGGAGGCCTGGTCTTCGCTGGGCCTTGCTTGCTTTAACGTGGAGATGCAATGAGGTGCCGAGGACTGGAACTGGAGAAAAGGATCTTGAACTGTACAGAGTTCAGAGAGAGCTCTGTTAGAAAATTCTGCAAATGTACCAGTGGACAGGAGATGATTAGAACAAATTGATACAATTATGTGTAGTATAGGCTAAACGTACTTTCCCAGGACTTGAACAATGGAAGCACTGACTGAAAGATTGCGAGCAACAATTTTGTTACCTGAAGAGCCGGATGATGTTCTCATCGTCAGAAGAACCAATCAAACTAATGGAACTCGAATCGTGAATTGATGTGAACGTGTGGTAAACAAAAACTATAGGTTAGAATCATAACTTCTGATAAGGTTGACCAATTAGCTATTAGTGGGATGGACTGAGAGACCCTAATAAAAAGTCATGACAAGGGAAGGATTTTTAGAGTGGAGAGGCGAAAGTTGATGACGTCAAGAGACGCTGTCCAAAGTGCTGATAATTAGGCTTACTATCTAGGAGCCTGATACTTTGCTGATGACTGATGACTTGGAGATGAAGACTGACTTGTTGCTGATCTATCTTGGATAGGTAGCTATAACAATGTGACTGACTAATTTGTGCTTTTTCTTCTAGGTACCAACTGCACTGTTTAAAATGATTTTCTCTTTTTAGTTAGATTTTTCCAAATTAATGGTTTTTGTCTGAATAGTTTTTGCATGAGGACCCACATGCTGATGCTAATCTGGGTTAGGTAGGCTGACAAGGGTAACTTTAACGGTGACAGCTGACTGACTGAATTGCATTGCTGAATATTCCATAAATGTTAAAGGATTTGCTGACTTATGTTGTTGCTTGATTTGCTCGAGATTTTCTTGGTGAACATTTTCTTTGTGATGATTAATAAAGCTTGAATAACAAAGCTGAATAAAGAATTTTGATTAGAATTGTAACTAAGCGGGAATAAAAACGATTAACCTTCTTGAGAGTGATGGTATTTCTTATTAGATAGGTTTTTACTAACGTTTGATATTGATTATAGTGATATTGATGGTCCATTGGTCTACCACTTAGCTGGGATACTCCATGCGATCCAAAAGGTTAATTGACCTATACGCGTCCCCTTGTAAGTTTACTTACTAAGGACCAGGCGCGCCAGCATCAGCATAGCACTTTCTACCTGCATCTAACTTGGGAAAGCACACACTGCTAGCTGTCCCAACAAACACCCATCCAGTATTCTAATTAAAGCCAGATTGCTTAGCAAGAACAATCTACATATTTAGGCACTCCCTACCGAAATAATCCTGGATGCCCTCTTCCCCCGCTAGTATTTGATGCAGCATCTAAACTACATGAGAATATTTATGACAGTACTTAGTCTATTTTAGAACATCACCATGGAAAATGAGTGGAAGGACTGCTAGTAGTGATTTACAATTACACATTATCTGTCTCCAGCACTGAAGAATACAGCATTAAAATATGAGATGCTACTTGTACGCTGATCAACCTACTCAACTTTCTTGGACTTCTTCCTTTTATCTAAGGACAACATCTCATGTTATCCAGCTTGTGGTGATGCTCTCTTGGGCTCAATATCAGATATTATTCACAACCAACTAAACGTCTGCATATAACAAGATTTTAATATTTGGATTGACAATTTGACACTATATCAGATATCATCCTACTGTAAGAGAATTTCTCTTTTTGCATGATTGCCCACAAGGTTTTTTTTGTTTTTTTTAACCTGTGCAGTTTGGTACTTGGGAATCTCTGCACTAGGGCAGTGCTAACCAGGCCCCAGTGCATGTGTTCTGATCCTTAAGAACTTGTTGAAACTGACAAAAACCATGACTGACATATTTAGCTTGCTTATAAGCCTCTAGTATATGGTATCCAAGGTAACCAGGGCCTGTAAGTTAAATGTCACTAGTGGACTGCTGCACATCATGTGCCACCACTAAAGTGAAAATTCAAGGCAAGTTTTCAGGCCTGCCCCTCCATCCAGAGTGTGCCATTTTGAAATAAACATTTTGCCAGGCCTAAACTTTCCATTTAGGTGCTTAAAAGTCATCCCTAAGGGAGGCCCTAAAATCCCTTACGGCAGGTTACATGGTATTTAAAAGGTAGGACTTGTGGACCAACATTTTAAATGCTCTGGTAGTGAAACATCTTCAAAGTCGTTTCACATTGTGCCAAGGCTGGCTCACCTGTAGAAAGCACCTGGTTACATTATAACACCTTAAAATACATAACTTAAGTGTGGAAATTTCTAGAACAATGATTCAAGGACTCAATAGTAATTTAAGAACCAATCAAATTGTCAAACCGAATTTTAAATTCAACACCGCCAGACTGTTAATGGCTCTCCTGTTATTGAATGTGCACTGCTTCCATGCAGTGGAGAAAGTGCTTCTGTGTGGGGAGATAAGCCTCCCCCTTCCAGTATGGACATGTGGCCTAGCCTAGGTAATTAATTACCCTACAAAAGGAGTTTACCCGGTCATAAGCAAATGTAATGTAAAACCCGTTTGTGCCCGGAATTGTCCTGCTAGCCTGTAAGGCACCAACCCCAGTGGAAGAGGGGCTGCATCGAACCAGTTTTGATTGACAAGCGATGGCTTGTCCATTATACTAGCCACACCACTGGGTAGGCCCTGGGATATCTACACAAGTGAATAATGCTTCTGCCACATTGTTTTTCTGTAGAGAAGGGAAATGTGGGATTATTTACAATAAAACAGATGAAGTGCTGCAAAGGTGGGGCACTTTTATCCATTAGTTAGGGAGTGGCCATGAGTTTCTCCTAACCGGTGGTGGCAGTGGGTGTGTTTTACCCTCTAGACCCTCTTCAGAACACATCTGGACTTGTAGAAAACAGAAGGTGGCATGTACCTGCTGTTAAACCTGAGTAAAGAAACCCCAAGGGCTGGACCTGCTCCCCACTTGTACCCATAACAGAAGACTGGACACCAAGGGCAAGTTGGCTAGCTTCCTGTTCAGCTCCAAGAACATAAAAGCTTCAAAAAAGGTTTGCAATTATAGACGTTTTCTTCACTATGAAAACACTAGGACATAATTTTCCTTAGTTATGTACAATGCACTGGATTCAACTGCCCTAGTCTTATGATTCCTGTATTATGCTAGTCACTTACAGAAGTGAATTACTGAAAAAAAAGTTAACAGCACACTACCATGAATTAAGAACAAAGCGGCCAGATATGTCCTTAACTGAACAAAAGGGACAACGGTACATCAGCCCTGGTAACTATTAAGGCAAGGAATATATTGCTAATGTTTTCTGCAACAAGCTATCGTGGGATTGGGCCTAGCTTCCTACAGACACAATTCCTGTCCTACAGACAAAATTCAAATAATACATTCAATAGAGAAACCAGAGATCCAAAATGGTGGCACGTCTGTAATTCCCCAATCCCCTTTAAAAATAAAAGAAAACTTGCATCGGAGGGTGCACTCTGTGTTTCTTTCAGAAGTGTAAACTATGGAACATGTAAAATTCAGGAAAGCAATAATAAGCTGGAGTGATTCATCTGTCAAGGTAAAAGTTGACTCTTGATCAGCGGTTCCCAAGATTTTAACTTCTGTGGACCCCCAATTTATAATTACTGGAACCCGGGGACCCCCACTGAAACATTATTGGTATCCAGGGACTCCCCCTACTGAGTCATTATTGAAAGCTGGGGACCTAATCTGTAAATAATATTTATTTTTCAAAGCAGTTGCGGACCCCCTGAGGAGGCTTCACGGACCCACAGAGGTCCTCGGACCACAGGTTAGGAACCACTGCTCTAGATGGTATAAGCAGCATGTAATCCTCAAACTCCTTTCAAAGTAATTCAAAGTGTAAAAGCTTGCAGCATGAAGACTGGAGCACATCTGCGGGCTTCACGCATGAACCCAAAAGCATTAATGATAGTTGACACTCAACCCACACCTTCTTCCAACCATACACAACTAAAGGAGTAGCTATTTAACCAACAGAAAAAAGTTAATTGGGGATTTATCAAGGGGCATCAAAGGCATTATAGAAATGGTAAACTACTATGACAAAGGTACAGGGTAAAATTACATGCGATTAACTCAACTCAAATGGAAGAAGTGGACACTTCTGGGTAGTAACGGCGGTCAAACGAGTTGAACACAGACAAATTATATGTTTATAAGTACTAGTATTTTTTCAGAGGGTTTTCCACTCCTAATGTGCTCCCAAACTGGCTCCCTTTAATGAGGCATACATGTATAATGAAAAAGGATAAACAAACACCCACAAAATTAGTAGGAGGTTCACGGGAAGGTGTTTCTCTACAGAGAAAAATATTTTTCTCTGTGAAGAAAAAGATAAACACATTCTAAAAGTGAAAATGCACTTTGGCATTACATTTACATCTAGGTATGTAAACTTACTCTGTGAGCATTTACAAATGCATAAAAGATTACACAATTGCAGGACAAGGCCCATGCAATCAAGATTTGACAACTACTCCTGGGAATCCACAACTATTGCAGAACCCTGGGGCAGTCTTGGCATTCTTCATGAATTCCATGGCAGTGGGAAATATGCACCAAACGTACAGGTGAACCTAGGACTGTACATTTGTAAATAGGGCTCTCAACCTCCTATTCAAAGAGGCACGAGGAGCTACCTGCTGATGTGAGATTTAACAAAGATGCACCACAAAAGACAATCTACTTTGTCATGGAGCCCCCACCCCCACAAAACTTAGTGCACTCTAATCTTAGTGGCCCAACTCCTGGTTTGTAGCAGGTAGAAGGCTAGTTCAAAACGAAACTATATGTAGGTTCAGTTATGTTTAAATTCATGTGGAAATCAGCAGGTCACAGAAAGTCCGCCACAGCGAGAACGCACAATATAGCCTTGCATTTCACAAACTGCAAAAAAAAAAAAAAATGGTAATAATAACAATAAATTGTTCAAAGCTGAAAAGGCAAAGGCCTGGGTCAAACAAAAAGCAAAGTTACAATGCAAAGCTTGCCCGCTGTGAAACCAAACTGTTCGTCCACAAATGTTTATCTGATGCATCCTTCCTCATTTTGCATAAATATCGCCCTCCAAATTTGCCAGGCTATTTGGGAACGGAAGCGAGGCAGCAGAGAGGGCGTGGTGATTGACTTGGTGTTATTGCATAAGCCAGTCATTGGCAGGTGTTCAAAGCACAGCAGAAAACAATACCAGTCAAACGGGTATCTAGAGAAGATCTGAAGATTGCTGATAATACCCTCTCAAGTGACTGACTGATTGATTGATTTAGAACGTGCCACAGTTGCACTTCGGAATGTAACGGTGTATATGACAAAGCATGACCCATTATTATTTTATTTCAAGACACCACAGTCCTTACGGTATGGAACTATGCACTATTCCTCACCTACAATTTATTTTAACGAAGCGGCTGGGTATTTTGTGGGTGGTGGCGCCTTTGGATGGAATTCTTAAAAGCTCTAGGGGGGCTGCACTGTGGGAGAGACAGAGACCAGAAGCCATGCAGCATGCTCTGCGTGTTCCAAAAAAACTTCCAGGTGTGCTGTGTTTCAAGGAAGAACATACTATTTCGTGTGAATTTCACAAAAGTACACTTTTAGTAAGAAATGTGGTTTGCGGATATCTCGCTGGACTTTCTTAATGCAAGCTGGATGGACATAAAAACAATTCCAGAGACAGAGGCAGAAGACTGGTTCGACCAGGAAATGTTTCCCAGCAAGACCCTTTTTTATGTGAACCAGCCTTCCGTGGTCGAAAATTATGTGCAACCACATTAATGGGGAATCCTGAAATTCGCCCACGAAATTTAAATTCTGCCTAGAATTAAGCAGGACTAAAGTATTATATCTGTAGACACATTTGTGAGTGGTTAACAGAAACCCGACACATTTCTGCTTGTCCTCTAAACACTCGGACTATTGAAAATTCAGCAATCGGAGTTTGGAGATAATTTTCTTATTAGTTAAGTCTTTGGCATAATATTTGCAAGATTTTCAATATCTTTTCTGTAAGCCACGATGGAAAAGTGGAAAATGCCTGCACCACTGTTCAACAATATCCACTAGACACTATTAAAGTGGAAACTGGGAAATAGAAAAAAATTAATCAAAACTAAGCTAACTTCAAAAAGATATAACTGAAGGAGAAACAGGGAGGGAACAGAACTTGATGAGAAATACATGCCCATCAGCTTTCTCATGTTTCTTGGCTGTCGACAAGGATGGTTTACAAATTCCTGCGGGCGCTTTTGAACTTATAAGAAGGTTTAAATTTTAAGCAGCAGTGTGATTTAGGTTATGAAATTACCTCATCATACCAGATATAATTTGAAGCGTGTGGTTCTGTTTGCACATTACTTTGTTTTCTTTCAGGAAATTCTTCAAAAAATCTGCACATTAAGCAATTTACAGTCGTCAATCAATGGAAATGTACATGTCACTGGCAACGACAAGGAGACTTCGTCTTTCCTTTAATGTGGTTCTTAAATAATTACAACAGCCAATCATCCAAAAACTGGTATGGAAACATACATACGTTCAAGAAAGCAACATAGGTTTACTTCAAACAGCTTGAAACTAGAAGCTACAGCTCATGTTCAGTTCAATAATAAACTACTGCTCTTATTAAAGCCCTCTGCCCCTGAAATTGTCTAAGAAAGAAATAAGTGTGGAAGGGTGATCAACAATGGGTGCTTTTTTTTTACATTTAGGAATCACTTTTGTAGGCTGGTAAGTTAGCAAAACCCGTTAGTTTACTCAAACTGGATAGACTAAAAAAATGCAGACAGCAGAACCTTCAACAACCCAGATCACACAAAAAACGTCCCAAGGATCTAAGGAGGGCGGGCACAGCCAGGGTCCAAAAAACTGGGCAGTCTCTGGCAATGACAGACCGGTCTCCAGACCTATTGTAGAAACGTGAAATACTCGTTTTCGAAAGACTATGTCTGTTATTCATCCAGCAACACAATTCAGATTTCATGCCGACACAGACTGGGGACTGATTGTGCTCTAGAGATAACAAAATGCAAACTCAGGTTGACAGTACTAATATCAATCAAATACCTGCTTACACACAGAAATGCCTTCAAGCTCGTTTAACTTATCACATGTTCTATGAAATTAAAAGTAGGGAAGTCCTACTCACGCCCAGGACGGCTGCTGTGCAAACCTTTATGGGTTGGAATCAAAATACTTGGTTGCAAGTGTTAATTATAGACAGTTCGACAAACGGCAAATAGGAGACTCCGATGTTTTGGCCATTACTGTTAATCAGCCCGTTTCACTACCATGGTTTTGAGTTTGATAAGTATCGTACAGGGAGAAAGTGGAGTGCTCACCATACAGGAGGTGTGCTTGTTCTTCTCAGGAGACTACACAAAGCTCTCAGAATATAATTTTGAAGGACTAGTGGCTTTTTAAAATTAGCCATTCAGGGAATAATCTAATTCAATTTCACGCCGATTACAGCTCTTGCCACGGAACTCAGCAAGTTCAGATTGTAAAGTATAGTCATTCTTACAAAGAGGCCTGCATCTACATATTACAACTATGCAGGACCCCTTTCACTGATTATTCAGAATCATGTCTTTGGGTAGCAGCTGTATATTAATAATACACCGCTGGGGACACAACTGGAACAAAAATGATTGTGTTTGGGAGGGTAGTGGGACGGGTCGGAAACAGCCATCGAGAACTAGGAACTCCTGAATACAGACGAGGATCCATGTCACCTTGTTTTGACTATTTAGAACCAAAATGGCGTTGAAAGCTGAAAGGGTAAGCTCTAGTGGGAGATTCATTTCCTGGCCGCCATGTTGGGCAGCAATCTAGATCAAGCGCCTAGGTGGACAATCTGGGCACTTCACTTTATGAAGAGCTGAGATTTGATGCTTAAGAAACACAAGGGGCCAATAACTTCCGCATAAACACATGCAAAATAGTAACACTACATTTCTAAACATAACGAAACACTTACTTCTTTGACCTCTAGTATTTGTTTTGAAGTTTGGAGCATTGTATTTGCTTAAAAAATACAATATTTCTGAGTACTTATGGTAAGTATCTTAAGATCATAAAATAGGTAAAATAAGAACAATACTGAGAGGAACAAACACAACTCTACTACGGTTTCGGACCTCAAGTATGGAGCTTTTTAGTTTTTGAATTACTATATACTTCTAGTCTCTGGCAGTGACAGGGTTTTTCAAGGTTAAGGAAAAAAAATAAAAAATAAAAAGACAAGCATTTACAATACAACGGGTCTCGCGTTTGCTCATGTTAGAGCTGATCGCGTTGTAAACTCCTAACCCGACTTTTCACCTATCGGGCAAAAGTGCATTTATGTACACAACCCAAAAAAGTTAAATTAACTATGTAAAGCGCTCGACTTCTGCCAAGCGAGATCGCGCTCGTAAATTAGAGAAAAAGAAGTCCACGAGCCCGATGGAAAACAGCGAGCCTCGCATGTTTTCTGTACTTGGTCGCTGCGCTCGAGGAGGGCTAGCCACCGAAAAAGGCATGACGTATGCTTGCCTTCGACAAATGAAAGCAAGCAGATTTTATTAGGCAAGCCCACGAACCAATAAAAAACAATGATGTGAAGTTGACAGGGCTCCGAGCCTTTTTCTAAATACAAAGGCGTCTCGCTGCGATACGCATGCAACGCAGGCTCGACCCTAAAAAACGTTTGAATTGAGAGGGAAGGATAAAGACTCCTGTACATCTCACATATAATCTGTGAACCTTACATGTGATCACTATTTACGCAAAAAAA
The DNA here is from genome assembly GCF_031143425.1 of Pleurodeles waltl. Taxonomy (NCBI): domain Eukaryota; kingdom Metazoa; phylum Chordata; class Amphibia; order Caudata; family Salamandridae; genus Pleurodeles; species Pleurodeles waltl. The sequence continues at coordinate 743,231,392 of NC_090449.1, read as the reverse complement.
TCTCCATGTTGTTGAAATCTAGTATACTTCATTGAGTAGGAGGAGCACATAAGTGTACTACGAGTCCCAGAATCCTTTATATCTAATATAGATATTTTATTTGCGTGCTCAAGGATAAAGAAACATGGTTGTGAATAATAAAGGCGTGCAAAAATGGATGCTTCTGAAATGGTTAATTCCTCCCTGTGTATGGAGGGAGGGCATGCTGACATCTGCTTAGAACTGCCTTGACGCCATAAACCGAGGATTCAATAAGATCTATCTTTGGAGCCCACATGCAAAGCTTTATCACCATTTCTACCCATACCCAGTAATTCATAAAATTGTAAAGGAGAATGACACTCTTATTCTGAAACTCTTAAACATGTCCAGTTGTACCAACAGCTGTACACCGATTGTTTCTTTCTCTTTTTGTTGTTGGAATGGAAAGGCTAACCCAAAGGGATGGTGCTGTGAATATGTGAGACGGAGTAAGAATAAAATATACCATGAACACAACGACTAAACATATTCAATATGAAAAACCGCGAGCAGAATATTGGGAGGACATATGGAGTATGCAACAACAGATAGCAGCTTCTGTAAAGCTTGAATACCACGAGGTGCACTCTTTAAAGCTTATGCTACTTTTCTGAGGCATATCTGTACATTAATGCTCATAGCAGTGGCAAACCTTCATACCCAACCACTGTGCCGTAAAGTAAGATCTCCAGAACCAAGTTAATCCATCGTGAGGTAAAAGCAAGACCGTGTGTGGTAGTGATGTGCTCTTATGTGAGCAACTCATTTAAATAAGGACTATATCCGTCCAATTTTGAAACATTTACATATAGATACATTGCTTACGTGGAATGATGAGGTTTACAGAGCTCACAGGCACTGCACCTATTTATACAAAGGAACGTAAACACTGTATGCAGTTCAACTCCACAACTTGAACACTTAAAATAGGTGTTCCCACTGTTGATGCACATAGGTAGGAGTAATATTCTGAAGATTTGACATCCTCCGAAAATCTAAATGATTGTTTTCTGTGATCATTCCATGTAAATTTATTTTGTATGCATGCATATAATCTCGAATGGCTTCAGAATTTGTGGACCTCTGTTGGAAACCCAGTATTTATCAAAATCTCTACCCCAAGATAAGAAAGGCAACCAAGTGATTATTTAGGTCATGTACCAGACAAAACAAACAAATACCTGCATGGTTCATGCCTGTAACCATATGCTAGTATGTCTTCAAATAATAATAAATAAAAAAAGCAAAGAGAAATATTTGGCATCCACATCCTCTACTGGTTTTCTGAATGCTATAGCATGGAAGAAAGAAACAGCAAAACCTTCCTCCGTCCACCCAATCGCAGCTCGCGCTAAGCAGAAGGTGCGGGGTACACCGGTGCAGGGGAGAGGAGAATTACATTTTGAAGAAAACCGAAAACACTTACCTTAATGTGCGCCGCTCCTCCATCTCCTCCCTGCAGGCAGACACAGGCTCCCAGCCTGCACCTGCGCCAATCCTGACAGTGCTTAGAGCGGTGTTAGGGTTGGCTGGCTGCGCCCAGCCAGGGCATTCCCAGGCAGAATGGGAGCCTGTGCACGTGTGTTTGGCCAGTCCGAGACAGCCAGCCAAACACACATGCACTCTGCTCGTCACCCCCGTGGCCCTGCCCCTTTTCCCCAAAAACGATCATAATCACAGTTTATGATCTCTTTTTGGGGAAAAGGTTTGCAGCTGCTGGCAGGGGATGGGGGAGGGGGGTACAGTGCGCTCCTCCGCACTTATGGAGGAGCCACCCCTTTGTCCACCATTCGCAGTCCCCTTAAAAAGAGAACAAATGGATTGATGATGCAAAGGAGAGAGGACAATACAAGTACAGTAGGACCTGTAGCAAGGTTCACCTACTTTAAAAAGGAATGTTGTCCCTAGTAGGGTGGGACTAAGAATATCTCAGAGCGAACAGAGAATGCCACTGCCCTCGGAGTACAAACAGTCCCAGAAGAACGAGTTACTTACCTTCGGTAACGACTTTTCTGGTGGATACATTAGCTACCTGTGGATTCCTCACCTAATGAATACTCCCATGGCGCCAGCATTCAACGGAAATCTTCTTACTAGTCTCTGCACGTCGACGAGGACGTCACTCTAGCCCACGCGACGCCGTCCGACGTCATACAGGCAATAAGAGGTCCTCGACGACGTGCGGACGTCAGTACCAATCATTTTTTACGTGCATGAGAACAACCAGGCAATGCAATGAAAGAGCAAGGCAACATCCCATTATATTGTAAAAATACACAACATTGCATGAATAACTGTAAATCTTATATATATATATATATATATATATATATATATATATATATAAAACTCTCTCTTTTTAAAATATATATACACATCAAGTATATACACAAAGATATATACATATATATAAATATATTATATACAACATCTATTGCACCCTCAAAGACCAAGAGGAGCGCACTCAAGGATTACTTGGTAAGACCAGAAAGGCAACGGGGAGGCGGGTGGGACCGTGAGGAATCCACAGGTAGCTAATGTATCCACCAGAAAAGTCGTTACCGAAGGTAAGTAACTCGTTCTTCTGATGGATACAACTACCTGTGGATTCCTCACCTAATGAATAGAATCCCAAAGCAGTACCACGCCCGGCGGTGGGTGCCTAAATGGTCAAACCAAGAAATCCTGCAGCACTGACCGTGCAAAATGGCCGTCTCTTCTAACCTCAGAATCCAAACAGTAATGTTTTGCAAAAGTGTGAAGGGACGACCAAGTTGCGGCCTTGCAGATGTCGACCACAGGAACACCCCTGGCCAAAGCCGAAGTGGCCGACTTAGCTCTGGTGGAATGAGCTCTAATGCCCTCAGGAGGATCCTTCTTTGCCAAAGAGTAACAGATTTTAATGCAAAGAACAACCCACCTGGATAGTGTTCTCTTGTGGACTGCCTTTCCTCTCCTCTTGCCCACGTATCCAATAAACAGCTGATCCTCCAGCCTGAATTCCTTTGTTCTATCAATAAAGAAGCTCAACGCTCTCTTTGGGTCCAGACGGTGCAGTCTTTCTTCCTCTTTGGAAGGATGAGGCGGAGGATAGAACGTGGACAAAGTAATTGCCTGAGCCAAATGGAAGGGTGAAACAACCTTCGGGAGGAAAGCAGCCTTGGTCCTCAACACCACCTTATCCCCATAAAAAGTTGTATAAGGGGGCTTTACTGATAAGGCCTGCAACTCACTCACTCACTCTCCTTGCTGATGTTATAGCTATCAAGAAGACTGTTTTTAAAACCAAATACCTTAAGGGGCAAGAATGCATAGGTTCAAAAGGGGACCCCATAAGGAAAGTCAGGACCAAGGACAAATCCCATTGCGGCATAACGAATGGCTTTGGAGGATATTTATTTAGAAGACCTTTCAGGAATCTGATAACAATAGGGGATTTAAATAAAGATGGTTGGTCTGGAAGACATATGAAGGCTGACAAGGCCGATAAATAACCCTTAATGGTAGCCACTGCACAACCTTTCTGCGCTAGAGACAGAGCAAAAGACAAAACGTCCGATAGATGAGAATGCAAAGGATCAATCTGCCTCTCTCCACACCACGCAACAAATTTAGACCACCTATTAGAGTAGATAGATTTAGTGGAGTGTCGCCTGGCCGCTAATATAACATCCACTACCTCAGGCGGAAGAGAGAAGGAACTCAGGTTGCCCCGTTCAATCTCCAGGCATGTAGGTGCAGACTCTGGAGGTTGGGGTGTAGAACCTGCCCCTGCGACTGCGAGAGGAGGTCTGCCCTGAAAGGGAGACGGAGCGGAGGGCACATTGAGAGTTGGAGAAGGTCGGGAGTACCATACCCTCCTTGGCCAATCCGGAGCTATTAGGATGACTAGAGCCCGGTCCTGGCGAATCTTCCTCAATACTCGAGGAATCAAGGGTATGGGAGGAAACGCGTAAAGCAACTGGCCGCACCAGGTTATTTGAAACGCGTCCCCCAACGCTCCCTGCAACGGATACTGGAGGCTGCAGAACAACGGACAATGCGCGTTCTCTCGAGTGGCAAACAGATCTACCCGAGGAAACCCCCACCTCTGGAAGATTAAACGGACTTGATCTGGATGAAGACGCCACTCGTGGTCTGCCGAGAAATGGCGACTGAGACTGTCCGCACGCACGTTCAAGACTCCGGCCAGATGGTTTGCTATCAAGCAAATCTGATGGTCCTTTGCCCAGGACCATAGTCGAAGAGCTTCTCTGCAGAGAAGGTACGACCCCACTCCTCCCTGCTTGTTTATGTACCACATCGTGGTAGTATTGTCCGTTAGGACCTGTACCGACTGACCACGAAGGGAAGGGAGGAAGGCCTTGAGAGCCAGACGTACAGCCCGTAACTCTAACAGATTGAGGTGAAACATCTGTTCCTCTGGAGACCAAAGACCTTTGATCTCCAGATCCCCCAGATGAGCTCCCCACCCTAGAGTGGAAGCATCCGTTATGACTGTGGCCACTGGTGGCGACTGCTGGAACGGCTTTCCTTGTGAAAGATTGTTGCTTGCAATCCACCACCTCAAATCCACAGCAGCATCTCTGGAGATCTTGACAGTACCCTCTAGATCCCCTTTGTGTTGAGACCACTGCCTTCGGAGGCACCACTGAAGAGCCCTCATGTGCCAGCGAGCATGCGTGACCAACAGAATGCAGGAGGCAAAAAGACCGAGCAGACGAAGGACCTTGAGAACTGGAACTACCGCTCCATTTTGAAACATTGGAACCAAATCCTGAATATCTTGAATCCGCTGAGGCGGAGGAAAGGCCCGACCCAATGTTGTATCCAGTACTGCCCCTATGAACAGGAGGCGCTGAGAGGGCTCTAGGTGAGATTTGGGCTCGTTCACCAAAAAACCCAGGTCGAACAACAACTGGGTTGTTGACTGCAGATGATGCGACACAAGCTCCGGGGACTTGGCTTTGATCAACCAGTCGTCCAAGTAAGGGAATACTGCTATCCCCTTCCTTCTGAGTTCTGCCGCAACCACCGACATCACCTTCGTGAAGACTCGAGGTGCTGAAGTAAGACCAAACGGAAGGACCGCAAACTGATAGTGTTGCGATCCCACCACAAACCGGAGATACTTCCTGTGTGACTTGAGTATCGGGATATGAAAGTAAGCATCCTGCAAGTCGACAGACACCATCCAGTCTTCCTTGTTCAACGCCAAAAGCACCTGTGCTAGGGTCAGCATCTTGAATTTTTCCTGCTTGAGGAACCATTTCAAGATCCTCAGGTCCAGAATTGGTCTCAAACGACCATCCTTCTTGGGAATCAGGAAATACCTTGAGTAACATCCTCGACCACCTTTCCTGCTCTGGGACCAACTCCACCGCGCCCTTGGAAAGGAGGGCTTGTACCTCCTGTTCTAGCAACAGGAGGTGTTTCTCTGAACAATAAGAAGGGCGGGGCGGGATGAGGGGCGGGAACTCCCGAAAGGGAAGGGTGTAGCCTTTTCCCACAATACTGAGAACCCAAGTGTCCGTTGTAACAGTCTTCCATTTGGTGAGAAAATGCTGTAATCTTCCCCCTACAGGAGAGGAGTGAGTGGGAAATGGTGGAAGCCTAAGGCTGCTTCCCCTGCTGCACCCCGCCAGAGGATGAGGAAGAGGCAGAGTGCTGCTGAGAGGCTCCTCTGGTGCAGACCCTACCTCTCCCCCTGAAAGATCTATAGGGATGGGAAGAGGCAGGTTGCTGATATCTTCCCCGAAAGGAAGAGGAGGAAGAGCCACACCCAAATCCACGAAACCTCCTGAAAAATCTGGAAGAGGCCGTGGAAGAAGGAGCTTGGAGCCCTAACGACTTAGCCGTGGCCCTGCTTTCCTTAAAACGTTCCAAGGCCGAATCAGCCTTGGCTCCAAACAGTTTGTCCCCATCAAACGGGAGATCCAACAATGTGGACTGTACATCTGCAGAAAAGCCCGAGTTACGGAGCCAGGCCTGTCTCCTTGCCACCACAGTTATGCCCATTGCTCTGGCTACCGAGTCGGTGGTATCCAGTCCCGTCTGGATAATCTGGGTCGCAGCAGCCTGGGCATTTGAGACAAGATCCAAAAGACCCTGGGGAAGCTCTGTAAACGATGAGGAAATGTCATCCATCGGAGCATGAATATACCTCCCCAGGATACAGGTTGCATTGGTGGCTTTTAACGCCAGACTGCAGGATGAAAAAATCTTCTTCGACTGCGCCTCTAGCTTCTTTGAATCTCTGTCCCCAGGCACCGTCGGGAAAGAACCAGGCGCTGACTTGGATGAACAGGAGGCCTGCACCACCAAGCTCTCCGGCGTAGGGTGCCTAGATAGAAACCCAGGGTCAGTCGGAGCCGCCCGATACCTCCTGGCCACGGCTCTGTGAACTGCTGGGGAAGATGCCGGCCTCTTCCACATCTCTAACACCGGATCCAGCAGAGCGTCATTAAATGGCAACAGAGGCTCCGCCGCAGCGGAGGCCGGATGTAGCACCTCTGTTAAAAGGTTTTGTTTAGCCTCCACCACCGGCAAAGGCAGGTCCAAAAAACTAGCTGCCTTCCGTACCACTGCATGAAAGGAAGCAGCCTCCTCAGTATATTCCCCCGGGGACGAAAGATCCCACTCAGGGGAAGTGTCCAGCCCACTGGCCAACTCCAGTCCACGCAGCCCATCACCCGAGTCCTCTAGCTCTCCTTCCTCCAGGGCTCGTTGGTACTCCTGCTCTTCTAATACACGGAGAGCACGTCTCCTGGAATGAAGTCGCTGTTCAATACGCGGAGTCGACAATGCCTCCGCCGAAGTCGAAGATCGGCGCCGATCTTCAGAAGCCACCGACGCCGCGTCCGGCGCCACAGGTAACTTCGGCGCCGACAAAAGAGCAGCTGAAGCAGATGGACCCACCGGAGTCACAGGCCGAAATCCCGACGTCGACGGGATGGAAATCCCCGGGGCCAATCCTTCTGATGCCACCGGAGCGGCCACCGGCGCCGAGCCCACGTTCCCAAAAGGGAGAAAGGGCATAAAGGGTGCCGGCCGAAGAGGCGCAGGATCACCCAAAGAAAAGGCCAAAGGCCCAGCCGGAGCACCCCCTGGAGCCATCTGTTGGAAGATGGCATACATCGCATTCAAGAATGCGGAACTATCGGCTCCAGGGGTGGGAAAAGCCGGATACTGAGGTGCCTGTCTCGGAGGCGACCCCGACGCCGGCCTCGGCGTCTGCGCCGGAGAAAACACCTGAGGCTCCAATACCTCAATCACCGACGCCTGTCCAGGTGAAGTTGGAGACACCGGAGAGGGCAACGGCGTCGAAGGATGCGGCGTAACCGTGGGACTGATCTCCCATGTCCTTCGGCGCCGATCCGAAGACCTGGAACGAGTCTCCTTCGAATGACGCCGAGATTCCCTACGGCGCCGGGAGTCTCGATGACGCCGATGTCTTGGAGAAGAAGACTTCTTGTGATGCTTCTCCTTCGATTTAGCCATAAACAGCTTCGCCTCACGTTCCTTGAGGGCCTTTGGATTCATGTGCTGGCATGAATCACAAGTCGAGACGTCGTGGTCGGAGCTCAAACACCAAAGGCAATCGGAATGAGGATCCGTCACCGACATCTTGCCTCCACACTCACGACAAGGCTTAAATCCAGACTTTCTCTGCGACATTATTACCACAGCGAAAGACTATGCAGCAAAAATACACTGTAACCAAAAAAGTAACAGTTGCTCCCTCGAAGATAACCGTTTCGAATGCACGGAAAAAAGGGAACTGACGTCCGCACGTCGTCGAGGACCTCTTATTGCCTGTATGACGTCAGACGGCGTCGCGTGGGCTAGAGTGACGTCCTCGTCGACGTGCAGAGACTAGTAAGAAGATTTCCGTCGAATGCTGGCGCCATGGGAGTATTCATTAGGTGAGGAATCCACAGGTAGTTGTATCCATCAGAAAGTACCAGTTCTTTCGGGCCAGTTAATACTCTGAACAAAAGGTAATGACACCATGAGCAGCATTTAGGCCAAGGAAAGGCTAATATTCCAGTCTAAAAATTCTTATGGCTGGATTTTTTTTTTTTTTTTAAAGATCAAGAGAAAATGCAGATTTACCGTGCAGGACACTGATCTGAATTACCAGAGAAAAGTTTTATTCTAAAAAGAAACAGAGAAAATTCATGTCTGAACGCTTAAGAGAGACAATTAATTGACTGTTTCATACTTTGCCTTCAACAAATCCATAAGGTGACCACAGACTTATGGAGGGTGGCAGTAAGAACAATACATCTACTATGTTGAAGATCTGATGGACTATATTTAAGGTCGTTACATTTCATCAGTGAAACATTTTCTTTGTGCATCAATTGTTAAGACATATCAGCTATATGCAACTTTTAATTAGTGGGGTGGAGTGGCGGGGAGGCAAATCTCAATTTTCAGTAAGATCTGGCACAGATGTATGAAATGAAGCGCTTTAGCTATTTGAAGAATGAAGGACCTGAAGAAAAATCTGGCAGCGAGACTCCAGAGGTTATTGAAATGCACCGCACAGTAGCAGGCCTGGAAGTCACCAGCTCTGTCAAAATATCGGGCCATCATTTTGGAAATTTTTGAGAATCAGTTCCACATACAACGAGTTGCGAAACAGCGGGCTGCTGGCTTCGCATGCTGAGTGGGCAAAGGTTGAGTCATCAAAATAAAGTTAAGACCAGGTTAAAGCTTTTCCAAACTAGAGTCTTGTTATCTCTCAAGCACAGAGACTCACGTGATAGATTAGCTCAGTGAGCCAAGCATTAACTACTCAGATGCGCATTTCTGTGTATACGTTTGCAGATCACCGATGCAAATCCCACTAAACGAAATTGGTCTTGCATCTTACCCAAAGAAATACAAAAATAACTAAATAAAAAGTTTGCGTATTGAGTTGGATAATAGTGACGATTGTTAATTACAGTACAGAAGAAGTGCAAAATCCCTAGCAACAAGCTCCACATTAAAATAAGTACTGACACAGCCGATCGACCTAGCCTTCAAAAGAGCTATTGACTTTGCCAAGGTATTTTAGCTATGTTGCACAGCAGCGTGACTGCTGTGCAGTATGTCATCAAGTTAAAAAAAAAAAGTGGCTACTACACATGATGACCATTTCATAGCACTACTTTGTATGTCTAAGCCTTTGCTAAAGACATCATGGGGGATATTTGGAAAGCTTCCCTGGGACTGCATCCCACCCACTGCTTAACACTGGATTTGTGGGTTGTAACTTACATTTGCTTGCTTTCCATTTTCTGGCTTTGTTTCAGACTGTTTGGCTTCAGCTTGGAACAGCATCCCCTTTTTACTGTATCCTTCCGAGTAACCCATTCTGTAAACATACCTTTAAATCTTTTTCATATCTGGTCACGTTTGCTGTGCATTCAAAGACAGAGGTCATATGTCAGTCTCTGTCTTCCAAGGGAGCTTGGTGTTGACTTTTCTTTCTCCTAATTCAAAGTGAGAGAATTTATGTGACAATTATGCTGGGTCCTGGGGTAATGCTCAAGTGTGGTGGAAAGAAATATTTCTACATGATCAAAACAAATCAATACACTAAGTGATTACATTACCACAACATATTGTTTGTGTGCTGTATACTTTCATCAGTAAAACTGAATGCCTATGCAAATGTAGTAATCATTTCAATTAAAAATGTGTTGTCTAATTGCAGTGCGCTACCACACCATATTCCAATTTACGCCACTGCACTCTTCTCTGCACTACTCCATGCCACTGCACTCTGGACCACTCCAGTCTAGGCCACTCCGCTCTGTAACACTGCACTCTAGGCCAACCCACTGTAATCTACTCTGCACCACTGCAGTCTACACAACTGCACTCTGCCCTTCACCACTCCACTTTTCACCACTTCCCTCTATGAAAAAATCCTCACTATGCCACAGCGCTCTGTGCCAGTCTACTCCACTCTGCGCCACTCCACACAACTCTAAAACACTGCAGCCTATGCCATGCACTCTACACCACTCCACTCAAAACCAATGCACTCTGCGTCACTGCACTCTGACAATCTATTCTACAACACTACGCTGCTATATTCTACAATACTTTACACTATGCCATTGCACTATACAACTCTACACCATTGCACCCGATGTCAATCTATTCTACTCTGCAGTACTGTACTCGATACCACTCTACACTATGCCACTGTACTCTGCAACACTACTCTCAAACACTTCACTCTTCACCACTGTACTCTGCACCACTGCACTCTACGACACTATGTCATCTTATGCCACGCTATGCTACTCAACGCTTCTCTCCTCATTGCCGCAAACGTTTAGCCATTCTGAATAGCAGCCACTCTGGTGTACAACTTGGCTAAAACACATTGGCAAAGCCAATAGCTCTTGTATAGGCAAAACCCATTGACTTTGCCAATGCTTGTTTTTATGGCTGGCGGGACAAAAGGCAACAGGGAGGGAGGGAGTGGATATATGGGAGGAAGATAACGAAGCCTACGGCAGTCGACCAGCAAGAAACAAGAAAATGAGCGACAATGAACCCAACCAAAGATAAGCAAGGGGCAGCATCTGAGCCCACGATTACAAAGTCTTTAACCTCTTCTAAGCCAAGGACGTAACGGTTACGCCCTGTGGTGCCATTGACGTAACCTTTATATCCTGCCATTGACCCGCAGGGAAGCGCTGGCGCTCCCTCTTGCGGGCCACCCACCCACACCCCCTCAACGGGAATGGCAGCGGAAGACCTACCTTCCGCTGCCACCCTGGCCCCCTCCCGGTGATCTGATGACATCAGCGCATGCCGCACGTGCTGACATTATCAGATGGTGCCGGTGGCACTGGAAGGCATTCGATTCCACCACCAGATTGAGAAGGAGGTACTTATCACTTCTTGGGAGGGGTTTCAATGAGGCAGGGGGAAAAGAAAAAAGTTTTTCCTTTCCCTCTGTCTCTTTCAATTCTATTACTGCTGCACAATCGCACATGGCGTCGAGAGAGAGAGATCATTTTCAAGCAGTGGCCCCTTGGGCAAAGGCCACTAGACTCCAGGAATTATTGAGTAGGCACATATTATTTTTCTTGAGGGAGAGGCCTCTTGGGCAAGGGTTGCTCCCCCATGGTGGTAATTACTTTTGGCCATTTCTAGACGCCAGGAATTATTGAATGGGTGCATGTTTTTTTTTTCTCCATAGGGCAGCCTCTTGGACAAGGGTTGATCCCCCATGGGGGTAAATTACTTTTGGCCATTTCTGCCCTCCTTGGGGGTAGTTCGGCCTATTTTTGTGAAGCCTATCTGCCCCCAAGGAGGGCGGAAACCACTAGGCACGAGAGATTATGTTTTGTGTGTTTTTGTTTTGTTTATGGGTGCAGTCCCTTGGGCAAGGGTCAACCCCTTGGTGGCGCATTACTTTTGCCCTTTTCTGCCCACTTTGGGGGAAGAAACCACTAGGATTGAGTGAGTGCATTTTGTTTTCTGGGGAGGGGAGGAAGGATCATTCCCAATGGGGGTACATTACTTTTGGCCATTTGGGCAGATAGGCCTCTATATGTTAGGCCCATCTGCCCCCAAAAGGGCAGAAACCACTAGACACTACGTAAAATTTGTAAATGTTTGGTGGCAGGGTGTTTGTAGACTGGCGGAGTATTTGTGATCATGATGTTTTATTTCTCCTTTTTGTTCTAGGTCAAAGCTTTTGATTCCTTTGCTGTGACTTCTTGTGGTTGTGGCAGAACTGAAGTTTGTGTAGTTGCATGTGTTTGGAAAAAGAAAAGTTTTTTTTTTTTTGTAAAAGGTGTATTAAATGCAGGATATTTAGCTTATGTTTCATTGTGTGTGAAATTGCCCTTAGATTTGTGCACACTGATATTTGTGTTGTCTGATGTGTAAATTTATTAACTTTTTAATGGGATATCACTGGTGCATGCTTTATCTGTGCAGAGTAAGAGTTGGTGAGGCTAGCTGTCTCAGGCTAGTGAGTGGTATCGTTTTTGAGTATGTAAGTTTTTGCGATAAAGTCACACTTTGTTTATTACTTATTTTACACAGTGTTGGTTGTTGTTGGCATATTTTTCAAGTTACTTTTATTAGGAAGGATCGTGGCTAGCCACAGGATGACTGCTCAGCAGGTTATTGGTATGCCTTTGTAGTCTTCTTCTGACCATGATTATGAGACTGACTCTGCATTTGAGGCGGGGGGGGGGGGGGGAGTGTAAGATTCTGGCAGTTAATTTTGTGTCAGAGGGGAAACATCTGATGAAGAAGCCACTGTCGGTGCAGATAAAGAGCCTGTTTTAGAGCTGGACACTGATGTGCCTTTAGTGCAGCACCTTGGGGCTGTAAGGCATCCCACTGGAAGACCTGAACTCTGGGTTGCCTCAAACATGGAGCAGCCAGCGTTGCCTGCCTTTACTGGTCTCCCAGGGCGTAGAGTGAATTTGGACAATTTTTTCCCTATCATTTACTTTCAGTTGTTTATGGATGATGTATTTGTGGAAGAGATTGTTGAGCAGACTAATCTGTATGCTGAAAAGTATTTGATGGACAACAGTGCCAGACTTGGGCCACACTCTAGAGCTAGCCTGTGGATTCCCACAAATCTTGAAGAGTTGAAGAAGTTCTTAGGTTTAACCTTTTTGATGGGGCTGATAAGAAAACATTCACTGTCTTCATATTGGTCTACTAGTACCTTGATGGCAACGGCTATCTTTCCTACAATCATGAGTCCTAATTGGCATTTGCTTCTTCTTCAGATGCTGCATTTTGTGGATAATGCTTTAGCGTTGCCACGATATCACCCAGATTCTGAGCATCTTTTTAAGATTGGGCCTGTCCTTGATCACTTTGTAGATCAGTTTTCAGAGCTCTATGTCCTAGGGAAAGAAATAGCTGTTGATGAGTCTTTGGTTCTGCCAAGGGCCGCTTGGTTTTTAGGCAGTAAATTCCTAACAAGAGGGCATGTTGTGGAATTATGATGTATCTGCTGTCTGAGAGTAGTGCAGGCTATGTCTTTAATTTCCGGGTCTACACTGGTAGGTATTCCAGTATTGTCCACTTTTGTAGTTAGTGAGAATGTCGTGTAGGAACTTGGTAGGCGCCAATTTACCAAAGGTCACCATTTGTACCTAAATAACTTCTACACTGGTGTGCATTTGTTCAGGGAATTGTTCAAAGTGGACACTGTTGCTTGTGGCACAATCCGCTCTAACCGTAAAGGCTATCCAAGGGAGCTTGTGTGTGTTAAAAAAAAAAAAAAATGAGGGGTTAGTGCCTTGCGTAATGATCATCTGCTAGCTGTGAAATTTGCAGACAGGTGGGAAGTCTACATGCTGACTACCATCCTTGATGAGCGTACACCTGTGAATGTTTGGGGTCAGGTTGCTGAACTGCACAAACCTGTGTGCATTTTAGACTACAAAAAGCACAAGGGTGGTGTAGATGGAGATGATCAGAGGTTGGAACCTTACACCGCTGTTCATAAGGCTTACGTTTGGTATAAGACGTTGGCTATACATCTATTCTAGTTAGCAACTTTTAATGTTTTTGTTGTTTTCAAAGATTGTTCTCCTCAGTCAAAGATGACATTTGTTAAGTTTCAGGAGTCTGTGACAGACAGCCTCGTTGCAGTGGAACAGGCAAGAGTTCCTAGAGAAGCAGTGGTGAAGGATGTGGCTAGATTAAAAGATTGCCACTTTCCTGATCACATTCCTCCAACGCCTAAAAAAGACTTTCCCGCTAAGAAATGTAGAGCCTGTGCCCGGAGAGGTATCTGGAGGGAGACTCCGGTGTACTGCCCCGATTGTCCTAAGTCTGGGCTGTGTGTGGCCGGCTGTTCCAGAAGTTACCACACCCAGAAGAATTATTGAGAAATACCGTAAAAGTGAACTGCCTGTTCTGTATTGTTGTATATTTTTTGTCCAGTTTCACAGTTGGCATTACTGTCATTTATTTAGTTCGAGCTTTTGTGTTTATAGTTTTGTACTTACTTATAGTTAATGTTTTTGCTGGAAGGGGGAAAAAAAAAAATAGTGATGGCTGTGTGTGTGTGTGAACTGGCACTTGGCTGGCAGTGTAAATAGTGACTGGCTGTTGGTCACTACAACACACTGCTAGCCAAACACCAGTCCACAGGCTCAGCTGGTGTGACTGCTTTATCAGGCATGTGGGCATATAAAAGTCATGGGCCCTTGAATGGCGCTGTCTGTTGATTTGAGTGTTGTAATGTGCTGGACCCACGTCCGAAAGCATGAATGGTCTTGTACATGTCACATATTAAAAGGTGTGTGAATGGACTGTAAAGAGGTTGGTGCCTTGATGTGGCTTTACAGCTCATAAGCTGTGAGTCATTGGTTCAGTTTTTTGACCTTTCAGTTATTAACAGTGCATTTTATTTTTGTGAAATCTCTTGTTAATAAAATGTGATCTATTGAACCATCACTTACCCTCGTGCCAAATTCAACCAGTATGTGTGAGGTAAAATAAAAAATGAAAAAACCCTCTCCACTGTAATCAGGTGTCAAAGCACACCCATTGACATGCTAGGTGTCTTGAGTGGGACCCCAATGATGAAGCATGCAAGCAACCAGGTTGGTGGGTGAGGGGTCTTTTTAATAAAACCTAAGGGAGTGTCTTCTCACAATTTGAGTATTTGGAACATCACAGAAGTAAGAGTCTTGGTAGCTTGCTCGCTTCTGCTCTAGGGAAAAAGTACCTACCCCAAATAAGTTTGAAAAACAGACATCCAGTGGAGTACAGGGTGGTGTGCCTCTCGTGGATCCCAACAAGTTTCTTGGCCACAATTGCCTGTAAACTTTAAAACAGGACTAAAATCACACATTTTTCTTGTGTTTCTGTGCCATATTCTTCCAAAATCTAAAAATAAATCAGAAACTTCCTACCACCCACAGTTCCCCCAGGTCTCCTGATAAAAATGCTACCTCACTTGTGTGGGTGGGCCAACAGCCCACGACAGGTAAGGGCCAAAATACAAAGTGGACACATAAACATTATCTATTACAAAACAACCTGTTTTTTTTGGGGGGGGGGGGGGGGGGAGGAGGGGGAGAACAGCTGCATTTCCTACCACCCTGCGTGCCCCTCAGTCTCCCAAGTAAAATGATACCTCACTTGTGTGGGTGCCCAGGGCAGTCAGCCTAAAAACGTATTTTAAATTTTTTTTGCTTATCACCTCACTGTGATATCCCCTCAATTTCTACACGTTTTTGGCTCTTCCCTGTCGCAGGCACTTCAGCTACCTACTCAAGTGAGGTATGATTTTTATCAGGAGACTGAGGGGACCACGGGAACACTGGGTGGTAGGAAATGTGTGCTGGTGCGGTGATTCCACATAAAAAAAAAAATTAAAAAAAAAAACATTCTAAGATAAATTTAAGGTATGCAGGGGATTCTGGGTAAGAAAACGTTGGGGGAATCCATGCAAGCCACACCTCCCTAGACTTCACTGGGTGTCTAGTTTAAAAAAAAAATGTCTGGGTTTGTTAGGTTTCCAAAGATGACCACTGCGCCGAGGACCAAAAACGCAGATGTCCCCCTTGCAAAAACAGGTAGTTTTGTAATAGATTATTTTGAAGTGCCCACATTGCGTTTTTGTGCATTTCCTGTTGCGAGCATTAGGCCTACCCACACAAGTGAGGTATTTTTTATTTTATTTTTTTAAATCAAGAGACTTGGGGAAACACAATAGAAGAACAAGTGGTATTGTCAATTGTCTTTCTCTACATTGTTGTCTTCCAAATGTAAGAAAGAAGTCGTTTTGAGAAATGCCCTGTAATTCACATGCTTGTATGGGGACCTCCAAATTCGGAGATGTGCAAATAACCACTGCTTCTGGACTACTTATCTTTTGCCCATTTTGGAAAAACATAAGTTTCCACTTAAATTTTTCACTCTTAATATTTTACCAAATTATTTGCTGTATACCATGAAAACCCATTGCAAGGTGCAGCTCATTTATTGGCTCTGGATACCTTGGGTTCTTGATGAACCTACAAGTCCTATATATCCCGCAACCAGAAGAGTCCAGCAGATGTAACAGTATATTGCTTTCAAATATCTGCCAAAGCTGGGAAAAGTTACAGAAGAAAATGTGGGAGAAATGGCTGGTTTTTTTACAACTCAATTTCATTTTTTTTTTTATTTCAACTGTTACTTTCTGTAAGTAACCTTGAAAGATCTACACAAATGACCCCTTGCTGAATTCAGAATTGTGTCTACTTTTCAGAAATGTTTAGCTGTCTGGGATCCACCATTGGTTTCACACCCATTTCTGTCACTAACTGGAAGGAGGCTGAAGGCACACAAACATAGTAAAAAATGGGATATGTCCCAGTAAAATGCCAAAACGGTGTTGAAAAATCTGGTTTTCTGATTCATCTCTCCCTGTTCCTGAAACCTGGGAAGATGTTGATTTTAGCACCGCAAATGCTTTGTTGATACCATTTTCAGGGAAAAAAAAATAGACACTTTCATCTGCAGCCCTTCCCCTCCACCCCCATCTTCCTTTAAAAATTTTTTTTAAAAAATTAGCTGTATTTTGGCTAATTTCTTGGTCTCCGAGGGGAGACCACAAACGCTGGGTACCTTTCCCAGAATGTTGGAAAAAAGGACGTAAATTTGGGGTGTATAGCTTATGTGGACAAAAAGTTATTAGGGCCTAAGCGTTAACTACCCCAAATAGCACAAAAAAAAAAAAGGCTTGGCACAGTAGGGGGAAAAGGGCTGGCAGCAAAGGGGTTAAGAGAGAGCACATGCGCAGCCCAGGCAAAACCTAAAAACGATTAATTAGGCCAGCATACACATGGGTCAGCTACTGCATAATGTTTATTTTGGAATTCTCATCTACCACAACCTTGTGCACAGATACCAACTAAGTCAACTTGCACACTGAGAAGCCTTTTTAAACCCACTGTTTAAGTTGTGGCTTAAGGCTGTACCACACAACACCTACTGCAATATAGAATACAGATTACGTTCGATTCATTGTTCACACAGAGCCCTTATACTATTTTAAGAGCAATCGGAAAGCACAGGAAGAGCAAGAAACACAATAATGAATATATAGCACAGTTTGTGAGTAGTGACAATGAAGAAAGCAATTACCATCCAACATACTAGAGACAATTTGATAAGCACATCAACATGATGGAAACAACCACTGCTGATCATGCAGGACACTAAAAAGATATCCAACATACGTCATATTTGCAACCCACTACTTACAAACCGTGCCTTGTAAGTTTAAGCATTCTATCATCCCTCTTAGTTCAACTACATACCAAGCCGCAGCAACATGACATGACAACAGGACAAATGTCGTCATCACATTCGAGACGAAGCACCTTCCACATGGGTGACAACATAAAACTATGGTACTCTAGCCAAGTACAACCTACAAGCGATCTGTGAGCTCCTGATGGATACGAAGCCCGATATGATTATAATTATTACAATATAATACAATACGAAACCGAAAGAAAGATCTTGAATGGGCTTGAAAACTCCAGCCTACACAGATACCCGCAGGGAATCATAAAAACAGGCAAAACCTATTTTAAATACTAACAAAAAAGAAAAAAAAACACACCCAGGAAAATATATAAATGTAATTACAGAAGAAACAACTATAAACAAAAAAAAAAAATCCTAAAACAGGACACAGAGTGTGTTTTCACAGGAAATTAGTACCCAACAAGGAATATGCTACATTTATTTTTAACAACTTTATACAGCTTGGAGCAGGCCTACAAGTGTGCCTGTAAATGATGATCAGCACTAACAGGTAACTATATTTTGTAGATAAAAGCACAATATTTGGGAGACTGGTTTTACAGATATTAAAGAATCTCAGTGCACATGTTTTTCAAAGGTTGTGGTAATAACAAAAGGCCAAAATCAGTCAAACCAAAGAAAGCTGGATGGAAGACAGGTTCCAATGTGCAAGAAAAAGGACTTGGGCCTAGCATCAATTCATTCACCATTTTCACCAGCCTTGAATGTCATATGAAGGGTGTACTAATGAATATGACGCCAATGTGTAAGTATGCACACACAGGACACGCAGAGGCCAGATGTCAGTGACATACTGTTTATCACAACAATACATTGCTTGCCTGTAATTAGCATTCACTTGTATTGTGCGTTTGAGGGAACGGTTGGATAAAACAGCAGACAATTATCACACGCAGCATCTACTGCTGAAAAAAAAAAAAGAGCATGTTTTTGTAAAAAAAAACATCATGGTACCTAGGGCTGAGTTAATTATATGTTTTTGTATTTCATTTACCATGTAGGCAGGAACTGGCAAATGTTGAAAAAGAATAGCAAAAAATAAATAAAAAAAATCTAAGCTGAACAGCAGGATGTAGCTCATTGTTGTTTGGGGGCAGGGGTATATGCATCACCGGAACGCTGCTAATTACCACACATCACATCACTCGTGACATCAATGATATCACTGCAACATTTATAGTGAAATTATTGTTAAGAAAACGGCATGGCGGGGGCACAAGTTATAGGTACCTTAGGCCATGAGTTATAGATACTTGAGATAACTATACCTGCTGAACTTCTATGGTTTTGTGTGTAAAATACAAACCCAACTATACCATCCCTCTAAACCTCTGTTTTTTTCCAGTAAATATATATATAAACACACACACAAAAAACTATTAGTATATGCAGCAATTGAAAAAAAAAAAAAAGCGCAGACTGGAGATATCCGCATACTCCAATTAATGTACGTGTATGCATACATAAAACGAAAACAAGGCTGCAGTCAGTGTTCCTCGCAGAACGAGCTAACATAAAAATATCTTCTGACGGATTCATTGGGCACTTGCTTTAATGAGAACCGTTAGACCAAAGAACCAATATCAGTCAATAAATATAGCAGCAGGTGACCCAGAATAAGACAAAAGGGGGAGACAGGAGGGCAGATTACAGCAAGAATAGAGGTCAAAAGGCCAGTGCAAAGCACGTGAATTGTTCAAATGAGAGAAGC
This sequence comes from Pleurodeles waltl, assembly GCF_031143425.1. NCBI lineage: Eukaryota > Metazoa > Chordata > Amphibia > Caudata > Salamandridae > Pleurodeles > Pleurodeles waltl. The sequence continues at coordinate 743,212,332 of NC_090449.1, read as the reverse complement.
TAAACTGCAGCTCTAGCAGCTCTCTCGCACGTCAGCCAAGGAACTCTCCTCAATATTCCAGCTCCAGGTTTAACACTTGAAACAGAACACGAGTAACAGAACTATGTTTTAATTCCCACCCACTAATTCCATACAGTTCTTGTGCTCGACTTATCGTCCACCATTCTTACCTCGGTAAACTAAAAATCAGGGGCGAATCTATGAATAGTGCAGCAGGTGAATAGCACTGGAGACTAGGCATGTTGCCTCTGGGCCCCGATTAAGGCCGTTTTACTACCAAGCCGTGCGGAGTAGTAAAGGGGTGTGCTATTTTCACTGCTTGCAGGAGGGTCCATTTATCCCTTGCTATGCTAGCGCTGCAAAATTCAACATTAGGCACACGCACATAAGTTTTAAGTGCTGGCATAACCTCGCAGGCTGCTAGATTCAGAAGACCAGGGGGTATTAGTACCAATACTGTAAACAAACAAAATGGTGCTATTAAATAACATAACATGACCAATGACGGACTAAGACTCAAGATAAAATGTATCCCTGCCATATAACATACATTGCAATAAAAAGGTAATAAGACGTTGCCACACTAAGATGCCTCTTGCTAATTCAGTACACTCCACATTGAACTACTCCCTAGAAACGTGTAGTTTGAAAATAATTTAGAAACGCCATCAACCACACCACAGTAGATCCCATGTGGCGGCATGCACATCAACACAAAATATAATGAAAGCCCAAACAACAAAGCGTCATTTAGTAGACCTTTGCTGCACACACCAATCTTTGCTTTCTTTACTCGAAGCATATATGAGAGAAAGAACTGGATGAAAGGTAATTCAGAGTACTTCTTACATGAAGAACAGACCCTCACACGTTACAATCTAAGCGCTCATCCAAGGTGGAATGATACACCAAACACCCAATAGCACGAGGTGATAGAGCTATACATCTCTGGGCAGAACAAAGAGCCCATGCCTGCATATTGTAAATACCTGGTAACCTTAATAGATGCGCTGTCAAGCAAAACCTAAAAAAGCGAAATTGAGTAGTGTGTACTGTGGAGAGGAAGCAAAGAAACTACGTGTAAAATGTGATAACGTTCATCGCTCCCCCGTTTGTTCTAGTATGTCAGCAGCACCTCTGGTTTTATTTATAAAGCGCTTTGCTTCGGGAATGCCGCTTCAAAAGCTTTCCAGGTAATTAATGGAGATCACACTAGATGCAAACGTGTTCCCACGGAGGCAGGAGTTGGGTTTAATTGGGAAATGGCCTGAGGTTGCTTACGCTATGCCCAAGGCCAAAGCACTGCCTCCAGCCACCTTACACACCTCGCTCACACTGACAATAAACAAAGGGAGGAAAAGTGGGGTTGGGGTCTGTATCAGGTCAAGTAGTGAAAAGTGTCACGAGTAGAAGATGAAGAAGTTTCAAAAAACAAACACGCGTGGATTTGTGCTAGACAAGCTTGAACGCAAGGAGACAACTCTCAAATTGCACAGGGAGTTGTTTTCTGTTAAACCAGGCATTCGCATTTATCTCTGGCTGCCCCACTGATGGAGACACTGTACCACCCACACAATCTCTTTATATGCAGACAATATACCAATTTCTGTTTTTTTCGGTACTTCAAGCATAGAGCATGCAATGTCAAAATGAATACTACGGCAATGGGAAGTATGCACAGCTGTGTTCACCTAACACTGCGAACTGGAGATTTCTAGCACTTCACAAAGGAACATATGGGTAATATTCGTATCTCCGGGTTGCTTATTTGTGTGGCATGCGCTTATAGATCCATTTACTGAAATATCATCCTTTTAGAATGGGAAAGGGTCGTAACTCAGATGAAACCCCCAATGACCCAGCGAGGTATGACCTAAGATTATCTAAGGCGCCAGGTGTGTTCTTTAAAATAAGATGTGCACACCTTTCATTGAATGGGAAATGCAGCGAAGTGTGTAGAAAAATATAACAACGAAGACGGCGATTCGAGAGACCTAATTTAGGCACCAAACCAGATTGTTCTTTATGTGTTACAATATAATCACAAAGACACACAGCAAGAACAGAAACAACATAAACGTCCTGGAAAAGAGACCTATTTCTAAAACCAGGAGAAGCAATAACGAAGACTGCGGGTAAAACCCCATTAAAAGCCCAAAGAACAAGTGTCTGGAAAGCCCGCATTGTCAGAGGCAATTACTGGGGCTGGGAGTCCCCTATTGTGTCCGCGTTCGGGCGGCTCAACCTGCCGGGCCAACCTGCTGGCTGCTCGCTCTCGGCTGCCAATGCAGCCCGACACTAGCAACAGCCAGCCAAGCAGAAAATGCACAGGCAGGTGAGGGCGGCTGGGCACAGGTGAAGCTCCTCGGGCTGCTGGGTCAGCGTAGTGGATACGGTACAGGCACCCCAAATGAACAGAGAGCGCCAAGCCAGCCAGAGTCACACTCACCGTGATCAGCATGGAGAGACTGACGCCAAGTTCACTGAAATAGCCATAGTGGAAGGCGCAGGTTAGGCACCATTTCCTCACCCCTAACGTACAACAGGAAGTGCAACCGAAGCTGTCCGGCTCAACGCTCGAGCCTCTCAATGCTGGTGGAACGTACCGTACTCAACAGTGTGCGCGCCCCTCCCTCGTGGGAGTGGCTTTAACCGTAATCCGTATAATATCGGAGCACCGAGAGCGCTCGCTTGTGTTGCTACTCTGTATACACCTAGCGAAACGGGTTTTAATCTCAAACACGCATCCCGATAGCAAAAAGGGGAAGCAGTTACAATGCATTAGGAGAAAAATGATAGCCCCTCACTTTCTCTGCAAACACATTGAAAACATATTTCTTACTAAGGTGTGACAGTGGCGTCAAACTATATTTGAAAAAAAACAGCTTCTCACACAATGCCTAATCGTTGCGGCTTGTCACGCACTGGCCGAATTTGTACAAATACGTATTATGAAATAAAAACGAACACCAGACAGAGAGGGTTACACTGCGAGGCTCTGCAATATAACACGGATGGCACACCAGATAAGAGATCTGACTCAACCACACTACCCACAATATGCCTAGGTGTCCAGACATCCCGCAATCGTAAAAATAATACACAAGTGTGCAACAATGGCATCAGGTGATACTGAAGACTAGGGTAAGTAATCCAGGGCTTGTCGGTTTTTCTCGTCACATTCATTTTTAATGAGTAGGCTTACTGTGATAAAGCGCATAGTGTGATAGACAAAATAATGACATTAACTTAATTATTTTGTCATTTTTTACGCATGTTCACTCGCTGGGCAAAAGTGTGTCCTCATTAGTAACAGTTGAACATCCAAACACAGCAATAAGTAACTAACTAAAAGGCGACCAGTCAACTTTTGCGAAGGGCATGCATTCCACAGCACAGCAATACAGGTTGTCACGTTTTTAGTAACTTTTCATCCATCTGAGCTAGAACCATGTTTTGCTTAACATCTGTAAATTATGGTGCAGCTGATGGATTACGTGGCAAATGCAGCACAATACATAATTATGCAGGAAATATTGCAGCCGCAGAATCACAATTTCCAGTGGCTGTGCTAAGAGAAATACTACAGCAAAAAAGATTTGGCTAGAGGTGCCTTCAATGAAAAACACCTGACTAAAATACGGTACACACCAGCACTGGATTTATCAATACCAGACTCTTGGAATCGCCTTTGGATCGCATTCATAATAACTTTTCCAACTAGAGAAGCATGCGCCTCCTTCAGGTGCAGTCTGTAGTGGTGAATAAACCTATGTGTAAATAATGCCCTTCAATACAAAATCCTGCAGCTCAGCTGAAGCAACAAATATTCCTAGTGCCAGGCTCCCTTTCATCTCTTCTGGGCTTCGGATCCGAGCCAAAGCATGTCATTGTATTGGTGGATGTGATCCACTTGCTCAGGGATGCAGAAGACTCTTTTGTACCTTGGCATGACATTCCAAAAGGTCACAATGAGACAGTGTGAATGATGAAATTGAGGTAGACCTCGCAAAAAAGGTTTTGATTTGCCTTTACACATTGAGACTATGCCCATTGCTCTCACGTAGGGTGGCTTGGGACATTAAAAGTACTTCCTGTGAAGTATGAAAAAGGTCTAAAATCTAAGTTGTATTTCAAATTAGGGAGTCAGGTTTAGTTACCAAAAATGTTTCTCTATGCGAAAGGGTTAACAACTCATCCAGCCTATGAGCTGATGCGATGGTCACCAAAAAGAAAACGGAGACGGTGGGATGTGAACCACGCAGGTAAACAGACTCTGTTAACTGAAAACAACAATGTGGCTATATCCAGAAAGGGACAGAGCTGCATGGACTGTGGCCACTCAAAGGGACACACAGGCGACGGGGCACACAAGCAATGGAACCAAGAAACTCTGACACTAACTCCAGTGTGGTAGTCACTGACAGAGGCAGCAAGAGGATGAGGGGACATTGACAATGGGCGCTGGAGATACTGACACAGACACAGCGGTAGGGAAGCATGGACACTGATATTAAGGCAGTAAGGCGTGGACACAGACCAGGGCATGGGGATAAGGGTATGTATACTAAAGAGGTGAGATATGGACATTGGGACAGGGAGCAATGGATATAAACCAAGAGATAGGAAGGCAACACATAAACAAACAAGCACCCACACACTCCGACCTCCCCCCTGAACTAAAATCACCCACATTGTTGTGTGATTTGAGGCTTGATGAACTCTATTTAATTCATTCATCAAAGTCAAGACTTCTTGTCACCAGGGGCGTAGATTCAAGTGTAAGGGCATGGAGTGGGACACCCCCTATTATCTTCGCAGTTAGATTTGCTTCCTGCTGTGGCTGGAAAAGCAGGGCTGTTAGCCAAGCTCTTCCTTGCAGGTCAAGGTGTTGTCGTCCTCCCCCTGCCGAGTCTTTCATGTAAAGGCAAGGCCCATTGGGTCGGACAGGGCTCCAATTTAGAACTGTGTGCAGCCTCGTCCTTTATGTAGTTATAACACTTCCATCCTGACCCCAGTGACCTCATGAAAGGGACATCGGAGCTGCGTGGCAGTGTGACATCTCATTTATGGTAGTGTGTGCAGCTCGAGCAATCAGTCACTGAGAGTCTCTGTATCCCCCAAATAACATAATTTACTGCTATTCTCAGACTGTTGTGGCGCCACCAGCCTGTCCCTGAACAGTGGGCTGCCCTGGCTTATGAGTCCACAAAGTTTAAACATGCCAGTGCAGTATTCATGCCAAGCCCCTGTAGAGAGGTATGAATTTTAAACCAGAACTTGGGGGCATATGATAATAATTACTTGTTTTTGTATTAGCAATGTGTTCCTCAAGTATGTTGCTACAGTGTTTTAAAGATCGTTTTTAAAGTGCCCAGTAACACTCAGTAGCTGAGGCAGGTGATGCATTACTCGAAAGTTCTTTGTGATCTCTAGTCACTAGTTTGAAGACTCATGAGACAGCGTGTTGGGGTGGATAGTATGTGTATGAAGGAGAGAGAGCGATAAAGAAAGCAAAGTCATAATGGCATAGGCCAGAAGACAGCTAACGTTTCCTTCAGGATTATATGCATTGCAAAAGCTAGTTGTTTGGCATATAGGCCCTCATTACAACCCTGGCGGTCGGTGTTAAAGTGGCGGTAATACCGACAACAGGCCGGCGGAAAAAAAATGGAATCACGACCATGGCGGAAACCGCCAACATAGACAGCCACTTTAACACTCAGACGGCCACAGCGGTAGAAACAAACACCGCGGCGGTAACCGCCAACAGACAGGCGGAGGACAAAGTACCGCCCACTGTATTCCAACACGCCTATCCGCCACCTTTTCCGGGGCGGAACCAACGCTATCAAAAGCATGGCGGAAACAGTACACAGAAGGGAAACCACTCACCTCTCGACACCCAACGAGGAACCAGGACGCCATGGAGCCTGAATTTCACGTACTTCCCATGCTGGTCTTCCTCCTGCTCTATCAGGAGCAGGACAGAGAAGCCGTACAACGACCACGGTGAGTACTGCACCTACAACACAGGGAAGGGGGGAGGGAAAAGAGTGTGACACACACACGCAACACACAACACCCCCACCCTCACCCACAACACCCCCACCCTCACCCACAACACCATACACACAATTACATGCAGCAACATTACATATACACCCCCTGACCCCCTGGAAGAACGTAAGGACAAAAGGAAATGATTGTAACAAGTGTAATCATGGAATATCAGATAATGAAAGTTCAAAATTCATTATATAGAAATATGTACACCAACTACACAAGTCCGGATAGTGTACCAATCATTGTCCGTGGACCAGTGGTCCCAAAATGCATGGGCGAAGCCCACACAAGATACCTGACATGAAACGGAGAGAACACTGCAGGGGTGTCAGATCGAAATTAAACAGGCACCTCAGGGGGAAGGGGAGGGGAGGCACCTCAGCTGGATGAACGCCCGACGCCACTGCTGCACGAGGGGGCTCCATGCCCACTGCTGTATCCTGGGGAGTGCAAAGCCACAGTCTCACAAGTCTTTCCAATGGATGGTTTGCCCACTGCTTTATCCTGGGGAGTGCAAAGCCACAGTCTCTCAAGTCTGTCCAGTGGGTGGTTTGCCCACCGCTTTATCCTGGGGAGTGCAAAGCCACAGTCTCTCAAGTCTTTCCAGTGGGTGGTTTGCCCACTGTTTTATCCTGGGGAGTGCAAAGCCACAGTCTCTCAAGTGGATAACATTCTCCACTGGTTCTGGAGGGGGCTTTGTGCCCAGAGTGCTTCATCCTGCCAAGGACTGAGGCAGTGGATGTCTTTCTCCACTGGTTCTGGAGGGGGCTTTGTGCCCAGAGTGCTTCATCCTGCCAAGGACTGAGGTAGTGGATGTCTTTCTCCACTAGTTCTGGAGGGGGCTTTGTGCCCAGAGTGCTTCATCCTGTCAAGGACTGAGGTAGTGGATGTCTTTCTCCACTGGTTCTGTGAGGGGGCTTTGTGCCCAGAGAGCTTCATCCTGCCAAGGACTGAGGTAGTGGATGTGATTCTCCACTGATTCTGGAGGGGGCTTTGTGCCCAGAGTGCTTCATCCTGCCAAGGACTGAGCGAGTGGATGTCTTTCTCCACTGGTTCTGGAGGGGGCTTTGTGCCCAGAGAGCTTCATCCTGCCAAGGACTGAGGTAGTGGATGTGATTCTCCACTGGTTCTGGAGGGGGCTTTGTGCCCAGAGAGCTTCATCCTGCCAAGGACTGAGGTAGTGGATGTCTTTCTCCACTGGTTCTGGAGGGGGCTTTGCGCCCCGAGTGCTCCACATGCAGTGTGGCTGGTCCCATTACCTCACATGGGTGTGTGTGCCACGAGATTGCCTAGGAACAGGTAGCATGATACGCCATGGAGGCAGAGACATACCCCACCCTGCTGTGGCTTCGCCTTCCACCTGCAGGTGCAAACAGTGATGAGAGTCATGCCTCAGGGAAGCTGGGCAGGGTCCAAGAAGTCTCCTCCAGCCTCGGACGGCTGCCCACTGGGGAGGGTAGCCATGTCAGCGGTGGTGCCACTGTCCGAGCACGTCGCAGGGCTGGTGGCGGTGCTTGCAGTGGTGTCTGTGGCGGAGGTGCTGGTGCAGGTGTCAGCACCTGTTGAGGGACACAGCAGGACGTCTCCTGCAGCCTCGGACGGCTGCCCACTGGGGAAGATGCTGGGGACTGTTGCTGAGGCTGCAGACGTGCAGGTTGCGGTGCAGGTGGCTGTGCTGGTGGCGGTGCTGGTGGCGGTGCAGGTGGCGGTGCAGGTGGCGGTGTTCGCCACCATACAGGTTGGTGTAGTGGTTGACAGAAGGGGTGACTCAAGTCCCTCAGTCAGAGCCACCGTGCCCTGTCCTGACCTGCTCTTCGGCTTGTGTCCCTTCCCCCACCTTAGATGGTGCCGCAGGTGTCTTGCCACTGTCCCCTTTTGTTTTGGATGAGCCCTTGGTGGCTGAAAGGTGCGGCTTTTCTCTCCGGGATATGAGTACCTTCTTCACCAGGTGGCGGAATGTCCTTGGCCTCGCTATGTGGCGCACTGGAAGCCCTAATGGGTGGCGCACTCGATGACCCTGCAGTTGCTGGCACCACTGTGCCTGGGAATTTGGTGGCTGAGGTGCTGGGCTGGGACCTGGAAAGCCTGGCCCTAGGGGAAGGCCGGGGGGAGGTGAAGGGAAGAGGTCAAAGTTAGCCAGGAAAAGATTTTTAGACACACTGGGACGGGAAGATGGAGGGGGTTTGGGAGTGGAGGAAGAGGTAGTGGTTGTAGGAGGTGTACGTTTGCTGAATTTGGGTGAAGGTGCATGGGCCGGAGGCTGTTGTGAGGTGGATGGCTGTTGGGTGGGTGTGTGCCTGCGTTTGTGTAGTTTGGGAGGAGGGCTCACAGACACACTGGGAGAGGACACAGGGGATGTGTGAATGGTAGTGGGGGTGGTGATTGCACGTGAGCGTTGTGTGGTGATGGCATGCTGGTGATGGAGGTAGTGGCTGAGGATGTAGTGCATGCGGGTGTGAGTGGAGATGAGACAGGGAGGGAGGAGGAGGACATGGAGGAGGGGGAAACAGTGGAGGCAGTGGATGTTGCTGTGTCTGCATGCTATGGTGCTTGTGTGAGTGCTTGTGGGATGTTGGTGCTTATGTTTGCCATGTCCACTCTTGTGTGTTGATGAGTGCGCATGCTGGTCTGATGGTGTGCTTGGGATAAGCTGAGGTACAGGGGATTGGGTATGGGTGGAGGTCTGGGTGGAGGAAGTTGGAGGGGGAGGCTGGACACAGGGACAATGGCTGCCATCAGTGCTGAGACCAAAGAATGAAATGCTCTCTGTTGGGCCGCCTGCCCAGAATGAATGCCCTCCAGGTATGCATTTGTTTGTTGCAAATGCCTCTTAACGCCCTGGATGGCATTCAAAATGGTAGATTGCCCAAAAGTGAGGGATCTCAGGAGGTCAATAGCCTCCTCACTGAGGGCTGCAGGGCTGACTGGGGCAGGGGCTGAGGTGTCTGGGGTGAAGGAGAAGCCCACCCTTCCGGGTGAGCGGGCACGGGACACACACTGAGGGGCTGCTGGGAGGGCACTGCTGGTAGGGGGAGTGGCGGCTGTACCTGTTGATGCAATGGGCACAGAGGTGCCCGCCACCGCAAGCGAGCTCCCATCAGAGGAGGAGTCGCTGTCGCTGGTGTCTGCTCCTGTCCCTGCTGTGGAGCTCCTCTCGCCCTCCGTCCCATTGGTGGCTTCAGACTCCGTTGCTTCACCCTCCAGGGCCATGTGGGTTGCAGCTCCCTCCTGCTCTGGTGCCAATGATGCTCCGCCAGATGATGCTTATGCACGCAAGAACAGGGAGAAAAAAAAAGGGTGGGGAAGACAGAAGAAACGCATGTTCAGTGCATGCAACCGTTGGTGGACACAACACACAGGGAGCAGCCCTATGCACTAAGCCATGCCCTAACTGTTCCTAGAAAATTCACATGGCCATAGGGGACGAGGCCTAGGCCCAATTGCTGCACACCTGGAAGTCACAGGAGCCTGACTAGGTGTAGATGGCCATTACCAGTAGTGGGGTTGGGGTGCCACAGAGCCTGCCTAACAAGGGACCTAGCCTACCAAGTTCGCCCTGGCCCAGGGGAACCCACAGCTCACTGAAACCACCCAGACACCTCGTAACGCGTGCAGAGTCAGCTGAAGGAGAGTGTACTCACCCCCCTGTGGCTGCTGTGATGCCCTCAAGCACCCATACAACTCCGGATAGGCCACCACCAGGATCCGATACATCGGGGGGTCATGGTGCGACGGGCACCCCTTCCACGTTGGGAGGCCATCCCCAGCTGGGCTTCCGCCGTCTTCTTGCTCCAGCGGAGCAGGTCCTCCCATCTTTTACGGCAGTGGGTGCTTCGTTTGTGGTAGACCCCCAGGGTCTGGACGTCCTTGACAATGGCACGCCAACTACCCTCCTTCTGGTGGGCGCTGACCTAGAGGAAAAGTGAAGTAAAAATAGATGTTTCTATCCCGTACATTTCATCTCACGCATTGCCAAACACCTCCCACCCTGGCCCAGACATACATACACACACAATCCTGACATGCTGGCCGGTCCCCCTCCCCACCCTCTTCCATCGACGCCACCCCATACACTCATGTGCCATCCACCATGCTCACAGTGTACTCACCTGTTTGTCTGGAGGACCGTACAGTTACGTGTACTGGGGGAGGACCCTATCCACCAGTTTCTCCAACTCCTCCGAAGTGAAGGCAGGGGCCCTTTCCCCAGACACTGTAGCCATCGTCGCTTCCAGACACAGGTCACAGCAGCACTTGCAGTGTAGGTCCTCTCCTGTAGAAGGTCAGGTATCAAGTGAGGGAACAGTAAGAAAATGGCGGCCACGTCTGCGGCGGTGCGTACCGTCACCACCGGCGTACATCGTCATTGGCTCCTGGGACCTATAGGGCCCAATGTTAACCAATGCTGAACTGCGCCGCGGTCTTCGACCGACCACCGCAACAGTGTACAACACCAGCGCAGTTACCTCATTTCTTCTTGTCCCACCTTACAGGTCAGACAGCCGCCATTTCAGAGGGCCACATGGCATGGAAAAAAACGGTGTCACACCTATTTAGGCCTGGAATACGGACAGATAAAGGCACATTGTGAATTTCCAACTTTTAACCAAATAACACAATGTGATACCTAAGTGTTGGATGACCCTCTGCTCGCTGTTCTCCTCCATAGGGCACCTCAGCTGGGGCAGGTCATGAGATGGCGGCATCCTCCAGTGTACAGACCCCTGGTGGACCTGTCAACAATGGAAGAGAGACACATCATTATCACCTACAGACTTGATCGTGCAACAATCCTGGAACTGTGTGCCCAGTTGGAGCCAGACCTGATTTCAGCTATCCGCCATCCCACAGGAATCCCCCTCTAGTGCAGGTTCTGTCTGTGCTCCATTTCCTGGCCAGTGGGTCTTTTCAAACAACAGTGGCCATGGCATCAGGGATGTCCCAGCCAATGTTCTCTAACGTGTTATCGAGATTGTTATCTGCCCTGCTGAAACACATGCACAGCCACATCGTTTTCCCTCAGGTAGAGGATTTGCCCACAGTGAAAGGTGACTTTTATGCCTTGGGACATATCCCCAACATCATTTGTGCCATTGATGGTACACATGTGGCATTTTTACCCCCCTTCCCGGAGGAATGAACAGGTGTACAGAAACCGGAAAAGCTACCATTCTATGAATGTGCAGATGGTGTGTTTGGCAGACCAGTACATCTCACATGTGAATGCCAAGTATCCTGGCTCTGTGCATGACGCTTACATTTTGTGATGGGGCAACTCCAGAGGCACCGGGTGTGGCTAATAGGTGAGCCCAAGGTACAAATACAGTTGACATTGGTGTCTGGGTATGGGGTATCCCTAAGGGTTAGTGTCTGTCTAACAGTTGTCCCTCGACAGTTGCAGGTGACTCTGGTTACCCCAACCTGTCATGGCTACTGACCCCAGTGAGGAATCCCAGGACAAGGGCAGAGGAATGCTACAATGAGGCACATGGGCGAACTAGGAGGATTATAGAACACACCTTCGGCCTCCTGAAGGCCAGATTCCGGTGCCTCAATCTTACAGGTGGTTCCCTATACTATTCACCGAAGAAGGTGTGCCAGATCATCGTGGCCTGCTGTATGTTGCACAACCTGGCTTTGCGACGCCAGGTGCCTTTTCTGCAGGAGGATGGGCCAGATGGTGGTCTTGTGGCAGCTGTGGAGCCTGTGGACAGTGAAGAAGAGGAGGCAGAAGAAGAAGATGTCGACAACCGAAACAACATCATCATGCAATACATCCAGTGAGACACAGGTAAGAAGATGTAACTGCTTCCCACATCTCATACTATTGTTGGAGCTAGCATAGGTCTGTCATTTTCACTCAGTGTATGGACCTTGACTTGTTACTTTGCCTTTCCATTTCACAGATCTGGGTCCCACTTTTGCCCTCTGCTATGTTTACTGCTGGCCTACAGCTGTGTAACATTGGTATGTGAACAAGTACATTGACATTGCTATATTCCAGAGATTTTGCCATTACACATTTGTGAAAGCACAGACTGACCCCAGATTGTTTTGTGATTCAAGTGTGTTTATTTCTGTGCAAATAAGTGGAGGGGGTTGTAAAGTGGGCTGGGGTGATGGTGGAGGAATGTCCATGGCAGAGTCCAGTCTATTTGTTTCACAGATGATTGTCCAATGGGGCATAGGAAGTGGAGCAATGTCAGTTTAAGGTGGACAGGGTGTCAAAGAGGGACAGAAGGGTGACATTCAGGGGGGTCTTATTTCCTGGCGGAGTTCTTGGCAATGTTCTCTGTCTTGTTCCTGGATCTCAGGGACCGTTTGCGGGGTGGTTCTCCTTCTGCAGGGGGTGGGGTGCTGGTGGCCTGTTGTTCCTGTGGCAGTGCCTCCTGTCCACTAGCGCCGGCGGAGGTGGAGGGCTGTTCATCATCCAGGCTAGTGTCAGGGGCCCGTTGGTGTGCCACTGTGTCCCTCCTGGTGTTGACAAGGTCTGCCAGCACCCCAGCAATAGTGACCAGGGTGGTGGTGATGGACTTCAAGTCCTCCCTGATCCCCAGGTAGTGTTCCTCCTGCAGCCGCTGGGTCTCCTGAAACTTGGCCAGTACCGTGCCCATGGTCTCCTGGGAATGGTGGTAAGCTCCCATGATGTTGGAGAGTGCCTCGTGGAGAGTGGGTTCCCTGGGCCTGTCCTCCCCCTGTCGCACAGCAGTCCTCCCAGCTTCCCTGTTATCCTGTGCCTCTGTCCCCTGAACTGTGTGCCCACTGCCACTGCCCCCAGGTCCCTGATCATCCTGTGTTAGGGGCTTTGCCTGGGTTCCCTGTAGTGGTGGACACACTGCTGACTGACGTGTCCTGGGGACAGAGGGATGGGCCCACTGGGTGGGTGCTGTAGCCGTGTTTCCTAAGGGGGGAGGTTCAGTGGTGGTTTGAGACTGTGTCAGGGGAACCGACTGTCCCGAGGTCCCTGATGGGCCGGGCTGGTCATCTTGATCCAGGCGTGCAGAACTTCTGTCGTCACTGTGGGCCTCTTCTGTGGGGGGACTGGATATGTCTGGCACCTCCTGTCCGGTGACGTTGGGTAGGGGTCCTGTTGGGGTGTGAATGCATAATCTTAGTATCTGTGTGTGCCATCTTGTGCAAAGGGTGAGTTAATCTCTACTCCTGTGCTTGCATTATTGCTGTGGCCCTTGTGTGATTGGTGATTTTGGGGCATGAGTGAATCTCTCTACTGTACATGCTTTGGTGATGGGCGTTCATGCATTGGTGTTACATGCAGGGCTTGATTTTGGGATGTGTGGGTTGTGGTAGTGGGGTATCTGTGGGGTGTTGTGGTGATGGGTAGGAGGGTGAGGGTGGGAGTATGTGATGGAAAGCTAGGTGGGGGTATATGGTAGTTAATATTTGACTTACCAGAGTCCAGTCATCCTGCTACTCCTGCGAGGCCCTCAGGATGCATGATCACCAAGACTTGCTCCTCCCATGTTGTTAGTTGTGGGGGAGAAGGTGGGTGTCCACCGCCAGTCCTGTGTACAGTATTCTGGTGTCTGGATACCACAGAACATACCTTCTTCCGTAGGTCGTTCCACCGCTTCCTGATGTCATCCCGTGTTCTTGGATGCTGTCCCACTGCATTGACCCTGTTGACGATTCTCTGCCATAGCTCCATCTTCCTGGCAATGGATGTCTGCTGCACCTGTGATCTGAATAGCTGTGGCTCTACCCGGATGATTTCCTCCACCATGACCCTGAGCTCCTCCTCTGGAAATCTGGGGTGTCTTTGAGGTGCCATGATGTGGTGTGGGTGATGTGTGAGGTGCTGTCTGTTGTGATGTGTGAGGGGATGTGTTGGTGTGTGTTGTTTGAGGTGTGTGGATGTTCTATAAGTGATGGTGTTGTGTGTCTGTGGATGCTGGTGTTGCGTTAGCTAATCTCTCTCTCTGGCCTTCTTTCAAATTTTTGGTTGTAAGGGTTTGTGGGTGATGTGGGTGTGTGCTTTATATTGGATTGGGTGTGTGGGTGTGGTGTGTGTATGTGTATCAGGTGTGTGTATTTCGAATTGTCCAATGTGGTTGTGTTTTGTAAATGTGTGTGTATTTTGAGCATGGCGGTGTGTACCACCAATGGATTACCGCGGTTGAAAGACCGCTGCGTTGATTCGTGGGTCGTGATAGTGTGGGCGTATTCCTGTTGGTGTGACGGTGTGGGTTTTGGTACCGCCAGTTTATCACTGACCTTTGGTGTTTCGGACTTGTGTGGGTGTCTGTATTGTGGCGGATTCCGAGCTGTGAGTCGTAATACCTGTAGTGGAATTCTGCAGCTGTGATGGTATGTTGGCAGTCTTCTGCACGGCAGTAAGCGGGATTTACCACCAGGGTTGTAATGAGGGCCAAAGTGTAGGTACTAGTGGTCGCAATGGGGTGTGTGTTTTTGTGTATGTCAGGAGGGGTCGAATTGGGACCAAAAATAGATCCAGACACCCAAAATAAGGTGGCCCACATTTGTGAATTGCAATCTCTTGTGAAGCATTGATATATATATATATATATATATACATATACATATATAAGAACTTTATTATACATATACATATATATATATATAAGCCTTTTATTGCTTGTGTGGCCAATAACATGACGCCTGTAAGTTATAACCCTGGCTACTGGAATTATGTGATTGTGCTGCTGTGGCATTTTTCCATTATAGATATGCTACATTTGCCACATACTCAATTATCTGCTGCATAATCTGCGGATTTTAATGAAACAACTGTTGTTTCTAGTTCAAACAGTTCAAACGTTACCTAAAATGTGGTGTAGGGCAGTAGAAGCCCGTTTGCAAAACTTGACTGCTCATCTGTCTGTTGCTTATTTCTATATTTGAGTGTTAAATTGGTACTAATGAGGTGCAACCAAATGTCCAGACACTGTTAACAAGTCTAAAAATGAAGTAATACTATCATAAAATGTGCTGCATTACGCCACATATTTTCCTTTTCTTGCAGTATATTTTACGCAGCGATGCCGCTTAATTTGGCCCTCCACTGCTGCATAATTCCAGTGACCCTGGTTATATCAATACACCCCAGCAGCAGCACACTATTCACTGTGCTGTCTCAACTACTAACCTACAGACGTAAATACTTTCAGTTTCACTGGTTTTGTTTGAAAGGGCTTTCTTTTCAAGGAAGGAGTACATGATTGAACATTTTATCTCTCTTAAAAACAGTAACACTTTCTGCCAGAAGCGGATTGCGGTGCTAACCGGGGCCAGGGTGGTGTGCGAGGGAGTGGTGAATTAATAAAATAAAATAAAAAAATGTACCTTCATCATCGCCGCCGTCAGCGCCGCAGCTATCACCACTGTGCTGCTCCTCTAATGCAGGCTGCATGCACAGGCTTCCAGCCTGCTCTGTGGCCAATCCTGATGCTGCTCAGAGCAGCGTTAGGATTGGCTGGGAGCACCTAGCAATGGCGCTCCTAGGTAGACTGGGGGCCTCTGCATGCTATCTTCAATCCAGCAACTGTGTTGCTGGGCTGGAGAGAGCCTAGTACACATGTGTGTTTGGCCGGCCCGAGATGGCTGGCCAAACATACATGCACAGTGAGTGGGCGTGCTGTACACGCCCCCTCTGTGCGTGTCAAGCCTGTGGCTCCACCCCTTTTACAAAAGAACGATAATAAACATAGTTTATTATCATTTTTTCATAAAAGGTTTTGCAGCTCCTGCTACTGGTGGGGAAGAGGGGCGACGCTCCTCCGGCCTAGCGGAGGAGCCTTGCCTGCTTTCGGCGGGTCCCTCCTTTAATTAAGGTAATTTAAAGGGTGCACTGCTGTGGCACTAACGCCCAGGAAAATCGATGCCAAGGGCATCTGCCGACAAAGCCTCTAAATTAAGAGGGTCATTCTGACCCCGGCCGGCGGCGGAAGCCGCCGGCCTGGCTGGAACCGCCAGAATACCGCTGCGCGGTCAAAAGACCGCTGCTAGTATTCTGGGTTTCCCACTGGGCTGGCGGGCGACCGCCAGAAGGCCGCCCGCCAGCCCAGCGGGAAACACCCTTCCATGAGGATGCCGGCTCCAAATGGAGCCGGCGGAGTGGAAGGGGTGCGACGGGTGCAGTTGCACCCGTCGCGATTTTCAGTGTCTGCATGGCAGACACTGAAAATCTTTGTGGGGCCCTGTTACGGGGGCCCCTGCAGTGCCCATGCCATTGGCATGGGCACTGCAGGGGCCCCCAGGGGCCCCACGACACCCCATACCGCAATTCTGTTCCTGGCGGCCAAAACCG
This sequence comes from Pleurodeles waltl, assembly GCF_031143425.1. Lineage (NCBI taxonomy): Eukaryota > Metazoa > Chordata > Amphibia > Caudata > Salamandridae > Pleurodeles > Pleurodeles waltl. The sequence goes on along the minus strand of NC_090449.1, from coordinate 743,195,981 downwards.
CCAGGAACAGGATGGCGGTATGGGGGTCGGAATCCCCATGGCGGCGCAGCTTCCCCAGGGCAGCGGGAAACCGGCGGTACACTGCCGGTTTTCCGTTTCTGACCGCGGCTGTACCGCCGCGGTCAGAATGCCCATGGGAGCACCGCCAGCCTGTTGGCGGTGCTCCCGCGGTCGTTGGCCCTGGCGGATTTTACCACAAGGGTCAGATTGACCCCCTAAGTGTCAAGTCTGCAAGAGAGAGGTAAGGCAGGGGGTACTTTCCGGTTAAATTCTAGATTTATGATGGACGGTTGGTAGAGCAGAAAGGATGCCTTGCCACAATCAATGGGAGTGTTAGTGTGGAAATGCAATGCGGGGACAAAAGCAGAACTCTATGTATTGCCTCCAGCATTTCCCCTTTGAAGTCAATGGGTTGTGATAATCTGTGCTGAGTTGGGAAGGGGCTGCTGCAGCCTCTCGAGTTCAGAGCATCAACGTAGGTCCGAACATTGATGGGATTAAAACATCCCACAGCAAGCCTCGAGCACTAGGCCACAGGCACCATCGGAATGCCCACCTTCCCAATCCGACCCTGTTTGTGTTTGTGCAGGTATTATAAGTACCCAGCACTGAATAGAATAGCTCTAACTGGAGATAAGCACTGATTGCATTATGGAAGTTCTGTTTGCGAGTCAACACTGAAAAATTAGCTATAGTTAATAACTATAGTGAATTAGGAGTTCTGGTAGCATATTATTTCCATAAGGTGTTCAGACGCGAGGGCATCAGCAGAATACAGAGAGTCAGGAGACACCTAACGAGTACCAGCAATGACTCACGCCCCCATAATATTGCTGCCTAAGCTACACACCTGCTTGTCCAATTGTTTGCATTGCAGTGCCTTACTTACACTACAACAGCATCACAGAGGTCAGACATCTGAAAGATGATGGTATGTGTTTTTCTTTAATGTGGATGTGTGAACCATGTACATACTGTATCCTGTGTTCTAGTCTAGTCTGGGGAATTTGTAAAGCGCATGGCTATCTGCAGACCTCCCAGTTCTAGTGCAGAACCACCAATCATAACTGCAGACATTTAGGCCCTCATTACAACCCTGGCGGTCTTTGATCGCCAGGGCAAAAGTGGCGTTAGTACCGCCAACAGGCTGGCGGTACTAAAGCCCGCATTATGACCGTGGCGGTCTCACCACGGTCATACCGCCGGGACCGCCAAGCTACCGCCGTGGCGGTCCCGGCAGTTGTAATCCGCCAGGGCAGCGCTGCAAGCAACGCTGCCCTGGGGATTACGAGTCCCCATCCGCCAGCCGTTCCATGGTGGTAAATACCGCCATGGAACAGCTGGCGGAATGGGTGACTCGGGGTGCCCCCATGCACAGCCCCATCATGCAATCCACTGCCTGAATTATGGGCAGTGGATTGCGCGACGGGTGCTGCTGCACCCGCTGCACCGCCCCATTGCCGCCGACTCCATTAGGAGCTGGCTGCAATGTTATGGCCAGCCCAGTGGGGATGTCAAATTACAGCCGGCGGATTTCAGGACGCATTGGCGGCCTGATGGCGGTACAATATTGGCGGACGGCCTCTGCCTCCGCCAATGTTGTAATGAGAGCCTAAGTGTTGAACAGGCAGGTCTTTAAGGCCTTGCGGAAAGAGAGCTCACTAGGAAGTTGCCATGTCCTGAAAGGAAGAGTGTTCCATATTTTGGAGGCTAAATAATAGAAGGACCGGCCTCCCCAACAAGCTTTCTTCATCATAGGAATCTAGAGCAGCTGAGTGGTGGAAGATCTAAGCAGTCTATTTGGGATAGAAGGAGAAACAAAAGGCTAAGCAGGAAGGGAACTCTCCTATGAAAAGCTCTGTGCAGGATACGCAGGGCTTTAAATTGAATGTGTGGTTGAACTGGCAGCCAATGCAAGGCCTTAAGGGCTTTCTTCGCAGAGTGCTGTTTTGGCAAATCCATCAGCAGTCTGGCAGAAACATTTTGCACCACCTGTAGCCTGTTGGTGACATATCCTGGTGAACCAAGACACAAGATGTTGCCATAGCCAAGTCGTGAAATGATAAGGGCCTGGATAATAAGTCTCCTTGCTCAGAAAGGAAGAATAAAAAAGACTTTTCTCAAGCATCTGAGTACTCCAAAACAGTAGGCAGCTAGCCTATTGGCTTGGGGCTCCATAGTGAGGTTACAATCCAGCCATATTCCAAGGCTTTTTACCACCCACTTAGGGCTCGGCAAGCCTTTTAGACAGGCTGGAAAAGTAGCTGGAATTGTTTTACTGAGGAGATTACCTAAAATCATAACCTCAGTCTTATCCTCATTCAGCTTGAGCTTGCTGATAACCATTCAACTAGACTCTGCTTGTCAACAAGCCTCCCAATTATGATGACTGGATCAGGTGAGATGGACATCACCAGTAGTGTCATCAGCATCGGAGACTAAGAACAGTCCAAATGTATGCACGATTTCAGCTAATGATAGCACATGTAAATTAAAAAGAGTGGGGCTGTGGTAGGAGCCCTGCTGCAACCTACATCCTTAGGGAAGACTGTTCGAGTAGCAGGAGGGCTCAAGCACCTGAAAGCTCCTATTTTCCAAGAAGGAGGATAGTCACTTTAAGGCAGAGCTTGTGACCCCAATCTTAGAAATTCTGTGTGTCAGGATAGAGTGGTGTGTCAAAGGCGGTACTCAAATTCAGTAGGAACAGGGCCTTATCCGTAAGAGATTTACATTCTTTAACTACAGTAAGCAAAGCTATTACAGTCCTATGTTGTGGCCTGAATTACATCTGTGAAGGGTGGAGGATATTGCTCGCTTCAAGAGAAGATGAAAGATGCATATTGACATGTTTGTTGGGAATTTTTGATAGACAAGGTAGTAAGGAAATGGGTCTGAAATTATTTAAACTGTCTCGATCATGCCTAGGTTTCTTTAGTAGAGCTTTAACTATATCATGCTTCCAGTGTGAGGAACTTCACCCGAAGTGAGAGACAGATTCAACAGGACCACCAGAAGAGGGCAATATGCAGCCCTGCTGCAGAATATGTAGAGGGGCAGGATCCACGGGGAGCCGGATTTGACTGAAAGAAAAAAGTGCAAGTACATCTTTGTTATAATTGTTTGCTTTTCACCATTTTAATGATACACTATTCATTTGCTGTGCTGCGGTGGAGTTTATAGGAACCTCAAGTTGCCGTGTGTCAGGTGTGAGTAGCTAGAATGCTAGGACTTGAAGTCGTGTACTTGAAATAGTAAACTGGAAACTGCAACTACCAGAATGCAAAAAATTGGATTGGATAAACTACTTACTCCTGGTAAGTGCCATCTTAATATCTTCGCAATAAGAGTTTAACTATATTAAATAATTCTTTAACTGCCAGTGACCTTATATTATGCTTGAGAATTCCAACCACAACTGGCATTTTATCTGATATCACTTTGCACACTGATTCCTGTAGGTCAGGAATCAGTTTCCATGTTAGAGAGGTAGAGATGTGTTTTAGTCTGGGATGGTGTCTAAGGGTCAGAGAGTATTGATGAGTGTGTGTGTGTGTGAATGTGAAAGAACCAAGGCTGATACAGGTCAGGACTGCGTTACAGTGGAAGAGTTAAATCTGACTAAAACAGGGGGCGGTGTAGGTGAGACACATTGGGAGAAGCCTTTGTTTATGATTTGGGAATAGAATAACTTGGAGCACTGACTGTCAGAATTGAAGCTCATTGGCAAAGCTATGTGCAAGTGTACTGGATACCAGGGGGTGCTGTAAATCAGGAGTGTTATTTATTGAATATGTGGGGGAGTGGCAGAGTGCTGACTTAGGGGCGGCTGACAACTACTGAGAGTAGTGGGGTGGGCAAATGAGTGGGGTTGGGTGCAAGGCGGGGGTAAATAAAATAAAAAAATAACTTACCTTGCTTGCAAGGTGACGTCCTCCTCACTGTGGTTTCCGTTTTCTTTCCTGGCTCCAACTTCCTTAACCAATCCTGGCACTGCTCTTGTGCTGTTAACCAGCATGAGAGAAGTGCAAGGTTTGGAGGGAGTGGCCTCTCTCTGCATTCTCGAGGGCACTGGAGGCCTGCACTTTCTCTAACCACTGAGAGGTTTAAAGTGCGCATGTCTGGCTGTCCATAGCAAGACAGTCTGCCAAAGAGACATGCACACTTTAAACAAGTGCACAGGCAGCCCACAACTCCTCCCTGCTACTGGTGCTCAGCTAGCCCCGCCCCATCCGGACACTCGGTTCGGGGATGAAAAATAAAATGCTAATAAATTAACTTTATTATCATTTTATTTTTCAGCTCTGGGCAATGTCTGGGGGCATTTGTAACAGTGGGGTGACACTCCTCCACTATAATGGAGGAGCTGCCCCAGCTCTGACACCTACAGTGTTCTCAAAGTTAGGAATTAGGTGTATTTGCCAAGCTGTGTTGGAGCACAATATCTCACACTGAGGCCCTCATTACGAGGCTGGCGGTCACCAGACAGCCAGCCTCCCTGTGGCGGTCTTACTGTTGCGGACCCGGTGATTAAAAAACGCTGCATTACAAGTTGTGGGGTTTGGCAGAAGCCAGTGCGGTCACACCAACGTGGCCGGCGGTGAGCACCTCCAGCCCGGCGGAAGGCCCCAGCCTGCCGGACAGATTACTAGGCTGCAGACCACCAGGCTTTCCATGGCGGTCACCCCACCATGAAAACCCTGGTGGTAACGCACCCGATGACAGGAACTCTCATTCCTGTCACCAGCGCACACATGTCCCCACACCTCCATGCACCCCCCACCTGTCCACACACTTACATAAACACCCCTCCACACACTTACAAACACCCCCCCAACTGTACACATCCATCCAAACACCCACACCTGCTCTCCCCCTTGCACCACATACATACACTCACTCCTGCATCCCCCTTCACAGCATAAATACACTCACCCGCTCTCCCCACTTACACAAACACACGCACATGCACCAACAAACCCCCATCCACAAATTTTTAGTCACCCCCACCCCATCCACGTTTATTCACACCCCCACCCCCTCCGCATTCATGCACACCGCCACCCCCTCCTCATTCATGCATACATTAACACACTCCCCCCTCCGCATATGCACACATGCACCCCCACTCACTCGTTCACAAACACGCACTCATACACCCCCATTCGCACACATACACACACACATCACACACATGCACCCAACACCTCCCACCCTCTTTTTGATGATCACTTTACCTTATCTGGTGAGCTGGTCGTCCGGGAGGGGATGGGTCCTGGCAGTTTTGTATCGCCAGCACCACCACGCCAGCAAGACTCCGCCAAGCCATATTACGGCTCGTAATAAGGCAGGCGGAGTCTTGTTGCTGTGGTGGTGCTGGTGATGCACCTGCCTCTTCAACTCTGTCGACCAGGCCGACGAAGTCAGACTTTAGCCCATAAATGGGCAGAAGTCCTCGCACGACTCCTAATATGGCGGTCAGCAGACTGCAAGCACTGGGTTCTGCTGACTGCAGCGACTTTGACGTTCTTTGAAAAAGACAGCTGAAGTCGTAACTTCAGAATTTACTGATTCTCTTATTTTGGGTGCAAGTCTCATACCTTATAGAGGAGCTTAATTCACTGGGTGTGAGTTTCACTTCTAGAAGTAGAGTGTGACTGATTGTTTGCAAATCACAATGTCAGAAACACACCTTCACTCACTTGATGTGAGTGACTTCTAAAATCCAATGCACAGATTCTCTCATTTGGGGCGGGTCCTACACTTCAGTGAACAGTTTTGCTCATTGGATGCATTCAATGAGTCAGAACATAAATGATATTATATGATCTCAGTCCCAACTTATTATTGAGTATCTATTTGCACCATTTTAACACCATCTTCTCAAAATTATCTTGGAATAATGAACCTGCAACCACTACAGACAGGAGATTGTCAGAACTGGTTATCATGCCATGAAAGAACTGAAAAAATTCGTAGGTGCCCTCTCTGAGCATATGACATCATAGCAAAGTTAGTTGTAAATAGGGACTTCAAGTGAACCACCTTACCCACTTTTTACATGTTATTCTTTGGGAGCAAGATAGAAGATAGAAGAACCCTCCTTAAGGACATTTTTCTTGCTTAGTCACTGTAAAACAAATCAGTTGTTTCACCCTATCACATTCAAAGATCACCAGCTGCCAATGCAGGTTGTATTACACTTTCTATATCATCTCTAAATGTTTCAATGGCTGATATTGTTACTTGGAGTTAGGTGTATGAAAGATATTCCTGATGTTCCACATTTTTAACTAGCAGAATGTGTTTCTTATGTTTTTAGTTTCCCACTCCTCCCTTCAGCCTGGCCTGCTCCTGATGCTTATCCTGGTCGAGCTGCTGTGCTTAGGTACTACTAATCATGCTTTTGTTGCCCTTCACTAGCAAAATCTTCTAATGTTGAGTCTGGGTTAATGCCAGTCCTCCATGCCATACAGTGCTGTATAGAGGATCTGGGCTAGAGTGTACAACATTGTGTACCATCCAGGTCAGCCTGGGACAGAAAACAGGCCCCTGCACCAAAATAAAAGTGTCCCCCATTAGTGAATCCGATAACTAAAAAAGTGGCCCATGTTTGCAAACCGGGGCAGTTTTAAGCCTGTAGAGACATGCGGTTAAGTGTTTTCCAATAAATGGAAGACTGCATGTATTTGAACTTGCTGCAGACAATGTTTGTTTTAATATCAGAGAAATCAACAGTAAAAACTTCCCCAGCAAACCACAAAACAAGCCAACAAACCTCCCAAAATGGCTCACTCACTGAGCTGTCAGACCACCCTTCAGGCACTGCTCACTGCCCTATAGGCCAGTCCGACCATGGTACCATCCAAACTATTTCAGTGGGGATCTGTTCTGGCTACAATTAATCTGGAGGCGGTGGACTGCAAAAAACAGAATAACCTTAGTGACAAAAAGCCAATTGTCTACACTGCAAATAGTTCTCTGACTGATCTCAAATAATACTAAATTCAATTCACAGATGAACACCTAGCTCCCATAGGGGAATGGAAAGGGTCACAGAAATAAAGGGCATTTGTGTCTGCTGTGTTTCCTTAGGTTTGACCCCAGCCAAGCACACGACTTAGTGCCAAACTGGCAGAGTGCCATACCTTGTGTGCATAGTTACTAGTGTATATCTTGCGAATTTGGCAATGCATTTTGCCACTTCGTAAGCAAAGTACTGTGACACATGCTTGGCTTATACTATGCAGTTTTTAATTCAGCTTGGGTGTATGGCATGTGCTTGGACCTGGGTATAAGAAGATTTGCTTTCACCAGCTTAAGGATCTGTGCACGCAAACATGGTACAAGAATGTTCCTTACTTTGCCATTACCCTTCCTGCCAGCCAGTCCAGACGATCCCTGTCCTTTTTGGTTGAGTGCACCCTTTTGTTTGTTGGGAATCTTCAGGCTCACACCCCCATAATATTACTACCCAACCTACGCCTCTGCGTGCCCCATTGCTTGCATTGCTGTGCATTACTTACAATTTGACAGCATCACAGAAGTTAGTCATCTGAAAGATGGTGGTATGTGTTTTTCTTTTACGAGGATGTGTGAACCATGTATATATTGTATCCTGTGTTCGAAGGTGCAAGTACGTCTTTGTTATAATTGTTTTCCTTGCACCATTTTAATGACACACAGTTCATTTGCTGTGCTGTGGTAGAGTTTATAGAAATCTCAAGTTGCCCCGTGTCAAGTGTGAGTAGCTAGAATGCTGGGACTTGAAGTACTGTACTTGAAATAGTAAACTGGAAACTGCAACTACCAGAATGCAAAAAATGGATTGGATAAACTACTTACTCCTGGTAAGGACCGACCATCTTGATATCTTTGCCATAATAGTTTATTAACAGCAAATAATACTTTAACTGCCAGTGACCTCATATTATGCTTGAGAATTCCAACCATAAATGGTATTTTATCTTATATCATTTTGCACACTAGTAGTTTCCCTCCTATACTTTTAATGGTCTTAGCAAAATAGGCCCCAAATAAAATGCACTGTCACACGTGACATAAGGGTAGGAAAACTGCCTTTTCTGCATAGCCACCATGGATGTTTCACCTTTTGATGGACCCTATATTTTTTGTGACTGTAGAGGTCTGTGTACTTTACCCCTGCTAACCAATATTAAAGTGCCTTTACTCTCCCTTTAGACATGGTTGAATTGTCATTTACTAATTGTTACATTTAATTTGCCTAAACATCCCTAGTATATTGTGCAAAATGTACTCAGGACCTGGAAGTTAAATGCTACAAGTGGAATGCAGCCCCTATGTGCCATCCACTAAACTGGCAGTGCAAACATGGCGTCAGGCTTACAACTTTAGCAGACTGTAAGAGTAGAAACCATACACTGCAACCTGTCAAATTTATCATATTAATATTACCCTCATGTAGATCTTGTAACCCACAAACTCAGTGCATGATATTTAAAAGTAGAACATCTAGACATTTAAAGATAGTATGCCCTTACAGTGTCTAGCACTCAAAAGTTATTTTCACTGTAGGAAGGCTGGCTGGCCCAAAGAGAAAACCAGAGTGCAGATTAAAATACTAATACTGTCCACATGATTAGGACAAGCTAGAAAAAATAATTAAATAACTATTTTTAATAATTATTAAAAGTCAAATGCAATGATGAAGTTAGATGTTAATGAATATTAAGGAAAAGTAACTTTTAAAAGCAACCTTTTTCCTTCCTGAAGTTTCTTGTGGCTAATTTTCATTTGGTCTCAAACATCTCGAGGTCAGTGATTAGCATCTGAATAGGCATGACAAAGGTGTGAAATGTCTCCCAGCAACAAACAATAAACTGAACTGATTAAGGGGAGATTACTTCTCTTAATCTCACAGAATATGCAGGGTGGGGCTCTGGGTTCTCCGTTTGACAGCAAATTATCAAATTCTGCTTGACATGTCTGCTGACCGACACGTAGTACTCGAAACGGTGAAAGGAAGGGCATAGGATGGCAAGAAAATTCTAGTGTATCTACTGTCTGGCTGCTGAAGAATCCCACATTTGTCCTTCAAGACAAATCTCCCTAGGTAGGTTTTACATATAACACTATTGGCACATTTGAAAAGTAAGGGAACATGATGACAAGGCAATTCTTACATATCCACTGTCTGGTTGGTGAAAAAGTTTGCTTTTTTCCTACCAGATTTCTGTTTCTGAGTCTATTGTTGCTACAGCGGTTTCTTCAAATGGGATTTTTAGTGTTTGAAGTGGAAGGACACTAGGATTATCATAGTACACTCACCTCCTTCCTTCAGGGCCCAATTTTAGTGTGACCAAATACTTTAACCATCTTGAAAATACCCATATTCAGTAGGATTTCTCTACAGGAATGTTCACCGTATTGGTTAGGGCATCTGGCAGTTACTTCCACCCACTAGCTAAATGTGGCACGTCCAGGCACCTCCTTCAGAATACTGCTGGACCTGAGGAAAGACAGAAGAGGATTGGACCTGTTGTCTGTAGCCCATGTGGAGATCTGAATGTGGTGCTGCTGCTAGCGTTTCACCCACTGTCACCGCCCAGGGTGATATTGGGCAGGTGAGAAGCGTGGCCCTTGAGGAGCATGGACAGCTGTGAGAACGCTAGTGGGCTGCCGCATTCCAAGAGCAAACTTACTTTAAGTTAGCCAGCCATCTGGTGCAGTCTCCTTCTGCCACACTTTGCTCTCTGGAGGGTTCAGCAGCATGGGAAACACCCTCGGTGCTGCCATGATTCTTCTGTTTCTTCTTTCCTAAATCCTCTAGTGAGGACTTGTGGGGTAGTTGATTCTTCCCAATTCAAGATGACAACCACACCATTGAAGTCTATGGAGACTTTCCAATCAATACGGGAATCCAGGTTGCACTGAGGTAATTTCCTGCTTTAGCCCTATAAAAGGAAGGAGATATGCCCACTCCTTGTGTTGCAATGCTTCCTGGTTTCATGTTGTAGTGTTCCAGTGCTCCTATCCATCTCTTGGATTTTCCTGGGATTGTCCTCTCGCAACGTTTTCCTTTGTTGCTCCCTTCAGTGTGTCAGGTGCTCCTGCTTCCTAGTTTAGACTTTTTCTAGTCCCCATCTGCCTTCTGGCTCTTCCGCTGACTTTGCCCTCATCGTAATCAAGCCTTGGAGTTCAAGTCTTCTTGGAGATTTTTTGCCTGTGTGCTGTACCTCTAATTTCGGGGGCCTCCGGAAGGCATTTTGTGCTTAGGGGCTATCCAGTGCTGGTAGCAACATGGCTACTGGAATAAGTTGCCCATATCTCTGGCAAACATGAACTGTGAAGACCTGGATTCCTGGTGCAAGTCGCAGCCAAAGACTTTCCATTAGGTGCCAGCTCTGTGACACTGACGGACTGGACCTGCTCCTTCTTGTCCTCAGGACAAAGAAGTAGACTCCAAAGGTCAGTTGGCTGACATCCCGTGTAAGCTACAGGGTCATCACAAGCTGCAAGAGGCCTTTTCATGGAAGTACCCAGCTGACCAGTGGAAACTGGACCTGGACAGGACCCTTCTTTTGGCCTCTGCTGACACCCTCTGAGTTTTTAAGTGCCTCCCTAAAGGTCATGGGGGCTTTAGAGGTGGACTGTGACCTAAAGGACTAAAGGGCTGACTTAGAGTTTGGCGGAAAGGGTACTGTGCCTGAGGGGGGTAACCTCTCAACCAAACTGAAGGTCCACCCATCTGATTTAAAGACGGGCAGACCTTTAGTATGTCAGCAATGGAGTCTACTCCATCTCACTCTCTGGCATACTACTCTGATGGCCCAATGGAGTAAGGAACATTGGAGGTTTGGCCATTCACCTGCTTTTACTGTCTGTCAGTGCTATTTAAAACCCAGTGGTAAGGGACAGTAAAAAGGACAAAGTGACCTTCACACCATGCAAAATAACTCCTATGGTTTTGAAGGGTTTTAGTTTTTTGTATTTTCAAAACAAAATCCTGCTTTGGGATTTAGTTTTTTGAAAAATACAAAAACATGTTAAATGTTTGACGGATGGTACAGTTATGTTGACGGAGGTGTCCGTCAAACCTTTAATACATTGACAGGAACCCCAGTAGCAGCTGTTCCTGCCAATGTTAAGAGATGGCAGCTGGCCAGTAAACATCTCTAAATTTGGCAGACAAAAGACCCTTGGTATGGCAGGAGTAAAGTATTCCACCATACCAAAAATTCAACACCTAACTGTTTATTTGGCCTTAAGTCAGAAAGTTAAAATATTTGGACGGGACGAACCTGGTTGGTGCAGCCTACCCATGCTCCATCGCCGTCAGCCTCAATCTGTGCGTGTGCCCCAGTCTACCAGGGTCATCATTGTCGCTCTGAGATTTCTGGCAATATTTTTACTAAAAACTTAAAAAATTCATACATGGCGCTCCCCTTACTAGACTTTGGTCACTGTTGTGTAATTTTGTTTAATAAATTGCACTTTAGTTTGCTTATTTGGTTGCATTGCATTTTGACTTTATTACTGCTTTGGTACTGCATAAATACTTTACATATTGCCCTGAGTTAAGCCTGTGTGCTCTGTGCCATAGCTAGTGGTTCAGCTCAGGTTAATTTAGTGACACTTTGAGGACACACCCTGACAAGGGTTGTGATCGTTCCTTGAGGTAGGTAGTTACCCATCCCAAATAATAATGCAAATTGCTGCAATACACATTTTGTTTTATGCATGCATTTAAAAACCCATCAGTTAATAATGTCACAGTGTCTCAAAATCCCAGCAGTCGTCATAAAACAAATTAGCATTCTAGAATGCTCATTGTTATTGTTATCGATCCCAGAGCTAGATTAAATGCTCTCTTCTATATTTGATACAGCTACATGATCCTGGGCAAATTGCTTTTTCTCCTGTCCTGACCCCATTTCACTTAAATGACAAAAATGAAGAAGTGCCTTGTGGTGGTTCTGTTTGCCGAGTGCTCTATAGGGAATATTCTTTCTTTTAAATCGAAGCTCCTGACTACCCGTTGCCGAGACTGTGCTCATCTATCTCCTGCACAGCGACCACCAAGGCAGTACCCACTACCTGCAAAGCATGTGCCTGGTTCATTAAAGTTACTATGGTCACTCCAATATTTTTATATAGCATTTATTACTGACCCTTATTTTTTGTGGGCAGCAGTTTAGGTAACGCAAGGGGTGCAGTGAATGAAGCATCAGGAAGAAGTGAGGAAGCAATATTTATTGGAGAGTGGCAGTGGAAACGCCTCTCTTCCGCCATCGGCCAGGCTGACGGTGTTGGATTTCCACCTGTGAACGGGCGGAAATCCCACTAAACTCGTAATACGGCAGTCTTCGTACTGCCAACACTGGCGGTCTTCTGGCGCATGCCACTTCAGCAGTCTTGTGACAAGACCTCTGAAGTCGTAATGAGGGCCCAAATCTTTGATGTGGTCAAGTGGCTAAATTGTAGATTTTTAAGTGTAGAGGTCGTCAATGAAATCTCTGATACTCAAAGTGATAAACTGGAGTAATCTTGGGCAAACGACTGTCCATGGACCACAGTTCTTGAATTGTTCGAAAAATGTAGCAGAGACTAGAGGCGACTCACTTTACACAGTGTATCATAGATTTCTAATTGTATATATTTTGCATCAATTCAACACTTCCAACTCTCCCAGACTGCACGAGTGTGTATCTGTCTCACTAAGGATGGCCCTACGTTGAATCCGCTGTTTGGAATAAACGGCATCACTTCACAGAAGTTGTGCAGCTTACTCCATTATGCTAATTCTGCTCTCAAGATGGACAGCGCATGTCAGACTCCCACAAACCCTGCAGCGAAAAAGTCACATGTTGCGCATTCACAAATTCATAATGTGCAGTTGTGTGTGCGCAAAAGCCAGTACAGGCGCTCAGTTTGTGGAGTGTCCTGTAGATGTGATGTGCAAATCTGCATGCAGCCCTATTCCCTGAAATACGTTGAAATGTATGCCTTTCACCCATCCCATTTGTTACATAGAAGGCCATACCACCAATCTAGTTTCAAAGAAGGTTTATTGTCACCATCACATCTTCAGTCAGAGCACAAGTGCCAATTAGAATGTTGCCATATGACAGAGGCATCTCCTCCTGCCAGGGAATGTTCCATTAACCAGAGGGCATGGGGAGATGAGAGAGAAGGGGGGAATAGGCAATAAGGAAAAATACTATAGGCAAACAGAAACACATGATTGAATAATATCATTACAACATATCTCCTCAACCAGGAATTATAATTGATAACACTGATAACAATAAAAACTCAAGAGTGGTAAGTGGAACAATATGAAAACTTAACAAGCTCTTCCCTTCATTACAAAATCATTGTGCCATTTGACTACCCAACGTTCTCTTTTTATTTTCTCCTCTTCCACGTTCTCCTTACTGGAAGATCTTTGTCAGTAGCCTATAAACATTTTTAATCCACTAAAACATGTTTGTTGTAATCATATAGACCATCATTACATCCCTGGCGGTCGGTGATAAAGCTGCGATAATACCGCCCACCCTAGTGGGCAGTAAAAACAATGGAATTATGACCATGACGGGAACCGCCCACACAGGCAGCCACTTTAACACACCGACCGCCATGGCGGTAGCAACAAGCACCGTGGTGGTAACTGCCAATAGCCAGACGGAAGACAAAGTTTCTTCCACTGTATTAAGACAGGCCTATCCGCCACCTTTTCCGGAGCGGTACCAACGACAACAAAGCACAGCAGAAACAGTACACAGAAGGCAAAGGACTCACCTGTGGAGCCCGAGTTGCACATCTTCCCCATACTTGTATACCTCTTCATGCATTATGAACATCAACACCGGCGGAGACGACTACAGTGAGTACTGCGGCCCAGCACACAGGGGAGGGGGAAGGAAAAAGAGAGTGACACGCACATGCAACACACACACCCCCAACACCATACACACAAACAGATGCAATACCATCACATATCTACCCCCTACCCCTCAGGAATAATGCAAGGACAAAAGGAATTGATTAAAGTGAGTGTAATAAGATAAATAAGTAGAAATACTTGCTTCAAAATCAAAACAGTATATACATATATACAAATGGAGGGACACTGCCCAGTCCTCAATGTCCGTGGGCCACAGGGCCACATCACATAGGCCAAGGCCCCACCTCCCTCTGGCAACAACACGGAGAGAACACTGCAGGAGCATCAGGCCGAAAATACACAGGCACCTCATGGGGATAGGGAATGGAGGGCACCTCAGCCGGAAGATGGTACAACGCCACTGGTCCTGGAGGGGGTTACATGGCCTTTGCACTGTCCTGAGGAGTGCAAGGCCACAGTCTCTCCAGTGGGTGGGTTACCCACTGCTTGGTCCTGGGGAGTGCAAAGCCACAGTCTCTCAAGTGGGTGGTTTGCCCACTGCTTGGTCCTGGGGAGTGCAAGCCACAGTCTCTCTAGTGGATGGCTTCTCCACTGGTTCTGGAGGGGGGCTTGTGCCTAGTGTGCTTCATCCTGGCAAGGAGGGGGTGAGAGGATGGCTTCTTCCATTAGTTCTGGAGGGGGCCTTGTGCCCAGTGTGCTTCATCCTGGCAAGGATGGGGTGAGTGGATGGCTTCTTCCACTGGTTCTGGAGGGGCCCTTGTGTCCAGTGTGCTTCATACTGGCAAGGAGGGGTGTGAGTGGATGGCTTCTTCCACTGGTTCTGGAGGGGGGCTTGTGCCCAGTATGCTTCATCCTGGCAAGGAAGGTGTCAGGGGGTAACAGGCGCCTACCTGGCCGATCAGGATTTTGTAGTCCTTAGGGACTACATATCCCATGACGCTTCGCGCGGGAAGACCGCATAACTCCGGCACTTCCCGGAAGCGGTTGCGCGTTATTCTTTCCTCATTCCCCGTCGGAGGCACAACGAGGGCAGGGTGGACGGCGTTCCCATGGGGGAAGTCACCACGTCCACAACGACGAACTGAAGGCATCCGGAACCCTCACGGAGATCAGCATTTTAAGGCAGCAGGAGATACGAGCTGCCTCCCTTCGAGATTTGGAACCGGTGGTAAGAGGCGAGCCGGTTTCTTGCCGGAGGCTTTCGCCTTCCGGTATGGTTTTGGATCTAGTGATCAGACATTTGGTGTACTTCAGAGATGGTGCACAAAAATTAGAGATCCTCGTGAAACATGAATGGTGGTAGTTCAGGACAGAACCTTCTGTTTTCTTTGTGGCAACTCAGGATCAAGACGTACTGTTTGCAGAAGTCAAACAGCCGGGAACATTTGTCCGTTTATCTTATTCTATGAATTAGGAAGGGGTGACTTCTTCAAGTTCGTGACATTACTTAGAGGTTCAATGTTTTAATTGAATCAAAAGAAGAAGTGCGGGACAAGTTCTTTTCCTTATTATATTTTTTTTTCTTTTTTTGTTGCAACCTAGCTACAGGATTAATTTGCATAAACATCGGGTTTTGAAAAACCCTTAAGTGACTAGGGGTGTTCGTAGTCGGCCTGGGCATCCATCGATGATTTAGGTGGAGAATAGACAGGCGTTGGACTAGTTCTGCCCGCATGAGTTATGGGCAGGGACGGTCGTGGGTATTTTAGTGAGACTTTATGAGAGTAGATAGGCAATGTGATATTTAACACTGTGTATTTTTTCTTTACAGTTATCCCGTCCCTGCTGTTCCTTTCCCCTTCCTTCCCTCACCTGATGACTCCAATACACCGTGGTTTTTATCGGTGACTTGGTGGTGTCGGGAGGTGGACCTTATTTGCATCACACCGAGTCTGAGGAGTACCTACAACGTGACAGAATAACGCGCCCACGAATAATACTCCTCCCGCTCGGTGTAATGCAAAATGGCATCTATGGATGACGTATTACAGGCGTTGGTGGTGGTGCAACAAGAGTTAGCTAATTCTAGGGCCGAGACGGCGACCCTAAGGGAAAAAGTAGAAAGGCTTACTAGGAATCCCTTCGATGCCTCAACATCTACACCGCAGGTAACCGTGAACGTCTCCCCTCCAATCCCTTTGGCCAGTCCGGAACGGTTTTCAGGGGACCCCAGGAGAGTTCAGGCCTTTTTAACCCAGTTGTCTCTTCAATTCTCTTGTAAGCCTGCGTCTTTTCCCTCTAACCTTTCCCGGGTAATGTTCGCTATTTCTTATCTCTCGGGAGACGCAGCTAACTGGGCAGTGCCGTTAGTCAGAAACGATGACCCCTTATTAGCGGATTGGAATGCCTTTCGGGCGGCCTTCGAGAGGGTGTTTGATCATAGAACAACCACCTTTAGCGCTGATAGGGAATTATTGGAGCTGAGACAGGGGAGATCTGACCTGGTCACTTATCTTACGACCTTCAATAGACTGGTGGCGGAATCAGGGTGGCCAGAGGAGAAGCGAATGTCTCTCTATTATCAAGGCTTACGAGACGACATGAAAGACATACTAGCTCAAATAGATCCGCAGCCTTCCACTTGTACTGATCTTGTGAATCTTACTCTAAGATTGAATCACAGAATAGCAGAACGAAGAGTTGAGCGTAGAGCAGGTGATCGGCGACCTGTCATTCCAGAAAAGGAGGGGCAACCAGTTTCTAATCCCAATGATTTGAGTGGGGAACCTATGGAAGTGGGAGCCGTTAGGGCACCCCTGTCAAAGACCGAGAAGGAGACCAGGAGGGTACAGGGGTTGTGCATGTACTGTGGCAGGAAGGGTCATTATGTGAGAGAGTGTCCCCAAAAACCAAAAAAAAGGTTATCCTACTTCCCCACTCAAAAGGCAGCGGTTACTTCAGGGAAGACTTCAGAGAAAGAGGATTTGTCTCTTATAGATTTCCAACCGGGGTTACGGTTAACTTCTTTAACCCTTGCTCCACAAGAGGAAAAGGCGTCACATCTCTTGTTAGCAGTAGAGCTGGGGTCCCGAGATCGAAACTACCCAGTAAGGGCAATGATAGACTCCGGAGCCACGGGAAATTTCATAGATGCAGGTTTGGTTAAGAGACTGGGACTTCCTAGCATTCCCAGGAAGGAACCTGAAATAGTACTGGCAGTTGATGGTACACCACTGAAATCTGGACCCCTTACAGAACAAACTGAGGACGTTGAATTGGTTTTTAAAGGGGTATCTCCTGCCCATAAAGAAAGGATCAGGCTAGATATAATAGAGGCTCCTCAGTATGAAATAATTTTGGGGATGCCTTGGTTAAGAATACACAATCCTGTTATCAATTGGCAAACAAAGACGGTTAGTTTTCAGTCCTTGAGGTGTGAGAGCGTCTGTTTCTTGGGCGACAATCCCCCCACGTTAGCATTGGCTCAAGGGCTACAGTTGGCCACAGTGGTGGAGAAAGCAGTGATATTACCCTCTGTGTATGCCGAGTTCAAGGATTTGTTTGACGAAGGTCAGGCTGAGACGTTGCCACCCCATCGTATATATGACTGCAAGATAGATCTGATTCCTGGAGCACTCCTTCCTTCTTGTAGGGTATATGCTCTATCCAACCCAGAAACCAAGCATTTGAGAAATTATTTGGACCACTTCCTGGAAATCGGGTTCATTAGACCCTCTTGTTCTCCGGCAGCCTACCCACTCTTTTTCATAGCTAAGGCTAATAAAGAGTTGAGAACCTGCATCGATTATCGAATGTTGAACAAGAACACGATAAGGAATAGATACCCTCTTCCCCTCATTCCTGTGCTATTGGAACAGGTGAAAGAGGCAGTAATATATACAAGGTTGGACCTGAAGGGAGCTTACCATCTGGTCAGAATCCGCGAAGGGGATGAGTGGAAGACAGCGTTCAAAACTCGCTATGGCCTGTTTGAGTACTTGGTAATGCCGTTCGGGTTGTGTAACGCCCCGGCGGCTTTCCAGTATTTTCTGAACGATGTTCTCAAAGAATACATAGACCATTTCGTGATCGTTTATATAGATGACATTCTGGTGTATTCTACATCCTTGGAGCGCCACCTTGAACATGTTTCCTTAGTACTTCAAGCATTGCGACATCACAGTCTTTATTGCAAATTGAGCAAATGCGAGTTCCATGTCCAGAAGGTTGAGTTCTTGGGAGTGGATTTAAGCCCTTAAGGGTTCGGCATGTCGACAAGAAAAATACAGGCCGTTCAAGGGTGGCCAGTACCCACTAGTGTGAGAGACGTGCAATGCTTCCTTGGGTTCTCCAATTATTACAGGAGATTCATTTGTCGTTTTTCCCACATTGTGTCACCTATAACAAGGTTGCTAAGAAAGGGTGTGTCTTTTGTTTGGTCAGAGGAGGCAGAGAAGGCCTTTTGCTTTTTAAAACAGGCCTTTTGCTCAGCACCTATACTTCAACATCCACAGCCAGACGTACCTTTTATAGTCGAAGCAGATGCCTCGGACATAGCGATTGGGGCTGTGTTATCCCAAAGAAACAAAACCACCGGACAGCTTCATCCTGTTGCATTTCTATCTAGGAAGCTATCCGCTGCGGAACTCAACTATACGGTAGCAGAAAAGGAACTGCTAGCCATAAAAAAGGCTTTTCAGGAATGGCGACACTATCTGTGGGGGGCCCAACACCCGGTCACGGTATATACTGATCACCGAAACCTTCAGTATATGAAGGAGGCTAGGCAGCTTACCCAGCGACAAATGAGGTGGATGCTGTTTTTTTCAGAATATGAGTTTGTAGTCACCTTCCGTCCTGGGGTTGATAATCGCAAGGCAGATTCACTGTCTCGACAAGAGGATGTGAAAGAAATAGCTTCAAGACCTGATGAAGCAATCATCCAACCTGAAAGAGTGATTTGTGCCCTTCATATCTCCCATTTCCTAGAAAAGGTTTCGAAGCATAAGTCTGCTGCTCATTGGAAGAAATGGGCCGAAGTAAGTCAGGACCGTACCCTTAAGCATTGAATACCGTTGCAAGGTAATCGTTTATATTTACCAACACATGAACTCCGAGTACAAGCCCTCAAGTGGTGTCATGATGCAGTAACGGCTGGTCATCCAGGATACACCAAAACCGCGCAAATAGTTCAACGACATTTCCGGTGGGAAGGTTGGGCTAAAGACGTTGCGACATGGGTGGCTCGGTGTGAGATATGTGCTCGAGCCAAGGGAGAAAACGCAAAGAGCCAGGGCAAGTTGATGCCTTTGCCCACTCCGGAGAAACCATGGCAAACCATCAGCGTGGATTTTGTGGTGGGATTACCAATGGATCAGGGGTACAACGCTATCATGGTGGTAATCGATAGTCTTACCAAGATGGGTCACTTTCTCCCTTGCAGAAACCTACCTACAGCAAGCCAAACCGCCCATCTAATTCTGTCGCAAGTGGTGCGGTTACATGGCCTACCAAGAACCATTATTTCGGACAGAGGCCCCCAGTTCGTCGCTAGGTTTTGGCGCATGTGGTGCAAGGTTCTGCGCATTGAATCCGCCCTATCCACCAGTTTCCACCCACAAACCGATGGCCAGACGGAGCGCCTCAACCAAACCCTGAAGAAATATCTGAGATGTTATGCAAAGGACGCCCAGGAATCTTGGGTAGCGTTGCTGTGGCTGGCCGAACTATCATACAACAATGCTTGGCATAGCTCGATAAAGGAGTCTCCTTTCCGTGCTAACACGGGATTCCACGCGGAGATGTTACCTTTAATCATACCTCGGAATGTCACGGATCAACCTACGGTCCATGCTATGATTAAGAACCTCCAATCCATGCACAAAAAGATACGATTCAATCTGGAGAAGGCCAAGGAACAGTATAAGAAATGGGGTGATGAGCACCGGCGTGAGGCGCCGGTGTATCAACCAGGGGATCGAGTGTGGCTTTCCACCAAGTATATACGCTTCAAGATACGTAGCGTCTTTCATCCTCGTTACATTGGTCCCTATGTGGTATCACGCCAGGTAAACCCTGTGGCTTACCGTCTTAACTTACCTGCTTCCTTAAGGATCCATCCGGTGTTTCACTGCAGCCTTTTGAAACCAGCTCTTTCAACGGCCCAACGGGCGGTACCTCCGGTGGTTAGAGATGGGCAGCTGGAGTATGAGGTGCGCAGTGTGTTAGATTCCAAGCGGAGAGGGGGTAAGTTATGGTACTTGGTTTCATGGAAAGGGTACACTGCCGAGGAGGATTCATGGGAGCCGGAGGGCAATATCCATGCCCCTAGGGCGGTGCAACGGTTTCATGCTCGCCATCCCACTAAACCTGGCCCTAGGAGGCGCGTTGGAGGGGGGCGTACTGTCAGGGGGTAACAGGCGCCTACCTGGCCGATCGGGATTTTGTAGTCCTTAGGGACTACATATCCCATGACGCTTCGCGCGGGAAGACCGCATAACTCCGGCACTTCCCGGAAGCGGTTGCGCGTTATTCTTTCCTCATTCCCCGTCGGAGGCACAACGAGGGCAGGGTGGACGGCGTTCCCATGGGGGAAGTCACCACGTCCACAACGACGAACTGAAGGCATCCGGAACCCTCACGGAGATCAGCATTTTAAGGCAGCGGGAGATACGAGCTGCCTCCCTTCGAGATTTGGAACCGGTGGTAAGAGGCGAGCCGGTTTCTTGCCGGAGGCTTTCGCCTTCCGGTATGGTTTTGGATCTAGTGATCAGACATTTGGTGTACTTCAGAGATGGTGCACAAAAATTAGAGATCCTCGTGAAACATGAATGGTGGTAGTTCAGGACAGAACCTTCTGTTTTCTTCGTGGCAACTCAGGATCAAGACGTACTGTTTGCAGAAGTCAAACAGCCGGGAACATTTGTCCGTTTATCTTATTCTATGAATTAGGAAGGGGTGACTTCTTCAAGTTCGTGACATTACTTAGAGGTTCAATGTTTTAATTGAATCAAAAGAAGAAGTGCGGGACAAGTTCTTTTCCTTATTATATTTTTTTTTCTTTTTTTGTTGCAACCTAGCTACAGGATTAATTTGCATAAACATCGGGTTTTGAAAAACCCTTAAGTGACTAGGGGTGTTCGTAGTCGGCCTGGGCATCCATCGATGATTTAGGTGGAGAATAGACAGGCGTTGGACTAGTTCTGCCCGCATGAGTTATGGGCAGGGACGGTCGTGGGTATTTTAGTGAGACTTTATGAGAGTAGATAGGCAATGTGATATTTAACACTGTGTATTTTTTCTTTACAGTTATCCCGTCCCTGCTGTTCCTTTCCCCTTCCTTCCCTCACCTGATGACTCCAATACACCGTGGTTTTTATCGGTGACTTGGTGGTGTCGGGAGGTGGACCTTATTTGCATCACACCGAGTCTGAGGAGTACCTACAACGTGACAGAAGGGGTGAGTGGATGGCTTCGTCCACTGGTTCTGGAGGGGGCCTTTTGCCCTGTGATGCAGCACTTGGGGAGTGCAAGGTCAAAGTCTCTCACCTGGGTGTCACACCTACAGGATTTGCAGGGTCCAGGACGCACTACAGCCCATGGAGGCAGGACTACACACTGCCAGCTAGCGGTGACGGCTGCTCAGTGGTGGCAGTGGCGGGGCTGGTGTCGGGGCTGGCAGTGGTGAGGGGAGGCTACAGCGCATCCCCTGCAGCCTCAGACGGCTGCCCAAAGGGGCTGCTGATGCTGGCAGTGGTGATGCTGGCGGTGCTGGCGGCGGTGCGAGTGGCGGTGCAGGCAGTGGTGGGGGGAGGCTCCAGCCCTTCCCCTGCAGCCTCGGACGGCTGATCACTGGGGCTGCTGCTGCTGGTGGCGGTGCTGGTAGCGTTGCAGACAGTGGTGGGGGGAGGCGCCAGCTCTTCCCCTGCAGCCCCGGACGGCTGCCCACTGGGGCTGCTGATGCTGGAAGTGGTTATGCTTGTGGCGGTGCTGGTGGCGGTGCAGGCAGTGGTGGGGGGAGGCTCCAGCCCTTCCCCTGCAGCCTCGGACGGCTGCCCACTGGGGCTGCTCATGCTGGCAGTGGTGCTGGTGGCGGTGCTGGCAGTGGTGGGGGGAGGCTCCAGCCCATCTCCTGCAGCCTCAGATGACTGCCCACTGGGGCTGCTGCTGCTGGTGGTGGTGCTGGTGGCGGCGGTGCAGGCAGTGGTCGGGGGAGGCTCCAGCCCTTTCCCTGCAGCCTCGGACGGCTGCACTGCCTTGGTTGGTAGTGGGGGCTCAGAATCAGTCCCAGCACCAGGCCTCCTGTCCTTCCTGCCTCCAGGCCCCTTGCCCTTCCCTTTCGCAGCTGGTGGTGCCTCCTTGCCCTTCTCCTTGGCAGCTGGTGATGCCTTCTTGCCCTTCCCCTTGGCAGCTGGTGGGGCCTCCTTGCCCTTCCCCTTGGCAGCTGGTGGTGCGTCCTTGCCCTTCCCTTTGGCAGCTGGTGCAGGCACACTTTCACTGCTGATGGCGGGTTCCCTGGATCGTCTCCCACCTGCAGTAGCTGTCAACACTACTGTGGCCGTGGACTGGGTGGCTGAGGTGCTCGCCTGGGTTCTGACCACCCTGGCCTGATGTGAATGACGGGGGTGGGGTTGTTGGGTAGGGAAGAGGTCAACGGTGGAGAGGAAAAGCTTGTTAGGGACACTGGTGCGGGAAGAGGGAGAAGGTTTGGGAGTGGAGGAAGAGGGGGTAGTTGTAGGAGGTGTCAGTCTGCTGTATTTGGGTGCAGGTGCATGGGATGGATGCTGTTTTGAGGTGGATGGCTGTTGGATGTCTAGTGTTTGTGTTTGTGTACTTTGGGAGGAGGGGGCACAGACACAGTGGGAGAGGACACAGGGGATGTGTGCATGGATGTGGGGGTGGTGACTGCCAGTGAGGGGTGTGTAGTGATAGGCGTGATGGTGATGGAGGTAGTAGATGAGGATGTAGTGCATTCAGGTTTGAGTGGAGACACTACTGGGAGGGTGGTGGACGACGACGAGGAGGGGGCCACAGTGGAGGCAGTGGATGTTGGTATGTCTGCTTCTGGATGGTGTTTGTGAGAGTGCCTGTAGGATGATATGTGGTGCTTGTGTTTGCCTGAGCCACTCCTGTGTGTTGTCTTGGGTGCATGCTGGACTGAATGTGTGCTTGGGATAGGTTGGGGTTGAGGGGATTGCGACAGGGTAGAGGAAGTTGGAGGGGGGAGGCTAGAAACAGGGAAAATAACCGCCATCAGGGAGGAGGCCAGAGCCCGGACTGATCTCTGTTGGGCTGCCATGCCAGAGTGAATGCCCTCCAGGAATGCATTTGTTTGTTGCAAATGGGCTGCATCCCCTGGATCGCGTTCACTATGGCTGACTGCCCAACAGAGATGGATCGCAGGAGGTCGATAGCCTCCTCACTCATGGCAGCAGGGCTAACTTGGGCAGGGCCTGAGGTGCCTGGGGCTAAGGAGATGCCCACCCTCCTGGATGAGCAGGCACGGGAAACACACTGAGGGGCTGCAGGGAGGGCGGTGCTGGTACGGGGGTGGTGGCTGTACCTGCAGTTGGGGTGGACACAGAGGTGTCCACCACCACCAGGGAGCTTCCATCTGAGGAGGTATCACTGTGAGAACTGTCCCCTCCTGTCTATGCTGTGGTGCTCCCCTTGCCCTCCGTCCCACTGGTGCCCTCACCGTCGGTGGATTTGGCCTCCTGGGCCCTGTGGGATGCAGCTCCCTCTGTCGCCGGTGCCTCTGCTCCTCCATCAGATGATGCTAATGCACATAAGGACAGGGTGACAAAACAAAACGGGGGGGAAGAGACAAAGGATACACTTGGTCAATGGCAGCAACAACACCACCGTTGGTATACATGACACACACGCACACAAAGGGAACAGCCCTATGTACTAGGCAAAGCACTACCAGTCACAATGCTAGTCACCAGGCCATGGACAGGAATACCTAACGCCAATATCAGCATACCTGAGACCCAAAAGACCCCTGCCGAGTAGTGGATGCCTACTAGCTTAGTTGGAGGTGGTGTTCATCAGCCCCTGCCCAACATGGGACCTACCCTGCAATGTCCTGTCTGGCCTAGGGACACCCACAGGCCCACATCCCCACCCGGAGACGACCCCACCATGCGCAAGTAGTATATTGGGAAACTGTACTCACCCCCTTGTGGCTGCTGTGATGCCCTCAAGCACCCATCTAGCTCCGGACAGGCCACTGCTAGTATGCGGGCCATCAGTGGGGTTAGGGTTCGACAGGTAACCCTTCCTCGTTCGGAGGCCATCCTCAGCTGGGCCTCCGCCGTCTTCCTTGCCCAGTGTCTCAGGTCCTCCCACCGTTTGTGACAGTGGGTGCTCTGCCTGCCGTAGACCCCAGGGTCTGCACGTCCTTGGCGATGGCACGCCATATACCCTTTTTTTGATGGGCACTGACCTAAAGAGAAATACACATAGGAAAAGGTTTCAGTCAGACCGTCCTGCCTGTTACACTCATGGCCCACCATAGCCCTCACATCCTCTTACGCACTGACATTGCCCACCATACATGCAGCATGCTGCCCAGGGCCCTTCCACCAACCCCCCCCACACAAGGCCCTCACACACAGCACTCCATGCATTCATGCCCCATGCAAAGTGCTCACAGTGTACTCATCTGTTGGTCTGGAGGCCCATACAGCATTCGGTACTGTGGTAGGACCCCATCCACCAGTCTCTCCAAGTCCTCAGCGGTGAAGGCAGGGGCCCTTTCCCCAGTGACACGAGCCATGGTCGGTTCAAGACACAGGTCACAGCAGCACTTGCAGTGTAGGTCCTCTCCTGTTGAAGATCAGGTAGCAAGTGAGTGAAGAGATAGAAAATAGCGGTCACGTCCGCACCGCCGGCGTACATCACCATTGGCCACTATAACCCATAGGGACCAATGACAACCAATGAGGAGTTGCACGGTGGTACTCGACGGCCTCCCACAACGGCGCACAACATCAGCTGCATTACCTCATTTCCACATGTCCATCCCACACAGGACAGGCGGATGCTATTTTAGGGGGGGGGGCAGGCCATGGCACCTAACTGCGTCACAGTACACCTAGGCACCATTTGGGCCTATCCAACAACATACTGTTACAGTCACAACATGAAATGCAGTGTAGTGTTTGGAAATGTGGAATACTGACCAGCTGCTCACTGTTTTGCCCCCTAGATTACAACCGCTGCGGATGAATAGGAAATGGAGACATCCACCTGTGTACAGACCTCTGGTGAACTTGGCAACAATGGAGGACAGGCACATTATCCTCACCTATCGACTGAACAGGGCCACAATCACAGAGCTGTGTGCCCAATTTGAGCCTGACCTGACATCTGCTATCCGTCACCCCACTGGGATCCCCCCTGTCGTGCAAGTCCTATCTGTGCTCCATTTCTTGGCAACTGTCTCCTTCCAAGTGACAGTGGGCTTGGCAGCAGGAATGTCTCAGCCAATGTTCTCAATAGTACTGACCAAAGTGTTGTCTGCCCTGATTAAACACATGTGCAGCTACATTGTTTTCCCCCAGGTGGAGGATTTGGCCACAGTGAAAGCTGACTTCTATGCAATGGGACATATCCCCAACATTATTGGGGCTATTGATGGTACACATATTGCATTTGTCCCCCCTGGAGAAAAGAACAGGTGTTCTGAAACTTAAAGAGCTTTCACTACATGAATGTGCAGATAGGAGAGTCTTATTTCCTGGCAGGGATCTTGGCAATGTTCTCTGGCTTCTGCCTGGATCGCAGGGACCATTTGCGGGGTATTTCTCCTTCTGCAGGGGGAGGGGTGCTGGTGGCCTGTTGTTCCTGTGGCGGGGCCTCCTGTCCACTAGCGGCAGTGCAGGTGGAGGGCTGTTCATCGGTGTGGCTAGTGTCAGGGGCCCAATGGTGTGCCACTGCCTCCCTCATGGTGTTGGCCATGTCTGCCAGCACCCCTGCAATGGTGACCAGGGTGGTGTGGATGTCCTTCAAGTTCTCCCTGATCCCCAGGTATTGTCCCTCCTGCAGTCGCTGGGTCTCCTGCAACTTGTCCAGTATCTGGCCCATCGCCTCCTGGGAATGTTGGCAGGCTCCCAGGATCTCTGTGAGTGCCTCCTGGAGAGTCGGTTCCCTGGGCCTGTCCTCCCCCTGTCACACAGCAGTCCTCCCAGCTTCCCTGTTGTCCTGTGCCTCTGTCCCCTGAACGGTGTGCCCACTGCTACTGACCCCAGGTCCCTGATCGTCCTGTGTTGGTGGGGTTGCCTGGGGTCCCTGTAGTGGTGGACACACTGCTGATTGACGTGTCTTGGGGACAGAGGTATGGGCCCACTGGTTGGTGCTGTGCTGGTATTTCTTGAGGGGGAGGCTCTCTGGTGGTATGGGACTGTGCCTGGGTAACCGACTGTCCGGAGATCCCTGATGGGCCAGGTTGGTCATCCAGATCCAGGTGTCCAGGTGTCCAGAGCTGCTGTCATCACTGTGGGCCTCTTCTGTGGGGGAAGTGGATGTTGCTGGCACCTCCTCTCCGGTGACGTTGGGTGGGGGACATGTGGGGATGTTAATGCAGTGTTATTGTTTCTGCCTGTGATATCTGGTGCATGGGTGTGTTGCCCTGTATGGTTGTGATTGCCTTGTCAGCTTTGCCTTGTGTGTGTAGTGATTTTGTGGGCTAGGTGATTCTCTCTAATGTGCATGCTTTAGTGATGGGTGTCCATGCAGGGCTGTGAGTGATGTCCATGCATTGGTGGTGCATGCAGGGCTTGGTATAGGGATGGGTGGGTTGGGATGGTGGGGTGTAGGTGAGGTGGTGGGGTGGTGGTGGTGAGGGCAGGGGTGGAGGTATGTGATGGCATGCAGGTAGGGGGGTGAAAGTAGTAAAGAGTTGACTTACCAGAGTCCAGTCCTCCTGCTACTCCTGCCAGGCCCTCAGGATGCAGTATTGCCAAGACTTGCTCCTCCCATGTTGTTAGTTGTGGGGGAGGAGGTGGGGGTCTGCCGCCAGTCCTCTGTACAGTAATCTGGTGTCTTGCTACTACGTAATGTACCTTCCCCTGTAGGTCGTTCCACCTCTTCCTGATGTCATACCTTGTTCTGGGCTGCTGTCCCACGGCGTTGACCCTCAGATCCTCCGCCATAGCTCCATCTTCCTAGCAATGGATGTCTGCTGCACCTGTGATCCGAATAGCTGCGGCTCTACCCGGATGATTTACTCCACCATGACCCTTAGCTCCTCCTCTGAGAACCTGGGGTGTCTTTGTGGTGCCATGGGTGTAGAATGAGTGGTGGGTGTGAGGGTGTGTGGGGTGATGTGTTGGGGTGTGTGCTGTAAGGTGCGTGGATGGTGTATGGGTGATGGTGTTATGTGGCTCTGGTTCTGTGGGTGCTCTTGGTGTCTCAGTTGGAATTTATTTTAGTCCTAAAGGGTTGTGGTTATGTTGTGTGTGTTTTATAGTGGTGTGGGTGTGGTGTGTGTATGTGTGTCAGGTGTGTGTAGTTTGAATTGTCCAATGGAGTGTTGTTTTGCTAGGTTGTGTGTATTTTTAGCGCAGCAGTATGTACCGCCAATGGTTTACCGCCAGTGAATGTCCGCCGCAGTGATTTGTGGGCGTAGTTCTGTTGGTGTAACGGTGTGGGTTTTGCTACCGCCAGTTTATCAATGACCTTTGGACTGGCAGACTTGTGTGTGTGGCTGTATAGTGACGGATTGCTATGTGTGGGTCATAATATGGGTAGCGGTAAACCGTGGCAGCGGCGGTATGTTGGCGGCAGTCGGCATGGCGGTAAGGGAGACTTACCGCCAATGTCATAATGATGGCCATAGTGTTTGACCACTATGTTTAAAATGCACATGTTATAACTATTTTAATATATTGAGGATAGCTCTTTCCCATTATTTGAAGTGTTAGTTCTACCTCTATTGGTTGACCTGTTAGCCCCCTCCGAAGTTTGGGTCTAGTTGTGCCCCTGAAGACAACCCAGAAATAAGTTGACTACTGATTGGTTAAAAAGGGAAAAATCCTGTAGTGGTGTGTAGGAAATGTGTGATGGAAAAAATTCAGAAACATCAAAACAAATATACGGTAAGATATGACAGAGTTTAGAGAAGGGGATTGGATGAAGGTCAGACTACCAGAAAGAAAAACAATAAATGGCAGCCATTTCTCTAGCCCCACACAGATTACACAATTGGGTAAAATGTGGTCACACTGGAGAATGGCCAGACCTGGGGCATGTACAAAATCTCCAAGTGTATGGTGGAGAGGCACACCACACAATGCACACAACCATCAGGTACTTCCAGTAAGAAGACTGCGGAAGAGGAGAAAATAAAAACAGAACGTTGGGTACCCAAATGACACAATGATTTTGTAATGCATTGAAGAGGGTGTTCGATTTCCATACTGTTCCACTGATCTCTACAGGGATTGTTTTGTTATCAGTGCTATCAACTGCAATTCATAGTGAGGAGATGTGTTGTAATGATCTTGGAGACGGGAGAGAAGGGGGAATAGGTGATAAGGGAAATACCATATTGAAACAGAAACACATATGATTGAACAAGATCATTACAACACCATTCTCCTAGCTGGTGCACAGGGAGGCACAATGCTGACAATGGTCAGTAATAGAGCACACGAGCACTTCACAGCACAGCATTCCACTGCTAGTTTAAATACTAAGTGGAGGTCTGCAGATTTCCATTCTTACCTCTAATTTAGGGTATTCATGTCCAGCCCTACCCAAATCATTTGAAATCATTAAAATATTTATTCAAATAAACTGAACCACTCTGTTGTGTCACAGCATCCATCCAATCACCAGAATCTTGCCAAGAGATTCAATTTGGCCCACAAATGGAAAAAGGTACTCCCCTCAGGGAGCCAGGCAATCAGAAAAACTAATATGTTACCCCCTTCCGGGATCCACAGCGGGGAAGCCCAGAACTAATGATCACATGACCTGCTGCCCAACCATGCAAGATTTGAGGAATGGTGTAAGACTCCCTCCCTTTATAAAGAAAGTCAAGTCTATGAGTTACCAGTCAGTACAAAGAAACAATATAATGACAGACGCTATCCTCTATGTTTGTATTATACAACATCTCTGACTGTGCACCATCTCATCATTTGGGCTTTTCCCTTTGCATAGAATATCCTCACTGGGAAAACACCCCCCCCAGTAACCACAAGAGTTCACATAATTTTGGATTTATGTTTGGAAAGCATCCTGATTTTGTCATCAGCATGCCAACAAACTCCCTCTTCCCTTTTATTGAAGAACTGTTTGGGTACTATTTGAGATTGTAATTAAGTGCCAGTTAACAATAAGAATTACAACAACAAGCCTATCCTTTGCCTTGGAAATATGAGTGTTTTATTACAAACTATAGGTAAACTTGTTTTTTGTAATGTATATAAAATGTTTTAGGTAGTTTGATTTGCATTTATGCCACTATTAATTTGCACTTATGGCACTATTTCTAAGGTGGCATTTTTGATTCTACACCAGGATTGTCTCAGTTACTCAGAAATGCTGTTTGATGACCACATGCACCTAGAGGTTCTAGCACAACCCAATAGTTGACTATCGTTATTGTCTCTTGGAAAAGATAGGGCATCCTAACCAAGCCACCAACAGTGGGGCTGGTGTTTCCCACGAGGATAAGTGAACTCAGGTACATAACGCTGTATGGTAAGCACATATTGCTTCCTGGTTAGTTCTGACACAGATGCCTACAGCCTCATGTAGAATGAAGTGTTCCTCACCATTATTACTACATAGGGCAGAGCTTTAGTAGACATGTTTGGTGGACTGCTGTTTTGGCACAACATAATTAAAATAAAATACATGTATACCCGGGCATTGTATCCTGCACTAAATAAACATATAACCAACAGTGCAGATAAAAAACTGTAGCTGCAGTTTCCACAGGAATGACAATAACCCACATTCATTTACAAAACACAAAATATTGGCAGAGTATTAAGTATCTACACTTAAAAAAAGACATTATAGGGAAGCCCAGCAAAGAGAAGAAATATTCTACTCTAATAAATCTGTGTCATGTGGCCTACCATGAATCGTTCACTCTGCACTGCATACTGATGGTGTTATCAGGTGATATCTCCTCGTGGTGTGTCATACTCCTGGCCAGACACTATGAAGAAGAGCTAGCAAGATCTGGTGACGGATCAAGATCTGGTGACAGAGCTGGCGATGTTGGTGAGCAGGACGTCAGTCCCGGTGCATCTGGGGGCAGGTGATGCTGATGAATCCATACCTCCAATTCTCAGATACTTCTCTGAAGTGAAAGAGATGAACACTTTTGAGATAGAAAGTCAACAAATAAAGAACAGATTGAAGAAGTTGGAGTCCAAGCTAATGGTCTGGATATGCTACAGCATCGTTAGTCCCTGGATGATCAAATGTAAAATTACAGGAAAACCTATATGCAATTATGGAAGATTACTAGGCTGACATGTTTTGTGGGGCATGAGTTGTCATTTGAGCTTACTTCCGCAAGTTAAAGTTCTTCCTTGTCAGTACCAGTCTACTATGGTTTATATTTTAAAAAAAACAGCCTATCTAAAAACAGACACTTTTCAATGACCATAACTAAAATAATTTCCAACCTAAAGTTGTCGGGTCCTTCTGTTTGTGAAACAGTTCTTTCTTTTAAGTGACTGGACAGCTTACCTTTCCGAGGGCAATTTGTCTTACCGCCAGGTTGAGGCCTTTCCTGTCTCTTTCCTTAAGCCTTATAGCCATTCCCAGCTGGATCAAAACAAGCACACATAGCAATATAGGCACAGTCTATTGAAGACTTGTTGAGACCAGGCTGAGCGGATCCACTCAGAAAGCAATGTACAGGCTGTACAGGCTGTGATGCAGAAGCAGTAACCTTCTGACTGCTGAAGAGAGGAGACATTTACCTTCCAGACAAACAACTTTATTTGGAAGAGGGTTTACCTAACTAAGACATTCTTCTGTGGCTTGGCATAGACTAGAGTACTGTAGTAAATCCTCACAGTGATCAGATTACTTAATTCCTTTTTTATTTGTACAGGATATATATACAGAGCTGCAACTGCCTTTATGCACCTCTAGAAGAATGAATCATAACATTCTCCTCCACCCTTCTCATCCCCCACATCACTACATTCTAGATTCCACATTGCTACTACATTCCTTTACATGCTAGTCACTACACATCCCCTTTTCTATCATTAAAACAATATAATCTATATAAACATTAATACTAACAATACACACTATTACAATTACTTAAAAAAACAAACACTTCCTCTCATCGTAACAACTAAGAAAGAAAACAAATAAACATTTAACAGAAAAGCATTAACCTATCATTCACAGAGAAAGTCTTCCAGCCTTTTAGTTTTTTTCAACATTCTTCCATATGTTCTCCTTTTGTCACCCATCGTTTTTACATTGTCATTCTTCTTATTACTGCTTGCATCACAACCATCACCAAAATTATCAGACCTTTTTTCCATATTGTGACACAACTTCTTCTACATCTGTTCTGTAGTTCTCTTCATTTTCCCGATCCAAATTAATCCAACAATATTTGTCATATATTAATTTTTTTTTATATATTTTCTTTGTACATTATCCTCTATACTCTCAATATTTTCACATGCCCTCCTAGCCAATGCAATACAACTCATGTGACATATGTTCCCATCTTCACATTCTACTGTATTTTTCCTGACTGCTTTAATCCTTTTAGGATCACTGAATCTGCACTCACCCTTAGCCACTTTCCTGACAGATTGTACTCTCACCCATTGTCCAGCCTTTAGATGCAGCTCTTTAACACCATGTCTGCTGTCATAATAGACCTTATTCTTTTCCCGAGACTTCAAAATATTTTTCCTTACATCCTCTGTGTTCCAAATCAATTGCTTGCTCCTGCACATCCATCCTGGATTTTATTTGGAAAAAGGTACCCAACCCCTCATTAAACCAAAAGGACTCTCCCTAACAGCCTCATGAGGTGTTGATCTATATGACCATAGCGTTTTCTTCCGTTTATATTCTCAATTCTTATTTCCTTTGTTAGCTATTTGGACAATACCTTTAATAACTCTATTTACTCTTTCCACTACAGCCTTACACCTAGGATGATACAATGCTGTGAACTGTTGCTCTATACCAGCCAACTTCACAAAATTCCTCATCCCTTCTGACTTAAACTGTAGACCATTGTCTCTTAATATGGTAGCTTGAAACCCTTCTCTTATTAATACTTCCTCTAAGAACTCAATAACAACATTATTGTTGATCCTTTGAACTCCTTCCATTTCTATCCCTCTAGAAAACATATCCACAAGAACTATTATGTATTTGCATGTACCATCCTTCCATGTAATGGGACCCATTATATCCAAAGCAACTTCCGTCCATGGTACATCTGGACACCCTAATGATGACACAGGTGGACTTACTGTTTTCTGAGTCTTGTCACTCGTCTCACATCCACACAGTTACGTGCAAATCTTTCAACATCTAAATCAACTTTAGGCCACCAATACAATTCCTTTATACTTTTCTTTGTACAAGTTATTCCTGAATGTTCTTCATGGCCAGTAGCTATCAAACCTTGCCTAACACCAGAAGGAGGAATAACTTCACATTCCTACATACAAACGTTTACTCAACACCCAGTTCATCCCTTACTTCCCAATATGCCTTCAATTCCTCTTTTATTTTTCCTTTTCCACATTCTTCCCGTCCATTCACAATCTTGTTTCTTACTTCTTTCAACACTACGGAAGGTCATTACAACCCTGGCGGATGGCAGTATTTTGGCGAAAGGTACTGCCAAAAGGCTGGCGGTACCTTTCGCCAAAATATGACATTGGCGGTTTGGCTTGAGCCAAACCGCCAATGAACCACTCCATCCGCCAGGGTGGTAACAGCCACCGGGCTGGAGACTTCAGTCTCCAGCCAGGCGGCCGTCACAATCCCACCCTTGGGATTATGATCCCGCCTACCACCATGGTTTTCGTGGCAATCTTACCGCCACGAAAACCATGGTGGTAGGCACTATCAGTGCCAGGGAATTCCTTCCCTGACACTGATAGGGGTCTCCCCTGCCCCCCTGCCCCTACCCCAGAGTCCTCCCCCACCTTTGCCCTCCCCCTTCCGTCCCCGACATACACACACCTACACGCACACACATACACACACCTGCATACCCACATCCACCCATGCATGCATAAATAATACATACACACACACCGCACCACAAACACATACATTGAAGCACACACGCATTCACAACACACAACATACACGTAAACTCACATTCATTCATTCACATACGCATTCCACACGACTCACACCTGCATGCACGCATACAAAAACAGACACCCCCCCACACCCACACACAACATCCCCACCCCCCTCCCCTGTTGGAGAACCAGACTTTCCTGCTTGCAGGAGTTCCTCCGGCAGGAGACAGGACGCAGCGCTGCTGCCAGCAGCAGCGTCCGCCAGCAGAACACCGCCAGGCCGTATCATGGGTCATGATACGGTCAGTGGCGTTCTCCTGGCTTGGCGCTTGCAGCAGCACCACCTTACCGCTGTCCACCGCCATGACCGTAGCCGGAATTCCGCCAGCCTTCTGGCGGAATTCCGGCTACGGTCATATGGTGGACAGTAGGTAGCCACGGTGACAGTCTTTTGGATGCCGTAGGCGGAATTTTCCGCCAATGTTAAAATGAGGCCCTACATCTTTCTCATACTCTTCCATCCATACATCTTTTTGTATACTTGTTCCAACCCCATCTGTGAAAATTCCAGCTACACACTACTCATTCCAGGGATCCTGATCTAGTACTTTCAAAGGTAACAACATTCTGCTAAGAAAATCTGCAGTCACATTTTTTTTCCTGGTACATATTGTACTTCATAAAGGAAATCTTGCAATCTCATCGACAACCTTGCAATTCTTGCAGACGCTCTAGACAGACCCTCTGTTGTCAAACGTTTAGTAAGCGGTTTATGATCAGATCTTACAATGCATTTCCTGCCCCAAACAAACTTGTGAAAATGTTCCAGCACCCACACAATTGCCAATGTTTCTCTTTCTGTAACAGAATACTTCTCCTCACTCGGTGATAATGACCAAGATGCGAATGCAACAATGCACTTCTTTCCATTTTTGTTCTTTTGTGTTAAAACTCTACCCAGTCCCTTACTGCTTGCGTCAGTGGTGACGATTGCTTGTGCCTCTGGGTTAAAACCCTGCAAAAGTGGAACCTTTACAATTGTCTCTTTTATGCCTTCAAAACTTTTTTGACAATTATCAATCCATATGAACTTTTGCTTCTTCAATAATAACCTAATTTCATGAGTTTTGTGAGAAAAAGTTTCTACAAACTTTGAGTAAAATTCTGCTAAACCTTAAAAGGATCTTAAATCATTCTTCAATCTAGGAGAGGGTGCATTTACAATGGCTTCAATTAATTTCTTTTTAGGTGGAATTCCTCCTTGGTTAATTTCATGGCCTAAATACGTAACAATCTTCTGAACAAACTTACACTTACTACTTTCAGCTAAACCTTTTCCTTCCAAAATGGATATACTTTCCTTAAAATGTCATCATGTTGTTTTCTGTGTTTTCCCATTATTAAGATGTCATCCTGAAAGAAAGTTACTTCAGGTATATGCCCCAATAGTTGCGTCATCAGTCTCTGAAATACTGCTGCCACTGCCGCTAAAACAAACAGCATGCGCTTGAATAGGAAACATCCAAATGGTGTACAAAAAGTTGCAAGATGTCTACTGCTACACTCTAGAACTACTTGGTGGTAAGCCGCGTAAACGTCTAATGTGGCGAACCACTTAGCTTGCCTAGTTAACAATAACATCTCATCAATCCTAGGTAATGGAAATTGATCCACAATTATGTTATTGTCTAACCACCTCAAATCCACACATAAACAAACCTTTCCATTCGATTTCCGAGCTACCACTATAGGTGAAACCCATTCGGAAGCTTCCACAGGTTCAATTATATCAAGTTTAAGCAACTTCTCTAATTCTTTTTTTACTTTCTTTCTTACTATTAAAGGACTATTCATAGCATTATGAATTTTTGGTGTGGCTCCTTCCTTCAGCCGAATGTTATGAGTGAAACCTTTGAGTCTCCCAATACCTTCTTTATAAACTGTAGGAAACTATTGGAAAACCCACGCTTTAGTATCTACTTTCTCACATGTTACTAAGACTTGTTCTGTGCTATTGGGGTCCAAAATTATATTTAACAACTTTTGATCCTTCCAACATAAAACAGAGGGTCCATCTTTGGCCACATCCAGTTTACCTATTGCCTCCCTGTCCTTACATTTAAAAACTAGTTCTCTGAACCCTACTATATCTATTCTAATCCCAGTATAAATTTCTGGGGAAATATCTGGGGATTCTAGATGCTCTCCTAACTTGTTAATGAACAAATTATGCCATATATTCTCTGATGTAATGGTGAATGGAGAACCCGAATCAGCAGCAACTTGCAAATATACTCCTCCAAATGAAACCCAACACAATGGCTTAGTATCTTTTCCTTCAGCTATATTCAACACTACTTTACAACTTCTTTTGTATTTGACCCTTTCATCAGCTTCTGACTCCTCTTCATCACTTTCTTTCACACAGGCTCCCTTCTTGTCACCACTCTTCTTGAACTTCTGTTTACAAACTCTGGCAAAATGTCCAACTATGCCACACTCAATACACGTTGCATTTTTCGCTGCGCACCTTTCATATCTCGCCAAATTAAACATGCTACCACATCGATAACAACTTCCATTAAAGGTATTACAACTTTTAACTTGACTAATGTTGTCTCCCTTTTTTCCCTTTATTAACATCAACATCACGTCCTCCAGTAGGCTTATACTTTTGTCTTCCTTCTGAAACTTTTTTACCATTTCTAAATTACTTTTTTTTGTGCTAAAGTGGCTTTAGCGCAACAATTTGATAATTCTGCTTTATTACCATTGCAATAATGACTTTAAGATTTGCTTCCCCTTCTACCCATTACTTTTCCTGCATAGCTGTGTTTTTAGTGTACATGACTATCTGGTCTTGTACTAATTCATCATGCAAATTTCCAAATCTACATGATATCGCTAACTTCTTTAGGGAGGAAACATAGTCATCAACGTTCTCATGCTTTTCCTGCTTTCTTTGAAAAAACGCATGACGTGTAACCGCAATGTATACAACTGGTAAAAAATGTCCATCAAGATCCTGCATAGTATTTGTGAGAACATCACCATCTCCACTTCCTCTATCTTCTTTTTGTAGTTGATTGTAAATGCGTAAGCCTTCTGGTCCTAAGCAATACATGAGAATCCTTTTTATTCTTTCTGGTATGAGGGGACCATTGCAATCCTCCAGGTTATCCAAATAGTTTAGGAAATGTTCCTTCCACTCACTCCACTGAACCACTGGCTCTCCTGGAATTGCCAAAAATTATTTTGGTGAATTCAAATGTAGTTGTGCCAAGCCACACCTAGGTGGGTCTCCTCTAGTTGACATGTTCTTCCAGTATAAAAGAAAACAACCAAAAATATAATTTGTAAATAATGTGTCACTGTATATATTCCTGTACTCACTTGAGGTGCTCACCATCCAACAAAAATAATAAAAATAACTTGTTTATTTA
Source organism: Pleurodeles waltl (assembly GCF_031143425.1). NCBI lineage: Eukaryota > Metazoa > Chordata > Amphibia > Caudata > Salamandridae > Pleurodeles > Pleurodeles waltl. Next base: position 743,159,427 of record NC_090449.1, on the reverse strand, counting down.
CATTAAAAACAAACACCCATATTGTAAAGGCAGTATTTACTTCCACATACAATTTTGAGTGCTTCAAGATGTCCGCCGCAAATAACAAGCCTGGCAAAAAAAAAAAATTGTTTTCATAGGTGGTGGGGCTTGTTTGAAATGTGCTGAGCTTCTACACACGCTTAAAATGTGCCGTGCGTCTACAACGCTTACATCCAAAGAAATGCACTCCACAGCAAACACACCAGCACCCAGCAACAGCGGCCGTTACAGAAACGTCACAGCACGCGAGGAAAGCTGCAATGACTGCGAGCGCGCACTAACCATTTAAAAGATGCAGTCCAAGTAAGTCCTCCGGTTTTCAGACTTCAGTTTAGGTATTCAGTATTCGATGTCAGGATTAACACCCAAGACCATATGCACAACAGAAAATATAACTCACGACCTGGTCCACGAAATTCTTCAAAGTCCTTGTTTTTTGTGAAAAATAGATGAAATTCACCACCTGCTGATATTCCTCACAAAGTTTATTGTCATTGCTTGTCACCAAAATGGTGTAGTAAATCCTCACAGCATCAGATTACTTAATTCCTTCTTTATTTGTACAGGATATTTATATCTACAGAGCTGTAACTGCCGCTATGCACCTCTAGAAGAATGAATCATAACATTCTCCTCCACCCTTCTCATCCCCCTCATCACTACATTCTAGATTCCACATTGCTACTACATTCCATTACATGCTACTCACTACAAGTATTTATAGCTCCAAGAGGAACACTAAGCAATCACAACATATCCTAGCACATGGTCCCTTAGAACTGCCTTGGACACTGAACCGCCACCCCCCCCACCCCTGCAGTGTAGTGGGTGAAAGTGGCGGTAAAACAGTGTCGGTCACGGGAACGTGGTAGTTTCCTCCCCTCTTCCCTGATAACAGGTCCCATCCACCTCTTCTAGGACTGAGTTTTAATTTTTACAAAATGTGTTCAGAAGATACCTGTAGAAGATTCTGTATTATAAATGTTTGTACCACGAAGATTGTTTTGTGCTCGCAAATGTAAGATGAGACACCTGTGTGCAAGAAACTACTATATGTACAGTAATTCAAAATAAAGAGAAAGTGTGATTTTCACAAATGAGCATTGCTCCTATGCTAACAGCATTTTATCCAGCAGGTAAACAATCTAGTTCCAGGTACACCACAGAGGCATCTGCACCCTGATCAAGAATCACTGAGGCCATGCAAAACCATACCTGCCTCACCAAATTCCACCTACGACCTATTTTACTTATTATTTAACATCTTTTCCAAATTCTGCTTCACACTCATGGATGGACATCAATTGTCTATTGTGGCAGCTTTTATTCTTCATTTATTAACCTTTCTTCCTCTCCTCCTATGGATGTGTTGTTACTGGTCTTCCCTCTTTACTGTCTCTTAAATCACCATATAAACCAGCGGGATATCTCTACCCAACAACACAAAAATACACAATTCATGGCCCATACTCCCTTCAATGTTTTTTTTACAGGCGCCAGTGAATTATCTTTCACCCTACATATAATTCCCCGAAAGACATTCAAACGTATTCAACCTACCGTGCTGTCCCTGTATTACTCAAAACATGTAAGCAGTGTGTGACACTAGGTAATAGGCCCTCTTTGTTTAGAAAATCATTCAGTGTGTCCCTTTCGTGGTCACCAGTCCACTCCAGATCCAAGCTGGTACTAGAATGGCGCACACCCCTCTAAGACAGAATGCTCATTCAGAATTGTGTGAATCAACAGATGATGTCAGTGGTGCCACAGTGTGTATCTCCTTGGCAACCACAGTACTCTTACTTCTGACCAGTGCTTGAAAGAGAAATTATGAAGTGCAGGTACTCACTATCTCAGATACTTCTATGCTACAGAGAAGTGCCATACTCTCCCATTCTAAGTATTGATACACCTCCAAAGAAGTGCTGGTACTCTCCATTTCAAACTTGAGAAGTGTAGGTACTCAGTCCCTGCCAATTTAAAGCACTGCTTGTGACATCATCAGCAACATTCCGCTTCCACAACTAGCTGACCCCATATCTCCACCCACACTTAAAACCGATTCATATTTAAAGAGCCAAAGCATTGCCCATTATAACGGACTCCATTAGCCTCTCCAATCTTTGGCCTCTATAGGGATGAGCAGAACAACAGTAACGTGATATTGGTTCCCAGTCCCTCCCTTTCTCTTCTTGGCAAATTATGTCTGCATCTTTATCAAATATGTTGGCTGCAGACACGTTTGCTATTTCAACGTAGTCGGTTTCAGTTTCGGCAGGAATCCTCAGACTTCAACATTCTGAGGTTGATAAAATTATTACCATTGGTTTGAGTAATCTGTTACAATTGCTGTAGACAATCCAGGTTCCAGTCTACACTATACACTGTTCTCTATTATTATATTAAGATACAGTTATAATTATATATCCAACCTTTACTCTTTCCTCGTCCAATTCCCCTTCATTCACCAGTCTCAGCCCAGTCCTCCACAAAGGTTCCATTGCCCATAGTTAGAGATCTCCACCGGTTTGGCAAGATCTGTGCGCTTTCAGAGAACCCACTGATAGCGCGTCCAGTCCTTATAAATTAGTTATACTTGGACATGCCGGAGGTCGGTGAACCTTTTGACCGGGTTGAGTTCTCCTCATCCAAGAATAGTCGGATCCCTCAAATCAATAATCAATAATAATTTATAAGCAATAACCAATACTCAATTAGTAATCAAACAACAAATTAGGAATTAATAGTAATCAGTAATTTGACACACCATGACCTTTCGGTCATGAATAACCACACCTGTTTATTAAAAGTTAATGAGTTTATTTCCCTATATTAACAAAGCTAACACAATATAAGTAAGTCTCAAAATCAAATGATATACGTATACGAACATTACTAGCTGTCCATAGCGACGGAAGAAACGCAATCTACGCAAAATTTGGATTATAATGCACTCGGTTATAGCAATGCAAATCACTAATAAGAGTAACTGAATTTGACTAATTGCATACATCGGTCAGCATAACAAGATTTCAATTCAGCACGGTGCATCAACTGAATACCTCAACTAACCTCTGATTAGCAGGGCATGTGGGGCTTCATGCAAAAAAATGAATTTAGTCAACACAAATTTAGAAAACTTCTAGCTTGGGCTCTGTCAAAATAAGCAGTTGGTACCTAATAAGGAAAACTCAATGCATAATACAATTATCCTTTTATAATTACCAAATACAATCAGCATTCAAGGAAGGTCTTCGTCCTTCAGGTACCGGTTCGATCAGCATGGGGCGGATTTCAAGGGGCAAAAGTTTTAAGGCAAGTTTTCCTTGCAGCTGCAAGGAAAATGGGGAAAACAAGAGTTATGGAATGGGCAAGGCAAAGTAAAGTTAAAGTCTCTAGGGTGAGAATTCTTTAAAGTCTCTCTCTCTCTGGGATAGAGAAAAACATCAAAGGGTCATAAAAATGGCTTCTTGAATCTGGCTTCAAAATGGCATCAAAGAAAATGGCTGACTTCTCTTTGTCCGGTGGGTTTAAGTAAGAAACGTTCCAAATCCTTCAGGGTCTTCCATTGGAGGGTCCATGGGGTGGTTTCTCTTTAACCAATGAATAGTGTCCTTCCCTGAATGTTCACCTACGCATAAGGTGTCCTTGGAGTTTTGGAACACAAGTAGCAACAAAGTTGTCAATTAATTCTGCATCAGTGTCTTTATTGTCTGCACCTGCAGAAACTGACCTTGCTTCAAAGGGGATGAAAGTTGCCTATCACGAAACCTTGAGATAAGTGTATTAGTCACTCTACTGGAAAAATACAGCTTTGAAAGTTTAAAACACGTCTTTGTTAATACAAGTGAAAACTACGCAGTTAAAATTGAGACCAGGCAACTAGTCCAAAGCCTCTGCTAAATTTAAGCTAAGCCTATAACAGTTTCAAAAAGAAAATCATAAAATACATCTGTAATTATGACGGATTACTACATTGTCGATTCTTCATGATTAATTAAGCTCATTTATAATAATGGCGAACTACTTCGTGGGCACATTTTCCTATATACATTATTTTTCTTTGCTAAAATCACATTGCCTTATACAATTTTATTACATGATATATGAATGTTTGTTAGTCTTTCTTTTTCTGCTTCATCAATCACTCCTCTGATGACTAATTATGTCATCACACTAAATCTTCCATCACAAATTTTATTTCATTAAAATTCTGTTTAATAATCCTGCATTTCAGTCATTTCCCTCTTCCTTTTTATTCCCTTTGATTTTTCCCTGTATATTTCTACCATTTTCTTTTGTTCTTTCTTTTCTATTCTCCTCTTGTTTCTTGATTTCAATATTTTTATAGCTTTCCATATTCCCCAAATACCTATTAAGCAAATTAATATTATTAATATCCCTTTTACTATTTTCAGTAATATTCCGTTCCAAATGTTGCTGAGCCAATTTCCCACGGAAGCAAATCCTTTTCCAACATTTTCCCATACTCCTGGTTCTTTCAATTCTTTCAAATCTGTACTATCGTTAGTTAAACTTGCAAGCATACTCCTAATTTGTCTACTGTTGTCTGGTATATATGAACAACAGTGACGTGCACTAAGCATTTTGCAAACGCTGCCATTTTTTGCTAAAAGAATGTCTAAAGCAAGCCGGTTTTGAAGAGTCATAGCTCTTTCTGCAGCAAGTTCAGTATCCATCAGGACCATTGCTCCTGAGAAATTTGTCAGCATGTTATCCACAATAGTAGACAACTTTCGTATTTTGATTGAATTCAATATAACTCCTACTGAAGGAATTATTGCTCCAAATATATCTCCTACCACACCAGAAGCTGTCTCCCTTTTCTGAATACGATATAATTCAGACAGCTTTGGAAATTTCTTTAAGTCGTCTAGTTGATAAATCTTTGGAAATACTATTCCCAAATAACATCTCCCATACCATCCTTTTGGAAGACGATAATAGGCATTGAGTCCACAATTATAGTATACTCCTGGAGTAGCTGGATCTAGACCATTCAACATGAACGTCCATTTACTCTGGAATAAAAACACGTGTTTACATTCACTCGCTCCTACAAAGATTGTGTCATAGTAAGATTTAGGTCTATATATACAAAGTTTCCCTATATGTATTGCGTCTAAAGCCAGTTTCTCTTGTGTCTTTATTGCGGCAAAAGCATAGTTATCTACATATAGATTCTTTTATGTAATTCTTTTTCTAATTTTTCTTTTACCATTTTCCTTCTATCTTCAGTGTGATCTAAAACACTTTTCTCTACAGGTGAAAGCAAGCATGTAAGGTTTTCTTTATGAGCGTGAACTGTGGAAAAAGGTGATAATGGTTCAAAGAAACCCCTAACTAATTTTATATAATAATCTCTTGCTACTTTACTCAGGTACTCAATTATGGGGACATATGAAAATACAACATCATGATTGGAATAGAAGTATTGAATATACTCTTGGCCATAAAATCTTGTTAGTAACAAACTACATGTTATTCCATACGTAAGGGGCATGCTATGATATGTTACCCCTTCTATTACTGAGGTAGTTATTTGTGTGCATACATAACAATCTTTCACATCCATTGTCTCAACATACTCATTCAGCAAGCGATAGAAGACATTAGACGAAAGTTCTTTCTTGTCGTGTAAATATTTTTAGTCTTGTTCGAGTTTCTTCAAAGGAGTTAATTCAGTAGTAGTTTTAAAAGTAGAAGCATCATTCGCGTCTCTTTCATTCCCTCCATGCATTCCAAGAATTATTGCCATCATTATTAGTACACATGCAGTTATAAGACCTATACACATATATTTACAATATTTCATTTTATGTCCTTGTGTAGTTTTGTCGGTCATGATCTATATAGAATCAGAAAGTTGAAGACACTTTATCAAATCAGATTTGCAGTTATATATAAAGGATGAACGAGGTCAAAGTACACACAGTTTTCTTCAGCAGCTTAGTCTCTTATCGATTTAGCAGCTTTGTCTCAAAATCGGTTTCAAAGATCAATCAGGTTATCAATGTCTTATTCGGTTCAAAAGTCAATCAGGTTATCAATGTCTTATTCGGTAATGTTCATGAAATTTCACTTTTCAAGTACCAAAGTGTCGTTCTGCTTCTTCGTTTTCAAGACTAAGAGATAGAAATTCGCCTGACCAATCGTTACTGGCTGTGTACGCCCACTCTGGGCCAGAATATCTTCTGCTCGCTATTCTTTTCCTTTTCAATTTTGCATCTCCTTTCGATTCCCGTTCGCTTATGTCTTGTTCTTTGACTGAGTCTTTTTCTTCATTCGATGTCGTTATGATAGACACTTCCTTTCTTTTCTCCTTCAATTTTGGCCATTTGTTTTCATTTAATGCTTCTTTGGTCTTTGATATGCCTTGTCTCGGTTTCGCGTTGTTTTCACCTGATGGACCTGCGAACGGTTCTGGAAGAATTGGAACAATTTCACTTTGCTCTGTCTTGTCTCCTTCACCTGGGAGGTCAGTCAGGACTTCTCCTTCTTTTCCTGTATCATCTGCTTTTGGGAAAGCCCTCCTCTTATTAGGCTCTCCTGCTTCTTCACCTGAGATAGGATCTTTGTCACCTCCAGGATCTTTGTCACTTCCTGAGGCTTCTTCTCTGTTGTCCTCAAAAGGATCGACTGCGTCTTCCTCAGAGAATATTTCTTCTGTCTTGATTTCTTCTTGTTTGCTTTCAGGCTCTCTTTGTTCCGTCTCAGTGCCTGGTACTTCCCTGTTAGCTGTTGGTAATTTCAGTGCTTCAATCTCCTCTTCTGTGGGACACGTCACCCTTTTCGTGTGACTGGCGTGAATCCAGTTGGGAACTCCCACACACTTCACAGCGGTGGTAGTTGTCAGAATCACTTGAAAAGGTCCTTTCCAACGGGGCTCCAAACACGATTTTCTCACGTGCTTCTTAACCACAACCCAGTCACCTGCTTTCAGGGTGTGTCCTGGACCTTGGATCTGTGGCAAGGTGGTTGCCTCTACCTGGTGAGAAAAAGAGCGGACCACATCAGCCAGACCTTTGCAGTAGTCCAATACCATATCATCTGTAATATTTACAATAGCATTTGCAGGAACTGCTGGAAGTCTCATGGCTCTGCCCATGAGAATTTCGTGTGGTGATAGTCCAGTTTTTCTATCAGGTGTGTTTCTCATTGACATTAACACCAAGGGCAACACGTCAGGCCATTTCAAGTTTGTGGATGCGCATATTTTCGCCATTCTTGATTTCAGCGTGCCATTCATTTGCTCCAATAGTCCTGATGCTTCAGAGCAGTAGCTACAATGCAATTTTTGTTCAATGTTCAGTGCTGCACATAGTAATTTGATTACTTTGTTATTGAAGTGACTTCCCCTACCTGATTCTAAAGAGATCGGAAATCCGAAACGTGGTACTAGTTCTCTCTAGAGTAGTTTTGCAACTGTGAGACTGTCATTTCTGCGTGTAGGGTATGCTTCAATCCAGTGACTAAAAATACACACAATCACCAACACATATTTCAAGCCTGCATGCATAGGCATCTCAATGAAATCCATTTGCATCCTGCTGAATGGCCCACCTGCTCTTCCAATGTTGCTCAAATTTACTACGGTTCCCTTCCCTGCGTTCATTTGTTGGCAAATGACGCAACGATGGCAAACTGCTTCAGCATCTTGGCGAAATTTGGGATTGAACCAATCAATTTTGAATAATCTGATTATGGCATCCCTTCCAATGTGTGCTTGTCCATGGTATAGCCTAGCTATTTGCGTCAAAAGACTATCTGGCAAAACTAATCTCCCTTCACTTGAAACCCACAAATCATCTGGCTTTTTTACGCATTGTAATTTACTCCATGGGAGTTTTTCATCCTTACTAACATTATTTTGTGGGAATTTCAATTCTTCTATTGTGTCTACAACTTTTAGACCAAAGGCTTCATTTGGTTCAAGTTCTGGCTCATTTATCAAATTCCATTCGTCTCTGAGCAATATACAGTTCAATACGCAAAACCTTGCGACTTGATCCGCATATCCATTTCCCAAAGAAACAAAGTCTTGTGATTTCGAGTGTGCACTGCATTTTACCACTGCTACTTCTCCTGGTAACTGGATAGCATGTAACAATTCTCTTATTCTTTCACCATTTTTCACTGGTGATACTGAAGAGGTCATAAAGCCTCTTTGTGACCACAATTGTCCAAAATCATGCACTATTCAAAATCCGTACTGACTGTCAGTGTAAATGGTGCCTTTCATTAATGCGGAAAGTTGGCAAGCTCTAGTAAGGGCTACTAGTTCCGCTACCTGGGCAGAGTAAACCCCTTGAAGCCAAGATGCTTCTAGAACACCAGTTATTCCTGCATATCCTGCTTTCATTATTCCTAGTGCATCTCTCAAACATGAACCATCAACAAAAATAATCTGATCATTTTCTTCCAAATGAGTATCTTTGATATCAAGTCTTGGTTTAGTACAAAATTCAGTCACTTGAAGACAGTTGTGCTCAATATCATCAACATTTTCAATTTCAACATTTTCACTGGGAAACAAAGTTGCTGGATTCAATGTGGTACACCTTTTCAATTGCACAATAGGTGATCCCAAAATTACTGTCTCGTACCTTGTAAGCCTAGCACCAGTCATGTGCTGTGTTCGGGAACGTGTCAAAAGTATTTCGACTGAGTGAGGGACCATAACTGTTAAAGGATGTCCCATCAGTATTCCTTCACTCTGATTTCAGCTTATACCAACTGCTGCTACAGCACGCAAGCATCCTGGTAAGGCTGCTGTGACTGGATCCAAAGTAGCTGAAAAATATGCTACTGGTCTGTTTACACCACCATGGGCTTGGGTCAAGACAGACAAGGAACATGCATCACGTTCATGACAAAACAATGTGAAAGGCTTTGTGTAATCAGGCATACCTAAAGCTGGAGCTCTGCACATGCATTCCTTTAATTCAATAAAGGCATCCATTTCATCTCTTTTCAACATTATTTCATCCTGCGCATCTTTCTGGGTCAGTTTCAGTAAAGGTTTGGCTAGAGTTGAGATATTGGGAATCCATTGGCGACAGTAGCCCACCATTCCTAAAAACTTTCTCACCTCTTTTCTTGTTTTGGGTGTACTCATTTGAAGTACACTCGTTATTCTTTCTTTCATTATTTTCCTCAACCCTTTCTCTATTTGGTGACCCAAATATTTCACTTCCTTCTGGCAGAATTGCAATTTCGAAGGAGACACTTTGTGTCCATTCCTTCCCAAATGGTTCAGTAAGGCAATAGTGTCAACTGTACAGTCATTTTCTGTTTTGGATGCGATCAGTAAATCGTCAATATACTGTTCTAAGGTTGATTCAAATGGTAATTCCAATGATTCCAAATTTTTCTTTAGAATCTGATTGAAAATTGATGGTGACTCCGAAAACCCTTGAGGAATTCAACACCAACTGTAGACTCTGTTCAGGAATTTGAAGCAAAAGAGAAATTGGCTGTCCTCATGAAGAGGCACAGAAAAGAATGCTTGTGACAAATCGATGACTGAGAACCACTCTGCATCACATGGAATTTGAAACATTATTACAGCTGGATTTGGTACTACGGGACAACATTTGACTATTATGTCATTTATTTTTCTCAGATCTTGAACAATTCGGACCTTTCCACTTGAATTTATTAGTCCCATGATTGCTGAATTACATGGACTACTTAGTACTTCTTTCAGTACTCCCTGTTTCACAAATTCGTCAATGAGTTGGGCGACTTTCATGAAAGTGTCTTGTGACATATGGGGCCTCATTCTGACCCTGGCGGACGGCGGAGGCCGTCCGCCAGGGTACCGCCGCTGAATGACCGCACCGCGGTCAAAAGACCGCGGCAGCCATTCAGACATTTCCTCTGGGCCGGCGGGCGCTCTCCAGAAGAGCGCCCGCCGGCCCAGAGGAAATGCCCCTGCAACAAGGACGCCGGCTCAGAATTGAGCCGGCGTAGTTGCAGGGGTGCGACGGGTGCAGTTGCACCCGTCGCGTATTTCAGTGTCTGCTTAGCAGACACTGAAATACTTTTCGGGGCCCTCTTACGGGGGCCCCTGCCATGCCCATGGCATTGGCATGGGCACGGCAGGGGCCCCCAAGGGCCCCGCAGCACCCCCTACCGCCATCCTGTTCCTGGCGGGCGAACCGCCAGGAACAGGATGGCGGTAGGGGGTGTCAGAATCCCCCATGGCGGCGCAGCAAGCTGCGCCGCCATGGGGGATTCTAAGGGCAGCGGTAAACCGGCGGGAGACCGCCGGTTTGCCTCTTCTGACCGCGGCAGAACCGCCGCGGTCAGAATGCCCTGCGTGGCACCGCCGGCCTGTCGGCGGTGCTCCCGCCGACCCTGGCCCCGGCGGTCTTAGACCGCCGGGGTCAGAATGACCCCCATGGTATTGTGGAGTCTGAGGAAAATTTACATTGGGTTTTACAGTCACTTTCACCGGTTCTGCTCCTTTGACCAATCCTTCTTCTTTCCCTGTCATATCCCACACTTCCTTTTCAACTGTTTCTTGTACGTCAGCTGGAATATCTGCTTCAGTGAGCATCGGATAAAGAGTAATCAGGGGATGCTCTTCATCGACAGTTTCCACTTCGTCTTCTTCTAAACTGTCCTCTTCTTCCTCATCACTGTTTGTCTGAATTTTAATTCCATTATGTGAGCACATAATCGAGCATCCTAATTTGCATAATAAATCTCTCCCTAATAGGGATATCGGACTTGAGTCACACACCACAAATTTATGTAACCCTTAAAAGTTACCAATTTTGACTTGCACTGGATCTGTAATTGGGTTTGTCAGATACCTATTTGCTACTCCCACTACTTGAACTGTTCTCCCTGAAAGTGGCAAATTTGGTACTTCAATACTTCTGACTGTAGAGCGTGTAGCTCCTGTGTCAACCAAGAATGAAACGCTGTGACCCATAACTCTTCCTTCCACATATGGTCCCTTTTGATCAACTTCCAAAGATGCTGCATGCATACAATTTCCCTCCTCATCTGAACTTTCATTCTCCCATTCATTGTTTATTCCATTCTCACAGTGTAATGGGAATTGGTGTACTGTGTTACTTTGATTAATTCCTTGACCTGTAACCTGTTGAGGAAGCATTACTTGTTGCTGATTCATTGGTGCTAAGGGTATTTGCATTTGCTGATTAGGTACCATAGGAAACTGCTGTTGCATTGGCTGTGGTTGTGCCATTTGTACACAGGGCATTTGCACCTGCTGTTGTTGTATAGGTTGTAGACCCTGCATCTGATTTACATTATTTTGGAAATTTGGATGTGGACCTCTCAATTTCGTTCCTCTGAAATATATTCTGAAATGTATTGACATCATTGTTTTGCTGACCTACACCTTCCTGCACCAACATTGGGCACTTCCGTTTCCAATGTCCAACGATTCCGGACGTGTGACATGGCATCACTTTCTTCATTGCCTGTATACCATTAGGAATCACAACAGTATTTAAATAAGGACCATTATTCACAAAACCTCCTCGGCCTCTGCCTCTCATCTGTGGTTGGAACATAGCATTTCCTTGTTGTTGCTGCTGCGGCAACTGTTGTTGGAAACCTTGCTAACCTGTCTGAGCTGCTCTAATCTGCATCACCATCACTTTTTCTTTCAACCTTTTCTGCTTTGTCTCAATCTCATCACTGCAGTATTTTGCATAGTTCAACACTTCATCGATCGATTTTGACTGCCAACAAATCAAATGCATTTTAATCATCTGGCTAATTTCGGGTCTCAGTCCTTCCACAAATCTGAACACAAAATGGAGCATGTCCTTTGCCTCAATCGTTTCCGTGCCACTGTAATTTTTAAATGCTTTCAACAATCTCTCATAGTATGCATGTATCGACTCCTTAACTTCCTGTGCTGTTCTGTCAATTTTCTGCCAATCTACATTTTTTGACGCAACCTTCGTTTTCAGATATACTCATTCACTTTATGGTACATGCTCATTACCCTAGGCAATGGTGCACCTGTGTCCCTATCTCTTTCTGGTTCACTTGTTGGCCAATCTACAGCCCTTTTACAATCTTCCCACAAATCTGCCGGAACTACAATTTCGAATAAAGTATTCAGGTCTTCCCAAAGACATTTTGCGAGTTTCACAAATCTATCTGTTTGTTGATACCATTCGATCGGTTTCTCTCTTAACTTAGGGTAATCATCCCTAAAGGATTGAATATCACACCTGTGCCATGGTACATGGATAGTTTTTCCCCCTGCTGTTTCTCTCATTGGTAACATGGTTATAAGATCATCATTCTGTTGTACTTTCTCATTCCGATCTGGGGTACTTTCTTTCTTCTTATCCTTTTTCTTAACCCACCTGCTCTCCCACTTGTCTAAACATCTCCAAAACTGCGCATTTGCAGTATCTCTTTGAGGTGTGTTTTCATTCCTGCAGACCTCATGTGTTCAAAATCTTTTGTCTCAAAGTCTAACCTGTAACTTCTGCTCAAGTGCTTGGTTTTACTTATGTCTATTTTGTGTCTGTCTGCAATTTCTTGTAACCTCCTATGTATGCTGCTTACTTCTCTTGTAATTCTAGGGCAAATGTATCTCAGCTCTTCTTCTGTGTATGATTCTAACCTGTTCAAACCCATTGTTCCATCTTCAAGTTCACCTGCTTCCATGCCCAATCTTATTTGATTCAAATATTCTTCTCCTTTCCCGTTGGGTGTACTCTGTGGGGAATTCAGACTGTTCAACCATTGTGTTAACTGTTGTGCATTTAGACCCATTAATGTAGCATCTGCGTCTACTGCTACTGATGGTTTCTGTAATGTTTCTGTTTTTGAAGTTAACGGTAGTATTAGTGGTGGACTTGACCTTACCACAGTTGACGGAACACAAATTGGAATTGGACTAAATTCCAACAAAGACCCAGATCTATTTGACAGTTTTCCTACGGGAGTCGTTTCTTGGGTATTTTCTATGTATCTCCTTCCTGTCTCATTCTGCGTCATTACACCCTGATCGCATACATTTGGTTTTGCTTGTATATATAATGGTACTGGCGGACCTACAGTGATAGGCAAAGATATTGCATCTGGATTCTGTCTGTTACCCGACTTCTGTGGCTTGTTAATTCCCACATTATGGTTCATCATTGCTGGCATGTCTAACTGTGTCTCTGCTGTTTGAATGAACTTTGGCACTTCTTGCATCTGCTTTTGAGGCATCAAAATTTGTGTTGATTCGGTTTGAATCAATGTCGGTCTTTGGTAATTCTGTCCTCCCTGCACCATTAAATTAGAAGTCATTTCCAAATTATGCTCATCATAATAGCGCCTTTGAACCTGTGGCTGATAATCACTAACAGGTTTCAGTTTAGTTATGTCGGGATATATTCTCTGAACTTGTGGTATTTCTGGTGTAAAAGGCATATCGGGACTACTTTGCCTCTGCAATATTCTCAAATTCGGGGCTACAGTACCCTGTATTGGTTCTGGAGGGGCAATACTAGTGCTTGGGCCATTTTTCGTTTTCCACATATGGTGGTGGACGGTCATTTAGCAATTGCAGAATGAACTCCTCATCGTCTGATTCGTCTGACCTTTTTGAGTTTTATTGTTTTCTCTATCTCTGGACTGACTCCTGTTTGTTTTATGGGTAGCTTTCTTTCCTTCCATCTCTGCTTCGTCAGTAATTGCTGAAAACAATTTAACTCCCTGCAATATATCTGATCTCCAAACCTTTTGAGCACTATCCCATCTAGCATCCGCTAGTGTATTTTCTACTTTTCTCACTCTTGTCTCAAATTTCTTTTGTAGCTGCCTTCTAGCCATTTGTTCTCAAATTGCTAATGCTTCAAACTGTGCTGATCTTGGAGGTATTTTCATGTCGTATAGCGCAAATCTCAAATTCTCCAAGATTCTTAAACTAAACGTCCCATGGATGGGAAACACTACACTTCCATGCTTTTCTGTTAATTTACACCATTGTTTTAACCAAAGACATGGTGCGACACCCTTTTCTTCAATTACGATGTAAGCTGGTGTACCCTCATGCAGTGTTTCTTCTCCTACATTTGCTTTGATATATACATCTCCCCTCAAGGCACTCTTAAATGCTTTGAAAAATGTCATCTTTCCGTCTTTTATTTTCTCAAAAATGTAATCAATAAGTGACTTTAATTCCCGGAATACTCTTCGCTTGACTTTCCCCACCAATTGCGCTTCACGGACTGCGTCCAATCCGTGGGCGACCCTTCTCACCAACCAACCTATCCCAGCGCGGCTCCTAGTGACGTCACACCCACACACTGCGGCTGACAAAGTCTTGCGGCTTGTCCTCCTTCATTCAGCTTCACTCAAAACTAATTTCTGCACTATATAGCGAGCACTAACCAAAAAGAAGAAAACAAATCTTTCTGTTTACTACAGGAAAGGTAATACAATCGCTTCAGAAACCTTAGGGATTTTTCACTAGCCTCGGCAGTTATTCCATCTTTCTCGGTTTCCCACTTTCGCAAGCAAAATTTGACCTGCAAACTTTACTCTCAACTGATCAATGAACTATTCTAGTGCACCTTAGAATTCGTCAAATCTCAAAGTCAAAAATTTTCTTTTATTCATCAACATTCGTACTGACTTATTGACCACGCCCGATCAACCTACTAAACCGAACAAATTACAACATCAATCAAGTGTCTCATACACTTTTCAACATACTCCGGAGTCTCTTGACCTCGCAGGGCCCGTCTCAACATCAACAATCACGTGGACAATTTGTCCTGCACAAAGCGCTACACTCAGATGAAGTTCGACGACTTCCCTACTCTCACACTTTGGAGTATCACTCCTCTAAAATTTTGATTGGAGTTCGTAACCCCCTAAAATCCTTGCAAACTTCACAATTCATCTGCGGCATAAGCTGTGCAAGCGCAAAACCCTACCTTCACTCATACTGTCACTAGAAATGCCCAAAACATTCTCACACCTCCATTTCCTCCATTTGCAAGCTCCGAGATTCCGGGAAAGTCATTGGGGGTTTAGGGCATCATCATCTCTCCAACTTGTTTTATCAAAGAAAATTCTAACTCGAATCCGTCTATTGTTCGGATGGGGTTCCAAAGGGCCAAACCATCCTCTGCTACCATCTACTGAAAGCGCGTCCAGTCCTTATAAATTACTAATACTTGGACACGCCGGAGGTCGGTGAACCTTTTGACCGGGTTGAGTTCTCCTCATCCAAGAATAGTCGGATCTATCAAATCAATAATCAATAATCATTTATAAGCAATAACCAATACTCAATTAGTAATCAAACAACAAATTAGGAATCAATAGTAATCAGTAATTTGACACACCATGACCTTTCGGTCATGAATAACCACACCTGTTTATTAAAAGTTAATGAGTTTATTTCCCTATATTAACAAAGCTAACACAATATAAGTAACTCTCAAAATCAAATGATATACGTATACGAACATTACTAGCTGTCCATAGCGACGGAAGAAACGCAATCTACGCAAAATTTGGGTTATAATGCACTTAGTTATAGCAATGCAAATCACTAATAAGAGTAACTGAATTTGACTAATTGCATACATCGGTCAGCATAACAAGATTTCAATTCAGCACGGTGCATCAACTGAATACCTCAATTAACCTCTGAATAGCAGGGCATGTGGGGCTTCATGCAAAAAAATTAATTTAGTCAACACAAATTTAGAAAACTTCTAGCTTGGGCTCTGTCAAAATAAGCAGTTGGTCCCTAAGAAGGAAAACACAATGCATAATACAATTATCCTTTTATAATTACCAAATACAATCAGCATTCAAGGAAGGTCTTCGTCCTTCAGGTACCTGTTCGATCAGCATGGGGCGGACTTCAAGGGGCAAAAGTTTTAAGGCAAGTTTTCCTTGCAGCCGCAAGGAAAATGGGGAAAACAAGAGTTATGGAATGGGCAAGGCAAAGTAAAGTTAAAGTCAAAGTCTCTAGGGTGAGAATTCTTTAAAGTCTCTCTCTCTCTGGGATAGAGAAAAACATCAAAGGGTCATAAAAATGGCTTCTTGAATCTGGCTTCAAAATGGCATCAAAGAAAATGGCTGACTTCTCTTTGTCCGGTGGGTTTAAGTAAGAAACATTCCAAATTCTTCAGGGTCTTCCATTGGAGGGTCCATGGGGTGGTTTCTCTTTAACCAATGAATAGTGTCCTTCTCTTATTGTTCACCTACGCATAAGGTGTCCTTGGAGTTTTGGAACACAAGTAGCAACAAAGTTGGCAATTAATTCTGCATCAGTGTCTTCATTGTCTGCACCTGCAGAAACTGACCTTGCTTCAAAGGGGATGAAACTTGCCTAGCACGAAACCTTGAGATAAGTGTATTGGTCATTCTACTGGAAAAATACAGCTTTTAAAGTTTAAAACACAACTTTGTTAATACAAGTGAAAACTACACAGTTAAAATTGAGACCAGGCAACTAGTCCAAAGCCTCTGCTAAATTTAAGCTAAGCCTATAACAGTTTCAACAAGAAAATCATAAAATACATCTGTAATTATGACGGATTACTACATTGTCGATTCTTCATGATTAATTAAGCTTGTTTATGATAATGGCGAACTACTTCGTGGGTACATTTTCCTATATACATAATTTTTCTTTACTAAAATCACATTGCCTTATACGATTTTGTTACATGATATATGAATGTTTGTTAGTCTTTCTTTTTCTGCTTCATCACCACCATCATGGCGACTTATTGGAGGGCACTGTTGCTTTGCTGAGTGGCTGCCATGTTTCATGCAGCCACTCAGCATTTTTTTTTGTTTTTCAAAAGCAAACTCCCAAAGCAAGAGTTTATTTTTGAAAAAAAAAAAAAACACTTTAGCTACACATCCATACGTATTCATAAAAATAAAAAATAAACCTAATGGCCATGACACCAATGGACACTTTCTCCCTGCTTGTGGGGGTCATTTAAATTTTTTCTGTTAGGAACTACTAGGCTTTTCATGGCAATCCCGAACGGGGAAAAAGAACATTGTAACATCTGAATTAAATAGGGTGGAAAGCATGACATCTATCCCAATGTCCGCTGGGCCGTCGGCCAATGGTTTCCATCAATGCAGCCATCTTACGTCCTGCTAGCAGATACATAGCAGTTCGCCTGATTTGTAATACAGCGAACGGGCATAGTGATAGTTTGGCTGGCAGGGTAGACCACCAAGTTTGAAGCTGTGTGATACCCTGAGTGCCAAACTTTGAATAAGGCTAGTAGTTCCTGAATTTCAGCAATTAAATAAGTTAGCTATTTTACAGGATGTCATCATACTTCCCTCTCTAATGACCCTAACTGTGGTAACTAGGAAGTCTTCCCAGCACTAAGCAAAACATGCCCTTGTTAATACTGGATTAAAACTGTGTACATGAACAGAAAATGATAAAAGATCATCCTACAGAGTAGGTACAAGGTGGCGTAAATTGGGGCAGGACATAGAACAACGAGTGCAAGTCATGAGCAGGTAATGGTAGAAAACGAAACTAGGACAAGTGCCAAGACTTATAAATCCTACAGGTGAAAGATTATCCATGAGGCAAATAACAGCTATCCCCAGATCAACTCATGACGGTGGATGGCATAAGCTTAGAGACACTGAGCCATAAATACAAAGGTCCCCCATACATTATCATAATTATGCATTTTGTCGTGGGTTAAATCACATTCAAAAAGATTAAGCATTTCACCTTCTGGGATATGCTAGACGCAAAGCAATGTTGGCAGTAAAATTGAGTGACATTTTAGGATTCATTTTTCCATTGTATGAATTATTTATTCTGTACCAAACAGAATTCTAGGAATGCCATCAACATTTAGAGTATCCGTCAAATCCAACCGCTACTTCTGTTTATGATGTTCTCAAATTCTAAGGCCTAGGACAATGGGTGCAAACACAAAGCTTCAGAAGTGTTGTGATACCATACACTAAATACATTGCATCAGATTATTCTTTGTAAACTATAGATTGAAATGAAATATAGCACAGTCCTAGTCAATTAAATTGTTGGCATTGCAGAGATCGATTATTGAATCTACTTGGAGGCAACAAAAAATAAGTTCAACAAAGAACACATAAAGGAATAACTGTTGTATTGTAAGCAAGGCAAGGAAGGCAGATTGTTGCATTTCATCAATAATTCTTGGTGCTGGACAATTCTAGATCATAAAGGCACCCCAGATATCCAGTTTAATTATTTGGTTGATTCCTTGGTTTTATGGCTCATTCATGACACTTCATCAAACACTGTCCAGAATGGGTTCAACTATGTGACTTATCTCACTGACAACAGTCAGAAAGATAACAATTTTCATAACATTGTGCCATGTCTTTGACTATATCCTGCACCTACAGTCTTTAATGTTGAATAACAGGTACCCAGACTCCTGGGTTGTAGGACAGAGTGCTCCCTTAAGGCAACTATGTGGGTCATTACGAGTTTGGCGGTCCCAGGACCGCCATGTTGGCAGCGGAGCTCATACCGCCAACAGGCCGGCGGAGAACACTTCTGAATTATGACCATGTCAATCCTCCCAACTGAATACAGCCAATCCACCGCGACCGCGTCAACCTGCCATGGCCAGCGGTAGCCACCTTCAGGCAGGCGGAGACCATGTTTCCACCGGACAGATTACGTGTCTGCATACTGCCACGGATTCCACTGCAGTCGCACTACCACAGAAACCCTGGCAGAAACCAACTCCATAAAAGGAGACACTCATCTTCAGGAAGCTATAACCGTATATAGCTGCCATTGAACCTGAACTACATGTTCTTCCACTGCTCCTGCTCGCCCACCGACTCCAGAACCATCGACGACGACAAGAACTGTAAGTTCACACACTTACCTGTCACTGGTGTAATTTGTGAATACACATAGGCACACACAACACACACATCCGGGATGGGCGACAAGGCCAACACAGACACGTACCCTCACATTGATCCGCACATTCGCACACAGCTGCATTCACACACGCACACACATACTACACACACCACAGCCAATAAACACTAGCAAAACACACCCCAACCCGCAGACACACAGCACTGGCACATTCAAACACTACAATACACAACACCAGCAATTCACACAACTACACCACAGACGCAAAACCCCAAATGCATTGTCAAGCAACCACAATACACACCTCCAGCTGACATTACATACAACACATAGCAACACCTGACAACCAACACACACAATCACACAACCTTACAATGAAGCATACGTCATACCATGCAAACACACCCCACAACTCTTCTGATATACAAATCACCACACACAGGTACGCACAAAGTACAACCACACAAGGGCACACCACACCATGAATAACACATGTCAACACAAAAAATACACACCACATCAACATACATGCATGTCCCAATCACAAACATGTCCTACAAACAATACACAGCCATTACTACGGGACCACACCCACACATGCTGCCCAGACACAACTGGTAGCACAACCAACACACACACAAACGTTACTCACACACAAACCAAAGTGGGCAAGACCAAAACAGCCATATTTAAAGAAAGGCAGGACAAATATGTGACCATGGAACCAACAACTGGTTGGCCCAGATATATTACAATAAATACAATGAAAAATAAATATTCAACTATGTACAAGTTAAAAGGCCATAGGCCAGTCCATAGAAAAAGGTACACAATGCACATATAGCACTTTAGTGTAACCCTACATGACTCCTGACTGCTATATGACCTCCACAGGGTAGGGGCATTGTCACCGGGTATGTCAGTGACCACACGAAGGCAGTGGGATATGCGTTCAGGTGAGCTTTATTTATTCTGTTAATTCTGGCATGACATATAAGCTATTGATGTGGTATTGTTCGCTCTTCGTCTGTCTTCCGCTGGATTTCACGTCTCCTTCTTTTCCTCTTTCTTACAAGGCTCCCAGGAGGCACATATGGGAAGAACAAGAGAAAGCATCAGTAAGTTCCTTTCCTTAATCCCCCTGTTCTTTGTTTTCCTATTCCTCCCTATTTCTTCTCTCTGGTCTGAATAGTTTTCCTCTCTTTCTTCTCTCTGATCTGAATAGCTTTTCCTCTCTTTCCTCTCTAGTACTTTCCTGTTCTTTTATCATCTGATTGGGTCTTCTCTGTAGTTCGTTGCCGGCTTCTGTGTTGTCTTTTTCTCTATCCACAACTTTCTGTTGTACTGTTCTTTATTTATTTCTTTATCTCAGCCCTCTTGGGTTGTCCTTCCTTTCTATCTTTAGCCTCTTGTTTTCCTCTCTCACTTTCTGACCCCTTTTTGCTTTCTGTCTCTTATGATTTCTTCAGCTGTTTGCTGGTATCCTTTCTACTTTCCTCTTGTCTTTTGTCACTTTCACATTGTCTTTGTTTGTTCTCTCCTACCCTCTTCCCCCCCCTTTTGTGGTCTCTTTGCTTCCTTCCCACTCCTCCCTGTCTTTCCTCCCCACTCCCCCTCTTACTTCCCTCCGCTCCTCATCCCAACCGCCCTTGTTTCCCTAAATCAGTTTCTGGATGCACCTGAGTATGACACGCTTCTCCTGAAGCGTGGCTGGAAGCTTCGCTATGCACCTCCTGCGTCGCAGCCGGTGTTGCCGATAGCTCCAGGCACTTTCCTTTGGATTCCCGCCTCCGTCCACGTCCTTGCTCTTTTTCTGTTGCTGTGTCGGCCGGTCGTCTTTGCTCTTCCGCAGTCTCGCTTCTTCCGCTCCTCTCTCTCACCTCACCGTTTGTCCTCTTCTCCTTTTCTGTCTCCTCTGGCACGCAAGCCGGTTGCGGCTGCCCCTTTGACACCGGAAGTCCAGGGGAAGGGCTGTTCCATCGTCAAGTTCCGGGGTAGAGCCGGCAGTGACATTACATGTTGCGTTCACGGACGGGCCGAACAGCGCCGGCCCGTCACAGGCATCAAGGGGGCAAACAGGCACCTCTGGGATGAAGGGTGGGAGGGTTGGGCTTTGGTTTGGGAGGGGGATCTTTGGGCCTGGGCCTTAGGGTGAGGTTTAGGGGAGGGCTGGGAACACTTGGAAGGGGTTGACTTTTTGGCAGGAGGAGGGGCATGGGTACTAGCAGGGGGCACAGGGGAGGACTTAGAGGTGGAAAGGCTGGACTTGGGGAAGGACACAGTGCGTTTAGGTGTATCACAGGGTGGGAGAGGAGTAGGGAAGAGGGAAAACTCTGAGAGGAGCACCTTTTTGGACGCACGAGGACTGTCATGGGAAAAGGGTTTGGGAGTGGAGGGAGAGGGAGTGGTTTTAGGAGGTGTCTTGGTGGATGTCTTGGGTGCACGTGTGTGTGAGGAATGCTTGTGGGTGCTGGTTAGGTCAGTGTGGGCGTTTATGTGTCTTGGGAGGAAGGGAAGGAGAGGGGTGGGGTGGTGTCTGCAGGTATGGACGATTTGCTGCATGTGGGTGTGTCGGTGGCTGTGGTGTCTGCGGATGTGGTGACTGGGGTGGATGTCTGCAGGTCTGCTATTGTGCTGACTGTGGATAGATATACAGTGGTGCTGTATCGGAGAATGTTGGTGTAGTGTCTGCTGGTGTGTCCGGTGTAGTGTCTGTGAAAATGGAGGTGGGGGAGTCTGTGCAGGTAGTGGATGTTGGTGTGTCTGCAGGTGGGTGATGTTTGTGTGCATTTAGGTGGTGGGTCTTGTGGTGCTTAGGTTTGTCAGCTGTAGCCTTGGATGTTGAGGTGGGTGCATGCTTGTCTGTCTTTGTGCTCTGGCTGGGATGGGGAAAAAGGGTGTGGGATTGGGAAGAGGTAGGTGGACGGAGGACAGAAGATGAAGGGTGACTGGCTGCTGTCAGTGTGGAGGCCAGAGCCTGAAAGGATCTCCGTAGGCCAACCAGTGCACTGTGAATGCCCTCCAGGAAAGCATTACTGCATTGGACTTGAGTTGCGAGTCCCTGGATGGCATTCACGATAGTCGACTGACCCACAGAGATGGACCTCAGGAGGTCAATAGCACCCGCACTGAGGGCAGCAGGGCTGACTGGGGCAGAGGCAGAGGTGCCTGCGGGGAAGGAAACGCCCACCCTCCTGGGTGAGCAGGAACAGGCAACTGGGTGAGGGAACTACAGAGAGGGTGCTAGTAGTAAGGGGGGTGGCAGACAAAGATGGTTCTGGGGTGGTCCCAGAAGGGTCCGCCACCACCAGGGAGGGTTCACTGGGGGAGGATTCCGAAGATGAAGTGGAAGATGCGGTCTCCCCATGCCACTCCCCTCACCCTCCGTTTCACTGGGTCAGCACCCCGGGTCCCGTGGCCTGCAGCATCCCCACTTGCCTGTGCCCAGTCTCCTTCACCTGCTGATGCTGATGCATACAAATAGAGAGACAAAGAGGGAGGGAGAGAGAGGGAGAGAGAGGGTTAACAAAATCATTACATACACACATTTAAACATGCACATCTGTAGGAAAACATCTCCTGGCTAGGCTATCTCTGTTGGCATTACACATATCCTACATCATGTCACAACATGTCACTACTAGCCACCCATGTATGTCAAGCCTCGCACCCACATCAAATTCCAAAATAGTTGGCATGACTGGAGTAATCCACATGATCACCAGCTAATTCATGTCTGCAAGCACATCATGCCCTGGCTGAAGTACAAATGACTACCTGATTCCTGAACAGATCTCTCCATACTCCTAACACCTATTAGAAGAGCAGGTGACTGAACAATACACATCTGAGTTGTACTGGAACTACACCTGATCAGTCCATGTCCACCTGTAAAGTCCCTTGCTAATTAAGACTACTCCACTCACAGACCACGCAACACATGCCAGTCACATTACATGGCTGGCTTAAAACACTGTACATAAATGTCCATATGGATCCATTAAGTGATGTAGCCAGTACAAGTTGTTGGACTTCATACAGGTCACATGTGATGTGTAGAACACAAGTCTGGGGTACAGCCATGTGATTAGTTTGACCCAATCACAGAGGATGATCTGCAGACACCTAATACATACACACCACAACAAATTCTACATTAATGTGCATCTACAATGGCCTACATGGCACACATGACACATCCACAGACAATCACTGAGTGCTGTGTCACAACTAATTCACTTCTGGTAGCCACATATGGCATCATAGGACACCTACCATTCCACCAGACATGCAGTTATATTAGTACTACTTCACAACATTAAGTCCAGACAATACACATGTCAGACGGAAATTACATGTAAGCATTATGCACACATGGACCTACATGACTGCCACTGCACTGACAACATATCCCACTACTACATAGGACAGCTACAGAAGTGATGACACAACATAAAGGACAAAACAACATTTCATAAGTCAGAAAAAAACCTTATCCTGTCACATTTCCCCACATCAACTAGGCCAAGGTTAGCAGTCATTGTCCCACTTCCTCAGATGTGCCCCCAATTAACCATTGAGACATAATGTAGGTGCAACTGAGCTATGTTGCACTGTAATTTGTAGGGCATTGGTACACATGCCATTGCCATTGCCATAGCATATCGTCAAAGTTGAAATCTGCCTAGCCACTTACCTCCTCTAGAACAAACCCTTTGGGTTGAAGGATAAATCCCCACAAGTCATGCACATGGAAATGCATGATGAGTCCAATATACCAAGTCAGACACCCTAATCATATTAGCCTACTGTTGCTACCTTCACATACCCTATAGATTGAAGATGAACTTACAGTGGGGATACCACTACAAAGCCATAAGTACAGTACTATACAGGCCACATCTGTGGTGGAAATTAAATGGATGCCTCATATGGAGTCTATACCTGTACCAGTACTAGATGTCTATAGTCCCTGTACCAAAAGATGAGAGTCAGCCAGTTGCAAATATATGTGATCAATACACATGGGAGTGGACAGACACCTTATTGCCACTAATGCTCATATACTGATGGATGGACCAGGTCTTACTCAGTGTGTAGGGTGCCACACAAGCTCACATCCATAGAAAGGGCAGGATGGATTTACACATGTGGCATTGTCATTTGACCATCTCCACATGCAGACATGGAGATGCCCTGATACAGGTGATGCAATTTACTGATAGCAAACCATGAGGCCACATCTATTACTCATGCAAGGTGGGAACTACACATGTCCACTAGTCTACATACATGTTGCACTTACTACATTGTCACAGAAGCTACAGTGGGGCAGCACACATCATACAACCAGAGCCAAGTTTCCGGATACAGTCAGTACTCACCTCCTTGTGGCTGCTGTGCTGCCCTCAAACGCCCATCTACCTCAAAGTAGGCCATGCCAAAATGCGGGCCTTTAGGGGGGTCATGGTCTGACGGGCACCCCTCCCTGGTTGGGAGAACATCCCCAGCTGGGCCTCGCGGTCTTCCTGGCCCAGCGTCTCAGGTCCTCCCACCGCTTGCGATAATGGGTGCTCCGCCGGCTGTGGACTCTCAGGGTCCACACTTCCTTGGTGATGGCACGCCAGATCCCTTTCTTCTGATGGGCGTTCACCTACATGGATGACAAAGACAAAAGGAGAAAATCATGTACACATGCACCATACCATCAGGAGTGGACACTACACATCTGTCACAGCAAGTACTCACACATACCCATCCCCTCTGCTCACACGCCTTCACTATACTCCCTCACAAGTACACATGCCCGAATTAACGTCACACGCAACCCCTATCACACATGGCTGGTCCATTGGACTCACCTACTCCTCTGGTGCCCCATATAGCTGGCCATACAGGGGTAGGACCTCTGCCACCAGCTTGTCCAGTTCTTCCAGGGTGAAGGCAGGGGCCCTATCACCTGCAGGGTGTGGCATGATGGCTCCCAGAGGCAGTACACAGCAGCTCACGTCATGGAGGTCTTGCTAGCAACAGTGTCATGAGTCAAGTAAGCAAGGCAGCAGAAAATTGCAGTCATGAACGCCACGTACAGGACAGTCATCGCCGGCGGTCATCACCACTGGCCCAAGTCCACCACAGGCAGCAAAGTTAACCAATGACCATTTGCACGGCGGCTGCAACACCGCCATGACGACTTCCGCCAGCGGACTTAGGTCACTTCCAATTGTCCACTACAGCAGGACAGGCGACTGCTATTTTGTGCATATTTAATCCATGGATGAGCCTTATTAAGTGCACCATACACAAACTCGCCCCGTTGGTGGTTTCAACCTATATTGTGCCATCATGGAAGTGCTTCAAATTGTGACATTTTTGACACAATGACTTGTTTATGCTGTATAAAATTTGATAGCTATGTTTAGATACTCAGAGGCACATGGGCAAGGGCTAGTTATGGGTCGATTTCAATAATATATGTGTGATCAGTGCAGCACAGCTCAGTCAGTCACAGATGTTCAATTACACATATGACATGTGTCCTATACGACTTACATGTCAACCAATGTGCATCAATGAGGGTGTAACCTGCGCATAACCATGGTCGGTATTGTATATGGCAGCAGTGCAACGCATCCCCTATAGTGTTAGGTGTGAGCTAATATACCATGTGGTGCTTCCATGTGCCATCTGCTTTACTCATTGTACATTCTCTCTTCTCAACATAGCTATTCTGCCATGAGGAGAATGAGACAACCACCAGTGTACCGTCCACTAGTTAACCTTGTAACCATGGTGGACAGGCATGTAGTTCATATATATCGTCTGGATCGTCAGACCATTATAGACCTATGTACACAGTTGGAGGCAGATCTCTTGACAGCCATACACAATCCCTATTGCATCCCTCCCTTTGTACCGGTCTTGTCAGTGCTACACTACCTGGCCACAGGCTCTCTCAGAATAGTGGTCTTAACAGCAGGGACATCTCAGCCCATGTTCTGTCTTGTCTTGAAGGATATACTGTGTGCTCTGTTAAAGCACCTGGCCACTACATCAGATTCCTCCAACGTGTGGACTTGGCCCATGTGAAGGCAACTTTTATGGTTTGGGGCACATTCCTCATGTAATAGGGGCCATTGATGGTATCAATGTAGCCCTGGTCCCTACAAGTGCCAATGAACAGGTGTATAGGAACAGGAAGAACTACCACTCAATAAATGTTCAGGTGGTGTGTCTGGCAGACCAGTACATCTCTCAAGTGACAGCCAAGTTTCCAGGATCAGTGCATGACTCCTACATTTTGGAGACCAGTAATGTCCTACACATGATGGTACGACTACACACAGAGCAGTAATGGCTTCTTGGTATGTATGCATAGGTAAATGTTTAACTGTTATGGCACCTGTCATCACAATCTGCCCAATCACTGTACCTATTATTAAACAAAGTCCAACATTTGTGCACACAGATGTCTCTGGCTATCCAAACCTTCCTTGGGTGTTGAAACCAGTTAGGTACCCTACCACGGAAGGGGAACTCCATTTCAATTAGGCCCATGGGAGGACAAGACGTATCATCAAGTGCACTTTCGGCCTCCTGAAGGCAAGATTCAGATGCCTGGACCTATCTGGAGGTGCCATTCGGTACACGCCCCCAAAAGGTATGACAAATCATCGTTGCCTGCTACATGCTCCACCCACAATCTAGTCCGAGACGTCAGATACCATTGCTAGCTGATGAGGGTGAGGCAGCTGGACCAGTGGCTAAAAATGGCAAGTGATGAGGAGCCAGAGGAAAAAGGTGCAGCAGACGCTAGGACTGAGCTCATCAATCAGTACTTCCAGTGACATACAGGAATGTGGAGAGGGGGTTACCAAGTCTTGTATGCCCAAATTCAGAGGTGGATTGGTGACAATAGTCCTCCTGACGTGATTCATCAGTGGGGGTGTAATGTGGTCCTATCCCTATGTGTGAGGTGTGGAAGCTGACTGATAAGGTCACTGTAACAGTGGTTCAGCTCTAACATGTGTGTCCACTAGTTACCTACATTCACTTCTCAAATGGACAGACCAGTCTTGAGCTGTTTGCTGCATTCTGCTGTACTCATGTAATTCCACCCACTGACTGTGGTTTATTATCTGTACCTCTGCGACCTATGGCTTGAGGCATTCATAGTCATTACCCATTGCTAAATGATTCCAGACATGAGGGTTCTACATGACAGATGGCAGGTAAATGATTTATGTGATAAGTCTGTTACTGGCGATGAGTGGTAATATGTGGGGGCCCCTGCCTGGGTGGTATTCTACACTGGGCACGACATCTAAGACATGCATATATTGTGTGGCTGCATGCCTTCCATCCTGATGGTACTCTCGGTCATGGTATTTTTGCAGGTTGGAATACTGACTTTACTCTTTTGTGGCAATGGATTACACCCTCTCTGACATCTGTCTTGGGACATATCTGCATATTTTTGTCTCCTGCTGAGGGTGCCTCCCACTGCTGTCCACTACACTGCCTGTCCAATGTAGGGGGAATAACCAGACCACAGTCGACAAGCATGACAATTGTAGAAGTTTTATTACAGACACATACACAGTAGCTGTGTTCAATGGTGATTTAGAAATAAGGTTGGTGAGTGAGTTCATGGTAGATGGAATCATCAGAGTAGCTGCTACAGCAGTTGGTTGCACAGGTCCTGTATCCAAGTGCCGTGGAAACATGGAGTCATGTCCCTGAACAGTCAACAGGATGTTTCAGTGGCACACACGGGAGACAAATCAGGTGAGGTTCACTTCCTGGCTGTGGGTTTGGTCTTGGCATCTGCTCCAGGCGGATGTCTCAGTGGACATTCACGTTTGCGGAGGGTTCTTCTGCTACGGGGGGGGTGTCTGGGGCCTGTGGTTCCCCTGGCAGGGCCTCCATCCCCATAGCTGCCACTGATGTAGATGGGGCAGATGCAAAGTTGCTAGAGGAAGGGGCCGCCTGGTGGTTCGAAGAAGCACGCAGAGTGGTGTTGATGTCCCTCAGCACCCCTGCAATGGAGGCCATGGTGGCACTTTGGGCCGGCCACTGCTGCATGACCACCTGGTGGTATTCCCTCTGCAGCATTTGGTTTTCCCCAAGCATTGTGATTATCTGGCCCATCCTATCTTGGGAAGTTTGATGTGCTCCCAGAAATTGGGAGATGGTTTCCTGGTCAGTCGAGTACCTTGGGGGCTCACTCCTCTGGCCCACAGCTTCCCTCCCACGTCCCCTGCCCCCTGGTGCCTGTGCCTCTGGCACGGTGTTCCCACTCCCAGTGTTAACAGGACCTTCATTGTCTGAGGTGTCATGGATTGACACAGGTCCCTGTACTGTGGGGCACACATTAGTTTTAACAGTCCCTGGGACACAGGTTTGGGGACAAAGGGTTGACTGTGATGTTCCTGCAATGGGGGTTGATGTGGGCAGGGTGAGGAACGGAGTCGTCGACTGACCAGGTGCCCCAGATTGGCTAGGTTGGTCGTCACTGTGCAGACATCCAGGCATGTTGTCCTCACTGAGGCCTTCATCCTGAGGAGGGCTGGCAGTCTCTGGTATCCTCTCCATGGTGGCACTGGCAGGGGTACCTGTGGATGGAGTGAGACACTGAATTAAATCTAGTAAGTGTGTTTGGTTACCTCTTTGTCAGATGCATACAGTGTCTTAACATGATTCCCAGCTATGATAATGACAGATACTGCACAACATAACTTTGGCGGTACGTACTCGTCTATGACATGTGTTCCATACTCCATGTTGGGTACTGTCTTTAAGGTTTTGTACATAAAGCACTGTGAATGGGTTCAGGTGCTGTGTGATACTTCACATGACTGTACAGCACTCTTACCTAGTGAATAGTCAGGCTTGCTAAATGTGAAATGTAATGGCTGGGCATTGCACCATGGTGGGAGGACAGTATGTGAGTATGCAAAGTTAAATGTCCTGTCTGTGTAAGTTGTGCATATGCATGTAGCCTGTCATCATAATTTCCATACCATGCTCAGTCCATTTCAGGGTTGGAGATCTAGATGAGTGGCCATTTGGATTTGTCACAGTGCTGTAGTAGTGTTTAGGTTTGGTTACCATTGTGCTGTGCCATTGCATTGCTGTCATAGCCATGTAGTGGGCCTCAGTCGTACCTTCTAGTTGGTGTAGCTCATACAATAGTCATACATACAAGAGATGTGATGTAATGTGCAGATTCCAGGTTTTCACATAGAGGGGCCAGTGCATTGTGGGAGTTGTAGTGATAGTATTAGCTAATGCTATTCGTGCCCATGGCAAAGGCTGTGTGGGCAGTTGGTTTGGGTGGAGGTGTGGCATGCAGGAGAGGGGCATTAGGTGATTAGGTGGGAGGTGTAGTGAGACATGTCAATTGGGGTGTATTTGGATGGTGAGGAAGCATGCAGGACAGGACAACTGTGTGAGATATGTAATTTGTGGGTACTTACCAAAGTCCAGTCCTCCAGGTATTCCAGCCAGGCCCTCGGGGTGCAGTATGTCCAAGACCTTCTCCTCCCAAGATGTGAACTGTGGGGGAGAAGGTGGGGGCCCACCATCAGTCTTCTGCACGGCAATTTGGTGTCTCGATGTCATGGAACATGGAACGCACCTTCCCCCATAGGTCATTCCACCTCTTCCTGATGTGCTCCCTTGTGCGTGTATGGTTGCCTACTGAGTTGACCCTGTCAACATTTCTTTGCCACAACTCAATTTTCCTGGCAATCAATATTTGTTGGACCTGTGCTCCAAATAGTTGTGGCTCTACCTTGACTATTCCATCCACCATGACCCTCAAGTCGTCGTATGTGAACTGTGAGTGCTTTTGTGAGGACATGGTTGTGTTGGGGGGTGTTGTGTGTGTGTAAGGGTGCAGTGTTGGGTGATTGATGGGGTGTGGGTGGTGCATTGTCTGTGATGGACACTGGTCATGATTTGTGTGTTTGTTATGCATGTTGAGTGTTAGTTGTGCTGGTGTGCAGTGTGTGATGCATGTGTGTGCCTATGGTGTGAGGGTGCTCTCTCTGGTTGCCTGCTCTTGGGGTATGTGTAAGTCGTTTTTGTTGCAAAGGATTGTGGGTTGTATCAGAGTGTCTTATATAGTGCTGTGAGTAGGTGTGTCAGGTGTGTGGGTGTGTGTCAGGTGTGGGGTATGTCCAATGTGGTGTTGTGTTCTGACAGTGGTGGTTTCTGACTGCGACAGTTCGCACCGCCATTAATTTTCCATCATGGAAGACCCGCTGTGGTGATTTGTGGCTCATATTCTGGTGGGCGGTTTTGTGTCGGGCTGGCGGTGCTGGTGGTAGAACCTCTACTTTCCTGTCCTCCAGTGTCCTGGCGGTCTCGTATTTTTGGCTGTTTTTTGGTGGTCTTCAGTGTGTGACTCTTACAGCAGTTGGATGACCGCCAACATGGCAGTCTTTTGGCAGGGACCACTGCGGCGGTCTTCCGAAAAGACCACCAAAGTCATAATGAGGCCCTCTATGTTGATAACAAGTACACTCCGACTCAAATGGATTGCATCTAAAAGCACAAAGTGAGGTATCTATTAGGAGAAGTGTGGGGGGTTCAAATACAGCTTAAGGAGCAGATATTGTTTGTCAAAAGACAGTGGTCTAGTTTTTATTTAGGCCTGCAGCGCACAATGAAGTTGCAAGCGCAGGCAAACTTAAATTTACTTAAATAACTACACTCCCAGTATCAAATGTACCACCTATTTGTCTCAGATTCCGCATTCTCACAGGTAAACATCCTTTTAGTTTTTCCATATTATGCAAAAATCAGTGAGAACTGGAATGTTCCTGATTTCCTACGTAATGGTGTGACATTTATTAGAACAACTATTATTACTGTGCTTGGTCTCTTGAAGTTACTCGGTCATGCTAGGATTAAACATTTTTAAGATCAAATGGTAGTGCTGGAGCAAGGATTCTTAAATCTCAAGTATAAACATCATACATTGGTCTATGGACCTTTGTTCGTTGACGAGGACAGAGTTCTAGGAGCTTTCATTTTCATTATATTCCATAGACAGTGAAGACCAATTGGGACATCACAAGAAACAACGAAGATAATTGAAGCTAGTGTAAAAGGAATTATTAACAATTATTATATATATATTTTTTTGCAATTCTTTAATAATGGAGTACAACCATACATACAGAAACAAATCTTAAGATAGGACATCTGAAAGGACAAATCAGAAGCTACTATACATAGCGGCTGTACACAGCGGCCATAGCCATAACACAATACACAGGCATGAGAGAGCAGTGCGCTTTAATAACAAATGTCCATTGTTACGAGAAGAGAGTATCCAGCAGGGCTGGAAAAAAGGGGGGCGGAAGAGAAAAAGATGGAGAGAGAGAGCGGGAGGAATAAAAGAAAAAGGGAAGGGGAGATGCAAGGCCAGACGAGGTATGTAGAGCCAAGCGGTGTACTGTCACAAGTGGGGAAGACTGTAAGTTGTTGCTTAGAACACTGTGTCCTTTAGACCGACAGGGCCGCTGGGAGCAACTAGAATCAACCCGGTTGTGTTCAGTATTTTCAGTAGGGCGTGGGAGATGTTGTCAGCTGTAGTATGTGTCAATAGGCCAGGTCTCCCTGCTGGTAAGGGTGGGGGGGAGGTTTGGGGGGTAGAGGACAATCTGTAAGAAGACTAAAGGAGGATCTGTGGGGGGAGGGGATAGATAGTGGGGTGGAAGGTGGAGGGGGAGGCTAGAGCTGAGGGAAGGAAAGAAGAGACATAGAGGGGGAGGCAGAGAGAGGGGGTGGGGAGAAAAAGAAAAGGGGAGAGGCGGCAAACAAATAGACACAGACACATGGGACGCCACCGCAAGTCAGGAATGGGGGGGAGGGGTGAAATAAGGCTAGGAATTACAGTACCTCCATCAGGAATGGAGCCCAGACCTGAGTTAATAAAGCTGTCTGATCTAGTAGATTGTAGATAACTTGTTTGTGGGTAGCAATTCGTACCATAGCCAACATCCATTCATCTGGGGTTGGAGATGCATTAGATCTCCAGTGGCTAAGGATGCAGATCTTCGCTGACGCAAGAGCCACGTGGAGCAATCTTTGTTTTGGGTCAGAGAGGGCGGGGATTGGGCTTAAGTCCTGTAGGAGTATGGTCGAGGGAGTAAATAGCTGTTGGAGTGGCATAGAGTCTTGGAGGGTGGAACTCACCACTTTCCACAGGGGTAGAACCGAGGGACATTCACATAGAATATGGCGCAAGTCACAGCGAGGCTCCGGACATCTCCAGCACGTCGCATGCGGCAGAAGTCCGGCTCTATGCAATTTCAGAGGAGTCCAGTACCAGTCATGTAATATCTTAAAGAGGCAGAATTTCAATTGGGCTGCCCTTGTTCCTCGGTCTAGGGCATCTAGCATGTCTGTCCAATCTTCCATTAAATAATCCGTCTGTAACCGAACATGACATTTGGAGCGTAGTGTTTCGAGGAGGGGTTGTGAGTAAAGATGATGCGCTAGGACGTAATAAAGGCCTGCCAAGACTCCTTTGTGGCGACCCCATGTTTTCAAGTAAGTAACCACGGGAGAAGCCATAAAGTCCCAGGATGCTGCTCCCAACGTTTGCCGGAGACAATGCACAAGTTGCAGGTAGCGCGATTCCTGCCTCCGGTGTAGGTCATATTGTGCTCTTAGATGGTCGAATGTCTGGGGGGGATCCCCCATCTACTACCTGAGCGAGGGAGTCGACGCCCATTTGGCTCCACTGTGGCCAATTAAGAATAGTACCCCCAATCTTAAAGCTGTTGTTCTCTCAGATGGGAGCTTGTGTATGGAGAAAGGGTTGTATTCCAAGTAGGCGGTGCGCTCTGCACCAGGCTACCCACATTGCTGCTAGCATCGGATTGGCTGGATTGGGCTACGTTGGTACCCTGCAGTTTAGTCCGTTTAGACCGCCAGAGTGGGAAAGTAAGAGCCTCTCCACAGCCCGGGGACAATAACTGTCAGTTGTGATAGATGGAGAAACAGGGAGTAATGCTCAATGGAGGGGAGACCATTCTGTGTGTTTTAGTTACAAAAATGATTTTCGGTCTTATACCCGTGGTCACCATCTTACATGAGTATGTCTCTCTAAGCGAATTTATAATTTCATGTCTAGAAGGTAATTACAAATTTCTGGTAAATATTGTGGATTAGGTATTGGTAAAATGATTGAGTGAGTTATCTCCTATACCGTATAAACACGTCCACATAAGAGATTATAATGTTATATATATATATATATATACGTACACTCCTGTAAGATGGCGGCCACAGAAACTTAACCGAGAGCGATTTACTCATGTGATTTTCAAGATGCTATTAATAACTGAAATGCATCAATAAACTAGCGTCTCGGTATAAGCGCGCTCCATTATAAAAACAAGGAATTTTTACAACAAATGGATAGTCCTAGATATGAGGATCCTTTCACATAATTGGCTCATAATACCGAGAATTTGATAATGTAGTAAAGTAACATTCAAATAAATAAAAAATCATTTTTTTAAACTATTACAATTTACATTTTCGATCTATATGAAGTATGATGACACACAAGTTCTCATGGCTTCTCATTGTATAGTACTTTTTCTATAATTATGCACTCTTTGCAGTTTATATTCATTGTAAATAAAGTTTGATAATGCATATTTGTAATCTAATTGCCATAAGTGGTCTTAGAACCAATATGTTGTACTATTCCTATGATATAATAGGGCCAATTAATATAATCGTAAAATGGCAGGGATAGTTATGTGATTGGAAGTGTGTTTTATGATTAATCCTCCAGATTAAAATGGATATTTACAAACACATGAATATTAAGAATGATGGTATGTTCCATTATAATTGCAATATACAGTTTCAATTGGGTAACATTAATTCGATGAGAATTGATTGGTTTCGTTATGAATTTCACAGCATTTTTTATATAGTACTTTAGTAGGTAGAGATGTTATGTATGTTTTAATAGTGTATATATTGATATATTGTATTTTATACTTATATTTTTATAGCCCTGAAGAAGTCCTTTTGGACGAAACGCGTTGGCTATGGATTCTGTGATTTTTCTAATGGATCAATAAAACATAATGAATTTACCCAATGGATCATAAATCATTTATTTGGATGAACATTGAAGATACAAATTAAATGTTCTCCACATACTAAACATATGGTTGTGTTGGGTCTTCTATTTTTGAATATTTAACACCTATGGTTTTTCTGAGGCCTATGGGGTTGTCCCTCTTGACCTGAGCACCTATATTGTTTTCTTTGTCTGGAATTAATATTGAAAGTGCAGCAATCACTACCTCAACCCTTATTCCATTTTTTAACTGCCAACACATATTCCCAGGTACTTGAGGCGGGACGGGGTCCATCAAAACTGCTACCTGTATAGGGCTGCTTTAGTCGTTCTGAATGAAAAGGGTAATGCTTCACTCTTGTCCCAGTTCACCCGGTATCCAGAGTGTAATGCAAAGTCACTGATGATCTGCAATAAAGCTGCTAGGGATCTCGTCAGGTCTGACAGAGTAAGAAGCACGTCATCCACGTATAGGTAGAGTGTGGAGGTACCCCCTTTCAGGGGTACACCCGTGATCTGTGGAGATTGACGGATAGCCGCTGCTAGAGGTTCCAGTGCCAGCAAAAACAGAAGCAGTGAGAGAGGACATCCCTGTTGTTTCCCCCTTTGAATTGGAAATGGGTCAGATATGAAACCCCCGCAGTTAACCTGAGCCGTGGGGTGGTCATAAAGCAGACCGACTTTGGCTATGAATTGGTCTCCCAGGCCAAATTTTTATAAGGTGGCAAAAAAATAGGGCCATTCGATACGGTCAAAAGCCTTCTCGGCGTCCAGGGACAGGGCAAGAGCCTCTTCCGAGATATGTCTGGCTTCCCACAGAGTGTGACGAGGGTGCGCAAATGGTTCCGGGAAGTGTGTCCCGGTACAAAGCCCACCTGGTCCTGATGTATCAGGGATGGAATGACTTTGCGCAGGCGGGCTGCCAGAAAGCTGGCGAGTGTCTTAATGTCTCCATTTAGGAGAGAGATGGGGCGGTAATTGCTGCAGAGTAGTGGGTCTCATCCAGGTTTAGGTATGACCGTTATTGTGGCTCTATTGGAAATCGTGCCAAGAGAACATTCGCTACGGGCCTCATTGAGTGCGTCATGGATGGCGCTTACTGCTTGGTCGCCGGCCCACTTGTAAAATTCGTCTGGGAATCCATCTTCCCCAGGTGCCTTGTGATAAGCGAGGTTGGAAATGGCTTGCTCCACTTCTGTCCTACTAAACTCTCCTTCCAGGAGAGAACGACCTGCATCCGAAAGACACGGTAGGGTCGTAGTGTTGAGGAATGCGTCCGTGTGGGCAGAACCTGACAATGTTCCTGAAGTGTACAGGTGTTTATAGAATGTTGCAAACTCATTCACAATGTCCAGGGGCCGAGTGAGTATTTCACTGGTCGTGGATGTAATTGCTGACATAGCTAGCGCGGCCTCCCTTTGTCTGAGTTGCGCCGCCAGAAGGCAGTCGGCCTTTTCCCCTTGCTCATAATGGCATCCCTGTAGCCGCTGTAGCGCGTATTCGGCTTGAGACGTGAAAAGCTCATTGTGCGCTATTCGGGCCCGCTCTAAAGAACGGCGCATATCTAAATAAGGTTGGCTGGTATATTGCCTCGTGAGACGTCGTATTTCGTCCTCTAGGGACGCTTGGTGAGCCTTCCTGACTCTATTATCCAGTGCTGCGTCTTGCATCATTTGCCCCCTAATCGTCGACTTTGCTGCTGCCCATATCACTCTCTTGGAGGCAACAGATCCCGTATTATCGTCCATATAGGTAGACACATGGTTCTGCAGGTGAATCTTGCAATGAGGAGTTCAGTATCGGGAAACGGCGAAACGCCAGTGTTTGCAGCCGAGGTACGACAAACCTAGTTGTACTGACAGTTGGATCAGGGAGTGGTCCGAAAGGCCACAGTCTATAATGCTGGTATCCTGGAGTTGGGCCACAACATTGTGCGACACCATGAAAAAATGCAGCTGAGACTGGGTGCCATGTACGGGTGACAAGAAAGTGTAGTCCTTGTCGGTTGGATGAGTAAGTCTCCAGCAGTCTACCAAGCCCGCATCCACCATCACATCAGTGAGGACAGCTCTGTCATGGTTATTGCAGGCGTCGAGAGGGCCTGTCCTGTCCAGCACTGCATCCCGTGTTAAATTCCAGTTCCCCCCCCCCCATTATATAGCTGGTTGCTCCTATTTCAGCCAGAAGACGATTGATTTGTAAAAGGAACTGTCTCTTGGGGCCGGTTGGCGCATCTACTGAGCCCACGCATAGCAAAGAATATCCCAGCCTTCATTTAGTGAATACACAGCTCCACTCAGAATCCTCCCATGGTTTGGTTATTGATATAGATAGCGTCTTGAGGAGCAAAAGTGCGACCCCAAACTTCCGAGAGGCCCCGCCTGCCACTTCTGGAGAACGAGGGTAGCAGCTAAAGAGTACCTTACCTACCCAATCCCTCCGTAGTTTATTGGACTCAAAGCTCTTCAGATGCGGCTCCTGGAGGAGAGCAATATTAGCTCTTTGGGATTGAAGGTAGGATAGCTCCTTTTTATGCTTTACAAAGTGCGTCAGGCCGTGAACATTCCAGGAGACAATCTGAAGGGGGCAGGCCACAGGAGGTATGGGGCCGACCATAATGGTAGAGTCAAAGAGGTGACTAGGGTAAAGGTGGGGGGGGGGAGAAGGAGGCGTCGTTTAGAACAGTGGGAAGGGTAGCTTGGGTCACAGAAGAAAAGAAAGGGGGGGAGTGACTTGTGTTAGGTGACCCTCAGAGATGAGAAAGAGGAGTGGAGCAAGGCAGAGGGGGAAGGGGGGAGAGAGGCTGGGAGTGGAGAAGTAGCGGGACAGTTTGAGAAAGAGAGGAAAAGAGAGAGATGTAAGGGTCAGGGGAGGAGGGGAAGAGGATGGCGGATAGGGAGGCAGTGAGGTAGGGGTAAAAGGAGGGGTATTGAAGGGAGCTAAGAAGAGGAGTACGGAATCAAACTCCAAGGGGCCGGATCTGTAGGATGCAGGTCCAGACCTATAGAGCCCCCACGCTCAGCTGGCGGGCCCCGACCAGGGGCAACGATGCCCAGGGCAAACCCCATCCCCAATTCTATCACCAGGAGGAGATAGGGCAGAGCAGACCCCGGGAGGGGGTACAACCACCAGGGGCCCCAGGAGTATGTGTGTGATCTCTTATAAGGAAGGGGGTGGAGAGGGGAAGAAGAGAATGTAGAGGACAAGCATTTTTCACATGGGCTTAGGGTATTATCCGGTCATAGGAAGCAGGAGTGTCCCAGTTGCGCCGGAGCGCTAAGGGCGCGGAAGGGGGGAAAGGATCATAAAGAAACAAGGAGCGCTGGGGGAACAGTCCCAAAAGGTGGGGGAGGTAATGGCTGCTCATTGGGAACCGTTAACCTATATATGAACATTAAGAGGCAAGGTTTTGTGGCTAACCATGCATTGTCAACATACATTGCTCGATCAAGACTAGTAACAAAAACAAGGCTCAGATCAAGCATGTGGGTATTAAAGTACCAGTAACAGTATGAACACATAACAGACAACAGCTCAATTGCAGCATGCAGGTAGGTACTCATCTGTCCGCTGGTCTGCAGTCTGGCAGGCCCCCTGTTCTTTCAGCAAGTCTCTGGGCCTCCAGGACCTGTACCTCACGACTATGAGTTAGGACAAGTGCAGATGAGACCAAGTAAGTCCAAGTTCAGGTGGGATACGGCGTAGGCTTAACGGGGGATCGGGACTTATCTCTGTCCGAGAGCTGCGTGTGTAGCGCCACGGCCTGCAGGATTTGACCTAGTGCATCATGGGATTTTGCGAGTCTATCCAGGTCACTGCCCCTGGGTCGGAGATCGGGTTTGAAGCGGTCTGTTCCCTACTGTTCGAGTGATGGGAGCAAGGTGTCTCGATTATCACAGGATGCGTTCAGAGGGTGGTTGGAGTCCGTTGTGTCCATGGACAGGGATTGCAAATTGTCCAGGTATAGTCGCAAGTCTTCTGGATCATAAAAGTTCTTGGATACTCCATTCTTGGTGGTCCACAGTCTTGCGGGGTCAAACAAGCCATATTTTACTTCAGTTGCCTCATTTTTGGGTGAAGTGCCAGGAACCCCTTCCAGCGTTCATTAGCTTCTCTCGAGAAGTTGGCCTTTATGCAGATTTCATAGCCATTCGTTTTGAAGGGCCTGCGTGCACGGGCTACCATCATGAGCTGGCGGACCTGCTTGTGCCTCAGGAGACAAGCAATGATCGGGCGAGGCTTGGAGGAGCCATCTTTCCTCCTAGGGCCTAAGCGATGTGCTGTCTGGAACTCCAACTGTGGGTCAAAGACTGTTTCAGTCAGTTGTGGAAGGACAGTGTGGAGGAAGGAGGGGGTGTTTGCGCCCTCAGCTTGTTCCAGAAAACCAAAGAGACGGATGTTGTCTCTCCGACTCCTGTCCTCCAGGTCGATGAGTTTGCTACAAAGGAACTCAAGTTCCTGATCTTTGTCTAGTACTGTGTGCATGTGGCCCTCCACAGTCACCATTCGGTGTTCTAGTCCTGTTACCTGGACTATGCTATGTCCAAGTGCACTGATTTGGTCTCCGATGTCAGTGAGGTTATTGCTAGGTCCATTCCCTAGAGCCTACAGCTGACCGCCGTTATCTCCTGGAGTATGCAGCCCATTGTTGTTGCCTCCCCGTGCCAGCCATCTCCAGAGACTGTACAGGTGAGGGTGTCGGTTTATTGTTTTGGAGGGCCTCTGAGAAAAGTAGCTGCTGAGCAGGTTTGCAAGAATGTTTACTCGCCAACCTCCCGCCGGGCATCGCTGGGTAAGATGATGGGCTGGACTCCGGGGCTATGAGGTGGATGTCCCACCTGTGCGTCTCGGCCAGGGAAGGTGGGACAAAACAGAGCAGTCGGAAAAGAAGAAGCATTGGTGGGTCCCCATGCAAGGCCTCTTCTCCGAGAACTAGAGTATCATCCGCTCCAGCTGGCTGCGTTGGGCCTCAGATCTCGTATCGGCGGGGATGGTATCCCTATATGCGGTCCCATGCAGTAAAGGACACCTCTGAAGGCAATGCAGGAGGGAGGAAGGAGGAAATGATGGAGACAGAGGCGGGGCTATTCCTGAAGGTCTCTGTATCTAGGCTCCCCCGTCACCCCTTGCCATCCCAAAGATAGGTACCAGTCTCAAGGCGAGTATCCGGTCTGCTTTTACTGAACATTGTCAGGTTAGTATGCATTCCCCCTGCTGTACTAATCACTGGAGGGAGGCCCAGGCTGTGGGCCAGTCAATCAGCGCCTGAGCCGGAACTCTCCCCTTGCGCTCCGCATACAATTGAGGCCGACTGCTTTGGGGGGGGGAATTCTTCCTCACCAGTCCTGCTCAGTGCGTGTCACACCCCTCACAGGCCAAGTACCTGCAAGATCTGCCAGGACCCCCTAGGTCTCCAGACCGTGGGGGAAAGGAACTACCAGATGGCAAGACTTTGTAGGCAGCCCCGCTGCTTCAAGCATGTAGATCGTGCCGCCGGCTGTTGTGTTCGAGCTCCCCGTCTGGCCCCCAGTAAACAGCATCGCAGGTGAGGCGGAGTCCCGCCCTCCGGAGCTCCGAAACACGGAGACGGGCCTTCTAACCTCCAGCGCCTCTCGTAACTGCAGCTGGTCCGGGTTGGTGGCCACGCCCTGCACCGGCTGTAGGCCGCAACTTGCCGTCCCCCGGCAGGCCTCCACCTCTAGTGCTTCCCCTACAACAAAGGAGCAATGCACCTTGGCAGCAGCCCCAGCCCGGCACAGACTCCATCACATGGGGGTAGCTCCTGGGCCGAAAAGACAGAGGCTGCAGCGCCCAGGGCGTCCCCAGCCCCGATCAGAGCCCCAAGCCTCACGGAGCACCAACACTAGGTGGCCATCTTAGTTCGTGGCCAGACCATGCCCCCAACAATTTAATTTAATATCGATTATTAGTTCATTAAGTAGTCATATTTTAGTCATCATTATTACAGATTCAAAGAGTCAAGAAGTTGATATTTAAAATAAGGTAAAATACATGTATTACAAATAGAATACAAAATATGCAACAAGTGTGTTCCATAAAGGAAAATCCCTAAGCTATATTAAAGAAGGATAGGCCAAGAAGGGCATTTGGTTTAGGGAAATAAGGTAAGGTGTCAACTTCAGAAAACCAAATAAGGTTTCTGATGAGAGAATAAGAATGTGTAGGCATGAAGCCTTAGCACTCACTCTATGGAGCTTAGCAGAGGCATGAAGGATCTTCTCAGTCCGAAGTCAGCAATCTTCTTCACAAAGGAGTCTGTGTGTGGTCTATCTGTTATTACAATAGTCCATAAATGGCTATGTCCATGAAATGTTACACTAGACAGAATCATTGGTACAGACAGCTCTTCCCACATGTCACACTTCTTGGCATCTTCCTCTCCTCCTAGTGGGAGCCCATCTTTCAGTTTTCAAATATATAATAAATGCCTACTCACTTGCTAACAGAAGGCTTCTGGAAAAATATAGCATCTACAGTGGGAAGAAAAGAGAAAACGAATCGTGCAAAACAAACCAAAAATGTGTGGACAGGGCTCTTAGCCTTAAACGCTTAAAGACAACATTCAAAATGGCATTGATATTAGGCTAACTTGATGCGTTACAACAAAGTTACCTTGTGTGTTTGCTTATAATAGCTAAGGCCCCCATTATGTCAACAGTGTTATTGACCGCCTACAACGGCCGCCAAACTACTGTTGCTGCAGCTACCTACCGTTCACCATATTATGACCATAGCCGGAATTCCACCTGAAGGATGTCGGAATTCCGGCTGCGGCCATGGCGGCGGACGGCGGTAAGGTGGCGCTGATGCTAGCAGCAGCGTCACGCCAGTAGACCGCTGCAGACCGTATCATGACAAATGATACGGCCTGGCGGTGTTCTGCTGGCCGACGCTGCTGCTGGCAGCAGCGCCCCGTCTCGTCTCCTGCAGGAGGACCCCCTGCAATCAGGTAAGTCCGGTGCTCCGACAGGGGAGGGAGGTAGGAGGGTGTTGTGTGTGTGTGTGGGTGTATGTTTGAGTGTGAGTGCATGCAGGTGTGTGGCGTGTGGAATGCGTGTGTGCATACAAGGTAGTGAGTGTGCATGTATGTTGTGTGAATGCGTGGGTGTATGTAACAGGGTGTGGATGTTTGTTTGAATGGATGTATGCATGCATGGGTGAATGTGGGTATGAGTGTGTGTCTGCGTGTGTATGATGATGTGTCAATGTGCATGTCTGTCGTGGGGGGGGAGGTTGGGGGAGGACTCTGGGGAGGGGGAGTAGGTTGGGGGTTACCCCTATCTCCCTGTCACTGATAGTGCCTTCCGCCATCGTTTTTGTGACGGTATGGAAGCCACAAAAACCATAGTGGTAGACGGGATCATAATCCCGTGGGTGGGACACTGATGGCAGCCTGGCTGGAGACTGAAGTCTCCAGCCCGGCGGCTGTTACCTCCCTGGCGGACGGAGTGGTACATTGGCGGTTTGGCTCAAGTACCGCCAGCCTGTTGGCAGTACTCTTCTCCAAAATACCACCATCCGCCAGGGTCATAATGAGGGCCTAAGTGTTGTAACCTACAACACTTATATGATGAATATGCATACGTTATTTTATGTTGTAAATCACACTTTGTTAATTAATGATTTTAATTTTGCACATGAGCAATTACACTCCATCAGCAGTATGAATTCTCAAAGCAGCTACCTTCACCTTGATGTATAGAGGAGAGAGGCTAGGGAGCATCCACTGCTCAAGACTTAAATTCCTCCTTTAAAAGGAAGGCTCTCCTAAAGTGAGTGTATACGAAAGGGGCAAAGGTGATACTTCTTCAAAAGATGCATATCCTAGCATTAGAAGTCCCAATAGAGAATCTGATAGTTTAACCTTAGCAGACATAGACTAGGTGGGTGGCAATTTTGTTTAAAGCTGGTTCTCCTTAGATGTTGGAATCTACTGACAAGGGTAGAGATGGAAGAGGGCTGGACTTGAGAAGCAGTCTTGACGTCTGATACTCAAATTATTTTCAAGATCTCAGGCGACTGTAGTCAGGATGCTGATGTTCTATATTTATATTATTGCCCTCGACCAGTTGACTTTTGGATGTCTAACTAGAAACTGAAGCACTAAAATGTTGTTGCCTGTCTGTCTATGCCTGTTAAAGGATTTTCCATTCTGGCCTCCTTGTTTGATGAGCAACCAGAACCGGTAAATTGCATAAAAAAGTTAAAATAGATGGAGAACTGTACATATTGAGTCAAAGTAACAATGGAATTAGTCATCTTTTACGCTATCCACTCTCAGTGTATTTACATCATCTCCTTTGGACTATTGCAACACAGTCTATCAAAAGCTTCTGGATAAGGCATTGAATAAACACCAATTGGTTCAAAACACTGCTGCTGCACTAGCCCTCAACTCTAAAAGACCTGAATCTATCTCAAAAGCTCTGGTAGCTTGTCTTTGGTCTCCTGTGAAGCAGTGTGTGGCTTCAAATCTAGCACACAATTCTTTTTTGGATCCATGTCCTCTCCATTATCCACACCCCTGAGCAGTCTGTGTGTGCTCTGCTGCTGCCTTCAGTGTGGCCTTTCCTAAAGTCTGTATGATTACTCTTGCAGTGCATGCTATTTCTGGGGCAGCAGCTAAGCTTTGGAACTGTTTGCCGCTATCCTTAAGATTCACAGATCTCTTTTAAAGTCTAGGAGAGAAATATGTGGCTTTTTAAAATTCTTTAGCAGCTTGACTTAGTGGAGGTTTTGTCTCTAGTAGGGCTTTAGCACTAAGATACCTTATGGTGCTAGCTGTGCTTTAGAAGATAATACAAATAAATAATAATAAAGGCATTTATGGCAGGGCCTTTTTGCTTTCTTCAGTGTATGCAACCATAAAATGTTGATGAAGAAACATTTTATTTTCAATGTTTTCCTTCCATAGGGTAAATATGATAACTGGAGATTTTTCATATAGCTCTGGGCCCAGCTGTGAATAGGTCCTCCTTCCCTCTCTTGGCATCACTAAGTGGTGCCCCATTCGTTTTGGTAGGAATGACCAACATTCATCTTACTGATCATCACACTCCACTTCTCTATATGTTCTTTCTGCATGTACACAGATCCCACTCTTGTATTGATTATTTTTTTATCATGTCAGTGGTGGTTGCTTTGACCAATATCGGTACCCAGGTCCCATCTGATCATGTACAAGTTATGCCATGTTTGGTTATTGATCAACACTCCTCCCAGTCACCTCAATTTTGAAAAATTAATGAAGTTGCATTTTAAATGTTATGTTGCAAGGATGGTGATGAGAGTGGAACCTATAACTCATACAGCTACATTTACGATGCTAGTGTAAAAGAATTTTAAAATAATGAAAATAATGCAGTGCCATGTAGATTTAACATGTAGGCCTTAGACGAAAATGCCATATCTTTTAATTCAAGCTAAAAAAGCAGTAGGCTGTCACATTTACAAATAAAAGGCTTGAGTACCTGATATTGCACCTTCCGCAGAACTGACCTAGGTTAAGAATGTGAAATGTTAAACTTTTGACACGCTGACATCCGGTGAACATGATGATTTAATGTAAAAGAAGTTAGCTCTTACCTTCCCATAGACATATTTTTCATTGAATGTTAACATGTATTACATGATTTAGCTTAACGCCACAAAATGTTGAAAAGCATATAATGGTTTAGTATAAGGAATCAATAAGTAGCTTGTGCTTTAGAAAAATGATGTCAAAGTTTAACCATAAAATTTCAGTTTCATAGGTAGAGTCCATGATGAGAAATCTTATGGAAATATACAAAGTTTTGCTAAAAATGTTGCATTTAAACACTGTTACTTAATGACTGTTGTTTTTGTGGTGAGATGACAACAAAATGTTCCTGTTCCCATGAAGACACTGAAAGCTGATTGGTTGAAGAGAAGAAGCAGATGAAACATGTTGCAAAAGTTTAGATTGCTATGTTTATATTGGTGCATTTTCCTACAGTAGGTTAGGACTTTGTCTCCCAGACCTTCTCCCTGCAGGAGATTTTCTCCACTTTCATTCTTTGCCACACAACCTATTACTCAAATTACTGCTGCTCTGGGTCTCTACCCAATTTCTTGAACATGTCTTTATGAGAAGTTCTGCCTTCATTCACAATTGATGTTTGATTCTGAAGCTTTATGCTTTTACCTATTTGGAGCTCTTTAGGTGTCCTGGCTGACACTTTTTCTCATCTCTCCCCAATCCATCCTGAGACTTAGAATAGGAATTCTTTCCTTTATGCAATGTGTTTAATGCATTTTAATCTGTTAATGATTGATCATTATACTTTATTCATTATTAATCGATAGTGATGATATTTTATGCCGAGTTCAATGAAGATTAAGCAACTAAAATAATTTATAAATATAGCTTTGGAATTCACACCAACTCTCAACATTGACTGAAAATTTATATTTTAAACTGTGATGATTATTTAATTGATGT
Organism: Pleurodeles waltl; assembly: GCF_031143425.1. Lineage (NCBI taxonomy): Eukaryota > Metazoa > Chordata > Amphibia > Caudata > Salamandridae > Pleurodeles > Pleurodeles waltl. Next base: position 743,114,886 of record NC_090449.1, on the reverse strand, counting down.
GCAGCTCCTGGTTAATCTCATTTATGTTCCAGGTCTGTCAGCTTGTGATGCAAGGATCTCTACCCAGATGAGTTGGTAAGGCTGTCTTTGCAAACCAATATTTCACTGCGATCCCCACTCTGACACTAGCAAAGGATTTATGGACTCAATTTGAGACTGAGATATGATACATAAAGGATTCTTGTTACACGTATTCTTATCATGACCTACATAATGCACAAGGAGAGCTAGAAGTTGTCCTTACAAGCTATACAGACAATAAGCTACTGTATTATGAAAAGGGAGGCAAAGATGATAGATAACTGGCTCACAAAATTAGAATGGCTAGGCCCTGCAATTGTATACACTCAATGTATGACAACATGAAGTCACTCTCCTCGGATCCAGATATCATGTTTACTTATTTTTTAATGTTCCACTCTCAAAACGTTTGACATAATCAGGCAATTGTATGGTCCAAGATGAATACTTGGCACCTACTGACTTCTCCACAATCCCTCTGGGTCTACAAGAGGGTCTAGATTACCCCATATCAAAGGAGGGAGTGTGGCAAACCACTAAATCCCTTTCAACTATTAAAGGTCATGACCCCATTGGATTTACAACATTTTTATAAACACTTCTGTGATATATTGGTTCCTTCTCTGACCAAGGTCAACTCTTTTCAGGAAATGGGTGCTGTCATGCCCACCATGATGGAGTCAGTATTGGCGCTACTGTTGAAAAACATATCTTCTATTATATAGCTCCTATGGGCTGATGGCACTTTAAAAAAGTGATATAAAAATATTTACAAGGATTCTCACTTCCAGGCTTAGAGTGTTTTACTGATTCAGATCTCACCATATCAGGCGGGTTTCATAAATAAGTCAGATGGAAGACAACACTTGATTGGCATACAGCGTAATAGGCAAGCCCACTCAAAACAACACCCAGATGGTCCTTCTCTCACTGGATTCAGACAGTTGGGATTGACAAAAGCTTTTTCTGGCAAACTTTAGTCAAATAAGGACTAGAACAAATAATGTTTTCATTTATCAGAGCTCATAGCGTATGCCGATCTACAAAACTACAAATATTGTCTTACCTGTTGGAGCCTATCAATATGTCTATGGGGTGATACAAATTTGTATCCTATCCCCATTGTTATTCGCTCTAATGATGGAGCCACTTATGCAAAATATCATTGCCAACAACAATATCAAGGGAAAAGACATGAATAGTTGCCAAGTCAAAATGCCTTTGTTTGCCTATGATGTTTTACGTTTTTTAAATGAACCCACAGTCTCTGTCCAAGCAGTTCTGCAAAGTTTCTATGAGCTCTTGGGTTGTAATGTTAACTGCAAGAAGTCACAGGTGCTGCAGCAGAGAATTTGCTGTTAGTCCTGATGTCTCAAAAATGACATATATTTACTCATCAGACATAACAAAGAGTGTGGTTTAATTCTTGTATAATATAAGTGGTGCACTAGAAATTAGTAATGAAGTGAATTCACTGTAGTGTTAGGAGAAAATGTACTGTGTGCTATAACTTTATTAATTGAAATGCAACCATTTATTATGACTTTACAACCATCCTCACATTACTGGAGAGCGTTTACCCTTAAAACGATAACAGTTCATGTAATGTGTGTACTAATGTTGTTGATTAACATTGAGAAATGTAGTTCTCCATCATTTTCATTTACATGTACTAACAGTTCTATTTTGGTTTTATATTAACTGAAACATGAAGCTTAAATGAGAAAGTGTAACTCACTTTTGTATTGCAAATTCAAATGTGCACAGTACAACCTGAATTAAACATTCAATTAAAGTACTGCTTTAGCTTGACTTGACTAGGCCTGAATTTCTTGAACATGAGAAACTGTTTTCCATGTCTGCTAACGTGTCATTTTATTTTAGATGTTTTCCCATGAAATGTTAGTTTGGATATGGATGTGCTATTGTTTTACTCATAGAAAGTCTGTAAAAACAACCTTGGAGAAGGAATCTGGAGAAATTGAGAACGTGAAGATTTCCACTATTCATACATGCTGCAAAAGATGTACAGGAGACCAAGGACAGCAATCTTCCCAGAGTTGCCATGGGACCAAACTCCACTGTTGCAAGTTACCTTGTGAAATGGAAGAAGAATGAACCACGTGATGACATGATCCAGAGGGCGTTACCTGATCAAGACGTGCAATTTTAACTAGGTCTTTCACTAATCGATAGTAGAATAAATTCCCTTGGACTTTGAGACGTACAGACCTATGATTTTCCCCTTCATTTTCCCCATGCTTGCTGAGTGTGATTTAGACTTACACCTAATTCTCTAAGAAGACTCTTGACTGAGCTTTTGAAATGCTGACACCGTCTACTGTCATCTTCTTTTTGTCTTTATTGGTTAACTTTGTTTTGCCCCAGATGACATGTTTTCAAATCCCTTTTGCCCTGTTTTTGCTTATTACATTTTGCCCTTATGTCCTTCGTTAAACTCCTTTTTACATTGGTTTAGGTACTTTGGGAGAAATCCTACTTGCCCAGAGTTAATTCAGTTACATTGCTTTAACGTGCACTAATGTGAAAGATACATGATCAGTGTTTATTTTCGGAGCATCAAATTCTTCAACTGCAACTACTGAGTGTTTGGTATGCCTTCTGGTGACTATTTTCTTGAGATTTGTTTATAATAACCTGAGTCGGGTTTCATTGTGTACCAAATTGGTTACACAGTAAATTATATGTTTATTGATGTTTTGTTTAACCCCCTGCACGGCCTTCAAGACCATTGGCCTTGAATACGAGCATACTGAAAATGCTCCATCACAGGGCATGGGACTACCTGTAAATCAAACGGACAGTGTAGGGATACTTATGACCTTCAGCTTTTACTGTGTTACAACAGATAGCGAATACTTAGGATTGGTCCTCCCCCCAGTCTTTTTTAGATTATGAGAGAAACAGTCCACCTTTGCTCAATGTTTTGGTCAAAGATCTATAACGATGGGGTAAATTAGAAATTTTCGAGGATAGGTAGAATTAGCTGTATAAAAATGCATGTTTTGCCAATGTGACCCTATATTGCCAGAGCTTACTCCATTCTGTATCCCATGGAAGTAGTAAATTCATTTAAAATAAACTGTTAGATTGTATTTGGAATAATGAAATCCCAAACATTGCAAAATCTGTCCTATTTAAGACACCTTTCAAGGGTGATCTGGGAGTACCTGAAGTCAACTGGTACATTTTGGTGACCCAACTAGTACTAGTCCTTCCGAGGTCCTTTGCAGCCCCAGCTAAACAGTGGCATACACTAGAACAGGAGATGTGTAAGGTACCCCTGAGAACCTCTCTTATGGATGTCTTCTAGATCCCATAAATACCAAGGGCCACTGCTTCAATCTACCAAATAGCTCTAATGTACTGGGGAAAGGTGGTAAGGACCAGCCATGTCACAAGTTATACGCTCCTCTGTCACCGATAGTAGAGAACCTGGATTTCTTACCAGGCACACACGATAGGTTGCACCTTAGATTGGCTGACAGATCCACCCTCCCACATTAGAGGCCCTTTTCGGGTTTTGCCTACTTGCAAAGTCTTATGTTACTAAACCAAATGCCTTAAATGGACTTAGAACCCGCCCATGCTTCGCCCCTTACTTACCTGAACTTTCGGTTTGTTCAGTCAAAAGTCGCTCCAACGTTGCTTGAATTTACTTGCTTTTTAATGGATAGCATGTCACTTTCTGTTCTTCAGTTCTGCTTTCTTTTCAGCTTTTGCCATTGCATGGACTGTGTCCGAAGTACACCTTCCGTTTTTTGTTAATTGGTTGCTTGTTTGTGTTTTACGTGACAAGATGAACTGAATGCAAGTCAATTTGCGTTGAAATGTGTTCAAACATGTCAGCCATCTTCCAATGGAGTATCTAGTGTAGATGTAAAGCAAGCAGCGAGTGGGCTCACTATATTGTATTTTTCATTACTTAATAACTACATTTCTGCTGAATAACAGTGTAAATATTAAAATTATTTCTGTGTTTGTTTCTTAAATTATCTCTCACTCATTTTTTAAAGAAAAGTCATTTGTATAATTGGGCAATGTTTATTTAAAGTTGTTATTCTCTCAGTCACTTATTAACAGGCAGTCACAAGTGCAGTTATCTTGCAGGCACTAGGGTCATGATTTAAATGGTGCAGCAGGTGCAATGGCACCTGGGCCAAAAGTTGTCAGAACTCCTCTAAACACCAAATATTGCTATATTTTACTACTAAACAGGCAGTCACAAGTGCAGTTGCCTTGCAGCCATAAGGGTCATGAGTTGAATGGTGCATCAGATGCAGTGGCACCAGGGCCACAGGGTGTCAGGACCCCACTAAACAGAGATTATTGCTAAATTTTGCTACTAAACAGGCTGTCACAAGTGCAGTTATCTAGCAGGCACTAGGGTCATGATTTCAATGGTGCAGTAGGTGCAGTGGCAATGGGGGCTAAAATATGTCATAACTCCTCTAAACACCAAATAGTGCAATATTTTACTACTAAACAGGCTGTCACAAGTGCAGTTACCTTGCAGGCACTAGGGCCATGATTTGAATGGTGCAGCAGGTGCAGTGGCATCAAGGCCAAAAGTTGTCAGAACTCCTCTAAACAACAGATGTTGTTCTATTTTACTACTAAACAGTCAATCACAAGTGCAGTTACCATGTAGACAATAGGGTCATGATTTGAATGGTGCAGCAGGTGCAGTGGCAACAGAGCCAAAATTTGTGATAACTCCTTTAAGCACCAAGTATTGCAATATTTTACTACTAAACGGGCAGTCTCAAGTGCAGTTATCTTGCAGGCATTAGGGTCACGATTTGAACGGTGCATCAGGTGCAGTGGCATCAGGGGCACAGGGTGTCAGAAGCCCTCTAAACATAGATTATTGCTAAATATTTACTACTAAATAGGCAGTCACAAGTGCAGTTATTTTGCAGGAACTAGGGTCCTGGTTTTAATAGTGCAGCAGGTGCAGTTGTGCAAGTGCCACAAGGTTTCATAGCTCCTCTAAACATCAAATATTGCTATATTTTACTACTAAACAGGCAGTCGCAATTGCGGTTTGTAGGAGGCTGGACTGGCTTGTAGTGAGTACCAAGGGGTACTTACACCTTGCACCAGGCCCAGGTATCCCTTATTAGTGTAGAGGGGTGTCTAGCAGCCTAGGCTGATAGAAAAGGTAGCTTAGCAGAGCAGCTTAGGCTGAACTAGGAGACGAATGAAGCTCCTACAGTACCACTAGTGTCATATGCACAATATCATAAGAAAACACGATACACAGATATACTAAAAATAAAGGTACTTTATTTTTATGACAATATGCCAAAAGTATCTCAGTGAGTACCCTCACTATGAGGATAGCAAATATATACAAGATATATGTACACAATACCAAAATATGCAGTAATAGCAATAGAAAACAGTGCAAACAATGTATAGTCACAATAGAATGCAATGGGGGCACATAGGGATAGGGGCAACACAAACCATATACTCTAGAAGTGGAATGCGAACCACGAATGGACCCCAAACCTATGTGAGCTCGTAGAGGGTCGCTGGGACTGTAAGAAAACAGTGAGGGTTAGAGAAATAGCCCACCCCAAGACCCTGAAAAGTGGGTGCAAAGTGCACCTAAGTTCCCCAAAGAGCACAGAAGTCGTGATAGGGGAATCCTGCAAGAAACAACAACACTAGCAATGCAACAACGATGGATTTCCTGACGAGAGTACCGGTGGAACAAGGGGACCAAGTCCAAGAGTCACGATCAAGTCGGGAGTGGGCAGATGCCCAGGAAATGCCAGCTGTGGGTGCAAAGAAGCTGCCACCGGATGGTAGAAGCTGAGGATTCTGCAGGAACAACAAGGGCTAGAAACTTCCCCTTTGGAAGATGGATGTCCCACGTCGTGAAGAGTCGTGCAGAAGTGTTTTCGTGCAGAAAGACCGCAAACAAGCCTTGCTAGCTGCAAGGGTCGCGGTTAGGGTTTTTGGATGCTGCTGTGGCCCAGGAGGGACCAGGATGTCGCCAATTGCGTGAGGAGACAGAGGGGGCGCCCAGCAAGAGAAGGAGCCCACTCAGAAGCAAGCAACACCCGCAGAAGTGCCGGAACAGGCACTACGAAGTGGAGTGAACCAGAGCTCACCCGAAGTTGCACAAGAGGGTCCCACGAAGCCAAAGGACAACTCAGGAGGTCGTGCAATGCAGGTTAGAGTGCTGGGGACCCAGGCTTGGCTGTGCACAAAGGAAATCCTCGGTGAGTGCACAGGAGCCGGAGTAGCTGCAAAACACGCGGTTCCCAGCAATGCAGTCTGGCGTGGGGAGGCAAGGACTTACCTCCACCAAACTTGGACTGAAGAGTCACTGGACTGTGGGAGTCACTTGGACAGAGTTGCTGAGTTCAAGGGACCTCACTCGTCGTGCTGAGAGGAGACCCAGAGGACCGGTGATGCAGTTCTTTGGTGCCTGCGGTTGCAGGGGGAAGATTCCGTCGACCCACGGGAGATTTCTTTGGAGCTTCTAGTGCAGAGAGGAGCCAGACTACCCCCACAGCATGCACCACCAGGAAAACAGTCGAGAAGGCAGCAGGATCAACGTTATAAGGTCGCAGTAGTCGTCGTTGCTACTTTGTTGCAGTTTTGCAGGCTTCCAGCGCGGTCAGCAGTCGATTCCTTGGCAGAAGGTGAAGAGAGAGATGCAGAGGAACTCTGATGAGCTCTTGCATTAGTTATCTAAGGAATTCCCCAAAGCAGAGACCCTAAATAGCCAGAAAAGGAGGTTTGGCTACCTAGGAGAGAGGATAGGCTAGCAACACCTGAAGGAGCCTATCAGAAGGAGTCTCTGACGTCACCTGCTGGCCCTGGCCACTCAGAGCAGTCCAGTGTGCCAGCAGCACCTCTGTTTCCAAGATTGCAGAGGTCTGGAGCACACTGGAGGAGCTCTGGGCACCTCCCAGGGGAGGTGCAGGTCAGGGGAGTGGTCACTCCCCTTTCCTTTGTCCAGTTTCGCGCCAGAGCAGGGCTGAGGGATCCCTGAACCGGTGTAGACTGGCTTATGCAGAGATGGGCACCATCTGTGCCCATCAAAGCATTTCCAGAGGCTGGGGGAGGCTACTCCTCCCCAGCCCAGACACCTTATTCCAAAGGGAGAGGGTGTAACACCCTCTCTCTGAGGAAGTCCTTTGTTCTGCCTTCCTGGGCCAAGCCTGGCTGGACCCCAGGAGGGCAGAAACCTGTCTGAGGGGTTGGCAGCAGCAGCAGCTGCTGTGAAACCCCGGGAAAGGCAGTTTGGCAGTACCCGGGTCTGTGCTAGAGACCCGGGGAATCATGGGATTGTCTCCCCAATACCAGGATGGCATTGGTGGGGCAATTCCATGATCTTAGACATGTTACATGGCCATATTCGGAGTTACCATTGTGAAGCTATACATAGGTAGTGACCTATGTATAGTGCACGCGTGTAATGGTGTCCCCGCACTCATAAAGTCCGGGGAATTGGCCCTGAACAATGTGGGGGCACCTTGGCTAGTGCCAGGGTGCCCACACACTAAGTAACTTAGCACCCAAACTTTACTAGGTAAAGGTTAGACATATAGGTGACTTATAAGTTACTTAAGTGCAGTGTGAAATGGCGGAGAAATAACGTGGACGTTATTTCACTCAGGCTGCAGTGGCAGGCCTGTGTAAGAATTGTCAGAGCTCCCTATGGGTGGCAAAAGAAATGCTGCAGCCCATAGGGATCTCCTGGAACCCCAATACCCTGGGTACCTCAGTACCATATACTAGGGAATTATAAGGGTGTTCCAGTATGCCAATGTAAATTGATAAAATTGGTCACTAGCCTGTTAGTGACAATTTGGAAAGAAATGAGAGAGCATAACCACTGAGGTTCTGATTAGCAGAGCCTCAGTGAGACAGTTAGTCATAACACAGGTAACACATACAGGGCACACTTATGAGCACTGGGGCCCTGGCTGGCAGGGTCCCAGTGACACATACAACTAAAACAACATATATACAGTGAAATATGGGGGTAGCATGCCAGGCAAGATGGTACTTTCCTACACAACCTCCCCCCCCCCCCAAACGAAGAACAATAAGACTAGCCATGACCTGATGAGTCTTCATTGTCTAAGTGGAAATATCTGGAGAGTCCATCTGCATTGGAGTGGCTACTCCCAGGTCTATGTTCCACTGTATAATCCATTCCCTGTAGGGATATGGACCACCTCAATAATTTAGGGTTTTCACCTTTCATTTGTTTTAGCCAAAGTAGAGGTTTGTGGTCTGTCTGAACAATGAAGTGAGTGCCAAACAGGTATGGCCTCAACTTTTTCAGTGCCCAGACCACAGCAAAGGCCTCCCTCTCTATGGCAGACCAACGCTTTTCTCTAGGGGTCAACCTCCTGCTGATAAAAGCAACAGGTTGATCCTGGCCCTCAGAATTAAGTTGTGATAAGACTGCCCCTACCCCTAATTCAGATGCATCAGTTTGGACAATGAATTTTTTGGAGTAACAGGGGCTTTTCAGGACAGGTGCATAGCACATGGCCTGCTTCAGCTCCTCAAAAGCTTTCTGACAGCTAGCTGTCCATAATACCTTTTTAGGCATTTTCTTAGATGTGAGGTCATTAAGAGGGGCTGCAATGGAACCATAGTTCTTTATGAACCTCCTGTAATACCCAGTGAGGCCTAAGAAGGCTCTCACCTGGGTCTGAGTTGTAGGGGGAACCCAATCTATAATAGTTTGGATTTTCCCCTGAAGTGGTGCAATCTGTTCTCCACCTACCAGATGTCCCAGATAAACCACTTTCCCCTGCCCTATCTGGCACTTTGAAGCCTTGATAGTGAGGCCTGCCTTCTGCAAGGCCTCCAAAACTTTCCATAGGTGGACCAGGTGATCATCCCAGCTGGAGCTAAAGACAGCTATATCATCTAGATATGCTGCACTAAAAGCTTCCAGCCCTTGCAGGACTGTGTTCACCAACCTTTGAAAAGTGGCAGGTGCATTTTTCAATCCAAAAGGCATTACTGTGAATTGGTAATGGCCTCCAATGGTTGAAAATGCAGTTTTTGCTTTTGCATCCTCTGATAACTTGATCTGCCAATACCCTGCAGTCAAATCAAAGGTGCTTAGATACTTGGCAGATGCCAGTGTATCTATTAGCTCATCTGCCCTGGGTATAGGGTGAGCATCAGTTTTGGTTACCTGGTTGAGACCTCTATAGTCTACACAAAACCGCATTTCCTTCTTTCCATCCTCGGAATGAGGTTTTGATACAAGTACCACAGGAGAGGCCCATGGACTTTCAGAGTGCTCAACCACTCCCAGTTCAAGCATTTTCTGCACTTCTTGCTTTATGCAGTCTCTGACATGGTCAGGCTGCCTATAGATCTTACTTTTGACAGGCAAGCTGTCTCCAGTATCTATAGTGTGCTCACACCAAGAAGTGGTGCCTGGCACAGTAGAGAAGAGTTCAGAAAACTGACCTAGGAGATTTATGCAGTGGTCTTTCTGCTCAGCAGTAAGACAATCTGCCAAAACTACACCTTCCACTAGAGCATCTTGTTCTGTGGAAGAGAAGAGATCAGGGAGAGGGTCACTCTCTTCTTCCTGTCCTTCATCTGTTGCCATGAGCAGGGTGAGATCAGCACTGTCATAGTAGGGTTTTAGGCGATTGACATTGAGCACCCTAAGGGGACTCCTGGCAGTGCCTAAGTCAACTAAGTAGGTGACTTCTCACTTCTTTTCAACAATTATGTGGGGTCCACTCCATTTGTCTTGGAGTGCTCTTGGGGCCACAGGCTCCAAGACCCACACTTTCTGCCCTGGTTGGTACTGAACCAAAACAGCCTTCTGGTCATGCCATTGCTTTTGGAGCTCTTGGCTGGCCTGAAGGTTTTTACTGGCCTTTTTCATGTACTCAGCCATCCTAGATCTTAGGCCAAGTACATAGTCCACTATGTCTTGCTTTGGAGCTTTTAAAGGTTGTTCCCAACCCTCCTTAACAAGTGTTAGAGGACCTCTTACAGGGTGTCCAAATAGGAGTTCAAAGGGGCTGAAGCCCACTCCTTTTTGGGGTACCACCCTGTAAGAAAAAAGGAGGCAAGGTAATAGGATATCCCATCTCCTGCGGAGTTTTTCAGGGAGTCCCATTATCATACCTTTGAGAGTTTTGTTAAATCTCCCCACCAGTCCATTTGTTTGTGGATGATAGGGTGTGGTGAACTTGTATGTCACACCACATTCCTTCCACATGGCCTTTAAGTAAGCAGACATTAAATTGCTTTCCCTGTCTGATACCACCTCTTTTGGGAAGCCCACCCTGGAAAAGATTCCCAGGAGGGCCTTTGCCACTGCAGGAGCTGTAGTGGTCCTTAGAGGGATTGCTTCAGGATATCTGGTGGCATGGTCCACTACCACCAAGATAAACCTATTGCCTGAAGCAGTAGGAGGGTCAAGGGAGCCAACTATGTCAACCCCTACCCTTTCAAAGGGAACCCCAACCACAGGCAGTGGAATAAGGGGTGCTTTTGGAGTGCCACCTGTTTTGCCACTGGCTTGACAGGTTTCACAGGACTTACAAAATTCCTTTGTGTCCTCTGACATTCTAGGCCAATGAAACAAGGGGACAAGCCTGTCCCAAGTTTTCATTTGCCCCAAATGTCCAGCTAAGGGAATGTCGTGGGCTAGAGTTAGGAGGAACTTTCTGTACTCCTGAGGAATCACCAATCTCCTGGCAGCTCCAGGTTTTGGATCCCTTGCTTCAGTGCACAAAAGGTTATCCTCCCAGTAAACTCTGTGAGAGTCCCTGACATCCCCATTTGCTTGTTTGACAGCTTGCTGCCTTAGACCCTCTAGTGTGGGACAGGTATGCTGTGCCACACTCAGCTCCTCCCTGGCAGGCCCCCCTTCACCCAAAAGCTCAGCAGTGTCTGCTTCCAGCTCCTCTGGTGTAGGTTCTGCACAGGGTGGAAATTCTTCTTCCTCAGAAGTTGAATCCACTGTAGAGGGAGGGATAGTAGGTAGTGATTTACCTTTACTAACCCTAGCTTTAGGGAGCACTTGGTCCATTCTTACAGGATCCAAGTCACCCTGTCCTTTTTGCTTTTTGGCCTGAGCCCTGGTTAAAGCAAAAATATGCCCTGAAATGCCCAGCATTTCTGCATGAGCCTCCAACTCCACATCTGACCAAGCTGATGTCTCTAAATCATTTCCTAGTAGACAGTCTACAGGTAAATCTGAGGCAACCACAACTTTCTTTGGACCATTAACCCCCCCCCCAGTTGAGATTTACAACAGCCATGGGGTGGCTAAGTGTGTTGTTATGAGCATTGGTTACTTGGTACTGGTGACCAAGTAGGTGTTGTTCAGGGTGGACCAATTTCTCTATTACCATGGTAACACTGGCACCTGTGTCCCTGTAGGCCTGAACCTCAACACCATTTATTAGGGGTAGTTGCTTGTACTTATCCATGTTAAGGGGACAAGCAACCAAGGTGGCTAAATCAATAGCCCCCTCAGAGACTAACACAGCCTCTGTGGTCTCCCTAACAAGACCAACCCCAACTAAATTACCAAAAGTGAGCCCAGCTACTCCCTTGGATTGGCTATTAGTAGGTTTGCTCCCACCACCACTGCTATTACTAGGGGCACTAGGTGTAGCAGCAGGGGTTGTAGTGGTAGGAGGCTTGGTGCTTTTCTTTGGACAACTGGGATCTGTTGTCCAATGGCCTTTTATTTTACATAAATAGCACCATGGTTTCTTTTCTTTGTTTTGATTTGAAGAGGATTTGGGCCCACCCCCCCCCACTAGAGTGTTTTTGTGGGCCTGATGAAGACTCATTTTTAGATTTGTCCCCACCCTTGTCAGAAGACTTACCATCCTTCTTCTTGCCATCTTTGTCACCCCCTGTATGAACTTTTCTGTTCACCCTTGTTCTGACCCATTTGTCTGCCTTCTTTCCCAATTCTTGGGGAGAGGTCAGATCAGAGTCTACCAGGTACTGGTGTAACAAATCAGACACACAATTATTAAGAATATGCTCTCTCAGGATTAAGTTATACAGGCTTTCATAGTCAGAAACTTTACTGCCATGTAACCACCCCTCCAAGGCCTTCACTGAATGGTCAACAAAGTCTACCCAGTCTTGTGAAGACTCCTTTTTGGTTTCTCTGAACTTCATCCTGTACTGTTCAGTGGTTAAGCCATTACCATCTAGGAGTGCATTTTTAAGAACTGTAAAATTATTGGCATCACTTTCCTTTACAGTAAGGAGCCTATCTCTACCCTTTCCACTGAAAGATAGCGCTAGGATAGCAGCCCACTGCCTTTGAGGGACCTCCTGAACAACACAGGCCCTCTCAAGTGCAGCAAACCACTTGTTAATGTCATCCCCCTCCTTGTAAGGGGGAACTATCTTGTGCAGATTCCTAGAATCATGCTCTTTTGCAGGATGACTATTTGGAATACTGCTGCTGCCACCATGGGTTTCAAAACCCAATTTCTGTCTTTCTCTTTCTATCTCCAAGGACTGCCTATCTAAATCCAGCTGTTGCTTCTTGAGCTTCAGTCTGGATTGTTCCACTCTCAATCTATTGAGCTCCCTTTCTAACACTCTGTCATCAGGGTGGGTGGGTTGGGCATGTCTTGATACAGAAGAAAAGGGGCATAATTTGAATGGTGCAGCTGGTGCTTTGGCACTTTACTAACTAAACATTGCTATTCTCTAATACGATGCCATATTAAATTAGGTACAAATTACACATTTGGAATCCTGGGATATTAATTCAACATACATCGCAACATAAACAACTACTAACGGTTTATCAAATTTAAAATAAAGATTATTATAACTTTTTCTAATATTTCGAATCCAGTTAGTAAGACAGAATGCAAAAGAAAAAACAAGGGTGAAACCTATCGGTTTTGCCAATGCTTGTTAATATTGGCATCTTAAAGAGCAGAGATCAGTGTGCAAACATTTTTCGGAATATGGACTGGAGGCTGACCCAACACTTTCATTGAGTACAACAGGACAAGGAGAAACTGGGAGCAGGGAGAGAAATAAAAATAAATTGTATGCTTTTGTAATGAGCGCAGTGACATTAGTTGTATCCCGCTTGAAAAGAGTGCTGGAGGAGGGTTGGCCTTTTTAGTCCTTTATTTATGTTCAGAAATGGACCAAGGAGCTCCACTTGGACATTTCTGAGAGTTCTTTGGTGTTATTTCGGAAGAGGGCAGAGAAGTCCTCTACTTGCATTTCTACGTTTCTTACAGAGGAAATGTATCCAAGGTAATGATGAGGTGGTTTCTAATGTCTGTGAAACTGAAAGCAATGTCAATGATTCGGATGTGTACTGGAAAGGGTGATACGAAATGGGCTCATATATCCACATCTGTTAGATGTGCCATCGCATAGCAGGATTTTGGGAGGAAGTCTTGCTGTGTGTTAAAGAGATACTGTGCTTATATCTGCCTATTGACTCACTAAGGGCCTGATTACAACTTTGGCGGATGGGATTCTCCGTCACAAATGTGACGGATATCCCGCCCACCGTTTTACAAGTTCCACAGGATATAATGGAACTTGTAATACAGCGGACGGGATTTACATCACATTTGTGACGGAGTATCCCATCCGCCAAGGTCGTAATCAGGCCCTTAGTGTCCAATTTAGAGTTTGGCGGACAGGTTAATCCATCACAAACATGATTAAAACACCGTCCACTGTATTACAGATGGGATATCCGTCACATTTGTGTCTGAGTAATCCCTCCACCAAACTCTAAATCAGGCCCTAATTGTTTTATTGGGAGATGTTGACAATGAGGGCTTGTGTCCACTGTTCTCTTCTACAAGCATTTCTCAGTTCTAATGGTGACTAGACTGTCAATTGTCAATTAGAAAACCCTGGATCTCCCTACCACAGACTTATGGTAGACAAAGTTTTGATACCTATATGCCATTGAAAAGTTGACAGCAATGGTCAGAGTTAGAATTATATGACATGAGAGGATATGGACTCCCTTCCACGCATACATAAAATGGTAATCACCTGCTTTTGCACTCTCACCCTCCAACAAGGTTGATTCAGACAGTTGGAATAGGTCCTCTGCATAATATGTATTTTTGTTCATGCTTATTTCTTATATACGGAGGGGTATGCTAATGAAGTGCTGTCTGCCTGAAGTTACTCCATAAACTTTGTCCACTACAAACCTGTTAATTGGTTCTTTTGCTGAAAAACAGGCTATTTATTACCAATGAGGATTTTTACCAGTATATGAGCATTGCACCTTTGGGAAGCATTCATTGGATTTTAGCTTTGCTTTCTTCTGTGTTATAAGGCACTGGCTCATTGTGTTCCCTGGAATGGAAAATTATCATTAAAGTGATTTAAAGGGTCAGGATTTTTTTTCTTAATTGTTTGTAACAGCATACAGTCTTCAATTGTCCTACAGAACTCATATTCATACTCCTGACAGATGTTTATGAGACTTGGGTTCAGATGTATGACTAATTGGTTGCAAAATACTGGTTGAAAATTATGACCAGGGTTTTGTGACCTGTAAGGTATTTTACTAACTGACTGATGTAGAAATAAAGTCAGTTAATACAATTCAGAATCAGAGTGCATGAATCTGACATACCTCATGAATATTAATGAGGTAGCTCGCACATTGTGACTCACTATGACTGAAGACAGTCAATAGAGATGGTAACCTTCTGGGGTCAGCAGACCACCATGCCTGTGATCACTTCTATATAACCTTAAAATAAATGCAGTGCTATTTTCCTTAAAGGAAACAAGACAGTGTTTCAAAACAAAAGCTTCTTGTGCCAAAATGTCCAGGACCATTGATAGGGTAGCACCAACCCGGGACCAGTACGGGTCAATCTGCAGACATATCTATACCATGTGAAAGAAGTCAGCCACCAGGGATTGGCAGCAGGCATACCTGGCGTCAGTGAGGACCTGCATATGCCCCAGTCTGTGGGGAGTTATATGAATTTGGTGAAGATAATGCAGGTGGATTAATCGTAGCAAGGTGGCCATCGCCAACTCTCTGGGAGCCATACAAGCCTCCCACACTCAACCTCATCCAGGTCCCCAATCCATCCCTCCCACCTCTGACACAGTAGTTCCGGTGATCCTGATGCACTGCCCACAAGGGCTCGATATTGCTGGGAAATCCCACCCCTACTCAACCTCCCACTCAACAATCAGGCCACTAGGGGATTAAAGCCTGGGAGATCATGTAGATCTCACTGTAGGAATCAAGAGCTTCTGGCACCTCCAAGTGCTGAGGAAGTGGGTACAGGAGAGACAGAACTGGGTCTGGAGTTCATCAAAGGAGGACATGGTGGGCCTGCTCCAAAGGTGGAGAGTCCAATTAAGTCCTATTGGCTGAATTCCTCAAGTTGCAGCAATCGCTCCAGCCAACAACCCCTCCTCAGAGGGGTCTGCCCAGTCAGACGCCTATTCCAGCCCATAAATCGAAGAGCCACCCCCCATATCAAGAAGACTACTCTGGTGACTTCTGGAAGTGATAAAGTAAGTGAACGACCACACAAATAGTGCATCCACCATCCAGACCCATGCTGTATAGCTCCAGCTATCATGCCGGATCATCTCATCCACCCGTTAGCCAGTCATTAATATCCAAAAGATGGGATGCCCAGTAATATAGGTGGTTACCCACCAACCCAACACCTACTTCATAAACTGAACAACAATACGTATCTTGAGTGATACATGGACGATGACCACACCAGAGGAAGGAGCGAAGTAGTGCTTCAACCACTGTAAACTAGGTGTTAGGGATTTGGAGCAGATAGTTCTGTAGTATGTATAAGAAACAGGGCAATATCATCATTTTTGTTAATGTGATTCTACGAAGAGGATTCAACGGGAGATCCCACCACGCAGTTAGGCTGGCCTTAGTGCTACTCAAGAGTGGTGCTAAGTTAAGGGCCCTAGTGAGGTCTGGTACAGTCACAATATGCATTCCCAAGTATTTGAAGTTGAGTCAGTGAATGGAGATGCCCGCCCTCCAGTCAGCTGATCCACTGTCCCATCTCAGAGGAATTAGGAGTGATTTTGCCTTGTTGAAGCGGAGGTCAGAAGCCTCCACAAAAAGATTAAATAGGTTGAGGGTGCGTAGGCAGGAGACCGCCGGGTCAGTGAGAGAGAGGGGAACATTGTCCCAGTATGACGCGATTCTGTCTTCAGAGGCTCTTGCCCATCACCAGCCCTCAAGCTGCGCATAGCAGCTAACCAAGCGCACCAAGGGTTCAATGGCTAGAGCGAAGAGCAGCAGGGAAAGCCCTGTTGGGTGCCCCATTGAATTAGAATGAGCTGGACAATATCCTGTTGATTCTGACCTGAGCCGTCGGGTGGGAGTAGAGAAGAGATATCGCACAGAAGCGGGCCCCGAAGCCCATGTGGCACAACACTGATGCAAGATAGTCCCAATCTACTGTATTGAAAGATTTTTCCAACTTGAGAAGAAGCAAAGCTACGTCCCCCAACAGTTCCCTTGCATGAGCAAGAGCAGTTTGCAGGTGACTTATACAGTGTTGGGTACTATGGATTGGCATAAAGCTACACTAGTCATGGTATTAGGGAGGTGAGACTGGGTGGAGCCTGGTTGCTAGGATCTTGGCATAAATCTTAATGTCCACGTTTATCAAAGAAATGAGGAGGTAGGACCCACAATCCAATGAGGGCGGAGTAGTTTTAGGAACAACAACAGTGGTTGCTAGCTCTAGATCTCGAGGAAACAATACTTTTCCAATGGCTTCCGTTTAGCACTGGAGTAGATGAGGGACAAGGTTGTCACGAAATGTAGAATAATACTCGAGGGGTAAACCGTCTAGGCCTGGAGCTTTACCAGACTTCAAGTCCCTAATGGTGGCATACATTTCACCCTCTGTAATTGGTTCCTCTAGGGTTTTCTGCTGTGTCTGAGTCAAAGAAGGAAGAGGTATGTCATTAAGGAGCAGTTGAGTACTCTTTAGAGAAGGCCACGGATTGCAAGTATAGAGCTGCAGATAATAAGCAATGAACACTGCTGCAATCTCAGTGGCTGTAGAGATTGTAGATCCGACTCGTCACTCACCATGTGAGTAAGCCATGAGGCAATATCCTGGGTCACCAGTCGATACAGGAGTGACCCATTTTTGTTGCCATGCTCGTAGATGCGTTGGGTGGTCGCACACCAGCAGCGGTGTGCCTCGCAAGAGACCAGTTACCGTAATGCGACTCTGTCTACATCAAGTTGGTGGGGTGAGTAGACGACATCGAAGTACCCAGCAGAAGAAGCTGTGGGGAGTGTTTACATATACCCCGAAGAAGCACTGAAGTTCCTTTAGTGACAGAAACGATTGGCGCCGAAAGAAAAACAGAATCAATCCTGGGCATCATCTTAGTGGAGGCCGATGTGGGCGAGTAGGCCCCATCTTGTGGATTCCAAACCTTCCAAGCATCACAGAGACCAAGGGAGGTCAACCAGCTGTTTAAGAAACAGGATTGAGGATGAAGATCCCAAGATACAGAGCCAATCACATCTATGAGTGTGTCAGGCACAGCATTGAATTCGCTCCTAGGGATCAATGTGCCCCAGGGTAGGTTGGCTATGACTCATGACGTGCAGGGTCTGTGTTTGCAAGTGTGGATGGACATAGACACTAAAGATGTTATAGGGTTTCCCTTCAAGCCCACCCATCACCCCCACATGTCTACCCAGGGGATCGCGTAGTATCTGGGTGACAACTAGAGGTAAGGTCTTATGAAGGAGGATCATCATACTTCTGGATCCTATGGCAAAGTCAGCATGAAAGACACAACTGTTACCAAATCTGCAAAGAAAAGGGTGCATAGTGCCCATAAGATGGGTCTCTGAATAGCTGCTGGGATGGGGGGCTTGGCAAAATGGCTACCTCGACATGTCTTGCAGACGCTCCTGTCCGGGGTGTAAAACTCCATAATAATCCTGAGTCCCCCGGCGCCCTGAGGCACTATTAGACGGCTGTAAGACCTCCTGAAGGTTCCCCCCAAACCTGAGCTGACCACCCTCCCAATCCAGGTGTGACGTTTGGAGGCAGGAAATGGCCTTGCCTGATTCGCATAGGACCGGCAGGCTGGGAGAGACTCGGGACAGAGCATGGCCTGCAGCGGCGCCCGGCAGGGGCAAAGAACAGCATTGTGTGCATCAGAGGTGTGAATTACACCGACCTCCAAGAAATCAGCCCGAACAGATTCTCGGATGAGGGCGCAACAGGAGATGAAGGTGAGTTGCCGGGGCTGACTTAAATGTCCGTTGTGTCTGAGGTGCACTGCTGCAGGCCTGCTACTAGGGGATAAACCCCTGATGTGCACTTGGAAGCGTTTCAGCAAGACTGGAGTTCTTGATCTATGGATGTTTGAGCTGAGCTGGGCAGGGGGGCCACACAGCGGTATAATCAGTTCCAGCCCTGTCCCTGCGACGCCAGCACTGAGGGGAGACAGTGCGAGATGAGTTCTTATTGTATATTCCCCACATGGTGCAAACACTAATCAGAAGCAACAGTAATATTTGCAGTGGAAATTGGCCACATGGGGAGTGACTACTGGATCTCGAGGGTCACAGGAGTCAAGATTCCAGGCCCCACCATAGACATTCTCCCAGTGCTGCTGAGAAGTGGGGCAGTGCTACCAGGGCAGACTATCCCAGAGGCACACTGGGCAGTGATTACCTGATTCCATGAAACTGCTGCATGACAAAGACCTGCATGTGACTCGGTGGAGTGGGCTGCAGTGCATGACGTAAACTGAGGGAAGGCGGCAGAAGGACCTGCACACGGAGACTGAGGGAACTAAAAATCTTGGCTGAAGACCTCTGGCTCTCTGCTAAAAACACAGATGCCCCTTATCCCACAGTGAAACACCAAAGCCACAACTACACTATCTACTGGACAGTGGGGAAGGGTCAGTAGGGGCTGGACCTGCACAGATTTCTTCCATGGACTGACTAAAGACCCTAATCTCCCTGATCAAGGTGAAAAAGGGAGACTGGTGGTCCAGTGATAAGCCCAGGGGATGACCAGATGCCCCCTGACCAGATACATATCCCAGTACAGCTACGTAACAGATGGGGAATGCAGCATGCTGCTAGTCACTTACGGAGACCCTGCCATGGGCAAAGAGAAATCAGAGAAAGGAGCCCAATCAAATGAAATTATGCAATATACCACCACTGGTCGTGGATCACACACTTCAGAGGGGACTGATACTCCAGATCAGCAGGAATCCTCCCATGACACTACCAACATTTTAGAGGCAATTAGGGGTTTCCGGGAGGCACTGGAGAACAATATGGGCACAATGGCAATGGACACAAACCACCTCAGTCTTGACCTCTGCAAGATAATGAAAAAAGTCACAACCACAGAAAAGGAAGTGGCTACACTAAGCACCACAGTTCAGGAGATGCAAACAACGATTTCAGAACTTAAAAAAGATTCCATCCATATCACAGAGTGCCAGGAAGATGCAGAGGGCTGTTTGCCCCGAAATAACCTCAGACTAATAGGATTTCTGAAGCAGGCGGAGGGCCCCTCTGCAGAACTTTTTCTCGAGGAATGGATTGCCACAGCATTGCAGCCTATACCCCTCTCAAAGTTTTTCATGTTGGAGAGAGCACATAGAGCTCTGGGGTCAGCGCCATGACCTGGAGGTCCACCACATGCAATAATATCATGCTTGTTAACTATAGAGATAGGGACGTCATCCTCCAACATGTGAGGCCTCATTGTCCCCTAACTACGAAGTTTCACCTATACACATACTCCAGATTATACGAGGAGAGTTCAGGAGCTCCAGAGAGACTTTCTCAGAGTCAAGAGGAGATTGCAAGAACATAATGTTAAATATGGCCTCTTTTTTCAAAGCCAAACTGCAAGTCCAACACAATAAGGTACACTTCTTTAAGAAGCCCCAAGACTCACTAGAATGGATGGAGGTTCTGGGCCTGAATCAAGGGGAGAACTTTCTGGTTGGTGAGAACCCAGAGGAAAACTCAACGACCATCCCGTTCTTCTAAGGCACCTGCTCGGCAGGCCCGCAGCCTCTACATTCCACAGTCAACATAATCCTACTATTCGAAGACGGGACACTTCGGACTGAACGGGAGACTGATGCTACACCAAACCTCTCACTCACCTTTCAGACACTCAAAATACTGACTTTCCACCAGATTAAATAATATTATTGGGGAGGAGGGGGAAACAGGGACTTGAATCTACCTGTTTATTCCTATAGGTGGGTCAGATCCTTCTGCTATGGGTGGCGGAGTGGAATGCCCACAGGGTCAGGTTTATTGCAATAGATTGAACATAGACAGCTACTTGAAGACTCTTCTCTGTTAACCTACAGGGATGGCAGAGGACGATACAGTAAAGGTTGGGATGGGGTGGGACAATTTGAGACCAGAGTGCAGACGACTTGCTGAACTCTTTCTGAGCTTGCTGTGAAGGGACACTAGTGGGCTCAGACAGATTCTACCATAGCCTGCTTACGTTTGGGTTTTTCAGGGGGGATTTCTGGGTTGGGATTTCTGCTCCTCTTGGTAGTTTGTCACTGGAGGAGTTTCGTAGCAACTGCCTGGGGTGGGGGGATTTGGGGACGGGAAGGGAGTTTTCCTTCTTTATTGTTTTTATTGATTTTCCCTGCTCTTTCTCAACAGAAGCAGGATGACTTATGTTGTTAGTTCCAGACCAGACACCACGCTATATTACATCCACCAGAGGGAAGGTCTCCATTGGAGAACCCATGTCCTTCTCCTAGCAGGCCCATGACAAGGGAGGGGATCCCAACCATCAATCACGTATTAATGGCAAACCCAGGGACCAATTATAAGATCTTGACGTGGAATGTGTGGGGTCTTAATAACCCGATAAAACAAGAAAGAATCTATATATTTTTTAGATGGTACAGGGTGGCTGTGGCCCTTCTGCAATAGACACACCTTTGGGGGGACTGCCTTAAATACCTGCATATACGCTGGCACTGTCAGATTTTCGCCACTTCATATTTGAGTTGCGTGAGGGGAGCCCTCATTTGGATCGCACCAGGGATCCCTTTTAAGCCAATCAAGATGATTATAGATGAGGGAGGACAGTATGTTATACTGGAAGGGTCTCTTGATGAACACCATATCTACATTATCAATGTTTATGGTGCATACATTGATGATGAGTTTCTGTGCTCTATGTTGATAGCGGCCCAGATTCCGTCCTGGACTGAGGTGATTATGGTGGGGGATTGCAAGTGTATGTTAGACGGCAATATAGATAGGTCACCTCCTAAAGCTAATACCAAGCCCCATCTGACCGCCACACTCAACCAGGTCTTTCATAAGCTTGATTTAATAGATGTTTGGCGCCAACACCACCCAAACGCTAGAGTCTATTCCTTTTACTCTCCCTCCACCTCGACACACAGCCGACTTGATTACTTTCTTTATAACCACAGCAACCGTCTATTCCATTACGCACAGACACTATCTTTTAGATACCTATCTGATCACTAACCACTTCTTGCTATTTAGCGACTGGAGAGGTATCCCCCTAAAGTGCCCCTATGGAGATTACAATCCTATACGCTAACTGACTAAGCCTTCCAAACAACAGTCCTGGAGACTTTAACACATTACTTTACTGAGAACTGGCAAACTGCTGGGAGCAGGGCACTAGAATGATGAACCTCCACGGGGTTTGTATGTCTACCTCAGCGGGAGTGCATTGCATACTAGAAAGGGAATTGTCAGACAATGAAACAGAAATGGAAAGGTTGGGGAAGAAGCTTCTTGAGGGTCCCTCACTTACGACAGACCAGGACCACCAGAAATGTAAACTGATTAATTTATTGCTTCAGCTGGAAAAACACGATAAAACAGCAGCCTGTAAGCAATGGTATTTAGAGGGTGATAAGTCAGGAAGATTGTTGGCCCGATTAATTCAAGCGGAAACAGCTCCCATACTGATACTGACCAGGCGAAACCAAGAGAGCCACAAAGTTTCTACCCAA
This sequence comes from Pleurodeles waltl, assembly GCF_031143425.1. Classification (NCBI taxonomy): domain Eukaryota; kingdom Metazoa; phylum Chordata; class Amphibia; order Caudata; family Salamandridae; genus Pleurodeles; species Pleurodeles waltl. Next base: position 743,092,794 of record NC_090449.1, on the reverse strand, counting down.
CAAGCGACTAACGCTGTCTTTGTGGACCACCTATGGGACCGGGATCTCAGTCCACAGAGGCATCCAGGCGCACCTGTTTGCACAACCTGCCTCTGAAAATGATCTCCTCACCGACCGCGAACACTTAGGGGCCCCAGTTAGCAAGCGGGAAATCTTAGAGGCAATCAAAGCATTAAAGATGGCTAAGGCCCCTGGGAGCGATGGCTTACCCTCTGAATTTTATAAGGCCTTCCCGGGAGTTTTGGCTGATCGATTAATGGAAGTATTCGTGGAAGCTTATGAAAGTGGACATCTTCCTCAGTCAAGACCGGAAGCACTAATAGCGGTAACACCCAAATCTGGCAAAGATCACTCAGATGCCGTTTCCTATCTGCCTATATCAATGCTAAATATTGACATTAAGATTCTTAGTAGTATTTTGGCTGCCCATTTGCTTCCCCACCGCCCGGCCCTCATACATGAGGATCAGTCGGGGTTTATCACACATAGAAACACCCCTCGTAACCTACGACGCCTGGAACATGTGTTGCTCATCCCAGAACTACAGAACAATCAGTGCGCATTAGCCTTTCAAGATATTGAACAGGCCTTTGATTCCTTTAATTGGGACTATGGCTGGTCGGTACTGGAATAAATGCAATTAGGCTGCCGATTTATTCAATGGATTAAACTATTGTACACTCAGCCCAGAGCTAGAGTTCTCCATGGCGAGTATGTATCAGACTAAACACTACTACAAAGGGGGAACCAGACAGGGATGCCTGCTGTCCCACCTTAATATTTTCAATAGCCATGGAACCCCTAGCATGTAGACTCCAATAAATCCTATGGGGCTGGGGAATTAGGGTAGGCAATCAAGAGGATATTGTTTCCCTACATGCGAACGATGCCCTAATCTACCTCTGCTGTCCAGATATATTAGTCCCCATCATGTTGGATGTTATGGACAAATTTTGGGGGGTGTCAAGCCTGCAAGTCAACACAACGAAGTCAACCTTGTTCCCGCTCGGCCTTTTGGCGGATAAATCCTCAGAGAGTCTCCCCAGAACGGAGCTGCTGTGGGCGATAGATACAGTCAAATATCTGGGAATGTATATAGCGCACAATCAAGACCAGTTCTATGCCAGTAATATAGGGTGAGTCGTGTCTGGACTACAGTCTTGCATACGATTAAGGAACACTCTCCAACTTTAATTAATGGGGAAAATAGCTCTCACGAAAATTATTGTTTTACCATGATGCTTATAGATCATGCAGGGCTCATACTACGAAATCCAGAAATAAGTGTTCAGTGAGCTAGATATGCTCTTGGTGGAACTTTTATGGCAGGGTAAACTATGTCGGGTTAGTTTGGCCACTCTCAGGAGGGGATGGGCTACGGGAGGCTTAGAACTACTGGATTTGGAGCTATACTACTTTGCTGCCCAGCTCCAGCACGCCACCTCCTGGCTTGATGGGGAGCTGAACTGGGAAAGAAATCTTTTAGATCATGTACATCAATTAGGGGAACTGCTGATGATGGGAGCAGAGATGCCCAAAAACCTCCCACATTTAATACGCCTAGTGGGTCAGATATGGGAGAGAGCGGTAAAACGGGTGCTTAGACGAGCCCCTTTTGCCCCAGACCTAGATATTTGAATAATCTCCCCCTTCTAGCATATAGCCCAAGTTTTGGTAACGGAGAGGTGGCGGGAGGTTGGTTGCATAATGCTGGTTATCTTTATCATAATGGGCATTTTATATATTTGCAAGAAGCACAGACAACCTTTAACCTCAGCAGGGGACTGTTCCTACAATATTCCAAAATACCGGCTGAGGCACGTCTATTATAGCCTACGTTCCCCAATGCACCGGAGCTCACCCACACTGTGGTCACACTGTTGGCTATGGCAGGTGGACGCCGACTCATTACACATTTATATCGTGCGCTCCGTTCCGACAAGCAGCTTCAGCCGCTACAGGTAGAGGACCTTTGGCAACAGTATAGTGCAGGACAGGTTACACCCCGAGACTGGACTAAAATACATAAGGGGGTCCGTAAGACAGCCGCATGTGCTAGATTTAAACAGATTCAATATAATGTTATTCATATGAAATACCTTTCCCCTCAGCGCCTCCACTGAATTTATCACATTATGCACGGGTCCTGTCCTAGGTGTAGGGTGGCAGTAGCGAACTTTGTTCAAATGATATGGTGCTGTCCGAAAGTGACTGAGTTTTGGATCAAAGTCCTAAGTCTCTTCAAGACAGTGACAGGATGAGACGTTCCATTATCTATTAAAAGCTGCTTGCTGGGGCTCTTACCGGTTAACCCTAATAAAAAAACTCACTAGATGATATACAATTATGTGTCTTATAGTAGCCAAGAGTAGCATTGCCATATACTGGCTGAGCCCTCATCCCCGGAGACGTCTTGGAGGGAAGATCTACTAGAGTGGGCGAATGCTGAGGAGGTACACATGGGGAAAACTAGGACCAATGCTAAAGTCCAAGATGTACTGCTGGCTTGGGTGGCCATAACCCATACGTTACTACATAGTACCTCTAAGAGCCAAGAGGTCACGACACAGCTGACACCCAACAGAGATTAACCTCAAGGAGCTACAATCCCTCCGTTACTCTCTCAGGCCACAATGTACACGGATAAAGGGTTACATGGGATACCAATGGGCACCCCCGCCCATGATATCTGCTAAAATGATTATTCAGGTTCGAGGAGCTTGGAGAGGGACTACTTGGTGGAGTATATAGTGCTTTTAGTCTGGGTATATTGAGTTCAATATGTGTTTACTTTTCATTATGGAATTGCATAACTGATATACATGATCCAATGCATAATTGTTTGAATCTGACGCATCATATGTATCACAATGATAAATGACAATAAAGAAATTTTAAAAAGAAAGTAAAAAAAAAGAAGATGGGTCACTTGTAATAAAACGATTCTTGCTAGACCAGCTAGACTCCACCCGTCCGGACATTGTCTTTCTCACCGAAACATGGACAAACCAAGCATCAGGCCTGGACATCGCCACTGCCATCCCCAGCGACTGCAAACTGCTCCGCAAGGACCGGCCGGCCGTCTAGCCATCACACACAAATCCACCCTCCGCCTGACAACCAACACAGAAGAACACTACCCCACTGTGGAGCACCTCCATTTTCAGGTCCACGCTAACCCAAGCTCCACCTTCCACTGCACCCTCCTCTGCAGGCCACCTGGCCTCCACCTTGCCTTCAGCCACTCCATTGTTGACATAATAGCACCCCATGCACTCGCTTCCATGAATTACCTTCTCCTCAGCGACCTCAACTATCACATCGACAACTGCAATGACCACAACACCGTTTCCCTGCTCGAGAACCTCGCCAACATCAGCTTCAAGCAACTGGTCACCTCACCTATCCACATCACCAGACACACACACAATCCCATCTTCTCCGCCAGCAACAACATCACCTTCGGCAACACCTTCACAATACACTGGACCAATCACCACTGCGTACACTTCTCCATCACCACATCTACCATCTGCAACAGCACCCTCTGCTCCCAATATAGGAAATGGAACCAGATCACTGAGGAGCAACTCGCCAACACTTTTGGGAAGTCGCAACCTCCCCCGCTACGAACACAAACATCTCGCCATGGATCTTCCACCAATTGATCTCTGAATGGGCCAACACCCTAGCACCACTCCGAACAACCTCAGGCAAACACAACCCCAAGAAGGCCAGCTGGTTCTCCCCTGCACTCCAGGTGCACCTGCAGACATCTAGAAAAAAGACAGAGGAACAGCAAGACCCCGAAGGACCTCGCAGCTTTCAAATCCGCCATCAACTCTCACCACCACCTCATCAGATCCAGCAGGAAAAACCACCCTCCAGGATCGTATCAACTCCATCGCACACAATAACAAAGAGCTCTTTGCCATGGTCAACAACTTCGCCAAACCCCAATCAAAAGCTGCAAACATCCCTCCATCACAGGACTTCTGTGACAGACTAGTCACCTTCTTCCATCAAAAAATCAAGGGCATCTACGACAGCTTCGGACCCCAAAACCATCCGAACACACCTACAACCATCCAGCCCGGTTCCCCCGAACCTCTGCAGACCCTGCACTGCTGGGCTACCCTCACCACAGAGGAGAACCGCTCCATCATGAGTAGCATCCACTCTGGAGCCCCCACAGATCCCTGTCCCCACCACATATTCAACAAAGCCAACACCTCCATCTCGCCTGAGCTCCGCCACACCTTCAACTGCTCCTTGGAGACAGCTACCTTCCCCGAAGACTCGAAGCACGCCGAATTCTGACTGCTCCTGAAAAAACCCATGGCTGACCTTCTGGATCTCAAGAACTACTGTCCCATCTCTCTACTGCCTTTCCCAACCAAAGACATTGAAAAGGTCATCAATGCATAGCTCTGCAAACACATTGATAATGACAATATCCTGAACATCTCCCAGTAGGGCTTCAGGAGCAACCACAGCACAGAGACTGCCCTCCTGGCCGTCACAGATGACATCCGCTCGCTCCTCTACTGCGGCCAAACAGCAGCCCTCATCCTACTAAACCTCTTGGGCGCTTTCAAAATGGTCTCCCACCACACCCTCTGCTCCAGACTCCATGCAGCTGGCATGGGGCGACAAGGGCCTACAGTGGACATGCTCCTTCCTGACCGGCAGAACACGGAGTCAGACCCCCGCCATACCGGTCGGAACCTACAGAGATCAGCTGCGGAGTGCCTCAGGGCTCCTCCCTGAGCCCCGTGCTCTTCTACATCAATATGGCCCCACTTGCATCCATCGTCAGAAGCCACGGACATCCTCTCCTCTGCCGACACCCAGCTGATCACCTCATTGACTGAAAACCCTACAACTGCCAAGATGAACGTCCACAACAGGATGTGAGCCATAGCAGCCTGGATGAAGGAGAGCTGCCTCAAACTCAACTCAGACAAGGCCGAGATTCTCATCCTGAGACCCTCCACATCTGCCTGGGTTGACTCCTGGTGGCCTGTGACACTCAGCACCCCCCCACCACAACGAACCACGCATGCAACCTCGGTTTAATCCTGGATTCTTCTCTCGCCATGACCTGCCATACCAACACTGTCATATCCTCCTGTTGCCACACACTCTGACTTCTCTGGAAAATCTTCAAATGGATCCCAAATGACTGCAGCAGGACCGTAACCCACGCCCTGGTCACCAGCAGGCTTGACTATGGCAATGCTCCCTATGCTGGCACCACCCAGAAGAATATGAATAAACTACAGCACATCCAAAATGCCTCCTCCAGACTCTTCCTGAGCATCCCCTGCTGCAAACACATCACAAAACACCTAAGAGACCTCTACTGGCTCCCTGTCAAGAAAAGGATAAACTTCAAACTGACCGTCCATACATACAAGGCTTTCCACGATTTAGGATCTACTTACCTAAACCACTGCATCACCTTTTACTCCCCCACCAGGCCTCTCTGATCTGCTCAACTGGCACTGGCCACCGTACCCCACATATGGAAGACCTCGGCTGGAGGAAGATCCTTCACGTATCTTGCGGCAAAGTGCTGGACCTCCCCTGCCTCTTCACCTCAGGCAGTCACCATTACTACCTCAATTCAGGAAGGACCTTAAGACCTGGCTCTTTAACTGATTCACAAAGGACCACATCCCCACAGCGCCTTGAGACCCTTACGGGCGAGTAGTTGCACTTTACAAAAACTAATTGAATTGAATTGAATTCCTAGTTGGTATCAGTGGAGAAATGTGAGGATGATAGTACACTTGATGCGGTCTAGGAGACTGTTTACGTTCCATGAGAGGAGACTATGGCCCATCATGGAGTTGGTTTGGATAGGAAGTGTGTATGCATCGGAAAGAGCACAGGCAGGGTTTCCAGGGAGATCGGACAGTGGCAAGGGACAGAGAACCCAAGAAAAAACAAAGATGGTAAACAAAGTCAAAACAAGCAATCAGTACCGACAACAGTACCCCTAGCTCCCCCAACCCACACCTACACCCCAGAAGCATCTTTCACCAAATATCGTTCCTCAAAAATCGTAAAGCACATAACTGGGCCTTTGAAGAGGATCTTCTCAATACAAAAGCATCAAAGTAAAGGATACAAGTACTGTTAGGCACCCTGGGCTGAGGACAATTACATGTTAGTCTGTGAAACGTTAAATATCACGGTGTAACAGTCAAAGAGGTTGCGTCATTGGATGCACCAATGTCCTTTGCCACGGGTAGCTAGGGTGTAGCACTGTCTCCAGGGGTGGGCTGAGATCCAGGATGATCAGAGACAGATGATGCAGGGGATCGTGTGCGCCCCCCCCCATTAGCCCTTAAACTTACGGCGTTTATGGGATCAAAAGTGGGCAGCAGTTGACTGGGAGGTTTTTGGGACCAACCTGCATGGCGTCTCCTGGAGGGTTGGGACCACTGCTCAGTCACCAACTCCCAAGCAGCCTCCAGGGCATTGAAATATTGAGCGCAGGAGCCATGCACTACTCATAGCCTAATGGTACAAAGCAGCATGTAAGGGACAGACATGGCCCTGAGTTTCTGCTTCACTACGTCAAAGGATTTGCATTGCAGTTAGGCCGTTTTAACATAATCAGGGAATACAATTATTTGTGATGACTGATAGAGAAGTTTGCACTGGGTGCGTGTCTCACATAAGATCACGCCATGGTCAAGGAAATTAAGGATCCATATGATCAACAGGTGTGTTAGGCTACAGGAGGAGACTTTCGCGTCAATCAACAGTGCGCCTGCTCCATTACGAACCATGGCGAGAGGGAGCCCTCAGTCATCTAGGATTGAATCAGAGTCTCCACAAAAGTCGGCAAGTGGCAAGACTCAACCCCCAAGGAGAACCCCACCAAGGGGAGGTTATTTTGTCGGGATACGTTTTTGACATCTTCTGCCCTGGTTTTGAGGGCCTGAACTGTTGCCAGCAGGGTTGTCATTTAGAATTTGATGTCAGAGGAATCATCTTCAAAGGTGGATATGTGATCTTCTACCTCTGTCACCTGACTTGCCACATTGAAGAAGCCTTGTCTCAGTAGGACCATGCTAACACCAACCTCGTCAATTATGGATTCCAGGGACACTTTGGATGCTTGGATGGCCTTGAGTATGTGGTGCACATCTGGTGATGCTGTGCCTGTAGAAGGAGGGTTCCCTCCTGTTCACTTCTCGTGAAGGTGGGGTGCAGGATTTGCAAACTTGTTGATTTTTGACTGGGAGCTTCGATGTTAATGGTTTGTCTTTCTGCATTTTCACTGCCCTGAGAAATTATCAGGGCCAGTCCCCTTGAGAGGCACACACATGGCAGAATCTAGAGAGCAGCAGGATGCAATGCAGAGGTGCTAAAAGAAGGGATTCCTTGCCCACCACATCTCAGCGCCTAAAGCAGACCGTGAGGAGTTAGTGGGTGACCACCCAGTCCACTTACCCCGGCCATGGGACAGCACAAGCAGTCATGGCAGGGTATAGAATGAGCAGTGGATGACCAAGCAGGGCTCCCCCAAAAAGTCCAAAGTGGGTTGAAAAGTCCTATTCACCTCCCTTTTGAGGGCAAAGAAGTAAATATGGGAGCAACGTCAAATAAGAGGAGGACTGCATATCCACAGACTGCATGCAGTTTCGAGGGCCTCTCCATGCCAGGAGGCGAACTCACCCTCCACCACACTGTCAATGCAGGTAGAGTCAAGGCGGCGAAGAGCAGTGGCGTACAGGGGACCGGATCTCCGGTGTCCAAATTCATCAGCCTCCCAGGGACTCAGGAAGGTGCCCTTCAGGACAGCAGGGCAATAAGAGTGGACCCAGCCCCCCAGTACCTCACCGCTGCAGTTGTAGATTCAAGGCTGAACAGTACACAGGACGCTCCTCCCCGCAGCCATGGGCCTGTCTGCATGAACTGGGTGCTCGATCAGGCATCACACTCTGCAGCAAAGAGCGAGCCATGACCCCAACTGATTTCTCTTGAGGCATCCAGGTCCAGGCCCTCAAGTCAGTTGTGCCACTGCACGAGTTATATCTCCCCTGGCATGGCATCATTTTAGCAGGAGAGGCAGGGTTGGTCTGAGCCACGACTTCAGCTAAGTGGCTCCAGTTAATGCCTCTCACTGGCGCCGTTCAGCTTCAGTGTGAGGGGTATGGCAGGACAGCACTGTGGTCCCAAATAGGCAGCCCCAGCACAGAAGTGGCAGTGGCAGAAACAGGCCAGCAAGCAGCAATGAAAGTCATAGGCATCCGTCACCAGCGACGCCACTCGGAAGAATGTGCTGCACTTCAGGGACACAGAATTCCAGCTGCCACCACTTTGAGAGGACACAGGGCTAGCCTGGTCCATTTTGATGTTCACAGTTCTCAGCCCTCCTGGGAAGCAGGGGGTCAAAGCGGAGCTGTCCCCATCATGCAGGAGGATAAAGGTAGTATTTACATGGCAGGGGACCCAGGGCACCTAGATGAGCGAGGATTAAGGAGGAGGCATCAAGAGCATCCTTAAGACACATCCTCCATCTTGGCAGCATGGGCCACAGCCCCCTAACATTTCTTTAAGGCCATGGTATATGGTCCTGAAATACACCAGTGGCATGACAAATTAACTGTCACATTTGGATTGCAACACTTATTGCGCCATCCAGTATTTGTGACACAAGACAACACAGCTTCGTGCCTACCATTGTAACTGGACTGCTGCAGTGTAAAACCTTCAAAATACCTGTTAAAATAACCCTTTTAAGTAAGTCACCACTATGAAGGCCTTTTTGCCCACATGATAGGGTGCATGGAATTTAAAAGTGCAACATTTAGAAAAGTAATGATACCATATGCCTACTATGAGAAGGTCCCAAAAGCTAGTTTCACAGTGACATGAATAGCTTTAATATGTAGAAAACCAGACTGCAGGTTAAAATACTAATACTGTATCTCGGAAATAGGAACAGCTAGAAAAATAATTACACTACTATTTTTAAATCTTATTAAAAATCCAATTTCATGGTAAAGTTGGATGTATAATAAACATTAAGTAAAGTCACTATTAAAGAGTCATTAGTCACCTTTTTCTTGCCTAAAGTTGCTGGTGGGTAATTTGCATTAGCTCGCTAGATTCTCCCAACCTGTACTTGGCTTGAATAGGGTGTAAATAAGGTGTGAAATGCCTCCAAGGAGCAAACAACGGGCTCACTTGAGTCGGCAGAGATGACTCTTATGAACTCCACAGAATATTCAAAGTGGGGACACTGGGTATCTTGTGAGATCACATTGTCAAATACTGTTTGACATGTCTCTTATGCTACACGTAACACGAAAGGGAGAGAAGAGGATGCCAAGACAATTCTTGTGTATTTCCCTCTCTGGTTGCTGAAGGACTCTGCTTTTGTGCCATCAGACTTCTGTCTTTTTTTTTTTTTTGTCAGTACTGCTTCTGCTCCTAACTGGATTTTTGTGTTAGATATGGGAGGGCCTTGGCGATTTCCCTATGACGCTCCCACTCCCACATATACCCCCTGTCCTCAGGGACCATGTGTAGTGAGGCTGAAAACGTTTGTCATCTGGCATATGTCCTGACCCATGGCATTTTGGGCATGTTTCCATAAGGCAAACAGGTACTACTTAAAAAGTGGGAAGAGTTGGTCCAGGGAACTTTTACCCCATTGCTTAGAGAGTGCCAAGGAGTTGTCCCACCCACAAGATTGTCCCAGGCATAAATGTGACACCTCCTCCAGAAGAGGACTGGACCTGCGGGCGGTAACTGTGAACAGCCCCAAAGAACCAAACTTGTTACCCCTTATACTCAGGACAAATAAGTAGTCTACAAGTGTCAGTTGTATGACTCCTGTGTGGCTACAGGGAAACAACAAGCTGCATAAGGCCTTTTCTCTGGAGTGCCCAGCTGACCAGTAGCAACTGGACCAGGAATGTATCTTATTGGTGGCCTTTACTGGGAGTGAGTTTTGGGGCCTAGGTTCTGCCCTAGAGGTCCTAGGAGCCTTAGAAATGACCTAGCATTGCTCCTCTAGAAAGCCTGAAATGTTGGGACTTCAAAGACTAAGTGGGAAGGTAAAAGATTTGACCCAGATGGACCTGGTTGGTGTATCCGTCTTGAACTCCATTGCTGTCAGCATGAAACCACGTCTAGGTCCCCAGTCTACCATGGCCATAGACTATCATTGGTGCTTAAGGCTAATTCTAGTTAAATCTTAAGAAAATCATATCTGTGACTCTCCTTACGATATTTTTGTAATTTCGGTGTCATTTTATTAAATCTTACTCTGTTTTACTCTAATTTGGCTTGGGATTTAAGGGTTCACCTTGACAAGGGTTGTGATTATAGCTTGAGGTGGGTAATCACTGCCCCAAATAATAACACCAATTTTTTTACATAAACAAATGTTATTGTTTTATTGCTTTCACTAACACACACAAACATGACCACAGCCCACCTAATCGTGTCACAGTAAACCACAAGGCATATTTGGAACTTAGCTGTTCACAACATTCCAGCCCATGATATTGCCCCCATTAGCCCCATATCTTCTCATGTTTCCGTTGGCAACCTCAAGCTGCGTAAATGGGCCTCACTTGTTGATCACAAAAGTATACCCCATTTTGCCACTCCACCATTGGGAGAGGGGGGGTTGTGGACCGTCATTTATCTGCGATATCAAGTTTGGCAACCAAAGTTACAACCCCAATAAAGATACACTCCCTTCTCTGCCATCCCGCATCCTCCAGAAACTCCAGGAGAGTGACCTTCGGGTAAGTTCCAGCAGCCAATTAAAGACTGATGGGAGTTCTCTCCCTATTTTCCGATGGTAGGGGACCAACATAGGACAGGACCGACCATGTGGAATAAATCTGCAACCAGCAAGTAGCAATGGAAGCAGTTAGCCTGGGAAATCTTACCCCCTCAGTGAAGGCGCAGGGGGGTCATGTAAGTAAGCTGCAAGTAGTTGAGTTGGATCAGTCTAAGACGAGTGAAAATAGCTCACGCTTTGGGGCCCTTCTTGCCTCACTCCTCTCAGCACCTTCAAGCTCCCCCACCCAAGCCTTCCATTTCTGTCTCAAGCTGGGGAAATGATTTGGGGCATTAATGACTAGGGATCGTTTAATCTGTGAGATTGTGCTCAAGTGAAGCTTCCCCGACAGCAGATTGGCCTCAAGTGTGCTGAAATCCGAGACGTCCGTGTTTGGGGGAATATTAGCCAAGAGCATGTCACAATTGCAGGCATTTATGAAACTGAATACAAGACAGTTGATACTTCTGCTGTATCTCTTGAAATGTCTGTATATTGTTACCAACCAGACGTCTCGAAGATGGGCGATTTCTGTCTCACTTTGCAAAACTTTCTAGCCTTGTGGGTTGGGTCAACCATTTCCCCTGCCAGAGAGGGTCATCCCTGTTAGCTTGTGATCCCATTCTGTGAGGCAGAGTGCAGCCCTGCAGAGTAATATTGCCCAGGTGATTTCCAGAAGGGATCAAAGGATTTGGCTCCCATAAATCATTTCCATGATCCTGTTGAGGCCAAGCAAGGTCAGATCTGCACAGTATGTTGGATCATCTCATCCCCCCATTTAACCAGTCATTTATCACAACCAAATGTGAGGCCATGTGATAACAGTATATGTCTGCCATTCCCATTCCTCCGTCATAGGGGGAGTGCCAACAGTTAACTTTGGCTATTCAGGGGTCTGCCCAAAGGAAGGTACAGATTAAAGAGTTGAGGTTCTGGAGCCAATGCCTGGGGAATGGATGGGGATTTGTTTAGAAGACATAAATAAAATCGGGGCAATATCATAATTTTGAAGAGGGTCACTCTTCCCAGGATATAGAGTGGGAGGCACCTCCACTTCTGTAAGTCCCTTCTGATTTTAGTTACTAAGAGGGTCAAATTAAGGCTCCACAACAGCCCTGGGAGATGAGAAATGTAAATGTCCAGGTATTGGAATGATAAGTAATGCATGGGGATCATGGAAAGCTAAGAGCAGACACCTGAGTTGCCCATTATTGGGACCAGCAGGGATTTGGTTTTGTTCACTTGGAGAGCCGAGACTTCCTAATAAATTTCAAGTATCTCTAGACATCGTGGGACTGAGGACTGTTGGTTCACTAAAAAAAAGTAATATGTCATCCACCAATGGAGTAATGTGATCCTCAGGGCCATTATCCCATGACCACCCCTGTTTACGGGCATTGCATTATACAATTCGAGCCAAGGGCTCAATTACTCAGGCAAATATGAGAAGAGAAAGGGGGCTACCTTATGGGGAACCTCTGTGGATAGGAAAAGAGGAGGAAAAGTCCCTTTATCCTGGACATGAGCAGTTGGATGAGTGTAAAAAGCTTAACTAGAGTACGGAAGCAAATCCCAAACCAGCTCATTCTAACACAACACTTAGGAAGGATCAGTTAACGGTGCCAAAGGCCTTTTTGAAGACTATTAAGAGCAGGGCCAAGGGGTAGCAAAGTCAATGTGCTTGTGTAAGGGCCGCTTGGACTCTTTGGATACAATGCTTGGTGCACCGGGTCCTCATAAAGCCATATTGGTCTGGATGAATCAAATAAGGCAATGTCCATTGCAGCCGTTTGGCCAGGACCTTAGCAAACACCTTGATTTTGGAATTGATAATGGAAATAGGCCTATATGAGGTACACTTCTCCAATGGTTTGCCTGGCTTAGGAATCACCACATTTGTAGCTTTGTCCAGCTCTGAGGGGAAGACCCCTGGTTCTACCACTCAGTGTACAGTGCCAGTAGAATAGGGAGCAATAAAACAATGGAATTTCTGATAGTATTGAATAGGAAACCCATCTGGGCCCGGTGTTTTACCTGGGGACTTATCTGGTAACGCCTCCCCAATTTCCTCGAATGTGAGCAGCTGATCACGGTTCTTACCCAGCGATAGGGGGATCAAGGGCAGCGCAATGTCCTGCAACACTAGGTGCACCACTTTGTGTACGGTAGTAGTCCACAAAGACTTGTGCAATATCAAAGACACAAACCTACTGGGTTGATGCCCTCCAGCAACGCTGAGCCTCCTCCAGCAAGATCTGTGTTCTTGCCATGACCAACCGATGGTCAAGCTCAGTTGTTGGTCTCAGTGGCACCCGACATTCCAAGGCAAGGATTTTGGCCTTTAGGGTTGTGATTTGCGCTAATTTCATTCTTTCCCTGTTCCAAATGAATCCCTTAACTAAGCCCCTAAGTGTGGGCCTGCTGGTCGCTTACAGAGTACTAGCTGACTTCACTGTACTCCGATTGGTCTAGAAGTAGGATTGAATCTCTAACTCTATGTAGTTAGAGCAATCTTTACCAGTTGAGGTACCACATAGGTCGCAGGGTAGCTTCTGGGTATCCCAACATTAAAAGAAGTAGAGCGTGATCTGATATCGTCCTGGATAAGGCTTTAACCAGAGACAATTACAGGATGTCCACAGCCCAGAGCCAAAAAAATATTCATACACAACATGGTTTTATCAGCCACCTAATTGTGAGTATACAGAAATTCTCGGGGGTGCCTGTAGGAGGCTGGCCTGGCTTATAGTGGGTACCTTGTGGTTCTTACACCCTGTGCCAGGTCCAGTTATAGTTATCCCTTATTAGTAGAATAGAGGTGTTTCTATCAGCTTAGGCTGACAGAGGGTAGCTATGGCAACTTAAATTATATAGCACAATATCCTAAGATAACACAATACTCAGAGTTAATAAAAATAAAGGTACTTTATTTTTATGACAATATGCCACAAGTATCTCAGTGAGTACCCTCAGTTAGAAGGTAAGTAACATACACAAGTTATATGTACACAAACCCAAAACAGGTAAGTAATAGTAAGAAAAGTAATGCAAACAGTGTAGAATTACAATAGGATGTAATAGGTGAACATAGGTCTAGGGGCAACACAAACCATTTACTCCAAAAGTGGAATGCGAATCACAAATAGACCCCAGACCTATGGGAGCTTGTAGAGGGTCGCTGGGACTGTAAGAAAACAGCCAGGGTGTCCAAGATACCCCACCCCAAGACCCTGAAAAGGAGGAGTAAAGTTCCCCTACTACCCCAAAAAGACACAATAGTTGTGATAGGGGGATTCTGCAAGAACCACTAACACCAGCAAAGCACTGAAGACGGATTCCTGGACCTGAGGACCTGCAAGGCAAGGGGACCAAGTCCAAAAGTCGCAATAGTGTCCAGAGGGGGGCAGGAGCCCAGGAAACCCCGGATGAAGGTGCAAAGAGGTTGCCTATGGGTGGAAGAAGCCAAAGATTCTGCAACAACGAAAAGGGCTAGGAACTTCTCCTTTGGAGGGAAGATGTCCCATGGCATGCTGGATGTTTCAGAAGTGTTTTCACGCAGGAATACCACAAACAAGCCTTGCTAGCTGCAAGGGTTGCGGTAGAGGTTTTTGGGTGCTGCTGGGGACCAGGAAGGACCAGGATGTCGCCATTTGGAGGAAAGAGACAGAGGGGGCACTCAGCAACTCAGAGAGCCCCCACAGAAGCAGGCAGCTCCCGCAGAAGTACCAGAGCAGGCACTTGGAAGATCTGAGGACAGCAGTCAACTCAGAGCCACAAAGGAGGGTTCCACGACGTCAGAGTCCAACTCAGAGGGTTGAGCACTGCAGGACGGAGTGCTGGGGACCCAGGCTAGGCTGTGCACAAAGGAATCCTTGGAGAAGTGCACAGAAGCCGGAGCAGCTGCAAATCACGCAGTACACAGGTTTGCAGTCTAGCGTGGGGAGGCAAGGACTTACCTCCACCAAACTTGGACTGAAGGATCACCGGAGTGTGGGGGGTCACTTGGATCTAGCTCCTGTGTTCCAGGGACCGCGCTCGTTGAGATGAGAGGGGACCCAGAGGACTGATGATGCAGAAGTTTGGTGCCTGCGTTAGCAGGGGGAAGACTCCGTCAACCCACGGGAGATTTCTTCGGGATTTCCAGTGCAGGGTGAAGGCAGACAGCCCTCAGAGCATGCACCACCAGGAAGCAGTCAAGAAAGCCGGCAGGATTAGGCGCTACAATGTTGCTGGTACTCATCTTGCTACTTTGTTGCGGTTTTGCAGGCGTCCTGGAGCAGTCAGCGGTAGATCCTTGGCAGAAGTCGAAGAGGGAAGTGCAGAGGAACTCTGATGAGCTCTTGCATTCGTTATCTGAAGAATACCCCAGAGGAGAGACCCTAAATAGCCAGAAAAGGAGGTTTGGCTACCAAGAAAGGAGGATTGGCTACCAAGAGAGGTAAGAGCCTATCAGAGAGGGTCTCTGACGTCACCTGCTGGCACTGGCCACCCAGAGCAATCCAGTGTGCCCCCAACACCTCTGAATTCAAGATGGCAGAGGTCTGGGACACACTCGAGGAGCTCTGGGCACCTCCCCTGGGAGGTACTGGTCAGGGGAGTGGTCACTCCCCTTTCCTTTGTCCAGTTTTGTGCCAGAGCAGGGCTGGGGGATCCCTGAACCGGTGTAGACTGGCTTATGCAGAGATGGGCACCATCTGTGCCCATCAAAGCATTTTCCAGAGGCTGGGGGAGGCTACTCCTCCCCAGCCCTTTACACCTATTTCCAAAGGGAGAGGGTGTAACACCATCTCTCAGAGCATATCCTTTGTTCTGCCTTCCTGGGCCGGGGCTTCCCAGACCCCAGGAGGGCAGAATCCTGTCTGAGGGGTTGGCAGCAGCAGCAGCTGCAGTGGAAACCCCGGAAAGGCAGTTTGGCAGTACCCGGGTTCTGAGCTAGAGACCCGGGGGATCATGGAATTGTCCCCCCAATACCAGAATGGTATTGGGGGGACAATTCCATGATCTTAGACATGTTACATGGCCATGTTCGGAGTTACCATTGTGAGGCTATACATAGGTAGTGACCTATGTATAGTGCACGCGTGTAATGGTGTCCCCGCACTCACAAAGTCCGGGGAATTTGCCCTGAACGATGTGGGGGCACCTTGGCTAGTGCCAGGGTGCCCACACACTAAGTAACTTGCCACCCAACCTTCGCCAAGTAAGGGTTAGACATACAGGTGACTTATAAGTTACTTATGTGCAGTGAACAATGGCTGTGAAATAACATGGACGTTATTTCACTCAGGCTGCAGTGGCAGGTCTGTGTAAGAATTGTCTGAGCTCCCTATGGGTGGCAAAAGAAATGCTGCAGCTCATAGGGATCTCCTGGAACCCCAATACCCTGGGTACCTAATTACCATATACAAGGGAATTATATGGGTGTACCAGTGTGCCAATGAGAATTGGTAAATTTAGTCACTAGCCTGCAGTGACAAATTTAGAAAGCAGAGGGAGCATAAACACTGAGGTTCTGGTTAGCAGAGCCTCAGTGATACAGTTAGGCACCACACAGGGAACACATACAGGGCATACACTATGAGCACTGGGGTCCTGCCATTTCTGGGTTAGGATCGGCATCTAGATCCCCTCCCAATACAGTGACGCCCTGCAGCGAGTGTTAACAGGAAGGGACCCCAGGGAGTTCAGTGTGCTAAGAAGCTGCTGTTGTGGGACGTAAACTGGTAGGAAGTTGTATTGTCTGACTTCCAGCTGACCTTCAATCCCAATCTATCTCCCTTGAGGGTCAAAATGTGAGTGGGTCACGACCAATAAAAAACCTTTATGCAGTAAAATGTCTACCCCAGAGGGCCTCCGGGTGAACCCTGCATGACAGACTCTGTCACAGCCATGGTGGCTGAAATTATTTAATATTCTGAAGGACAGCGTATATTTTAATGTGATTCAGCATGTCATTCACATTCCAGGATATTAGCTTAACTGCCACCAAAATGGCTGCGAATCAGGCTGTGCTGGTCGGGTGTCTGGAATATGCTTGAGGCCTGGTGTTACAATAATGATCTGGCTTGTGCAGGAGTCCGCTATCTCAGGAAAAGTGCACCTGAGTGTGTCTGTGAGCTGTGTGTTCAAAAACCCATAACAAATAGAACTCCCCTTCCCCACAACTTCCCCCCACACCATACTTCTACCCTGGAATCATCTGTCACCATAAAACTGGTCATAAAGTGGACTACAACAAGCTCCTAGGCCAAAATCCTAAAGTGAGGGTCCTGTACTGTAGGATCCCTGTGCCTGACATCTGCTATAATCTCACTTGTGTAAAGTACTACCATTCCCCCTACCTCAATAAAGTGTCAGCAAGACAGACTTGCTAGGCCCATATATTTCTTCAGGAGGGGCACCAGGGTCCTCACCCTGGGACTCAAAGAGTTTCCGCATGCCTGTTGATATGTCTTCCCAGACGATCCCTCCGACGTTTTGGAGTTAAAGATCACCTTCAATTTTGCAGGAAAGATGACATGTACTTCAGGTTGAGGGCATAAAGCTTTTGTTTAGTCTTCATTAATGAGCGCCCACGCTACTGAACTGCTCACAGAAAGTCAGGAAAAAACATAATGCGTGGGTTTTGAAAGTGGAAGTCTTGTTGCTTTCTGGCCTCTCAAAGGATGGCGTCCCTGTCACAGTGGTTCAGAATCTGAGTGATCATCAGGTTGGCCGGAGCCCTCGGTGGGGGTTGCCACGACAAGGACCTGTGAGCGTGTTCCACCACAAACCATGGCGACAGCTTATTGTCCGGAACCCATGACCACAGCCACTCCTCCAGAAAGTGCTCCATGTCAGAGGCCTCGGTGCCCTCAGAGAACCCAACATGCCAGAGGTTGTTCCTGCGTGATCTTTTTTCCACATCTTTAGCATGTTCCTTCAGCACTGCCGTTGTCAAGAGCAACTTGGAGACCTGGGTTTTTAGAGTGGCTATTTTATCTTCCATGGTGGGCACCCAGCTTTCCAGCTCCATCAACCGATTGGCAACACTCCTGAAGTCTTGGCGCAGCAGTGAGAAATCCACTTTGACTTTGCCCACCTTAGCCTCTACAGCCTCTCTCGAGTCCTGAATAGCCTTGAAGATGATTGCAAGGTCACATTGCACTGATTGCCTCAGCAATACTGGGGGGTTGTCAGTGGTCCATGTGGCATTTGAGGCCGATGTTGTATATTGGTCAATCTTAGTTTGGGTGGGGCAGGGGGTGGGGTTTGTCTCGCCCCATATTGTCCAACACACCTCAGGGTCCAGTGCAAAGTGACGAATCTTTGCAGCCGGTGCCCCGCTTACCCCCTTTGGGGCAGCACAAGCAGCCAAGCTAAGGTCTTATTCATATATGTTTTGGGTGCAATTAGACCCAGCAAACAAGATGGAGGAAGCAAGGCAAGTCACACATGTGAGGCCCCAGTCTGCAGCCCCACGTCCTTATCTCTACTGAGGAATCACTGCTAAGCAGGTCCCAAGAAGGAAGTCATAGGTGACATAGAGGAAAACATGGAACAAGGGAATGAAGCTGCAGGAGTATCCTCTGCTTAATTACTGGCCTGGAGGATGCTGGTTTCTCTGTCCAATCACACAGTGACCAACCTGCACCTGCACATCTCGAGTTGACTGACCCAAAGGCCTATGAGACACTACATTTGATGCAGTGTTCAGGTCAGGAAGAGGAGAGCATAAAGCTGTTGGGGGCAATGGCTGTCCAAGTAGAGAGGCAGAGGTTCATATTCACTTCAATGTCCATGTGAAGCCAAGTCTTAAGATGTATTCTTACCCAAGGGGCACACCCCCCTAGCTCACATTCACCATTGTCGTAGTTGGACTCTCACCCCCTAGTGAGAATGCTTGTTTAGGTGTGACAGCACTTCTGTTTGTAGGTGACTAAGTCATTGCTACAACAAGTCGCAACTGTGGGCCCAACCCTCCCGGCTCACAAGCAGTGCCTCACTGAAACTCAGACAGTAAAGGTGATTTCTGGCAGCCTTATGCATGGACTCTAGATTAGACCTCTCAGGGAAGTCGTGGTGGAACGGACATTACCCGTTTCTCTCGTTAGCAATCAGTCTCAGTCACACACAGGCAATGAAGGAGATGCAGGAGAGTTTTCAATAGGTTTATTGAAAAGACTGCAACCTGAGATAAAATGCATGTGCTGCAAAGATTAGGATCATAAACAGGAATAAAAGCAAAATTGTGAAGATGAGAGTTGTGAATTTAAAACCCCCACCATCTTACAATAAACATGAGATATAACATTTCTAAACAAGAAAGCCTAATTATTTACCCTCGTGAGAGCTAGGTATGATAAACCTAATCTGCCAGTACCATGCCCATGAGAAGCACCCCCTAACCCTTGTTACCTTGGAATGAAGTCTCTAGGTCAGACTATGTGGTGACACAAAGGCTGAGTTCTGCAGCAAAGCTGAGTCTGCAGCAAAGTGACGTACAGCCTAGATGGCATCTGAAAAGAACCCCTCTAATGACTTTGCCTGTGTGAGGTGTATTTATACAGATCATGTAGGATCCCTGATGCAGGAATGTTCCTAAACAACTGATAATGTGGCAGACTTGTCAGCAGTTGCATAAACAATCCCTAACAAGTGTGCATGATGTTCCTATCACACATAAGTGGGAAAGGAACATGATGACAATACATACATGTATCACTCATAGTGACGCCCATAATTGCGCCTTCTCAGAAAGGCACTGATAATTAAAATCAAAATACTTCTTATAAAATGTAAGCACACAGGGAAAGCTAAAAGAAATAAGTAAAATACATGAAATAAAACAGAGCAAGCTAAATAAGAAAAAGGTCACTAGGTGACGGGGGCACAGGCCTGCAGGCCAGAGGCTGAGCTGACCCCTCTGTCCCAAGGGGATTTTAAAATGGATTCACCAAACCATCAGGGTTTGGTGCAAGGCCTCTTTGACTAATAGCTCATCATCTGAGCTTCACAGGCACCAAGACCTGTCCCTCGCAGACCTGAGTGGGCCTCACGATGGTTCAAAATGCCCTGCTCCTCCCGTCCAGCCCATGGCTGCCCCCTAGCCGCCCCTACCAGGCACCAGGTCTTTCATAGAGACTTTCTGCCTGGGCCCTCACCATGCCCAGAAAAAAGAAGGGTCAGGGTCACATGCAAATTTGGGTGCAGTCCCCACCCATCTGAGCCCAGCTGAGCCTCCTGCTCAGCGTCGACGTGGGGTGCGGGCTTTAGTCCGCCTCCTCTTACCTATCTGCCTGGGCTGGGGACCTCTCCCAAGGCTCACACAGTACCTCCGTCCCCAGGGCAGTCACCTTGCTCCTTGCCTCTTTTTCCACAGCAGGTTCAAGGTCTCACAGGTTCCCGTCTGATCTGTTGTAGGAGCGTCCCACTATCTTGGAAGGGGCCAATCAGTGGCCCGGAGTTCTCTGAGGCCATGGCCCCAGTAGGGCTCAATCCCTGACCCGTCAGAGGTGACCACATCCTGGGAACTTTGTGTCGATAAGAAGGGGGATGGTTGCAGTTGTCGGGCTCCAGATGACAGCGAATTGCAGGAAGGCTGGGAGCAGCCCTAAATTATGACCACAATCTTACCCGAGTTAGCCACCCACTAATAACCCAATTTCTCACAATACCTAATCTCTATCCCATTTTAGGAGTCAAAAACTTTTCAGACTGACTCCTAAAATTTGATTAGTGCATGTGAAAAAGCATTTTTTTACGATTGCAGATGCCAAATTGGAGCATTGGACCTGGCAAAGGTATTAGTATAGCTGACTCTTAGTTGAATAATCAGAAGTGTAGCCCCTTACCTAATGTAACATGCTGATGGATTATTGTGGGATGGGAAAACTGAAACTACCAGTCGGATTTTGGCTCAGACTCAATTGATTGTCCAATGGTTGAGTGGGTACAACATGCTCAAGAACGACGCTGAACTGATGGCCAATGACAGTCTCCTGCTGCATAACCTGTTACTGGCTAGTACAAGACTGCAAAGAACGCTTCCCAGGCTGGAGTACACAGTGCAATACTGTCAATACTGTTATCTACGGGGATTACAAAAGGCACAGCACAGGTGCCCTCTGCACCTGCGATCCCGATATGCATTCTCTTGACATGGGACTGTAGCTGTTGCAGAGCTGGGTTCAAGTGGAGTTCGTCATAATAGGAGACCTTTTTGAAAATGGGTCTTTGATCACTTTCAAATCATTAATGGAAGATGTAGGACTCCTAGTGGGACAGTTCCTGTGGCACGGAACACCAGTGGTGGGAATATGAACAATGCGGGGTGTCACAGACTCAGGGGGTCATTCTGACTCCCGCCGGCTGCGGTAACCGCGGTGCCGGCGGGAGCCGCCAGAATACCGCTGCGCGGTCAGAAGACCGCCGCGGTTATTCTGTGTTTCCCGCTGGGCTGGCGGGCGACCGCCAGAAGGCCGCCCGCCAGCCCAGCGGGAAACCCCTTCCCACGAGGAAGCCGGCTCCGAATGGAGCCGGCGGAGTGGGAAGGGTGCGACGGGTGCAGTAGCACCCGTCGCGATTTTCAGTGTCTGCATGGCAGACACTGAAAATCTTTTAGGGGCCCTCTTATGGGGGCCCCACGACACCCCTCACCGCCATCCTGTTCCTGGCGGTCAAAACCGCCAGGAACAGGATGGCGGTGAGGGGGTCGGAGCACCGCCAGCCTGTTGGCGGTGCTCCCGCGGTCGTTGACCCTGGCGGTCAATGACCGCCAGGGTCAGAATGACCCCCTCAGAGTCTCCGACTCATGATTATATTCAGGCCGTCCATATGATGAGTTGCAGTAGGAGATTAATCAAATTAACCCCAGTGGTGTAATGTCATGATATGGAGGCACCTCTAGTCCGATTAAAGGAAAA
Organism: Pleurodeles waltl; assembly: GCF_031143425.1. Taxonomy (NCBI): domain Eukaryota; kingdom Metazoa; phylum Chordata; class Amphibia; order Caudata; family Salamandridae; genus Pleurodeles; species Pleurodeles waltl. Next base: position 743,071,068 of record NC_090449.1, on the reverse strand, counting down.
TGGGAGGAGACCTTGGCAGAGTGTTTCATGGGAATGAGTGGGACAATGTGATGGAGTATCCCAAGATAACATCCCGAAATGGCAGGTTCAAATGTATTCAGTACAATTACCTGCACAGGGTCTATTTGACCATTAAAAAAAATTGGGGAAATGAGCTCCATGCCCCCTTTGAGCTGCCAGACAGAACAGGTGGGATTCATACATACGGTCTGCAGGAGTCCTGTGGTGGAGCAGTTCTGCGGGGAAGTGGGCACACTCTTAGCAAACACAGTCAGAAGAAACCACTAAAACATGATACAGAACTGCATCCTGGGGCTGGGCCCAGATTCTAAGGTAGGTGAAGTTAAAATGAGGTTTGCTGATCTCCTTTTAGTCTTAGCTAAACAGCCATGCCTATGTACTTGAAACCACGCTAAAGCCCCACGGAAAATCAATGGATCAACACAGCAGTACAATGGATGTCAATTGAGAGCTAAACTTTACAGAAGGAGGAAGCCCAGGACTCAGGAAGTAGCCAATAGTTCACTCTTCAGATGAATTGATGCTGTCCTTTACCCAAGCAGCCAAGAATGATAGAAGACCTCCCTGGGAACCTCACCCCATCATGAGGCACTGGGGACCTCGCTCATGAAGCATCCCCCCTGTTTTGAATCGACAATAAGTGGACATGACCAACATAGCATATGCTTAGAAGCCACAGACAATAGATCTTCCCTCACCAGCCAGATGGTCCCCACAATGGTTTTTTTTTCCTTAGATTCCCTTTATTCCATCGCTGCACAGGCAATTTAGTTGCAGCACAAGACACCACATTTGGCCCACTAGGCACTGTTATGTTATGTAGATTTGTATGGCGCAGCTTACCACCTGTGAGGGTATCCAGACATAGGAGCATGCGTCTGGAGGTGCTCCTAGTTGAACATCCAGGACTTCCGTTTCTTGTGGAGGTCGAGGAGTGAAATGGTCATCCTGGTATGTAGAGGGAGTTCATTTCAGATTTTGGTTGCGATGAAAGAGAAAGTGTGACCCCCCGTCTTGCTTCTGAGGATGCCAGGGGATTTGTGGGAGGGAGAGAGAAGCAGAGCATAGATGTTTGGAGGGTTAGTAGAGTTATGGGTTAATTTACAGAAATGTTAAAGACATTACCTAAATAACTCAACAAAACCACTTCAGTGCAATGTCAAATATCACTGCATTGCAACAGGGCCTTGGTTGGTCTGGAAGGTCGGCCCTCCGGCCCCTCCAGCTATGGGAACTAAACAGCTGCACCTCAGGGAGGCAGCCTGATGCAAGCCAAACCGGAGCAGTTGTTCTTATGATGTCATGTATACTGAAGCTTTGTGTAGTTTCTGTATGTTGCACTTTGGAAACGCCATTAAAAAAGTTAAAGAAAACAAACAACACTACCACTACTGTTACTTTTACAAATAATTGTATTATTATTGTTGTTGTTGTTATCATTTCAACAAATAATACTAATTATAATTCAAATAAATTATTACTGTGGTTATTGACAGGTTTGTTGGTTTTATTTCATTTTTATTATTTCTACTTGTAGTGGTAATTCAGTGATTTACAGTTAAAACAGGAGCAAGCGAATAATCTTAGTAAGAGCCATCTTCAGCGTCGGACAGAAAATAGGTATGGGCACCAAAACAAAAGTGGTCCCATTACTGAATCAGATAAAAAAGTGGCCCATGTGTATAAATTGGGGAAGTTTTGAACAAGTAAGGACATGCTGTTTTAGTGTTCTGCAAAGTATGGAAGACTACATGGATTTTCAGCTTGCTACAGGCAATGCTTGTTTTTATATCAAGGAAATCAATAAAAAAAGTCCCAGCAGACCATAAAGCAGGCCCACAAACACCCCAAAAACAGGCCCACAGACTGACCTGTCAGACCAGCTCATCTGTCACTGCCTGAATGACCTATAGGCCAGTCCGACCCAGGCCATCTGGTAGATGAAAGAGTATGAATTATCCTAAGGCTTCATATGCTAATAGAGCACTATGGGACACATGTACAAACGGTTGGAATTGCAAGTTCCTAATTGCGATTCCATGTAAATCGCAATTAGAAATCACAACTCCATTGAGTTTCTTTTGCGATTTCCAATGGGTCGCAAATAGGCCTACCTCATTAATATTAATGAGGTATTAATATGAATGAGGTAGGTCGCAATTTGCGACCCACTGGAATCACAGGCCTCCAGCCTGATGGAGTCAGCAGACCACCATGTCTGTGATTGCTTTTTTTAAATAAAGCAATCTTTTTTTTTCAAAGCAGCCCGTCTTCCTGAAAGGAAAACGGGCTGTGTTTAAAAATAAAAAAGTGAAATGTTTAGGTTTTATTTTTTAAGAGAAGGAAGTAGTCTGTGGGAACAGTGCCTGCTCTTAAAGAACGTTTTCGCCACCATTCACAAAGGGGAAGTTGTCCCTTGGGGACTCCTTCCCGTTTACGAATGGGTTAACACCAATCTGAAATTGGTGTTAACTGCGATTGTTTTGCAACCGCGTTCACAGCCACAAAACAATCATACACACTACTGTGACTCGTAATTAGAAAAGAACGCCCTTAGCACGCCCCTTCCTAACTGCGATTAGCAAACCTATTTTGTGATTCAGTAAATAGATTACCGAATCGCAAAATAGCATTTGCACATACCAAAATGCTTTTTATAAAGCTTTGTACATCTGGCCCTTATCCGCTATTTGGGAATGCATTTCAGAATTCGTCATGCTAACATTTCACATGTTCTTACCATTTGTAGAGAAAAAAGTCCTTCTACCTGCTCGTCTGTCACAAAAGCAATTCAGATTTCTAGTTGCTAAGTTACCATGCAAAACCATGTATTTTATCAACCCTCAACTCGTTGCTTTAGGGAAATTTGATGGAACATTGCTTTGTTTATAAGAGCAGAGAGAGCACTGCTAAGTGTAATACACATCTCTTATTGTATTTTCTTGTGCCTATCCAGGATACATTGTTTGAGATCCGAATAGGTTGACTGTGCACAGATGGATTCTCATGCACTTTGAGTCAGGTTTATATAGTCCTTTATAAGGCAACTTGCGGTGTCAGGTTGGCCGTCTCAAAATGGTAACCACAGGAGGGAATGGTAAAAAAGCAATTACAACAGCATGATAATTTTAACATTTTGTATTGCAAGCATATGCCACAATAAGAAAACGAAGAACAAAAATAGAAAAGATGCCGCTTTCTAAATGCGGCCATATGCTTGCAATCAAAATTTAAAATAAAAAAAATATGTATATAAAATTTAAATAGACCTCTATTGGTTCCTCTGTACATAGACATGTATAGGAACCCTTTTTTCAGTTTTAATGAACATCACATAAAAATGTGATTGTAATTGGCTAAAAAAGGGTCTACTGGAGTGAATAATTTTAATCTGAAAACATAGTGTGAAAACGCTAGATGACTTAAAATATAAAACAAAGATAAAGAATGGGAAGAAAATACATTTTTCAAAGTAACGGACACATACCCTGGCACAGTAGTGCACCTCTTAAGATGTGGATGTGCACATATGATCAGTGAAAATGCCATCAAGCGAGCCTATGGCTGAGCGGGATGGCCCTTTCTCCTATCATGTGTGCTGTGGTGGTTGGAAGCAAAATGTGAATGACTTTTGAACAGAACAACGGATGGGGAGGTGCTGACCCAAAGCTCCTCTATATATGAATTTACCTATCCAATTTTTATTTGTGAATTGTTTGATCACATGAAGCTGGCAAGATAGCTAAAGCTGGCACAGACATAAGCATAGCTAAAGAGACAATACGATCTTGAAGCATTTCCTTAAAGGTTGTCAACAAGAGGCCAGTTAAATTCCAGAAGGTATTATGCTTCCTGTTCGAAGTAAGGTGGAATAATTCAGTAGGCCCCCAAATACAATAATATGTATATGTTCAAATGTAAGACTCAATTCACAGGACACCTACATTTCTGATCCTTTATTTATTTTTTGGGGGAAATATGTGCAAACCCCATTTAAAAGTTTCGGAAATTATAATTACTTATGATGTAGCATATATAATTGGGCTAGCATTTTGGTGTAAAGGTAACTTGTGACATTCTATAACCCTCTCTGTTCCATAAGTTATACTGAAGAGAAGGCATGGGTAACTTGTGACATTATATAACCCTCTCTGTTCCATAAGTTATACTGAAGAGAAGGCATGGGTTAATTGGTATGTAAACTTGGTGGTATTATTAGTCCCCTGCATTGAAGAATATGAATATACTTATTTTCAGTTACAGATAGTGCCAAAACACTAGAGGCTATAAAAGGTTTATTAATTTGCATTTGAAAACCTGGAATGGGCTCAGTTAACAAAATGGATAGACACCCAACTATGTCCTACGTGTAGACCCTTTTAAATCTTTTCCATTATTGTTATGACAATATCTAATTCAATGCATTAAGCCAATCACTACATAGTATGTGTAAGTATAATATGTGAAGGGAAAAGTTAATAGAGGTTGGTTGGTGATGCAGAGATAAAAGTAGTAATAATATGCTCAATGTTTAGTTTGTAAAAGAATATGCACAGAAGACCACAGCACACACTAAGAAAGGTCAGGATGCCGAATACAAAGGCTGCAGAGTTTTGACTCCATCTGAAATCTTTGTAATCCATAATCAGACACTCCCTATCTCTTTATCTCACTCTTTCAGGTTCATTTTCATTCCAAATTTCCCACTTTCTCATTATTTTTCGATCCTTGTCTTCCACCTTCCATACCGCTTTTGTGTCTTCTCTCTCTTGCTCTGGATCTACGTATGCTGAGGACAAATAAGTGCCAAAAATCAGTGCTGGGGGGGACATCTGCAACCACCAGCTTAAATTAAGCACTGAATATACTTACCATTGTAATGTAAAGTCTATATTATTGACCTTGACTCCGGGCTTGATTTAGATGTTGGCAGTAATGGTCCAGCCATCCACTTATTGACTGGAATCCCGTCCACTGCCATGACTGTCCGCTCGCCGTATTTAAATGCTGGTGGTCCCATAGATGAAAGCCCACATTCAAAACACAATCTTCGCCAAGAAGTACAACCCACGTCGACGGTGGGAGAGTAAAAAGAGGATGCCGGCAAGACTCTAGCCACCCATCCCACCGTGCATTTTGAAAGTGCCTTACTCCCAAAAAAGGTGGTGGTGGGACCTGCTGGTCTGAGTAAGTGGAACTTTGTCCCGCCCCGGCATCGACTGGACAACACCTGCCATTGCTGCTGCCACCAACCCATGAAGAAAACGCAAACCCCTGTCACCGGACTCCATGGTAGGAATACTGCATTGCAAGGGTACGTTGGGTGGGCACTGCAAAGGAGGTGTGGAAAACTGGAGAGATATACATGTCACAGTATTTTTTTTTAAATCACTGTGATATGCATATGTCAGGGATACCAGTGGGTCGGACATGGATGGGGAAACACTGGTACACAACACATTGCACACATACACAACTGTCATTATGGGTCCAGCATTCGTTGCCAAATGATTGTTGGCACCACACTGAGAGTACATTTACACCTGTCAACTGTGTCCCGGTGTACACATTGTCCGGGGACCTGTACTTGTCGTGTAGTGCTGTGAGTTGTGTGTATGAGTCAGTACATGTATGTGTGTATACAATGCAATTGGCTGGTTGAGGTGGAGAGAGCTGGAGTGGGTGAGGTGGTTGTGTCTGTATATGTGTCACTTGTGAGACTGATGTTGTTGTACATGTTGTGTTGCCATGAGTAACATTCATGTGAGTGTTGTTGTGTGGCAGTGTTGTTGTGATGTGTATAGTTGTGCATGTGTGTGTTTGTGTAGTTCTGTTGGTTGTTATGATTGTGTCATGTGTGTGGGTGCAGTGTCAATAGTGTGTGTATGTTGTGCCATGGATGTATTGAAATGGGTGTGTTCTGCATGTACGGGTTGTGTGGAGTCAGATTGACAATGGTTTATTGTGTGAATTTGGTATGTTGTGTAGTGAGTAATGCAGGGATACACCTATAGCTAAGGTAGAGTGTGTGTGTGTGTATTATTTACCTCTCTTCCATAGTCCCTGGCATTGTACGAAGTCCATTGGGTCTCACCGCTGTCTCCCTCCGTCAGCGATCCGCCACCAGTCAATCTGCTTGCAGAACTGTAACATCTAAATACAGCGGGCAGAAGACCGTCAACATGACAGTCTTCTCAGGTCCGCGGCCGACGAAGCTTAGTGGTGCGACCACTAACATCTAAATCGGGCAAATAGTGTCATTCAGTAGTCCCACATCATACAGAAAAAGCCATAATGGCTTAGAAAATAATTGATACAAATGAACTGTATTGTTATGAAACAGACCATAGCAAACATCCTGCACACTGCTACTTCTAGTAGAGTCCACTGTTTCTATGAACTACATAGATTTATTTCTCCTTGTGTATAAACCTGAAACAAAAGCACATGCATTTACCAACGTGTCCAATGTTCTTTACACCTACTCTGAAAACATTTAATGACTTCCTGTGTAGGCTATGGTAAAGTTTATCATACATACCCTAACAAAGAACGTACTCCAATTACTCTATGTGCATGGTACAAATTTGATCCATTGGCATTTGCAAGTGACTTTTTATTTCCACTGCAGACCAGAACATTTTACCAGAGGCATTGAGGGCCCGATGTACAAAGCCTGTTTACATTTCTTAATGGCCGTTAAAAAATGCAACTGGGCTTTTCTTTTGTACGAACGCTTTAAGAAATAGAAAATTGTGATTTCTACCCTGTAATAATTGCGATTTGGGATTCCCAGAATAGGACATTGCAAATAAATAGTGATTTCCTATTTGTGATTCCTATTCTGATGTACCATGCATTTACTAAATGCGACTTTGGCATTTAGAAGATGGTAACCAGGATCAATTTCGAAAAAGCATCCCAAAGTGCTTTTTTTAAATTCCAATAGAGCACACATGTGCTCCTTAGACATATTTATGCTCTACAGGTACACACCTATTTTTGGGGTGCACCAAGAGGGGCATTTTTCCCATTGCCATCCTTGGTTTTGCACTTACTAAATAGTGATTTCCTAATAAGAAATTGCTATTTACGAAATTCAAAACCAGCACATTGACTCAAATGCAATGGGATTTCTTAATACCGATTTCCTAATAGCGATTCCAACTTTGTAGGAATCACTGTTAGGAAATCGGTGTCTTAGTACACTGTATTTTGTATTTCTTAAATAGCGATTTCTATGAAGTTACTATTTAAGAAGTGCAAACTTGTATTTTTATACATCCAGCCCTTAATGACTTTTTTGTTCTGTTCTTCAGGTAATCCTTAAAGACTTTCTGTTCTGAGGTATCGTTGTCATTTTGCCTTACTACAGAGCTGGGGTGTTCAATTTTAGAAATTTTACAGGCTATGAAAAAATCTAATTATGACTATGATGTGAATTAAAGAACATCTCATTGGTTGCAAGAAAACTGCAATGTGTTAGAAAGGTATGCCTACACTATAGCAAATGCATTACATGGCATGACAAAAATATCACATACACTATATGACTACTACATTGCAAAATATGTGGAGTTCAGAATTGTGAACCTATACTTAGTTATGATGTTAACGCTGATTTCAGTATTGAAATTATTAATGAATATTCATGTATTTTGAGTGGTGAATTTGCATAGAAAATGTAATAATATAGAGAAAATAATGCATGCATTTGTAGTTGTGACCACGTGAGTGGCCGTCAATGTTCACAAAGTGTACTTATTAATGGCTTCTGAACATGAAATATTGAGCTTATGTATGATTAATGTAGTAAAATGTCACATTGAGGGTTCTGCATTATGTATTAGCTTTATTAATTGTAAGTCTTAACTTAGCCGAGGTCTTGGCCTAGTTGCACAGCCTCATGTCAAGCGGCATTTCTTAAGCGTTTAATAAAATGGATGCTTAGAGAATTAAATTGAGATTTTCCACTGTGCTGACCAAATGCTCGTAGCTAAGAGTCTTTCTCATGAGAACTGCTTCCTAGAAGATGTTGTACTAGCTAATGCAACATTGTTAATGTAATGTGTGTGAGACTGGCTTTCCCAGGAGAAGACAATGCAGACTCCGACTGGAGTATAAGCTGCAACAATATTGATACCTGACGAGTCAGATGATAAGAACAGTACGAAAGGAGCCAATCATCGACATGTGAACCATGTACTAGTAGAAATGTAGATTTGAAGTTTTTGTTTTATTGGACAAAGTGTGAACATGCAATCCCTTGACCAATAGGGACTTGGGAAGTAGTTTTAGGAAATCTAACTTAGTTGGACTGCACAGAGAAGAAACCATCATTTGCCATTAGCCATTCTTCACATTCTTTTTGAGAGTTTAGACCCCATTTTCCCCATTTTTCAATCTTGAGAAGAGACATGCTTATTTTTACTGCTTAAATACTTTGCCTTTTCTGAACTTTGATGCTGAATCCTGATGCCTTGCTGACCAGACTGATGTCCTGATGACAAAGACTGTCACAGCTTGCTGATCCAAACTAAGGATAGGTATTTTGACTATCATGTTGTTTGCTGTGTCTATTTGCTTTTGTTTCTAGGTACCAACCGCGCTAATTTTGATAGAGCCATAGTTAGATGTTTTTCCAAATTTGTGTTGACTAAATTGTTTTGCATGAAGCCCAACAAGCTTATTCTATTCTGATGTTAGTCAGGGAGCTCACTGATGAGGTTCGCTATATGGAGTAACAGTTGATGTCTTTTCTTTGCTGAATGTAAGGGCCAGATGTATGAAACTTTTTTGCATTTGCAAACGGTGCGAATCGCAAAATTGACCGATTGTGAATGCAAAAACATGGTCTGCGATGCATGAAAGGCATTCGCAGACCAAAAATCAGAATTCGCAAAAATAGTGATTTTTTGCGTTGCAGCCTCTTTTTGCGAGTCGCATTTTGCGATTCGGTATTTCAAGTAGGAAATTGTGAGGCGCAAAATGCGATTTGCAAAATCCAAGTCGCAATTCAATGCATCAAAAAATCGCAAATTGCGATTTTTCACAGAATGGCATTTTGCACATGCAAAATACCACTAAGTGAAACCAGGTGGTAACCAGGTGCAACCTATATAAAGAGGCCCAGAATGCCTCAGACTCTTTTCCACAATGGCTGCACTCTATGTAATGGCGAGGAGGATGAGGATCTTGGCAGGTTTGAGGAGGAGACAGGAGCTCATTTTCAGAGTGCGCATTACACTTTTTGACCAGACAGAGGAGGAAATATTTGAGAGGTATAGGTTGAACTCAGCCATGATACTTGATCTGATAGCTGAGCTACAACCCATACTGCAGCGCAGAACACATGGGACTCAGAGCATCCCCACCCATGTGCAGGTATTATGCTCCCCCCACCTACTTGCCTCAGGGAGCTATCAAGGGGTCATAACAGCAGCTGGAGGGGTCTCACAGAGTACCCTCTTAAGAAATTTCAATGCATTTATCAACGCCATGCTGAGCAGGATACACCATTACATCATATTCCCCCACACCCCACAGGAAATACAGCAGACAAAAATAGATTTTTACCAGATAGCACAGTTCCCCCATGCCCTAGGTGCCATAGATAGGACACATGTTGCAATATGTCCACCATCAGCCACAAAGTATGTGTACCGCAACCGTAAATACCAATATTCAATGAATATACAGGTGATATGCAATGCCTCTTATATCATAACTGATCTCGTGGCCAGGTACCCAGGGATCACACATGATTCATACATCTTTCACCATAGTGGGATTCACACAAAATGCTAGCTTGGGAGTTTAGAGAAGGATATCTACTAGGTATTTACACTCTGTACACTGGCGCATTGATGGCTTGCTGATGTCAGATGGCTCAGTTACTCAATATACCCTCTGTCCCTTCCAGGAAACAGTGCCTACATGATGACGCCCTACCTCAATCCTGCAACACCAGCAGAACGGAGATTCAATGCAGCACACAGGGAGACCCGCAGCGTGGTGGAGCGCACCTTTGGGCTGCTGAAGAGTCGCTGCCGGTGCCTCCACAAAAGTGGAGGGGCACTACAGTACAGCCCAGAGACAACATGTAGAACAGTAGCTACTTGTGCAATCTTGCACAATATAGCGGCCACCAGGGGCATACCTGTGGAAATATCGGAGCCAGACTCAGATGAGGATGATGATCCCATACCACCCCTACAGCCACCAGACAGGACCAGTGCAGCAGAGGGAAGGCAAAGGCGTGCTGACATCACACACGACCATTTCAGATGTAAGTATTTTAACAGAAATCCACTGACAAATGTACCTGTAGTGAGTAAAGTTATTACCTTAATGTCAAGTAATGCTAGTCCAACGAATACCAACAAAAGTGATTTAAAAAAAAACAATTGCAGTTCACAGTAAAGCACTATTCCTTCCTAGTGTACTCATTACCCCAGTGGCCACTACAGTCACTTCTTGCGGCCACGCATGCCACTCGAGTGCCCAGTTGCCTCACTGGCACCTCGATTGTCTGCCTCTGTGGCAGTGCTGTGCCTGGCACTGCGCCGTCTGGTGTCCATTGTGGGCACAGCTAGGCTGCTGAGGCTGGATGTGTCCTCCGTGTCCCCCAGTCCAAGCTCGCTAGGTGTGGCTGACCTGTTTCCCATGATATTGTCTATCACATTGGTGATTTGGACTAGTCCTTGAGCCACATCCCTGCTGCTGTGTGCTGCCTCAACCTGTGCAGCCACTGCACGACGTGAAATCAGGGAGGTGGAATTAGCCAGCCTAGTCACAGAGCGACAAAATCCCCCAAACATACTCATGAAGCGTCGCTCCTGCCTGCGGTGGCTCACCCTGTCATGGCGCAGCTCCTGACATAGTTACCTCACAGCAGAAGTGAGCTCCCTTGTGTCCTGTGATACCTGGACCTATCCCTTATGCAGCTGTTCAATGTTTGCATTCAGGCACTCCAGCTGGCGATGCAGGCCCCCCAAGTTGGCATTATGTTGCTGCATCTGCCTATGTAATGCAGTGATCTTTTTTATTCTGCAGGCGCTGCTGCTGCAACATAGCGGATCCCAGGCCACCAAAGAAGGAGTTTCCCTCACCTGCCTCATACACCTGGGCACCTGCATATGTCGGCATCCTGCGGGGTGCTGTGGTCTGCTGCGAATGGGGCTTCTGCATCTGTGTGCATCTGCCAGTTGGGGAAGGTGTTTGTGGGCCTTCCTGCTGCTCATCGGAGTCCAGACTCAGTTCTGGCAGTGGCAGTGCCCTAGGCCTGCGTCGGAGTGGCGCAATGTTCTGAGACCCACTCGTATTGGAGTCTGAAGCAGGATGGGTGTCAGTCTCCCCTAAACTGGCACATGCTGTGGCTGCTGGGCCAGACCCACCTGCAACGACAATATGCAGCATGTCAGTTATGTTTGTTACAATTAAGGTCACACAATGGTAATAAAGGTACAGGTACTTCTCTTCACTGTGTTGTGGGTATTGTGTTGTTTTGGGTGTCGCTCTGCTTAATTACATTGTATGTGCTACTTTCAGCTCTGGGTTGTGGACTACTTATCACACTGTTTTACATTACTTGCTTATTCCTAAGGGGCTTTTGTGCATACACATATGGGGTTACAATTCAATATTGTACTTACCTTTTCTGGTACTTGGTGTGCCGGAGGTGTCAATCTCAGTGACCCCACTGACTGCTTCCGGGAGGAGTGTGGACTCCACTAGGTCCTCTATCGGGGTGGAGGATGTCTCTGTGGGTGGGCCGCCTCCTGTGCTCCTGGCCTCCTGCAGTCGTCTTGTCACCCTCTCCTTGGCACGGGACCGCAGGTCGTACCACCTCTTCTTGATTTCTTCTACCGAGCGCTGTGCCACTCCAACAGCGCATATCTTTGTCTGTGTTTCTGCCCAGAGTCTCCTTTTTTCACTCTCAGGCACCTGGAGTGAGCTTTTGCCAAACAACCGATCATGGCTCCGGACCACCTCCTCTGTCAGCACCTCCAGCTCTTGCTCGCTAAATTTCAGCTTACGCTTTCTTTCTCCCTTCTCCTGTCCCTGGGCAGAGGTGTCCATGTTTGTTCAGCCATGCTGCTACCTTCTCCAGAGACTTGCTCAGTGTGGCTGGGCTGGCTCTCTCTGAGTGCTGGTTTGGGTGTGGCACCTGAAACTGCCTAGGATGACTCACTTCCTGCTTGTGATGTCATCAGACTCCTCCAGGTGTGCTTTCTCGCAATTTCTCGCAATTTGCGATTTCCAATTACCGAATCGCAATTTGCAAAAATGCTAATTGCGATTCGGTAATTGGGCCTCGCAAACCACAAATAGCAATTTTTAGGAAATCGCTAATTCCGAATCGCAATTATGATACATGGCCTATTGCGACTCGGAAATAGCGATTTCTTAAAAATCGCTATTTGCGATTCGGAAGGCCATTTCTTCATACATCTGGCCCTAAATGTACGTAAAATCAATTGCACAGTTGTTCTTGTTAATAATTTGCAACGTTATTCTAGAATGTGTGGTAGCTCAAGCCTTGATTAGATTGCGATTCTTTTGTCGTTTCAGCCAGCCAGTGTTGTTTTTGTATGTTTATCAATTGATTTTGAGATTAACATATATCACTTCAGCATTGTTAATATAGGGAAATAAATATTCTAACTTTTACATGAAGGTGTGGTTATTCATGACTGCAAGGTCATGGTGTGTGACAGTTACTGACTCTTATTGATTACTAATGTTATTGATTGACAATTATTTTTGATCTGTGCATGTACTGGACATAAGGTGGGAAAACCTTGAATCGAGTCAACAGGTTCATTGCCCTATTTGCGTCCCCTTGCTTATTAAGGTCAGATGCGCCAACAATACTTCCCTTGACAATAGTGTTAGTCGATAATATGGAGTCAATTTTTTGTAGTCGACGTGAAGAACTCAATATTCTATTAGCAAATTTTTCTTTTGGTAGGTTAATATCATCAAACTCCATACATAATGTGAAACAACCATCACAAGACTCACACCAATGTACTTGCCCAAGTCGTGGGAGGGGAGATAGTAACTGAGAGAGACAATTAGTTAGTTATGCTTCCACTTCAAATGTATGCTTACTCTCAATATCTCACCTAATTAGGCTTCTTTAAGTGGAGTAGCTGTTCCAGAGATTATGGCCCGGGTGAATGGCTGGAGGCAGAGGCTTTTCCTGAGAACCAAGGGATGATCATGTTTGCATTCATCCCACCTCCATGCCTTGGTCCAATCTGTGTGCCATTGCCCAGAAGTCACAGGTGTCAGATGTCTGCACTTATGAACTCTTTAATGGGGGTCATGACAGTTTACAAGTATTCCAGAAGATTTGCAGATCCACAGGTATTTCAGTATGCTTTTTTTTCATAAGACACATTGAGTGTTTGATGAGGCCCACGGCTAACAGTAATCTGCTGCCTTTTCAGCCATCTCTGGTTCTTCCCTGTGAAGGATGCAGATCTTCTGGGATGTTTGTTATCTTACAGAATTCCCCATAACAGCAGTTGTTTCTTTGTATTTGGGGTAGGATAGGAGGAAGTATATCTCCTTTTTACTTGGGGAACATGTCACATTATTGGCTCATTCAGTCTTGGTCTGAGTTTTTTTTAATGTATAGCATGTATGTGGTGGCTCATCCTGTATTTGGTCACTATTTGTTTGTGTCAGGGATTCTTCACAGTGAGCCAATATTTAAATACCATGTAGTGTGCTCAGTAGTGTGTAGCATATCATCTTGCTCTCTGTCTGTTTTGGGGTTTTTCAGTATAGTGTATATTTTTATTTAGTTGGATAATTGATTCGGGGACTTTTCCTTACGTTCTTTTCACTTCTTTAGGTGGTGTACCTCTCCTGTATGTGGTACTTACATTCTGCTTTTAGATTTATCTTTTAGTTTGTAGGGCTTTGCACCGAAATAATGTATTGGCACTTCTCCTGTGCATGCAGAATTGCGTAGCATGTTTTTCTATGGGTTTTGTCCTAGCTCTGCTGGCATGTACTCCTAGATTGTTGTGACCTACCCTTAATGTTTGTTTGCAGAGCAGCTTGTGCATGTTTTGTGAGGAGTTGGAGTCCCTCTTCATGTTATTTTTGGTATAGACGCAGCGTGAAACTTCACAAGGAGGTCTGGATTCGAAACATCATCAAATAGTTTCATCAACACTTTCACAGGGTATTGTGGCACTCTCACCTAGATAATCTGTATGATAGCGATGCCTTGTTTGCGGGGTCGGGGATGGTGTTGACCTCAAGAATAGATGAGGCAAAGTGTTTCTAAAGACAAGATTCAAAAGAGCATTGCAAAAATACAGTCACTATGAAGAAAGGACTGACTCAAAAAGGGAGTTCGAGCTCAGTAATTTAGAGAAAACCACAAAGGCTTATTAAAATATTAAAGAACAATAGAGAAAGCAGAACTATAGCTCAGTTTAACAGATCAATCACAGGCCATCGGAAACCTACTGCTATAAGTGATCTTAGTAAAAAAATGGAGGCAATAATGAGCAAAATCAGAAAAACAGTTAAAGTCCAAAATGTGCAACAAATCAACAAGAAATTGGGCAGCATCCGTAGTAGAGAACAAAAAGATCTGTCTCACCCCAACTTCACTTTATAATAATGTCCTTTACCATAGAAAGCAACTAAGATCTGTAGTCAGAATTGGATGAGCAAATGAGTCATTGGAATGGCAAATCACAGTTCGGCATTATAAAAAGTTATATAAACCCACCATGTTATCACTCTCCCACTGCATGAACACTGAGTCACCCCTTCTCACCTAATATCATCAGAAGTGACTAGACAAATGTGTTACAATAAACAATGGAAAGACTCATGGATAGTCTGTCTACAGCAAGTGAGCAGGAAGAACCTTGAATGTTCTTTGAGAACAGCATATCATTATAAAACAAACAGTAGACATTTTGCTGCATGTGGTGTCAAATGAGAAAAATAAACACACAATGATTATAATGAGACAGAAGCAATCCTTTCAAAGATGGAGACATGATGTGGTTAGGGCCTAGTTTTGCACAGGCTAGGAAAATACATTTCTAGACATTTAAATGTTTTTGTTTCAGTTTGTAATAGATTCTTGTTAAAATGGATATATGATTATAATCAGAAAATAGCATCCTTAATTTCATACTGTGGAGCATGGTGCATGTAAGTTAGAACATTTGCCTGGTTTTCTCTTGGAGACACTGCTGTGTTTGAAGCTTCCTGATTTGCTGAATGTTAGTGCCAAAAAACTGGAACATTGCTATCCCTTGAAAATTATCCCAATTTATCATAAATTGGTATTGGTTGGGTCTTACTTTGAAATTGTTTTGGAAGATTGTAAGCATGGCTTTTGTGTTTTTGCATAAATGAACGTACAGTACTTTTGCTAAATGTTTACACTTTCTTCTAGTCCTTGTTCTGTAGGACAGGAGAAGTGGTGTGTATACTTAGTGAGCAGACCTCTACATTTTACATCAGCAGGGAGTAATAATAGAGGTGGTGATTTTTCTAAAGTGATTATTAAGTGGCACATTTATGTACTTGTCTCGCAGCGCAGCAAGTCCCCTTGCTGCGCTTTACTGCATGACAGGGGAAGGGCAGGAATGCAGTGTATGTAGAATCAAGACTGACGTCCTCATTATGACATTGGCAGTGACTGTTAAAGTGCTGGTATTAACGCCAAGAGGCTAGTGGTAATTACCCCCAAATTATGACTATGGCAATGATACCTCCCATAGACAGCCAATGTACCACAGCAACCACCAGGGCGTTAACACCACTGACCACGGCGGTAGCCACCTACAGCCAGGCGGAAGACAAAGTACCGCTTACCATATCATGACACAGAAAACCGCCATGATTTCCAGGGCAGTACCAATGCGATCAAAAGCCTGGCGGAAACAGAACACAGAAGACCAAAGACTCACCATCAGAGACACAGAGAAAGACAAAGCCATCATGGAACTGCAAGTCTTCCCCATGCTCATCTATGTCATGCTCCACCTGGAACACCAACGCCGACGAAGCGGTGAGTACAGCCAGCTAGCACAAAAGGGAAGGAGGGAGGAAAAGGAGAGTGACACACACACACCATACACACAACCAGCTGCAGACGCAAACCAATGGCACACGACACACAGCATAATAATGCAAGGACAACAAGAAGGCAGTAATGAGAATGTATTGAAAGGGAAACAGCCACCAAATGAACCAATTGTACAAAAAACAGATATGTACAAATGTACACAAAGGGCCAATGCCCAATCCAAAGTAATAATGGCCCACACGGCCACAGTCTAAGGCCCAACTCGACTGCTGACATCATCCGGATAGAACTCTGCAGGGGCATCAGTTTGCAAGTGGGCAGGCACCTCAGGGTGATGGGGGGTGGAGGGCACCTCAGCCGAATATGGGAACATACCCACTAGTTCTGGAGGGGGCTCCATGCCCATTTCTCTCTGCTGGGGAGTGCAAGGTCACAGTCTCTCAGGTGGGGAACATGCCCACTGCTTCTGGAGGGGGCGCCTTGTACAGCAGTCCCTGGAGAGTGGCCTACATGCCCGCCACTGGTGGTGAGGGCTATGCTGTCTCATCTGGAGGTGAGGGCTAACTGTGTCAGCAGGTGAAGGTGCCTCCTGGGCAGGGTCTGCTGGAGGTGAGGGCTGCACTGTGTCAGCAGGTGAAGGTGCCTCCTGGGCAGCCTCTGCTGTAGGTGAGGGCTGCACTGTCTCAGCAGGTGAAGGTGCCTCCTGGGCAGCCTCTGCAGAAGGAGTGGGCTGCACTGGCTCAGCTGGCGGTGAGGGCTCCGTGACCACTGGTGGTGGTGGTGGTGGTGTCACCCTGACAGCCTCTGCTGGAGGTGAGGGCTTCTTCCCCTTCATGGCAAGAAGTGTGAGATCCTTACCCTTCCTGGCAGGGGTTGAGGGCTTCTTCCCCTTCATGGCAGGAGGTGGGGGCTCCTTACCCTTCCTGGCAGGGATTGAGGGCTTCTTCCACTTCATCGCAGGAGATGCGGGCTCCTTCTCCTTCATGGCGGGAACTGAGGGCTTCTTCCCCTTCATGGCAGGAGGTGTGGGATCCTTACCCTTTCTGGCGGGGGTTGAAGGCTTCATCCCCTTCATGGCAGGAGGTGTGGGCTCCTTACCCATTTTGGCAGGAGCTAAGGGCTTCTTCCCCTTCATGGCAGGAGGTGCGGGGTCCTTCCCCTTCATGGCAGGAGTTGAGGGCTTCTTCCCCTTCTTGGCAGGAGGTGTGGGATCCGTACCCTTCCTGGCTGGTGGAGTGGGATCCTTCACTGTCTTGCCTCCACGACTAGGAGGTGCATCCACTGTCCGCGTGGACTGTTTGGCTGAGGTGCTGGGCTGGGTCGTTGGAATCCTGCTCTTACGGGCAGGAGGGGGAGGGAATAGGTCAAGTTGGGCAAGGAAAAGGTTCTTAGGGACGGCGGGTCGGAATGAGGGAGGAGGGATGGGAGTGGAGGTTGAGAGGGTGGTTGTTGGAGGTGTATGTCTGCTGGATTTGGGTGTAGGTACCTGGGCAGTGTGCTGATGTGAGGTGGATGGCTGTTGGGTGGCTGAGTGCTTGTGTTTGTGTCCTTTAGGAAGGGGGCAGACAGGGTGGGAGAGGACACAGGGGACATGTGGATGGATGTTGTGGAGGTGTCTGCTAGTGAGGTGTGTGTGCTGCTTGGTGTGGATATGCTGGTGGTGGCTGTTGATGCAGTGCAGGCAGGTGTGAGTATGACTGTGACTGTGAAGGAGGTGGAGGAGGAGGAGGGGGGAGAGAGTGGAGGCAGTGGATGTGGTTGTGTCTGCAACTGTCTGGTGTTTGCGTGAGTGCTTGTGGGATGAGGTGTGGTGCCTGTGTTTGACTGTGCCACTTGTGTGATGTCTTGTGTGCATGCTCGTATGTATGTGTGCATGGGATGGGTTGGGGTTCAGTAGGCTGGGACTAGGAAGTGGTAGTTGGAGGGGGGACGGTAGGAACAGGGACAATGGCTGCCATCAGAGAGGAGGACAGAGCCTGAATCGATCTCTGTTGCGCCATCAATCCACCGTGGATGCCCTCCAGGAATGCATTGCATTGCTGCATCTGAGATGCCAGCCCCTGGATGGCATTCACAGTAGTTGACTGCACTACAGAGATGGATCTCAGAAGGTCAATAGCCTCCTCACTCAGGGCAGCTGGGGCTCACTGGGGCAGGGCCTGAGGTGCCTGAGGCGAAGGAGATGCCCACCCTCCTGGGTGAGCGGGCACGGGCAACTCGCTGAGGGGCTACTGGGAGGGCGATGCTGGTACGGGGGCAACGGCTGCACCTGCAGCTGGGGTGGTCACAGAGGTGTCCGCCACCTCCAGGGAACTTCCATCGGAGGGGGTATCAGAGTCAGTGTTGTCACCTCCTGTCTCCGCCGTGGTGCTCCTCTCACCCTCCGTCCCACTGGTTCCCTCGGCGTCGGTGGACTCTGTCTCCTGGGTCCTGTGGGATGCAGCTCCCTCTGTCGCCAGTGCCCCTGCTCCTCCACCAGATGATGCTAATGCACACATGGACAGGATGACAGAAGAAAAAAGGGGGGGAGAGAGAGAGAAAGGAAACACTGGGTCAATTACTGCACCAACACCACAGTTGGCATACACAGCACCGTCACACACAGGGATCAGGATTGAGCACTATGCATTGCACTGCCATTGATTTGGCTCGATGCCACGGCAAGATGAGGGCCAAACACCGCCAACTGCACCCCACCTGGGACCCACAAAGTCTGACTGACATGGAATGCTAAGCAAGGTTACCTGCATTTGCCACACATCCACTTCCGTTGAGCTGGATCACTCTGCAATCTCTGACCTGGCATTAAGGGGCACCCACTAACTCACACGCACCACCCGGATCCCACCTACCAATTATAGTTGTAACTCCCACTGTACTCACACTCTTGTGGCTGCTGTGATGCCCTCAAGTGCCCATCCAGCTATGGGTAGGCCACCGCCAGTATGCAGGCCATTGGGGGGGGGGTCAGGTTCCTAAGGGCACCCCTTCCTTGTTGGGAGGCCATCCTCTGCTGTCTACCGTGCCCAGCGTTTCCAAAAGTGGGTGCTCCACCTGCCATAGACCCCCAGGGTTTGCACGTCCTTGGCGATGGCACACCATAATCCCTTCTTTTGATGGGCGCTGACCTGCATGCAGACAGGAGGACACCATTGCACATACAATCCAGCCTGTCACACATATGGCCCACTAATCCCGTTTCCATCCCCATTGGCACACACATCGCCCGAAGCACACCATGTCCACCACCACAAGACATCCCCCCATGACACAATGCTTGCACACACATCTCCATGTATCCTTCCATCATGCATCGTGCCTAAGGTGTACTCACCTGTTGGTCTGGAGGCCCCTACAGCAGCCCATATGGGGTAGGACCCCATCCACCAATCGCTCTAACTCCTCCGCAGTGAAGGCAGGGACCCTTTCTCCGGTCACACGGGCCATGGTAGGTTCCAGACACACATCACAGCAGCACATGCAGTGTAGGTGTTCCCCTGTTGAAGGTCAGGAAACAAGTGAGGAATCTGATGGAAAATGGCAGTCACGTCCGTGGCAGTGTACACCGTCACTGCCAGTGCTGATCCCCATTGGCCACTGTACTCCATAGAGCCCCATATTATCCAATGAGGAATTGCATGGCGATGCAAGACTGCCTTCTGCCACGACACCCAGCGTCGGCAGAGTTACCTCACTTCCACTTGTCCCTATATACAGGACAGGTGGTCGCCATTTCATGGTGGTGGACAATGATCATATCAACCTTAACTGCATCACTGCCTAGATTTGCACATACCTTGCCATTCCCACTGTCCCATCGCATAAATGCACTCTGTACACTGAGGTGGTGGTTCCATTGTTCAAGTTGTGACAGCCTGCTCACTCTTGTGTCCTTTAGATACCTACCGCTGCGGATGAATAGGGAGGAGGAGACTACCCCCCTGTGTACAGACCCTTTGTGGACTTGGTTACACTGAAGGACAGGCACATTATACTCACATATAGACTGGACAGGGCCACAATTAAAGAGCTATGTGCTTTATTGGAGCCTGATCTGATCTCAGCTATCCGTCTGGGATCCCCCCCCTTGTGCAAGTGCCATCAGTGCTCCATTTCCTGGCAACTGGTTCTTTCCAAGTGACAGTGGGCTTGGCAGCAGGAATGTCACAGCCAATGATTTCAATTGTGCTGACAAGAGTTTTGTCTCCCCCGGTGAAACACATGTGCAGGTGGAAGGTTTGGCCATTGTGAAGGCCAGATTCTATGCAATGGGACATCTCCTCAATATTGTTTGGGCGATTGACGGGACACATATAGGCGGTCATTCCTACCCTGGCGGTCCGAGACCGCCAGGGTAGGGTACCGCGGATGCACCACCAACAGGCTGGCGGTGCATCCAGGGCAATTCTGACCGCGGCGGTACAGCCGCGGTCAGAAACGGAAAAGCGGCGGTGTACCGCCGGTTTTCCGCTGCCCAGGGGAATCCTCCATGGCGGTGCAGCTTGCTGCGCCGCCATGGGGATTCCGACCCCCATACCGCCATCCTGTTCCTAGCGGTTTTGGCCGCCAGGAACAGGATGGCGGTATGGGGTGTCGTGGGGCCCCTGGGGGCCACTGCAGTGCCAATGGCATGGGCACTGCAGGGGCCCCCGTAAGAGGGCCCCACCATGATTTTCAGTGTCTGCTATGCAGACACTGAAAATCGCGACGGGTGCTACTGCACCCGTCGCACGCCTTCAACTCCGCCGGCTCCAGTCGGAGCCGGCTTCCTCGTTGAAGGCGCTTTCCCGCTGGGCTGGCGGGCGGCCTTCTGGCAGTCGCCCGCCAGCTCAGCGGGAAAGCCAGAATCACTGCGGCGGTCTTCTGACCGCACAGCGGTGTTCTGGCGGGGGTGACCCCCCCATAGTGTTTGTCCTCCCACCCCGCCAGAATGAACAGGTGTTCAGGAATCATAAGAGTTTCCACTCACTGAATGTGCAAATGGTGTGCCTAGCAGAACAGTACATCTCCCTGGTCACTGCTAAGTATCCTGGGTTGGTGCATGACGCCTTTGTCCTGAGGAATAGCAGCATCTCAAATGTGATGGCCCAACTACAGAGGCACAGGGTGTGGCTAATAGGTGAGCCAGGGTCCCCACCCACTGTATGTTAGTGTATGCCTTCAGGTGTCATCCCCATAGCATTGTGTGAGGCTAAATGTTGTCCCTCAATACTTGCAGGTGACTCTGGCTACCCAACCCTATCGTAGCTGCTGACCCCTGTGAGGAATGCCAGGACAGGGGCTGAGGAACATTATAATGAGGCACACGGGCGAACCAGATGGATCATCGAGAGGACCTTCGGACTCCTGAAGGCCAGGTTCAGGTGCCTCCATCTGACAGGTGGATCCCTGTACTACTCACCCGGGAAGGTCTGCCAGATAGGAGTGGCATGCTGCATGTTGTACAAACTGGCACTCAGACCTTTACTGGTGGAGGAGGAGATCGGAGATGCCCCTGTGGCAGCAGTGGACCCTAAGGACAGTGAGGATGAGGAGGCAGAGGATGAGGATGAGGACAACAGAATATCAGTTATACGTCAATACTTCCAATGACACACAGGTGAGACAGTGCAACTGACCATTCCTCTGACTATTGGGGTTTTCTGTGTGGCTGTAGCATGATGGCATTAACTTCCATTGCCTCTCAACTTACTGTCACCTATGGCTTGTCATTTTCCAGATATTGGTGATATGACAACAGTGTCCTGTTGTGATGACTGCAGACAGCTACAGGTCATTATTTCTATGCTCTCACAGTTTTCAGATCATTTGCACTAGATGTGACTGTTTCCATAAATGCACATTTTCAACACATAAAATACTAGTAGAAAAGTTGTGTTCAAGGGTGTTTACCTGAGAGCTATGAAATTGAGAGAAAAGTGCAATGGAATGGTGTGATGGTAGAGGTAAGTCCAGAGTATTGTTTCAGTCGGTCTGTAGCACAGGTCCCGTGTCCAAGGGGCCATAGGAAGGAGAGCAAAGGCAGTTCAAAGTGGACAAGGTGACAGGGTGGGACACAAGGCGGGCAATCAGGAGAGTCTCATTTCCTAGCAGTGGTCTTGGCAAGTGTCTCTGGCTTCTGTCTGGGTGGCGGGGAACGTTTGCGGGGTGGTTCATCTTTTGCAGGGGGAGGGGTGCTGGTGGCCCGTGGGTCCTGTGGCGGGGCTTCCTGCCCACTAGCTGCAGCCGAACTGGAGGGCTGGTCAATGGACTGGCTAGTGGTAGCGGCCTGCTGCTGTTGCTTCCCTCATAATGTTGGCCATGTCTGCCAGCACCCCTGCTATGGAGATCAAGGTGGTGTTGATGGCCTGCAATTCCTCCCTGATCCCCTGATACTGTTCCTCCTGCAGCCGCCAGTTCTCCTGCACATTGTCAATGATCTGGCCCAGCGTGTCCTGGGAATGTTGGCAGGCTCCCAGGATCTCTGTGACTGCCTCCTGGAGAGTCGGTTCCCTGGGCCTGACCTCCCCCTGGTGCACAGCGGTACTCCCAGTGTTCCTGTTGCCCTGTGCCTCTGTCCCCTGAATGGTGTTCCCACTGCCACTAACCCCAGGTCCCTGATTGTCTTGGGGGCAAGGTGTGGACTGGGGTCCCTGTACAGGTACACTGCTGACTGACGTGTCCAGGGGACAGAGGTGTGGGTACACTGGGTGGGTGCTGTGGTGTTTGCTACTGGGGGGGGCTCTGTGGTGGACTGTGAGTGGGCTGGGCTGACTGACTGTCCAGTGGTTCCTGATGGGCCAGGTTGTTGATCCAAATCCTGAAGTCCAGAGTTACTGTCATCACTTTGGGCATCTTCTATTGAGGGACTGGATAGTCGTGGCACCTCCTCTTCGCTGACATTGGCTGGGGCACCATGGGGATGTAAGTGATGTATTATGCTTCATGCCTGTGACATATTTTACATCCCTGGCTTCCCCTATATCGCTGCTGTTGCCCTGCCACCTTTGGTTGTGTATGGTGATGTATTGTGGGATTGTTAGTTTCCCTATGCTGTGCATGCTTTAGTGATGGGTGTTCATGCAGGACCGGGAGGGCTGTCGATGCATTGGTATGGCATGCAGGATTTGGCATTTGGGTTAGTCATATGTGTAGGTGCAGTGTGTGGGATGGAGTGGAGTGATGGGAGTGAGGGTGAGGGGGTGTGATGGCATGAAGGTATGGGGGGTGATAAGTGGTAAATGTTGACTTACCAGTGTCCAGTCCTCCGGCTACTCCAGCAAGTCCCTCAGGATGCAGTAATGTCCAGACTTGCTCCTCCTATACTGTGAGCTGTGGGGGAGAAAGTGGGGGTCCACAGACAGTCCTCTGTATGGCGGGCTGGTGCCTTCCTGCCACAGAACGTACCTTCACTCGTAGGTCGTTCCACCTCTTCCAGATGTCGTCCCTTGTTCTTGGGTGCTGACCCACAGCGTTCACCCTGTCTACAATTCTCCGCCATAGCTCCATCTTCCTGGCAATGGATATCTGCTGCACCTGTGCTCTAAACAGCTGTGCTCTACCCTGACTATTTCCTCCACCATGACCCTTAATTCCTCATCAGTGAAACGGGGGTGCCTTAGTGGAGACATGGTTGTTGTGTGGTGTGTGTTGGTGAAAGTATATTGAATAATGTGGTGGGGTGTGTGATGTGGGGTGCCTGAGGGATGTATGGGTGTATATGGTGTGTATATCTAGTTGTTTCTGTGCTGTTTGTGTCAATCTCCGGCAGTAATTGTTGTTTGTAAAGTGTTGTGGGTAATGTGGGTGGGTGTTTTATGGTGCTGTGGGTGGGTGGGGTGGGTGTATGAGTGTCATGTGTGTGTTTTTGGTATTGGCCAATGTAGTGTTGTTTTGTATTTGGGCGTCCATTCTGAGCGCAGCAGTATGTACCGCCAATGGTTTACCGCCGTTGAATGTCCACTGTGGTGATTCGTGGGTCATGATGTGGTGGGCGTTGTTTTGTTGGCGTGACAATATGGGTGTTGGTATCAACAGTTTAACACTGACCTTTGGGCTGGCGGATTTGTGTATGTGGCAGTATTCTGTCGGATAGGTGTGTGTGTCATAATATGGAGAACGGATATTCACCACCATGGCAGAATGTTGGAGGCTGTCACTGCGGCGGTAATCGAAATTTACCGCCAATGTCATAATGAGGGCCTGAGTTGTAATTGTTTGGTGCTGTGATCATTTTCAATTATTAGAGAGAGGGTTGTGGTTAATTATTTTTTTTAAGGAAAGTAATGTTTAACATAGGTTTGTTTTACTTGACATAACAAGTAACTAGGCACTAGGCAATATTATTAAAAGTGCTTTGTATACGAGCATTGGTTTTCGTTTCTTTTCAGAAAATCACTGAAATTCTGCTGCAGCCACAGCCTGTCTCTAAACTTGCAAACAACATT
The DNA here is from genome assembly GCF_031143425.1 of Pleurodeles waltl. Classification (NCBI taxonomy): domain Eukaryota; kingdom Metazoa; phylum Chordata; class Amphibia; order Caudata; family Salamandridae; genus Pleurodeles; species Pleurodeles waltl. The sequence continues at coordinate 743,046,543 of NC_090449.1, read as the reverse complement.
TTTCTCTAGCTTTGTTGGCCGAAGTGTTGTGTTTCGAAACATTACAAGGGCATATGCTGAATTTTCATTGCTATGTTTGTCCATATTGTCGTGCAGAACAGTTAATTCTAATAATTATCAGTTGCTGTTTATTTCCTCTGTACAACTAAATTGTGCAAGTAAGAGCTATTGAAAATTATGTGCAAGTAGGTGTTATTTAGGGTGGATCGGAAGCCAATAGTTTGATTGGCTTGCTGTCCATTTTAGTGCTGCACTTTTATGTAATGTCATGCTAAGAAGTTGTGTGCTTTTATTGGTTGAAACATTATACATGATGTGCTATTTGAGGAGGCGCTAATTCATTCATTTTCACACATTTGTTCAATCTTATTTCAATCTCATTTCACATTATGTTTTTGAACTTGAGAGAACTGCTTGTTATCTAGAAGGGGGCTAAATGCAGTGTGGGTCGTTTGTATTTGGGCTTGTTATTAGTAAATTGGCTATTGCGATGTGCGCTGTGGCTACTTAATTTCATAAAGTCACAGTGCATTACTGCATTTATTAAATTAATTTTCCTCTGATTCAAACATTTTACTTGCTGTAACGATTAATTAGACATTTGAATACATCTAAAAGCTGATAACTTGAATACACCTAATTGAGCATATTTTTACTTAATGGTCTTCACTGATTATTTGAGCACAGGATTCTCCCTTTCCCACAAATTGACTCTCTTTAGAGTTAATTGAGTTTGAATGTCAACACTATCAAAGAGCCACAACAAAGGGGTTGGCACAGCCAAGTGTCCTGTAAAGCAGACATGCTACACACTGGCTTCACTGGTGCACTGAATACTCCATAAAATATCCTAACATCTCTTTTTACCCCATAATGAGGCCCTAAGCCATTCAGAGCAGAATGGGGTTACTCAACCATGGATTGACATTGAAGGTTGTGGAGGAAACTTGATGCTGAACCAGATTCCCCAAACTCCTGCCCAACAGTGGTGATTGAGGGTCACCGTGAGGCAGAGTAGCATGAGTGAAATGTTACAGGAAATGTATAATATGCTGTACGTAGTAAACAAGGTTAAGAGCAAAATGAAATAAGTAACTTAAAGGGGTTGCAGTTAAAATCTAACTAGTGTCTAGCAAATATGTAGATAGTTATGACTCTTAGCACACAGGCATGTATTTTTTGTTTCCAAATAGATTGCAACCTGATTAGGCAATGAGTGCAGGCAATATAATCATTTCAGACTATACTGAGGTCTTAGGGTTACAATGATATGACACACATGATATTAAAGTTGTATTTACCACAAATATGTATGTATACTAGAGTGAAGAATGGTCAGGTTGCCGAGCATTGTTAAAGCTACAAGTGACAAATGTGTAAGATTAGTTTAGAGTTTAGGGGTTATGGGGTCACAGGGGTTCAAATGTTTTTCTGTTTCAGTCTATTACTGCCCAGTCAATTATTATTTACTGTTTTGTAAAAAAAAACGTTGTGGGATTCTTTCTATAAGAAGCTATCTGTGCTACAGCAAATAAAGACCGGCCCCTCTGCCTCCGTGAGGAGGGTCGATTTCCCTGTTGTGACAGTAAAGGGCTGACTTTACATTGCCAAAGAGAAACTTGTCTTTCTTTCCATTGTTTATGCTTTGAATTTCCTTGCAACAGAAATAAGAGACAAGAAGTGGGGACGTGCCCTGGGGATTGGGTAGATCCACCATGAGCAGTGAAATAGAAAGGAAAGGGAAACTTACTTCCTAGTGGAGAGGTATGAAGTGTGAACAAGGTGACGCTTAGAAGTCAGCTGAAGGCAGATGAGCTGCCTTTCTCCTGGAGTGGATAGCATTGTGCCAAATACCAGGATTTGGATTGGATATTGGTGGGAGGCTTGATCTATCACTGCTTAGTCTGCCTGAGAAGAGTCTGCCTGAGATGAGAACAAGAGGCAGAGCTGGTGTGGTGAGTGGAAACATCATCATACACCAGAGCATTACTGACACAGAGTGGTGATTTGGGACAGGGCTGTAGCAGTTGAGCACAGCACTGCTGTGGTAAGCCCATACACCATGTAGACTGAGGATCACAACAGGACATTTTCTGCATAAACACATGGCAAAATCAAGGCGTAAGCAGTGTGCATGTAGCAAAGTGTGAACAAGACATTAGTTCAGCTGGGATGATGTGTGGTTCCAGTGTGGGTGGGGTACCTGCATGGACAGTTCTGTTAATATGCCCTTACTGCTAATTGCTAGGCAGCAATAACTTAAATGGAAATCGTAGTGCTGATATACACAAATGGCATAGCAATAAAATGACATGTGAGTAAAGTAAAAGCAACAATTAGGTGTCAACTTCCTGTATTGAAACATGGAAGTCACTGGAATATAAGGTCACACTGACTAATCACTGTTGTTGGTACAATGATGTGGCACAGACTTGGGATGAACTCCAGTGAAATGGTGTGAGAAAAAAGTCCATGAATGAAAAGGAGCCCTGAAGTGACTGGCTACAGATTTAGATAGCCCCAGGAAAGGTGGCTGCTGACCACAATCGCAAACATGGTATTACAGCTTAAATGCCGCTGCTGTCAAGGTGCCTTTTATTGTGGTAAAAGAAGTGCTCTGACTTATATACTCTAACATTGGATCTTTGCCCCAAGTGCGGACTTAAAGATACTACTCGTAAATGCCCTTTGTGAATTCCCAAAGTTGTAAACTTAGACGTTTGGTCTAAGTTTAGACCAAACATCTAAGTTTACCTTTGTGAAAGTCTGCTCCAAAGTAATTGGGGACTAATCACTGTCTTTCCTTATGGGAGCTTGAAGGATTGAAACTGGGGCCACCCTAGGACTACTCTGCTTATATAAAAAAACGAGAGTGGTTAGATATCTGGTCCCCATAGTTTTGAATAATATGGACTTGGGCCAAAAACTGGGGAAATAGTGACTAATCTAAAAAACTGTGGATTTTTGGGGAAAATTAAATTTGTAATTAATGTCATTAAATCTTTTTTTTAAAGCTTTATTTATAATTTTATAATAAACAAAAAACAGATCATCGCCATGCCACATTTGTTAACACTGGTCACTAACACTGCATTAAATCAGCGCACACATTATAAGGAATAATAAAGCACATGGAGTGTTATAATAGCATTGAGGGTAAGGAACAATAGATATTGCATTGCAAAGCAGAGGCATCCTTGGGTAGATTCTAAATACTGTATTGTAAACATTCTGTTTTGAAAAGAGCCAGATGATTGTATAGGTACGGCTGTAAAGTTAAGTACTGCCCTCATTCAGTCATCATCAGAACTATCCTGTAATGCCAAGTAATTTCTAAGAGGTTGCCATATGTCTCATTGCCTAGAAGTGGGGGTAAAAGTGTCACATAAACCTCACTAGCTGTGTCGCAGTATATCAAACTGCTCATCCAGTCAGTCGTGGATGGGCAGCGTTTCCTACCCCAGTGTCTGGCAATCTCCCTCCTAGCCAGTAGTCGGGCTATCACCACAAATCGGCAGCCTCCCTGTGGTATGTCAGCCACATAGCCCCGTAGGGCCAATAAAGGAGTCGGTATTATTGTGATGTCGACCATCATGAACACCTGGTATTCCCAGGCGGTCTCCCATCCAAGTACTAGTCCGGTGCATGAACACCGCCCTTAAATATGTGGCAACTTGTACACAATTCCATGTCATGTGTGAAAAATCGGCATCAGGGGCTCTACATTTCGGGCAGTGAGAGGAGCAGGTGGGATCCCATTTGGCCAAAGTACTGGTCCGGAGGTAAGTACATCTAAGGAATTTGTAATGTATTAATTTGTGCTTATGATTAGGGGAGATCAGCTTGGTTTGAGTACAGCAAAAATTCAATATCTTATCAGACAGCTGCCACCTCTTCCCTAGTCTGGAGTCGCGAGCCGGCAGCAGCCCCAGTGAGGTATGATATAAGGTAGATAATAGCCTTCTTTCCTCATGATTATCAATTACTAAAGTCAAAGGGGAAAAATAATCTGCGGCGAAGGGATATGTGGGGACATGGGCGCACGATGCGCTGTGTATACACGTAGTGCAAAGTGATCAAGCAATGAAGCATTAGCAAATCGAATGTCGCCACCATGAGACAGGGCATGCCTCTCTGGGAATAAGTCACCAAATGTATATAGCTCATGATGCAAGAGTGTACGTTGTACTAATTTGTCCTGAGTGCGGGGTACCCAAAGATTGTTCACCAGAGGCATTGATGCAGAGTAGAGGAGTTCTCCTCCAAGTAAACGCAGTAGTCGCCGCCACTTCCCAGCAGGTAGTAGAAAGGGGTTGTATATCCACAGGGTCAATCGGGATACCCTTCAGGAGTATGGAAGCTTATGGCACAGGGAACACCTGCTCCCACTCAGGGATGGCGTAGGGTAGGCGTGCATCTGGGTGAAACCATTGATATGAATAGTGACACTGAGCAGCTAAATAGTAAAGCTGAAAATGAGGGACCCCCAATCCACCCCTTTCACATGGCAGCACCAATGTCGCCCAACCCACCCTGTGTCGATGGACTGCCTATATCAAATGGAGCATTAAAATTTTAACCATCACAAAAAAAGCATTAGTGAGAGGAATCAGTATATTCTGAAATAGGTTCTGAAAAAGTGGGAGCACTACCATCTTAATAATGGCGATGCGTCCCTCTATAGAGAGCGGGAGATGACACCAACGCTCAATCTGAGAGGTTAAGAGATCGATCATGGGGCCATAGTTCAACTGAACTATTTATTCCTTGTCCCTATGCATCCACATAGCCAAACAGCGAATAGGACCAGCATTCCACTCCAGTGGATAAGGGCATGGAAATGGACCTGTTGAATTGGTGAGGGGAAACAACTCAGTCTTTCCCCAATTAATGCAAAGTCAGAGAATACACCAAATCTGGTGACCTCCTGTATGAGGGGGGGTCACATTTTCTGCAGGACGTCAGACGAAGAGTAAAATATTGTCCATGTACAAAGAAAGGAGAAAGGGACTAGCGCGGAACTGTAGTTTGCGTTAGAGATGCTTTTCACTGAGGTGGTGGACCAAAGGATCCATAGTCAAGATAAAAAGAATAGGTGATGGGGGCACCCCTGCCTCGTCCTTTTTGTAATATCAAAAGGGGCAGTAATAAAGCCATAGGCTTGAATGCGAGCCTGTGGCTGTGTATACAATAGTTGTATAAGAGACACAAAACCGTGAGAGACCCCCAACTTACACAGGACTTCCAGCAGGAATGACCACTCTAGAGAATCACATGCCTTTTCGGCGTCAATGAAGACAAATGCTGCAGATACCTCGGGTGAGACTCTGTGGAGTACCGTGAAAAAGGTACACAGGTTATGAGAGGAGGAACGCCCTGGTACAAAACCCCAACTGCAGTGGAGATATAATCGTATCAAGCAGTAGGGACAATTGTGTGGCCAAATGTTTTGAGCGGGCAGTAAGATGTGCAGTACTTCGCACAGGGATGGGGGTAGACTGCCGGTCTCCAAAGATTCTGCGTAGATCTCCAGGAGTTGAGGAGAAAGCAACTGTTTATATTTTTTATAAAAAGAGCCCGTAAGACCGCCCAGACCAGGGGCCTTGGATCCCGCAAGGGCATCAATCGCTTGGATGATTTCTTCACAAGCAATGGATTCGCTAAGTAATTGTTGTTGTGGGTGAGATAGCCAGACCATTGCTATCTCGGAGAGATACTCCGCTAGAGCTGAGTCCTCACATGATCTCCGTGGGCTGTATAGCGCAATATAATAACGGAGCAGTGCCTGCAAAATCTCTATATTGTCGGTAAGCTTGGTACTGGTACCGTCTATCAACTCTGGGATGTAAGAACTACTTTGGGGGGGTTGGAGTAGTCTAACCAGGGTGCTCCCAGGTCTTTCTTTCTCATTATATTGCCGTGCCGTGGTATATTTGCCCAGAAACAGTACTTCACGCTCTGCAGTTTCCCTGAACTCCTCGAGTAGCAGATGTCATTTGACCAACTGAGGGTCATTGTGAAATGGAGTCAGGGTCGTCGATAGCTTGGAGATAATTTTTTTATCCGGGTAAGCAAATTACGAATTGCTTTCAGTTAAACAGGAATGTTTAGATATAGCAGTGCCCCTTATGAAAACTTTAAAGGCTTCCCAGAGAACTGCCTGTGTCAACACTGAGCCCTTGTTCAGGTCAAAGAATTCTGTGATAGAGGCGCGGAGCTCATCACAAAAAGCCTCACCTGACAAGGCTGAGCCAGGAAAACACCAGTAGTGCTCCCGACCCCCACTGTACAGGATCTGGACCACCAAGCACACCGGGTAATGGTTGGAGAGTGTACGTGGTAGGTTGCAGATCTCTCCCATCCAGGGCGCAGCTGTGGTGGATACTATCCAATAATTGAGTCACGACCAAGTATAGTGGGGCCCTGAGTAAAAAGTGTATCCAGGGCAGGCACTTCGCAGAAGCCGCTATTCTTCTCGAAGGGCATGCGCCTCATACATGGAATGGAATGCCTGCCTTGAATGTGGTTTTAGAGTTGGGGGACCGAGATGTGGAATCTACACAAGGATCAATAAGTAAATTAAAATCACCACCCATAATGATGTGTGAATTGTCTACACGATCCAGCAAAGTCCCTACACAATGAAAAAAAACGGGTTGGTGTGTTAGGGGCATATATGTTCAGGAATAGGATTTTTGGTCCGGCCAGCGTATCCAAAACCAAAAGATACCTTCCATCAATGTCAGTGTATTGTGCAGTGGGGTGGAATGGTATAGATTTGTGGATTAATATACATACACCCCTGGAATATGTGCTGTAATTTGAGAAATATCTGTGCAGGCCCCAGTGAGAGGCAACATTTTGAGGACAGATGTGTCGCCTGAAGGAATGCGATGTTGATCCTCTGCCTGGTGAGGTATTGGAGTACCAACTTGCCCTTGCATGGGTTGTTGATGCCTCTGATGTTCCACGTCAGGAAATGTAGTTCCAGCATGGTGTTGTGGTTCTTGTGTGACTGCATATATATTAGTCAGAAAGTGTGTGTGCCATGTGTACCCGATGTGTTTCTGAATCTTCATAGGCCAGATTTCTGAAACTGTGATGACCATACATAACAAACATACTTAAAGATATAACACCTACCCAAACTGCCGCACCGGACCCAACTGTGCCCAGAGCATCCCAAAAAATAACAACAAACAACATCCATATAAACAAAGGCATACCAACACACTAAGGAAGGCAGCGTAGAGGCTATACATGCCTGGGTAGTTGGCAACACTGCAAGTCCCCTCACCCTATGTATGGACCTGTCTAAAGTATTTGTCGTGCTGCGTAACTCCAGCATGGAAATAGTTCGTCAAAGTTCTTGCAGTGTAGGTTGTGCAACAATACCGGGGCGACCTGGTGGCTAAATGGAAATGTCACTGCCAATACAATCAGTCCGATGTAGCCGGGTCAGATCCCTGGGGACAGCTGTTGTGGCATATTAGGGGACACCGTGCCCTGTCTCGGCTCGGAGACTTATTTTTCCTGTATTGTTTGCAGAATGCCATCATGCCCTCTGAGTTTTCGAAGAATCAAGCTTTGCCATCCACCTGCACTCGCAGTAGAGCCGGATATAACATTACAAACGTGAGTCCCGGTTTGTGGAGTGCAGCCTTGGCGTCCCTGAATTGGCGGAGGGAACCCTGAATGTCCATGGTATAATCGGGGAAAAACGCAATGAGCATACCCTGAAAAGTGACTGTCCCAGCTTCACACGCCAACCTCAGGGTGGTGTCTCGATCACGATAATTAAGCAATGTGCTATGACAGGCCGTGGTGGAGTGCCTGGAGGCGACCTGGGGCCCAGGGACCTATATGCCCTCTCCACGGAGGGAGCAGTGGAAAAATTGTCCTTTCCAAACAGATTGATGAGAAGGAGTTCGATAAAATGATCCATGCAGTCAGTGTCCATGGTCTCCACCAGGCCAATAATGCGTAGATTGTTCCATTGAGATCATGCCTCGAGGTCTTCATTTTTTATCGCCACTGTTTTTAATATCTTTTCCCACTTTCTTCAGCTGCTTCTGTATGCCACCAGAGTAATCCTCCAGGGTCGAAATGCGATCTTCAGCACCATCTAGCTGCTGCTTTTGGCGATCTAATCTTTCCCCCATGCAATCTATGTGAGTTGTTAGGGTGTCAAGGCGAGCATCAATGGCCTTAAAGCCAGTGTGCAATTCAGTTATGATGGTGGTTGTGTCCATGGGGGGCCCCCTCCACATTCATTGCTGTCCCTGCGTTCTGGACCTCTGGTGCGCTCAAACTGTAGCTTGCATTGTTTTGGGTATCCCCGACCCATCATGAGCCAGTAGGTCTGAATAAATGTAGTACCAAGCGGAGCACCCCTAGTCTCTCAGAATGCAGAAGTGATTGGTGAAATTGTGCAGTCCGGGTATTCCAGTACCACCCGCCCGCCGCAGGGACTGGGGAGGGGATGCAGCGCTTCAACATCTCAACATGGCCCCAAAAGACAATCCAATGGCTACCTCAGTGATGTGGTTTTGCTTACCCCAGCGGAGCATCCCCCAACCGAGCGCCTCGCCAACTCCGCTCCAGGCCTTAATAACCCTTCCCCACCTGTAAAGCTGCAGACGGCCTCGCCATCTTCGCCGATATTGTCGGACATGCTCCTTGCCCGCAGCCTTACCGCCAGCCAAGATGGATGTCATTCAGCAGGTCCTGGCCACTCAGCATCACCGGCCCTGCCACCGGAATAGTGGGGGCCCGCGAGGGCGGCCGCCCCACTAGCGCCATCCCAGCAGCACACAGCCTCCCTCGGTCAGGCTTTTCACTCTGCACAGGGGCTCACTGCAGCACCTGCCTCCAGGCCCTTCCAGATGTAGCTGATGGGCCACAAGTCCCGGTACCTCACGGATTGGTCCTGGTGGCCCAGCAGGAGGCTCAGTAGCTTTACAGCCTCAGGCTCACCCGTGGTCCCTGTCACCATGGGGCCTCTGAGGCAGGCGGGCCGCACCCATTCACGGCAGGGTACAGACGCCGGTTGCCACACCGTCAGGCTTACCCAGTTGCAACCCAGGACTCGGGGGCTCATTGCGCCATGAATTAAACTGGCGATGCCGCACTGTGATCAGATTTGCAGCAGCAATTTAGGGTGATCGGTGGCGGAGTTTCACAGCCGCAAGGCCATCTTGGTAGCCAGCTTGGCCACGCCCCCTAATGTCATTAAATCTTACCTCTGCACTGATTAAACAAGCATATCGGAAGCCCACACAGAACACCACTTTCAACATTGCCCTCACGTGTTTTTCTACTGTCTATCTGAAAAGACTACATGAGTTATATTCATCTGTTTAATACTGTTGACCTCACCTTGTTCCATCCGAACATCTCCACAACCAACCCATCCAGCCTTTCTCTCTTCCTCTTGTTTCTTGACGTTCCTCAACATATTCATGTAAACTGCTTGGTTCACCACTGAGGGGGTCATTCTGACCCTGGCGGCCGGTGGCCGCCAGGGCCACCGACCACGGGAGCACCGCCAACAGGCTGGCGGTGCTCCAACGAGCATTCTGACCGCGGCGGTTCAGCCGCGGTCAGAAGCGGAAAGTCAGCGGTCTCCCGCCGACTTTCCGCTGCTCGTTTGAATCCTCCATGGCTGCGGAGCGCGCTCCGCAGCCATGAGGATTCTGACCCCCCCTACCGCCATCCTGTTCATGGCGGGAAAGCCGCCATGAACAGGATGGCGGTAGGGGGGGTCGCGGGGCCCCTGCCGTGCCCATGCCAATGGCATGGGCACGGCAGGGGCCCCCGTAAGAGGGCCCCGCAAGGTATTTCAGTGTCTGCCTTGCAGACACTGAAATACGCGACGGGTGCTACTGCACCCGTCCCACCTTCCCACTCCGCCGGCACGATTACGAGCCGGCATCCTCGTGGGAAGGGAGTTTTTCCCTGGGCTGGCGGGCGGTCTTTTGGAGACCGCCCGCCAGCCCAGGGAAAAACTCATAATACCCTCCGCGGTCTTCTGACCGCGGAGCGGTATTATGGGGGCGGAATTCTGGCGGGCGCCTCCGCCGCCCGCCAGAATTAGAATCACCCCCTGAGTGTCTTAATACCTGTCCAGTGATACGGCGCTATGTAAATCTTTACATTAATTAATAAAATTAAATCAGGTGATGTATCTAAAATCGTGTCACTAGCCAGGTGTTTGAATATGTGTCAGGGATGCATCTGCCACTTTCCTCAATAGATTTTCTGGAGGATTGCAAAAATGCTGATGCCTCTTTCATGGGATGGGAAACAAATAGAGACAAGCTGTACACTTTATCCTTAGCAGTGAATATTGTGGCTACAAGTCTCTGACACAGAGAGCTACTGTCTGACAGCACAATTGCAGTTTGTAACTGGATGGTTTTCAATATGATGGCACTGAAAGGAAGCTAGTCATGGGTGTAGACACGTGGCGCACAGCTCAATAACCACGCATGGACCTTCAGGTTTGCTATCACACTCGGAACTGCGTCACCGCAGTTCCTTTCTTTATTTATAGACGGCTGCTCCGTGCCCCTCCCGGACACGTCGAGCACGTTACTAAAATACGGAGAGCCCGCATGGCTCTCCGTTCACACTTTACATCTCCCCCATGTTTTACTCCACATGGACAGGGATTAACCAAAAGAATTTAAACAAACGACCAAACGTTTTCATATGAAAAGCTTCAATATAAAATTGAAATAACTATCACTTTGGTAACAAACAACTAAAAACACCACAAATTTGTTTCTTAACACCCTGAACCCTAGTGTCGCTCACAGAGTCCCTTTTAGACGGCTGGGGGTCATTGCACACTGTTCCCAACATTCTTCTCACAGTGTGCTTACACTCCAGACAACTCCGACACTTTATGTCCAACGAAATATTCAACAAACAAAGGGGGTTATTCTAACTTTGGAGGAGTGTTAATCCATCCCAAAAGTGAGGGTAAAGTGACGGATATACCACCAGCCGTATTACGAGTTCCATAGGATATAATGGACTCGTAATACGGCTGGTGGTAAATCCGTCACTTTTCCGTCACTTTTGGGACGGATTAACACCTCCTCCAAAGTTAGAATAACCCCCAAAGTCTTTTAGCTGACTGTTCGGCACAGGATTAGGGCGTAAGTCATATCTCGCACTTCTGGTACTACCACTTCCATGTTCAGAAACCAAACCAGGCCGGGTTTGTTCGACCCTCGTTGGCTCCGTAACATCCTTCCTTTCTTCCACCAGTATTGGTGAATCATAGGAGATGTCCTCTATCTCTCCATCTTCACTGGCCAACTTTCTTAGACCAGCCCTCTTAAAATGTGATACGTTTCGTGTTACTCTTTGTCTCCCTCTTGCTGCCGTTATCATGGATCCTTTTATGCCAATCACTTCCCACACATCAGGCTCAAACGGCGTTCGGAACTTCCCTCCTCCTCGCCGACATCTCACAACCACTCGATCTCCTTCCTGGAATCCTCGATACTTAGCTCGTCGTTGGATACTCGCCCTCTGGTTAGTGGCTTCTCGCCTGCTTTGAGTGGCCTTTACATCCAATACAGAAGGTTTCCATTTAGGACCGGAGGGAATACAATCACGTGGAGACACTTTGAACATCAAGGAGGAGGGAGCACAACCAGTGGTGCTATGAGGTGTTTGACGATAAGCACTTAAGAATTGATACAGACATTGTTCACTATTCTCATTTTGCTCCACTCCGATCCTGAGAGCCCTGTTCAAAGTTTGCATGAACCTTTCCACATCCCCATTTGCCTGAGGCCAGTAAGGCATTATCTTACGGTGACGAATCGCAAGACCGTCAAGGTATGACTTAAACTCTTGTCCGTGGAAAGGAGGACCATTATCAGTTCGGATTTCATCCGGCAAACCAAACAAAGCAAATGTCTTTTGCAGAATTGGCCTCACATTTTCAAACGATGTTGAGGCCACAACGTCCACCACAGGGAATTTGGTATAAGAGTCAATTAAAACTACAGTCAATCTACCATCTGGGAAACTCCCAAAGTCCATGCTCACTTTAGCCCATGGTTTCAGAGTGGCCGGTTCAGTTACCACTGGGCAACTCGGGGGCTCAATTGACGTGATGATGCAAGAATGACATCTTCCTACCATTTCATCAACCTGAGTATCCATACCCGGGAACCAGACTTTAGCTCGTAATCTTGCTTTAGTTTTAGCAGTCCCTTGGTGCCCTTGATGAGCCAACTCGATCACTCTTGACCAGAGACATTGTGGAAGCACGATTCGCCTTCCTCTCAGAACCAACCCATCACCATCCATAGATAGCTCATCACGCACCTTCCAGATACTCTGCATAGCCACTATTTGATCAGGGCATGACATGTGGGTCTTCTCTAGAAAATACTTCCACCTTTTGTGACTTAACGCCTCTTTGACATTATTCAACAGCGTATCTTCCCTGGTAGCGTTCACAATGTCAGTTACGAGGAGAGCATTAGGACATGCCGACTGCACAACCATGCTAACAAAAACTTCAGTATTCTCTTCATCCTGTTCCTGATGAACATCAAACCCCTTTGGAGACGGGTGTCGAGACAGATAATCCGCAGGATTATTCGCACCAGGCCGATATACCACCGTGAATCTATAAGGTTGAAGTAGAACAGTCCATCGTTCAATTCTCGGAGGTGCAAGACGCGGACTACCCATGAACAAAGGGACCAAAGGCTTGTGATCAGTTACTACTTGAAATTCATGTCCATACAAATACAGGTGGAAATGGCGGCAAGCCCATCGGATGGCTAGCGCCTCACGCTCGATCTGCGCATACCGGGCTTCAACCGCTGACAACGCTCGACTAGCGTATGCAACAGGGATCCACTCTTGATTCCTCTGTTCCTGTAAGAGCACCGCTCCAAGCCCAACGGGGCTCGCATCCACCACCACTTCAGTTTTCCTCCCTGGGTTAAAATAAGCCATTGTTACTTTATCCAGCAAAGCATTTTTAATATCCATAAATGCCTGTTGCGCATCTGGAGTCCAGTCCCAACGGTGCTGTCCTTTCATGAGTTGTCGAAGCGGTTCAGACATGGTGGCAAGCTGGGGTATAAATCTTCCACAATATGTGGCCATACCCAAAAAACTACGAACTTCCGTTGGATTCTGCGGAACAGGGGCTTGACGGATCGCTTCAGCCTTCCGGGGGTCTACTTGCAGACCATCTTTTGAAAACACATATCCGAAAAACTCTACCGAGTTTTGATAGAAGGCACACCTCTTCTTATGAAGTGTTAGCCCCGCTTCAGTCAATCTTTTCAATGTCGCCCTTAGATGGCGATGATGCTCTTCTCTAGTTTTAGAGTATATCAAAATGTCATCACTTAAGTTGATTACCCCCGGTAATCCGGACAGCGTTTCTCGAATTGCATTCTGAAATACTTCAGCGGCTGACGACACTCCAAAACTGAGTCTCTTGTACCTTCTTAGCCCTACATGTGTCGAGAATGTAGTAATATTCCTACTTTCCGGGTCTAGCTCCAGCTGATGATAACCCGCATTAAGATCCAACTTTGAGAACCATTGGGCCCCGTTCAGGTCTGCAATGATGTCATCCATAGTAGGGGTTATATGCCTCTCTCTCCTGATAGCCTTATTCGGCAGGCGCATGTCCACACACAGACGAATCGCTCCCGGCTGTTTGGGTTTCGGTGCGATCACCAACGGTGACACCCATGGCGTAGGCCCATCCACTTTCTCAATGACTCCTTGTTCTTCCAACGACAGCAACTCCTTCTCAACAATTGGCTGTAGATGAAAAGGCACTCGACGATGTTGTAAGGCCACAGGAACCACATTGTGGTCTATGTGCAACTTGATACACTTTCCTTTCAAACATCCTAGCCCCTCGAACAGCTGCGGGAACTCATGGAGAAGGCGTTCCACTTGAGTGTCATATATTTGACGCGCAAAGAACACTAACTCTAACTCTTCAGCCGTGTGACATCCTAGCAAGGTGCCACGATCCCCAGCCACAACATAAAACTTTGCCTCTGTTGATCTGTCTCCACTGCTTACGGCCACTTCTACGGTTCCTTTAAGGGGGAGAGGATCTCTTCCCCCATAATTATATATTTTGGTAGCTGTCAAGGTAAGTGGCGGGGCAGGTACTAGCTTCTTAAAAAGAGTTTCGTCCATGACGTTGACAGACGCTCCTGTGTCAATAAGTACAGAAACTAACGTGCCATTGACGTGAACATCACTCATGGGTGGGGGTCTCTTTTTTCCTGGTTTTCCTCCCGTAAATGATATTACAAAAATGTCCTCTTCTTCATCCTCCTCAAAAACTGGACCACTTGCTGGCGCCTGGTCCCTTACTTCCTCAGTACTTTTGGATACAGCCCTGACATTCGTGTCCCTTCCTCTCTGCTCTCCGGGCTTATTCCTCCTGGACCTGCACATCTTAGCAAAATGATTGGGTTTTCCACAGCGGTTACACGACTGCCCTTTTGCAGGACACCCCACACTCGGTCGATGTTCATAACCACAGCTTCCGCAGGCTCTCTCACTGGGTTTATTAGGGTTCGTCTTGCGAGGTGTTGCATGACGTGTCTGGACGGCATCCACTTGTTCTTCTTTGACTTGAACTACACGAGTCGATGAAGCAGCAGCCAATGACTGACCTCTCACTGCCGCCATAGCATCTGCTCATACTGCCGATAGCTCATGTGACCTCGCCAGAATCAGAATGTCATCAAGGGACATGCCCTGTTGCCGAAGGATAAGCTTTCTCAAAGCATTAGACCGACATCCTTGAATAATCTGTGCTCGGATTTCTTCTTGTTGGTTGAGACCCGTGCACGAACTCACTAGCTTTCTCAATCTGGCATAAAACATATCCATTGACTCGACTTCAGTCTGTTGCGCCTGTCTCAGTTTGAAACGTTCATAATCCGAGTTAAGTTGAGGATCAAAATGCCTGTTCAAAGCAGTCACCGCTGCGTTAAAATCAGACTTGTCCCCTGTATCAGGCAGAGAATCAAACAGCTCCTGCAGTTCATCTCCCCCATCAGCAGCATCACCGATCTACGCACTGCTCCATCCGTCTCTCGGGTAGCGCAAAAATAGTTTTCTATGCGATTTATCCACAGACGCCACCTTGGCGCAGCTGTGGCCGGGTCAATCAGTTGGCTAAACGGTGGTATAGAGGTAAACGAGGAGTGCAGACTATTATTTAGTTGTGCTGGGAGTTGAGGATTCCCTGGTGGTTGAGGAGGATTGGCATTGTTCGCATTGTCTTGTGGTGGGGCACTCATTTTCACACTCCCTCAGTTTGGTGTATTGCAAGGGTTAATAATGTCCTTGTTTTATTTTTTTTTTTTTCTTGTTTTTTTTTTTTTTTTATTATTCTTTCACCCCTTTTTTTTTCCCTTTGTTATTATTCTTCTTGTTTTTTTTGTTTATTTTCCTGGGGGTCCACCTGCCAGGTTCACCCCCTCCTTCTCTCTGGCGTTGTCAGTTTCTCCTGAGACACGCCTTCCTCTTCTATTGTTTAAATCGATCCCTCGCCTGGGGAAACCAGCGTCAATTTCTGCTGTCTCAGTCCCGAGACGCTCATAAACGAAGCGCTCGGCTGAGAAAAGCTTGGGTCGTCAGTTTCAGCTGCTTATTAGCAGCGCGTACACGCCCGAAGGCAAAGCTTTCGACGGAGCGATCTCCGCTCCACGTGACAGCACGCCCGAAGGCAAAACTTTCGACGGAGCGATCTCCGCTCCACGTGACAGTCTTCTTCTGGGGCGGGGCCGGGCTCACCTTCTTGGGTTTCCCTGACCGGGAAACCACACGGCACCACCCTCCTTCGACGCAGTGCCGGGGAACCACACGGCACCACCCTCGTCTGAGCCACGCAGAGATCAGCTCCCACAGTGAGTATTATCTCCTCAGCGCAGCCGGCACCGCACTGCGTGGATTTGTTTTCCAACGATCAGTTTAACAGCTTTTCAGGTATGTTCTTATCTCACTCATACCTTTTTTTAAATTTAATTACAGCGTGATGTTGCGCATCCCGCTCGTCGCCATTGTAGACACGTGGCGCACAGCTCAATAACCACGCATGGACCTTCAGGTTTGCTATCACACTCGGAACTGCGTCACCGCAGTTCCTTTCTTTATTTATAGACGGCTGCTCCGTGCCCCTCCCGGACACGTCGAGCACGTTACTAAAATACGGAGAGCCCGCATGGCTCTCCGTTCACACTTTACATCGGGTTATGTACAAAAACAGATCAATGAGACCGTCTCGTGAGCCCTACTGGATTAGGCTCAAAATTGTCCCCTCCTACAAAACTGTCCTCACACCAACGTTTTCTTTTGTCAGCACTGATGAAAATAAGTACACCGTTTGCTGAAATGGAACCATTGTTGGAAATGCATAACTTCAGAAAAACGGATGATCATATTAATATTTCAACCTTGAAAGAGAAATGTTTTATGCATATAGAAGACCTGTTTCTAAATAATAAGTATATCTCATTTATTGAAGCACAACAGCATTCCGCTGTCCCTCAAATACATTTTCTACAACACGGTGGAATATTTAAAGGAGCTACTGATACACGAGTTCCATTTCCAGAATGTTCCAAAATGTCTGACACTCTTTAAACTATAACAAGTATGATGAGCGATGCACAGCTGATCTCAAAACTGCATATGGCTAAACATCTTTATGTCTATAAGGCACAACAAGTTGTCCGTGGGACAGAATTAATGGGTGAAGAATGGCCCAAGGCATGTAGGCATAATGCCCAAAGCTTCTGGTAGCGCCAAGTTTAAGCTAAAACAATTTAACTCTCTGCACCTGCACATACATGACCCCGGTGTACCACACATAAAATAAATAACAAAAATACAGTCAGGTTTCTTAAATGATTATGCCCTACAGCATCACTTACACACATGACATGGGAATGACCCTTGAACTCGAAGAACAAGATCTGCAGATATGTCATAGGAACACTGGACTCATGCTCTGATTTCAAAGTGCCAACAACCATTAGGGTGTGGTAGTTGGTTGACTCCCGTCTCAACAATATAAGTAAAATGAAAAAGAAATTTACAACACTGGCTAATGCACAAGTCAGGGGTAAACACGGGTGGACCGCATCTTTCCACTCTTTTCACATGGCAGACGCTGCCTTCCCTGCCAAAAGGCTGGGCCCCATTGAAATGTGCTGAATTCGGTTTCACCTTCAGCTGGGCCTGCACTAGTCTGCTCTCCATCTAGCAATATGCAAGCGGCATGGGAGCTTTTGTTAGCTTAAATTCCCGCTGGGCCCAAGACAAAGACCGAATATAAGGGGCCATAATGCCTCCTATGGTTTAAGTATCTGGGCTGGGAGCTACCTGGAGCCTCACACCTAGATGCAAATGCAATGGAGGGGAACACATTACAGGTACTTAAGAGAGGCATGCTTTTGACTTTTTTCAGTCCCTGTAAATAAGAGACATGCATGCACTGTAAGACTGTTATATATGTTGGTCTGTTCCAGTGTTTACACAAGAACAATTTAAATACCACTATTTTGTTTTATTTCTTTTATAGCGTTACTCATCCAAATACAAGGTGTCACATTGTAAATCAATGTACAGGATGTGTTACATAAGACCGTGGGGGGTTACAAGTTGTAGGAGTCACATGTCCTTCATAGCTCACTGTGCTATATTAGAAGTATTACAATTTCTGACTTTCAAGTAACAAAGGGATCTCTGTGTTAAAAGCAATAACCCACTTACCTATCTACATAAAATAAAAGTCTGTCATAAGCATATTCCATGATGTACTTTGCAGGAGACAACTAACCCTCTATGCTACTTGGATTCAACATTGACACTAGACAAAACACAGATCTCTCCATTAAGTATGTTAATCTCCAGAGTTATCTTATCATTATTACTTTTCCCTGAGATTTACTGGGCACACCAAGACCTCTGCAGCAGGTGCCTAAACTCAACCTCCTATTCAAAGAAACCCCAAAGATGGGAGGTTGAAAGTCATGTCATGCGGATTCAAGGTGAAATTTAAGACCCTGATATAGATTGAAGGACCATAATATGACATGGATATGATATCATTAAATTGAATTGACAGTTGTTTTGTGCTAAAAGATCATCTTAGTACAGAAATAGTATGGCAGCAATTCATTGAGGATAAAAGACATACCAACACAATCTATCATGCGTTGATTACGAGACCTACAATCCGCTCATTACTTTTCCCTTTAATTTTTTCACATGATCCCTGAAGAAGCGGTTGGTGAGCTGTGAAACACATGCTGGCTGTGACTATATCAGAGTATCAAGAACTATTCATGGGACTTGTACTTTGTTTTAAAATGTGATTAAAAAAGTTACCACTGTAAAGAAACTTTGGATAAAATGTACTGTACGAAGGTCTTTTGAAACAGGATTTTAAAAGAAAAACGTTTTTCAGTAACGGAAAAAGCAAAAAAGAGTGAAGGTGTATGGGTTAATTACTATGCAGCTAGCTGATAATTGCTACCCCCTGATGTGTATTTATGTTTCCTTGCAAAGATAAACTTGAACATGGTAGGAGGAGGCCAAGTGTATTTTATATAGTGTACGATTGATATGAAGTTCCAACATAGCTGTCTCATTTTGAAGTAATGTGTTGGCCTTCTTGGAGTGGTAAACCAATGATACACTATTCACAATACCATGACATGGTAATTGATCAGTAAACATCCCACTGGACAGCCAACTTTGAAGGCTAAAGTATACAGTGCATAACTGCTGTGCTAAGCCATGCCAGCCAACACAAAACCTCTAAATATAGTGCCATCTTTGAACGGTAAAACAATGATACGCTATAGTCAACAACATTTCAAGAAAGCCATCCTGGTTAGAAATAGTGGCCACACAGGATGCAGCACACTGCAAAGGAAAAGAGGGGCAAGAGAGCAGCCCTGTCTGGAAGCTGTAGGACGCTTAAAGAAGGAGAACAAAAGAAATGAAAGGGGACCTGTAGAAGGAAAATTACAAAATAAAGGATGGGCAACAATCCCAAACAATTAAGCGCACGCACTTTCGGGTGGATTAGCACGTGATCAGGACAATGGCGTTACTCACAGGGCAACAGAACCAGTGGTAGAAATAAGCTAACCAATTACCCAATGCAATATGCTGTCATGAGGAGGAGCAGAATGAGAATGCAACTTGAACAGATTGAAGAGGGCTGGCC
Source organism: Pleurodeles waltl (assembly GCF_031143425.1). Classification (NCBI taxonomy): domain Eukaryota; kingdom Metazoa; phylum Chordata; class Amphibia; order Caudata; family Salamandridae; genus Pleurodeles; species Pleurodeles waltl. Next base: position 743,027,276 of record NC_090449.1, on the reverse strand, counting down.
CAAATTCCCTTTCTGTAGGTATATTTATGAATGTAGAGTAAGTACTTAAGAAGGTCTAATAAGTATTACCACAGCATTACCCATCCCAAAGGGTTAATCAGAAGTGGCAACCAACACCAAAACCCATGCTTACTAAATTAATCTGTGAGTTTACATGTAACAAAATACCAGTCTACGTCCTTTAACGCAGTGTACTTGGAATACATCCATAATGCCCTATTTGCTTTAATAAATTAATTTTTAAATGAAATAAGTCAGGTCTGCTACCTTTGTTGCAACTTTTTATATTAAAGAGATCAGTCTTAAGGCATCTAGCATCCTATAGTCCCAGTGAACCAGTCAAGCCGATAGCCTTCAACACTGGCTTGTTGCTAACAGACTAAGCCCTGCCGTATTGCACATAAGCTGGCAAGCATCAGGAACAATATTAAAATTCCAAATTTATTTAAAATTAAAGTTGAAAAAAATGGCCTAACAATGACAATCACATTGCAACTCTTCAACTTCAACAGTTTGTCAAATGGGGTAAGTGCACAAAAACCGTTTAACAAGGTGTAATGACAGCCTGCCCTTAAAGGTCTATTGCCATTAATAAATGCTTTTTACAATAAACTGGTCAGCTTTAGTACGGTTTTGGTAATTTTTCTTAATAAACATATCAGTCCTAAGACATCTGACATACATTTTCCAAAGAACCATTTAGGCCCACAGCATTTAACATTGACTTGTCAACATAACCAGCTCAGGGTTACTGATTTTTTCATAAACTTTCCCACAAGGCAGTCTTCCACCCGCAGAATTATATATGTGCACACAAAATTATAAAAAGTGCAAATCTTAAATCCACAGCGTTTGTCAGAGGGGAAAGCTAGAAGGAGAAGTCAGTGCCAAAACCCATGCCTACTACAGTGGAATGCTTGTAAGGAATTACATGTCTACAGAATTTATTAAGGTATAATAACAACCCTCACTTAACTTCCTATTAGCTTTAACATATTATTTTCACAATAAGTAAGTCAGGTCAACTGTGTTTGTTGTAAACTTTTTTTTAAAAAGAGATTAGTCCTGAAACGTCCAAGGTACCTTTTTTAAATTAACCAATCAGGTCTTTGTCCTTTATTATTGGCTTGTTAGAACAACAGTATTCACCATAACCTTTTCTGCAAGAGATGGTGACTGAGTTCATTTTCTTTTTTTGCATACGAACTCTGACTGTGACATCTGACCCCAATCCCTCCCCCCAAAAACAAATCCCTCTTCTCCAAAGGCACATCCCCTATTTCACTCACAATCTGTTCCACCCACACTCAGTCATGGCAAACCCTTGACACTCTCTTGTGCTTGTGCTATAGAGATTCTGATTCACAGTCCGTATAAGAAGCTCATATGGGGAAACGCCCTGAACGCTGACTCCGTAACAACAAAGTCGTGGACAACGAAGTCATGGACAACGAAAGTGGAACAACGCTTTCGTTAACCACGACTTTGTTGTTTTGTGCCTTAACCACGCATGTGCTGAACAACGCATATGCGTGGTTAAGGCACAGAACAAGGGAGTCGACTGAGAGAGGACGACGCAATGAGTCAGGTAAGTGGGGCGGGGGTAGGGGGTTGGGGTTTTAGTTTTAGGGGCGGGTGTGGAGGGTTTGTGGTATTTTTTGTTTCAGGGGCAGGGGTGGGAGGTTGGGGTTTTAGTGTTAGGGGCGGGGTGGGGGGTTGGGGTTTTAGTTTTAGGGGAGGGGCGTTGGGCAGTTTAGGTTTAGGTTTAGGGGTGGGGGAGGGGAGGGGTATTTTTAGTTTTAGGGGCGGGGTGAGGGGTCGGGATATTTTTTGTTTTAGGGGCGGGGTTGAGGTTTTAGTTTTATGGGCGGGGTGGGGGGTTGGGGTATTTTTAGTTTTAGGGGAGGGTGGGGGTTGGGGTTGGGGTTTTAGCTTTAGGGGAGGGGGCGTTGGGCGGTTTAGGTTTAGGAGCAGGGGAAGGAGGAGAGGGGTGTTTTTAGTTTTAGGGGCAGGGTGGGGGGGTCGGGTATTTTTAGTATTTGGGGTGGGAGGGTCGGGTAATTTTAGGGGCGGGCAGGGGGTTTGGGGGGTTTAGGTTTTAGGGGCGGGGTGGGGGCTCGGGGTAGTTTTAGGGGCGGGGTGTTGGGTTAGTTTTAGGTTTTTGGGGTGGGGTTGGCGTAGTTTAGATTTTAGGGATGGGGTGAGGGCTGGGGTTGTTTTAGGGGTGGGGGTTGGGGTGGTTTTAGGGGTGGGTTGGGGGGTCGGGTAATTTTAGGGGCAGGGTGGGGGGTTGGGGGGATTTAGGGCCAGGGTGGTGGTTCGGGGTAGTTTTAGGGGCGGGGTGGTTTTAGGTTTAAGGGGTGGGGGTTGGGGTACTTTAGGTTTCATGGATGGGGTGGAGGTTGGGGTTGTTTTAGGGGCAGCGTGGGGGTCGCGGTAATTTTAGGGACGAGGTGGGGTTTGGGGTAGTTTTAGGGGCAAGGATGGGGGGTTGGTGTGGTTTTAGGGAAGGGGGTGCGGGGGTCGTGGTAATTTTTAGGGATGGGGGTGGGGGCCCAGCTGGAACCATGCATGTCTATCACTAATGCCTTTACCAGGAATGCCTTTACAACGAAAAATCGTTGTTAAGGCATTAGTGGTAACAATGCGGTCGTTGTTCCGACCTCATTGTTCAGGCATGCGTTGTTCCAGCATGCGTTGTCCTGACATACATTTGTTCATATGACATCTACCTCCAAGATGCTTCGGGCGAGTTGCACAGTCCAGGATGCGGCTCGCAGATTGGTCTAGTTAGGTCAGGGTCAGAGTTTGCTGGCCAGTTAGGGAAAGGGCTAATGGCTGAGGAGTCCCATTCCAAGTTAAGTTGTTGATCTTGAGAGTGGGAGAGCCCTTTGGCTGCTCTCATCTGCCCTCCCTCTCTGTTTCAGGGTCCAGGGGAAACAGAGGAGCATTGGGGTTTCTGTTTACTTCTTCATTTTGTAAGTTTTACAGTGGTCGCGCTGTTACATCAGGCAGGTTGGTAAGCTGTGTTTCGCTGCTGTTGTAGGTCAGTCCAGGGCTGTAAAAGATTGGGCTGATGCACCACTCCTAAAGGGCTGAGGCGATGTTGGGTGGATGCATGCAGCTGGCGAGGAGGATCGGGGAAGGCTGGCAGTGAGCTCAAGAAAGGATCATCAGAGATGTTTAAGAAGGGAATGGCACATGAAACACAACATTGTGGTTATATTCGAAAGGATAGTGATCGAAGAGGGAGCATAATTAGAGTGGATGATTAGGTTGCTTGGTTGAAACAGCTGACAACTAGGGGAAGGTTTAAGGATGGTGGGGACGTAGGTAAAACTGATGATTTCGAGGGGCGGGCATTATTTTAAAGGTGTAATGTTTTGAAAGCTAGCTTGGAGACCTATCTTAATAAAGCAGCCTTTTGCTCTCTTAATTAGTGTCTGCTGCTTCCTCTTGTGTCATTTCGCCTGATGCTGTTTTGAGGTGTATTTAACCCCTCCTCTATGTTTACACCAGGTTACATGACTGCCTTGCATTATCAGCCGCGTGAGTGCGTACCGATATTTTCCAGGAAAGCAGGGGTTCTGCCAGTGGACGCCAAGAACTAGCGGCATTTGATTAGATTAGCGTTGACAGATGTATTCTCAGTCTGCAAACAAACAGCTCATTAAAAGCTTAGGAGGTGGGCCAGAGGAGTAATAATAACAACAATCCAAGACCAACTGCTTCCTCTCTGTTTAATTGGCATGTTTAGGTCTGTTCATAACTCAGTCTATGAAACAGAAGCCGCTTGCTTACGGACCATGTGCATCTATCTCTGTAAAAATCAAAGCAGGCAGATATTCTTTATTTAATTATGGTGTCTGCGAATGATCAGGATGTTGCTTGAGTCAGTGGCACAACAAATGTCCCTGCGTCCCCCCTGCCTCAGTGCAAGGGCAGGGGGGAGTTCTGAGCTCCATGGGGTCCCCTCAGCACAGAACCTGACCTGAGAGCTCCTGAGTAAGTCTCAGGGGGGCCTTCGTGTATTTTGCAGAGAGGGGGGGGGGGGGAAGCTTTGACATTAGTAAGTCACATTATAGAACTGCACTGAGAAGAACTTATTAAAAGTGATGGTTTTAAAACATGAACGTAGCACTGTTGCCAGGGTGCAGCAGGAATTATTCTGTTAGTCACCCTGTATAAGGCCTAGATTTTTATAGACAGAGCAACATTATAGTCTAATAAATCAACACACAATAGTTTTTGTACAGCTGGTATACTGAAATGACATACTTGAATGTGCTACCATATGTGATAGTGAAGAAAAATAAAGAGGATCAGTAAAACAAAAAAATATTGCTAGAGAGCACACAATTTGGTTAAAAGTGGGGAAGACGCAATTAATCCAGGTTTTCTGGTTTCACTTTGTACAAGTCAGCCACTAAATGGGTATCTATGTGCCTCTCCTTTTCACTTCAAACTTTAATGAGGATGGAGCATGGGTGGCAGGCAGAAGCCACCTGAAATCTTTGCTCATTGTGGGCACTAGGTTCAAACGGTAGCTTAAGCTGAGCCAATGTCATGCTTCAGGCTTGAGCCTGGCTGCAGCTTTTAACAGCGTGCCCACCTTTACTGATATAATTTGTAAAGTGGAAAACTGGGTTTGAAAAGTTATACAAGTACAAGAGCAGCACTTCCGACAAAATGGCACTGATATAGGGTCATAATCCAGACCCCTGTGGCCCAAGGGGTCCCCCAATCCCCCAGGGGTCCCAACCCCCTCCAATGGGTGCCCTATTAATCCCAAAACCAATGAATATCTGTGAGATATGGGAGACTCAGGTGGCCCTTACCACATTATGCACGGGACCCCATTATTTTGCACTACACCCCTATACTGATAATGTTAGGAAGGTCTGCGCTCAACAGCAGTGTTAAATGATAACTTTGTATTGCAAGTTGAGATAAGCTTAACAAACATTTATTGTATAGGTGTCCTTTTGAATATTCTGTTTAGGGAATATATGCATCTCTTAGGGCGATGAGAGCAATATCTGCTGTTCAGCAATGTTGCTGTTAAGTTGTAAAACCACTTATTGAACAACTCTTACTAAAAAAAAGTTGCTGCTATGTCTAGTTACCCAGATTCACATGTGAATAGTGCAATAGTTTTTTCTTTCAATTTTGTCTTTCCGTATTTTTGGATGTATAGCCCTGTTCATTATAAAGCTAAGGCATTTGCACAGACTGCAAAATGCATCAGTTCACCTCTTTCTAAGGCCCTCATTACACCACCATGTGTACCACTAACTCGAGGGGTGGAGAATATCCAGACCACTATTAAGTTGAACCCTGAGGCTTAGCTAAGAAATCAGGATTTATCAGGGGGATCAGTAACCCTGGTTTGCTTTTCCCAGTAGTTCTTATTTTTCCCCAGACTTTCACACAAAGGGCCTAATTTAGATGTCGGCACAAGAAATACTCTGTCACAAATCTGACGGATATCCTGTCTGCCTATTACGATGCCCACAAGATATGATAGGATTGTAATACAGAGGATGGGATATCTGTCACGTTTGTGACGAAGTATTCCCCTCCACTGAGGCTGTATTAAGTAGCTGAAATTTCTCTGTAAAAGTAATAAACTTATAATTTTATTGAGGTCAGTAACTTCTGCTACCAGCTCTAATGGAATTAAGAGCCCACTTGTAGGGCCTGATTTTCAAAGGTAAACTTACACTTTTGTGTAAGTTCATGATTGTTTGCCATTCACAAAGGTATTTTATGAGCAGTATATTTGCGGCTGTGGAGTTTATGCACATATGACAAAGGGACTGTTCTATCTTTTTATGTTCGGAGTCTTTGCAGTTGTGAAGATACTACTCGTAAAATATCCTTGTGAATAGCAAACAATCATAAACTTACACAAAAGTGTAAACATACCATTGTGAATCAGGTCCGTTGTGAGATCCAAAGTCTTCTGCAGAGAGGCAATATCGGCCTAGCGCTTAGAAATCACCATTGCCTTTTTACAGCCAAACGTGTAGTGCTCAAGTTAATGCTCTCCAGCCACATGCCCATTACAAGGAGGCTACCCACTTATTGTTGGCCGGGTTTCCCGGATATTACTCCAACTCAACACGCTCATTCTCAAACCATCACCACTCATCTGCACATACTAGCACATCATAGAGTGTGGATGGGCAGTGGGGCCTTTTCGGTATAGATTGTCTGTCTTTGGAGTAGCACACCACTGTCACTCTACGGGACACCTCTCCTCCTGTTTGAGAACCCCATTTTTTCCGAGTTTATACCTCTCAGTCATAGTGCAGACACCAGTTGAAGTCCTTTCTTTGTATTTTCCTGACAAGAGGTCATAGTAGAGGCCATAAGAAGCTAACATATTGTGCCAGAGGGTTCCTTATTTGAGTGTAAATATTTCTGGAAATGTAAATGTGTGTCGCCCGCCCGTTTGCAGTCCACGTTCCTATCTTTCCACCGCAGGAACAATATACAAAATGTTTGCTCGAAATGGAAACGCTAAGTTAAATGCAATCAGTGTCAATCAACACGCAGGCGTCTGCTTTCTTTCACGCTCGAGTGGGCAGCGCTGAGCTGAGAGAGCGGGAGGAAAGCTCGAGGAGAACGAGAGAGGGGAGACGTAGCGGTGTAGAAATTACAGATGTGGCTGAACTCGGGGCTTTCATTTTGTATTTGTGGAATGGGTGAGGCTAGTAGGGAGATGAAAATAAAACATTACAGGAAAACTATGATGAAGCATTCGGGGCTGTCACGAGTACTGCACTGCCATTCGGTATAATAAAATGTCTTTTAAGATGCAATTGCGAATTCTATGTAATATCACTTTGTCTTGCCGTCTTCGCTTTTGAAGGGAACTGCAGTATGAAGTAAATTGCCCACATCCAATGTTTCCTTCTCCCAAGCTATTGCTGCAGAAGATCAAAATGGCTTTTGTCCTTTCTCATTTGAATGTGGCGCATGTTTTATAAATGAAAATTCAAATCCTCTGTCAAAACATTTATATATATGGGTCAATTTGTTCACGTATGGAGAACAATAGAATGGAAAATAAAAAGGGAAGAGTTTGAAGAGAAGTACAAGAATGGTTTCTTTTAAAACCCAAAAGTGTCATTGCTCAGTTGTAGTTATTTGATTTTATTTATGTAATATTTTATGTCTTAAATAGGGCTTTTACTCGCTGCAGAGAAGTGAAATGTACGGTGGAAATAGGGCGTTAACGAACAAAGTCTAAAGGTCCAATCATAATTGCAAATTATCGTTAAAACTTACACAATAAATCACAGGATGGGGTAGACTTCCTCCTCAGGTAAGTACTGCACCAGGTATTATTTACCCAATGCAATGTGAATGTATCAAATAACACATCCAAGGGCCTAATGCAAGTGGATTGCCAAATGACCCAGTAGCTAAACCCTGCCCCAATCCCACACTGGAATTACTGACTTTGTTAAATTCAGATTGAGGCACAATTACCCCCCCCACTATGAATCTTTACGAAGTAAAAATTGGTGATGATTCATGTTTCCCCCAGCATTTGACATAGACACTTTTGCCTGTTTTGAGCACTCTTAGTGCCACAGGCCTTTAATCCATATGGGAGTGGTAATTCTTACTACCAGTCCCATCGGAATTAACAGGGCACAAAATAACGTAACGAGGGCCTCATACTTTCCCTTATTTCTGTAGAATTCTACATTTTTTTACATATTTTAAAAATCATGGCAAAACGTCTGAACAAAACAAAGGGCTCACTTTATGCACATTTTGATTTCTTGAGATAAAATGAGGGACAGAAAGATAATTTGTGAAGGCTTACTCTGAACTAGTAACGAGTTTTCTCCTTTGAACGTTGTTTGTCACTTCTGTGAATTCTACATAAGAAACTGGAGCTACAATATTGTAAAGATGTAAACGATGTAAACAAAGAGGGACATTCTCCCACTTGCAATTTCCACTTCGGGCCTGTGAGACTTGTTTTGGAAATGATCCAGGCTAGGACTGGCCCAGCTCGCTATGCAGCCAGAGAAGACAAAACTACTCACTGTTCCAAAGAGCTACTTGTACAATAATGTACTGTGCCCACATGAACGAAACACATACCAGGAAACTTCAGACATCAGACTGGCGCAGGCCTTGACCAGGCTGCAGAATGAAAGAAACTATCCCAAGACCAGCAATCTGCAGGTCTGCCTGGAAGACCCCAAGCAGTGCCCGCAGTCACCCTTAGCTATAATTAGTGCACATACAATGGCTATTTAAGTGGGGCCCACAAAGAGAAAGTGAATGATGTACTTGTATAGCTGAGATGCAGGAAGGACAAATGGATACTGTGAGTGAGAGCCAAAATTCAGTATCAGATACGTACAACATGAACACAAAGAAAAGAAAAACATGGTATTTACTTAATATGCTAAAATGAATATATATTCCCTTGCATATTCTTATATTTTTGATTGGGATAACTGGTTATTTAGGACAATGAGCAAGTGCTAAAATGGGTGCAAATAGCATTTTCTTGAGTTTTAGCACTTGTTCCAGTTGGCAACTTAGGGCAAATTGCACATGCTTCTCTTTTTGGTCTGGCGTTAGCCAAGACCTTTTGAATTTACTAAAATAATGTCTATAATATGCTTACTTGAAGAGGCTTACAGCCATCCCCCTTCACTCAGTGGTCTGTTATTGTATCATTCCTATGTTGCTTTGGTTCACTACAGCATATAGCATGGGGCAATGGGTCAGCCTCTGGTTAACGTCACTAGGAGTGAATGCATTTTGCACCAGATACTAGATGGCAATGTTATTTGCACAAAGGTGTTTTTGCATTTGTTATTAGTTCGGGGTGTAAATAAATTTGTAAGAAGTGTTTGCAGTACTGCATGGGTTACAGAACATGTGAGAAAGGAGCAATGGAGCTGGGAGGGGCTACTTGAAGTTTAATACATGCAGAGTAACTTAAAAGCAACCACATATAGTCCATCCAAGTCGGACTACAAACAGCAATTGGTTAGTTTGTTAAATATATATATATATATATATATATATATATATATATATATATATATATATATATATATATATATATATATACAGGGAGTGCAGAATTATTAGGCAAATGAGTATTTTGACCACATCATCCTCTTTATGCATGTTGTCTTACTCCAAGCTGTATAGGCTCGAAAGCCTACTACCAATTAAGCATTTTAGGTGATGTGCATCTCTGTAATGAGAAGGGGTGTGGTCTAATGACATCAACACCCTATATTAGGTGTGCATAATTATTAGGCAACTTCCTTTCCTTTGGCAAAATGGGTCAAAAGAAGGACTTGACAGGCTCAGAAAAGTCAAAAATAGTGAGATATCTTGCAGAGGGATGCAGCACTCTTAAAATTGCAAAGCTTCTGAAGCGTGATCATCGAACAATCAAGCGTTTCATTCAAAATAGTCAACAGGGTCGCAAGAAGCGTGTGGAAAAACCAAGGCGCAAAATAACTGCCCATGAACTGAGAAAAGTCAAGCGTGCAGCTACCACGATGCCACTTGCCACCAGTTTGGCCATATTTCAGAGCTGCAACATCACTGGAGTGCCCAAAAGCACAAGGTGTGCAATACTCAGAGACATGGCCAAGGTAAGAAAGGCTGAAAGACGACCACCACTGAACAAGACACGCAAGCTGAAACGTCAAGACTGGGCCAAGAAATATCTCAAGACTGATTTTTCTAAGGTTTTATGGACTGATGAAATGAGAGTGAGTCTTGATGGGCCAGATGGATGGGCCCGTGGCTGGATTGGTAAAGGGCAGAGAGCTCCAGTCCGACTCAGACACCAGCAAGGTGGAGGTGGAGTACTGGTTTGGGCTGGTATCATCAAAGATGAGCTTGTGGGGCCTTTTCGGGTTGAGGATGGAGTCAAGCTCAACTCCCAGTCCTACTGCCAGTTCCTGGAAGACACCTTCTTCAAGCAGTGGTACAGGAAGAAGTCTGCATCCTTCAAGAAAAACATGATTTTCATGCAGGACAATGCTCCATCACACGCGTCCAAGTACTCCACAGCGTTGCTGGCAAAAAAGGGTATAAAAGAAGGAAATCTAATGACATGGCCTCCTTGTTCACCTGATCTGAACCCCATTGAGAACCTGTGGTCCATCATCAAATGTGAGATTTACAAGGAGGGAAAACAGTACACCTCTCTGAACAGTGTCTGGGAGGCTGTGGTTGCTGCTGCACGCAATGTTGATGGTGAACAGATCAAAACACTGACAGAATCCATGGATGGCAGGCTTTTGAGTGTCCTTGCAAAGAAAGGTGGCTATCTTGGTCACTGATTTGTTTTTGTTTTGTTTTTGAATGTCAGAAATGTATATTTGTGAATGTTGAGATGTTATATTGGTTTCACTGGTAATAATAAATAATTGAAATGGGTATATATTTCTTTTTGTTAAGTTGCCTAATAATTATGCACAGTAATAGTCACCTGCACACACAGATATCCCCCTAACATAGCTAAAACTAAAAACAAACTAAAAACTACTTCCAAAAATATTCAGCTTTGATATTAATGAGTTTTTTGGGTTCATTGAGAACATGGTTGTTGTTCAATAATAAAATTAATCCTCAAAAATACAACTTGCCTAATAATTCTGCACTCCCTGTATATATAAAACAGATTCTTGTAGCCACAGTCTGTGAACAAGGCTACGGCTGAAACGCGTTGGGAGGAAGAATCTTTGTGACAGTAAAACTTTTTATATCCACTGGAAGTGTCCTGACCTTTCTTGTGGCTACAAGAATCTGTTTGATTTAATTGATGGATATTCCTGAAACCATGGTCGGCCCGCCACTTTTTTGAGCCTCTGTATTTCGTGACTTGTCTTTGGATTCATATATATATATATATATATATATATATATATATATATATATATATATATATATATATATATATGTATATCCTAGTGGTCACCACTAGGAAGTTACAGTAGGACTATGCTTTCATAGAAAAATAGTTTTTTGACTTTCCTATACCTTTGGCACTGTTTAACGAATCTTCAAGAAATTTTCCCCAAAAAGTGTTGCAGTGATTCTTGTCATGCACAGAAAGTTTCAGGGTGATCCTTCATGCAGGAGCCGAGAAAAAGGGGACTAAACAAAACATTGTGTTTCCCATGTTAATTCTCATAGGAATCTTTAGACACGTCTACAGCCCGAACCACTGGATGGAATTACACCAAATTTGGCAGAAAAAGCTAGCTGTCGGTACACAGATTACGCTTTCGCTTATTTGGAGTAAATCTGTTCAGTAGTTTTTGAGAAATTTAGGGAAATTCAAATTTGCATATCTCTGGCTGCGCAAAGTATTCACGAACAAAGACAAGCTCATGCAGGGAAATGCACAGCTCTGATTGGCTGCCAACTCTTAGAACCAGGAAGTGTTGACAGCCATCTTGGGACTCGGCTTGAACCGAGCCCCAGAAAAAAAGTAAAATTGAAATAAAAGGGGCCAGGGTGGAGACACCCTGACCCCTTAGCACTAGTGGGGGGTCCCAGAGGGACACCCCAGGTCATAAAAACATTGTTTTAAAATATGTTTTCTGCTGCGGGTTCGCGATATTCACAAATTTTTGGCAAATTAAAAAAAAAAAAAAATGAGCACAGGCTCCTGCGCTTGTTTGTTTATAAGCCCCTGTGTGTGCCAGGTCCCGCGTACATTAAAAATGTAGTGGGGGTCCTCCCGGCCCCCCACAACTCCGGGGACCACCACCTTCTCAGAGCTTTCATTTTTATATGTGAGGGCCGGAGTCCCCCGCTGCCCTGGGGTCCACCATCTCCCCAGGGATTTGCTTTCTAAATATGCAGGGGGAGTCCAGCTGCCCCCCCCCCCCCCACTGCCCTGGGGACGACCGCCTCCCCAGGGCTTTTATTTTAAAATATGCGGGGGCCCATGGCCCCACAGCTGCCATGGGGACTGCCACCTCCACAGGGCTTTCATTTTAAAATATGCAGGGGACCAGCGCCCCCTTCTGCCCTGGGGACCGCCACTTCCCTAAGGCTTTACTTTTAAAATACGCGGACTCACTCACACAGCTACGTGCCCACTCACACACCCGCTCAGACCGTCACACACCCACTCATAGCCCCACTGACACCCTGATGTACCCACTCACCGACGCACCCACTAAAACACTGATGTATGCATTCTCACATTCAAACAGACACTCGGAGAGCCACTCTTACCCCCAATACAGCCTCTCACGCCTATTCTTACACCATGAGAGGCCACAGGCAACTTCCACCTTGCTTGCGCAAAGGGCCGTGCACAGCATTCGGTTGGGTAGTTAGGAGGGTTGGCAGCAGGGACTGGCTACAGGCCAGCCATTACGGGCAACCCCTACTACACACAGGAGAAGGCTGTGCACGGTGCAAGGTTAGGTGTGTATAGGGGGTTAGCCTCAGTGCCTGGCCACAGGCCAAAGGCAGTGAGCGGCAGTGGTTGGATTCCCGTATAGCAATGAAAATTAATATACGTTAAAAAAAACATAGAAATTTACTGAAAAAAACAAAGGTTACAGGGACGTTATTGTTAGGTTCCGAATTTACTCGCAGAAAACCATAGAAATTCAGCTGTTATATTTAGAGTTCTTTCCAGTAACTAAAACTCGTGCCCCAAGGTAACTATAACTTGCGCCTTCGCCATGTACAGCTAATTACTCCACATGGTATATCATTGATGACATATTCTATGCCATCTTTCATATTCTCACTGCAACATTTGCAATAAAATTATTGATGAGAGAACTGTGTGTTGGTACAACAATAAAACTTATTGTTTTAACAGAATAAAGGAAATAATTAAGCAGGCTAAGGGGGATGCTGTTCTACGTATCACCTACAAAAAAAACTGAGGTTAAAATATGTCAGATCAAAATATCGAATCTCCTTAGATAATAACGACATAACTAAAATATCAATTACAAAAATTCTTACTACCAAAATATTTACTGAAAAATATAGTATGTTAACTTCAATGATATAATTTAAATATATGTGCAACTAAAATAGTGTTCCATTATTACTGTAAAATATTTTACATTATTTATACATATTACTAATTACCCATAATTATAGAAGCTTATTATTATAAACAATAAGCCATTTAAAAATACTTGTCTAAATAAAAAGGAAAAAAATAAGCACAACTGTAATTTAAAAAAAATACAATACACATTTTATTCAATACTTTAAAAATCACATGTGAAACAACAATGATTTAAAGAAAGGGCTATTTATTGTTACAACATATTTATTAGCTCTTAAAATATAAATAAAATTACACATTAAGCATGACAGAATTAATAAAGATGCAATTAAAAAAACATATTATTCATGCAGCTAGTGAATATAAATTAAAAATAATGTATTCATTTTGTACATTTGTTAACAAACTAACTAAACTTAGAAACATCAAAAAAGGCTTAAAAAAACAATAATAAACAACAACATAAAATGAATAAAAAAAATAAAAACAAATCGTATTAATTTCAATTCTACAAACATTAAATAAATATAATTTGATGTGGGGATGTGCAATCCCACACTCATTGGGGTAAATGCATACATTTGGTGGTGAACTGATTTGCTAAAATGTTATAAATGAAGTTGATGACTTTCTTTTATTGATCAATTCACACTTTCAAAGTAAACATTATTTTATAATAATTCTGGCTTTAATGAATCTTGAATATCAAATCCAGAATGTAATGCGACAATAATATTGTGGTCAGAATATTGTGAATACAAAAATATAGAGGAAAGAAACGTCAATGTAAAGTATAGATTTTTTTTCTTTTTAACAAATATTAACTTTCAAAGTGTTGTCCTATGTTAATTTTCAAAGTATTTTATTTAGAACTATATTTTTAGTTGTTTCATTTTAAATATGTTAGGTATGTGAATTTTTTGGGGGGGTAGTTTTAATTAAAGTGTGTCATTTATTTCATTCATTCTTATTTTATGTTTATTTATTTATTGTTAATTATTTACATGTTTATTTTTTTATTTCTCTTATAAATGTGGTTTATTCTTTATTTTTCAGGTGGCAGAGTATTGGGAATTGGATGAGTAGTGTTTTATTTAAGATACGTATTATTTTATATTATTTGCATATTTTATTGTTGCATAATAATTATTTATTTGGGGTTTATTCAGGGACTGGTGGATAGTGTTTACATAAACAATGTGGTTATTGTTTAATTATTAAATTATGTATGTACAATATTTTAATTGTTTATTGCTTACTTTCATGTGTAAATATATTAAGGCTGTCATTCCGACCCTGGCGGTCATGGACCGCCAGGGCCGGGGACCGCGGGAGCACCTGCAACAGGCTGGCGGTGCTCCCAAGGGCATTCTGACTGCGGCGGTACAGCCGCGGTCAGAAACGGAAAACCGGCGGTGTACCGCCGGTTTTCCGCTGCCCTGGGGAATCCTCCATGGCGGCGCAGCTTGCTGTGCCGCCATGGGGATTCCGACCCCCATACCGCCATCCTATTCCTGGCGGCTTTGGCCGCCAGGAACAGGATGGCGGTATGGGGTGTCATGGGGCCCCTGGGGGCCCCTGCAGTGCCCATGCCAATGGCATGGGCACTGCAGGGGCCCCCGTAACAGGGCCCCACCATGATTTTCAGTGTCTGCCATGCAGACACTGAAAATCGCGACGGGTGCAACTGCACCCGTCGCACCCCTTCCACTCCGCCAGCTCCATTCGGAGCCAGCATCCTTGTGGAAGGGTGTTTCCCGCTGGGCTGGCGGGCGGCCTTCTGGCGGTCGCCCGCCAGCCCAGCGGGAAACCCAGAATACCCGCGGCGGTCTTGTGACCGCGCAGCGGTATTCTGGCGGCTCCCGCCGGCCCTGCGGATACCGCGGCCGGCGGGAGTCAGAATGACCCCCTAAATGTTTTATCTTAGGTTTTAGGGGGCTTTAGGGTCATTTGGTGGTTTAGATGGGTAATGTTTTATATAAAATATATGCTAATTAATAGTAATCGTAATTAGGTTCTATGTTTTTAATTTAATTAATTGATTTAATGATTTATATAAACTAATGACAAAAATTTAATTAATCATTGGGGTTTACGAACGTGTCATTTATTTTTAAGAAACATATAAATGTGTTATTTATTTTTTGTAAAATAGTGTGGTTACATTATTGTCTATTATAAATGTTATTTTGTATTTACATTTTTTTTTACCTTATAAGTTGCTTATTTTTTTATTGTATAATTAAAACATTGATATTCAATAAATATGTGTAGTTTTAAAGATAAGGTAACAGTGATAATTCAGGTTCAGAATTATTTATTTATTTGTTTTCTTTTGTAAGGCTCATCCAAGTGTAAGCAGTTTCTGCAATGTTTGTGGTGTTAGAATAGTAAATCTTCCCCAAAAATACATTTATTTTCCCTGTTGTTTGTTGGAATGGGGTTGGAATAGTAAGTCTGCCTCCCACAATAACATGCACTTTTCCTAATGTTGGTACGGCTGGTTTTAGAATAGTAAATTCAACCCTCCCAAAGTATATCAACTTTGACTAATGTTTATGAGTTTGGTGTTAGAATAGTAAATCTGACCTGACCCCCAAACGTATGCACTTTCACCAGTGCTGGAGTTAGTGGTGCAGCCGCCAAAAGACCGCCATGTTGGTGATCTTACAGACCGCTATGTTGGTGGTCTTACAGACCGCTGTATTACGAGTTACACAGGCAGACGTGCCAAAAGCCAGCTAAAAACCAGACCCTGCCAGGACTCTGAAGGGTGGGAAATAGGCAGTCCGACCACCGGAATCGCCAGCTCGTTAACCAACCACTGAACCTATTACAAGTCGAAAATCGCAATGGCAGTCTTCCAATGGCAGTTCGAACCGCAGCGGTCACCACAGTAATAGACGACACCACATTGGATGCATTTGAAAACAAAACAGCTGACAAATAGTCCCACACTCGATACACCGGCAAAGCACACTATAAAACACACCCCTTCACACACCACAATCCTTTGCAACTCCCACGCAAAATACACCATTGAGAGCGCTCACCAATATAAACTTTCCAATTAAATAGTCACCCACCCATCTCTCACTCAGCAAACATCCCACAGCCTCAACAAACCCAGCGCACATCTCCATTGTGTATATTTCCCGTCACCTTTTTAGCACCCACTCATTTATTTTTTCCATCACCACCACGTCACCCCAGAAAAATCCCCATTTCACAGATGATGAGTTAAGAGTTATGGTAGATGAAATTATCAGAGTAGAGCCACAAGTATTTAGAGCCCAAGTCCAGCAAACTACTGTCGCTAGGAAAATGGAAATGTGGCAAAGGATAGTTGACAGAGTGAAATCTGTAGGCAGCTCCCCGCGCACAAGGTACGACATCAGGAATAGGTGGAACATCCTCAGGGCGAAGATCCGTTCTATAGTGTCCAGGCACCAGCTTGCAGTCATGAAGACTGGTGGTGGTCTCCCACCTCCTCCCCTACAGCTCACATCATGGGAGGAGAAGGTCTTGGCCATCCTGTATCCTGAGGGCTTGACAGGAATACCTGGGGGAGTGGAGTCGGGTAAGTCACAACCATAAAAGGGACACACAAATGTATTGTCATGCATGCTCACTGACCACCCTTGGTCACCTTCACTGTCAACCCACCCACCAGCCCAGTCACCACCTGTCAAAAGACCATGGTCTGCCACCTCACATGGGAACTAGACCCACCTGGGGGAACCACGTCTCCGTATACTGGGTGTAGCACAGGGAAATGACTGCACCCCAATTCTCATCAGGCACCGTACTACCATTAGTAAGACCAGAACTGCATACCACAATTAAGATTACCATGTCCTGTAACTCCCTAGTGTGAGAAAGTAGCCTCTTTCTAGCCTTGTTACCCCCACTTTTGGCCTGTTTGTGAGAATATGTCAGGGTGTTTTCACTGTCTCACTGGGAGCCTGCTAGCCAGGGCCCAGTGCTCGTAGTGAAAACCCTATGTTGTCAGTATGTTTGTTATGTGTTACTGGGACCCTGCTAGCCAGGACCCCAGTGCTCATAAGTTTGTGGCCTATATGTATGTGTTCCCTGTGTGATGCCTAACTGTCTCACTGAGGCTCTGCTAACCAGAACCTCAGTGGTTATGCTCTCTCTGCTTTCCAAATTTGTCACTGTCAGGCTAGTGACTAAATTTACCAATTCACATTGGCATACTGGTACACCCATATAATTCCCTAGTATATGGTACTGAGGTACCCAGGGTATTGGGGTTCCAGGAGATCCCTATGGGCCGCAGCATTTCTTTTGCCACCCATAGGGAGCTCTGACAATTCTTACACAGGCCTGCCAGTGCAGCCTGAGTGAAATAACGTCCACGTTATTTCACAGCCATTTACCACTGCACTTAAGTAACTTATAAGTCACCTATATGTTTAACCTTCACCTGGTGAAGGTTGGGTGCAAAGTTACTTAGTGTGTGGGCACCCTGCCACTAGCCAAGGTGCCCCCACATCGTTCAGGGCAAATCGTGAGTGTGGGGACACCATTACACGTGTGCACTGTACATAGGTCACTACCTATGTACAGCGTCACAATGGTAACTCCGAACATGGCCATGTAACATGTCTAAGATCATGGAATTGTCACCCCAATGCCATTCTGGAATTGGGGGGACAATTCCATGATCCCCCGGGTCTCTAGCACAGAACCCGGGTACTGCCAAACTGCCTTTTCAGGGTCTGCACTGCAGCTGCTGCTGCTGCCAACCCCTCAGACAGGTTACTGCCCCGCTGGGGTCCAGGCAGCGCTGGCCCAGGAAGGCAGAACAAAGGACTTCCTCTGAGAGAGGGTGTAACACCCTCTCCCTTTGGAAATAGGTGTGAGGGCTGGGGAGGAGTAGCCTCCCCCAGCCTCTGGAAATGCTTTGATGGGCACAGATGCTGCCCATCTCTGCATAAGCCAGTCTACACCGGTTCAGGGATCCCCCAGCCCTGCTCTGGCGCGAAACTGGACAAAGGAAAAGGGAGTGACCACTCCCCTGACCTGCACCTCCCAGGGGAGGTGCCCAGAGCTCCTCCAGTGTGTCCCAGACCTCTGCCATCTTGGAAACAGAGGTGTTTGTGGCACACTGGACTGCTCTGAGTGGCCAGTGCCAGCAGGTGATGTCAGAGGTTCCTTCTGATAGGCTCTTACCTCTCTTGGTAGCCAATCCTCCTTCCTAGGTAGTCAAACCTCCTTTTCTGGCTATTTAGGGTCTCTGCTTTGGGGATCTCACCAGATAATGAATGCAAGAGCTCATCAGAGTTCCTCTGCATCTCCCTCTTCACCTTCTGCCAAAGGATCAACCGCTGACTGCTCAGGTCGCCTGCAAAACCGCAACAAAGTAGCCGGATGACTACTAGCAACCTTCTATCGCTTCATCCTGCTGGCTTTCTCGACTGTTTCCAGGTGGTGCATGCTCTGGGGGTAGCCTGCCTCCTTTCTTGCACCAGGAGCTTCTATAGAAATCTCCCGTGGGTCGACGGAATCTTCCCCCTGCAACCGCAGGCAACAAAAGACTGCATCACTGGTCCTCTGGGTCCCATCTCAGCACGACAAGCGTGGTCCCTGGAACTCAGCAACTCTGTCCAAGTGAATCCCACAGTCCAGTGACTCTTCAGTCCAAGTTTGGTGGAGGTAAGTCCTTGCCTCCCCACGCTAGACTGCATTGCTGGGTACCGCGTAATTTGCAGCTGCTCCGGCTCCTGTGCACTCTTCCAGGATTTCCTTCATGCACAGCCAATCCTGGGTACCCGACACTCTAACCTGCATTGCACAACCTTCTGAGTTGTCCTCCGGCGTCGTGGGACTCCCTTTTGTGACTTCGCGTGGACTACAGTTCACTCTTCTTCCAAGTGCCTGTTCAGGTACTTCTGCGGGTGCTGTCTGCTTCTGTGAGGGCTCCCTGACTTGCTGGGCGCCCCCTCTGTCTCCTCATCCAAGTGGCGACATCCTGGTCCCTCCTGGGCTACAGCAGCATCCAAAAACCCTAACCGCAACCCTTGCAGCTAGCAAGGCTTGTTTGTGGTCTTTCTGCGTGAGAACACCTCTGCAAGCTTCTTCACGACTTGGGACATTCATCCTTCAAAGGGGAAGTTCCTAGTCCTCTTCGTTCTTGAAGAACACCAAGCTTCTTCCAACAGGTGGCAGCTTCCTTGCACCCTCAGCTGGCATTTCTTGGGCTCCTGCCCACTCTCGACACTGTCGCGACTCTTGGACTTGGTCCCCTTGTCTTACAGGTACTCAGGTCCGGAAATCCACTGTTGTTGAATTGCTGGTGTTTGTTCTTCCTGTAGAATCCCCCTATCACGACTTCTGTGCTCTCTGTGGGTAGTAGGTGCACTTTACACCTACCTTTCAGGGTCTTGGGGTGGGCTATTTTTCTAACCCTCACTGTTTTCTTACAGTCCCAGCGACCCTCTACAAGCTCACATAGGTTTGGGGTCCATTCGTGGTTCGCATTCCACTTTTGGAGTATATGGTTTGTGTTGCCCCTATACCTATGTGCTCCTATTGCAATCTACTGTAATTTTACACTGCTTGCATTACTTTTCTTGCTATTACCTGCATAATTTTGGTTTGTGTACATATATACTTTTGGCATATTGTCATAAAAATAAAGTACCTTTATTTTTAGTATATCTGTGTATTGTGTTTTCTTATGATATTGTGCATATGACACCGGTGGTATAGTAGGAGCTTTACATGTCTCCTAGTTCAGCCTAAGCTGCTTTGCCATAGCTACCTTCTATCAGCCTAAGCTGCTAGAAACACCTCTTCTACACTAATAAGGGATAACTGGACCTGGCACAAGGTGTAAGTACCTCTGGTACCCACTACAAGCCAGGCCAGCCTCCTACATTGGTTGTGCAGCGGTGGGATAAGTACTTGTAACTACTTACTACTTTGTCATTGTGTACTTTTCATAAGAGAATAATATACAAAACAAGTTCAGTGTATGTACATTTAACCAAAAAGTTTTGCTTTTCTCCTCTTACACTTTCTACTAAGTGCTGAAAAGTACTCTAAGGGCCTCATTCCGACCCTGGTGGTCTCTGACCGCTAGGGCGGAGGGCAGCGGAAGCACCGCCAACAGGCTGGCGGTGCTTCCTGGGCTATTCTGACAGCGGCGGTAAAGCCGCGGTCAGAAAAGGGGAACCGGCGGTTTCCCGCCGGTTTTCCCCTGGCCCAGGGAATCCTCCATGGCGGCGCTGCTTGCAGCGCCGCCATGGGGATTCCGACCCCCTTCCCGCCAGCCTGTTTCTGGCGGTTTTCACCGCCAGAACCAGGATGGCGGGAATGGGTGTCGTGGGGCCCCTGGGGGCCCCTGCACTGCCCATGCCACTGGCATGGGCAGTGCAGGGGCCCCCTAACAGGGCCCCATACAGATTTTCACTGTCTGCTTTGCAGACAGTGAAAATCGCGACAGGTGCCACTGCACCCGTCGCACCCCTGCAGCTCCGCCGGCTCCATTCGGAGCCGGCTTCCTCGTTGCAGGGGCTTTCCCGCTGGGCCGGCGGGCGGCCTTTTGGCAGTCGCCTGCCGGCCCAGCGGGAAAGTTGGAATGGCCGCCACGGTCTTTTGACCGCGGGGCGGTCATTCGGCGGTAACCACATGGCGGGCGGCGACCACCGCCCGCCGCGGTCAGAATGACCGCCTAAAACTTCTAAAAGTTTCCAAAAAGTTTGAAAAAGTTTTTTTCTCTGTTCCTTAAAAAGTCCTGAAACTTTTTCTTTCTTCTCACTGTCTCTAAACCTTCTTCTATCATGTCTGATGTAGAGTCTGCTCTTAAAATGGTTAATACTACCTATGACTATTTAAATTACAAGAGCCTAAGGAGTCTCTGCTTAGATAGAGGTTTAGTGATAGGAAAGAACCCTACAAGAGAGTTTCTATATAACATGCTCATTGTGAATGATGAGTCCCAAGCAGGCACTTCAAATGAGAAGTTAATAGATGGCTCCCATTCTGACTTAGGGGAACTCCTTGAGGGAGGTGGAGAGGGTTCCGTTCCAAATCTGCCCCTTAGCAGACCACCTAGCAATGCTGGTAGTAATGGGAGCTCCCATCATTGTAGGGATGTTTTTATTCCTGGAGGCCAGGTTGTTAGATTCCAGTCAGTTAGGGACAGATCTCCCTCTGTTGTTTCCAATTTATCCTCTGTGTCCAAGCATTCCCAACTCGCCCACCCTGAAGACAACATGTTAGAAAGGGAACTCAAAAAGTTGAGAGTGGAAAGACCAGACTGAAGCTTAAACAGCAACAGGTGGCTCTAGACAGGGAATCCCTAGACCTAGAGAAGGTGAGACAGAGATTGGGGTTTGGACCCCATGGTGGCAGCAGCAGTATTCCTGATAGTAATCCTGTTAGAGAGCATGATTCCAGGAATCTGCACAAGATAGTCCCCCCTTACAAGGAGGGGGATGACATCAACAAGTGGTTTGCTGCACTTGAGAGGGCCTGTATGGTACAGGGGGTCCCTCAAAGGCAGTGGGCTGCTATATTGTGGCTATCTTTCACTGGAAAGGGTAGGGATAGGCTCCCTACTGTTAGAGAAAGTGATGCTAACAATTTTGCAGTTTTGAAGGGTGCACTCTTGGATGGATTTGGCTTAACCACTGAACAATACAGGATTAAGTTCAGAGACACCAGAAAAGAGTCCTCTCAAGACTGGACAGACTTTGTAGACTGTTCCGTGAAGGTCTTGGAGGGGTGGTTACATGGCAGTAAAGTATCTGACTATGAAAGCCTGTATAATCTTATTCTGAGAGAGCATATTCTGAATAACTGTGTGTCTGACTTGTTACACCAATATCTAGTGGACTCAGATCTGACCTTTCCCCAAGAATTGGGAAAGAAGGCAGACAAATGGGTCAGAACAAGAGTGAACAGAAAAGTTCATACAGGGGGTGACAAGGATGGCAAGAAGAAAGATGGTGAGAAATCTCAGGATAAGCATGGGGATAAAGGTAAAACCAAAGATCCTTCTTCAAATCCTAAACACTCTTCAGGGGGTGGGGATAAATCAAATTCTTCCTCTTCTTCACAACATACACACATTAAAAAGCCTTGGTGCTATGTGTGTAAAAATAAAGGCCATTGGCAAGGGGATAAGTCCTGTCCAGGTAAACTAAACCCCCTGAGCCAACCACCACTAATACATCAAACTCTAGCGCCTCTAGCAGTAGTGGTAATAGTGGTGGGACTGCTGGCAACAGTCAAAGTAAGGGTGTAGTTGGGTTCACTTATGGGTCCATCATAGAAACTGTGGTAGTCAGTCCCAAGACAGTTTTTGTCACACCTAGTGGCATTGGCCTTGCCACACTGGCTGCTTGTCCCCTTACAATGGATAAGTACAGGCAGACAGTTTAAATAAATGGTGCTGAGGGCCAGGCCTACAGGGACACAGGTGCCAGTATCACTTTGGTGACTGAAAACCTAGTGCCCCCTGAACAACACATCATTGGACAACAGTACAAGATTATTGATGTCCATAACTCCACTAAGTTTCTTCCCTTAGCTATA
Organism: Pleurodeles waltl; assembly: GCF_031143425.1. Lineage (NCBI taxonomy): Eukaryota > Metazoa > Chordata > Amphibia > Caudata > Salamandridae > Pleurodeles > Pleurodeles waltl. Next base: position 743,004,649 of record NC_090449.1, on the reverse strand, counting down.
GTTCAGCTTAGTTGGGGTGGAGTTACTGGCCCTAAGCAGGTGGTATTATCACCTAGCTTACCTGTAGACTGTCTCTTAGGTAATGACCTAGAGACCTCAGGTTGGGCTGAGGTAGAGTTTTATACCCATGCAGCCATGCTGGGTATCTCTGAGGAATTGCTTCCTCTCATTTCAGCTGAAGTGAAAAAGCAAAGGAGAGAAAAAGGCCTGAAAACTCAGGATCCTTCTCCAACAACAGGTAAAAAGGGTATCATAGTATCCCCTAACCACCCTGCCATTCAGGATACCATTCCTGTGGTGGGAGAAACCTCTCCTGGGGTGGCACCTGTACCAAGGGAATCATCAGCTGGCACAGCTGTACTCCCTGAGGTGAAAGTACCTCTCTGTGGGATAACTAATATTGGTGAGAAAAAGGGCACCATTTTAGATAACATGGAGCATCCCTCCAACCCTCCCAGAAACTTTAGTGCAGAAACCCTGCACTGCCTCACAACACTTAGGACAGCAGCCCTGCCCCAGTGTGGAGCTCATAGGACAGCATCCCTGCCCTGCTGCAACTCAAGAGAAACAGCATCCCTGTTCTCTCTTACAGCCATATGGACAAAGTTTTTGCCCAGCTATGGCTTTACTGAGACAGCATCCCTGTCTGGCATTCTCATCACTAGAAATAGGTCCAGTGGACAATTCCCACTGTTCTAAACTAAAACTTACTGATAGGAACTCTGAAAATATATCTTCACATTGTTGGTTAGCTAAAAAACTTCAAACAGGGTGGTTTACATCCCCACAGGGAAGTAACCATATGGTGGATGATAAAGGGAGTAACCAGTCTATTGCAGAGCTACTCTCCACTTATCACCACTTAGACAATAAAGACTCAACTGGCCAAGGTTAGCCTTATTGTCCTTCGTTTGGGGGGGGGGGGGGGGTTGTGTGAGAAAGTAGCCTCTTTCTAGCCTTGTTACCCCCACTTTTGGCCTGTTTGTGAGTATATGTCAGGGTGTTTTCACTGTCTCACTGGGATCCTGCTAGCCAAGGCCCAGAGCTCATAGTGAAAACCCTATGTTGTCAGTATGTTTGTTATGTGTCACTGGGACCCTGCTAGCCAGGACCCCAGTGCTCATAAGTTTGTGGCCTATATGTATGTGTTCCCTGTGTGATGCCTAACTGTCTCACTGAGGCTCTGCTAACCAGAACCTCAGTGGTTATGCTCTCTCTGCTTTCCAAATTTGTCACTGTCAGGCTAGTGACTAAATTACCAATTCACATTGGCATACTGGTACACCCATATAATTCCCTAGTATATGGTACTGAGGTACCCAGGGTATTGGGGTTCCAGGAGATCCCTATGGGCCGCAGCATTTCTTTTGCCACCCATAGGGAGCTCTGACGATTCTTACACAGGCCTGCCGGTGCAGCCTGAGTGAAATAACGTCCACGTTATTTCACAGCCATTTACCACTGCACTTAAGTAACTTATAAGTCACCTATATGTCTAACCTTCACCTGGTGAAGGTTGGGTGCAAAGTTAGTTAGTGTGTGGGCACCCTGGCACTAGCCAAGGTGCCCCCACATCGTTCAGGGCAAATTCCCCGGACTTTGTGAGTGCGGGGACACCATTACACGTGTGCACTGTACATAGGTCACTACCTATGTACAGCGTCACAATGGTAACTCCGAACATGGCCATGTAACATGTCTAAGATCATGGAATTGTCACCCCAATGCCATACTGGCATTGGGGGGACAATTCCATGATCCCTGGGTCTCTAGCACAGAACCCGGGTACTGCCAAACTGTCTTTTCAGGGTCTGCACTGCAGCTGCTGCTGCTGCCAACCCCTCAGACAGGTTTCTGCCCCCCTGGGGTCCAGGCAGCCCTGGCCCAGGAAAGCAGAACAAAGGACTTCCTCTCTCCCTTTGGAAATAGGTGTGAGGGCTGGGGAGGAGTAGCCTCCCACAGCCTCTGGAAATGCTTTGATGGGCACAGATGCTGCCCATCTCTGCATAAGCCAGTCTACACCGGTTCAGGGATCCCCCAGCCCTGCTCTGGCGCGAAACTGGACAAAGGAAAAGGGAGTGACCACTCCCCTGACCTGCACCTCCCAGGGGAGGTGCCCAGAGCTCCTCCAGTGTGTCCTAGACCTCTGCCATCTTGGAAACAGAGGTGTTTGTGGCACGCTGGACTGCTCTGAGTGGCCAGTGCCAGCAGGTGACGTCAGAGGCTCCTTCTGATAGGCTCTTACCTCTCTTGGTAGCCAATCCTCCTTCCTAGGTAGCCAAACCTGCTTTTCTGGCTATTTAGGGTCTCTGCTTTGGGGATCTCACCAGACAACGAATGCAAGAGCTCATCAGAGTTCCTCTGCATCTCCCTCTTCACCTTCTGCCAAAGGATCGACCGCTGACTGCTCAGGACGCCTGCAAAACTGCAACAAAGTAGCCAGACGACTACTAGCAACCTTGTATCGCTTCATCCTGCCGGCTTTCTCGACTGTTTCCAGGTGGTGCATGCTCTGGGGGTAGTCTGCCTCCTTTCTTGCACCAGGAGCTCTGAAGAAATCTCCCGTGGGTCGACGGAATCTTCCCCCTGCAACCACAGGGAACAAAAGACTGCATCACTGGTCCTCTGGGTCCCATCTCAGCACGACGAGAGTGGTCCCTGGAACTCAACAACTCTGTCCAAGTGACTCCCACAGTCCAGTGACTCTTCAGTCCAAGTTTGGTGGAGGTAAGTCCTTGCCTCCCCACGCTAGACTGCATTGCTGGGTACCGCGTGATTTGCAGCTGCTCCGGCTCCTGTGCACTCTTCCAGGATTTCCTTCATGCACAGCCAAGCCTGGGTCCCCGACACTCTAACCTGCATTGCACAACCTTCTGTGTTGTCCTCCGGTGTCGTGGGACTCCCTTTTGTAACTTCGCGTGGACTCCGGTTCACTCTTCTTCCAAGTGCCTGTTCAGGTACTTCTGCGGGTGCTGCCTGCTTCTGTGAGGGCTCCCTGACTTGCTGGGCGCCCCCTCTGTCTCCTCATCCAAGTGGCGACATCCTGGTCCCTCCTGGGCCACAGCAGTATCCAAAAACCCGAACCACAACCCTTGCAGCTAGCAAGGCTTGTTTGTGGTCTTTCTGCGTGGGAACACCTCTGCAAGCTTCTTCACGACGTGTGACATCCATCCTCCAAAGGGGAAGTTCCTAGTCCTCTTCGCAGAACACCAAGCTTCTTCAAACAGGTGGCAGCTTCCTTGCACCCTCAGCTGGCATTTCTTGGGCTCCTGCCCACTCTCGACACTGTCGCGACTCTTGGACTTGGTCCCCTTGTCTTACAGGTACTCAGGTCCAGAAATCCACTGTTGTTGCATTGCTGGTGTTTGTTCTTCCTGCAGAATCCCCCTATCACGACTTCTGTGCTCTCTGGGGGTAGTAGGTGCACTTTACACCTACATTTCAGGGTCTTGGGGTGGGCTATTTTTCTAACCCTCACTGTTTTCTTACAGTCCAAGCGACCCTCTACAAGCTCACATAGGTTTGGGGTCCATTCATGGTTCGCATTCCACTTTTGGAGTATATGGTTTGTGTTGCCCCTATACCTATGTGCTCCTATTGCAATCTACTGTAATTTTACACTGCTCGCATTACTTTTCTTGCTATTACCTGCATAATTTTGGTATGTGTACATATTTCTTGTGTATATATCTTATCCTCATACTGAAGGTACTCACTGAGATACTTTTGGCATATTGTCATAAAAATAAAGTACCTTTATTTTTAGTATATCTGTGTATTGTGTTTTCTTATGATATTGTGCATATGACACCAGTGGTATAGTAGGAGCTTTACATATCTCCTAGTTCAGCCTAAGCTGCTTTGCCATAGCTACCTTCTATCAGCCTAAGCTGCTAGAAACACCTCTTCTACACTAATAAGGGATAACTGGACCTGGCACAAGGTGTAAGTACCTCTGGTACCCACTACAAGCCAGGCCAGCCTCCTACACCTAGTGAACACTCATCTGAGAGTAGGACAACTCTACGGTGTGTGGGAGTAGGATAGACAATGACAGGAATGCCAAGGCCAGGGGACAAATGCAGTATTACCCACCCCCAGCCAATACAGAGTACCCCCATACAAAATTCCCTTACTCCCCCTACCCACCCATTGAACTGTACTCAGCTGAAAGGAGGGCAACTCTACAGTGTGTGGGATAAAGGGAGTGAAATGGTTAGTACTCATAGGAGGATCCCTTAGTCACACTCCAAGCAACAGTACACTGTACACCTGCCAAAATACCTTTACCTGTGAACACACACGAGGTGCACACGCTTGGGAGTCAAATTGAAAAACTGCATGTAGCACAGAGAGTCACATGACTGCTGAGGCCAGGAGGCTCTGTATACCCAATCTAGTTACCCAACCAACTCTGCATATGGCCAAATATCCCTGTTGGTATACTTGCTATGAAAGTTCACTCACCTCAGTGGATGGACAATGTGAACTGTGAGTTGTGATAAGAGTAACATCTGATTAAATTCAAGGAGGACCAGGCAATGCCACCCCAAACACCAGGTGACTGTCTATATGACATTGTGCCACAGTACCTAAACCCACTGATGAACGTGACTCACTTGGTAGGGACAAGGATACAGATCATGGTACACCCTGTAATGTGGCAACACACCCAGATCCATCCAGAGCTGCTATGCGAAGATGAAAATAGTGTAAACAGAAAGGACAGCTCAAAGTGCCTGGAAAGAACTTCTGACACAGATCAAAGGTCCCAAATTGTGTCTGCTGTATGGCATTGGCAGCAGTCACATCCACAATGCTCTAACCACAGGATGACAACTATCACATATCATCCAAGCTTCTGACAATGCCTGCATGACAAACAAATAGCTTTCAAGGTGGCCCAAACAACATCCTGCCCAGCCAATGTCCTGCCTGCACTGCTAGCAAGATATGAGTCTCTTCTCATCCCTCCAACAGCTAATGATTCCAGACAGTCTGAGGCTAGGTCACTGAACAGGAAGTGGTATGTGGCAACAATGTCAGCTCACTACAAATGACAATACCTGTACCTGTCACATAAGGGAAATCAGCAAATACAATGTGAACATGGCCTAAACCCAATGTCACAGTAAACTATTGGAGGAAGATGTCACAATACAACCATTAACATTGTCTCTTCACATCAACAGGTTGTGCTGCCACTACAACTGCTACTACCGACACCACAGAGGAGTCTGCCACTACCCACATGGACAAAGCCCTCAATGGGGAGAACACTCCTGGACCTCTGGGCATTGAGGATGTTGAGGGGCCATCAGGGCAACCTGGCCAGATGACACTGGTCAGCCTCAGCCTGACCACATTGACTCCTCCCAGCCCCATGGCCTTTACATCGCACCCAGACCTGCATCCCTACAACAGTCACTAACATCGTGTGCACCCCAGTGCAGGTTCCTGAGTCACAACCTGTCAACCCTAACAATGATGGACCTGGAACTAGTGGAAGTGGGCAGCCTGCACCATGGGGACAGGCACGTAGGGGTAGGGTGCATGGGAGGGATGGTGTGGTACAGTGGCAAGAGGCTGCTGGTGATGCCCTTGGCCAGGATACCATAAGTCAGGTATTGGGAGCCTCCAAGCAGTCCCAAGGCATGATGGGCCAGTACTCACTGAACTCAGGGGAATCAAGGAGCTACAGAGGAATTTCTATTGTGAGATGCGGGAACAGTGTGAGGCCCACAATTCCAACATGGCCCCCCTGACAGGCAACAACATTCCACCCTTTCCTTTGGCGCATCCACACCAAGTCCTTCATTGGTGCCAGCCACTAGAAGTGATGCCCTGCCAGGGGAAGCACCCACCTCAGATAACCCTGCCTGTGTAGTTTCCGACCCCCCAGCAAGTGGGGACATCCAGCCAAGCATTCAGGAGGTGTGGATGGCAAGACACCGACCACTGCCAGCATGTGACAACTTCCTGATGTCACTCCTTAGTGTGCCATGGACTCACTCTGTTGACTGTTCCTTAACTACTTTCCATTATCCATGGTAGTATGACACTGGACTCTGTACCTCATGTGTTGTGGCCTCTACTCTAGTAATTGCATCCACCATGGCTGATCCCTTCTCCTTATCAATGTTTATTTCCATTATCACTATTGAGTTCTGTAGTAATGTAAATGAGCACACCCATCACTACAACACTGCCTACTACCTCTCTTTTTTAACTGTCTGGAATGTTGAATGTGAATCACATGTAATGTACATGATCAAGACATAAGGCAATAAATAGAGGGAATTGTCTCAGGTAGTGTCATGCTGAGGATGACTAGCAACACAATGTCACAAGTGTCTGGTCACAGCAAATGTTTTATTGTACTGTATTGCACATAAGGTGTTAAGAATGTCTGCACAGTCATAGCCAAGAATGTCCTAGCCATATGGAGTCTGGACAGATATCCTATTACAAGCATGCCCCAGACCACACCAGAAAGGGCTTGTAAGACCTTGTCCCGTAAATAAGGCTAACAGAGTATGGGAAGTTGTCTCCAGTTTGACCCTTATCACATACCAAAACCAGGCCTGCCTACTTAATATATGCCATGGCACAGGCAGAGCATGCACTCAGCCACTCCCCCGCTGGAATCCGCAAACGACTCAGCACGCAACCTGCACTGCTTCATCACAGAATGTGCCAACAGCAAAGGCCCCTTCAGAAAACCAGTCAGAAACCATCCCAGTAAGAAACCAAGCTAGTTCACAACAGAAATCCAAGAATCAAAACACACCTGCTGACAACTAGAATGAAACTAAAGAAACAACAAAACAACTGAAGACCACACAGCCTACAAAAGCTCAGTCACCACGCACCACCAATTCATCAGAGCCTCCAAGAAAGCTGCATCAGCAGCAATGCACACAACAGCAAGGAGCTATTCACCACAGTCAAGGAATTCACGAACCCCGGAACAGACACCTCAGACATCCCCCCCTCCCAAGACCTCTGGGATGAGCGTGCCTCCTTTTTTTCACCAGAAAATCCAAGACATTTGTGAAGGATTCAAGAACCAAAACCCGCCCCCACCAGCACCACCACAGACCGCACGACACACCAGACATTGAACCCAGAGAGAAAAGCTCTGTAGAAGACACCCAGAAACTCATGAACTCCATCTCAACTTGGCCAGAGCTCTGCCAGACTATCGATATCTCCATCGAGACTGCCACCTTCCCATCGGACTGGAAGCACGCAGAGATCAACCTGCTCTTCAAAAAACCCTCTGCCGACCCAAGGAAGTTGAAAAATTACAGACCCACCACTTGCCTTCCCTTCCCAGGCAAGGTAACTGAAAAGGCCATCAACATACAACTCACAGAGTTCCTCAAAGCAAAAAAAATCCTAGACCCTCCCATTACGGATTCAGGAGCAACCACAGCACCGAAACGGCCCTCCTCGTAGCCACCAACGACATTGGTACCATACTAGACCATGGAGACACAGCTGCCCTCATCCTCCTTGACCTCTCTGCCGCGTTCAACACAGTCTCCCACTCCACCCTCTGCACAAGACTCCACAACGCCAGCATCCACGGTAAAGCACTGGACTGGATTCAATCCTTCCTCACCGGAAGAACCCAGAGTGTCAGACTTCCGTTGTTCACCTCGGCACCCAAGGAAACATGTAGCGGAGTACCACATGGATCCTCACTAAGCCCCACCCTCTACAACATCTACATGGCGCCGCTCACCAAAATCGTTAGACAGCACGGCCTAAACATCGTCTTCTACGCCGACAACACCCAGCTGATCCTCTCCTTGACCGACGACCGATAAACAGCCAAGAGAAATTTCCACAACGGAATGAGAGCAGTCACCGCCTGGATGGAAATCAGCTGCCTCAAACTCAACTCAGACAAGACAGAAATCCTTGTAATCAGGTCCACCCCCTCTGCCTGGGACAACTCCTGGTGGCCAACTGCTCTAGGAAACCCCACCCCACTGACCACACATACAACTAGGGCATCATCCTGGACTCCATGCTCTCCGTGACCCGTCAAGTCAAAACCGTCTCATTGTCATGCTTCCACAACCATTGGAAGATATTCAAGTGGATCCCCACTGAGACAAGAGGGACGGTCACCCACACGCTTGTCAGCAGCAAACTGGACTACGGCATGTACTTTGTGCCGGCATCACAAAGACGCTTCAAACAACACCTCAGAGAATCCAGAAATCAGCAGCCAGACTCATCCTGGGCATCCCCCATCACAGCCACATCTCCGCCCACCTCAGGGACATGCACTGGCTCCTGATCGACAAAGGCATCACTTACAAGCTACTGACACACCTACAAGGCACTGCACAACATCGGACCAACCTACTTCAACCACCGCCTGTCCTTCTACACTCCCACCAGGCAGCTCCGATCATCCCAACTCACCCTCGCTGCCATCCCCAGAACCAGGAAGAGCACAGCTGGAGGCAGATCCTTCTCCTACCTCGCAGCCTGGACATGGAACATGCTCCCACTCAACCTCAGACAGGCCACCTTGCTGAAGCAGTGTAGGAAGGACCTCAAGACTTGGCTCTTTGAGTGAACAGCACACCCAGAACAGCACCTTGAGATAAGTTGCACTATACAAGTGGCTGACTGATTGATTGATTGACTGATTGAAAGAGGGCAGTACAACAGATCCTGTGCCCAGACCCTTCCCTTAACAAAGAGCAAGCTTCTGGTGGAATGTCACAAACCCTTTTCAGTGCTGTGGCACAGGCACACTGGCCTGCAATGAGGAAACACATTGACAGCCACAAACAGGTCATACAGGATCAATGTCAACACAATGTGAAGGTAGAAGGAATGGAATGCACAGGATGACATATTACAAGTCCACATGATCACACACATAAGACTACTGGACCAACACACCAGGGCAAACAGGTCTGTTGTGTAGCTCTGATTCCTGTCTTCACACTGTCCAGGCAGCCTGGGCATAGGACTCATATACCCCAAATTTGCGACCAACATTACCTGGATCAATCCATGTCCACTTCACATTTCAGACCAGCAACAGCCACCTGCAATGACACAACTCTGAAACGCCCACATGAGGATGGCATGGCACCTGGAAGGAAAAAATTACTTGCAAGGAGTTTCGGCAGGTAAAGGTATACATAAGACACAAACCCTATTTCAACATTCAGTTGTTTCACTGACAGTGCAATGTGATTACCCCAAACAAAGGAGATCATCAAGAGAGTCACATCTTCAAGTCTGATGTAGCCAGCAAACCTTGGCTGTATAATGCATAGCATGAGATGCCCTGTCTCATGGTGACAGAGATACCGTTCTCAACAAATCCTGACCCCTACAATACCCATTGCAGTCATCTTAATCACAGAATATCACATACTTACAGTCAAGTGAAGTAGTGATTGATGAGATCTGCCCGCAGAACTCCACCTTCATCCTCAACACTGTCATCCTCACTTGGCATTTTCAGAGGCTCACCCTGTGGCACTGCCATCTTCCCCTCATCAGGGATGTAGGGGATGTTTTTCCTCAGGGCAAGGTTGTGGAGCATGCAGCAGGCCACAATGATCTTGCACACTTTTCCGGGTGAGTAGAGGAGGGCTCCACCAGTCTTGTCAATGCACTGGAATTTTGCTTTCAGGAGCCCAAAAGCCTGCTCCACAACATGCCATGTCCTTCCATGTGCCTTGTTGAAGTAGACTTCCCCTGTCATAGTTGGGATCCTAACCGGTGTCAACAACCATGGACAGTTTGGATATGCAGAGTCCCCTGTAAGGGAATGCAACAGGTTTGCAACCATGAGTCCCAAACTTTATTTTTACTAGCAGCAGACATAGCATACAAACACACATGACATATGTTACTTACCAACCAGCCAGGCCCTCTCTGCGTAAAGTCGTGGCATCAGCTCTGGAACATCGCTGTTCCGCATGATGAAGGCATCGTGTACCGAACTCGGGTAACAGGCACATACTTGGGAAATGTAGAGGTCGGCCAAACAAACTGCTTGGACATTGATGGAATGGAAGTTCTTCCTGATCCGATAGACCTGTTTATTGCCATGCGGCGAAACTAAGGCTACATGGGTACCATCAATGGCTCTCACCACATGTGGGATATGTGCCAAAGCATAGAACACAGCCTTTACATTGGCAAAATCCTCACGTTGAGGAAACCTAGATGTAGCTGTCCAGGTGTTCCAATATTGCTGAGAGAACATCGTTCAAGGCCGAACTGAACATAGGCTGGGACATCCCAGCAGTTATGGCCACTGTATTTTGGGAGGACACTGTGGCCAGGAAGTGCAAGAAAAACATGACTTGTGCAATGGGTGGTATGCTACTATTTGGATGACTGATGGCTAGCATCAGATTTGGCTCCAACTGACGGCAAAGATCCATGATTATCTGCCTATCCAGGTGGTATATCTGGATTCCATGTCTGTACTCCATGGCCTGCAGATCTGCCAGTGGACGGTACACAGGAGGTTGTCTGATCCGTCTCCTCCCAAAGTAATTATGTGGGACAAAAGGAGACTATGGCCGTCATTCATTGTGTCTCTTGTAATTTACATAATACATGTCATATACAAACTGTGACATGTCATGTGATTCGCTGACGACATGATACACAGCATACATCACCACTAACAATTACACATTAGTAACACATTACCCCCTTGCTTTTCCACATATGTGTTCACATCATCTATCTGTCCAGCAACAATGTGTGCATGTAACTTGCCACTCGGACTGTGAGTCAATGCCCCAAATCCTGGATTGCCCATGGGGGAGGTGGCTGTGCCCCTAATTATGTTGTCATATGTGCTGGACCACATACCAATATGATTACTAAAATGATTGACTCCTGACACTGCTGCCTGCAAGACCTCCACTACTTGAGCTGCTGTGACCCGCCTCTAGGAGTAAACATGCCATGTCCTACAGGTGATAGGACCCTTGCCTTCTCACTGGAAGAGCTGGAGAAGCTGGTGTATGAGGTTCAACACCTACGTGGACAGCTCTATGGTGCACCAGAGGAGCAACTAAGTGCCCCATGTGCACACGTTTCTCAGTACTTCTATTTATCTAACTTTAGTTAGCCTAGGCTTAGGCCCAGTTTGTCAGATTGTGGAGTAAAAGCCCTGTAGTTGCTGTCAGTGTGCATTAATGGGTGAGTCAATTGACATGTTTCTATGTCAAGTGACAGGTTTGGATTCCTTAGACAATGTGGTGAGTGTGTATGGAGTGTTCCCTGACCCAACTTGTGATGGATGCACATGACTAGGTGGGGTGTCATGACAGCCATCCCCAGGCAACTCTTGCCAGAAGCTGTTATCAATGTGTGGTCACAAGTGATTACAAGAGAGCAGGAGGGGTGAATGCATGTTGTATGTGTTGGTTGACCACTGTTTGAGCTCTGTCTATGTTAGCACCGTAATCTCAGGCCACATCTGGCTTGTTGGACTGTTGTTAAAAAGCCAGGTAATTACTCACTATGTCACTCAGCTCTGCACACAGACACCAATGGCAATTGGCTATAGGCAAAATGATGTACTGTGATGCATGTGATTGTCGGATATGATGTTTTTTGTAGGACTGTCTGCTCAGTTTGCAGAGACCGGGGCCTGACTATTGTTACTCACAGTATCAGTCAAAATCTGGGCTGGTATTGATTCCCTATTGCAATGCAAGTGTGATACTGTGCCCATATCCTGTATCCCTGCAGAACAATGTGATAGTGCAAAATCATGCCTCAGCTCCAATATGCAGCTTCCTGAACCTCTGTCTACTGATTAGTATGAGAGTTGCTTTGGGGGCAGGGTGGTGATCTGTGACTGATGTACTCCTATTATCTTTGACAACATGTGTTACATAGCCTTAATATGCCCCTTGATCCCACAGCCCTGTTGTCTCTTTTATCCACCTCTAATGTGCCCTGTGCAGGGCTGTTGCATTTTGGTCATTGCACATCACCAAACAGTGTTGTTAGCTGATGTGCCATGATATCGGACTCTGATGTTTGGGCATATAGCAGGACATGCACAATGCATGGCCAGGTTTCTCTTAAGGTACTCTATGTTTAGTGAACACACATGCGTGGAAGTGTGTATTGAAATGTTGATGTGACACACGGACCCCCACCCCCGTTAGTAGCAGTAGCCTGCATCTGTATCTGCACATGTCCACACATGGACAGGCTTGACTCTTTGTGTGCCCAACATGTGACTCCCTTCATTGTGGCCCAAGCGTGATGGGTCAGTCTGTAGGCTGGCAGTAACCTGTAGGGGCTGTATGCAGCGGGTGACATTCAGAGGTAGTGGATGCTTGTGTGCATTGTTTGCTGGGTGGTTTACCTGTCACTTGCCACTTTGTGTGATATGTTCCATAGTGTTCCTGGTCAATGTCATGTTGCTAGCTCATTTCCTGTGTCTAATGACTGCTATGTGCCACAGGTGGACAGGATTGTGAAGACAGGATGTTATTAGCTTGGCGCACTGACATGCATGTGACTCAGCCATGTTGCATGGGACTTGTGGACATAATATCCTGTCTTGTCCTTTGCATTTATGCAGGTCAATGCCCATCAGAAGAAAAGGATCTGGAGAGCAATCGCTAAGAAGGTGCGGACCCTGGGGGTGCAGAGACAGCGGAGCACCTACTGTCGGAAGAGGTGGGAGGACCTGAGATGCTGGGCCCGGAAGATTGCAGAGATCCAGCTGGGACTGTCCTCCCAATGAGGACGGGGTGCCCGTTAGACAATGACTCCCCCTAATGGCCCGCATTTTTGTCGGGGGACTCCCGGCCTTGGATGGGCATTAAGGGCAGCACAGCAGCCACAAGGGGTGAGTACAAGGCAAATTTATGCTTGACCCTTTGCCAGGTGATTGAGTGAGGGACTGGCTGCTCCCCCTGACAATGTGGGATGTGTAATGTGTCACAGAAAATCCAGGGTCAAATTGGTATGGATGGGCCATGTGTTTCCAACTGATGTGCTCATCCTTTTGGAGCTGGGACCTAGGACTAAACTGTGGGGAACACTCAGTCCAATTGCACAGCAGGGAGCACATATGACTGTGTTTAGTGTACATATATTCTGCTTTACCTACTCTGGTGGGTGTTAGTTTTCACCAACAGATTACTCCTCCCAAATGTCACAGTAAAAAGGTAGGTAGGATGTGGCTCACTGTCCTCTGCCACATGTCTGGGGATTTGTGTAGGCAGACATCTGCCACCCAGGGGCATGTTTTCTCCATTGTATGTTGGGTGCTGGTGCCTCACAGCAGAAGTCTGTGATGCATGGGTGTGCATCATACATGTGACATGACTTACATGGCTAAATCTTGGCAGCTGTACCAAACTACTTTCCCTTGGTATGTGGGGAATGTGCACTGTCATGTATGATCTGTCATCAGTGTGGCCAATATTTATTGTGCCTATGTGCCTGCATGTGCTCCATTCCCACTAGGATACATATATATGCATTAGATATAGGCATGTGCTAGACATGCGGATGGGATGATGTCTGGAATCTCTCACATATATGTGCGTGGGGTCCTGTTGTTGTAATGGTACATCTGCAGTGGTTGTCCATTTACTATGATGCTCCAGACAGGACTGTGTCACCATCATATCTTGTCTGAGAGATACATTCATGCCTCATAGCATGTCATTAGTCATGTGTAACTGCAGTAGCTATGAGGAACATGACAGGTATGGTCAGGGTGTGTATCCACTTCATGATAATTTGTACCCTTGATGTGGAATGATGGTTGTAGGTACACAGCACCTATGTGATGATTGGGGATTGTCCCCTGACTGTTGGGATGCATCATGGTTTGACTTGCAGTGATGTTTGCATAAAATGTGTTTGGGGTCAGGGATCCATCCACAGACAGATGCCATGTTTGCCATGTGTGAGATGTGGGTAGTGATGTTGCTTCTCACTGGACAAAAAGTTGGGGTCCTTCTGTTAGTGATTGAAATGTCTGTGTCACTCCTTCCTCCACAGTACAGTTGTCTACTACAAACACGCTCAGATGTAAACATGGAAATGGGTGTGAGACATTGGCAGGGGCTATCCTGGGAATTACAGGATCATTCTTGTGTGCATTCTGGATATATCTCTCCATGAGGTTTAGGATCTGGCATCACTGTTGTTCCTTTCCACACCACATGTGGGTACGTCTGAGTGAACTTGCTACTATCTCCTTGACTCATTTTGGGCAGGTATCACTTGTGGAGCTGTACATTGTTGGGATGTGTCCATAGTGATATGAATGTTTCCATGTCACCTAATCCAGGTATGGCACATTTGTACCAGTGTTGTCTGCATTTCCTTAGCAACATCTGCTTTTGTTGGTACATTACATCAGTGCATTTCAGATGTGTGCATAGGCTTGTGTCTGTGTAATTGGTAAGATACCTCACAATGGGATCCAATTGTTGGCTACTGGTTCACTGGGGTGTGCTGCATGTGGCACAGGTATGGAGTGGAGTGGTCACCTAGTTGTGGTATGGTTAGTGTGGTAGCTAGACTTCACCCATGCTATTATAGTTTTCTGAGACCAAGATTTGCTCATGTGTTACTTTTGTAATTCCAGATGGCATGCATGGTTTCGTATTGGCACATGACGATACCACTTTGCTGGCACTCCCTGCGGGGGTGGGAGGGGTCAGGGGCAGCACTTGACATGATGGTATGTTTTGTCTCTCAGAGTTGTGATGGAAGTGTTTTCATGTACATGTTATGACCATACTTCACTTTTTTTGGCAGCATCAGTACCAGGCGAAGGAGACAGGGCTGAGTTGAGTGGGGAAGCATCTGGCCATGGGACCTTGGGTCAAGACACCACTGACACAGAGGGACCCAGTGGCCCGGAGAGCGAGGAGAGTGCCACAGGGAAGACAGGATCTGCATCATTATCCTCAGATTCCTCCTCCAGTGGGCACTCCCTAGTGGTGGCGCACCCATCGGGGATCCCCCCCCCCAGTACCATCATTGTCCGCCACTCCCCGTTCTATCACCGCCCTCCCTGTTGCTCCCCACCCATTTGGCCGTGCCAGCTCATCCAAGAGAGCGGGCATCACCTGCAGGCACCTCTGCCCCTGCTGCCCTCATTGAGGAGGCTAAGGACCTCCTGAGGTCAATCTCTGTGGGCCAGACCGCCATCATGAATCCAATCCGGGTACTGGCAACCCAAGTCCAGCAGAGCAACACGTTCCTGGAGGGCATTCACAGTGCAATAGTTGGCCTACAGAGATCTTTTTAAGTTCTGGCCTCCATACTGGTGGTAGCCAGTCACCCCTTGTCTTCTGTCCCCCCTCTGCCTTCCTCTTCCCAGTCTAAATTCCCCCTTCCCGACCTACTCCAAGCACACAGACAGACTTGCATGCATCCACCTCAACAGACAAGGGTAGCGCACACAAACACAAGCACCACAAGACACACCAGCACACACACAAACAACATCCACCCGCAGACACAGCAACAGTCACAACTTGCCCTGACACTCCCCACCCCCAGCATCACACACACGACATCTGGCATACCTACAGACAACACCACAACAGTCACTGATACAGCCACCACACCCATCCTACCCGCAGACACCACCTCAGCAGACCCTCAGACATCCACCCCAGTCACCACACCCACATACACCACAGACATACCTATATGCAGCACATCCACCATATCTTCAGTCAGCACCCTAACAGACAACTTAGCATCCCCGCACCTCCATCCCCCCTCAGCCCAAGACACATAAACGCCCTCACTCACCCACCCAACACCCACCACACACAAGCCTACCTCCGACAAGCATGCACCCAAGACAGCCACTTCCACATAATCACTAAAGGTGTGGGGTAGTAGGGAACCGAAAGTAAGACTGGGTCAGTCTTAAATCGGTGTTGGTTAGGTGGCTTTGGATCCTAACGCGGGGGAATCATTGTTGGAGAATATCCAGACAGGGGGGGTGCTGTGTAGTCCCACAGGGGAAGGGGGAGTCTCCCTTACGGACTAGGTGGTCTCACACACATAATAGTGTCATGCTTCATCATATGACCACCTAGCCCCACCCAAGCAAGATGATACTGCTTGGGCGGACTCAACCTCTTGGTTAAAAGAACCGGAGGGAGTACTGAAATTAAACTTACTGGATAGTTACTTAGATCCAGCTGAGGTGAGTAATAAAATTACCAAGCATGTCACTGATAGTTGCTGCTAGTTTTAATATAGGTGCATGCTGGTAAGACTAAAAGCAAGGGGAAAAGGCTCGTTGGAGAGTAATGTCTACTGGAGTCTAAAATAAAAAATGGATGACCAACATGTTTCTGCCCTCACTAGGTGCTGGTAGGTCAGGGGCATTCGTCAGGGTCGGAGCACACGCAATAAGTGGGGTGCTCAAAGTGGATAATGAATGGCCTACCTGAACTGGTAGTTCACGGTGGGGTAGGTCTGTGATAGAAGATAGATAAACCACAATTATTCAGAACATATTTAGAGTGAGAAAAACCGTGGCAAACCACTGCAAAGCACACAGCACAAGGTGAAAATATGTAAAAATAATGAAAAAGGCAATCACACACGCATGCAGATGTGATTTACCAAGGGATAGGGGGCGATTTGCCTCTGGTCTGGCTAATGCTGGGGAGGGGTTTTCCCTTTTAGTCACACTCTGAGGAGATTAGGCGTTTAAGTAGGGAAGAATGGGGAGAAGAAGATAAAAAATGTGTAGAGAAAGGGCAGAACATAAGGGCGCAAGGAAGACCTAGATAGGGAAGTAAGGAAAGACAGGGAAAGCAAAAACAGGGACATAGGGAAGGGAAAAGGGGAAAAAAGAGGGTGGGGGGGGCTAGGGTTGGCGGTTGGTGACAGAGAAAGGAAGAAAGAAAAAAGGAAAGAAGGAGAAAAGAAGAAAATGAGGGAAAAAGGACACAGAGAGAAGAGAAGAAGGAGAAAAACTGGAAAAAAGGAAAAAAAGGGGGGGAAAGGAACAGGGTAGGAGCTAGGCAGAATGAGGGAAAGAAGGGTGAAAGAAAATATCCAAGGGGCCAGGGAGGCCAACACTTACCACTCCAAAGGGAATACCATGGGGGGTACCTACATGCCGGAGCCAGGCCGCTCTGGTACTGACTGAAGGGTGATCTGCAATATTATGTCGATCAACAACCAATAGGCGAGAGACTGGGGGCCTGGGGGCGGGGTCCGGAGTAGGGATTGTCAGGTGTATCGGGCGTGTTGCCTAGAACAGTGTTTTTCAACCACTGTTCCGCGGCACACTAGTGTGCCGCGAGATGTTGCCTGGTGTGCCGTAGGAAAAATTCGAAAGATTTAAAAAAAAAAAAAAAATGTCACATTTCCGCCCACTAGGGCGGCGGGCACCGGACTGTGGCATTGTGAACGGGTCGTTACGACCACGTCCACGCCAGCGCCAGCGCCAACCAGCTTCTCGAAAGCCCGTTGCGCGTTCCCATGTCTCCATGGGAACGCTCCGGGCGTCGATGACGCGTTTCCCTGTTTCCAGGGAAACGCTTCAGGACTTCCGGGGGAGTGGTGAAAAGGGGGCCGGAGCCGAAAGAGAGGGAGAGCGCGACGAGGTCAGGACGAGACGAAGGAGTCTCGTCGAGGAGCGGGACGAGGAGGACGAGAGAGCGGCGGTAACGAGAGACAAGGAGAAGGGGGTCTACCACGGAGAAGGTAAGGTTACACATATCTGTGGTCTAGTTCTAAAACATGTGGTCTGAATGCAAAAAGTTAGAGAAAACCATAGCAAGGCTGCCAGGTCTAACAGTATTATTGTTGTAGTTACAGCTAATTTTAGTAAAATTGAGTGCTCAAAATTGAGGTGAGCTACAGCGAGTTAATAAGAATTAAGGATGTATCATACACCTCTTTCTCTCATACACACCAAAACACAAGTTGTTTCTCAAGCAGAGTACCTAGGATTCAAAACTAGAATGGCACTTACCTCACAGAAGGAGTTCACCGGGGGCATCATGGAAGTGTTCATCGGGGGCATCATTGAAGATTTCATTGGGGGCATCGTGGTGGAATTCATGGAGGAATTCATCATGGAGTTATGCATATATGTACTTTTATTCTGGTAACATTGAGCCCCATAGCAATGAAAGTTCCAGCACTTTAACTGTAGAAAGATGACACAAACCACAGGTGTTTCAGGTGATTAGAAAGATAAGTGGTTCAGTGCCCTAGAATAGTCACAGTGTGTGGCTTCCAGGGACCCCGATGCCGCATAAACTTGCTGCAGAGGTGCTGAACCAATTTGATGTCTACATAACCAGATGCTTCTAAACCAGCGTCTCCGAGGTTTCAGATTGAACTCAGTCTCCAAAACCTGATACTTGACCCTTGAAACTGCGCCGTTAGTGTTAAAAACACCATGCTATCTTAATCCTTCTGGCGTGTGCAACGTTTTTGTTTGCCATTAAAGAAACAAATATTAAACCATGCTTGAATGTCGGAACTGGTTACTAAACTTTTTGAATCCCACCACTGATGTTAAGGACTATAAATAGCTCCGGTGTCACTGTTACACTAACAGGAGGAGGACAGGAGGAGACATCGCAGTAGATCGCCGATGAGCAGAAGAGCGCCAATGGATCTGGATTTGGAGGAAACATGAGCAGAAGAGCAGAAGAGCGCTGACTGATGGATCTGGATGGAGACATGCGCAGAAGAGTGCTGAGTGTGACGGACAGCGGCTATCTGGAGGAGACAAGCGCAGTAAGTACTGAGTGACAGTGAGATACTGCAGTGATGGAAAAGTTTTTGAAAAGGAAAGAACTGGACTCTGAACAAAATTTGGAGCCAGATGAGAGCCCAAGTATGAGTGGGAATCAAAAGAAAGCAAAGATGGTTAGCTCAAGCAAATTCTCTGGCACAAGGTAATATAGCGAAAGCTATATTTCATTTGGATTTACTTTCACCGGAGATGCAAACAAACCAACTCCACTGTGCGTGGTGTGTGGTGAAAAGCTAGCTAACAGTGCTATGGTCCCAAGCAAACTTAAACGCCATCTCCAAACGAAACACCCTTCGCTTCAAAACAAGAATGCAGACTATTTTGTTCGCCTGCGTGAAAACACGGAGAAAGAGGCAACTTTCATGAGAAAAACCACAAAGGTAAATGAAAGAGCTCTTAAAGCTAGCTATCAAGTTGCTGAACTTATAGCCAAGTCAAAAAAGTCGCACACTGTGGCAGAGACATTAATACTTCCCGCCTGCAATGCTATTGTACAGGAGATGCTCGGACCTGAAGCAGCTAAGGAAATAGCCAAAGTCCCTCTCTCAGACAACACAATTTCCAGACGTATTAATGACATGTCTGCAGACATCGAAAGTGTGGTTTTGGAAAAGATCCGTATCAGTGAGAAATTTGCATTGCAACTTGACGAGTCTACTGATATCAGTGGACATGCTCAACTCTTGGCCAATGTGCGATTTGTTGATGGTGATGCAATTAGAGAAAACTTCTTTTTTTGCAAGGCATTGCCAGAAAAAACAACAGGAGAAGAAATTTTTCGGGTCACATCAGAATACCTTGAACAAGGAGGACTTAAGTGGGAAAACTGCACAAGTGTCTGCACCGATGGAGCTGCAGCCATGGTCGGGCGCACCAAAGGCTTTGTAAGCAGAGTGAAGGAAAGAAATCCAGATGTTATTGTTACGCATTGTTTTTTACACCGTGAGGCCCTCGTAGCCAAGACTTTACCAGCAGACCTAGTTCATGTGTTGGATGATGTTGTGCGCATGGTAAACTTTGTAAAGTCACGACCCGTGAAAACTCGCATATTTGCAGCTTTGTGTGAGGAGATGGGAGCGAAGCATAAAACCTTGCTGTTTCATACGGAGGTCCGGTGGTTGTCGCGTGGCAAGGTCTTGGTTCGTGTGTATGAGCTGCGGGAGGAACTTAAAGTGTTTCTGACAAATGAGAGGTCAGATTACGCAAAGCTGCTTGCAAGTGATGAGTGGTGTGCAAGGCTGGCATACCTGGCAGATATATTTCATCATCTGAATGAACTGAACACACGAATGCAAGGCCAAAATGAAAACCTGCTTACAAGTACAGATAAAATAAATGGATTCCGTTCAAAGGTGCAACTCTGGCATCAACACGTGGAAAGTGGCAATCTTGAAATGTTCACACTCACCAAGCAATGGCAAGGTGTTCACACTGCTGCACTGTGTGAGATAATAGTTAAACATTTAAAAACTCTCGAGGAGAAGTTGTCATTTTATTTCTCTTCAGTCTCCACTGAATGCCTTGACTGGGTTAGGGACCCTTATAGCTCAGCATCAGTTGGTGGAAAGGACATGACTTTACAGGAGCAGGAGGAACTAACTGAACTGAGACAAAATCGTGGTTTCAAGCTAAGATTTGCTGATCTACCTTTGGACAGTTTTTGGTTGGATACTGCCAAGGAGTTCCCCCTTCTGGCAAACAAAGCTATTTTGACATTGCTTCCATTTTCCACTACATATCTGTGTGAGATGAGCTTTTCAAGCATGATTGCTATAAAAACTAAATACAGAGAGAGACTGAGAGCTGTTGACGAAGAGCTACGTGTGTGTCTTTCTTCGATTCCAGCCAGAATATCAGCTTTGTGTTCAGCCAAACAGGCCCAGGTTGCGCACTGAATAAAGTATTTTATAATTTTTCATATTTCTGCTAACTTACTATTTCATAATAAAGTAATTATAAAATACTTTCTTTGTGTTTATTTGATTCCTATTCAAGAGAATTACTTTATATATAGTCAATATAGGCACAGAGTTACATTTTTTAACATTTTCTAATGGTGGTGTGCCTCGTGATTTTTTTCATGAAACAAGTGTGCCTTTGCCCAAAAAAGGTTGAAAAACACTGGCCTAGAAGACTCCCAGTGCTCGAGGAGTAGTTCTGCCACGCCCATAGACCGGCCGCACCCCCGTGCGGGGTGCGCCGGTGCTTCAATGCGGAATCCACCCGCGGGACCTCTGAGAAAACGAGGCCCGCGGGAGACGTGCTGGAAGATGCAATGAGGATGCATCGCGGCTGGCAGGCGCGGCGAGCGTCCTGCCGAGATGCGTCGCGGGAGGCGCGGCGCGTCATCTACGCCCGCGGGACTCTGGGAATTGGAGTCCCGTGGAGCGCGCCTGGTAGTCCATGTAGGACGCCCAGGCCAAGTGAGGAGAAAAGAGGAGGGGCGGGCGGGGGGAGCCGGGGGAACTGAGAGGGAAAGGAGGAGTGGGGGGGGTTGGGGGGGGGAGGAAAAAAGGGGAAAGAAAAAAGGAGAAAACGGATACAAGAGGAAAGACTAAAAAGGGGGGGGGGGGGGTTGTGGGGGTGTGGTTGTGGGAAGGGGAAAAAAGGTGAAGCCAGGGGATAAAGAGGGAAAGGAGGAGGGGGGGGGGGAAAAGGGGGAAAGAGACAAGAAAGACAGGAAAAGGGATCAAAAGGGATGGAAAGGAAGGCTAAAAAAGGGGGGGGAAGGGGAGGAAACAAAGCGGAGAAAAAAGAGGGTAAAAAAACATGAAAAGAGGGCGAGTGGGAAAGAGAGGAAAAGAAAGAAAAAAGACAAAGGAAAGTTGAGGAAGGAACGCAAGGGTCGGGGAGAGAAGACAGCCGGGATGTATGCGGAAAGGGGAGGGTATCAGAGAAGGAGAGCGACGAGAAGGGGGGAAAAAAGAAAAGGAAGGAGGAACGGGGAAAGAGGAGGGAAAAGAAGACAGTCGACGGGAGAATAGAGGGGTAAGTGCAGGAGAGAAAAGTAACAAGATGTGAGAGAGAGAGAGAAAATGAGCGACAATAGCTCTGATGGCAGGAGAGAGGGGAGACTAGTCTGGTTAATAGGGGTACTCCCCTGGTCAAAAGTAAAAATAAAAATAAATATAAAAATAAACACAAACGAGAGGGTAGTGGAACCCATAGTAGGGCATTGTAAGGCCCCAGGGGGGGATCTCATGTGGCGAGGGAACCGTAAAGATATCTAGTCATCAACCTAAAGATGACCACTGGATATTGTCATTCAATCCTCTAGTGTCTGTTTGCAGCCTCCATATCCACCTCTGTTCATATAGTAGTAGTCTATGCTTGGCATTGATTGTTGTTGATTTCAATTGGTCCAACACCACCCATTGCATTTGGTCAGGATGGTGGTTGTTGGAGATATAATGCTCAGTGAGTCTTGTGGCATCTCTTTTACAACGGATGGTACTCCTATGTTCGACGATGCGTGTGCCCACTTTTCTCGTTGTCATCCCAATGTATCTCTTGTCACAGGGGCATGTAATCATATATACCACGTTTTTGCTGTTGCAATTCGTTAATTGTCTCAGTTCCCAGGGCGTCCGTAGTCCTAAATCAAGTGTAAGGGTTTTCTTGGTGAGTGCGCACACGCTGCAGTTGCCGCATGGAAAGTGTCCTTTGGGAGGAGGAAGGTCCCAGAGGGTCCTTTGTCTACTTGTGGTAGGATTTACCCGTGGGCGTGTATGTATGATCATATCCCGAATACTTTTTGCTTTTTTGTAGGCATTCATTGGGATCTGAAAGGGGAGGCCCCCAGAAGTGAGGATTTTCCAGTTTTCATTTAGTATCTTTTTGATCATATTAGACGCTGGGTTAAATGTAGTCACACAGATCAATGGTTCTCCCTTACTGGCTCTGCTGCTAGGATGTAGTAGAGTGTCCCTGGGGCTCACCCGAGCACGTTTGTCGGCTCTTCTCAATAGATGGTCCGGGTATCCTCTTGCTTGGAGTTTCTTAGTGAGCTGCTGCGCATGTTTTTTATAATCCGTTAGTTCGGTACAGTTCCGCCGAAGACGGAGAAATTGGCCCACTGGCAGGTTTTCCTTGAGGGAGTGTGGATGGAAGCTCTGAAACTGAAGGAGAGTGTTTCGATCAGTAGGTTTGTAGAATACTTCTGTTGCCAGTGAGCCATTTCTTTCTGTGATTAATAAGTCAAGGAAGGAGACCGCTGGGTCACCCAGTGTGGCTGTGAATCTCAGAAAGGGATTCAGGGTATTCAGCCAAGTAACAAAAATATTTGCTTCTTCCCTTGTGCCTCTCCAGATGACCAGGATGTCATCGATGTATCTCTTCCATAGCCTGATCTGATTGACATATGGGTTCTCTTCAGTGAGGACCATTTCTTTCTCGAAGTGATCCACATATAGGCATGCCAGGCTTGGAGCGAAGGTGCTACCCATAGTGGTGCCCTGGATCTGTAAGAAAAAGTTCTTATCGAACTCAAAGAAGTTTCTAGTAAGGGCCAGATGAGCTAAGTCCAGGATAAATTCTGGGGGGGTAATGTAGTCCCAGATACCCCTATTTAGTAGGTCACTGATCACTTCCAGAGTTGCCTCCTGTGGAATGTTGGTATATAATGATTCCACATCTAGTGTTATGAGATGTTCTTTGTCTTTATCAAATTCCAGGGTATCTAGAAGGGAGAGCACATCTGTTGTGTCTTTGAGGTATGTGGGAATTTGTTTCACGAGTGGTTGGAGGAACCAGTCGCAAAATTGGGACAATGGTTCTAATATGGAGCCAATCCCGGAGACTATTGGTCTTCCCAGGGGTGGGTGTTTATTTTTGTGAATTTTGGGCAAGATGTAGAAGTACGGAGTTTTAGGGTCAGATTGGTTAAGGAAGGCGGCCTCATGTTTAGTGATCCACCCGTTGTTCATACCCTTGTCAATCAGGAAAGTGATTTCTTCCCTGACCTCTTCTGTCGGGTCCCTCGATAGTTTCTTATAGTGATGATTGTTGTTCAGCAGGCGTAGACATTCAGTATTGTACATCACTGTGGGCATTATCACTATGGCCCCGCCCTTATCGGCTGGTTTAATAGTAATGGAGGAGTCATTGCTAAGGTTCTGGAGGGCTGAGAGTTCTTCGGTACTTATATTGTGGAAGATCTCCCTTTGTGTATCCTGTAAGTTGTCGATCCTCCTACTCACTGATTTCTCAAATGCCAAGACTTCTGGTGGCATCAAGTGAGGGGAGGGGGTGAACTTGGATTTGGGGCGTAGCCCGGTGTTCCTTTCTTGTTCTATATTTGATTCGGGGTTCATAAGAAAAAAGGTTCTCAGTCTGATCTTGCGAAAGAACTCTGCTAGTTCTATCCTTAGTTTGAAGATATCAAGTTTTGGGGTAGGGACAAAACCCAGACCTTTCTCTAGGGCTTTGAGCTCGTTGGTATTTAATACCTTTGGGCTCAGGTTAACAACGGTGGTGGATCCCTTACTTATACTCTGCTTGTACTGGGGGATTCGTCGTCTGTTAATCCCTCCTTTAGGTTCCAACTTACTCCTTTTTTCCTGCCCTTTCCCCGTCCGGGGCCTCTCCCAAAAAAAGGAACATTGGGATAGGACCAGGTCGTTTGTGGCTGGGGATACAACGGGGCTTGGAATTGGTTTGGTGGCCCATAGGGGGAGGGCCAAACCCAGGGGGGCATGTTGAGCAACAGAGGTGGGTGGGGGTGGGGGGGTGGGTGGCCTGTGAATGGAGTGGGCCAGTTGTTCCGGGTATTCCCCCTCCTGCCCCGCCTTGGCCGTGTAAGTTGTGTGCGGCTGGCGTCGGAGTCTGAGCTCGAGTAGCCTCCGGACGATGTGTCGGAGGGCAAAGAGGATTGGGCTGTAAAGTCTTCCCTGGAGTAGGGATGTACTTTCTCCAGGGAGAACCTGTCCAGAACTTTCTGGAATTTGGTAATTTTCCGGTGAGTCAAGTAGTCTTTGAACTCGCCGATTGTCTTGTTAGTTTCTTCTAGTTTCTTCTTGAATGCTGTGACTGTAAGTCCAGTCTTTAGGTTACTTTCTGCCATTTTAATTTGAAGCACTAGAGCCTCTGATAGTCTGGTGGCTGTCTTGATGATTAGGATTAGCCAATCACGTGTGCATTTCCAGGCTATCAGTGACCAGTCCTTCCTAAATTCTTTGTCCTCTAGGAAGATACGTGGTTCGGTGGTGATAATCAAACCATTTGGTGCTGCGTTTTTTCTTAAGTATTCAGTTAGGACAGCCCCTTGTAATATTGTTTTCACTTGTGTCCTCTTAAGTTCAATCAGAGTGTCCCAGTCCCCTAATTGAGCTATTGTCTTGGAAAGAGAAGCATCTCCTAAAAGTGAGGGTGCAGCGAGGATGGCTTGGAGCTCCTCCTCGCTGAAGGCAAGCCCTTCAGCCATGATAGGGGAAGGGAAGTAAGGGTATCCAAGAATCCTGTGCGTATGTCACAGGTATGGAGAAATATGTAACAAGGCTCTCACAGCTAGCTGCTGTGCTCACTACAAATACACAAAAGAAGAGCACTGGGAGTGTTGCTAGCCCACACCGCCTCCCTAAAGAAATCTATATAATCACTAAAGGTGTGGGGTAGTAGGGAACCGAAAGTAAGACTGGGTCAGTCTTAAATCGGTGTTGGTTAGGTGGCTTTGGATCCTAACGCGGGGGAATCATTGTTGGAGAATATCCAGACAGGGGGGGTGCTGTGTAGTCCCACAGGGGAAGGGGGAGTCTCCCTTACGGACTAGGTGGTCTCACACACATAATAGTGTCATGATTCATCATATGACCACCTAGCCCCACCCAAGCAAGATGATACTGCTTGGGCGGACTCAACCTCTTGGTTAAAAGAACCGGAGGGAGTACTGAAATTAAACTTACTGGATAGTTACTTAGATCCAGCTGAGGTGAGTAATAAAATTACCAAGCATGTCACTGATAGTTGCTGCTAGTTTTAATATAGGTGCATGCTGGTAAGACTAAAAGCAAGGGGAAAAGGCTCGTTCGAGAGTAATGTCTCCTGGAGTCTAAAATAAAAAATGGATGACCAACATGTTTCTGCCCTCACTAGGTGCTGGTAGGTCAGGGGCATTCGTCAGGGTCGGAGCACACGCAATAAGTGGGGTGCTCAAAGTGGATAATGAATGGCCTACCTGAACGGGTAGTTCACGGTGGGGTAGGTCTGTGATAGAAGATAGATAAACCACAATTATTCAGAACATATTTAGAGTGAGAAAAACCGTGGCAAAGCACACAGCACAAGGTGAAAATATGTAAAAATAATGAAAAAGGCAATCACACACGCATGCAGATGTGACTTACTCAGGGGTAGGGGGCGATTTGCCTCTGGTCTGGCTAATGCCGGGGAGGGGTTTTCCCTTTTAGTCACACTCTGAGGAGATTAGGCGTTTAAGTAGGGAAGAATGGGGAGAAGAAGATAAAAAATGTGTAGAGAAAGGGCAGAACATAAGGGCGCAAGGAAGACCTAGATAGGGAAGTAAGGAAAGACAGGGAAAGCAAAAACAGGGACATAGGGAAGGGAAAAGGGGAAAAAAGAGGGGGGGGGGCTAGGGTTGGCGGTTGGTGACAGAGAAAGGAAGAAAGAAAAAAGGAAAGAAGGAGAAAAGAAGAAAATGAGGGGAAAAGGACACAGAGAGAAGAGAAGAAGGAGAAAAACTGGAAAAAAGGAAAAAAAGGGGGGGAAAGGAACAGGGTAGGAGCTAGGCAGAATGAGGGAAAGAAGGGTGAAAGAAAATATCCAAGGGGCCAGGGAGGCCAACACTTACCACTCCAAAGGGAATACCATGGGGGGTACCTACATGCCGGAGCCAGGCCGCTCTGGTACTGACTGAAGGGTGATCTGCAATATTATGTCGATCAACAACCAATAGGCGAGAGGCTGGGGGCCTGGGGGCGGGGTCCGGAGTAGGGATTGTCAGGTGTATCGGGCGTGTTGCCTAGAAGACTCCCGGTGCTCGAGGAGTAGTTCTGCCACGCCCATAGACCGGCCGCACCCCCGTGCGGGGTGCGCCGGTGCTTCAATGCGGAATCCACCCGCGGGACCTCTGAGAAAACGAGGCCCGCGGGAGACGTGCTGGAAGATGCGATGAGGATGCGTCGCAGCTGGCAGGCGCGGCGAGCGTCCTGCCGAGATGCGTCGCGGGAGGCGCGGCGCGTCATCTACGCCCGCGGGACTCTGGGAATTGGAGTCCCGTGGAGCGCGCCTGGTAGTCCATGTAGGACGCCCAGGCCAAGTGAGGAAAAAAGAGGAGGGGCGGGGGCGGGCGGGGGGAGCCGGGGGAACTGAGAGGGAAAGGAGGAGGGGGGGTTGGGGGGGGAGGAAAAAAGGGGAAAGAAAAAAGGAGAAAACGGATACAAGAGGAAAGACTAAAAGGGGGGGGGGGTTGTGGGGGTGTGGTTGTGGGAAGGGGAAAAAAGGTGAAGCCAGGGGATAAAGAGGGAAAGGGGGAAAGAGAAAAGAAAGACAGGAAAAGGGATCAAAAGGGATGGAAAGGAAGGCTAAAAAAGGGGGGGGGGAAGGGGAGGAAACAAAGCGGAGAAAAAAGAGGGTAAAAAAACATGAAAAGAGGGCGAGTGGGAAAGAGAGGAAAAGAAAGAAAAAAGACAAAGGAAAGTTGAGGAAGGAACGCAAGGGTCGGGGAGAGAAGACAGCCGGGATGTATGCGGAAAGGGGAGGGTATCAGAGAAGGAGAGCGACGAGAAGGGGGGAAAAAAGAAAAGGAAGGAGGAACGGGGAAAGAGGAGGGAAAAGAAGACAGTGGACGGGAGAATAGAGGGGTAAGTGCAGGAGAGAAAAGTAACAAGATGTGAGAGAGAGAGAGAAAATGAGCGACAATAGCTCTGATGGCAGGAGAGAGGGGGGACTAGTCTGGTTAATAGGGGTACTCCCCTGGTCAAAAGTAAAAATAAAAATAAAAATAAATATAAAAATAAACACAAGCGAGAGGGTAGTGGAACCCATAGTAGGGCATTGTAAGGCCCCAGGGGGGGATCTCATGTGGCGAGGGAACCGTAAAGATATCTAGTCATCAACCTAAAGATGACCACTGGATATTGTCATTCAATCCTCTAGTGTCTGTTTGCAGCCTCCATATCCACCTCTGTTCATATAGTAGTACTCTATGCTTGGCATTGATTGTTGTTGATTTCAATTGGTCCAACACCACCCATTGCATGTGGTCAGGATGGTGGTTGTTGGAGATATAATGCTCAGTGAGTCTTGTGGCATATCTTTTACAACGGATGGTACTCCTATGTTCGACGATGCGTGTGCCCACTTTTCTCGTTGTCATCCCAATGTATCTCTTGTCACAGGGGCATGTAATCATATATACCACGTTTTTGCTGTTGCAATTCGTTAATTGTCTCAGTTCCCAGGGCGTCCGTAGTCCTAAATCAAGTGTAAGGGTTTTCTTGGTGAGTGCGCACACGCTGCAGTTGCCCCATGGAAAGTGTCCTTTGGGAGGAGGAAGGTCCCAGAGGGTCCTTTGTCTACTTGTGGTAGGATTTACCCGTGGGCGTGTATGTATGATCATATCCCGAATACTTTTTGCTTTTTTGTAGGCATTCATTGGGATCTGAAAGGGGAGGCCCCCAGAAGTGAGGATTTTCCAGTTTTCATTTAGTATCTTTTTGATCATATTAGACGCTGGGTCTCCCTCAAGGAAAACCTGCCAGTGGGCCAATTTCTCCGTCTTCGGCGGAACTGTACCGAACTAACGGATTATAAAAAACATGCACAGCAGCTCACTAAGAAACTCCAAGCAAGAGGATACCCGGACCATCTATTGAGAAGAGCCGACAAACGTGCTTGTGTGAGCCCCAGGGACACTCTACTACATCCTAGCAGCAGAGCCAGTAAGGGAGAACCATTGATCTGTGTGACTACATTTAACCCAGCGTCTAATATGATCAAAAAGATACTAAATGAAAACTGGAAAATCCTCACTTCTGGGGGCCTCCCCTTTCAGATCCCAATGAATGCCTACAAAAAAGCAAAAAGTATTCGGGATATGATCATACATACACGCCCATGGGTAAATCCTACCACAAGTAGACAAAGGACCCTCTGGGACCTTCCTCCTCCCAAAGGACACTTTCCATGCGGCAACTGCAGCGTGTGCGCACTCATCAAGAAAACCCTTACACTTGATTTAGGACTACGGACGCCCTGGGAACTGAGACAATTAACGAATTGCAACAGCAAAAACGTGGTATATATGATTACATGCCCCTGTGACAAGAGATACATTGGGATGACAATGAGAAAAGTGGGCACACGCATCGTCGAACATAGGAGTACCATCCGTTGTAAAAGAGATGCCACAAGACTCACTGAGCATTATATCTCCAACAACCACCATCCTGACCACATGCAATGGGTGGTGTTGGACCAATTGAAATCAACAACAATCAATGCAAAGCATAGACTACTACTATATGAACAGAGGTGGATATGGAGGCTGCAAACAGACACTAGAGCATTGAATGACAATATCCAGTGGTCATCTTTAGGTTGATGACTAGATATCTTTACGGTTCCCTCGCCACATGAGATCCCCCCCTGGGGCCTTACAATGCCCTACTATGGGTTCCACTACCCTCTCGCTTGTGTTTATTTTTATATTTATTTTTATTTTTATTTTTACTTTTGACCAGGGGAGTACCCCTATTAACCAGACTAGTCCCCCCTCTCTCCTGCCATCAGAGCTATTGTCGCTCATTTTCTCTCTCTCTCTCACATCTTGTTACTTTTCTCTCCTGCACTTACCCCTCTATTCTCCCGTCCACTGTCTTCTTTTCCCTCCTCTTTCCCCGTTCCTCCTTCCTTTTCTTTTTTCCCCCCTTCTCGTCGCTCTCCTTCTCTGATACCCTCCCCTTTCCGCATACATCCCGGCTGTCTTCTCTCCCCGACCCTTGCGTTCCTTCCTCAACTTTCCTTTGTCTTTTTTCTTTCTTTTCCTCTCTTTCCCACTCGCCCTCTTTTCATGTTTTTTTACCCTCTTTTTTCTCCGCTTTGTTTCCTCCCCTTCCCCCCCCTTTTTTAGCCTTCCTTTCCATCCCTTTTGATCCCTTTTCCTGTCTTTCTTTTCTCTTTCCCCCTTTTTTTCCCCCCCCTCCTCCTTTCCCTCTTTATCCCCTGGCTTCACCTTTTTTCCCCTTCCCACAACCACACCCCCACAACCCCCCCCCTTTTTAGTCTTTCCTCTTGTATCCGTTTTCTCCTTTTTTCTTTCCCCTTTTTTCTTCCCCCCCCCAACACCCCCCCCCCCTCCTTCTTTCCCTCTCAGTTCCCCCGGCTCCCCCCGCCCGCCCCCGCCCCTCCTCTTTTCTCCTCACTTGGCCTGGGCGTCCTACATGGACTACCAGGCGCGCTCCACGGGACTCCAATTCCCAGAGTCCCGCGGGCGTAGATGACGCGTCGCGCCTCCCGCGACGCATCTCGGCAGGACGCTCGCCGCACCTGCCAGCCGCGACGCATCCTCATCGCATCTTCCAGCACGTCTCCCGCGGGCCTCGTTTTCTCAGAGGTCCCGCGGGTGGATTCCGCATTGAAGCACCGGCGCACCCCGCACGGGGGTGCGGCCGGTCTATGGGCGTGGCAGAACTACTCCTCGAGCACCGGGAGTCTTCTAGGCAACATGCCCGATACACCTGACAATCCCTACTCCGGACCCCGCCCCCAGGCCCCCAGCCTCTCGCCTATTGGTTGTTGATCGACATAATATTGCAGATCACCCTTCAGTCAGTACCAGAGCGGCCTGGCTCCGGCATGTAGGTACCCCCCATGGTATTCCCTTTGGAGTGGTAAGTGTTGGCCTCCCTGGCCCCTTGGATATTTTCTTTCACCCTTCTTTCCCTCATTCTGCCTAGCTCCTACCCTGTTCCTTTCCCCCCCTTTTTTTCCTTTTTTCCAGTTTTTCTCCTTCTTCTCTTCTCTCTGTGTCCTTTTTCCCTCATTTTCTTCTTTTCTCCTTCTTTCCTTTTTTCTTTCTTCCTTTCTCTGTCACCAACCGCCAACCCTAGCCCCCCCCCCTCTTTTTTCCCCTTTTCCCTTCCCTATGTCCCTGTTTTTGCTTTCCCTGTCTTTCCTTACTTCCCTATCTAGGTCTTCCTTGCGCCCTTATGTTCTGCCCTTTCTCTACACATTTTTTATCTTCTTCTCCCCATTCTTCCCTACTTAAACGCCTAATCTCCTCAGAGTGTGACTAAAAGGGAAAACCCCTCCCCAGCATTAGCCAGACCAGAGGCAAATTGCCCCCTACCCCTTGGTAAGTCACATCTGCATGCGTGTGTGATTGCCTTTTTCATTATTTTTACATATTTTCACCTTGTGCTGTGTGCTTTGCAGTGGTTTGCCACGGTTTTTCTCACTCTAAATATGTTCTGAATAATTGTGGTTAATCTATCTTCTATCACAGACCTACCCCACCGTGAACTACCCGTTCAGGTAGGCCATTCATTATCCACTTTGAGCACCCCACTTATTGCGTGTGCTCCGACCCTGACGAATGCCCCTGACCTACCAGCACCTAGTGAGGGCAGAAACATGTTGGTCATCCATTTTTTATTTTAGACTCCAGGAGACTTTACTCTCCAACGAGCCTTTTCCCCTTGCTTTTAGTCTTACCAGCATGCACCTATATTAAAACTAGCAGCAACTATCAGTGACATGCTTGGTAATTTTATTACTCACCTCAGCTGGATCTAAGTAACTATCCAGTAAGTTTAATTTCAGTACTCCCTCCGGTTCTTTTCACCAAGAGGTTGAGTCCGCCCAAGCAGTATCATCTTGCTTGGGTGGGGCTAGGTGGTCATATGATGAAGCATGACACTATTATGTGTGTGAGACCACCTAGTCCGTAAGGGAGACTCCCCCTTCCCCTGTGGGACTACACAGCACCCCCCCTGTCTGGATATTCTCCAACAATGATTCCCCCGCGTTAGGATCCAAAGCCACCTAACCAACACCGATTTAAGACTGACCCAGTCTTACTTTCGGTTCCCTACTACCCCACACCTTTAGTGATTATATAGATTTCTTTAGGGAGGCGGTGTGGGCTAGCAACACTCCCAGTGCTCTCCTTTTGTGTATTTGTAGCCACTTCTACATGTCAGACAACCACTCCTTCAACCTCCAAATTCCAACCCACTTCTGATTCCCGTGTGTCTTAGAAACTTTTGCCCCTGTTCAACCCCACCCAGTGACACACCCAAGAGGACCTCAGCCCTTCCACCTCCAAGGCTTCCCCTGTCCCCCTGCAAGCACCCATGCCCCTCTCCCCGCAAAGAGGAAGCCCACTCCTCCAAGAAGGATCCCCCTCTCAAGCCAAAACCCAATCCCCCCAAACCATGCTCCCCCCCCAGATAATCCCTGAGGTGTCTGCCTGCCCCCTTGATGTACCTAACTGTGGTGGTTGCATGGCAACCAGGGGTCACGTAGGGACCCAGCACTGTGCCTTTTGGGCAACATGCTTGGAATAGCCATAGGGTCTTGGACGCTATTGTCTACATGTGATGTGTGTGTTCTTGAGTTTTGTCAGTGCAGACATGCAGTGTGTTGAGTTGTGATAGTTTGCTTTGCATTTGAGTGTGCATGTGTCCATTTATGTGTGGGTCCCTTAGTGATTGGTGTAGGGGTATGTCCCATGGAGTGAGAGTTGTGTGTGCTTTGCTGACTCGCCCTTCCCCATTGTGTAGCTGTGCATGACAATTGGTTTCGGTATTGCTTGTCCCTGAGAACCAGTTAGGGCTAATTCTTGTGTGCATGTTGTTTGAGGCCCTGTTCAACATGATATGTGTCGCAGTGCAGCCTTCTTCCATGTATGGTCCTGATGCTCCCATCCCAGCTGTGCATATATTGTTGGCATGATGGGTTTGTCTATTTTGTCTATTTGTCTCTCTGTGTGCTGTGCATGGCATTGTGCTTCCATTGTGATATGTGTGTGATGTGTGTGCCCATTGCAGGGTTGTTTGCTGGTGGTGTTGTGTGTGTGCCATGGCACATGGATGTATATGTGTGTTGTATGTGTGGACAGTACCTGGCTAGTGATGGATGTGAGTGTGTGGAATGTATTTGTATGTGTGCAGTAGTTGTGTTGTTGCTGTGCTTGTGAATGTTGTGTGGCCTTCAGTGTCCCTGAGCCTGTGGCTGTGTAGCTGTGCGTAAGTGTGTAGTGTTGCTGTGCAGTGTGTGTGTGATGGCTGAAGTGTGCATATTTTGAGTATGTGGGTGTCCGTATTGCAGTATGTGAGTGTGTGTGTGTAGTATGATAGGTGTAGCTGATGCCAGTGGCGTCCCCCTAATATGATGCGTGGCATGCTGTTTTCAAAGGGATGATGTTACAGGTAGATGTGTGTGTTTACAGTTGCTGTCGTCCAAGTCGGTGTTGTCTTTCTGTGAGCAGGAGCAGCGGCATGACATTTGCGAAGGGATCAATGGCAACTCTCTATGTAGTGTGCAAAACCAGGCACACTGTGCAGGGAGTCCGGACAACCACACATTGGTTTACAGAAGTAAAAGCTAGACCACGTAATGCTCTACTTTTTATGGTAGCTTAGTCGAGCAGTTAGGCCAATCTTGGAGAAGTGCAAAGCATTTGTTGTACTCACAGTATCAATAAAGCAAGACACACACTCAAAGGAATAACTCTAGACCAATTTACAAAACTACTTCAGATTTTTATAACTTTTTTAAGACAAACATCATCAAAAGGGGGTAAGTACGTTTTAAGTTATGATTTTTTAAAGTTTACACCAAGATCATCAAAATCGGGTAAGTACTCTTTAAGTTATGATTTTTCGAAGTTTAGCAAACGTTTAGCATCTATGCCCACACATGCATTATAGTGCACCCTGCCTTAGGGCTGAAAGAATTTCCAGAGGGGTGACTTATCTACAGTTGTATGCAGTGTGTAGTGGACAGGTCACACAGGCTGTGTGCCATGTCAGTTTTGCATTTTAGGATTGCACCAGGACACTCAGCCTGCAATGGCAGTGCTGGGTGCACTTGGATGGATGGTCCCTGAGGGTGGCACAATCTGTGTTGCCACCCACAGGGGCCTGCCCTTATTGCCCCGTGCCCTGGGAACCTAAGTACAATTTACTAGGGACTTATAGTGACAGCTAAAGGTGTTGCCAATTGTGACAATACTTTTATACATTTTAGGGGAAGAACACTGGCGCTGTGAACCTGGTTAGCAGGTACCTAGTGCACTCTAGTCCAAATTGCATTAAGAAAACAGCCAAAAAGTTGGGGTGGGGATACTGTAACAAGGGGGCAGTTTCCCACATTTATACAATGAAGTGCTCATGAAACATAACATGATAAAATATTTTTACAAAATGTCAAATTAATGTATCACCCGTAATAGAATTGCGCATTATTTCTTTTGAAGTCATTTCCTGTGACATCACTTCATGTTACCACACTTTGCATTGCTTATGTTAATCAGCCCCTCCCTACTTTTCTAGACGTGTGCCCTAACTGTATCGACATGAAAGGGCTCTTTGAAAAGAATCATGCCAAAAAAAATTCTGACTGGACAATATCTACATTACTACATGCTGCATATGAAGTCAGTCACTTTACATCCTTAACAAAATTTAGAGTAGAGCACCTATCACTGAGAAGAAGTGAGACGCTTTCTTTTTAGTGGTTATTGGTTTATGATCTGCTGTTGGTTATGTTTGACGGAGACATGGCGTTACTAAGTTGGCGCCAAAAGGTTTCATGGAGAATGTTCAGTTTGTGCCGGAGTTTTCCGGTGCTCTGCACCAGCACTTAGTTTTAAATACGGGCACTCATTTATGAGAGTACACCACATAGTGAAGCTCTCAGCCATTTTTTTCAGAACAGCACAAATATTTAGCAAGTAGTATTATTAAAAAATGATAAAACTCGTGCTTCCAGGACGTCCCAACAGCCTGGGTTGTCCTACTATAGTCCACAATGTCACACTTGTTTGAGTGGGATGGCAAGCTGGAAATGCTGACACTGCTGTTCACTAAGGCAGAATACTTTGGGCCCTGGCACAAATTAAGCACTGGCATAGACGAGCAAAGGTGAGGCCACGCAAACCTTTGAAAGAGGGCCGAGAGAAGACTCTGTTAATAAAAGGTCTGACTTACAGCAGATGTCTTTATAGCCCCACAGTAGTTAACCGAACTAAAGTCCATGAAGAGAGACTAAATGACAGGAAAAGCGCATGCATCAGGGAAAAAGGAGAGCACACTAGAATAGAATGAGAGAGAAAGAAAACAATGGTGTGGGCAAAATACAATAGGCTGATGGATGACGCTGAGCAGTTTTGTGCACTGTACGCTGCAATTAAAACGAATTCAGAAACAAAAGCCTGGGGACCACCGCTTGTACACAGATGATTACAAATTAGATACTGCAGCACCATGGTAGTAATTAAGTGGGCGGTTGTTGTACTGACGAGATTAACGGAAGTGAGACAGCCACCAAAAAAGAAACATCATTAGAACTCAAGTTTTCAAAAGAAATGCCAGCACTTTACTCTAGTGAGAAGTCCTTAGATTGTTACAATTTGATAAATAAATAGTGCATCCCCTTAATTCATCAACCGAATATTGCGTAATACATGAGCCTCCAAAAAGAGGCTTATTTTATCTGTGCCTTTCAGGAATGTGATCGTTTAACATTCTGAACAGAGAAAGGCCCTCATTATAACATTGGCGGTAATGACCGCCTACCGCTGTGGCGACGGCCGCCAAAACACCGTCGCCGCGGCTACCTACTGTCCACCATATTATGACCGTAGCCGGAATTCCGCCAGCCTACGGTCATAGCGGTGGACGGCGGTAAGGTGGCGCTGCTGCCAGCAGCAGCGCCACGCCAGTAGACCGCCGCAAACCGTATCATGACACATGATACGGCTTGGCGGTGTTCTTCTGGCAGACGCTGCTGCTGGCAGCAGCGCCATGTCCTGTCTCCTGCCGGAGGACGCCCTGCAAACAGGTGAGTCGGGTGCTCCGACAGGGGAGTTGGTCGGGGGCGTTGTGTGTGTGTGTATGTGTCTGTGATTGTGTGCGTGCATGCAGGTGTGTGGAATGTGTGTGTGCATGAATGGGTGTGAGTGTGGGTGTATGTTGTGTGATGTGAATGCATGTGTGCTACAAAGTATGTCAGTGTGTATTGATGTGTGTGTGAATGAATGTGTGTATGCCTGGGTGGATGTGAGTATGAGTGTGAGTATGAGTGTGTATGTTGGTGCGTGAATGTGTGTGTATGTCAGGGGTTTGGGAGGGGGAGGGTGGGGAAGGATTCTGGGGGAGGGAGGTGGGCAGGGGAGACCCCTATCAGTGTCAGGGAAGGAATTCCCTGGCACTGATAGTGGGTACCGCCATGGTTTTCGTGGCGGTAAGATTGTCATGAAAACCATGGTGGTAGGTGGGGTCATTATCCCATGGGTGGGACAGAGACAGCCTCCTGGCTGGAGACTGAAGTCTCCAGCCCAGCAGCTGTTACCGCCCTGGCAGACGGAGTGTCTTATTTTGGGGAAATACCTTTCTCCAAATTACCGCCGTCCCCCAAGGTCATAATGACCCCCAAAGTGTCTTTTCCTAAACATGAACAATTTTCCTGCATGTAGGGTAAGCAGCATTGAAGCAAAGGAAGAGAAAATAGGAGTCGCATTAATCTTTACTGAGGTACTCAAATTCGCAAACAAGTGAACGCCAAATGAAACAATAAGCACGATGAAACTGCATGGCAGAGACAAATACAGTAACTATGGTGGTCATTCTGACCCTGGCGGTCTTTGACCGCCAGGGCGGAGGACCGCGGGAGCACCGCCGACAGGCCGGCGGTGCTCCAATGGGGATTCCGACCGCGGCGGTAAAGCCGCGGTCGGACCGGCACCACTGGCGGGGTCCCGCCAGTGTACCGCCGCCCCATTGAATCCTCCGCGGCGGCGCAGCTTGCTGCACCGCCGCGGGGATTCCGACCCCCCCTACCGCCATCCAGATCCCGGCGGTCGGACCGCCGAGATCCGGATGGCGGTAGGGGGGGTCGCGGGGCCCCTGGGGGCCCCTGCAGTGCCCATGCCACTGGCATGGGCATTGCAGGGGCCCCCATAAGAGGGCCCCTACATGTATTTCACTGTCTGCTGCGCAGACAGTGAAATACGCGACGGGTGCAACTGCACCCGTCGCACAGCTTCCACTCCGCCGGCTCGATTCCGAGCCGGCTTCATCGTGGAAGCCTCTTTCCCGCTGGGCTGGCTGGCGGTCTGAAGGCGACCGCCCGCCAGCCCAGCGGGAAAGTCAGAATTACCGCCGCGGTCTTTCGACCGCGGAACGGTAACCTGACGGCGGGACTTTGGCGGGCGGCCTCCGCCGCCCGCCAAGGTCAGAATGAGGGCCTATGTTTTAGTTAGATACCACTAAAAGTTCAAGGGTGGAAATAGGACTAACCAGTCAGTCAAAAAAGCGTTCTTCGGTTAATAAAAACCATAAAAACACACGTAAAACTAAATCAAAATCAATAAAAACAAGAATAAATATTTAATAATACATTTCAGAACTTTATATCAACTTCACAGAATCTAAGGTTATCACCAAGTGGGTAGTCTCTTCCTGAACCCAGGGTCCCCTTTTAAAAAACTAAATATGCTAAAACAGATTAGAGAACTGGACATTTGTAAATAAACCAAAGTTGGTCTAACCTGCTCAAAGTGCTGCTCTTTGATCAAGGGGACTATGTATCGTACCCTTAGGGCTCTATAATGGTCACAAAAAACATAAAATGCAGGGTGTCCTGCAGGAAAAAAATGATCCCAGGAACTAGGACCTCTATCCTCCTCCCTCTGTCTGCCTTGCGGGGCCGCAAAGACCAATGTAACAGGTTCAGTCTAAACCTAGTCAGCAAATAACTATGATAGGCTGACGTAACTTTGGCAACATAGGGCTCCAGGGATGGACAAGTTTTTAACATAATATGTGACCATACCATGAGTTTGGTAAATTTCAGGACCTTTCTTTCTGAGTCCCTGGCAGACAAAAAGTGCTCCTTCACCCAAGGCACATCCCTCTAGGTAATGGCATACGGGTTTTCAAATAAGTTGGGGCGACCCAGGTTATACATTGCATACTTGATGTATGTAAGCAAAGAGAAGTATAGTGCGCTTTCTAAACTTGAACAGTCCTCAATTACTGCTCGGTTAAGGGCTAAAGCAGGGTTACACCAAACCCTAATCCATCTGAACAAGGGTGCAAGGGCCAATAAATCCTCTGTGCAGCATAGCCCCAGCTCTTCATGTAATATGTAAGAGTGTATGGATTGTGGGACAACCAACAGTTTTCTAGGAAATGTATTCTATAACAATCTGTAGGCCCCTCATGTCCACGTAACCCAAGATGTCACTCGCATAACTGGCAATTGTGATGCATTTAGCCTGATGGACCTTTATTAGAGCCTGCACCGGCTTGGCCCCCAAACTTCTAGCGAAATCGAGAGTGGCGGCCACTGCTCTGGATAATGCGTTCCTCTTCAACCTCCTTTGTGGAACCCATGACCCTCCTCATCAAAAAGGACCACAGAGATGAAAAGGTGGGGACCCTAGACAATTCAGTGCCACCTCCATAACAATTTTTCTGGGGTTTCCTCAAGCCCACAAACATGGTATGGGATTTTGAAAAATTAGTGCCAAGATCTAAAGTACTCATAAAGGCCACAAAGGTGTTAATCAACTGTTGCAGACCTACTGCAGTCCTAGAAATTAGGACTGCTTCGTCTGCATATAAAAGTGCTGGGAGAAACTAAAAACCTACCCTCTAAATGTTCTTACAAGCTTCACTCAACACAGGACCCAGATTGCTTATATACAGGGTAAATAGAGATAGGGCCAAAATGCAACCCTGTCTGACTCCCCTCTGCAGGTGAACATGCTCCGACAGTCCACACCTCGTTGTACCTTACAGAGGCAACAAGATCGGTGTGTAATTCATGTAAGAGGTGGACAATGTCGGGGTCCACCCCAAGATCCATCACCATCGCCCACAATTTAGACCAGTTTACATGGTCAGACACGGAAGTAAGATCTATAAAAGTCATGACTTTCTTCGCTACAGTGGATTTACCTATAATCAATTGTAGGTTCAGGCATTAGGCTAGGGTATCCTTTCCCGGCCTGAACCCACACTGAATGCTGGAAATCATGTAATTCTGCTCTGACTGTTCCATTAGCCTCACAAGAATGACTCTCACTAAGATTTTACCAGTCATATCTAAAAAGGAGATTGGCCTACAGCATTTTGTGTTGGATCAAGAACACTTTTTGAGCACTGGAACAATTATGACTGTGGACCAAGTCTTTATGATGCCTTTCCTGCACACCGCGTTACCTACATGGGTGTTTATTTTTGCCCAAACAGACGGCTCGGTTTTAAATAAATCTGCCGGCACCCCATCTGAGTCTGGAGCTTTATCCTTAGGTAAAGTCATGATAGCATTGAAAACCTCCTCCTCAGTCAAACACAGGGAATAATCAGCTTTCCAATTCGCCTGGTCTGCTAATTGGGTCCCCTCCGTGACCTTGTCATAAATTTCCTGAAAGTGTGCGACCCAGATGTCTGGAGCAATGATGCAG
Organism: Pleurodeles waltl; assembly: GCF_031143425.1. NCBI lineage: Eukaryota > Metazoa > Chordata > Amphibia > Caudata > Salamandridae > Pleurodeles > Pleurodeles waltl. The sequence goes on along the minus strand of NC_090449.1, from coordinate 742,965,191 downwards.
TCCATCACATCACTACACTGCTCCTTAAAAAAGGGCCTATTTATCACTGCCCGGAACTTCGTACTATTACCCAGAGCACTTTCCAGCAGGAGCTCATCCCAGGTTCTCTTTTTAATATCTTTTTTTGGTCTGCCAGGCTTTCCTTCTCATAGATATCTCAATCCTATATCCGGGGGAAACACTTAAAGCCCTAAACAGATCCCAATGGGCCCTGGAGCAAGTGCAGTCAAACCATCTAACCCCCCTCTATCACCGTTTTAACTGCAGGCCTTCTAAGATCCTTGGCAACCTGCCTACAAATTCTGTTGAAGGCAGACTAGATCTCCTCATCTTCAATGTCTGTCCTTGACCAGATGTCAAAATCATATTCACACAAACTATGGAGATTACTTGCAAAGGACTCTGGTCCTTTTAATCTGTCGATCCTGATCCTTGGGGATAACTCCCTAATCCCTAACCCTGCCTAGGCCCACTTAGGGATCACTGTATCCCAATCTAGATGCAGCACAAGTGGATTAAGGTTGCTAAAATAGCTCCATTCAATCTCAAAATATTTTACTTGTTGAATCGTGCCAGCAGAAACTAATACATGATCAATTATCAAATGACTTCCTCTCCCGTTAAAGGAGGGAATTGGATCAGTGTCCCCATCATTTGAGATTCAAAGCAAATTGCCATCAGCAAGGATACTCTCTAATATCGCTCCTTGTGAGGTATGCTCAAAATGGGTGACTTCTAAATGCTCGGAAGATTGATCATCGGTTATAGCGCAGGCAAGGGGGCACTGGTGCACATTAAAATCACCAAAAATAAGTCCCAAAAAAGAAGAATTCTGACTTTCCTCATATAAATCAAGAAAAAATGTAAGACATAACAAATGCTCATTGACATTAGCTTCAGGACTATGAACAACCTCTTGCATGGTACTCTCTTGCACACTCACACATATTTCCTTGCCCTGATTCAAACCTACATAAGAGCCATTCAGTCAGTCAATGCAGTCCAAACCACTCAAAGGGTGAAACCTATTGTCCACAGTGATCGGCCTAGGGTGAGCCCTTCTCCCCCCCACCAATCCTTTATGCTTGACATCCTAACTGATGGCGAAGGCTTTTTGGGTGGGTAGAAAAAACCCAGAGGAGAAACTCTAATGCCTGAGGCGGACATGTAATCACTTACTTTATGATATAAGAGTCTTCTCACAAAATGCTGATGCCTAAAATTTAGGACAATACAGTCCCCCTCAAGCTCTTTAACACTGACACCTACCCATCCAACCCTTTTGGCCAAAATTAAATGTGAAAAAACTAGTTGGCCAGCCCCCTTATAGCTGTCACACCAGTGCTTCGCCTCTCACATTAAGTCAGAAGTTGATTCTACCCCACTTTCTTTTAATGGGGCGATCCCTGCCAGAATCAGAAGTGGCATGAACTTTGGCGGAAGCTGTAACCTAGTGGAACTACCGCAATGGGCTTTTGTTTTATCATGTAGTGAACTCTTATGCACTTGTCAAACACTCTCCGCCAAGGGATTTACTGCTCCAGTTTTACAGGTAGTAGGGGGTATGGATCCCTGAAAATCCACCCGACCCACTGTATGGGATGGTAAATTGCTAGGTTCCCTAGGGGGAATGCTGGGGATTGTACAACGAAACAACGACTTCAAAAACAACTACTGCCTTAACAACGAGGTCGAAACACCGACCTCATTGCTACTACTAATGATTTTACCACGAATGCCTTAACAACGATATTTCGTTGTAAAGGCATTCCTGATAAAAGCATTAGCAATAGGCACCATTCACCCTACATCTCTCACCAAACCCCCCCAACCCCACCCCAAAACCTAAAACCCCCTGATCCCCCACCCACTCCCCAAAACCAAAAACTCCCCACTCCCCCAACCCCACCCCAAAACCTAAAACCCCCTGACTCCCCACCCCCTCCCCAAAACCAAAAACGCCCCAACACCTAAAACCCCCTAACCCCCCACCCACTCCCCAAAACCAAAAACGCCCCACCCCCCCCAACCCCACCCCAAAACCTAAAACCCCCTGACCCCCCACCCACTCCCCAAAACCAAAAACGCCCCACCCCCCAACCCCACCCCAAAACCTAAAACCCCCTGATGCCCCACCCCCCAAACCCCACCCTAAAACCTAAAACCCCCTGACCCCCCACCCACTCCCAAAAACCAAAAACGCCCCACCCCCCAACCCCACCCCAAAACCCCCTGACCCCCCACCCCCTCCCCAAAACCAAAAACGCCCCACCCCCCCAACCCCACCCCAAAACCTAAAACCCCCTGACCCCCCACCCCCTCCCCAAAACCTAAACCCACCACTTACCTTTGCCACCTCCCTTCTTTGTACCTTAACCACGCATGTTCGTTGTTCAGAACATACGTAGTTAAGGCACAAAAAAACGGAGTCGTGGTTAAAAAAAGCGTTGTTGCGCTTTCGTTAACCATGACTTTAGGAAAAAAAAAGTCATAAAAAAGGATGTTTCCCAATGCTGGGTCCATATCTATCATTCCTACTGTCCACAAGGCAAATGTCAGTAGAGGCAGAGACAGTACTGGGGGTGGGGAGTTTCTGCATTGAAGGGGTCTGTGACAACCCCCACCATGCATGTCTGTTGCTGGAAAACACTTGGGTGCCCCCTAACCTCCTCGAACAAGTCTCATTGGACGGCATCTGATCACACCCAAGCCTTACAAACAAAGCCTTCTAGCTAACCACAGACGATTCCAGGGCCTCCATCTTTGACAGCAAGCCTCCCAATAAGCTATGAAAGGATTTTGCTATGTCCTCAAAAAACACCATGAGTGCAGAGACCAATAAAGATTTCAATTGCAAGTCTAGGACCTTAGCATCAATTAAGGAGGCACTAAAAGAAAGCCTCATCAGCTCAGAGGGTGAAACCTTATCAATGGTCTGCGGCAAAGGGATTGTCACCTGCACGCACTTTAATTTCTGATTTTCTTTCCCTTTTTTTTGGCCCACATTGGACACTGCTTTTAAAATGCCACTACTGGGGTGGCCTTCACAGGGGGCCTTATCCACCTCCTGGATATCTGCCAGTACACAGGCCCTCTGATCCTCGTCGATAAGTGTAGTGAGATCCTCCACAGAGATGACACCCATGTTAGGATCAGGGAGACTGGGGGATTTTATGCAATCAATCATCTGACTCCCCAGTCTTTTTTCAGCATTAAGGCTCCCACTGCCGATGTGAGATAGGACATGATAGATGTGTGTTCATTCGGATTTCTGTGTGAATCCGAGTCCATATCTCGTGAGATAGTTGTCTTTCTCTTACCCATGGCCAGGTCCGCATGGCAAAATTACATGAGGTGGCCCTGTCCTGCCTCTTCCAGGCACTGACGGGTGCAGGACAGGCCTATCCTTGGCCCAGGCTTTGCCTGTGTGCATTCCGTGCCACAGGATGACCTCAGGCACTATACAGACCTACAACGTGGTGGTGGAAAGCAGCAGTCGTGGCCCATCCTCCTGAATGCAAAGCAGCGTGGGGTATGGAGTCCCCAGTCCTGGTGTAGCACAGCATGTTCCACGCCACGGGATGACCTCAGGCGCTATATAGTGCCACAGCAGTGGTTGCAGAAAGAGGCAGTCCTGGCCCCTCCTCCTGAAGGCAAAGCAGTGTGGGTTAGGGAGTTCCCAGTCCAGGTGCAGCACAGCACGCCCGCACCGTGGGATGACCTGAGGCCTAATATAGCACTACAGCAGCAGTGGCAGAAAGAGGCAGTCCTGGCCCCTGCTCCCGAAGGCAAAGCAGTGTGGGGGGAATGGAGTCCCCAGTACTGGTGCCGCACAGCACGTCCCAAAATAAACAAAGTTTTTGGGGAAAACCAGTTATGTCACTTCTTGTGCTGATGGTTGATGGGAAATTAAGTCCTCTACCCTGGCTTCTCCTTCTAACTATGGTTTTGGCAGCAAACCAGTGATGTTCACTTCTTGGGCATATGGATGATGGGAAAAAGGTTAACTGCAAATTCTTGATCTCAGGATTAAAAAGAAGGTCTGTACCAACAGGGCACATGATTCAACCCAGGGTGGCTTAAGTCTAGCTGTTCACAGTGTTTGCTTACGGCACATACCACTGTTAATCCTTAAATCACAAAATGTTAAAGATAAAATCAAGCTAAGGTTTGTCACCAAGGGGCACTGGGTCTTCTTCAGTATTTTCCTCCTCCTACCAGCTCGTATAAAACAACAACCACTGGCTTTAATGTTGAACTTCAATGTTCGAATGGCGTTTTAACTGATTAAGGTATTTGCTTATTCTTTTAAAAAATCACTTATTTTTCACATGAGCAGAAAATGTGTTTGGCTCCTAAAGTAGGTCATATTTGCCTTTAATATATTTTGCAGCTTCGCAGTTTATCGCATAATTTGATATCAGATAGAGGCTCATAATATATATCTACGTTCTGGAAAACTGTTTGCTTTCCAGTATGAATACACCCTGCCCTGGTCTCTGGCTACTCTGCTGATTGCCAAACAGAATGCTTAGAGTGGTGTCGAGTTTTACTCAAAGTGTTTTGTGAAGTTTCCACAGACTGACAGGTAACTACTTGTTCCTGTGGCCGAATCTGCATACAATATAATTTTCATTCTGCCATTGAGGCTTTGTCATTTTTTCGTTTACACGATCGTCAATCAAGAGTCCTGTCTGATGTCCTTTCTCCTGAGCGTATAGTTCTTGATGTCACATCGTTTCCACGACAATCTCCAACAATTGTAGCGATAATTTCCACTGCTCCAAGAATGCTGTGACGTTTGCCTCTGATTGCCACGATAGACACTTGACAATGGATGGCTTTGTAGATCATGCAGTGAGTTTGGAAATTAACACAGACAAGCAGGGATGTTGGTGTGGCATGCACTGCGCTTCAAATGTCCTGTACTTAGTGATGGGTAGGCTGCAGTGCACAGCAAGACTTTCGGAATCGGCTGAAGGTGTGCCCATGCTTGGGAGTCCGGTCAGCAGGGAATTGCCGAAGTCCGGAGGGTGAAGCAGAAGTTCATGAGAAGCAGGAAGACCTTCTTTCCGCGGAGGGTCATTTGTAACCAGCCTGTGCTTTTGTTTACGCTCTCCTTGATGGACACGTTGGTATCTATATGAAACCCAGAGAAAGGAGGAGGGGTGGACGACAGAGACACTCCAGTTGGTCTAAGTTAATGCCTTTTTTACGCTATTATGTATAATGTGAGATTATCTTCAGAATGTACATCCTGATCTAGGGGCAGAGTTATTCGATGACCTATCTGTGGTCCCCTTTAATACATTCAGTCTGAGCGACAGAGGACCAACGTTTGTTCAGGGATATTTAAAGGTTTTTCACTAAAAATAATCCACTACAACATGTAACTGTTTCCTTCAGTAAAGCTATCAAAACCACTTTTCCTTGTGAAGGGCATTTAGAAGAAGAGCGCATGCGTCAGTACTAAGGGTCTCACAAGCAAATAGCACACATAGACATCCCTATTGTAACTGTGAGCTGAATGCACCAAATGATATGGTATATAAGGTGAAATTTACACCTTACAATTACACAGCGCCAAAGATTTACCTAATAATGCAATGGTCTGGCATATCTATGTTGGATCATCAGGCTAGAGCCATGATGATATCAATGACCAGTCTGAATGCTGTGCTGAATTTGCCACTCCTGAGCCAGCAATCAAACACAGTCCTGCTGAGGAGACAGTCTGCACTTTTTTCCTATGCAAACCTCGTTCAGTTTCAGTGGCTGGATTTTCCAAGAGGTAAAATGTGGGCACTGGTCACCCCGGGTGGCGTGGAGCACTCGGAGGTCTGGTTTTGAATCTCTTTGCGGCTGCTGGTGCCTCTCTCACTTTATTGTAAGTGGCACATTGGCAGTGTAAGCAAAAAGAGCATCCACCTAGCACTCAGAAGTACCCACGAACATATTGTGGCCAATACACCTGAGCATTTATGAGTATGGCAAGCAGTACTATTTTACTTGATTATAAATGCCTTTGTGAATCCAGCTAACACGACCAACTCCTCATTAATAAAACCATAAAGAGGACACAGTTCTTTCTGTTTTTACTAATTGCATATGAATGGTCCCTGAATAGTGTCATTTTAGATGTTTTTCGGGCCAATACATAAAAGCTCATACGAGATTGTAAAAGAGTACTACAGGAGTACTACTTATGTATTACTAAAATTGCGTTGAATATAGGCCCCATGTCTCCCCTCTGCAACAACTCTTTCAAACAAAAGAAATTACCTTTGTCCAATAGAGGCAGCCAGCAGGCATTTTGGGCAGGTAGTACAGTCCATAGGACTGTGAGAAGCATTTGTGCTGGGATTTTAGAACGCAGGGGCCGGGCGAGAGCGAGAGGTAGAGATGAACTGGGTTACTAGCCACCATTTTGAGGTAAAGCGAAACTGACTGAGATAGGGTCAGTTTCTTTTTGACCCACCTGAGCATCCCACTTGTATAGGATTGGAGGGACGTTTGTTGTGGTGTGAAGAATGTTTTGTATGGGCCAGGAGCACAGGGGAGGGTTAGTTTATGTATTTATTGCTCATGAGCAGGTGCTGGTTGGCGGTTTGTGAAGAGGTTTTCAGGGTTAGAAGTGGTTTTATTGCTGTTAGGGTGGGTGAAGCAGTTGGGTTGGGAGTAAGTTTGCACTTGCAGAAGGCAGGAAACTAAAGGTTTACAGTTGTAGTAAAGTTAGTTTAGAATGAGTTGGGATTCGCCTGACATGCGCATGCGTTATGTGCGGGCCAGAGTGTAATCTTGAATAAAGGAGTACCTGAGTAGTTTTGTGTGAGTGCCGAGTTTACAAGCGAGTCTTGCGAGATCACAGCCTCACTGGTGAACCGGCACTCACCACAAACACGGCACAGCTTAAAGCCTGTCCTTGGCTTCTCGTTTGGCGGTATTGAGAATCCCCAGGCCCTCCTGATTTAACTCTAGTACCCTGCTGGCCCCTCTCTCCGCATACAGTTTTCTGTCCCTACCTGCACTTTTGTTGGTATTACTTCCTTCCCTGCTGGCTCTGCTCCAGTCCCACATCCATTTTCTGCCATTTAACTGGAGAAGGGGGAAGTTTCTCCTTCCTCTCTTGGCCCTGCTCCTGTCATTTGACGTTTTAGCCCACTCTACATACCTGGAGGTACTTACCTGCACCTGTGAGGTTAACAGGCAACAGTTCCCTCATGAAGTCACTGCCCTCCTTGGCTGAATCCATCCCATGTACCTGGCGACATTCTGTCTACATGGATGAACAGATCTCCATATGGAATACCTCACCTTCTGCAGTATCTGGCTGGATACTTTTCCTTGTGCTGCCTTTTGTGGAGTCTTCTCGCCGCCGGCGCTCTTTCTATTGAGCTGGGGCAGCATCTGTGACAGAGGTAAGAACAGTGTCATCTTCAAACAGGTCAGTGTATGAGCCTGTGGCTCCAACAAACATATAGAAACATTACTAGTCAAACTATGAGAGACTTTTGATATTAATTAAACTGGTGATTATTTGATCCAGGTCGACAATAAAAATTGATTACTTGAAGGAATCTATCCCTTTACCTGTGTCTTTTTTGTAGTGTTGCCGTAGCAACACTGAAGCACACTCCCTGTTTCTGAGATAGCGCGCGTAGCCCATTAATGGCTGAGCGCATTTCGTTTGCGCTGGCAAACGCGCGGGAAGCAGTAACGGAAACCACACAGTCAACTAGTTTCACTCGCGCTCCGGGGGCCGCACTGACCCCCAACCCCTGTGCCAGCTCTGGGATTTGGGGATTGTCCCTAAGAGTATTGGGAGGAGTGTTATATAAAGTGACGGGTTGTCAAGTTGGTGGAATTCTGGGGGGGGGTGTGGGGGGGAGGGCGGAGTCGAGGAGGGGGTAGGACAAGCAGTAGTTGAATATTGATGAACAGAGAGAACAACAGTTTTGCAAGGCATTTGTCTGGGGTTACATAAATGTGATGTGCACGTGCCTCATTATAGCAGACTTTTCCGCACTACAAGTTGTCAGTGGTCTGTGCTGTGCCCTCGCATCTAAACAACCATGAATCCAGAGTACTGTGCAAATCTATTCTACAAATAGGTTTAGTGAGCCCATGTAAAGAGCAACCCCACATTGGACATTTGACAGCATTATAGCTGTTATTTCATCCCAACGAATTTAAAAACACCTTCAAAAACTATAGTGCAGATATCTGCAAGCAGTCACAGGTGCAATTAACCTGCAAGTGCTTCTGCAGCTGAAAATATAAAATACGACCAAAGCACAGTTTTAGGTGAAATGCTCTATGCAAATTGCTAAACTGCAGACACGTTTGTAAATGCACTCCTCAGAAATCATCAGTACAAGAGCAAAGTCCTGTTGACTTAAACCTTGAAACCGCCTCCTCTTATCAAATGCAATGCATACCTCTTGTGTGGGCATCATCAACACTAGTGACATGTGCATTCTCTCTTAGCGTAGAGGCTAGGTGTAGTGTTGCAATATGTAAAAAAATCCAATGCTCGTAGAGTAAATCTGGCATTCCACAAGCAAGCGTCATGTCTGTCCATGCGCCATCTTGTGGTCCCTCAAACTCAATGCAGCTTCAGGCAAGAAGTGCGTTAGGACTACTGGAATACATGCTGCAGTTAACATCTACGTTACTCAGAATTAGGTTAAATGTGGTTCTTCCGTATCCGGAGATGGATTAATTCCAAAGCTTGAACTTTCACCAATGCACGAACCGGCGCCCAGGAACGACCTTCAATTAACTTCCCCGTGTCTCCTCTTATTCTTCTTATATGTACACCATATTTACTGAAGTAGCAACAGAGCACGCGTTTGAATGTCAGAGTTTAGTGCTTTGAATTGTTCATTATTCCTTCTAAGCTGTGATCATTGGGTGCATATTATTTATTCCCTTAACTTTAAAGACCTAAGTGAGCCAGATCGTGCAAAAGACCTGAAAGTTCCTCGCAGAATACAGAAAAGAGTTTTGAGATGTTATATACAAATCTGGAGAAAATAAAAGGGTGAGAAAGACAACGGGGCAGAACATAGATGAAATTAAAAAAAATACATACACATATATTGAGCAGATATGAAAATGCTTATTGTATTTATCAACGTTTCCTATTTTGACTGATGAAAACAATAGTTGGATCAACCAGAAAAAAAAACATTTTCTGATTGTGTGTCAAACTGTCTCCCATGGGGATGTGACCAAAAGTGGACAATAACTGCTCAAAAATACGAGCAGCAGGGAATAAAATAAGGAAACACCCAAAGAGGACAATATAAACCACAATAAGCACCCACTGGGGAGGGAGTTTTCCAGGAAGCGTGCTGCTTCACAAAAGATATGCAGGCACCTACTGAATTAGGCCATTCAGTTATACTTCTATAGCGCCAAAAGACGCAATATTCTGTAAGGTACGCTCACTCAAGGAAGGGGTCTCAGCATTCTCATAAGATGTCTCTTTAATCTTTGCATGAAACATCTTAAATCTTATACCATCTCCCACATCCTGAAGTGACTTGCTGCCTAGCATATTCCGTCAACAGTCTACAGACAATACTCAATTCAGGATTATCATTCAAACCTCGTCTCCCAGTTTGCCTGCCACTTCCAATGAACAGCGTTGTGAACAACTCAATTCTGCCTGTAACAGGCAACCAGTGAAACTTCATCTGTGCAGAATTTTAGGTGAGGTAAGAAACGAGTTACTGAAGTCCATAGGATGGAACGGACTAAGCTAACTTGCTCTTACTAAGTAAGAAACTCCAGGGCTCTAATAATAATTTCACCATTTTCCGTTATCTAGTTACCTTATTTTTCCATGGATAAATGGAGGTCTATTACAAACCACAGGAATCTAACTTCAGGAGGAACTTTGATCACCAAAATTCCCGATAAGCATCTGCTCAAAGGACATCCACAGTTTAGCAATGGTTTCCCAGAAACCAACCAACATCAGTTGCGTTTTACTAGTGTTTAACTTACCCATGTAACATTCTCTTCATTTTCTAAATCTTCAAGGAGGTTGTGCAGTTCCTGTGTGCCCTTCTCAATATTACCACTGAAAGGAACAGGTGCATGTGTTAGTTATCTTCCACGTAGATATGAAAACTCACACCATTCCTTTCAAAGAAGATATGCAGCATCTTGGACAGTGGTGAGGCTTGCTGCGCACAACATATTTCCCCCTGCTGGTGGAGCACAAACCCAACACTTTCTACCTGAGAGACCCGCTTCTCTGAAAGGATCTGAACCAGCCCATTGACCAGAAGAATGCACCTTTTTCAGGCGTGTATACAGCTAACGTCGGCTTTGATCAAACAATTCAGCAAAATATCATGATTAATGAAAATTAAGCTGGCATGCAGGTACTAAAGCACAAAAAAGAGCGAGTAAACGCGAATCTGCCAATCCTAAAGCCACTTCCTGATGTCTATGAGTGTTGTTTACGATCTCTACCCATTCCTTAAGCCTGACTGCATAGCTGCAGTAGACAATTAGCATCCAGGTGTTGTGTGAATTTCAGGGTCACCACCTTCTCTGTTATTTTCTCTAAGATGAGAGCCCCAAACATGGGGCGAAGATTCACCTGGTTAGTAGGGTCAAGAGATTGTTTTTTAGATTATTGAAGTTCATGGTTATAAAATTCAGGTACACACTACCTGCCCTTCTTTGCCATTTGTTTCTTAATCATCAACCCTTTTTCGGGGTCATGCTTGATTTAGTGCTTTTTGCACATATTTTGAGTCATCTAAATGGTTGAAATATCCTGCATAGGAACGTTATTCTTTCCTGGGAGGCCCAAAGTGTGATTTTTAGGATTTTATTTTAAATGTTTTTATTGATTTCTATTAAATGCATATCAGAAAATAACATGACACATAGGAAACACCACTACCGGAAGGGAACCTGTTGAGAGAGATAATCAAGCTATATGGCCTTAAACAGTGGGATATTATTGACATTTCTAAAATAGGCGATATAATGGACAATGGAAGCATTAACACTTTCTCAATGTTGTAGGAACAATATGAGATGTTAGCATGCTCAGGCATAGGATATACACAGCTTAGACACAAGACACACCTTGTCGGTCGAAACAGTTGATTGGTCTGAACCATATGAATATACCCCACTAGAGAAGTGGATCTTACTGAGAGAACTTGGATTCTCAGGACTGTGTGCACCCTGCGAGTGTCCCATTGGCCGCTGTATCTGTGGCTGTCTATTATGACTATTGAGGTTCACAATCCATCTCAAAGAGGTCAGGTTATTGCTCTCACAAATGAATGCCTTGTCCTCCACTACCCCCATTTCTGACCTGCCGTAATGTTTAAAATTCTGAGCCTAGATCCAGATTGTTACAATAAGGTTTACACTGTGACTCGAGTTCGGACATCCTTCCCATGGAGGGGCTACACCCTGGACACATGATGTCCTTGACATATCATGCATCACTGATACATTCTATAGCCATCACATACTTAAGTCTAGAAGATATAAGCTATATCAGAACTGACTGTTTCTGGATGGCTACTGTTACGTGGGTCCTGTGGTTCTTATATAGAGTACACGCCAAGAGACTGGCCCCCATCCCCATTAACAAATGGAATCAGTTTACAGTTCTTGTTAAATACCTATCCTTTTCAGCCATCTGTGGCTCACTTGCTAGCTTTGCGCTCCACAAATAACTATGCATTCATACAGCACAACTCAACCAGTAGTCTATGCTGTGGCTTCGCAGTCATTACATTTACCACAGTGTTTTTACTTCACATTACGTTTTCACATTGGGACTCATTCCATTGGTTTACATTGTAATGCAATTTGTTTCTTTGTGATGTTAAGTACAGGTACAGTCATAGTATTTTCTCTTCGAAGTATCATGGTGGTTGCAGGCACATTGTCTAAAACGTAATGCTTTTTTGGTGGCGCCTGCAAGATCTGGAATGATTCTTGGCGGCCTTCATTTGTAGGCTCTGCTCCAGGCCTAAAATGGTGACAAAGAATTTGGGTTTCCCATTGGTGACTCTCTATCAATGAAGGACCTGGTAAATATGCTGTGTAGGAGTTGTTTTGGACTCCTACACACTCTTTGAAAACTATTATGGTGGATCCTAGTAACATAGCAAGGGAACATTGTTCAAGCTTCGATAATGAGGAGGCTACACTATGGGATTGTGTTATATGTTGGCATGTTGGATCATTTATTCATGCGTCTTCAGTCTATCCAAATGCGGTGGGAAGATAAATTTATTGGCAGCTGCCTGCTGGAAAAATCTGCACCCAAATTTATGTTTGATGTGGGATTTGTTAGTCTTTCGGAGAATGTTGAAGACTTGGTTGTATCCGCTCTAATGACTTTCGTGAGGGCTGGAAATGGGCAAGTATGAGGTCTAGCGCCGAGATATCCCTTAGGGGATGAGGGTGCGCTTTATAAATACCTTACATAAAAATAAATAGTAAGTATAAGGTAAGTAGATTTAATGAGGTGGGTTTAGGGGTAGAAAGAGGTTTTAAGGCCTACGGGTATGGTTGGGCCTAGGGGGTGAAAGAGGGATATGAGAGGGTTTACCTTGCTGTAGGAAATGTACAAAATAAGCACACTACCATAAATATGAAATGTGAAAACATAGCACAACATTAAGCACAAGTAGAAACTACACAGCTGTTCACAATCAAAAAACAGTTTAGGTCTAACCCTCACATTCAAGGATGTAGTGGAATAGGAACAAGAAAGGGTCATCTATTAAAGGCCAACTCATGTCTAACCAAACTGCAACATCCGCACACAAGTCCCTGGCAAACTCTCCATGACTACACACAGATTGCAGACTGATTAGACAATGAGTACATGATTGAATTAGCCCAAAACACACAGGTGCACAACTTACAATGGGTGAAGGGAAGACCCCACATTCTGCACACTCAGAAGTCCCAGACACACAATGCTGTCAGCTCACACTTCAAATAAATTATATTTACAAAAGAGCATGCATGCAGTCATAGGTCAAAGAGTGCTTGGTCATAAACCTTTGTTGAATGTATTTTAAACAGTAAGTATTGACTTAGCCTAGGAATTCAGGATTATGGGGTCACATGTTTGAGTGTTTTTCAGTTTTAATCTGTAAACCTGCAAGTTATCTATTATTAATCATGTATAAAAAAGTGTTGTACTGATGTGTATCAAAAAAAAGCCTCTCTGTGAACAGGCATTTGAGAAAAACTGTGAAGGCAGGTCGTACAGGGCTGAGGTGCATTCCGGAGTGTTTTCCTCCCTGTTGCGACAGTTAGTAAATACTGTCTTTGGATCGCCAAGAAGAGTCTGTGTGGTCATTTTTGAGTCTCAAGAGCGTTTTCATTCACCCCTTAACAACCTCGCAAAAGGAAAAAAGGATCGGGAATGGAGGGTTTTATTCCCCACCCAAAAAACTGCAGAATGGGCTTTTTAATTGAGTTTTGGGGTATTTTAATTTGAGGGTTCGTTGTGGGATGTTTTTTGGGGGGTGTGGGAATTTAATCATTTTAAATTTTTGATTAAATATGTTCATGACCTTTTAGAAGAGGGATGCAAAGGTTGATCAGGTTCATGGGTAGGGAATATTTTATTTTTGGATAACTATTAATGGGTGCTTAACTTTCTTTCTGTCATGGGGTAATTTAATTTGGTGGTTCACGGTTGGGTATTTATTTTTCTGGGGGATGGAGTTTTCAGAATTTTGAAATAAATAACTACATTAACATGTAGGAGCGGCATGAAAGAGCGATAAGGGACATGGGAGAGTAGTAATTTATTTTTAGGTAACCAATTCTATGGTGTGGAGGTTTATTTGTGTTATGAGGTCACTTATTTTGGGGGGCCTGTGTTTCTTTAAGTGATTAGTGTTTTTAATTTTAAAAAAGTTAGTTTATTTTAATATACCTCCTTTCTCAAGGTGGGAAAAGCACAGAAACTATTTTTTTAGAGCCTAACACATAGTATTAAATACACTATACATTAAGAAATTAAGGCCCTCATTATAACAATGGCGGTAAAAACCGCCTTCCGCCGTGGTGACAGGCACCAAAATACCGTCACTGTGGCTACCATCCGTCCGCCATAATATGATCACTGCCGGACGTCCGCCAAAGAAGGGCGGATATCCGGCAGTGATCATACTGATGGGCAGTGGTAAGCTGGCGCTGTTACCACCAGCACCGCCACGCCAGTTGAACACCGCCAGCCGTATCATGACCTGCCAGAAGACCTCCTTGACAAAGGTAACTCAGGCTTCTGAAAGGGGAGGAGGGTGTTGTGTGTGTTTGTGTCTGAGTGTGTGCATGAATGTGTGTGTGTGTGAATGCGTCTGTGTGTGTTGTGTTGTTTGCGTTGGTGTATGCGTGTGAGTGAACACGTGTAATAATGGTGAAGTGAGTGCGTGTCTGCATGTCAGTGTGATCGTTGTAAGAATGTGTATGAGCATGTCTGGAAGTATGCGTGTATGAATGTGCGTATGCCAGTGTGTATATGAATGCGTGTATGCCAGTGCGTATATGAATGCGTGTATGCCAGTGTGTGTATGAATGCATGTATGCCAGTGTGAGTGATTGGGTGTATACGTGGTGCATGTCTGTGGTGTGTGCGTGTATGGGGGTGGAGGGAGTGTGAGGCTCGGAGGGGGGGTTGTGTGAGGATCGGAGGGGGGTGTGAGGATCAGAGGGGCTGGGAGTGTGTGTGTGAGGATCGGAGGGGATGGGGAAGTGTGAGGATCTGGGGGGTGGGGGGAGTTTGGATGGAGAGGGGGTGGGGGTGTCAGGTGTGTGTTGGGAGGGGTGGGGGAGCCGCCTACCAGTGATAGGGAAGGAATTCCCTTTCACCGGTAGGGCCTTTTGCCACGAAAACCATGGTAGTAGGCAGGCTCATAATGCCGCCGGCGGTACTATGCCTGCCGCCAGGATGGCCATGGCGGTATGAGTGGAGAAGTGGCAGGTTGGCTGCAGCAACCCGCCATTCTCATAATGTGGCGGTGTGTCCCACCACATTTCCACTCACCACCGGGATCATAATGACCCCCTAAATGTTTTCTAAATAGCACACCACACATTAATTGTATTTATATTTTTAATTAAAATAAACATTTTAAAATGCTCATTAATTTAATATTACTTCTTATATTATATTATACGTAATTTGTAAAATCATTTTAAAAAACATTTATTACTATTTTTTCCTATGGTTTCCCCACTGCTGACTTTGGAACATGTTGTCTTTTTTAATTTAAACCACCACACAATATGTTTTTACCTTTTTCAGGGTGCTGTGTTTGTTTCCTGTGTTGATGGAGTGTTGAGGTCGAGGATGGTGTTATGTAGTAGACAAACAGACAGGAACCTTTTTTTTTTTAACTATGACTACCTATGAAGGGTATGTTTATTTATTGTAGGGGAGAGAGTAGGGAGTTCATTTTAGTTAGTGAACATTGTTGTCTGTATGTTTACTTTAACTTTTCCACTATGCAGGTTGTCAGAGTGTATGTTTATTTTTCCATATTCTTCTCTACTCTTTTTGTACTTTTGTGTTTTACTGCGTTTGTTCCCCAAGGTTATAGCAATTTTTCATTCTTCTATAATAATTTCTTCGGGGAGGGGGGTTGGTCTCCCCTCCTTTTTCTTGATTTATCATGGGTTTTTGAAGTAGTTGTTTTAGAAGTGCATTTGTTTTCAGGTTTTATAGGGGCTATCTATGTGGATTGTATTCTAAAAAATTGCTGCATCTTTTTAACACCATTTTCAAAAATACAGGTATGTTTGTTGGTAAATTAAACTAAAAGCAAGCCTTCTGTTTTAATTTGGGGTTTCTGTTTCTGTTTTTGGATGAGTTTTCCTGCGGTAGTATTTTTTAAGATAACATTGCTTATCATTTTTCAGGTTTTGCATGGTCAGGTATATGAATTGTATATTTCTGATATGGACTACCTTGGAGTGGAGGTGGAAGGTGTTCGGACATTTTACCTCCATTCAAATAATGAAGATAGCTGAAGCTAAGGTATTTTTTGAAGACACCTACTGAAATTCTTTATCATTTTCTGGGCTGTGTAATGTATTTAGATTGCTTTTTAAGGGGGCAGTAGGGAGATTTGCAATATTTAGCCAACTGGATATTTTCTTATAGGCAAGACAGGGGAATAAAGAAAGTTAATATGGGAATATATGTATTTTAAAGCTTGGTTTCATCCTAACAGTGAAATATGCAGGAATTCCAGGAAGTCCGTTCCCTCAACATGCTAAATTGTTGAACTTTTGAAAGGAGTTGATCATTCATCTCTTACATTTGCTTACTTCCGTGGGTTGCAGACTGGCTGAAAAAGATTGTGCTTAACATATTTCCTTAAAACATTGCTACTTTTTCACAATTTTCATCAAATGTTAGAAGGTGGATTGTGCTTTACCAATAAAGGAAGAGAGGTAATTATGCCAACCCTCAACGGCACTGTGCATTTTTACTTCTCCTTCTAAGCAGGAGACATAGCACGTCCACCAGTCAATGTAAATCCATTGTACTCTTCTGTGAGCCGACCTATTTAGATGGCCATTCCATGTTTCTTCAAAATAATTTAGTAATGGTACCGATTTTCATTCATTTTGAGAATAATATTGTGATTGACTTATTGCAGTGAAGGTCATCTACTTGCTCAGGAGTAACAAAAGTCAATGCAGATAGGTTTTTATTTTAAATTGTAGCTGACCACCAATCACGTAGTCTTCAACAAGGAATGTTTTCTGCATTTTTCGCCAAATTGCCGGATAAAATGGAAACAATGGAAACAACATCCCTGACTTTGGGTGTCAGGGTATACCTTTTAATTACAGAAATCATAGTGAATTGGTAGTCATTTATTATTTTCCCAGGTTTCTTGTTGGTCGCTCTTTCTCTATTACTGTTAACAATCTATTATAGATGGAAGACTGCTTCTCTGGCAGTGAACTGTGAAGGAGAGGCATGTTAGTATTGTTTACTTTTGCATGCTCAGTGTAAAATTAGTTAAACAGATGGGGTGTTTTTGAAGATACTATGCATCATCCATATTTCATTATTTTCCAGTGTTACAGAATTATTAAGGGTACCCAATATAAGTATGTGTTTCTGAGGGTTGTTAGTACTGTAGTGTAGAAAAAGGTTCATGACTAAAGATCATGGATAAAGATCTTGATTAGTTCCTCATGAGTGTTACTCATCTGCCTTTTTCTGTAAATTATTCTCTTTAAATTTGGAATGGTAGTCATTTGTCTGGAAATGTGTACAGGGACATTCCACGAGTCCTCTATAAGAACTGTCAGAGAGGGCTCATTGGAAGTGCTAGCTGGTCCTTTCATCTGTTCAACAGCTTCTCTAGTTGCCACTTCAACAGCAGGCAGAGTGATTATGCACTGACGTCTTGTTCACGGTGTCCCCCAGAGTGACTGCTGTGCCCCTGCACCAACCAGAAAAATAGTTTACACACTTCCAATGAGTTCTGGGTTCAGTGGGTCTCTCCCTATAATGAAGGTTCCCATTGTGTTTTAAAAGTTGGTTCCCCTTTTTTGACAGAATGTAGGTCACTAGGGTCATGTTTTCCATGTTTACTGTTCTATTTTCCTGAAAAGAAGGTTTTTATTTTTTTGTTCCCATTGATTCTTTGACTGTTTTCATTTCGTTTATGAGACACATTCCTTGTTTCTTTCTGAAGCTTGAGAAGAACAATTGTTTTTGCTGCTTTGTTTCTTGAATTGGAGCTTTGGCTTGCTTTTCTGTATTTTCTTTAGCTTTCTTTATATAACTGTTGAAAAAAGAAAAGTGGAATGATTGTCCAAACAAAGGTCAATATATTGTGAGTGTGTACACTCCTCTGCCTTACTGACACATACAGGGTTGTATCAGATGTGGAGATAACAACTGGGGAAATTTAGCAAGCAACACAAACCTGCAGTGCATCAAGGTCCCGGGGCCAAATGGTTTGCTGATTGAGGTGTATAAGTGCCTGGCTGGTAGAATACCTACCTACCTCGTTAAAATGTGAGGCAGTGAAAGAACTATTATAACGTTTGTTTGCATGTATAGAATGTCTGGTATTCAAATAAGTAGTGTTTATGATGCCCTGAGTTGAATCTGTGATACTATTGACTTGTGTACTGGGTTCTGTTACTGTCAAATATTATGTAATGTGTCTTTTTTTTTTCAAATTAAAAAAAAAATATAAAAATATTTTTAATATTGTGCCTGTGAAAGTACAATTTGTGCTTTATTTTAGTCTTCTTTTCTGTTAGGGAAAAAGTGGTGTTTTTAAAATAGAATATTTACTTGATTTTAAAATTATTTCCTGGGAGAATTTAGTGAAAACGCTTCATTTTTTGTGCAATCATTTTCCTTCACTTGTTTCCTTTCCATAGACTTTGGTGGTTTCTTGTTTCAAGCTTTTCAGTATGTTGGTAAGAAGTTAACAATGGTTTAAAAGATAAACTGTTAATTTTTCATTGTTTTATGATTTAGTAGTTTTTGTAAATATAAATACTTAGCTTTTTTTAAATGATTCCGGGCACCATGGAAGAAAGATGGTAGAGTTTCATGCCAGTCCAGAAGAGGGACCACAAAATGGTGGTTGCTCTGTTTTATAGGGTTACCAAAAATATTTTTTAAAACGTATTCAGTGACACAAACCTATTTTTAAACAATTGTTTAGGAAAAAAAAAGTGTTTGACCTTCATGTGCACCTTTTTGTTAGCAGCTGCCCTAATCAACGTTTTTGAAGGATTTGTATTATAAAAATACACAAATGTAATGGGATATTTTTATTTTGTCTTTCGACAAATTAATACCTGCATTATAATTTATGTGATGTAAAAAATTAATACAATATAAAGATGTGTGCTGGAGTAGTAGATTACATAGATGTAGATCACATCTTGCTGTAAAGGCATGCGTGGTAAAAATCATGCTATAAAGTACCACAATGTAATTGACCACAAAGTTACAACTGACGTTTGACTCATTCAGCTCCTGGAGCTGGAAAAAAACCTTCAAGGAAACTTAACTTACACCATGACAACACTGAGACCATTCGTCTCAAGGAGGGACTAGGTACACTGAAGCCTATTAAAGATATTTTTTATGACATACAGTGATGATTGACCCAAGACAATTCCCGACCTATACCCTGCATCTTTCACTGAGTTTGAGTGGTGGCATCAAGTTCAGACTCTGAACAAATAGCTAATGCTGAGAAGTAAGTGGATTGCGAGAAACGGTGTGTTGTGCAAAATATTTAATTAAAATAAATGAGTTGTTTGGTAGGAACAAATAAGTCTCTAGCCTTACAGAGCTAGAATTATCCTTTTAATACAGCAACACAAATGGCGAAACAGATGTTTTTGGACATAGCTCCCTTAACTAGATGAAAAGTGAATGAGTGTGTCAACTCATAAGGAAAGGAGGCGTCCCTCCCTGCCTCTCCTCAAAGAAGTTCTCCAGAGTTGTACGATTTAAGTCATGTCAGTGTTTCAAGCACCTTGCAGTATAGGGCCCTATGGCTGCAGAAGGACCAGTAGAGAAATCAGTGGGACACAAGTTTAACACTCTCCTCAGCCCGGGAGCATGTAAATGACCACTCCACACACACAGCTCTGCAACAGACATCTTAATTTCTCAACATACGATCACAAACTTCCCATGGTTCACATCATAACTGTTAAAAACCGCATCCTAACATCTCCCAACAATCCTTCTATTGAGTCTGCCTAGAACCCTAGATGTCCTGGGGCACAAAGTCTCACAACACTATATCTCCCCCCTTGTTAAATGAAAAGTATAAACAAGAGTCACATTATATTTCTTCAATACGTTATTGAGGTTCTCACACTAGTCAGACAGATCGAGGTGTATGAGGTAGTTGAGATATACTCAGGTAGGGCACCAATGGTACTGGTCCTGATGCTTGATCTGAACTGTTAGGGAGGATCGCCTTGTTCATTATTGCAGGCGCTGACGAAAGCAGAGGTAGGTGCTTAAAATGTGACGAGTCCTGTGTGATCGTCTGTCCGGGACGATGCACCGTCAGCATATGTCTTTTGCACTTCACCACCCTCAGAGGATCGACAGCAAATGAAGTGTCTGTTTTCCATTTTAGTTTCTGTTTCACCAAGACCCAGTTACCTTGATTGAAAACGTGCCGACTGGCATCGACGAGTTGAGGAAACAGTCTTCATATTACACTTTCGAAACGTGTCTGTGACGCAAACCTTATCAGTATTCAACGGTCGGTCCACTGTGGTGGTAGTTTGGTTCTGATGGCTCTCTTAAACCTTTAAGGTGGCAGGACTCTCACCAGTTGTGGAATGAGGAGTTGAACGATAAGCAAGGAGGGCTTGACACAGGGCCTGGTATAACTTGATTCCCTCCATCCAGGCTCATTGAATCACCCCTTCGAGGGCACCCATTAATCATTCAACAATACCACTGGCTTGTGGCTAAAGAGGTGTGCTCTTTTGATGCTAGACATTTAGGGGGTCATTATGAGCTCGGCGGACGTTTTTTACAGTCCGCCGAACTTCCGATGGGGAGGTTGACGCCACACAGGCTACCTCCCCGCCAGCCCCATTAAGAGTTTCCCGCAAGGTCAGCGGGCGGAAACCTGAGTTTTCACTGGCTGGTTTGGCTGGAAACAAGCTACAGCATTGTTTCTGGCTTGTAATCAAGCTGGTAGCAATGCTGTAGCCTGCAGGGTGCACCAGCACCCTCACAATGTTCACTTTCTGTGATGGTGCTGGCCAGAGGGGGCCCCTGCTTTGCCCATGCCAAGGGCATGGGCAGTGCAGGGGGCCCCCCTGGGGCCCTCTGCACCTGTTCTCTGCCAGAATTTTCATGGCGGTGGTACTGCCATGAAACTGCTGGTGGAGAAGGGGATCGTAAACCCCCGAGCAGCGCTGCCCTTGCGGATTAGAATCACCACCACCTCAAGACCTCTGGGATCTAAGATCCTGGCAGAGCTGGCTGTTCCCTAGTGGCCCGATTATTGAATGGCAGGCCTTTGTCAGATTTGAGAATGGCGGGGATACCCCATGCTGCACAGATGTTGCCCAGCTGCTCGATGACCTTGTCATGGGTTGTTGATGATAGCTCCTCTACTAAAGGAAAGCAATAATACTCATCAATGACTACCCTGAAACAATGTCCAAAGAAATCATCTGCAACTCCTTCCCAGACCTGTGCAGGAAGATCAGACATTGTCACTTTGGGGGGAAGGAAGTTGCAAAGATGGCACTCTTTTACTGCCTTCTCATCTTGCTCGTCCAAGCACGGGAACCACAGTCGGTCTCCTAAGGCTCTTTTGGTAGCCACATTGCCACAATGTCCTTCATGGGCTAGTTAAATGACTTGCTGTCTGAAGCTGTCAGGTATGACAATTCTTGTGCCTCTCAATATAACACCTTCCATGGTTACAGACAGTTAATTTTATACATTTTTGATTTTTTTAAATTCAACATAGTCAACAAAAGGTAGTGTTCCTCTTCCACGACTGAGTTGAAATGATGTCTTTGAGGATAAGCATGTTTTTATTGGCATTAGTGGCAGCAATAATCAGTTCAAAGGATAGGGCTTCTGGCATAATGGACCTCACAAAGAAGTTAATGTACACCTCAGACATTTTGGATGTTGCCCTGTGACTATGAAGTGGTACTTGTGAAAAGTAATCAGCAGGGATCTGATCTTTACCCAGCTTGTGTACAGTTGCACAGTCATACTCTTGGAGTCACAACCACCCCCCCTGAATACGAGGAGGCATCTTGGCATTCAGGTTTCCAAAAATAGTGAGCAGCGCCAGTGTCAGTAATGATAATGAAATGCTTTCTTTATAGAGACGTATTAAAATGTTTGCAGGACCACACTACTGCCAGATTTTCATTCTCCAGCTGAGAATAGGTGTGTTCCATATCAGACGGGCTTCAACTGACATCAGCTACAATGTGTCTCTGGGCATTTGGCTGACCATTATGTTGAGCAAGGATTGACCCAGGCCCATCAAGCTCACATCTACTGTGATCTCCGTATGTGACATGGGGTACAAATAGACCATCTTTGTGGCATTTTCAATTGCGTGTTCTATCCTTTTGAAGCTTTGATCACATTCAGGAGACCACTGGAAATGGACATTTTGTTTGGTCAGGTCTCTCAATGGTGCACTCACTGTAGCAAAGTCACAAATGTATGAATGTACCTTGAGCAATAACTGGCCATGTCCAAGAAAGATTGCAGCATGGTGACATCTTGTGGGGGGAAGGCAGCCCAAAGAATTAAGTTTGGTTTTGTGAAACTCACACTTTGGGCATTCAGAATAAGACCACCATCAGCAAGTAACTGGCACACTTAAGTGTAAGAGCCTTGTCATGCTCCTTTTGCGTTGCTCCAAATACCAGTATGTCATCACTGTAAGTCAGAGGTCTTCAAACTGGGGGGCGGGCCCCCTTAGGGGGGCGTCAAGTGATCCTAGGGGGGCACCATACTCCAGCCAAAAGAAGCATTATACAGATAACAGGCCTTTGTTTTAAGCAAAAGCATGTTATTGCATTTTTAAAAAGGTAACAGTATTTAACTGCAATGTTTAGATAGGTCTGGACATATTTAAACATTGCCATCTTTATAAAACAATTGTGAAAAATTCTGCGGGGGCCCAATGATTTTTATTTTTCAACTGGGGAGGCACAGCATTAAAAAGTTTGGAGACCACTGCTGTAAGTAAAGCATGCATGACAGGTTGAATTATTTACTGTATAACATCTTGAAATATTTCAGCAGCTGACAACACTCTAAAAATCAAAATTTTGTGTCTGAACAAACTAACAAGAGCCAAAAAAGTAGTGATGTACCTGCAGTTTTCTTCCAGCTCAAGTTGATGGTATCCTTGTTCAGGTCAATATAGGAGAAGACTTTGGCACCATTTATTGCATGATTACGTCTGCTATGTGTGGACTAGGATGTTGTTGTCTCTCAATTACGTTGTTGGCCTGGCGCATATCAACGCAGATGCACACTGCCACCTCCAATGTCCTTATTTGGCACCACCACTATGGATGAAACCCATGGCGTAGGACCAGTGGAGCGCTCAATTATGTCATGCTTCAACAGCATTTCTAATTCTTTCTCAACAGCTTCTTGCAAGTGAAAAGTGATTTAACAGGGCCGCTGGGCAACAAGGTGCATGTCCTTGTTAAAATAAAGTCACAATTTTATTGTCTTGAGGTTTCCTAGTCCATTGAACAACAAAGGAAACTGACTTACAATTTTAGACTGTGTGTGAAGGTTGTAATTGAGAGATATCAGTCCCATGTCAGCCGTAGCGGCAAAACTGAGTAGGCATGCACTAGATGAAGTTCCTTGAAGAACATGAATTGGTACTTTCACTGATACTGCCTTTTGTCGCATTGTCGCTATGAATGACCCTTGACACTGTGACGGTTTGAAGGCAGCCCGTATGTATACCTTATTGTTTGACAGATTGAGGCGTAGCACAGGATACAGGCTATTGAAGTTGTCCACTGGCATGATATTGATTGATTCACCACTGTCTATGACAAAGGCTATGTTGCAACCAGCGACTTGTAATTTAATCTTGGGGCAGTGTTCAAATGAATTCAGTTGTTTCGTTTGATGGTTTGCCTTCCATCTTTAGCTCTTCCTTTCAAGCAACCAAACTGACATGCACCTGTCATTCCTTGGTCGACATCATCATCCCAAATCCATCTTATTCACTGCCGCACGACAATGACGCTGAAGAGCCTTCTTCGACAATCAATGTTGTCTGGTTTCTACTTATTGTAACTGGTGCTGAGTTTTGGTGTTGTGAAAATGGCTAGAATGCTTGTGGAACCTTCTGGCACCCATTTTCTCTTCTCACGGTGACGTATTTAGTTTCTCTTTTACTTTGAAAACCATTATGAAGTGTTTTTTTCCCGCAACCTCTATACATCTGTCACATGGCTGGACATCTTCCTTCATGGGGAAATAAAAAACCATATCGGAAGCACAACTTTTTCTTCTTTAAAGACGTCGACTTGAATGCATCTACATTGTACTTGAGCTTGCTTTTCATGACCAACGCTTATTCATTTTGCTCTGTTCCTGCTTCCATATGAGCAGCTTGTCAATCTGCTTTTTCATAGGCTCTTGCAGCCATTAGTATTTTCTCTTGACAGAGTCTCTCTCAACATGCGTATTCTGAAATTGTCTGAAAGACAGCCATGAATGACTAAGGCATATGGCTTCTTCATCACTGAATTCACTAAACCAGTGATTGACCAGCACATCAGTCTTTCAACAAACACATCTACCTATATAAACTTGTAACCCAATGCCTTTTTTGATCTGACGGTACAATATTACACAAGTCTGAGATATTCTTCAGCACTTTTTTTTACTCCGTCACTGGCAGGATTCACTAAATACTTATTTTTTATTTATTATTTTCCACAACAAAAGTAGGAAGTAAGCAATTCGTTTCCCCACATACAGGGGAGCAACAAGGTGGGAACAACATTGCAAATATCATCTGAATTACATACAGGTCAAAGCTGGAAGATGAAGAGTGATAATGATACGACACTTGGCGTGGTGGAACCAGGGATGTGTAGTCAGGGGGATGTGCTGTGGGGGAAGTAATAATGAGGAGTCAAATACCACTTACAGACACACCCCTCTTTCTAAGTGGGGACGGTGCTGGTGATCAAGTGTCCGTACCGTCTCTCTCTATAGTCAGTATGTAAGACTTCAGGGGTTGTCAGATATCTTTTGGTCTACTAGTGGGGGGTTGCAGGGGCGAATATAATTCACTTGTGGTATCGCAATATACAAAGTTATCAAGCCAAACCTTGACTTTTGGTAGGTAACTACTGTCCCAATGAAGGGCTATTTCTTCCATGAACAGAAGAAGTGAGATATCTGTAAAACAACAAACGCTTTTAGGTATGTCTTGGACATACCCTAGCAATGGACCACCATTAGTACAACCCCGGTGAACCCATAGAAGTACCCATAAAAACAAAGAAACAAAGACAAAAAAGACACAGCACATATGTGTACACTACTGGGGGGTGACAATGCTCTGGCCCATACTGTTGAAGGCGTTAGGAGTAAGTGTTCAGAAATGGTCCACAGTCTGTCTTCAGAGGTGATGTGATCCGGTGTGGGAGGAATGTTGTTTTTAATAAAGATGAGCTGCTGAATAATAGCAGCAAAGGTTGCGAACAGTTCATTACTCGCATTGGAGTGGCTGTCGGGGGGAGGAGCGGTCCTTGGTGTGTTACTAGCAGAAGTTTAGAACATCTACTGAGATATAAAAGAAAATGGGGTTTGCCATGGACATCTACATGGAGGCAGGCAGGATAGAGCATTCTGTAACGGAGTCCCAATTTGCAGAGTGCGGATTTAGCATTGTAAATTTGCAGCGTGCGTCCTGTACAGCCATGGTGAAGTCAGAAAAGAGGGAGATCACAGATCACTGCCACTGCAGGAGGCCTTGTCCAGGGGCCAGCCATACGGTGATTTCTCGGCCCAAAGGTTAAGGAGTCTGGTAAGTAGGGGTTGTGGTGGTGCCTCAAGGGATGGACATTATCCCTGTGAACTATGTGCTTTTTCCACTACAAGGTTGTTTTAGTGACCGCATGCCTCCAGGTACTAATTCTTAATGGCTATTGATTTATGGAGGCACTCAAGTGTTTCCATACGTTTTGTGACAGTGGTGTTTCAGTCCTTTATGCTGGAAATGTGCTCTTCAGCACAGTCCAGACACACATTGTGGTGTTCCAGCCGCTTCCCCCATGCGATGCAAGTGTCTGGCAAGCGTTTCCAAACAGTCCTCAATCGCATGGAACCCCATACCGAGTTACACCATTATTGCGTCAGTGCCGGTGGGTTGGTCCCTGTCATGGCGTGCCAGCCTCACCCATCTCTGTTGCAGCTGAAGTCCCTGAGGTGTGCCCAGGTCTAGGTTTGTCAAACGGCAGCTTATACTGTTTGGGATCCCCGCATGCCATGATCTGCTGGGAGGTTGGGGCTGAGAGTAGTTGCCTCTGTGGTGGAACGGAGTGGGTGGACCCAGCTGTCTAGGCGGCTCCACTAGGAGAAGAATGGGGGGGATTGCCAGTATGAATACAATTGGAGTATTCTGGTAGCGTGGAAGCTACAGGTCTAATATAAGGGGAGGTTGGATCAGTTCAGTACTCACAGTGATTCCTGCAAATGGCAAGGACTGAGAGCAGCGATGGCAGCCGCAGCAGGTAAGGGGAAGCCAAGGGCATTACAGAGCGAGGAGTGCACAGGCATGAGAGCAGCAGATGCCCAGAGATGCCACAATCCTGAATAACCGGGATGTAAAAGCCCCTCAACCACCGTTGCTAGTTAGGAGATGTAGACTGCGTGTTCTAAGAAGTTTGTCAGGTTAAAGGGCAGGCATCGGTGAAGTGTGGCAGTAGGTATGGTGCATGATGGGGGGGCTGCAAGGAGAGTCCACCACCCACAGTAAAACGTTAGGCCCTCAAATCTGAAGGGAGTAGTGTGTGGTAACAAGGGGGGGGGGTGCAGTGCTGTACCTGCTTAGGGTTTCCAATGCATGGTGTTGTGTGTTGTGGGCAGGTACCATAGCTTACTACAGTGCACATGTGGCCTGGGACATCTTCACACAGTGCACGGCGAGCAGCAAGGGTCACCAGCAGGAGGTCGTGCTGCCCACACAGATGTCTGTGAGCTGCTGAAATCATGGTTGTAGGTGGAGGGGCAGCACTGCAGGCCACCCCACTGCAGCACAGTCCACCGGGCCCTGCAGTCAACGGCTGGGGTGTGGCTATGTAGCTCTCCAAGCCCCTAGGAGGAGGCAGCGCTGCCCACGACAGAGGGACTGTCTCAGTGTAGGGTGGGCACCACAAGGTTCTGGAGTTGTCCATAATCAGATGTAGAGGGGTCCCCTTCATTAGCAGTGTGGGCTGCAGCTCCCAGTGCAGCAGGTACAGGATATGCAGTGGAGCAACAAATGTTGTCACTGACTGGGGCATTTTGCAGGAGGCTACCAAAATTCTACTCAGCAGGGGCCACGAGATCCTAATGTCCTGGCACCCGGCACCCTCATTCTCTTTTCTTTAGGGGGAAAGGGGCACAGAATCATTTGGATTGCTGGATTAGGGTGGGCTGCTCAGCAAGACCAGGTGGTCTCAGGTCCAGGCTCACCTGCAGTGACTGTCGTCAGGGGGCATAGAGGCAGTGCTGGGCCATCCGTTGTCCGGATAAGAATAGCGCTGCAGAGCAGGGGCTGCCCCTCAGATTTTAGCCCAGTGGTGCAACAGGTGACAGAAATGCAGAAAATATGCCTCAGATCAGGCAGGATGCTATTATAGGCCCATGTCTACACAGAAGAGAGCCGGTTGCACTGGAACTTCAGTGCCGCACGACCAAATTGATTGCCAGCCAGACCACGTCCTTCAGTTCTTTAAATACTTAATGATTTTTTTGTTGTTTATTTCTTCTAGGGAATCTATGAAGTCATCAAACATCTCGATCCACACAGTCCATTTTTTCCTTTTCGGCAGTGTTGAATCTCGGTGGTGGTTTCAGAAACACAGTAATGTCGTACTTTGCGCTCTTTTCTACCATTGTTGAAAGTACACGCTGTTCAGATGGCTGCTGTTGTTCACTTGGACCTGTACCTTCTGCAATCACCAGCCGTGCATTCTCACTTTAATCATCATGCCTAAACTGGAATCGTGTATCGTCGTCTTCTTTCTTGATGGTGGTTAGAGTTTCCGTTTCTCGCACTTGATCATCATTGCATTTAGCTTTTTGCATCATACCTAGTTGTCACTGCCTTTAGCGTTGCACTTTTTATAGATGATGGCTCTGTTTTAAAGCACGGCGCAACTTTTCTTCTTTGAGCCTTACCAAAGGATTCTGGTGGGCTGTGTCGAGTGCTTTCCTCCACAGGGCCTTCCACTTCTTTGAGGGTCGTATATGGGCTGGAGCAGGGCTTCAACTCCACACACGCCAACTTCGAATTGCTTTTCATCGATTTGGGCACATGTGGCACTCACAAGTAGTTTGTTGTGTCGTTGCAAACTCTCAGGGAGAGCAGTCTCTGTTCTTCAGAGCACGTATCCCCTACTCGTTGCAAGTTGTTGCATACTACCTACCAAGTAAATGACCACGCCACACATGGAGCTCTGTAACAGATGTCTTTACTCCTCAGCATACCATCACACATTACCCTCAGATCACATCATAACCGTTAATAACCACACCTTAACACCTTCCAACAAGTTGTACAATTCTTTTATTGAGTCTGCCTATAACCGCAAGGGTCCAAGCACACAAAGTTTCACAACACTACAATAAGATGTCACCCGTTTGTCAGGCCTGAGACTTCAAGGTAACACCACAGAAGGAGATGAGTATGTAGCCGATGAACACAGGAAAAGAGACCATTCAGTACACCCGGTTGGAGTGTGCACACCCCTGCACAGGTCTTTTATATGGATAAGCCCGCCAGCCATCTGCCCAACCACTGTAATTTGGTAGAGCGAGAGTAGAACTCGCAATTGGGGGGCCCCTAATACTCCACCTCATTTGGGAGGTGCCTGTTAGCTAGGGTGACTCCACGCTGACAGTTGTGCTAGATGAGCTTGCCCAAAAGCATGTTGAGATCTCAGAACTTATTTGAGAGAGTTGATATACGAGGCCAAGATAGGGATAACCTAACCCATAGAAAGAATTTCTGCAGCACCAAGTGAGTGAAATGTCATCCACACTGGGCCTGGCTGTCAAGGCAGTAGTGCTTCATTGACATGTGTATTGACACCCACGTAGCAGCCTGACAGACATCAGGGGCAGGCAATCCAAGTGTCAATGTAGTGGTGCCAGCCTTAGCAGAATGGGATATCAGACCTTCAAGAACCTACGTTTTGGCCAATGCATAGAAGATTGTAATGGAGAGGACTGCAACATCCTTCCCTCCTTTGCTATGGACAACCCCACAAAAAGCTGATCGTCTATCCGATTGTCCTTGGTATTATCGATGTATATCTTACAGGCCTTCTGAGGACCAACCAATGGAGCCTTACCTCCTCTTTGAGGGGTGAGGAGGGGCACAGAATGCTGGGAGAGTGATTGATTGCCCAACGCTGAAAGGAGTCAGGACCTCACTGCACCCTGCCATGGCCCTACTCTCCTTAAAATGCTTTATGTCAGAATCTGCTTTTTTGCCAAATAGCCAGGAGCCAATTGAAGAGCATATCTGTAATGGAGGCCTATTTGTCTTCTGAAAAACAGGTGGAATGCTTCCATGCATGGAGATGGAACACCACAGTGATGGTAAAGGAGGCTTTAAGTTCTTCTGGGACTGCTAGCAAAATCTTGCTGGCTATGTACTAGAGGTTGCTTGTACACCGGCCCAAACAAAAAAGTAGCATTGAAGGACCACTGTGCAAGGCTAGTTCATGAAAACTTTTGTTTTCTAAATGCCTCAGTCCTCTTCGATGCCCTGTCAAGGGGGGCTGTACGGAATGAATTGCAGTTCAGCTTCCTGGTGGAAGCTTGGACCACCAAGCTCTCTGGAGTAGGATGCTAAGTAATCAAATCAGGCTGCCAGGAGTTGGTCTACAGCATCTGGTCACTTGCTTATTCACTGGTGGGGAAGAACAGAGTTTCAACCAAATGCCCCTTAGGGTGTCAGTGAGGCTTTATTGAAGGGAAGCAAGGGTCCAAGGGGGCTGGCCCAGGTTGAAAACCTTCTGTGAAGACATTTGTCTTGATGTCAACAGACATTTGTTGAAGGTCCAGGACCTCAGCCACTCATCAAATTACCACAGCAAAGAAGGAATTATCCTCTGTTGGTTGACCCAAGGCAAAGTCAGCCCTGTATCAGGGAACATAATAAGCCCACTGGCCTCCTGTAAGTTCACCAAAAAATAGTCATCATAATAATTGGGGTGTAAATCATTCGCACCACTGTCATATCAGAGTGGTGGTACAATCTGGTCAAAGTTGGATCCAAAAACACAATCGTACTTCTGAAGGTACCTATGTGATACTGGAAGTTAAGGGTCAAGCTCAGGTAGTTTGGAGACCAGGTTCGCTGTAATAGAGACGGTGGGCGACCTCATTCAGAGTTAAGATTTTGCCAATTTGGGGTCAGACATGTGTGTCAGTGTCAGATTGTCCTCTGGCGTTGCCACCAGCATCGATGAAAGAGGGACCTATGTGGATCTCATAGCCGGTGTGGAAATCTGCACCAGAGTCAGTGCTGAACACAAACACGAGACGTGGCAAAGGGGTTCAGACAATGCCAAGGATGGATCCACAGGCAGTAGTCCGGCTGAGGGCCCCTACAGATCCTTGGTCACCAGAGGTCTTGGGAAGCGTGCCAAAGATATGCAGCATGGCCTCTGTAACAGTCTTGACCTGCTGTGGCATTGCCGATGGCCCCGGGTCGTGGGGTGCATTGCGATCAGCTGTAAAATGAGCCCCACCATGAAAGATGGTAGGGGGGGAGTTTGATTGGTACTTTTATGCCCTTGTGACACCTCCTTAGATAGATGATAGCAGGGTGGTGTTGAGTCCTGTTCACCCCCTTATGTTTCCTCGTGGACTTTAGCTTACCAGTGAACTTTGACTGCAAATAAGACTTCCAGCAAGAGCCGCTCTGGAAATGAGAGCTGTTCCATGCCCTCAACTTGAAGTAGAAGAACTTTACATGAGGCCTATAACTTCTTTCTGTGTTTGCCAATGTACACTTTTGCTTTGCAGTCTCAGATTGCCCTCAGGTGCATGAGGATGCACTCATCACACCTTTTGAAGTAGGCCCTCAAGCCAAAGCGCAAAAGACACACCTGGTGCAGATCTGTGACTACAATATGTTTTCTGCATGGTTTGAAGTCTGTTATTTTAGACAGGGAATTGTTCCCTTGCACACTAGATTTTGTTCTGAAATACTGACATATGAGGGAGCGGATATCCAGATCTGAGTTTGAAAACACAGAAAGAAAAGAACTTATGTTAAAGTGCTTACAGTGGCGCTTGTATGTGGCCCCTCTGTCACTTCCGGGGTGAAATGAAGTTAACGCGAAGTAGCATGGTATAACCTCCCAGCGTGCAGGAGCACTGCTACAAAAAAAAATCAGGATCTATTCTGGCACCTAGGGAAATATTCTAAAGGTGAGGAATCTATTGTTAGAAGTATCCACCAGCATAATATGCACTTATACCCTCAGGTGAATGGTACTAATGGTCCCACAATAGTTAACAGACCTGTTGGAAGGGGATACCACTCATGTGGAATCTTAGAAGATTTGTATTGATTCTTCTTCTGACAAGTCAGACACTCCAGACTGTATTTTTTAAATCCGGGCATGAAAGCCAGGCCAAGAGAAGTGTTCTAATATGATTTGAAAGTGTTGGAAATCGTGCTTTCTACATGGTCACCCCAGATGTTTACCTTCTGCTGATAAACCTGCATTTTGTTGACCAGACCACTCTGTGCAATTACACCTGATAAACAGTGGTAACGTGTGTGTGCTCTTCCCTTTAAGCATAGTAATGTGGGCATATACATGACTGGCACACTCAATTCACTTATAGATCCCTATTATATGGTACTATCTGTACAAGTGCCTGTAAATAAAATGCTACTAGTGGGCTGCGGCACTCATTGTGCCACCCATCAAAGTAGCTCCCTAAAACATGCTTCAGACCTGCCATCACACCTTGTAATACAATTTAAAACTGCTCTTTAGATCTGATAAATGCATCTTTTGCCAGGCCTAGACCTTCCTTTTTAATACGTGTAAGTCACCCTTAAAGCAAACCCTAAGGTCTCGGAAGGCAGGGTGCATGGTACTTCAAAAGTAGGACATGTGTATTTAATGTTTTACATGTCCTGGCAGTTAAAAACCTCTAATGTCGTTTTTTACTGTGGCAAGGCTGGCCTCCCATAGACTAATACTGCTTACTTTATTACATTTAATAAATACAAACTTCAGTTTGGGACAGAGAGAAAAATACTTCTTCCACTCATTTTAATTGTAGCTTAATGGTAATGTAGGATATTAAATAACTATTTTGGACATGCCAATTTTGGAAAGTTGTCATTTCCTTGCCCAAAGTTTCTGGGGCCTTTTTTGACAATGGCCAGTTGCCCTGGTCTGTTGATGGCTCCCTGACTGAGAATTGTGTATTGGAGCCGGAGAGTGGACAAAGGACCTCAGTGAAGAGGGAAGTGGGTCTTCCTGACAGAATGGATGGGGAGGGTTATGCCCTGCCCTTATTACACTTCAAAGGGCTCTGCCCCAGCACGCACAAAGGAACCTGAAACTCAGCTTGCCCCTGCCTTTTGTTTCACAGGCCCGGCTTGATCAAATTTCAGGGAAGAGGGAAGAATTGGCAAGAACCAATTTAGCGGGTAGATAAAGGGTTTGTTCGCCACCCACAGAACAGCACTGCGTATAAAAGTGGCCCCTTCAAAACATGAAATCAGAACACCCCTGCACCTGGGAAGATATAGAAGAAGGACTGCCCTGATGTCTGAAGAATGAAGATTGGACCTATTTACCTTTAACCCATGACTCTAGAAGTGACTCCAAGTGTCAGAGGCCTTCTTTCCAGCTGACCAGACCCAACTGAACCTGACCTGGTCTCCTCTACTGGCCTCTGTGGAAGAAAGGACTAGCCCTTACTTGCTGTCCTCAGAGTCCTGGACCTTTGGATGGAGTCAGAGTGTACTTCTCCCTGTTTAACTAAAGGTTTCACAGGAACAGACGCAGAGTGGTACAGAGTGATGCAATGTTTTCCATCCCAGAACTGCGCAGCTTCTGATCGGCAGCTTCACAGGATCTAATACAGAGAAACACAAAGCCTTGCATCACATCACAAAGCAGCTTCTGATTAGTGGTTTCATTGGATCAGCCACACAGCCTTGCATCACAGCTTTGCGCAGCTCATGATCAGTGGCTTCACTGAATCTGATGCACAGCCTTGCATCACAGCACTGTATAGCACCTGCACCAAGGACAGAAGGTACAACAATTCCCAGAAGGCTAAGCCTGGTCCCATAGTAGGCCCACACTCTATTGCGGTCAACCATAAACTTTGGCTTTGTCCCTGGGCAGTGTAACCAGGTACTCATAGTTAGTGCTTCCCAAATTTTGCTGCTATTTTTAGGCTTAAACTTTCAAAGTTCATAACTCCCGATTTACTGATGTGATTTTTACGGTTTTAGTGTCATTTTATTTATTAAAATCTTCTGTATTTGTTTTTAAAACTGGTTTGGGGTTGTTCTTATATTGTGTTCTATTTTTATTACTGATTCAGTGTTCCAAAATGCTTTCCACATTACCCCTAAATTAAGTTTGACTGTTTTTGTGGCAAGCTACCAGAGGGGTAAGCACAGGTTAATTTAGTGACTTTTATGGTTCATCCTGACAAGGATTGGGATTATTTCTTAAGTGATCTCTCACCCCTTCAGCAATTAATCCAACTTCTTACACCAGGTGTTAACACAAGAGAATGTGCTTAAAACAATACCTGCTCACTGAAAGCTTGTAGTACCACTAAATGAGAAGACTTGACCTCTTCCCAACTAATACAACAGTCCTTTACTTGTAATAAAGGTTGGTCCCACCTAAGGAAGAAGAGTTCTTTCATCCTCTGCCATTTTCCCAGGAAAACTACAATATAGGGCCTTCCAAGTGTGCTGCTTCGAAGTTCCAATCTAATTGCAAGGGATTTTGGCAAAGCAAATTATTGCGGATAGTTCTCTTTTGTTTCTCCAGCCCTTGGTGTATTCTACCTTTTTTCACACTAAGGATGAATAACTGGGTTAATATCTTACTGAGAAAATGGTGCTCCCTTACACCATTCATCCTGCTCCTGTACGATTATTCCTAAGAAAGTATTAAAGTGAGGGTTATCAGTACCCAGGATTATCTCTTCTGGAAGGTTGGGTATAATCTCCACTTCAACGAACATTCTCTTCCCCTCAGGATTGAGAACAGGCACTTGGGCCATAAAGACTCATTTTAGTCCATATGAACACATCTTATCACTATTTTCTTTTGATGATTGACCTGATGGGGCAGAACTAAGTTGCCTCTCACAACGTATTGTCAAACTGTTGCCCAACAGATGAGTAACCTTTTGAATATTAACCTGCAAAGGGGCATAAAAGGTCTCTCTGGTTTCCTGGGTATAATATATATCACTAGGTGCACTCAATTTCCATGCACTGTTTTTCACCTTTCTTTTTTCTGACAGAGGCAGGCAATATGGCCCCATTCCCCATGCTTGCAGCACTGCGGACCTACAGAACTCTCTGCACCCATAAGTAAGCCTTGTATCACTGGTACCTCCAAGTAGGATGGGTTGGTTTTTGTCTAAAATATTGCCTGGTTGCACCGGAGGTCCTCTTGTCGTCTCTGTCAGTTCGGTCCCCCCTTTTTGATTCTGGGCTTGAGCATAAGTATTATTTCTATGGCTTGGTTATTAAAAGTTTACAGTGTCACCAGAACCATCTTTGTATCTGCAAGGTGAGGGCTTCCAACATTGTTCTAAATATTTTTTATTTATTATTTCCACTTTTGTGGCTTCATGCGACTGTAGCTAGCGATCAGCTGCATCCTTCAATTTGAACAAAATAAAAATTAAAAAATTCTAGGGGTCTTCCGGGGCTACCCCTTTCTTCTCTCAACTTCAATGGGCAGACTCCCTCATCGATTCCCAGTTGTACACCCATTACACTGGAGAGACCTCGTAGATCAGTCAGTTGTTTGTAGTCTGAACTTTCAATTCCAGTCGTATGCCAACCTAAGATACTGAACATAACGGAGACTGAGAGACTAAACATGATCGGTATTGGAGTTTTAAATTGCTGCCAACCAATTCCAGTTTTCTACAAAATAATGATCACAAAAGTCTCTTTAAAGCGGATCTTTTTCCCAGTACTCATTTTCTGCACTCATTTCTCCTTACAGATATTTTCATCTGCAAATTGTACTTAATCACAAACTATAAGTAGAAGATCGGAGCAAACGCCTACTCTGTTGGAGAGACATCTTTACTGCCTTCTTATATCCTATAGCAGGGAAAATGCCTAAACCTGAAGTACCTAATTTATGTGGTTTCTTGCCCTGATCACATGGAACTATTCAACCAAAAAATGTACCCCTGATTAAAATTGTGGGGAGAAAACTAAAATCATAATTTGCGTGTCCCTCAAAATGATCAGTGTCAATGACTAAATTGGACTAAATAGAACACCTTTATAATCTTTGAGTGATTTAGCGTGGACTGAAGGGATGACAACATTCTAACTCAATGTGGTCAATATGTTCCCCTCATCACTACTCAACCATACCCCCCACATTAATTAAGGTTAACATGAGGCATACTAAGGCTC
The DNA here is from genome assembly GCF_031143425.1 of Pleurodeles waltl. NCBI lineage: Eukaryota > Metazoa > Chordata > Amphibia > Caudata > Salamandridae > Pleurodeles > Pleurodeles waltl. The sequence goes on along the minus strand of NC_090449.1, from coordinate 742,929,729 downwards.
CTATCCCTTTGAATCAAGTGAGAAACATCGAGCACCTGAGGGCAATTAACAATAGTGGGAACTTGCAACACGGGGTCTATTCATGGAGACAAGTATTGCAAAGCTCGATGATTTTACCTCGACAAATCCAACACTAGAAAAGTGTTATCTTTGTTGTGCTGACAAACTAATCATGGTCACACCTAGAAGATTTTACAAGGCCTCCAAGCAATTTAAGCTTACCAACATACAATTTGTATCAGTAGTAGTGAATATCACAATTATGGGGGAAGTAGAGTATATGCACGACATAAATATAATGCAAAAAGATAGCTTGGTACTTTCAGTATTTCCCTTTCCTACCAAGTCTCTGCAAAAAAAAATTGCCTCTAAAACATCTGCCTCTAGGAAGGGCAGGCTGTCGAAGCTAACAAAGGCCAGTTTGTGAGACTCTATCTAGGTAATCAGACAGTGTTCTTAGATAGTCAAACTCCCTGGAAGCAAGGATGTATACCTCTCTATCTCAGAGTGCTTAACAAGTTCTATGTATGCTTAGATTTTGCAGGAGGATTAGGAAGAGGTACCCTTGAGATGTCTGACGCAGTGTATGAAGAAACCTCAAGGACCTCTCAGTCTTATATGTCAATATCCATGAAAAAACAGTAGGTCTAAAGCAGACACTATGGTCCTCATTATGAGTCTGGCGGTATTGAGATCGCCAGACTCACGGTGGCGGTCAGAGCGCCGCAGTCGTGGTGGTCCGACTGCCACATTATGACCGTGGCGGAGCCGCCATGGTCGGACCGCCGTCACCGCCAGGTTGCCACCAGCCTGGCGGTCCAGGCGGTTTGTAATCCGCCAGGGCAGCACTGCTCCAGATTACGAGTCCCCATACCGCCAGACTTTTTATGGCGGTTCCACCGCCATGGAAAGGCTGGCAGAACAGGGACATCAGGGGTGCCTGGGGGCTCCTGCACTGCTCATGCACTTGGCATGGGCAGTGCAGGGGCCCCCCTACACAGCCCTGTCGCGCATTCCACTTCCTGAATTATGGCCAGTAGAATGCGCAATGGGTCCTGCTGCACCTGCCACACAGCCACATTGCCACCAGCTCAATTACGAGCAGGCTGAAATGTTAAGGCCCTGTTCACGGCAGGGCCGGCGGGCGGATACGTTGTTTCCGCCAACCGGCCCTGCAGTGAACTCCAAATAGGAAATAGGGCGGCGGAGTTTGGACCACACAGGCGGTCTCTCTGCGGTATGACTTTGGCGGGCAGCCTCCGCTGCTCACCAAACTCATAATGAGGGCCTTAATATTATGTGAACATCTGAACAAAAAGCAGGCTACCATAACATCCAAAGCAAAAGAAAAACTGTCACATAACAATCTGTATAATACAATAAATGCAATCAGCAATAAAAATGAAAAGTGCGGGACTTAGACCACAGCTGAATGGTGTTCACCAATACAAAATTATGTCAGATTTGACAACATCGTGAACAACAGAGAGGGCATTAAACTAATGTTTTAACGATTTGCTTTCATAGGCATTTTGCATAATTCGAAGGGAACAACATGGGATAAACCTGTTTTTCCTTACTCTCACAAGACAGCTTCCTTAGAAACTCTTCTAGTAGTTTAAATAATATTGGTAAGGTATATGTGTCACACTCTCCTTTCTGCATACATTACTCAATATGTTTATTGCTATCATTTTCTTTATTATTCGTTCCCCAACATTTCTTGTATGAATATTTCCAACCAAGGCATTTTGTTCTTATCTGAGCCTCTCTCAGTTTAGGCAGAAACACATTTTTCTCTCAGTATCTCTAAACCTAAAACCAATTTAATCAGGGCAGGTGAACTTAAAAGGGACAAGGGATGTTTCTTTATTAAATAATACTTTAATACACTACTTTTTTCCATTTTACGATCTATTAACAAGATTGTGAAACCCTTTGCTGGCACACTGGAGAAGGTCGAGAATAATTAGTAAAACAACTAAATTCAGATGTTAATAACAATCAGGTACTTTAGGTAAGGTAACATTATGAATGTGGTTAAACCCACATCCTTCCTCATATCTAAATTATTTTTTGTTTATTATCAGTATTTAATGATTCTAGCAGGTGAACTGAGACAATTATCAAGAAATTTGACAGTGACTTATTACTTGTTATCTTAGAAAAATTCTCTACTTTCGTGAAGTAACCATTTATGAGAAGGTGAACATAGAAGAGACATTAGTTAAAATAGACAAATCATCTACGGCAATGGAAGACACTTTAAGTTTAGATAAACCGGTGTAGATTGGGAATATTGAATCCCAAATTTCAATTGGACAGAATATGATTACAACAATATCGAGGGACAAAATATCAAAAGGTAGGTTTCTATACATTTTCTGTTTCTAACTCCATACAACATGTAGCTTGATGATAAATACAAGTTCAAGGTATGTAATGTGGATTTAAGAAAAGTAAATCCTTACCTCCCTCTGAGTAAATATCTTTTGATATTTTGTTCCTCAAAATTGTTGCAATATTTTGTTGCATTGATATTCAGGAATCCATATTCCCAACCTAAAATTGTCCTGCCACATAACTTACTAGTTGACACACTTTTTCCACCAGGGGTCAGGATTCTGTCACCAAAGTAAATGGCTAATCAGTTGCTGCATTTTGCACTTCCTACACTTATGTGGCACTAACATATCACTCCAGGAAGTACGGATGTAACAGGTGAGTGGAAGTGGCAGGAAGGCAATAGGCAGCCCAAAGGCACTGTGACTGGTTAAAAGAATTTAGAGATAGAGAAAGAGTCACCCACCCCAGCAACTGTCACACTCGCCTCAGCCACAGTGCAAATACGATAATGAATCAGCTATCCCTCTATAACAGCAAGGACTACGAGAACAGTCTGAACGTAAAAATTCCAAAACATTAAAGATTGAAAATGGATGTCAAAATGGATTCCACCTAGGGCCCTATTTAGACCCTGCTGGACAATCTGACGGTTTGCCAGGGGGGTGCGGTAAAGACCCTCTTTTGGATGTTTGATGTACTGCCCTAAGCGGTCTGCCCAGACATGGGTCTCATGCTCACTGTGCCACTGGAACCAAAATGTACATGGCTAATGAGCCCTTATCAGGACAAAACAAGCCCTAGGTTGCTTGTGTTCTGATTGGGCGAGGACCTGGCCCTGAAGTTTGGACTGGACTGTTCCCATGAGGAGCAAGGTCAATACTCATTTGCATATGGCTGGGTGCAGAGTGAGGTGGTATGGTGAACAAAAGAACAATGGGTTGGAATGTTATCCCAAGCAACTGCCAATGGTTAGACACATTGCAATCATCCCTCCCATTATCTTTCATGTTTGAAAAACCTCTGCCACCCTGTTGGAGGACTGTCTACTCTTTAAAGAGATCTCTGCCTGCCTAGCAGGACTCTGTGTACTGAGCAAAGAGCATCTGCTATGGTATCTCCCTTTACAATACAGTGGCATAACAAAGGCCCCCGAGCTCCAGGGGGGCCTTCAGCACAGTACACTGTGTAAGGGTGGTCAGCCCCTGACTGGGGCCATGGGGGAAGGCTCCCCTTCAGGTACTTCGCAGGGGGGAGGGGCTTAAGTTTCGATATGCCACTGTTACAATACTGAATGTTTGCCAGAGTTTGATTCAATAAACAAATGGCCAGATGCATAGGGAGTTTTCTCCCTTTGCTCGAAGCCATCATGCATGTTTTTCTGCAGTTTCCCAGTAGTGAAAATAAGAAGCAGTAGCCCTGCCTTCAACAGTGCAGGAAGAATGTCACTATAAGTAAGCAGTCTTGTGGTGAATGGACTGAGGGATCGGGAATATCTGTGGAGCCTCTGCTAGCTCTGTCAACAGTAACCCAGTCATTCCCTGACTCTATATAGAGTGGGGTAACCACAAGTTTGGCAGGGCGAGAGGACTGTTAGTTTATGGTGATTCACGCTCTCCACCAAACCCTAAAAAGGATCTTCATTTGTTTAAATCCCAGCTTCGTTCTATCGGACTCTTGAGCTTCAAAGGTAAAACACATTTGCTACATTTCCAATACGGTAAGTTATTCAAAAACATTAATAGATATATACATTATACACTATGAATGCACATTGGGCAGCATTGTTCTTGTTTTATGTCTTTACAAAACAGCTCTTTGAACATTTGTGAAATCTGCAAAAGGTACCTTTGAGATCCAAGCGCTGTATACTTTAAAACTTGGGCCAAATTTATTTTAAGGGCAGGTCACGTCTCCTACTGTCAGCAGAGGTCACTCCATCTGGGGCCATGCTTTGTGTGCAGTTTCATAGTGGGATATGTGGTGCTACCCTCCCTAATGCATACATTCTTGGGTTCGTAGTCAGATCTAGGGACCTCCAGTTGAGCTGATGTTTTTCTTGTGAAAAGCAGCACTGACAGCATCTGGCACTTTACTTCTGAATGTAAACCAGCCGATGCACAGAATCTGTATACATTTCCAACATACATTTTGCCGTTTCAGCACTGAAAGAAGCTGTTATAACTTTTTGTTCAGCTACTTGAAGGCTGCTAATTACAAATGTGTGTATGTTTCACATTTTTGTCCTTTTTACTAATTAATTCTGCAGATGGTATTTTGATGTCTACTGTTGAAAGATCTTTCGTGATCTGTACCAAAAATGTACAGTGGACTTAGAGCTAGCCCACTGCTTACCAGCGGGAGGCTTTCTTGTCACCCTCATTTGCTTGCTTTTAACTTGACAGTTTTCTTTCCTTTGTTGTATTTATCCAGAACAGCTCCTTTACATCCTTTTGATTGGAAGACCTATCCTTCCATTGCTCACATTTGAGTAGCTACTTTTTTCTTTTTCTTTCAGCACTCTTTGAGACTGCATATGTTTTCTTCCTCTCTCCCGCTTGTGCTGCTTCTCCGTTCAAACTTCCCCGTCTGATGCAGTCCATGATGCTCCCCCCTCCCGATTGCTTGTCCACTGCTTGCCGTACCCCTCCATGCCTTTTTTGAAATATAGTTTTTCTCCTTCCCCTGCCCATACCTACCCCACCTGCACCTTTTCACTAAGTGCTTATCTGTAGCTCCTCTGCCACACCCATCCTGTCATTTCAATAAATAGGTATATGTTAATATTTTTTGGAGAACTTGACAGCTGCCATTTGCTCCTGGGCCACTTCGTTATTCAAATGTGCTTTTGTGAATGTTTACGTTCGTTTTTGTTTACAGCTTCAAAATCTGAGTCCTCCATCTTCGAACAGTAATTTAAAAAAAATAAATAAAATGGAAGTTATACTGTAAAAGCACATAAGCGTGGTGACACATGCATTCATATACATCCTTATGCTGGACATGACACTTACAAACACATGCGACATGATCAGACCTGCTAGCTCACACAATGCCACCTAGAGTCACACAATTTTGAGTCACGGTCACCCAGTGAAGAGTCAAAATCACACAGTGGCAGACAAGGCAAGCTGGAAACCACTGCAGAGAGTGATTTCCAGCTTGCTGTTTGAGGCTGCAAGCAGGCGATATCCATTAAGGGGTGTGAAAACAATCCAGGACATCACCAACATCCAAAACAACGACTTGTTAACTTTTTTTGTAGTGGGAGGAGGTCGATGGGGGTGGGGGACTGGGCAGAAGGCCCCCTTGGAAAGTTCTTGGCATAGAGCCCCACCCCCTCCAAAGCAATGCCCCCTCCTCACAGGACTGGTTTTCTTCTCAAGTTGGCAGGTCTGCATGTTGCACGCACTAGTGATTGTGCTTTTTCTTTTTTGCCAAATCTGTTCAGCATTGACAACAATCAGTGGCAAAACTAGTAAGTCGGAAAGGCAAGACCAACTGGCTTTCCAAATGGTTGTTTCTATTTTTATTTTCTTGGGAGTGTGGAGCTGTTGGACATGTGAGATAATAAATGCTCAAACCTCTTGAGTTTTGCCACCCACGTAAAGAGGGAACTTACATTATATTTAAGTGTACTTGGTGTCACCTTTCCAGATACAGACCAAGGTTTTTATCACAATTTCAAACAGTGACCATAAAGCATGTGATTCCTTGCAAATTATTTCTCTGCCTACAAAAGTAAATGTGTACGTAAAAAATAAATGGATGTAAAAAATAACTACATTCTTCGTTCAAGTAATGTTGCAATAATATGTCTGCCTTCTCATCACCTTCTTGTTACGGTAGAGTGTGCAAGTGCTGTAGCCTGCTGTAATCTCTCTGTGGCCTTTTAACCACGCCCATCAGTTTTGTTGGTTCGTGGGCTTGCCTGTTTTTAAAAATCACTTGATTTTATTTGTGAAAGGCATGCATACGTCATGCCTTTTCCGGTGTTTAGCCCCCCTCGAGCACACCGGCCAACAACTGAAAACATACAAGGCTCCATGTTTTCAGCATGGTTTCTGGACTACTTTTTCTGTTTATTTCCTATGCAGCGCAATCTCGCTGCACCTTTGCCGATACGTTTGACTGCAAGCTATCTTGTTTCATTTTGTGTGATCCTTCACGCGTGGCGCTTTAAATCGGCTTGCTTATGTAAAACTGTTTTACTTTTACTTTTCATTTTATGTGGCAATAAAAGTCCGGTTAGGACTTTACAACGCTAATACTTCTTAAGTCGAGCAAATGCGAGATCCACTGCAATGCAAATGCTTTTTTCTTCGTAATCTGGTTTCAATTAGAACCCACTCACATTGTACTGCACTGTGTACAGCCTGCCAGTTACTGGTGACATAAAAGTGTTATTAGTAAAATACTTCTTGCTCCATGGATTTAGGTTCGACCTTTATCTATATGTAAAATAAAATAAACAAATAATGGTGCCTTCCAGGCTATCATGATGGAACTGGAACTTGTGGTCTATGGGTTATACACAAATCACTGCGCTATCTCATCGGTACTGATGTCGGTAACCTTCAGGTGACAGGTCCCTAAGCATGTACAAATCTCATTTATAACTGGCAGAATTCCCTGCTATTTTATACAACATACAGAGATCTCAGTTCTTTAATAAACTTAAAGGGCTTCGAGAATTAGCCATCTTTTGGCTTGATTGTAGAAAAAAAACTGCTATAATTAGGTAGTCATTTTCCCGTGAGGCCCCTGTCCCCGGTGGACTGTACCTGCTCCTCTTACTCGGATACACCCGTGCTCAATGTGCAATTAGCAGCCTGTTTTGTGCAAGAGTCTGAATGTTGTGTCAGTATCATTACATGTTTCTGTTCTACACTCAAATTTAACCTGATGTTCTCTTTGCTACATAACAAACACTCTTGTTTAAACGGGCTAAGAGTTCAGAAACCTAAGACGTGCACATAACAGGAGAGAAATATCACGGCTGAAAAGTTCAAGACATCTAATGTTAAACAGCCTATTTGGGCTTGGGTGTGCCTTACATCGAGGAATTATGTTTTTATCCATGCGTTAGTCAGGTACTAAAGAAATTAAATTGTCAAGCAGCAGAGAAATATCGCCACCTAGTGTCTAAATAACATAAATGATTAGACAAATGAATCATACGTCAGCCCTTGCCGGGCAGATAAGTGACGGTGAAAAGAAGATACAAAATCTGAAAAATTGGAAAACGTAATTCAATATATTTGCGTAATGTGAATGAAGTCAAGCTAGTTTCCGAATTAAGGAAGGAACTGTTAAGAAACAGATCACAAACAGTACTAATGATTTTGTACTTTTGCATACCACCAGGTCCTACTTCAGCACTGGCCCTCAGTGAGACAATTTCCCCCCCAAAAAAAACGTCAGCACCACTGATTCCACTATCAAGCTCCACCAGCGCCCTCATTTCTCCGTAACCCCCACCCCACCCCACATACATTTCATTTGTGTTATAGCGCTACTCATACCAATGTAGGGTGTTAGAGCACATTACTTCACATACCCATTATATAGAGCCAACGATTCAAACGTGTTTAAATCAGTCTATAGGAAATGTTTCATATTGCAATGAGGATTACACAGTGTAGAAGTCACATGTCATCGATACTAGTAGGAAGTATATTTTAAAAGTCTTTGGTGTGGAGAACCACACATTCAGTATTTAAAACGTACCACAGTGTTTGGCTTTACTAATAAGAATGTATTTTTATCCAAATAAAACCTTTTTAGCAACATTAGGACAACGCAAGACTGGGGTATAAAACATAACGTTCTAACCTATACCATGAGGTTTGCATGCAGCTTTTTTAATGACAGTTTATGGCTGAATGTGTTATGTTAGGGATATAACCTATGAACTGCTAGTAACAAAATGATCTCCGTGACAAAAGCAGTAACCTACTGAGCATCCACATAAAATACAGTTTGTAAATTTGCGAGGTACCTGTCTTTTACAGCAAGAATATTAACCCTCTGTGCTAATTTATCATGAGTGGAAGATGCCACTGGACAAAACTGGGATCCCTCTCCAGCAGTGACATTAATCACTAGAGTTATCTTGACATTGTTACTATTCCTACAAAACTGCTAAACACACAATGAACTCTGCAGCAGGTGCTTTATAAAACCTGTTATTTCTACGTATGGTACCCCGAGGTCACCACCAGGTACAGCTGCATCAGTAGCACCACCTTATAGCCAGCCCTGCATACCACCAACCAGGCACAATTTGTGCATGTTTTTAGGTTTCGTCTGCACGCACTCTGCTTGTGAAATCTATTGCTAAGAAAAAAAAAAACTTAAGAGGGGCTCTGATTTACGTACTTCCAATTGGTCAGCATGCCGTCTGCACGTGTCCTGCTTCACTTCCTATTGATTTCTTCACTGTTCTTGCCGTTAGGTTGCCTGTGGACCAAGTACTCCTTCCGGTCACTTCTCATTGGACTCTCTGGCACCACGCTGAAGGTACTTCTTTTTTTGTTTTGCTTCGTGCTCCGTGGCATTATGTTATTTGGGCATTCGCTGTCTGTTGTGAGTGTTTTTCTTTGGTGTCTGTGGCTGTCCTCTTGAAGGTAGTGGAGTGCGTTATTTGCTTCATGCTCCATGGCGGTATGTTGTTTGTGCTTTTCACTGTGGTGACTGTTGTTTTTCTTAGGTGACTGCAGCCGTCCACTTGAAGGTATTGGAGCGCTTCACATGAGCGCCCATTACATTAGAGAAGGAGACATTCACTTTTGGTAGGCACATAGAATATCTCAGTGTTTGCTGGAACTCCTGTACTTTTTAATACTTTTGAGTCCGGGGCCTTTCAGTGCGTTACAAAGTTCAAAACGTGTGCACGTATAAAAAAACTTCTGTTGTGACCGCACAAAAGGAGACTCTGCCCCAACCCACCAGTCCCAGAGTATGTTCATTCCCCTATTTTTCTAGTCTTTCTAGGGGATGGGGTTCCACCTCAATTGGCACCCTGAGCACACATCTCATTGGGAGGAGGCATGATGGGCAAGATGAGTCAGGCTGTCAACATGGGTAAACTGGTGACACCTGAAGCTCCCCACTGCTCACTGACTGGCCATTTCTGGAGCTCACACCGAGGCTGTAGGAGGTGCCTCGAGGCGGAAATGAGTCTTTTGTTGCAGCAAGTGCCTGGAAGCATTGCTGAACCTATTTGTATTGCGTAATAAATGTCTTTAGAAACTCACTGTTATCGGCATCTCCTTTCTACCTGATTTGTCCACATCCATACCCTACCATACCAAGAACAGTCTAGAAAATGACTGCATCCCACAGTAAACAACTGTAAAACAGGAAAATACATGAAACTGATCGCACAAGATGAACAACTGTTACACAGGGACCCTCTCAACGCCCATTGATGTATTTGGTCTGGAGGAGAAAAGTTTTGAAGGAATTCCTTCTACATTCCACATTTTACCCGGTGACGAGAGGTCATTAGGTTCCTAGAGTCGTTTTAAACTTCACGACAAATAAACAGACATAGTGACTCATTCTTTACGTTTCATTAGTACCGTGATTTCATATGAAAGCATTTGTAATGAATATTAAGACATGCGGAAAAACAAAAGCATGAGGATTGCGCCAGCCTCCCTGCTCATAGTCCTCCGATTGCCACATTTTGTGGGGATGTTTTAAACACATTGTTCTCAAGGATGAGTGCACCTTGGAGGTTCTCACTTGGGGCATAGTCAGTGCCACTGGAATTATGTAGCAGGGGAGGGCCAAAATATACTGTAGGGATAAATAAATAATGTCGCAAGAAAATGCTAATTATGAGGCATAACGCGGCACATCTTGTGACAGTATCACTTCATTAATTTGTCATTTTTACACTTGTTAACATTGTTTAAGAATTGGTTGAACCTCATTAGTACCATTTTAACACCCAAATATAGCAAAAAGCAACCAAAAGGTGATTGTTCAACTTTTGCAAAGGGCCTTCCACTCCGCAACATCATGTGTGGCTGCGTTTTTAGTAATTTTTTAACCATCTGAGCTAGAAAAAGAAGCATTGGCAAAGCTGATAGGTTTCGCCTTTGATTTTTCTTTTGCATTCAATTTTACTATCTAACTAGATTATAAATATTAGAAAAATGTTACAATAATGTTTGTTTTAAATCTGATAAACCTTTAACAGTTGTTTATGTTGTGATGTATGTTGAATTAATAAACAGCAACATAAATAACTATTAACGGTTTATCAAATTTAAAACAAACATTATAACATTTTTCTAATATTTATAATCCAGTTAGGTAGTAAAATAGAATGCAAAAGAACAATCAAAGGCGAAACATATTGGCTTTCCCAATGATAGTTCTCTTTGATAGGTAGCATACAGAAAAGGAATAGAACTGGTGTGTTAGGTCAGATTGTTCGGTGTCCTTGAAACCAGTCAGGAAGTAGGATGTAGGACCGTCTGAAAAGGAGTAAAGCGTAATCAAAAATACAGAATAAGTGAACATAGTACACCATTTCCACAGTCATAGTACCATACCTTCTAAGTGTCTTAAATAGTCTATTTTACATCTGCAACTAAAGGCTGGATTCTAAAACATTTAAGACTGGCGCTGTTCCACGTCACTGGTGGTAAGCAAACCCAACAGTTTGCACTACCGAATGTCAAAACCATGTTTCCGGAGGTGGCAATATGTGACAAGAGTGTGCGCAAATGTTTGTTGTGTGCCACTTTTTGTGGTCGTGATGGGTTGTATTGTTAGTGCTCTTTTATTGCAATGTGATGATGTGTTATGCTGTGGTTGTTGTGTTGCGTTTATATTATCATTTTGCTGTGATGTGCCGTTATGCTTTAGTTGCATTTTGTTGCTTTGTGTAAGTTATTGTGTTATTTTTGTGATTTATTTTAGATGTGTCAACAAATGCTGCTACGTTTCGAGTCAAAAGCAGCACCTGTCTTGAAAGTTCTAACTGAAGTTGTAAAATGGCGCTGCTCCATTGGCTGATACCAGTCAGCCACAAACCGTGGCAGAGACCATCAGAATTTAACGCTCCGAGTGGTAGTTTTATGTCATTCGGCCATAGGTTTCTGTCGTTAGTCCCATTCAGTTTTTGACTATCCTTAATTGTCACTTTGTCTGTCTTTTCTGTCCCACAAAACTGACAGGACCACTGTAAAAATGGTGGGAAGAACTTGCTGTACCACAAACTCGCTTGTAAGGCTTGAAGTAATCAAACCTGGATAAGACTAGAGATTGCCTAACATCTTTGTCTGTGTGTAAACTGTACACAACAAAAACGAAATAGCTGGATTTGTGAGTTTCTGCCTAGATTATTGAGGGGCACAAGCTGACTGTGCAATTTGTCTAAAGTGAAGTCTAACGATGTTGTCCTCTAAGTAACAGATATTTAGGATTTCCCAATGTTTGGAAGATTTAGATATGAGAGCACTTTTACTGCAGGGTTGGTAGATAACTGGGTTAAGGCTGTACTGTACAATTTGAATGATAAAATGGTAGAGTATATAAAGAATGTGGGTAATGAATGAGAATATATTAGGAGACAAGTGTTTTCTCGTATGTACTAGATGGTATTTGGTGTTCTCTTTTTCTAATTACATCTGAATTTTAATTTGAACAGTATTCTGAGGAGTTGAGGCCCGGATATTAGTAAACAATAGTCGTAGTGGCATCATTGTCTCCACAGCCACGATTACAAAGGATAAGGGATCCCCTGGGCTTATAATATTATGCAGATATCTCCAATGTGTGGTTTTATCCCAACGTTTTAGTAACTAGTTGTAACCAATATTAGTTTCCAAATGTTGTGTTTTCTAAAAATAATGGTTGTATATAAATGTTTATCTGTAATTAAAAGAGCCCCCCTTCAGAAATATGCCTCCCTTTTAATTAATCTGCAAACACCGAAATGAAATCATATTCACATATTAAGTATTGGCATAAAGAATGAATTAAATCTTATAATTCTGTTTAAACCAAAACGATCATACCTTTAACGTTGTAATCAACTGAGAAACAAAGTCTGAAGAAAACAATAGCAATTTTAAATCAAATATTTTAAAATACCATTATCTTATATTGTCCATGCGGTTTCTAAATTCTTACCTAAAGTCCCTCCATGAGTCCAATTCCACTATTTTCTATTACTCTGCATGACAAAGCGTCCTGTTGCCGCCTTTGCTTCCCTTTAATTTAGGAGTCAACCTTACAGACTGCAAAGAGGAAGCATCAATTGCCTGTCTTATGCTCTCTCAGTTTTCCATATCCTTTGTCTGATATCTACAAAACAAATGGACTTCGACCAATATCTTGATACTAATGCAGCTCTTTTTGTTAATGCTGTGCTGGCCGCATATTGCACACAGGCAAATTCACCATCAATGTTTGCTCAAGCACAAAATGAGATGCATGTATGGTAATTGGATTAAGCCATCACAGTTGGACCCTATGTACATTTTGAACTCACTGGTGTAACCAGATGTTGGGGCTGGCACAGATTCAAGCACATTACTCATTCAGATGTATCCAGCATGCATCCAGTTCACCTTTGACACTCCTTAACTGGTGTAGAGCTGCATCAGGGAAAGATCCATTGCATTAATGGCACAGAAATGGCCTCTGTTTGTATTGGAGTCACGTTGAAGTACAAGAGCACAGGAGTACTAAGTTACGCTCCCAACCATAACTTAAGGGTGAAAACGTAAAGTTTTATGTCAGGGTAACTCCACTGGGTGAGGCGGTTTTGCAGGCGGCAGCAGGAGCCAGCCCCTGCCATGGTTACCAAGTGGCTCATTGGAGTCAGTACCAAAAGGAACAGTGGGTGTGTGCCTGCTGCGTTGCTATACATGAAAGGCTAGACTGAAAACGCACAGCCAAAAATGTCCTTCCACGGGTACCATTCACAAAAGGCACTAAGGCCAACTGCAGAGATTAAATGGAAGTAAGACATGAGTACTGAAGAACCATGTAAGACTACCCACTTAGTGTTCAGTGGGACTCAACCTGGAAACGTTTGCCTTTTCACAAAAGGATAGGCTCATCCTGAAGGCATGTGTGGTCTGTCAGGCCGGTAAGTAAATATGTGTCTCTGCGTATCTCCATTGTGGCGCTGAAGGATCCTCTGTAGTGTTTTCAATCTTTTCCCCACAAACTCCATACCAAACTATAAAACTCTGAGGTGGGTTGAGGAGCCACAGGGAAAATGGCAAGGAGAAGAGAAACATCCGGTCTTGAGTCTTAACCCAAAGGTAGCCAAATCATTGAACCCTATAAGAGCAAGAGGTAATAGACTAGGGTGAAGAACTAACAAAAGTACCAACGTTGATAGTAATGTAGTTAACTTAACGCTCGGCTCACGATCTGACTGCCTCTCTGTGAGAAAGTAGCCTCTTTCTAGCCTTGTTACCCCCACTTTTGGCCTGTTTGTGAGAATATGTCAGGGTGTTTTCACTGTCTCACTGGGATCCTGCTAGCCAGGACCCAGTGCTCATAGTGAAAACCATATGTTGTCAGTATGTTTGTTATGTGTCACTGGGACCCTGCTAGCCAGGACCCCAGTGCTCATAAGTTTGTGGCCTATATGTATGTGTTCCCTGTGTGAACCTCAGTGGTTATGCTCTCTCTGCTTTCCAAATTGTCACTAACAGGCTAGTGACCAATTTCACCAATTCACATTGGCATACTGGAACACCCTTATAATTCCCTAGTATATGGTACTGAGGTACCCAGGGTATTGGGGTTCCAGGAGATCCCTATGGGCTGCAGCATTTCTTTTGCCACCCATAGGGAGCTCTGACAATTCTTACACAGGTCTGCCACTGCAGCCTGAGTGAAATAACGTCCACGTCACTGGGACCCTGCTAGCTAGGACCCCAGTGCTCATAAGTCTGTGGCCTATATGTATGTGATCCCTGTGTGATGCCTAACTGACTCACAGAGGCTCTGCTAACCAGAACCTCAGTGGTTATGCTCTCTCTGCTTTCCAAATTGTCACTTACAGGCTAGTGACTAATTTCACCAATTCACATTGGCCTACTGGAACACCCTTATAATTCCCTAGTATATGGTACTGAGGTACCCAGGGTATTGGGGTTCCAGGAGATCCCTATGGGCTGCAGCATTTCTTTTGCCACCCATAGGGAGCTCTGACAATTCTTACACAGGCCTGCCACTGCAGCCTGAGTGAAATAACGTCCACGCTATTTCACAGCCATTTACCACTGCACTTAAGTAACTTATAAGTCACCTATATGTCTAACCTTCACCTGGTGAGGGTTGGGTGCAAAGTTACTTAGTGTGTGGGCACCCTGGCACTAGCCAAGGGGCCCCCACATTGTTCAGGGCAAATTCCTCGGACTTTGTGAGTGCGGGGACACCATTTCACACGTGCACTATACATGGGTCACTACCTATGTATAGCGTCACAATGGTAACTCCGAACATGGCCATGTAACATGTCTAAGATAATGGAATTGTCACCCCAATGCCATTCTGGCATTGGGGAGACAATTCCATGATCCCCAGAGTCTCTAGCATAGACCCGGGTACTGCCAAACTGCCTTTCCCGTGGTTTCACTGCAGCTGCTGCTGCTGCCAACCCCTCAGACAGGATTCTGCCCTCCTGGGGTCCAGCCAGGCCTGGCCCAGGAAGGCAGAACAAAGGACTTCCTCAGAGAGAGGGTGTTACACCCTCTCCCTTTGGAAAAAGGTGTCAGGGCTGGGGAGGAGTAGCCTCCCCCAGCCTCTGGAAATGCTTTGATGGGCACAGATGGTGCCCATCTCTGCATAAGCCAGTCTACACCAGTTCAGGGGTCCCCCAGCCCTGCTCTGGCGCGAAACTGGACAAAGGAAAGGGGAGTGACCACTCCCCTGACCTGCACCTCTCAGGGGAGGTGCCCAGAGCTCCTCCATCGTGCCCCAGACCTCTGCCATCTTGGATTCAGAGGTGTGCTGGCACACTGGACTGCTCTGAGTGGCCAGGGCCAGCAGGTGACGTCAGAGACTTCTTCTGATAGGCTCTTACCTGTGTTACTAGCCTATCCTCCTTCCTAGGTAGCCAAACCTCCTTTTCTGGCTATTTAGGGTCTCTGCTTTGGGGAATGTTTCAGATACCGAATTCAAGAACTCACCAGAGTTCCTCTGCATCTCCCTCTTCACCTTCTGCCAAAGGATCGACCGCTGACTGCTCAGGACGCCTGCAAAACCGCAACAAAGTAGCAAAGACGACTACTGCAACCTTGTATCGCTTCATCCTGCCGGCTTTCTCGCCTGTTTCCTGGTGGTGCATGCTCTGGGGGTAGCCTGCCTCCTTCTTGCACCAGGAGCTCTGAAGAAATCTCCCATGGGTCGACGGAATCTTCCCCCTGCAACAGCAGGCAACAAAAGACTGCATCACCGGTCCTCTGGGTCCCCTCTCAGCACGACGAGCATGGTCCCTGGAACTCAGCAACTCTGTCCAAGTGACTCCCACAGTCCAGTGACTCTTCAGTCCAAGTTTAGTGTAGGTAAGTCCTTGCCTCCCCACGCTAGACTGCATTGCTGGGTACTGCGTGATTTGCAGCTGCTCCGGCTCCTGTGTGCTCTTCCAGGATTTCCTTTGTGCACAGCCAAGCCTGGGTCCCAGACACTCTAACCTGCAGTGCACAACCTGCTGAGTTGTCCTCCGGCGTCGTGGGACTCCCTTTTGTGACTTTGGGTGGACTCTGGTTCACTCCTCTTCTAAGTGCCTGTTCCAGTACTTCTGCGGGTGCTGCCTGCTTCTGTGAGGGCTCCCTGACTTGCTGGTTGCCCCCTCTGTCTCCTCATCCAAGTGCCGACATCCTGGTCCCTCCTGGGCCACAGCAGCATCCAAAAACCCTAACTGCAATCCTTGCAGCTAGCAAGGCTTGTTTGCGGTCTTTCTGCGTGGGAACACCTCTGCAAGCTTCTTCACGACGTGGGACATCTATCCTCCAAAGGGGAAGTTCCTAGTCCTCTTCGTTCTTGCAAAACACCAAGCTTCTTCCATCCAGTGGCAGCTCCTTTGCACCCTCAGCTGGCATTTCCTGGGCATCTGCCCACTCTCGACACTGTCGCGACTCTTGGACTTGGTCCCCTTGTTTCACAGGTACTCAGGTCCGGAAATCCACTGTTGTTGCTTTGCTGGTGTTGGTTTTCCTTGCAGAATCCCCCTATCACAACTTCTGTGCTCTCTGGGGATTGTAGGTGCACTTTACACCTACCTTTCAGGGTCTTGGGGTGGGCTATTTTTCTAACCCTCACTGTTTTCTTACAGCCCCAGCGACCCTCTACAAGCTCACATAGGTTTGGGGTCCATTCGTGGTTCGCATTCCACTTTTGGAGTATATGGTTTGTGTTGCCCCTATACCTATGTGCTCCAATTGCAATCTACTGTAACTTTACATTGCTTGCATTACTTCCTTTTGCTATTACTGCATATTTTTGGTATTGTGTATATATATCTTGTGTATATTTGGCATCCTCATACTGAGGGTACTCACTGAGATACTTTTGGCATATTGTCATAAAAATAAAGTACCTTTATTTTTAGTATATCTGTGTATTGTGTTTTCTTATATTCTGATATTGTGCATATGACACCAATGGTATAGTAGGAGCTTTGCATGTCTCCTAGTTCAGCCTAAGCTGCTCTGCTATAGCTACCTTCTAACAGCCTAAGCTGCTAGAAACACCTCTTCTACACTAATAAGGGATAACTGGACCTGGTACAGAGTGTAAGTACCCCTTGGTACCCACTACAAGCCAGGCCAGCCTCCTACACTCTCTATCTATGCACTAAAGATTATCTAGAGAAGGTTCAAATGAAGTAACAATTAAAAACCATATTCATATGGTTCTATTGCCTACAGTAAGGAGTCTTAAAATCATAGGTAATCAGCAACATACAACTGCTGCTACTTCACTCAGAATCAGAGGAAAGATACAATAAATGTCCTTTCCAGAAGTTCATTTAATGATGAAAAATTATATGTCTCAGGAAATGTCCCCAAACCATGGATAGCAAGGTATCAATTAATACTCTTCAAAATTAAAGATTAATATAATCTTCAAAAATAGAACCTGGCACTTCCATCCAAATGTGTGCACCTTCCAAGGACTGTTGCAACTCTGCAATACGAGTCTAAATCAAACTCATCATGTTTACCTCCATGCCAATCTTCCTACTAACCCTTACCATAGCAAGATATGTTGATTAGGTGCAACTCATTCTGCTAAGCATTTTGGACAAGGCATTGGGGCTAGACAGATTGTGCACGGGGAACATGGGGGCATGCCTTTAGGGCATCACTACTACAGGCAAAGAGGACTAGAAGGAAGAGAAGATGGTGCTGCATTACTCCCAGGTCAGAAGAGGTTTAATCAATATTTAACCAATGCCAGTCCCTTTCTACAACATACTGGTGTTATGAGTTCTCACCCAGATTTATTCCTTTGCCACCCAACCCTTTCCCTCTTGATATTTCCGTTTTTAATTACAAATCTGCCTCACCTGTGCTTTGTACTATGCACCTACTTGGCTTGATTATATCTCATCACTCATTGCATGAGTGATAAGGCATCAGAGAATGTTATAGGGTAAGCTTTAGTAAGGCTCTTTACTAAGACAAGTTACTTAATTGCTTTCATTTCCCAAACAGACCTTCTCTCTCTTCCACTCTATGCCTCCAAGTTGCCACTTTAATGTCACCAACAAGGAATATTTAAGGAATTTTAGGACTTACATAGCTGCATTCTGCTCATGGGTACTTGGATACGATTTGAAGCCTTTGCAGTTACTCCACCCAAAAAAATTATCAGGTCAACAGATCACAGGAAAATTAAAAGAACACAGAAACACAGGAGTCTCATTTAAGTGGTATAAGAGACATTAAGAGACAGGTACCCAATGTGTCTGAAAAGTAAACATATATACCTAGAACAAATTGTATCATAAGTGAATCTTGCTCCTTGATATGAAATCAGTTAGAACTGTACAATTCAATGCAATGGGGTTTTACCACTTGCAAGGTGATACAGTGGGATAGGTCCTGGCATGGAGACTTCAGCTCGAGAGGAATTACATTGTGCCCATTAACGAATAAACAAATATTATTGACTCTGTGGATACCGATCACAAGTTGTATTTGCTTTACAAAAAATACTATGGTGATAAGGACAATATGTCTGAAAAAATTTAAAGCAGAAAAAGTTGAATTATTTACCAACATTATAATCAATAAAAATGTGCCTGCTGAATTAACCAGGCTCCAAAAAATAGTGGAAATGGTAGGCACAATTTACTCTTCCGAAGAAAAGAAAGCACAAGTCCCAGAAAGGTTAATAACCATTGTTTACAAAGCGGGTACAATTGTACTGGTTCCTACAACTGTTTGAGAGAAGCTGAGTTTCTAAGAAAACTTGCAACATCTGCATCAGATTGCTAATACATTAATACTAAATTGCAGAAAAGAAAGCAATACATTCTATTTGAGTTTGATATTTTTAAACAATTTAGACAACAAGATCTTTGCTGCATTCAATGTCACGACCTAGAATGAATACATTCGAATGAAAAAAGAATAGTGTTGAGTTGTTCAACAACGAATATTGCAATTATGTGAGACAAGTAACTTAAATAATATACGGGAGAGGAATAGGCTATAAGTAGAAAAAAAATGCAATATACCTGGCTACGGTTTTATATTTTCAGATTTTGCTGCTGCAAAGCCCTCACTGTCCTTTTGTTATTGTTATAGAAATATGACAAGAGTTTTCTACAACAAACTCAAAGTAACAACAAACGCCAATGAGCAACTGATCCCTTCCCTAAACTGCTTGAGGGAGGTACAAGGCAAGGAATGTCCCATTACAGAGACATGAGCATGAAAAGTTCAGATTTTCTGCATTCTGTATGTTTTAGAACAAGAGATTTCGATTCTAAAATATTTGGAGGTTATTTTGACTAATAATTAATTGGGTGATTTTTTTAGTGTGTGCCGAAATTGGTTAGGTAAAACATCAAGACAGTCACATAATGTGTTAAATATAAATTTTCTATGTGGCAAATATTAGCATTATAAAGACAACCATACTTTACAAAAGATGCTGTATAAATACAAATGTGTATAATATATATCAAGATTTATTGACAATAACTATTTAGGATATGTACAGTAGTGAGAACAATAAAATGTATACATTTCTAGTAGGGTTTATGGATTTAGGTAGGAAAAGAATAAACGATCAAGTAGTCCTTGTTGTTACAGCATTTATTTCGTTATAATTTTGCAGTTTTGTATAGAACGAGCTAGAACCAAAGACCCATGGGTATCAGAGAGCTTTACAGCAAATAAAAAAAGAACAAAACTGTCGAAGGTGAGGTTAAGAATTCAAATAGTGGAAGGTAGCATAATATATAGGATGAAATATAGGGTGTGTGTGTGTATCTATATATATATATATATATATAGATACACACACACACACACATATATACACACACACACAACACACATATATATATATATTTATATCTACACACACACATACACCCACACACCAAAGTCACTCATCCTTAGGTGTGGGACCCTGCGAAGTCGATGCGTGCACGGCCGAGGAACGCATTACGTACAGTTCATCGCCTCCAGAAAGGATGCCTCGCACTCCGGTCCATCAGAAAACTCTCATCCACTGCTCGTAACAGTGGTTTACTTAGTGAACATGAAGGACAACCACACACCTAGCTCGCGGTATGAATTCAGTATACAAGAAGGAGTGAAATCATGACTTGCTCGAAAAGAAAGTAAACAAGGCAGTCATCTTAGCATGTATTTAGTAAAATCTATACAATTGCAGTCGCGTGAAAATAATATCAATTAATCCTTCACGACTGATGTGCACACAAAGAGAATCCCAATTCCTGACAAAAAAGTAAGGAAATCCTAAAACATTTCGTAGTCCCTCTAGTGTGTCCGTAATATCATACGTGATAAATAAACCCTGACACCTTTCGACGGGGCTATTCACAGCCAATAAGATAGTGCCCAAGTGGGCCTGCCAGGTTCTCTCATGCGTCTAACGACCAACTGTACAATTATGCCCCAGTGGGCTCATGTACTCAATGACGTGCCCAGAAGTGTAATGCAAGGCAAATTGCCGTGAGTCTGTCCTGAACTAGGGGAATACTGCCCAGCAGGTCATGTGTACACATATGGTAAGCACTCGCCTCTTGCCCAACGCGTGCAATGTAAAAAGGTATTGGAATGATGTCAGTAACAGAGGATTGCAGACCCGTGGCAGGTCGTGCAAAATAGTCCCATATTGGAAAACAGCATCAGGACGGCCATATGATAAAGGTTTTCCGATGATGGGGTTCTAGACAGCAAATAGCATTTGTAGTAATCATCCAAAGAATCTAAACGATTATGAAATCAATACGAATCAACATTTGTTGTATTAAGCCTCATTATCATTTTTCAAAAGTAGGAGGAAGTGTCGTATTTTCCCTCATATTTCATGTGTTGCCTTTCCTCAAACGCTGCCTTTTCGGTGTCATTACTCTAAATTGTCCCTTCGCTTCTATACAGTAGGGAGTATTATTACTGCAATATAATACATGTTACATGGAAGCCTGCTATACATGTATTGAAAACTGTCACTAATATTATTATTACAGGCTATTTCTCATATTACTAGTCACGTGTAATAAAAAAAAGTAATAGAGAAGGGATACGTAAGTAAGTATGTTTAGTTTTTCAACTTTTGGTGTACATTACACGAAAACAATAATATATCTACGGTTTACAACACTTTCTAAACTACTTCCGGTTTTGAAAATAAGTTACGTTGTACTGCTTATAACATGCATTAGCAACAAATTAATAACTGCGTCTTTTTTAAGATTACATTTTCTGCATTTACGTTAGATATCTGCAATGACAGATCAAAACCAAAAATTCAAGCTTTCTGGGGAAATCAGAATGATATGAGCATTTGTTATATAAAGGATAAAATAGCCTCTACCCTGCATTTAAAGGATACTATAAGTCACACAGAAATTAATGGTTTCATAATGATTCGGAAGAGTAGTATTAATTGAGAAAAATATCTCTACTAAATGTGTTAGAACACATTGGAGGGGTCTCCAATCTTCTGTATAATAAGAGCTACTTGGTTCAATGAAAATCATCGCAAGCAACTAGGATACAAGTATTATTAGTGTTGTAATAGTGACCATATCAGACAAGTTTATGTTAGGAGACACTATGCAAAATTACTAGCAGTAATCACTTCAGGCATTAGGCAGGGTTGTCACCAGTAGTATAAAAAAGTCTTCATCAAATTGGATTGCCTCTACATGGATAATACATAAGAGATGCACTTGCAATGACACGAGCGTAATAATATCAGTGACAAGTCTCTCCACATATGATTATTCCATCAAACATAAAATTAAATTTATTTTAGTAAGTCAGCCATTTTTCCAAATATCAGCTTATGAGTTGTGAAAATGCACACATTTTTGTCTTGAATACACAATTTTGGCATATGCACATTAACTCAACATAGCAAACGTTTCTAATGTAATAGGCTCGGATGCACATGGAAACACTACTTACAGGTACCAGAAGAGCTATGAGTAACTCTTGACATACTCATTAGAGAAGGCTGTTTAAATTTAGAACAATGTTAAAAAATTTGGGGGTAGTTCAGGCTATAGGAATGACAAACATGTTGTTGAGCAGCTCATACATTATGAGCACTGGATATGTTCATACGTTATTATGTATCATATTTTAGTATTCGTTGAATTTTTGTGGTGAAATAGGATGCATTTTCTTTTATAAAAGGTGGCAGTCTATACTGCGAGAGGCTTTGAATAATGTTTTGCTTAGTCTTGCAAAACTCTTTCAGAAAATTATCTTCTGTGTTTCCTTGTAGCTGCATTCTTTCAGATGTACATATGATTAGATCATGATTAGAGATGTTCGCTGATATGGTTCTGCAGCAATGTTAAAGACACATCTCACCACATCTTTGGCAACATTTGATGTAGTGGTTTTGATGTGCAGCTTGACTGCAAAATCTCTTCTAAATAATGCAATGTTAAAAGAATGCTTCTACATCCCCCACTTACACAATGTGGGGCTGATTCACAAAGGTAAGTTACACCTTTGAGTTACTTAACACTTTGTAGTAAGTTTACACTTTGTAGTAAATTTACTATATTCAGTATTTACTAATCCCGAGTATAAACATACAACAAAAGTGCAAGTTACATGTCTCCACCCCCAGAATAAAGCAACTGGCTTACTCTTGTGTGGGTGAGTGATGTCCCTCCCTAAACCCCTATTCCATCCCCCTTTAGTAGCAAGTCTTCCCCTTTTCCCACCCACTCCTGTGACCCTCTCAGAATTACTTCTGAAATCTATACTTAAATGTGCAGAGACTCCACACACGTGTATAGGAAAAACGTACATTTTGCAGTATGTTGTGTAATACTACAAAACGTACTGCATAGTGCAGTTTCAGAATCAAGCCCTTGGTTTTTTAACTTGCTTACCCACTTTCACTGTGTCCTCTTGTTTGTTCTTCCTAACTTTCTAATATTTTCCTAAATGTTCCTTTGTCTCACTTCTTCCTCCTAGCTTTAACTTTATTTCTTTCTATTTATAGGTGTTGCGCTAACTGAAGATATAGAGGCTTTGTACCAGAAAATCTCAATAAGTAGTGTTTGCCTTCACCACATGGAGGTATTGATTAGGCGGAGGATAAAATGTAACAGTGAAGTGTGACGCAGGACAACCTTTTATGCATTACAAATGTGGATACCTTTTTGGTGGACATCAACATTTTTTCAATCTCATTAGTGACTAACAAGAATTCAGGAAGATGGGTAAAGCAGGTAAATACTACTCGCTGGGGATCATCATACTGTGGGCTCGTGGAAGACGCAATGCTAGAGCAGCTATTTTGCTGACTGAGAGGACACTGAGGTTGTTTGGCATCTCCTTAGAGGTAAAAGGAGACTTGTCATATACTATGGTTTAGCATTCAAAATGACAGGCTCACTTTTAGATTTACTATGCTTTCTTAGATTTCCTTAGCTACATGGTTAGCCACTAGCCAGGTAATTATTAGCAGACCAAATATCCAGCAACTCAGTTTAAACAGGGTCCTGTCCTCGACTGAAAGCCAGTTAAGGGTTCTCCAGCCTGAGAAATGTAAACTTTCATGTTCAGCCCTGATACTCGACAACCTGCATTATTATACACTCTTTGTAAACTGTGGATTTGAAATGCTACAAGACCTACATACAAAACAATTATAGAAGACAAGTCGAGAGCTTACACCTGATCCCACCCCCTAAGGCCTTGGGGAAGATCATGCCTTAATCAACTGAGCTGATGAAAGCAGCACCCAACAACTGAAACACTAAGCCATATAATAATTAAAGTAGATGCCTAGATAGGTTTCCACCAAAGCTCTGAGGAACCTGTGCCATATTAAATATATCAGCGGTTCTTAACCTTTGGAATTTGTGGAACTCCACTGAATCATTACTGGATTTCAAGAACTTCCATGAGTCATTACTGGAAGCTGTGGATCACTAGCCCAAGCAACTATGATTTGAACTTCAAAATAATACACAAAAATACAAATCAAGTGTGCACCAAATAAATACTCAAAGATTAAATCATTTTGTTTATTTCACAATAATATATATAGAAGCCATTTTCGCATTTTAATTTTTGCTTCTTTCTTTTAATATACTTTATTTAATTAGACTTTATTTCGACTTTTGCCATAAAAGCAGATAGAACAATATATATAAAAAAAATCATTACAACATTAAAATTCATAAAATCATGACAAATAAAATTAGGAAGGCAAAAAAGCATATAACCTAGAAGCATATGAGGGAGGCATCACACAAACTAAAATATAGACAATAAATCCATTTCAGAGTAACAAGACATAATTATATACTATAGCGTAAGCCAATAGTCCATTTGACAAGGAAGCATAAAGTGTGTGAGATCGCAGGAACAGCAGGGTACAACATAAGCTCACACAAGCCTTGAGAACTAAGTGCTAAGCATGGACCAGGCAACCATTTTCTGTCTATGTCTCCACACTTATAAGAAAACGAGAACAGCAAATAGTAATGGTTAAGCAGTGTCTGCCTTATGTATCCTAGTTCCAATTTTGTAGTTCCTAATACCCAGATTGCGGCACAACGGCAAATTCAGTTTCCTCCTGTATGCATGATATTAAGGACAAAAATACAGGATGTGATCTACAGTTTCCCTGGTCGCAGGGCAGAAGGGACAGCTCAAGTCAAGTTCGGCATCAGCAAGGGAACGTTGCCACTTAGCAGTAAAGGACAAGAGTGGCAAGGTCCAGGCGCAGAACTTAAAATAGAAATATCTGACGGCCTGGGGCTCAGTAACATCCATATACTCTTCTAGGCAATAGGTATCTTTAAATTCAAAGAAGCTCAGTGTCAAGGTACCTATCCCCCCAGACCTGTGGGAGTTACCATCTATGGGCCTCCAATACAACACCTTAAGCATGGACTTGGACACCCCACATGACGTTCCCGGATGGGCCCACATATTCCCACACCCAATCTCTTCAAAGCAGTGCCTGATGAGCGCCAACCATGGAATCCTAGTAGCCGGAGGGATTTTTAAGATCTCTTCTAGGTCAGATTTTAAAGAAATCACTATTTAAGAAATGCACAATGGTATGTATGAATTTTGTGATTCAGTAATAGCGATTTCTTAAAATTCGCAAACACTATTACCAAATCGCAAACAGAGAATGCGACTCCATGTGCGAATGATTTTGCATTTCCCAATTAGTAAATTCCAATTAGGAATTTGAAAATTAGGAAATGCGAACCCCAGGGTGCTGGGGGCCTAAGGCCCTTTCTGATGCACCCCAAAAAAATATTTGCGAACATGTGAAGCACGCACATGTCCCTTGGGGGCATGTGTGTGCTACATGTCAATTTTAAAAATGCATTTTTAATGCATTTTTAACATTTGCACATGCTTACCACCAAATTGGATTTGGTGGTAATTGCATTTCCTAAATGCCCAATTTGCATTTAGGAAACGCTTCATACATGTGCTTTGGAAATCGCAAATAGGAGTTCTCTATTTGCGATTTCCTACTTAGAGAATAGCAATTTGCGATTCTCTAAATGGGGTCGCAATTTTAAGGAATCGCTATTTTAGTGATTCCTTAAAATTGCACTGCGAATGCCATGCATACATTGCGAAAGGCATTTTTGCACTCGCGAACGGCCGAATTTTGTGATTCGCACCGTTTGGGAATGCAAAAATATTTGACACATCTGGACCCAAATCGTCTGCCAGTACAGTATGGGTCTGAGTCTGACTCTGGAGACAAGAGAGCGAATGTAGAGGTCTAATCTAAGTGGCACTAATAGGGTGCTGGCAGGAAGGTTAGTGAGGAGTCGAAGAAAATGTTTTTTATCACTTCCATATAATTTATATTACAGCGCCTCCAAAATTCCCCACCATACCGAGAACCCCCAACCCAGAGCTTGCAAATTTGCAGTGTGGGAGTAATCAGACAGAATCTAGATCCCTTCAAAGCTCTCAGGATTCCACTAATACAATGTTCCAATCTGAGTTTGCACTTCTGGATCTGGGGGCGACCATCCAAAGTGCTTGTGGAGGATAAACACCAGGTACTCAAAGGTATGAACCCTCTCTAGTGGGGAGACATTAAGGACTGGGTGAGAGCTTGCCAACTGACAAGGATTTAAAGCCATGTATTTGGTTTTGTTGGGATTGATCTCCAACCCTTTCTGTCTGCAGAAGATACCGAACTGGTCCAGCAGATTTTGGATACCTATTGGGGATTTGGAAACCAGTAAGGTGTTTTCCGCAAACATGAGACCCAGGACCTTCCTATTAGCCATACGGCTAGCATCATGGTTACACAGTTCTAAGGTACCTACCAGGTTATTGATATATAGCAGAAATAGGGTAGGAGCTAGGCCACACCCCTGTCTCATCCCCCTGGGACACTGGGAAGGGGCCTGTGAGCTCCCCAGAATGACCATATCAGACTTGTGCATACTTGCCTAGATGTAGCCTCCTCAACACATCAATCAAATATTTCAGAACCCCCATGTTTGTTAGGACTACCCACCGACCCTCCTTGGGAACTAAATCAAAGGCTGTCCAAAGATCAACCAAAAAATAGCATGCAGGCACCCACGCCCCAGCATGACAAACTTCCAGTAAATGGGTTGCAATTGGTGTAATTGGTCAAAAGTACTTGTCCCAGCCCTAAATCCTGCTTCGAGAAGATTCAGCAATCCTACATCCTCAATTTAAGCTTGGAATCTGCTCAACAGGATGTGACTAAAAAGCTTCTGTGAGCTGTCAATGTGACTTATTGGACGATAGTTTGATGGGACAGACCTAAGGCCCTTCTTGTAGACTGGGATGATTTCAACCCCTGCCCAAGTCTGTGCCATGGTCAACCCATTCATGATATTTTTGAAGAGGAGGGCAAAACAAGGACACCAAATCTCCTTTTCGCCTTTAAACAACTCCCCAGTCACCTTATCAAGCCCCAGCGCATTCCCTGGTGTGATCCATTCAATTGCAGCTGCAACTTCACTTGCAGTAATGGGGCTGGGAGCACAATCGGGCTGATGAGAAG
Organism: Pleurodeles waltl; assembly: GCF_031143425.1. Taxonomy (NCBI): domain Eukaryota; kingdom Metazoa; phylum Chordata; class Amphibia; order Caudata; family Salamandridae; genus Pleurodeles; species Pleurodeles waltl. The sequence continues at coordinate 742,902,627 of NC_090449.1, read as the reverse complement.
GGGCAACTACAGACAGGACACTAGATGAAAGATACTCCTTTTTCTGCTACCCTAGGCAACCCAAGCATCCAACATGCGTGGTCAAGGTCTCTCCCTCGGGCACTCTGCTAGCTAGATGCAATATAGGGCCAGCAGTTGGCAGCAGGTCTGGTTCACTCATCCCCACTTCTTGTGCACACAGACCAGAAAATGTTCAGCCCAAGCTGCATCTGTTATATAACTACACTGCAGGGTTGCACGGGCAGAACCCTTGTAGGCCCCGATTTGCCAAAAAGAGCAGTAAAGAGGCCCAGGGGGAGAGGGTGACACTATCAGCTCCTCATAGACACAGTCTAATCCCTACCAGACACAGTAAGCCGCTGATGAGTTCAACAACATTATCCTCATGGCTCTTCTCCGAGTATGGTGGCTGCAATGAGTGGGCAGGCACAAGCATGACCTCAAGGGGAGGAGCCAGAGAAATGTAATCTTTCATGTTCAGCCCTGATACTCGACAACCTGCATCATTATACGCTCCTTGTAAACGGTGGATCTGAAAAGCTACGAGGTCCACAAACAAAACAATTATAGAAGACAAGTCGAGAGCCGACACATGATCCCACCCTTAAGGCCTTGGGCAAGAACATGCCTTAATCAACAGAGCTGATGAAAGCAGTGGTCAACAACTGGAACACTGACTCAAATAGTAATCAAAGTAGATGCCCAGATAGGTTTTGACCAAATCTCTGAGGAACGTTTGCCATATTAATTATGTCAGCGGATCTTAACCTTTGGAATTTTGTGGAACCCCACTGAATCATTACTGAATTCCAGGGACCTCCCACAAGTAATTAATGGAAGCTGGGGACCCATGGCCTAAGCAATTTTTATGATTTGAACTTCACAACAATACACAAAAATACAAATCAAGTGTGCACCAAACAAATACTTAAATATTAAAATGTTTTATTTTGCAATAAAATATAGAAAACGTTTTCACATTTTCGTTTTTGCTTCTTTGTTTGTATATACTTTATTAATGTTAATGTATTAGGTTTAATATTATTTAATTTGGTAACACAGTCACGGACACCTAAGTAGGCCTCGCGGACACACAGAGGTTTTTGGACAACAGGTTAAGAAACACTGAGATAGGCCACTGGAACCAAATACAATGATCACATCTCAGAATTGAGAAGTTTTATGTAGGTCAGGTTTTTGTGAGCTGTCTTGTGAGGGTTTTATGTTCTTTTGTGTGCCACCCTCCTCTGATAGGAAAAACAGTAACATAAATTGTTAAATTTGCTACACATAGGTAATTTTAAAATATGACTCAAGGTATTGTATATTAATCACAAATCTTGTTGTATTGTTGAGTCAGTCCTCATGTATTGGTCCCATATTTCGATGAATCGTTCTCCAACCTCTTTCTTTATTGAATTTATACTGAAGGCCTTAAGAGGAGAAGCATCTCTAAGTCATATCCGGCCAAGGATCAGAGGAGGGGCATGGAAGTAATAACCATTAGGCCTTCTATATTTTTACAGCTTTTTTAATTGGTCAGAATGAGGAGGGTATGTAGGTATGGGTGTTTTTGATGGGAATTATTAATGCAGGTCCTTCTTTTTTGTGATATAGATATATAATGATAGTTAACAATGATTTGCATATATGAAAATAAAAATAATCAGGTTGAGTCATTTCCGTGTATGTATAAGTTCATGCTTGACGCCTAAAGAATCATTGTAGGGATTCCAGTATTGGAACCTTGATAGGAAGTGGGCTGTTTTTGCTTTTCTGTTATAAATGCTGATTGATCATTATACAGAACACCATCACTAGCATTCTTCACGTTCCCACATTTCTCTCTTTTCCAGGATCACACAAATTCCAGGGGAACTGATCCTTCCATTTGTCTATGAGACTGCATTCCACGAGTCAACATTCCAGAGGTTGGACATTGTCAGACATCTGAGCGATATATCTTCCTCCACTCATCTTGTTGTCTTCCCCCCTTTCCCCTCCGTGCTTTCTCCTGCTGGGTCGTTTTTACTCTCATCGTGGTTAGAGCAGTTGGGTTTTGGAAGACTGCGCTTCAGAGAATCGTCAATGCTGGTATGACATATACAGGTCAGTGCTGCTTTAAATTCCTACACAGCACTGAGGTGTCAGACACTTCCGCTGTTCCACGAGGCACGGGACATGCCCGGGTGCGTGCAGGGCAAAGACCAGACCAACAGGGGTCAGTCTGCGCCTGTTAGTGGTTAGAGATAGAGGACGGGCGAGCACCCCTCTTTCGTTTTTCAGCGGGTTTGTCCGAGTTGCTAGGTGACTGTTGTTGGCATCACGGGAAAAGAAAAACCAGCAGCTCTCCAACCAGAAAAACAGATTTCTGCGACACCTAGTATCCTTACTTTCTAAACTCACGCTATCGGGGTCATTAATGAGGAGACTAGTAATATGTCAGAGAGATTGGTAAACTCCCACTGGGCAGCGAAAGAGGTGGCCAACAAAAGCAGCAGGTTTGCAATGCAATAGGTCTCTCATTTGCTCGAGTTAGAGCTATTGGTGTTGTAAATGTACAACTGTAGTTTTCTTGCCAGATAACACTGCCCTACCAAAAAAACACTACTGCCCAGGCAGCAGATGCGACATGTACGACTTTTCATTCTCCACAGTATTTCTGAAGAACAGCAAGAAGGCAATGGTAGTCTGAAGCCTCCCTCCCCCCTCATCCACTACCTATAAACCATTCATTGTATTAGAACTCCTCGATTAACAGCAACTTTACTATCAGGGTAGCGCCACTGGAGACAACCCGTTGATCAGACTAGTTCTACAGAAAGTTTCTTCCTCGTACACCGCGATCCTTCCCACTACCCCATACCATAACACCATAGGAGCTAGCAACTGGCAGCGCTCAGCTTCACAAGAATCCTCTGGTTAATGGCAGCAGTACCATTCTCCAAAACATTTTGGGGGTTGCTACAACCACACAGGTGCCAAATCACCAGCTCTGAGAACCTCTCACAGCTAATAGACTAGGAGAACTCATTCACCTTGGATGATCCCGATTTCAAACTCTGCTCCTTGTCACAGCTGCAGAGAAAAGTACAAATATCCATATAAAAAATCAAGTTCAGCACCACCAGGATTGAAATTGAAACATGTCACAGTAGAAACAGAAGAAAGAACAGCACCGGACACATTTCAGTATCACTCATCTTTGTGGCAAGACACTTTTGGAACAGTTCATTTTGTAGTTTTTTATGGTGCTTCAAATGAGAACGAAAATATATTACACCTTTTTGGACATGAGGAGGTTAAGTGACTTGCCCAGGCTCGAATGATAAATGTGAGCTGAGGTCAGGAATGAAGTGTGTTCGGTGTCTGCACTGGCCCGCAAAGCGGGGCGATAGCTGAATGCCCAAAACAATAAAGAAACACCATACGGCCACCAGCACGAATCAGTGCTGTAGAGGCATGCCCCCAACAATGAAGAAAAAAACGTACGGCCACGTAGTACAAAGCACGCGATAGTGACATGCCCCAAATAGCGAAGAAACAACACATTGCTATGCAGCACAAAGTGGCCATTCAACAGAGAAAAAAAACAGTGTGTAAGACGAAGCTATGTGGCCGATTGTGCAATCGTCCATGTAAGAGTGTCAGTCTCCAGGGCGGTAACAAAGCAGTCTGAAGGCAGGACAAACATGAAGCATTTACCAATTAACTCGTGTGCATTTTGAAAGGAAGGCCAAGGAACGAATTAAAGTGATGGGCGTGGTTGAGGCCCACATACAGATTACAACACATCAGAAAAGAAGCGCTTGCGTGCTGCTATGCTTGACCTAATGATTATTTGCCCTCCCCTGAAGAAAACAGTACAGTGCAATCACCAGCAGGCCATTAAGTAGGGACCAATAATCCTTGTATGTGATTTGACTTACAGTCCACCGGATCCAGCGTCCATAGGGGATAACCATGCTCTGCTTCTGGCTAAAAGGCTGATAGGTGCTGCCAAAATAAGAACATATCTGAGAAAAGGGTGGCAGGCTCGCCAAGGTGTTCACCTCAGGAGAAGAAGATGACGAGCAAAGAGAGAGTAAGGGTCATTGATCTTAAGTTAATGGATATGTTATGTCTCAAACAAATGTTGAAGGGAACAACGGAGCACACTAGGTTCCTTGGAAACTTTTTTTAAAGGACTGCTTTAATCTGGTTTTTAATAGAATCTATTCCCTGGAAGTTATGGTATCTGAAGGTTTAAAGCTTATTAGACAACCTTTACCTAATCAAGGGAAGTATGGCCATGAGGGAGCAGAACTGTGGCCCTTGTAATAACCAAGATTGTGATGCTTTGGGAGCCCTGAGAAAAGAACTTGGTGGGCATAAGTCCATGACTGCAACAAGGTATAAAGAATGGGACATTCAGGAGGGGGAGTTTCTGTCCGCTACAGGTCTCATTATTCTAAGAGGGAGACACCAAGAATCAATTAGAGTTCCTTTTTACAACTGCCACTGGAGATGACCTTCAATGAGATTGCTAGGGGTTCCTCGTCTCAGGTCACATCAACAAGAGGGGTGGAGTGAGTTAAGGAGTAAAGTGAGGCATTGAATGGTCACAAAAGTGAGTAGGATGCACAAAATATTGAACGGAATTACAATGGTTTGCTTTGCCTCATGGATTGGGCCGGGCACAAATGTATGTAAAGAGTACTGTTTAGTGGTAAATTTTAGCTCTTTACACTATGCAGAACAGCCCTGGTTCTTTTATACTTCTTTCCCACAAAAGACAGTGGGATTTCTGTGGTGCCACTAGGATATTTTGAGCGATCTCTAGTAACAAGTAACAAACACTCAAGTACTTAAGAGAGATATATGGGGTCATTGTACTTTGGCTAAAACAAAAGGTGAAAACCCTAAATTGTTGAGTTGGTCCATATCTCTACAGGGAATGGACTATACAGTGGAACACAGACCTGGGAGTACCCACTCCAATGCAGATGGACTCTCCAAATATTTCCACTTACACAATGAAGACTCATCAGGTCATGGGTAGTCTTATTGTCCTTCGTTTGGGGGGGGGGGGGAGGTTGTGTAGGAAAGTACCATCTTGTCTGGCATGTACCCCCATATTTCACTGTATATATGTTGTTTTAGTGTATGTGTCACTGGGACCCTGCCAGCCAGGGCCCCAGCGCTCATAAGTGTGCCCTTTATGTGTTCCCTGTGTGATGACTAACTGTCTCACTGAGGCTCTGCTAATCAGAACCTCAGTGATTATGCTCTCTCTGCTTTCTAAATTGTCACTAACAGGCTAGTGACCAATGTCACTAATTTACATTGGCATACTGGAACACCCTTATAATTCCCTAGTATATGGTACTGAGGTACCCAGGGTATTGGGGTTCCAGGAGATCCCGATGGGCTGCAGCATTTCTTTTGCCACTCATAGGGAGATCTGACAATTCTTACATAGGCCTGCCAGTGCAGGCTGAGTGAAATAACGTCCACGTTATTTCACAGCCATTTACCACTGCACTTAAGTAACTTATAAGTCACCTGTATGTCTAACCTTCACCTGGTGAAGGTTGGGTGCAAAGTTACTTAGTGTGTGGGCACCCTGACACTAGCCAAGGTGCTCCCACATCGTTCAGGGCAAATTCCCCAGACTTTGTGAGTGCGGCACACCATTTCACGCGTGCACTATACATAGGTCACTACGTATGTATAGCGTCACAATGGTAACTCTGAACATGGCCATGTAACATGTCTAAGATCATGGAATTGTCCCCCCAATGCCATTATGGCATTGGGGGGACAATTCCATGATCCCCCGGGTCTCTAGCACAGAACCCAGGTACTGCCAAAATGCCTTTCCCGGGGTTTCACTGCAGCTGCTGCTGCTGCCAACCCCTCAGACAGGTTTCTGCCCTCCTGGGGTCCAGCCAGGCCTGGCCCAGGAAGACAGAGCAAAGGACCTCCTCAGAGAGAGGGTGTTACACCCTCTCCCTTTGGAAAAAGGTGTCAGGGCTGGGGAGGAGTAGCCTCCCCCAGCCTCTGGAAATGCTTTGATGGGCACAGATGGTGCCCATCTCTGCATAAGCCAGTCTACACCGGTTCAGGGATCCCCCAGCCTTGCTCTGGCGCGAAACTGGACAAAGGAAAAGGGAGTGACCACTCCCCTGACCTGCACCTCCCAGGGGAGGTGCCCAGAGCTCCTCCAGCGTGCCCCAGACCTCTGCCATCTTGGATTCAGAGGTGTGCTGGCACGCTGGACTGCTCTGAGTGGCCAGGGCCAGCAGGTGACGTCAGGGTCTCCTTCTGATAGGCTCTTACCTGTCTTACTAGCCTATCCTCCTTCCTAGGTAGCCAAACCTCCTTTTCTGGCTATTTAGGGTCTCTGCTTTGGGGAATTCTTCAGACACCGAATGCAAGAGCTCATCAGAGTTCCTCTGCATCTCCCTCTTCACCTTCTGCCAAAGGATCGACCGCTGACTGCTCAGGACGCCTGAAAAACCGCAACAAAGTAGCAAAGACGACTACTGCAACCTTGTATCCCTTCATCCTGCTGGCTTTCTCGCCTGTTTCCTGGTGGTGCATGCTCTGGGGGTAGCCTGCCTCCTTCTTGCACCAGGAGCTCTGAAGAAATCTCCTGTGGGTCGACGGAATCTTCCCCCTGCAACCGCAGGCAACAAAAGACTGCATCACCGGTCCTCTGGGTCTCCTCTCAGCACGACGAGCGTGGTCCCTGGAACTCAGCAACTGTGTCCAAGTGACTCCCACAGTCCAGTGACTCTTCAGTCCAAGTTTGGTGAAGGTAAGTCCTTTCCTCCCCACGCTAGACTGCATTGCTGGGTACCGCGTGATTTGCAGCTGCTCCGGCTCCTGTGCACTCTTCCAGGATTTCCTTCGTGCACAGCCAAACCTGGGTCCCCAACACTCTAACCTGCAGTGCACAACCTTTTGAGTTGTCCTCCGGCGTCGTGGGACTCCCTTTTGTGATTTCGGGTGGACTCCGGTTCACTCCTCTTCTAAGTGCCTGTTCCGGTACTTCTGCGGGTGCTGCCTGCTTCTGTGAGGGCTCCCTGACTTGCTGGTCGCCCCCTCTGTCTCCTCATCCAAGTGGCGACATCCTGGTCCCTCCTGGGCCACAGCAGCATCCAAAAAACCCTAACCGCAAGCCTTGCAGCTAGCAAGGCTTGTTTGTGGTCTTTCTGCGTGGGACTACCTCTGCAAGCTTCTTCACGACGTGGCACATCCATCCTCCAAAGGGAAAGTTCCTAGTCCTCTTCGTTCTTGCAGAACACAAAGCTTCTTCCATCCGGTGGCAGCTTCCTTGCACCCTCAGCTGGCATTTCCTGGGCATCTTCCCACTCTCGACACTGTCGCGACTCTTGGACTTGGTCCCCTTATCTTACAGGTACTCTGGTCCGGAAATCCACTGTTGTTGCATTGCTGGTGTTGGTCTTCCTTGCAGAATCCCCCTATCACGACTTCTGTGCTCTCTGGGGGTTGTAGGTGCACTTTACACCTACCTTACAGGGTCTTGGGGTGGGCTATTTTTCTAACCCTCACTGTTTTCTTACAGTCCCAGCGACCCTCTACAAGCTCACATAGGTTTGGGGTCCATTCGTGGTTCTATACCTATGTGCTCCTATTGCAATCGATTGTAACTTTACACTGCTTGCATTACTTCCTTTTGCTATTACTGCATATTTTTGGTATTGTGTACATATATCTTGTGTATATTTCTCATCCTCATACTGAGGGTAGTCACTGAGATACTTTTGGCATATTGTCATAAAAATAAAGTACCTTTATTTTTAGTATATCTGTGTATTGTGTTTTCTTATGATATTGTGCATATGACACCAGTGGTATAGTAGGAGCTTTGCATGTCTCCTAGTTCAGCCTAAGCTGCTCTGCTATAGCTACCTTCTATCAGCCTAAGTTGCTAGAAATACCTCTTCTACACTAATAAGGGATAACTGGACCTGGCACAAGGTGTAAGTACCTCTGGGACCCACTACAAGCCAGGCCAGCCTCCTACAGTCATTTTGACCCTAAATGTGGCGTCCGACCACCAACAGGCTGGCAGTGCAGACCACATTACACAAAGGGAGAGTAAATGGGAGCAAGAGGAACAACACGCCGTACTCAACTCCCACAGAAACACAATACTAAATCACAAATGTGAGTACGGGGTTCTGGTAACGTAAGTAGGTCCGAAGTGTACTAATTGTGACACTAGACCACTCGTATACCTCGACTAGAGGTGAAAAGAGGGTGTGCTGTGAAGTGGTGTCAGGTCTAAGGGGGGGGGGAAGGGGAAGGGGAAGGGGAATTTCCTTTACGGACTAGGTGGTCTCACACACTATGTAGTGTCATGCTTCATCATATGACCACCTAGCCCCACCCAGGTAGGACAGTGCCACCTGGGCGGACTCAACCTCGCTGTTAAAGGAACAGGAGGGAGTGCGTAAATTAATTTAATTTCTGGAAAATGGGATCCAGCTATGCTAGGGAAATAAAAACACCTACTCAGATACCCGGGTAAATTTAATGGAGGGTTCTGTGTGGTGTGATTAAAAAGGAATGGGGAACCGGTGTGAGAGCAATGACTCACAAGAACACCTGTCTAAAAGGAGTAGCCGACATGTTTCTGCCCTTATGATTGAGCTATGGAGGGTCTCTGGGCATTCATCAGGGCGTTGGATCCCTGTTGCAATTTCTTCTTAAGCGCTGCAGCAATAATCACATTAAAGAAGGGGAAGGGCCTACCTTAACCAAGGGATTACCTGGGGAGGACCCTAACACTTGAGGCTAGTAGCCTCTGGTATCCTGGAGAGGGAGCGTCCCCTTATAGTCAGACTTGCATCAAAGGTGGGCGCTCTCTGTGCGCCTATACCGACCGGTCCTGAAGGAGAGGATCCCTTTAATGTGATCGGCTACTCCATGTCGGCTACTCCTTTTAGACAGGTGACCTTGTGAGTCATTGCTCTCACACCGGTTCCCCATTCCTTTTTAATCACACCACACAGAACCCTCCATTAAATTTACCCGGGTATCTGAGTAGGTGTATTTATTTCCCTAGCATAGCTGAATCCCATTTTCCAGAAATTAAATTAATTTACGCACTCCCTCCTGTTCCTTTAACAGCGTGGTTGAGTCCGCCCAGGTGGCACTGTCCTACCTGGGTGGGGCTAGGTGGTCATATGATGAAGCATGACACTACATAGTGTGTGAGACCACCTAGTCCGTAAAGGAAATTCCCCTTCCCCTTCCCCCCCCTTAGACCTGACACCACTTCACAGCGCACCCTCTTTTCACCTCTACTCGAGGTATACGAGTGGTCTAGTGTCACAATTAGTACACTTCGAACCTACTTACGTTACCAGAACCCCGTACTCACATTTGTGATTTGGCAGTGCAGACCACCACATTATGAACCCGCCACATCTCCACTCATACCGCTATGGCAGTCGGAACTTCTGGGCCGGAGATGATCATCTCCGACGCGGCAGTCCACAGAAGACCGCCAAAGGGATTAGGAGCCTGCCTTCCAACATGGTTTCCGCGGCTGTAGCACCGTCACAAAAACCATGGCGGAAAGGGCTACCGGTGACAGGGAATTCCTCCGCCCGCCAGCACCACCAATACCGGATTTCTGCCCAAAGTGTGGCGGAAATTCATAAGTACCCTTGATACGGCTGGCGGTCTCCTGGCGCCCGTGGCTTTGGCGGTCTTCAAGAAATAATGAGGGCCATAGTGAATAACCACGTTTATTCTCCCATCTATTGACTTTGCATCCTATAGTGAGCACACACAACAGTTACACAACGCTCATTGTTTGCCCCAGTCAGTGATGACTGGCATGGAGGCAAGCCAGGATTTATCACCAATACCCCTGCTATGCTTCGATTCAAGGGCGGGTGACAATAACTGACCGGAATGATGAGGTGGAACCCTTTCCAGACACATGTACTAGTAAAGTAGATGCATTTTAAGAAAAGGTCAATATTCAGTGCTGTTGTATCTCTGGTCTACAGTTCAAAATAGGAAATCAAGACTGGTTAGGGTTATATAGAAGTATCCTGTTTTATGTTTTCAAGAAACATGGGCGATTGACCCCTTCTATTTGAAGGGTACTGCTCTTTCTGTACCCCAGCTAATAGGTCACGTTATGTTAGGGCTAAAGGTGGGTTAGTTGTTTTGCTATCAGTGACTCTTCCAGACAAAGTAACTAAAAAGTTGTAAATTCACATTACCATCGAATTATTAGGATTAATCTGGAGGGCGCTTGGGATATCCTGTTAATTATTATAACAACATTTTGAATAGCAGTAGGGCCATTGTGGAACACCTCTTAGAAAATTATCTGAAGGGTTTTTTAGCTAACACATAGGGATATTTTTTTATATCTGGCTCGGCGAGTTTAATACATATATGAGGCTACGAGATGCAAAGACAGTCTGTGGTTTGATAAATAACGGGGGCAAAGGGAAGTTAAATGTTATTCTTGACTCTTATGGAAACGCCTGAACAGGTTTTTAATGAAAATTAATTTGGGTCTTGTTAGTGATATTTGTACCTTACAAGAAGATAACCTTCCAGCATTTGTAAGGAAGGGAAGCTCAAGTATAAATGATTTTGTGCTTGTATCCGAGAATGTTAATCCTTTATAGATTTCCAAAATCTGCGTTCCTGTGTGAGCGATCATTAACCTTTAACTCTGACCCTCAAGTGGGACTATTTCTGTGCATCGCCGAGGCTGCCCAGCTGAGAGACAGCAGTAGGAAAGCGGACGGTATTGCACTTAAATGGGATAAAATACACTTGGCAATTTCTATGTGACCCAGTGAGGAGGAAACATGATCAGGTGAGAATTTGTCTTGATGACACTGCTGAGGGATGTACTGTCATGTCAGCCTTTGCTAGGAAGCTACATCAAGGAGACCTTATTGCTACATCCTAGAAATGGACCAGGGAAAAAGTTTGGATGGTTTGATTAATCTTATACACAGTCTTATACAATGCTAACAGGCATTGGCAAAGCCAACAGGTTTCGCCTAAAGAAGATCTATTGGCTTTGTCAGTGTTTCTGGTCATGTTATACAGCAGCTTGGCAGCATGGCTGAAAGTGCTATGACGAGGCCAGCGCTAGCCACAATATAGCATTTTTTTCACAACACGTTGAAAAAACATTGACAAAGCTAATTGATATCGGGTAGGCTTGATGAGTTCAAACTAGAAATTATAACTAACAGTGCACAGATTTTGAAGAAATATAGTCAAGGTTTAATTTATGTTTCATTGTTTAACGGGTATGTGGTATTTTATACTATGTATGTGTAGTATAAATAGGAGTTCCTACATTGCATACATATATGTACATTTGTACATTGTATGCAGCTATTCATATAGTTTGGCTTTGACCATAAAATAGGCGCACTGCCAGCCATTAAAGTGACAAATATGATATAATTATGACATCAGTGTCTGTGACATCGCTTCCTGTGACATCATTGGGTATTTCAGATGGTAGGCTCCCGCTAATTTATTTTTAGAGACTAGACCTGACAACAGCATACTTTCAGTGGGCATGAAACAGTTCTGCAACCTCCAGATGGTGCATACTACTAAGGACACATCCTGCACCAATGAGCTGAGGGTAGCTCCTGTTGTTTTCGGGTGCTGCAGGCTATTGAGTAGAGCGGCTGCACTCATCGAGTTGTGTGTAGACGAAGAGTAGTTCCTACAGCTCTCCGGTTGTGCACAGCTCAGGTGCACCACTGTAGCTCTTCTGCAAGACGGCTCCTGAACCACAATGCTACTATAAGTTCCTGCACTTCGCCATTTCTATGCAGCATTGAGTACTGCAGTTGTGCCTATTGCGGAGGGCAGCTCCTGTGATTCGCCCGATGCATACAGAGACCAGCTTATACAGCTGTCGTGCTGTATTCACAGCTGACAGCAGCTCCTGAACCCCAGGCTTTATGCAGTTTTTGGTTCCCAGGCTCTCCAAACATGGCTGAGAAGATCCCCTGCATTCCCACAGGTTTTATGTCATTGTGGACACCCTTCAATCGCTAATCTAGGTTTTACTATCGCAGTGCCCCAATCCACACAGTTGAGGCCAACACCTCTCCCGTTGTACGCACAACTGGCAAAATCTTTGTCTTGCATTCCCAAATACGATGCTGTGGGCATCATCTGCGGCTTTCTGGCTCAATATACCGCTATAAGTACTCAGAGCCCTAGGCTTGAGGGCAGCTTATGCAGCTGTTGGGATAGGTACACAGCTGAGAACAATCACAAAGATTTTGGAAGCACCTGTGCATCCTGGGTTCTCACACAGCTCCATGCAGTCCTCAATCTGCAAGCATGTAACTCAATACAACGCGTGTGTTGTGTGCATGGAGGTCAGGGAAGACATGCATGTGGGACCAGATCTTTTGGCACCTCAGCAGGATGCATGCACGGCTCAGTGCATTTCCTCTTGCACCGCTGTCAATTGGTCCCTTGGGATGGTGTTGAATTTCAGCCGGTTTTCTGGTTTTCAGCAAACCGTACTGAGCATGCTTTAACTAGTTGTAGGTCATTCTTGGAATGGAAAACCTTGAAACTACAAGGTCCAGCATGCTCTATGATTTTGGCTAAAAAAACACAACACAATTGCGACTGACACATCCCTATGAGATGTACCCAAATAATCGCTGGGCTGGAGGTTACCGAATATGGCCACACACAAGGTGCAGCTTTGCATTATTTACACAAGGAGTACTACAGCTTTTGAGGTCTACACATGAAACTGTGCATCTCTTCGGCCATGTGAACACGGTTCAGTCTGGCTCCCAGATTATGCTAAACAAACTCAGTGCAGCTCTTAGATTATGCGCTCACCCAGGTCGTCGCATTTTATGGTTTAAGTGACCACTGCTCTGTGCGGTCTCTGCTTATGTGTACCTTTCAGGGTAGCTCACATGATATGTGCACACACCTTAGTGTCTTTTCTGGGTCCTAAACACCGACAGTTCAGGTGCAGACCTCTGATTACGGCTACCCAAAGCTCAGTGCAGCTCTAAATCTATGTATGCACAGATTAGAGGAGCTCTGTACGTAACATGCGAGCTGTGCATGTACATAGTCAGACATCTTGGTATAGCGCTCAGACGGTGCACATAGTTCAGCACAGCTCATGAGTCCCCTTTAACCACAGGTTAGTACACCCCCACTGTTACGAACATCCAGCATCCAGTGCAGCTCTTGGGTTCTTTAGTGTGCACGCACAGCTCGGTGCAGCCCCCAGCTCCCGTGCACATAGCAAGGGTAGCGCTAGAGTTATCTGTACACACCTAGGAGAAGCTCTTTGGTTCCCCGCACACACACCAAGGCACAGCTAGCATGGTATATACATACAGGTCAGGAAAGCTCTCGGCTTCCGTGCACACAGCTCCCGCAGCACTTGCTCGCACCATCTGGCAGAGGCTCAGATCAAAATCATTTCAACAGAGCCAGAGATGGCAGGGCAGATCTGTACTGGGGGAGGAGGCTCAGCTCCAGAGCACAAACTGATGAATAACTAGCTCAGGGATAGAGGAAGAATTGTAATTGTAATAGCATTTATATAGCGCTTACTACCCCTGACGAGGCGACGAGGAGTCAAAGCGCTTTTCGGCAAGTAGCGCGCTACTCTGGAACCCAACAAGAATTAGTGATGGATTAGTATCGGGAAATATGAGTACAGTTTTAGTATTATTATGAGTTAATTTGAGCCGCGGATATGAGAGTTTGTTAGTTAGACTGACAGGAGTAATGGAGGGGTGGAGGAGGAAAGAAATCCAAAAGTGTTAATTGGGAGTATATCCCTCATTTATTCATCCCATGGGCTTGGGATGAGTAAAGGGGGATGGAGGAGGGAAGATTCTGTGGAAGGGTTAGGGAGATCACAGTAGCAGGGTGAGATAAATGAGGGAGAATTCAGTAGGGTTGTTTGGGAGGTCATGGTAGTAGAGTAAGGTTTCGTGAGTTAGATGTGGAAGCAGAGGGAAGAGCTTAGGCAGAGTTAATTAGGAGATGAAAGTAGCAGAATGGATTTGGGATGAGTCAGAGTGGGGATGGAGGTTAGATTGAGAGAGAAATGACATTTGATGGTGGGTAGATAAGTGTGATAAGGTGAGCGCAGGGATTCATAGATATCTAGTATAACAACCCACCCAGGAGCCATGCAATGACCCACGAACATGCCAAGTACAGAAACAACATACATGTATATATGTCACGACTTACGTGCTGCTTTACCCTGGAGGCCGCAGAGCGAATGGCGTGGATCCTGTTCTGGAATGTTCGGCCTTGGCCCAAGTACGGGCGACTCTTTCTGGTAGCCACGGTGCTGCAGGCAATGGGTACGCCAAGAGCAGGCCGTGTCCCTCAGAAGTAGTGCCAGAGGGAAAAAACTCCTGAAAGGGGAAAAAACCTCCAAAAAGATAGAATCCTGCAACAGGAACAAAAAGAATAGGTAACAGCAGGAACAAAATACAGGAAAATACACTGGAACAACGAGAACCAGCACAGGAATACAAGGACGCAGGAGCGAAGACACCATCCAAACAGAAAGTGTTGCAGGGCAAGGAGAGAAAGAAACACAGCCCTTAAATACCAACAAACAGGAAACGACCAACAGGAAGTAAAAGTACACCATCTTAGATAGGGAAAAGCACATAGAACAGAATTGAGCTGAGAAACATGAAAGACCGGGTGAATCCTCCAGGTACGAGGCAGGTGAAGACGGACAGTGACAGGATTAATCAGCTGAAGGATACGGAAAGGACCATAGTAACGAGGTGTGAATTTATTTTGAGAAAGGCGTAAAGGTAAAAATTTTGACGAAAGCCAGACTTTATCCTGACGGTGATATTCTGGAGCATCCCTACGCTTCTTGTCTGCTATTCTCTTCATGTATCTCTTGGTGTTTAACAAGTTAACTCAAATCAATTTATGGATCTGTAAAAGTCGTCTGGAGAATGAAGTAGCAGTAGGAAGAGAAGAGGCAGACTGAGGAGTAGTAGGAAAAGAGGTGGGATGATAGCCATAAGAACAGAAAAAAAGAGTGACCTTGGAGGCACTATGGACAGTGTTATTGTAAGAGAATTCAGCGATAGGAAGGTAAGTGTTCCAGTTCCTCTGGGTAGAATTACAAAAGCAGCAAAGGTATTGCTCCAATCCTTGGTTGAGACGCTCAGTCTGTCCATTGGTTTGAGGATGGAAACCCGATGAAAGTGCTATGTTGATATTCAGTGTCCTACAAAAATGTTTCCAAAACCGGGAGATGTACTGAGGTCCCCGGTCAGATACAATGCTGTGTGGAAGTCCATGGAGACGGAAAATATGATGGATAAATATCTGACTTAGTTCTTGGGACGGAGGTAGTTTTTTCAGGGCAGTGAAGTGAGCCATCTTAGTAAAGGAATCTATGGTGACCATGATGACCCGGTTTCTTGCTGATGGAGTTAATGAACACATAAAATCAGTAGAAATGGTGTGCCAGAGAGCCAGTGGAACAGGTAATGGTTGTAGAAATACTGCAGGTCTGGTACGGGGATCTTTACTTGAGCACATATGGGACAAGCCTGCACGTATCTTTCGACATCCGATTTCCAGGTAGGCCACCAGAAAGATCGCGAGAGTAGTTCTTGTGTGGCTTTAATACCTCTATGACCAGCGACCGGCGAATCATGGCACATTTGTAGTGCCTTTTCTCTTACTCCATTAGTAGGGAGAAACAACAAGTTCTTATAATAATAATACCCTTGCATTTTACCTATGTTCAGTTTCTTTAATTCTTGATCAGTCAGGTTAGAATATTCCAGTTGTACCTCATCCAGGAAAGACTGAGCTACTCCGATGATTTTACTGGGCTCAAGTAGATACTGAGATGGGGTAGAAGTACAATCTGGATAACAGCGAGACAGAGCATCAGCCAGAATGTTTTGGGATCCAGGAATATAGGTGACATAAAAGTCATACTGACTGAAGAAAAAGGCCCAACGAGCCTGACGACTGTTCTGGCATAAAATGTTACGTAAACATTGTAGATTACGATGGTCTGTTCTCACCTCGAAGGGCTCTTTGGAACCCATAAGAAACTGTCTCCACTCTAGGCAGGCTGTTTTCAGAGCTAACAACTCCCTTTCAAGTACTGAGTAACGTTGTTCCGATGCAGAGAGTACATGGGACAAATAGAACACAGGATGTTCAAGACCGTCAGCTTCTTGTTGTTGGAGTAAGGCAGCTCTGATGGCTCCTTCGGACGCATCAGTAACAACAATAAATTGTTTGTTAGTATCTGGGTGTCTCAATATCGGTGCTTGAGTGAAGGCCTTTTTTAGACTTTGAAAAGCCTTTTCAGCCGCCATTGTCCAGACAAAGCCTTTCTTTAAATTTTCCTTTTTTAATGTTTGAGTTATGTGGCTAGTTTGTTCTGCAAAGTCTAAGATGAACTGCCGATAAAAATTAGCCAATCCTAGAAAACATTGCCTTTCCTTAATAGAGGAAGGAGATGGCCAGTCTAGGATGGCTGGTATCTTTTCCTGGTCCATTGCTATTCCAGTGGGACTAAGGTGATATCCCAAATAATTGATTTCGGTCTTGTCAAACTCACACTTTTCCGGTTTACTGGGCAGCTGATGTTCCCGGAGTCTTTGGAGGACTTGTTTCACGTGAGAGGAATGAAGTTCAGGACGTCTAGAATAAATAAGGATATCGTCTAAATAGATGACGACTGTATGGTTCAAGAGATCAGAGAACACAGAGTCCATAAATCTTTGGAAAATGGAGGGGGCATTAGTGAGACCAAAAGCTCTGTACTCATAATGACCAAAAGGGGTCCGGAAAGCAGTCTTCCACTCGTCTCCTTCTTTAATACGCAAAAGGTGGTAGGCTCCACAAAGATCCATTTTGGTAAATCGTTGAGCCCCTCTGACTGCCTTTAGTATATCCTTGATGAGGGGCAAAGAATAACGGTCTTTTATAGTTATTTTATTTAGACCTCGAAAATCAAGGCAGGGACGAAGATCCTTCGTCTTCTTGGGTACAAAAAAGAGGGGAGCCCCTGCCGGAGAGGACGATGGTACAAATAAGACCGCTATGTAAGTTTTCTTTAAGATATTCCTTTAGAACTTCCCTTTCAGGTTCCGTGAGTGAATACATCCTCCCAAAGGGAACGATAGCTCCGGGTTCCAAGGGAATAGCACAATCGTAATCTCGATGTGGAGGTAACACAGGTCTGGTTGGTTTTTGGAACACATCTTGAAATTCTAGATAGTGATCGGGGACACCTTGAACTGTATTGATTGAACATCCGGTAATAATTTCAGTAGGCATCAACCTCTTGGGTGACCAATAAGTGTCTGAAGCAAAGCAGTTCTCATGGCAAAACTGTGAGGACAAGGAAATAGTCTGGGTTTTCCAATTTACATAAGGGTTATGTCTTATGAACCACGGAATTCCCAAAATGATAGTATGATTGGGGGATGATAATAAATCAAATGAGATGTGTTCTTGGTGGTCTCCGAATTGTATACTCAGTGTCGTGGTGGTGGTATCAACTGGACCAGAGGAAATTAAGGACCCATCCACTGTGTGAACTTGTTCTGGGGTTTCTTTGGGTCGTGTTGGTATTTGTTGATTCGTGGCCCAAGTTTTATCCATATATAGGCCACTGGCACCACAGTCAAGTAAAGCCATTGTTCTCTCTTCACGGCCGTCCGGTAAATGTAGCATCACAGGTAACATAAACAAAGTTGTGGCATTGTCCTTGAATGAACTGATGGAAGGTATAGCCGATGACCCCGTCCCCTCCCTTCTTACAGAGGACGGGAAGTGGTGTTTCCCGATGGCCTTTGAGGACAAACGGGGCAGGTACGAAGCATGTGGCCGGCAGCACCACAATACAGGCACAATCCTTTCCTACGCCTGTCTTCCCGCTCGCTAACGGAAAGTGGGCCTCGAGTGGTATCCACTTGCATAGGTTCGCCTTCAGTGTCTCTGGCGGGAGGACAAGGTTTCTCGGGACGATGCATAAAGACACGTGAAGTGCTTGGCTGAGAAGATCCTCTACTCTTTCTCTTCTCTATATGTCGTTCTTGGAGACGGTATTCAATGGAAAGAGCCTGATCAAGAGTCAGACCACGAAGATCTTCAACTCGGGTGGAGTGTACTAACTCATCTTTAATCTCCTCTTTCAGTCCTCTACGAAATAAAGTCACCAGAGTTCGTTCCACCCAAGTGGTCTCAGCCGCTAGCTGTTGAAAGCGGGTAATATATTGAAGGACATCTTGTGAGCCTTGTTGGATGTCACATAAGGCTTCTTCTGCAGAGGCCTCCAATCCTGGACGACTGAACATCTGTTTAAACCGATTCACAAAAGCAGAATAGTCCGATAATACTGGGTCACTGGAGGATACCATTGGGGTTGCCCAGGCCAAGGCAGGACCGGATAACGCACTGATAAGACATCCCACCTTTGTCTTGTCGTGGGAGAATTGGGTAGGTCGAAAGGCGAAATGCACCGTCAATACATCGAGGAACTCTTGCAGCTTAGTTGGTTCACCAGAGAAACGAGGAGTAGAGGTGGAGACGGCCGGAACATCCGCACTGCGAAAGGCCAAAGCTTGACGTAAAGCAGCATTCTCATTGCGTAATTGTTGCAGTTCCTGAGCTTGTTGCTGAATGGTTGCCAGAAGAGATGGTCAGGATCTGCCGCAGCCGCCACTGTATCATCCATGATGTTAGATGACGTCGGGAGTATTGTGCGCTGCAATCTGTCACGACTTACGTGCTGCTTTACCCTGGAGGCCGCAGAGCGAATGACGTGGGTCCTGTTCTGGAATGTTCGGCCTTGGCCCAAGTAGGGGTGACTCTTCCTGGTAGCCACGGTGCTGCAGGCAATGGGTATGCCAAGAGCAGGCCGTGTCCCTCAGAAGTAGTGCCAGAGGGAAAAAACTCCTGAAAGAGGAAAAAACCTCCAAAAAGATAGAATCCTGCAACAGAAACAAAAAGAATAGGTAACAGCAGGAACAAAATACTGGAAAATACACTGGAACCTCGAGAACCAGCACAGGAATACAAGGACGCAGGAGCGAAGACACCATCCAAACAGAAAGTGTTGCAGGGCAAGGAGAGAAAGAAACACAGCCCTTAAATACCAACAAACAGGAAACGACCAACAGGAAGTAAAAGGACACCATCTTAGATAGGGAAAAGCACATAGAACAGAATGGACTAGGAAACATAGAGAGTAGGTGTCTTATCCAGGTGACTGATTGACGCCTGTTCGGTATAAGTCAATAAGGACGCTCAATGAAGGACCACAAGCCATTTATGAATACAATTTAGCTTAACTAGAATTTCAGGTAAATGTAGGAATTTAGCACATTAACAATAGTGGAATAAGAATAGCAATGAAAAGGCATCTATTTATATATAAGTACACTACAGAGAGCATCTATGTATACATCTGAGCAAAGAGTTCATTGACAGATATAAACTTGGAATAACTGTATACTAAAATGTGATACACTACAATGTTCAGGAAACTAGTTGAATACTTCAGATAAGCTTTGATTTACTGCACACTAAAATGCATGTTTCAATTACTGCAACAGGCTCACACTATGATGTTCAGTAAGAAAAAATATAAACGAGCTGAATTCTTCAGATTATAAACACAGTGCAAGCATAATAATCAATCATAATAATAGAGCAGAGAAACAAAAGCCTTCCATCCCTGGGTGGAACTTAACTTAGTCCACAAAATGCTGGGAAGCCCTCTACCGCCCGCTTGGACCTCTCTCCCCCTCGAGCGTCAAAGTCTTTGAACAGCACAACAGGGAGGCAGCTCTGGGTCTGAAGATGACAGTTTTCACAACTCCATCTGCGAGCTTCAATTCCCTCACCCGCCTTTCAGTGTTTAAGTAACCTGAAACTTGGATTCTATCCCCTTCCAGTATTTTCAAGCTATGTTATCCGTACATGTCTGTAGGAGGCTGGACTGGCTTGTAGTGAGTACCTAGGGGTACTTACACCTTGCACCAGGCCCAGTTATCCCTTATTAGTGTATAGGGTGTCTAGCAGCTTAGGCTGATAGATAATGGTAGCTTAGCAGAGCAGCTTAGGCTGGACTAGGAGACGAGTGAAGCTCCTACAGTACCACAAGTGTCATATGCACAATATCATAAGAAAACACAATACACAGATATACTAAAAATAAAGGTACTTTATTTTTATGACAATATGCCAAAGTATCTTAGAGTGTACCCTCAGTGAGAGGATAGGAAATATACACAAGATATATATACACAATAGCAAAAATATGCAGTATAGTCTTAGAAAACAGTGCAAACAATGTATAGTTACAATAGGATGCAATGGAAAAACATAGGGATAGGAGCAACACAAACCATATACTCCAAAAGTGGAATGCGAACCACGAATGGACCCCAAACCTATGTGACCTTGTAGAGGGTCGCTGGGACTATTAGAAAATAGTAAGGGTTAGAAAAATAGCCCACCCCAAGACCCTGAAAAGTGAGTGCAAAGTCCACTAAAGTTCCCCAAAGGACAAAGAAGTCGTGATAGGGGAATCCTGCAGGAAAGACACAAACCAGCAATTCAACAACAATGGATTTCCAGTCGAGGGTACCTGTGGAACAAGGGGACCAAGTCCAAAAGTCACAAGCAAGTCGGAGATGGGCAGATGCCCAGGAAATGGCAGCTGTGGGTGCAAAGAAGCTGCTACTGGACAGTAGAAGCTGAAGATTCTGCAAGAACGACAAGGGCTAGGAACTTCCCCTTTGGAGGACGGATCCCCCACGCCGTGCAGAGTCGTGCAGAAGTGTTTTCCTGAAGAAAGACAGCCAACAAGCCTTGCTAGCTGCAAATCGTGAGGTTAGGGATTTTGGGTGCTGCTGTGGCCCAGGAGGGACCAGGATGTCGCCAATTGCGTCTGGGGACAGAGGGGGCGTCGAGGAGGCAAGGAGCCCTCTCAGCAGCAGGCAGCACCCGCAGAACTGCCAGAAACAGGCACTACAAGGATGCATGAAACAGTGCTCACCCGAACTCGCACAAAGGAGTCCCACGTCGCCGGAGGACAACTTAGGAGGTCGTGCAATGCAGGCTAGAGTGCCGTGGACCCAGGCTGGACTGTGCAAAAAGGATTTCCGCCGGAAGTGCACGGAGGCCGGAGTAGCTGCAAAAGTCGCGGTTCCCAGCAATGCAGTCTGGTGTGGGGAGGCAAGGACTTACCTCCACCAAACTTGGACTGAAGAGTCACTGGACTGTGGGAGTCACTTGGACAGAGTTGCTGGATTCAAGGGACCTCGCTCGTCGTGCTGAGAGGAGACCCAGGGTACCGGTGATGCAGTTCTTTGGTGCCTGCGGTTGCAGGGGGACGATTCCGTCGACCCACGGGAGATTTCTTCGGAGCTTCTAGTGCAGAGAGGAGGCACCTACCCCCACAGCATGCACCACCAGGAAAACAGTTGAGAAGGCGGCAGGATCAGCGTTACAGAGTTGCAGTAGTCGTCTTCGCTACTTTGTTGCAGTTTTGCAGGCTTCCAGCACGGTCAGCAGTCGATTCCTTGGCAGAAGGTGAAGAGAGAGATGCAGAGGAACTCGGATGAGCTCTTGCATTCGTTATCTCAGGAATCCCCAGAGACAGAGACCCTAAATAGCCAGAAAAGAGGGTTTGGCTACCTAGGAGAGAGGATAGGCTAGCAACACCTGAAGGAGCCTATCAGAAGGAGTCTCTGACGTCACCTGCTGGCACTGGCCACTCAGAGCAGTCCAGTGTGCCAGCAGCACCTCTGTTTCCAAGATGGCAGAGGTCTGGAGCACACTGGAGGAGCTCTGGGCACCTCCCAGGGGAGATTCAGGTCAGGGGAGTGGTCACTCCCCTTTCCTTTGTCCAGTTTCGCGCCAGAGCAGGGCTGAGGGGTCCCTGAACCGGTGTAGACTGGCTTATGCAGAAATGGGCACCATGAGTGCCCATGAAAGCATTTCCAGAGGCTGGGGAGGCTACTCCTCCCCTGCCTTCCCACCATTTTCCAAAGGGAGAGGGTGTAACACCCTCTCTCAGAGGAAGTCCTTTGTTCTGCCATCCTGGGCCAAGCCTGGCTGGACCCCAGGAGGGCAGAAACCTGTCTGAGGGGTTGGCAGCAGCAGCTGCAGTGAAACCCCAGGAAACGCAGTTTGGCAGTACCAGGGTCTGTGCTACAGACCACTGGGATCATGGGATTGTGCCAACTATGCCAGGATGGCATAGAGGGGGCCATTCCATGATCATAGACATGTTACATGGCCATATTCGGAGTTACCATTGTGAAGCTACATATAGGTAGTGACCTACATGTAGTGCACGTGTGTAATGGTGTCCCCGCACTCACAAAGTCCGGGGACCTGGCCCTGAACAATGTGGGGGCACCTTGGCTAGTGCCAGGGTGCCCTCACACTAAGGAACTTTGCACCTAACCTTTACCAGGTAAAGGTTAGACATATAGGTGACTTATAAGTTACTTAAGTGCAGTGTAAAATGGCTGTGAAATAACGTGGACGTTATTTCACTCAGGCTGCAGTGGCAGGCCTGTGTAAGAATTGTCAGAGCTCCTTATGGGTGGCAAAAGAAATGCTGCAGCCCATAGGGATCTCCTGGAACCCCAATACCCTGGGTACCTCAGTACCATATACTAGGGAATTATAAGGGTGTTCCAGTAAGCCAATGTAAATTGGTAAAATTGGTCACTAGCCTGTTAGTGACAATTTGTACAGAGAGAGCATAACCACTGAGGTTCTGGTTAACAGAGCCTCAGTGAGACAGTTAGGCACCACACAGGGAACACATACATATAGGCCACAAACGTATGAACACTGGGGTCCTGACTAGCAGGGTCCCAGTGACACATAACAAACATACTGAAAACATAGGGTTTTTACTATGAGCACTGGGCCCTGGCTAGCAGGATCCCAGTGAGACAGTGAAAACACCCTGACATACACTCACAAACAGGCCAAAAGTGGGGGTAACAAGGCTAGAAAGAGGCTACTTTCTCACACAACCCCCCCCCAAACGAAGGACAATAAGGCTAACCTTGGCCAGTTGAGACTTTATTGCCTAAGTGGTGATAAGTGGAGAGTAGCTCTGCAATAGACTGGTTACTTCCTTTATCATCCACTATATGGTTACTTCCCTGTTGGGATGTAAACCACCCTGTTTGAAGTTTTTTTAGCTAAGCAACAATGTGAAGATGTATTTTCAGAGTTTCTATCAGTAAGTTTTAGTTTAGAGCAGTGGGAATTATCCACTGAACCTATTTGTAATGATGGAAATGCCAGACAGGGATGCTGTCTCAAGTGTTGTGAGGTAGTGCAGAGTTTCTGCACTAAAGTTTCTCTGGGAGGGTTGGAGGGATGCTCCATGTTAACTAAAATGGTGCTCTTTTTCTCACCAATGTTAGTTATCCCACAGAGAGGTACTTCTACCTCAGGGAGTCCAGCTTTGCCAGCTGATGATTCCATTGGAACAGGTGCCACCCCAGGAGAGGTTTCTCCCACCACAAGAATGGTATCCTGAATGGTAGGGTGGTTAGGGGATACTGTGATACCCTTTTTACCTGTTGATGGAGAGGGATCCTGAGTTTTCAGGCCTTCTCTCCTTTGTTTTTTCATTTCAGTAGAAATGAGAGGGAACAATTCCTCAGGGATGCCCAGCATGGCTGCATGGGCATAAAACTCTACATCAGCCCAACCTGAGGCCTCTAGGTCATTACCTAAGAGACAGTCTACAGGTAAGCTAGGTGATACCACCACCTGCTTAGGGCCAGTAACTCCACCCCAACTAAACTGGATTATAGCTAAGGGAAGAAACTTAGTGGAGTTATGGACATCAATAATCTTATACTGTTGTCCAATGATGTGTTGATCAGGGTGCACTAGGTTTTCAGTCACCAAAGTGATACTGGCACCTGTGTCCCTGTAGGCCAAGGCCTCAACACCATTTATTGAAACTGTCTGCCTGTACTTATCCATTGTAAGGGGACAAGCAGCAGGGTGGCAAGGCCAATGCCACTAGGGCCCATATTTATACTTTTTGACGTAAAACTGCGCTAATGCAGTTTTGCGTCAAAAAAATTAGCGCCGGCTAACGCCATTCTGAAGCGCCATGCGGGTGCCGTATTTATTGAATGACGTTAGCCGGCGTTAGCCGCCGGCGCTGTCTGGTGTGCGTTAAAAAAAACGATGTACACCAGGCAGCGCCGGCGTAGGGGAAAATGGAGCTTGGGCGTCAAGAAATGGGGCAAGTCAGGCTGAGGCAATTTTCTCGCCTCAACCCGATTTGCGCCATTTTTGTTTCACTCCCAACCCCCATAGAAATGACTCCTGTCTTAGCAAAGACAGGAGTCATGCCCCCTTGCCCAACGGCCATGCCCAGGGGACTTCTGTCCCCTGGGCATGGTCATTGGGCATAGTGGCATGTAGGGGGGCACAAATCAGGCCCCCCTATGCCACTATTTTTTTTTTTTTAAAAACACTTACCTGAACTTACCTTAATGTCCCTGGGATGGGTCCCTCCAGCCTTGGGTGTCCTCCTGGGGTGGGCAAGGGTGACAGGGGGTGTCCCTGGGGGCATGGGAGGGCACCTCTGGGCTCCTTCAGAGCCCACGGGTCCCTTAACGCCTGCCTTTTGCAGGTGCTAAAAAATGGCGCAAAAGCGGACGTACGTCATTTTTTTGGACCCGCCCACTCCTGGGCGTGAATTTTGCCCGGGAGTATAAATCCGACGCACATGCCTCGGAGTCGATTTTTTAGACGTGAACGCCTACCTTGCATCTCATTAACGCAAAGTAGGTGTCCACGGAAAAAAATGACGCAAACTCCATGGACTTTGGCGCTAGACGCGTCTAACGCCAAAGTATAAATATGGAGTTAGTTTTGCGTCTAAATTGCGTAAAAAAAAACGACGCAATTCCGGCGCAAACGGAGTATAAATATGCCCCAAGGTGTGACAGAAACTGTCTTGGGAGTAACTACCCCAGTTTCTACTATGGACCCATAAGTGAACCCAACTACACCCTTAACTTGACTGTTGCCAGCAGTCCCACCACTAGTACCACTACTGCTAGGGGCACTAGAGCTTGATGTATTAGTGGTGGTAGGCTCAGGGGGTTTACCTGGACAGGACTTATCCCCTGGCCTATGGGCTCTATTTTTACACACAAAGCTCCAAGGCTTTTTAAATTGTGAAGGTTGAGAAGAAGAGGAAGAATTTGTTTTATCCCCACCCCCTGAAGAGTGTTTAAGATTTGAAGTGGGATCTTTGGTTTTACCCTTATCCCCATGCTTATCTTGAGATTTTTCACCATCTTTCTTCTTATTGTTCTCTTTGTCCCCCCCTGTATGAACTTTTCTGTTCACCCTTGTTCTGACCCATTTGTCTGCCTTCTTTCCCAATTCTTGGGGAGAAGTCAGATCAGAGTCCACCAAGTACTGGTGCAACAAATCAGACACACAATTATTAAGAATATGCTCTCTCAGGATCAAGTTATACAGGCTGTCATAATCAGTAACTTTCCTGCCATGTAACCACCCCTCCAAGGCCTTCACTGAATGGTCAATGAAATCAACCCAGTCTTGTGAAGACTCCTTTTTGGTCTCTCTGAACTTTATCCTGTACTGTTCAGTGGTTAAGCCATAACCATCCAGGAGTGCATTCTTAAGAACTTTGTAATCATTGGCTTCACTTTCTTTCACAGTAAGGAGCCTATCCCTACCCTTTCCACTAAATGATAGCCATAGGATAGCAGCCCACTGCCTTTGAGGGACATCCTGTACAGCACAGGCCCTCTCAAGTGCAGCAAACCACTTGTTAATGTCATCCCCCTCCTTATAAGGGGGAACTATCTTGTGCAGATTCCTGGAATCATGCTCCTTTGCAGGATGACTATGGGGAATACTGCTGCTGCCACCATGGGTTTCTAAACCCAGCTTCTGTCTCTCCTTCTCTACTTCTAAGGTCTGTCTATCCAAATCCAGCTGTTGCTTCTTGAGCTTCAGTCTGGTTTGTTCCACTCTCAATCTATTGAGCTCCCTTTCTAACAATCTGTCATCAGGGTGGGTGGGTGGGACATGCCTTGAAACAGAAGTATGGTGAGAATGGACAGAAGGAGACCTATCCCTTACAGAAGGCACCCTAACAGCTTGGTTAACAGAAACATCACTTCTACTGTGGTGAGAAGGAATACTCTTGCTATGATGTGAGACAACACTATCTGTATGGTGTGACTCTACATCAGTACCAACTATGCTAGACTGTCTAGTAATGGGCAGGCTAGGAAGTTTCTTTCCTGAATCTTTTCCTAGGGGAGTCCCTGGATCAGATTGGGAACCATTTGCTACTTTTTCAACAGATGGGGCCCTTCTGGCCTTATCTTGTTCTCTAAGCATGTTAAGCAATAATTCCAAAGAAGGATTCTTCCCTACACTCAAACCTCTTTCTATGCAGAGACTCCTTGCTCCTTTCCAGCTAGGGTGATCATATGCAAGTTTGGACAGATCAACATTTTGGCCTGTGCCAGACATTTTTAGAAAGTGTTTAAGTGACAGAAAAAGTGAGAAAAAGTTTTTAGAACTTTTTAAAGAACAGGAAAAAAAACTTTTAAAACTTTTAAGAACTTTTTAGAAAGTTAGAAGTACTTTTCAGCACTTTAGAAAAGAAGTGAGAAAAGAAATGCAAAACTTTTTGGTTAGGTGTACATACACTGAACTTGTTTTGTATATTTTTCTCTTATGAAAAGTACAATGACAAGAGTGATAAGTAGTCTCAAAGCACTTATCCCACCGCTGCACAACCAATGTAGGAGGCTGGACTGGCTTGTAGTGAGTACCTAGGGGTACTTACACCTTGCACCAGGCCCAGTTATCCCTTATTAGTGTATAGGGTGTCTAGCAGCTTAGGCTGATAGATAATAGTAGCTTAGCAGAGCAGCTTAGGCTGAACTAGGAGACAAGTGAAGCTTCTACAGTACCACAAGTGTCATATGCACAATATCATAAGAAAACACAATACACAGATATACTAAAAATAAAGGTACTTTATTTTTATGATAATATGCCAAAAGTATCTCAGTGAGTACCCTCAGTATGAGGATAGCAAATATACACAAGATATGTGTACACAATACCAAACATATGCAGTATAGTCTTGGAAAACAGTGCAAACAATGTATAGTTACAATAGGATGCAATGGGGACACATAGGGATAGGGGCAACACAAACCATAAACTCCAAAAGTGGAATGCGAACCACGAATGGACCCCAAACCTATGTGACCTTGTAGAGGGTCGCTGGGACTATTAGAAAATAGTAAGGGTTAGAAAAATAGCCCACCCCAAGACCCTGAAAAGTGAGTGCAAAGTGCACTAAAGTTCCCCAAAGGACAAAGAAGTCGTGATAGGGGAATTCTGCAGGAAAGACACAAACCAGCAATGCAACAACGATGGATTTCCAGTCGAGGGTACCTGTGGAACAAGGGGACCAAGTCCAAAAGTCACAAGCAAGTCGGAGATGGGCAGACGCCCAGGAAAAACCAGCTGTGGGTGCAAAGAAGCTGCTACTGGACAGTAGAAGCTGAAGATTCTGCAGGAACGACAAGGGCTAGGAACTTTCCCTTTGGAGGACGGATTCCCCACGCCGTGGAGAGTCGTGCAGAAGTGTTTTCCTGAAGAAAGACTGCCAACAAGCCTTGTTAGCTGCAAATCGTGCAGTTAGGGTTTTTGGATGCTGCTGTGGCCCAGGAGGGACCAGGATGTCGCCAATTGCGTCTGGGGACAGAGGGGGCGTCGAGCAAGACAGGGAGCTCTCTCAGCAGCAGGCAGCACCCGCAGAAGTGCCAGAAACAGGCACTACAAGGATGGGTGAAACGGTGCTCACCCGAAGTCACACAAAGGAGTCCCACGTCGCCGGAGGACAACTTAGGAGGTTGTGCAATGCAGGCTAGAGTGCCGTGGACCCAGGCTGGACTGTGCACAAAGGATTTCCGCCGGAAGTGCACGGAGGCCGGAGTAGCTGCAAAAGTCGCGGTTCCCAGCAATGCAGTCTGGCGTGGGGAGGCAAGGACTTACCTCCACCAAACTTGGACTGAAGAGTCACTGGACTGTGGGAGTCACTTGGACAGAGTTGCTGGATTCAAGGGACCTCGCTCGTCGTGCTGAGAAGAGACCCAGGGTACCGGTGATGCAGTTCTTTGGTGCCTGCGGTTGCAGGGGGACGATTCCGTTGACCCAATGGAGATTTCTTCGGAGCTTCTAGTGCAGAGAGGAGGCAGACTACCCCCACAGCATGCACCACCAGGAAAACAGTTGAGAAGGCGGCAGGATCAGCGTTACAGAGTTGCAGTAGTCGTCTTCGCTACTTTGTTGCAGTTTTGCAGGCTTCCAGCGCGGACAGCAGTCGATTCCTTGGCAGAAGGTGAAGAGAGAGATGCAGAGGAACTCGGATGAGCTCTTGCATTCGTTATCTCAGGAATCCCCAGAGACAGAGACCCTAAATAGCCAGAAAAGAGGGTTTGGCTACCTAGGAGAGAGGATAGGCTAGCAACACCTGAAGGAGCCTATCAGAAGGAGTCTCTGACGTCACCTGCTGGCACTGGCCACTCAGAGCAGTCCAGTGTGCCAGCAGCACCTCTGTTTCCAAGATGGCAGAGGTCTGGAGCACACTGGAGGAGCTCTGGGCACCTCCCAGGGGAGGTGCAGGTCAGGGGAGTGGTCACTCCCCTTTCCTTTGTCCAGTTTTGCGCCAGAGCAGGGCTGAGGGGTCCCTGAACCGGTGTAGACTGGCTTATGCAGAAATGGGCACCATGTGTGCCCATGAAAGCATTTCCAGAGGCTGGGGAGGCTACTCCTCCCCTGCCTTCACACCATTTTCCAAAGGGAGAGGGTGTAACACCCTCTCTCAGAGGAAGTCCTTTGTTCTGCCATCCTGGGCCAGGCCTGGCTGGACCCCAGGAGGGCAGAAACCTGTCTGAGGGGTTGGCAGCAGCAGCTGCAGTGAAACCCCAGGAAAGGCAGTTTGGCAGTACCAGGGTCTGTGCTACAGACCACTGGGATCATGGGATTGTGCCAACTATGCCAGGATGGCATAGAGGGGGCCATTCCATGATCATAGACATGTTACATGGCCATATTCGGAGTTACCATTGTGAAGCTACAGATAGGTAGTGACCTACATGTAGTGCACGTGTGTAATGGTGTCCCCGCACTCACAAAGTCCGGGGACTTGGCCCTGAACAATGTGGGGGCACCTTGGCTAGTGCCAGGGTGCCCTCACACTAAGTAACTTTGCACCTAACCTTTACCAGGTAAAGGTTAGACATATAGGTGACTTATAAGTTACTTAAGTGCAGTGTAAAATGGCTGTGAAATAACGTGGACGTTATTTCACTCAGGCTGCAGTGGCAGGCCTGTGTAAGAATTGTCAGAGCTCCTTATGGGTGGCAAAAGAAATGCTGCAGCCCATAGGGATCTCCTGGAACCCCAATACCCTGGGTACCTCAGTACCATATACTAGGGAATTATAAGGGTGTTCCAGTAAGCCAATGTAAATTGGTAAAATTGGTCACTAGCCTGTTAGTGACAATTTGTACAGAGAGAGCATAACCACTGAGGTTCTGGTTAGCAGAGCATCAGTAAAACAGTTAGGCACCACACAGGGAACACATACATATAGGCCACAAACTTATGAGCACTGGGGTCCTGACTAGCAGGGTCCCAGTGACACATAACAAACATACTGAAAACATAGGGTTTTTACTATGAGCACTGGGCCCTGGCTAGCAGGATCCCAGTGAGACAGTGAAAACACCCTGACATACACTCACAAACAGGCCAAAAGTGGGGGTAACAAGGCTAGAAAGAGGCTACTTTCTCACACAACCCCCCCCCCCCCAAACGAAGGACAATAAGGCTAACCTTGGCCAGTTGAGACTTTATTGCCTAAGTGGTGATAAGTAGAGAGTAGCTCTGCAATAGACTGGTTACTCCCTTTATCATCCACTATATGGTTACTTCCCTGTTGGGATGTAAACCACCCTGTTTGAAGTTTTTTTTAGCTAAGCAACAATGTGAAGATGTATTTTCAGAGTTTCTATCAGTAAGTTTTAGTTTAGAGCAGTGGGAATTATCCACTGAACCTATTTGTAATGATGGAAATGCCAGACAGGGATGCTGTCTCAAGTGTTGTGAGGCAGTGCAGAGTTTCTGCACTAAAGTTTCTCTGGGAGGGTTGGAGGGATGCTCCATGTTAACTAAAATGGTGCTCTTTTTCTCACCAATGTTAGTTATCCCACAGAGAGGTACTTCTACCTCAGGGAGTCCAGCTTTGCCAGCTGATGATTCCATTGGAACAGGTGCCACCCCAGGAGAGGTTTCTCCCACCACAAGAATGGTATCCTGAATGGTAGGGTGGTTAGGGGATACTGTGATACCCTTTTTACCTGTTGATGGAGAGGGATCCTGAGTTTTCAGGCCTTCTCTCCTTTGTTTTTTCATTTCAGTAGAAATGAGAGGGAACAATTCCTCAGGGATGCCCAGCATGGCTGCATGGGCATAAAACTCTACATCAGCCCAACCTGAGGCCTCTAGGTCATTACCTAAGAGACAGTCTACAGGTAAGCTAGGTGATACCACCACCTGCTTAGGGCCAGTAACTCCACCCCAACTAAACTGGATTATAGCTAAGGGAAGAAACTTAGTGGAGTTATGGACATCAATAATCTTATACTGTTGTCCAATGATGTGTTGATCAGGGTGCACTAGGTTTTCAGTCACCAAAGTGATACTGGCACCTGTGTCCCTGTAGGCCAAGGCCTCAACACCATTTATTGAAACTGTCTGCCTGTACTTATCCATTGTAAGGGGACAAGCAGCAGGGTGGCAAGGCCAATGCCACTAGGGCCCATATTTATACTTTTTGACGTAAAACTGCGCTAACGCAGTTTTGCGTCAAAAAAATTAGCGCCGGCTAACGCCATTCTGAAGCGCCATGCGGGTGCCGTATTTATTGAATGACGTTAGCCGGCGTTAGCCGCCGGCGCTGTCTGGTGTGCGTTAAAAAAAACGATGTACACCAGGCAGCGCCGGCGTAGGGGAAAATGGAGCTTGGGCGTCAAGAAATGGGGCAAGTCAGGCTGAGGCAATTTTCTCGCCTCAACCCGATTTGCGCCATTTTTGTTTCACTCCCAACCCCCATAGAAATGACTCCTGTCTTAGCAAAGACAGGAGTCATGCCCCCTTGCCCAATGGCCATGCCCAGGGGACTTCTGTCCCCTGGGCATAGTCATTGGGCATAGTGGCATGTAGGGGGGCACAAATCAGGCCCCCATATGCCACAATTTTGTTTTAAAAAAAACACTTACCTGAACTTACCTTAATGTCCCTGGGATGGGTCCCTCCAGCCTTGGGTGTCCTCCTGGGGTGGGCAAGGGTGACAGGGGGTGTCCCTGGGGGCATGGGAGGGCACCTCTGGGCTCCTTCAGAGCCCACAGGTCCCTTAACGCCTGCCTTTTGCAGGTGCTAAAAAACGGCGCAAAAGCGGCCGTACGTCATTTTTTTTGACCCGCCCACTCCCGGGCGTGAATTTTGCCCGGGAGTATAAATCCGACGCACATGCCTCGGAGTCGATTTTTTAGACGTGAACGCCTACCTTGCATCTCATTAACGCAAAGTAGGTGACCACGCTAAAAAATGACGCAAACTCCATGGACTTTGGCGCTAGACGCGTCTAACGCCAAAGTATAAATATGGAGTTAGTTTTGCGTCTAAATTGCGTTAAAAAAAACAACGCAATTCCGGCGCAAACGGAGTATAAATATGCCCCAAGGTGTGACAGAAACTGTCTTGGGAGTGAATACCCCAGTTTCTACTATGCACCCATAAGTGAACCCAACTACACTCTTAACTTGACTGTTGCCAGCAGTCCCACCACTAGTACCACTACTGCTAGGGGCACTAGAGCTTGATGTATTAGTGGTGGTAGGCTCAGGGGGTTTACCTGGACAGGACTTATCCCCTGGCCTATGGGCTCTATTTTTACACACAAAGCACCAAGGCTTTTTAAATTGTGTAGGTTGAGAAGAAGAGGAAGAATTTGTTTTATCCCCACCCCCTGAAGAGTGTTTAAGATTTGAAGTGGGATCTTTGGTTTTACCCTTATCCCCATGCTTATCTTGAGATTTTTCACCATCTTTCTTCTTATTGTTCTCTTTGTCCCCCCCTGTATGAACTTTTCTGTTCACCCTTGTTCTGACCCATTTGTCTGCCTTCTTTCCTAATTCTTGGGGAGAAGTCAGATCAGAGTCCACCAAGTACTGGTGCAACAAATCAGACACACAATTATTAAGAATATGCTCTCTCAGGATCAAGTTATACAGGCTGTCATAATCAGTAACTTTACTGCTATGTAACCACCCCTCCAAGGCCTTCACTGAATGGTCAATGAAATCAACCCAGTCTTGTGAAGACTCCTTTTGGTCTCTCTGAACTTTATCCTGTACTGTTCAGTGGTTAAGCCATAACCATCCAGGAGTGCATTCTTAAGAACTTTGTAATCATTGGCTTCACTTTCTTTCACAGTAAGGAGCCTATCCCTACCCTTTCCACTAAATGATAGCCATAGGATAGCAGCCCACTGCCTTTGAGGGACATCCTGTACAGCACAGGCCCTCTCAAGTGCAGCAAACCACTTGTTAATGTCATCCCCCTCCTTATAAGGGGGAACTATCTTGTGCAGATTCCTGGAATCATGCTCCTTTGCAGGATGACTATGGGGAATACTGCTGCTGCCACCATGGGTTTCTAAACCCAGCTTCTGTCTCTCCTTCTCTACTTCTAAGGTCTGTCTATCCAAATCCAGCTGTTGCTTCTTGAGCTTCAGTCTGGTTTGTTCCACTCTCAATCTATTGAGCTCCCTTTCTAACAATCTGTCATCAGGGTGGGTGGGTGGGACATGCCTTGAAACAGAAGTATGGTGAGAATGGACAGAAGGAGACCTATCCCTTACAGAAGGCACCCTAACAGCTTGGTGAACAGAAACATCACTTCTACTGTGGTGAGAAGGAATACTCTTGCTATGATGTGAGACAACACTATCTGTATGGTGTGACTCTACATCAGTACCAACTATGCTAGACTGTCTAGTAATGGGCAGGCTAGGAAGTTTCTTTCCTGAATCTTTTCCTAGGGGAGTCCCTGGATCAGATTGGGAACCATTTGCTACTTTTTCAACAGATGGGGCCCTTCTGGCCTTATCTTGTTCTCTAAGCATGTTAAGCAATAATTCCAAAGAAGGATTCTTCCCTACACTCAAACCTCTTTCTATGCAGAGACTCCTTGCTCCTTTCCAGCTAGGGTGATCATATGCAAGTTTGGACAGATCAACATTTTGGCCTGTGCCAGACATTTTTAGAAAGTGTTTAAGTGACAGAAAAAGTGAGAAAAACTTTTTAGAACTTTTTAAAGAACAGGAAAAAAAACGTTTTAAACTTTTAAGAACTTTTTAGAAAGTTAGAAGTACTTTTCAGCACTTTAGAAAAGAAGTGAGAAAAGAAATGCAAAACTTTTTGGTTAGGTGTACATACACTGAACTTGTTTTGTATATTTTTCTCTTATGAAAAGTACAATGACAAGAGTGGTAAGTAGTCTCAAAGCACTTATCCCACCGCTGCACAACCAATGTAGGAGGCTGGACTGGCTTGTAGTGAGTACCTAGGGGTACTTACACCTTGCACCAGGCCCAGTTATCCCTTATTAGTGTATAGGGTGTCTAGCAGCTTAGGCTGATAGATAATGGTAGCTTAGCAGAGCAGCTTAGGCTGAACTAGGAGACGAGTGAAGCTCCTACAGTACCACAAGTGTCATATGCACAATATCATAAGAAAACACAATACACAGATATACTAAAAATAAAGGTACTTTATTTTTATGACAATATGCCAAAAGTATCTCAGTGAGTACCCTCAGTAGGAGGATAGCAAATATACACAAGATATATGTACACAATACCAAACATATGCAGTATAGTCTTGGAAAACAGTGCAAACAATGTATAGTTACAATAGGATGCAATGGGGACACATAGGGATAGGGGCAACACAAACCATATACTCCAAAAGTGGAATGCGAACCACGAATGGACCCCAAACCTATGTGACCTTGTAGAGGGTCGCTGGGACTATTAGAAAATAGTAAGGGTTAGAAAAATAGCCCACCCCAAGACCCTGAAAAGTGAGTGCAAAGTGCACTAAAGTTCCCCAAAGGACAAAGAAGTCGTGATAGGGGAATTCTGCAGGAAAGACACAAACCAGCAATGCAACAACAATGGATTTCCAGTCGAGGGTACCTGTGGAACAAGGGGACCAAGTCCAAAAGTCACAAGCAAGTCGGAGATGGGCAGATGCCCAGGAAATGCCAGCTGTGGGTGCAAAGAAGCTGCTACTGGACAGTAGAAGCTGAAGATTCTGCAGGAACGACAAGGGCTAGGAACTTCCCCTTTGGAGGACGAATTTCCCACGCCGTGGAGAGTCGTGCAGAAGTGTTTTCCTGAAGAAAGACTGCCAACAAGCCTTGCTAGCTGCAAATCATGCGGTTAGGGTTTTTGGATGCTGCTGTGGCCCAGGAGGGACCAGGATGTCGCCAATTGCGTCTGGGGACAGAGGGGGCGTCGAGCAAGACAGGGAGCTCTCTCAGCAGCAGGCAGCACCCGCAGAAGTGCCAGAAACAGGCACTACGAGGATGCGTGAAACGGTGCTCACCCAAAGTCGCACAAAGGAGTCCCACATCGCCGGAGGACAACTTAGGAGGTTGTGCAATGCAGGCTAGAGTGCCGTGGACCCAGGCTGGACTGTGCACAAAGGATTTCTGCCGGAAGTGCACGGAGGCCGGAGTAGCTGCAAAAGTCGCAGTTCCCAGCAATGCAGTCTGGCGTGGGGAGGCAAGGACTTACCTCCACCAAACTTGGACTGAAGAGTCACTGGACTGTGGGAGTCACTTGGACAGAGTTGCTGGATTCAAGGGACCTCGCTCGTCATGCTGAGAGGAGACCCAGGGTACCAGTGATGCAGTTCTTTGGTGCCTGCGGTTGCAGGGGGACGATTCCGTCGACCCACGGGAGATTTCTTCGGAGCTTCTAGTGCAGAGAGGAGGCAGACTACCCCCACAGCATGCACCACCAGGAAAACAGTTGAGAAGGCGGCAGGATCAGCGTTACAGAGTTGCAGTAGTCGTCTTCGCTACTTTGTTGCAGTTTTGCAGGCTTCCAGCGCGGTCAGCAGTCGATTCCTAGGCAGAAGGTGAAGAGAGAGATGCAGAGGAACTCGGATGAGCACTTGCATTCATTATCTCAGGAATCCCCAGAGACAGAGACCCTAAATAGCCAGAAAATAGGGTTTGGCTACCTAGGAGAGAGGATAGGTTAGCAACACCTGAAGGAGCCTATCAGAAGGAGTCTCTGACGTCACCTGCTGGCACTGGCCACTCAGAGCAGTCCAGTGTGCCAGCAGCACCTCTGTTTCCAAGATGGCAGAGGTCTGGAGCACACTGGAGGAGCTCTGGGCACCTCCCAGGGGAGGTGCAGGTCAGGGGAGTGGTCACTCCCCTTTCCTTTGTCCAGTTTCGCGCCAGAGCAGGGCTGAGGGGTCCCTGAACCGGTGTAGACTGGCTTATGCAGAAATGGGCACCATGTGTGCCCATGAAAGCATTTCCAGAGGCTGGGGGAGGCTACTCCTCCCCTGCCTTCACACCATTTTCCAAAGGGAGAGGGTGTAACACCCTCTCTCAGTGGAAGTCCTTTGTTCTGCCATCCTGGGCCAAGCCTGGCTGGACCCCAGGAGGGCAGAAACCTGTCTAAGGGGTTGGCAGCAGCAGCAGCTGCAGTGAAACCCCAGGAAAGGCAGTTTGGCAGTACCAGGGTCTGTGCTACAGACCACTGGGATCATGGGATTGTGCCAACTATGCCAGGATGGCATAGAGGGGGCAATTCCATGATCATAGACATGTTACATGGCCATATCTTCGGAGTTACCATTGTGAAGCTACATATAGGTAGTGACCTACATGTAGTGCACGCGTGTAATGGTGTCCACGCACTCACAAAGTCCGGGGACTTGGCCCTGAACAATGTGGGGGCACCTTGGCTAGTGCCAGGGTGCCCTCACACTAAGTAACTTTGCACCTAACCTTTACCAGGTAAAGGTTAGACATATAGGTGACTTATAAGTTACTTAAGTGCAGTGTAAAATGGCTGTGAAATAACGTGGACGTTATTTCACTCAGGCTGCAGTGGCAGGCCTGTGTAAGAATTGTCAGAGCTCCTTATGGGTGGCAAAAGAAATGCTGCAGCCCATAGGGATCTCCTGGAACCCCAATACACTGGGTACCTCAGTACCATATACTAGGGAATTATAAGGGTGTTCCAGTAAGCCAATGTAAATTGGTAAAATTGGTCACTAGACTGTTAGTGACAATTTGTACAGAGAGAGCATAACCACTGAGGTTCTGGTTAGCAGAGCCTCAGTGAGACAGTTAGGCACCACACAGGGAACACATACATATAGGCCAAAAACTTATGAGCACTGGGGTCCTAGTAACACATAACAAACATACTGAAAACATAGGGTTTTTACTATGAGCACTGGGCCCTGGCTAGCAGGATCCCAGTGAGACAGTGAAAACACCCTGACATACACTCACAAACAGGCCAAAAGTGGGGGTAACAAGGCTAGAAAAAGACTACTTTCTCACAATGTCTCTTGGCTGCCTTGCCATTCCCTGGTCATTGTTTTCATTCCATCTTTTACTGTGGTCTCGTTCTCAAGGTTGAGACTGAATCTCCTTCACAGCCTGTTTCTCACACATGCAGCTGCAAATAAGTTTATCTACGGAATGTCAAAAGAAAACAAGCTTGAATGCGAACATCGGGAATTTCTTCCACTTTGCTCTGGCTTCGGCAGGCATCACGCTCATCTACACTGTTCAAGCTAATTAACCCTTCACGTCACAATGTCTTCCGCACCTTTCCCTATACGGATCACTCCACCACTTATGTGAGCGCGATGCTTGCGAAACAAGAATTATTTATTGTAACACTTCGCTAGCTAGATTGCTACGAATACTTGTTAGCATTATTCTAAGCGCCTGTATTTTAGTATAAAGCTGGTTTGTGCGTACATATAGTCTACATAGTATAATCAGTATAGTGTGATACAGACAATCAATAACCAGATTAGCGGATGTAACACTATATTTAGCATCTTTGTAGCTCCTGATTCCCAACCTAAGGAGATGTCATACCAATGGTGCTCAGTTACTTGCGGGATGCGTGAAGCAGTGTGCATAAGCTGTTTGGCGTCTATGGTCATCTGTATGGCGGTATCCTTGGTATATTTAGCCGCCATGTCGAATTTAGCAAATGTGATTTGTGCGTAGCGCCTGATTGCCTCTAGTCTAGGTAGCTTCACAACAAGCGGGATGTTCCATTCTAACTGTGCTTGCATTTGCGTCTGCAATGTGGTTGTGGTGAACTTAGTCAGTCGTATAGGATGTGAATACTTATGTCAATAATGCTGGTAATATTGCACATACACATTACCTGCTCTCCGGTGGTTTGTACAAATCAGTGAATAATTAAGCGACGATTAGTAACGTAACATATACTCTCTGTTCCTATCTGATATAAGTCTGTGCCATTAATAGGATAAGGTAACCATTCACATTCTCCTGGTATTGGGTGAAGGCATGGATGTAGCACCCGTCCAATGTGGGTACATACCCACCCCTTAGACCAATCTGCACATCTAGTGGGATCTACGGTGTGATTAGTTTGATCAATCCATTTTTTGTCAGTGTGAGGTATCCACCATTCTTCACCTTTTAG
The DNA here is from genome assembly GCF_031143425.1 of Pleurodeles waltl. Taxonomy (NCBI): domain Eukaryota; kingdom Metazoa; phylum Chordata; class Amphibia; order Caudata; family Salamandridae; genus Pleurodeles; species Pleurodeles waltl. The sequence goes on along the minus strand of NC_090449.1, from coordinate 742,864,667 downwards.
TACAGGGAGCAATATAAAGGGGCACCATATTTCAGGAGGAAGATCACTTCTAGCTATATCAAAATGAGCATAACACATCTCACAATGAAATTGTATGGGCTTTACCCATATTTCCTCAGGCAAATGCAATTGTTGTCTCCAATATTCACCCTGAAGCTGTCCCCATTCCGCTTTGAAGTCTACATACTGGTGATTGACAATGCTTTGCCATAGTATGAACTGAATTCCTTTGGACACTGTTTGTGTGCTTTGAAAGCTTTTTCCAAATTGTTCATAAGTGAAATTATGCCATTGCCAATCACGATACAACCCACGCAGACCCTTCCATACTTCTTGTGAGTGTGTGGGCCCCCATTGTGAAATTACTTTTATGGCATCCCCTGTACTATATCCTGTAGAAGATAGCTTATTCCTGATGGCTTCAATATCAAAAGCGTTCAGGGCCCCTACCCCAATTCCGGTGGCCCCGGCTATCTTGGAGCCTAGATCTCTTCTGATGCGTAACTTCGGCAAGAGCCATAACTGTAGTGTCCATGGTGTGCATAATGGATCGTACTTAGAAAAATTCCCCTTCGCAATAGTTATCTGTAACACAATATGGTTAATTATGCTTGTATGCAAAGCTTGCTTACATCCTATTCTATATCGAACTATGGAAACGTTGCCTAGATTGCTGGCCATGCGTCTTTCGGCTACATAAAACATAAAGGCGGGCGGTTTGGAGTATCGAACTCCTTTGGTTCTATTAGTCATTGTAACAATCACCATATGTCCTGGTAAAATATCTCGTTTGTTAGAACAATCATAAGATCTACACAGATATGTCTGTACTGGTGTAAAAGGTACAATGGTATCACAATATTTACATATCATGTTTAGCGTATAATCAAAGCCTGAACTGTTGCTGCCATTCCCTGCAACTCGTTCAGTCCGTTCGCATGTCAGATTTGCTGTCCAGTCACCTTCCAGGTTACAGCTTTGGCAGCTATCCACTTGCCTCCAGGTACCTTCATGTTGCATAGTGAAACATTTCCCCGGTCATCAGTTACATTAGCAGCTTGAGGTGCACAAGTGACATGAAGGTCCGTAATGACATTCTCTGCTATATTTGGTCGGACCCATATACGTTCTCCGGTTATAATCATGACCGCAAACAGGAACCACGTCATTGATGCAGATTTCATCATTTACGACCATGGGGGTAAGTCTCACTGCAGGTACAAATACAGGTACATTACAATTCTTTAAAAGTACAATATACGTACTCCCCACCCCTTGACTCAATATCTCTCCTGCCTCTGGCTTTTTCCCTGGATGATGCACCCATACTCTTCTTCCTGTGCTTCCAAATCCCCCTTCACCTCTCTAGGTGTTATCGGGGGGGGCAGATCTTTCTTCAATGTGGGGGGTATACGCTTGTTCACAAATCAATTGAGCAAGTCTGTCATGTGCTTGATACGATACAGTAGCATCTCCTTGGTTCAGTAATACTACTTTAACCTCTCCTCTAAAATCTGGGTCTATGACTCCCCCTAGCACCGACACTCCCTTGATGGCTAGGCTGGATCGAGGGGCAATTCTACCATATGTTCCAGGTGATACTCTTACTCCTATTCCTAAGGGAACAGTTTTCACCTGTCCTACGGGTATTTGTCCATCCTCTGGAGCAAACAGGTCCAGTTCTATACTCACAGAAGTAGCCTGTAAAGGTAATCAAGCTCGAGGGTCTGTTTTCCAGACAATCATTGTGTGGGTGATTTCTTTATCATGCCCTGTCATCCGAATGAAAGGAGTCTGCTGCCCAACTGGTCTATTGTTCAGTTCGAACAAGGCTTTGTCTAAATTACTACTCCATCCTTTTAGAGCCTGATGTGCTGATAACTTTTCTAGCTGTTCTTTCAACAGTCCGTTATATCTCTCAATCATGCCTGCAGCTTGTGGATAATAACTAAGGTGTAAAATCCACCGAATTCCCTGTTCCTGCGCCCAATCCTGCACTGTTTTCCCTGAAAAGTGTGTGCCCCTGTCTGTTTGGATTTCATCAGGTACCCCATAATGTTTTATCAGGTAGTTTAGCCCTCGCAAAGTGGACTTTTGGTCTGCAGACTTACAGGGCATACCCAACATAAGGCCAGAGTAGGTGTCCACCATGGTCAATACGTAGCTTTTTCCTCCTTCCTTTGGTAGCAGCCCATTATAGTCCAATTGCCACACTGTAGCAGCTGCGGTTCCTCTTCTGATATGGCCGCTAGGCTTCTTTTGCAGGGGCATTTGTCTTGTCTGGTTGCATGTGCGTCACTCTTTTACTGCTTGTTGCACCTGTTCTTTAGTAACTGGAATCTGTTGTTGCTGTGCCCATGCATAAGTGCCATTCTCTCCTAGATGTCCAGATGTTGCATGGGCCCAGTTTGCTAGAGCAGCTTCAGCCTCCTCATTGATGACCACTGTTCGTGTTTTGGCCATCTGATCTGCGGTGTTGTTGAATAGAGATGCAAGTGAGGTGTCCGATGGGCAATGGGCATCCACATGTCCCACATAGATTTGACATTTTTGCCCTTTCTCCCACATCTCTTCCCATAGCTGCTCGCCTCCCCAAATGGGGGTGCCTTTGATTTTCCATCCATCCTTGCACCAAGTCGGGGCCCAGCTTACTAGTCCTTGGTAGGTGGCCCAGCTGTCAGTGTACACAAATGTTTTCTCTTCTATGGGGGCCTGTTCGATCACTGCTGCTACCCCCTGCAGTTCTGCAAGCTGGCTTGATCCATTACTTCCTCCTTGCAGCAACAGCGTTTTTGTAGCAGGCTGGAATGCAACTATTTGCCATTGTCTTTTTCCTTGATGGTACCGGGCGGTACCATCTGTGAACCATGCATTTTGTTGTTGTTCTTCTGTGAGTTGTTCAAAAGGTGGGGCTGTTTTAAATGGTGAGGACTCCATCTCAGATGGCTCTGGCGAGGGGACCATTGCCTGTAAGTCCACTGCCCCCAGCATTTCTTCTTGTAACTTTGATACCCCTTCTGGCCCCGGTTTTGCCCTCTGCTGCAGATACCATCTAGTAAGGGGACCCGTGTTCTTAAGGTAACCGGCCGGTCACCAGTTATGCACTCTGTTTCTACTAACGCCCAATATGCTCCTACTAGTTCTTTTTCTAACGGGGTGTAATTGCTCATGGATGGAGTTAATCTCTTTGACCAGAATCCTTGTGGCACTCTCTTTTTTCCTTGCCTCTACCATAAACTCCACATCACTACATCATCCTGTACTATCATTTCCAGCTCAAACGGGTCTCCTTCTGTGATGGGACCTAACGCAAAATAATTCTGTAATGCATCTTTTGCTCAATCAAAGGCCTCTTGCTGTTCAGGTCCCCATTGGAAAAGGTGCTTTTTTCGTGTAACTTGATATAATGGTCTCAATATTAATCCTAAGTGAGGGATATGTTGTCTCCAGAATCCCATCAAACCAATAAATCGTTGTGCTTCTGCCTTAGTTGAAGGAATCTTTAGCTTCTGTACTGTATCAATCACTTCCTGTGGTATTCTTTTTACTGGTCCTGACCAAATAGCGCCCAGGAATTTCACCTCTTGTGCCGGGCCTTGGACCTTTTTTGGGGTTAATAGCCCATCCCCTCTGCTGTAAGTATTCAATTAATCTTTCCAGCGTGTCTGAGACTTTCTCTTTAGTGTCCCCAGTGATCATGATGTCTTCAATGTAATGTGCAAGTCGGGTGTTTCCAGCCGAGAAGATGGCTAAATCTCTGGCTATTAGCCCATGACACAATGTGAGACTATGCACGTACCCCTGGGGCAACTTATTGAATGTGAATTGTCTGTCCTGCCAGTTTATTGCAAATTGGTCATGACTGGCCTCATCAATATCAATTGAAAAGAAGGTGTTTGCTAGATCAATCACGGCATATCATTCCCCCACATCTTTACTCAACTGTTCCACCAGTGTGATGATGTCTGGGACTGTGGCTGCCAAGGGTGGAGCCACTTTATTCAGTTGTCGATAGTCGACAGTCATTCGATAGGTATCATCAGGTTTCTTCACTGGCCATATGGGAGAGTTAAATGGGCTCACAGCCGACCTTAACACACCTGCATCTAGCAGCCCCTGTATGGTTTCTGAAATCTCTTTATGACCTCCGGGTCTGCGGTACTGTTTAATGCACACCGGCTCCTTTGGAGGAGGCACATGTAATGGACTCCACTTTGCATGCCCAACCAGAACTGTCCTAGATTTCTCTATATGTACACTCCTCACACCAAAAGTAAATGTTCCCCATTGCGTATCAATAGTTTTGCCTAGTAACAAATCCATGCCAATAATGTATTCTGGTACTTCAGCTATTAATACTTCTGCCGTGAACAGGGGTCCTTTCCCGATTGACAATTTGAGCTTAACAGGTTTGGCCTCTGTTTCTGCACCCCCGTAACCATTAATGATCACACCCTTCCCTGGCAGCCTCTTAGGGTTTCCATTTATCAAAGTTACTTCCGCACCTATATCGAGCAGTGCCATAACATGTTTGTAGGAGGCTGGACTGGCTTGTAGTGAGTACCAAGGGGTACTTGCACCTTGCACCAGGCCCAGTTATCCCTTATTAGTGTATAGGGTGTCTAGCAGCTTAGGCTGATAGATAATGGTAGCTTAGCAGAGCAGCTTAGGCTGAACTAGGAGACGTGTGAAGCTACTACAGTACCACTTAGTGTCATATGCACAATATCATAAGAAAACATAATACACAGTTATACTAAAAATAAAGGTACTTTATTTTTATGACAATATGCCAAAGTATCTTAGAGTGTACCCTCAGTGAGAGGATAGGAAATATACACAAGATATATATACACAATAGCAAAAATATGCAGTATAGTCTTAGAAAACAGTGCAAACAATGTATAGTTACAATAGGATGCAATGGAAAAACATAGGGATAGGAGCAACACAAACCATATACTCCAAAAGTGGAATGCGAACCACGAATGGACCCCAAACCTATGTGACCTTGTAGAGGGTCGCTGGGACTATTAGAAAATAGTGAGAGTTAGAAAAATAACCCTCCCCAAGACCCTGAAAAGTGAGTGCAAAGTGCACTAAAGTTCCCCTAAGGACAAAGAAGTCGTGTTAGAGGAATAATGCAGGAAAGACACAAACCAACAATGCAACAACTGTGGATTTCCAATCTAGGGTACCTGTGGAACAAGGGGACCAAGTCCAAAAGTCACAAGCAAGTCGGAGATGGGCATATGCCCAGGAAATGCCAGCTGTGGATGCAAAGAAGCTTCTACTGGACAGAAGAAGCTGAGGTTTCTGCAGGAACGAAAAGGGCTAGAGACTTCCCCTTTGGTGGACGGATCCCTCTTGCCGTGGAGAGTTGTGCAGAAGTGTTTTCCCGCCGAAAGAACGCCAACAAGTCTTGCTAGCTGCAAATCGTGCGGTTAGCGTTTTTGGACGCTGCTGTGGCCCTGGAGGGACCAGGAGGTCGCAAATTGGACCAGGAGAGAGAGCGACGTCGAGCAAGACAAGGAGCCCTCTCAGCAGCAGGTAGCACCCGGAGAAGTGCCAGAAACAGGCCCTACGAGGATGCGTGAAACGGTGCTCACCCGAAGTTACACAAAGGAGTCCCACGTCGCCGGAGACCAACTTAGAAAGTCGTGCAATGCAGGTTAGAGTGCCGTGGACCCAGGCTTGGCTGTGCACAAAGGATTTCCGCCGGAAGTGCACAGGGGCCGGAGTAGCTGCAAAAGTCGTGGTTCCCAGCAATGCAGCCCAGCGAGGTGAGGCAAGGACTTACCTCCACCAAACTTGGACTGAAGAGTCACTGGACTGTGGGGGTCACTTGGACAGAGTCGCTGGATTCGAGGGACCTCGCTCGTCGTGCTGAGAGGAGACCCAAGGGACCAGTAATGCAGCTTTTTGGTGCCTGCGGTTGCAGGGGGAAGATTCAGTCGACCCACAGGAGATTTCTTCGGAGCTTCTGGTGCAGAGAGGAGGCAGACTACCCCCACAGCATGCACAAGCAGGAAAACAGTCGAGAAGGCGGCAGGATCAGCGTTACAGAGTTGCAGTAGTCGTCTTTGCTACTATGTTGCAGGTTTGCAGGCTTCCAGCGCGGTCAGCAGTCGATTCCTTGGCAGAAGGTGAAGAGAGAGATGCAGAAGAACTCGGATGAGCTCTTGCATTCGTTATCTAAAGTTTCCCCAGAGACAGAGACCCTAAATAGCCAGAAAAGAGGGTTTGGCTACCTAGGAGAGAGGATAGGCTACTAACACCTGAAGGAGCCTATCAGAAGGAGTCTCTGACGTCACCTGGTGGCACTGGCCACTCAGAGCAGTCCAGTGTGCCAGCAACACCTCTGTTTCCAAGATGGCAGAGGTCTGGAGCACACTGGAGGAGCTCTGGACACCTCCCAGGGGAGGTGCAGGTCAGGGGAGTGGTCACTCCCCTTTCCTTTGTCCAGTTTCGCGCCAGAGCAGGGCTAAGGGGTCCCTGAACCGGTGTAGACTGGCTTATGCAGAATTGGGCACATCTGTGCCCAACAAAGCATTTCCAGAGGCTGGGGGAGGCTACTCCTCCCCTGCCTTCACACCATTTTCCAAAGGGAGAGGGTGTAACACCCTCTCTCAGAGGAAGTCCTTTGTTCTGCCATCCTGGGCCAGGCCTGGCTGGACCCCAGGAGGGCAGATGCCTGTCTGAGGGGTTGGCAGCAGCTGCAGTGAAACCCCAGGAAGGGCAGTTTGGCAGTACCAGGGTCTGTGCTACAGACCACTGGGATCATGGGATTGTGCCAACTATGCCAGGATGGCATAGAGGGGGCAATTCCATGATCATAGACATGTTACATGGCCATATTCGGAGTTACCATTGTGAAGCCACATATAGGTAGTGACCTATATGTAGTGCACGCGTGTAATGGTGTCCCCGCACTCACAAAGTTCAGGGAATTGGCTCTGAACAATGTGGGGGCACCTTGGCTAGTGCCAGGGTGCCCTCACACTAAGCAACTTTGCACCTAACCTTTACCAGGTAAAGGTTAGACATACAGGTGACTTATAAGTTACTTAAGTGCAGTGTAAAATGGCTGTGAAATAACGTGGACGTTATTTCACTCAGGCTGCAGTGGCAGGCCTGTGTAAGAATTGTCAGAGCTCCCTATGGGTGGCAAAAGAAATGTTGCAGCCCATAGGGATCTCCTGGAACCCCAATACCCTGGGTACCTCAGTACCATATACTAGGGAATTATAAGGGTGTTCCAGTAAGCCAATGTAAATTGGTAAAAATGGTCACTAGCCTGTTAGTGACAATTTGGAAAGAAATGAGAGAGCATAACCACTGAGGTTCTGATTAGCAGAGCCTCAGTGAGACAGTTAGTCACTACACAGGTAACACATTCAGGCACACTTATGAGCACTGGAGCCCTGGGTTACCAGGGTCCCAGTGACACATACAACTAAAACAACATATATACAGTGAAAAATGGGGGTAACATGCCAGGCAAGATGGTACTTTCCTACACAACCCCCCCCCAAACGAAGGACAATAAGACTAGCCATGACCTGATGAGTCTTCATTGTCTAAGTGGAAATATCTGGAGAGTCCATCTGCATTGGAGTGGCTACTCCCAGGTCTATGTTCCACTGTATAGTCCATTCCCTGTAGGGATATGGACCACCTCAACAATTTAGGATTTTCACCTTTCATTTGTTTTAGCCAAAGTAGAGGTTTGTGGTCTGTCTGAACAATTAAGTGAGTGCCAAACAGGTATGGCCTCAACTTCTTCAGAGCCCAGACCACAGCAAAGGCCTCCCTCTCTATAGCAGACCAACGCTTTTCTCTAGGGGTCAACCTCCTACTAATAAAAGCAGCAGGTTGATCCTGGCCCTCAGAATTAAGTTGTGATAGGACTGCCCCTACTCCTAATTCAGATGCATCAGTTTGGACATAGAATTTTTTAGAGTAACAAGGGCTTTTTAGGACAGGTGCAGAGCACATGGCCTGCTTCAGCTCCTCAAAAGCTTTCTGACAGTTTGCTGTCCATAATACCTTTTTAGGCACTTTCTTGGATGTGAGGTCATTAAGAGGGGCTGCAATGGAGCCATAGTTCTTAATGAACCTCCTGTAATACCCAGTGAGGCCTAGGAAGGCTCTCACCTGAGTCTGAGTGGTAGGGGGAACCCAATCAATAATTGTTTGGATTTTCCCCTGAAGTGGTGCAATCTGTTCCCCACCAACAAGGTGTCCCAGATAAACCACCTTACCCTGCCCTATCTGGCACTTTGAAGCCTTGATAGTGAGGCCTGCCTTTTGCAGGGCCTCCAAAACTTTCCATAGGTGGACCAGGTGATCATCCCAGCTGGAGCTAAAGACAGCTATATCGTCCAAATATGCTGCACTGAAAGCTTCCAGCCCTTGCAGGACTGTGTTCACCAACCTTTGAAAAGTGGCAGGTGCATTTTTCAAACCAAAAGGCATTACAGTAAACTGGTAATGTCCTCCAATGGTTGAAAATGCAGTCTTAGGTTTAGCATCTTCTGACAATTTGATCTGCCAATACCCTGCAGTCAAGTCAAAAGTGCTTAGATACTTGGCAGATGCCAGTGTATCTATGAGCTCATCTGCCCTGGGTATAGGGTGAGCATCAGTTTTGGTTACCAAGTTGAGACCTCTATAGTCTACACAAAACCGCATTTCCTTCTTTCCATCTTTGGAATGGGGTTTTGGTACCAGTACCACAGGAGAAGCCCATGGACTGTCAGAGTGCTCAACCACTCCTAGTTCTAACATTTTCTGGACCTCTTGCTTTATGCAGTCCCTGACATGGTCAGGCTGCCTATAGATCTTACTTTTGACAGGCAAGCTGTCTCCAGTATCTATAGTGTGCTCACACCAAGAAGTGGTACCTGACACAGTAGAGAAGAGTTCAGAGAATTGATCTAGGAGATTTATGCAATTGTCTTTCTGCTCAGCAGTAAGGCAATCAGCCAAAACTACACCTTCCACCAGAGCATCTTGTTCTGTGGAAGAGAAGAGATCAGGTAGAGGATCACTGTCTTCTTCCTGTCCCTCATCTGTTGCCATGAGCAGGGTGAGATCAGCCCTGTCATAGTAGGGTTTCAGGCGGTTTACATGGAGTACCCTAAGGGGACTCCTTGCAGTGCCTAAGTCAACTAAATAGGTGACTTCTCCCTTCTTTTCAACAATTATGTGGGGTCCACTCCATTTATCTTGGAGTGCTCTTGGGGCCACAGGCTCCAAGACCCACACTTTCTGCCCTGGTTGGTACTGAACCAAAACAGCCTTCTGATCATGCCATTGCTTCTGGAGTTCTTGGCTGGCCTGAAGGTTTTTACTGGCCTTTTTCATGTACTCAGCCATCCTTGATCTGAGGCCAAGTACATAATCCACAATATCCTGCTTAGGAGCTTTTAAAGGTTGTTCCCAACCCTCCTTTACAAGTGTGAGTGGACCCCTAACAGGGTGTCCAAAAAGAAGTTCAAAGGGGCTGAAGCCCACTCCTTTCTGGGGTACCTCCCTGTAGGCAAAAAGGAGGCATGGTAGAAGGATATCCCATCTCCTGCGGAGTTTTTCAGGGAGACCCATAATCATGCCTTTGAGAGTTTTATTAAATCTCTCCACCAGTCCATTTGTTTGTGGGTGATAGGGTGTTGTGAACTTGTACGTTACACCACACTCCTTCCACATGCCCTTTAAGTATGCAGACAGGAAATTGCTTCCTCTGTCTGATACTACTTCCTTTGGGAAGCCCACCCTGGAAAATATTCCCAGGAGGGCCTTTGCCACTGCAGGTGCTGTAGTGGTCCTTAAAGGAATAGCTTCAGGATATCTTGTGGCATGGTCCACTACCACTAAGATGAATCTATTGCCTGAAGCAGTAGGAGGGTCAAGGGGGCCAACTATGTCAACCCCTACCCTTTCAAAGGGAACCCCAACCACAGGCAGTGGAATAAGGGGTGCCTTTGGTGTGCCACCTGTCTTGCCACTGGCTTGACAGGTTTCACAGGACTTACAAAATTCCTTTGTGTCCTCAGACATTCTAGGCCAATGAAACAGGGGAACAAGCCTGTCCCAAGTTTTTATTTGTCCTAGATGCCCAGCTAGGGGAATGTCATGTGCCAGGGTTAGGAGGAACTTTCTGTACTCCTGAGGAATCACTAATCTCCTGGCAGCTCCAGGTTTAGGATCCCTATGCTCAGTGTACAAGAGGTTGTCCTCCCAGTAAACTCTGTGAGAGTCACTGACATCCCCATTAGCCTGTTTGACAGCTTGCTGTCTGAGACCCTCTAATGTGGGACAGGTTTGCTGTGCCACACTCAGCTCCTCTCTGGCAGGCCCCCCTTCACCCAAAAGCTCAGCAGTATCTGCTTCCAGCTCCTCTGGTGTAGGTTCTGCACAGGGAGGGAATTCTTCTTCCTCTGAAGTTGAATCCACTGTAGAGGGAGGGATAGTAGGAAGTGTTATGCTTCTACTAGCCCTAGCTTTAGGGAGCACTTGGTCCATTGTTCCAGGATCCAAGCTTCCCTGTCCTTTTTGCTTTTTGGCCTGAGGCCTTGTCAAAGCAAAAATATGCCCTGGGATGCCCAGCATTGCTGCATGGGCCTCCAACTCCACATCTGACCAAGCTGATGTCTCCAAATCGTTCCCTAATAGACAGTCTACAGGTAAATCTGAAGCTACCACAACTTTCTTTGGACCAGTAACCCCCCCCCAGTTGAGATTTACAACAGCCATGGGGTGGCTAAGTGTGTTGTTGTGAGCATCGGTTACTTGGTACTGGTGACCAAGTAGGTGTTGTTCAGGGTGGACCAGTTTCTCTATGACCATAGTCACACTGGCTCCAGTGTCCCTGTAGGCCTGAACCTCAACACCATTTATTAGGGGTAGCTGCTTGTACTTATCCATATTAAGGGGACAAGCAACTAAGGTGGCTAAATCAATAGCCCCCTCAGAGACTAACACAGCCTCTGTGGCCTCCCTAACAAGGCCAACCCCAACTAAGTTACCAATAGTGAGCCCAGCTACTCCCTTGGATTGGCTATTAGTAGGTTTGCTCCCACCACCACTGCTATTAGTAGGGACACTAGGTGTAGCAGTAGGGGTTGTAGTGGTAGGAGGCTTGGTGCCTTTCTTTGGACAACTGGGATCTGTTGTCCAATGGCCTTTTATTTTACATAAATAGCACCATGGTTTCTTTTCCTTGTTTTGATTAGAAGAGGATGTGGGCCCACCACCCCCACCAGAGTGTTTTTGTGGGCCTGATGAAGACTCATTTTTAGATTTGTCCCCACCCTTGTCAGAAGACTTACCATCCTTCTTCTTGTTGCCATCTTTGTCACCCCCTGTATGAACTTTTCTGTTCACCCTTGTTCTGACCCATTTGTCTGCCTTCTTTCCCAATTCTTGGGGAGAGGTCAGATCAGAGTCCACCAAGTACTGGTGCAACAAATCAGACACACAATTATTAAGAATATGCTCTCTCAGGATCAAGTTATACAGGCTGTCATAATCAGTAACTTTACTGCCATGTAACCACCCCTCCAAGGCCTTCACTGAATGGTCAATGAAATCAACCCAGTCTTGTGAAGACTCCTTTTTGGTCTCTCTGAACTTTATCCTGTATTGTTCAGTGGTTAAGCCATAACCGTCCAGGAGTGCATTCTTAAGAACTTTGTAATCATTAGCTTCATTTTCTTTTACAGTAAGGAGCCTATCCCTACCTTTTCCACTAAATGATAGCCATAGGATAGCAGCCCACTGCCTTTGAGGGACATCCTGTACAGCACAGGCCCACTCAAGTGCAGCAAACCACTTGTTAATGTCATCCCCCTCCTTATAAGGGGGAACTATCTTGTGCAGATTCCTGGAATCATGCTCTTTTGCAGGATGACTATGGGGAATACTGCTGCTGCCACCATGGGTTTCTAAACCCAGTTTCTGTCTCTCCTTCTCTACTTCTAAGGTCTGACTATCCAAATCCAGCTGTTGCTTCTTGAGCTTCAGTCTGGTTTGTTCCACTCTCAATCTATTGAGCTCCCTTTCTAACAATCTGTCATCAGGGTGGGTGAGAGGGACATGCCTTGAAACAGAAGTATGGTGAGAATGGACAGAAGGAGACCTGTCCCTTACAGAGGCCACCCTAACAGCTTTGCTAACAGAAACATCACTACCAGTATGGTGAGAATAAATGCTTTTGCTATGATGTGAGACAACACTATTTGTATGGTGCGGCTCATCATCATTACCAACTATGCTAGACTGTCTAGTAATGGGCAGGCTAGGAAGTTTCTTTCCTGAATCTTTTCCTGGGGGAGTCCCTGGATCAGATTGGGAACCATTAGCTACTTTTTCAACAGATGGGGCACTTCTTGCCTTATCTTGTTCTCTAAGCATGTTAATTAACAGTTCTAAGGAAGGATTCTTCCCTACACTCAAACCTCTCTCTATGCAGAGACTCCTTGCTCCTTTCCAGCTAAGGTGATCATATGCAAGTTTGGACAGATCAACATTTTGGCCTGTGCCAGACATTTTTAGAGAGAGTTAAAGTGATAGAAAAAGATAAAAAAGTTTGTCAGAGCTTTTAGAAAGACAGAGAAAAAAAACTTTTTAAACTTTTTAGAACTTTTTAGAAAGTTAGAAGTACTTTTCAGTACTTAGAAAAGAGTGAAAAGAGGAAATGCAAAACTTTTTGGCTATGTGTATATACACTGACCTTGTTTTGTATATTTTTCTCTTATGAAAAGTACAATGACAAGAGTGGTAAGTAGTCTCAAAGCACTTATCCCACCGCTGCACAACCAATGTAGGAGGCTGGACTGGCTTGTAGTGAGTACCAAGGGGTACTTGCACCTTGCACCAGGCCCAGTTATCCCTTATTAGTGTATAGGGTGTCTAACAGCTTAGGCTGATAGATAATGGTAGCTTAGCAGAGCAGCTTAGGCTGAACTAGGAGACGTGTGAAGCTACTACAGTACCACTTAGTGTCATATGCACAATATCATAAGAAAACACAATACACAGTAATACTAAAAATAAAGGTACTTTATTTTTATGACAATATGCCAAAGTATCTTAGAGTGTACCCTCAGTGAGAGGATAGGAAATATACACAAGATATATATACACAATAGCAAAAATATGCAGTATAGTCTTAGAAAACAGTGCAAACAATGTACAGTTACAATAGGATGCAATGGGAAAACATAGGGATAGGAGCAACACAAACCATATACTCCAAAAGTGGAATGCGAACCACGAATGGACCCCAAACCTATGTGACCTTGTAGAGGGTCGCTGGGACTATTAGAAAATAGTGAGAGTTAGAAAAATAACCCTCCCCAAGACCCTGAAAAGTGAGTGCAAAGTGCACTAAAGTTCCCCTAAGGACAAAGAAGTCGTGTTAGAGGAATAATGCAGGAAAGACACAAACCAACAATGCAACAACTGTGGATTTCCAATCTAGGGTACCTGTGGAACAAGGGGACCAAGTCCAAAAGTCACAAGCAAGTCGGAGATGGGCATATGCCCAGGAAATGCCAGCTGTGGATGCAAAGAAGCTTCTACTGGACAGAAGAAGCTGAGGTTTCTGCAGGAACGAAAAGGGCTAGAGACTTCCCCTTTGGTGGACGGATCCCTCTCGCCGTGGAGAGTTGTGCAGAAGTGTTTTCCCGCCGAAAGAACGCCAACAAGCCTTGCTAGCTGCAAATCGTGCGGTTAGCGTTTTTGGACGCTGCTGTGGCCCTGGAGGGACCAGGAGGTCGCAAATTGGACCAGGAGAGAGAGGGGACATCGAGCAAGACAAAGAGCCCTCTCAGCAGCAGGTAGCACCCAGAGAAGTGCCAGAAACAGGCACTATGAGGATGCGTGAAACGGTGCTCACCCGAAGTTACACAAAGGAGTCCCATGTCGCCGGAGACCAACTTAGAAAGTCGTGCAATGCAGGTTAGAGTGCCGTGGACCCAGGCTTGGCTGTGCACAAAGGATTTCCACCGGAAGTGCACAGGGGCCGGAGTAGCTGCAAAAGTCGTGGTTCCCAGCAATGCAGCCCAGCGAGGTGAGGCAAGGACTTACCTCCACCAAACTTGGACTGAAGAGTCACTGGACTGTGGGGGTCACTTGGACAGAGTCGCTGGATTCGAGGGACCTCGCTCGTTGTGCTGAGAGGAGACCCAAGGGACCGGTAATGCAGTTTTTTGGTGCCTGCGGTTGCAGGGGGAAGATTCAGTCGACCCACGGGAGATTTCTTCGGAGCTTCTAGTGCAGAGAGGAGGCAGACTACCCCCACAGCATGCACAAGCAGGAAAACAGTCGAGAAGGCGGCAGGATCAGCGTTACAGAGTTGCAGTAGTCGTCTTTGCTACTATGTTGCAGGTTTGCAGGCTTCCAGCGCGGTCAGCAGTCGATTCCTTGGCAGAAGGTGAAGAGAGAGATGCAGAGGAACTCGGATGAGCTCTTGCATTCGTTATCTAAAGTTTCCCCAGAGACAGAGACCCTAAATAGCCAGAAAAGAGGGTTTGGCTACCTAGGAGAGAGGATAGGCTACTAACACCTGAAGGAGCCTATCAGAAGGAGTCTCTGACGTCACCTGGTGGCACTGGCCACTCAGAGCAGTCCAGTGTGCCAGCAGCACCTCTGTTTCCAAGATGGCAGAGGTCTGGAGCACACTGGAGGAGCTCTGGACACCTCCCAGGGGAGGTGCAGGTCAGGGGAGTGGTCACTCCCCTTTCCTTTGTCCAGTTTCGCGCCAGAGCAGGGCTAAGGGGTCCCCTGAACCGGTGTAGACTGGCTTATGCAGAATTGGGCACATCTGTGCCCAACAAAGCATTTCCAGAGGCTGGGGGAGGCTACTCCTCCCCTGCCTTCACACCATTTTCCAAAGGGAGAGGGTGTAACACCCTCTCTCAGAGGAAGTCCTTTGTTCTGCCATCCTGGGCCAGGCCTGGCTGGACCCCAGGAGGGCAGATGCCTGTCTGAGGGGTTGGCAGCAGCAGTAGCTGCAGTGAAACCCCAGGAAGGGCAGTTTGGCAGTACCAGGGTCTGTGCTACAGACCACTGGGATCATGGGATTGTGCCAACTATGCCAGGATGGCATAGAGGGGGCAATTCCATGATCATAGACATGTTACATGGCCATATTCGGAGTTACCATTGTGAAGCCACATATAGGTAGTGACCTATATGTAGTGCACGCGTGTAATGGTGTCCCCGCACTCACAAAGTTCAGGGAATTGGCTCTGAACAATGTGGGGGCACCTTGGCTAGTGCCAGGGTGCCCTCACACTAAGCAACTTTGCACCTAACCTTTACCAGGTAAAGGTTAGACATATAGGTGACTTATAAGTTACTTAAGTGCAGTGTAAAATGGCTGTGAAATAACGTGGACGTTATTTCACTCAGGCTGCAGTGGCAGGCCTGTGTAAGAATTGTCAGAGCTCCCTATGGGTGGCAAAAGAAATGCTGCAGCCCATAGGGATCTCCTGGAACCCCAATACCCTGGGTACCTCAGTACCATATACTAGGGAATTATAAGGGTGTTCCAGTAAGCCAATGTAAATTGGTAAAAATGGTCACTAGCCTGTTAGTGACAATTTGGAAAGAAATGAGAGAGCATAACCACTGAGGTTCTGATTAGCAGAGCCTCAGTGAGACAGTTAGTCACTACACAGGTAACACATTCAGGCACACTTATGAGCACTGGGGCCCTGGGTTACCAGGGTCCCAGTGACACATACAACTAAAACAACATATATACAGTGAAAAATGGGGGTAACATGCCAGGCAAGATGGTACTTTCCTACAATGTTGTGTTCCTTTGTGCCAATAAATGATGAGAGGTACATATGACCGCCTGTCCCCGGGGCTTACCTCTTGCACTGCTCTGACCCCCGGGGTTAGGCCTGACCTTCATAATAAGGGGTCTGGAACTTCCCAGCCATCGCTGGACAAATCGGGATATAGAGTTGAGACAAGCACCTTCCAATTTTTCCCTGATTCTATTTTTTCATTCTCAGACTCTTCCATGGGTGGTGCTTAGGGCTGTTTCTCATCAAATGCCTCCTTCTCTTTCTGTCTACGCTGCAACGCTTTCCATATATTAAGCAGATACGGGGTAGGCTTTCCATCTATCTCCTCTTTCTTCACCCCAGCATTCAACAAATCTATCCACATTTGTCGTCTGGTCACTTTTATTGTAGATTCTCCTCCCTTATACTTATTGTCCTGCCCCACTGCTCTTGCTGAGTTTTGTCTGTCAAGCACTTCTAATTGTGCCATTAATAATACCACATCCCCCTGGTCTTCCCTTAGCGGGTCCTAGAAGGGCCAATAAGGCACCATTCATATGCGGAGGGGCATTTCTGATTAACCGTGCCCTGATCCCTGCTGTCACGGGTTCAACATCAGGTCCTAAAAACTGTTGGGAATACACTGCATTCTGCATCCCCATTTCTCGAAGTTGTTCATTTGCCTCTGAAATCGTATGCCAAGGGCCCCAACTCTCTTCCACATCTATAGCAATTGGGTACAATTGCTTCACTCCTTCCATCAACCAACCCATTAGAGAAAACTTGGTGCCCCTGTGTATCTCGTAACCGTTGCCCTAACATAGCATGTGTAGTTACTGATCCCATTTTCAAAAGTTTGGTTGGCGACAAATATGTACCATCTGCTCCAGTGTCCCACAATCTCACCAACCATTTAAATAAGGGCTCTGCAGGCATCTGCCTAAACATATGAGTTATCTCCAACAGCTCACTCTGTGTATAATCTCTTACCAAACGTGAATTCCGTATTTGCCCACCATTCACTCCCTTTGATTTATTCTGTACGAGTGGGCGAACCTCCATTACACTTCCCCTTTCACCTTCAATTTCACCTGCACGTCCTTCTCCACTTTCAACTCCACCTAGTTCTGCTACACGTACTTCCACCTCATCCTCCCAATTCCAGTCATCATCATTATCCGAGACTGTTCCATCCCAAGTATAAGGATCTCAGTTTTCTTTGGGTACCAATGCCCTCACTTGCACAGCTGAGGGTATTTTAGGCTTCTGCCTACTCTTCTGTTTTGCTACTCGTACTGCTAATGCAGTGCACCTTGCCTCCATTTGATCACCCCTAGTCACTGCACTTTCTATAGTTTCTTTCATAAGTAACTGCCTTTCCTGCAAGGCTGCAACCTCATCCCGCAATTTTCTTATCTCTGCATCTTGTGTTAATGTTTTCCTGTATACCGTACGGAGCGCAGACAGGAAAAGCCATCCCACTTGCCCTGCTGCTTTCAGCTCCAGCTTTGCCCCTCTTAGCTTCACCCTCTCAACCGCATCTTCCACTAAGAGAGGAGTCACTTTCTCATCTAATGCCTCCCATAACACCGGCGCTGCCCACCGGTTCAGGAGTCCTACCACACCAGAGAACGGGTCAGTTGCTAACCACCCGGGAATGGATCTGGCTTCTGCCCCATGCTGCCTTCCGCTCTCTGCCTCACTTTTCTTACGTCCCCAAAGAGGCATTATTGACGTATACCCCACTCCTGGTACCAAAATGTCTTATCCAGGTGACTGATTGACACCTGTTCGATATAAGTCAATAAGGAAGCTCAATGAAGGACCACACGCCAATTATTAATACAATTTAGCTTTACTAGAATTTCAGTTAAATGTAAGCATTTAGTACATTAACAATAGTGGAATAAGAATAGCAATGAAAAGCATCTATTCATATATAAGTACACTACAAAGAGCATCTATGTATACGTATGAGCAAAGAGTTCACTGACAGAATAAGAATAGCAATGAAAAAGCATCTATTTATATATAAGTACACTACAGAGAGCAGCTATGTATACATCTGAGCAAAGAGTTAATTGACAGATATAAACTTGTATACCAAAATGTGATACACTACAATGTTCAGGAAACAGAATATAAACAAGTTGAATACTTCAGATAAGCTTTGATTTACTGCACACTAAAATGCATGTTTCAATTACTGCAGCAGGCTCACACTAAGATGTTCAGTAAGAAAAAATATGAACAAGCTGAATTCTTCAGATTATAAACACAGTGCAAGCATAATAATCAATCATAATAATAGAGCAGAGAAACAAAAGCCTTTCATTCCTGGGTGGAACTTAACTTAGACCACGAAATGCTGGGAAGCCCTCTACCGCCCGCTTGGACCTCTCTCCCCCTCGAGCGTCACGGTCTTTGAACAGCACAACAGGGAGGCAGCTCTGGGTCTGAAGATGACAGTTTTCACAACTCCATCTGCAAGCTTCAATTCCCTCACCCGCCTTTCAGTGTTTAAGTAACCTGAAGCTTGGATTCTATCCCCTTCCAGTGTTTTCTAGCTATGTTATCATAACATGTCTCTTGGCTGCCCTGCCATTCCTTGGCCATTGTTTTCATTCCATCTTTTACTGTGGTCTCGTTCTCAAGGTTGAGACTGAATCTCCTTCACAGCCTGTTTCTCACACATGCAGCTGCGAATAAGTTTATCTACGGAATGTCAAAAGAAAACAAGTTTGAAAGCGAACATCGTGAATTTCTTCCACGTTGCTCTGGCTTCGGCAGGCATCACGCTCATCTACACTGTTCAAGCTAATTAACCCTTCGCGTCACAATGTCTTCCGCACCTTTCCCTATACTGATCAGTAAGGAACAAGTAATGCTGGGAAGAGAAGGGTACTATGGGAAAGGGGGAAAAACATAAAAGAAGGCACAACCAGATGTCCAGAAAAAAGAAGAAAAGAACAGGTGAGTAGGGGGTCAGACCTGCCTAGACACGCGGTGAGCTCAAAAAGAACGAGACCCCATGCCCAATTTGGGGCCTCGTAAGGTACAGAGCAGGCTGGGGGTACGGCGCGCCTTATGACCGTGTGCAGCAGCCCGAGCCGAATGTTCGGCTCGTGCCGCACGCAGCGGCGCAACAATATATACATACATATATACATATACACACACACACACACGAATACACACACATATACATGTACATACAATACATAATTAGAACCATGGGTAAATATACTTAGTCAAACAGGTTTAAAGAGTGTGTGTTATGACATAGTAGCGATACATATTTTCTGAAGAACTATACATAACTAGAAATAGACACATAATCAGAAAAAATATTTATCAACATAGGCATATGCAGTCCATAGTTGTATGAATATGGTGGTTATGAAGGAAAGAGCCAACTCTTGAGTAGTTTTCTGAAGACAAGAAAGTTATCTGTGGCTCTTATAGTTGGGGGTAATGAATTCCATAGTTTGGCTGCTTGAACTGAGAAGGATGTACCACCTATAGTCTTTTTCTTGTATGGTGGTGTTCTAAGGCGGGGTGCCAATCTTGAGCGGAGGTTTCTTTGTTGGATGTATTTGGTTATTTTGTTTCTGATAAAAAGCGGTCCTGTTCCATGTATAGCTTTGTGGGTGATACAAAGAAGCTTGAAAGTGCACTGGAATGCAGAAATAGCTGTAAAAACAGTTAGAAAACTGTGCAAATAGTGAAAATAACAAAAAGGTTGCAATGGGCCAGGGTGAACACAAACCATATACTAAAATAGTGGAATGCTGAAGTCAGCTTCCCACCTAGGCAAGTAGTGTGTAAGGGGGCATGTGACAAAACACCAAAGGTAAGTACTCGAACACACCCCAGAGCCCAGGAAAACAAGGAGATGTGATACAAGATTATGCAAGAACCAGAAGAGACTACAAGAAAGCAACAATTGATTCCTGGACCTGAAGAGCTGTGGAAGAAGGGGGCCAAGTCCAAGAAGCGCTGAAGAGTCGAGGGAGAACAGGAGCCCCTGCTAACCTGGATAAAGGTGCAAAAGAAGAACCGCAAGTGAGAAGACAAAGTCAGTTATCCACCCAAGAAGACAGATGCGGGTTACTGGTTGGTGCAGAAGATGCCCCACCCCGGATGGATGATTGCTGTCTGGTTTGGATCGCTGGATTCCGCCAAAAAGCCTTGGAACACGCACAGCTTGCGGTTAGTGGAAAACAGTGCTGCTCAGGACCTGGTGGCCTCTACCCAGGAGGGGGAGCAAGAGGGGACTCTCAGCAACTCGGAGAGCCCTCAGAAGACCAAGCAGCACACAGGAGTCCGACAGCATGGGGACAAAGAAGGTGCAAATGGAGGCCCACGCAGCATGACACAAACGTATCCCACGCCGCCGGAGAACCACTCAGGAAGCTATGCATCGCAGGAAGGAGTGCTGGGGGCCGGAGCTGTGCTGTGCATGAAAAACTTCGGGGAAGGTCGCACACAAGCCTTGGCAACTGCATATCACGCAGTGCACAGGGGTACTGTCTTGCGTGGGGAGGCAAGCTCTTACCTCCACCAAATTTGGACACCTGGACCTTATGGCCATCAGGACAACTTAAGTCCACCACCAGTGTTGCTGGATCAACGCACTTCTTCAGGAGAGGAGACCCACGCCACCTGTCGTCGTTGCAGAGGGGTGCCTGCTGAAGCAGGGAAGTGACTTCTTCACTTCAAGGAGGTTGCACGACCTGGAAACAGTTGCAGTTGCTGGCAGGAGCTGAAGATACAATGTTGCAGAAGTCGTCTTTGCTTCTTTGTTGCAGTTTGGAGAGTCCCTGGAGAGTTCAGCTGCAGTTTTGTCAGTAGAAGATGAAGTAAAGGATGCATAGGATTCCGGCTGGAGTCTTGGAATCCAAATCTAAGTAAATATCCAGAGGAGAGACCTTAAATAGCCCTGAAAGGGGGATTGGTCAGCTACACAGGTAAGCACCTATCAGGGGAGGGCTTTGATGTCAACTGCTGGCAATGGGCACTCAGTGCCAAGGGACACTCTGGAGGAGCTCTGGGCACCACCCTTGGAGTGGTGATTGACCGGGGAGTGGTCTCTCCTCTTTCCTTTGTCCAGTTTTGCGCCAGAGCAGGGACTGGGGGTTCCTGAACTGGTGTAGACATGATTACGCGAGGAGTGCACCATCTGTGCCCTTCAAAGCATTTCCAGATTCTATAGGAGACTACCCCTCCCATGCCTCTAAAAACTATTCTCAAGGGGAGAAGGTGTAACACCCCTCTCCCAAAGGAAATGCTTTGTTCTGCCTTCCTGGACTTGAGCTACTCAGGCAACAGGAGGGCAGAAACCTGTCTGATAGTTGGCAATAGATGGGGCTGCCTGGAAAACCTCAGTAGACTGGTATAGCAGTACTGGGGGGTCCATTGTGGAGCAACCAGAGTGCACCAAACTGTAAATCCAATACTTGAATCAGTAGTGGGGTACAATTCCCAGATGTTAGACACCTTACATGGCCATATTCAGAGTTACCATTGTGAAGCTGGACATGGGTATTGACCTATGTCCAATGCAAGCGTAAAATGCCGTCCTCGCACACACGAAGTCTGGGGAAATGGTCTGGACAGCGTGGGAGCACCTCTGCTAGTGCAGGGGTGCCCTCACAAACAGGTACTTTGCACCCAGCCTTCAGGGATGGAAGGCCTGAAATATGGCTGACTTATAAGTGTCCTGGTGCAGTGTAAATGGCTGTGAATGGGTGCATGCACCATTTCACAAAGGCTGCATTGGCAGTCCTGTAGAAGCCTTTGCCTGGGCTCCCTATGGGTGGCAAAAGTAATGCTGCAGACCATAGGGATCCCATGGAACCCCAATGCCAGGGGTACCAAAGTACCATATAATAGGGACTTATAAGGGGGCTCCAGTATGCCAATTTGGGATGAAATACTGGGTTACCAGTATGTAGTGACAAATTTGAGAGGATAGAGAGAGAGCATAAGAACTAGGGCCCTGGTTAGCAGGACTCCTATGACACAGTCAAACACATTGACATCAGGGAGAAATTAGGGGTAACATGCCAAAAAAGAGGGTACTTTCCTACACCATTGATGACCAGACGCAAAATGTTCTGAGAATATTGTATTCAGTCAGGTTTCTGATGCTTATACTTGAGTCATACTGGCCAGTAGTCGGCTTAGTGTTAAGGTCAATATGTTCACATTAAACGTAATCATGACATATTTTGCCGGCTTCATAATTCAAGTCGTCAGCGAAGGGATTGGTCATTCCACACGTGTTTCTCTCGTTCTTTGACAGTACTTTTGACTAACCCTGCATATGTTTCTTTTCACAATTGACATCTGCGCCTGCCAAGAGAGAAACTGATTTCCAGGGAAGCGCGCTGTTTGGCTGTGCTGAGCTTGTAAGCACCATTAATGGAGTTTGTGTATTGCTACATTTTTTATGTCAGCTGAAACAAGCCAGTAGGACGTTGTTTTCTCAGAGAGCTAGCTAGTACTTCTTCGGTGAAAATATAAGACAGATTGGAAAGACATTTGTTCCCATCTACATTGGAAACAGTAAATTAAACCAGTACTCAAGTTTTGAAAAGTTGAATCGCAAGAATAGTCAGTCGACCGCTGCAGCCCCGCTCCTCCACTGTGCCGCTGCCACTGGCTACTGAACAAGCATTGGCAATGACAATAGCCCTCCCCTACGAAAGCTATTGGCTTTGTCAATGTTGTTTAGCAATGTTGCACAGCAGCGTGGCTTCTCTGCAACATGGCTAAAACTTAAGTAAAAAGGCTCATATACTTTGGTTTTTCAGTTGGGAGGGGGCAGTGTGGCAGGAGTTATGGGCAACAACTATATATGCCGAAGGGACGTAGCAATGGGCGTCATGGGATGAATGGCAGCAACAAAAACCACAAAAGTGGAAGGGGGGCAGCAATGATCAAGAACACGAGGGGGCTGCAAGCACACCATTGTGTGGTGAGGAGGGAACGGGTGCAGGCAGTGACGAAGTGAGTGTAAGGAACAACTGAGGATGGGTGGCCGTCTGCAAATAAACGCACTCTCATCCAATGCCTGAACCTAAAAAAAACAAGCAACTAGGAGAGCAAGCAATTGACTCATGACAGGGACCGTATGCAAGGACAGACGTGTGGCGAGGTGGGGATGGATGGAGACACTGACCCCTTACGGGTGCAGGCACTGACTGGAGGGAGTGGCTGAAACTAAATTTAAAATAAAGTATCTTCAAACAGGAGAGACCAGTGGAAGGACACTGGTCGTCACAGGAATTTTGTACGTGCTCCAAACTCCACCAAACAGAGAAACACAGGAAAAGAAAATTGAAATTGGAAGCAGGGAAATGAGAATGACGAAGGATCCAGCCAATGGTAAGTGATGGGTAGATTCTAAGTCCCTTTAAAAAAAAAAAATTGTTTGCAAAAGATTTTGCAAGCACAGAGCAAGCGCTGCGCAGGCGAAACCTAAAAATAGCTCTGAAGTCTGTTCCAAGAGATATGAACAAGGTTAAAGAATGTAGGAGCTCTTTTAAAGAGGCATAGGGATGTTATTAAGGAGGAGGCATCAGAGACACTCCAGAAGGTTTGTAGAGTTTGATTGTTAGACCTTTTTAGACAGTGGTCAATGCTCTATATTTTAGGGAGTTTGATTACCTGACAGTGGATATAGTTGTCCCCCCAAAGAGGTGGGTCAAACATTTTTCATTTATTCATGCTTTAGGGAAAGAGGCAGAGATTATCTATGGAAACAGGGCTCAGATGTCA
Source organism: Pleurodeles waltl (assembly GCF_031143425.1). Taxonomy (NCBI): domain Eukaryota; kingdom Metazoa; phylum Chordata; class Amphibia; order Caudata; family Salamandridae; genus Pleurodeles; species Pleurodeles waltl. The sequence goes on along the minus strand of NC_090449.1, from coordinate 742,841,079 downwards.
GGAATGTTTTAGCAAGTGTGCAGTCAAAGTATATTAAATCAGACCAGAGACTAATGAACAGCATTATCAAATACCCACACTGGAGATGTTGTTGTCCTTTCAGAAACTACGTGTCCATCTAATGGTTAAGTTGCTGCAGAGTCAGAAATGCAAGAATTCAAAGATGACGGCACCAGAGAGTCTGAAGTTAAGGCTATGGTCTAATCCTCATGAGCACAAGAGCCATGTTCAACAGCAAAGCACATGTATGAAGTGCGCAAATCGCACTCAACTGAATTCCTGAAGAAACAAGCAGTGTCTCTGTTTCGCCCCGAATCTGACAGGAAAAGTAATCAAAATTGAGTATTGTCTCAGTGTCGCACTTGCCCCATAGTGCATCTGTGCATTCCTTTGTGAAAAGAGACTAGTATTTAAGAGATACAACAGTATCTTAGGTAATTTCAGTTTTGAGAAAATATCTAAAAGAAAAGAATGAGGAAGAGCATATTACTATTGGATTTTGGTGAGATCTATTAAGAACTAACTATAACTCGTGATCTAAGGTAACTGTAACTCGCGCTACCACCATGCACAGTTTTTTCTTCAACACCTTAACTTCTAACGTTTCATTGATATTTTTATTGACATTATAAAAGTTGTCATGAGTGTTGTAATATCTGGGGTAATTAGCATTGCATGGCGAGGGCGTGAGTTATAGTTACCTTAGACCGCGAGTTATAGTTACTTGAAATAACCTTAAATATAACTGCTGAATTTCTATGGTTTTCTGCAAGTAAATTCAGAACCTAACTGTAACGTCCCTGTAACTTTTGTTTTTCTAAGTGAATTTCTAAGGTTTTTATAATTCTATTTCCTAACTAAAATGTACATGTAACCTTTGTTTTTTTCAGCAAATTTCGATTTTTTTTTAACATTAAAGCATTTTTCATTACCATACATTAATCCAACCACCGCTGCGCATGGCCTTTGGCCAGACCCTGCGGCCATCTTCCCTAACCACCCAACCTCACATAGCGCACGACCTTTGGCCATGCACAGTGGGAGTTGGCCGCAGGGCCTGTCTCACTGTGTGTGAGAGTGTGTGAAAGGGAGTTTTTGCGTGTTAGAGGGTCTATGTTGGTGTGAGAATGGGTGAGATAGTGTCTGATTGCACTCCAATAGATGACAGAGACATTCACCTCCACGAAGGACTTCAGATCATTTTTCAATGTGGATTTGCCAAGTAAGCACACTTGCTTTGCCTTCGCCAAGCCCAGGAGTTAGGATCATTTGTCCTTTCCAGAAGTGGAGCTTCATCTGGGACACCTGCTACGTTATATATGTAAGTGCTTCCTGCTGAGGTTAATTTCTGTGAAATGTGCATCATGGCCAGAAGGGAAGCTTGTTTATTTACCAAGAGTCCACAGTTTGCACAAAATGTCTAAGCAACTGGAGAACCTTCTACGGGTTAGTTAGTAAGTGCTATCTTGTTGGGTAAAGGTCCACTGTGGGGGAAGGGAGCCGTGTGGCCAATCTCAGACCCAAGGAACCCATCCCCAGGGGCCTGGCCTCCAATAAAAGGAGGAGGAGGGCCATGTGCCCCCCCCCCCTTCTCTGGACAATTGCGGCCCCGGGGACCCCAATCCCCGGGGCCCAGCCTTAATATATATTTTTTAATTATGGAGTGGGCCACGTGGCCCCCCCACCCCCTCGGGGATTTCCGTCCCAGGGACCCCATCCCCCAGGCTCAGCCATCTGTCCTGGGTGCCCCGCAGGGGACCGAGTGTGCAGGCAGGAAAACAGAGGAAACATCCACTGCCAGCAAGTGAGACCTGTTTCACAGCTCTCACTTGTTAGAACTGGAGTATTTGGGCCATATGTACAAACACTTTTTCCCATAGACACAGAATGGGTAAAAAACATTGCTACATCTGGCCCTTTGTTCTTACTTAGTGGGAGCTATCAAAGTTCCTACCAAGTCAGAGAAAAAAGCTATGTCCTGGTTGGCCCCCAAACCACAGCAGGAGCCGGCACTGGGGGTTTACAGTCCCAATGGCCATTATTAGCTTCACGAGGGGGTGTGCGTGCTGTCCTATAACATATGAATAGCCCTGGGAAGGTGGTGGTCCCAGGGTCCGGGGGTCAACTATGGACCCCTTCATTATTTAACTTCAGCCCCAGGGAGGTTGATGTCCCTGGGGCTGAGGGGAGGGAGTGGGTGGTTTGGAAGGGCGTGGGTCCTCTACATTCATTTCACAGTTAACCCTCAGGAGGTGGCAGGTCATGGGGTTGCTGGGGGGCATGCTGCCCCCCCTTAATTGATTAAATTGCCCCAGGGAGGTGGTGGTCCCAATGGCCGGAGGTCTGTGATGGACCCCTTCATTATTTAATTTCAGTCCAGAAAAGGTGGTTGTCTGTGGGCCTGTGGGGGAGCCAAGCGGGCCCCCTGCCTTCATTTCACAGTTAGCCCTGGGGAGATGGGTCCCCGGGGCTGTGGGGGAGGCCGTATGGGCCTTCCACATTTGAAATTAATGTTTTGCCCCAGAGAGGTGGTGGTCCTTGGTGTAGGAACCTGTCCCAGTGTGTGGTAGACACCTATAGTGTTAAACTTTATACTGGGTCCAAGCAAAGCCCTATTAGTTAGTGTTACAGTGTCTAGACAGCCAGAGCTCTCTAGGGTAGGTGTGGTGAGCAGCCAAGATGTATCCAGAAGGCATGTGAAGCACTTGCAATACCACAGTAGTCACACAGTAACTTATAACACATGAAAGGAGCCACACAGTGTTGCAAAAATAAAAGTATTTCATTTTAGGCACACAAAACTAGACTACCATAGGTATACCTCCCTCTGGAGGTATGATCACACAAGATATACACATGTAAGTACTCAGGAAAAGCATAAATTAGCAAGGGCCCTATAAGGAGGGGAGAACTATATAATAAAAAAATTGAATGCGAACTGGTGTCTTCAACCAGAGTGTTTGGAGTAGTCAGATAAGGGCTGGGGGAGAGTGGAACCCCAAAAGGTAAGTAACTAGAAGATCCCCAGCGGCCAACTGCAGAGAGTTGTTACCTGGTTCTCCCATAAGCTAACATGGGTACATAGTGGTTGGAGAAAGCAGAACCAGACCAGTGGAACCTAAGGGCACATTTCGGGCAACCAGGACCTACAAAAGAAGGGGACAGAGTCCAGTCCACACAGGAGTGTCCACGTGGGGCAGGAGCCAATGCCCACCCTTCTGTAGCTGAAGATCTGAATCGACAGTGATGGATTAAAATCAGCTGTGGGGTCCAGGAGCTGCAGAGGAGACCCTGAAGTCACCTATGAGCTGTCCCTCAACAGTCTGCGGATTGCAGATGAGTCAGTGGTCAGGAGGACCACAAAAAAGCACAGGCAAATGCAAATGAAGCTTTAGGAAGTTTTGCAGAGCTGTGGAGGACCAGCAAGGTCCTGGGGACTCGGCCCGTGGAGGAAAGTACGGGCTGACCTTCAGAAGAAAGAAGAGCCAGCAGAAGCAGTCAAAGACCCCACAGACAACCCACTGGCGGCAGGCACAGTGAGCCCCAGTGAGAACACCAGAAGAGGAGTCCCATGTCGCTGGAGCAGCAGAGAGGAGACTGTCCTTGCAGAGGTAGAGTGCTGGAGGCTCGGGTTACTTGGAGCCTGAGATCCCTTGAGGCAGGAGTCAACAAGCCTTAGCTGGTGCAACAGTTGCAGCATAGGGATTCTTTCCCAGTGGCAGGGGCAAGGGCTCACCGCCTCCCACGTTGGTCATGATTGACCTTGTTGAATGCCGCAGAGAGATCTTATAACACATGTGTCTGGGTGGTGCCCCTATCAACGTCTTCCCACTACAGAAAGGATCACAGCTTCAGCAGCGTGGGCTGGCCGAAAACCCACTTGATGGGGATCAAGAAAGCAGGTTTCCTCAAGGAAGAAGCATAGACAACTGGCAGCATGTGTTTCCAAGACTTTTGCTAGGTAAGGAATAAAGAGATAGGGTGATAGTTCTTCAAGACACATGAATCATTGCCAGACTGTTTTTTAAATAATGGGACCACTATTGCTTCCTTAAACAGGCTAGAGCCTTGGCTCAAAGAGTCATTAATTGGGGATGCGGCAAGCTCAGGAAAGCATGAAAAAACTGCTTCTAGCACTTTTGAATGGCAGATGTCAGAAGGGGTGCCCCATTTCACTTTTGCCAATAGATCCATGAGGTGCACCTCACTAATAGAGAGTAACTCAAACTCAGTCAACAGATTAGAATTATTCTCAGTAGAGGATGTTTTTCCAGAGAGAGCTGGGAGGGGATGCTACCTTTAATCACTTTGATCTTGTCGACCAAGAATGTATTCAGAGTATCACAAATAGACTGGGTGGAGGGAATCAGTAAAATAACTCTTTCAGGGTTTGATCATTCAGATACTATCCCAAAAATATCCTTTGATTTATTTGTAGAATTTATTATTTTTCGGAAAAGAAAGCCTGGTATAATGGAGTTTTTGTTTTGTTTGAGCTGTGACCAATAGATTTCCCTTTTCTCAGGTGAATAGTTCTTTCACCAGTTGCGTTCTGTGGGTATCTTGCCACTAGCCTAACGGGTGACACAGTAGCAACAAAACTTCACTTTTTCATGCATCTGGGCCAATAAAGATGGGCATCTAATCTATTTGCAGCCTGCTGCCTAAGGCCTGCAAGAGTAGGGCATGACTTTTGACCCTGGCATAGGTCCTCTCTGGAGGGTACTCTGCACTTAGAAGAGTTCTTCCATGCCAAGCCAGGCTTCTTCAGTTGGAGTTCCAACCTCAGGCACCAGCACATCTCACTCAAGAGAACTCTTGCCTTGGTCCTGTGACCTCTTTGAAGCTGGCTTGTCAGACTTCTTGCCCTTTGTTGCTTTGGGAGGTTTGAGCGATTATTTCAGACTCCAAACTACCATAACTTCCCTGTCGTGCCGTATGTGTTTGTGTCACCACACGAACCCACTCAGGGAGACCCAATTTTAATACATGAACATTCTGTTCCACTTCTTCCCAAACAGAAGCTTCCAAATCACTTATAAACACTACACTGGGGTGGCATGGGATACAACCACCTTCCTAGGGGCAGTAACCCCTCCCCACTCTAAGCTTACCAGGGTCATTGGATGGAGCTTGGTCTCATTGTCAGTATTGGTTACCTGATGACTAACATCGGGTAGGATTTGGTCAGGGGAAACCAGTCTAGCTGCCAACATAATAACAATGGCCCTAGGTGTCCCTCAAAGCCTCTACTTCAGTCCCATTGATCTTTGTCCTTTGTCTATACGTCTTCATGCTTGGAGACTCAACTGCCAGGGCTTCAATATCCACCCCACCCACAGACATTAAAGTAGCCTCTATGTAAACTCCGGCCTCTCCAGAGTACACCTCCATTCCCACTCTTATGCTAGCCAATCCCTTGGACTGTCCACCATTGAGAGATATTTGGGGGCATGTTGAATCAATTTTCTTATTCACAGACTGCTGACAGTCATAGCATACCCCAGCTGCCTTTGCAGGATCCCAGTTCTTACCCTAATAACTCCTTTGTGTGGCTGGGAAGTCTCAGGCCCACCCTCCTGAGAGGAACTTTATGGACCTTTAAAGAACTCTTTTTTTTTTGTCCATTGTGATTGTTGCTCACATCTTTTCCCTGCTAGAAAGTCTGAGCACCCTTCTTATGGTCACTCCAACCATAGGACTTCCTTGACACCCTGATTCTGACTCACTTGTCAGCTATCTTCCCTAGCTCTCTGGGAGGTAACAACTTTGAATCCACCAGATGCTGATGCAATTTCTCTGTGGTACAATAGTAAAACATGCTCTTTCATAATTAAATTATATAGCCCATCATATGTGTCCACCGCATTGCCTTATATCCAGCCTTCAAGTGCCTTCACTGAGGAGTCTACAAAGTTCGCCATGTCTGTTTTTGAACTTTAAGGCTGTTCCTAAACTTCACTCTATACTTTTTTTTGTGTTGAGTCCAAACCCTTCTATTAAAGTTTCCTTCATATGCTAGAAGGACCCAGTCACATCCTCATTAAGGGTCAGAAGTCTATCTCTGCCCTTCACTGAGAACAACTCGGACTATAGAGAGGCCAAGTGCTGGTGATCTATCCTTATTTTGCAGGTCCTCTCAAAGGCTGCAAACCATTTTTCCATGTCATCACCATCACTAAACCTTGGGACAATCACTTTTGAGGCTCTTTGAGTCAAATGTTCCTCTTTTTCCCTATTTACATTGCTGCCACCATTATTATTGGGCTTTAATCCCATTTTACAGCTTCTTTCTTCAAGGCCTAGTCTTCTTTCTTCAAGTTCAGTCTTTTCTCCTTGCCAGCAGGGTGTCTGTTACTGTGACTGTCACTTCCTTTTTAAAAAACATACTTGATTGGATGTATAAAAACATAAAAGCTTCAACCATTCAGACACAGTACAAGTCTTGCGTGATCGCAGCTGTGAATTCTAACACCTTGGGCTTCATCCCTACGTACTTCCCATCTACATCTGGTACTCTCTCTCCCTCCCTCCTTGAGCCGTGACCCTATTATAACTGTATGATCAACAGGTCATATGTATGCCCAAGATTTTGTTGTAGCCTGTCTGTCCTTTACGCTACGGTGCTATTCCAGTACCTATGTTAATGATGTGGGGCCAGTTGTCTTGAGTCTGACGGGGGAATAGCATACCCTAGCGAGCTTTACAGTGACTGTCACTTCCTGTTGGTGAAGCAGGTCTGTGGAAGGGTAGAGAGCTTTGGTCTTCACCATCTTCTCCATTTCTATATGGCACTTCATGGACTTCTCCGGAGGAGTGGTCCTCCCTCTCTAGTTTTTCTTTCTCACAGAAGATAAGGGCACTCTCAAGGTCCTCCCTTTTGGCTGTTGCTCTAAAGCCAATGCCCCTAACTTTGCACAAGGCTTTCAGGTCACTCATTTTCAGAACTGGGGAGACAGTCAGGTTGAGGCTCTTGTCAGCCTTCCTTGTGCACTAATCTTTTGTTTGAAAGTTGGGATATTTTTTTAAATCTTTACAAAAACTTTTATAACTTTTGCCTACCTTTCTAACTCTTTAAATGTAATTTTTTTGGCAAGGGGCTCTACTCAGAAAGCTATCAATTCCAATTAAAAACGTTTTGGGAAAAAAAAACAGAAAAAATAATTTTGGGTCTAATTTCAATAGTGGATTTCTTATGCAAAAATCACTTGCAACCAATTGGTACTGCGAAACAAAAGATCAGCATCCCACCGGTCTAACACCAATGTAGGAAAGTGCAGTGAGGCTGGTTAGGCTTCACTATGCAATACCCTCACGATTCCCCAAACTGGGTCCTTTGGATTCACACTAATAAATCACTAGCTCAGTCCTGGTGGGTTGGCATGGAGCAGTCAGACTTCACTAGAGGAACGTGTTAAGCATTTCAGACTACCAACATGGATGATAAGGAATTGTCACGACTCAAAAGAAATCTGACAAACAAGTTACTTACCTTGGGTAGTGCCTTATCTGGGCTTTGAGAGGCCTCTCCCACCCTTCCCTCACCAAACTTAGGGGGCCTTTTACAGGAGGGCCAAACAGAAGTTCAAAGGGGCCAAAGCCAACCCCCTTTTGAGCCACCTCTCTGTGTTCAAACAAAGGGCAAAGTAACAGGACATCCCATCCCGTTCTGGGTTTTTCAGAGAGGCCCATTATCATGGAATTTATGGTTTTGTTTCTCTCAACAAAAGCATTTTTCCAGGGGTTATTGGGGATAGTGAACTTGTAAATCACACCTCATAAATTCCACAAAGCTTTTAGGCATGCAGACATGAAATTGGTCCCTCTATTAGAGACCAAAGTGACAGGGCTAAGTGGGATTGCTTCTGGATACCTACTGGCAGGATTCACTATCACCGGAATTTATCTGTTTTCAAATGCAGTTTGGGAGTCAAGGGGACCAACAAGGAGCCTTTGGTTGTCCACCTATGGTATGTTAAAAGTTATTTATAGAGAGCACATACACCAGCTGATTTCTTGGCACTGAGTGCAGGAGCATAACATACTTTTCATTAGTTAACTTGTATGCGTGTATGACAAGCCATGTTTTCAGAAGTTGAATCTAGGATAAGAAGAGGTTGATCTGATGTCAGATGGAAAGGAGTTCCAATAGCAAGGGCCAGTATGGAAAATCTGGCACCTCCAATTCGCTTCTTCCTAAAAGAAGGGGTAGTAGGAAGGTTCAAGTAGAAAGACCTCAAATTATGGGTAGGAGTATACCTTAGAATAGGGGAGGAGACATATTGTAGACAGTTGCCATAAAGAGATTTTAAATTGATGTATCCCATCTTAAAAGCTGTTTGCTGTTTTACCGGCAGCCAGTGTAGTTCCCTCATTGGGGGGTGATGTGACACCTCCTAGGTTGATGGTAAATTAATCTAGCAGCCTGATTCTGTACCAGTTGTATCAGTTGTAATTTCCAGATAAGGCATTCAGGAAGACCTACATAAGGAATAGATAAGGAATTGTCACGACTCAAAAGAAATCTGACAAACAAGTTACTTACCTTGGGTAGTGCCTTATCTGGTAGGGACAATATCTAGCTGCAGATATTGCCTTTGAATTCTCACCATGCGTCAGACTTGATCTAGAAGATTTTTGTGACCAGTAACCCCACTGACCATTAGGTGCCGTTGATCCATTCCCTGTCTGTTGTCGGCATCGTCAACGCCTGATATGATGTTGTGGGTCCCATAAAGGAGCCACCACGGCGCTCTAAAGTCAGTTGCTTTACATGAATTTCCATGCCAGAAGCGCAGAGCCATGAAGAAACTGGCTGCTGGCGAGTCAAAACTAAGGCCCCGAAATGGGCATCCCTGCCCCTAGAAATCAGTTTGCAGTGCAAGGAGGATTGGTTGGTCGGTAAGCAAGCTTAGATATTGTCTCCACCAGATAAGGCGTTACCGAAGGTAAGCAACTTGTTATCTCATAGACTTCTAGCTGCAGATTCCTTACCTTTGAACAGATACTCAAGCGATACCATCCCCGGAGGTGGGTCTGCGAACCATGATCACACCAAAAAGTCCTGCAAGACCGAACGGGCAAAGTGCCCATCCCTACGGACCTGACTGTCCAGGCAGTACTATTTGGTAAACCTGTGCAGAGAAGTCCACATTGCCGCCTGGAAGATGTCAAGGGCTGGAACTCCACTGGCTAACACAGCGGTCTCAGCTTTAGCTCAGGTAGAATTGTTTTTGGCCAGTGCATTGCAGATCTTAATGCAGAGTATGACCCATCTGGAGATTATCTGCTTCTGCACTGCCCAACCTTTGTTCGCACTCACATACCCTACAAAGTCAGTACCTCACTGCACAGCATCTGTACAATCAGGTAGAACTTCAACGCTCTTTTTCGGTTCAGTCAGTGTAGTCTCTCCTCTTCTTCAGAAGGATGTGGGGTGCGTAAAAAGTGGCAAGGTGAAGGATTGGCCTACCTGAATGGGAGTAACCACTTTTGGCAGAAAAGAGGCCCTATTGTGTTGCACCACATTGTCAGGATAGACAGCAATGTAAGGAGGCATAGAGGGGAATGCCTGCAACACACTCGCCCTGCAGGCAGATGTAATTGCCAGAAGGAAGGCTGCTTTCAAAGTGAGACGCCTGAGAGAACAATTGTGGAAAGGTTCGAAAGGAGCGGACATGAGAAAGGTGAAAAACAAATTCAGATCCCATTGGGGCATAATGAATGGGGACCGAGGAAAAAGATGCATAAGGTCTTTAAGGAACCATGCACAATAGGGGACTTGAACAAAGAAAGCTGATCAGGCAACCTCAAAAAAGCAGAAATAGTAGACAAATAACCTTTACGAGTGCCCATAGCAGTGCCCTGATGAGCCAGAGAAAGGATGAACAACAGGACCTCAGAGAGAGGAGCAGACATTGGGTCAAGAGACTTGTCGATACACCAAGCCACAAATTTCTTCCGACGACAGGCATATACATTTTTGGTGGAGGCATGCTTGGCTGCCAAGATTACGTTACAGACTTCGAGAGGAAGTTCACAGGCTGTCAACTATGATCGTCTAAACTCCACACGAGAAGGTGGAGAGTAGACAGATTTGGTTGCAGAACCATCCTCTGCTGCTGCGACTGAAGATCCTCCCCAAGGGGCAGACTGATGGACATGATCAGCAGCTCGGGATACCAGACTTTCCATGCTCAATCCGGAGCCACAAGGATTACCTGGATCTGGTCGTTCTTGATCTTTTGAGAACTCTGGGAAGAAGTGGTATGGACGGAAAGGCATACAGGAGGCCTGAGTTCCAGTCGTGATGAAAAGTGTCCCAAGGTGATTGCCACCTTGGAAACTGCAATGTGCAAAACTGCTGACAATGCATGTTTTCTGAGGAGGTGAACAGATCTAACCAAGGCTTTCCCGACTGCTGAAAAAGACCTTGTGCCACCTCCGGATGGAGATGTCATTCGTGATCTGCTAGGCATTTTCAGTTGAGTTTGTCCGCTCTGGCATTTAGAGATCCTGCCAGATGTTGAACCACCAAGGATATGCCCTGTTTTTTCAGCCAAATCCAGAGGTGAAGAGTCTTTTGACAAAGAGTCCATGACCCAACCCTGTACTGTTTGTTGCAGTATCACATGGAGGTAGTGTTGTCCGTGAACATCTGCACCATCTTTCCCTTGATAAAGGGAAGAAAGGCTTTCAATGCCAGGTGGATCACACGGAGCCCCAACAGGTTGCTGTGGAGTATGGTTCCTGACAGAGACCAGATGCTGCTCCACCTCTCCCAGATGGCAACTCCCCATCCCAAGAGTGACGCATCTGTCACTACTGTCAGATCTGGTTGGTGATGAGGGAAGGATATGCCTCTGACCCAATTACGGTATGTTAACCACCACTTTCGCAGTTCCCTCTGAGATTTGGACCTTGTCAGAGATTCCCCTGATGCTGTGCCCACTGGAACTTCAGGTCCCACTGCAGAGCCTGCATATGCCATTGGGCATGTGTCACTGGCAGGATGCAGGATGCAGGAAGCCATGAAGCCCCGCAGCTGTAGCAGGCATTCTCACCGAAAACTCTGGATAAAGGCTGAAACATCGGTATCATAGCCTGCATATCCTGGACTTGCCGCTAAGGAGTATAATCCTGAAACTGCAATGTGTCCAGAACAGCTTGGATGAAAGGGAGCATCTGAGAGGGAGACAGGTGTAATTTTGGCATGTTTCTAGTGAACCTCAGTGAACACAGGACGTCCATCGTAGTCTGCAGATGGGAAATGACGGCCTTGGGTGCGAGCCCGCCTTCAACTGCCAATTGTCGAGATAGGGGCAAACTGAAATCCCTGATTTCCGCAGTTGAGTTCTAACCGCCGGCATCACCTTGGGGAACAACCGAGGGGCACTGGTGAACTGAAAGCGCTCATGGCCTACTGTGAACTGCAAGTAATGCCTGTGGGCAGGCAGGACGGGGATATGAAAATATGCATCCTGCAAGTCCAACGTTACCATCCAGTCTCCTGGGTCCAGGGCAGATAGAACCTGAGCCAGTGTAAGCATCTTGAACTTCCTCTTGAGGAAGCGATTGAGGGATTGAAGGTCTAGGTCAGGTCTAAAACCCTTGTCCTTTTCCAGGACAGTAGAAGGAATAGCAACAACAGCCTATTCTGGCATGGGAACCTTCTCTATGGATCCCTTGGCCAAGAGAGTCGTAACTTCCTGTGGAGAAAGGACCAATGATTCTCCGTCATCCGATCATTGAACAGTGGTATGGTTGATGAGTTTTGAAGTGGATGAAGTAGCCCCTTTGGACTATTTGCAAAACCCACCTGTCTGATGTTATGGACTGCCAACAGAGCATCGGATTGTAAATCCTGCCCCCAACTGGCCCATGGTGGGGGAAAGTTAGACTAGGATGGTTTAGAGACTGCTGCAGAGGAAGGGGTGGTGGACTGCTGGCCAGCTCATCCAAGAGGTTAGTGGATCCCGCGCCCTCGACCATGCGGAGGCTAAGCAGCATGCATGGCACAGTGGCTGGCCAGGAAAGGACACTGTTGGAGGCCCCTTCCATAGCCATGAAAGGGACAAAGGGCAGACTGTGGGGACATGGGCCGCCAAGAGGCCCAAAAACCTGGCCGTTGCCCGAGAATCTTTGAAGCGCTCGAGCGCTGATTCTCAGAGGAAACAGGTGTGATCAAAGGGTATGTCCATCAAGGAAACTTGGACATCCCCTGAAACGCCAGATGTCCTTAGAGAGGCGTGGCGCCTTAGTGCCACGGTCAATGACACCACTCCGCCTAGCGAGTCGTTCGAGTCCAGTCCGCAACGGATCGTGAACTTTACTGTGTCTTTCCTATCGGCAACAGCCTAAGAGTACAGACTGAGCCTCCACTGGGCATTGTGGGAGCACTTGTGCAACCATATCCTACAGCGTGTGGGAATAATGGCCCAAAAGGCATGCAGTGCTCATGGACAGCAACACAAAGCTGGTGGAAGAAAGCATCTTCTTCCCAAGTGAATCCAACCTTTTGGATTCTCAATCTTGGGAAGCAGAAGGGAATGCACCTTGGGAGTTAGCAGCTTGGACTACAAAGCTCTCAGGGGTGGGGTGCTGCATCAAGAAACTTGGGTCCCCAGGTGCAGAACGATGGCAGCGGGCAATCGTCTTGCTCACAGGAGCCCCTGTTCTGGGTTTGGACCATGTGCCAAGTAGGATGTGATTGAGGGCCACTTTGAATGGAAGCCGTGGTTGTGAAGTGGAAGTTCCCTGTTTCAGCATCTCTGCAAGATTAGTCTTGACTTCCACTGATGGTAGCTTAAGTTCCAGGATCTCAGCCACCATTGTCACCACTATAGCATAAGACACTCCCTCCTCTGTAGCCACAGTAGGGGGAGAAAGCATGTCAGTATCTGGAAAAGTACCCTGTCCGCTGGTCTCACCCGAATCTTCATGCCAGTCCATTCCTTCATGGGCTGGTATTCTAGACTCGAGCAGCCCCTCCCATTCACCCCAGAAGCCTAACCCACAGTAAAAGGGTTCATGATCCAATCTAGGAGGCAAAGCTCCTGCCAGTGTCGTACAACGCACACCTGGCTCCATGTCAGAGTTGGGGATTACAATAGGGATGGTGCCGCCCATGGGTACGGATGGTGCAGGGAGAGTTGGTACCAGGACAGGTTGGGCGGTATGACTGATGCCGGTCCGGATCCAGGACTGGATCCCTGAGTAGCCCTCTGTGCAGAGGCCGAAGCCACTGTGGCGGAACCAAAAGGTATCCCTTCCGACTCTGCAGGGCCCAAAGGCGCTTCAGTGGTCTCGGACTGCCCAAAAACGAAGCGCATGGCCTCATAAAACCCACAAAATTGGGAAGGGGTAGCTCCGCATCCCTGAATTTGGGGAGGTGCAGAGTAGGCACAGGCACAGGTTCTGCAGAACGAGGCCTAGAATGCTGAACAAGCTGCAACAAATCCAGAATGCTGCTGCCAGACTCGTCCTGAACATCCCCCATAGAGAACACATCAAAGGACACCTGAAAGACCTCCACTGGCTTCCCGTCAAGAAGAATGTCAACTCTAAACTCCTCGTACACACCTACAGTGCCCTCCTCAACACTGGACCCAGCTATCTCAACCACTGCATCACTTGGTACTCCCCTTCCAGACCTCTCCACTCTTCCCAGTATTCGCTCTCTGCCTTACCCCACATAAAGAAGTCCTCGGCAGGAGGAAGATCGTTCACCTACCTAGCGGCAAAAGGTTGGAGCACCCTACCTCTCCACATCAGACAGTTGCCATCGCTATCTCAATTCAGGAGGGACCTCAAGACCTGGCTCTCCGACTGAACCCTGAGGCCATTCCCACAGTGCCTTGAGAACCTAGGGGTGAGTAGTGCGCTCTAAAAATAAATGATTGATTGACTGATTGATGCTCCCTCATCTTGTCAGCCAAAGGAAGAGGAGAAGTCAAAAGAATGCTTTGACTTCTTGGTTTTTTTCTTGTACCTCAACTTACCCGATCGTCTTGAGGACATGGAGTGGGATGACAGCATTGAAGGACTCCGCAACTAATCCTGGGACCATCCTTGTGACTGAGATTTCAACTTATAGAGTCAAGTGTCGGGCCACCATCAGCTTCAGGAACTGCTTCCTCAAAGCCTTCGAATGCATGGCCTGATACTCAGAGCACGACTTCGGATCGGGGTCGCGCTCCAGGTACCAAAGACACACGAGGTGCGAGTCCATCATGGACATCGCCCGATGACAAGATTTGCAGGGCTTGAATCCAGTCTTTCTGGAGGACATCCTCGATGCACCAAGAGTAGAAACTCACCAAAAAAAAAAGCTGACAAAAAGTCACAAAAGGCAGTCATAAATTGGCTGAGGGGTAGCTCTCTTTGGATCAGTGCTTTCTGGCGCCAAAACAAAATAACTGACATCAGCACACCAGGGTGGTGCCTATATGGAACCCGCAACATAGTATCCGGCCGGCTAGGACGCCACCGAAAGTGGAGCCGATCAACATCCCCTAACGGCACACAGGGGTCCTGCTCACAAAAATCTTCCAGAACCAGTCTGACAACTGGGGAGAATTCAAAGGTAAATAATCTGTAGCTAGAAGTCTTTATCAGATACCAATTTATAAAAATAGAGAAGATTTTTATTTTTTATATAATTTTAGACACCAAAATGAAGACAATTGGATAAATATAACTCGAGTTATAGATTTTAAAAGGAAATATAAATCAATGCATTTAACTTCTGCAAAACGATAACACTGCGGTCAATGGAAAAAGACGCAGAGGAATCTACTGGCGGTAAAGGTATGCAGGTTCCAGGACCAGGCTTCGACAGTCAGTTCAATTTTACCTGGCTTGTAGGGCCCGGGTGCAGAGTTGCCCTGGCTGTCCAAGGAGATGAATGCAGGAGCTGCGGGTGCTGGCTGCTTCAATGATGCTGGCGAGGAAAGAATGCAAACTTTCCACAGCAGGACCACTGGGGTGGCAGGTTGAAGATGCTGCACAGTTCCCTTGAGGTGCAAAGTCAAACAGAGGTAGTGGTAGCCTGGCTGGCCACCAATAAGCCTTAATACTAGTAAACAAAGCTTACGGTTACTTTGACTTACTAGAGTCCGGGGGAAAAACAGTAGCCACCTGAAAACTTGCTTGAGGTCAGAACTATATTCGCCCACAGTGCACTAGACCATTTACTTTTGGGGGATCCCTCAGTGGGCCCGATGGCCAGTGATACTTTGGTTCTGGGAGTGTGATTTATCTGCGAGTTGCCGGAGACAACTCAAGGGAGTTGTGAAGCTGCCTTTAGCTTGTAGAGTTGTTCCTCTTTCCTTTGGAGCCAGTCTCTTGTCCAGGAGAGTTTTGGTTGTGCATTTGTAGGATGGTTGCCACAAGTGCAGAGTATCATGCCTTTGCTTTGTGGAGGTTCTGAAGTCGCAGTCACGGATTTCCTTTGTTGCAGGTTCATCAGATTAGAGGTTCTGGTGCTAGGAGTGCCCCTTAAATTCTGGATTTAGGAGTGTATGTGGGTGCAAGTATTCAATGGACTTCTAGCTTCAGCAGCTAAACCTGGGGCATAGGATGTGGACTAACAGCCAGAGCAGCTGACTTTGGAGCTGGGGAACCAGGCTCGAGCCTCAGTCTGCTTGTTTATCAGAGGCAATGTGGGCTTTAAAGCTCACCACCTTGATGTACCACTTCACTAGCCATCCTGTCAGGGAGGGAGGTGCCACCTCCTACCCAGGTAGGCCTTTATTCCTGACTCCTGGAAGTGTTCACAACTCCTGACAGGTGGTCAGATTTCTGTCTCAGCAACAGCAGCTGCCAACCAGAAAACACAGAGGCTGGGGCAACCAGGTGGGCAACCTCTAAAGCAGTCACCTGGGTGCATGCCACATTAAATCTGACAATGAGAAAAAGTCAGTTTTGATGAGTTAAGTCATACCAAACACGCCACTTTTCAGTGAGATCATAATGGAGTTGGCAACCTCAGGATGCCACGGTGCCGGCAAAAGATAGCCTATAGCATCCTGACAACCTACAGTGGCCCTTAATGGAAAGAGGCTTCAATAGGGACATATAAGCTTACACTTATATATCCACACCTTTACACCCTGCCTCTGAGGCTCAGAAGACCTACCTCAGGGGTGACTGGCATATACTACAAATAGTACTTTAACCCTGGCACACATAGTGAGGGCAGAGTTGAGTTGGAGCAATTTGCATTGCTCATGCAGTCTACAATGGCAGGACACAAAACCATAGAGTACACTGTTCCAAGAGAGAGAAGCAGG
The DNA here is from genome assembly GCF_031143425.1 of Pleurodeles waltl. Classification (NCBI taxonomy): domain Eukaryota; kingdom Metazoa; phylum Chordata; class Amphibia; order Caudata; family Salamandridae; genus Pleurodeles; species Pleurodeles waltl. The sequence continues at coordinate 742,824,787 of NC_090449.1, read as the reverse complement.
GAAACCTAACTCTTTACGAGCAAGAGCCCTCACACATCCCAACGGATGTCATGCTTCATCTTCGGGAATGCTCCTCGTCAGACCTGCACTGCAATGTCTGACGGGCCTCCCCGGAAGGGGGAACTTTGACAGAGTTCTTTAGTAGTGACTGCCGTAACCGACTATGTTGTGGACAATGCCTATCTGCAGATACTAAATAAACAGGAGAGGAAAAATCTAAAATTGGCTCTAAAGCTCAAGTAACATCACCAGTTTATTTAGCTAGAATAAGGTGTAGGCCAAGGTTAAAAACAGGTTGAAAGTGACGTATGAGGGGTCATGCTCAGTCACTTTCAGAAAAAATGAGAGGCTAGATAATATCATAGAACCTCTAATCAAGGGTACAATGGCAGGAATCCAGTCATCTGTTTACTTGAGTCACTCAGGGTGACACAATCAGTGCTTCAAGCCCTGGTGACTCCTTTAACTCCCACGGCCTGGGTACCACTTACCAGGGACTTATTAGGGGGTTCATGTCCTTGCTAATTGGGGTTACCAATTCACATGAATCATATTTAGGGAGACAGCACTGGCACTGGGGCCTGGTTAGCAGGCTTCAGTGCACTTTCAAAGTCCCACTAGTAAGTAAGTACATAATTTATTGTTTTCAGTTAATAAAAAAAACCACAATATTACCACATTCATGATCAAATTTAATATATAACACCTAAAACACATAAATAAGTTTTATAAGGCAGTGCGCCAACTTCATGAAACCTTTTATACAATCACACTGCATTGTACCAGCCTTCCCACACAACTGTGGTTAAGTCAACTTGGATTGTGATTATTATTTAATAAACCATCTTAACATAATACCTTATACTGAGTTCCTTTTGGAAGGGATGTGCCCTTTTACTATAAAATACTATGTTTATATTGTTTTTCATTAAAAAAAAAACAGGTATTTCATCAAATTACAGTGTATCAGGGTCCGTGCAACCCTGTTACACGACGATGGTCCGACACCAGCAACACGGTACCCTGGGGGCACCATCAACAGCAAGGAAAAGGAAACGTCTTGCCATAACCCAGACATCCGAGTTAAAAGGGAGGAAAACACTGAAGACGGACGAGCGCTGGAGGTGAGGACAGAAGACGAAGAAGACGAGGAGGAAAACGCGAGCACAGGAGCACCATAGACACGAGGAGACGAAGGAAGGAAGTCAGGGACGCTCCATTGGGAAGAAACGCCGAAGGTCAGGACGCAAAACCACAGCACCCGCCACATCCCTGGAGGGACGTGGCTTATGCAGGTACGTGCCTGCTTCACTAACCATACAGGGTACTGGTGGTAAGGGAGAGGGTGGGGAGAAAAGAAGAGGGAAGAAGTAAAGGGAGAACAGTATCCTTTTGGGATCTCCTCCATTTCCTTTGTTGTTGTTTACCCTCCCACCCTTGTCTACTAACATCCACTGAGTTTTCACCCAATAAAACTCCCCTTTAAGCCTGACAAAAAGGGGGAGCCAACCTTAGAGAACGGTTATTTGTTTTCTTGGTTGCATAAGAGGAGCATACCTACACAGTGGTTCTTCATACTCCCTGATCTTTATAGGCACTCGCAAGGTGCTTCTTCCACACCCCTAACCCTTTATTCACAGAAAAAGAAACTAAAACCACTTACCTTGTCCCTTGCTTTTGTTCTTGCTTCCTGGACCCGACAACGGTGTTCTTTATCATGGGGAGTCAAGCCTAGAACAGAGAAGAAACAAAGGAAAGGACCTTATTCAACCAGAAGAAAGACAATGGAAGAGTAGGAAAGAAGAAGAGAGAAAAAGGAGAGACACAGAATAAAAGGGAGAACAGAAATCCTCCAAGAGACAGAATCAGTATATGTGAACGAGAAAGAAAATCTACAACCTCTAAGAAAAGCATGCTAAAACATTACAGTGACTCAGTTGATATCATTAACGTCTCCGGCCTGGCCCCAAGACCCCACCTTACAGTGGTGTCAGAAGTCGGATAGGAGACAAAATCCTCAGAAAAGATCTACTGGTACACAAGGAGAATGGAAACTAAGCCTACATTAGAAGACATGAATCAAAGATTGGCCGAAGGACAGCATCACTTGCAGGTCATATGAGAAGAACAACAAAGAGAGGCACGGAATGACAGAGAGACACTCCAAAATGCTCTGAAAAGTCAGGCTACAATAATAGCCAATAACCAGTTGGTGCATGAAACTGCCCTACAGAACCTAACAGATATGATTGCTGCAACCGGGTCCACCCTAACGTTCCTAATTCAGGCCTGCAGAAATATCAAGGAGAGTCCCAGACGCGTTCCTCACAAACTTTGAGAAGGTAGCCACTTCTGCTACTTGGCCAGAAGACAGGTGGGGCCAATATATAGCCCCCCTCCTGACAGGAACTTTGCAAGCAGTGTATCAAGCTGTAAACCCCGGCGGTACCACCCCCTATCCGGACATAAAGAAGGGTATACTAGAGCGGGTTGGGTTCGATACAGAATATTATCGACTCAAGTTACGGAAAACCAAATGGTGTCCCATGGAAAATCCTCGAGCCCTCTATTTTAGGATACAAGATCTCGGATTAAAATGGCTGGGACCCATCAGCACAGATCGGGACGAAGTAATTCAGATTATATTACTCGAGCAATTCCTGGAGGCCTTACCCTCAATGACTCGGAACTGGATAAAACAACATCCTAACGTAGATACCACTACCGCGATAGATTTGGCTTGTGCATACCATTGGGCCCCTGAATTTAAAGTAGGAATACAAAAGGGGCACTCTACGGGAAATCGACCCTCTGTATCCTCCTATCGTCCAAAACCATTTAAAGGACCCGAAGAAATACTCATCCCTAGGGTCACAGAGAAAAACCCTAATCAGCAACCCCATTGTTACAAACGCGGTGAATGGGGACACATTGCCCGCAATTGTCCTCAAAAGGAAGAAAAACCAGAACCCATGGAAATAGGCGTCACACGTAGGAGGGTGTTTTATACAGGGAAAGATACCTACTGGTATATAAAAGAGATGGGAGTTAATGGCCAAACCACTAGAGTATTAATCGACTCAGGTGTAGCCAATCAGTAATAAGTGCAAGTCTAGTAGATCCAATGACACGGGCACCCACTGAAACTGTATTTATTTGTTGTATCCACGGAGACATGAATCGATATGCATTAGTCCATGTCTCCATTGACTGGAATGGTCAGGCAGACATGAATATGATGGGGGTTATTGGACATCTAGTTGAGGGAGTCATCATAGGTAAAGACTATGCCCACTTTCCCGACCTGTTGGACAGTGTCCAAAGTAGAGACAAGACAGATTTATGGTGGGAAGAAGCTCCCTTTTCACAAACTCACATAAGTCCAGCAAAAGAAAGATAGAAACCAAGTAAAAAGGTGAAACGAGAAGGAAAGAAACTATACCAAACGCAAAAAGTATCCACCATGGAAGAAGGCCCTAGTGAGGTAGTGCTGGCTTCCCTCCCTCCTTTTCGTATCAGTCAAAGAGAAGACCCTACCCTACAGCATATGCATGGAAGTCTGCTGTAACAGAAAAATCAGGACAGGTGGGTCTATATTTCCTAGTCCAGAAAGGACTATTTTGTGGAATAAACAAACATAATAACCAAGAAAAAGTACAGTTGGTAGTACCCCAACCCTATCGCACTCAAACCTTGCATCTGGCCCATAGTCACATGGGGGGTGGCCATTTCGGAAGAGAGGAAATGGAAGAATATCTCTTACCCAACTTTTATTGGCCTGGGGTCTTCTCTGAGATACGCCAATTCTATCAGCAGTGCCCAAAGTGTCAATTGGTAAATCCAGGTCCCCAAAAGAAAGCACCTTTGTTTCCTTTACCCATTATTTATATCCCTTTTTCCAGGGTGGGTATGGACTTAGTAGGCTCTCTCATTCCCTCCTCAAGAGGTTATATAGATATCCTTGTTTTAGTTGATTATGTGACGAGGTACCCAGAAGCCATCCCACTGACTAGCATGACCACCAAAAGCGTGCCTCATGCTATGATCGGGTTCTTTTTTCGGGAGGGATTTCCCAAGGAGATTCTCACGGACCAAGGCACCCCCGTTTATGTCCCGTCTGATTGCACAAATATGTCAGATATTAGGGATGACCCAGATACGCACTTCCGTCTATCATACCCAACAATGGACCTATAGAGAGATACAATTGCACTTTAAAAACTCTGTTGAAAAACCATTACAGTATCCGGTAAAGACTGGGATAAAAAGTTACCCTTAGTTCTCTATGCCATAAGAACGCATGTGCAGTCCTCTACTCGTCATAGCGCCTTAGAGCTGGTTTTTGGACGTCAGCCCAGAACTCTTAGACATGGCTGCAGAGATGTGGGAGGAAGAAGAAAACGACAATAAATATCTCCTGGAATATACTCAAAAATTAAAAGATCAAGTACATATGGTATGGAAATACATCTGAATCTATCTCCAGAAGGCACAAGAAAAAGAAAAACAATAATATGACAAAAATACCACTCTTAGACAACTCCAACCGGGTGAAAAAGTACTCATTCTATTGCCTCGCTCTGAAAATAAACTGTTGGTCAAATGGCAGGGTCCTTATAGAGTTCTAGAAACAATAAGCCCAGTTACCTATAAAATCGAATTATCGGAAAACCCAAAGAAAACACAGATTTATCACAAATCTATTAAAAAAATAGGAAGAGACCGATGACCATCGCAAACCTCAGAGAACAGGTTCCTTATCAACAATATAAAAGAACTAGAAATCAACCTATGTCCAGCACCCAATGACCAAATAACAGATATGCCCTGTGTCAATTCCTCTCTTTCGCCTGAACAACAAAAACAGTTACAAGAGGTGGTACGTAAACATAGACTCTTGTTCTCTGCAACCCCAGGAAAAACTCCCTTGATTCAATACCATATTAAGACTCAACCAGGGAAAATAGTTTGCCTTCGCCCCTATAGAAAACCGGAAGCTCGGAAAATATTGTTAGAACAAGAAGTACAAAATATGTTACTAATGGGCATTATAGAACCCTCAATGAGTCCTTACCACAGGAACAACGATATCCTGTTATTGAAAGAGAATGCCTGGTGGTTCTTGATACTCCCTGATCTTTATAGGCACTCGCTTGGTGTTTCTTCCCCACCCCCACACTCCCTAATCCTTTATTCTCAGAAAAAGGAACGAAGACCACTTACCTTTTCCCTTGCTTTTGTTCTTGCTTCCTGGACCCGACAATGGTGTTCCTTATCACGGGGAGTCAAGCCTAGAACAGAGAAGAAGCAAAGGAAAGGACCTTATTCAACCAGAAGAAAGACAATGGAAGAGTAGAAGAGAGAAAAAGGAGAGACACAGAATAAAAGGGAGAACAGAAATCCTCCAAGAGACAGAATCAGTATATGTGAACGAGAAAGAAAATCTAAAACCTCTAATAAAAGCATACTAAAACATTACAGTGACTCAGTTGATGTCATTAACGTCTCCTCCTTGGCCCCAAGACCCCCCTAACATACAGCTAAACTGCGGATCCAGAGGATTAAAACCTATATAATGGCCATTCTGCAGGTTCTAATTCCCCTGCTGTAAAGATATTTTTCAACGTCTGGATGATAGCAATCTTTAAAAAAAAGGCATATGCAAATCACATGAATGATGTACCTTTGTTTCCGCCACATAGCCTTCATGATTGTGGGCTGCTATTTTTCCAAGATGGTTGGTCAGCTAAAGACGACAGGACACCGAATCGAATTGCCATCATCTTTCTTTTTAAATAAACCTAACATGACGTATTTAGATACACTGATGGCTCGAGTTTACAGTATGATTGACTTACCATCCAGGCATGGGTTTGGCTGGCTAGCGTGTGTTCGTCATTAATAAATTAGTGCATTTCAGCTACTTTATATGTTGTTTTGCAAAATACAGGTTGGGGTAAGTTCCAGGTCCAAAGGTCCGTTGTATTTGTTTCTTTTAGGGCTGATCATATCTCCAAAATGGGCTCCATCAAAGTATCATTGAATAGAAGAGGGCGCTCTGAACACGAAACTGATTGATGCAGAACCTCTGTCAGAATATTGGTCTGTAACTCTGATGCAGGGAGAGGTAAATCTAAACATTCTGCCACCTTCCTAATCACCCCAAGGTAGGTTATCACTTCTGACGGGAGCTCATCGCCAGGGGATAAAAGCTCCAACTCAGAGAATGTATCCAACCCACTAGCACTATCTAAACCTTGGTAGTCATCTGAAGGAACAGGAATTTGCCCTTCTTCCAACTGTTGCTGTTCCTCTAGATATTGCTGCTCTTCCAGAAGTCTTAAGGCCTTCCTTCTAGATCTTAGCCTAGACTCCAAATGTGGCATTGATAGAGGGTTCACTGACATTGACGATGCCCCTAAAAGAGAAGACAAGAATAGTGGAGGAGGAGGAGCCGGATCCATGCTCTGAGCAGCAGTAGTCTCAGCCGACTGAGCTCGCGGTCTAGCCAGCGCCGGCACCGGTGGAGACGGTGACATCCTCGGGATAGAGTTGGTGACATCCTCGGCGCCGTGCCAGTACAATCCAGAGGGATTGCTGGTAGAAAAGGCATAAATGGAGCTTGCTAATATGGCGCCAGCATCCCCAGCATAAAAGCTAACGGACCCATGGGACCAGCAGGTGCATCAGAGGGGGCCATTGCCCTATTAAAAATGCTAAACATAGCATTTAGGAAAAAAGACGGATCCACTCCCGGAGCCGTAAAGACAGGATACTCTTGTTCCTCTTGCGGTAGCAGGGCTGGATCTGACGCCCGAGCCCCAAACTCCTGACCTTGGGAGAATGCATGGGAAAAATGAGCTGTTGAACTTGCAGGCGAGTGAAATCTTTATCAAAATCAGCACCGGTGATGACTCAGCTGACTGTGGTTAGGGAGTTAAGGTGGAACTCACTTCCCAAGTCGTGCGGTGCCATGACTGACCGATCTCTGGATGAACGGCACCGTGACTCATGTCGTCGACGTCACTTCTTGTGGAACCTCGATGATCTGTGCAACGAAATGTCCTGAGTTCTTGATCTACAACATCCTCTTTTCTCTTTCTTTGCTTTAGAGAGAAAGAGCTTCCCCTCCCTTTTCTTTTAGAGCCTTTGGATTGATGTCCTGGCAAGATGAGCAACCTGCCACATCGTGATCAGAGCTCAAACACTAAAGGCAGTTCTTGTGCGGATATGTCACCGATATGTGACCTCCGCACTCACTACAAGGTTTAAAGCTAGATTTCTTTGGTGGCGACATAGTAGCACTACAAGAAATTCCCTCCAAACAGTTGAGAAGCAATGGAGAGGTAGAAAACCGTACATGTCGAAGGCGTGGAAAAAAAGGAGCTGACATCAGCAATCTGGCGAGGACTTCTTATGGCTCCGATGACGTCAGACGGAGTCACCTGCAGTGCCGTGCAATTATGGCATCTTTGTTGACGTGGAGAGCTAGGAAACAATTTCCGTTGAATGCTGGTGCGTTGGGAGAATGCATAAGGTTAGGAATCCACAGGTAGTTGCATCCATCATAAAAATCTGATATGAAAAAAACGTCATCATTGGCATAGAGTTTTTTTTTTGTTTTTTTTTTAAACAGCATTATCAAAGCTTTTTTCTAGGAATCCAGAATAAAGCCACAGATCAGAGACTGCAATGACAAAGAGGCTACGTTGGGAGCAACTGTTTTTAAGCTAGCTGGGCATACGTTCTAAAGCAAAGCTGAGGTAATGATTTAAGCTTGGCCATAACCACATCTTGGCTGACAGGAGTAAATACAGATCAATTAGAAAAGGTGGAGATTACCATATAAGGAGAAACATCTGAGTCCAAGGAGAGAGTTTCTAATGACTCAGTGCTAAGAAGACTTGTCAGTTTAAAAAAATGTTCATAAAAAACCCAAACAAACACAAAAACATACACAGATAATTGAGAGATTAACTCCTGATGAGGGAGAACAGTAGGAGAGCAACTTAAAGGTTCAGACCAAGTTATTAAAAAGAGAAAATATCTCCTTAGCAGGGTTCTTGAAGAAGAATGTGGTTGCAATAATATGTGGACATGGCAAGTCTGGCCAATTTTTATATTAACACAGCTCACTTTCATAGAGATTTGTCATATTGCTTAGAGTGTTGTATTCATTGCCTCTCTAGCTTTTTATGGGGACGTGTGGCCAGACAAATCAGCAATGGACCAAAGTGTATATGGTATGGCATACTGCGACTTAAAATGTGTTATAGGGCTGATTTTATCCAAAGCATTGGTGGACAGTTAATATATAACTCTGTGTTAACAGAAAGATCATTGACTCAAGGAACAGACCTAGTAGATTCAATGTGGCCCCTAACTGTTCCATTTTTAGATGGAAAGGACTAAATGGTCAGGTGAAAAGAACAAATGCTTTCTCGCCACACCTAAGAAGATGGAAAGAAAAAGGCTCGTGGTCTTCTGACCAGATTATCTGATCTGCAGGTTGGAAGCGGATAAGAGGATGACAGGTATACAGGAAATCAATGGTATGACTGGACTGATGGGTGGGCCCTACAACTAATTGACCAAAGTTAACTGAATTAAGTCCTTTTGCCAACTCTTGTTTGTAGGAGTATCCGTCTGCATGAAGACTGAACTCTTCTAGGATAACTGGAGTATTTGTGTCCACAAGGCAAGCAAATATAACATCTACTAAAGAAGGTGTAAATCTTTTCACTGGAGCAGGAATCCTATAAATGAGTATGCATTTAAGAGTAGTGGTTTTATAATTAATAGTTATTAATAAGAACTCTACAACTTTAACTTGGCCTGTGGAGAACGAAGAAACAGTAAACTGATATTTTTAAAGAACGGAGACTTCTTCAATTAACCTGAATCAAATCTAATAACAAATAACACAAAAAAGGCTGACATAGACATAACAGAATGTACAAGTCACTAATCAAAAATACTGCTACTCAAACAGAATCTACACTGCAAAATGCCCCAATAAAGTACTATTGGAAATCTACAAAACAGAAAATATCAAAGGAACCAAATCTATTTCTCAGGACTTTTGTAATAAATGGTAAACAACAACATAGCCAAAGCAGACATTCTGGATTCATAAGTTCCACACAAGATAACTATCTTCCCCAATCCTCTTCCAATAAACAGCTGCAGTGGTAATCTCACTTTGCTATCTTTCCAAGAACTGTCAGTGCCCGAATTCGAGGAATTTTTTAAAGCTAGCAGGTCAACTGGCTGCCGCTCGAACCCTTCTCTCCAACAACTCTTCAAAAACATCTTTCTACTAACAACAACAGATGCCCCAGTCAAAAACCTCAAAAACTCCCTATCAACACTTTTCTTAAAAGACTTTAAAAATGTATGGATACGCCCACTACTAAGGAAAACAACTTGTAACCACAAGATCCCAATAATTTTAGACCAATAGGAATTGGACCTTTCTTTGGTTAACCTGTGAAAAGGACATCTTTTACCCAAAGGTTTCCCACATAAGGTTCAAAATAACATCACACTAACAAAACTGGATTACACTAATGGCCTATAAAATGGATCTTTTGTATCAATCGTGAGAGAATTAAAGGAAATTCAGGGGCAGTAAGAGCCATATAAATGCACCTGGAATAAGGGTGAAGAACAAGAGATATTGAGAAAAACTTGCAATCAGACACCCCACTGAAATGTTCTAACTTACATGGGGAACACAGTGACAAGCTTTTGCTGCTCAGCTATAGAAACTGAGTGCCATATTGTGTACCCCACCTGCACTATCAGGTACTGCGCTGGCACTACTGCTCGAGATGGAGTCTTTTTCAAGATGGTGAAGCCCAAGCCTACCAAACCTGAACCGGATGACGGCACACAGGAGGGACACTCACACGTACATGTAGCATTAAAATCAGAGGAAGCTACGCTGAAAGGATACAAACATAAATTTGACACTATCCTACAAATGATAATGGAGACCAAAGTGTCACTTGAGATTTTGACTGACTGTGTTGCCATCAATGTTACCCTGCTGCGAGAGGAGCACAAAAATCTTGTGGAAAGAGTGATGGTTACTGAACAGACCCTGTCTTAATTGCACCTGTTCATTCTGGAGTTGCAGTCCCAGGTTAAAAACATATTGGATGGACAGGACAATGAGGATCGCTCTTGCAGCAATAAGGTGTGTTTGAGTTGGGCTCTACGAAAATTCTTATAACATTGCTCTTGTTGATTATTGTAGAGCAATGGCTGATTCAAGATGTTTCTGAGGGGTTGCAGTGCTATGCTTTGGGGTGGAAAGGACTAATATGACTGATTCCAAGGGTATTGCACACCCACTGATTGCGGAACTCCTAAACTACAGGATCTTGATGAAATTTTCCAGGAAGCTCAGGGACATGACCCACGGGGCTCCCAGAATGCTAAGAAACAAATTTTGCCCCTGATTTCAACTCCATGATCCAGAAACAGTGAAATGCTTTTCAAAATTTTAAGACATTGCTGCCTACACAGGACTTTCGTTTCACCTTATTGTTCCTGCAACAAGGTGAATGCACTTCTTCAATATCCCAGAAGATGTTCTGGGACAATTGGAAGATAAAGATCAAGAAGAAATCTCTGAAATCATCAATTTGTAGACCAAAGAGTAAGCTGCGAAAGAAAAGGCTTATTTGCTGGAGGAGGTCCTTTATGGCAGAGCTTAGAGAGCGTCCCATAATACATCAGAACACATCTCACCTGTTAAGGACTTGGACACGGATGATGCTAGGACAAAAAGACAGGTTCACCTGTTCTCACCCCTGACACAACTATTACTTAAAAATCACTCATTTCGATGTAAGGGTTTGCAGGACAACATATGGGTTTGTATAACATTCACTGGGCAGCCATTATATTGTGGCATGGAGAATAAAGAGAGGTGTTGGGGGCTGGTGGTGTAGCTAATTCTGAATTTGCCAGGCCAGGTCATTTGCTCCTCCAAAGACAGTTGAGCTTTCAGCCATTTATGCGCCATGAATGCTCCAAAGAGAAATGATGCACTCTTTATTGAGAGTTACATTTGCGTTGGCAAGGTAGTTACCCAAACCTCAGCCAAAAGGTTTAGCATCAAAATACCGTAGTATATCAACAACTAACAAATTCATATGAGCCAAGTTTTTGGTTTGGTATGATGATATCAGGACAGGAATCTATTCTCCTTTACATAGGCTACATAATACATTCTGCATATTATGCTTAAATGTATTACTTGGATGTTAGGGGGATCAGCATAGTGCTAAAAGACCACACATTTTTTAGTTACACACTTCACAAATTGTGCAGGAAATGGTGAGGTCAGTTATACAGTACTTTATAATCTGTGTCCGCCAGAGACACAATGGTAAAAACCTCGCCAGAGGTTACTTTTACCATGGGGCCACCTTAAATAGACACTGAAGGAAAATTTCTCATTGTGTCGGGGTAATGGCGAGGGATTTCCTGACAATTACGTACAGTGTGTCTGAAATATGTCACACTGTACATTCCATTGCGTTAACTGGCATCTGCCACTTCAGTCATGATTTGGCCTTATCACTGGTAAAGGACACCACAGTACTTACTACATGAGTCAGCCTGAAACAATGCAGTGAAGCCATCTGCATCATAGGAAATGTACCTGAGAGTCACTGGAAGTATAGCCGGATTAGCTGAGTCCAGGAGGTGATGTCTTCCCCCTCTTCTTCACCATCACTCTCATCCCTCCTCTGAGGTGGCAGGGCTGGTTGGACAGCATCATCCTCTTCCAGAAGTGGGATAGCTTTCATCACAGCCAAGTTGTGCAGCATGCAGGAGGCCACCACTATCTTACACACCTTGTCAGGGACATAGCACAGGGATCCTCCAGAGGGATGGAGGCAACAAAATCTTGCTTTCAGGAGCCCTATGGTCTGCTTAATCACCCTCCTAGTACGACCATGTGCCTCATTATAATTCCTTTCTGCATCTGTCCTGGGATTCCTCACAGGTATCAGGAGCAATTGCATTTTGGGGTAGCCACAATCCCCTGCAAAAGTGGGTTGAAAAACACACAATTACTTGCATACAGCCTAGCTGTCAGCTCTGTAACTGATCCACTGTCATACACACTCACCTATAAGCCAAGCTCTGTCCCCCTGTAGTTGCCCCATCATGTGTGGCACACTGCTGTTTCTCAAGACAAATGAATCATGGACTGATCCTGAGAACCTTGCATTGACATGTGAAATGTACTGATCAGCTGTACACATCTATTAGACATTCATGGAGTGATAGTTTTCCCGATTCTGGTACACCTGTTCATTTACTCTTGGGGGTATGTGGGTACCATCAATGGCACCTATAACATGGGGGATATTTGCAAAGGCATAGAATCCAGATTTGATGGCGGTGAGATCAGCCCTTTGGGAAACTGGACATAACTTTGCAAGTGTTGAACGAATGCATTCAGGAAATTGGGTAGGATGTGGCTGAACATTGGCTGAGATATCCCGGCTGCCATGCCCACTGTCACTTGAAATGAGCCTGTGGCCCAAAAAAAAGCAGCACAGATAGTACCTGCACAGTTGTAGGTATGGCCTGGTGATTCCTATTAGCCAGCTTCAGAACAGGATCCATTTCTGCACAGAGGTCAAGGATTGTAGCTCGATTAAGTCGGTAAGCTATGATGATGTGACATTCCTCCATGGTGGCCAGACCTACCAGGGGTCTGTAAACAAATGGGGCTCTCCCTCGCCACATGGGTCTGTACCTCTGGGTGATGAAGGAACACATCTTGAGTTTGGACATACACTTTCATCACATGGTGACACAATTCATGTTTTGAATGCAACACATATGTAACGCACACAAAGAAGGAGGAAATCCTGTGAGGCCCATGTGTGGTGGATGTAAAATGGCAGCCTCCTGCCATCCAGGTAGTGTAGTGTGGAAGTGACTTCATTCCGCCGCCGTACCTCGTCATGGCAGTGTTCACCGCCATGCACCTGATCATTTGATAACATGGTTGTCAATGGGGAATCTGGGCCAATCAAGATCCCCGCCGGCGGTGACGGTGCACACTGCTGCAATATACCGCCATTTTGACAGGCCCATGACACTTGACTCCTGCACTACGAGATAGGAAGAACTCCACTGCGTGTGCTGCTGTCCTGTGTCTGGTACCGGAGATGGCATGTGTCACAGGGGAACGGGCCCCGGCCTTCACAGCGGAGGAGCTGGAGAAGCTGGTGGACGAGGGTCCTACCTCTGTATGCCAAGCTGCATGAGCGACCATGGCATTTGTGTATGGGGAATCCACACTGACGTCTGTTTCTTTACTCTGTGTGTCCCATGCAGGTCAGCGCCCATCAGAAGAGGGGACTGTGGCAATCCATCACCAAGGAAGTGCAGACCCTGGGGGTCTTCAACTGGTGGAGCACCCACTGCAGGAAGCGGTGGGAGGAACTGAGGCGCTCGGCTAGGAAGACTAGAGAGGCCCAGCTGGGGAAGGCCTCCCAACGAGGGAGGGGTGCCCATCAGACCCTGACTCCCCTAATGGCCCACATTCTGGCGGTGGCCTATCTGGATTTGGATGGGCGCTTTAAGGCAGTACAGCAGCCACAAGGGTGTGAGCACCAACACTGTTGTGATGCCACTATGATGAGTGTAGTTAGATGCTAAGGGCTGCATGCATAGTGGTGCCAGGTACATAGACAGGTGTGTACCAGCAGTCCTTTCCCCCTCCACATCTGTGGCATAGAGTCATAGTTAGTTTTGGCAGGGTCTGTAGGCCTGTGAGGGGTCCCCTGTTTGGCCCATTGTATTCAATATAGCCTCATGAACTTGCAGATGTGTTGGCTTGGCATCGTCTCTCATTGGTTCACTTCACAAAGTTTATCAGAGCAGTGGGTCAGGATGGGAATTTAGTGTACTGTGGGGTCATGCCTACCAGTCAGGGGCACATTCATAACATGTGTTGTGTCTTCTGAGGGTTTGTGCCTGAGGTGGGTGGGAGCGTATGTGTCCCTACATGTACATATTTCCTGCAAATTACATACTTCTCTCTTGTTTTGCTTCCCCACCCTGTGCTCTTGTGTCCCTGTGTACATTGGCTTTATCTGGCGAGGGAGCTGTAGCACCGGCGAGTGGGGATGCTACAACCCACGGTTCCCAGGAGGCAGAGTCCACCGACGCCAAGGGGACCAGTGAGTTGGAGGGCGAGGGGAGTACCATGGGGGAGGCAACTACCATTGGAGGTAGTGACTCCGATACCTCCTCCAAGGGCAGCTCCCTGGTGTTGGCGGACCCTACAGAGCCCACCCATTCTTTGTCATCCTTCGCCACCCCCCAATACCATAACCACTCTCCCAGTTGCTCCCCACTGAGATGCCTGTGCCCACTCACCCAGGAGGGTTGGCGTCTCGTTCGCCCCAGGCACCTCATCCCCTGCCCCGGTTATTCCTGCTGGCCTCACAAAGGAGGATATTGACCTCCTGAGAACCATCTCTGTAAGGCAGACAACCATTGTGAATGGCATCCGGGGCTGGCATCTCAGATGCAGCAATGCAATGCATACCTGGAAGGCATTCACAGTGCCATGTCTGTCCTACAGAAATCTTTTCAGGCTCTGGCCTCCTTTTTGATGGCAGCCAGTGCCCCTGGTCTTTCCTCCCACCCTCCCCCCCCACAGCCACCTCTACCCCTTCCAGCACCACACTCCCTTTACCCATCCCAAGCATACATACAGACAGCCATGCACATAGATCAACACACAAGAAGCACACTTCAAACCACAGACAGGCACACACCCAACATACCAAAGCAAACACAACATCCACCTCCCCCACTGTATCAGTCTCCCCACCTCCCTGTCTGTCACCTCACCATGCACACCCACTTGCACTGCACCCTCAGTCACTGCTGCTTCTCCCATTCTTGCAGTCACAACAGCTTACATCCAGTCATGAACCCCATACACACCTGCACTCACAACTACATTCACATACACTTGCAGCACACTCACCAGACTTGCAGACACCCACATAACATCCATATACACTGACAGCCTGTCTTCTCCCACTGTGTCCACCCCCCTCCTCCCAAAACACTCAGTCACACTCATCCACACCATACACAAGCATACTAAACACGCACTTGCATCCACGTCCAGCACACCTACACCTCGTACCACCACTCCCTCAACCTCCACTCCCAGGCCTGGCTCCAAATCCCCTCCAACTGCATCTAAGAAGCTTTTCCTCTCTCATGTTGACATGTTTGAACCCACTGGCACACCCCGTCTTGTCCCTCAACATTCCCATGCCCTAACCTAGTCTGCTCCTTCCTTGTCAAAGTCCTTCCCAGTCTGCCATTCAGATTCCTGTGCCCCTTCCCCAAGGAGGAAGAAGCCCCGTGCTGCCCCAGGTCCCTCTGCCATCCCCCAGTCCAGGCCCACTCCCCCTTCTTCCAAGGGCAGGACCAAACACTCTCCACCTCCTAAACCTAAGCCCAAAACTCGACTCACCACCCCCGCCAACCCCTGACCCTGTTCCCTGAGGTACCTGGATGTCCCATTGATGCCCCTTCTCACTGGAGTTTCCTTTGCCATTGTAGGAGTCAAGTGTAGCCTATATTTGCCGTTACGGGACTTGTTTATGGACTGGCCTATGGTTTGGACATTTTATAATATTTCTTATAATTAAATTTGAGTGCCAGCAGAGATTTTGGTGCTAAATTGAGCCACTGTGCAGCGCTTCACTGTGGGGAGGGGGGTGTTGTGCACAGGGGTGCATTGGTGTAGGTATTTGTTGGCTTGTGTCTGGTAAGTACATCTTATGGTGTGTATGGCTTGGGATGGTGGGAAGGGTTGGGAGTGTGTTGCGGTGTGGGTGGTTGTTTAACTGTGCCCTTTCTTCCCATGTGTACTAGGCTGCGGTACGTACTGTCATCGTCTTCGGTCACGGTCCTAGAGAAATATGGCAAGGAGAAGCCCTGGGATTATTTCCAACTCTTGTTCCATGTCTGCGTCAGCGTGTTCTGTGTGCCTACGGTGAGTGTTTCTCTTTAAATGGGTAGTTTCCGCCATGCTTTGCCTGGTGGTGGTTCCCACCCCGGAACTGATGGCAGTGTGGTGTTTCATAATTTGGTGGGCCGGTAGGGTCTTTCCCCCAGGCTGAGGGTGACCTCCCCCGTTGTTGGCAGGACTACCAAAATGGCAGAGGGTGGATGGCCCACTGCTTGTTTCTCATGTGCTCCCTTATTTGGCGGCACCAGACCGCCAGCCTGTTGGTGGTAGCTAACGCCACCGCTGGTGGTGCGGTGTTTACAGCCATATTCATGACCACCTTAGTTTTTGAAAGCCAGTAAAAAGATGTGCTTTCTAACCCAGATAAAATTACCCTGTGTAAAAGATCTTCCTCCTACAATTTGAATGCTTAGAACAGATAAATCAGTACGGTCACGGCTGCCTGTGTACCTAAAAAGGAGTACACTCCGGCCAGAACCCAGCCTCATTTTACCCAGAGTTTAACCATTCTCTCTTGGAATGTGACACGGCTATACACAGACGATCAGAAGTTGGCCTCTTTGCTAAATACAGAGGCAGCTATAATATGCATTCAAAAGACTTGGGCTAGGTGCAATTTCGAGATGTAAAACTATTTTGCTAATAGCAACCGCACCCGATGTTTCATGTAAGTGAAAGGATTGCTTGTTTGATTTTAGCAAAGTACTCATAGAATTACACAGTTCTCCACCATCCAAGCAACACAGTTAAATGACGGGGCCTGTCATAAGGCCATTGGTCTGTCATAAGGCCTTCATGGTGCAAACTTTTTCTTGGTTACTGGTTAATGTATACAGGCACCCAGGTCTGATTTACAACACAGTATTACTACCAATCGCTGAAGTCAGCTGTAAGACAATCAAGAAAGAACAACTTGATTAGGTCCTAACTGTTTTGTAATGGAGGAAGCATGAAATACTCCGGTGGACTTGCACCCACAAAATAATGGGGTGGATAAGTGCAGGATCATGAGTCCTCAGAAATCTGAGGGAGCTAGTTTGTGTGATCCTAATTGGTCAAATGGAAGGAGATTCACCAGCTAGGCTCAGGCATACAGGCCACATCTCTTCATTTGAAATGTTCCAGCTCCTTTCAGAGACCTCTGCATCAGAAAGTCCTTTACATGGCCATCCCAGCTTAATAGTACAAAGGTCTTCTGCATAGACTAATTGGTCTATAAAAACAAAACCTCTCTGTAGTAACTGTCAAATCCTAGCTTTACCAAACAACTTACTTACCTTCAGTAACACCTTTTCTGATAAAGGCTCTTACTACAGATTCCTCACGTTAGAATATTCCTCAGGTGTCAGGCCAGATTCAGAAAATCTTTAGCAGTACCTCTGGGCACTGGCAGATGCTGTGATTGGCTCTGTACAGCATTGTCCATGTCTAAATTGATGTGCTCAGTGCTACAATTGTTTTTGTTTCACATAGAAATAACAACAAATAGCAAAGCAATGGGAATTTCACAATTCGTCAAAATCCAATTGAATACTCGCTGTGACCAGTCTCCCAAGATGTACATGATACAGGCCACTCTAACAGAAATAATAATCTGATGTATTTGTATATAATTATATGAGCCATTAACAATGACCGAATCTCTGACAATATAGACGCGACCCTGGCGTGCTGACATCAGTTTGTTCTGTGAATATGTCTGCACCAAAAATGCAGAACCACATTAGAGTGAGTGTTTGACTAGTGTACAGAAGCTAACTATATGTTAGGGTGAAAAGCCTATTTACAGAATGGGGTAGATGGGAAGGTCAGTGAGGGATTGGCAGCTAGATGTAGGCCCTCATTATGAATACGGCAGTAAACAATGTCGCCCGCTGTGGCAACGGTGAACATAAGCCCGCCATTGGCAGTGAACAGAAACCCGCCATATAATGATGCAAAAATCAGAAACCACCAAAAATCTCCCTGCCACCAGTCACCACCAGGACCTTGTTGGTGGAAAGGCTGGACCTCCCACCCCGCCACTGCCGAGCACACAAACAACCCGCCCTCCAAATAATGAAGCACAAATCACTGCGGCGGTTAGTGGAAGCCGAACGACCACTGGCAGTACAGACCGTAAGAAATGCATACATTGCTAAGTTTGAAACCCACACACCTGACACACATCCACAACACTATAAAACACACATAGACACACCCCACAATCCTTTGCTATGAAATTAGGCCAACCAACACAGAGAACTCCAGAAGCAGACACCAAACACCACAATCCATGACACAGACACCCAACCACACAAGAGCACTCTCAACCAGATCCACAAGACACCATTCAAAACACTCACCATGGCACCCCCAAACATCCACGCTTCACAGAAAGGGAGCTAAGGAGCAAGGTGGACCAGATCCTGAAGGTGGAGCCACAATTATTCGGGCACACATCCAGCACACACCTATCGCCAGGAAGATGGAGCTATGGCAGTAGATAGTCAACAGGGTCAATGCAGTGGGACACCATCCACGCACCAGGGACGACATTCGCAAGAGATGGATTGACCTGCGTGGGAAGGTCAGGCACCACATTGCAGTCCAGAAGACTGGGGGAGGACCTCCACCAACACCACCCGACTACACTGACTGGGAGGAAAAGGTACATTCCATCCTGCACCCTGATGGACTCACTGGAGGAATGGACTCGGGTAAGTCATCTACAATTACCCCATATCCATCACACCTGGAATGCATCCACCACCTGACCCCTCCAACTACCACCAGGACCACTACCCCACCCAGGCCACAATCACTACATCCAGTCCCCCAGTATGCCCACAAACCCACCAACAGGCCCACATCACTCCCCCTGTGCACAGCTACCCACCCCTACAAGGAATCACTCACAATGGCCTACAGCACCCACAATGCACCTCCACATCCTAAGCTAAAAGGCAATGCTAACCTAACGAAAGCAACCTGCATGGCCCCAAAATGTGAAACCTGCACAAACATGCCCAGTCCTGTGCACCCCATCCGATCCTGCTAATGTAACAGACATGTCCATTCCTCCCAACAGGCACCACCACCCTGACGGAAAGGACAAGGAGTGGCAGTGGCCCACAGGGAGACAGAGGCACCTCCCAGGACACTGGTGATGGAACCCTGGACACTGACGATCACCCTGGCCCCTCACACAGTCCTGTCACTATCCCGTAACCCCACCCAGGATATCACTGGCACTCCTACCACCCAGCCAACATCATCAGCCGTGGCCAACCATCCCCATACCTGTATATCCAGGCCACAGACTGGTGGAACACAAGTACAGAGGTCACAGTCACCCCCTACTAACAGGAAGGAAGACGATGGCCCCAGTACAAGTGGTACCGCCAGACCTGTGCAGGGGATACAGGCACAGGGGGCTAGGCCCAGTGGGAGGGCATCAGTGGCCTGGGGGGGAGGGGGAGGCACAGAATGGAGGCTGCAGCCCATGACGTGATCTCTGAGGTCCTGGAAGCATATCACCATACCCAGGACAGATGGGCCCAGATAGTATCCACCCTGGAGCAGAGTCAAAGGATGCAGCTAGCACACCACCAAGAGGCCATGGAACAGTGGAAACTGCACAATGCACCAAGGGCCAGCATAGCAGGTGCGCTGCTGCACCTTGTCCCAACACAGCCTGAAGCCCACACAGACCAGGAAGCACCCTACTACAGGCCAGAATAGACCAGACAACAACAGCATCAGCAGCAGCTGCACATGTACCACCCTCTCAGGACACACAGAGGACATCAGTCTCAACCTGTACCGGCCAACACAGGTGCCTAAATGGACCCCCAGGCCCAGATACGGCACAGGAACGCCTGCCAAAAAGAAGGCCTCCTCAAAGAAGTGACACTGGCAAGAATTGTCCTCCAAGTGTCCCACTGAATCAACCACCAAACCGTGTGAAAACAACAACAAACTCCTGTAAACATTGACAGACCTACCACTACTGTCAACATTGCTGCGACCATTTTGCCATATTGTTCAACCACCAGTAGGCCACTCTCATCACTGTAATCTGCACGATTTTATCCCTGCACCAAATAAAACACCTTTTCACCTGTTACAATGTCCCCTGTCATTAAGTTGAAACAATGTGAAGTATGGATGCAACTGTATGATAACTCTTTTATTGTTATCTGATTAGCAGGAAATGCATCACACGCCTTACATGTTGTTGTGCCTACAGATGTGTTGAAATTTTATACTATATTGTAATCTGGCCTATGCAGACCTGGTCACAGTGGCAATCAGTATTGACCCAACACCCCCATAGATGACAAGGCACACTGACCGTATGATGCACAGATAGCAATCTCATCCAAGTGTCCCACAAAGTTACTGGCATTAGAGTTGTATCAGTTGGGTCCTGGTCTGTACATCTTGCCCCTCCTCATCATCACCATCACTCTCATCCCCTCTCTGAGGAAGCTGGTCTGGATATACAGATCCCTCCTCCTCCAAGAGGGGGATAGAATTTCTCACAGCCACGTTGTGCAGCATGCAGCAGGCCACCACTATTCAACACACCTTTTCAGGCCCATAGGCCAGGGAACCGCCAGACATATGTAGGCAACCTACTGTGAGCTCTATCACCCTCCTAGTACGTCCATACGTCCATGGGCCTCATTGTAATTCCTCTCTGCATCTGTTCCAGGATTCCTCACTGGTGTCAGGAGCCAATGCAAGTTGGGATAGCCAGAATCACCTAGACAAAGGTGCAAAACAGGACATTTATTAACAACCCTCAGAGGCAGACAGCCAGGCTGTCTGCTATGTGGCAATAAGTGTCAGAAACACCTACCTATGATCCACCCTCTGACCTCTTGTAGTTGTTCCATCTTGTGTGGCACACTACTGTTCCTCAGCACAAAGGAATCATGGACTGATCCAGGGAACATGGCATTCACATGTGAGATGTACTGGTCTACTGGTCTGCAGTACACACAAATTGAATGTTCATGGAATTAAAGTTCTTCCTGTTTCTGTACACCTGTTCACTGACTCTTGGGGGGGGGGGGTGATAGCGATGTGGGTTCCATCAATGGCACCTATCACATGTTGGCAAAGGCATAGAAGTCCGACTTGATAGCAGGGAGGTCGGCGCTTTGGGGAAACCTCACAGAGGACTCTAAGGGGGTAATTTTGACCTCAGCGGTCTTTTTGAAAGACCGCCAAGGGACCGCCGTGCGGAAGACCGCCAGTGGTGGCGGTTTTCCGCTCGGCCTATTATGACCGCTGGCAGCTCTCCGTCCTTTTTCGGACGGAGAGCCGCCAACAGCCATACTGGCGGGAGGGTGGGAAGTGGAGGTTGCTCCACCTCCACCGCCACACCAACAGAACACCGCCCAGCGAATCACGTCCTGTGATTCGCCGTGGCGGTGTTCTGTTGGCGGTGTGGTGTCGGCGGAGCTGCCTGCATGGCTCTCGTCCCCTCCCGGAGGATCGTCGGACCAGGTAAGTCGATCGTCCATGAGGGGAGGGGGTGTGGGGGTGTTGGATGTTGTGTGCGTGCATGGGGGTGTACGTGTGTGTATGTGAAGGGGGTGTGCAAGTGCGTGTATGCTTGCGGGGGTGTTGTGTGTATGGGAATGAGTGCGTGTATGTCTGTGGGTATGTCAGTATGGATGTGTGCGTGAATGTTTGAATGTGGGTGTGCGTGTCTGCCTGTGTGTGTGTATGTAGGCATGTATGTTGGCGTGTGTGCGTGTGTAGGTGGTGCCTGCGTGCGTGTCGTGTGGGAATGGGTGATGTGAGGTTGGGGGTCGGGGTGGGGAGGGGGGCCCTGCCACCTTTGGGGGGTGGAAGGGGTGGTGGGGGGGTAGGGGAGGGAGTTGGGTGGGGGGGTGGGGGAGACCCCTATCAGTGACAGGGAAGGAATTCCCTGGCACTGATAGTGCTTACCGCCATGGATTTCATGGCGGTTCAAACCGCAGGAAATCAACGGCGGTAAGCCGGGTCAAAATACCGCCGGCGGTATAGTGACGGCCGCCGGGCTGGAGACCCAGGTCTCCAGGTCTCCAGCCCGGCGGGCAGAACGGAGAACCGGCGGATGACCATGGCGGTAACCGCCATGGTCATAATTCCATGAAGGGAGACCGCCAGCCTGTTGGCGGTCTTACCGCCGGTTCTCCGTCTTCCGCCAGGGTCGTAATGACACCCTAAGTGTTGTACAAATGCATTCAGAAATGTGGACAGTATTATGCTAAACAATGGCTGTGAAAAACGCGCACCCATGCCCACTGTCACTTGAAATGAGCCCGTGGCCAGGAAATGGAGGGCAGAGAGCACCTGCACTTCAGTAGGGATGGCATGCTGATTACGATTTGCAGTGTCAATGCTGGATCCAGTTATGCACAAAGTTCATGAATAGTTGCAAGAGTGAGTCTGTAATTGATAATGATGTGACACTCCACCATGGTCTGAAAATCCACAAGTGGTCCCTTCCTCGCCACAAGGGTCTGTACCTAGGAGGAGTTTAAAACACAGGTGAAGAACACACATAGATCTGCACACTGGCATGATTGTAGACGACACTAATGCTTAGTGTGTGTGATATTACAGCAACATGACCGGAATGATATATCAGGAATGGTCAGGTGAGGTAATGTATAATGTTACATGCCTATGGGTGTTTAGGGGACAATAGGGCCTGCATTGTGCAGATGAGGGTTTTATAACTGTGTAGTTAAGGCCAAAATGTCTACCCCCTGTAATCCAGAAGTGTTGTGGTGGAAGTGACCTAATACCGCTAGAGGTTGACGTAATAGCGTAAGGTGGTGTTTACCGCCGTGCACAAAGTCATTGGTTAACATGGTTGTCAATGGCCAATCTTAGCATATCATGATCGCCTCCGGCGGTGACAGTGCACACAGCTGCGGTGCGTACGCGAACTCGTCACCCCAACTTCACTTGACTCCCCGATCTCGTGTATGCAGGTACTCCACTGAGTGTACTGCTGTGTCCTGTCTCTAGTCATGGAAATGGCACGTGTTGCAGGGGAAAGGGCCATGGCCTTCACCAATGAGGAACTGGAGAAGCTCATGGACAGGGTCCTGCCCATGTACGCCAAGTTCTACGGACGGCCAGGGGTACAGGTGAGTAGGAGGATTGGGGGGCATGGATGTGTGTAGTGTTGGGTGTTGGCTGCATATATGTGTGCACCTGTGACACTGTATGGTCCAGGGTTCCTGACATGCTTCGTGTGTGTGTGCTGTTAGGCTGTTTGAAATGTCCGCCCCATAGTGGACGTATAGCCAGCTGTATATGATTGGTCAGTGTCTGACCTCAGTGTTATTCTTCTGTGTGTCCCATATAGGTCAGCGCCCACCAGAAGAGGGCACTTTGGCATGCAATCGCCAAGTAAGTGCGGACCCTGGGGGTCTACAACTGGTGGAGCACCCACTGCAGGATGAGGTGGGAGGACCTGCGGCACTGGGCGAGGAAGATCTGCGAGGCCCAGCTGGGGAAGTCCTCCCAATGAGGAAGGGGTGCCCATCGGACACTGAACCCCCTTATGCAACGCATCCTGCCGGTGGCGTACGCGGACCTGGATGGGCGCTTGAAGGCTGAACAGCAGTCACAAGAGGGTGAGTACATATACCATGTTTTGGCCCCTTGATGGAGGCTGTCTAGTGGCAGGGACTCTGACTGATGTCCATCTACATAATGGCCCCCGTGGGGAGTAGGGGTGTTTGGGTCAAGTCTGCAGTACGTCAGGTCCTTAAGTTAGTTGGGGAATGGCTGCAGATCGGGGTCCTGGGCACTGGTCAGGGGCATAGCCATGTGTATAGTGGAAGGTGCTGCCTAGTTGAAGGTTTTCTGGGTGGGTGTATGTGTGACCCACTAATGTACCTCCATTAATCTATTTACAAGTGTCTCTCCTGTTTTGTCTCCTCATCCCTGTTCTCTTGTGTTGTCTGTGTAGATCAGCATCATCTGGCGAGGGAGCTGAGGCACCGGCGAGTGGGGAGGCAGCGGCCCACGGATCCTCAGAGGCAGAGTCGTCCGACGCCAAGGGGGCCAGTGGGTTGGAGGGCAAGGGGAGTACCACGGGGGAGGCACATACCATTAGAGGTAGTGATTCCGATACCTCCTCCGATGGGAGCTCCCTGGCGGTGGCGGACATTATTGGTCCCACCCCTACTGTTTCATCTTCCGCCACCTCCATACCATCACCGCCCTTCCATTTGACCCCCACCGAGTTGCCCGTACCTGCTCACCCAGAGGGTGGGTGTCTCCTTTGCCCCAGTCACCTCATCCCCTGCCCCAGACACCCCTGCTACCCTCACGGAGGGGGCTATTGACCTCCTGAGAACTATCTCTCTAGGACAGACAACCATTGTCAGTGCCATCCAGGGGCTAGCATCAGAGGTGCAGCAGACCAATGCCTATCTGGATGGCACTCACTGTGCTGTGTCTAGCACACAGAGATCTTTTCAGGCTCTGGCCTCCTCTTGGACGGCAGCTAGTGTTCCTGGTCATTCCGTTCCCCCTCCAGCCACCTCTACCACTTCCAGCACCACACTCTCTTCACCCATCCAAAGCACACATTCTGACACGCAGGCACACACCTCAACACACAAGAAACACACTTCAACACACAAGCACCACACCTCCCACCGCAAGGATACACACAGCCAACATCCACATGCACACACACCAACATCCACTTCCCCCAGTGTGTCCACCTCTTCCGCCTCCCTGTCTGTCCCCTCTACATGCACACCCAGTCACTGCACCCTCATTCAATGTTGCTGACCCTGTTCCTGCAGTCACAATAGCACATATCCATTCATGCACCCCAGACACCACACATGCACTCACAACAACTTTGGTTGACACATGCAGCACACTCAACAGACTAGCAGACACCCAGACAACATCCATTTACACTGGCAGCCTTTCTTGTCCCACTGTGTCCATCCCCTCTCCTCCCAAGACACTCAAACGCACCAAAACACACACCCATCACACATCAGCATACTGTCCAGTCACCTGCCCCCACATCACGCACACCTACACCTGTCACAACCACTCCCTCTACCTCCACTCCCACACCAATTCCCCTAAGAAACTTTTCCTCTCCTGTGTTGACCTATTCCAATCCACTGGCCCACCCGTCTTGTCCCTAAATGTGCTCACCTCCTTGCCCTGTCCACTCCTCCCACGTCACAGCCTGCCCCTGTCCACCCTTCCCATTACCTTGCCCCTTCCCCAGAGAGGAAGAACCAGGTCCATCTGCAACTCCCCGGTCCATACCCACTCCCCCACCTTCCAAGGGCAAAACCAAACACCCTCCACCCGCCACACAAAGGTCTAAGCCCCCCCACCCATTGTAAATCCCCACCCCCACTACTCTCTGCCCCTGTTCCCTGAGATGTTCCCTGAGAAACCTGGATGCCCCATTGTTGCCCCTATGAGGTGGAGTACCTTAGCACTTATTGGAGTCAAGTTGGGGCCATTGTGGCCCATCGGACTTATTGCACGTTGGACTGGCCATTAGCCTTCTAAGCACTTTTGTTGCTCAGTGAGCATACTAAGGGTTATTGTGTGGCCTGTGTTGTTAGAGGCACACTCTGGAGCCGTGGTCTCTCGTTTCATTGTTTGGGGGTGTTGGGCACAGGTATGTACTTTGGGCAGGTTGGATTTGCCTTGTGTCGGGTAAGTACCTCTTGTTGTGGGGTGTATGACTCGTGCTGCTGTGAAGGGTTGTGTGAGCTTTGCAGGGTGGGTGGGTATGTAACTGTGCCCTTTCCTCCCTTGTTTAGTAGGTTGCGGTACTTACCGTCGTCGTCTTCGTCGCCGGTCTCGGTTGTGGAGGTATATGGCAAGGAGCAGGGCTGGCATGATCTGCAACTCTCTATCCATGTCTGCTTTGGTGTGTTGTGTTAGCTTACGGTGAGTGTTTCCTTATATTTGGTTTGTTTCCGCCTGGCTTTGCGTGGCGGTGGTTCCTGCCACGGAACTGATGGTTGTCTAGTGGTTCATTATTTGATGGGCAGGTAGGGCCTTTCCATCAGCCTGTGGGTGGGCTCTGCCGTCATTGTTGGCACTCCTCTGCTGGCGGTTAGTGGTTTTCAGGATGCCTGGGTTTCAGTTGGTTCATTATTTGGCGGTTCAGACCGCATGTCTGTTGGCGGTTGTTACCGCCGGCGGTGCAGTGTTTACTGCTGTGTTCATAATGAGGGCCATAGTCTCTACCACTAGAAGTGTTACTGAAGGTAAGTGACTTGTTCTTCTCATATAAACTTCTAGCCGCAGATTGCTTACCTTTGAACAGATAACCATTGAAAACCTCTGGGTGGTAGGTCTGCAAATGGCTCAAACCAGAAAGTCCTGGAGGATCAAACAGGCAACATTCTTGTCTTCACAGACCTGACTGCTCAACCAGTAGTGCTTTCTGAAAATGCAGAGGTACGCCCATGTAGCACCTTTGTAAATGTCCAGGACACGTTCCCTCACATGCCATCGCAGTAGTAGCAGACTTGGCACTGATGGAATGCTGCTTTTCAACTAATGCAGAGGAGATCTTGATGCAGGGTACAGCTCATTGAGAGATTATCCATTTCGGCACCACTTTGGCCTTTTTCACGAGCTGCTTGTTTAGCCAATGAACTGTGGAGCAGTCGATGTAGAGTGGAAGAGCTCTCTTTGGGCCAAGCAGTATGATCACTCCAATTCTTTAGAAAGATGGGGCGCAGTGAGAAATGTTGGCAGTGTGATGTTCTGCCCAACATAATAAGGAGTGTTCACTTTGAGCAGAAAAAAGGCATGTATCCGTTTGGGTAAAACCGGTGTATGGCGGGTTAACTGATAAGAGTTTGAAGCACAAGGACTCTCCTGGTCAATTCAATAGTCCCCATGAAAGCCATCTTGAGGGCTAAGAAGAGTCTGAGGGTGTTGTGGGTCCAACTTAGCTTGCCTGGGTATAGGAGTTTAGCTTAGCTTCGGCTGTGCCCTTTTACCTAGATAAAATGCTCTGTTTTATTATTCATTTCAGTATTGCATTTCATAATCATTTGCCATTCCGTGAAAGTGTCATTATCATTAATGGATGTATTAAATTGTCATCATGTTCTTTGCTTTATATGGGGCAAGAACAGAATGTGAACATGTCAGGCATTTGTTATGATACTGCCAATACAAGTTTGCACACACAATGTAACGTTTAGGTGCATGCCCATGTCAGGATGTCACCACAAACAATAGCATGTGACATAAAAAAGAAAAATACCTTGTGAGACTAAGGCCATTTAATGAGGTTCCACCCAGGATATTCAATCTATACTGCACATCACTTTGCAGCACACCTCAGCCTTTGTGTCTCTTTGAAGCCTGATCTGGAGATTGGACGCTGACCTTGTCCTAAGTTAAGGGGTGGGGCGCTTCTCATGGACAGATTAGGTTTAAAATGCCTTGCTCTCTTTAGGGTAGAAAATATGCTTTAGGTAGGAATCTTGGGGTTGTTCATATTTACAGTCCTTATTTTTACAATCCTGATTTTGTTACTTGTCATTATTCTAATCATTGCAGCTTATGCAAGTGCTTGCGTAGATTGCAATCTTTTCCTCAACTGTATTGAAAACTATCCTGCATCTTCTTTCTTGTCTATGTGTGTTTGTCTGTGTGTTTCTTCGTGTGTGTGCGCGTGTGTATATATATATATATATATAAAAAGAGACTTATTGCTGATGAGAGAAAAGGGTAAGACTTGTTCCACCATGATTTTCCCTGACAGGTTTCCTGAGTTCATGTGCTAGGCTGCCAGAAATCACCTTTACCATTTGGGTTTTGGTGGGGTGCTGCTAGAGAGCTGGAAGGATTGTGCCGACAGCTGCCAACTGGAATGTCTCAGTTGCATACAAGCAGAGGTTCTGCCACTCCTAATCCAGCAGTCTTGTAGAGATACGAGAGTCCTTACACCATGGCACCACCAATGATGGTGTAGGCAATAATTTATAAGTCTCTTGAGTATTTTTTGTCTCACACACACAAAGGTTCCGTAAGTACCATTATAAGGAGACGTCTGTGGTCTTTGGGACAATCCTCCTCAGCTAAATAGGGAGTACTCATCTAGCCTGTAGGTTGTTCAAGTTTGAACCTTGAAAAGGATGTATTACCCTGTGGGTGTTCCCAACTCTGATACCTTCTCCTTAACATAGCAAACACCATAACTATCCAGGAGAGCTGCAGACAAGCACTTGCGCAGTTTCTTCTAGCCAATGACTCGACAGACAAGGGCGGGGAAGTCATATTTGTCGTGGAAGCTCATGAAACATTCCAAACAGAAACATTTTATTCTTGGTTCATTTTTCCTGAAGCAAATGACAATTCAAATACATTTCACAACTACAGAATAGCAATCGTACCACAATGGTATCAAGCTTACCAACACTTAGAAATACCCCTTTCTTATCAAGACCACCAAAACTAGCTCAATGATGCCCTTCCACATGTAATACAACCCATGAGATTAGGTCCTTTAAACCAACTTGGTCAATGTTTGCCATGTTCACACCACATCCTGATGTGCAGGCTATGCAAGTAGCTGACATATGCACACCTTACAATGAGCCAGTAGCGATATACAGACGACTAATACAATTTGTAATGGAGACTTTAAACACTACCCCAGCAAGGGCTGCTCCATCAATTTGACTTTACAGTAATGAATCCTCAAACAGTACACTCAATAATGGGCAAAGCACCCACAAGACAGGAGAAGATTCCACTTTGGATAGCACAAAAAACA
This sequence comes from Pleurodeles waltl, assembly GCF_031143425.1. Lineage (NCBI taxonomy): Eukaryota > Metazoa > Chordata > Amphibia > Caudata > Salamandridae > Pleurodeles > Pleurodeles waltl. Next base: position 742,795,949 of record NC_090449.1, on the reverse strand, counting down.
CATCAGCTGGAAGCAGTTATTCCCCATATGGGACCCCAAGATAAACATAGAATTCTCACAATGTGCTTGCCAGTCGGAATGGTTCCCTCAATGGAGGACTGTGCCATTTGGAGGTACAGTCTTCAACACAATTTACACAACCACACACAAAACCCCAACATTTGCTAATTTGCCGGAAGTGTTAAATTCAAAATAAACACGGGGTAGCCCCGGCCCTGGAATAGGGGATGACACTGATGTGTAACTTTGACACAGTCTCCTTATTCATCTTAAGTAATAACGAAGAGGAAGCAGCAGCACTGGCCATTCCCCATCAGCTCCGGGAGATTCCTCAACAGAATCAGGAGCGCAAGCTGCTAAAGATTATCTCCGAAACTTATACTACTATAGGCTGGGATAGTCTGAGGGTCAAATCAACTAAACCACCAGTTCAGAGTATCAACCTTAAAGTAGGTACTAAACAAGCATAAAAGGGTTCTAAAAACGCTGGGATAGACAAAGGAAGTCAGAGAGGAGAATCACCACAATCTGACACCTCTAAAAGAATATAAAATCTTCAAAATAGAGAAACTTTAAAAACTCCTGACAGATATCAATATACTGATAGAAGTCCCTCTTGTTCCTTTGAGGACATGCTGGATAAACGGAGTGAGAGAGTGGACCAATCAGAAAACCGCACAGACTACACGAAGCCGAAGGATTTACAACATTCCAAAGAAATTTACGTTAAAAAGGAGGACAAATCTCCCAAAACAAAAGCTCTAATAAAAAAAAAGAAAAAGGTGGCAGACATTTCCTTAAAACGTGCCAGAAACGCTGAGAATGTTGCTGAAGAATAGGACGTGGGCAGAAACTCTGCTAGACATCATGGCAGAAGTCACGCTTTGTCGCCAGAATCTTATAGATTATCTGGAGGTGACAGCAAATAATGATTTTGTAGTCACAGAGGCAGCGGACAGGCATGTCTCCCCACCTGACAGGGTTTATGAATTAAATATCGAAATTGAGGGGGACATACAGCGCACCATAGAAGTAATGTTTTGGGAAAATTTGAACTGTGATATTCTATTGGCAGAAAAAGATTGGCCACTAGAATTTGTCTGCAAGCTCCCACATGGGGAAGATGTAATTTTATCTTCTTTTTCAATCCTAGTTCCAGACGAGGTAAAGGAAACCTATGCTGCTGATTGGGCTTTAGCTGTACCGCAACCACATAGGGTATGATAAAAATTCCCCCACCACGTAATACCTATTAGATCCACACCCAAGCCTCATCCTCAATCTCTAATTAAACATGAGGCTAAAGCCCCACGGAGCGAGATTCTCATACAACTTGAGTACCAGGGAGTAACTGAACCCTGGGTCTCTGCGAATAACCTGTTATTCCCCATTGAAGACCAGACGATACATATAGAATAGTCTTAAGCTACAGAGAGTCACACAAGCATATATGTTATATAAAACACACACAGTACAGCACTAATTAACAACATACTGCGCAAAAAATACAAAACAACTTTGGATATTTCCAATCGTTTTTCTGTCAAAATCTAGCACCCGAAAGTCAGAATCTTAGCGTTTTCAGCTCACTGGGTTCACAACAGTGCTTTTGTCGTTTGCCTCAGGGGTATAAGAACAACCCAGGGGTTGTTTTCAGCCTATGTAACATCAATATTATCCTCTGTGAATTATATTTATCTCACAGACGACCTCAACATTCCTCTTGCCACTGTAGATTGTATCGTGCTTGGATTTGCTGCCCAGGGCTATAAATTCAATTTCAAGAAGAAAACAATTGCCTTTCTCAGTGTCCTATTCCTGGAATACGAGTTATCAGATGAAGGCAAGAACCTGACCCCAGTATTCAGCCACTTACACAGCTGTAGGGGGATATTGGAAGATGGTGCATTCCACCCTCAAATACCTACACACAGACCTTAGGGGACTGCACCATTGCACAGCTGACAGAGCTTAGGGCTCTCCTCGTGGCACTGGAACATATGAATCCGGAACAGCCCACACTAACCGTGTATGATTGGTATTACTACATCCAGCCCTACATTGATTATCTCAATCACTGGGGCTTGAACGGGTTTAAAGACTCCAAGGGGAACACCATTAAATAGAGACAAGAACTATGTGGGGGAGGTTAGCTGATCTTAAGGACAGACTACCAGATTCTTATGTAGTACATACATTGGGCCATCAATGTGTAGCAGTACATGTTGCAGGAAATACTTTGACTGACAAAGCTGCCAAATCTGCAATAGCTACGGCTTCTGTTGCTGCAATAACCTGTTCTCATACGAGACTGGAAAATGAGATGCTGGCTGACATGAAAACTTTGGCTGACAACCAGCCTTTACTGAAAGCATACCCTGCAAGATATTCCTACCCTATTAGTGCTCACAACATGGCATTTGCAACCATTTTTGGGTGGCAGATCGTGTGATCCCCAAGACCATGGATTACATCTCATCAAAGCAGCACATGAGGGTGTTGCTTCTGCTCATGTAGGTATGGCGCACACAATTTCTCGTTGCAAAAACACTTTTGGTTACCAGCTCTATACAAACAGACCAAGCAATATGTCCTTTGTTGTGACATTTGCCAACAAATAAAAGGATCTACCCTTAAATGCCCACCATAGACATCCCTCTTAGTGTCAAACCGACCACTACAATGTGTGTACCTAGATCATTGCGGTCCTCCACAACCTGATGGTGCATACAAATACATCTTAGTCTCTGTTTATTCCTGTTTTAGATTCCTGTGGGTATGGCCACAATGGTCAGCTGATGCTCAAACTGTTATTAAAGCTTTGCAGGTCTTTATCGGTACATATGCAGTTGCAGCATTCCATTTTGACCAGTGCCCCGATTTTGTATCTAGGTTATTCATGGATATCATGAGGATGATGGGTGTTGAGCTCCATTATTCCTCCCCCTACCATCCTGAGGGTAATTTGGTTGTGGATAGGTGGAATCGACACTTAAAGCAATCAGTAACAGCAAGAGTATTAGGTTCAGGCCAAAGTTGGCTTTATTGCCTATATGGGGTCCAGAGAGCATTAAATGATCTACCCAGGAGGTCCTTGGGAGTTCCCACCCCTTATGAGGTGTTATTTGGGATACCTATGTATGTCCCAGATCTTACTCATACGGGTGTGGTGGCAGCAGCAACACCGTTTTACATGAACAAGCTTGTCGCTGTTTCACAGGAGCTACACCAATTTCGAAATGACAATTCATCCACCTGTATTGCCACCTTGGAAATAAGGGATTTGCCAACAATATCTACAGGCTGGATTCCTAAAGTTGGGATTTGGATTGTGAAAAGATTGCTGTGAAGCAGAAGTTCGACCCATCCTACAAAGCACTGGTCCTAGTCCTGGGAATACATGGTACCAGAATTGTCATCATATCACCGCTGCCTGGTTCCAAAGGGAACAGGTTTGTCTCCACTGACAACGTCAAACTGAATAATGTGGCCAATCCTGCACAGTAGACCACAAGGTCCCTGGGGTAGTACCCGCTTCCTCTCTCACTACCCAACAGGACATACCTCTAAAACAGCAAACAACATTTCTGCAAGCACAAATATGTACAACAATGCCACAATTGCCTCCCCGAGCATGGGAAGGTTGGAGAATGAGCTTATGCTGATTGCAGTCACCACTTCAATGACAAGACACGTCCAAAGATGGATATCTATACTACTCCATTTCAACACAGACAGACAGTATAATCTACTATGAACCTCCGCAACAAGTGGATCCATCGACCAGCTCTGCACCGGCTCCTGTGCTAGAACAGACTGCTTCTGGTAATTTCATTGATATTGATGACTTTTCTTCTGACTCATCTGCTTCTACAACTGAAACTGTATCAAAGACATGTAAGTTGTACATATGGCTCAAAAATAACTATGTGGTTTATCCATGGTATTACCTGGGGATCCTGTTGACACTGCTTGCTTTTCTGATTTGGATGCTTTTGTCACTGTTTTCTTTCTCTTCATATATGGTCAGCATCTCCCTGAACACTCTGCAATTGAGCCAGTGGATGAGTTTTTAACACCTTACTTATCTTCCCATAAAATTCGAAGAGACTTGTCTCTTGTGAACATCTCAGCAATTCCAATTCCAGATGAGGTACTATAGGATTAAGTTCCCTTTGATATATATGATCCTACTGAGGTCATTCAAAGTCCATATGTGTTTAAAATATCAATGACTGATGTTAGTACACCTGGTGTTGTTTCCAATGACTGGGATGTCACAACAGTTGATTCTATGCTTTCTGAGCTGGAACACTACACTGTATTTGCAAGTGAAGATGTGTATATGGACACAGCAAATTTGGGTGACATGTTCTGTTTTAACCATTGGGGACATTATTTTCTGCACCAAGCTAGTAAACCCAGATCAGTTTTCAATTACTCACAATGGGAACATTGTCCAACTCCACCTGTGGGGAGCTCCAAATCATATGTAGAAAAGTTTGCATATTTTACTGGACATGACACTAGATATGCTGAGTCATATTATTTCAAATTACCATCTTCCAAAATAAGGAAAATATTTCTGTCACAAAACTGATTCCTTTGCTTCCCGATTTGCTGTTGAGGGCTATGAGTACTGGAAAAACACTATTGATGTGAAGGGTGTATGGGGAACAAAAGATTAGCAGATACAGGGTAGGGAAGCTTTGTTAAGAGCATGCCTTATTCCTTTACAAATATTATTTTTAAATGAAACTGTCCAGCAAACATCTTGCTTGGGGTTAGCAAAAACAAAAGAGATAAACACGCCCAGTATCCCCACGCCAGCTAAACTTCACTATTGGCAAATATTTTTAGATGTCACTGAAGATCAACTTAATGCTTGGGTATGGAATGGTACCTTTATTTCCCCTCTTTCAAGTCCAAAAGGGTGGTTATAGTGGCCAAAAGACACAAATGGTTGCCTGGCATGTTTTGTTCATTCATCAAATATGCTTTATTCGATTTAAATATAAACATTTCACAAGCATACAATGCAAGATAAAATCATACCGGTAAGACATATAAAAACAAATATACAAAAGAAAGAAAATATTGACAATACACACAATAAAAGAGGTCATAATCAAAAACACGTAAGAATTCATTATATCATCCCCCCATGGCTAAAAACAAATTCAGAGAGAAGACGAAACTCAAAATCACCCTATTTCCCAACTATTCTCCAAAGATGGACCGCTGCCGAAATGTATTTGTAAACCATAAGGCAGATAATCTCAGACTGCAGAAGCTGTAGGAAAAAAAGGGCAGGACTGCATTGGGGAATATTTAAACACCTAAGCAAAGGCACTAAAAAACATTTTCTAGGGACAGCATAGAGTTTATAAAAAACTTAAAAAGTAACAGAGACTGGGCAGAGGTTGGATCACAGGAGCATGGATCTAAAAGTGTGTCATGAAAAGCATGAATAGGATAAGCTACCAAGAGATGCGCAATTCCCAGTCTAAAACTATTTAGATAAAACCGTTGGGTATTGGTTAGAGGAAACAAAAGATGAGGATCAATCTGATGCATCGCAACCAGGGGAAGATAACTCACCACAGTACGTTTCCCTAATTGCTCTAAGGACCTAGACTGTTCTCTCAGGGTAAAAAGTCATCCCTGAGATGGCACACATTAACATAGGATTATGAAAACAGTCCTCTCACCCTAAAGGAGAGGACTGTTCCTTCACGTAGCTCAGTCATTTAATTTTAGAGGACAAGTCAGAGGACGTGGCATCATAAAGTAAAGATCAATTGAGCTGCGTTTTCTCTTTAACCTAGATTGCTCTCCATAATAGCAGAGGATCAACTTTAACATGGTCCGTGAGTACAACCAGCCTCAATTCGGAGTGGCAAATTGTACTGGGGAAGCTGTTTGGAAGAAAGAGAAGCTTCCTCAAACATTATTTTTAGCAACTTCCAAGTTTTTAACATCACACAATACCCACACTCCCTCACCAATGGCAGCTAGTGACAAGCATTTAGCTTCATAGATGTTCAACATTACATCCAGTGGTTTCCCACCCAGTCTAACCTAAAAAGGGCAGCCGTAGCTTGGTCCACCTTGAGCCTTCAAATGCGACCAGGAGTTACTACTGGCAAACGGGACACCTAAATACGTAAAGATACTTACATTAAACACCCCATCTAAAGTCTGATGTTTGGTCGTTTTGGACGAAGGGCCTATAGCCATCACATTTGAATTGAAGATGTTAGTTTCGAGCCACAGACCATTCATAAACAAAAAGAAGCCTTCCAACAAATTTTGTAAACCCAGGCAGGTTTCAAAAATCAACAGTCAAACACATATAACAATGCAGGAAGTTTCCTAGAAACAACTTTAGGTACATCAGCCTCCACTGCAAGAAGCCATGTTTCTGGGTCATTCAGGCAGAGAGAATAAAAGCAGGCCAAGGACATAACCTTGCCTAGCACCTAGATTGATGGCAAACTCTTCATTAAGCTCACCATTCATCCTATAACTTACCCTCGTAGTTACCCCGTCGTGCAACTGGGCCAAGAAATGAATCAGGGGCGGATCAAAGCCCATATCAAGCATAATCAACCATAGCTTACCACTATCCACCCAATTGAAGGCTGCAGAGAGATCCATAAAACCCAAACGGAGACTCCCTCTATCACCTGAAGTGTACTTTGACATCAAAATATGAAGATTGATGCATTGTTCAACCGTACCCAGCCCGTTCTGAACCCGTACTGAACATCTAAAAAGCAGTCCTTGTCCGCCACCCACAGCTCTAGCCTCTCAAAGAAATTCTGCCCATTAATTTACAGGTCAAGATTATGAGTGTGATCAGGTGGTAACAGCAAGGGACAGATCTATTACCCTTTTTAAAAACGTGTATGATGTGAGCACTGCACCACGACTTAGGGGAGCCAGATTCAGCCACAGCGCACAAAACAGTTGCTAAAAGTGGGGCCCACAATTCTAAGTTGTCTTGAAAACAGGGACCCCGTCAGGGCCCAGGACCTTATATATCTCCTGAACCGGCTCAAGGCCGACATCACTTCACCATAAGTAGGTACATCTAACATCAGGTTCTCGAGGCTGTCCCTAGAAATAGCACCACCCTCATCTTTACCACTGGAGTAGATGGTTGAGAAATGCTCCACCCACTGTTGGAATAGAAATATTAACATCCATAGGGGAGTTATCCATGTCATTTAAAAAAAAGGATCATTTACTATTTTGCAGAAAAATGAGTGGTCTCCACTAGCGCTACCTCTATTACGCTTGTCCCATGCATTGCTCGCTATATCCTTTTTCATATGAATTATGGCCTGTTTGTATTCGCAACGAAGACAAGCCACCCCTTATCCCCCTATGAGCCCTCGAGCAGTTGCTATCAAACTACCACTGGAATTTAGGTTCAACTACATTCCCTCTTGAAATCAAAAGTCCAGCAATTGGATTGTTCACAACATCAAATGCACTTAGGACCTCACTAGGAGGGAGGACATAATTTAAGAAGTCTAAAATTTGATACCCGGGCACCTTCAATAACAATCTATGGACAGAGGAAGAATCAACAGAATCAACAGCCCATTTACGGGTAATGCCCCTATTTTTTGAATAACTCACCAATGCAACTGCCTTGATAGGGGACGATGGCACAACCCTTCCAGTTCAATGTGGAGGACTAAATAATAATGGTCACTCAGCCAATTTAGAAGAGTTCCAACCTGATAACCTGTGTCCTAAGGGAACGTGAGACCACAATGAAATCTATCAAGCTCCCATTCTCTCTCCCCGTAAAGGATATACAATCATCCAAAGGTTGATCAATTAAGTCCACTGTGAGTGAAAGGGACAATCTAAACCAACAGTAAATTAAACAGATAACCACATGGAGAATGTTTGAAGTGGGCAGGGTCTTAAACATCAGGGACACAACATATAGTAGAAACTCCAATGCAGCACAACTTACAATCAAAACACCACCGTATAACATAGTTAGGAGAGGTAAGATCGTCTAAAACAGAGCTCAGAGTGCTATTAAGTACATAGCGATTTCCACATTTGTCCGAAAAAAATTATTATAAACATTTACAGTTACCAGAACCAGAATCCTGCCAAAAGGCATGCTGATATTTGGGAACGGGGAAGACTCTAATTAGATCTTCAATGTCCTCCTAATTGAAGAAGTAGATAACAATGCAAGAATGCCCCCCCCCCCTTGTTATTCCCACCTTGAGACATTTCTGCTGGGGTATGAACTGACTGGAACCCATCAATGTAAACCCCCCCTCTAGTCCGAGTCCCTTGCAGACAAATAATATCATACCAAAGAATAAATTGTGCCACTTCTGATTTCCAATCCTGCTTGTGATTCCAGACACATTCCAAAATAGAAATTTGAAATCACAGAGATTCAATGAAGGTGGATACCTGGAAAATTTGCAAGGAACAGGCAGTTTAAATGTGTCTAACACCTTGGAGGGGTCGGTATTAGGAGCATCACCACAGTGAGGATGAACTACAATCACAGGACAAGATGATCCTTCAACCTCAGTGGGTAGAGTAAGAGCCCTAGAAACATCAACAAAGTCCAACACTTGATCACTAAATGCAAGTCAGTCCACCTGTTCCAATCAAGAAAATCGACTAAATGTAGGAACATTGTACATATTGGAGCCATGCAAAACCCCTTAAATAGATCTTGAAGCTTGCACTGGGACAGGCCTATTAAAAAACCCAGGGGAACCACTTTAACACAATCTGTAGGGAATTTGGCACAGGCTAGTTGATTGAAAAGAGCACCCACAATTGACCTATGTGCAAAATTTACAACAATACAGTCCACATACTACCTTTTAGGTAGGGGGCCGACCCATTTAACCCATTCAACATTTAAAATGGCATTTGAGTACAAACCATGAGTATACAAATCAGAATTTCGAGTAAACCAATGGCTAACCTTATTCTTCAATTGGTCAAAGTCCTCTTCCTACGCATGTGCAAGTGGAGGGACATTTTTTAGGACTACAACAAAATGGCTAGCCTCTGGCGGGATATGAAGTTCTCTAGACCTGTTCACACACTTCCTGGTAGAAGACCAAACAGGTTTGCTTACGTTAGTTTGTCTGTTAACTGGGGTGACAATTGGGGCAGAGGAAACAAACAGAAATGGGTTCTTTACCTGACTAAACAATCTGGGAAGCAGAGAGGGCTAGACCCATTGTTGAGGTAGTTATCACAGTTTCTGGGGGAGGGAGTCGGGTAGCAACTTCCTGATGAGACTGACAATAGGCAAGAATTTTCCCTGTCTCCACCTCCAACCTGTCCAGCTTGAGCCATATAGGAGTAAGAAGATCTTTCAGGACGCCTTCACAATTTCCATAGCAGCTGCCCATGTTAAGTCAGTAGGGTTGGGGGAGCAGGGAGATTCTCTGGAAATGGCCAAACTCAGGCTGGATGTAACAACATCACCTGTTTCTGCATTTACGCTTACACTTAGCAGCCAGTGAGCGAGACAAGGTTGACAGAGCTAAAGGTGACATCACATTATCGGCTGAGAAGAGACACCCGCCGAGGACTGGAGTTATTAATATGCCCTCCTTCTCTAACCACATCCTTGGTGGGTGCCACATTAAGAACTGTGGAATTGATAAACCCTGGGGGCAAAGCTGGCCCAAACGCACCCAAAGATAAGCATCCTTCAGCCAGATCAATTTCTTTGGAAAATACTTCAACCACCTTTGCAGAAAAGAGCCTATCGTGGTGCTATTGCTGCTTTTTGTAGCCAAACTACTCATTGCCTTTTTTACCCCCATTTCACAAGTATATACCTTATTGCTCAAATCAGAAAAGAAAAAAAACAATGAACAATTACCTCAGCACCAATCTCAGGACCAAGAGGTCAGGCCTAGCCCAACCTTGATAACCTTGATTGGTGGAGGATGGGCCTGCTCTTGACCCACGTGCGCCCCATGCTGTGGAACTAGTGAGCGATAGTAAGGGCCCACAGGCAGGGGGAGGAAGCCCTTCCAGGCACAAGGAATGCCGGTAAATGTAGTTCTGGCTCCCCCTGATACCACACAAAGCAGCCCACGTTGTGGGACTAGTGTGTCGTAATAGGGCCGGCAGGCAGAGGAGGAAGTGCCTCCAGGCGAGAGGAATGTTGGTGAATGTAGTTCTGGCTCCCCCTACTCCCACGGATACCACACGTGCAGCCCACGCTGGGGGACTAGTGCGTGATAATAGGGCCAGCAGACAGGGAAAAAAGTGCCTCCAGGCGTGAGGAATGCCAGTGAATGTAGTTCTGGCTCCTCCTGGTCCCACAAACACCACACTGAGCAGTACTGTTCATTCCTCGGGGGTTTCAAAGCAAGCCGGACAGATCCTCGCAATGTCTTGGGGGAGTACTCTGGCATTGTCACTACATACAGTGTGGGTAAACTGTGCCAACAATGGTTACATTCTTCCACCTTAACAGCTATAAAAACAACATCTTAGTTTCCTATCTGAGGAAACAAATTTACAAGATTTCTTGTTAGGATCTAGGAAGCCCACTCAAAATGTTTCCTGTATTCCATTTAAAATGAGACCTGGAAGCTTTCTCAAATGGAAGCTGCTGCACGTTTAAGGCGGATAGATAAGGAAAACAAGGAAAAGGCTTTACACTTCGTCCAACTGAATTTACACCTTAAATAATATTGTCTCATCTGCAATTGATATTATTCATAATGATGTCCTTTTTACAGCATGGGCAAAGTCAGCTGCATTCCATCATGCAGATAGGTTGGACACTGTATTTTCTGGAAAACAAAATGGCCGCATGCCCTGGAAACACACGAATAGTAGGAAATTATCTGCTGTTTTTCATTTGTCCAAACAGCAACTGACATTGGCTTAAAAAAGCTAGTTACATCATGCTTAATAATATAAAAAAGTTAGGAAAGTTGCCTTTTACTGTGGCAGAAATTCCCTCAGCAGGATGGTTAATACATGGTGTTATAAATCTGCCCATTTCCTCCTTACGTTTCACAAACCTTTTGTACATTTTGCTGTAGGCAGACATGAACATGTAGGAGACAGTTACATACACAAAGTGTGGTAGCTGCCTTTCAATTTAAAATGTCTGAACAGTGAAACAGAGGTCTTTTTTAGAGGAAGTGAATGTGAGACTACTGTTAGTCATTTTATGATTTGCAAGCAGGTGTCCTTGCACGGCCTTTGCAATGCTGAGGTCGTAAACATGGCATGCCATCTGAATGGTACTCCCCTACCTTTGATTCGTCCAGTATTTCAGATACTTTAGAATGGAAGTTATGTAGTTCTGAACTATGAAAGATGCTGCGGTATGAAGCCTGGAATTCCTTCTGTCATTTTGGTTTCTCAAATGGTAACTAGTTGCGGCCATGTGTTATTCCCCCCCCCCAAACACAAGAAATAAGAGTAGCAGACTTGTGGCCTCAGATTGCTACTTCTAATATAAATTTTGACACGCTGAGCAGACTAAGGGGCTATTGTTTCACAAACAAGCAACCTTGACTTTGGCAAGAGAGATGTACATTCTCCAGATAGCAAGGTCATCAGCTGATAATTCAGTCCCTATTAAATACCGATTTCCCCAGACACTTTGGAGAAATGGTAAGCACAATTTTCAACGCATCTAGCACTGCAGAGATTGTGCACTTTACTTTTTAAGGCTATCGGTTCTGGATTTGTCAGTACCTTCCAGACCATGACTGGAGCCATACCTTCAGCCATACATGCACTCTGAGTATCTTTGGTGGATTTCCTATAATTTTAGCATTAATTGGCGGAATACTGCTGCTGCTATTTTTACTACTTAGTGGCTGTCCTACCTTAGCAAAGCAGAGTGATGGAGCTTCCACCAGCCTATCTGTGTTGTGATCACATGATGCCGTACTTCGGGGCTGGAGCATGATTGGTTGTTGACATTCTGACCAACCCTAATGTGTTTGTAGCCAGTTTTCCACTGGTTTTGTCACCCCTTTGAATGTTCACCAACAACATGTCTTGCCGTGAAGCCTGTGTCTCCTATGAACAAGGAGTTGTTAATGTTCTCGATGAGGGTTCGTTCACATATATGCCCCTTGAGACTGAGATTGGTTTGCGATGCATCTTATGAGCCACTGCTTGTGTATCTCCTGGCTCCAACGACATCTGGCACAATGGATGGTGCCCCTTCTGCAGATCATTCTCGTTTGAGGTTCCTGCACACTTCTGCTCTTTTGATACCACTAGTGCTTTGATCCATCTACCGCCTGCTAAAGTGGAGTCCTTTCTGGTCTCAAACTCCATTGATGACATCAGAGACTTTTTGCAAAACCATGATTATTGCTAATTCGACCATTGCCTTTTTCTCAAAGTGTAAAATTTGACACCAACTTGTCTTCCAGCCTGCTTTACTAGTCACTTTTGACATTCTGCCTCTTATGTATGACTTTACGTTTGCTTTTAGGTTTTTTATTTTAGAGCATTTTAGATTTTTGACTTAGCACCCTCGTTTCAGCAATAGGGGAGGGTTTCCTGGGTCCATTTCAGTTTGCCTGGGTATAGGAGTGTAGCTTAGCTTCAGCTTGCAGGCCTGTGCCCTTTTACCTAGATAACATGCTGTTTTATTATTCATTTTAGCATTGCTTGCATTTTAGCATAAATGTTTTTATTTTACAATCAATTGCCATTCTGTGAAAGCGTCATTATCATTAATGTACGCATTAAACTGTCATCAAGTTCTTTGCTTTACATTGGACAAGAACAGAATGTGAACATGTCGGGCATTTGTTATGATATTGCCAATACAAGTTTGCTCACACAATCTAACGTTTTGGTGCATACCCACATCAGGATGTCTGCACGAACGATAACATGTGCCTTATAAAAACACCTTATGAGACCAAAGCCATTAGAGCAGCACACCTCAGCCTTTGTGTCTCTACGAAGCCTGATTTGGAGACTGGAGGCCCACCTTGTCCTAAGGCAATGGGGGTGGGGAGCCTCTCATGGACACGGCATGGACAGTGAGGTTTATCATGCCTTGCTCTCTTTAGGGTAGCAAATACACTTTGGGAAGGAATTTGTATATTTATGTTAACTGCAATATATTGGGGCTGTTCATAACTATATCGCTTATTTTCACAATCCTGAATTTGTTACTTGTCATCCTAATCATTGCAGCTTTTGCATTTTATCGTAGTTTGCAGTCTTTTCAATAAATGTGTTGAAAACTATCTTGTATCTTCTTTCTTGCCTGTGCGTGAGAGACGCATTGCTAATGAGAGAAAAGAGTAAGACTTGTTCCACCACGATTTTCCTTGACAGGCTTCCTGAGACCATGCGCTACGCTGCCAGAAATCACCTTTACTGAGTTTTTGTGAGGTGCTGCTAGAGAGCCGGAACAAGTGGGCCGACAGCCGCCAACTGGTGCAGGAGTGACTCAGTAGCCTACAAGCAGAGGCGCTTCTGCCCCGATCCAGCAGTCTTGTAGAGATACGAGAGTCCTTACAACAAGGAAATACCTATGCAGGGGTCCAATGGCGAGACTATGAGAAACACTAGAATCAAGTTAGAGCTTCCATAGATATTCAAGAGGCAGATCAAAGGCATTCAACTGTTGTCACTCAAACTCCACAAATGAAGGTGGAATTTGCATAGGTTTGGGTGTAGAATCCTGACCTGCTGCTGTGATAGAAGGTCCTCTCGAAGAGATGGCCTGATCAGATAACAGATGTACATGTACAGGAGTTTGGGATGCCAGACTCTCCTTGCCCAGTCTGGGCGACACTAGGAAAACTTGGACCCAGTTGGTCCAGATCTTCTTGAGAATTCAGGGGAGTAGTATAGGCAATTCAGCTATACAGGAGTCCCTGGTTCGATTCTTAATGGAACAAGTCTCAAAGTGAGTGCAGCTTTAGAAACTCTAACATGCGTAAGTGCTGACATTGTATGTTCTCGGCGAAAGCAAATACATCAAGCCAAGTTCTTGGGTTCAGAGATTGTGTCTATCGAATCTCTGTAGAAACATTGCACCATCACCAGATACAAACACCATCTGTGATCTGCAAGGCATCAGCGGCTGAGTTAATCCACCCTGGTCTTCTGAGACCTGGGCAGGTGCTGTGCAACCAGGAAGATGTTCTGTCTCTCCGACCAGGTCCAGAGAAGCACGGCTTCCTGGCAGAGTCCACAACCCTAATCCACCCAGGATGTTGCAGTAGTGTTGTCTGTGAGGTTCTGAACCAGCCTTCCCTTGATGGGTTGGAGGAATTGTTTCAATGCCAAAGTGAATCGCCCTCAGGCCCAGAAGACTGATGTGAAGCTGGGACTCCGCCACAGACCAGAGCCCTCTGATCTCTACCTCTTCCACAAGGCCGCCCCAACCCAGAAGCGATGCATCAGTCAACACTGTCAGTTCCAGATGAGGAAGGAAGAGGGGTCTGCCACTGGCCCAAAGGCGGTCTGTTAGCCACCATTTAAGATCTTTTACAGTCTCCTTCGAGATCTGGACTAGGTCAAAGAGATTCCCCTAATAATGTGCTCAATGAGACTTCAGGTTCCACTGCAGAATCCGCATGTGCAATTTGGAGCGCTTCACCAGCAGAATGCCAAAGGCCTTCAGACCCAGCAGCCTCAGAATCAGTTTCACCAAAATCAAGCACACAAGTTTAAATATCAGGATCATGGCCTAGATGTCCTGGACTCTCCGCACTGGACGGTAGACATAGAACTGCACCAGAATGGCTCAATGAAAGGGAGCATCTGAAGAGGAGTCAGTTGTCACTTCAGCATGTTAATAGTGAATTCCAGTGAATGTAGGGGGTTTACCATAGTCTGGAGGTGGGTGACAACTGCTTGGGGCAAGCCTGCCTGCAACAACAAGTCATTGAGGTAGAGGAAGACTGGGACCCCCCAACCTCCGAAGGTAAGATGCAAATATAGCTACCACTTTTGTGTACACACAGGGGGGAACTGATGAGGCCAAAAACGAACAACAGCAACCTGGAAATGCTCGTGAACTGCAGGTAATGCCTGGAGGCCCACAGGACTGGAGACTGAAAATAAGGGTCTTGCAAGTCCAATGCTACCATCCAGTATTCAGTGTCCAGGGCAGACAAGGCATAAGCCAATGTGAGCATCCTGAATATTTTCTGCAGGAAGGGGTGCAGATCTACAGTAATTTTTCAGCACCAGAAAGTAGCATGAATACCAACCACGTCCTGCTTCTGGTGCTAGCACCCGCTGGAGTGGCTCCTTTTGCCAATGGGGCCTGCACAACTTCACGAAGCAAGAGGAGATAGTTCTTCATTAGCTGTTATGGGAATGGTGGCAAAGGCTGTGGTGTTTCTACAAAGGGAAGTGGACAACCCTTCTGCACAATTTGTAGCACCCACTTGTTTGAAGCAATTTTGGGCCACTGAGGCAGGTGGTGTCCTTTCCTGCTGCGAACCGAACATTCGTGCTGGGTGAAGGGTTCACAAAAGTACCTTGGCGGCTGAAGCAGCCAGAGGGGCAGGGAAAAGGACAGCACACTGGGTCTGGCTCCAGCACCATGTGTGGGATCAGAGACCCCGACCACGAAATGGTTGGCAAGTCTGATTTGGTTTTGAGGATGCCCATAGTGGCCCCAGCCAAGACCATGGAAGGGACAAAAGGACTGTTGCTGTGGTTGGTAACGACAAAGAGGCCCAAGGATCTGACAGTGACATGGCTTTTACAAAACCGCTCAAACGCCAGGTCAGCGTTGTCACCAAATAGGTGGGAGCCACTGAAGGGAATATAAGTCAAGGATTCATGGACATTATACCCATCTCCCTCGAAAAGTCAGTGGACCACAACCAGGCGTGGCAGCGAAGTGTCACTTTGGAGGCCAAAGTCCAGCCTGGAGAGTCTGTTGTCCAGTCTACAGCTGATGGGGAAATTAGCAAACTTAGCTGTGTCCTGATTGGCTTGGCCCTCTTCAGGGAGTATGGGCAGCAGCTGTGCAACAGAGTTCCACAGAGAATGGGAATATCATCCCAAGCGGCATGCGGTGTTCACCAACCACAAGGACAAGCTAGTGGTAGCGAAGATTCTCTTCCCGAGGGTGTCTAGACACTTTGATTCCCTGTCTGGTGCAGAGGAAGGGAATGCATTTGGGTTGACCTTGAATGTGCAGGCCTGCACAACCTGGCTCTCAGGTGAGTGATATTTGGAGAGGCTGGGTCTCCTGTGCAGGCTGATGGCGAAGGGCAATCATGCAGTGCACAGGAGCCCCTGTGCAAGGTTTCGCCCAGTCTCCAAGACAAACTTTGCAAGGGCCTGGTTAAAAATGGTGTCTCTAGTTGGCAGTAGTATGCACCCAGTCCAAGGAAGACCACCACTCTAGTCAGAGTAAGTTAGACACACACTAAAAGATAACCTACGCTCAACCTCAGGTAGCTTGGCAGAGAGCAATCAGGTTTAACTAAAGAGCCAACGTGTAAGGTATTTGTTCAACACACACAGTAACACATTGAAAACAACACAAAAAGACTCCACAGCATGCTAGAAAAATCTATTATGATTTTACAATTAAGACCAACACAACAAAAATCCCATGAGTAGAAATTGCGATGAATTTTATAATAATAAAGTAGTCTGTCAATTAGAAGCACATAACGCTTTAGGTGTTACTTGAGGTTTTGCCAGACTGGGGTGAAGTCAACAGTTCAAGCAGCCCACGATGGAGCATGGAACAGGTACAGGAGCTACGCAGGCCGAGGGAACAGAGTACATTGATCCTGGTCACAAGCATGAGATGCGGGGATGATGCATTGAGGTCACTTTCACAATCTAAGGGATGCTCTGATTTTTCTCACCCGTTGATGGCAATGTGCTGGTTTCCGAAGATGAGCATCAAAGCTACGATGCATTGATTTTGTAGCCGATGAGGTGGGTTTCTCCACATTGACTATGCGAGGCGCCTATCATCCTTCAGAGTTGGCAGAGATACGGTGGTTTCAGTGCTGCGTCAATACCGATGTGCTGAGTGCCGCTTCCAGCAGGCAGGGAATGCGCCTGTTGATGCGTCAGATCCAGAGGAGACGCTTGGGCAATAAGTGCAATGCACCGGTTTTACTCCTGAAACAGGGTTGATGCTTTGGCTGCTGCTTCCAGCAGGCAGGAGATGTTGATTTCACTGGTGCAAACATCTAGGTCCATTTCCAGTAACCCAGCAAAGGAGCAGGGGTAGAGACTTTGATATCCCGTAGTCTCCTGCAACAGGAGACAAGCCAACAAGCCCTTGAAGATCCCTTTGGGGTACAACGCAGAGTTCAGCTCTCCCTCAGCAAGGCCAGAGAGAACTAGGGCAGCACAGCAGAAAAGCAGTCCTTCCAGGTCAGCAGTCCGGCACAGTGACAGTCCTTAATGCAGCACAGCCGTTCTTCCGACAGGGTCCAGAAGTGTCTGACTTGGTGGGGTCTGAGACCCAGTACATTTACTCAAATGTGCCTTTGATGTGGGGGTGACATTAAAGTGCACAAGTATCCTTTCTTCCTCAGCCCCATCAGTAGGGGTAATCAGCCCTTTGTCAAAAGACAGGCACTGCCTCTTCAGGTGTAAGTGTCATCCCCACCAGCTCTTCCTGCCCAGGAGGAAATGCAGATGAACACTCAGACCTCTGTTTGTGCCTGTCTAGAGGGAATATACGAAGTGTAGCTGTCACCCACCTCAGATGTGTATTGGAGACAGGCCACAAGCACCTAGAGCTGTAAGAGAAGGAAAGGTCCACCTTCTAAAAGTGGCATTTCTAAAATAGTAATGCTATATTCAACTTTACCAGTAAAGAGGGTTTATCATTACCACTCAAATGATATGAGACATGATATAACTACCTCTTTTCAAACAGGAATTACAGCTTAAAAGTGTATTAAGAAATTCCCATTGTTAACCTATAGAGGAGCAGGCCTCACAGTAGTGAAAAACAAATGTTGGTGTTTTTCAGTACCAGGACATGTAAAACTTAGAAGTACGTGCCCTACGTTTTACTTATACAGCACCCTGCCCTGTGACATATGTGTGATAAAAGTGAAGGGGACTTTAAAGCATGGCAAAGGGTTTTAAATGCCAAGTCGACATGGCAGTAAAAATGCATACACAGACTCTGTAGAGGCAAGCTTGAGACATGGTTTAAAGGCTACTTGTGTGGGTGGCACGGGTGGAGCTGCAGGCCCACTAGCAGCATCTAATTTACAGGCCCTGGATATATGGTATCCAACTTCACAAGGGACTAAAGGTAAACTAAATATACCAATGGTGGATACACCAATGTGACCATGTTTTAAGCAGAGAGCACATGCACTTTATCACAGGTTAGCAGTGGTAAAGTACCCAGGGTGTTAAAGCCAACAAAAATGAGGTCAGAAAAAGAGGAGGAAGCCAAAACGTTAGGGGGTGACCCTGCAGAAAGGGCCAGGTCCAACAGGCCTCATTAAAGGGGAGCAATGGTTCAGTAGAGCTTGTCCCCTAGTGAAGCACCTCTGTCAAGACACTGGTCTTGACCTCAACAGCTGGCAGTTGCAGATGAAGGATCTCTGCTACCTTAAACATCACTGTTGCAAAGGATGTGCCTACCTCTGAAACAGAGCTGAGAGGGGATAACATGCCAGAGTTAGGGGAGGTGACCAGACCACTCGCATCTCCCAGCTTCTCCAAACAGTTGTCTGCTTGGATGGGGTCCTACTCAAAGGATCCATACCCCCTGTTAATGATCCCTCTTCGGTATATAAAGGTGGCAAGATAAGGCCTGAATGGCTGCAGAGCTGACGACAAGTGCTGCCATCTCATAGTCAGACATCATAAGGGGCTTGTCTTCCAGTGTTTTTGGCAACGCCGGAGGTGTGTCGAGAAGACTTAGGCCGGTGTGGGAGGAAGCATCTGTCATGGTGAAGGACTGGATCTGGGAACAAATCCAGAAGGCCTGGGTGGTGTCAGAGGCGAACACCTTGGTGGGAACCCAGCAGGGATAATTTTATGGCACAGTTGGGCTGAAAGGCATGCCAGAGGGAGTTGAAGGCCCAAAATGGCATGCATTTCACTGCTGAACTCTTAAATGAGTAGGGGGTCACTCGGCTGTGCAAAATTCTTAAGTGTGGAGCGGGACCCGCCTCCAGATAAGCATGTGGAGTGTGAGAACGGGTCCTCGAAGCACACTGCTTGGAGAGAGAAGCAGAAGAATGCTAGGATTTCTTTTTCTTATGTATTCTGGACTTACCAGACTTTGTGGAGGATGTTGTGAATATGGGTGAAGACCATCCACCAGTACAACTTTGGAAGTGGCCTGGAGATCTCCCTTGGGAATGGAACCGAGAATGATGCAGTGTGACGGCGCGGTGTCCCCCTCGCGGGCCGCGGTCGGTTTGGCGGTCCGCATATCCGTTGGCTGTTCCTGAGGCGGGCCGTTAATTGGTCCTCAACCTGTTTTTTCGACTGCAGCGTGGCTCGGGAATCCTCTCTTGGGCTCTGGGTCACGCCACGTTCGGCCAATCTTTAAAACTTATACTGCCTTTATTGTCATTTAGATATGAGACCTCATTGTGTATGAGAGAACCGGTTGTGACCTGAGTGACCACGACTTCCTTGAGAAGTTCTGATATGTCATGCGCTTGGCTGCCCAATTGTCTCTGCCATTTGGGAGAGATTAGGCACTGCTAGTTAGCCGAAGCAAAACCCGGATTTGGAGTGACAAGCGTCATCCACCGTGGGTCAGACTCAGTCCCCCACATTGTGGACGATCTTGCTGCTCAAAATCCAGTAGCCTCATTAAGATAATGAGAGCCTACGCGACATGGCGCCACCAACGTTTGGTCAGGCTTTAATTTTCTGGTCCATCGGAATTTCTCAGTCTCATTTTATAGAACGGCACCTCAGTTCCGTATACGGAGACGTCCATGGTACTGAGGATTTCCACCACAGCTGTATAAGTAATCCTATTTTCAGCTGGCGGTTGTTCAAGCTTGAACTTTAAAAGGAAAACAAAAAAACATCTTGGTGTGCCTTCTCTGAACTCTTAGTGCTTTATGATGGCGAATCCCCGGGTTGTACAAATAGCTGTTAACATGAGACAACCTCTCACAGCACACATATTAGCAAATGGCCTCACGGCCCAGGGAGGTCCCGTCACGTTTGTGGTGGATGCCCACGCAGCTTATAGAACAGAGCTTTTTTACTCTTGGGTCACATTTCCAGCAGTTGATGGAAACTCAAATACATTTCACACATATACAGTTGCGAACGAGCCTGGACAATACAGGGCGTACGCATATTTAGAGATACCTCTATCTTATCAAGAACATAATAATTGGCTTGAAGGCGCCCTACCCCATACAATATTACCAGTTAGGTTAGGTCCACTAAGTAATGATGGTCCTACCTGGCCTTTATTGGCCACATATACCCCACATCCTGCGGTTGCAAATTTAGCAGTAGCTGAGGTTCCACGCTTATATATTGAATTAATAGCAATATACAGAAGATTAGTGCAATTTGTGATGCAAACATTAAATACAAACCCAACGCGTGCTGCTCCAGCACAACCACATGCAGTAACACCAGGTATAAATACGGGGACTGTATATTCAATTATGAGTAAGGTCCCGGCCAAACGAGAGGAGACTCCGTTTTGGCTAGCACAAAAAATTAATACGCTGGAAGCAGTATTTCCCCATACGGGACATCAGGATAAACATAGGAGATTAACTATGTGCTAGCCCCTTTGGGATCGTCCCTACTGTTGAAAACTGTAATACATTGGGCACGTTATTTGCCACGCTCTATACAACAACACACGGTACACCGACACTGGCCAACCTACCGGAAGTGCTTAAACAAATTCAAGATGAATACAGGGCTGCCTCGGCCGTAGATTTGGGAATGCAACTAATGGGCAATTTTGCCAGAGTTTTTTCAATCATCCTAAGTAACCTTAAAGGGGAAGCAGTTGCACTTGCAGTGCGCATGAGGCTCGTGACGTTCCGCAACAAGATCAGAAACGGGAGCTGCCTAAAATAATAGCGGAAACATATTAAAGTATCGGTCGAGATAGCCTAGGGGCTAGACCACAAAAACCTCAATTTCAGGGTAAAATGAAAAAAGATAATACTGAACAACAACCTGAGGGTAATAAGAAACGCTGGGATAAAAGCAACAAACACCAAAAAAAAAAAAAGGGAGAATCTCCGCGTATGGAGACACCACATAATAGATATAATCTCAGATTATTGAGAGAATATAAAAACGCCTGATAGATATCAATATACTGATACACGGCAATCTCGTTCCTTTCAGGACTCATCGAAAAAAAAAATGAGAGGTGGGCGATCAGAGCGAAGAACAGAGTATGTGAAACCAAGACAGGAATCACAATGCTCTTCGGAGGTTTCTGTTAAAAAGGAAGAGAAACCAGTACAACAACAACACCACTTAAAAAAGAAACAGGTGGCAGCAGTCTCAGTTCGACATGCCACACAGGAAGAGGGTCCTCTTGAAGAACAAGAATTGGGCTCTAGCACTGCTAGACAACACAGCAGAGGTCACAATAGTTCACCGGAATCTTCTAGAGCATCTGGAGGTGAAAGCAACTGATGACTTTATACAAGTAGAAACTGTGGACATGCGTGTCTCCACGCCAGATAGGGTGTATAAAGTAACACTACAATTAGAAGGAGACATTAAACGCACAATACACGCAATCTTTTGGGACCGTGTAGTCAAAGTATATGATATCTTGTTGGCTCTACAAGATTGGCCGCCTGATTTCGTCTGTACCTGCCCATATGGAGAAGAGGTCATTAAACCTTCTTTCTCGCCACTTGTTCCGGAGGAACTCACCGAGTCCTATTCTATAGAATGGGCTCTAGCACAAGCACCCGCGTTATATAGAAATCACGTGGGGTGGGATAGGAACTCTCCCTACCATGTCATTCCTATTAAATCAACCTCAGCCACAACCGCAGTATCCCATAAAACATGAAGCAAGGGCACCGGTGAGAGAAATACTTACACAATTAGAATACCAGGGTGTGATTGAACCCTGTGTCTTACCGATGAATAACCCTTTATTCCCTGTAGCTAAGCCGGACCATTTATACAAAATAGTCTTAGACTACAGACATTTAAACGGACATACAAGTACATATGCTATACAAAACTCACATAGCACTGCACTAATGAGCAACATAGTGCGGAAAAAATACAAAACAACTTTAGACATCTCAAATGGGTTCTTCTGCCAGAATCTAGCACCTGAAAGCAATTGACTTAACAAGCTTTAGCGCATTAGGCTCTCAGAAAAAATTCAGTTGTTTGCCTCAGGGGTATAAGAACAGCCCAGGACTGTTTGCGGCTAATGTGACTGCTATTTTACATGAGATAGACCCTGAAGCATTGTCATATGTGGATGATATATATCTCACGGATGACGACTTACTACAACATTTAAGACGGGTAGCCCACATTGTTGTAGGGTTTGCCGAAATTGGCTACAAATTTAACTTTAAAAAATCAAAAATTGCCTTCCTCAGCATCCTGTTCCTAGGTTATGAGCTGTTGAGAGAAGGGAAGAGCCTAGAGCCACAATTTTTAGAAAAATTGCACAATTACAACCACCGAATACGATTAGAAAACTTCAATCGTTTGGTTTTCTAAATTTTGGCAGAACATACATTCATGATTATGCAAAACGCATAAAACCTTTATACGACTTAATACGTCTCGACTTTTCAAGTAAATTCTGGACAGTTGAACATACACGCACTCATTGAGAATTGCAGACAGACAAGCTAGCAGCAAAACATTTACACACAAGGGACAACAAAACACATTTGGTCATCAGGGTAATAGCTGGGGCCATTGGTTTCACCTATGTAACATTTAATGAAGGTGAGACAGTCCCTACGGCATACAAATCACATTTGTATTCAGCTGCTGAACAACGCTTTGCACCGGAGAAAATTCTCACTGCTGTACAGATGGCTGTTATTAAAGAAAGACCTCTTGCCCAAGGGAAACGCATCATTGTTGTTTCTCCAATTCCAGCGATAGAGGCTGTTACAAAAGCTAGCGTTCCGAAAGCAAAAGCACTTCATCCACGTTGGATACAATGGGCTACGTCTCTAACAGCCACTGATGTAGACTACATTTTCGATCCAAAGTTACAAACTCAAGAATTTCTACAATATGAAGTAGAATATCCAGTTCCAGCGAATACCTGGCCTATTGATCAATATCATAGTCATGTACACCGATGGCTCTGCGCAAACGGCGATTGGAACTAAACATCAATATTCTGCTGCTTGCGCAGTCGTAAGCGGCAATATGGAGGGGGAGAAATTCTGTCCCCTACATACCTATATACAGACCTTAGGTGATTGTACAGCACAATTGGCTGAGCTAAAAGCTCTGCTGATGGCACTAGAACATACGGATCCAGCGCAGTCCACACTGATTCTCTTGATTCATATTACTGTGTCCAGTCCTTTAATGAATATCTGCATTACTGGCGTCAGAATGGGTTCAGAGATTCCAAAGGCAACACCATAAAACACAGACTCCTGTGGGGGAAGGTAGCAGACCTGAAAGAGATGCTACCAAAAGTCCATGTTGTGCATACACTTGGACACCAGAGCGTTGGAATGCACGTTGCTGGAAATACTTTGGCAGATGAAGCCGCAAAGTCGGCAGTGGCAGTAGCCACTGTAGCTGCAGTGACTCGTTCGAGTTCCAAACCAGACACAAACACTTTGGCTGCCATAAAAGTTACGGTTGATGGTACGCCTTATCCTAAAGGATTTCCTAACAAATATCAATACTATATTGGAAGTATGCTCAACGCTGAAGTTAAAATTCCAGGCGTAGGCGTACGTGACATCCCCAATAAAGATATAAGACCACAGCTGATCAAAGCGGCACATGAGGGAGTGACATCTGCACATGCTGGTGTGGCAGCTACAATTTCACTCTTACAGGCCCGTTATTGGTGGCCCGGTCTCTACAAAGAGACTATGCAGTATATCCTTTGTTGTGACATCTGTCAACAAATTAAAGTTTCTACGGCCAAGTGTCAGCCACAGACACCCCTCTTAATTTCCAATAGACCATTACAGTGTGTGTACTTGGACCACTGCGGTCTACTAACTCCTGATAGTGCATACAAATACATATTAGCCGCTGTTGATTCATGCTCCAGATTTATATGGGTGTGGCCACAAAGCTCGGCTGACGTTCGGACTGTTATTAAAGATTTGCGAGTCTTTATCGGTACATATGCAGTTGCAGTGTTCCATTCGGACCAGGGCCCTGCTTTCGCCTCAAGGGCATTCAAGGACACCATGGCTTCATTGGGAGTCCAACTGCAGTACTCGTCTCCATTTCATCCCGAGGGAAATAGTGTCATGGAGCGATTAAACCGCAATTTAAAGCAATCCTTAACAGCCAGAGTCTTAGGTACGGGTCGAAGTTGGCTAACACACCTGTATGGAGTTCAGAGAGCACTACAACCTGCCTAGAAAGTCCCTGAGGGGTTTGTACTTCATATGAGTGCCTGTTCGGAACTCAAATGTTTGTTCTGGATCTTGATGGTCCTGGCGTGGAGGCAGCAGAAACACCTTTTGACATAAATGATCATGTCGCTGTTTTACAGGAATTACAGCAGTTCCGTGAAGATAACTTCTAAAAGTACTGCCTCCACAGGAATTAAGGCTGTGCCTGTAACATCTGCTAGCTGGATTCCAAGGATTGGGGATCTTGTACGTGAAAAGGTCGCAGTGAAAAAAGAATTTGGCCCTTCTCATCGGGCACCAGTCCCTGTACTGGGGATACACGGTACCAGAACTGTTATTCTACCACCGTTGCCAGGTGCCAAAGAAAATTGTTCTGTTTCATTTGACAATGTTAAACTACAACATGCGGCCGATTCTGCACAGCTGACCAAGCGGAACATCCAGTAGTTCTCGAATCCCTCTGACTACTGGAGAAGAAGGTCCGCTTCAAGTTGTTTACACCAACACTGACACCTCTCCGAGCTCGGGGAGGGTGGATGATGATCTTGCATTAGTTCCACTAACAACAAGCAATTTAGAAACATTTGATCAAGTCACCTTGCCTACAAGCCAGACGGATGGCGCTGTCTACAGCGTGCCACCACAGGAAACACCAACTCCACCGTTGACCACGGCTACACCATTTGCACAAACTGCCTCTGGTTATTTTGCCGACTTTGACGACCATCTATCGGATTCGTTCGCCTCTTCGACAGCTGACCTGGAAGGTGCATGTAAGCTAATACATTGGCTTAAAGAAACATATTTAGTTTTTCCATGGAATTATGTATAGCTTTCTTTGACTGTCCTAGCCTTTCTGCTTTGGTTTGTCTTTGTTATTACCTTTTTCTTGTTAATACATGGTCATTTTCTTTCCAAGAGATCAGCAGTTGAACAGGTGGAGGAGGTTTTGAAACCACACTTTTCCTCACATAAGATTCGAAGAGACTTGTCTTTTGTGAACATTTACGCAGTACCTATTCCTGATGGGATTGTGTGGGACAAAGTAATGTATGATATATATGGTCCCACTGAAATTGTTCAAATACCGTATGTGTTAAAATTATCTATGAATGATATAGTCATACCAGGCATTGTGTCTGATGATTGGGATGTGAAAACAGTTGATTCTATGATGACAGAATTGCAATATTACACTGTCTATGAAAACGAAGATGTTTACCAATTTAGAGAAAATTACGGTGATATGTTTTGCTTTAATTATTATGGGCACCACTTCATACATAGAGCGAGTAGTCTAAAAACTATATTTAATTACACGCAATGGGAGCATTGTCCAACTTCGCTGCAAGGGAGTTCAAAAACTTATACTGAAAAGTTTGCGTATTTTCTGGGCATCGTCAAAAAAATGCTGAGTCATATTACTTTAAAGTAACTCCTACTCAGGACATACATATGTTATTGACCAACACGAAATTTATATATTTGGAATCCTTTGTTTCCCGGTTATCAATTGAAAGTCATGAATATTGGTCCAAATATATTGATTTGAAAAGTGTTTGGGGAACGAAAAGTTGGCAGACCAAGGGTACAGAAACATTGTTTAGAGCATGTCTCATCCCTGTTCAAATTATCTTTTTAAATGAAACAGTGCAACAAACAAGAGAATTAAATATGCCCAGTATACCTGCCCCTGCAAAATTTGGAAATTGGCAAAAATACACAATTGCAACCATACACGAGCTCAATGAGTGGGTCCAGAATGATACGTTTAATGCTTCACTGACACGTCCAGGCGGGTGGTTATTGTGGCCCATAGACCAACGGGTGTCATCAACGTTTTGTCATCTTCTCGGGGGTTTCCGGACGAGTAGGCCAGACCCTCGCTATATATCACCAGAACATACTGACATAATTACAACATACAGTGTAGGAAAATTGTGCCAACAGTGGCTAAAATCGTCCTCACTTGATGCGGTTAAAGCGCACCTCAATCTCTTGTCCAACAACACTGACTTACAAGATTTTTTGTCAGGCCCCAAGATACCATGTAGGAAGTGTTTCTTGTATGAAGTATACAATGAAATATGGAAACTTTCTCAACAAGAGGAAGCAGCCAGATTAAGGCAAATAGACCAGGAAAATTTGAAAAAAGGCATTAGCTGTTGTGGATAATGGGATGCACACTTTGTCCGACCGGATATATACAATAACATTGTTTCTTCTGCTATAGACATTATACGATCTGATATGTCTTCTTTATACCATGGACAGAGTCAGACCAGGTCCATTATGCAGTTGGGTTGGACACTTCAAACATTGAAGGCGGGTCGCGTTCTGTGGCAGCACATCAGTGCCAGGGAAATATTTGCTTCCTTTAATTTAACAGGGCAACAACAACTAATGGCTAAGAAAGAAGTGACTTATCACATGCTTAACATTGAAAAGATAGAAAGACTGCCTTTTACCGTGGTCGAGATTCCTTCGGCAGAGTGGTTAATACATGGAGTTATTAATCTGCCTATTTCAACATTACAACTAACTTCTTGTTTGAAACACGTTCCGGTAGGCAGATATAAAGAGTTGTGAGATAGTTACATCCATGAGGTGTGGGAGCTTCCCTTTTCGTACAAATGCCTCAATGGCATGAAAGAGGTCTTTCTTAGCAGCAGTTAATGTGAGACTTCAGTCAGCCATTCGATGATTTGTAAGCAGCTGTCCTTGCATGGGGCGTGTAATGCCTCGGATGCAAACTTGCCTTGCTATCTGAAGGAAGTTCCAGTCCCCTTGATTAAACACACGTTGCAGGTGCTTTCAAACGGCAGCTACATCCTTCTCAATAGTGAAGATTGTTGTGGCATGCGGGCCAGAATAGTTTACGTTGTGTCGGTCTCTAAGGTCGTTACATGCTGCAGGGACGTGTTGTTTCGCCCCCACTAAATTAAGGGAGGTAGCTGATATCTGGCCTCATATTGCTACTTCCAAGGTGAATTTTGACAAGTTGAGCAGACTCAAGGCTTTATTGTTTCAGAAGCATGTGGCCCTTACATCTGCACGTGAGACCTACGCGCTTTAAGTAGCAAGGTCATCTGCAGAAATACATTCCCTGTTAAATACGAACTTTGAGACACTTTGGTGAACTCCTGGGACGTATATTTATTGCATCCAGCACAGCTGGATTAGCACATTTTTTCAAAGCTGTTGGTATTTGTTTTGTTGATACCTTTTCCTCTATATTCGGTTTGATACCTTCAGCTATTCACTCAATTTTCGGAAGTATTTTTGGGGGATTTCCAATAACTTTGGCTTTATTAGCTGGCATTTTACTGTTGCTGTTGTTTTTCCGCAATGGCTGTCCCGCCGCAAGAGGG
This sequence comes from Pleurodeles waltl, assembly GCF_031143425.1. Lineage (NCBI taxonomy): Eukaryota > Metazoa > Chordata > Amphibia > Caudata > Salamandridae > Pleurodeles > Pleurodeles waltl. The sequence continues at coordinate 742,768,024 of NC_090449.1, read as the reverse complement.
ACAAATGAAGGTGCTCCCATCAGCACAGCTGTGTCATGAACGTATGATGCAGCAATTTGGATCAGCACTCCTGGAACATTTGGGGTGTGACTGGTCTTTGTTATTCAGACCGGTTTTGGATTGTGTGCAGCCCATGTTTCGGTGCCTTTGGTGCTCTTTGAACATGCGCTGGAAGTTTGTCTTTCACAGCAACACCCCTCAGTGATTGATGCTGATCTGTTGATGTTCTTGTTGAGGGTTCATTACCAGACATGCGCACTGCGGCAGCGCTTGCTAAGAGAAGCTGATTATGAGCTACCCTTCCAGGAGGAAGTTACCATCAACTCGTTAATGGGCACCGCACGGGATGCCGCCTTGGTTGAGACTGAGACTATGGAACACACCTACTCCTTAGTCGTTTTTAGCGTGGATTTACCGGCTTTGTAATCTGCCGAAGTGTATGATCTACTGATTTCCATGACTAGTGCTTGATTTGGAACAGTCCTAAATTGACATTTTTCTCTGAATTCGGCTCTTAGCCGCATGCTTATTTTTTTAAATTGTCGAGTAGTATGCTTGTGTGTCCTCTTGACTTGTCAAAATTAAGTAGGGTTTTAAACATATTTTAGGTTAGGGTATTTTAGCTTTGGCTTGAACCACTTTCTACCTACAAGGGGAGGGTGTTGTGTAGCCATTTTATGTATAGCTCCATGCACGGTAGTTTAACATACTAGGCCGCTGTGCACTTTGCCCTAGATATATTTTATCCAGCTTCGCACTGTTATTTTACAATAACCAGTTTTTACGGTCTTGTTTTAATTTCTTCTATCACACTGTTTAGCTTAGTTCAGCACTGTGTTCTCAAATAATGCATTCTTGATCGCCCTGTGCTTCAGTCAAGGCTACAGTCTGGTACATTGCCGGTAAATGTGGTAGAAGTTTAGTCTCCAGCATGCGTAGAAAATACACATCCTTACGTAGGGAAATTTTCTTAGAACATCTGCTGTGTAAGTTATAAAAACACTTTCTAGTCCTAGTACACGTCAAGAGGGCGATTCAGCCAGGGACCCACAACTGTATGCTGAATGCCCCGTTGCAGATGCTGATGCAGATTACAGGCCTTTCCTCAGGTATGAAAATCGATGTCCTCCCGGGGGAACCTGAAATGGAGGCTTAGAGCTTAAGATGCTGTGCTCAAAATATAACTTAGAGAGAGAATAAAATAGTGGCACCATGATAGCCTTATTCTTGTGTTTCACTCTCATCGTCACTATTTTCATATTACTGTGTTGTGTAGTTCTGGTTACTGCAGCTCACGCTTTGCTATCCAAAATGCAGTTGTTGTATTAAACCAATCTTTAAAACTTATACTGCCTTTATTGTCATTTATATATGAGACCGCATTGTGTATGAGAGAACTGGTTGTGACCTGAGTGACCATGACTTCCCTGAGAAGTACTGATATGTCATGCGCTCGGCTGCCTAATTGTCTCTGCCATGTGGGAGAGATGAGGCACTGCTAGTTAGCCGGAGCAAAACCCGGATTTGGAGTGACAATCGTCATCCACCGTGGGTCAGACTCAGTCCCCCACATTGTGGACGATCTTGCTGCTCAAAATCCAGTAGTCTCATTAAGATAATGAGAGCCTACGTGACACGGTCTGCTAGGTGTTGTATTGTAAGGAACACCGTGGCTACTGGAAGGGGTCGCTCTTACCTTGGTCAATCCAGTACAAGCAAGAAACAAGGTGGTGCCCAGAGACTGGCAGACTACAGCAATAAGAAGCGTGCAAACCGTGACATGCAGAGCTTTCTTGTGCTGTGCAGCTTTAGCTTCATCACCTGCTCAGGGAGCAACGACTTGCACTAGGCACAGCCTTGGGGTCATGCCCTGACCCCTAGTACCAGCGAAAGCCCAAGTGGGGACCAGGCAGACATTTGTGTATGACATTCACTATAAGCTTTAAAACCTGTAGGTTTGTTAGGGGGCATGTCTCTAGAACACTGGGAGCAACTTGCTCAAAAAAGAGTAGATTAAAAAAAAAAAAAGTCAAAAGAGATAGGAAAAAAATGACAGCAGTACATCTCCAGATCCACACCACTGATGTGAAAAGGAAGGAACTAAAGTCAATGTGCAGGGTTGACTCCTATATCAGCACCACGCACATAACTTTCACATGGAGCCGATCAACACCGCCTCTCAGCACTGAGAATTACAGCACAGGATTTTCTGATCCAGCCCGTAGCTTTGGGAATATTCTAAAGTGAGGTATCTGCAGTTAGAAGTCTCTATCAGAAATATTTCATAGCAGTGAAAATGATACAATCACAATATTTGAAACCTATATGGACAGCTCTATAGAAAGACTTTGGACAACAAAGTTCATTACCTACAAGGTATAAACATTTCCTCCACCATCTTGCACATGAAGATTTCAGCTTTTCTCTAAAGATCAAGTGGCTGACCTGAGTAAAGAACATAAACAGGTTTATAAATCTTGCTCAGTTAATTGGTATTTGGAGCAATGAGAGGTATATACACAGAGCAGTGGTAAGCTGGAAGCAAGTAGACCTAGTATGGTACAATCTGCAGACAGCTGCTCTTGTGCTTGTAAGAAAGAAGGACGGCAACAGCTATCCCACCACTCGGAACAGACTAATTATCTATCTGAATTGTATACCATAAACAAGGTAGAATAGAAAGCTAAAGTATGTACGAGGTGTTAATCTAGCATGTACAGAAATGGGATAAATCACTGGACATCCTTTTTTTTACGTACCCCCATCAGGAAAAGATACAGATAGCTTGATTCAAGGAGTTAAAAACTCAGGTGCGACGAGATTCCTATAGCAGCGGTAAAAAAGGCTCTTGGTTTTTGAGGCATGTTGTTTGCCCTTCTATTTCAACTGTTATATGACTATGTGTATATGAAAGATGTGGGTTGGCAATATACTACTTCCTCTGTATAATAAATTCCCCACAAATGTGCCTGATAGGTTGCAGTCAAATGGCTATCGTAATTTTAGTAGGTGAGATCTTCGCCAAAAGCATCCTTCACCACCTTTAGTCTTCAGTTATGGAAGTCTCAATTCTTTCATGTGAGAAGTCTGCCTTTAAAGTCAACTGTTATACACTGAAAACTCCTGCTGCTGTACACTCTATTCTGGAAGGATACACAGGAGTTAGGAAAAATCTGCATATGCAGCGCTTATCCACTTTTTGACAGTGTTCAATAAAGTTAACAAAGATATTCTTTGGAGACAGTCAACAGCTTTAGAAACTCTGCAGTGTCTACCAAAATTGATATATGCACTTTATACTTCTACGTGGTGCTCATGGGTGATAACAGTGCACTGTTTCCAAAGACTGAGACACAGAATGGGTTGAAGCAAGGCTATTAGCTTAATTTTTTTTGCTCCTTGTACTTGTAACAGCTCCACAGCAAAATCTGTAATTTACCAGGCTTCACATTAAAGTGAGCGCCACATGCCCTCTGCACAATGTATGCTGATGACGTGATCTTACACCAAGGGGTCTTCAAACATGTTTGGATGAAACAGCAGTTTTGTGTAGAGTCTTATTTTCTGGAAATCATTGTGCAAAAAAGCAAGATAGTAGTGTTTAGAGGGAAAAATCATAAAAAGCAGTCGCATCACCTAGAAAAATGTAATATCCTCGAAAAATCTTCTCTAATGGCTTAAGTATTATATATCATATGGCCCAGAAGGAGGATAAAGCATTATTCCTATTTCCATCTACATGGTTAAATTACTGCTATGTTGCTTTATGCAAATGAATATGTACTCCACACTTTGTGGTCTTAAGTAGTGCAGAGGATAGAGTTCTTCATAGTCTGTGGAGCATGATTAACTCTTCTTACCCAGGCCAAGACCTGATATTGGATTTGAGACTGTCAAGTGCTTAAGTCTTGGATTTGGCCACTGCGGTTCAATGGGGTCATTGAATGTAACAGTCTACATATGGCTGCATTACTATTTTACTTTTACTGTGCAGTCATCACAATGCAGCTAAGTAACACAAACACCATTTTCAGGTACATTACAGCGCAGTACTTTTACCTTGAAGGTAAGTTCCTTATTTTTTTTTTATTAATGGCATAAGCACTTATGTATTTGTACCTATACATATTATAAATGAAAATATATTTAAATGGATTTGTGTATATTAATATACATGTAAACATACATATTTACAAATATATATAAAATTACTTGTATCAATTTTAAAAAGTGTTATTACGATTCAAGAATAGATACAGGTAAGGGGGTTTTAGGGATCAGGGATCTAAGGAGGTTTCAGGGATGGGCAGGAATGAAAGGCATTAAGACATTTTTAGTGTTCAGGGATCAGAGTTTTTAGTATTCGGGGAAGAGTAGCGGTAAGGGGTGGGAAAGGTTTTTAGGGTTCAGGATTGGATAAGGTATTTTTAGGATTCAGTATAGTAATATATAAGCCAAACTAAAAGGAGGTTCACCCCTTTTTAGTAGGAAAAGAAGCCTATTTTTTTTAGTTATAAAGGCTTGGGAGCTGTTACTAGTTGAAGAAGTGCAACTCGATCTGTACTTAGCAGCTTTGTGTTGCAACAGTGCATGCAATACAATGTAAAGATCAACGCATTGCAATGTACTACATTGTAAATGTCTGCGTGGTAATGACTGATATTCAGCTTCCCACAGTATTTTCTGAAGCAAGATCTTTGAGTTTCTTAAAAGTCTTGCCTATGCAATACAACTCTCAATCACAGTTTATAGAGCGCAGCTACTCACCTGTTAGGGTCTTAAGGCGCTAGGAACGGGGGGGGTAGGAGCTTTCATTTTTAAAAAGTTGCTCTGCAGACCCGAAGGTCTATCATTAACTAACTGCCTACCATTACCTGTCATTCGGGAGATATCCGATCAAACAGAAAAACTTCACTTCCCCAGACAAAAAGTTATTTGTAAAGATAGGAGCTAAATTGTTTCCCTTATGGCAAGACTGTTCAGTTGAGAAAAATGTTTAATCATTCCAGATTTTATCTGGCTTGCGACTGGATGTGCCTTGATCTATCCTCTGTATTTTATACTCGAAAGAAAACTTTCCTAGTTATGTAACAGAAAGTTTCAATTATATTAAGGGCATGGAGGCGAGGAATAAAACAACATACAATTCTAGTAAATGTCAGCCAATCAGCGATCGTTGTGTCCTTCAAGAACCTGTGTAGTTGTCCTTCCTTCCTCTTTCTTCCTGCGACTTTCTGCGGTATGAAACTCCTCAGTACTGCTTAGAGGTGTCCATTCCTAAGGCAACACAAAGTGTATTTATAATCCAACCAACTCATAAATGATCACAGTACAGAGATCATAGTATGACAACCTCAAGAAATGTAACAAAATAACATTGTCTGCAAAGAACAATCATGAACCAAACATTCGCCAAAATGTACATTAATAACAACATCTGTATTGAGATAAACAAACAAAACCGACTTTACCCACCTGATACGTAGGGCGGGGGACTCCCAGTCTATATGGTGGGCTAATCCTCAAATCCGTGCCCTTAATAGAATTTAAACTTTCTGTTAAGATAGCTAAAAAAAAAAAAAAAATCATTCTATGTCAGGACCAGAGGCGAGGATTAGGCTAATCTAAGCTTATCAACCACTAGCAAAGCCATACTTTAGACAGGTTTGAAATCTAAAATCTAAAACGTGGAATCTGAAGACCAGCTGGCCGCATTGAGAATATCCTCCAAATGAACTCCTGAAGAGAAGGATTTAGATGCCATAGCCCCTTTCACTGAGTGCTTTCCAAATATAGATATGTCTATGCCAGCCTCACTCATGACCCACTTGACCCATGTAGAGATCGTAGGATTCTTCCCATGGAGGTCACAGGGCTTAGGTTTATTCTTATAAAGTCAGCTGATCCAGGGAGTGATTATTCAAATTGTTTTGATTATGTTCATTGCAAAGAACCCTAAGAATTTGTTTACTTTGTCATATATATTGTCCTTTTCCTGGTTTTGGCATTCCTTTCCACTTTTAATGGCTCTTTGTTCCTGGTCTCCACAGGTCTTCATGGTCTCACAATGGTCCGGCGACTGGCGGACAGCGAGAGTAGGGATAAAAAGAACAACAGGCAAGGTCAGGTAAGTGTTTCTTTGTTAGGTTGTTGCATGCGATGCGATAGGGGAAGGAGTTGTGAGGGGGTCCTTTATGTGCTCCACACTTTCTTTCTGCTCACTATGTGCTGCCCAGGGGACCTTGGTGTTGGGAAACAGGTTTTTTTTTGGGGGGGGTTTTTCAATTTCACCGTTTTAGCACATCACGGCTCAAGTGTGCCCAAAGTCTTCCCGCCACCTTCCTCCCAGACCTCTTTCTCCCCAACTTCTCCCTGCTTTTCTTACCCTTCTTAATACTGGTGCAATATGCCGGCGCAAGTGGTCACGTACCTGAACTAGTCATATCCCTCTGGGGATGTGGCAGGCACCTTCACTTCTCCCCGAACCTCTCAGCTGCTCCCCGCAGTTCGTTCTCTGCTTTATGCTCCTTGTTTGTCTTCCTCCTCGCGTCCTCCTCTTTGTCTTCCTCCTCTTGGTCCCCATTTGTCTTCCTCCTCTCCGTTCTTTCTAGCTCGCCCAGGCTCACACACAACCATGCTCGCTGCTCCGCGATCCTTCTATTTTGAATTTCTGACATCCGCACGCTCCTTGATGTGTGCAGACGTTATTCTCTCCTGAGTCCCCCATCGGCTCAAGCCTCCCCTGGCCGTCTGTATCCTGCCCTCGCAGTGATACCCTGTCACATTCGCTTACCCCAGAGTGTGGCTGATTCAGCCACGAGTCTAAGGGGTGCCTTGATAAAAAGTCAGTGTTGATCAACAAGGAGCCAGGGGTATGTCGCACCTGAAACATAAATGCTTGGACGGATAAAACCCATTTTAGCACTCTTGAATTAGTATCTTTATGGCAGCCCAAACAAGTTCAAGGGGCATGATCTGTAAGACGCACAAACGGTCTGGCCAACAGGTAATATTGTAGAGCTTCGACAGCCCATTTTATAGCTAGGCATTCTTTTTCCATGGTTGAGTAACTCTTTTCCCTCAGTAGTAATTTCCTGCTAATGTATACAATGGGGTGAGGGTGTACTTCCTCGTCGTCCTGTGAAAGGACAGCCCCTAGTCCCTGATCTGAGGCATTGGTCTGTAGTATAGAAGATTTTTGGAAGTCGGGAAACCGTAATACGGGCCTGGTGGTCAACAGCTCCTTCAGTCTCTGATAGCTGCGATAGTGCATTTCCGTTAATTGGGTTATCTTGTTTGGTCGATTTTTCTCTAATAAGTCTGTCAAAGGGGCGGCCTGTGTGGAATAGTGGTGTATGAACAGCCTATAATACCCCACAAGCCCCAAAAAGGACCCAACATCGCTTTTTGTTTTAGGGGTAGGTATCTTCCTGATAGCTTTGACTTTCTCCATTTGAGGCCTTATTTGTCCTATCTCAATGACATACCCAAGCTAGTTGATGGAACTCCTGGCTATGTTACATTTTTCGGCGTTCGCGGTTAGGCCTGCCTCTTGTAAGGCATGTAGTACATTGGCTAATTGTTCTAAGTGTTGGTTCCGGGTGCAGCTATATATGACAATACCATCTAGATAGGCTGCTAGGTAATCCTGATGGGGTCTTAATATAATGTCCATAAGATGCTGAAAGGTAGCCGGAGCCCCATGAAGCCCAAAAGGTAATACTGTGAACTAGTACAGTACCAAATGGGTAGAGAAGGCTGTTTTCTCCTTATCGAGAGGGTTCAGAGGTATCTGCCAGTATCCCATTCCATTAGTTCGTCCACCTGCGGCATGGGATAAAACGGGAAATAGCTTTGAGTTGGCGAAAGTCAATAAAGAAACGTATGCTCCCATTTGGTTTTGGAACTAACACCACTGGGGAACATCAAGGACTGTTGGATGGCTCTATAATACCGGACTTTAACATGTCCCTTACTTCTTTTTCTACCAAATGTCATCTGGCTTCTGGAACCACAATATGGTTTTTGTCGAACAGTTTTTCCTTCCTTTGTTCTGATATGGTGTTGTATTAAGCTAGTTTTACCTGGTACTCTCCAAACAAACTCCTTGCTTCTCACAATAAGGGCCTTTATTTGAGTTCTTTGTTTCTCTGTTAGTTCAAAACTAAGAGAGGGTTGTGTTTCCTTCTCTTCTTCAGACAAAGGGAGTAAAGTTATTTCTAGGGGTTTTGTTATTGTAATGAGGAGGTTGGAGCCATTCTTATGGGTTGGAGTTTCATTCGCCTCCCAGGTTTTAAGCAGATTAACATGATAAATCTGGATTTCCCTGGGTTTATCTGAGATTTCTATTATGTATGTCACTGGGGTTACCTTTTTCATAACTCTATATGGACCTTACCATTTGGCCAGAAGCTTGTTTTCAAACATAGGACCAGGACTTTACTGTCTATTGGTAGGTCTCTTTGTTTTTATCCTACATCGTATCTTGTCTTTTATCTTTCCTGGCTGTCTCCTAAATTGGACCTTACATCCTCCCATATTTTATGTAAACTTTCTTTTAGTTGTCTGGTATATATAAGTATGTCCTGGGACTCTTCTTCTGTCTCTTCTCACTGTTCTGAGGCCATGTCCAAAAGTGTCCTTGGTTGTCTACCAAAGAACAGTTCAAATGGGCTATGGCCGGTAGATGCCTGTACATGCTTCCGGATAGCATATAATACAAGAGGTAACTTTTTGTACCAGTCCCTCCCTGTTTCTGTTATAGTTTTTCTTAACAGGGTTTTTATTGTTTTATTATGTCTCTACGAGTCATACTAATGAGGGGTATGGCTTTGGGACACAGAGTACCATAATCTAATAAGACCAATATATATTGCTATCCCTTTGATGAAGATACCAGCGGTCCCACTAGATCCATCACTATTCTGGATAAGGGGTTTCAATAATGGTTAAAGCAAACAGCAGAGCCTTAGGATCATTACTGGGATTAACCCGTTGACACTTAGGGCATGCACCATAGTGTCTTCTTATATCACTAAATACTCCTGGCCAATAGAAGCAGCGTAGTAAGTACTCTTCTGTCTTGTCTCTGCCGAAATGATTCCGCCTCCTACCCGACCATTCACAAAATACGACACTTGTTCCCGGTATACAGGGGAACGATCAACTGCATTTTTAGGAACCCTTTTTGTTGAACGATTCTATATAACAACCAATTTTTAACAAGAGAATAGGGACCCACCTGCACTGTTGCGTTAGATACAGACGAAACCCAGACATGTTTCAGAGGAGGGTTCTCCCTCTGGCATACTCTGAATTCCTCTGAACTAGACAGGTTTCTCATTTCCTGTGTTATCCAGTCGATGTTCTGCTCTCGAGGTCCTCTTTTGGCGTTTGGTCGTTTTCTCCTTGTCCTTACCAGGTTCTATGTTATTCATGAAAAAAGGGGAATCTCCCAGCCACGTATTTATAGGGTTCTGTGTGGTTGTAGCTTCTAACAAGTTTTCAAAAGAGGGATAATCAGTTCCTATAATAATATCTTCTACTAGGTTGGGTAGTCCCCCATCATGAACCTTCTTTTCCCATCTCCTCCAGTTTATTCTTACCTCCACCATGAGATATACCTTGCTATTCAAGTGTACGCACTCTCTTCTCCAATGCACTGGTCACTGGATACCAGTTTTTCATTAATCACGGTTTGACTACATGCTGAGTCTATTAGGGCCTGTGTAATTTGTTTTACGGTCATAGCTTTCACATACTGAGGGGCGTTTCCTCCAGCCCATAAGACCCTACCCCTTCTAAAGCCTTTTTCCATAGGCTCAGGTGTAGGTTGTTTATGGTGACATCTCCGAGCTATGTGGCCCCATTTGGCACAATTGTAGCATTGGGAAGTTTGACAGCGTCCTGTGAGGGCCCTCTCTAAGAGGAATACAGTAATGGTCCTCAGGCTTGGAGTAGGATGAATAGACTTTTGGTTCCGAGTTATCCCTTTTCCCGGGTCACTCTAAAGGCTGAGGCTTTATTTTAATTTCTGACGTCCGCAAGCTCCTTTAAGCATGCAGACTTTATTCTCTCCTGAGCACCCCCTGGGGAACCCAAATATTGGCTCGGGTGTCCCCCGGCTGTCTGTATCCTGCCCTCATGGTGATACCCTGTCACACCACCCTATGAGGTTTTGTAAGACCGATAAGCAGTTCTTTCTCTGTGTGTACGGAGTTCATTCATCATAGCTTCATAAGCCTTGATTGCTCTGACCACACAACTAAGGAGAATCCGGAAATTTGGGATATGAGATTATCCTGGGAACAGATTTAGAACACCTGTGAATATGGAAGGTTACCCCTTCTGGAGTAAATACTCTACCTGGTATATCCAACGCCCTGACGTCTGACACTCTGCAGCAGGAAAGGACCCATAGCAGGGTTGCTAGATTAGCCAACATCTGTTTTCTGGAGAGGTATTTATTAGAAGGCTGAGACAGAAATAGACACAGAACCTTATTAACAATCCATAGGGAAGAATAACGAGGTTATTGCTCTGCCTCCAGTTGCTCCACCCTCTAAGTAGAACCCTTTCCACGGCTCCTCTGAACTCCTGACAGGGGAACTCCTCCACCCACAGGCTTCTGTCTGCGCCTCATCCCTGGTGTCTAGTGGGAGAGCTGTGCTTTCCTACTAGGCTACCTTCTGCCTCTCTCCTCCTTTTGCTTTGCTTTCTGCTCAGCTTTACTACTGTCTCGTAGTGCTCCTTTTCCTCATTTCTCTCTCACTCCGCTCTCTCACTTTCGCTCTCCCCCCTCTCTCTCTCCCCCACCGCCACTGCTGCCCCGCCCCCTTTTTCGCACCATTTTTATCCACCTCCCGCCTCCCAGCTGTTCTCACCCCCCCACTTCCCCACTTAATGGCAGCCGCGCCGCTGGCGCACCAAAGGCAAGCCTGTCTGCTCCCGTCAGTGCCTGGACCAGGCCCAGCACCAGAACCCCTGGCTCCCGCCCCCACACCACCACCACCACTACCACTCACATCTTCACTACGATGCTGCCACCCTCCGCGCCGGCAACACCGGTCGCTCTCCCGCCTGCCTTCAAGCCTCCCACAGACCACCCGCGGACCCTTCTCCTGCCGGAACTGCACCTTCACCAGCCTCCACGCCAACGACTCACCCACCAAGGCAGGACGCAATCATCTCAGATGTATCCTCCTCAACACCCGCTCTGTCCACAAGCATGCAGTAGAGCTATGAAATCTACTCGACTCAGCCTCCCCAGAAGTCGCCTTCCTGATTGAGACCTGGATGAACCCCTCATCAGCGCCTGACATCGCCATCGCATCCCGGACGGCTACAAGATCACCCGCAGGGACAGCTCCAACAAACCAGGAGAAGGCATCGCCATCATCCACAAGAACACCTTCAGGATCACGACCAACACCAAAGACACCCTCAGCACCGCCGAACTCCTGCACTTCCAAATCCACACTGACCCAAACACCACTCTTTGAGGGACCCTCATGTACAGGACCCCCAGCCCACAACAGCAACTCAGCAACTCCATTACCGACATCATCAGCACGCACGCTCTCGCATCCACTGACTACATACTCCTCAAAGACTTAAACTTCCATCTCAAGAATATCAACAACAACACCACCGCCGCCACCCTGCTGGACAACCTCTCCAACCTCGGCCTCAAACAGCTCGTCACAACACCAACCCACTCCGCAGGACACACGCTCAAACCTATTTTCTTTGCCAGCAATCAAGCACACCACCGACTTCCACTGGACAGACCACCGCTTCATCCACTACTCCTTCAAGAAACCCACAACACACCACCAACCACAACGGGTCCCCCACCGCAGTTGGAACAAGGTCACCGAAGACCAACTTATAGCGACCCTCCCCCACCCATCGACACCACCGACACTGATGCAGCTGTCTGCAACTTCAAGCAATGGGTCAACACCTGTGCCAATACTCTCGCCCCAATCAAGAATCCCTACAATAGACGCACCGACAGAAAGGCCTTCTGGTTTACCGCCGACCTCCACGAATCTAAGCAAAGCTGGCGAAGACTCGAAAGAAAGTGGCGCCAAGATCAGACTCTGGACAACCTTGCAGCCTTCTAAAATGCCATCCGCAGACACCACCAACTCATCCGAGCCGCCAAAAGAACCGCCTTCAAAGATCGAATCAACAACAAAGCACACAGCCATCCTGCCATCTCAAGGCCTCTGCGACTCCGTAGCCTCCTACTTCCACCGCAAGATTGTAGATGTTCATGACAGCCTCAGCACCCAGACTCTCCCAGCAACCACCAACACCACATATTCACCTCCGACCAACCTCCTGCTCTCCCGTGAACGACGACATCATGAACACCATCCACTCCGGCTCTGTATCTGACCCCTGCCCTCACCACATCCTCAACAAAGCAAGCTCCGTCATCGTACCCCAACTTCGGAAGATCATCAACCGCTCCTTTGAGTTCGCCACCGTCCTGGAGAGCTGGAAACACGTTGATATCAACCCCCTCCTCAAAAAATCCAAGGCGGACCCAAAGGCCCTCAAGAACTTCCGCCCGATCTCCCTGCCCCTCTTCCCAGCAAAAGTCATAGAGAAGGCCGTCAACAGACAACTAACCCGCTTCCTAGAGCAGAACCTCTCCCTGGACCTTTCCCAATCTGGATTCCGCAGCAACCACAGCACTGAAACCGCCCTCATCGCCACCACCGATGACATCAGAACCATACTGGACAGCAGCGAAACCGAGGTCCTCATCCTCCTGGACCTCTCGGCTGCGTTGGACACCGTCTGCCACCACGCCCTACGCTCACGCCTCAGCAATGCTGGAATCCGCGACAGAGCCCTGGACTTGGTCACCTACTTTCTCACAGGCAGAACCCATAGTCTGCCTCCCCCTATTCTGCTAGGAGGCCACCAAAATCATCTGCGGCGTACCCCAGGGTTCGTCTCTCAGCCCGACCCTCGTCAACGTCTACATGGCCCTGCTCGCTAACATCTCACGCTCTCACAACCTCAACAGCAACTCATAAGCTGACACCCAGCTGATCCTCTCCCTCACCAAGGACTCTGCCAAGACCTACCTCCACAAAGGAATGAAGGCCATCGCCGAATGGATGGAGAGCAGCTGCATCAAACTCAAATCCAACAAGATGGAAGTCCTCATCGTTGGCTCCACCCCCTACACATGGGATGACTCCTGGTGGCCTGCCACTCTCGGAACCGCTCTGACTCCCACCGAACACGCACGCAACCTAGGATTCATCTTGGATCCCTCACTATGCATGACCAAGCAAGCCAACGCCATCTCCTCCTCCTGCTTCAACACCCTCTGCATGCTCAGAACTACAAATGGATGCCCACCGAAACCAGAAGAACAGTCACCCAAGCCCACGTAAGCAGCAAGCTGGACTATGGCAATACCCTCTATGCAGGAACCACGGCCAAACTCCAGAAGAGGCTGCAACGTATCCAGAACGCCTCCGCACACCTCATCCTGGACTGGCTCCCAGTCAACAAGAGAATCAGCTTCAAACTCCTCACCCACACTCACAAAGCACTGCGCAACAACGGACCAGAATACCTCAACAGACGACTCTCCTTCTATACCCCACCCCTGCATCTTTTCTCTGCCGACCTCACCCTCACAACCATCCCACGCGTCCGCAGAACTACAACCGACGGTAGATCAAACTACAACCGGCGGTAGATCATACTTGCACCGCGTCACCAAAACGTGGAACACTCTTCCCACACACCTGCGCCAGACCAAAGACCTCCTTACCTTCAGGAAACTTCTCAAGACCTTGCTGTACGAGCAGTAGCAGCACCTCCGCCCCCAACTTCTCCCCCCTCCCCACCTCCGCGCCTTGAGACCCTCACGGGTGTTGTAGGAAGTTGGCTCTGTATGCACTATTTCAAAGTAAGGAATAGTATGCACAGAGTCCAAGGGTTCCCCTTAGAGGTAAGATAGTGACAAAAAGAGATAATACTAATGCTCTATTTTGTGGTAGTGTGGTCGAGCAGTAGGCTTATCAAAGGAGTAGTGTTAAGCATTTGTTGTACATACACACAGGCAATAAATGAGGAACACATACTCAGAGACAATTCCAGGCCAATAGGTTTTTGTATAGAAAAATATATTTTCTTAGTTTATTTTAAGAACCACAGGTTCAAATTCTACATGTAATATCTCATTTGAAAGGTATTGCAGGTAAGTACTTTAGGAACTTTGAATAATCACAATAGCATATATACTTTTTACATAAAACACATATAGCTATTTCAAAAGTGGACACAGTGCAATTTTCACAGTTCCTAGGGGAGGTAAGTTATTGTTAGTTCTTGCAGGTAAATAAACCACCTATGGGGTTCAAATTGGGGTCCAAGGTAGCCCACCGTTAGGGGTTCAGAGCAACCCCAAAGTCACCACACCAGCTGCTCAGGGCCGGTCAGGTGCAGAGTTCAAAGTGGTGCCCAAAACACATAGGCTTCAATGGAGAAGGGGGTGCCCCGATTCCAGTCTGCCAGCAGGTAAGTACCCGCGTCTTCGGAGGGCAGACCAGGGGGGTTTTGTAGGGCACCGGGGGGGACACAAGTCAGCACAGAAAGTACACCCTCAGCAGCACGGGGCGGCCGGGTGCCGTGTGCAAACACGCGTCGGGTTTTCAATAGGTTTCAATGAGAGACCAAGGGGTCTCTTCAGCGATGCAGGCAGGCAAGGGGGGGCTCCTCGGGGTAGCCACCACCTGGGCAAGGGAGAGGGCCTCCTGGGGGTCACTCCTGCACTGGAGTTCCGATCCTTCAGGTCCTGGGGGCTGCGGGTGCAGGGTCTTTTCCAGGCGTCGGGATTTTGGATTCAGACAGTCGCGGTCAGGGGGAGCCTCGGGATTCCCTCTGCAGGCGTTGCTGTGGGGGCTCAGGGGGGACAACTTTGGTTACTCACAGTCTTGGAGTCGCCTGGGGGTCCTCCCTGTAGCGTTGTTTCTTCACCAGTCGAGTCGGGGTCGCCAGGTGCAGTGTTGCAAGTCTCACTCTTCTGGCGGGGATTGCAGGGGTCTTTAAAGCTGCTTTAAAGCTGCTCCTCTGGAAACAAAGTTGCAGTCTTTGTTGAACAGGGACGCTGTTCTCGGGAGTTTCTTGGTCTTTTTAGAGCAGGGCAGTCCTCTGAGGATTCAGAGGTCGCTGGTCCTGGGGAAGCGTCGCTGGAGCAGTTTTCTTCCGAAGGGGGGATACAGGCCGGTAGGGCTGGGGCCAAAGCAGTTGGTGTCTCTGTCTTCTCTGCAGGGTTTTTCAGCTCAGCAGTCCTCTTCTTCTTAAGTTGCAGGAATCTGATTTCCTAGGTTCAGGGGAGCCCCTAAATACAGGATTTAGGGGTGTGTTTAGGTCAGGGAGGGCAGTCGCCAATGGCTACTAGCCCTAAGGGTGGCTACACCCTCTTTGTGCCTCCTCCCAAGGGGAGGGGGTCACATTCCTCTCCCTATTGGGAGAATCCTCCATCTGCAAGATGGAGGATTCCTAAAAGTCAGAGTCACTTCAGCTCAGGTTGCCTTAGGGGCTGTCCTGACTGGCCAGTGACTCCTCCTTGTTTTTCTCATTATCTCCTCCGGCCTTGCCACCAAAAGTGGGGCCGTGGCCGGAGGGGGCGGGCAACTCCACTAGCTGGAATGCCCTGTGGTGCTGGAACAAAGGGGGTGAGCCTTTGAAGCTCACCGCCAGGTGTTACAGCTCCTGCCTGGGGGGGGTGATAGCATCTCCACCCAGTGCAGGCTTTGTTACTAGCCACAGAGTGACAAAGGCACTCTCCCCATGTGGCCAGCAACATGCCTCGAGTGTGGCAGGCTTCTAAAACCAGTCAGCCTACACAGGTAGTTGGTTAAGGTTTCAGGGGGCACCTCTAAGGTGCCCTCTGGGGTGTATTTCACAATAAAATGTACACTGGCATCAGTGTGCATTTATTGTGCTGAGACGTTTGATACCAAACTTCCCAGTTTTCAGTGCAGCCATTATGGTGCTGTGGAGTTCGTGTTTGCCAGACTCCCAGACCATATACTCTTATGGCTACCCTGCACTTACAATGTCTAAGGTTTGGCTTAGACATTGTAGGGGCACAGTGCTCATGCACTGGTGCCCTCACCTATGGTATAGTGCACCCTGCCTTAGGGCTGTAAGGCCTGCTAGAGGGGTGACTTATCTATACTGCATAGGCAGCGTGAG
The DNA here is from genome assembly GCF_031143425.1 of Pleurodeles waltl. Classification (NCBI taxonomy): domain Eukaryota; kingdom Metazoa; phylum Chordata; class Amphibia; order Caudata; family Salamandridae; genus Pleurodeles; species Pleurodeles waltl. Next base: position 742,751,785 of record NC_090449.1, on the reverse strand, counting down.
CTTGGCATGGCACCCTGAGGGGAGTGCCATGTCGACTTACTCGTTTTGTCCTTACCAGCACACACAAGCTGGCAAGCAGTGTGTCTGTGCTGAGTGAGGGGTCCCCAGGGTGGCATAAGATATGCTGCAGCCCTTAGAGCCTCAGCACACTTTCAATTAAAAACATAGCATCAGCAAAGGCAAAAAGTCAGGGGGTAACCATGCCAAGGAGGCATTTCCTTACAGGTGTGCTTTACAAATCCCTGATTGACTGACTGAACTATTTGCACACTAAGGGATGTTGCCCTACAGGGTGCCTTCAATCAGAAGGTGACCTGCCGAGAAAGCCGAACAGAAAGTATTGACTGACCTGTAGGTCAGTCCCTCAGAGGCTAAGGAAGCCAGGAAATTAATTATATGGACAACTCCTGCCCCCATGGGATCCAATTGCAGTTGGAGACACCAACCCAGCCAGCCAGCGATTCCATGTGGAGTTATTTCGTCTATTCGCCCCTTCCGGCCAGGCCTTGATGAGTAACGATGCAGCCTCTTGCAAAATTCCAGGGATTTTCCATCTTTGCCGGTAATCCTCCAGACCATGAGATTGAGAGACTCTTTCATTACCAGGGGATGAGAGTTCCCCAAGGGGTCGAGAAGAAGATCTGGAAGGGAGGGCAGACAGTTTGGAAAATCCCAAGGAAGTTCCATAAGAACTGGAACCAAGCTTGAGATCTCCAAATTGGCGTCACCATCACCAGGTCCGCTTTTCATCTCCGGAGCTGAGTAGATCATTGCGAAAGGGGGAAATGTGTACCCCTGTTCCTGGGACCAGTCCTGGAGGAATGGATCCGTCCGATTCACCCCAGTGTCTGCCTTGCAGCTGCAATACATGTCCAGTTGATGGACCAATCTGGAGGCAAATAGGCCTATGGAGAAAGGACCCCATCTGATTGCTCGAACCCCCAAGCCCCCCCCTGTGAAGTTTCCAAAGACTTGCATTGTGCCAATGACACAAGTGCCAGTCTGCCACTTGGTTGGACATCCCTGGTAAGTATTCTGCTACCACCAAAATTCGGTTGTCGAGGCAGTATTCCCAAAAGGATTTTGCAAGGTCGGACAAGGCTTTCAAGAGGGTGCCCCCCAGGTGGTTGGTGTAGTGGACCGCTACCACATTGACCATCTTCAGGAGGACGCAGCATTGAGGTCTGTCCCTCGTCCAACATCTCACTGCAAAGGATCCCATCAATAACACCAGGCAATTGATATTGAAAGATCATTCTTCAGAAGACCACTATCCGCCTGTGGTGAATTCTCTGCAATACGCTCCTCAACCGGATGCATTGGCATCGGACTCTATACCCAAATCCAGTTGAAAACCTAAGATGGCGCACCCATGTGGGAGATCTACCATTGTATTTCTGCTCTGGCTTCCTCTGAAAGGGGGATTACTTGGCAGTAAGTGAGACTCCTCTGTAGGTGAGAGATCTTCAAACTTTGCAGGGCCCGGTAGTGAAAAGGACCCAGAAAGATGGCCTGAGTGGAGGAGGAAATAATACCCACAATGCGAGGGAGGTGATGCAGGGAAATTGTTTCCTTGGCCAGAGTCCGTTCAAGTTTATGACGGATCTTGGACTAGGAAGGGACCAGAGCAGATTTCGACTTGATGATGAAGCTGAGAGATTCCACAGATGAACGGACGATTGGAGGGGAGTGGAAAGATAAGGGCACTGATCCATAAGGAGAAGACTGTATAGATTTACAATGATTCTGATACCCCTGGACCTGAGCAACTCCATCACAGGCTTTAACAGCTTGGTGAAGCACCAAAGAGAAGTGAATTCGAACATTTGCGCTCTCCATTGAAACTGAAGAAAGCGACGATGGGGAGGGAAGATGGGCACCGTAAGATAGGCGTCCTTCATGTGGAGACGCACCATCTAGTTGTTTGCTTGTAAGAGGTCTCACTGAAGATGGATACCCTCCAGTGACAGACGACTACCCATTTGTTGAATTCTTTCAAGTTGATAACAGGGTGGTGCCCCGTCCCTCTTTTCCACCAAGAAGAGTTTGCTGAGGAATCCTGAGGGTGGAAGAGAGGACGGGGTTATCGCCCTTTTGCGCAAGAGCTGGGAGATTTCCACGTCCACCAGCTCCATTTGGGCCAGGGAGAAGACAAAAGGCTGTGGCCTCCTGATTTAGACTGAGGAGCAGAAAAACTCTATATGGAACCCTTTTACTGTTTGTAGGACCCATGCATCCGATGTAAGGCTTTCTTAGTTGTGCGAGAATAGCGCCAGCCTGCTCAAGTGACACCCCTAAGAAGGAAGTACACTCACCTTGAAGGGGTTGTTATTACGCCTGCCAACGCTTCCGGCGCCCCGCTGTCTAGGGGATCTTGTAGGATCGAAGGTACCAAAGCGAGATGCATCCTGTAATTGTCCCAGCCTGGTGTCTGGTCCTCTGGAGGTCTTCTGAGCAGGTCGGCCAGCCTAGCACCCCTTTCCACGACCGGCATAGACAAAGACCCGTGGCATGAAGATTGTACCAAAGGACGTTTTCCACCCTATCCATTGAGATGAAGGAGTTCACGAATTTCCCCAACTCACAAAGAGACCCCCTTCAGCTAAAGGGCCCGCCTCAGAGTTCGCCAACTCTCCCAATTTGGGGTCCACCTTAGTAAGTAAAGATCGGTGTCTCTCGGTCGAGAGTGCAGTTAGCATTTCCCAATAAAAATTATGGCCTTTTGGTCCCAGCCCAAGAACACGTCAGGGGAGATGAGGGACCCAGAAGACAAAGGCCCTCATTACAACCAACCCATCAGTGATAAAGCAGCGGCAATTCCACCAACAGGCCGGCGGTAACAAAAATTGAATTATGACCACGGCGGAGACCACTCAGACAAACAACCACTTTAACACAGCGACCGCCCCGCCGGTATGAACAAGTAACACGGCGGTAACCGCCAACAGCCAGGCAGAAGACAATGTACCACCCACTGTATTACGACAGACCTATCAGCCACCTTTTCCGGGGCGGTACCAACGACATCAAAAGCATGGCAGAAACAGAACACAGAAGTCAAAGGACTCACCTCTGGAGACTCAGGGAACAACCACGACGCCATGGAGCCAGAGTTGCACATATTTCCGATGCTAGTCTACCCTTTCCTGCATTATGAGCAGCAACGCCAGCGAAGACGACCACAGTGAGTACTGCCGCCTAGCACACAAGGGAAGGGGGAGGAAAAAGAGTGACACACACACACAACACCCCCACCCCAAACACACAATCAGATGCACAAAAATTACATATCCACCCAGTACCCCTCAGGAATAATGCAAGGACAAAAAGATTGGAAGAAAGTGAGTGTAATACGATAAAATAACAAGAATAATTGCATCAAAATACAAATGTATATACATATTTACAAATGGAGTGACAATGCCCAGTCCTCAATGTCCGTGGGTCACAAGGCCACATCACATAGGTCAGGGCCCCACCTCACTACTGCAACAACACGGAGAGAACACTGCAGGGGCATCAGGTCAAAAATACACAGGCACCTCAGGGGGATGGGGAAAGGGGGGGGGTACCTCAGCCGGAAGATGGTACAACACCACTGGTCCTGGATGGGGCTACATGCCCAATGCTTGGTCATGGGGAGTGCAAGGCCACAGTCTCTTAAATGGGTGGTTTGCCCACTGCTTGGTCCTGGGGAGTGCAAGGTCACAGTCTCTCAAGTGGGTGGTTTGCCCACTGCATGGTCCTGGGGAGTGCAAGGCCACAGTCTCACAAGTGGGTGGTTTGCCCACTGCTTGGTCCTAGGGAGTGCAAGGCCACAGTCTATCAAGTGGGTAGTTTGCCCACTGCTTGGCCCTGGGGAGTGCAAGGCTGCAGTCTCTCAAGATGATGGCTTCTTCACTGCTTGGTCCTGGGGAGTGCAAGACCACAGTCTCTCTAGTGGATGGCTTCTCCACTGGTTCTGGAGGGGGCATTGTGCCCAGTGTGTTTCATCCTTGGAAGGATGGGGTAAGTGGATGGCTTCTTCCATTGGTTCTGGAGGTCGCATTGTGCCCAGTGATGTAGATCTTGGGGAGTGCAAGGCCAGTCTCTCACCTGGGTGTCAGACCCACAAGATTTGCAGGGGCCAGGCCGCACAACAGCCTATGGACGCAGGACTACACACTGTCACCCGGCGATGGCGGCTGCTCAGCGGTGGCAGTGTGGTGCTGATTTCGGGGCTGGCAGTGGTGGGGGGAGGCTCCAGCTCATCCTCTGGAGCCTCGGACGGCTGCCCATTAGGGCTGCTGCTGCTGACAGTGGTGCTGGTACTGGCAGTGGTGGGGGGAGGCTCCAGCCCATCCCATGCACCTCGGACGGCTGCCCACTGGGGCTGTGCGCACCAGGGCTGCTGCTGGCAGTGGTGATGGTGGCGGTGCTAGCAGTGGTGGGGGGAGGCTACAGCCCATCACCTGCAGCCTCGGACGGCTGCCCACTGTGGCTGCTGCTAATGGCAGTGGTGCTGGTGGCGGTGCTGGCAGTTGTAGGGGGAGGCTCCAACCCTTCCCCTGCAGCCTTGGATGGCTAAACCACCATGGTTGGTGGTGGGGGCTCCAAATGAGTCACAGCACCAGGCCTCCTGCCCTTCCTGTCAGTAGCCGGGGATTGCCCCTTGCCCTTCCCAGACACTGCTGGATGCTGCCTCCTTGCCTTTCCTTGATGCACCTGTTCAGGCACCCTGTCAGTGTTGCTGCCTGATCCTCTCCCACCTGCAGTAGCTGTGAACACTACTGTGGCCGGGACTGGGTGGCTGAGGAGTCGCCTGGGTTCTGACCACCCTGGCCTGACGTGAAGAACGGGGGGTGAGGGGAGTGGAAGGGAAGAGGTCAAGGGTGGAGAGGAAAAGCTTCTTAGAGACATTGGGCCGGGAAGAGGGTGAAGGTTTGGGAGTGGAGGAAGAGGAAGTGGTTGTAGGTGTCAGTCTGCTGTGTTTGGGTGCAGGTGCATGGGCTGGATGCTATTGTGAGGTGGATGGCTGTTTGGTGTCTGAGTGCTTGCGTTTGTGTACTTTGGGAGTAGGGGGCACAGACACAGTGGGAGAGGACACAGGGGACGTATGCATGGATGTGGGGGTGGTGACTACCAGTGAGGGGCGTGTAATGATAGGCGTGATGGTGGTAGTGGATGAGGATGTAGTGCATGCAGGTGTGAGTGTAGACGCAACTGGAAGGGAGGTGGACAAGGAGGAGGAGGGGGACACAGTGGAGGCAGTGGATATTGGTGTGTCTGCAACTGGATGGTGTTTGTGTGAGTGCCTGGGGGATGATGTGTGGTGCTTGTGTTTGCCTGAACCACTCCTGTGTGTTGTCCTGGGTGCATGCTGGTCTGCCTGTGTGCTTGGGATAGGTTGGGGTTGAGGGGAATGGGATTGGGCAGAGGAAGTTGGAGGGGGGAGGACAGAAACAGGGACAATGGCTGCCATCAGGCAGGAGGCCAGAGCCTGGATTGATCTTTGTTGGGCCGCCATGCCAGAGTGAATGCCCTCCAGGAATGCATTTGTTTGTTGCAAATGGGCTGCCAACCCCTGGATGGCATTCATAATGGTTGACTGCCCAACAGAGATGGATCGCAGGAGGTCAATAGCCTCCTCACTCACGGCAGCAGGGCTAACTGGGGCAGGGCCTGAGGTGCCTGGGGCGAAGGAGATGCCCACCCTCCTGGGTGAGCGGGCACAGGAAACACGAAGAGGGGCTGTGGGGAGGGCGGTGCTGGTACGGGGGTGGCGGTTCTACCTGTAGTTTGGGTGGGCACTGAGGTGTCCACCACCACCAGGGAGCTTCCATCAGAGGATGTATCACTGTCAGAACTGTCCCCTCCAGTATCCGCTGTGGTGCTCCCCTTGCCCTCCGTCCCACTGGTTCCCTCACAGTCAGTGGATTGGGCCTCCTGGGCCCTGTGGGATGCAGCTCTCCCCAACGCCGTGCCTCTGCTCCTCCACCAGATGATGCTAATGCACATAAGGACAGGGTGGCAAACAAAAATGGGGGGGGGGGGAAGAGAGAGACAAAGGATAGCCTTGGTCAATGGAGGGAACAACTGTCACGACTCACGTGCTGCTGGCGCCTGGAAACCGCAGATCTAGTGGCGTAGGTCTTGAGGGTTCGGCTTTGGCCCAGAAAGGGGCGACTCTTTCTAATAGCCACGGTGCTGCAGGCAGTGGAAACGCCAAGAACAGACCGTGCCCTTTAGAATTAGTGCCAGAGGGAAAAAACCCCAATAAAGGGGAAAAAACCTCCAAAAAATTGATTCCTGAAACGAAAACAAAACCAGGAATCAAACAGGAACAAAATGCAGGTAAATGCAAAATTGAAAAGATTCAGAACCGAAGGCTAAGAATCAGGAGCGAAGACACGATCTGAGCAGAAAGTGATGCAGCGCAAGGAAAGGGAGAAAACAGAGCCCTTATATACCAAGAAACAGGAAGTGACCAACAGGAAGTAAAAAGACACCATTTTAGATAGGGAAAAAGTACATAGGATAGAATAGAACAGGAACCATAGAAAATAGGGACCAAGGAATGCTGGGAAGAAAAAGGTAACATGGGAAGGGGGAAAGACATAAAGAAAGGACAAAAAATGCCTCGAAAAAGTAAAGAAGAAAAAGAAGAAGAAGAAAGAAAAAGAAACAGGTAAGGAGGGGTCAGGGGAGAACAGGGACACCACAGAAGGCAGAGCGAGACCCAAAATAATATCTGGGGCCTCGCGCTGTACAAAGAAGACTCGGGGTGCGCCGCGTCCTGAGAACGCGCTGCGCGGCGCGAGCCGAATGCTCGGCTCGCGCCGCACCACGCGGCGCAACAGTAGGTCCCCCCCCCCCCGAAGGTCCAGGTTTGAAGGGAAACAAACGATGAAAACGAGAAATCACAAGAGGGGCGTGAACAGAAGAAGCATCTTCCCAAGAGCATTCACTAAGAGGATAACCCTTCCAGTGAATCAAATACTGAAGACGCCGGTGAAAAAGGCGAGAGTCACAAATTTCTTGAACCTCATATTCAGGGACATCATTCACCAACACAGGAGGAGGACAAGGAAACTGACGAGAGAAAGGATCAGGGACATAAGGTTTGAGTTGGTATACATGAAAGACCGGATGAATTTTCCAAGTATGAGGCAAGCGAAGACGAACAGTGACAGGATTGAGCAACTGAAGAATACGAAAAGGCCCATAATAGCGAGGCGTGAACTTATTCAGAGAAAGACGAGAGGGCAAGAATTTGGAAGAAAGCCAGACTTTATCCTGAGGGTGATAATCAGGAGTGGGTCCACGTTTCTTATCAGCGATCTTCTTCATATACCTCTTAGTGTGCAATAAATTAGATCTAATGAGCTTATGGAGTTGCAGGAGACGTTTGGAAAAAGATGTAATGGCAGGCAGAGGAGAGGTAGATTGAGGAGCAGTAGGAAAAGAGGTCGGATGATAGCCATAGGAACAGAAAAAGGGAGTGACCTTGGAGGCACTATGGACAGAATTGTTGTAGGAATATTCAGCAATAGGAAGATAAGTGTTCCAGTTGCTTTGGGTGGAATTACAAAAACAACAAAGGTATTGTTCTAGTCCTTGATTCAAACGCTCAGTTTGTCCATTGGTCTGAGGATGGAAACCGGATGATAGTGCTATATTGATATTCAGTGTCTTGCAAAAATGTTTCCAAAACCGGGAAATATACTGGGGACCCCTGTCAGACACAATGGTATGTGGAAGTCCATGGAGACGGAAAATATGATCGATAAATATCTGGCTCAATTCTTGGGATGTTGGTAATTTCTTTAGAGCAGTAAAGTGGGCCATCTTAGTGAAAGAATCAACAGTGACCATGATAACCTGGTTTCCAGCTGATGGCGGAAGTGAACACATAAAGTCAGTGGAAATAGTATGCCATGGCGTTGGTGGAACTGGCAAAGGCTGTAGTAATCCTGCAGGTCTGCTACGGGGAATCTTGACTTGGGCACATATGGGACAAGCCTGAACATATCTTTCGACATCTGATTTCCAGGTAGGCCACCAGAAAGATCGCGAAAGAAGTTCTTGTGTGGCCTTAATACCTCTATGTCCAGCAACCGGTGAATCATGGCACATCTGTAATGCTTTGTCTCGCACTCTGTTAGTAGGGAGGAATAACAGCTTCTGATGAAAAAAGAATCCTTCTTTCTTGCATAAAAAGGTTCTTAATTTCTCTATTTCGCTATTAGACGGGCTGGAATACTCCAGTTGCACCTCATCCAGAAAAGATTGAGCAACTCCAATGATCTTACTAGGCTCCAGTAGAAACTGAGATGGGGAAGGAGTACAATCTGGATAGCGTCGAGACAGAGCATCAGCCAGAATGTTTTGAGATCCAGGAATATAGGTGATGTAAAAGTCATACTGACTAAAGAAAAAGGCCCAACGCGCCTGGCGACTATTTTGGCATACAAAATTACGTAGACATTGCAGATTACGGTGATCTGTTCTCGCCTCGAAAGGCTCCTTGGATCCCATCAGAAACTGTCTCCATTCGATGCAGGCTGTCTTCAGAGCTAACAACTCTCTTTCTAGTACAGAGTAATGTTGTTCAGCTGAAGAGAGAATATGGGACAAATAGAAAACAGGATGTTCAAGACCATCATCTTCTTGAAGTTGAAGCAAGACTGCTCCAATAGCTTTTTCGGAAGCATCGGTAACTACGATAAACTGTTTATTGGTATCTGGATGTCTCAAGATGGGAGCTTGAGTGAATGCCTTCTTTAATTCTTGAAAAGCTGTTTCAGCCGCCTTGGTCCAGACAAACCCCTGTTTTAGATTTTCCTTCTTTAAGGTATGGGTTATATGGCTGGTCTGTTTAGCAAAGTCTTGAATTAACTGTCGGTAAAAATTTGCTAATCCTAGGAAACATTGTGTTTCTTTGATAGAAGAGGGAGAAGGCCACTCTAGAATTGCTTGTACCTTTTCTAGGTCCATAGCTATGCCGGTGGAACTTAAATGATAACCCAGATATTTGACTTCCGTCTTATCGAACTCACACTTTTCGGGTTTACAGAATAGTTGATGTGCTCGGAGTCTGTGAAGGACTTGTTTCACATGAGAAGAATGGAGTTCGGGGTGTCTGGAAAAAATAAGGATGTCGTCCAAGTAGATTACGAGTGTCTGGTTCAAGAGATCGGAAAATATTGAGTCCATAAACCTTTGAAATATAGCAGGAGCGTTCGTAAGACCAAAGGGCATGACTTTATATTCAAAATGACCGAACGGTGTCCTGAATGCTGTTTTCCACTCGTCTCCTTCTTTTATACGTAAAAGGTGGTAAGCTCCCCGAAGATCCAACTTGGTAAAACGTTGAGCCCCTCTGACTGCCTCTAAAATATCCTTAATGAGGGGCAAAGGATAACGATCCTTTATAGTTATCTTGTTTAGGCCTCGAAAGTCTATGCAAGGACGAAGATCTTTGGTCTTCTTAGGTACAAAAAAGAGAGGAGCCCCTGCTGGAGAAGATGATGGAACAATGAGACCACCCTGTACATTTTCCTCCAGATACTCCTTAAGAACTTCCTTTTCAGGTTCCGTGAGAGAATACATCCTCCCAAAGGGAACGACTGTTCCAGGTTCCAAAGGAATAGCACAATCGTACTCTCGATGTGGAGGGAATACAGGTCTGGATGGTTTTTGAAACACGTCTTGGAACTCTAAATAATGTTCAGGAACCCCTTGGACAGTGTTAATGGAATACTCCGTAGTACTCTTCATAGGTGTTAATCTGTTTGGTGACCAATATTTATCGGAAGCAAAGCAATTTTCTTGACAAAACTGTGAGGATAAAGAAATTGTCCGGGTTACCCAGTTCACATATGGGTTATGTCTAGTAAACCATGGAATTCTGAGAATAATGGTATGGTTGGGAGATGAAATGAGATCAAAAGAGAGGTGTTCTTGATGATTACCAAACTGTAAATTTAACATCAAGGTCGTAGTATCGACTGGACCTGAGGATATTAAAGATCCATCCACGGTGTGTACTTGTTCAGGAATGTCTTTGGGTTGAGTGGGAATTTGCAGATTAGTGGCCCATGTCTTATCTATGTATATACCACTAGCACCACAATCCAATAATGCCATAGTTCTTTCTTGGCGGCCATCAGGTAGTTGTAATATGACTGGTAACACGAACAAGTAAGTTGTATTGTCGTTGAATGAGCTGATAGAAGGTATAGCCGATGATCCCGTCCCCTCCCTTCTTACAGAGGACGGGAGGTGGCGTTTCCCAAGGGTCTAGGTGGACGTACAGGACATGTACGAAGCAGGTGACCAGCAGAACCACAGTAGAGGCACAATCCCTTCTTCCGTCTGTCTTCCTTCTCACTAGCAGAGAGTGGCCCTCGAGCAGTATCCACCTGCATGGGTTCCCCTTCTATATCTTTAGCAAGAGGACGAGATTCCTCAGGATGAGATGGATACATCCGTGAAGAGCTTGGCTGAGACGCTCCTCTACTCCTTCTCTTCTCCATTCGTCGTTCTTGAAGACGATACTCGATGGAAAGTGCTTGATCCATGAGGCCACGAAGATCTTCAACTCTGGTGGAATGTACTAATTCATCCTTAATTTCTTCCTTAAGTCCTCTGCGAAACAAAGTTACCAGGGTACGCTCCACCCAAGTGGTCTCTGCCGCTAATTGACGGAAACGTGTAATATATCGGAGGACATCCTGGGAACCTTGCTGGATATCACATAATGCTTCCTCTGCCGAGGCTTCCAATCCTGGGCGACTAAACATTTGTTTGAAGCGGGTCACGAAGGCAGAATAGTCCGACAATACTGGATCGTTGGATGACACCATCGGGGTTGCCCAGGCCAAGGCAGGACCGGATAATGCACTAATAAGATATCCCACCTTTGTCCTGTCATGAGAGAATTGGCTAGGTCTGAAGGCAAAGTAAACCGTTAATGCATCCAGGAATTCACGCAGTTTAGTTGGTTCACCAGAGAAGCGAGGCGTTGAGGCGGAGATAGTCGGAACATCGCCACTGCGGAGGGCTAAAGCCTGTCGTAAGACCGCATTCTCGTTGCGCAATTGTTGCAATTCCTGAGCTTGTTGTTGAATAGTAGTCAAAAAAGATGAATCAGGATCTGCAGCCGCCGCCACTGTGTCATCCATAGTATCAGAAGATGTCGGAATGGTTTGGCGCTGCATTCTGTCACGACTCACGTGCTGCTGGCGCCTGGAAACCGCAGATCTAGTGGCGTAGGTCTTGAGGGTTCGGCTTTGGCCCAGAAAGGGGCGACTCTTTCTAGTAGCCACGGTGCTGCAGGCAGTGGAAACGCCAAGAACAGACCGTGCCCTTTAGAATTAGTGCCAGAGGGAAAAAACCCCAATAAAGGGGAAAAAACCTCCAAAAAATGGATTCCTGAAACGAAAACAAAACCAGGAATTAAACAGGAACAAAATGCAGGTAAATGCAAAATTGAAAAGATTCAGAACCGAAGGCTAAGAATCAGGAGCGAAGACACAATCTGAGCAGAAAGTGATGCAGCGCAAGGAAAGGGAGAAAACAGAGCCCTTATATACCAAGAAACAGGAAGTGACCAACAGGAAGTAAAAAGACACCATTTTAGATAGGGAAAAAGTACATAGGATAGAATAGAACAGGAACCATAGAAAATAGGGACCAAGGAATGCTGGGAAGAAAAAGGTAACATGGGAAGGGGGAAAGACATAAAGAAAGGACAAAAAATGCCTCGAAAAAGTAAAGAAGAAAAAGAAGAAGAAGAAAGAAAAAGAAACAGGTAAGGAGGGGTCAGGGGAGAACAGGGACACCACAGAAGGCAGAGCGAGGCCCAAAATAATATCTGGGGCCTCACGCTGTACAAAGAAGACTCGGGGCGCGCCGCGTCCTGAGAACGCGCTGCGCGGCGCGAGCCGAATGCTCGGCTCGCGCCGCACCACGCGGCGCAACAACACCACCACCGTTGGCGTGCGAACACACACACGAGGAACAGCCCTACGCACTAGGCAATGCACTAGTAGTCACAATGCTAGTCACCAGCCCATGGACAGGGATCCCTAACGCCAATTGCAGGATACTTGAGACCCACAGACACCTGCCCAGTACTGGATGCCTACTAGCTTGGCTGGAGGTGTACATCAGACCCTGCCCAACATGGACCGTACCCTGCAATGTCCGGCCTGGCCTAGGGGCACCCACAGGCCCACATCCCCCACCCGGATGCCACCCCCACCATGCGCAAGTAGTATACTGGGGCACTGTACTCATCCCCTTGTGGCTTCTGTGATGCCCCCAAGCACCCATCCAGCTCTGGAAAGGGCACAGCCAGTATGTGGGCCATCAGGGTTTGACGGGCACCCCTTTCTCGTTGGGGGTGCCATACGCATCTGGGCCTCTGCCGTCTTCCATGCCCAGCGTCTCAGGTCCCCCCACCGTTTGCGACAGTGGGTGCTTCGCCTGCCGTAGACCCCCATGGTCCGCACGTCCTTGGCGATGGCACGCCATATACCCTTTTTTTTTTTTAATGGGAGCAGACCTGCAGAGAAATACTCATAGGAAACGGAATCAGTCAGACCGTCCTGCCTGTTACACTCATGGCCCACCATAGTCCTCACATCCCCTTACGCACAGACATTGCCCACCATATATGCAGCACGCTGCCCAGGTCCCTTCCACCAACCCCTCCCTACATGGGGCCCTCACACACAGCACTCCATGCATTCATGCCCCATGCATCGTGCTCACAGTGTACTTACCTGTTGGTCTGGAGGCCCATACAGCATTCGGTACTTGGGTAGGACCCCCATCCACCAGTCTCTCCAACTCCGCAGCGGTGAAGGCAGGGGCCCTTTCCCCAGTGACACAAGCCATAGTCGGTTCCAGACACAGGTCACAGCAGCACTAGCAGTGTAGGTCCTCTCCTGTTAAAGGTCAGGTAGCAAGTGAGCTAACAGAAAGAAAATGGCGGTCATGTCCGCGACAGTGCATACGGTCACTGCCTGCGTACATCACCATTGGCCACTGTAACCCATAGGGCCCAATGGTATCCAATGAGGAGTTGCACTGAGGTTCTCGACTGCCTCCCGTAAAGGTGCACAACGTCAGCGGAATTACCTCATTTCCACATGTCCTTCCATACAGGATAGGCAGATGCCATTTCAAGGGGGGGAAAGGGGGCAGGCCATGACACCTAACTGCGTCACAGTACACATAGGCACCATTTGGGCCTATCCAACAATATACTGCTCCAGTCACAACATGCAATACTGTTACAGTCACAACATGCAATGCAGTGTAGTGTTTGGAAATATGGAATACTGACCAGGTGCTCATCGTGCTAATAAGTAGAGGGGGATGTGCAATGGGCTGGGGTGATGGTGGAGGAATGTCAAGGATAGAGTCCAGTCTATTTGTATCACAGATGCATTGCCCAAGGGGGGCATCGGAAGTGGAGCAATGGCACTTCAAGGTGGACAGGGTGGAACAGAAGGGTGACAATCAGGAGAGTCTTAATTCCTGGCGGGGTCTTGGCAATAGTCTCTGGCTTCTGCCTGGATCGCAGGGACCGTTTGCAGGGTGGTTCTCCTTCTGCAGGGGGTGGGGTGCTGGTGGCCTGTTGTTCCTGTGGCAGGGCCTCCTGTCCACTAGCGGCAGCGGAGGTGGAAGGCTGTTCATCGGTTTGGCTAGTGCCAGGGGCCCGGTGGTGTGCCACTGCCTACCTCATGGTGCTGGCCATGTCTGCCAACACCCCTGCAATGGTGACCAGGGTGGTGTTGATGTGCTTCAAATCCTCCCTGATCCCCAGGTACTGTGCCCTCCTGCAGCCGCTGGGTCTCCTGCAACGTGTCCAGTATCTGGCCCATCGTCTCCTGGGAATGGTGGTATGCTCCCAGGATGTTGGTGAGTGCCCCCTGGAGAGTCGGTTCCCTGGGCCTTTCCTCCCCCTGTCGCACAGCAGCCCTCCCAACTTCCCTGTTGTCCTGTGCCTCTGTCCCCTGACCCGTGTGGCCACTTCCACTGACCCCAGGTCCTCGACTGGGTGGCCTAGGGTCCCTGTAGTGGACAGACTGCTGATTGACATGTCCTGGGGACAGAGGTATGGACCCGCCGGGTGGGTGCTGTGCTGGTGTTTCCTGAGGGGGAAGGCTCTGTGGTGGTATGGGACTGTGTCTTGCTTACCGACTGTCCAGAGATCCCTGATGGGCCTGGTTGGTCATCCAGATCCAGGCGTCCAGAGCTGCTGTCATCACTGTGGGCCTCTTCTGTGGATGGGTGTGGGGGGGGGGGGACTGGATGTTGCTGGCACCTCCTCTCCGTTGACATAGGGTGGGGGGACCTGTAAATGCAGTGTTATTGTTTCAGTGTGTGTCATCTTGTGCACGGGTGTGTTGCCCTCTATGGTTGTTATTGCCCTGTCAGCTTTGCCTTGTGTGAGTAGTTGTTTTGTGGGCTAGATGAGGCTTGGTATTGGGAGGGGTGGGTTATGATGGTGGGGTGTGTGAGGTAGTGGAGTGATGGGAGTGAGGGTAAGGGTAGGGGTTTGTGATGGCATGCAGGTAGTGGGGCAATAGTAATAGAGAGTTGACTTACCAGAGTCCAGTCCTCCTCCTCCTCCTGCCAGGCCCTCAGGCAGCATGATTGCCAAGACTTGCTCCTTTCATGTTAGTTGTGGGGGAGGAGATGGGGTCCACTGCCAGTACTCTATACAGCCATTTGGTGTCTTGCTCCTGTGGAATGCACCTTCCTCCGTAGGTCGTTCCACCTCTTCCTGATGTCATCCCTTGTTCTGGGATGTTGTCCCACGGTGTTGACTCTGTTCACGATTCTTCACCATAGCTCCATCTGATAGAAGCCTGATAGAACTCTTGCTTGGTAACTCACCTTTGAACATTTCTTGCCCCCTGTGCTGACGCTAATATGTAATCAAGGCGTGAATATACTCTGTGGGCCCTTGAAAAGTATGAATTTTGTTGCCGTGTCAATCTCCACAAATCTACCAGTCCCAGCCCCTCCACAAAGTCTGCTAGTGACGTTGATTCTACGGAAGTAGAACATGGGTGCGATCTGTCCAGGCTGATGTTCATATCATCATTAAATTCCCCACCCAAGATATGCATGGGGCAAGGTAGAGCGTTGAGTATGTCTGTAATTTCAGTCAGGAAGGAGGCTTGGAGCCCTGACAGAGTGTACATACTCCACACCGTTATCTCCCATCGACCATAATGGCCGTGTACCCCCACAAATCAACCCCCAGGGTCTGTCCATGTCCTAACCACCTACCTGAAATGGAAGACTTCTTTTCACCAGTATGGTCACTCCGCGAGCTCACTTAGTGAAATTTGCATGGGCCAGAGGGTAGTATGCTCCCTGCCCCCAGGAAGCGGCAATTCGTCCCTTTTAGGTGCGTTTCCTGGAGAAGGACCAGGTCATGTTGCTGTCTTTTACTGCATCACTAGCCCTCTCTTAATCGTGTTGCCCAGTACATTAACATTCCACGTAAGGACCACAAAGGGACAGGTGTCACCACCATGGGTCACTGTAGGAGCTGACGGTGCGATTTGTGTGCAGTCGTTTTGCCCTGTCCTGCGTGACATCAGTGTGTATGCCCGCAGTTCTTGCAAAAGTCAATAACAACCAGTAAACAAAACAATGGGCACATGTCTCAAATATACCTCCCCCCACCCCTGTCCTGTCCTGTGGCCACCCCTCCCTGTGTTGGCTTGCACCTTGTGATATGGT
Source organism: Pleurodeles waltl (assembly GCF_031143425.1). Lineage (NCBI taxonomy): Eukaryota > Metazoa > Chordata > Amphibia > Caudata > Salamandridae > Pleurodeles > Pleurodeles waltl. The sequence goes on along the minus strand of NC_090449.1, from coordinate 742,736,032 downwards.
CCAGCACAAAGGAGATTTCAAAGGGTTTGTTGCCCCATATTTTCATCCATAACTACATTATTACTTATAACTAACTATAGGTGTCAACTGGTTCTCTCACCCACACCCTCAAAACCACACTCAAACTGGTTCACAGCACAGGTAGAGTGCACAAAGAGAAGATTTGCCCTCCCACTTATAGGAGTCTTAAGGACTCATCAGAGAGTGGGATTTCTGTGGAGCCTGACCAGTCTTAGTGTGCTCTTGTGACAGCACAGTTTATATACTGGCTGTCCATTTCGGCCATGGCTAACAACATGTCTCCTTCGTGGGAAGAGGTGTTTTGCTTGTCTCGTTCCACATTGCCCACCTTGGTCAGAAGGGGATGAATGTGTTCAGACTGAGTGTGGGGCATCGGTGGGTTCCTCGGAAGCAGGATTGCTTTTACCCGAACCCTGATTGGTCTTCTCCTCTCCCCCCGCTCCGGAGTAGGGAGCCATCTTCTCTAGAGTCTGAGAACAGATAGGGATGGTATGTTTGTTGTGTGTTAGTCTGTGGAGGTTCCATTTCCCTGCAGTTGTCTTGACTTGCTGCGCTCTTTTACGTTCTTTGTACCTCCGAAGCCCTTCGTCTTCTGCATTCTGACTTTTGCTCCTAGCAGAGATTTTGTTTCTGTGTATGGGTCTCGTCGATGGTCTATTATTTAACCTCCTCTGGCGTGAGGACCCTCAAAGATGACTTAGTTTTGAGGGGTACAGCAGCATCTATGGCCCTGAGCTTGGCCTTTATGGAATCAAAGGTTTGGTGCTGTTCTGGACCTCTCAGGAAAATCATGATTTTGGATGGATCTTGATTAATTTACCTTAAGCGTCTTGTTTATCGTAAGATCAAGTCCCGGTTCAGGAAATTAAGAAAGCGGGCTAAACTGGTCTCGGTTGGGCCCCGGTGGCGGCCTGGCGCTCAAGGCATGATGCGCTCTTTCCAGGACGAAGCATGATGGAACGTTTCATGCAGCCACATAGTGAGAAAAGTGCCCATATTAGACCCCTAACTTCCTCTGGTAAACCTACAAAGCGGAAATTATTTCTGTGTGCACAGTTTTTGGCATCATCCACTTCTCACGGAAGGTCTTTTGCTGTGGCTCGGAGTTCGGCTACTTCTTTGCGCAGACCAACTGTTGTGTTTTCTAGCTCTGAGGTTCTGGTCCCCACAGTTGCGACCTTGGCCATTATATTTCTCAGATCTTGGCAGAGTAAGGACACTTCAATTCTTCTTTTCTAACACGTCCCGAGAGGACTGAAGAGCTGCCAGCAGGGTTGCGCTGTCTGCTGCTGTTGGTAGTGTTGCCTGTGATTCTTCTGAACGGGGTTGTACCTTAGCATAGCGGTCCAGCTTCCCCGGTGTTGTTTTTTTTGGATCTTTATTTTTAGCCAATGCGGAAGCTGTTTGTCAACAACACTGTGCCGGGGTCTCAAGGCCTTGGTCACCCGCTGCCAGCCGACAATCGTAGGGTTGGTTGTGGCTGTGCCACCTCCCCCCTCCGTAATTCACCATCCAGGGGTAGAGTTAAGTGCCCTTTAGGATGTGTCCAGGGCTCCCTCCAGCATTGGTCTTCACAGTCCCTAAAGGTTTTCACCACCAACATCCCACTCCTCTAGCACCAGCTCTGTCTATATAGCTTCTCTGATGGAGGAAAAGAGGGGTGGGTGGGGTGGGGTGGGGGGCAGAGAAGGGGAGCAGGATCAAGGATGTAATTTTGATGCTTTGGTGGCCAACAGAGCCCATAGTTCAGAGGAGTGATTGTTGTCCCTGGGTCTTTTACCATTGGCTTTTCCCCTCGCTCCGCTTGCGGGTCTCCGTCTCAAGTCCAGCACCTTTTATCATGCCCTCCGCTCCTCATCTTCATTCAGTAGTCAGGTAGTCGAAGGATGCTCACAGGCCCATGCCTTCGTTCCTAGGTTGGGTCTAGCGGCAAACGAGGGCCCACTCCAGTGGGAACGTCTGGGGTCAAACTCTGGCGCTCCCAGTCAAAGTAGCGCTGCCGATCAGGCGTTTTGGCCTCTTCTATCCCACTGTGCCCCAGCCCCACCACTAGGGTGGGGCACCTTCCTTCGGCGGAGTGCAGTAGGTCTTCTTGCTCTCTCCCACCCCGGCAGGGGCATGCTGTCCAGACAGGGGTAGGGTCCACCACCTCAGGCCTTCTCTCCCGTCACAGGCCCCGGACTCTGCAGGCCAGCCTCCCATCAGATCTAGTGACCGAGGTTGTGGGGGGGGAGAGAGGGCAGTAGAACCCTTATCTCAGAAGGGGCACCAGGAGCGGAGTTCCAATAACCCAATTTTGGATACTGTCCCCACTCTGCCAGCCCCATCTCAAATGGTTTCTAGTCGCCAATGGAGGGACTTCTTCCTCCACCCGGCACCCCCCACACATCAGCTTGGAGCCCACCCTCAGTCTGTGGGAGGGCACCTTGCCGTTCCTTTAGATCATGGCATGCTGCTTTCAGTATGTGCCGCCCCTGCCACCCAGTGTCTGTCTCAGGAGAGGCCGCAGTTACATTCCTTTCTCCACAGTTGCTGCTGCCTCTCATGCCAGCCTTCACCGTTTACCATCTTATTCTTCATGTGCAGGCCCTGCAGTAAGTTTTCCAGCGACTCCTAGGTCCTCAGTTTTTTCTGGCACGCTTTAATATTTCTAGGCAGATGGCTGTATTATCGGCAGATTATGGCTGGGCCGCTGGAGCTGTCTGCAAACACGTCTACACTGCTATCTTGCTGGCCACGCTCACCCCGGTACCACACTCTTGTTACCCAGTCTGGAGCCACCAATATAACATGGGCCTGATCATTCCTGAATTTCAGAAATGTATGCAAGAGAGGCGGGAAGGCATACAGAAGTCTTGAACCCCATTTTAGGTGGAAGACATCTGAGGGAGAAGCAAAGATCCTGGCAGGTGGTTGGTCCCCAAAGAGATGCCGTGACAACTCAGCCAGCCCCAGAGGAGCAAAGCTTCTCCCCACAGGACACCAATCCACCATATTTGTTGCAGTACCATAACAAGATGCTGTGCTTGAGACCTTGAACCAGCCTCTCCTTGATGGACGGGTGGAAGACTTTTAGTGCCAATATGATCAATCACGATACCAACAGATTGATGTGGAGCCAGGTCTCTGCCGGAGACCAGAGTTCTCTTACCTCCACCTCTCCCAGAAAAACGTCCAAGTCCAGCAACAATGCAAATATGATGAAAAACACCCCTTGAGGGGTAGGGGTTATGGGGTCTGCCACCGGTTCAACTCTGGTCAAGCAGCCACCACTCCTATCTCTTGCAGTTTCCGCCAAACCCTAGATGAAACCCAGCAGCCTCAATTGGAGCAGAGACCATTGGGACTTCAGATCACACTGTGGAGCCGCGTATGTTCTAAAAACAGGATGAAAGCGGCAAGGGGGCCCAGAAGCCTCCGAGATGCTCTTAGGGATATCCAGGATATAGGCTGAAACAGCTTGATTATAGCATGAATATCCTGGATTCATTGTGTTGAAGGAAAGGCTCAAAAAAGTATTGTATCCAGAATTGCTCGGATGTTTGGGAGCCTATACGAAGGAGTCAGGTGTGACTTTGTCACACTGAGGACCCCAAAGAAGTGAATAGGTTGAATTTGTCTAAAGATGGCAGACAATAAACTGCAAACAGCATGCCTACTGTTGCCAGTCAAAAATGTGCTGCCACCTCCGCCATCCCATTCATGAACACCTGAGGGTCAATGGTGAGGCCAAAGAGAAGAATAAAAACTAGAAATTCCCATGGCCCACCATGAGCTGCAGGTAACACCTGTGGAACTACATAACAGAGATGTGAAATTAGGTGCCCTGCAAATCCAGTGCTATCATCCAGTAGCACGGATCCTGGGGAGAGACAACCTGGGTTAGCACAAGCATCTTCAATTTGGAAAAAGAATAAGTTAAGAGGGCAGAGATCTAAAATCAGATGAGGCTTCTGTCCTTGAGCACCAGCAAATAATAGGAATAACATCCAGTTTCCGTTCCCAGCAACTCTCTGTGTCTTCTTTGGCTAGAAGAGTCTGAATGTCTTGCCGGAGGATGGACAAACAGTCCCCCAAAAGATGAACTGTAGATTGATGTACATGTGGAGGATCAGCTGGTAGTCCGAAATGGGATACACCTTGCATTATCTTGAACACCCCACATTTGATGTAATGCTCCGGCACCCCTGGAACAGATGTTGCATGTTCCCTCAAACTGTGTGGTCACATGCCAAAGGAGGCAAGTTAAGCAGTTTAGTGATTGGAGGGGTGGGTGGCTGGGTACTATGCCATTCCTGAAGCTCTAGATTCTGCTGACTTGACCCAAGTCCATAACATCAAAAGGCTTTGGAGGATCTGCTTTTGTGGGGGTCCTTGATATGGGTAACCCCTGCTGAAACATTGAAAGGGTCGGAAACCTCTGAGGATACTGCCACACAGTGCAGAGGGGTCAAATGAATGTGCCATCATTCTGTTTTTTTCTTAAAGTGTTATATTGGCAAGTTTGGTTTGCTGCCAAAAAGCAAGGTGCTACCAAGTGGCATGTTTGTCAAGGATGCTTAACGCTAAACATCACCTGAAAAATGGTGGATGTCATCAAGGTATAACACCTAAGCACCACCCTGGTTCTGACTGCCCTGCTCAAGCAGTCGGTTGTGACCAGTCCTGATAACCTGTTTTGCTGCATCCTACCTATCTTGGATAGTCTGCACAAGTTTACTCTGTTTTCCTCCACGACCTCCAGCAAGATCTCATCAAACATGTCCCACAATGTGTGCGTGTGATGTGCCAGGAGAAAGTTGTAAGCAACAGCTCTTAAAGCCAAGCTGGCAGAGGACATTTTTTTCTCTCCCAAAAGCCTCCTTAAGACCGGACTATCTATCTAGGGGCATAGTGGGGATTGAGTTTATGTTTTATCTGCTGGTGGACACCTGGCCCCCTAATCTATATGGCATATGATGTTGCAAAAGAAAGGCCAGGTTTCCGGGCACAATTCTATGTTGTCTGGCCATTTGCCTATTTACCGGTGGACAAGAACAGGATTTGGCCTACAGACCCAACAAGGTATCAGTCAGTGCTTCATTGAAAAAGACGAGATGTTCAGTAGAAGTCTGCTTAAGCTACATTACTTTCATAACCATATTAGGTTTTTTTTCTCAGAGGGCAACTGGAAGTCGAAAACTTCTGCAGCACTGAGGAAACTCTGCAGATGAGGCAGATTCTTCATAGCAGGACAGGGAAGTATTCAACCCTGCATCCAGGGATGTTCCAGTCACTGACCTCTGTAAGTCCACATAAAAACTGTCATTCTATATTTGGTCATCATCTGGGTTATCATGTAGGCCATGTTGGCCTTGGTCTAAGCCAGAGAAGTTGTATAGTAAATGTCTGTTCTGAAGCAATAGCAGAGTTCTGTCTGAATTAGAAAGAGTCTTTATTGGCTAAGGCAAACCTGGAGGAGGCAGAGACTTCATCCAAGGTCCTGTCAGGTACTTTTCTGAATAAGAAAGCACAATAGACTCTTCTTCCGCAATTGACAGTGTCTGGGCTGGCGTCAACAAAGACAGGACCTGGGGCATTGAGGTTTCGGAGTTGGGGTGAGGGTTGTGGAGTTCGGCCAGACCCCGCTGCAGTGGGTGGTGGAGTTGAGAGGCACAGACTGTGTCGAGGATGGATCCCCTGGCATTAATTTGACTTAGTGAATTAATGGGGCCAGAATGCGCACCAGATGAGAGCTGAACATATTCAACATGGCTTCCCTAAAGCCTTCCTAATGTTGCGTCAACACTTATGGGCCCTTGAATTCAGGATGCATAGAGATCATTTAGGGGGAGTGGCTCTTTGGTAGCCATGTGTGATGGAGCGCGAGTGGTACAAGTGAATTCTTAGAATAAGAGTGGCGGATGCTTCGACTTATACTTATTTCTCGATTTTGAATCACCTGAAGATCTGGACTGGGAAGATTATCTGTTGCTGGAACAGGACCACGCTCTCAACTTCAAGCTGGTGTGTTTTTTAATTTGCTTACTGGTGATGCTCTGCAGCAGAGATTGTCTTCATGTTCCCCCGATTACCTTTGAATTAATCCTGTAGCAGTCTTTGAAAGACTTGGAGGTCTGAGAGGATCTAAGACACCAAAGATATCTGGTGAGGGTCAGTTATAGACATTTGTTTATGACATTCCTTTGACATTTTAAACCCTGCCATTTTAGAAGAGTGATATGTCCTTGCACACTTCAGAAATTTGAAATAGAATGTCTTTAGCCACAAAAAAGTGAGGGAAACAGCTACAGATCTGCGTTGGAAGGCATGGGAGGAAAAGAACTGATGTCAGAGGACAGGAGTGGTCACTGTATGTGGCACCGTCATCACTTCCGGGGTGGGACAGAGTTGACACCAACCTGCACAACACCATCTACTGTTGGTAAGAGAATGGATGAAAAAAGTTCTCTGGCTCCACTCTGGCAGTTGGGGATATTCACAATGTGCACAGAATCTGCACTTAGAAGTATCCATCAAACTCCTACATTAATATAAAAACCTATCCTTGCCAGGGTACTAAGGGGGTCATTCTGACCTCGGCGGTAAAATGCGCTTACCGCCGGTCAGAAGACCGCCATAACACCGCCGCGGTAAACCGCCACAGTCATTCTGACCCGCAACTGGCAAACCGCCAAAAACCCGACATCAACAAAAGTCCGCCACAGCAACGGCCAGCGCAAAACTGGCGATGACCAAACCTCCACCGTCACGCCAACAGAAATACGCCCATGCCATTCCAACCCACAAATCCCCGCAGCGGTCTTTCAACCGCGGTATTCCATTGGCGGTACACACCGCCGCGGTCAAAATACACACACCTTTACAAAACACTACCACATTGGACAAATCAAAATACACACACCTGAGACACATACACACACCACTCCCACACACCCAATTAAATATAAAACACACACCCACATCACCCACAAACCCTTACGACCACAATTGCAACTGAAGGACAGAGAGAGACAGCACAGCATAGAGTAGACCATCACACGGAGGCAAATCACAACATCAGCCACACAATTTCCACGCACAAAACACCATACACCACCACACTCTACAACACATACACCACCCCTCACCTTCATCCACACCACCCCATGGCACCCCAAAGACACCCCAGGTTCTCTGACGCCGAACTCAGGGTCATGGTGGAGGAAATAGTTCGTGTAGAGCCCCAGCTCTTCGGGGCACAGGTGCAGCACACCACCATTGCCAGGAAGATGGAGCTATGGCAAAGAATAGTGGACAGGGTCAACGCTGTGGGACCGCATCCACGCAATCGGGACGACATCAGGAAGCGGTGGAACGACCTACGGGGGAAGGTGCGTTCCATGGTATCAAGGCACAACATCGCGGTACAGCGGACTGGCGGCGGACCCCCACCTACTCCCCCAGAATTCACAGCATGGGAGGAGGAAGTCTTGCACATCCTGCATCCTGAGGGCCTCGCAGGAGTAGGCGGAGGAATGGACTCTGGTAAGTCAAATCTCCACTACTTCATTCCCCCCACCCCACCTGCATGCCAAATCATACCCCCACCCTCACCCCCATCACACCAACTCCTTGCAAATGGCTCACCATCACAACCCACCCATCCCAAAACCTAGCCCTGCATGCGTCCCCAAAGCATGGACACCCATCACCAAAGCATACACCCATCACCCCCACAAGCCACCGTCACAAAAGCCCCCACAAGGGAATGCCAGCACTGGGGTACACGGCCACCCACCCATTACACGAAATGCCACACACAGAAGCAATAACCATACTCTTATACCCCTGCAGGACCCGAACGCCACCACACCACCCAGGAGGGTCCAGAGATGTCCATCCCACCCCCAGAAGAGGCCCCCAGTGATGACAGCAGCTCTGTCTCCCTGGACCCAGATGACCAGCCCGGCCCATCGGGGACCTCGGGACAGTCGGTTTCCCACAGACAGCCACAGGCTACACCAGACCTAACCCCCTCTGGGAACACCAGCACAGCTCCCACCCAGCGGGCCCATGCCTCTGTCTCCAGGACACGTCAATCAGCGGTGTGTCCACCACTACAAGGCACCCAGGTTGACCCACCACCCCAACAACAACAGGGACCTGGGGGCAGTGGTAGTGGGCACACCGTCCAGGGGACAGAGGCCCAGGGGAACTGGGAGGGCTGCTGTGCGACGGGGGGGGGGGACAGGCCCAGGGAACCGACTCTCCAAGAGGCCCTCTCCTCCATCATGGGAGCATACCACCACTCCCAGGAGACGATGGCTACGGTACTGGCCAGGTTCCAGGAGATCCAGGTACTGCAGAAGGAACAGTACATGGGGTTCAGAGAGGAACTGAGAAACATTAGTTCCGCAATGGGGACCATCGTCGTGGCCCTTAACCAGATAGTCACCACATTGCGGGACCATGTGGCACCACAAAGGGCCCCTGTCACTAGCATGGACCAGGAACAGGCTACCACCTCCGCCGGCTCTAGTGGACAGGAGGCCCCCACACAACGACAGGCCACCAGAACCCCACCTCCTGCAGAAGAAGAACCACCCTGCAAGCGGTCCCTGAGATCTCACAAGAAGACAGAGTAGGATGCCAAGACCCCCGCCAGCAAAGGATACCCCCTTATGTCATCCCACTGTCCCACATTGTCACCCTGTCCAACCTTGAACTGCCCCTGCTCCATCCTTCCACAGGCATATGGACAACGCACCTTTGAGACTGAAATCTGGACTCTGCCATGGACATTACTCCACCATCACCCATCACCGTTTTACAATCATGTTCCTAAATGTAGCACTTTAATAAAATCACTTATTGCACTTAAAAAATCTGGAGTCTGCTTGTATTTTGAACAAATGTATTAGACATAACTGTGCAAAAATGTTCAGTTACACTGTGATGACAACATACCACTGTCACACAGCTGTAGTCCATGGGCAAACAAAGCAGAGGTCACGCAGTGGGGCCCACAGCTCTGAAAACGGAAGGGAAAGTCAACTCAGTTAACAGGAACTGGGGGGAAACTCAGACTGTAGAGAGGCAGGAGACTTTAAGTAAATGTAAAATGGCGTGGTTGATTCGTACCTGTGTGCTACTGAAAATACTGTTGTATCACTGTGTCCCTGTTGTCTGTGTCGTCCTCGTCGTCTTCCTCCTCTTCACTCTCCACAGGCTCCTCAGCTGCTACAACACCACCATTTGGACCATCCTCCTGCAGGAAAGGCACCTGGCGTCACAAAGCCAGGTTGTGAAGCATACAGCAGGCCACGATGATATGGCACACCTTCTTTGGTGAGTACATTAGGGATCCACCTGTCATATGCAGGCACCTAAACCTGGCCTTCAGGAGGCCGAAGGTTCTTTCTATAATCCTCCTAGTTCGCCCATGGGCCTCATTGTAGCGTTCCTCTGCCCTTGTCCTGGGATTCCTCACTGGGGTCAGTAGCCACGACAGGTTGGGGTAACCAGAGTCACCTATTAGCCACACACAGTGTCTCTGTAGCTGTTCCATCACATAAGGGATGCTGCTATTTCGCATGATGTACGCGTCATGCACTGACCCAGGGAACTTGGCATTTACATGGGAGATGTACTGGTCAGCCAAACAGACCACCTGGACATTCATCGAATGATAACTTTTTCTGTTCCTGTACACCTGCTCACTTTCACTGGGGGGAACCAAAGCCACATGAGTCCCATCAATGGCACCAATGATGTTGGGGATATGTCCAAGGGCATAGAAATCACCCTTCACTGTAGCCAAATCGCCCACCTCAGGGAAAACAATGTAGCTCCGCATGTATTTCATCAGGGCAGACAACACTCTGGACAAAACCTTAGAAAACATTGGCTGAGACATACCTGATGATATGGCCACTGTTGTTTGGAATGATCCACTTGCCAAAAAATGGAGTACTGACAGAACCTGCACCAGAGGGGGAATCCCTGTGGGTTGGCGAATGGGAGACATCAGGTCTGGCTCCAGCTGGGCACACAGTTCCTGTATAGTGGCTCGGTCAAGTCTGTATGTCAGTATGACATGTCTTTCTTCCATTGTCGACAGGTCCACCAGCAGTCTGTACACGGGAACATTCCTCCATCTCCTCGCAAGTCCCAGCGGACGGTGCCTAGGAAGGACAACATGGAGCACAGAGTCAAGCAACCCACAGGTACGTTACCACAGCCTGCACAGTACACGATTCGCTATGCATTGAATGGCTTGTATGATTGGCAATGCAAGGCCTAGGCCTGTGTGACGCTGTAGAAATTAAGCCATGTGGGGGCTGCCTGACCTGTGAAGTGGGATGTGAGGTCAATGCGCTGGCATGGCACACCGTGGCGGTAGGCGGTCGAAGACCGTGGCGCAAAGCAGCATTGGTTAACATTGAACCCTATGGGTCTCATAAGCCAATGACGATGTGCGCCGGCGGTCGCGGTACGCACCGCAGCGGGGCGTGACCGCCATTTTCTATCTGCTTAATCACTCGAGACTTGATCATCCAGAGGAGAGGACCTATACTGCAAGTGCTGCTGTGACCTCGGTCTGGAATAGACAATGGCTGCTGCGACTGGGGAAAGGGCCCCTGCCTTCACATCTGAGGAATTGGAGAAACTTGTTGATGGGGTCCTCCCCCAGTATGCGCTACTCTACGGTCCTCCAGACCAACAGGTAAGTACACAGGGAGCACGTTGTATGGGCTATGCCTGTGTTGAGTGGGGTGGATGTAAGATGGTGGGGAGGGGAGCGAATGAGGAATGCAACGCACGACAGATGAGAGCATGTGCCACATGGCAAGGTTGGGGAGGGGGGCCACTCACATCGACCATGCAGAAAAGTGATGATATTTCTTTTCCCACCCTGTACATGTCACATAGGTCAGCGCCCATCAGAAGATCGACATTTGGCGTGCCATCGCCAAGGACGTCCGGGCCCTGGGGGTCCACAACAGACGGGGCACCCACTGCCGCAAGAGGTGGGAGGACATCCGCCGAGGGAGCAGAAAGACCGCCGAGGCTCTGCTGGGGATGGCCTCCCAACCAAGGAGGGGTGCCACATGGCAATTGACCCCCCTGATGTATCGGATCCTGGCGGTGGCCTACCCCGATTGACCCCCCTGATGTCCCGGATCCTGGCGGTGGCCTACCCCGATTTGGATGGGCGCGTGAGGACATCACAGCAGACACAAGGGGGTGAGTCTCACCACATTCTGCTATATTAGCGCACAGTGGAGGTGTCTGGGTGGGGGAGGAGGGCTGTGGCTATCTCTAGGCCATGGCGGTTTCTGTAGGCTAGGCCCCTCCGTTAGGCATGGCCCTGTGCCCCCGTCCCCCTCCTCTGTAGGGTGCTAAGTACAGCTATCCAAGGCCCGGGCACACCTATGTGTGCAGTTGTCGTCCATAGACTTGTAGGCCAAGTCACAATAATTGAGTAGTGTACCCCGAGTGCGCGGCGTAGTGCAGGGGGCTTCTGTGTCTGTCCTCTCCGCCAACGGTGGCGCCAATGCATGCACTCAACATGTCTTTCTTTCTCCCCCCCCCCCTTTTTTGGTTTTCCTGTTCATGTGTGCATTAGCATCATTAGGCGGAGGAGAAGTGGCATCGGCGCACGAGGGAGCTGCATCTCACATGGCCCCGGAGGGCCCTGCAACCGACTCCGAGTTCACCAGTGAGACGGAGGGCGAGGGAGCTCCACAACGGGAACCCGTGGAGACGTCAGCGACACCGACACCGACACGTCCTCGGAAGGGAGCTCCCTTGTGGTGGCGGCAACATCCGTGCCCACCGCAACAACAGGTACAGCCGCCACCCAGCGCACCAGCTCCGCCCTCCCAGCAGCCCCTCAGCGTTCGCCCCGTGCCCGCTCGGCCAGGAAGCCGGGCATCTCCTTCGCCCCAGGCACCTCAGGCCCTGCCCCAGTTACCCCTGCTGCCCTCAGTGCGGAGATCATTGACCTCCTCCAGACGCTCATTGTTGGGCAGTCTACCCCTTTTGAATGCCATCCAGGGGGTAGAAAGGGAGGTGCATCGGAGCAATGCATACCTGGAGGGCATTCATTCAGGTCAGGCTGCCCATCAGCGATCGTTCAACGCTCTGGCCTCAGCACTGACGGCAGCCATTGTCCCTGTCTCCAGCCTCCCTCCTCCAACTCCCTCCACCCAGTCCCACTCCCGTTCCTCTGCCTATCCCAGACACACCTACAGACCAGCCTGCACACACATCAACACCCAAGGGCAGCTCATCCAGACATAAGCACCACAGATCACACAAGCATTCACACAAGCAACATCCACATGCAGACATGCCAACAGCCACTGCCTCCTCTGTGTCCCCCTCTTCCTCGTCTCCCTCCTCCTTCCCTGTGATGTCTCCACTCACACCTGCATGCACACCACCATCAGCCAGTACGTCCATCACCAGCACACCCACCAGAACACTCTGCACACGTGCAGCCACCACCCCCACTGCCATTTACACGTCCCCTGTGTCCTCTCCCAGTGTGTCTGTCACCCCCTCTTCCAAACCACACAAACGCAGGCAGCCACCCACCCAACAGCCATCCACCTCACGACAGCCTCCGTTCACAAGCACCTGCACCCAAAGACAGCACACTTGACTCTCCTACAACCACATCCTCTTCCTCCACTCCCATACCCACTGCACCTACCCTTCCCATTGCTCATAAAAAGTTTTTCCTCTCCAAACTGAACCTCTTTGCATCACCTGACCCACCCCCTCCATCTCGTAAGAGTCCAAACAGCACCTCAGCCACCACAAGCCCTGCACCTACAAGGACCATAGTTCAGGGCTATTGGAGTCCACCAGCTCCTAGGGCCGGAACATCGGCCAGCAGCAAGGGGACAGCCAGCCCACCCCCTGGGAAAAGAACCAAAAAAGGGAAGGGCCGGCGCGACAGGCCTGAGACGGCTGCCCCCAAGGACACTACCCTTGCACCGTCACCTGGCACATCAACAAAGGGAGGCAAGGGCCCCAGAGATTCGGCGAAGGAGGGCAAGGGCAGCAGGGTGGACAAGTCCGGCAGCAGGCGAGCTACCCAGGAGGGCCCCACCAGGCCCATTTCGGGTGTGACGGAGGACACCCACGGGCCCAGGACTCCAGCACAGGAGGGCCCCGCTTACGAAAGGTCGGATGGCGACTGAGCGGGAATTATTGGCCAGATCTGGTTCCCTAGGAACACAAGACAAGCACCGCTGAACAGGGCCCCGCCGTGACAAGCACCGCTGAACAGGGCTCCGCCGTGACAAGCACCGCTGAACAGGGCCCCGCCGTGACAAGCACCGCTGAACAGGGCCCTTCATCTCAAGCACAGCTCCGCTGGGCACCGCCGTCTCTGAACTGCTCTGCTGGGCCCTTCCTGTCAAGCACCGCTCCGCTGGGCCCTTCCTGTCAAGCACCGCTCCGCTGGGCCCTTCCTGTCAAGCACCGCTCCGCTGGGCCCTTCCTGTCAAGCACCGCTCCGCTGGGCCCTTCATCTCAAGCACCGCTCCGCTGGGCACCGCCGTCTCTGAACTGCTCCGCTGGGCCCTTCCTGTCAAGCACCGCTCCGCTGGGCCCTTCCTGTCAAGCACCGCACCGCTCCGCTGGGCCCTTCCTGTCAAGCACCGCACCGCTCCGCTGGGCCCTTCCTGTCAAGCACCGCTCCGCTGGGCCCTTCCTGTCAAGCACCGCTCCGCTGGGGCCTTCCTGTCAAGCACCGCTCCGCTGGGGCCTTCCTGTCAAGCACCGCTCCGCTGGGGCCTTCCTGTCAAGCACCGCTCCGCTGGGGCCTTCCTGTCAAGCACCGCTCCGCTGGGGCCTTCCTGTCAAGCACCGCTCCGCTGGGCACCGCCGTCTCTGAACTGCTCCGCTGGGCCCTTCCTGTCAAGCACCGCTCCGCTGGGCCCTTCCTGTCAAGCACCGCTCCGCTGGGCCCTTCCTGTCAGGCACCGCCGTCTCTGAACTGCTTCGCTGGGCCCTTCCTGTCAAGCACCGCTCCGCTGGGCCCTTCCTCTCAAGCACCGCTCCGCTGGGCACTGCCGTCTCTGAACTGCTCCGCTGGGCCCTTCCTGTCAAGCACCGCTGGCCCATTGGCAGGGCCGGATCTGTGTCGGGCAGGGCTTCACGAAGCACTCTGGCCAACATGCCTCCTCCATAACCAGTGGAGTCTGTAATCCACCTGATGGACTGTGGCTTTGCACTTCCCAGGATGTGACAGTGGTCAACCCACCCACTGTAGAGACTTGAGAGACTGTGGCTTTGCACTCCCCAGGATGGTACAGTGGGCAATCCACCCACTGTAGAGATGTGAGAGACTGTGGCTTTGCACTCCCCAGGATGGTACAGTGGGCAATCCACCCACTGTAGAGACTTGAGAGACTGTGGCTTTGCACTCCCCAGGATGGTACAGTGGGCATGGAGGCCCCTCGTGGATCTGGCGTCGTGGACTCATGTGGCTGAGGTGCCCCCCTTTCCCTTCCCCCTGAGGTGCCTGTTGTTTTCTCATCTGATGCCCCAGCAGTGTTCTCTCCAATGGTTTCCGGTCTCCTGTGTGGGCTTTGCCCATGTGTTTATGCACATTGGCCCACGAACAATGGAAGGTAGCCAATATGTGCCGGACTTTTGGGCTATGTATATATTGTTCATGTTGTAAAATATTTTATTTAGATATTTCATATTTCACTTAACTTCAAATATGGTATAATATACTTCAATTTTAATGATCAATTTATTTTGTCTTTGCATTATTCCAGGGGGCTTTGGGGGGTGTCACTCTGACTTGTTGCTCTGCATTGGTGTGTAGGTATTTGGGGTGGGGGGGGTGGGTGTGTCGCGTATGTGTGTGCCCGTAACCTTTTCTCCTCCCCCCTCCCCTGTGTCGTAGGTGCAGTACTCACCGTTGTCGTCTGTGCCGGCGTTCGTGCTCCTGGTAGAGGAGCAGGTAGACAACAGCTGGTAGGATGTTTAATTCGGGTTCCATGCTGTCCAGATTCCTCGTGGAGTGTATAGAGGTGAGCGTTTTCCCGTTCGTAGTCTGTTTCCGCCGTGTTTTTAATCGGCGGGGCTCCCGCCCCAGAAAAGGTGGCGGATTGGTGGGTCGCGATAGTGTGGGCGGTACATTGTCTGCCGCCTGTCTGTTGCCGGTGACCGCTGCGCTGTTTGTTTGTCCCGCCGTGGCGGTCGGAGTGTTAAAGTGGCGGGCTGTGCTGGCGGTTCCCGCCAGGGTCAGAATTCAATTTTTTTACCGCCTGCCTGTTGGCGGGTTGGCCGCCGCTTTAACACCGACCGCCAGGGTTGGAATGACGCCCTAAGTCTTTTTTGACCCTCAACCCATCATTATCCGGTACAATGATAAAGCACAGGTTTTTTTCACTGGCCTTGCCTCGCCATAGTATCAAGATGTATTATGAGAAATGTTTCTTTCATCACCATCTTGGGGCAGCCTGGGTATTTTGCAAAATCCAGAGATAGGGGTGCAAATTTTGTTGCTTCAAAAGGCCAGCTTTTGTAGAGTCAAACCTCAAGTTATTTAGTCAATTTGTGTAAGATATCTTGGATAACTTTCTGATACTGATCAGACATCAAATTTCTCCAAAATCTCATTACTTATGAATTTCAACATTTTTCCAAAGGTACACGCAGTTTTCCCCATCGTGCTTTCTCTGTGCTTGGCTGGTCTGCAATGTATTTACTTCCAGATTTGTGTTATGTAGCCCTGGCTGTGCAAGGTCCATGCAACTCTATTCCCCAAACTTCCAGATGCACCCTGTTGCAGAGGGAAGGGGGTGGGGGAACCTCGTCTGCTGGTAATGTTTAAAGCTGACACTGCTAGCCAGTGCCCAACGTACACCCTCTACAACATGTCAAAATTAATTTAAAACCCAATTGCCAATTTAATTTTCCTATCAAGCCACAGGCCATAGTATGTGGTGCAGAGGTAAAAGGTACACCCATGATGTGAAAAGTTAAATTCTACTTATGGACTGTAGTATCTATTGTACCATGCACTACAGGGCGGTAAAAGCATGACTTCAGGCCCAACATATAGCCTGACAGCAGTAACTGAACCCTGCTGCACCTACCCATCAAAAGAACCCTTTGGACAGGAGGAAAACCTGATTTTAAATATTAAGTACACTTTGATGCCCACTAGGTAGGGTCCATAAGACTCAAGAGTGTAACACTCGACAATTAAAATGGCATTTCCCCCTGGCGACTAGGCCTATAACAATATTGACTTTTCCAAGAAGCAAGCTAGTCAGAGCATTGTTTTCCAAGGTGCAAGCTTAAGTCAGATCAGTGACAAAGTATAGAATACATACTTTAATCTACAATGTTTGGCCTGGGCTGCTAACAAAGGTTATTTCTACATTTAATAAAAATGCAGCCTAATGGTGAATTTGGATTTTTATTAAATATACTGGTAATGTAACTTGTAGGAAGTTACCCTTACCTTGCCTGAAGCTGCTGAGGGTTAGTTTGCATTAGCTCTCCAGCAACTGCCTACCCATATGTGGACTGAATTAGGTACGAAAGGTATGTGAAAACTACCACGAGGGCAGGGACAGCTGTATAGGGTTGGGAGCATTTTCTTCCCCAGGCAGACAGATCAGTTGAGGTGGCTGCAACAACTTGAAACAGGGAAGACTCCTTTGAAGTAAATAAAAGGTAGATGATACCTGAAAAAGGCCTCAGCTTTAGTCATATTAGTCAGGCTGGCACCAAACCCAGTGGGAGGGAAGCTATCTTCATCGCTGCTTCAGAATGACCAGAGGAGTGGCATGTTCATCACCCTCACCGCACTTCTGAGTGGACACACAGGCTTGGCACAGGGGTGATGGGTTTCTGAATATTAGATTTTGAGAGTAAGACACTGGACACAGGCTCACAACTCAAAACACGCTGAGAATCCCCCTTCCCCAAGGCCGTCTGGCCAAAAAATCAGTCTTACCCACACAAGCATGATTTGAGTGCATGGAGTACCGGAGTGCACGTCCTCTGCGTGTGCTGAAGCTGCAGCAGCAGCCGCCAATAAGTCATCCACACATGGCCTAAGAGGGGCGTGGTTGGGTATTCTTGAGTTCTCAAAAGTGGTCGTGCAGCAGTAGGGGTATTCTCCGATGCTGCTACCAATGCTTGCTAAGTTTCTCTTGTGTATGGCGTGCATATGATGATCCTAGTGCTGGTACTCTGTCACAGCTTAAGCGTGCTCAGGTCACAGCAGCCTCTTTTCTCAGTCAAATGCCTCGACCCAACCATGCTTCTTGCTTTGTCCTGGTGGCAATCCCTCCTTCCACAACTGAATCACCATTTCTCCTTTATGCAAAGGCTGTGACCCAATCAGCGCAGCAGCAAACTTCATTATGGCCCATTTGGCATAAATGGTCACTAACACTATACTGCACACTGGCTGCAGGTCAACAGTGATTTGGGACTGCCCACAGTCGATGACCCCATTAGGTGCCGCTGCAGGTATAGCTCACTTCACTGCTGCCCTCCTATGGCACACCGGAGTCAACAAATGGACTGGTATAGCAGCCATCTTCTCGCCACCTCACTACAGGGTTCCACTTCACTTTGCTACTAACAATGCTCTCATCTCCCTCACAAGGTACACTGGTCTTGGCAAGTAGGGAGGTACTGGTGCTCTAGACTCTAGGGACAGGTGATTTTGAATTTCATCAGCGATGTCCCATCACCTAGCTGGAAAACTAACAGGCCTTGATGACTTCAAGGAACTCAACCCCCATATCAAAGGCATATGTTATGTAGAAGTTCTTCTCCTCGCACAGACCGACTGGCTGCTTGACCGCTGACAATTTTGGTGCCTGAAGCTCCTCTTCTTATAGTTAATTTCCAGACCCCCAAATGCGATTTACAGGCTGAGTCTGGAGTTTATTTCAGGGGTCTGCTTCATTTTGCAGGGCCCTCTCCCTGTTGTTTCCTCCTCCAGAAAACAGTCTGTCACAACAGGAGCAGCTCCAAATCAGACTGCCCCTAAAATACAGGCCATGGGAGCGACTAGAGATTCACACCTGGATGTCAGCCATACTGATATGCATATCAAAAGGCTACACCAGGGCCTCAGCCCTACTCTTCATGTTTCTGTGACCAGCCCTATCTCCTTGCATATAATATCCACACTGCACAGCATTGCATTATTCATGCAATGTACTATTCACAGGCACACATACACCCAGCAAATGTATACTACACACACTGCGCTGCACTATACACCAAACCAATGTTGAAAACAGGTGAGTTAGGCAAACACCAGCAGAACTTTAAAAGAGTGAGTTTGTAGACCTCATGCAAGTGACAAAGGTTAAAAAAGGACCTGTTCACTACACAGTATGCTGCCACCACTACACCCATGCTGCTTAACTCTTGGCAAAGGCAGCAGCCTTTCACCATTTTGAGAGTAGAACTTTGTGGGCCTTCGAGGTCCAAAAAGACCACAATCTTTGAGACAGGTCTATGTCAAGGTGCACAGGCACGATCTGTGTTCACCTAAAAAGCAGCATTACATATTCAGACAATACAGTCAGGGCACTCAGGGCATCACCATTGGAAGGTCTTTCCATTCCAACACTGGTGCTTTGTGGCGCTATTTACATTAGAATCTTCAAAGAGTTATATCTCTTGTTCTCCTTATTGGATTTTTGTTTTTTGTAGTCTCATTTTACCCACATTTTTCTCTCAATTTCAAAATAGGGAGTTTTATTGTGTTTTGTGTGACTTTTTCTTCTACAAATGCAGTTCTTAAATTCTTTTCACACTGCCTTTGATTTAGGCATCATTGCTTTGTGTCACGTTACCAGGGACTGACCTATTAGAAGTGGTGGCCTTATCCTTCAAGATGGACAATTGCCCCCCCCCCCCCCCAAATAATCACCCCTTTTGTGAAGTATTGTTAAGAATTTTTAACGGTTCATGTGTTCATCATCTAACCCCTCCACTCCCTTCCCAAAAAAACTAAACAAAAAAAAAAAAGGCAATCTCTGGCCCTACCTTTCTTGCCCTTATCTCAGTAGACTTATCTCCCTATGTTGCTGAACAGCTCGTGTTTCCTTGCAACCCACTTTGACCTTCAGCTTCAGAACAGTATCCACAATGCACTTTTTGGTACTTTGGGGGGTGGGGTGGGGGGGGTGGGTGGGGGCGCAATATATGTAACTTCCTGCTTTAAGTGTTGCCATTTCACTTTACGTTGTTTCTGTATCCCAAGCATTTCCCACAATCTTCACTTTATCATCCTGATTGCCTGAAATCAACCTCAATCAATGGTTGCCCTCTAAGGAAATACCCACTGATGAAGCCACTGGTGTCTTTCCCACCTACCAACTTCTTCAGTGGGTCTAACAGGCAACCCATCACTATTACCTCATTCTTCTAGCCCAACCACTAGCTACAACAGCGGTGATTTAAGGCTTTGCTAAGGCAGATATGGCAACTTCTTCCCATGAAACAAAGGTTTTGCCCTGCCACTACGAGAGTGAATTACTTAACGGTCTCCTGGAACACGTGCTTAGACTGCCAACTGTAGTGCCTGCTGCTGCTCTTGATTCTAGACGAACCACACCTCCCACCCTTGCATCAGTGTCTCCAAACAGCAAAGCTGGTTCCGTCCATAGTCAATGCTGTGGATGAACAGGGGGCCAGATGGGCTTTGTGGTCCAGGCTTGGATGAGCAACAAGCATGAAACCAAGATAAACCCACAAAAAACCCACAAGGTTCACAATGTTTAAGTCCACAAAGAGTGGCCCTATATTTCGGTCATGGCAGCACACGAGTAGAAACCCAAGGGCCGTTCTGGACTATGTTCCTCCCCATTTCACTTGCAAATTTAAAGTATTACAATTGCCTTAAATGTAACACACACCGTTGCCTGAATGAATTTGATTTATTTGCTCACATATCTTACAAGAAATACATACTGGTTATTATTATAACTAATAGTCACATAAAAAGTCTTACAAATGTTGATACCTTATCATAGATATTGGTTCTTCACATTATCATATGTAACAATAGTGTATACCATCCACTTTCCGTTTTTAAAAATTCCATCTGTACACATATGCTATAGTTCCTGGCAAATAAACAGAACATGAATTCAATTCTGTTTCATAAAAGGCATAACTGACATATTCCATCTTAAGAGGGCACACCTCTCCATTATGGAAACAAATGTACAAATCCAGCTTTGAAATGAAAAAAAATAAACTTTAACACTTAGCTTAGTTGCTGTTGTAAAAAAAAAAAAAAAGTTAGCCAGTTTTACAAAGAATAGTTTTCTGCAGCTATTCTCGTTTCCTGTAGCCACGCAAATCCTCATATATATTCATATCATACACTGATCCACTTGCGATAGGTAAATGACAAGGTTCTTGTCAACAATAAATATAGATTTGAAAAATAGAGAGACTGTAATATCAGGGATGTGGAATTCCTATTGCCCGACACCCAGGACATATTGTTTGGGGGTTAAGGCAACAACTTTTCCTGTTTATTTTGTCCTTGGGACAAGTAGACCCAACACCCTGCAGCACAAACCCGTTGGCTGCCAGTTTACAGAGAAGGGAACTGCCTGCAGCTGAGTTAGTGGGTGTCCATATGTTACTGCTGTTGGAACCATTATTCATGGTTTATTAATGTAAAGCCTTTGTTATTAGGGTGAGCTCTTTAAATAAATGTTTTAACGTCACACTGCACTACTGACAGTGGTTCCAGTAATAAAACAATAAATTTTAAAAAAGTGTACGCAAATTACAAAAGTTTAAAAATGTGAGGCTAAGTATAATGCTCCCAGGATGCTCTCTGATTAGATGAAAATCTTTGCAAGAGTGATGATTCTTTGCTTTCAAAATAAAATGTTCAGAAAAAAATGCAAGGAGAAAAAAAACGTTTCGCTGCTATGAAAGTTTAGGTGCTATTTCTCTGAAGCATCATTTAGTAAAATGTGTTGATGCATGCTAGTATTTCCAAAAAATATTCCCAATGGAAAATCAGTGTAGCCAGTTTCAAAAACATTACAGGAAGCATGAAAATAAATAAGCACTGGCAAAGCCAACCGATATTTGTGGTGAGTCTTTTGATTTTGTCAATGCATGACTTGTTTTGACATGGCATTTGTAACACTTTATTGTTGTGGGAGCAGCCAGGCCCTCACCGTTGTAACAAACACTGGCAAAAAGAAAAAAAATGTTTAGGTCTCAGAAAGCACACATTGCCACCAGTGGCATAACATAGGCCCTGCAGCCCCCCTCAGTACAGCACCTGCCCTGAGTGAGTTTGGTTGCTTCCATGTTCTTTGCAGGGGATCCCCCTCCAGTTTTGTTATGCCACTGATTGCCACAGTAGTTCCTGGCACTGAACAAAACTGTGTGTGCCAACATGCTCCTTGTGGAAGGGCAGAATGCGATCAATCACAGTAAAGCCAGCCGATAAAGAGAGAAACAGAAGTTTAATAAAAACAAAATGTCTGTTAACGCCAGACCTAATTAGGGTCCCAATTCTTTAAGAAAGTCACAAAAGTGAAATCATTGTATGTCTTTGAATTAGTGGCTTTCATGAATTCACAAGAAATTACAGAAGTAGGCCAGGAAATCGTACTCCTAGAAAATAGTTGTGAACTTGTGTTCTATCACGAGCAAATATGTATTTGTAGATTTGCTCATGTGAACATCAGTTGAGAGTTTACAAGTTCACTTTCCCTCCAACCAAGTTTTTCCCAACCCTGGAAGAACTTCTGCTTCTGCCACGGTCAGGAGTAAATTTCCAACCTTTCTGATTATGGGAAACAATTAGAGAATAGCTGGTGAAAATCCTTAAAATTAGTAAGGCATTCCAACCTTGAAACTATTGCTTACCACTACCTCCAAAGGTGGTAAAATAAATAAATTGCTACTATTCAAGCTGTACTATAGCACAAGCCCTGGCATAACCAGAGAGACTATTATCAGAGCTCTAATACGAGATTGCTGCCATAATCCCACAGGGGTAAACAGATTTTTTTTTTTTTTTTACAAGACAAGTAGATTTTTTTTTTTTTTACAGGACAAGTAGATTTATGAGGCAACCTGTCTCAGGGACAAGTAGATATTTTATTAAATTCCACACCACTGAATATGTAATATACATTTTCATTACCTACTTCCCCAAAACGTATTTAGGCAATAACACAGAAGCTTATTTATACAACAATATACAATATATTCACAAGAGCATTGATATTCAATCAAAATTCTAAACAGACCACATGTGGAGGAACATCTGAAAACAGATAATGATTGTTACAACTGGTCTTCAGTCTTCTCAAAGGTCGTCATTTCTGGTGCTTTTATTTTTTTTCCTCTTTGGGCATTACCCGTGAGCAAAAGGGAAAAATACATGAGGGAAAGGAGGAAGACAACACCATAAAATCCATCACAAAGGGAGAAGGCAGGAACCTGCAAGAGTGAGATAAAAGGAAGGAGGTGTTTAGTGGTGTATTAAAGAGGCATACAGTGTATTCAAGATTACGCAATGTTGGTACTCAGCACTACATTTAATAGGGCCAGGCACTGGATTCGGAGAGAGCATTGGGTACTGGCACTCATTCTTTTAAAATGTAAGCACTGTCTACAACCCTCAGGGCTGGTGATTATTTTCTATAAGCATAAGCAGGTACCAGGAATAAACGAAGACCACATCATAGTATCAAGTTTATGTTTCAGCATGTTAGCCAAATGCTAAAGGGATGTGATTTTTTAACATGATGTCGGTCCACTTCTGCAGATCTCTTCCCGGGTGCTTTGTTGCTACTTGGAACCCAAGGACAAGGGTGGAATGTAATGTCCTTTGAAATCCCTATACCTCACTTAACTGCCAGACAGGGTTCTCCTTTGCATCTCCCCTCAACATTCCTAGGCGATGAGATAGAAGAGTGGTGGCCCATCCATCTCAAAATATCCTCTTGATCTTACTGCTAGAACAAAGAAAGCTCTTGCAGACTCTAGCCACATTTAAAATAACCCCATTTTGACCAAGAGCAGCAATGTTTCACTGCTTCCGTCACGCCTCATACACAAGCACAGCTCAAGTCTGGGGAGGGGCTCTCAACATCTGACACCAGGACATTTGATGGCTGCCCTGGCGTCTCCATCTCAAATGTAATGGTGGAGAACACTGGAGAAGCTGTAAATTATTCCTGTCCTCCTTCCGCATTTGTGGACAGCTACCCTAATGTCATGCATGCAAATGTGAACCTGACACAGGAATAAATCACACGTTCCACTCCTCATCCTACAGTACAGTTTTACAAATGCAAACGTGATCTATCACATGTCTGGGTACTTGTTTTTGCATGCTTTTCATTTGAAGATGTTGGGCAGCTCACAGGTGCACACTGTTATGCTCACAATTGTGAACATGAGATCGGAGCAGCTGTTAGAGACTCCTGTTCTACATCTAGAAAGCATGCTTGCACTGGGAATTAGGAAGATGAAGGCACTGGTTGAATAGTTGCGTAGCAATGCGATACAAGAAAGAGCAAAGACTCAGCCCCCTAGGACTTCATTTAATGTGTATATTTCTCTGCATAGTTCCAGATGGTATACTGATCGGGCCCCAAGTGACTAAAGTGCTCTAATTTGAGGATGCAAATACAGATACTGTAAGAACATTTCAAAGCTATCCTGGTCATATGCAGCACACTCTAGATTGGTGAAACGATTCTTTTGCTACATGACTGCTAGAGTTTTTTCGCACCCCTGCCTCCCCCAACAGTCCTGTGAAATATTGGAACACACTAGGGCCTGATTTAACTTGGCCTAATGACGGAGATTATTTCCTCCTCTGTATTAGTAGGCAAAGAGAATTTAATCATTGTATAGCTTGTAGAAGGACAGAGAGATGGTCCAAGGGGAACCACAAGGCACTGTGGCTAAGGTGAAGTCCAATGCATGCTGTGGTTGAATAAATATGAAACAAAATGGATGTTTTGGGGCTAAGAAATGGACTGGCACAGGTGTTCGCAATGGGTGCAGAGGAGAGAGCCATGAAGATTGTTCACTAATGGATTTGTATGGTATACTGGGAAACCTACATCTGGTGGTGGTCCCCTAAACACACATTCTTATTATTTGGTGGCTGTAGTGTGGAATATAGGCATATATCGTTTTATGGCATGTGTGGCTCAGATTGGATGCATATTTTGTTAGAAGGTTCAAAACTAGAATACCACTGTCAGTAATAATATAGCACTAGAGGAGTAGATTTACAAGATACAAATTACTATTGTTAAGAAAAAATCAACAAGTTTTTTATTGACTGTGGTATGGAAGAATGAATGGATATGACTGAAGAGGGAGGAGGATGTTATTTTGTGACTGGAATGAGTGAGTGATTATACATATGTTGTCTTTGGAAACCTGCATTTACCCAACCCAGGATGACACACCTGAGGTTGTCATTGTAATACAATAGTGCAAAAACCCTTAAGACAGTGCATATGATTTTGTAAAATTAGATAGATTATTTTATACTGTTAGAAATTCAATAACTGAAATAAAAGGATGAATATAGCTCCGACATAATATAATCTTTGAGCTGCACACCAACGCCTATATGATACATATATGTCTGAGAACATAATCAATGTTGTCAGGAAATGCTGTTACTATTTATATTTCTTGCCCTGCCCTAGGGATCTTAGGATAGAGACAGGTAAGAGTGAGAACACATGAATGTAGTGGGGAGGTCCATACTGTAAGAGGACAGCTCGATGGTATTGTTTCAGCACTGTGGGCTGGCAGGTGTAGGTGCCAATCTATGGCTAACCATGTGGTTAGTGGCAATTTGACATGGTGTGAGAAGTCCGCATACTGTGCCACCCTCCCAAAGATACTGCTGTCAGGTTCCTGTTTCTCGCTTCCATTCTCCAGATTTCACTATTTGAGGCCTTGGATGAAACAAATGGAATACACTCCATGTGGTCATCATATTTATTGACTCTTTCCTTCCCTTCTTCTACCCCCATTTTAGCACTGTTCCAACAATCCCTTCATGCTACCTTAAGCTGATGGACTGTTAAGACCAAGTGAAAAAAAATATCAATTTTTCCAGGTCAATAGGCTTCCTCTTCCAGGCGTCCAGATAAGTCATGATTGCTTTGTGGCTTTACTGGACTGTGTAGGAGCAAGAACGCAGGTTCCCACAGCCCTAGTGTGCATACCAGCTTCTGGGTAGGAAGTCATCATGACCACCCATTGCTATCACAACGTGAATGGGGCAAGAACTACTGAAGAGCAAATACCTATACTATGAACAGTGCAAAGTCACTTCAAAATACTGCTAATTTCCTCATCTCTGTGCACCAGATAATACAAATTCAGAAATTGTAATGTGTGGCCATTTTTGCCTACTATGCTTTTTTGCAGGGTGGACTTATCATTTAGCACTGTTTAACACTACATATTTAAAAAAAAAAAAAAAAAAAAGCTAGGTTTATGGATGAGCACACCCCCAAAGCTCAGGGCACACATCTCCAGATCTTGTCTTTTCAGCATATTTTGGCAAATATTGCCCAGACCCGTTATTAACCAGGTAGGACTGTAAAACAGTTGCTAAAAGAGTAGTCTGCCATCCAGTATCTGGTCATTTCAATACAGCTATGCACACCTGACAAGATGGATGATCCGTCATATATATTCAGTGCCACTGGAATTATGCGATTGTGTCCCTGCAGTGATTTTTGCTTAGTAATTGATCTGCTGCATATGCCCCATACTCCATCATCTGCAGCATAATCTGCATATTTTAACAAAACAGAATTTCGCTTCTAGCTCAAAACAGTTCAAAAGTTACAAAAAATGCGATAACGGGTGTTTCTGTGCAGCGGAAGGCCCTTTGGCAAAGCTTTACGAGAAGCACTTGCCTGCACGATATTAGCACATGTTCTACACTAACCCAAATATCTCCATGATAGAAGCAGCAAAACTTTATCTATTCTGATGTTTACTGTTGTGTGATGGCACCACGAGACAGTCTCTGGTTGGTGACAGATTCTGCTTGCAAGGAGCTCTTTTTTCATTTAAAACCTTGTCTATTGGTACAGGGGCGGCTTTAGGGAATTTGAAATTAGTAACTAACAATTTGTTCAAAATATATTCCTCAAATTTTCAGACAGGACATATAATATTCGTCAGTTGTTAAAGAAGAATGTGAGATTTGAATGGGACATGAAATGTGAAATAGAATTCAGACATGTTAAAGATTTGCTGACCAAAGTACCTGCTTTGGGTGGGTTTGATCCCAATAGGAAATGTACGGTTACAACAGACACAAGTAATAAGGGTTTAGGTGCAGTACTGTCACAGGGAGATCCAAAGGGAGGTGAGAGGATTGTCCTTTTTGTATCAAGTACTTTGTCACCGACTGGGACTAAATATTCCATTATTGAAAAGGAAGCGTAGGCCTGTGCATGGGCATTGGATCATTTCCGTACATTTATTTGGAGAAAATCATTAACTGTGATATGTGACCACAAGCCATTAGTTAAATTGACTACAGAAGGAAGCGTGAATGACTCACCAAGATTAGCACGTTTGTCCATAAGAATGTAAGTCTATATATACAACATGGTGTATAAGCCTGGTAAGGAGAATGTTTTGGCGGATTGTTTATCACGTTGTTTTAATCCATGATTCTGGGAAGCCAGCGATTAATAGGAAGGAGAGGGAAAAGGAACAAGAAAAAGATGGTGTGTTACAAGGACTAATGTATTTGTGTGACAGTTGGCCTAAAAGAGAAAACATTTCGGAAGAATTAAAAACATTTTGGGAAGTTAGATCAGAATTGTCCGTTGTTAATGGAGTAGTGCTAAGAGGCGGTAGGGTAGTTCCCTGCAGGGATCACGGAGTAAGATTTTATGTTTGTGTCATGAGGGACATTTTGGCATCGTAAGGACTAAAGCAATAGTTAAGGGAGTGTTTTATTGAGCAGAGATGGACAAGGCAGCGAAGAGATTTGTGAAGTCTTGTGAACTTTGTTCTAGTGATGACAAATCCTTACGTACTTTGCAACCTACTATGAGTAAGGATTTGAATCCGGATCAACCTTGGGAATGTGTGGCAATAGATATTCTGGGTCCGGTCAGTGAGTTGCAAGAGTATGTAATTGTGTTGATAGATTTATTTTGTAAGTGGCCGGTGATAAAAACTGTAAAACAAAAAAAAACAAAAAATAAGTGCCAACGGAGTTAAAATGTATGGACAAACTTTTTGTTTCTGAAGGCATTCCAGTTTTAATTTTGAGTTATTATAGGCTGCAATTTACTTCGAATATGGTGAAGAGTTATTTTGAGAGTTGGGGTGCAACATAAAACCACTTCACTCTATAATCAGAGTGGAAATGGAACTGTGGAAAGGTTTAACCAGGTAGTGAAAGGCATGATTGAAGAGGCAGTACATAAACAGTGTGATTGGCATTTGGAATTACGGAAAGCAATATGGGCCTACAGGATCACAAAGAATGAAACTATTGGTTTATCACAGTTCGTAATGATGAGAGAAAGAAAGGCCGGATGCAAATTCAATCCTGCCTGGTTAAGTGATAGTAAGGTGGAAACTTGGGCCCCAAAGTTTGTACATGAAAGGTTGCAAAGTGGACATGAACTGAGTAAGTTATACTACGATAGAAGTAGGGGTGCTTATGATGTACAAGTAAAAGTTGGGGATTGGGTAAGGATCAAAAAACCTTGATGGGTACCTAAGGGAGAAAGTCGTTTTTTGGAAGCACAAGAAGTGATTGAAGTTTTAAGAAATGCTGTCCGACTTAAGGATGGCAAAGTGTGGAATCTGAAAAGGGTGGCTTTGTCGGGAGGAAGGTATGGAAGAGAATAAGGGACGTGGAATGGAACAGAAGACTTATATGTGGATGGAAGCTAGCGTGGATGGTACGGGCAGTGGAATGGTGCAAGAGGCGAAAAAGATCAGGTGGAAAAAGATAACGTGGATGGGAGTGAGGTCAGACAAGGTGTCGAAGAGGAGATGGTGGTGGAACATAACGAAAGAATGGAAGGTGAGGAAATAATGAGGGGTGGAAATGTTGGAGTGGATTTTAAGAGGAAAAGAGTCTTTCCAGAATGGTTAAAAGATTATGTAACAAAGTTTTTTATTTATTTATTTAGGTGTAGAAATATTTAAGTAGGTAGATATCATTATTATTATTATTATTATGGATAGTTATGTCTGGGTTATGTTGTTCAGGGATGAGAAAGTGGGGATGTGTTGTGTGGTAGTAGAATGTAGAACAAGGTGACAGCGAGGGTTCTGTGATGGAGTGATGTGCGAGCGAGCGGAGTTGGAGAGGACGGAGAGAGAACTGCCGGTTACCGTTGGCGCCTGTTTCCTTTTGTCATTGGATCATAAATAGAGAGACTGAAACCAAGACATCGTGAGAGGCTTTATATCTGAGTGAGCAGAGAGCGGAACATAGCAGAAACATGTTCTTTAAAAATGAAAGAACATTAACTATAACCCACAGTGCTAAGTGAACGGGCACATCTTTACTGATACCATTCTTTTTTTCAAATGCAGCAACAGGCAAGCCAATATAAAACAACTACGATTCTAAGTGTGAGCGCTAAATGAACCTTCATGTACCCTTAACTTGCTCAATGGAATTGCCACTTTCCAGCTGTCATCCGCTAACACGGTTATCCCATCTCAGGCAGCAAGCAGGAAAGTTCTAAATGTTAAAGAAAAGGGCTTTAAAAAGGTACTGTAAAACGGCCAGCGCTGGCAAAACCGAGATCAGTCGAATCCGATCTAAATAAAAGCACGAGAATGGTAAATTAAAGGCCCACCGTTAACTTTTTATCTATTGCAACTAAATCTTAATAAGGTGGCAATATACTTCCAGCAGTGGGTTGGACATGCTTACTGGGAAGAAGAAATGTAGTGCTGGTAAAAGAAAAAGGCAGGTACGTTAGAGAAATAATTAAAGTTACATAAAAAAGCCAATTCAAGTAGAGTGTAAAGGGAAGGGAGTGGGAAGCAGGAAAGAATGAAGAACTGACAACAGAAGTGAATGAGACAAAAAGGAGGAAAACAAATAAATCAAGAAAAAGCTTTATAAATCCTGGAATATCACCCACCCATTCGGTTTTTTTCAGAAGCAATAAGTGTGAGCACTCTTAACTGCAGACTCAAGAAAAAGATAGTGAAAACAGGAAACCCTATTTATTTAGTTGGAATGCCAGGTATATTGCATTATACCCAGCTGTAGTAAAAACAAATTATATTAATCTAGCACAATACCTACGCCAATGAGGTAGAAAGGTAAGGACTGATTACTCAAACAGTAAAGTGGTCTCTTTGGAATATATGGGGCATTTACTCTGCTGATGATTTCACAAACCAATATCCTAGGCGTCATTCCTATGGTAGAGTGTCATAGAAACTAGACAAACAACTTTGGTAAAGCAGAGTGATAAATATCACAATTTATCTTGCAATTCCCTTTTGTAGGAGCATTTCTAACCAGAGCAGGTATCCTGGCGCTTTTTGGGTGCATGCTAAGCCTAGGGTCAGCAAGTGGGCATACTGGAAGAGCAAGATTTTCACCTTCCTGCAGAACAAAAGAATTGAGGAAGTGGCTCTGATATGTAATGGCAGGTCGTTTCACGCTTTAGGAGCAATGTAGGCGAAATCCCAACTGCCAGGTCTGTATGTGTGTGAAATGTGTGCCAGCAGGAATTCGAAATTTCTGGTCATTTGTAAGCATGGCGAACATAAACTATTACCTTGTTTTATTTCCGGAAACATTTATTCTACAAAATACAATTTCAGAACATCCAGAGAGGGGAACATCTCATCAGAGAAAATTCTGGAAAAAAAACAGTAGCCAGAGCCACTTGCTTGTGGCGACAGCAGGCCATAAGCACTTTCTGAATTAAGGATTTGTCATTAACACAAGTCTTCAAAGTACTTTAGGCAGTAAATCTGGTGTGCAACATACCAAACACACTTGTGTGCCATGCAAATTTGAGACACTGAGT
The DNA here is from genome assembly GCF_031143425.1 of Pleurodeles waltl. NCBI lineage: Eukaryota > Metazoa > Chordata > Amphibia > Caudata > Salamandridae > Pleurodeles > Pleurodeles waltl. The sequence goes on along the minus strand of NC_090449.1, from coordinate 742,705,934 downwards.
AAAACCCACTACAACTGACAACATGTAGGATGATTGTTAAAACTAAAACTGTATATTTGTTGGAAAGGACTGCATTCAGTACTTGCACTGTATAGTCTCACCCGGTGGTGCATGAACGTTTTGATGATCTGCTACGAGGACACAGAGCTTGATTAAGTTTCCCCCTTGCAGCGAGATACTGCCGCAATATGTATACATTTTGAACTGCATTTTTAGTACCCTAAGCATGGTAGCAGCTGATGAGGTTAAGTTAACTAAAGGTCTTCGCTGTGATACTAGTGACAATTCCTGTCCCCTACAAGGTTTACATTTTCATTTCCAATGGTGCACAAATAAACTTTCCGCAATCATCTGGAATGTCTAGGCTTTCGATCTATAGCTAAGTAGCCAGAGAGAAACATACAGTCATTCTGAGCGATGGTGAAGCACTCAGACCTTGGTCAAGGTATGTGGATGAAAGGTGAAAGGGGAAACAGAATGAATCAAAACGACCAGGAAATGTGTCAGAATTATACAGCCCATGCAGGTGCTAATCATTAGTTTACAACATTTTCTCCGTACCTCAACCTTTCAAATCAACAGAAAGGGTAGAAAAGTGTACATAAAAAATGTTTGCCATTTTATCGAAAATTCTTGTCCTGGTGTCCATTTTATTGTATTCCTGATTCGTTAAGTGGCAAAGTTTACTATTTGCTTAAGATCCCATGTAGCTGCTTAACCTTTAGCTTCCAGTCATAATAAAAGCTCTGTTGAGCACAGGGACTAGCTTTCTGGAGAGATAGATAAATCAAACAGGATTTATATAGCGCAAATCATCACCCTCAAGGGTGTCCAGGTGCTTGCAAATCTGTTTTCATAGCCCTTACCCATGTCCAACTTTACTCTCATATCTCTCTCTCTCTCTATCTATCTATATATATATACACACACACACACACACTAGATAGTTATAGTTAGGACCTAGTTTCTATAGAGAAAAGCATATTTTTTGCTTGCCTATATCTTGAGAAATCTTCACAAAATTCCCCCTCCAAAAATATGACACTCGCGTCAGCTGCAGTCTGGAAAGTTTTGGGGTGATCCATCAAGCGGGGGCCGAGAAACAGGAGTTTCTTTTTCATTTTCATAGGGATGTTAAACAGGAATAGCGGCTAAACCAATGGATGAATATACACCAAATTTGGCAGAAAGCTAGCTCTTGGTAAAGAAAGCACGCTTTTTAACCAGTTCTGTGCCGCCGGCGTAATGGTTACGTCCTGCGGCACAGGGGCATTTCTTTTTAAGGCCTTTTCGGGGGCAGAAACCTCTAGGCACCAGGGATAAAAAAAAATTATTTTCTTTTTTTGTTTTAGGTGTGGAGAGCGACCCCTTAGGCAAGGGTCGCTCCCATAGGGGGCAAATTATGTTTAGACCATTTCTGTCCCCCTTGGGGGCAGATTGGCCTATTTTTATGAGGCCAATGGGGGCAGAAACCACTAGACACCAGGGAGGTTTTTTTTGGTGCGTGAATTTCACGTAAGGGGAGCGACCCCTTAGGCAAGGGTCGTTCCCCTGGGGGGGGGGGAGAGAGATTTATTTTAGGCCATTTCTGCCCCCCCAGGGGGGGCAGTAACCACTAGGCACCGGGGATTTTTGTTGTTGTTTTACAGATGGGGAGCGACCCCTTAGGCAAGAGTTGCTCCCCTGGAGGGGCAAACTGTATTTAGGCAATTTCTGCCCGCTTTGGGGGCAGATCGGCCTATTGGTAGAAACCTTTTTTTTTGTTTGTTTTTTTTTAGAGATGGGGAGCGACCCCTTAGGCAAGTTTATTTTAGGCCATTTCTGCCCCCCCGGGGCCGGCTGAGCTAGAGACCAAAATCCACAGGTAGGCACTTTGTAAAAAAAAACACCTCTGTTTTCTGTGATAAAATGTGATGTGTCCACGTTGTGTTTTGGGCCATTTGTATCGGGAGACTTGGGGGAACACAGAATAGCAAAACAAGTGTTATTGCCCCTTGTCTTTCTCTACATTTTTTCCATCCAAATGTAAGGCAGTGTGTAAAAAAGACCTCTTTTTGAGAAATGCCCTGTAATTCACATGCTAGTATGGGCACCCCGGAATTGATAGCTATTTTTTACTCTTTATATTTCAGCAAATGAATTGCTGTATACCCGGTATAGAATGAAAACCCAAAGCAGGGTGCAGTTCATTTATTGGCTCTGGGTACCTAGAGTTCTTGATGAACCTACAAGCCCTATATATCCCGCAACCAGAAGAGTCCAGCAGACGTAACGGTATATTGCTTTAAAAAATCTGACATTACAGGAAAAAGTTACACAGTAAAATGTAGAGAAAAATTGCAGATTTTTCCACCCCAATTTCAATATTTTTTTTTTTTCAGTTGTTATTTTCTGTAAGAAACCCTTGTAGGATCTACACAAATTACCCCTTGCTGAATTCAGAATTTTGTCTACTTTTCAGAAATGTTTCAGTTTCTGGGATCCAGCTTTGGTTTCATGCCCATTTCTGTCACCGACTGGAAGAAGGCTGAAAGCACAAAAAAATAGTTAAAATGGGGTATGTCCTAGTAAAATGGCAAAATTGTGTTGAAAAATTTGGTTTTCTGATACAAGTCTGCCTGTTCCTGAAAGCTGTTGATTTTAGCACTGCAAACCCTTTGTTGATGCCATTTTCAGGGAAAAAAACCACAAGCCTTCTTCTGCAGCCCCCTTTTCCCATTTTTTGAAAAAAAAAAAATGTGCACTGTATTTGGCTAATTTCTTGGCTTCCTTCTGGGGAACCCACAAAGTCTGGGTACCTCTAGAATCCCTAGGGTGTTGGGAAAAAAGGGCGCAAATTTGGCGTGGGTAGCTTATTTGAACAAAAAGTTATGAGGGCCTAAGCGCGAACTGCCCCAAATAGCCAAAAAAAGGCTCGGCACAGGAGGGGGAAAAGGCCTGGCAGCGAAGGGGTTAAGAGGAGCGTGCAGGTGCTTTGACCGGTTGTAAATATTGTGGGTGTTTAACCACACCCACCTCACACCAATCACTTGGGCTTGTCTTTCAAAAATCACTTGATATTATTGGTAATTGCTTGAAGTTTTTCCCGTCTTGAGGCTGTTTTTGTCCCGCTTTGCAGACTGTCCCCGTTATATGGATTATTGCACAATTGCAAATATAATTCAGGATGGGCAAACAATTTTTTTTGTCTCTCCCATTCGTGCTGCATGGTGGCCATGGCGCACTCAGCGCAAACAGGCACAACACTGTGAACTCGATGGGTGCTATTGAAGTGCTGGTTATATTGTTCACAGTTACCCAATCAGAGTCATTTCTTGTGTCCCTCCCCTTAAAACACTTGAAATTAGTAAATGCTTTACATAAAGCAGAAATCCTCAAAGTAGAAGCGGCTCTCCCAGCACAGCAGGAGAGCAGATACTACAATATTCACTGCATTCGGGAAAAGTCAACCCATAACGCTTTGCAAGCATTATTTTTCACAACATTTTTGATCATAACTCATCCTGTGGTGATCCAAGGACAATGGGAACACTGCCAAAACGTTCAGCACAACTCACTCTTTTTGTCTAGGCCATCTTTTGGTCCTACACTATGAAAACCCATAAGCTGCTGCTCAGGTGATGTCTCTGAGCATTGCATGAAACAAAGAAACAGGTCAAATAATCACACAACCGATGTCACTCAAGCAAAGATAGCTAAAGTTCTCCTCTCACTGCTTGTTTATTTCATCCCAGCTGGCCCCAATACAAAACTGCCACTCAAGTTTAAAAGTTGACAGGTACAGTAGGATAACCCTTAACACTAACATTAGCAAATAACTGCATTTCCCTAAACCCTGAAGTCAGATACTTGAGTTATGTTTCAGATTCCTCTTCACCTCCTTGGAGTCTCTCTCCATTGCCACCATTTTCTGGATACAATGTCTCGATTCTACACATCATTGGCTTTACATTCCCCCCACAGTGATGTGGTAATTTGATCCATGGCACAGAGTGCTAATCCCGTTTGCTACTTCCCAGGGACTGCAAAGAGGAGTCCCAGATTATAGTATCAAACATGCTGTCTGCAGGGTTTATTGTGTCAACTGTCAGGGCATGCTTGATCAATGCCCACCTGCAAAAGTCAGTAGCCCCCAAATAATGAAAAATGCTGCACCCCACCAATTTCTACTGAATTCAAGCTTCACAGGGTCCACAATATTCCAATTTATGGAATCATTGTGTGATTTTTTGTTAAGTACTAGCAATAAGCATTTTTGCTCTTACTTATCAAATGGGTTAGAGAGATCCCATATACTCTAGACATGCTTGGTTTAGTTTGAACTCTTAATCATAAAGCATCACAGCCAGGGTTGCCTCAATTCGATTTCCTTTCACATCTTTTAAAGCATTTAAAACCTCCTCCTAAAGATTTTGGAAACTGTGGAACAGCAACCAAATATTTTTAGGTCACATGTCTATACCAACTCATACTTGGATTAGGGAACTGTAAAAGTGGAAATACTGCATAATGAATTTCTGTATGTTGACGGCCTTTGCAACTGTGATAAATATTCCTTTATGATTTCTGCCATGACCTCCAACCAATTTTTCTTCATATACCCTTTCCTTTGTTGTTTCCAAAACCTATTCAATTTACCATTCATATAAACTAGTGCAGGATTCTCTGAATTTTCGGTTTCACATGGCAACTTGCCTATTGTTCATTTACATAGCTCAGTGGCAGGAGATATTCAAATAGATAAGCCAATAAGATGAAACAGAAATTCTCTGCACTGTTAAAAACTATTCCATATAGACTTTGTCAAACATATGCACTATGAGCCTACAGTGATCAGCCTGTCATTAATGGAAATTTCTAGTATGTAGTTTCAGTGTACGTTTTGGGCTTAAGTGAACTGGAGATGGGCACAATATAACATTTCTTGGCCACCAAATTTATTGCCTTGGAGACACCGCTGAAATATAAAATACTTGGTCTATCCGGCTAACCGATCACACCAGGATTCAGAGTGGCCATCTTGCACAGCTTGCATTACAGGGGCACACAATCTTCTATGATTCCATTGTAGCTCTCTTTATACAGCATGAACAAGTATGCCAATTGGTAACATTACACTAAATTAGGAAAGGCTAACCCTTCCTTGCATTTCTATTACATAAGGTCCTTTAGGGCTATAATGGAGATTAGACCATACATATTCCATATCTGCAGTGTGCAAAGACAAGTTTATGCAAAGGACCTCCCATTGGTATCACAGTGAACACACACAAAAAACAAGTGTGCATGCTTAGTTTGAGGACATTGATTCTGCCTAGCTAAGAAACATACTAAACCTTCAATTTCGATAGAGACCCTTTTAAGAATTCCTTCAATGTTGGCAAATGAACTGACTAGTGTTGAAAGCAAATTTCCCAGGGTTATTTTTTTCTTGTTCAATATTTTATAAATCTGTGTCATTTGAAAGGAATTTTGGCTGGTATCTATGGACCTAAAGATCGATTGAATATGTCAAATTTATTTAAGATTTCAAGGCTGTTTTAAGGTGCGAATATAGCCTCATTTCTAGGACTAACAAAGTGAACGCAATAATTTGCAAATACACTTATTTGATATTGTGCTGCACCAAATGTCAGGTTCATAATGTGCTTTTTGTGTTGTATTCTCGTGGCATACCCAGGAGTGTACAAGTGATTGGCAGTTGTCAAACACCAAGCAGAGCCCACCAAAAGCCTACTGAACCTAAACCCAATAGGAATTGCAGAGTGAAACAAGTGTGGTCTGTGCTGATTAAATGGGGATGGGGATAGCTCTCTAACCCATTTATGAGGATTCCTGCACCAGAAAATGTAAAGGCAACTGGACAGTAATGGGCAAATTCATGCGAGCTTTTTACAAGCTTCATGACCAATATTATATCTGTCTCAGTGATCAGCAGCATCACACCCTCTTTTGCAGTGAAGGTGTTAATTATTTTTTTCAAGTACCAGCTAGTACAGCATAAGTTGCACAGCCATATAGGATTGTTACTTAATTTAGAATCAGAGCCCTTCATTTTATTTTAACTAACTCCATGCCTATTGGATTTTAGGATCTAGAAAACTAAACTCTGCAAATAACACCTTACTCTCGTGTAAAATCTTGCATAGAAACTTCTAAATAACTTTTCTTTCTTTCTCTTGCCTCATAATGATCTGCCCTGATGATTTTTTACTGTCGCTTTTAAATGCTGGGTTTGGCAGAATTTTGGATCCCTCATCAGATGGGTACAAATGGATTTTTAGAATGATCCTTAGCCCACCCTCAACCTTACTGGAATTCATCTCACCCCCAGCTAGTTCCAGAGAATTGTCCACTACTCATTTTGAATTGTGTTGAGGGAAGTGTAACATTATTTGTATTAACTGAAAACAGCACGACAGCTCAAACATGTATAATTATTTCACAAAATTGTTTTGGGGCTTCAGGGAAGAAAAAAAAAAACAGCCCAACAACTTTCACCCCCAACACCAATGCGTAAGCAATGTTCATGGTACCCTAATGGATATTTTATTTACAATAAATGCACAATTACGTTATACAGAAATGTCCCACTATGAAATTTCTTCTAACAGTTATTCATTTATTAATCCAATTCTTCAATTTTATACAGTGATAAAGAAAAGTGCAAAATTAAGTGATAACAAGACACAGAAAACATGTTGAGAACTAATCCTCTTCTCCAAGGCTGGTGTGAAATTGAGGAATTTGACTCATAAATAAAGGAATATGTGTTGTTATAAAGAAACAGGACAGCAACATTTCTCTACAACTTGGATCGTGCATTCCTTATAAATAATGAATGTATAATCAATAACATTAAGCACATGAAGTCAACTCAAAGAAGATTGATACCTATATTCTCTCGGCTGTCTCATTACAATCCTGATGGACCTTATGTCCCCAAGTTTGTATCTTGGAAATGGTTTCACCATTTCCCCAAATAGTTTTATGTTTTTCTGGGCACCTTTCTACTCTTGCAAAAGGATTCTTCTGACAGAGCACAATAATCCATTCCCCCCAGCCATTTTGCCATTATCAGCATGGTGGTATATTGTGCCAGTGTTTGGCAATGTGTCTCTTTTCCACTGAATATCTTGGGAGCATCAATAATTCTGCACCCTTGGTACCATCCAAATCCTTTGATATCCAAAACAGAATTGGTCTGGGATGCCACGCAAAGGGAACTCAAATCATCATCTCAGATCTGCATGAATATGGGACCAGTAGGTCCCAATCATGTGACATTACCAAATCATGGGTGCCAGAAGTTACACAAAACATCAGTCTAATGAAGGGATTCATTCTATGAAAATAATTAGACAAAACAATCTGGATGAAAATAATTAGACAAAACAATCTGGATGAGATTGCAGACTCTCTCGCAGCATTTTGGACTCCTTTTAATGGTATCTTCAAGAATGCCCAAATCTATAGCCCACCTCTCCCTCAAGGGCAAAAGAGGGCCTGCACATGTTAACCACCAAGGCCCATTATATTCTGCATACCCCCACCTATTTTTTCCCAACACCAACTTAGATGCTTTAGGAATAAATATTACACGAGATTTAACTAACTTTTAGGTCGAGCCTTTAGCAGCGAATGCACGGTCTCTGCGAGACATGCTGTATTGCTTTTATTGGTGCATTGTGCTAAATGTCCCTCATTTGTGTGCAAAGTTCCCACCCAGGGAGCATTCACTAAGACAACATTTTTGATGGCCATCACACTATGTTATCCTTCCTCCAGCGTGTGATGGCCCTATCTCCCTCCTCCTGTCTGGTTTCAGTTTTCCCTTTAATCTGAGCCGCGATCCTTTCTCCTCACAGCTCGGCGCCATACTTCATGTTCGATGGTATGCTTTTTTTAATCTGTTGAGCCTTGTTTTCATTTTGTGTCCCTCCTTCATGCTCATGGTGACCATGGCGCTTTGAATCGACTTGCTTATGTCAACTGTTTTACTTTTCATTTTTAATTTATGTGGCAAGAAAAGTCAATTTAGAAATTTACAACGTCAATAGCTCTAACTCATTTTTAGTTACTGTCTATTGTACAAATGCGAGTACTGTTGATTTAGGACACAACTGAAATCTGGTTTAAAAAAACACTATGAAGCTCAGCAGGCCAGATAATCTATTGCGGTAAAAGGTAGACTAATACAGCCCTGGCCTTTCATTTAATAGTCTAATGCATTATGTGAGTTGTAGTCTTGCACTGCAGGAATGGGACTGTAATATCAATTTAAACAATCACTGAAGGTTATAGAACTCCGCCCTCGTTTGCACAGGGTCAAATGGCAAGCTAAATACAAAATCAAAGTATGAGTTGTTGGAATATTACAGATAAAGACTGTGGCATCAATGAACAAACTAGACACTGCATGATACAGAAAAAAAAACTGTCAAAAAACATTCCTGCAATAGAAATACGCACCTTCTTTTTTGAAAAATGTGATAGTGAAAACATCTATATGGTGGCCAGATTTTGAAAACCAAAAATCTACACATTTCTGCAACCTAGATTTAGGACTGCAATTTTGCTGCGACTGACGAGTTGTGGTTTAAAATGAAGATAATTATAAAAAGTTTTTTAATTGCCTGTTTTCCAGTTCAAATACTGAAGGTAAAAAGTTTATTTTAAAAAGTGCTATGACGAGGTGAATGCTAGCCATGTCATAGCATTTTTCTCCCTAACTTTTAATAATACTGCATAGCAACCAAGCTGCTTATCAACGTGTCTAATAGAAAACATTAATAAAGCCAATAACATTCATAGACCAGAGCTACTGGCTTTGCTAATACTTGTTTAGCCATGGTGTACTGCAGAAAAAGTCATTATGACGCGGTTAGTGTTGACTGAATCATATCGCTTTTATTTCTTTTAGCCATGCTGCTCAGCCACTGTCCTGATGTACCACATGGCAAAATCAAAAATAACACATTGTAAAAGCCAATAGATTTCGCACAGGCAAGACTTATTGTAACAAGCATTGGCAATGCCAATATCTCAGGGGATGCCTGATCTTTAAAGTCAAGATAACAAGGACCTATGGAACTTGTATTCTTCGCTAAGATTTGAATTGTGTGACAATCAAATATTCCAAGATAATGGAGATGCCTATTTTGCCCCATGGACCAAATCTCTCCAGTTTTGTTACTGCAGGGATCCAGTCTTCCGTGGACAGTGGGGTTATCTTTATTAACTTCCTTTTTCAAACAATCCATTTCAAACCTTCAGACCAAGAGTCAGTGGATACCTTAGCTATTAACAGTATGCCTCAGTTTTTTTTTTGTTATATAGCAGTGTCAGTACTTCTTTTTCTTCTATTTAAATCAAATGTCTAAGTCACTTCGTTCCCCGAAACAATCAGTGATTGATTTAGAAGCATCTGGGCTTATCAGTACTATAACTGCATGTCCGCAATCCTCAGACTTCCATCCTATAGTGACTGCACACATTTTGTAAATGCAATTTCAGATGGCTAACATCCTCCTGCTCCCCGGAGATAGCTTTGGAGGGTAGGCAACATTTGTGGTAATGAAATCATTTTGAATAACGTCCATTACAGAGATCAAAAGGCCTCTCCATGCACTCATCTGCATTTTCATTCTATGTAGTAGAGAGAATGTTTAAACTTTTGAGAAGGATGTAAATGTCAAGGTATTTATACAGTCCTCCTGACCTGCAGTCCAGGGACAAGTGTGGCTACTTTATCCAACCCTGTTAAGGGCATCAGAATTGACTTGTGCCAGGTAAGTCTGAAGCCTGAGACGTCTCCATAAATGTTAAAAAATGTGTATAATTCTGGGAACAGAGCCATTGGGGTTCAAAGGTACAGCAAAATATTGTCTGTGTACAGTGCAATACAGTCCTCCGTTTCCTCCTCCTCTTCCCTCTCCCCACACAACTAAGCTGAGCTTCCTGACGTATCCAAATACCTAGTGGCTGTATTACTAGGGCCAAGAAGAAAGGGCACAACAGGCATCCCTTCCTGTTTCTCATTCAGTTGGAAAAAGGACTGGACAGTGCACCATTACCTCGCACTCTGGCCCACTGGGTAGAGTACCAGAGGCACATATAAGATAAACTGGCCCAAATCCCATTTTTAAGAAAATTTACTAAAGGAAGATTTTTTTTATCCATTCTTCACCGTATCTAGCAAACAAGTGTTTTTGTTATTCCCTGAAATGAAACATTATGGGAAATATTTCCCCACAACATGTGGTGTGTGGAAGTAATTAAGTGAGGGAGTCCTTCTTTAGGAATGGGTATTTTTCTAACAACCTCTTGCATCTGAAAATCACCACTGTTGCTGTTCTTGGAGCTGAACTGGTTACCGTCTCCTTCAATGTAAATAAATAATCTTTATTTGGATTAATTAAAACCACTGCATCAAGTTAAGAGGCCAGAAAAGTAATTTCCAATAGCTTAGCCAACCATGTATAAGATCAATTTTGCAGTCCAATAACATTAAAAAAAACAAAAAATAAAAAACACCTGTTCGTAAAACATACCTAAAATGTTTACACTCAAGAAGAAAACTGCATTGGCAAATAAAATTGCAGCAACTATAGTGTCAAAGTCATAGTGCTCTCTATATGTTGCCCCCCAATTGGAGTAGTCCCCAGAGTTTGAAGTCAAAACGCCATCAGCAGGTAAAAGCAGCCAAGAATTATTTAGTGTGGCGAGACCAGTGAAGCGGACAATTGTTTAACGTTAAACTTTGCTGCACAATGTGGGGTGTGGAACTTGATATACTGAGTTCTCCCTTTCTTAAGCTGCTTTCTGCAATAAATGGTGCCTGCTGCATAAGTGCAGTCATTTTATGAGTTCAAAAGACGCATGCAAATTAGCTAATAATTAGTGCATTTTTTACTTTTAATTTCTGCTTCGCAGTGCTCAGGAATAGCACAAAGCAGCTGGACATCTCCCCCAGCAAAGAACACTTTCACTGCCTGCATGTTTTTATTCTCTTTGCATTAAAATGTGGCTTTAGCAGAGCTCTGTGTTCCTGTTTACGTTTTCCATATATGCACAGTAGATGAAGCACATCCTCTCACGTTGCCCCACAAAGCCAGCAGCTGCCAGTTGTCTTTGGGCACTTCCACAGTGGTAAATAGGGCAGAGATGGTAGCATGTAAAGTCGCTAGTGGAGATATTTCTTTCAAGTATTTTTTGTAAATCCTACACCTAAATTGGATTGTGGTGCTGCAGTAGAGAAACTGCACTAGTTCAATTCAGTTGATATGTCTTACATGAAGAGGTTAAACAAGGTTGTGGCTAACATGCAGACTTGTTTGAGCTCGTTGCTGGTTGGGATCCTTCTCGTCAGATAATCACTTGTCGCCAGCTACACTTGGATCAAAGTGTCTGTATGTAGCAGCATCAGTTGATGCAAAAGCACAGACGAAATAGGTCTTTTAGCAACTATGTCCCAGTTTCCTCCTCTCTCTGTGGTCAAAATCAACGAAGCAGGGGTATAATGGCAAACTGGCAATTTTATAGCATCAATCAACATGGAGAGAGCTAATATATTTGTAACGGTTCACTTGTGCTTGCTGAACCATGTTTGGTTAAGGGGAATTATTGCGTCGTCTGCTGCACAGTTTTTTAGATCTTTTAGTTGTGCCCAGTGTAGTATTTAGCATCGTTGTCTTAAGTGCAATCAACCTAAAGTTTTTTGGTTCGTTTTTGTTCCCCTTCACCAGGACAGCTTCTGATTGAATGATATGCTGTAAAACTGTTTTCAGTGCCTCAGCCTAGTAATCCACATCTAGTTTGAATAAGACCCGGGGATCCCATTTGGTCCCGATGCTCTCGCCTTTCTGCCTTTGGCTATCCAGCTTTTGATGTGTTATGCCGTAAATATGATAGCCTGAGAGTGGTTTGGACCTTGTGTGGTTTCGCCATCTGTCCAGCCTAATGTTCCTATTTTGATCTCACAGCTTAGGGATTTCCCTGTTGAACCGGAGCATAGGGAAATTACCCCAGGTCTCTCCAGTAAGGTGAGAACCAACTCCTTGGAATGAGGGGTTCAGTAGTTGGTTTACTGTCTGCCAAAATCCTGTGCTGTTGCTGCTGTTGATGTCATGGAGTAGCTTGACCCAGAGGGTAACTTTTGTTTCCCTTTTTTCTTGCCACATGACCTTTTCTTTAGCCGCTTTTAGTTGCCTCAACTCCTTTAAAGCACGTGATATCTGGGCCAGTTAGGCAAAGCTCCAGCAATGTTATATTTATAGCCTTGAGACATTGTATTTGCCTGTTCTGTGAAACCGCATTTTTCATTGTGTTTCTCGTTGCAGGATTTTCCTCTGCTGTCCTGTCATTTGTGGCCCACTTTTCAGTGAGTTGGCTTCTCCCCATGATTTGGTGAAGCTTTTTCAGTAGCTAGTTGCTCCCTGGCCTGCCCTACGCTTTTCTTCCCAAAGGTTGCTTGCAGCAACCAATGGTGATAGGTTTTGCATTTTACCATTTTGTTGTTCACTGTATAAATGGAGCTAGGATTTTCAGTTGGACGATTTAAAGCAGCACCTTCTCATTATAGTTACTTGCAATAGGAAGGCATGACTAAAGCGACCATCTAATTACAAATCAAGAACTTCACAAACCAGCAGAAGAGATACAAAAGTGTAGTCTATTGTAGTACTGGCCTATGCTTTATGGAAGGATGCTGCAGGTGGACAGTCTCCCAGGAAGCACCAGTTTAAGACATAAAAGCTCAGGTTTTCCAGATCCTTCCCTAGATTTTTGGCTAGTTTAGGTGACTTACCTCATGTCCGGTTTCCCTGGTGTGGGATGTTTTAAGCTGCAAACTGTTCTTTCAGGAAGTAGTCAACTTTCGGTAGACATAACATATTAAAAAAGCACCTTTTAGTAGAAAATTTGACGAGTATTCCTCTGTTAGTAAGCTGCCTTATAATGTTCATAAAATTTTCTAAATTCGTTTGCTACTCACTTTTGCTGCAGTCTGCAAAGTTTCGGGGTGATTCATCAAGCTTGGGCCAAAGGGAAAAAAAAAAAAGGGTGGGCTGTGTCCTAGGACAAGTTTCCCTCCTCCATAGGGATTTTAGACCGGATTAAAGCCCAAACAGCTGGAAAGAATTACACCAAATTTGTCAGAAAGCTAGATCTTGGTCCAGAAAGCATTTTTTTTATTTTTATAAATCTATTCAATAGTTCCAGAGTTATTAACGAAAAGGAAGAAATACAGCTATATTGGGACGCAGATCCACTTGCAGAGGATCAGCAGATCCCAGGGAATAGCAAGGCTCTGATTTGCTGCTTGTGACATGACAGGAAAGTTGCTCCCACCATTTTGTTTTCCTCACTTGGGTCGCAGGAGGGAAGGAAGAAGAAACAAATAAATAAATAAATAAATTTAAAAAAATAAAATAAAAAAAAAAAACACAAGTGGTCACAATACAGGTATCCTGACCACATATGACACATGGAGGAGTCCCTCAGTAACTCCTCTTGGGCAAAAAAAAATGTTTTTCCCCAAGCTGAACTGTGGATCTACTGTGGGGCTCAGCACAACCCTCTGTGTAAATCTGCAATGCATCCGCAGATCCAAAGCAGGAAAAAAACAAATTCCACCCATTTGCGCACCAATCCCCCGAGCGCAAGTCCAAAGGACATGCACAGAGTGGGGCTGGGTGCTTGCGGAGGCATTGGCCCCCAAAATGCAGAACCAAAGAATTATATTAACATACACTAATTATATATTACTTTATGTTAAAAGAAACATAGAAATTCACTGAGAAAACCATGTATTACGGGGACATTATAGTTAGGTTGAGGTTTTACCTACACAAAACCATAGAAATGTAGCTGTTATAGTTATACAAATGAGAAGAAACGATAACTCACGCCGTTAAGTAATTAAGCCACAAGTTATAGTGTCTAAACTTAAGTATAACTGTAACTGCTCAATTTCTGTTTTTTTTTGTGGGTAAAATGTCAACTTAACTTGAACGCCCCTGTAATCTTTGGTTTTCTTATTGGGGGGCGGGAATATATATATATATATATATATATATATATATATATATATATATATATATATATATATATATATATACACACATATACATTTACACACATACATACACACACACACACACACACACACACACACACACACACACACTGCATGTGCCACATGTCTACCATCTGCAGATTATGCAGTAGATGGTAGTTTAATGTGCATATATGGCCTAATTTGCCTTTTCATGCTGCATAATTTAGTCAACACTGTTGCATAATTTGGTGTTCGTGCCACACAATTCCACTGATCCTAGTGATAGCATAGAGTTTTATAAGGAACACGCCTGCACATAAAGTTGTAGGGGCTACTATGTGTTTGTGAGCTTCTTGAGTTCAAAAATGTAGATCTGTTACTTTTATATTGGCAAATGTCCAGCAGCTATCCCAACAATAAAGCGACGTTTAACATAGGCAGCGTTAAAAGCATGCTATGATATTGATTATGTATTATCAGGGGTGTGGAATTTATTAAAATATCTACTTGTCCAGTGGACAGATTGCTTCTCAAATCTACTTGTCCTGTAAAAAGATCTACTTGTCCCTTTGGTGCAATGTAGTGTGGCAACAAATTATGGCAGCAATCTCATTATGTAAGTGCTCTGATAATAGCCTCTCTGATTATGCCAGGGCTACTACCATAGTAGGGCTTGAATACTTGCAGTTTCAATCCCTACTGTAGCCATTTCCTTATTTTGCCACCTTTCTGCAGATCTGCATACTGGGGCTGGAGGAGGCAGTAAGCAATAGTTCCAGGGCTGGAACGCCTTTGAGTCTGCAAACCTACTAACCTGCATGTTTTAAAGATTTTTACCAGCTTCTCTCTAATATTTTCCCATAATAAGAAAGGTTGGACATTTACTCCTGACAATGGCAGAATTAGAACTTCTTCCAGGATTGGGAAGAAAGTGGCTGGAGGGAAAATGAACTTGCAAATGCTCAATAGATTTTTACATGAGCAAATCTACACATCGTATTTACCCATGCTAAAATACAGTTCACAAATATTTTATAGGGGTACGACATATACCATGGGTGCACTTTTGCGACTTTCTTTAAGAATTTGGGGCCACTTGTAGGTAGGTTCAGATTTGCGACCTGCAAATTGCGAGTCGCATATCCGAATGTAGGATGGTGTCCCTGACACCATCTGTGATTCGCAAGGGCTTTGCAAATGCCCACCTCATGAATAATCATGAGGTGGGTCGCAATTTGCAACCCCCTCGTGAATGGCGGCCCTCACAGGGATGGTGGCCTGCTGGAGACAGCAGACCACCATGTCTGTGACTGCTTTTCAATAAAGCAGTTTTTTTTTTTTTGTAATGCAGCCCGTTTTCCTTAAAGGAAAACGAGATGCATAACAAAAATGAAAAATGAAACGTTTTAGTTTCATTTTTTCAGAGCAGGCAGTGGTCCGCAGGCCACGCAGACCACTGCCTGCTCTGAAAAAATGTTTACAGTGACATTCACAATGGGGAAAGGGTCCCATGGGGATCCCTTCCCTTTTGCGAAAGTGTTAGCACCCATTTGAAATGGGTGCAAACTGCGATTGGTTTGCGCCCGCGTTCGCGATCACAAAACAATCCTACATTGCCCTGCGAGTCGCAATTAGGAAGGGAACACCCCTAACTAATTGAGAGTTGCAAACCCGTTTTGCGATTCGGTAACCAGGTTACTGAATCGCAAAACTGGGTTTGTGCATCGCAATGTGCTTTTTGCACGTCGCAAACAGCGAAAGTCGCTGTTCGCGACATGCAAAAAGCTACCTACATGTGGGTCTTGGTCCCTAATTAGATCTGGTGTTAAAGACATTTTGTTTTTATTAAACTTCTATTTCTCTCTCTTTCGGCCGGCTTTAGAGTGAGTGATCGCATTCTGCTCTTCCACAAGGAGCATATTGCCACACAAAGTAGTTTTGTTCAGTGTCAGGAACTACAGTGGCAATCAGTGACGTAACGAAACTGCAGGGTGCCCCTTTGTAAAGAACATGGAGGAGCCCCCTCTCCAGACTCACTCAGGGCAGGTGATGTGCTGAAGGGGCCCCCTGGAGGGGGTTGCGGGGCGTTTGCTATGCCGCTGGTGGCAACGTGTGCTTTTAGAGTTCAAAAACTTTTTTTGGAGGGGGTTTGCCAGTTGTTGTTACAATGTTGAGGGCCTGGTAGCTCCCACAACAATAAAGTGTTACAAAAGCCATGTCAAAACAAGACACGCATTGATGAAACTAAAAGACTTATAAAAATATGTCAGATCAGTTGGCTTTGTCAGTGTTTGTTTATTTTCATGCTTCCCATAATCGTGTTGAAAATGGTTACATTGATTTTCCATTAGAAATATTTTTGGGAAATACTAGCATGCATCAACACATTTTACTAAATGACACTTAATTTGCATATAATCAGAGAGCATTCTGGGAGCATTATACTTGGCCTCATAGCCTAAACTTGTCAAACATGTGTATACACGTTTTTTTTTTTTTTTGGACTGGAACCAACGTCAGTAGTGAAGTGTGACCTTAAAACATTTATTTATAGCACGCACCCTAATAATGAAGGCTTTCAAATAATGAACCATAAATACAAGTCCGAACAGCTTTCTCTTTTGGAAACACATTACCTCAACTGCAGAGAGTTCCACTCTCTGTAAACAGGCAGCCAAAGGGTTTGTGCTGCAGGGGGTTGGGCCTACTTGTCCCAAGAACAAAGTAGACATAAAAACTTGTTGCCCTTGACCCCAAACAAGATGTCCCGGGCGATAGGAATTCCACATCCCTGAGCATGGTGAAGTAATACTGTCTTTTGTTTCTCTGGAGAACCTGCATATTTAGGAAAGAAGATATGTTAATGTCACTATCTTTTTAGGTCAAGTGTAAGCGTTCAACCTGGTGCATACTTATACTGGGGAAGTAAGCGATTTCATTTGTTGGTTGGATTGTCCTTTAAAAACTTCTGCCTTTTTCTCCCTACCTCTTCTGTATGAGTAGTGACTAACTACTGTATTGTTAGACTTTCGTTTCTTTACCTGTTGCTGTGACAATTTTATTTTTTTAATCATTTCTTTGGTGGTCCCCTTTCACTATGCTAGGCTGGTAGCTGCATGCATTTAATTACAGCATTCCGTTCCTCCTAGGTCACGGACATTTATTTTGGCTTTATTCCAGTGCGGTCCTCGTATCCGCCTCCAAAAATAGGCTTATTTTACTATATAAATGGCCCTAAAAATAAGATTATTTCACAAACAAAGACCATACGCCCTCACATCACAGTCAGTCTCTCTCTCTCTCTCGACATTGCACACAGGGTATTGCTTATCTCCGTTTTTTCTTCTTCTTTGAGATAGATGCCCTCTCCCAGAAGGCTCAGAGTTCAAAGGCTGCCATCCTGCCAGAAGAAACATCCAATTCACTTAGATTACACGGCACAGCCGCTTTCCTTCATGTCACCTAAGTATCTCCTTCCTGAAAGGTTTCAACTGGTGTTTTTTCGAAACAACAAGCGGCGAGATTAGCGGGGATTTGAATGTCGGCCATTTTGAGAGGTTGAACGGCTCTTTCCTGCTTCCTGTCCAGGCCTAATCAAGGGCTTTGGCAGAACAAGCACTTTGAACTAAAAGGACTGAGAATCACTTCAGTCAAAGGCCACTCTGCCTGTGATACGTCTTTTTCTTCATTTCACTTGACTCCCGTCCCTGCTTAAATATTAAGTTAGCGTGAAAGATTCATAGTTGCTTCATGTCCAAGTGTACGAAAGCGCTGTTTTTCTGTCAATGATCTCACATCAATGTGAATTTCAGAAAACTGATACTGCTTTTTGTTAGGCTATTTAGCAGGCCATGAGCGGTAGGTACATTCTGTTTTTTCCTGTCTGGTGTGGGTAGGAAAAGCGAACAAAGGGTGACCAGCATCGGCAAAGCGTTTTTGCTGTACAGCCAAACATGTTACAATGAACGGGTACAACTTGTTTCTCCTTGTCTCACACAAATCTTTCACCATAATTTCTTGTTTGTCTCCTGGTAAGTAACATCAAGAGGCCTCCAGCTTTAAATTAGCACAGACACCTTTGCACCATTAATGTGTGTTAGCATAAGATCTTAGCAATTTTTTTTTTTCAGCGATATTTTATAAAGGGGAATTGCCCTTTCAGGCTGACATGTTTTTTTGGTTAAAAAAAAAAAATGGTATATTACTGCAGTTTTGGTGTCTTTGTAAGTTAACATAAAAGCGCTGAAAGACAGTGGGCGTAGGCATTTATGGTACTCTGGGCCTGATTTCTGAAAAGTTAGAACTGCCTTTGTGCCATTTTTTGACGCAAAAGCGGCGCAAACACACAAAATGTAATAGTTTGCAAGTTTATGGCTTTTTTGCATCAAAAAATGACGCAAAGGCGGCACTAACTTTTCATAAATCAGGCCCTCGGTTTCTAAACCCATGTGCCTTTGGAGTTATTGTTAAGAGCGTGGTTTCCCTTTGATGTGCACAGTGCATGCACCATCTGAGGTAATGCTAGCACTTTCTGCAGGTCCTGGACAGCGGGGGGTACAAACCACAGGAGATCTCAGTGGGATGAAGAGAATCTACAATAACTTGTTTGTGACATCTGTTGCTGTTAACGGCATTATGCAGTAATCAGCTCACAAGGTACTGACATGGCAAACCAATGTCTAGTTTTGTTCACAGACCTTGGTTATATTTCATTTTTCAGCACTGGGAGCTCTTCACAAGTGGTTAGTTGTTTGTGGTTCACTGAATGAGAGTGTGGCAAGTGCACACAGCTGGGATGTGTTATTGAGTTTAAGCAGTATATCTCTGTTTCGCTCTCAGTGCTTAACCCCTTCGCTGCCGGGCCTTTCCCCCCTCAGGTGCCAAGCCTCTTTTTTGGCTATTTGGGGCAGCTTGTGCTTATGCCCTCATAACTTTTTGTCCACATAAGCTACCCACGCCAAATTTGTGCCCCCCCATCCCCCCCCCCAACATCCTAGGGATTCTAGAAGTACACAGTTTGTGGGTTCCCGTGAAGGAGGCCAAGAAATTAGCCAAAATACATAAAAAATATATTTTTTAAACATGGGGAAAAAGGGCTGCAGAAAAAGGCTTGTCTTTTTTCCCTGAAAATGGCATCAGCAAAGGGTTTGTGGTGCTGAAATCTCTATCTTCCCAGCTTTCAGGAACAGGCAGACTTGAATCAGAAAACCCAATTTTTCAACACAATTTCGACACTTTACTGGGACATACCCCATTTTGACTATTTTTTTCTGCTTTCAGCCTCCTTCCAGCTAGTGAAAGAAATGGGTGTAAAACCAATGCTGGATCCCAGAAAGCTAAACATTTCTGAAAAGTAGACAGAATTCTGAATTCCACAAGGGGTCATTAGTGTAGATTCTACAAGGTTTCCCTACAGAACATAACAGCTGAAATAAAATAAATATAGAAATGGAGGTGAATTTTTTTTAAATAAATAAATAAAGCTGGTTTTCTCCACATTTTGCTGTAACTTGTTCCTGCGAAGTCAGATTTTCTAGAGCAATATGCCATTACGTCTGCTGGACTCTTCTGGTTGTGGGATATAGAGGGCTTGTAGGTTCATCAAGAACCCTAGGTACCCAGCTCGAATAAAACGAGCTGCACCTTGCAATGGGTTTTCATTCTTTACCGGTTATACGGCACTTCATTTGCTGAAATATGAGTGAAAACTAGGTACCAAGAAAAACCTTTGTATTTCCAAAATGGGCACAACATAAGGTGTTGAGAAGCATTGGTTATTTCCACATCTCTGAATTTCGTGGTGCCCATACTAGTATGTGAATTGCAGGGCATTTCTCAAATAGATGTCTTTTTTACACACACTTACATATGGAAGGAATTTTTTTTAAGAAAGACAAGGGCAATAACACTTGTTTCGCTATTCTGTGTTCCCCCCCAAGTCTCCCGATAAAACTGGTACTTCACGTGCGTGGGTATGCCTAACGCACATGACAGGAAACACAACATGGACACTTCACATTTTTACATTGACATCTAACGTGTTTTTTGCCAAGTGCGTAGCTGTAGATTCAGGCCTCCAGCTCAGCCGGCACCTAGGGAAAATTACCAAACCTGTGCATTTTTTTAAATAAAACTAGACAGGTAGGAGAATCCAGGATGGGGTGACTTGTGGGGTTCTCACCAGGTTCTTTGGAAACCTCAAACTTTGGCCAAAAAAATAAAATAAACACTTTTTCCTCACATTTTGGTGACAGAAAGTTCTGGAATCTGAGAAGAGTCACAAATTTCCACCCAGCGTTCCCCCACATCTCCCGATAAAAATGGTACCTCACTTGTGTGGGTAGGCGTAGTGCCCGCAACAGGAAATGCCCCGAAAAAAAATCACATTTTCCCAAAGAAAACAGATATTTTTTGCAAAGTGTCTAGCTGTGGATTTTGGCCTCTAGCTCAGCCAACAACGTGGCCCAAAAAACACTTTCCTCACATTTTGCTGACAGAAAGTTCTGGAACCTGAGAGGAGCCACAAATTTCCTTCCACCCCTCATTCCCAAGTATCCCAATAAAAATGGTACCTCACCTGTGTGGGTAGGCCTAGTGCCCACGAAAGGAAATGCCCCAAAACACTATCAGGACACATCAAAATTATCAATTACCTACTACCTACCAACTACCTATTTTTGGGGGTGGAAGGGGGGATTGTTGTAGGAGGCTGGCCTGGTTTGTAGTGGGTACCCAGGGTACTGGCACCTTATACCAGGTCCAGTTATCCCTTATTAGTGAAATGTAGTAGGGTTCTAGCAGCTTAGGCTGATAGAGGTAGCTGTAGCAGAGCAGCTAAGGCTGAATTAGGAGACATGAAAAGCTCCTGCAATACCACTAAGTAGAATGCGAATCACAAATTCCCCCCTAGACAAGTGTAGTGTGTAGAGAATCACGGGCAAGTAAGAAAACAACAAAGGTGAGTAAAATATCCCATTCCAGAGCCCAGCAAAGTAGGAGTAAAGTACTGCAAGTTTCCTTAGGACACACTACAAGTTGTGATTAGAGTTATTGCAAGAACCAAGCAAGACTGCAAGCAACAAATGGCGGATTCTTGAACCGGAAGACCTGAAAAGAGAGGAGACCAAGTCCAGAAGTCGCAGAAGATTCCAGGAAGGACAGGACCCCATGCAAACCTAGAAAATGGTGCAAAAGAGCATTCTCCAGTAGAAGAAGTTTGCAGAAGAGCACCAAAGTGGATGGCTGCGGGTTTCTGCGTGATGCATAGGATGTCCCACTTGGAGATGTTGGATGCAGGCGAGTTGCAGTGCTGGATTCGTCCAACAAGCCTTGGTTCAAGCAATGTCACTGATTGCCCCAAAATGGCGCTGCGTGGACCAAGGAGGGACATAAGGGCCTAAACGGAGACTGAGGAGGCAGAGGTGGCTCCCAACACTGGAGGGAACCCACAGATGACCAGGCAGCACACACAGAGGTCCTAGGGCACCAGGACAAAGAAGGTGCAATTTGCAGTTGCTGAAGCACTACAAAAGAAGGTCCCACATCGCCCAAGATAAACTCAGCAAGTTGAGCGTCTCAGGTTAGAGTGCTTGGGACCTGGGCGAGGCTGGGAACGAAGGATTCTTGCAAATAGAGCAGAGGCCTCAGGAGGTGAAGATGACGCCATGCACTTGGGTACTGTTGCAAACAGGGAAGGCAAGCTCTTGTCTACACCAAATTTGGACAGCAGGACCTTAGGACGGTCTGGGTCGAAGGGGTCCATCACCTGTGTTCCAAGGAGCACACTCGTCGCCAGAAGAGGAGTCGAAGAGAACCCGTTGTCGTCTTAGAAGGTGCCTGCAGGAGCAGGGAAGTGACTCCGTCACTCCACAGAAGATTTCTTCAGTCCTTCTGGGAGAAGACAAGGAGTCAGTCCCCAGGGCATGCACACCGTGGAAACTTGCAGTTGCTGGCTGGAGCTGAAGTTGCAGAGTTAAAGTAGCCCTCCTGCATACTTTGTTGCAGTTACAGTGGTTCCTGGAGCAGTCTGCAGTTGATCCAAGGTCAGAGGGTGAAGCAGTAGTTGCAGAGGATTCCTGATGGAAACTTGCAAGCAGAAGTGGGGGTAATCACATCTTGACACCACAGATTTTTATTTTATATGTAGGGATCAACACCTTAGGCAAGGGCCGCTCCCCTGGGGGGCAAAATTAATTCTAGGAGTTTCTGCCTCCCTTGGGGGTGGATCAGGCTATTTTTATTAGGCTAATCTGCCTGTTGGGGGGGGGGGGGGGGGGGGGGGGGGTGAGGAGGGGGGGGGAATGGTTGCAGAAACCACTAGACACCAGGGATTTTTATCTTGTTGTCAGTTTCCCGTGGAGGGGGCTGGATTATTTTTAGGCCTTTTCTGCTCCCCTTGGGGGCAGATCGGCCTATTTTGGAAGGTGTGTCTGCCCCCAAGGGAAGACAGAAAGCCAACAGGAGACCAGGGAAGATTTTTTCTTTTCAAAATAAGAGGGTAGCCATACCCCCACCCCAAATAAATGGGATCAAAGTTGTTCTGCCCACCAGTGAGCAGATAGGGCAATTACCCCTGATCCACACCACATGGGGGGGGGGGGGGGGGGGGACACGACAGTAAGTCTACTAGATGACAGGGAATTCGAAAAGAAAAAAAAAAAAAAAAAAGTGGTGGCTACCAACCAGTATGGGCATGGTTATGCCCCCACCCCAAGTGAAGGGGGTAAGAGTCTTTCAGCTCTCCCCCCACACACCAAAACATCGTATCCCACGGCAAGCAAGAGGACATGTGATTATTTTGGGGCTTGGTTTTACATTTAGGCCATGAGATCTTGGCTAACTCTCAAAATCATCCCTCTTGGAATGGTGAGGGCTGCACTTTTTGGACTTTGGGATGCTGCCTTGTAGAAAAATCCACAAGACTTAGACACATCTGAAAACTAAACATCTGGGTGAGTCCAGGGTGGTGTGCTTCACATGCACCCCGCACCATTTTGTTATTCACAATGCCCTGCAAACCTCCAACTTTGCTGGAATACGCACATTCTTTCCACATTTTTGTGATGGAACCTTCTGGAATCTGCAGGAATACACAAAATTCCCACCACCCAGCATTGTCTCATCTATACTGATAAAAATCCTGCCAGACTTGTCAACCTAAAAATGTTTTTTTTCAAACTGCTTTTTAGACCCACTTTGCTCCCCCTTCAATTTCGACATGCAACACAGAAATGTGGGGAAAATTTTATTATTTTTTTTAAAGCTATATTTGAGGTTTGCTGAGGATTCTGGGTAAGAAAACACTGAGGGGTCCATGCAAGCCACACCTCCCCGAACTCCCTCGGGTGTCTAGTTTTCAGAAATGTCTGGGTTTGGTAGGTTTCCCTAGATGGCTGCTGAGCCCAGGACCAAAAAACGCAGGTGCCCCCCCCTGTAGGAAAATACCATCTTACTTGGCATGTTACCCCCCCCCTTTTTTTTTACCTGTATGCCGGTATGTTTATGCCTGTCTCACTGGGATCCTGCTTGTCAGGAGCCCAGTGCTCATAGTTTATGGCCTAATGTGTGTGTTGTCAGTAGTGCTTAACTGTATCGGTGAGGATCTACTAATCAGAACCTCAGTACTTATGCTCTTTCTGCTTTCGAATCTGTCACTATAGGCTAGTGACTTCATTTACCAATTCCAGTTGGCACATTGGACCCCCCACCCCCCCCCTTATAAGTCCCTAGTATATGGTACCTAGGTACCCAGGGCATTGGGGTTGCAGGAGAATCGTATGGGCTGCAGCATTCCTTTTGCCACCCATAAGGATCTCAGACAAACCCTATCACAGGACTGCCATTACAGCCTGCGTGAAATAGTGCACACACTATGTCACAGACATTTTTCACTGCACAAAGGTAACTTATAAGTCACCTAAACGTCAAACCTTCATTTACTGAAGGCTAGGTGCAACGTTACTAAGTGTGAGGGCACCCTTGCACTAGCAAAGGTGCCCCCACGCTGTCCATCGCCTAATCCCTGGACCTCGCTCCACCACTGACCCACAGTACTGCCAAACCAGCTCTCGGAGGTTTGCACAGCAGCTACAGCTACCTCACAGACAGGGTTCTGCCCTCCTGGGTCTGAGCAGCTTAGTCCCAGGAAGGCAGAACAAAGCATCTCCTTTGGGAGGATGGTGTTAAACCCTCTACCTTTGGAAATAGGTGTTACAGGCTTGGGAGGGGTAGCCTCCCAGAGCCTCTGGAAACACTTTGAAGGGCACAGATGGTGCCCTTCTTGGATAAGCCAGTCTACACCGGTTCAGGGACACCCCCCGGCCCTGCTCTGGCACAAAACTTGACAAACAAAAGGGGAGTGACCACTCCCCTGTCCATCACCACCCCAGGGGTGGTGTCCAGAGCTCCTCCAGTGTGTTCCAGACTTCAGTTATCTTGTTTTCCAAGGTGTGGGGACACACTTGAGGTCTCTGAGTGGCCAATGCCAGCAGGTGACATCAGAGACCCCTCCTGATAGGTCCATACCTGGTTAGGTAGCCAATCCCCCCCTCTTGGCCATTTAGGGTCTCTCCTGTGGGTTTCTCTTTAGATTCTGCTTGCAAACTAACTTATTTTTCCTTTTGTCGCTCTCCTTCACACTCACGGCAGCTGTGATGCCTTAAATTGGTTTGCTTATGCTAACTGTTTTATTTTTCATTTCCAATTTATGTGGCAAGAAAAGTCCAGTTAGGAATTTAAAAAAGCTAATCGCTCTAACTCGAGCAAACATGTGACCTGCTGCGCTGCAAATACTTGTTTTACTGTTGCACACATCTCACACGCACATACCTGCGACTGTTTTAGAACAACAAATCTGCCTCCTACATAGGTCAGGGTTTGAGAAGGATGGTTTTAACCAGTAGCAGAAATGGAGTCTCAGTGGATGACTGCTACTCAGGCCCTAGGGGTTATGGAAGACCGATCGGGGGGGCAAGATCAGAGACTGAGACAGTAGATACCTACACAACATCTGAGGGACAAGAAAATAGAGCAGAATCTATAAGTAGGTTTTTTTTTCAGTCCGAGTCCCCTCAGAAGACACATCTTTCAGTGATTCTGAGGGATATAATGGCAATTGTGCTGTCACTTAGTAAGCAGAGTCTGCGCAGCGGGACAACCATAGCACATTAGACCAACCCAGAGAGTATGCATGTGCAGCTGCAAACAAGGAGAGTGCTGTCTTGGCAGTCTCTCACCCCACCCCTCCTCAAACACGTAGTTGTTGTAAAGTCACGTTAAGCGCAGAAAGAGGGAGGAGAGGCATGATTACTGTCCCCATCTGTAGGAAAGTGCCCCTTTTGGACATGGTCACCCCCCCCCTTTTTGCTCACTGGTACTGAGGTTTTTCAAATGAGGTTCACTGGATACCTGCCAAACAGGTCTCCAGTGCCCTTTCCCTAAAGGAATGTAAAATGTGTACAATTGGCACACACTCCTGTACCTCTGAGTCCCTAGTTAATGATACCTATGGTGCCCGAATACTGGAGGGGGCCCCTAAGGGCTACAGCATGCATTGTGCCACCCCCAGAACCCCCTGCCTCCCCCCCATTTCAAAACAAGTTGTACACAGCTTCCATTGTGCTGTGGTGCAAAACAGATGAAAGAAAAAATGGGACATGGCACATCCATTGTGACACAGGGCCACTCACGGCATCTAAATATATTTAAGTCACCCCTACAGCAGGCCTCAGAGGTTTAAGGGAGGACGCATTATATTTGATGTTAGGGCATATCTGCAGGAGCAGATGTGCCTCTGTGATGTCTAGCACAATTACTGGATGTTGGAAGTGAACAGGAAAGCCCTATGTTGTTTGCTAACAACTTGTTTTAAAAATTCATGATGCCAGCTTATAATTTGTTATGATGTGCACCCACCTTAGAGGTGCTCCCTAAAACGTAATGGTTCCTTATTGTAGTGGCTGACAGGTACTGACCAGCCTGCCACCACAGACTGGTTTCTGTCCCCCTGGATGTCAAAGCCTGCACTCTGAAGCCAGAAACAACACTTGTTCCTAAGGAAGGTGTTACCACTTATTTGAGCAGGATGGCTAGTGAATTTGCATACGAAGGACAGGGACTTCAAACACCCTGTCGCCTTTGGTATGCGACCGTGGCTTCCACCAAACCTGGGAGTTGCCACCCCTTGCCTCAGGTTCCACTTGGCACCAGGATGGATGGAAAAATTAGTTATGCAGTAGGCAGGTTCCACCTCTGCAGATCACAGGGTCCATCAACACAGCAGTCACCCAAGAGGAGGTCACCATGCTCCAAGAGGCAAGTCCAGCCCCGTCTCCCCACCAAGTGAGAAGATACCAGGTCCAACTAGAGGTAGCCTGGACCAATAACTGGGTACCAGACCCCATGCAGCAGCCAATACTTGTTTAAGTCCAATATGGATTCCAACATTGCATCGGAAGGCCAGCTGTCGAGGGACCTCAGCATCGGAGAGGCCACCATCCAGAGGAGTCCAGCAGCCATTTGTGACCCTCTTCCTGCAGGCCCCCAAAAATAGTGTGATCTATGACAAAGGAGCACCACCGACAGAGACCCACAGCATCCAAATTCCCCCTCTGGGTCCATGACACCTAACAGTGTTCCTTTGCCTCCAGGACCGCCACGGATTGACATTCGAGTAAAACCGCTAGTTGCTCAATCAATACAACTGCAACAGAGTTTACTGGTGTTGTAACATTACATCAACAAAGTAACTTTATTTTTTATTAAAACATTGATCTTGCATTCCTTCTGAAATGTGTGCCTCCTTCAACATGTAATATGCCTAACGGCTCGCCCATACCAACGCATGATAGCGTTCGGAAATCTTAGTTTCACCCCTATAAACCAGTAAGTGTGGCCTGTACTATCTGCACAACATTCAATTCACTGCACACAGCCAAATTCCTACATCCAGCCCTGCGTTTTCCTACTTGCTTTATGTTGTATCATACAAAAGTTAAGTATTGGGAAAGCGAGGTGGAGCTGCTGCTAGGTAAACCTTTAAATAGCTGTGCACGGATACCTACTTTCCATGGGTTATTACTTCTTTGGGCAAGCAGCCATGGTGCCTCTACTTGAAGTCACAGACTTCCTTATGGGCTGCTTGACACCTTCATCCGATGTCTGAGTGTGGTGGGTGTTCCGTTTGCAGTGACAAGAACACTATAGTACCCACACTGCACATAATGGTGGACAGAACATATGCCACACTGTCACAAAGTACCCTGTGTGGCAAAATTGTAAAGGACAGACTAGATTTTGAAGCGCTTCATAGGGAAACAAATACAACACAAGGAACACCCCGATTGCCCGTGATAACCAGAGTGAGTGTAGCAAGTCAAACAAATGTCCTCTGGGACTCATCTAACATTTCTACTCGCTTTGAATATGCGCAAAGCTAATTAGTAACTTGTGCCGTAACCAATGCTATTGAAAAAGGGTACAGGACAATATGTTATATAAAAGCTTTCACATCTTTGCTATAAAGGACAATATACATTTTGTTATGTACCCAAATTAGTGCAGACAACGCAGTGCTCAAGTATCTATACAACCTTGGGATCTTTTCAGTGTGTTGTTCTATGATGTATAAATACTTGTTCACTGTCTGAGCACAGTCTCATCTGCCCTAATTTGGATATATATACATTTACTTATAAAGATGTTATAACAATCATTGTACAAGATATTGTACTGTGTCCTTTTCCAATACCATTGATTTTTACCCAATCAAGTAATTGAGTTTTCACACTTTCAAAGCAAAGGCAAAAGTGTCAGTAAACGATTCCCATTGGACATTTGTTTGGCTTATTATCTTAGGCAGTATTCCCCAGCATATTCACCTGAGTTTCAACAGAAGATATGCTCACTCACTTTAAGCAATAAGGCCTAGCAGGCCATCCTCCGACACCCCCTACATCCACAAACCGTAAGGAGTTGGACTTAGTACAGGGAGTGCACTAGAAGTGCAGAAAGACATGTTTTCATAGGCGTCAAGTAGCTAGGGACGGGAGGCATTACTATAGGTACACTTGGTAAGTGTGCAGTATTAATCAGCACTCTGATGAGGACAGAGACATGAACGAGTGTTTAAAAAAAAAAAACGCTTGGGGGTAGGTGTGCTTATTGCATAGGAAGAAGGCAGATAGTAAAGGTAATACAAATACACATCCAATCATCTCATCTTCATTGATTTGAACCCATCGGCTCCCCATTTGTCAGAATACTGAATGACTCCCGCACTCAAATAAGCAGATTACGCCAAACCACAAAGAAAGGAGCAGGTAGTCTCCGTCAACATCCCAACATGCGGCACCTGAAGCAGTTTCACCAACTTCTAATTTATAGCACCTTTCAAACTACAGAAACACACATTCAAAGTCTTGCATAGCCCTGGTCCATCATACCTCAATACCGCATTCGATTTCAGAAATCTTCCAGACACCTTTGCTCAGCACAGGCAGCACTAGAGGAGAACAGACTTCTCCTAATAAGCTTCAAAAGGGTAGCATAACCAGACTCTATATATACGTGCAGTCTCTAAAATTAGTGCATTCTGCACAATATTTGGCCGTTCGATTAGGTTAGTCCATGGATCACCCCGAGTGCTCTTGCATGGGCGACAGGATACCTGCTCGGGTGATAGTGAGTTTTACAAAAAAACTTTTTTTTTTTTTTTTTTTTTTAACAAAAAATTCATATCATTACAGAGAATGCCACACACAACTCTACACATACGGGTAAAATGTTTGCACTGCTTGCCATGTTCATCCTCCAGCAGAGCTTAGTAGATTGTTCAGTTTCCTGTAGGATATGGGCATTACTGACACAGCACTGCCTATAACAGTGAATGGTACATATATGTTCTCAAGGACTACCCTGTGTGTCAAAAACTACTGTTCTTCAGTTTATGATGTTATCTTTACAGAACTTAAGCAGTATTCTCCAACACACCACCATCTTGCATCCACAAAGTGGTCAGAGTTGGATTTACCACATTGAGTGCACCAAAGAGGCTTGCAAGCCATGTTTTACAGAACTTCATGTGGCTGTCACAGGAGCCATTAGTAAAGATTAACTAAGCATGGATTCGGAAATGTTCTGAACGAAGGCAGTTACTCGACAAGCAGCAAGATGTAGTCAAACTGTTTCCATCCTGTGGTGTATGAATGTGATGGGCCCTTGCACGGCAACAATATGTTGATGTAAGTGCACTGATCTGTTGGAATAGGGCCGTGGCTGGCTTTATAAAAGTCTTGTGTGTGGTGCATGAACGGCATGGGAATGGACCATAGAGCAGTTAGTGCCTGCACAAGGCTTTATGGCTCACCTTCAGACGTCTTGGTTCTATATTCAGATACTTTGATTTGTATTTGTGCGTGGAAGATACAATTTCTGGAGCTGCTAAAGCAAACCAGTGTAACTAGTGGATTACCTTTTTTTTTTGTTTTTAAAAATAGATTTCCATTGGTGGCAGTGAGATGGGCCTTGGAAAAACGTTTTTCTTCCTCATTGTGGGTAGCTGTGGATTTTGGGCCATAGCTCAGCAAAGCACCTAGGCAAACCTGCCCATTTTTTTAAAAAACTAGTGAACCAGGGAAATCTAAGGGTGCATGACTTGCATGGCTCTCACTAGGTAATATTACCCTTGCAAATGTCTAACTTTGGTAAGAAACACATTTTAATCACATTTCTGTGGCAGAAAGACACAGAATCTGCATAGAGCTACAGGTTTCCTACCACCGAGTTCACACGTTTCTCGATAAAATCTATACCCTACCTGTGTGGGTGGGGCAAGAGAAAACTAAACAAAAGGCCCTAACCGCTACTTTAAGAGATAAGCAATAAGGGGTTTTGTGTTATTTGGGGTCATGCTGTGATGCCACCCATGAAAAACAGAAACCAAAGACACTTATGAAAACTAGACAACAAAAGTGAGTCCGAGGTGGTGTGCCGTGCATGGCTCCCACGATGTTTTCTTACCCATAATGCTCTACTAACCAACGCCTGAAATCATATTTTCCTTCCATTTCTGTGACGAACTCTCAGAATCTGAAGGAATTCATAAAATGACTACCATTCTGCATTAATGTGATGATAAAAATTCTACCTCCCCCCTTATGTGACTGTCTACTGCCTGCTACAGGAACAGCCCATACCAATGTCAACAGGAACCCCCATCTAGAGGACATCCTTTGACCTTGGTCTGATCAGTTTCTGGCACTGACACAAGACCTACCCACACAACCTACATGCCATTTTTATAAGGAGACTTGGGGGGGGGGAACTGCTAGGTTTAGTGTGTGGCTCCTTCCATGTCCCAGAGGTTTCCATCACAGAAATGTGAGGAAAAAGAGTGAGTCTGCAAAGGATCTTGGGAAGGAATATTAAAAAAAAAAAAAAAAAACACAAACACGTCACATCACCCTGGATACCCCTAGGTGTCTATTTTTCAAAAATATACAGGTTTGTTAGGTTTCCTTAAGTGCTGCCTGAGCTAAGGTCAAAAATCTAATCTAGAGCTATGCCTCATAGGGGGAAAAACGGCCAGTTTTAGTTGAAAAATGTGATGAGTCAATGTTGTGCTTTGCCTGTGCCCTGTCACAGGCACTAGGCTTACCCACACAAGTGAGGTATTAATTTTATTGGAAGACTTGTGGGAGCATAGAATAGTAGAACATTTGGTTTTATCAATTGGATTTAGCTGCATTTGTACCTTTCACATGTAAGCCAGTGTATATGAAAGACGACGTTTGGCAAAATACCCTCCTAAATCATGTGCTACTACAGGTACACAAATGCAGAGATGTACAAATAACCACTGTTCCTAAACTCCATATTGTGCGCCCATTTCATAAATACATAGATTTCTTTGATATCCATTTTTTTAGTCTACATATTAACCATAAGAATGGGTCTATAGGCGATATTCAATGTAAACCACTGTACTGTGCAGCTCAGTTGTTGGCTATGGGTACCTTGGGCTCTTCGAGAACCTACAAATCCTAAATATCCCCACAACCAGAAAGCTCTAGTGGACATAACAGTATATTGTATATTTTAGAAGAAATAAATGCAATGGTGACAAAGTTACAGATAAAAATGTCATAAATTGCAGTTTTTTCCTACTCATTTTCAGCATGTCTTTACCTCAACAGTTCTTTTCCTTGGGAAAACCTTTAGGAATTTACACATGACCCCTTACTTATTTTAGAGTTATGTCTACTTTCCAGAAATCTACACCCTTCCTAGATCACCCA
Organism: Pleurodeles waltl; assembly: GCF_031143425.1. Classification (NCBI taxonomy): domain Eukaryota; kingdom Metazoa; phylum Chordata; class Amphibia; order Caudata; family Salamandridae; genus Pleurodeles; species Pleurodeles waltl. The sequence goes on along the minus strand of NC_090449.1, from coordinate 742,674,581 downwards.
CGGGCTTCCACTGGTATTCACCACAAACTGGAAGTAGGGTGAAAGCACAAAAATAAGCTACCTCTTAGAATAAGCATTGAAAAAGCCGATAGGTCTCGCCTTTGGAAAGGCTGATCAGTATTCTTAATTAATGTTGCTCAGCAAGGCCAAGTCAAATAAAGTATAAAAAAGGGACTATGGTGCGTTTGTGACCATGTCATTTTGTGGCTGCATTTACCATTTTTGTTATTTAATGTAGGAAGGGTGGAGTTAATCAACATGGAGGGCAGAGGTGAAGAGAAGCAATAGATAACAGAAGGAGGGTACAGGTGGGAGGAAGCAACACAGAGGGTGGAGTGGGGAGGAAAAGCAACTGGTGAGAAAGAAGGGTGGGGAAAGCATCTCAGGGTGGGTGAGGAGCTGGATGAAGCAATTGGTGAGCAGGCAATCACAAGTGGAGGGAAGCAACACGGAGGGCAGGACTGGAGAGAAACAGTGGGGGAGAGAGCAACACCAAGCATGGGGGGGAGGGGGGGGGGGAAGAAAGCAACATGGGAAGAAGCACATGAGCAACACAACACAGTGGGGGAGACAGCAGTGATTTGTTTGCAGTCCTTACTATCAGCAATTGGTTTGTTTCTAAATGCCTCCACTGTTGGCATGAACAGGAGCAGAAATCACAATATTTGGTGGAGGAAAGATCGGAGATACTTGGCAAAGATCATGCAGTTTGAAGACATGGGTAGTAAAACTCAGTTCCTATGACTAACACCCTACCCACTAGTCAACATTGTCTAGGGAGAGATCTGAATGTCTACGTTTCGAAAGTTTATGGTGTCTGTGCAGTTGTTGTACAATGAATGTCACTACCAGCATTAATCTCATTCACAGGAACGGGCACCTGAGGCACATATACTAACAGCCACAGAAGACCTGTAAGGATTATCACAGGATGACCCAAACAGGCATAAGAGAGTAAGCCTTCATAAATGATAGTTGTTCAATTGTCACCAACTTACTAATACCACTGTACTGGAGGTACAGTGATGCAGGGGGCCCTGCCAAAAGAGAAATGTTATACTATAGGATTTTTGTGGTCAGTTCTTTATAGCGCTTAATGCCAGCATGTCAATAAGCAACTTCAGTTTGACAGCTGCTTTGCTGAAGATCACAGACTCTGTAAATAGGTTAATCAAGGAGTGCACGATTATCCTACATTCACATTCTCCTTAGAGAGGTGGGGGTGAGTTCAGTGTGATTGAGGCATCTTCCATATCCACGTTGGTGTGAATAGTGCTAGAGATGACATAGCAACCTCAACAGGTGCCATGCAAAAGAATGGTGGTACAAGTTAACATACGTCAAGTACCAAGGCACATGGCCCCTTTGTAAATACATTTCAGTTTAAAAGCGAAGGTGTTTTTTGCCATCTCACCCATTTACACAGCATGCGAAAGGCAGCCAAGGTCCCCTACTGTTCCATTTATATTCCCTCACAGTCAAACAGCGGAGTACATTTCCCAATGCATATCAAACGCTCCCTTCACTGGGTACTCTTTACACTATTGCTGAAACAAAGGGGACGGCGCACTAACTGGGGACATTCAAACACTGCAAGCACAGGGTTTATGCTGGAGCATGTTTTATTTTACAAAATAATCTCCAACTTTGCAGGGGTCTTGCAGCTGGAGCAGAGCTGCTCACAGCAGCAGCTGACGGTCTAGAGAATCCACACGGAGTCCCATTAATATTCTGAGAAGCCCCCAGTTAAAGAAACCCAGCAGATGGTCCATTCAACCTGAGCCATGTTTTGCTGTGACATAGTGGTAGAAACTGGAGCGTCTTGCAAAGAAGTCACAAAACTGCTTCTCCTAAACTTATGCTGGGCACTGCCATTTTTAAGACGTTAGATATTTAAAGCAAACAATAGCAAAATTAATTGTTTTTCCACGCTGTGCAGTCACATAAGATCAATGCCTAGGAGGAAAGAAGTGGGTACCAGCGCTATTGCGTCCTGGTTATTTTATACCCCCATACACTGCCGCCCCCATCCATCTTGCTTATATGAGGGGCAATCGACCAAGAAGCTGTGAAAGATGGGCGTTTTTCTTCAGGCACAAGAAAGATAAACAGAAGTTGATACAGCACTTTGTGCATTTTTATCCCTGTGAATGGGGTGTGTAAAGCACGACTAATCCTCCTTGAGAGTTTATAGGCACTTGCAGGTCTGTCTTCATAGCCCTTTCCCTCCTCGTCTTACACACTCACACACAAAATCCTTTGCCCCCTAGCCAGTCTGATGACTTTCTCTTTGCATGTATATTAATCCTCATCATCAAAGTACCGTGCCTAAGGGATAAACCAGAAGGATATATTACACGTTAGAGGCTTTTACTTGAATATCACCTACATGTCAAAGTACGACCAGAAATTAAATTAAAATATGTAGTCTTGCTTTTAGTTGGAGAATTCACTCACCTTTCATGTTGTGCAATAGATAAGCCCAGAGTGACTAATCATTTGATTCCACGGAGTTTTCCTATCTACACTGAAACATGTATAACGCACAGCTTTCCATGGAGTTTCAAAGTGGAATTCTAAAAAAAGGGGTTAATTACAATCGAGTGTAAATTCACAACTCCGTATAGCTTTCTCACAAATAGGACCTATTCTTTGTAGCTGAAAGATATCAAAAGTTACAGTGAATCAATTTATGAGAGGAAATTTTGACCAATGCGCATCAGAATTAAAATTCCAAATTTAGGAGGATAATATTGTGCGCCACTGATTTTCTTTCTCTTATCAGACAAGTTATTAAACCCGGACCGATAATTTGATCTTCGTTGCCTAACAGTTTCAGTAGCCCTGCCCATTATCTCATCTCTAGCTCCCAATTAGGAAGAAAATAGCTTTTAAAGCATGCTTTATGGTCAGGAGATAATCTCCTCCCTAAACTCCGAACACCACCTCTATTATTCATTTCCCTACCCAGAATATTTCACATCTTGCTTCTTTTTTAAAATGTCAGCTTTCCAACGCTCCTCTCAAGTAGGCCCCCAGCTTTCCACCTCATTTAACACATCTCTTATTTCTCTACCTTATCTCCAACAACTCTTGTTAAAGTAATATCCAGTCAGTGTGTCCAACCTTCTAATCACACTCATTTGGTTCACAAACCGCCTCTCCCCTCATGTTCCATCTTGCCTGATGTCTCACCCTAATATCTGTTTTAAAACTATCAGTAAGATAGAGAATGACAGAGCAGAAGGAAGGAGACTACGAACACACGCCATGTAGGGTACAAATATCACTTAACCGAGGTTTCTGTTTTGAATTAATATGTAAAACGTACTGTAAACACATAACTTATGTGTTACACCCGGACAATTACCACCAGACACGAATAAAAACGTCAAGTAGGTTAGAGTATCGCTTGCCGTTTCCAGAGCTATAGAACAATACTCTTTCCAGAAGAAATTTACTACTCTATTCTATGGTGTATAAAGTGCCAGAAAAATAAAAATAATTAAAGTGTTGGAGGTTGATTCCTTTTTGCAGGAAATAAATTATATCTTAATTCGAAAGAGCCATGAATGATCTGGTCCAGACGAGTTTCTGTCCAAGTTCTGTATACTGCCTCAACTGATTATGGCCCTAATCCATCTGCTGTGCCATGAGGTTTTATCTACAAGAAGTACCTATATTTCCTGAGAGGAAGCCAACATTACTGTGCTCTGTAAACCAGAGAAGAACCCTTCATTGAGTTCATAATATAGAGGCCTGTATCACTGCTGAATGACAGACACTAAGCTCCTCTCAAAAGTGATCGCTAGTCAGGTGCCACATCAAATAATCCATTCTGACCAGCAGAAGTTCATTTTAAAGCAGAACATACTGACTTTTCTTTCACGTAAGCGATGCACAGCTTTTTCTTAACCACGCATAGCTATATTAATGAATACCGAAAATTATTTCATTTGTTGAGAAAAACTGTCCATTCACCTCACTACAAATCAGTTATCAATGTGCTACATTTATTTAACACTATCGATTACCCCAAAGTATCTAACATTGGTCTCATGCGGGGGAAGTGGAGGCGGAGAGATTAGGTATTCATTTTGTCTTCCGAAGGACGGTATTTTCCACACCTTAAAAAAACTCTACCGATTGTTTTGGATGCTTTCTAATATATCGCTTTAGTAAATGTTTCCATACCCTACACTCTGACTAAACACAAACCTTTGTCATTCACCCTCTTCCTACAAAGCACTTGAACTACTTAAGTCATCCATCACTTTTCCGCTGTAAATTCACGTATGCCGAATTGCTTTAACACAATTCTTCTACTTGTGTTTTTGTTAAACACCAACCAAAACTGATTAGATACGAAATAATTGTTGCTACCTGGATTCCACGTCGAAAGTGTGAGAAAAAAATAACCCACATCCTTATGTGAAATAGTCCTTCATTCACTCTTAAATAAGGAGAAAAAAAAAAAAAAACAGAGTTTCCCTATTCGAAATTATACGGCTAAAGCTTAAGCCATTTCCAACTGTTAACAGCAAACGGCTTCCCCTATATCAAATCATTACGGCTGGAACAATTAAAGCGAACGCACACAATTTAAACATTCACACGTACTATAATGGGGTTGAAATTCTCCTACCCCACCCCCAGATTACAACCCCACAACCCAAACATCAGAAAAAGTTGTGAAAGCTATTACCTACGTCAGATGTAGAGATAACACTGGGACGCGCCTGAATTAGAAAGAAGAGCAAACCACATTCATAGACGAACAGGTTTAACGTCAGTCCTTTATACAACCGAACGGCTAATTAAACTCAAAATTATCGAGCCAAATGGACACAATGTAAACCGCTTGGCAAAAAAAAGATATAGATGTAATCCACGACACAAAACCCGTTTAACAACGAGATTTCTGTAACAGAAACATTCTCCCCCTACTCATATTAACATTAAAGTATTAGACGTCCAACAGTCTCATCAAAAACGTTTATTGTTAAAGAATCTTATTAAACGCATCGACGTACTAATACGCTCAAACATGCATGAAACCTGCTGAACAGCTGTCTGGGCTGCAATCACCGGTGGAAAATCAGGAAAGCCGAACATCACGAAATAAACCGTACTCCGAGACAACCCACTAATGGCGTCGCTGTATAAGAATATTGCGAAGAATAGCACGTGAATCTTCAACTACGCAGATAGTTAACACTAGACTATCCATATATAATAAATAGTATCTTTAATCTCACTGGCCCTAAACACACATATTAAGGAAAAGAAAACAGCAATAAACAATAAAAAGATGAAACCTCCAACACCCAGCCACTCCGTACGATGAACGGCGATAACTACAGACAACGAAGAAAGCAACAGGAAATGACGCACGAAAAGGCGCGTGCCCGTGTTGCACCGCCATCATAGAAACATAGCCCCCATTGGTGGAAATAAATAGGAAGTCCCCGACTTCGACGGCCATTAATTGCGCACGGAGTATAGCGATCAGAGAAAAAGGACTAGCAAAATACGTACAGCAATCACAAAGCACATAGGATGCGGTCATCCACCATCATTTATTACAAATCTGTTCATGTAATTATATTTTTCAATGTCATGGAACTCCAATACATTTATAATTTCAAATTTTAACAAACACACTGGACTATTATTTAGCGCTGAAATATTTAGTTAAGTTAATTTAGTTTACTAAATAAATGTGGGCGCATGACCTGATTAACTTTGCTTGCTGGCAGACCAAACTACATTAGAAATTAGGGTCAATTATAGCTTCTAATGTACAATTCACTCCATAGTGCTTCGAGTGGCTGGCTTTCTAAGCATTTTAAATCACTCTCAACACTCAGTTTCTTTTCTCGCGTTGGGGACGCAACTGTGGTCGAAAATTGAACGCTTACTCCTTCTTCCGCAGAACAGGTCCATGCGCGCGTGCGCTCCGATGTTTTGGGACGCTCCTCTTGGGCGTTCGCGCCGACGTGAGTCATGCGTCGCCGCTCCCGCGAGCCTGCCTGCCCTACGCTCGCTAGTGTTGTGTAGTTGGCTGTGCGCGCTGCTGGAGGATGGACAGCCAGCGCTCGTGCCTGTAACAGACCCCCGCGCCCCACTCCCCGTTATCGCTGCGACCCCTTGGCCGCAGAACCCGGTTCCCCTCCCCGCGCGCCCCCACACATACGCAGGGCATTGATGGTAATGTATGCGAGGAAACAGCCGAGACTCAGTGATGGGTAAATCGCACTTTCTGCGCACAACCGTTTTTCTGTCTAATGACAAATCCGCCATTTTTGTTGTATAGCAGCGAAGAGAGACCCCGGGGCCAGGGGCCGTGGGCGCAGCGTCCCATCCCTCACCCCTTAACACGGACCCCCTCCCCGGGGACGCGTGGCCTCCTCTAATGCTGTCTTTTATTGGTCTTTTTCAGCTGTCACGACCGGCGAGAGTCGCAGCCCTACCAGGTACCTATCCTCAGCTGGGGGCCGCAGTACTTTAGTCCGATGCTTCCGGGCAGCGCAGGCCTCGGTGCTGCTGCAGAGACAGCGGCATAGTTCTCTGCTGTACCAGCGCCCCGCCCCCAGCAGTCCCTTCTTTCTGCATACCTGCCTCCGTGTGCAACATACTGCAATAGTGCTTCAGAAGAGCACAGGCCAGCAGTGTCTATGCCCTCGCGTAGTCCCATTACAATTGATAGATATACTCCTAACTGATACTGACGTATTTGTTTAGAAATAAACAATGTTTGGCGTGGTGGTAGTGGAAAACTATTACCCGTGTTACGATTTTAAAACACGGAAGTGAAGCGACCATTAAACATACGTTACGTTTTTGCTCTACAACACATTACTTTAATTTTTGCAGGTTTGTATTTCCTACCACCATCAGTACTTTTATTTTAAATCACTACGTATTTCGTTATTCCTCGATTTTACGTGAAGTATGTTTTTAAAATGCTTCCAAATTGATTTGGTTGGTCACAGAAACAACAGTGACACCTCAACTTTAGAGCATCATAGAGAATTAAGTTGCATTGGTACCATAAAAACAATGCCAACATGTCAAGTGACTGTAGGTTGACAACACATGAGCATTAAATTCCGACTATGAGGGTCCGTCTGTGGTGTTGAATGTAGATGTAACACCTTTAGCTCTTCATTGAGTTCATTTTCTTCTGTTGGTAAAATCAGTTCGCAGACAGTGTTGACTTGTCTTGTGGTGCAGCCGAAGGAGAGAATCCCGAAATTGTTAATCAGTGATTGATTTATTCAATCAGTGCATAAGCAAATCCGACAGAACAGCTTGGGCCAAACTGGGTTTTTCGCGTTCTGTTGTTAAAATAAAATAAAAATAAAAAAAGTAAACATACTTTTACCCATCTCTACTTATATGACAGAGTATAGTATGAAACAGTGTTACTGAACATCTAAAAGCTGCTACAGGGCCTCCATTAAATGTTATTTGTAGCCAAAAAAAGTTCTTAAAATATTGTCAGTGTTGATAGCAAAATTTTGTATTTTCTATTGGCCACATCATTAATTAGAAAAGGTGAAGTTTCTGTGCAGAAAGCGTGTTTGTGTGCATTGCTTGAGGCGTCACAATAACATCAGTAGAGAGTAATTTAAAAATAGACACCTTTGCGCATCCTAAGAAATCATTTATGTCTTTTTTGTTGAAGTGTCAAAAATGTTTATTTTTGTAGACTCTTAAATACTCGTCGAAAACTCAGCCTAGTACCGGAGATCACCGCCATGAAAAGATGCGAGATCCTGCAGATCCTTCGCCTCCAAATAAAATGTTGCGACGGTCCAATAGTCCTGAAAGCAAGTACAGCGATGGTACAGGGCACAGCAAAGCTAAAAGTGCACATACACACAGGGTGCGCGAGAGAGACGGTGGTAAGTTTGTAGTTTTTTTTCTTCTTATAATTGCATTTTACTGAATACAGAATGACCTAGCTCACATTGTACAGTTGAATGAGATTGTTTGATGCTTTCCGTTTTTCCCTTTGCATTTACAAATTGTACATGTTTAGTTATGTTTCTAATTAATTCTTGCATATTTTCAGCAAACAAAATCCTGACATTAATGGTGTTTTATTTTTTATTTTTGTGTGATGTATTATACCGTCCCTAATTTAATGTTTAAGAAATAACATCTTCATTGGAGATGTTACCTATTATTTATTAATTACACGCAGGCCAGTTACCGATTGTAGACTGCCAACTTTTTTCCTGGCTAATAGAAATTATACTTCTTCTGTTCGTTGTGAAGGCCCTCTGGCCATCAGCTTTTGTATGACAACTATGTTCATGACCAGCTGGTACCCAGAGGCCCTAAATTGATTTTATGATTTGGGATATTAGTTTGCGTTGGCCATAAAAGTTTCCTTCCTTGTGCTATAGCGCTCTGTAAAATGAACGCAAAATCGCTGTGGCATGCCTGTAACAAATTCTGCAAAATATTAGCTTACTTATCATCATAGACTTCAGCAGTACATTAACATGCTATCTTGAAGCATGTATTCACTACTAAAGATTGGTTGTAGAAACATATCCACAGTAGCTCCATTGTGCCAAAAATCATATTATGATGCTCCCAACTATAGTATTGTTATCTGCTAAGTATGTTTTTTTGGTTGTTTTTTTTTGCTATTGTGTGGCCTGTTTTAAGAATTCCTTAGCAGTTGGAAATGTGTAGTGGCTACTTCACAAAATCGTCGTTTTATCTATTCAGTTGTGTCCAACTCTTGGTTGTTCCATGGATAACATTTCCCCATTTCTTTTGGTCAGTAGAATAATTATTTAGGTCTTGGAGATTCTGATTTGCATCCAGGCACAGTGCCCTTGTGGTCGTCCTCTTTTTTGTTTACCTTCCATCATTTCCAATGTGTTTTTTCTTTCTTTCAAGGAGTCGTCTCATTTTATAGCCACAATATGTGAGCCTAATTTTTATGATAAACTATTCTGGTGAAAGTTCCTGCCTGATTGAGTCAATTATTGATTGATTTGCTCTTCTAGCAGTCCATGGGATGCTCAAAAGCCTTCTCCAGCCCAACCGTTAGAAGGGGTCAATTCTTCGGTCATTTTTATCAGTCGTCCAGCTTTCACATCCATACATTGTTACAGGAAAGACCATTGTTTTGATGATTCATATCTTTAACTTATGCCAAGCTTGTTATTACTCTTCTTCTCAGTAGTAGCCATTTTCTGACTGCAAGGCTGTAATTTCCTTCTCGACTTAGCTGTGATCTCAAGGAAATGAAATCTTTGGAAATCCCAATTTCTTCATTTTTCAGTTCTGAGACTCCTTAAAATCCCTGTTGACGTATTTTTTTTCACATTTAGCTGTAGTCCTACTGCAGGGCTATTTTCTATGATCTTGACAATCGTTGCTCTGAGTTCTTCTGCACTTTGTGCAGGTAGTGTTGTCTCATCAGCATACCACAGTCTGTTGCTTTTACTTTCTCCAGTTTTGGTTCCAGTCTGAATATCTGAGTCCAGATTTTCACATCCATTGCTCAATGTAGTGGTTGAACAAATATGGTGATAGGATACAACATTGTCTAACACATTTTGCACCATTGAACTACTATGTTTCTCCATAATCTGTATCCGTCGCTCCATGGTTGGTGTGCAAATTCCTCATGAAGCTGATCAGATGGGTTGGCACCACCTTGTATTTAAATACATCAATCAATTTTCCATGATCAATGTAGTCGAAAGTCTTAATATAGTTTGTAGAGCAGAAAAAGATGTTCTGATTTTTAAAAAAAAATAAATGTATCCATCATCGCATGCTGAAATCTGGTCATTCATTCCTCCTTTTTTTATTTTTTTTTTTTCTTCCGGAAACCGGCTTGTACATCTGGATTTTCTCACTCCGTGTATTGTTGTAGTATTGCTTGTACAATGATCTCCTTTTCATGCAAAATTACGGCTGTTGTTCAGTAGACTAAGCAGTCTTTTGCATCCCCTTTCTTTGGGATAGGTATAAATGTGGATCTCTTCCAGCCTTACATCCACTTTGTTCTCTTCCATATCTGTTACGTCGCCGTTACTTCGGTTAAGTCATCCTGTTATTTTGAACATTTCAATTGGTATTGCATCTGTTCCAACTGCTTTGTACTTAGCAGTGACTTTGAATGCCCATCTAACCTGGCTTTCTAGATCAGCCCCCAATTCTCAGATTTTATATTGGTTGTGTAGTTCTTTTGTACATTCTTTCCTTCTTTTTGTGTCTTCTCCATTCAAGAGAGATTTTCCTTCTTTGTCCATCAGTATTACAATACATGGGTAGAAGTTCTCCTTGATTTTCCTAAAGGGGTCTGTTATGTATCTTTTAACCTCCGTCTCTTGGCATTCTTGCTTCATATATTCTTGTTTATCCTACCTTGCTTTGCACTGAAATTCAGCATTTAACTTTCCTGGTTTTCTTCAGTTTTAGCTTCTACTTCAATATTAAGTCTGTGCCACAATCTGCTCCTGGACATGTTTTTGTTGAGTGCTGAGCTTTTCCACCTTATGCTGCAGAGTCGGTAGTCAGTTTGGTTGGTAGCAGTGTTGGCCATCTGATGAGGTTCACTTGTTATATCTTGAGTTGATTGAACCATGTATTCAAAACACAACTCTGTCTCATGCTTCATTGGAATCTGCAAGTCCTTTTTTTCCAGGTCCTTCTTTGACTCCAACATTGGCGGCATACAACACTTGAAGTAATTTTGGAAGGCGATCATTTTACAAGGGCCTAAAAACTGACTGAATAAACATCTGGCAACCAGGTGTAACCATGCACAGTATGATTTAGTTGTACTTAAATTCATAGAATTTGAAATAAATCATAAAATGCCAAGCATGTTTTAATTTTTCCCAGTAACAAAAGTGGACACAAAGGAACTGGTAATTTAAAGCATTCATGTTTTTTATTGTTTTAAAACATATCGTCCACAGATCCCCATTACTTTTAAATCCATAAATGGGGTCATGTGTAAAAATGAATACAAATTAAAATATGCATTCTTGCACCGGGGTTACTTGCATAGAATTTGCATTGAATCCAAAGTAGTCCTACAAGTACCTTTTGGAAACATCAAATGTAACTCTGCCACAAGTTGAAATTTAATGTGCTTAATTGTTTGATGTAGGCTTTAACAAAGTTCACTGATTGCAATCTTTTCGTGCAATTTTTGTTTTTCCATTTGCTCGTATTGAGTTTGGAATCCCCATTTCGAAACTTTAACCTACCTCAATTCATGCTGCTGATCATAACTAGTGTACCAAAGGTAATTTAAACTGTTATTTATTTGAATTGGGGTGATAGCCATCCAAACCTGTGGTTAGTTTTGTGTGCCCCAACATAATTCTGATTGTATATACAAGTATATACTGTCTTTCTTACATTAGATATTTGGGATTGGTAGAATAGACATTTCACCCTCAAAAGTAAAAAGTGTACATTTTAAATTACCCCAATAAAAAGGGGGCATGCATTTTTGCCACCTGAAAATGTATAGCTGTGGCTTATTTTTTCTTAGTGCAATAAAGTTTGGCAAGAAGCAATGTTTTTTGGTTAGACCCTGCTTCTAAAATATAGAGATGTGAGTTGTTAACTTGCAGGAAATATCAACTTTGGGTGTCAAGTAGGTAATTGGAATAATGTATGCTATTTATACAAATTATATCTGTGTGACAAGTCATACATTTAGTGTAATTCAAACAGCATTGTTTTTTATTTTTGTATTTGTCAAGTGCTAGTTACAAATGGCTGTGCAAGTACCATTAACTCTACATAGCAAAGTAACACTATTGTTGGCAAAAGTGTTTGCTTGAAAGCAAGCATTGAGTAACTGTTGTTCAAGGCAGTACTGATCAGGGAAGGCTATAGTGCTAACGGGACATGTATCAATATCAGATCTTGGTGATGTGACTAATGTGTTTCAAAAGCAGCAATTATAGTTAATCAGATGAAGTCTCTGTGAATTAAGTTTTTATTTTTTTTTATTTCAACTTTAGTAACATTTTTTAAGGGAAAAATGTTGGCCAAAAGTAATAATAGTTGTATGTAGAGCAGTCAAATGGGGTGGGTGGCATAACATTAAAGTTTTCATTACAAACTGAAGGGAGAACAAGAGCAGTCTGTGATTGGTTCCTTGCAAACCCTATATTTCATAAACGGGGCGTCTAGATATGAAGGTTTTCCCAGTAGATATATTTAATTTTTTGGGATGCTGTTATGACTCTGGTATGGATTCCATAAAAATGGGACCCAGGTCCGGAAGAAAGCGGGGGACCCGGGCATGGCCGTCATCATAGATGAAACAAATGGAGTAGAGGAATGCAGGGCCAGCAGTTATCCTTAACACCTTTGTAATGTATTGTTATACTATTTCTTTTGAATCCAATATTAAAGAGTTTTTAGCAATATCTATAGGTATTGTTAACCACGTCTTGGGTAGGGGGCAGTCCCATACATACCCCTTATAAATGGGGAGCTCACCCACCCCCTTAACATTTTTGGACGGGTGGGGAAAACCCAATGATGAGCATGCCACCTTGGTTGATGAGTAAGAGTTTACCATATATTTTTTTGGAATCTTTATTTGAGACATCAGCGCATTCCTGAGTTTAGGTTTTTCACTCAGGAAAACTTTTTCTATTTTGGTCGCCTGTTTATGAATTAATTCGAAATGGTCAGTGTGTGTTGAATTAATTGGACCTGCTATGAATATTGGCGAAGACAGACACAAGTGCACATCCATTTCTAGTAGGGCACCCAGATAGAAAGATACAGACATTTAATGATTAGGGGCACCAACAATTACATTACAATAATTTTTTCTTCCAAACACATCTAGAAGCCCTGCCCTAAAAGATTTGATTGCTGTTCCACACCAATGCTTTCTATGTCTGCCCGATGATGAACAACGTTAACTGTCAATCTCTAACTTGGATTTTATATAGATTACATCAAAATTATAGTTGGAGTGCTGTAATTAACCATGCTGTCAGCAGACCATTGGGTCACCTTTTCTGCAAGGTTCACAGATGTTGGTTATTGTTTCCATGTGTCCTCATTGGGGCATCTGTTTTGTTGCCTGTGTTTGAGAGATTTCTGTTCTTTAGAGCGCTCTGTTTTTGTGGTTTACTTGGTTGAAATTTCTATCTATATTGCTTTTACTGTTGAACACTGAAATTTAAGGTAACTGGCATTGTTGCTGCGTAAGTACGAGTCAGTGAAAATCTGACAGTTAACTAGGATTGGATTAGTGATCACTTTCAAAATGAAGTATTACCAAGTTACAAGGCTCCATCCTACTTAAGTGGACTAGGATTTCTTAACATTAGTGTCGTCTTTCCTGCATTGCATTTCGATCTTGGAAAATCTTACAAGCAAAAGGTTCCATAAGACTTTTACAACATTTGAAGCTGGTGCTATTAGCTGTGCCTAGACTTGTCTCTTTATATTTTTAACTCTGTTGAGTTTGCCAAGTACTAGTTGCATGGTTTAAAAGTCCATGAAATTCACCATATTATATTATACCATAGAAATCCCAATCCTGATGGCCCCAGAACTCAAATTTTCTGGTGGACAAATAGAGTTGCAGAGAAGGAGAAAACGGCAGTTAAGCAGGTTAAAAAAATAATACACATTTCCCTTGTGTTAAATCAACACAGGTTACAACTCACAAATTCTGTAATTTTGGCACCATACTACATTCAACATAAATCTCCAGCATTATCATTTGTCGATGTATGTAAAAAATTAGTATAACAGCAGTGTTCAACCATACTTGGGTTAGTCACTACAGTAGTAAAATAGTGCATATTTATATGGTAATAACCGCTAAATTGAATCCGATGTTCTGCATTGTGAAGCTGATCTTCTGAAAGATGTCTTTCTCCGGGCCGATATTCTTAGTGTTTGCTGAATGAAAAGTTTTCATGTTTTAGTTGTTTTATTGGGAACATTTTTGCAGTTTTTTTCAGAGCTCAGCATTTGTCTGTCCCTATGTTAATTAACTTTGTATAAGTGTTATTCTTTCTCACATGGAGAGCAACACAACCATTGTTTGGAAGATACTGGAATGCTCATTGGAGGGAAGCTAGTTACGGTGATCCCACAAATTCACAACAGTGAAAAGACTTCAGTCTACAAAAATTTACGCAGTTCTCTAGTCTTTATGTACTTAATTCAAAAGGGTAACCCACCACTATTTGTGTGTAGATACAGATATTTTCCCAGTCAGACACTTTAGATTGCCTGAGTCACAAAAGTCAAAAATAGAAATGCCTTTAAATTCTGTATTTATCTCCAAGGTTTTCTCTGCTTCTAAGACAGATGTCAATTGTCAGGCTTTGTCTTATGACAAATTGCTGTTTCTACTGTTAACACAGCATTAGGGAAAGTAAAGTGAATTATGACAAATCTTGAAAGGGTACAAGGAGTGTGAAAGGAAAGGCTGTAGGATGCCATTTTTTTGTAGCAATACATTGTAGACCTGTACCAGGTAGGAAAGTGAAAATGAAGCATTTTATAGTGATTCTGAAGTGTGATGGAAACACCTTTTAGTTGGATCAAAGTATTTCACTTTGTTTCTCTCGGTGATGCACAGCTGCTAAATATTAACTGTAACCTGATTTCCACACATTATTATTTGTGCACACATCTGTTTTTTTGTCATAAAATTGTACATTGGTGTAAATTTAGATTCTGTTTCAATCGAAAACATGCTGTCTTTAAATGATAGCGTGCTAACTCACAATGCTTAGTTACATAACAAAATTGCCTGCCTCATGTCCATTAAAGCTAGGTGGGTTGCAAATGCTTGTTAATAAAAAACAAAACAAAAAAAAACTGAAAAAAAGGGGGCAAAAAGGTTGAGAAGCTTGAGGACACATTTATACACCTAAGAACAAGCTCTCATTTACCTGTGCGTTATGCCTCTAGAAAATCCCTGTTAGACAAAAAACTATTTTATAAAGCTTGAATAGACTGCTTTATTGGCACTGCTTGCGTGCTCTTTCAGCTTGTTGCTGAATCGTCTAGGCATGCAGGACCAGCCAGTTCCATTTCTCCTTTCCAGACTGTCTGCAAATGTTTTCCAAGTTACTTCAGCTAGTAAGCTGCTGGATGACCGAATGCACCTGCAGTTCTTTTCTGAAGAACTTTTACCTTAATCAGGCCACTCTTTACTACCCATAGGTTTGCTTGGGCCTGCTCCACCTATCTTTGGACAATAATCATGACATCAAGATTGGGTGAGCTCGGCCCCCTCTCATATTTTCTTCCTTGTTTTTGCCAACATTGTGCCTCATAATACCTCTTAAGAGGACTGCTTGGTGATACTTTCCCATTTCTGCCTTTTTCTTAGCTTTATCACCAAAATTTCCTCCCATGAATTCTGCCAAGTACAACCATTGAGCTGTGTTGGTATGTTTATTTTTAAGTTCAATACTTAAAACTTATTTTAGTCTATGCAGTTTGTAATCCGTACCTAAACCCTTTAACACCTACTGCTATATTTATATGTTGCTACCATTTTGGTCCTGATGATGACCCTGTAAAATTAGCAGTGAGGTCGAAACTACGACTTCTTACTAGTGGTCTGACATAGATTAAATAATTTTAGTTCAGGGACTCTAACTTGGAGTCTTGTGTTTGAAGTTGTATTAAATTAAATTTCAGCCCCTAGACTGTGTATACTATAAATAAGCACATGCATACTTTATTCACTCATCTCACTCTTCACTGTGCCTTCTTTGAGTACTGACAGTGTGAACTTTCAATCAAGGCTTTGTCAAATTAATACTATGTTTGGTCAATACATTGTATCTGCATACTATACTGATATCAGATTGTACTTATTTCATTGGCGAAGAAGGGTAGGGTGTATTCCTCCCTCCCAGGGTACCACTGTGTTGTGCATTTGATTAGCCAGATCCCCAGGATCCCACAGGATTGCTCTGCATTTTTATACACACTCGTTATCTTGACCAGGATTCTTTGGTTTCTGTAGCATGCCCTAGGCTGATGACACTCAGCCCGTTGTTATCATCAAAGAGAATGTAGAAGAGGTGCAGGGCAGATTTTAAACGTGTCTTGTCGCTGTTGCCAGTTAGATGAGACTGAATTCCTTAAAACTGAACCGCGACAAAAATAAGTCTTTCTTTGGAGGTTCCCCTTCTCTTTGGATCTCTTCTTAGAGGCCTGTGGACTGTGACATTTCACAGTTAACCATTTCTGCTGCTCTGCAATCTTGGTATAATTTTCTAAATCAACTTGACCTCCAAAGCCCAAATGAACTCTGCTAAAGAGACTTCTCAAAAAGATTGGCCCGCTGCATTCCCTTACTTATTAGAAAGCAGTAGTCCAATCTACTTTACTCTTTTGTCTGAATTGCATTTGTCTCCCTGTGTCTGTTAAAATGCCTCATTATTTCTGTAGGCTACTGTTAATGGCTTGAGGGCTGGGAGAAACAAAAAAGAAAAGTGTAGGCATAAGTGTCTCACATCTCCTGTTCAAAGATTGCTTAGAAATGTAAACATTAGAAAACTACTTTAAGAATAGTTTTTTCTAGTTTGAAATTTAACAGATTGTTAATCTTGGCTGTAATGGCTCAGTGCGATGAGGCCAACTCTAGACATCGCATCATGCTTAATCTACTCTATCAAAAGCCTTCTGTGTCCCATTACTAGGTTATTTCTTGGGCTCTTGTTTCTCTTCTGCCACTTTATATATACAACTACAACTTGATTTGTATTTGGGAGTTATACTTGATGTAATTATCACCGTAGACTTATCAATCAGTTGAAAAGTAACACTGTAAAGCCTTATTGCTAGCATGTTGCCTATAACTTGTTCGTCCAAATTAATTCAGAAAAAGCACCCCATATTTTGTTTCACTTCTCAAACTAACCTGCTCCCATTTTGACATTATAGACCCGCTTAAACCCAGATTCTGCATTCTTAAGTAAATTGGCAAGAATCTGTGGCATTTCCCTTTTGACTTTTAGAATTCCAATGAGAATCCATTATTTGTGGCTTTCTCTAATGACAATTTTTAAATGTTGGCTGAGTTTTTTTTTTTTTTTCCTGTACCCCCTAAACTGTCATTGCTTTCTACTTACCTCTGCCCTCAAGAAGAATAAAACATTGGCAAAGCCAATAAGTGTACCCTAAGTGAGATCGGTTAGCTTTGTCAATATTTTTTCTTAACAAATGTTTTACAGCAGCACGACTGCTGCACAGCATGGCATAAGGATATTAAAAAAAAGGCACTGTGCCGTTTCATAGCCCGCTTTTTTCTTTCACTTTCAACCATGTTATACAGCAAGTGCGCTGCTGTCAATATGGCACACAAATTGACAGTCAAATAGTCCTACTATTTGACTGTCTTTTATTTTTACGTGCTGTGGCCATCATTGACTGCGTAGTTGCACTTTAAAAAAAAAAAACTTTTTTATTTTAAGCTATGCTGTACAGCTGGCTGAAAACAATGACAAAGCCTACAGCCATTAGATCTCTATAGGCAAGATCTATTGGCTTTCCCAGTGTTTGTTAAACTTTGCTGAAAGCTACATCCCACTTCACTGTTACATCTACATCTTGTAGAAAAAGGTTCAAAAGTTAGAGATAACTCTTCCATTGCCCTCTAATTAAGTCAAGATAAGATAAGCTTAACATGATCAAATAAAACAATTTAACCCCTTCTAACATCCAGCAGAACTTACAGGAGTTTACCTGCCATTGGGAATAAATGGATTTGAATATCCCTTGCTAGTTTATCATTGGTATGTATGTGAGGAAAGGTGCTCACAAATCTCCAGAATCAGTGTACAAACACTTGAACCACTACATTTTCCCCTGTGTACTTGGACAGCTAAGTTGAAGAATATTCAGAGAAAATCAGTGTAATTATTTCATGTATTCCCACTGGATACTACCATTGATGTGCTTCCCACTAGTGTTTTCAAAATGAGCAGCCGTCTTTCTCAGTCTTGTCGATATGATGTATTGTTTTTCTCATAAAAAATAGAGACCTAATTTTAGTTTTGGAAATGCGAGACATGCATATTTCTTTTAGCTACCTTTTATTCAGATTATGTCCTGTTTTTCCAGTGAGTATATCTCCTGTGGAAAAATATCTGCCATTCCTCAGTTCTAAGTTAATATTCTTAACCCTAGTTCATACTTTGTATTCACTGATTATTTAATCTTGAACTTTACCAAGAAATACCTTTCACTGGCCTATCACCTTAAATTCAGTTTCCATCCCAAAGGTTACGTTAATACTTTTAAGTCAGTCAGGGACTTGTACAAGATGGTCATCTGTTTTACAAGTCCTATTTCCTGCGATCAGATTACTAGTTGTAATAATTCTTTTGGATATTTCCAGTGTAACTCCATTGAATTTAAAAGGAATACAAATGATGAAAAGTAACCGAACTGAAATGTACACAAAGGAAAGCCATCTAATATTTGCTACATTAGTAATTCTCTGTGAATAGTTTGCTTGGCAAATTAAAGTTTTTATATATGTGTATGTATATGTATGTAATTATCTGTGTGTGTGTGTATATATATGTACATATATATATATATATATATGTGTGTGTGTGTGTGTTTATTTTATGTCCATTTGTATTGCACATTCTGCCATGTGTGGGCCCTTACCGCTTTCAGAGTTTGGGTGCCCATTATGGCCCTAAGATTCACTTTTAGTGAGGTCACTGTGGGCATTCGGACATTGTATTTGATTGTGTTTGATAGATAGTCCTATGTTCTTAATAATGCATTATACTTGATTTGCTATTTGTTTCATTTTGCTATTGTGTGCGATAGTCCTTGAGTAAACCTTGGGTGGTAATTAAGATAGAAGACACTGTAGTCTGTTATGTCTTTGATAAAATTGTATGCTCATTAGGTATGATATTTAAGGTTACTTGTGCTGAGTGACTGGCTGATTTGTAGTTTGTTTAAAATAGTGTTAATGTTCTCTTGAAGGAGCAATGTTGACCTAAGTATATGGTTTCAGTGTTTTGTGTGCTTGGCGGGACTTTGAGTGTGTAGCGTATTTCTGGTTGTGGATGGCAAAGTATTTATAAGTTTATGCTATTAAGGTGGCTTGGTACATTGTGTACATGATAGCATCAGTGCCAAATATGTGTAAAGTAGAAACGTACATGATTTGGGCTACTGTAAGTTGGCAACACTAACAGATGATATGGCTATGGTGCCTTTACACGTGATGTCACTGGTTGTCTCTCATAAGTACAGTTTGTGTGAGGTGAAGGAAAAAATATCTTACAATATGTTCTGAGTTCTTATTGACCAGATCTAGGGCTGCCTTATGTCATTTTATTTGGTTAGACATATCAGTGGCTCATATGATGGGTGTGAGATGTTTGATTTGCTCAGGTCTAAGTTTTCCTATTGAGAAAAAAAAAACATAGAGAAAACAATGCATGTTTTAAAAGTCTACACAAATCCTGTAACAGTCATTTAATTAAGCTCAAAATAATGAATACGTTTACTTACTGGTTTGTTAGTTCACATCATTACAGATAAAATGATTGTGTTGGGCGTTCCATGACCATCTTTTTGACTGTGCAAAATCTGATTAAAACTCTGATGTTGTTCTGCGGTTTTCCACATCAGGCGATGCAGTTACTCCTTGTGAAGGAGTAGCTCACAGTTCATTGAGTTTCCCTACCTCTTTAGAGAGCTGTTACCTGCTGGAGGTCTTTGAGGAGCTGAAGTGGTGAGCTTGTGGAGGAGATTATCATGAATATTTAAAAGAGTTGGAGGAATCGGTGAGCATGATGTAAGCTGTTGGAGTGGAACAAATGAGGTACAGAGGATAGAGATAGTAGAATTATCAGTGTTAAAAACATTCTGGCACTGTTATCGCATGTCAATCCAGATGATAGAACTGTATAAATCTGATGCTGTGGCTCAGTAAAAGTATACTACAGACAAACAAAAGAAAAATGAATCTACACTGACAAATATGAAGTGAGGTACTCAATACTCCTTCCCTCACACCACCAACACTCATACCAAATAGGTTTACCAGTTTGCATGTGTACTGGGTATCAGACTAGAGAAATGTAATCTTAGCTGTTGCAACCAAGTCACCAGCATAGTAAAAGGATGTGTGCACCTTCCCAACTGTATGTGAAACTGGTATCTTGATTTTGATTTGGACCTTATTGTTGCGGTAATAATGTGTTCATAGAGGCCTAGGCGTCTCCACGACGCTGCCAGGTCCAAGATTTCTCCTGTGACCTGGAGGGGTTCACTAAACGTGCCCTCTTAGTAGATACACATAGACTTCTGTCTCTCCTTTGGGAACGTCAAGTGGTAGTTGTTGCGTAGTTATGATTCATGGAATGCTGGTTTGTGGAATTCCTATCGCCAAATAGCCTGGATCTATGGTTTGCGATCAAGGACAATATTTCATATTTATTTTGTTCACTGGACAATTAAGCCCAAACCCTTGCAGTACAAACAGTTTAGCTGCCAATTTATACTAGCAAACTATGGATGTTTGAAAAAGGATTCTGTCTCTCAGGGAAGGTTCATAACTTTCGGTTCAAAATATGTATAAAAGAGTCATTAATACAAAGCTTTTACTATTATGTCAAAGCTTTTACTATTATGTCAAATGTTGTAAGGCAATACAGTGAGCTGTGAACTTACCTTGCTTTACTAACAGTGGGTCCAGTTAAAAAATCTACAAGTTTACGTAATCGGAAAAATGTTAATGAATCATTAGATTATATGCAAATACATGCAGAAACCTAAAAGCTAGGTAGCGTTAAAAATAAAACATACACAAAGTTCTGTTACAGTATTTTAGCTAATTAATTTAATAGAATTTCAGAGGCATTATTTAGAAAAAGATTTGTATGACGACATTATTAACAAACAAAAAAATACATTAATGGAAAATCTGTGTAAAACCATTATGTGAAACATGAATTTAGTGATCCCATACTCAGATGTGTGCCCACACACACAATCCTGCAACTATTGCTTCTCACCTTCTTCCAGCTGCAGTATGTACATTTGCATAATTTGTTGCAAAATAAGAGGCTTCAGAGAATTTAGACCCTCATTTAGTATTATCTTTGGTATAATTAAGAGATACTATTGCCAGTGTTCTGATATGAGAACGCTGCCACAACGTGTCACTTGCTGCATGGCTCCGAAAGAGCAAATTGGATTTTCCTACAGGAGATGTAACTTCCAAAGCATTCTCTATTTTGGACAAGTAGATAATTATAAAACACCTCTTGTGTGAGTTAACCTCTTTCTCTTAGTCAACCAGAAGGCAGTGTTCTGTCTTCTATCTAGTAAAGTTCTGCTATTATCTGTAAACTAGAGCCTTGTGTTGACATTTAGAATGTGTACTTGTTTGCAGAGTGTGAGGTACATATGGTGCCAGGACTCTGTCTGATTACTGAAGCAAGTGGGGTTCATTTTGGATGTCAGTGATCTTGTCTTATACGATAATGATGATGAGCTAAGCTTCTTCTGACAGCCTTAAGTTTGACTGCATCCTCTGGCAGGAGGATTTCATGAAGCCTTTAACAAGAGCTTGCGGATTAGTCCCCCCCCCCCCCCCCCCCCCCTTTGGGTCCTGCCATTTGGTAGATGGGGTGAAGTTTTGGACTACATTTTGTTCAAACAAAGTAAGTTTTTAGGCCAGTCCTGCCCTGTTGTCGGTCTCAGACTATTGGTTCAAAGAGGCTGATGACATGTAGGTGCAGAAACCTCACTCCTTATCATGCCATTGTTTTAGAAATTCCTGCTTTGGGCCGCCAGTGCTACCTGCTTTGAGAAACCTCACTTCACACAAAGGCTATGTCTGGAAAGCAGCCTAAAGGCTTCAGAGCAGCCTAGACATTATATTTGAAAGGAATCTAACCGAAACTTGTTCTGAATCATGTAACATTTATCACTGTGCCCTTTCTGGAAATCGTATATGTAATAGGCATTTAAATAACCCCTATTTTCGATTTCCTAGTTTTTGTCCATGGAAGAAAGTGCTCCAGAGTACTCAGTGCTGCTGTGCACCAAAGTCTGATGTCTGAAAGCTAGTCTCCCAGAGCTGGGGTGACTAAGTTAAGTCAGCACTTCACGCAGTGGTTTCTCCTGCAGAGGCACAACTACACTTGAGTGGCTTTGCATACACAGGAGGACAAGAGATGGAGGCCTGTGAGAGAGCCTCATATCTCAGTGTGAGACTGTTGCACGAAGAAACCATGATAGACAATTAACTAAGATGCTTGACAAAATAGTGAGATCTTTTTGAGCCATTGGTATCTGAGCCTAATCCTGCCTAATTTTACAATGGAGTAAGGACATTAGTAGCAGGCAACCTGACTCTTATGTGACGGGTGTAAACTTGGAAATTGGTAGGGGTGGTCATTGCGCCTTCCTATTAACACTGCTAACCCTATATTACCTTAAAGTACTTCATATTTTCAGGAAAGATACAGTGCGCCTAACAGTATGTTTTGTCAATTGACTGTTCAGTTCTAAGCTTTTGCCTTCCTCACTGACTGCTTGCGCACTCTGAGTCAAATGCTGTGTACATGTATCAAGTTTCTGCAAATATTTGTAATTTGGACATCAAGTGTGTTCTAATTTGTTTTTCAGCTATTTAAATCTTTCCATCATACTTATGAACTACAAAAAAAATCATTTGTAATTCCTCATTGTTTGAAATATTTCTATTTATTTAGAAGCTATTAACGTGTTGTGTGTTAGGAAAAATACTGACATCCTTCCCCCCCTTTTTTCACAATGATTGTCAGATAGCGCACTTTACAAAATCACCCAACTGTAGTAAGGAGTAAAAAAGTAAATACTATTTTTCAGGTAAGATATGCATCACTTAAAAAGACAAACTGAATTTGACCTCTGTCCTTGAACAGAGATAGCACATGTGTCAAGATAAAATAAGATTTAAAGGCATCTTTATTGCTCATTTATTTTCTGAGTGAAGAAAACACCTGTTAATTTCCAACTTGCCCGAACGGACCAGTAGGTCCTAAAAATAGCTCAACCTGTTAAAATCTCACTAGCCATAGTGAGTGCGCGAGTAGGTTTTTCGAGCCCGGGTACTGCTTAGTGCCTTTCTGGTTTCAGGCATTTTTTTTATTTCTCTTAGTTTGTGTTTGTATTTATTTAGTTTATGCAACAAATGCCAGAAAAATCCAGTTTCAGGAAGAAAAGGTGGAGTGAGGGTAAAGCTAAGGGACTAGTTTGAGGGAGATGGAGTAAAAGTGGTGACAGTGAGCTAATTCTAAAACCTTTAGCCATCTTGGTGATAAGGTATTGTTTGGAGGAAGATGGAGTAAAAGCGAAATAATACAAATTGATTTAAGATTGTAAAATAGGAGAGATGTTAATGTACTTTCTGTACATTTCAGCATGGTGTTGAGGGTCTTAAGGGTCAACGAAATCTTTCCACAGAGGTAGTGTTTTTCATACTGTTCGAATTCCATTTTGTTATAGAAAGCCTGGTGTCCTTGTTGGAATGTAGGTTGGTCAGTGTGAACAATTCTGTTAAGTTATTGTGGGAACTTAGGTGTGTGGCTTGCCAAATAATACAGATGGTATTTATTATGACCTGTTGCTTGATGGCAAGGACTTTAACACTAATTTGGTGCAAAAATAGAATATGTACTTTTTTTTTTCTCACACCGGGGGTGCTGCTGCGCTTTTCATATGTAATTAAACTAATGGATGCTGAGAGAGAGCCTTTCAAAGTGTATAGTGAATGTAAGGAATATGGCCACAACCACTGTAAGGCATTTATGTATTTATGACTCGCCTGAATTGAAACGCTAGATAGTAAATGTTTTCCCCTTTTCTTGTGGCTGCAATGATGTCTGTCCTGTGGGGGTTGTTTTTTAGGGTCATTCCTGTGTTTTTGTTTCAGATGTGAATTCCATTTCCTTTCCTTTTTATGATGGTGACTTTTGTGTCAAATAATCACCTTCCCTATCCATGGTGCTGAAATCTAATACAGTGCTCCATTCTTACCCAGGGGGGTTCCTTTGTAGCATTGTTCACACTTTATTTGATCATGGGGCAGCATAATCTTTTTCTTTTCAGTTTGTAGACCATTGCCGGTCCAAGCAATGATTTTAAGGGCCTTGCCCTTATTTAATGAGAATAATAGGAGGAATGGAAATGTGATTGTCTGTTGCGTTTACTGTTTTTTTTCATTTTATTGTTGTGGCTTCTACCTTAATTGTACTTTTCTTCATTCTGTGCAAGCAACCCATCATGCTTTTTCCTCTTTCCTTTCGCCTATTGTGTTAATGCAGAGCTGAAAGTTCGTCTTAAGGGATTATTTTTTAGTTAAGTACCACCTTAGCTTTCAGTATTTTGTTTTATTCCCTAACAATCTCTGACCCTGGAATGAATCTCACTTAACTTGCAGCAGATAATTGTGCAATTTTACTGGCACCCATGGCTTCCACTGCCCTGCTCCTAGTGCTGTGCTTAGTTCTTTAGTATTCCGATTTTCTTATTCACCATTTTCCTCCCTCATCTCATTATCTACTGAGCTTTTCCCAATGCTTAACTATTCTTTCTCTTGATGATCGTTTTTGTACTGGTTGGCCAGTCAGAATTACCAAATCTGTCAGTCAGGAAACTCTTTAACAGTTTTCTGCATGTGCTGATGGTGTTTTGTACTGGGGAAGGTCCACACCTTGGAGATTTTGGTCCAGTGTCGAAAAGGACGGCTGGGAAAAGAGCAAGTGCTTTTGTGACGACATTTTAAGCACCTCCCTCGGAGAATAGTGTGATGTATACATGTATCTCCCTCTTTCTGAGCTTTATCCTTAATGGAATCCCTCTCTTGCTTATGGCCTCAGTAGGTCTTGTTATTGAGTTAACTGCTCATTCTTTATTGAATTAACTACTGCTTCTACACTTAGGTGGACATCTCAGCTCGCTCCAGATGTCCAAATAATTTTCGAAATGGCTGTCCTAGTGCTGGAGCCAATGATTTGTCTCACAACTAAGATTCTAGTTTGATGCCTTTATAAATATGGTTATGCTTGCATGGGAGATGTCAACAACGGCAGCACTAGCTAAATCTTGGTGCAGTTCTAGTGATCCCATTCCATCCAGAGAGGATTTTCAAGTTGATCTAATAGTGTGGAAAATTATTGCTTATTTGGTATTGTCACAATTGCACTGAAACTCAATCATCTTCTAGATAGACCTAAGAGACTTAGGGGCCAGATGTATGAAAGGATTTTACCCATTCTGTGTCTATGGGAAAAAGCTTTTGTACATATGGCCCTTAGATTACTCGGGCAAGCAGAAGTAGCCCTGATAGCTGAGTTTGCTCCAATAGATTTGTTTTGATATGCAGTGAGCAAAACTATTAATCAAACTATTTGCGTACTACCCAATGCATAAGTTGGGCTCAAAACAATGCACAGCATTCTCTGGCCTCAAGTACAGCACCAAAACACACTACACGTAGCTAACAACTCATTCAACAACTGTTTCTAGATATAGGCAGTACACAGAATATATACTTACTAGTCAACTTGAAACGTTCCGTGGCGCCTCGTCAGGACATAAGAAGCATCTACTGATGTGCTGCAATAAGCTATATGTGCATGGATTGAGAAATAGTTGTGCATGTGGACTTTCCAACCATCCCGTAGAGGGCAAGTTTGTAGTTCTAAATTTAATTTTAAGCTGTATAGATGCAACCTTCAATAATATATTGATTGAAGGGTGGTAGGGTAATTATTCTAGAGTGAATCTAGAAGTTGGAGAGGTCCAAAATATTCAAAGCAGATAATCTATATAGACCATTCAACAGTGACAGATGGGCAACCCAAACGATGCAGTGGCCACAGGCAACAAGATAAATGATCTGCATGGTTCACACTGCAAGGAGCAGGTGGAATCTGCATTACAGACGTGACAGCGCAACAATAGCGTGGGCAGTATTTTCCTTCTCTGGAAGGGATTTTGTTTGTGTAATAAATGATTAAAACAAAAGAAGTGATGTTGGGAAGGACACAGTTGGAAATAGGCAAGTGGTACTTCTTTGTGCAGACCATCTCCTCCAAGTGGAGGCGTAATCCATGTTTCAAAGGGTGCAGTGGATTTGGTTCCAGAGGAGGACAGGGGTCAGGGATGTGTTTTTCATGTTATTTTCTGATTCCCTAGAAGGACAGTCTTTTGCATCTGATTCTAGACCTCCGGGTTTTGAGCTGGTTTCTCAGGTAGGAAAAAATTCAAAATGCTGACAGTATCTTAGGTGCTTCTCACGCTGGGGAACGAAGACTGTATGGTTCCAATCACCTTGCAGGATGTATACCTTCACGTCCCTATTCGTCAGTTGCAAAGAAAGTATCCCTGCTATACCATTGGGCCTCAACACAATCAATTTGATGGTCTTATTTCTGCTCCTCAAGTCTTCACGAAGGTGATGGCAGTGGTTGCACCTCCTCTCAGAAGTTTGGGGAGCATCTGTATTCCCTTACTTGGATGATTGCCTCATCAAAGCCAATTCTCCAAAATTAGTGTCACTTGCAGTTAATGATTCAGTGGTTAAGCTTGGGCAAACCCAAATCTCACCTAGAGCCCCATCAGTGCACTCGGTTCTTAGAAGCAGTACTGGACACTACTTGTTAGGTCTGTTGGCCTTCTGCATTCTGTTGGTCAGCCATAAACGCTGGCACATGAGGACCTTTTAGTAATGTCTGCAGGCAGTGGTTTCAGCACAACGGTGATCTCCAGGATACTGTCTCCAGAGACACTGCAGTGGAGCTACAATGATCTGCAATGGTGTGCTGGAAAGTGACCCCTTTTGACATGGTCACCTGAACTTTTTGCCTGGTATATGATACAATTTTGACCGAAGGTGCACAAGGTTCCTTCTATCCAGGTCCCCAGTGCCAGATCTTTTCTCCTAAATTTGCACAGTTCACCGATTGGCAACACCTTTGGGCACCCCTGTAAGTCCCTTGTAGATGGTACCTCTGGGATCTAGTGTATAAGTACCAAAGAGGATCCCCAAGTGCTGCAACATGTATTGTGCCACCCTCAGGGACCCCTTACCTAGCACATGCTGACTGCCATTGCAGGCTGCTTGTGTTGGTGTAGCTAAAAGTGAAAACACGGCATGGCCCATAGCCTGTGTGCCATGTCCCCTACCACTGCATGCAATATATGAAAGTCACCCCAACAGCAGGCCTTTAAAGCCCTAAGGCAGGGTGCATCAAATTACAAATAAGGACAAATCAGTAACACAAGAAATGCCCCTGCTATGTCTTTGTCTATTCTTAAGACATAGTAAGTGAACAGGGAAGCCATTTTTAAAAACATGTGCTGGACTCTGGTCAATAAAAGTTCCCCAGCTACATGATGGCTTCACTGAAAATGGGGATGTTTGGGATCAAATATATCCAATTAATAAACCCCCATTGATGACAATGATGGATTTTTTGATACATGCACCTAAAGGGTACCTTAGAGAGGCCCCCTGAAAAAACCCACCATCTACGTTTAAAAAAAAAAAGAAACCTCTGCTCAAGATTGGCACCCGCCTCAAAACACCGCCATATATGAAAAAGACAATATGTGGTACATATTTCTCTGTTCAAGCGGCCAAACTATGGAATTCATTACCCCCAAATAGAAGATCCATGGATAACTCATCTTCAGAAGACTACTCAAGAGTTTGCTCTTTCCTACATAACCACCATACTCAAGCAACAAACATTATAAACATTTATTATTATTATTATTATGTATATATGTAGATATGTGTATTTCTTTGTACAAATGGGTATTTTATCTTAAAATATATACATGCTCTTTACTCCTGTTTTAACAAATGTATATTTTACTTATCGTTAAATGTATGTGTAGGGGTGTGTGTGTATATATGTGTATATATATGTATATATATATATATATATATATATATATTGTAGGAAGTTGGCTCTGTATGTGCTATTTCAAAGTAAGGAATAGCATGCACAGAGTCCAAGGGTTCCCCTTAGAGGTAAAATAGTGGTAAAAAGAGATAATACTAATGCTCTATTTTGTGGTAGTGTGGTCGAGCAGTAGGCTTATCCAAGGAGTAGTGTTAAGCATTTGTTGTACATACACAAGACAATAAATGAGGTACACACACTCAGAGACAAATCCAGCCAATAGGTTTTTATATAGAAAAATATCTTTTCTTAGTTTATTTTAAGAACCACAGGTTCAAATTCTACATGTAATATCTCATTCGAAAGGTATTGCAGGTAAGTACTTTAGGAACTTCAAATCATCAAAATTGCATGTATACTTTTCAAGTTATTGACAAATAGCTGTTTTAAAAGTGGACACTTAGTGCAATTTTCACAGTTCCTAGGGGAGGTAAGTTTTGATTAGTTTTACCAGGTAAGTAAGACACTTACAGGGTTCAGTTCTTGGTCCAAGGTAGCCCACCGTTGGGGGTTCAGAGCAACCCCAAAGTCACCACACCAGTAGCTCAGGGCCGGTCAGGTGCAGAGTCCAAAGTGGTGCCCAAAACACATAGGCTAGAATGGAGAGAAGGGGGTGCCCCGGTTCCGGTCTGCTTGCAGGTAAGTACCCGCGTCTTCGGAGGGCAGACCAGGGGGGGTTTTGTAGGGCACCGGGGGGGACACAAGTCCACACAGAAATTTCACCCTCAGCGGCGCGGGGGCGGCCGGGTGCAGTGTAGAAACAAGCGTCGGGTTCGCAATGTTAGTCTATGAGAGATCTCGGGATCTCTTCAGCGCTGCAGGCAGGCAAGGGGGGGATTCCTCGGGGAAACCTCCACTTGGGCAAGGGAGAGGGACTCCTGGGGGTCACTTCTCCAGTGAAAGTCCGGTCCTTCAGGTCCTGGGGGCTGCGGGTGCAGGGTCTCTCCCAGGCGTCGGGACTTTAGATTCACAGAGTCGCGGTCAGGGGAAGCCTCGGGATTCCCTCTGCAGGCGGCGCTGTGGGGGCTCAGGGGGGACAGGTTTTGGTACTCACAGTATCAGAGTAGTCCTGGGGTCCCTCCTGAGGTGTTGGATCGCCACCAGCCGAGTCGGGGTCGCCGGGTGCAGTGTTGCAAGTCTCACGCTTCTTGCGGGGAGCTTGCAGGGATCTTTAAAGCTGCTGGAAACAAAGTTGCAGCTTTTCTTGGAGCAGGTCCGCTGTCCTCGGGAGTTTCTTGTCTTTTCGAAGCAGGGGCAGTCCTCAGAGGATGTCGAGGTCGCTGGTCCCTTCGGAAGGCGTCGCTGGAGCAGGATCTTTGGAAGGCAGGAGACAGGCCGGTGAGTTTCTGGAGCCAAGGCAGTTGTCGTCTTCTGGTCTTCCTCTGCAGGGGTTTTTCAGCTAGGCAGTCCTTCTTCTTGTAGTTGCAGGAATCTAATTTTCTAGGGTTCAGGGTAGCCCTTAAATACTAAATTTAAGGGCGTGTTTTAGGTCTGGGGGGTTAGTAGCCAATGGCTACTAGCCCTGAGGGTGGGTACACCCTCTTTGTGCCTCCTCCCAAGGGGAGGGGGTCACAATCCTAACCCTATTGGGGGAATCCTCCATCTGCAAGATGGAGGATTTCTAAAAGTCAGAGTCACCTCAGCTCAGGACACCTTAGGGGCTGTCCTGACTGGCCAGTGACTCCTCCTTGTTTTTCTCATTATTTTCTCCGGCCTTGCCGCCAAAAGTGGGGCCTGGCCGGAGGGGGCGGGCAACTCCACTAGCTGGAGTGTCCTGCTGGGTTGGCACAAAGGAGGTGAGCCTTTGAGGCTCACCGCCAGGTGTGACAATTCCTGCCTGGGGGAGGTGTTAGCATCTCCACCCAGTGCAGGCTTTGTTACTGGCCTCAGAGTGACAAAGGCACTCTCCCCATGGGGCCAGCAACATGTCTCGGTTTGTGGCAGGCTGCTAAAACTAGTCAGCCTACACAGATAGTCGGTTAAGTTTCAGGGGGCACCTCTAAGGTGCCCTCTGGGGTGTATTTTACAATAAAATGTACACTGGCATCAGTGTGCATTTATTGTGCTGAGAAGTTTGATCCCAAACTTCCCAGTTTTCAGTGTAGCCATTATGGTGCTGTGGAGTTCGTGTTTGACAGACTCCCAGACCATATACTCTTATGGCTACCCTGCACTTACAATGTCTAAGGTTTTGTTTAGACACTGTAGGGGTACCATGCTCATGCACTGGTACCCTCACCTATGGTATAGTGCACCCTGCCTTAGGGCTGTAAGGCCTGCTAGAGGGGTGTCTTACCTATACTGCATAGGCAGTGAGAGGCTGGCATGGCACCCTGAGGGGAGTGCCATGTCGACTTACTCGTTTTGTCCTCACTAGCACACACAAGCTGGCAAGCAGTGTGTCTGTGCTGAGTGAGAGGTCTCCAGGGTGGCATAAGACATGCTGCAGCCCTTAGAGACCTTCCTTGGCATCAGGGCCCTTGGTACTAGAAGTACCAGTTACAAGGGACTTATCTGAATGCCAGGGTGTGCCAATTGTGGATACAATGGTACATTTTAGGTGAAGGAACACTGGTGCTGGGGCCTGGTTAGCAGGGTCCCAGCACACTTCTCAGTCAAGTCAGCATCAGTATCAGGCAAAAAGTGGGGGGTAACTGCAACAGGGAGCCATTTCTTTACACAAGCCCCCCCCAGCCCACAGGCCAGGAGACTCAGCCCAAGCTGGGAGAGTCTTCCTAGTCTGTCAGGCGAGGAAGAGTAGGAGAAATAGGCTGGTTAGTTGCAGGGCCTACTCTGCCTTACATCCTTCTGTTCAGGTCATTCCCTTTGGGGAACTGACCCACTTCCACAGTGATAGGACCTAGTCTGAATTGCCTCTTGTCTGCTTCTTCAATGTCTCCACCCATTCTTTTTATTTTGGGTTTAGAGGTATCCACCTCTGCTAATCTTATCTTAGCCAGGGTCATCCCTAGCTTACCCAAAGAGGTTACCCAGAGCTGGAGTAACCCCACCATGACCAACAGGGTCAGGGGGCCTAACTTGCTATTTGGCATGGGGTCTGACCACCATGCCAAGGATAGTGCAGCCACAAAGGCTAACACCCAGCAGAGGCCACTGACAGCTGTCAGTGCCCAGAACCACACCTTTAGCTCTTCACCTAAAAGGGAAGGGGCTAAGTTACAGGCTTCTTTGGGTTCAGGTTGCCTGTCTGCTGTATTGGAGTGGGGGGTTACCACATCTTGTAGTAAACACCCTTCTTCCACTCTTTCTTCTGTTAGCTGAGGAGCCACCCACTCAGGTTTAACAGTTGCCTGACTAGCCAGGACTTCTTGTGGGTCAGGTTGGACTTTATCAGGGCCATTTTTGGAGTTCTCCCCTACTGGAGCAGAATCTCCTTGGCTTGCTGTAACCTTGGCTAAAGGTTGTCCACCCTTCCTACTCTGTTTTCTTTTCTTCTTCTTCTGGGGCCTGCTTGCATTTACTGCAGAGGCAGGACTTCCAGAATCCTTGGGAGAGGACTGGCACTGGACCAGTTCCTCTCTTGAGCTCTGACTAACCTCTGGGTAGTCATTTCCAAGGAGACAATCAAGGGGGAGGTCTGCACTGACTACTACCCTTCTCCAGCTAAGAGTGCCACCCACTTCTATGGGCACTAAAGCCACAGGCCTCTTAGTGACCCTGTCTAGGCTAACTCTTACCCTGGCAGTCTCACCTGGGATGTACTGGTTTGAGAGCACCAGCCTGTCATGCACAATAGTGTGACTGGCACAAGTGTCTCTCAGGGCAGTGGTTGGGATTCCATTCACCAGTAGGTGGTGGAAGTGTCTACTTCCCTCTGGAATCTCCAACTCACCTGTTGGGCCCTGTTTCCAGTTGAAGGCTATGAAGACCTCCTCATCTGAGGAGTCATCTCCCATGGCTACACTGGTTACCCCTGGAATTTTGTTCTGGGGTTTGTTTTTGGGACAAGAGTTGTCCTTGGTGTGGTGCCCAGACTGTTTACAGTTGTGGCACCAGGCCTTAGTGGCATCCCAGTTCTTACCCTGGTACCCACCTTGGTTTTGGGTTGTGTCTTGGGGCCCACCCACCTGTTCTGGTTTTTGGGGGCCTACAGAGGACTCTTTTTCTTTGTTTCTAGTGTCACCCACTTTCTCCTGGGGAGTTTTTGTAACCCCTTTCTTTTGGTCACCCCCAGTGGAAGTTTTGGTTACCCTAGTCTTGACCCAGTGGTCTGCCTTCTTTCCCAATTCTTGGGGAGAAATTGGACCTAGGTCTACCAGATACTGATGCAACTTTTCATTGAAGCAGTTACTTAAAATGTGTTCTTTCATAAACAAATTATAAAGCCCAACATAGTCACACACTTCATTTCCAGTTAACCAACCATCTAGTGTTTTTACTGAGTAGTCTACAAAATCAACCCAGGTCTGGCTCGAGGATTTTTGAGCCCCCCTGAATCTAATTCTATACTCCTCAGTGGAGAATCCAAAGCCCTCAATCAGGGTACCCTTCATGAGGTCATAAGATTCTGCATCTTTTCCAGAGAGTGTGAGGAGTCTATCCCTACACTTTCCAGTGAACATTTCCCAAAGGAGAGCACCCCAGTGAGATCTGTTTACTTTTCTGGTTACACAAGCCCTCTCAAAAGCTGTGAACCATTTGGTGATGTCATCACCATCTTCATATTTTGTTACAATCCCTTTGGGGATTTTTAGGATGTCAGGAGAATCTCTGACCCTATTTAAGTTGCTGCCACCATCGATGGGACCTAGGCCCATCTCTTTTCTTTCCCTTTCTATGGCTAGGAGCTGCTTTTCCAAAGCCAATCTTTTGACCATCCTGGCTAACAGGGGGTCATCTTCACTGGAGTTATCCTCAGTGATTTCAGAGGTGTTGGTCTCTCCTGTGAGGGAACCAGCATCTCTGACTATTATTTTTGGAGTCAGGGTTTGAGGGACCCTGTTCTCCCTAGATAGGACTGGTAGGGGGGAATTTTCCTCCAAGTCACTATCCTCTTCCTCTGAGTTGCCACCCTCAGAGGGGTTGGCCTTTTCAAACTCTGCCAAAAGCTCCTGGAGCTGTATTTTGGTAGGTTTGGGGCCCATTGTTATTTTCTTTATTTTACAGAGTGACCTTAGCTCCCTCATCTTAAGATGGAGGTAAGGTGTGGTGTCGAGTTCCACCACAGTCACATCTGTGCTAGACATTTTGCTTCTAAAAGTTGGAATACTTTTTAAGAATCTACAACTGGTTCTAGAATCTAATTCAAACTTTTACAAACTTTTAAACTCTAAAAGAAATGCTAAACAGGATCTAACACAAGGCCCTAGCAGGTCTTTTAAGAATTTAGCAAACTTTTCAAATTGCAAAAATCAATTTCTAATGACAATTTTGGAATTTGTCGTGTGATCAGGTATTGGCTGAGTAGTCCAGCAAATGCAAAGTCTTGTACCCCACCGCTGATCCACCAATGTAGGAAGTTGGCTCTGTATGTGCTATTTCAAAGTAAGGAATAGCATGCACAGAGTCCAAGGGTTCCCCTTAGAGGTAAAATAGTGGTAAAAAGAGATAATACTAATGCTCTATTTTGTGGTAGTGTGGTCGAGCAGTAGGCTTATCCAAGGAGTAGTGTTAAGCATTTGTTGTACATACACAAGACAATAAATGAGGTACACACACTCAGAGACAAATCCAGCCAATAGGTTTTTATATAGAAAAATATCTTTTCTTAGTTTATTTTAAGAACCACAGGTTCAAATTCTACATGTAATATCTCATTCGAAAGGTATTGCAGGTAAGTACTTTAGGAACTTCAAATCATCAAAATTGCATGTATACTTTTCAAGTTATTGACAAATAGCTGTTTTAAAAGTGGACACTTAGTGCAATTTTCACAGTTCCTAGGGGAGGTAAGTTTTGATTAGTTTTACCAGGTAAGTAAGACACTTACAGGGTTCAGTTCTTGGTCCAAGGTAGCCCACCGTTGGGGGTTCAGAGCAACCCCAAAGTCACCACACCAGTAGCTCAGGGCCGGTCAGGTGCAGAGTCCAAAGTGGTGCCCAAAACACATAGGCTAGAATGGAGAGAAGGGGGTGCCCCGGTTCCGGTCTGCTTGCAGGTAAGTACCCGCGTCTTCGGAGGGCAGACCAGGGGGGGTTTTGTAGGGCACCGGGGGGGACACAAGTCCACACAGAAATTTCACCCTCAGCGGCGCGGGGGCGGCCGGGTGCAGTGTAGAAACAAGCGTCGGGTTCGCAATGTTAGTCTATGAGAGATCTCGGGATCTCTTCAGCGCTGCAGGCAGGCAAGGGGGGGATTCCTCGGGGAAACCTCCACTTGGGCAAGGGAGAGGGACTCCTGGGGGTCACTTCTCCAGTGAAAGTCCGGTCCTTCAGGTCCTGGGGGCTGCGGGTGCAGGGTCTCTCCCAGGCGTCGGGACTTTAGATTCACAGAGTCGCGGTCAGGGGAAGCCTCGGGATTCCCTCTGCAGGCGGCGCTGTGGGGGCTCAGGGGGGACAGGTTTTGGTACTCACAGTATCAGAGTAGTCCTGGGGTCCCTCCTGAGGTGTTGGATCGCCACCAGCCGAGTCGGGGTCGCCGGGTGCAGTGTTGCAAGTCTCACGCTTCTTGCGGGGAGCTTGCAGGGATCTTTAAAGCTGCTGGAAACAAAGTTGCAGCTTTTCTTGGAGCAGGTCCGCTGTCCTCGGGAGTTTCTTGTCTTTTCGAAGCAGGGGCAGTCCTCAGAGGATGTCGAGGTCGCTGGTCCCTTCGGAAGGCGTCGCTGGAGCAGGATCTTTGGAAGGCAGGAGACAGGCCGGTGAGTTTCTGGAGCCAAGGCAGTTGTCGTCTTCTGGTCTTCCTCTGCAGGGGTTTTTCAGCTAGGCAGTCCTTCTTCTTGTAGTTGCAGGAATCTAATTTTCTAGGGTTCAGGGTAGCCCTTAAATACTAAATTTAAGGGCGTGTTTTAGGTCTGGGGGGTTAGTAGCCAATGGCTACTAGCCCTGAGGGTGGGTACACCCTCTTTGTGCCTCCTCCCAAGGGGAGGGGGTCACAATCCTAACCCTATTGGGGGAATCCTCCATCTGCAAGATGGAGGATTTCTAAAAGTCAGAGTCACCTCAGCTCAGGACACCTTAGGGGCTGTCCTGACTGGCCAGTGACTCCTCCTTGTTTTTCTCATTATTTTCTCCGGCCTTGCCGCCAAAAGTGGGGCCTGGCCGGAGGGGGCGGGCAACTCCACTAGCTGGAGTGTCCTGCTGGGTTGGCACAAAGGAGGTGAGCCTTTGAGGCTCACCGCCAGGTGTGACAATTCCTGCCTGGGGGAGGTGTTAGCATCTCCACCCAGTGCAGGCTTTGTTACTGGCCTCAGAGTGACAAAGGCACTCTCCCCATGGGGCCAGCAACATGTCTCGGTTTGTGGCAGGCTGCTAAAACTAGTCAGCCTACACAGATAGTCGGTTAAGTTTCAGGGGGCACCTCTAAGGTGCCCTCTGGGGTGTATTTTACAATAAAATGTACACTGGCATCAGTGTGCATTTATTGTGCTGAGAAGTTTGATCCCAAACTTCCCAGTTTTCAGTGTAGCCATTATGGTGCTGTGGAGTTCGTGTTTGACAGACTCCCAGACCATATACTCTTATGGCTACCCTGCACTTACAATGTCTAAGGTTTTGTTTAGACACTGTAGGGGTACCATGCTCATGCACTGGTACCCTCACCTATGGTATAGTGCACCCTGCCTTAGGGCTGTAAGGCCTGCTAGAGGGGTGTCTTACCTATACTGCATAGGCAGTGAGAGGCTGGCATGGCACCCTGAGGGGAGTGCCATGTCGACTTACTCGTTTTGTCCTCACTAGCACACACAAGCTGGCAAGCAGTGTGTCTGTGCTGAGTGAGAGGTCTCCAGGGTGGCATAAGACATGCTGCAGCCCTTAGAGACCTTCCTTGGCATCAGGGCCCTTGGTACTAGAAGTACCAGTTACAAGGGACTTATCTGAATGCCAGGGTGTGCCAATTGTGGATACAATGGTACATTTTAGGTGAAGGAACACTGGTGCTGGGGCCTGGTTAGCAGGGTCCCAGCACACTTCTCAGTCAAGTCAGCATCAGTATCAGGCAAAAAGTGGGGGGTAACTGCAACAGGGAGCCATTTCTTTACATATATATATATATATTGTAGCAGGAGAACTACAGACTACATTACATAATAAACCTACAGCAACCAATAGTATCCGACATGGAACTAGTTTTCACCCTAACTCACTGATTAAAAGTATTCCTTATGGTGAGTTCATTCGCATCAAAAGGAATTGCTCGAATGAACAAGATATGAATGAGAAATTTTATGAAACTAGACCGAGGTTTTTGAATAGGGGATACACATTGAAATCAATAAAACAGGGAGAGATGAAGGCAAGGAATAAGACTCATGAACAGGTGATGAAGAGCGGAAACGCATTAGATGAGTCAATGTTGGAAAAAATGAAATTAGATTAATCCTGGATTATAGTAAAGAGAACCAACATATTGTGAAAATATTGAACAAATATTGTCATTTAATTCAAAAAGATAATGATATTGGACAACGAGTGGGCGTCCGCCCCTCAATTACATATCAGAAAGCACCATCCTTGAGAGACATGCTAGTTAAAAGTCATTTAGAGATACAAAAATCTCCGAATTGGCTATCAGAGGGAAATAAGGGTTTTCTCTGTTGGAGAAAATGTAAAGCATGTAAAATTGGATGTAACAAAAAGGCTGTAATGGACTTTAGGGGAAGAGAAATTGTGATTAGAGAAAGAATCATGTGTGAAACATCTTTTGTGGTATATGTGCTGGAATGTCGATGTGGTCTCGGGTACGTAGGTAGCACTATATGCCCCTTAAAAAAGCGTATTTTAGAACACACAAGGGCGGTGCAAAATGAGGACACTCCGTATGCAATGACCAAATGTAAGGAAATGCCTCCTTGGCATGGTTGCCCCCTGACTTTTTGCCTTTGATGCTATGTTTACAATTGAAAGTGTGCTGAGGCCTGCTAACCAGGCCCCAGCACCAGTGTTCTTTCCCTAACCTGTACTTTTGTATCCACAATTGGCAGACCCTGGCATCCAGATAAGTCCCTTGTAACTGGTACTTCTAGTACCAAGGGCCCTGATGCCAAGGAAGGTCTCTAAGGGCTGCAGCATGTCTTATGCCACCCTGGAGACCTCTCACTCAGCACAGACACACTGCTTGCCAGCTTGTGTGTGCTAGTGAGGACAAAACGAGTAAGTCGACATGGCACTCCCCTCAGGGTGCCATGCCAGCCTCTCACTGCCTATGCAGTATAGGTAAGACACCCCTCTAGCAGGCCTTACAGCCCTAAGGCAGGGTGCACTATACCATAGGTGAGGGTACCAGTGCATGAGCATGGTACCCCTACAGTGTCTAAACAAAACCTTAGACATTGTAAGTGCAGGGTAGCCATAAGAGTATATGGTCTGGGAGTTTGTCAAACACGAACTCCACAGCACCATAATGGCTACACTGAAAACTGGGAAGTTTGGTATCAAACTTCTCAGCACAATAAATGCACACTGATGCCAGTGTACATTTTATTGCAAAATACACCCCAGAGGGCACCTTAGAGGTGCCCCCTGAAACTTAACCGACTGTCTGTGTAGGCTGACTAGTTCCAGCAGCCTGCCACACCAGAGACATGTTGCTGGCCCCATGGGGAGAGTGCCTTTGTCACTCTGAGGCCAGTAACAAAGCCTGCACTGGGTGGAGATGCTAACACCTCCCCCAGGCAGGAGCTGTGACACCTGGCGGTGAGCCTCAAAGGCTCACCCCTTTGTCACAGCCCAGCAGGGCACTCCAGCTTAGTGGAGTTGCCCGCCCCCTCCGGCCACGGCCCCCACTTTTGGCGGCAAGGCTGGAGGGAACAAAGAAAGCAACAAGGAGGAGTCACTGGCCAGTCAGGACAGCCCCTAAGGTGTCCTGAGCTGAGGTGACTCTAACTTTTAGAAATCCTCCATCTTGCAGATGGAGGATTCCCCCAATAGGGTTAGGATTGTGACCCCCTCCCCTTGGGAGGAGGAGGCACGAAGAGGGTGTACCCACCCTCAGGGCTAGTAGCCATTGGCTACTAACCCCCCAGACCTAAACACGCCCTTAAATTTAGTATTTAAGGGCTACCCTGAACCCTAGAAAATTAGATTCCTGCAACAACAAGAAGAAGGACTGCCCAGCTGAAAACCCCTGCAGAGGAAGACCAGAAGACAACAACTGCCTTGGCTCCAGAAACTCACCGGCCTGTCTCCTGCCTTCCAAAGAACTCTGCTCCAGCGACGCCTTCCAAGGGACCAGCGACCTCTGACTCCTCTGAGGACTGCCCTGCTTCGAAAAAGACAAGAAACTCCCGAGGACAGCGGACCTGCTCCAAAAAGACTGCAACTTTGTTTCAAGGAGCAGCTTTAAAGACCCTGCAACTCCCCGCAAGAAGCGTGAGACTTGCAACACTGCACCCGGCGACCCCGACTCGGCTGGTGGAGAACCAACACCTCAGGGAGGACCCCCGGACTACTCTACGACTGTGAGTACCAAAACCTGTCCCCCCTGAGCCCCCACAGCGCCGCCTGCAGAGGGAATCCCGAGGCTTCCCCTGACCGCGACTCTCTGAAACCTAAGTCCCGACGCCTGGAAAAGACCCTGCACCCGCAGCCCCCAGGACCTGACGGACCGGACTTTCACTGGAGAAGTGACCCCCAGGAGTCCCTCTCCCTTGCCCAAGTGGAGGTTTCCCCGAGGAAGCCCCCCCCTTGTCTGCCTGCAGCGCTGAAGAGATCCGTTGATCTCTCATTGACTAACATTGCGAACCCGACGCTTGTTTCTACACTGGACCCGGCCGCCCCCGCGCTGCTGAGGGTGAAATTTCTGTGTGGGCTTGTGTCCCCCCCGGTGCCCTACAAAACCCCCCTGGTCTGCCCTCCGAAGACGCGGGTACTTACCTGCAAGCAGACCGGAACCGGGGCACCCCCTTCTCTCCATTGCAGCCTATGCGTTTTGGGCACCACTTTGAACTCTGCACCTGACCGGCCCTGAACTGCTGGTGTGGTGACTTTGGGGTTGCTCTGAACCCCCAACGGTGGGCTACTTTGGACCAAGAACTGAACCCTGTAAGTGTCTTACTTACCTGGTAAAACTAACAAAAACTTACCTCCCCCAGGAACTGTGAAAATTGCACTGTGTCCACTTTTAAAACAGCTATTTGTGAATAACTTGAAAAGTATACATGCAATTGAAATGATTCAAAGTTCCTAATGTACTTACCTGCAATACCTTCCAAACAAGATATTACATGTTAAATTTGAACCTGTGGTTCTTAAAATAAACTAAGAAAAGATATTTTTCTATAACAAAACCTATTGGCTGGATTTGTCTCTGAGTGTGTGTACCTCATTTATTGTCTATGTGTATGTACAACAAATGCTTAACACTACTCCTTGTATAAGCCTACTGCTCGACCACACTACCACAAAATAGAGCATTAGTATTATCTATTTTTACCACTATTTTACCTCTAAGGGGAACCCTTGGACTCTGTGCATGCTATTCCTTACTTTGAAATAGCACATACAGAGCCAACTTCCTACACCAAACATTTGAAAACTCACCCAAAATTGGATTGGTTATCCATGAGGTACTATGGTGTTGCAGCAATACAAAAGCATGAACTGGGTGGCAATAGGGTTCAGAGACTAAGACGTTTGGAGTCTAGATATATTATCAGGTTAAAGACTAAGATGCCATTTGGGATTAACTTTAACGAAGAATTATACTGTCATCTTTAAATTAGGAGATATATTATGGAGTAGGTTTCACTGTCACAGCATAAATCAATGAAATATATGAATTGAAATAAGTGAATCAGTTGTAATTAAGAATAATTGGGAAGTGTATCTATACAGATAAATGATGAAATATAAAGAAAAAAAGTGAAAAAATGGAAATGTATACTTTTGAGGTAGTAAAGTAAAAAATGAGGACAGTGTAACACAATAACAAATTGGAATGATGACTAGAGTAGCTGTTATGTTTGTATTTTGTTTTATTCTTGTTTGTATGCACATGGTGTTTTTACATTTGAGCCTTTTTTGTGTTGGTAGTACACATTGGGGTTTAAAAAGCCATGGGTGTGGCTTTAGAAATTTCATACACTGTAAAGACTACATATCCCAGAATGCCACATAATGGCATGGCTTTGTGGATTAGTATAAATAGTGCATGTAATGAATTGGATAATTACCGTGATCATGACCGGGAAGGTCGAAACGCGTTGGTGTTAGTTTTGTTGGGGTCCTGTTATGTAATAAAACAAGTTTGATAAAATCTTGTGAGTGCTGCATCCTTGACTTAATTGTCAAACTTTCTTTTATTGTTGAACATTTTTGAAGGAGTGATTAAGTAGTCAGATGTGCTCTAAGTGGGAAGGAATACGGGCTAACTAGATGGAGATATGCAGGATGGCCTAATCAGGTGACTTCAGGCATATGGTTTTGAGAGCTCTGTCCCTAACCTAAGGTGTGAGGTAAAATTGGGCACAATGCTAGATATGAAAAGTAAGCAAGGCAACAGAAGTGTACGCAACATGACATTAACAACCAAATGTTCATCCTCATAGTAAATTCTCACAACTGCTTGCAGAGATTTTTTTTAATTCATGAATTCAGGTACAGTTCACCATGGGGGTGGAAAAACTCAAAGCAACAGAATTGAGGTCCATTTGGTCATGGTTTGGCTTGAGACCATCTCATTTGTTTGGTATTTCGGGCCTTCTTTCTGTCCTTAATATAAATAGTTCTGATTTGAATCCCCTGACCATTCTGTGGCTATTTTAGGACCAGAATATCATCTGCATGGTAGATGGACATGCAGTCTGTACTGAGTTGCCCAGCTGCAAGTGGATCTGGGATCATGAATTTTAGGCCTTGGGACATGTACAGTGACCAGTCAAGACAGCATGTTGTTTTTGTATCCACAGTAGTTGGGCAGTTCTTTTTACAAGAAAAATAAATGATGCCTGGCTTGCTTGTGTGAAGCTCTCCTTGCATGTCACCTGGACAACTTTTAAGTTGACATTTCTTGGTGTTTGTGTACTGTATGGTATGTATATGGTGCCTGCTAGCAGGCCGCATGTTTGTGAATGCATGCTGCAGCCAGTGAGATCTAGTTTGGAATGACGCAGGTTTTGACAGGGCTTAAACTGGTGGTTTTTACAGCCTCCTCAGACAATGGAAGTGGATTGCTTGCTTTCCGAACTGTAGATTATATTATAACTCCAGATCGAATTGTGGAAGGAGACTGGGCTCCATTTGATCTGTGCATCAGGGAATTGCTGATTAGTCCTCCTTGAGCACAGTTATTTGATGGTAGGGAAAGTCATCAGATTCAGTTCTGTTCTAGGCAGATCTTTTTGTCTGCAAATCTTTCTAAAGAAGCTGTTGGTGTGCTAACGACCTAGCCTGCGGAGAGGAGAGAAGGTCTTGCAGGTGCTGTCTGCTAGTGAAGAGGCATGTCTGCTGCGCCTGGGGAAAGCAGCGGCCCCAAAAAAGCAAGATTGTCAGGGAGGGTGGGTGTGTGTGTGTGTGTGTGTGTGTGTAGCTGATCTTCATGAACCTGAGGGTCTCATGGCCTTCCTACCAGCTACTACACATCAACAAAGCAGCAGGGCAAAGGATTTCCCATTGTGAAGACTTGAACCACTGGTGTAAGATGCCTTTGCCAAGCTGCTGCATTCTTCAATGGCGTGATGAAGAGAGGAGTATTAAAGTCACTGAAATGAGCTGCAGACACCGTAACAGCTTAAATTATACGAGTATATACACACACACCCATGCTTGGTCACATTAATGTAAAACCATACATTAGGGACTGATTTTGAATTGACTAAATATATTTGGGGGGGACTAGAACTACAATTTGCATACAAGGACTTCCTACACCAGGCTTCTAGGTTTATTGTGTGATTTGTAAGTTACAGAATACAGGAAAACTGCTCCACTTTGCGGGGAAAAAAGCTTGCTCTTAAATGGGAGACGTTGTATAGTAATGCAGTTTCTTCTTCATGTACCACATTGCATTTTGGTGTGATTGAATTATTTCTCTTTGCTTAAAAATACTGTGACTTATTGTGCCTTTTTTTTTATTTGCTTGAGTTTTGAGTCTTTCCCCCCACGCTAGGTCCCCAAGACACCTTGGCCTGTAGTAACCATGTACTTGGCTCATTGTGCAATGCCATAGTAGGATAGATTTCAGGAGACCAGTAGTAAATGGCCCATCCTCCACGGTTGAAGCCCTGCAACCCAAGTTTGTTACTTCCCCTACCACCTGCCCAAAATGTTCTCACACAGTGTATACTAGCTTGAGAGAAAACAAAAATTGCCTGAGTGAACTTAATTTAATTCATATAGGTAATAAGACTTTTTAACTGTTTCACATGTTTCTCTTCCTATTAAGAGTCAGTCAGTGAGGAATTAATGTGTTGGTGAGTTAGAAATGTTGGTAAAGCTGTTAAACCTCAAAGTTGTTTTTGTGGAGGTGCATACAAGACGGATACCAAATATGTTTGCAGAATTGATCAATTGTTTGATTTCTGTGCTGCAAAATCGGTTACCACCAAAGCATGCATTGGTTCAGAATATTAGAAATTCTGCATCGTAGGATCTTCATTGACAGTCAATGATTTAAAATAATTCTGTGCTGCATGAGCAGAC
Organism: Pleurodeles waltl; assembly: GCF_031143425.1. Classification (NCBI taxonomy): domain Eukaryota; kingdom Metazoa; phylum Chordata; class Amphibia; order Caudata; family Salamandridae; genus Pleurodeles; species Pleurodeles waltl. The sequence goes on along the minus strand of NC_090449.1, from coordinate 742,631,818 downwards.
CCCAGAACACCTTCTTCAACATATCTTTAGATTTTATAAAATGTCTTAATAATGTTCATCTCTGGAATAAAGTTCTTCATAGTTGCAGTGTAGACTATCAGTGATGTATTTTTCCTTGAAATGCTGTAGCAGTGTAGTACGACTAATAGTGAGAAAAAAAAGCCTTTTTAATACCTGCAACAAAATCAGGGATGTGGAATTCCTATCGCCCGACGCCTGGGACATCTTGTTTGGGGTCAAGGGCAACAAGTTTTTATGTTTACTTTGTCCTTGGGACAAGTAGGCCCAATCCTCTGCAGCACTAATTCTTTGGCTGCCTGTTTACAGAGAGTGGAACTCTCTGCATTTGAGGTAATGTGTTTCCAAAAGATAATGCTGTTCAAACTTGTATATATGGTTCATTATTTTAAAGCCTTCATTATTAGGGTGAGTGCTGTGAATAAATGTTTTAAGGTCACACTTCACTACTGACGTTGGTTCCAGTACAAAAAAAAAAAACGTGTATACACGTTTGAAAAGTTTACGCTATGAGGCTAAGTATAATGCTCCCAGAATGCTCTCTGATTAGATGCAAATGAAGTGTCATTTAGTAAAATGTGTTGATGCATGCTAGTATTTCCCAAAAATATTTCTAATGGAAAATCAGTGTAACCATTTTCAACACGAATATGGGAAGCATGAAAATAAACAAACACTGACCAAGCCAACTGATCTGACATATTTTTTATAAGTCTTTTAGTTTCATCAATGCGTGTCTTGTTTTGACATGGCTTTTGTAACACTTTATTGTTGTGGGAGCTACCAAGCCCTCAACACTGTAACAAACACTGGCAAAAAAAAAACAAAAAGTTTTTGAACTCTAAAAGCACACGTTGCCACCAGTGGCATAACAAAGGTCCCGCAGCCGCCCTCCAGGGGGCCCCTTCAGCACAGCACCTGCCCTGAGTGAGTCTGGAGAGGGGGCTCCTCCATGTTCTTTGCAAAGGGGCACCCTCCAGTTTCGTTACGTCACTGATTGCCACTGTAGTTCCTGCCACTGAACAAAACTACTTTGTGTGCCAATATGCTCCTTGTGGAAGAGCAGAATGCGATCACTCGCAGTAAAGCCAGCCGAAAGAGAGAGAAATAGAAGTTTAATAAAAACAAAATGTCTTTTTTAACACCAGACCTAATTAGGGCCCAAGACCCACATGTAGGTAGCTTTTTGCATGTCGCAAAGAGCGACTTTCGCTGTTTGCGACATGCAAAAAGCACAATGCGATGCACAAACCCAGTTTTGCGATTCAGTAACCTGGTTACCGAATCGCAAAACGGGTTTGCGATTCGCAATTAGGAAGGGGTGTTCCCTTCCTAATTGCGACTGGCAGTGCAATGTAGGATTGTTTTGTGACCGCGGGCGCAAACCAATCGCAGTTTGCACCCATTTCAAATGGGTGCTAACACTTTCGCAAAAGGGAAGGGGGTCCCCATGGGACCCCTTCCCCATTGTGAATGTCACTGTAAACCTTTTTTCAGAGCAGGCAGTGGTCCTGTGGATCACTGCCTGCTCTGAAAAAATGAAACGAAAACGTTTAATTTTCCGTTTTTGTAATGCATCTCGTTTTCCTTTAAGGAAAACGGGCTGCATTACAAAAAAAAACTGCTTTATTGAAAAGCAGTCACAGACATGGTGGTCTGGTGTCTCCAGCAGGCCACCATCCCTGTGAGGGCCGCTTTTCGCAAGGGGGTCTCAAATTGCGACCCACCTCATGATTATTCATTAGGTGGGCATTTGCGAAGCCCTTGCGAATCACAGATAGTGTCAGGGACACCATCCTACATTCGGATTTGCGAATCGCAAATTGCGAGTCGCAAATCTGAGCCTACCTACATGTGGCCCCAAATTCTTAAAGAAAGTCACAAAAGTGCACCCATGGTATATGTCGTACCCCTATAAAATATTTGTGAACTGTATTTTAGCATGGGTAAATATGCATGTGTAGATTTGCTCATGTGAAAATCTATTGAGCATTTGCAAGTTCATTTTCCCTCCGGCCACTTTCTTCCCAACCCTGGAAGAACTTCTAATTCTGCCATTGTCAGGAGTAAATGTCCAACCTTTCTTATTATGGGAAAATATTAGAGAGAAGCTGGTGAAAATCTTTAAAACATGCAGGTTAGTAGGTTTCCAGACTCAAAGGCATTCCAGCCCGGAACTATTGCTTACTGCTTCCTCCAGCCCCAGTATGCAGATCTGCAGAAAGGTGGCAAAATAAGGAACTTGCTACAGTAAGGATTGAAACTGCAAGTATTCAAGCCCTACTATGGTAGTAGCCCTGGCATAATCAGAGAGGCTATTATCAGAGCTCTTACATAATGAGATTGCTGCCATAATTTGTCGCCACACTACATGGCACCAAAGGGACAAGTAGATCTTTTTACAGGACAAGTAGATTTGAGAAGCAACCTGTCCCCTGGACAAGTAGATATTTTAATAAATTCCATTCCATTTACTGAATGCACTGCAGTGGCAGTTTGCCTGAGAGTCCTTTCTTTTTTCTGGCTACTTCTGGCAGGAGCTCTGAACACTTAGAGGATTTTTTTTTTCACCAAATATGTGAGAACATTTTCTCAGCAATTTTCAAAGCTTTACACTTACCATTTCTATACTTGTTCTGTCAAGTAGGCACATTTTACCTTTTTTTTTCTCTTTGTGGAAGAGAAATTTCGAGTCAAAATGCCAGCTCTTTTCACAAAGTGCCCTTCATGTGGCAACGAAGTGTGTGTGGTATGTTTATCACCTCAACACATCACGCAGGGCAGTGGCATTTGTGTAAAAAAAAAAAGAAAGAAATTGTCAAAAAGGACCCACAGAGACAGAAGGCACGAGGCTGTGTGGCTGGATGGAGGGCATGAAAACAGAACAAGAGCGCAAGAAAAGGAGGAAAATTGAGAGATCTTAATCACATCTCTCGCATCAGAAGAAGAAAAAAGCAGCTAGAGACTCCCACAAAAGGAGATATGCTTCCAGGAGCTCTCCCTCTCATCCCCGCCACCATTCTCATTGACGGCATACTTTAACCTCAATACTTTTGCCATCAAGAGGTTTGGCACCATCCTGTTTGCATTCCAGACAAGGCTCGGTGTCACCGTTCAACATCAAGCTAGGCGGTAGGGACTCATCTCAACACCAAGAATCTCCACAGCGGTACGTACCTTCACACACTTGATCTACATCAAGGTTTCATCTATTGTCGTCAATAACATTAATGCTATAGTCAAAATCTTATCGTTCATTGTCAGTCACAACACTCGAAGTCGAAGAGACATGTGTCGCCACTTAGAGATAAATCTGCGCATAAAAGAACTTGTATGACGTCGATGACGCCCCAATCGACGTTGAGTTTTCCATGAATTGTCTTTGTCCTCATCTCACTGGTCAGGTTCCTCACAATGTTCAGATCCTCCATCACCTGAACAAGACCTAAACCTACCTCCATTATGTCCCGTAATACCGCCTGAGGACCCTCTACAGGTTCATTTAGAACCGCTATATCTCTCTCCGTTATGACAACTTACCATAGCTACCTTCATGTTCCCAATCAGAAAATGGAAGGCGCCATCACCGGTCAAATAACACCTCCAAGATTGGTTTCTCCTAGGAAAAGGTCTTCATCCTCAAGGTCCAGAGCACCAGATTCTACTAACACCTCTTATACCACGACTTTTACAGCGCAGTCTCCAAGTAGGGTTTCGCAAGTGGATGACAGCCTAACATTTCAAAATGCTTTAGTTAGGGGAGCCTTTAAATAAAATATTTCAAATGGACGCCCCTCAAACATCGATGTCGGTCATTGGATACTATGCAACCCAGGGCTTAAACCTTTTCTTCCAATGCTACCAAGTGTCGTGGAAAAATAGCTCAAGAGAAATTCTCAAATCTGTCTACAGTTAATGCAGCTACTTCAAGGCTACTTAAAAAAAAAAAAAATAGTCCTCCGCAACAGGACCCGGACTTCCTCAAATCGGATCCAAAACTGCATCTGCTCTGGAAACAGCTCCAGCGGACTGCAAGAGCAAAAGGATGGAAGCCATCAGAAAGAATGTGCCACCCTCCTACGCAATTCTAATTCCACAGCCCTATTAGGAAGGTACCATCAGGAAATTTGGGAGAGTATGAAATTATTTATGGATGACTTGCCTACCCACCATCACAATATTATCTGTAAATGGTGAAAGAGGGCTGTAAGGAAATGCCTCCTTGGCATGGTTGCCCCCTGACTTTTTGCCTTTGCTGATGCTATGTTTACAATTGAAAGTGTGCTGAGGCCTGCTAACCAGGCCCCAGCACCAGTGTTCTTTCCCTAACCTGTACTTTTGTATCCACAATTGGCAGACCCTGGCATCCAGATAAGTCCCTTGTAACTGGTACTTCTAGTACCAAGGGCCCTGATGCCAAGGAAGGTCTCTAAGGGCTGCAGCATGTCTTATGCCACCCTGGAGACCTCTCACTCAGCACAGACACACTGCTTGCCAGCTTGTGTGTGCTAGTGAGGACAAAACGAGTAAGTCGACATGGCACTCCCCTCAGGGTGCCATGTCAGCCTCTCACTGCCTATGCAGTATAGGTAAGACACCCCTCTAGCAGGCCTTACAGCCCTAAGGCAGGGTGCACTATACCATAGGTGAGGGTACCAGTGCATGAGCATGGTACCCCTACAGTGTCTAAACAAAACCTTAGACATTGTAAGTGCAGGGTAGCCATAAGAGTATATGGTCTGGGAGTCTGTCAAACACGAACTCCACAGCACCATAATGGCTACACTGAAAACTGGGAAGTTTGTTATCAAACTTCTCAGCACAATAAATGCACACTGATACCAGTGTACATTTTATTGTAAAATACACCCCAGAGGGCACCTTAGAGGTGCCCCCTGAAACTTAACCGACTATCTGTGTAGGCTGACTAGTTTTAGCAGCCTGCCACAAACCGAGACATGTTGCTGGCCCCATGGGGAGAGTGCCTTTGTCACTCTGAGGCCAGTAACAAAGCCTGCACTGGGTGGAGATGCTAACACCTCCCCCAGGCAGGAATTGTCACACCTGGCGGTGAGCCTCAAAGGCTCACCTCCTTTGTGCCAACCCAGCAGGACACTCCAGCTAGTGGAGTTGCCCGCCCCCTCCGGCCAGGCCCCACTTTTGGCGGCAAGGTCGGAGAAAATAATGAGAAAAACAAGGAGTCGTCACTGGCCAGTCAGGACAGCCCCTAAGGTGTCCTGAGCTGAGGTGACTCTAACTTTTAGAAATCCTCCATCTTGCAGATGGAGGATTCCCCCAATAGGGTTAGGATTGTGACCCCCTCCCCTTGGGAGGAGACACAAAGAGGGTGTACCCACCCTCAGGGCTAGTAGCCATTGGCTACTAACCCCCCAGACCTAAACACGCCCTTAAATTTAGTATTTAAGGGCTACCCTGAACCCTAGAAAATTAGATTCCTGCAACTGCAAGAAGAAGGACTGCCTAGCTGAAAACCCCTGCAGAGGAAGACCAGAAGACGACAACTGCCTTGGCTCCAGAAACTCACCGGCCTGTCTCCTGCCTTCCAAAGATCCTGCTCCAGCGACGCCTTCCAAAGGGACCAGCGACCTCGACATCCTCTGAGGACTGCCCCTGCTTCGAAAAGACAAGAAACTCCCGAGGACAGCGGACCTGCTCCAAGAAAAGCTGCAACTTTGTTTCCAGCAGCTTTAAAGAACCCTGCAAGCTCCCCGCAAGAAGCGTGAGACTTGCAACACTGCACCCGGCGACCCCGACTCGGCTGGTGGAGATCCGACACCTCAGGAGGGACCCCAGGACTACTCTGATACTGTGAGTACCAAAACCTGTCCCCCCTGAGCCCCCACAGCGCCGCCTGCAGAGGGAATCCCGAGGCTTCCCCTGACCGCGACTCTTTGAACCTAAAGTCCCGACGCCTGGGAGAGACCCTGCACCCGCAGCCCCCAGGACCTGAAGGACCGGACTTTCACTGGAGAAGTGACCCCCAGGAGTCCCTCTCCCTTGCCCAAGTGGAGGTTTCCCCGAGGAATCCCCCCCTTGTCTGCCTGCAGCGCTGAAGAGATCCCGAGATCTCTCATAGACTAACATTGTGTAAGGAAATGCCTCCTTGGCATGGTTGCCCCCTGACTTTTTGCCTTTGCTGATGCTATGTTTACAATTGAAAGTGTGCTGAGGCCTGCTAACCAGGCCCCAGCACCAGTGTTCTTTCCCTAAACCTGTACTTTTGTATCCACAATTGGCAGACCCTGGCATCCAGATAAGTCCCTTGTAACTGGTACTTCTAGTACCAAGGGCCCTGATGCCAAGGAAGGTCTCTAAGGGCTGCAGCATGTCTTATGCCACCCTGGAGACCTCTCACTCAGCACAGACACCCTGCTTGCCAGCTTGTGTGTGCTAGTGAGGACAAAACGAGTAAGTCGACATGGCACTCCCCTCAGGGTGCCATGCCAGCCTCTCACTGCCTATGCAGTATAGGTAAGACACCCCTCTAGCAGGCCTTACAGCCCTAAGGCAGGGTGCACTATACCATAGGTGAGGGTACCAGTGCATGAGCATGGTACCCCTACAGTGTCTAAACAAAACCTTAGACATTGTAAGTGCAGGGTAGCCATAAGAGTATATGGTCTGGGAGTCTGTCAAACACGAACTCCACAGCACCATAATGGCTACACTGAAAACTGGGAAGTTTGGTATCAAACTTCTCAGCACAATAAATGCACACTGATGCCAGTGTACATTTTATTGTAAAATACACCACAGAGGGCACCTTAGAGGTGCCCCCTGAAACTTAACCGACTGTCTGTGTAGGCTGACTAGTTCCAGCAGCCTGCCACACCAGAGACATGTTGCTGGCCCCATGGGGAGAGTGCCTTTGTCACTCTGAGGCCAGTAACAAAGCCTGCACTGGGTGGAGATGCTAACACCTCCCCCAGGCAGGAGCTGTAACACCTGGCGGTGAGCCTCAAAGGCTCACCCCTTTGTCACAACCCAGCAGGGCACTCCAGCTTAGTGGAGTTGCCCGCCCCCTCCGGCCACGGCCCCCACTTTTGGCGGCAAGGCTGGAGGGAACAAAGAAAGCAACAAGGAGGAGTCACTGGCCAGTCAGGACAGCCCCTAAGGTGTCCTGAGCTGAAGTGACTCTAACTTTTAGAAATCCTCCATCTTGCAGATGGAGGATTCCCCCAATAGGGTTAGGATTGTGACCCCCTCCCCTTGGGAGGAGGCACAAAGAGGGTGTACCCACCCTCAGGGCTAGTAGCCATTGGCTACTAACCCCCCAGACCTAAAACACGCCCTTAAATTTAGTATTTAAGGGCTACCCTGAACCCTAGAAAATTAGATTCCTGCAACTACAAGAAGAAGGACTGCCTAGCTGAAAAACCCCTGCAGAGGAAGACCAGAAGACGACAACTGCCTTGGCTCCAGAAACTCACCGGCCTGTCTCCTGCCTTCCAAAGATCCTGCTCCAGCGACGCCTTCCAAAGGGACCAGCGACCTCGACATCCTCTGAGGACTGCCCCTGCTTCGAAAAGACAAGAAACTCCCGAGGACAGCGGACCTGCTCCAAAGAAAAGCTGCAACTTTGTTTCCAGCAGCTTTAAAGAACCCTGCAAGCTCCCCGCAAAAGGCGTGAGACTTGCAACACTGCACCCGGCGACCCCGACTCGGCTGGTGGAGATCCGACGCCTCAGGAGGGACCCCAGGACTACTCTGATACTGTGAGTACCAAAACCTGTCCCCCCTGAGCCCCCACAGCGCCGCCTGCAGAGGGAATCCCGAGGCTTCCCCTGACCGCGACTCTTTGAATCCTAAGTCCCGACACCTGGGAGAGACCCTGCACCCGCAGCCCCCAGGACTTGAAGGACCGGACTTTCACTGGAGAAGTGACCCCCAGGAGTCCCTCTCCCTTGCCCAAGTGGAGGTTTCCCCGAGGAACCCCCCCCTTGCCTGCCTGCAGCGCTGAAGAGATCCCGAGATCTCCCATTGACTTCCAATACAAACCCGACGCTTGTTTCTACACTGCACCCGGCCGCCCCCGCGCTGCTGAGGGTGAAATTTCTGTGTGGACTTGTGTCCCCCTCGGTGCCCTACAAAACCCCCCTGGTCTGCCCTCCGAAGACGCGGGTACTTACCTGCCAGCAGACCGGAACCGGGGCACCCCCTTCTCTCCATTCTAGCCTATGTGTTTTGGGCACCACTTTGAACTCTGCACCTGACCGGCCCTGAGCTGCTGGTGTGGTGACTTTGGGGTTGCTCTGAACCCCCAACGGTGGGCTACCTTGGACCAAGAACCGAACCCTGTAAGTGTCTTACTTACCTGGAAAAACTAATCAAAACTTACCTCCCCTAGGAACTGTGAAAATTGCACTAAGTGTCCACTTTTAAAACAGCTATTTGTCAATAACTTGAAAAGTATACATGCAATTTTGATGATTTGAAGTTCCTAAAGTACTTACCTGCAATACCTTTCGAATGAGATATTACATGTAGAATTTGAACCTGTGGTTCTTAAAATAAACTAAGAAAAGATATTTTTCTATATAAAAACCTATTGGCTGGATTTGTCTCTGAGTGTGTGTACCTCATTTATTGTCTTGTGTATGTACAACAAATGCTTAACACTACTCCTTGGATAAGCCTACTGCTCGACCACACTACCACAAAATAGAGCATTAGTATTATCTATTTTTACCACTATTTTACCTCTAAGGGGAACCCTTGGACTCTGTGCATGCTATTCCTTACTTTGAAATAGCACATACAGAGCCAACTTCCTACATTGGTGGATCAGCGGTGGGGTACAAGACTTTGCATTTGCTGGACTACTCAGCCAATACCTGATCACACGACAAATTCCAAAATTGTCATTAGAAATTGATTTTTGCAATTTGAAAAGTTTTCTAAATTCTTAAAAGACCTGCTAGGGCCTTGTGTTAGATCCTGTTTAGCATTTCTTTTAGAGTTTAAAAGTTTGTTAAAAGTTTGAATTAGATTCTAGAACCAGTTTTAGTTTCTTAAAAAGTATTCCAACTTTTAGAAGCATAATGTCTAGCACAGATGTGAATGTGGTGGAACTCGACACCACACCTTACCTCCATCTACAGATGAGAGAGCTAAGGTCACTCTGTAAACTAAAGAAAATAGCAATGGGCCCCAAACCTACCAAAGTACAGCTCCAGGAGCTTTTGGCAGAGTTTGAAAAGGCCAACCCCTCTGAGGATGGCAACTCAGAGGATGAAGATAGTGACTTGGAGGGAAATTCCCCCCCTCCAGTCCTACTTAGGGAGAGCAGGGCTTCTCAAGCCCTGACTCCGCAAATAATAGTCAGAGATGCTGGTTCCCTCACAGGAGGGACCAACAACTCTGAAATCACTGAGGATAACTCCAGTGAAGAGGACATCCAGTTAGCCAGGATGGCCAAAAGATTGGCTTTGGAAAGACAGATCCTAGCCATAGAGAGGGAAAGACAAGAGATGGGCCTAGGACCCATCAATGGTGGCAGCAACATAAATAGGGTCAGAGATTCTCCTGACATGTTGAAAATCCCTAAAGGGATTGTAACTAAATATGAAGATGGTGATGACATCACCAAATGGTTCACAGCTTTTGAGAGGGCTTGTGTAACCAGAAAAGTGAACAGATCTCACTGGGGTGCTCTCCTTTGGGAAATGTTCACAGGAAAGTGTAGGGATAGACTCCTCACACTCTCTGGACAAGATGCAGAATCCTATGACCTCATGAAGGGTACCCTGATTGAGGGCTTTGGATTCTCCACTGAGGAGTACAGGATTAGGTTCAGGGGGGCTCAAAAATCCTCGAGCCAGACCTGGGTTGACTTTGTTGACTACTCAGTGAAAACACTAGATGGTTGGATTCAAGGCAGTGGTGTAAGTAATTATGATGGGCTGTACAATTTATTTGTGAAAGAACACCTGTTAAGTAATTGTTTCAATGATAAACTGCATCAGCATCTGGTAGACCTAGGACCAATTTCTCCCCAAGAATTGGGAAAGAAGGCGGACCATTGGGTCAAGACAAGGGTGTCCAAGACTTCAACAGGGGGTGACCAAAAGAAAGGGGTCACAAAGACTCCCCAGCAGAAGGGTGATGAGACAACCAAAACTAAAAATAGTAAAGAGTCTTCTACAGGCCCCCAAAAACCTGCACAGGAGGGTGGGCCCAGAGCCTCTTCACAAAACAATGGGTACAAGGGTAAAAACTTTGATCCCAAAAAGGCCTGGTGTCATAGCTGTAAACAGCATGGACACCAAACTGGAGACAAGGCCTGTCCCAAGAAAGGTTCCACTCCAAACTCCCATCCAGGTAACACTGGTATGGCTAGTCTCCAAGTGGGATCAACAGTGTGCCCAGAGCAAATCAGGGTCCACACTGAAGCTACTCTAGTTTCTGAGGGTGGGGTGGATTTAGCCACACTAGCTGTCTGGCCGCCTAACATGCAAAAATACAGACAGCAACTCTTAATTAATGGGACTAGAATAGAGGGCCTGAGGGATACAGGTGCCAGTGTCACCATGGTGACAGAGAAACTGGTTTCCCCTGGCCAATACCTGACTGGAAAAACTTACACAGTCACCAACGCTGACAATCAGAGAAAAGTACATCCCATGGCAATGGTTACTTTAGAATGGGGAGGGGTCAATGGCCTGAAACAGGTGGTGGTCTCCTCAAATATCCCAGTGGACTGTCTGCTTGGAAATGACCTGGAGTCCTCAGCATGGGCTGAGGTAGAGCTAAAAACCCATGCAGCAATGCTGGGTATCCCTGAACTGGTGTGTGTGAAAACAAGAGCACAGTGCAAGGCACAGGGTGAACAAGTAGAGCTGGAGTCTGGAAGAATGGCCCAGCCTACCAAGAGAAAAGGAAAGTCAGTTGGGAAACCAACTGCAACACAGCAAAAGAAAGGGAACCTCTCTTCTCAGGAAGAAGTTCTGCCCTCTGAGGGAACTGAGCCTTTGGAGCTTGAACCTTATCAGGTTGAGCTCTTGGGCCCAGGGGGACCCTCAAGGGAAGAGCTGTGTAAGGGACAAGAAACCTGTCCCTCTCTTGAAGGCCTTAGGCAGCAAGCTGCTGAAGAGTCCAAAGGCAAGAAAAATGGAACGCATAGGGTCTATTGGGAAGATGGGCTCCTGTACACTGAGGCCAGAGACCCCAAACCTGGTGCCACTAGGAGAGTGGTAGTGCCTCAGCTGTTCAGAGAGTTCATCCTAACATTGGCCCATGACATTCCCCTTGCTGGACATTTGGGACAAACCAAGACGTGGGAGAGGTTAGTCAACCACTTCTACTGGCCCAATATGTCCAACATGGTTAAGGAGTTTTGCCTCTCCTGCCCCACCTGTCAAGCCAGTGGTAAGACAGGTGGGCATCCAAAGGCCCCCCTCATTCCACTTCCAGTGGTGGGGGTGCCCTTTGAAAGAGTGGGTGTGGACATAGTTGGTCCACTGGAACCTCCCACAGCCTCAGGAAATATGTATATCCTGGTAGTAGTGGATCATGCTACCAGGTATCCTGAAGCTATTCCCCTTAGGTCGACTACTGCCCCTGCAGTAGCCAAGGCCCTCATTGGTATCTTTACCAGAGTGGGTTTCCCTAAGGAGGTGGTGTCTGACAGAGGTACCAACTTCATGTCAGCATACCTAAAGCACATGTGGAATGAGTGTGGAGTGACTTATAAATTCACTACACCTTACCATCCACAAACTAATGGCTTAGTTGAGAGATTCAACAAGACATTAAAGGGCATGATCATGGGGCTCCCAGAAAAACTCAAAAGGAGATGGGATGTCCTCCTGCCATGTCTGCTTTTCGCTTACAGGGAGGTACCACAGAAGGGAGTAGGGTTCTCACCCTTTGAACTTCTGTTTGGTCATCCTGTAAGGGGACCACTTGCCCTTGTTAAAGAAGGCTGGGAGAGACCTCTCCATGAGCCTAAACAGGACATAGTGGACTATGTACTTGGCCTTCGCTCTAGAATGGCAGAGTACATGGAAAAGGCAACCAAAAACCTTGAGGCCAGCCAACAACTCCAGAAGTTTTGGTATGACCAAAAGGCTGCACTGGTTGAGTTCCAACCAGGGCAGAAAGTCTGGGTTCTGGAGCCTGTGGCTCCCAGGGCACTCCAGGACAAATGGAGTGGCCCTTACCCAGTACTAGAGAGGAAGAGTCAGGTCACCTACTTGGTGGACCTGGGCACAAGCAGGAGCCCCAAAAGGGTGATCCATGTAAACCGCCTTAAGCTCTTCCACGACAGGGCTGATGTCAATCTGTTGATGGTAACAGATGAGGATCAGGAGGCAGAGAGTGAACCTCTCCCTGATCTTCTGTCATCAGACCCAAAAGATGGTACAGTAGATGGAGTGATCTACTCAGACACCCTCTCTGGCCAACAGCAAGCTGATTGTAGGAGAGTCCTACAACAGTTTCCTGAACTCTTCTCCTTAACCCCTGGTCAGACACACCTGTGTACCCATGATGTGGACACAGGAGACAGCATGCCTGTCAAGAACAAAATCTTTAGACAATCTGACCATGTTAAAGAAAGCATCAAGGTGGAAGTCCACAAGATGCTGGAATTGGGAGTCATTGAGCGCTCTGACAGCCCCTGGGCTAGCCCAGTGGTCTTAGTCCCCAAACCTCACACCAAAGATGGAAAGAAAGAGATGAGGTTTTGTGTGGACTACAGAGGGCTCAATTCTGTCACCAAGACAGATGCTCATCCAATTCCAAGAGCTGATGAGCTCATTGATAAATTAGGTGCTGCCAAATTTCTAAGTACCTTTGACTTGACAGCAGGGTACTGGCAAATAAAAATGGCACCTGGAGCAAAAGAAAAGACAGCATTCTCCACACCTGATGGGCATTATCAGTTTACTGTTATGCCCTTTGGTTTAAAGAATGCCCCTGCCACCTTCCAAAGGTTGGTGAATCAAGTCCTTGCTGGCTTGGAGTCCTTTAGCACAGCTTATCTTGATGATATTGCTGTCTTTAGCTCCACCTGGCAGGATCACCTGGTCCACCTGAGGAAGGTTTTGAAGGCTCTGCAATCTGCAGGCCTCTCTATCAAGGCATCCAAATGCCAGATAGGGCAGGGAACTGTGGTTTACTTGGGACACCTTGTAGGTGGAGGCCAAGTTCAGCCACTCCAACCCAAGATCCAGACTATTCTGGACTGGGTAGCTCCAAAAACCCAGACTCAAGTCAGGGCATTCCTTGGCTTGACTGGGTACTACAGGAGGTTTGTGAAGGGATATGGATCCATTGTGACAGCCCTCACTGAACTCACCTCCAAGAAAATGCCCAAGAAAGTAAACTGGACTGTGGACTGCCAACAGGCCTTTGACACCCTGAAACAGGCAATGTGCTCAGCACCAGTTCTCAAAGCTCCAGATTATTCTAAGCAGTTCATTGTGCAGACTGATGCCTCTGAACATGGGATAGGGGCAGTTTTGTCCCAAACAAATGATGATGGCCTTGACCAGCCTGTTGCTTTCATTAGCAGGAGGTTACTCCCCAGGGAGCAGCGTTGGAGTGCCATTGAGAGGGAGGCCTTTGCTGTGGTTTGGTCCCTGAAGAAGCTGAGACCATACCTCTTTGGGACTCACTTCCTAGTTCAAACTGACCACAGACCTCTCAAATGGCTGATGCAAATGAAAGGTGAAAATCCTAAACTGTTGAGGTGGTCTATCTCCCTACAGGGAATGGACTTTATAGTGGAACACAGACCTGGGACTGCCCATGCCAATGCAGATGGCCTTTCCAGGTTCTTCCACTTAGAAAATGAAGACTCTCTTGGGAAAGGTTAGTCTCATCCTCTTTCGTTTGGGGGGGGGTTGTGTAAGGAAATGCCTCCTTGGCATGGTTGCCCCCTGACTTTTTGCCTTTGCTGATGCTATGTTTACAATTGAAAGTGTGCTGAGGCCTGCTAACCAGGCCCCAGCACCAGTGTTCTTTCCCTAAACCTGTACTTTTGTATCCACAATTGGCAGACCCTGGCATCCAGATAAGTCCCTTGTAACTGGTACTTCTAGTACCAAGGGCCCTGATGCCAAGGAAGGTCTCTAAGGGCTGCAGCATGTCTTATGCCACCCTGGAGACCTCTCACTCAGCACAGACACCCTGCTTGCCAGCTTGTGTGTGCTAGTGAGGACAAAACGAGTAAGTCGACATGGCACTCCCCTCAGGGTGCCATGCCAGCCTCTCACTGCCTATGCAGTATAGGTAAGACACCCCTCTAGCAGGCCTTACAGCCCTAAGGCAGGGTGCACTATACCATAGGTGAGGGTACCAGTGCATGAGCATGGTACCCCTACAGTGTCTAAACAAAACCTTAGACATTGTAAGTGCAGGGTAGCCATAAGAGTATATGGTCTGGGAGTCTGTCAAACACGAACTCCACAGCACCATAATGGCTACACTGAAAACTGGGAAGTTTGGTATCAAACTTCTCAGCACAATAAATGCACACTGATGCCAGTGTACATTTTATTGTAAAATACACCACAGAGGGCACCTTAGAGGTGCCCCCTGAAACTTAACCGACTGTCTGTGTAGGCTGACTAGTTCCAGCAGCCTGCCACACCAGAGACATGTTGCTGGCCCCATGGGGAGAGTGCCTTTGTCACTCTGAGGCCAGTAACAAAGCCTGCACTGGGTGGAGATGCTAACACCTCCCCCAGGCAGGAGCTGTAACACCTGGCGGTGAGCCTCAAAGGCTCACCCCTTTGTCACAACCCAGCAGGGCACTCCAGCTTAGTGGAGTTGCCCGCCCCCTCCGGCCACGGCCCCCACTTTTGGCGGCAAGGCTGGAGGGAACAAAGAAAGCAACAAGGAGGAGTCACTGGCCAGTCAGGACAGCCCCTAAGGTGTCCTGAGCTGAAGTGACTCTAACTTTTAGAAATCCTCCATCTTGCAGATGGAGGATTCCCCCAATAGGGTTAGGATTGTGACCCCCTCCCCTTGGGAGGAGGCACAAAGAGGGTGTACCCACCCTCAGGGCTAGTAGCCATTGGCTACTAACCCCCCAGACCTAAAACACGCCCTTAAATTTAGTATTTAAGGGCTACCCTGAACCCTAGAAAATTAGATTCCTGCAACTACAAGAAGAAGGACTGCCTAGCTGAAAAACCCCTGCAGAGGAAGACCAGAAGACGACAACTGCCTTGGCTCCAGAAACTCACCGGCCTGTCTCCTGCCTTCCAAAGATCCTGCTCCAGCGACGCCTTCCAAAGGGACCAGCGACCTCGACATCCTCTGAGGACTGCCCCTGCTTCGAAAAGACAAGAAACTCCCGAGGACAGCGGACCTGCTCCAAAGAAAAGCTGCAACTTTGTTTCCAGCAGCTTTAAAGAACCCTGCAAGCTCCCCGCAAAAGGCGTGAGACTTGCAACACTGCACCCGGCGACCCCGACTCGGCTGGTGGAGATCCGACGCCTCAGGAGGGACCCCAGGACTACTCTGATACTGTGAGTACCAAAACCTGTCCCCCCTGAGCCCCCACAGCGCCGCCTGCAGAGGGAATCCCGAGGCTTCCCCTGACCGCGACTCTTTGAATCCTAAGTCCCGACACCTGGGAGAGACCCTGCACCCGCAGCCCCCAGGACTTGAAGGACCGGACTTTCACTGGAGAAGTGACCCCCAGGAGTCCCTCTCCCTTGCCCAAGTGGAGGTTTCCCCGAGGAACCCCCCCCTTGCCTGCCTGCAGCGCTGAAGAGATCCCGAGATCTCCCATTGACTTCCAATACAAACCCGACGCTTGTTTCTACACTGCACCCGGCCGCCCCCGCGCTGCTGAGGGTGAAATTTCTGTGTGGACTTGTGTCCCCCTCGGTGCCCTACAAAACCCCCCTGGTCTGCCCTCCGAAGACGCGGGTACTTACCTGCCAGCAGACCGGAACCGGGGCACCCCCTTCTCTCCATTCTAGCCTATGTGTTTTGGGCACCACTTTGAACTCTGCACCTGACCGGCCCTGAGCTGCTGGTGTGGTGACTTTGGGGTTGCTCTGAACCCCCAACGGTGGGCTACCTTGGACCAAGAACCGAACCCTGTAAGTGTCTTACTTACCTGGAAAAACTAATCAAAACTTACCTCCCCTAGGAACTGTGAAAATTGCACTAAGTGTCCACTTTTAAAACAGCTATTTGTGAATAACTTGAAAAGTATACATGCAATTTTGATGATTTGAAGTTCCTAAAGTACTTACCTGCAATACCTTTCGAATGAGATATTACATGTAGAATTTGAACCTGTGGTTCTTAAAATAAACTAAGAAAAGATATTTTTCTATATAAAAACCTATTGGCTGGATTTGTCTCTGAGTGTGTGTACCTCATTTATTGTCTTGTGTATGTACAACAAATGCTTAACACTACTCCTTGGATAAGCCTACTGCTCGACCACACTACCACAAAATAGAGCATTAGTATTATCTATTTTTACCACTATTTTACCTCTAAGGGGAACCCTTGGACTCTGTGCATGCTATTCCTTACTTTGAAATAGCACATACAGAGCCAACTTCCTACACATTGCGAATCCGACGCCTGTTTCTACACTGCACCCGGCCGCCCCCGCGCCGCTGAGGGTGAAATTTCTGTGTGGACTTGTGTCCCCCCCGGTGCCCTACAAAACCCCCCTGGTCTGCCCTCCGAAGACGCGGGTACTTACCTGCAAGCAGACCGGAACCGGGGCACCCCCTTCTCTCCATTCTAGCCTATGTGTTTTGGGCACCACTTTGAACTCTGCACCTGACCGGCCCTGAGCTGCTGGTGTGGTGACTTTGGGGTTGCTCTGAACCCCCAACGGTGGGCTACCTTGGACCAAGAACTAAGCCCTGTAAGTGTCTTACTTACCTGGTTAACCTAACAAATACTTACCTCCCCTAGGAACTGTGAAAATTGCACTAAGTGTCCACTTTTAAAACAGCTATTTGTGAATAACTTGAAAAGTATACATGCAATTTTGATGATTTGAAGTTCCTAAAGTACTTACCTGCAATACCTTTCAAACAAGATATTACATGTAGAATTTGAACCTGTGGTTCTTAAAATAAACTAAGAAAAGATATTTTTCTATATAAAAACCTATTGGCTGGATTTGTCTCTGAGTGTGTGTACCTCATTTATTGTCTATGTGTATGTACAACAAATGCTTAACACTACTCCTTGGATAAGCCTACTGCTCGACCACACTACCACAAAATAGAGCATTAGTATTATCTCTTTTTACCACTATTTTACCTCTAAGGGGAACCCTTGGACTCTGTGCATGCTATTCCTTACTTTGAAATAGCACATACAGAGCCAACTTCCTACACCCCCCTTCCCCCCCCCCCCCCGTGCCCTACAAAACCCCCCTGGTCTGCCCTCCGAAGACGCGGGTGCTTACCTGCTGGCAGACTGGAACCGGGGCAACCCCTTCTCCATTGAAGCCTACATGTTTTGCGCACCACTTTGACCTCTGCACCTGACCGGCCCTGAGCTGCTGGTGTGGTAACTTTGGGGTTGCTCTGAACCCCCAACGGTGGGCTACTTTGGACCCAAACTTGAACCCCGTAGGTGGTTTACTTACCTGCAAGAACTAACAAATACTTACCTCCCCCCAGGAACTGTTGAAAATTGCACTGTCTAGTTTTAAAATAGCTATATGTGATTTATTTGAAAAGTATATATGCTATTGTGATTATTCAAAGTTCCTAAAGTACTTACCTGCAATACCTTTCATTATTACATGTAAAATTTGAACCTGTGGTTCTTAAAATAAACTAAGAAAATATATTTTTCTATACAAAAACCTATTGGCCTAGAATTGTCTGAGTGTGTGTTCCTCATTTATTGCTTGTGTGTGTACAACAAATGCTTAACACTACTCCTTTGATAAGCCTACTGCTCGACCACACTACCACAAAATAGAGCATTAGTATTATCTCTTTTGCCACTATCTTACCTCTAAGGGGAACCCTTGGACTCTGTGCATACTATTCCTTACTTTGAAATAGTGCATACAGAGCCAACTTCCTACACAGACTCACTCCCTTGAAACAACTAACTGTGTAGCCTAGAGGGCAGTCATGGCTTTCTGCAGAATGTGGAGGTGCTTAAAAGAACTCAGAAGAAAATGGCTACAGTAAGTGGTTAGTTAAATTGTACACTGAAAAATGACCCACAAAGAAAGCCAGAAGGTCTTAGCATCATCTGGGCTTAAGATCTAATCACAATATTTTTTGTGATTTACTCATGCTAATCGCTAGAATTTAGTTTCAACATTAAGACCCATAGTTTTTCAAAGACCTATCATTTAGTATAACGAGCATGACATTCATCAAGCGTGTGACAAAGTAGTTGGTGAAAGAGTAATAAGTACACAAAACATTGACAGCTGTAAAACAGGGAAAATACAGTAGTGATGGTGCTTGGCTTGAGGTGCAGTCTTTCATCAAGGGAGCCAAAGGGTCACCCAGTCTCCATTTGTGGAATGTGGCGTGTCCCAACTCCCTGCCCAACCCCCCCCAAAATAGTTCCATATTATTGTGTGGACAAGCATGTGTGGCTCACCTGATGGATTGCTGCTTAATCCCCCCGTACATTCTTTCTGCCATCTTCCTCTCACTCAATCTCACTCTGCATATTTATCCGCTCTGACCATATGTAGCCTCCTTTCTTCAACTAGGGCCCATTCTTACTGATCCTCCACTGGGCTATCCGTGGCAGAACTGGTGCTGTCTAGTGAACAGAGTGAGCCTCCTCGCTAACAGAAGTCCCAGGGATGCCAAATTCTGTTGCCAGAAATGGAAGGGTGATTCTATGCACTCTGGGAGCTCCTTAGAAGACCCCCAGCATTGCTCCTACCAGTCTTACAGGAATTTCCAGGCACCCCCAGCAGCTGCTACACCACAGACAGGTTTCTGCCCTCCTGCTGCTTGAACAGCTCAAGCCTAGGAAGGCAGAACAAAGGATTTCCTTTTGGAAAGGGGGGTCACACTCTCTCCATTTTAAAATAGGTGTTACATGGCTTGGGAGGGGTAGCCTCCCCAAGCCACTGGTATGCTTTGACAGGCACATTTGGTGCCCTCCTTGCATAAACTAGTCTACACCGGTTCAGGGACCTCCAGTCCTTGCTCTAGCACGAAACTGACAGTGGAAAGGGGAATGACCAGTCCTCTGTCCATCACTCCCCCCCAGCAGTGGTGCCCAGAGCTCCCCCAGAGGGTCCCTGGTTCTGCCGTCTTGAATCTAAGGTTGGCAGGGACCTCTGGGAACATCTGAGTGGCCAGGCAGGTGACGTCAGAGCCCACTCCTGATAGGGGGGTCACCTGGCTAGGTGACCAATTCCCCCTTTCAGGGCTATTTAGGGTCTTTCTCTTGGGTGGGTCCTCAGATTTGGCTTGCAAGATTCCAGCAGGACTTCTCTGCAACCTCTACTTCGACTTATAGCCACGGGAACTGGCACTGGACCCTCCAGGAACCAACAGTCTGAATCCATGGAGAAGACTCTTCTTGCAACATTGTTTCCACTGCTCCTTCCAGCTTCAGCAACATTGTCCTGTCTGCACCCTCTGAGGGCAGCAAGTCTTCAGTCTGCACGAGAAGGAAGAAGACATCTCCCTTGGAGTGAAGGAGTCAATCCCCTGCATCTGCAAGCACCTACTGCAACGACAACCTGCTGCGTGGATCTCCTCTCCTCCTGAGCTGCGTGGATCCTGCATCACTGATGGTAGTCTGGAGTAGTCCTCTTGGTCCTCTCTGCTAGCTGTCCAACTTTGGTGGAGTTAAGCCCTTGTCTTCCCTTGCAGGACAGTACCCCTGTGCACCGAGTCTCTTGCAGCTACCTAGACTTGTTTGCATCTCTTCTAAGGGATCTTCAGGCCACTTGTAGCTCCAGCACTCCTTCCTGTGATGCACAGCCCTCTGCATGGTTCTCATGTGGCGTGGGACTTCTTCAGGCGTGCTGCGTGGGATCTGCTGCGGCTCCTGTGGATGCTGCCTTTGCTCCTGTGGGTTATCCGTGTTGCTGAGGGTCCCCTCTGACTCCCCCTCCTGGGTTGAGCTCTCCTGGGCCTTGCTGGTCCCCGGCAGCTCTACTTTTTGCCAACCGAGACCTTTGCCTTTGCCAATGCTTGTTGGTGGATTTCCTGCACCAACACCTGACTACAATGCTTCCTCTAGCGTGGGACGTAGTCTACATCCCTCAGGAACTCTTCACTGTCTTCAGGGCTGCAGTGCTGACCTTCTTCACATCACTGTTGACCAACTCCTGCATCCACAGCTGGGTAGGTAATTGTTCCTATTCCTCCTGGACTCTTCTGTGACTTCTGGACCTGGTCCCCTTCTTTCACAGATCTTCCTCTTCATGAATCCACCGCTGGTTTCTTGCAGTCTTGTATGGGATTGCGTTTTCTTCTTTTACTTCCTTTTGTGTGGTTTGTGGGACATCCACTAACTTACTCCTTTTCTCGAGGTCTCTAGGGGGCACTGTGATACTTACCTTTGAGGGTTTCTGAGTACCCCTATCTCCCCTCTACACCTTCCACTTACCTAAGTGGGGGGTCCTGTGTTTGCATTCAATTTTTTTGTGTTTTGGGCTCTCCCTAGGGTCACTATTGTCTAATTGCATTTGCACTGTTTTTTTGTATCACTTTCTATGCCTAGTTCTGGTAACGTGTGTGTGTGTGTGTGTGTATATATATGTATATATATATTTATGTATATGTGTATGTATGTACATATATGTGTATATATATAGAGAGAGATATAGAGCTATATGTCTATACCCACATATGTATATGTGTATATATGTGTGGGTATATATATATATATATATATATATATATATATATATATATATATATATATATATATATATATATATATATATATATATATATATATATATATATATATATATATATATATATATATATATATATATATAGTGTGTGTGTTACTGAACTCCTATTGGAGGGTTGCCTCTCTAGTACTTTTTGGTATTCTCACCAAAATAAAGTACCTTTATTTTAGTACATCGCAGTGTTTTCTTTCATGTGTGTAATTGTGTGACTACAGCGGTATTGCATGAGCTTTGCATGTCTCCTAGATTAGCCTTGGCTGCTCATCCACAGCTACCTCTAGAGGGCCTGGCTTCTAGACACGGACTACACTAATAGAGGAATCTTGGACCTGGTATAAGGTGTGAGTACCTTAGGTACCCCCCAAACACCAGGCCAGCTTCCTACAGCACATATTGCAATAGTCCTCAAATTCATCTACACTGCTAGCGGGGTCTGGGCTCATGCATAAAAAGCTGCTATGTACTCACTGGACGATGTGCAGTGCATCCTACCGTAGGGCAATTCTCCTGTTCTTTGCTGTGATCTGGGTGGGGCAGCTGGTATGCCGCTGTGTGGCTGAAGGGGATGCCATGAAGTGAAGCCAGCATGCCTCTTCCGGCTGTCCCTGCTACAGCCAGCATTGTTGCCCAGGCCACTTGGGCCCTTCTGTATAATGGTGCGGAGTTAAGTGTGTCCCCACGGCCCGAGTTGGGACCATGGCAAACAGTGGGTTAGCATCCGGGGGTCCAGGACTGCCCAGCCACGCTGGTCGGAAGGGCTTCCTCCGTGAACCGCGCACCCAGTACTGTAGCGGGGCAGCAGCCCCTGCCCGCTGCAAGATCAAAGGATGGCAAGCATTTGGAGGAGCATTTGGATGAGAGTACTCCAACCAACTGAGCTCTTGTAGAGCGCCGCCATCTTCGCGGGGTGCTAGCCCATGCCCTGTCTACACCCTTTTTATGACCACATCCGCTGGGAAGTGGGCGTAACCCTAACCTTAGTGGCCTAATGACTTCTAAATGAGATGGATGAATGTAGGAAGTTGGCTCTGTATGTGCTATTTCAAAGTAAGGAATAGCATGCACAGAGTCCAAGGGTTCCCCTTAGAGGTAAAATAGTGGTAGAAAGAGATAATACTAATGCTCTATTTTGTGGTAGTGTGGTCGAGCAGTAGGCTTATCCAAGGAGTAGTGTTAAGCATTTGTTGTACATACACATAGACAATAAATGAGGTACACACACTCAGAGACAAATCCAGCCAATAGGTTTTTATATAGAAAAATATATTTTCTTAGTTTATTTTAAGAACCACAGGTTCAAATTCTACATGTAATATCTCATTCGAAAGGTATTGCAGGTAAGTACTTTAGGAACTTCAAATCATCAAAATTGCATGTATACTTTTCAAGTTATTCACAAATAGCTGTTTTAAAAGTGGATACTTAGTGCAATTTTCACAGTTCCTAGGGGAGGTAAGTATTTGTTAGGTTAACCAGGTAAGTAAGACACTTACAGGGCTTAGTTCTTGGTCCAAGGTAGCCCACCGTTGGGGGTTCAGAGCAACCCCAAAGTCACCACACCAGCAGCTCAGGGCCGGTCAGGTGCAGAGTTCAAAGTGGTGCCCAAAACACATAGGCTAGAATGGAGAGAAGGGGGTGCCCCGGTTCCGGTCTGCTTGCAGGTAGGTACCTGCGTCTTCGGAGGGCAGACCAGGGGGGTTTTGTAGGGCACCGGGGGGGACACAAGCCCACACAGAAATTTCACCCTCAGCAGCGCGGGGGCGGCCGGGTGCAGTGTAGAAACAAGCGTCGGGTTTGTAATGGAAGTCAATGGGAGATCTAGGGATCTCTTCAGCGCTGCAGGCAGGCAAGGGGGGGGTTCCTCGGGGAAACCTCCACTTGGTCACGGGAGAGGGACTCCTGGGGGTCACTCCTCCAGTGAAAGTCCGGTCCTTCAGGTCCTGGGGGCTGCGGGTGCAGGGTCTCTCCCAGGTGTCGGGACTTAGGATTCAAAGAGTCGCGGTCAGGGGAAGCCTCGGGATTCCCTCTGCAGGCGGCGCTGTGGGGGCTCAGGGGGGACAGGTTTTTGTACTCACAGTCTTAGAGTAGTCCGGGGGTCCCGCCTGAGGTGTCGGATCTTCACCAGCCGAGTCGGGGTCGCTGGGTGCAGTGTTGCAAGTCTCACGCTTCTTGCGGGGAGCTTGCAGGGTTCTTTAAAGCTGCTGGAAACAAAGTTGCAGCTTTTCTTGGAGCAGGTCCTCTGTCCTCGGGAGTTTCTTGTCTTTTCAAAGCAGGGGCAGTCCTCTGAGGATGTCGAGGTCGCTGGTCCCTTTGGAAGGCGTCGCTGGAGCAGGATCTTTGGAAGGCAGGAGACAGGCCGGTGAGTTTCTGGAGCCAAGGCAGTTGTCGTCTTCTGGTCTTCCGCTGCAGGGGTTTTCAGCTGGGCAGTCCTTCTTCTTGTAGTTGCAGGAATCTAATTTTCTAGGGTTCAGGGTAGCCCTTAAATACTAAATTTAAGGGCGTGTTTAGGTCTGGGGGGTTAGTAGCCAATGGCTACTAGCCCGGAGGGTGGGTACACCCTCTTTGTGCCTCCTCCCAAGGGGAGGGGGTCACAATCCTAACCCTATTGGGGGAATCCTCCATCTGCAAGATGGAGGATTTCTAAAAGTTAGTCACTTCAGCTCAGGACACCTTAGGGGCTGTCCTGACTGGCCAGTGACTCCTCCTTGTTGCTTTCTTTGTTCCCTCCAGCCTTGCCGCCAAAAGTGGGGGCCGTGGCCGGAGGGGGCGGGCAACTCCACTAAGCTGGAGTGCCCTGCTGGGCTGTGACAAAGGGGTGAGCCTTTGAGGCTCACCGCCAGGTGTCACAGCTCCTGCCTGGGGGAGGTGTTAGCATCTCCACCCAGTGCAGGCTTTGTTACTGGCCTCAGAGTGACAAAGGCACTCTCCCCATGGGGCCAGCAACATGTCTCTGGTGTGGCAGGCTGCTGGAACTAGTCAGCCTACACAGACAGTCGGTTAAGTTTCAGGGGGCACCTCTAAGGTGCCCTCTGGGGTGTATTTTGCAATAAAATGTACACTGGCATCAGTGTGCATTTATTGTGCTGAGAAGTTTGATAACAAACTTCCCAGTTTTCAATGTAGCCATTATGGTGCTGTGGAGTTCGTGTTTGACAGACTCCCAGACCATATACTCTTATGGCTACCCTGCACTTACAATGTCTAAGGTTTTGTTTAGACACTGTAGGGGTACCATGCTCATGCACTGGTACCCTCACCTATGGTATAGTGCACCCTGCCTTAGGGCTGTAAGGCCTGCTAGAGGGGTGTCTTACCTATACTGCATAGGCAGTGAGAGGCTGGCATGGCACCCTGAGGGGAGTGCCATGTCGACTTACTCGTTTTGTCCTCACTAGCACACACAAGCTGGCAAGCAGTGTGTCTGTGCTGAGTGAGAGGTCTCCAGGGTGGCATAAGACATGCTGCAGCCCTTAGAGACCTTCCTTGGCATCAGGGCCCTTGGTACTAGAAGTACCAGTTACAAGGGACTTATCTGGATGCCAGGGTCTGCCAATTGTGGATACAAAAGTACAGGTTTAGGGAAAGAACACTGGTGCTGGGGCCTGGTTAGCAGGCCTCAGCACACTTTCAATTGTAAACATAGCATCAGCAAAGGCAAAAAGTCAGGGGGCAACCATGCCAAGGAGGCATTTCCTTACAATGAATTTAAAAAGTAGTGCCGACTTCAACTTGTCCACCTTAGGGGTGGGACTGGAATGAAGTTTGCTCACCTCCCAGTCTGCCTGATATGCCACCAAAAGTGACGTCAGGGGCGGGGAGGGGGTACCAAACATCCCTATCTTCAGAGAAGCCATCATGTAGGTGGGAAACCTAATGACCAGGACATTCATTTAAAATGGTTTCTTTGGTCACTTACTATGTATGGGAAATGACACAGACATAGCCGATGGACTTGTAATATAAAGCACCCTGCATTAGGGCTGTAAGGCCTGCAAGAGGGGTGACTTAAATATATTGCATGCAGTGTTCAGGGCTCATGGCAAACAGGCTGTGTGCCATGTCGTGTTTTCACTTTTGCCTGCACCAAGTCATGCAGCCTGCAATGGCAACCTGTCAGTGCTTGGTGAGGGGTGGCACAATTTGGGCTACATCCCTTAAAGACCCTTGCTAATAGCCCATGCCCTAGGTACCAGGGCTACCATTTACTAGAGCCTTATAGTGGGTCCTAAAGGTTTTGCAAATTGCGAAAAAAAGACTGCAGTTTTGGGTGAAAAATATGGCACTGGGCACCTGGTTGTCAGGAACCCAGTGTTCTTTCAGTCAAAACTACACCAGAAACCAGGCAAAAAGTGACCATGTCAAAAGAGGCACTTTACTATAGTACCAATTTAATTTAAATCCTCCGATTTCAAATTCCTTGCCATTTATAATACATCTTAAAATTTTCATTTGTGCTTTTAGCCACTATATTTGTATACTTTATTATTCTGTCCACTGCACTCTGCCACTGCACTGTTCACCACTTTACACTACTCCATTGCAATCAATGCCACTCTACTCAACTGCACTGTACCCTGCACCACTCCACACCTCTTTACTCTAAATAGAAGCAATCTAATCTACACCACTCCACTCTACGCCACTCTACTCTGCGCTACCCCACTCCAACTGGTTTCTCACAGCACCAGTTGAAGAATTTGACATTGAATCCCAAAAGAAGATTGTCAGCTTGATTTACCAACAGAAAAGGAATGAGAAATCAATTTTTAGATTTTATTATTTTATTTTTTCCCCTTTTTTTTACATTTTGGTTTTGTAAACATCAGGTACATAATTATTGAGCGATGTGGGGGTAATATTTTATTAAAACATTCCATGTGAGTTATTCCGATCTCTCAACACACTGCCACCGTCAAGGCCACAATTTGTTTGCAGCTTAGGTTTGCCTAGTAATTCCAGCTGCACACAGTCTATTCCATGCCAAGCTTCCAATGACAATAGACCTTTAGGGTCAAAAGCTTTTTTTTTTTTTTTTTTTTTCCCCTCATACCACCATGTTGGCTCAGTGAGCCCTGGAGGAAGAGCAGTAGAAAAACAGAATGTTGTGGAGGAATATGAGAATCCCTCATCCATTTTAACTGTCAGTCTAGTGCATATCCTGCTTTTCTGTTAGACTACAGTATTTTCTGATGGGTTACACAAGGCTGATAGGACACAATTTAGCATATTAGCAATCCTGTACAAAACGAATATCTGGCTCAATATTACACATCACAGTGGTTCAGCACAGTATTTGCCTACTTTAGGACTGAAATCGAAAGGCCATACAAAGAGCATTTATTGTAGCATTAGATCAGTAGTTAGGTTGTACGCGGTCATCCAGAAAGATTACTTAATTTTCTAGAACATAACATCACTCATCTGCATGTTCCTGAGCTTATACTTGGCGGGATATTCATGCGTATTGGTCTTGTGTGCAGCAGCAGCCTCAGTGAGGCATGGTGTCATTTGTTTGGATAATTTTAGGATTATTGCATACTAGTCATTTTACTAAAAGTTTGGTTCTCAGGTCTTTCATAGTCTCGTCTGAGTTTCCCTCCACCCCAGCTTGTTTGGAAAGCTCTCTTTTTTTTTTTTTTTTGCAATATTTATAGAGCCAGCTGTGGTTTGTTTTTAGGTAATATCAGGTTAGCGTTGACTAAGAGAAATGTTTTTTCTTTATATACCTTATCATTAGAAACTAAATAAAAGTCCTAGGTCTGTGATTGATCTTCCCACCAGTCAGGTGTTTTAATTTAAGTATATGTGCACACCCAGTGAGGTTTTAAATATGGGACTGTACCAGAACTTGTATAACAAGGCTTGTGCAGCATGAATCTTTTCTGGATTCACATGCTGTGTGTTACTCTGCCATCTAGTGGTTGGGTCTGGAATTTCCCAACATTTCACCAATTTTTTAGTCCGTCTTCCTTTTCTACCTATGTTTGTTGGGGGGCATCAACAGAACCTACATTTAATGTCTCCTTGTGATGTCGTACTTCCTTCGAATGTTCCTGTTAGCGCGTGAGACCTTAATAAGTATACTTACTAGGGGGCGCGAATAGCTCGACAAACCTTTTGACTCGCAATCAAGAAGTTCTTAACATAGCTCCAGTACAGTATCAATGATCAATACACAATCAATAATCATTAATAATCAATAATCAATGGAGTCAGTAAATGTCACGCACCATGTCCTTTCAGCCATGAATAACCACACCTTTAGCAAAAGTTTTTAAAGTTTATTTCCCTATATTAACAATGCTAAAGTCATGTCGCTTAATCTCAAAATCAAATGAAACACATAGAAAAGCAATACTGGTTGTCCAAAGCGGCGGAAGAAACGCAATCTAAACAGAGCATGAACCACAACACATTCTAGAGCTACAGTGAAAATCAATAGAAAAGTCAGCTGCGACAAAGATAAAACATACTTGGAATTCAGCAAGGTAATTCATCAATCTTTAATCCCTGTAATTGTCAGTCAGTTGTGAGGGCCTTTAACGTCAGATTATCATCAGCATGTTGGGGTTCATGCAAAACAATTTAGCAACACAGATTTGGCAAAGATCTAGCTATGGATCTGTCAAAACAGCACAGTTGGTACCTAGAAAGAAAAAGCATAAAACGAATCTGTCACATTTCAATGTATTACCTATCCTCAGTATGGGTCAGCAAAGCAGAATCAGTCTTCATCAGTCGATCAGCAAGGCATCAGGCTCTCGGAGAATATGAGCCTAATGTCTGTATGACTCTAGAATCTATCCTAAAGTATCTTCTCTCAAAATCTGCATCTTTTTCTCTTCTCTAGTCTGAATAATTCTCCTCTTTCGCGTTGTTGTATTAATGTCGCCTAAACTATCCCCTAATTCCCGATTGGTCAGCCAGTCATATGTTCATAATTTACCCAATAATAATTCTATACCAAATCTATGAATTCTAATATTTCACTATTCACATGCAGTTAATTGGTCCTCTTTACGATGTCCTCATCATCTGGCTCATCAAGTAACAATATTGTTGCATCTTCAGCTCCAGTCCCAATATCTTCATTGTTCTTGTCCTGGGACTGTCAGTCTCACAGACATTACACATAAAATGTTACATTAGCAAGAACATCATCTCCTAGCAGACGGTTCTCACGAAAAGCTTCTGTTAAACACATTTAACAAGACAATTAACATTTCAGTTTGATTCACCCTGTCAGCATTTTTATTAAACTCTCTTAAAAAAAAAAAAAAAAAAAAAATACAGCTTCTGCGTGAGGCCTGGCAAAATAGGCCAGGACACTCGCTAAGTTAAGGCCTACAATTAATAAACCTAACGCATACTTCATAGCCCTTAATATGACATATTACTGCATTAATCTAGTACATATTCGATATTTCATAAGTAGTATAAATCATTAAATAATACATTTTGTGAACCTTGGTGGCCATTCTTTAAGGTCACATTTTCAAATGCGTGCATCATTTTTCAGTGTTAATTTTCTACATGAACTCATTATTCAAAATACATAAACACTCATTAATACTTTCTAATTAAAACACCTGCGCTAGCATTCCCACCCTAGGTTGCCTTCTGCAGATTCTTTTTTTTTTCCTGTGCTGTTTGGATGTTTTTGAAGACACTTCACCAACATGAGGAAAAACTTTGAAGATTTTCCAAAAACATAAACAAAAACTTTGCCAAAGTAAGAGAACATCAACAACAGCGAGCGGACAAAGGAGAAAGTAAGAGCACAATTGTTTATTTTTTTATTTTTATTTTTTTTAAATATTTATCTTGAAGGATTGCTGAGTGTGACCTGGGGGGTGGGGTTTAGATTTGGAATGATAAGGCAAGTCCCCAACATACCCTCCATTAGTTAAAACAAAACATAAGTACTCTAATCTAACATTATATATAAAAATAAACAGATTAAATACACAAAATGCAGTTCTTGATGGAAAATAAAACATGACCTATATAATACACTGCAACTTCATCATGTTGAATCCAGTTCCTGAAAATAATAATTATCAAAATAATGCCATAGAATATCAGTGAGTGGAAGCCATCTACATTAGAAAATCATTGAACTTCATAGGCACATACTTGGTCTGCCTTGATATGAGACGTAAACCAGGAACCTCTATAAGCTCCATTGACCTCTTCTGTTGCTCAGCACCCCTTTTTTTGCCTACTTACTGAGCTTTGCTCTTAGGTTCCATAACAACCTTGCTTTTGTTTCAAATTTTAGTGTTCTCCAAAATCACAACCTGATTTTTCACTTCCTTCACTACTTGTGGTGAAGAAAACCTAGCTTGGCCGGGGAATCAATATCCTCACCAAGTCACCAGCGTGAACCTTGCACTTCCCTGCCTTTGCCTTCTTTAGAAGCATACCTCCTCTGGATGCACATCCAAGACATTACTTAATTTCTCTCCATCTATTTTCTTTCGGTTCACCCACTCCCTTTTTAAATGTGTAATGACCACTCTACCTCTCTGCACGGAAAAAGGAATTACTCCTTTGTCAAGGTCCACAACATGTCCACCACAGCTTTTTTGTAACTAAGACCATTTACCAGGGCTTTACTGAAGTTGCTCTTTTCTACACCGTTCACCCTTTCAGTAAGGCCATTACTAAGGGAATGATACAGGGTAGTTCTTGTATGTTCAATTCCACTCTTTCTTAAGAAATCAGACATCTCTGTAGACACTAATTGGCTACCATTGTCCGTTACCAATTCTTCAGGATAACCCTCTCTAATGAAGATGTCCTGGAAAAAAAATCAATGATTGCCGTTTAATTGACAAATTTAATCTGTCCTCTTGGACATGTAGTCTATTACTAACAATGCGTATTTCAGTGAATAGCCTAGAACTCCAAAAGGACCGGACACATTGAACGTCAATTTATACCACAGCCTGGTGATCTGTGACTTGTTGCTTAAAATACAAGCACTGCACTCCCTCACTCAGTGTTAGACTGCTCTGTGTACTTCAGGCCACCAGATATCCTCTCTGACCTGACGCTTCATTGGACGCATGCCAACATGTCCCTTGTGTGCCAGCTCAAGTACCTTTGTTCTGATTCCCTCAGGAACCACCAGCCATTCACCTCTCATTAACATACCATCAACAATAGCCAACCCATTGGGAGATCTCCAACGTAGAATCAACTCCTCATTCATGTCAGGCGCACTAAGCCAGCAATCAGTGATGTTTCTTCACATCTGCAGCACCTTATCTTTGCAGGCAGCTTCTTGCAATTCCTCCTCAGATAGCACTCCAGGAGTAACTACACTTAAAGCACATACATATTCCACATCCTCTTCCTCCTCTTCTTTCACATTTTCCTCAGTATCTATTATCTGTAATCTTGAAACGCAGACAGCTGTGAAAGTTCGGACTCCTGAAACATATTGCAACTTGTATTGATATTCCTGCATACCGTATTGCCATTTTGCAATATGTGGGGGTTGCCCTTCTTCCATTGACAGTGGTAAACAGTTGTACCAGTGGTTTATGATCGGTTTGAAGAGTAAATTGGCTTCACCAAAAGAAATTCCTAAAATACTGCACACCCCACCATATAAACAAAGTGACTCTTTCTCAATGGTGGAATAGGTAGGTTCAGCCCGCAAAGTGCTCTAGATGGAAACACAGTGATTTGCTCACTGACATTCTTTCGCTTTTGCATTAGCACCTCTCCAAGACCATAGTTGCTGGCATCGGTTGTGATGATGCAATGATCATGTGTATTAAAGGGTTTAATGGATTTGGCATATATTATGTCTGCTTTAATTGACTCAGAATATTGTATTACAGGCAAAAAGTGGGGATAACCATGCCAAAAAGGGGGTACTTTACTACATGGCCGTCGGTTTTCAGACAGGCAACAGGCAAGCTTTGGTAGCTGCAAAGATGGTCCACTGGCTTTCTGGTGGCTGGAGGCCGTTGGGCGGGGAGTAGAGGCTTGAAACTTGCCACAGACCTCACTCCCATTCTTAAGATGCTGAGCACAGAGTTTCTTTAGGCTCAGACACGCACAGCCTGTCTGGTTGCAGTTCTTCGATCTTAGCCCACCTTTACTCCTGCACTTTACAGGGGACTGGTACCACCATTCAGCGGAGTCTTCCTTGGAGTTTAGGTGTCAACAGGGGTCCCTCTTGCTGGGACCAACGAGTCTTCACCTTGGGCACACGTTGGGCACTAGGTTCCTGTACTGGTCTCCTTAGGTTACTGTGTCCTCTCTTCATGCGTGGAATGGAGTCCAGGTCCTGTTGTTGGTACAGACGTATTTGCGCTTCTTTCTTCTTTTTCAGGTAAGATCTCTGTTCTGGTGCCAGGGTAGCCCCTTAAATCCTGGTTTAGGGGGGCGTTTAAGGGTGTGAGGGACAGTGGCCAATGGGCTACTAGTCCCTGCGGCTAATCCGCCCCTGCAGTGACTTAACATTCTACCCAGAACCCACTTTTCTTGGGGATAGCCAGAATCCTCTCTTAGCTGTGCTGACCTCCTAGTCCACAGTCCTATGAGAGAGTACTCCTTCTACGTAGTAATTTCCAACCTGGCAGTGCAGGAAGGGCTTTGTCCTCCACTGAGGGACATCTACTTTACACCAAAGGTGGGTGAAGCCTTTGAGACTCACCACCCTGATGCTTTTCTCACTAGCCAGCCTAGGTAGGAGGTGTGACCTTCCTGTCAAGGCCCTTTGTCTTACTTCCTGCCAAGGTGCTAGCACCACAGGCAGGAGGTCAGACTCTTGTCTGGCTGCAGCGGCTCGGGAGAGCCCGCTAAAACTGTATAGGACTCGGTCACTTGGTGGGCACCCTCTGAGGTTCCCATCTGGGCATCTGCTTTTTAATTATAAACATGGGCGTCATGTTCATGGTTAAAAAGCTCAGTGTTTGATACCAAACACAACGGGATTTGGCTGGGCCATTGAAGAGCTGGACATCTGAGCAGTGGTCAAATGCCAGCCCTTGTTTTCCAATGTACCTCGGGTTACTCTGGCCGGCATCGCGGTTTAAATGCTAGCACGGGGACATATGTGCTGCTGCACATATATTCTCACTCATGGAACTGTGCACCCTGCCCCTGGGCTAGAGGGGGTAGTTCTTAAGGGGTGACTGACTTGTCCATGGCAGTAACAGGGACTCAGCCTGCACCTGGTGTGGGAAGTCTCTCACTCAAGCACCAGGCTGCTTGTGAAGGCTGACAGGGCAGCTCTGCAGTCTTTTACTTGGGGTCCTCTAGGTGGCACAACCAGTGCTGAAGCTCTGGTACCCCTTTTACCACCCTTGCCTTGGGTTCCATATACTGAGGACTTACAGGGGTGGTGAGGTGCTTGTCAATTGTTCTATGCAAGTCGACATACAATTTTTAAGGGAAAGTATTGGTACTGGGGTCTGGTTAGCAGGCCTCGAAAAATCATAAAAATGTTAATAGAACTGCAGGTCGAGTAGCTTGAATAATTTAGTTGACCTAACTGTAAAGTACTTCACCCGGAAACGAGAGTCCACTTGTGTGATCCTAGGCAAATATTATATTTTACAGAGTCACATTTTTCTTCATTTTCACATGATTGCATCTTGAAATATGTGAGTTCAGCATTCCTGCTGTAAAAAGAAAAAACCTCTTTTAAAAAACTTATTAATTAAATACTGTAAGGAACTGCCTCCTTGGCATGGTTACCCCCTGACTTTTTGCCTTTGCTGATGCTATGTTTTGAATTGAAAGTGTGCTGAGGCCTGCTAACCAGGCCCCAGCACCAGTGTTCTTTCCCTAACCTGTACTTTTGTTTTCACAATTGGCACACCCTGGCATCCAGGTAAGTCCCTTGTAACTGGTACCCCTGGTACCAAGGGCCCTGATGCCAGGAAAGGTCTCTAAGGGCTGCAGCATGTCTTATGCCACCCTGGAGACCCCTCACTCAGCACAGAGACACTGCTTGCCAGCTTGTGTGTGCTGGTGGGGAGAAAATGACTAAGTCGACATGGCACTCCCCTCAGGGTGCCATGCCAACCTCACACTGCCTATGCAGTATAGATAAGTCACCCCTCTAGCAGGCCTTACAGCCCTAAGGTAGGGTGCACTATACCATAGGTGAGGGCAGCAGTGCATGAGCACTGTGCCCCTACAGTGTCCAAGCAAAACCTTAGGCATTGTAAGTGCAGGCTAGCCATAAGAGTATATGGTCTGGGAGTCTGTCAAACACGAACTCCACAGCACCATAATGGCTACACTGAAAACTGTGAAGTTTGGTATCAAACTTATCAGCACAATAAATGCTCACTGATGCCAGTGTACATTTTATTGTAAAATACACCCCAGAGGGCACCTTAGAGGTGCCCCCTGAAACCTTAACCAACTACCTGTGTAGGCTGACTGGTTTTAGCAGCCTGCCACACTCGAGACATGTTGCTGGCCACATGGGGAGAGTGCCTTTGTCACTCTGTGGCTAGTAACAAAGCCTGCACTGGATGGAGATGCTATCACCTCCCCCAGACAGGAGCTGTAACACCTGGCGGTGAGCCTCAAAGGCTCACCCCCTTTGTTCCAGCACCACAGGGCACTCCAGCTAGTGGAGTTGCCCGCCCCCTCCGGCCACGGCCCCACTTTTGGCAGCAAGGCCGGGGGAAATAATGAGAATAACAAGGAGGAGTCACTGGCCAGTCAGGACAGCCCCTAAG
Organism: Pleurodeles waltl; assembly: GCF_031143425.1. Classification (NCBI taxonomy): domain Eukaryota; kingdom Metazoa; phylum Chordata; class Amphibia; order Caudata; family Salamandridae; genus Pleurodeles; species Pleurodeles waltl. Next base: position 742,598,200 of record NC_090449.1, on the reverse strand, counting down.
GTGTCCTGAGCTGAGGTGACTAACTTTTAGAAATCCTCCATCTTGCGGATGGAGGATTCCCCCAATAGGGTTAGGATTGTGACCCCCTCCCCTTGGGAGGAGGCACAAAGAGGGTGTACCCACCCTCAGGGCTAGTAGCCATTGGCTACTAACCCCCCAGACCTAAACACGCCCTTAAATGTAGTATTTAAGGGCTCCCCTGAACCTAGGAACTTAGATTCCTGCAACCTAAAGAAGAAGAGGACTGCTGAGCTGAAAACCCTGCAGAGAAGACGGAGACACCAACTGCTTTGGCCCCAGCCCTACCGGCCTGTCTCCCCCCTTCGGAAGAAAACTGCTCCAGCGACGCTTTCCCCAGGACCAGCGACCTCTGAATCCTCAGAGGACTGCCCTGCTCTAAAAGGACCAAGAAACTCCAGAGAACAGCGGCCCTGTTCAACAAAGACTGCAACTTTGTTTCCAGAGGAGCAACTTTAAAGACCCCTGCAATTCCCGCCAGAAGCGTGAGACTTGCAACACTGCACCCGGCGACCCCGACTCGACTGGTGAAGAAAGAACGCTGCAGGGAGGACCCCCAGGCGACTCCAAGACCGTGAGTAACCAAAGTTGTCCCCCCTGAGCCCCCACAGTGACGCCTGCAGAGGGAATCCCGAGGCTCCCCCTGACCGTGACTGCCTGACTCCCAGATCCCGACGCCTGGAAAAGACCCTGCACCCGCAGCCCCCAGGACCTGAAGGATCGGAACTCCAGTGCAGGAGTGACCCCCAGGAGGCCCTCTCCCTTGCCCAGGTGGTGGCTACCCCGAGGAGCCCCCCCCTTGCCTGCCTGCATCGCTGAAGAGACCCCTTGGTCTCCCATTGATTCCTATTACAAACTCGACGCTTGTTTGCACACTGCACCCGGCCGCCCCCGCGCTGCTGAGGGTGTACTTTCTGTGTGGACTGGTGTCCCCCCCGGTGCCCTACAAAACCCCCCTGGTCTGCCCTCCGAAGACGCAGGTACTTCCCTGCTGGCAGACTGGAACCGGGGCACCCCCTTCTCCATTGAAGCCTATGTGTTTTGGGCACCACTTTGAACTCTGCACCTGACCGGCCCTGAGCTGCTGGTGTGGTGACTTTGCGGTTGCTCTGAACCCCCAACGGTGGGCTACCTTGGACCCCAATTTGAACCCCGTAGGTGGTTTACTTACTGCAAGAACTAACAATAACTTACCTCCCCTAGGAACTGTGAAAATTGCACTGTCTCCACTTTTAAAATAGCTATATGTGTTTTATGTATAAAGTATATATGCTATTGTGATTATTCAAAGTTCCTAAAGTACTTACCTGCAATACCTTTCAAATGAGATATTACATGTAGAATTTGAACCTGTGGTTCTTAAAATAAACTAAGAAAATATATTTTTCTATAACAAAACCTATTGGCTGGATTTGTCTCTGAGTGTGTGTTCCTCATTTATTGCCTGTGTGTATGTACAACAAATGCTTAACACTACTCCTTTGATAAGCCTACTGCTCGACCACACTACCACAAAATAGAGCATTAGTATTATCTCTTTTTGCCACTATCTTACCTCTAAGGGGAACCCTTGGACTCTGTGCATACTATTCCTTGCTTTGAAATAGTGCATACAGAGCCAACTTCCTACAAATACACTAAACGTTTGCTTGATGTATAAATCTAGCCCACATATAGGCTACACATGATCCATGAATGACTTACCTCTTAGTTTACAAATAGCTTTGCCATCAGGGCAGGAGTGTTTCTCTGTTTATATTTAAACACTCACATTTAATAAGTATATGTTCGATGGCATCTGTCGCTGTAGATACGCATGTTCTGCAATAGCTCGCCATCTGGTGTTGGGCCGGAGTGTTACAAGTTGTTTTTCTTCGAAGAAGTCTTTCGAGTCACGGGACCGAGTGACTCCTCCTTTTGTCTCCATTGCGCATGGGCGTCGACTCCATCTTCGATTGTTTTTTTTCCGCCATCGGGTTCGGACGTGTTCCTGTCGCTCCGAGTTTCGGAACGGAAAAAATAGTTAATTTCGGAAGATTTTCGTCGGTATTGTTGCGTTCGGGATCGGCGTACTTAGATTCAACACCGCATCGAAGATCGAAGAGCTCCGGTGCCCTTCGGGGTAGTTTTCCGATCCTCCGTCGGGGCCTGGTCGGCCCGACCGCGTGCTGAGGAACGCCGATGGAACGGACCCCGTTCCGTTTCTGCCCCAAATGCCACAATAAATACCCCTACACAGACCAACACTTGGTCTGCAACCTGTGCCTGTCACCTGAGCACAGCGAAGACACCTGCGAGGCCTGTCGTGCGTTCCGGTCCCGAAAAACACTCCGAGACCGTCGAGCCAGAAGACTTCAAATGGCGTCCGCACCGACAGCCCGACGGGAGTTCGAGGAACAGGAGGAGGAAGGTACCTTCTCGATCCAAGACTCAGACTCCGAAGGATTCGACGATACACAAACCGTGAGTAAGACGTCGAAAAACACACAAAGAAACATTTACAAGGCCCAGGGGACGCCACTGCCACCAGGCCATGGCTCGACCCATAAATTCGGTGACCGACCGTCGGCACCGAAAAAGGCCAAAACAGTGCCGAGATCGTCCGACTCCGGTCGAGACACCGGCACGCAGCCTTCTCGGGACCGAGAAAGTGCTGGAGACAAGCCTCGACACCGAGATACCGGTGTGGACACGGCTCGACGCCGAGACAGCGGCACCGAAACAGATCGACGCCGAGAGGTTTCGGCCCCGAAAAAGAAAAAAGTCACCTCGGAGCCGAAAAAACACGCAGACAAAGTTTCGACGCCGAAACAAACTGCAAGCGACCCAGCTTCAGGCTCTTATACAGAAGAGCACTCGCTAACCTCCCAAATGCGAAAGCATAGGTTTGAGGAAGAGCTACAAGCAACTGATGTGGACCATACGCAAAAGCGTATCTTCATTCAGCAGGGGACAGGAAAAATAAGCACCCTTCCCCCCATTAGGAGAAAGAGAAGGTTGGAGTTCCAGACGGAACAAGCACCACAACCAAAAGTGGTTAAAAGAATTACACCACCACCCTCTCCTCCGCCTGTGATTAACGTTTCACCAGCACAAACTCCATCACATTCCCCAGCTCACACCACCATGAGCCAGGGTGACCAAGATCAGGACGCATGGGACCTATACGACGCCCCAGTGTCAGATAACAGCCCGGAGGCCTACCCTACAAAGCCATCTCCACCAGAAGACAGCACCGCGTACTCTCAGGTGGTGGCTAGAGCAGCACAATTTCATAACGTAAGCCTCCACTCAGAACAGGTCGAGGATGATTTCTTGTTCAACACACTCTCCTCCACCCACAGCTCCTACCAAAGCCTGCCTATGCTCCCTGGTATGCTCCGGCACGCAAAAGACATATTTAAGGAGCCGGTCAAAAGTAGGGCAATCACACCACGGGTGGAAAAGAAGTATAAGCCGCCTCCTACGGACCCGGTTTTCATCACTACACAGCTGCCACCAGACTCTGTTGTTGTAGGAGCAGCTAGGAAAAGGGCCAACTCTCACACATCTGGAGATGCACCACCCCCAGATAAAGAAAGCCGCAAGTTCGATGCAGCTGGTAAAAGAGTCGCAGCACAAGCTGCAAACCAGTGGCGCATCGCGAACTCCCAGGCACTACTTGCGCGCTATGACAGAGCCCACTGGGACGAGATGCAACATCTCATTGAACATCTGCCCAAGGACTTCCAAAATAGGGCGAAACAAGTGGTTGAGGAGGGACAGACCATCTCCAACAACCAGATACGTTCCTCCATGGACGCTGCAGATACAGCTGCACGGACAATTAATACATCTGTAACTATCAGACGGCATGCATGGCTCCGAACGTCTGGATTTAAACCAGAGATTCAACAAGCAGTTCTCAATATGCCTTTTAATGAAAAAGAACTGTTCGGTCCAGAAGTGGACACAGCGATTGAGAAACTCAAAAAAGATACGGACACTGCCAAAGCCATGGGCGCACTCTACTCCCCGCAGAGCAGAGGGAATTACAGCACATTCCGTAAAACGCCCTTTCGAGGGGGGTTTCGGGGTCAAAGCACACAAGCCAGCACCTCACAAGCAACACCGTCCACTTACCAGGGACAGTATAGAGGAGGTTTTCGGGGACAATATAGAGGAGGGCAATTCCCTAGAAATAGAGGGAGATTTCAAAGCCCCAAAACCCCTACTACTAAACAATGACTCACATGTCACTCACCCCCTCCACACAACACCAGTGGGGGGAAGAATAGGTCATTATTACAAAGCATGGGAGGAAATCACTACAGACACTTGGGTTCTAGCAATTATCCAACATGGTTATTGCATAGAATTTCTACAATTCCCTCCAAACATACCACCAAAAGCACAAAATTTAACAACACACCATTCCAATCTCCTGGAGATAGAAGTGCAGGCACTATTGCAAAAGAATGCAATCGAATTAGTGCCAAACACACAAATAAACACAGGAGTTTACTCACTGTACTTTCTGATACCAAAGAAGGACAAAACGCTGAGACCAATCCTAGACCTCAGAGTAGTGAACACTTTCATCAAATCAGACCACTTCCACATGGTCACACTACAAGAAGTATTGCCATTGCTAAAACTACACGACCACATGGCAACTTTAGACCTCAAGGATGCTTATTTCCATATACCAATACACCCATCTCACAGGAAATACCTAAGGTTCGTATTCAAAGGAATACATTACCAATTCAAGGTACTGCCTTTCGGATTAACAACCGCACCAAGAGTCTTTACCAAATGTCTAGCGGTAGTCGCTGCACACATAAGAAGGCAGCAAATACATGTGTTCCCATATTTGGACGACTGGCTAATCAAGGCCCATTCGTTCATACAGTGCTCAAATCACACAAATCAGATCATACAAACCCTCTTCAAACTCGGGTTCACCGTCAATTTCACAAAATCCAAAATTCTGCCACGCAAGGTACAACAATACCTGGGAGCCATAATAAACACATCAAAGGGAGTAGCCACTCCAAGTCCACAAAGAATTCAAAATTTCAACACCATCATACAACGCATGTATCCAACACAAAAGATACAGGCAAAGATGGTATTACAACTCCTAGGCATGATGTCATCATGCATAGCCATTGTCCCAAACGCAAGACTGCACATGAGGCCCTTACAACAATGCCTAGCATCACAGTGGTCTCAAGCACAGGGTCACCTTCTAGATCTGGTGTTAATAGACCGCCAAACTTACCTCTCGCTTCTATGGTGGAACAACATAAATTTAAACAAGGGGCGGCCTTTCCAAGACCCAGTGCCACAATACGTAATAACAACAGATGCTTCCATGACAGGGTGGGGAGCACACCTCAATCAACACAGCATACAAGGACAATGGAACGTACATCAAACAAAACTGCATATCAATCACCTAGAACTGCTAGCAGTTTTTCAAGCACTAAAAGCTTTCCAACCAATAATAGTTCACAAATACATTCTCGTCAAAACAGACAACATGACAACAATGTATTATCTAAACAAGCAGGGAGGGACGCACTCCACGCAGTTAAGCCTGCTAGCACAAAAAATTTGGCATTGGGCAATTCACAACCAAATTCGCCTAATTGCACAGTTTATACCAGGGATACAAAATCAACTCGCAGACAATCTCTCTCGAGATCACCAACAGGTCCACGAATGGGAAATTCACCCACAAATTCTGAACACTTATTTCAAACTCTGGGGAACACCTCAGATAGACTTGTTTGCGACAAGGGAGAACGCAAAATGCCAAAACTTCGCATCCAGGTACCCACACAAACAATCCCAAGGCAATGCCCTATGGATGAACTGGTCAGGGATATTTGCTTACGCTTTTCCTCCTCTCCCTCTCCTTCCTTACCTGGTAAACAAACTCAGTCAAAGCAAACTCAAACTCATATTGATAGCACCAACTTGGGCAAGGCAACCCTGGTACACAACGCTGCTAGACCTATCAGTGGTACCCTGCATCAAATTGCCCAACAGGCCAGATCTGTTGACACAGCACAACCAAAAGATCAGACACCCAGATCCAGCATCGCTGAATCTAGCAATCTGGCTCCTGAAATCCTAGAATTCGGGCACTTTCAACTTACCCAAGAATGTATGGAAGTCATAAAACAAGCAAGAAGGCCATCCACCAGGCACTGCTATGCAAGTAAATGGAAGAGGTTTGTTTGCTACTGCCATATTAATCAAATACAACCATTACACACAACTCCAGAACATGTAGTGGGTTACTTGCTTCACTTACAAAAATCTAACCTGGCTTTCTCTTCCATTAAAATACACCTTGCAGCAATATCTGCATACCTGCAAACTACCTATTCAACTTCCCTATATAAAATACCAGTCATTAAAGCATTCATGGAGGGCCTTAGGAGAATTATACCACCAAGAACACCACCTGTTCCTTCATGGAACCTAAATGTTGTCCTAACTAGACTTATGGGTCCACCTTTTGAACCCATGCACTCCTGCGACATACAGTTCCTAACCTGGAAGGTGGCATTTCTCATCGCCATTACTTCCCTGAGAAGAGTAAGCGAGATTCAGGCGTTTACTATACAGGAACCTTTTATACAACTACACAAAAATAAAGTCGTCCTAAGGACCAATCCTAAATTTTTGCCAAAGGTTATTTCACCGTTCCATCTAAATCAAACAGTGGAACTTCCAGTGTTCTTTCCACAGCCAGATACCGTAGCTGAAAGGGCACTACATACATTAGATGTCAAAAGAGCATTAATGTATTACATTGACAGAACAAAAAACATCAGAAAGACTAAACAACTCTTTATTGCATTTCAAAAACCTCATGCAGGAAACCCAATTTCAAAACAAGGTATAGCCAGATGGATAGTTAAATGCATCCAAATCTGCTACCTTAAAGCTAAACGACAGCTGCCCATTACACCAAGGGCACACTCAACCAGAAAGAAAGGTGCTACCATGGCCTTTCTAGGAAACATCCCAATGCAAGAAATATGTAAGGCAGCCACATGGTCTACGCCTCACACATTCACCAAGCACTACTGTGTAGACGTGTTATCCGCACAACAAGCCACAGTAGGTCAAGCTGTATTAAGGACATTATTTCAGACTACTTCCACTCCTACAGGCTGATCCACCGCTTTTGGGGAAATAACTGCTTACTAGTCTATTGCAGAACATGCGTATCTACAGCGACAGATGCCATCGAACTGAAAATGTCACTTACCCAGTGTACATCTGTTCGTGGCATCAGTCGCAGTAGATTCGCATGTGCCCACCCGCCTCCCCGGGAGCCTGTAGCAGTTTGGAAGTTACCTTCAATTATTTATATATGTATCATCTCAACCTTAAATAGGTGCATACTTAGTCACTCCATTGCATGGGCACTATTACTACAATTCAACTCCTACCTCACCCTCTGCGGGGAAAAACAATCGAAGATGGAGTCGACGCCCATGCGCAATGGAGACAAAAGGAGGAGTCACTCGGTCCCGTGACTCGAAAGACTTCTTCGAAGAAAAACAACTTGTAACACTCCGGCCCAACACCAGATGGCGAGCTATTGCAGAACATGCGAATCTACTGCGACTGATGCCACGAACAGATGTACACTGGGTAAGTGACATTTTCATACTAACACATGATGTGGTAGCGCACTGCCATTTACAGACAGTAAATTTCTAAGAAATGTCCAAAAATCTTCCCTCTAACTTGCAGCTTTACTGATAAAACTATATAGAGTATTAACAATGATGTGAAAATTGTATTTAAGGAAACAAATTTATAATTTGCACATCACCAAGTGTTCTGACTTTTTTTCATCCTATTAAAATATTTTTTCATCACACAAGTGCAAAAAATTGTATTTCACAGCTACTGAACCATATTTTAAAATGTTTGTAAAGTTGACTTAGTTATATAAATGTTGTGTTAGGAAAAACCTTATACCAACAACCTTACATTTCACACAGTTCAGATCATTCACCTTATAAAATCCTTGAGCTCTGCAGTCACAAGGAAAAGTATTTGCATTGCAAGAAGACAAACTGACTTTTGACCTCTGTCTCTGAACACAGAGCAGATGTGACAAGATTAAGATTTAAAGGCATCTTAATTGCTAATTTAATTTCTAACTGAACAGAACACCTGTTTGTTCAATTGGCAGAAGTAGGAGAGTAGGTTCTAAAAATAGCTGGACCTGATAAGATATGACTCGCCATAGCGAGTGATCGAGTAGATTTTTCGAGTCCTGCTCACTACACTAGCAGGTCAAAACCCAAAGCATCTGACAGCAAAAAGTAAGGGGTGACCATTCAAAAAGGGGCACTTTACAGCAGTCTTTATTTTAATTGCACCGCAGTGGGCAAGACAAACTAGGTTCTCAGAAATAGTACAACTAGATCAAGGAAGATTTCAAAGGCTAGCAAAACAAGATCTGCTGTCAATGGAAAGCGGAAAAGTATTATACCCAGAACCAGAATATTTCAAACTAACGGCAGGGTCCCTGAAGACTTAGAATTTGGACACAGGAAGTTACCAGAAAACACAATGGCAGTAATAAGGGAAGCAAGAAAACAAACAATAACCAGAAAATGTATATGGCAAAATGGAAGAACTTTTCACTATGGTGTGTAAAAAATGAGAAGAACATCACAAGGGAAAAAAGTGTTAAAATACTTAACTCACCTTTTACAAGAATATTTTACATACCCATCCATAAAGGTTAATTTGGCAGCAATAGTGGCCTATAAAAGAGGCCAAATGGGAAGAATTTTTTTCACAGCACCAGTGGTAAAAAGAGTCTAAGAGGGTGCTAAAAGGATAGCACCACCAAGAAGGGTGCCAGCATCCACATGGACCCTAACTTTAGTTCGTATGCAACTCGTGAGAAAACCATTTGAGCCGTTAGACAAAGCTACTTTGTAGACGCTAACTTTAAAGACTGTTTTTTTAATTAACTTTTACTTCCCTGCACATGGTTAGTTAGTTACATGCACTCACAATACAAAAACCCTGTTTTCATATTCACAAGGACAGAATTGTCATGAATGAGAACAGATCCACATTTCATACCAAAGGTGGTTTCACAGTCTCACATTAATCAAACTATTCAAATACCAAGTTTTTTTTCAAAATCCAGTGATTCATGCTGAAAGAACGCTACACACATTGGTCGCAAGATGCTGCATTATGTACTATATTGAAAGGACAAAACCTTTCACGAAGGCTCCACAATTATTTGTATCATTTGCAAAGAGATACATGGGAAGACGAGTTACAGTAAACACGATCGCTAGATAGATTGTGCAAATAATCGTTATGTCACACTTATGTAGGAGAAACATTAGCAATACCACTTGGAGCACATGCCACACCGAAAAAAAGGAGCAACCATTGGCTTTTCTGTCAAAAATTCTATTACAGGAGGTCTGCATCGTAGCAACATGGTTCCCAGTACACCTGTTTTACAAGACATTCTTCCATTGCCACTCAAGTGAACAAAGAAGCTCAAGTTGAACAAAAGGTTCTAAACCATCTGTAAAGAAATGGCTCCCTGTTGCAGTTACCCCCCACTTTTTGCCTGATACTGATGCTGACTTGACTGAGAAGTGTGCTGGGACCCTGCTAACCAGGCCCCAGCACCAGTGTTCTTTCACCTAAAATGTACCATTGTTTCCACAATTGGCACAACCCTGGCACCTAGGTAAGTCCCTTGTAACTGGTACCCCTGGTACCATGGGCCCTGATGCCAGGGAAGGTCTCTAAGGGCTGCAGCATATCTTATGCCACCCTGGGGACCCCTCACTCAGCACAGACACACTGCTTGCCAGCTTGTGTGTGCTAGTGGGGATAAAATGACTAAGTCGACATGGCACTCCCCTCAGGGTGCCATGCCAACCTCACACTTCCTATGGCATAGGTTAGTCACCCCTCTAGCAGGCCTTACAGCCCTAAGGCAGGGTGCACTATACCACAGGTGAGGGCATAGGTGCATGAGCACTATGCCCCTACAGTGTCTAAGCAAAACCTTAGACATTGTAAGTGCAGGGTAGCCATAAGAGTATATGGGCTGGGAGTCTGTCAAAAACGATCTCCACAGCTCCATAATGGCTACACTGAATACTGGGAAGTTTAGTATCAAACTTCTCAGAATAATAAACCCACACTGATGCCAGTGTTGGATTTATTAAAAAATGCACACAGAGGGCATCATAGAGATACCCCCTGTATTTTACCCAATTGTTCCGTGCAGGACTGACTGGTCTGTGCCAGCCTGCTGCTGAGAGACGAGTTTCTGACCCCATGCGGTGAGAGCCTTTGTGCTCTCTGAGGACAGAAACAAAGCCTGCTCTGGGTGGAGGTGCTTCACACCTCCCCCCTGCAGGAACTGTAACACCTAGCAGTGAGCTTCAAAGGCTCAAGCTTCGTGTTGCAATGCCCCAGGGCACTCCAGCTAGTGGAGATGCCCGCCCCCTGGACACAGCCCCCACTTTTGGCGGCAAGTCCAGGAGAGATAAATGAGAAAAACAAGGAGGAGTCACTGGCCAGTCAGGACAGCCCCTAAGGTGTCCTGAGCTGAGGTGACTCTGACTTTTAGAAATCCTCCATCTTGTAGAAGGAGGATTCCCCCCAATAGGAATAGGGATGTGCCCCCCTCCCCTTGGGAGGAGGCACAAAGAGGGTGTACCCACCCTCGGGGCTAGTAGCCATTGGCTACTAACCCCCCAGACCTAAACACGCCCTTAAATTTAGTATTTAAGGGCTCCCCTGAACCTAAGAATTTAGATTCCTGAAACTACAAGAAGAAGAGGCTGCTGAGCTGAAAGACCCCTGCAGAAGAAGAAAAGAAGACACCAACTGCTTTGGCCCCAGTCCTACCGGCCTGTCTCCTGCCTTCTAAAGAAACCTGCTCCAGCGACGCTTTCCCAAGGACCAGCGACCTCTGAATCCTCAGAGGACTGCCCTGCTTCAAGAAAGACAAGATACTCCCGAGGACAGCGGCCCTGCTCCAAAAAGACTTCAACTTTGTTACAGAGGAGCAGATTTAAAGACCCCTGCAAGAAGCGTGAGACTTGCAACACTGCACCCGGCGACCCCGACTCGACTGGTGGAGAAACAACACTACAGGGAGGACCCTCCGGCGAGTCCAAGACTGTGAGTAACCAAAGTTGTCCCCCCTGAGCCCCCACAGCGACGCCTGCAGAGGGAATCCCGAGGCTCCCCCTGACAGCGACTGCCTGACTCTAAAATCCCGACGGCTGGAAAAGACCCCGCAGCCCCCAGCCCCTGAAGGAACGGAACTTCAGTGGAGGAGTGACCCCCAGGAGGCTCTCTCCCTTGCCCAGGTGGTGGCTACCCCGAGGAGCCCCCCCCCTTGCCTGCCTGCACCGCTGAAGAGACCCCTTGGTCTCCCATTGACTCCCATTGGAAACCCGACGCGTGTTTGCACACTGCACCCGGCCGCCCCAGTGCCGCTGAGGGTGTACTTTTTGTGTGAGCTTGTGTCCCCCCTGGTGCCATACAAAACCCCCCTGGTCTGCCCTCCGAAGACGCGGGTACTTACCTGCAAGCAGACCGGAACCGGGGCACCCCCTTCTCTCCATTGAAGCCTATGCATTTTGGGCACCACTTTGAACTCTGCACCTGACCGGCCCTGAGCTGCTGGTGTGGTGACTTTGGGGTTGCTCTGAACCCCCAATGGTGGGCTACATTGGACCCAAACTTGAACCCCGTAGGTGGTGTACTTACCTGCAAAACCTAACAATACTTTACCTCCCCCAGGAACTGTGAAAATTGCACTAAGTGTCCACTTTTAAAACAGCTAAATGTGTTTCATGTGAAAAGTATATATGCTACTGTGATTATTCAAAGTTCCTAAAGTACTTAATTGCAATACCTTTCAAATGATATATTACATGTAGAATTTGAACCTGTGGTTCTTAAAATAAACTAAGAAAAGATTTTTCTATAACAAAAACCTATTGGCCTGGAATTGTTTCTGAGTGTGTGTTCCTCATTTATTGCCTGTGTGTATGTACAACAAATGCTTAACACTACTCCTTTGATAAGCCTACTGCTCGACCACACTACCACAAAATAGAGCATTAGTATTATCTCTTTTTGCCACTATCTTACCTCTAAGGGGAACCCTTGGACACTGTGCATGCTATTCCTTACTTTGAAATAGCACATACAGAGCCAACTTCCTACACCATCTATTTCCAAGTCAGTGTCCCTCTTTGATCCAGCCACCACAGGATTAAAAATATACACTATAAGGTCAATGCATAGCATGTGAATCCAGAAAAGATACAAATTGTAAAGGTTCTTACCTGTCGGTGTAGTTCTGCAGCTTGAAGAATTCTCTGCATTCAGAAGCGACCCACCCACCTCCACCACAAAGATGGGAGGAAAGGGGGAAAAAAAGAATCTGAAGATGGTGACTTAAGGTGGCAACATCTGGCAGACGTTTGACGTCACAAGGAGACACCAAATATAGGTCCATTGCCAAAGGTAGAAAAAAATGGACTAAAAAAAGTGGTGAATTAGTGGAAAATTCCAGACGTAACCACTAGATGCCAGAATAATGCCCATCATGTGAAGTATTACGCATTGATGGGAATATTTAACTTAGGTGACTTGATATTATAGGTGTGTTGTTATATGTTGTATTGAATAAGTCTAACCCACTGTCGCCTTTCATGGCTGTGCCAGAGAGATTTCGGTCATACACAACAGGCTAGAGATTGTTACTGCCCTCCAACTGTTTGTGTCAATGTTGTTAAAGCTATATGTGCCAGCGGTGCAGCACCATTGGGGCCTCAGTATTTATTGAAATGTTTAGCTATTACACCACAGAATTAGTCGCTTAGTAGGACGAATGCTGTAGATTCTGAAAGTAATCCGTCCCTGTAGGAAAGTTCCCTCTTTTTGGTATGGTTACCCCCACATTTTGCCCGCTGTCAGTATGCTTTGACTGTTTTCACTAGGATTCTGCTAACTAGAAAGGACCCCAGTGATTGTGCTTCCTCCCTCCTAATTTTGTTGCCTAGGAGATTGCACACCCCACGATTGGCATACTGATGCCCCCATATAAGTTCCTAATATATGGCACTTGGGTACCCCGGGCATTGGGGCACCAGGGGGTCGCCACGAGCTGCAGCATGTATTATGCCACCCATAGGAGCCCATGCAAAATGTGTCTGCAGGCCTGCCATTACAGCCTGTGTGTAAAGGTGCATGCATCCTTTCACTACAGGTCACTCCTATGGTAGGCCCTTCTAGCCCAGAGGGCAGGGTGCAGGTACCTGTGTGTGAGGGCACCCCTGCGTGAGCAGATATGCCCCTACAAACTCCAGCTCCATTGCACTGGACTTCGTAAGTGCGGGGAAGCCATTTTAGCAGTGTACTGGACACAGGTCACACCTGTGTCCAGCTACATATTGGTAACTCGAAACAGGGCATGTTTGGTATCAAACATGTCGGAATCATACCTACTAATGCAGGTATTGGTTGTATGATTCCATGCACTCTGGGGGGCTTCTTAGAGGACCCCCAGCATTGCTCCTTCTATTCTTCTGGGGCCTTCCTGGTGGGCTGCGCTGCTGCTATCCTACAGACAGGTTTCTGCCCTCCTGCTGCTTGACCAGCTCAGGCAGAGTAAGGCAGAACACAGGATTTCCTGTGGGAGAGGGAGGTAATACCCTCTCCCTTGGAAATAGGTGTTACATGGCTTGGGTGGGGTAGTCTCCCCCAGCCACCAATATGCATTTAAGGGCACATTTGGTGTCCTCCTTGCATAAACCCATTTGCACCAGTCCAAGGACCCCCAGTCTCTGCTCTGGTGCAAAACTGGACAAGGGAAAGGGGAGTGACCACTCCCCTGTCCATCACCACCCTAGGGGTGGTGCCCAGAGCTCCTCCAGGTGGCCACTTGATTCTGCCAGCTTGAATTCAATGTGGGCAGGGGTCCCTGGGAGCATCTGAGTGGCCAGGTCAGGTAGGTGACATTACAGCCCCTCTTGGTAGGTGGTTACCTTGCTATGTGACCAATCCTTTCTTCCTGGTCTATTTAGGGTCTTCCTATTCGGTAGGTCCTAAGATTCGACTTGCAAGATTCCAGCAGGACTCCTCTGCATCGTTTACTTCACTGGTACTGCAACTGGACCCTCCAGGAACCGACAGTCTGCAACTTCAACGATGACTCTGATCTGCAACATTGTTTCTTCGTATATATGTGTTTACTTACCTCAAGTTAGGGGATTGCCTATTAAGTATTCTAGTATTTGTGTTACTATAATAAAGTACCTTGATTTTTGTAACACTGTTTGGTTCTTTCATGTGTGATAGTGTTGTGTGACTATAGTGGTATTGAATAAGCTTTACAGGTCTCCTGGATAAGTCTTGGCTTCTCATCCAAAGCTACCTCTAGAGAGCCCTGCCTTCCCAGATACTGCCTGCACTTCACTAATAGGTGATACCTGGACCTGGTATAGGGTGATAACACCATAGGTGACTTCCATACACCAGGCCAGCTTCCCACAGTCCCCATCCATCAGTTTCTCCTGCATACTGAGACCCATCCTTGTTCATAGGATTGTGACACTTTTGCTATACTAAGAAGACTGAAGTAGCTTGGGGAAAGAGACTGTTTTCGTTCTCATAGGAAGCAGTACCCAGTTCCACCAGAATCTGCGGCATCTTCAAACTTTTAAGAATAGGATGTGCCTTTTCTGTTTAGCCAGCGGATTCCTGAGTGTCGATGCTTCTTCTGACATTCTGGTCACAAGCTGTTCTCTTAGGTTGTCCGATTCCACGAGCCACTGAGCTTCCTACTGAACTTGGGCATCAAGGTAGTAGAAATCAGATTTTGTGGGCCTAATCTCCATCCTATATTGGTATTTGCATTTCACTTATTGAAGTTGTATCTGTGCAGATCTTATTGGATCTGATTAGGTAATTAGAAGTGTTGTATGTTTAGAAGTGATTTATCTAATTATTTTAGAGTGCAAGTTAACCATTGAGAGCTGGTTGCAGGCATATGTCGTGGTGAATGTCCTTAAGCCTCACAAGTAATCACTCATGTTCCCTGGCCACATGAATCACCAGTAGAACTATCTTAAAGGATTGCTGTAAGGAAATGCCTCCTTGGCATGGTTGCCCCCTGACTTTTTGCCTTTGCTGATGCTATGTTTACAATTGAAAGTGTGCTGAGGCCTGCTAACCAGGCCCCAGCACCAGTGTTCTTTCCCTAACCTGTACTTTTGTATCCACAATTGGCAGACCCTGGCATCCAGATAAGTCCCTTGTAACTGGTACTTCTAGTACCAAGGGCCCTGATGCCAAGGAAGGTCTCTAAGGGCTGCAGCATGTCTTATGCCACCCTGGAGACCTCTCACTCAGCACAGACACACTGCTTGCCAGCTTGTGTGTGCTAGTGAGGACAAAACGAGTAAGTCGACATGGCACTCCCCTCAGGGTGCCATACCAGCCTCTCACTGCCTATGCAGTATAGGTAAGACACCCCTCTAGCAGGCCTTACAGCCCTAAGGCAGGGTGCACTATACCATAGGTGAGGGTACCAGTGCATGAGCATGGTACCCCTACAGTGTCTAAACAAAACCTTAGACATTGTAAGTGCAGGATAGCCATAAGAGTATATGGTCTGGGAGTTTGTCAAACACGAACTCCACAGCACCATAATGGCTACACGGAAAACTGGGAAGTTTGGTATCAAACTTCTCAGCACAATAAATGCACACTGATGCCAGTGTACATTTTATTGCAAAATACACCCCAGAGGGCACCTTAGAGGTGCCCCCTGAAACTTAACCGACTGTCTGTGTAGGCTGACTAGTTCCAGCAGCCTGCCACACTAGAGACATGTTGCTGGCCCCATGGGGAGAGTGCCTTTGTCACTCTGAGGCCAGTAACAAAGCCTGCACTGGGTGGAGATGCTAACACCTCCCCCAGGCAGGAGCTGTGACACCTGGCGGTGAGCCTCAAAGGCTCACCCCTTTGTCACAGCCCAGCAGGGCACTCCAGCTTGCTGGAGTTGCCCTCCCCCTCCGGCCACGGCCCCCACTTTTGGCGGCAAGGCTGGAGGGAACAAAGAAAGCAACAAGGAGGAGTCACTGGCCAGTCAGGACAGCCCCTAAGGTGTCCTGAGCTGAGGTGACTCTAACTTTTAGAAATCCTCCATCTTGCAGATGGAGGATTCCCCCAATAGTGTTAGGTTTGTGACCCCCTCCCCTTGGGAGGAGGCACAAAGAGGGTGTACCCATCCTCAGGGCTAGTAGCCATTGGCTACTAACCCCCCAGACCTAAACACGCCCTTAAATTTAGTATTTAAGGGCTACCCTGAACCCTAGAAAATCAGATTCCTGTGACAACAAGAAGGACTGCCCAGCTGAAAACCCCTGCAGAGGAAGACCAGAAGACAACAACTGCCTTGGCTCCAGAAACTCACCGGCCTGTCTCCTGCCTTCCAAAGAACTCTGCTCCAGCGACGCCTTCCAAAGGGACCAGCGACCTCTGAATCCTCTGAGGACTGCCCTGCTTCGACGACGACAAAAAAACTCCTGAGGACAGCGGACCTGCTCCAAAAAGACTGCAACTTTGTTTCAAGAAGCAGCTTTAAAGAACCCTGCAACTCCCCGCAAGAAGTGTGAGACTTGCAACACTGCACCCGGCGACCCCGACTCGGCTGGTGGAGAACCAACACCTCATGGAGGACCCCCGGACTACTCTCCGACTGTGAGTACCAAAACCTGTCCCCCCTGAGCCCCCACAGCGCCGCCTGCAGAGGGAATCCCGAGGCTTCCCCTGACCGCGACTCTCTGAAACCTAAGTCCCGACGCCTGGAAAAGACCCTGCACCCGCAGCCCCCAGGACCTGAAGGACCGGACTTTCACTGGAGAAGTGACCCCCAGGAGTCCCTCTCCCTTGCCCAAGTGGAGGTTTCCCCGAGGAAGCCCCCCCTTGCCTGCCTGCAGCGCTGAAGAGATCCGTTGATCTCTCATAGACTAACATTGCAAACCCGACGCTTGTTTCTACACTGCACCCGGCCGCCCCCGCGCTGCTGAGGGTGAAATTTCTGTGTGGGCTTGTGTCCCCCCCGGTGCCCTACAAAACCCCCCTGGTCTGCCCTCCGAAGACGCGGGTACTTACCTGCAAGCAGACCGGAACCGGGGCACCCCCTTCTCTCCATTCTAGCCTATGCGTTTTGGGCACCACTTTGAACTCTGCACCTGACCGGCCCTGAGCTGCTGGTGTGGTGACTTTGGGGTTGCTCTGAACCCCCAACGGTGGGCTACCTTGGACCAAGAACTGAACCCTGTAAGTGTCTTACTTACCTGGTAAAACTAACAAAAACTTACCTCCCCAGGAACTGTGAAAATTGCACTAAGTGTCCACTTTTGAAATAGCTATTTGTGAATAACTTGAAAAGTATACATGCAATTGAAATGATTCAAAGTTCCTAATGTACTTACCTGCAATACCTTTCAAACAAGATATTACATGTTAAATTTGAACCTGTGGTTCTTAAAATAAACTAAGAAAATATATTTTTCTATAACAAAACCTATTGGCTGGATTTGTCTCTGAGTGTGTGTACCTCATTTATTGTCTGTGTATGTACAACAAATGCTTAACACTACTCCTTGGATAAGCCTACTGCTCGACCACACTACCACAAAATAGAGCATTAGTATTATCTATTTTTACCACTATTTTACCTCTAAGGGGAACCCTTGGACTCTGTGCATGCTATTCCTTACTTTGAAATAGCACATACAGAGCCAACTTCCTACAATTGCTTATTTTGCAAATTCACCAAATCTTGGCTAAATTAATCAGCCATCAGTTTAAACACGAGTCAGAGTGTGGCTTAGTCACCATTTTCATCGCAGTTCCAGCATTCATGTTGGGTAAATTTCGTTAACGTTTTCAGAAAAGCATGTGTATTGAATGTCGGCCATCAAATGTTCTTCCTCAATTGTCCATACATTTTGTCACCGAAGTCTCAAGAAGTGAAGTGCCAATTGTTAATTAGCCAAAGCTGCCTGTCTTTATTACACTTGACATGCAGTAACACAGCAAAGGTGTGACTTATTTCGCCACACCCCTTGCAACCTAAACATACATGCAAAAAAATAAAATTATTTATTAAATTATTAGCAAGACCTTCATTGCTCAAGTATTATCAAGTATAAGCATAAATGCCATCTTTAAGCATTGTGTTTCTGATTCATTTTCTAATCAGCAGACTTAAAAATGCACACCCAAGAGGTCATAACCATGTCTTTCACTGAAAGGCTTTAGACCTGGAAAATGCCGGCAAGTTCAAAGGTATATGTCACTGGCAAAGTAATTTACTTGACATCTTAGTAAAGATGACTTATACTCACTACCCTTAGTTATAGTCTATTGGTAAAATCCCTATAAACCTTGTATATACTCATTAGATGTGACTGTTGGCACATTTTAAAGTGTGTGTGTGTGTGTGTGTGTGTATATATATACATATATTCTCTCTCTTCTCCCCCGTTCTTCCTCTCTCTCTTTTATAGTAGAGTACAAACTTATTGTTCCTCTTAGTGCATGAAAGAGGGAGTTATGTATGGCTAGTTTAGACAAGACACACTGATCATGGACGGTTAGTGTTAATGTCTTGCCCCAGTCCGTGTGTCCGAGCTACTTCATATCCCTGAAAAATAGCAGTCTCCTGTCAAGATGTGTTTTCTTTCCTTTGGATTTATTGGTTTAGGTTGCTTATTACTTCAGTAAAAACAATTGAGAGTGATAAGACAATGTTTACAACTAAACAACATTTTGCTTTGCCATTGCCACTGGTTGTGATGGCAGTTTGATCATGGCAGAGGAGAACCTACTTCTCAAACATGACCACAAACCTGCATAAAAGAAAATTAAGAAGAAATCATCTGGACTCTTTGTGTTTTTCACATGTCAAAAGGTCAATATCATAAGATACTATGTTTGCACAAGCCCAATATGATAAGCCTACCAGTGAGTAAGGGTACCTCCTTGATATATTACCTGACATAAAACAATAATTTAAGAGCATGCAGATCCATAAAGTCCCATTGATTAAGCTTCAACATAACACACTCTGATTAGCTGTCTATTTTCAAGTGTTTAATCAGTTCATAGAAAATGGTGCCTAAATCAAAACAGAATGAGGTAGTTGAACCATAAGTGCCGCTTACCAAGACATTGCTTCTCATCAGCGCTCACAAAGGCCAGGTACCCATGTATGATGGTATCCTAACTTGCCAGTGTGCTCCCACCATGGTGCTCTCATCTGGCAATTAATGAGCTCCAGGTGCACAAACAATGTCTGCATGTTAATTGTGTAGGAAGTTGGCTCTGTATGTGCTATTTCAAAGTAAGGAATAGCATGCACAGAGTCCAAGGGTTCCCCTTAGAGGTAAAATAGTGGTAAAAATAGATAATACTAATGCTCTATTTTGTGGTAGTGTGGTCGAGCAGTAGGCTTATCCAAGGAGTAGTGTTAAGCATTTGTTGTACATACACATAGACAATAAATGAGGTACACACACTCAGAGACAAATCCAGCCAATAGGTTTTGTTATAGAAAAATATATTTTCTTAGTTTATTTTAAGAACCACAGGTTCAAATTCTACATGTAATATCTCATTCGAAAGGTATTGCAGGTAAGTACTTTAGGAACTTTAAATCATAAAAATTGCATGTATACTTTTCAAGTTATTGACAAATAGCTGTTTTAAAAGTGGTCACTTAGTGCAATTTTCACAGTTCCTAGGGGAGGTAAGTTTTTGTTAGGTTTACCAGGTAAGTAAGACACTTACAGGGTTCAGTTCTTGGTCCAAGGTAGCCCACCGTTGGGGGTTCAGAGCAACCCCAAAGTCACCACACCAGCAGCTCAGGGCCGGTCAGGTGCAGAGTTCAAAGTGGTGCCCAAAACACATAGGCTAGAATGGAGAGAAGGGGGTGCCCCGGTTCCGGTCTGCTTGCAGGTAAGTACCCGCGTCTTCAGAGGGCAGACCAAGGGGGTTTTGTAGGGCACCGGGGGGGACACAAGCCCACACAGAAATTTCACCCTCAGCGGCGCGGGGGCGGCCGGGTGCAGTGTAGAAACAGGCGTCGGGTTCGCAATGTTAGTCTATGAGAGATCTCGGGATCTCTTCAGCGCTGCAGGCAGGCAAGGGGGTGGTTCCTCGGAGAAACCTCCACTTTTGCAAGGGAGAGGGACTCCTGGGGGTCACTTCTCCAGTGAAAGTCCGGTCCTTCAGGTCCTGGGGGCTGCGGGTGCAGGGTCTCTCCCAGGCGTCGGGACTTTGGATTCAAAGAGTCGCGGTCAGGGGAAGCCTCGGGATTCCCTCTGCAGGCGGCGCTGTGGGGGCTCAGGGGGGACAGGTTTTGGTACTCACAGTATCAGAGTAGTCCTGGGGTCCCTCCTGAGGTGTTGGATCTCCACCAGCCGAGTCGGCGTCGCCGGGTGCAGTGTTGCAAGTCTCACGCTTCTTGCGGGGAGCTTGCAGGGTTCTTTCAAGGCTGCTGGAAACAAAGTTGCAGCCTTTCTTGGAGCAGGTCCGCTGTCCTCGGGAGTTTCTTGTCTTTTCGAAGCAGGGGCAGTCCTCAGAGGATGTCGAGGTCGCTGGTCCCTTTGGAAGGCGTCGCTGGAGCAGGATCTTTGGAAGGCAGGAGACAGGCCGGTGAGTTTCTGGAGCCAAGGCAGTAGTCGTCTTCTGGTCTTCCTCTGCAGGGGTTTTCAGCTAGGCAGTCCTTCTTCTTGTAGTTGCAGGAATCTAATTTTCTAGGGTTCAGGGTAGCCCTTAAATACTAAATTTAAGGGCGTGTTTAGGTCTGGGGGGTTAGTAGCCAATGGCTACTAGCCCTGAGGGTGGGTACACACTCTTTGTGCCTCCTCCCAAGGGGAGGGGGTCACAATCCTAACCCTATTGGGGGAATCCTCCATCTGCAAGATGGAGGATTTCTAAAAGTTAGAGTCACTTCAGCTCAGGACACCTTAGGGGCTGTCCTGACTGGCCAGTGACTCCTCCTTGTTGCTTTCTTTGTTCCCTCCAGCCTTGCCGCCAAAAGTGGGGGCCGTGGCCGGAGGGGGCGGGCAACTCCACTAAGCTGGAGTGCCCTGCTGGGCTGTGACAAAGGGGTGAGCCTTTGAGGCTCACCGCCAGGTGTCACAGCTCCTGCCTGGGGGAGGTGTTAGCATCTCCACCCAGTGCAGGCTTTGTTACTGGCCTCAGAGTGACAAAGGCACTCTCCCCATGGGGCCAGCAACATGTCTCTAGTGTGGCAGGCTGCTGGAACTAGTCAGCCTACACAGACAGTCGGTTAAGTTTCAGGGGGCACCTCTAAGGTGCCCTCTGTGGTGTATTTTACAATAAAATGTACACTGGCATCAGTGTGCATTTATTGTGCTGAGAAGTTTGATACCAAACTTCCCAGTTTTCAGTGTAGCCATTATGGTGCTGTGGAGTTCGTGTTTGACAGACTCCCAGACCATATACTCTTATGGCTACCCTGCACTTACAATGTCTAAGGTTTTGTTTAGACACTGTAGGGGTACCATGCTCATGCACTGGTACCCTCACCTATGGTATAGTGCACCCTGCCTTAGGGCTGTAAGGCCTGCTAGAGGGGTGTCTTACCTATACTGCATAGGCAGTGAGAGGCTGGCATGGCACCCTGAGGGGAGTGCCATGTCGACTTACTCATTTTGTTCTCACTAGCACACACAAGCTGGCAAGCAGTGTGTCTGTGCTGAGTGAGAGGTCTCCAGGGTGGCATAAGACATGCTGCAGCCCTTAGAGACCTTCCTTGGCATCAGGGCCCTTGGTACTAGAAGTACCAGTTACAAGGGACTTATCTGGATGCCAGGGTCTGCCAATTGTGGATACAAAAGTACAGGTTAGGGAAAGAACACTGGTGCTGGGGCCTGGTTAGCAGGCCTCAGCACACTTTCAATTGTAAACATAGCATCAGCAAAGGCAAAAAGTCAGGGGGCAACCATGCGAAGGAGGCATTTCCTTACAAATTGGGCCTGGAATGTTATATGGAAAAGGATGGTGTCCAAGGAGCTGGTGTGCGTTTTACAAGTTCCAAAACCTGTTTACTTTCCATAAACCATTTCAAACACATGAAAGCATCGGGCAATTATAGTGTAATCCCACAGGGATACCCACATGCCCATGGAAAGTAATTTACTTGCCTCCTGTTTTTGACCATTTTACTCAGATAATGCAATCTCCGTTACCAATAATTAGTAGTGCCCTTTATGGAGACTAATAGTCAGTGTAGGTGGCATTATTGTAGTGAGTAACTTAGTTTTTACATGCTGGTGGATATTGAAATACATGTGTGTAAGAAAATGCCTCCTTGGCATGGTTGCCCCCTGACTTTTTGCCTTTGCTGATGCTATGTTTACAATTGAAAGTGTGCTGAGGCCTGCTAACCAGGCCCCAGCACCAGTGTTCTTTCCCTAACCTGTACTTTTGTATCCACAATTGGCAGACCCTGGCATCCAGATAAGTCCCTTGTAACTGGTACTTCTAGTACCAAGGGCCCTGATGCCAAGGAAGGTCTCTAAGGGCTGCAGCATGTCTTATGCCACCCTGGAGACCTCTCACTCAGCACAGACACACTGCTTGCCAGCTTGTGTGTGCTAGTGAGGACAAAACGAGTAAGTCGACATGGCACTCCCCTCAGGGTGCCATGCCAGCCTCTCACTGCCTATGCAGTATAGGTAAGACACCCCTCTAGCAGGCCTTACAGCCCTAAGGCAGGGTGCACTATACCATAGGTGAGGGTACCAGTGCATGAGCATGGTACCCCTACAGTGTCTAAACAAAACCTTAGACATTGTAAGTGCAGGGTAGCCATAAGAGTATATGGTCTGGGAGTTTGTCAAACACGAACTCCACAGCACCATAAAGGCTACACTGAAAACTGGGAAGTTTGGTATCAAACTTCTCAGCACAATAAATGCACACTGATGCCAGTGTACACTTTATTGTAAAATACACCACAGAGGGCACCTTAGAGGTGCCCCCTGAAACTTAACCGACTATCTGTGTAGGCTGACTAGTTTTAGCAGCCTGCCACAAACCGAGACATGTTGCTGGCCCCATGGGGAGAGTGCCTTTGTCACTCTGAGGCCAGTAACAAAGCCTGCACTGGGTGGAGATGCTAACACCTCCCCCAGGCAGGAATTGTCACACCTGGCGGTGAGCCTCAAAGGCTCCCCTCCTTTGTGCCAACCCAGCAGGACACTCCAGCTAGTGGAGTTGCCCGCCCCCTCCGGCCAGGCCCCACTTTTGGCGGCAAGGTCGGAGAAAATAATGAGAAAAACAAGGAGGAGTCACTGGCCAGTCAGGACAGCCCCTAAGGTGTCCTGAGCTGAGGTGACTCTAACTTTTAGAAATCCTCCATCTTGCAGATGGAGGATTCCCCCAATAGGGTTAGGATTGTGACCCCCTCCCCTTGGGAGGAGGCACAAAGAGGGTGTACCCACCCCCAGGGCTAGTAGCCATTGGCTACTAACCCCCCAGACCTAAACACGCCCTTAAATTTAGTATTTAAGGGTGTTAGAAATGGGGTTTTTGGTTGGCAGTCAGGTTACCTCCTGTCCAAGCAAAAGCCCTCACTCTAGTCAGGGTAAGTCACACACTATCCAAGATTATCCTGTGCCCACCCTCTGGTAGCTTGGCACGAGCAGTCAGGCTTAACTTAGAAGGCAATGTGTAAAGTATTTGTGCAATAAATCATACAATACCACCATATAGCACCACAAAACTACACCACACAGTGTTTAGAAAAATATATAATATTTATCAGGATAATTGTAGGTCAAAAAAGAATAAAGTTGCAATGGAAAATTGTAGAAATATCACAGGGAAGTGATATGGAGTGTCTTAAGTCTTTAGAATGCAATACAGTGTCTTTCAAGCACAAAGTACCTGGTTTCTGGTGGAAAATCTCCTCAGAGGGCCACAGGAGAAGAGATGCGTGGAAAAAGGGGTGTGTGCGTCGATTTCTCCTCAGCACACACAGACTTGCGTCGGTCTTTTCCACGCGGGGAAGTCGGGCGTCGTTTTCCGGCGCGCAGACAGTCTCTTTTTGTGGATCGCGGGGAGTACCAGATGTCCCGGGTCTGTGCGTGGATTCTCCCGCTTGTTTTCCGGCTGCGCGTCGTTCTGCGGGGCTGCGCGTCGAAGTTTCGATCTCACGGTAGGCGTCGCGTCGATTCCTCCTTGGAAGTCGGGCGGCGTTGTCCTTGCGAGGCCGTGCGTCGAAAGTTTGGTCTCACGGCAGGCGTCGCGTCGATTTCTCCTTGGAAGTCGGGCGGCGTTGTCCTTGCGAGGCCGTGCGTCAAAGTTTCGCACTCACGGTGGGCGTCGCGTCGATTTCTCCTGGAAAGTCGAGCGGCTTTGTCCTTGCGAGGTTGTGCGTCGAAGTCTCGATCGTCCCGAGGGCGTCGCGTCGATCAGCGTCGGTGTGCGGCGTTTTTCTCGCCCCGAAACAAGCTGTGCGTCGAAATTTTCGGCGCACGGAGCGTCCAAGTGAAAGGAAGAAGTCTTTTTGGTCCTGAGACTTCAAGGAACAGGAGGCAAGCTCTATCCAAGCCCTTGGAGAGCACTTTCACAGCCAGACAAGAGTTCAGCAAGGCAGCAGGGCAACAGCAAGACAGCAGTCCTTTGTAGAAAGCAGACAGGTGAGTCCTTTGAGCAGCCAGGCAGTTCTTCTTGGCAGGATGTAGTTTCTGGTTCCGGTTTCTTCTCCAGCAAGTGTCTGATGAGGTAGGGCAGAGGCCCTGTTTTATACCCAAATGTGCCTTTGAAGTGGGGGAGACTTCAAAGAGAGGCTAAGAAGTGCACCAGGTCCCCTTTCAGTTCAATCCTGTCTGCCAGGGTCCCAGTAGGGGGTGTGGCAGTCCTTTGTGTGAGGGCAGGCCCTCCACCCTCCCAGCCCAGGAAGACCCATTCAAAATGCAGATGTATGCAAGTGAGGCTGAGTACCCTGTGTTTGGGGTGTGTCTGAGTGAATGCACAAGGAGCTGTCAACTAAACCTAGCCAGACGTGGATTGTAAGGCACAGAAGGATTTAAGTGCAAAGAAATGCTCACTTTCTAAAAGTGGCATTTCTAGAATAGTAATATTAAATCCGACTTCACCAGTCAGTAGGATTTTGTACTACCATTCTGGCCATACTAAATATGACCTCCCTGCTCCTTTCAGATCAGCAGCTGCCACTTCAACAGTGTATGAGGGCAGCCCCAATGTTAGCCTATGAAGGGAGCAGGTCTTCCAGTAGTGCAAAAACGAATTTAGGAGTTTTACACTACCAGGACATATAACTACACAGGTACATGTCCTGCCTTTTACCTCCACAGCACCCTGCTCTAGGGGATACCCAGGGCACACATTAAGGGTGACTTATATGCAGAAAAAGGGGAGTTCTAGGCTTGGCAAGTACTTTTAAATGCCAAGTCGAGGTGGCAGTGAAACTGCACACCCAGGCCTAGCAATGGTAGGCCTGAGACAAGGAAAAGGGGCTACTTAAGTGGGTGGCACAATCCGTGCTGCAGGTCCACTAGTAGCATTTAATCTATATGCCCTAGGCACCTGGAGTGCACATGACTGGGGACTTATAAGTAGATTAAATAGTTCAATCAGGTATGATCCAAAGTTACCATGTTTACAGAGAGAGAGCATATACACTTTATCACTGGTTAGCAGGTGTAAAGTGCGCAGAGTCTAAAAACCAGCAAAACAGTATCCAAAACGAGGAGGGAGGCAGGCAAAAAGTTAGGGGTGACTACCCTAAGGCTGTCAGGTCTAACAAAGGGCTACCCTGAACCCTAGAAAATTAGATTCCTGCAACTACAAGAAGAAGGACTGCCTAGCTGAAAACCCCTGCAGAGGAAGACCAGAAGACGACAACTGCCTTGGCTCCAGAAACTCACCGGCCTGTCTCCTGCCTTCCAAAGATCCTGCTCCAGCGACGCCTTCCAAAGGGACCAGCGACCTCGACATCCTCTGAGGACTGCCCCTGCTTCGAAAAGACAAGAAACTCCTGAGGACAGCGGACCTGCTCCAAGAAAAGCTGCAACTTTGTTTCCAGCGGCTTTAAAGAACCCTGCAAGCTCCCCGCAAGAAGCGTGAGACTTGCAACACTGCACCCGGCGACCCCGACTCGGCTGGTGGCGATCCAACACCTCAGGAGGGACCCCAGGACTACTCTGATACTGTGAGTACCAAAACCTGTCCCCCCTGAGCCCCCACAGCGCCGCCTGCAGAGGGAATCCCGAGGCTTCCCCTGACCGCGACTCTTTGAACCTAAAGTCCCGACGCCTGGGAGAGACCCTGCACCCGCAGCCCCCAGGACCTGAAGGACCGGACTTTCACTGGAGAAGTGACCCCCAGGAGTCCCTCTCCCTTACCCAAGTGGAGGTTTCCCCGAGGAATCCCCCCCTTGCCTGCCTGCAGCGCTGAAGAGATCCCGAGATCTCTCATAGACTAACATTGCGAACCCGACGCCTGTTCCTACACTGCACCCGGCCGCCCCCGCGCTGCTGAGGGTGAAATTTCTGTGTGGACTTGTGTCCCCCCCGGTGCCCTACAAAACCCCCCTGGTCTGCCCTCCGAAGACGCGGGTACTTACCTGCAAGCAGACCGGAACCGGGGCACCCCCTTCTCTCCATTCTAGCCTATGTGTTTTGGGCACCACTTTGAACTCTGCACCTGACCGGCCCTGAGCTGCTGGTGTGGTGACTTTGGGGTTGCTCTGAACCCCCAACGGTGGGCTACCTTGGACCAAGAACTGAGCCCTGTAAGTGTCTTACTTACCTGGTTAACCTAACAAATACTTACCTCCCCTAGGAACTGTGAAAATTGCACTAAGTGTCCACTTTTAAAACAGCTATTTGTGAATAACTTGAAAAGTATACATGCAATTTTGATGATTTGAAGTTCCTAAAGTACTTACCTGCAATACCTTTCGAATGAGATATTACATGTAGAATTTGAACCTGTGGTTCTTAAAATAAACTAAGAAAAGATATTTTTCTATATAAAAACCTATTGGCTGGATTTGTCTCTGAGTGTGTGTACCTCATTTATTGTCTATGTGTATGTACAACAAATGCTTAACACTACTCCTTGGATAAGCCTACTGCTCGACCACACTACCACAAAATAGAGCATTAGTATTATCTCTTTTTGCCACTATCTTACCTCTAAGGGGAACCCTTGGACTCTGTGCATGCTATTCCTTACTTTGAAATAGCACATACAGAGCCAACTTCCTACAATGTGTAACTGTTTTCTCTGGCTTTCTGGAAATATTAGATGCATGCACCACAATATTGCAGATGAGAATTAGTAATTTCATTTTACTTTGTTTTTCCTTCCTCAAGGGACCAGCTACTCTCCACAAGAAAACTCGCATAACCACAGTGCTGTTAGTTCAAATTCCCATTCTTCTAACCCTAGCAGTAATGCAAGCAAAAATTCAGATTCTGTAAGTATTTTTATCCCACATATATTTAGTGAGAGAAATATTATAATAATTTAACAATACCCTATTTTGTGGTGTTTAAAGTGTAATTGTATTGCTTATTGTTTATTGTACAGTATCTCTTTACCATTGTAAAAGATTGTTTACAGCTACTCACTGTAAGGCAATAGAAATGAAGTCATATTTAATAGTTGCATGTAATGCAAAATTGTCCATTTGAGTGACAAGCCAGAAGATACACTTAGGAGCTGAGCCTCCTACTATGGTGCATTCTAAACCCAAGGCTTAAATGCTTAGGTTACATAACACTGAACAACGACTCAAGCTCCACTGAAGAATCTAGACCTAAAGCATAATGACTTCATCTCAGACAATAGAATACCATCTCTCTTTTTTGGCATGCAAACACCGGCCAACATACCTCCCATGGGCTCTACCCACCAAACCTATGTTTAACAGTGGCCAGAAGGCAAGTTGCAGTCATTTATTCAATTAGCAAAAATAATTAAAGGCAACAATATTATTACATATAGGTATACATACAAATATCGTGGCAATTGTTTAGGTGAGGGGAAGGGGTACACACACTCATTGTTTTAAGTAGCATGACTACCCCAATTGCTTGGTTATGATCGAAAATAGCAAATCTTTCTTTTATGGGTTACGTTTACAGCCACCCACCATCTGAATGTTAATTGAGCTATTTGGCAGGAAAACAGGTAGCTTATTCGTTAAAAGGTGATTAGAGTTCTAGGTAAGGCTGAAAATAAGCAGGTTAACATGACCATATATGTAAACTTTCCCCATTTTTTGCGGTGGTGTTAGAAGACTCTAACACTCAGACGCATTTTACTAGAAACACCTTAATATCGGTAAAAACAGAAATCCTTACCTATTTGTGGAATGGAATTCAGGAGCACCTTTTCTATTGTAGCAGTCATGAACAATTTGAGCATATGTTTCTTGGATCAGGTCATTTCCCTGCTGTGAGAATCATTGAAGAGATTGCCCGTTTTTTATGTTCATTTCTTGTCAGAAAGGCATTTTAATGCTACAGGTTGCCTTTCATTTGACATCTGTGGTAGTCTGTCATTGTTCGAAACCCTTTTTACCTGCAGTAAGGAGAACATTCTGCATCATAGTTGTCTTTTGAATAGTGCCTTGAGGTATCATGGTGGTTCCTCTTGACAAATATTTCCATATCATACCTCTGAGATGCCTCAAGTCCATGTTCACAGGAGGCGTACTGTTACTCGAGACCTCATAAGATCCAACAAACATGAAGCTGGTGGTGGGGTGGGGAATGGGAGTGCAGGGAAGCGAAATAAGCTGGCAACATGACTCAACAAGACATTAATTACGGGCCGTGCTGTTTGTTGGCTAATGGTGTCACCTATAACAGAAGTGTCTTGCTCCACTAGCTGCACCACACCTGACATTCACCTCTCCTCCACTGATGCACTGTTCACCTGTGCAGAATGCCAGGAAGGGCTACTGCAGTTGGTGTGCCACCATCCCCTCGCCCCACACATAAATGTTCCCACATGTGACATCTTGATGATGGTAATAAAATGGTAAAATTCTCAGACAAGATTAGCCACTCATGAAGTTCTAGCCCTAAGATAAACTTTTTAAAATTCTTCGCTCTGGACTTGCAGTTTAGCTGCCATAGCAGGAACTACCCTCATTTTTATGTTTAAATAGTTTGGCCACATGTGTCAAAGCTTCAGCGAATTGCGCTCAAATGCTGTTTGCACATCTGTTGCTAGTGTGTAAAAACACCAGATCAATGGAACGGGTGCAGGTTTATTAAAGAAATCTTTATAGCCGAGCACTAAATGATATCAAACAAAGAGGCAGTAGCGTCCTACTCCCACTGTAACTGTCAAAAACAATACCAATAGATTAACAGCCTGTTAATGTAAGAGAACCTTATTCACAATCTTCAAGTACTGGTCAGGTAATTATTCACTGCAGAAAAAGTGGTTTAAATAAGTCCATAATTAATGTTTCACAAAAAACATTTTGTGGCAGTTACTAATGGTTTAGTACAATTACATGTGTTTTGGATGTGTGCATTTCGCAAGTAAGTCGCACAATCTCCTTTAAGATGAAAACTTGTCAGCTGGCATGTGTTTCGTCCCCTTCTTGGGACTTCCTCGTGGCTGAACAATCCATTAGTAAATGAAACAAAAATACATATAGTTATGGATAGATTGTCAAAACTATGCTTATTGTAAAATAATGCAAAATCATACTAAGTGGAAAAAGTATGTAGTATCACCCTGGGTGACTGATGTGATGGTAAAGTGCCTCTTGGATAGAAATCAGTGCCACACTCTTAAAATTGGAAATATGTAGAACCATTATGTATATGAGAAACCCTATGAGTAAGAGACCAGTGGTTAATGGAGAAAGCATAGGAAGCTTAGAACCCATGTAATAAATATGCCAATAATTCTTAGTCCTGAAAAACTGTGTAGCGCAACTCAAGGAAGGGATAGACAGGGAAATTACCTCCTTTTAGTATGACTAAGTCTGTCGTTTTATAGCTCAAAGATCAACTGACGTCCCAATAAGAGAAATACTGTATTGTATGGTTGGCTATGTCCAAAAGAAGAGATAATATTAAGATACTTGTCAACAGTACTTCATGACAAACTAACTTGACTAGGGTCATGTCGCATGTATGGATTACACACCTTTGCTAAGCAGTTGGCAACGTACAGTCCTGGTGTGGACCGGTACTATAAAATCAATAGATATGTTGGAAATTATTTTAAAATGCAAATGAGATAGCAGGAATCCACCTTCAGACCATGATACTTCTTCAAACAAATCTGTACGGGAATATCAACAACCAAGGCAATCATTACAAATAACCCTAAAATACTCATTTAAAAACACACTAGGTAGCGTGCTTTTACAACTCGAATAACTAAAAATATAAAGAGGACAACAGTACCATGCATCAAACAATTGACTCTGGGAGTTTCTTGCGTAAAACAAACTAAAAAGTGTACTTTTAAAGCTTGACTAACTGAAAACCCCAAAGGACCTGGTGGCATATATTGTAGGTCATTACGAATAATATAGATATTGAGAATTGGCAAGCATTGAAATATATAAATCTCATATCATACATAAGATTGCCTAATAAAACCCAGATTTCTCAAGTCAAACATGATCTCTCTAAAGCTGAAAGCATAAAACTGCAGGGTCCACCATCAGCAACGCTTAGCTGAACGTCAGTACATGGGTTGGGATTTTAAGCGTACCCCCATAATCGAAAGTAAACTCTCTAATCTGGTCTACAAGGCCACTTACCGCTCATGTATGTATCACACTACCGGGGATCCTGAGGTCTAACAAAGTGCAAGTCCCATGTCGATACTGGCCCGAATACAATTAATGGCAACGCCTACCAATGTGCGAAAGCCTTTGTGGTCATAAAAGAACTACATAGAATAAAATGCCAAGTAATATACCGGTTGTAAGGTAAGACAGAGTCAAGTGTACATTGCCATGTGGTTGTTTAACGAAATTCTATTCGGTATGGAAATAAGTACAACATGTTCAACGTTGAGATCTGTAATAGAAACAGCAATAATTTTAGTAGAAAACAGAAGGTGGTGTGTAGAAAGGAGACAAAAGAGATGAGGACAATTAAGTGAAAAGGGTCACAAACATTGTGTATAGTTAAACAAAGACCTCAGTATTCCAGTTGATTAGTGAGCTTGAATCCCTCCTACAAGAAATAAGATTAACGCTGTTGTATTAAAAGGCAGATTGGCGTAATTTGTCCAACAATTTGGGACACATCACGCAAACATATGAAGAAACCTTAAGCCCATTGTGGGGTCCATTCAATACAATATATATACACAAAGCAATATAATCACATACTTGCTGTTTGCCAGTATACTATGACAATATTATATGATGGCCAAGAACCTCATTTTTGATGTTTATAAATTCCCATTATAAATTTATTTTCGCATTAAAAACCCATTGTTGTATTTATAAGTAAGTTAAAGAATATCACCCGTACGTATAAGCTGATATACCAATTTGTGTACATCCTAAAGGGAGTGATGCATCTCATTGTCTTGGTTCATTCCATATTCAAAAGCCCTAAGTTTAATGATCCAGCATGCTTCATTTCTTCTCAGATCTAATGCCCAAAACCACCTCTGGAATGTATTTGTGTCTGGCTAATGCCCTTAAAGCTAATGGCTGGAATCTCCATGTTATTATGTGATTCTTGTATATGCTTAACCAGTGGCGATGTTGAGTCATTGCTTCGAAGGGCACGCATAGTTGCAGCAGAAGCAGAAAATCATTGGTGCATTGCCAGTTCACAGGCCTTGTTAGCAAGGTATGATTGTGCTCACTGAGATGAAATGGAGGAGCTACTTCAATATCTCCTAGATTGTTGCAGAAGGACAAACAATCACCAATAACTATATACATTGTGTATTAGATGCCGCAGACACAGCTGCACGAGGGGTAAATACAAGCATATTATTAAGGAGACATTCCTGGCTTAGATGTCCTGGCTTCAAGCCAGAGGTTCAACAAGCGGTGCTCAACATGCCCTTTGACAAAATACCTTTTTGGCCCTCAAGTGGATTCCACTTTAGAGAAACTCAGATACCAATATTGCAAAGGCCATGGGCTCTCTTAAGTCTCAGGCACACAGAGGTAATTTTCGTCAGCCCACATTTAGAGGTGATTTCAAAGCAACAACCTCTGGACCATCTACCGCTCAAACTAGACGACCCTCATATTCTCGAGGTTTCTTCAGAGGGACCTGTAGAGGCAATAGCACTAGCACACGTGGCTCATCCTCCACATCTAAGCAGTGACTAAATAAATCTGCTAAAACCCCACAAAACACCTGTAATGTGGTGGTGGGGGAAGAGGGGGGGAGACTTCAAAATATTCACACGCAAAAGATACATCATCGGACCAATGTGTCCTTTCCATTACCAACCTGGTTATTGTTGGGAGCTCACTTAACACACCTCCAAAATCACCTCTTGTTCTCACAGGTTATCTCACGAACATCTCGCCCTTCTAAAGCAAGAGGTACAGTCCTTGCTTCTCAAAGGCACCATTGAGCCTATTCCATTACAATACCCGGGAACAGGAGAGAGTATGCTCCTTATATTTTCTCATCCTCATGGATAAAACACTCAGGGCAATTCTGGATCCTCAGTCTATTAAATCACTACATTCTTTCTGAGCACTTTCACATGGTTACTCTTCAAGACATTACTTCCCTTCTTCATTAAAGCCACTGTAAGGAAATGCCTCATTGGCATGGTTACCCCCTGACTTTTTGCCTTTGCTGATGCTATGTTTTGATTTGAAAGTGTGCTGAGGCCTGCTAACCAGGCCCCAGCACCAGTGTTCTTTCCCTAACCTGTACTTTTGTATCCACAATTGGCACACCCTGGCATCCAGGTAAGTCCCTTGTAACTGGTACCTCTGGTACCAAGGGCCCTGATGCCAGGGAAGGTCTCTAAGGGCTGCAGCATGTCTTATGCCACCCTGGAGACCCCTCACTCAGCACAGACACACTGCTTACCTGCTTGTGTGTGCTAGTGAGAACAAAATGAGTAAGTCGACATGGCACTCCCCTCAGGGTGCCATGCCAGCCTCTCACTGCCTATGCAGTATAGGTAAGACACCCCTCTAGCAGGCCTTACAGCCCTAAGGCAGGGTGCACTATACCATAGGTGAGGGCACCAGTGCATGAGCACTGTGCCCCTACAGTGTCTAAGCCAAACCTTGGACATTGTAAGTGCAGGATAGCCATAAGAGTATATGGTCTGGGAGTCTGTCAAACACGAACTCCACAGCACCATAATGGCTACACTGAAAACTGGGAAGTTTGGTATCAAACTTCTCAGCACAATAAATGCACACTGATGCCAGTGTACATTTTATTGTGAAACACACCCCAGAGGGCACCTTAGAGGTGCCCCCTGAATCTGTATCCAACTATCTGTGTAGGCTGACTGGTTCCAGCAGCCTGCCACACTAGAGACATGTTGCTGGCCCCATGGGAAGAGTTCCGTTGTCACTCTGAGGCCAGTAACAAAGCCTGCACTGGGTGGAGATGCTAACACCTTCCCCAGGCAGGAGCTGTAACACCTGTCAGTGAGCCTCAAAGGCTCACCCCTTTGTTCCAGCACCGCAGGACACTCCAGCTAGTGGAGTTGCCCGCCCCCTCCGGCCACGGCCCCCACTTTTGGCGGCAAGGCCGGAGAAAATAATGAGAACAACAAGGAGGAGTCACTGGCCAGTCAGGACAGCCCCTAAGGTGTCCTGAGCTGAAGTGACTCTAACTTTTAGAAATCCTCCATCTTGCAGATGGAGGATTCCCCCAATAGGATTAGGGATGTGCCCCCCTCCCCTTGGGAGGAGGCACAAAGAGGGTGTACTCACCCTCAGGGCTAGTAGCCATTGGCTACTAACCCTCCAGACCTAAACACGCCCTTAAATTTAGTATTTAAGGGCTTCCCTGAACCTAAGAATTTAGATTCCTGAAACTACAAGAAGAAGAGGACTGCTGAGCTGAAAAACCCCTGCAGAGGAAGAACAGAAGACACCAACTGCTTTGGCCCCAGACTTACCGGCCTGTCTCCTGCCTTCCAAAAGAAACCTGCTCCAGCGACGCTTTCCAAGGGACCAGCGACCTCTGAATCCTCTGAGGACTGCCCTGCTTCAAGAAAGACAAGAAACTCCAGAGGACAGCGGCACTACTCCAAAAGAACTGCAACTTTGTTTCAAGGAGCAGATTTAAAGACCCCTGCAACTCTCCGCAAGAAGCGTGAGACTTGCAACACTGCACCCGGCGACCCCGACTCGACTGGTGGAGAACCAACACCTCAGGGAGGACCCTCCGGCGACTCCGAGACTGTGAGTAACCAAAGTTGTCCCCCCTGAGCCCCCACAGCGACGCCTGCAGAGGGAATCCCGAGGCTCCCCCTGACCGCGACTGCCTGAACTCCATTTCCCGACGGCTGGAAAAGACCCTGCACCCGCAGCACCCAGCACCTAAAGGAACGGAACTCCTATGCAGGAGTGACCCCCAGGAGGCCCTCTCCCTTGCCCAGGTGGTGGCTACCCCGAGGAGCCCCCCCTTTGCCTGCCTGCAACGCTGAAGAGATCCCTTGATCTCTCATTGAAAACCATTGAAAACCCGACGCGTGTTTGCACACTGCACCCGGCCGCCCCGCGCTGCTGAGGGTGTACTTTTTGTGCTGACTTGTGTCCCCCCCCGGTGCCCTACAAAACCCCCCTGGTCTGCCCTCCGAAGACGCGGGTACTTACCTGCTGGCAGACTGGAACCGGGGCACCCCCTTCTCTCCATTGAAGCCTATGTGTTTTGGGCACCTCTTTGACCTCTGCACCTGACCGGCCCTGAGCTGCTGGTGTGGTAACTTTGGGGTTGCTCTGAACCCCCAACGGTGGGCTACCTTGGACCCAAAACTGAAACCTGTAAGTGACTTACTTACCTGTTAAAACTAACAATAACTTACCTCCCCCAGGAACTGTGAAAATTGCACTGTCCACTTTTAAAACAGCTATTTGTGTTTTATGTAAAAAGTATAAATGCTAATGTAATGATTCAAAGTTCCTAAAGTACTTACCTGCAATACCTTTCAAATGAGATATTACATGTAGAATTTGAACCTGTGGTTCTTAAAATAAACTAAGAAAAGATATTTTTCTATAACCAAACCTATTGGCTGGATTTGTCTCGGAGTGTGTGTTCCTCATTTATTGCCTGTGTGTATGTACAACAAATGCTTAACACTACTCCTTTGATAAGCCTACTGCTCGACCACACTACCACAAAATAGAGCATTAGTATTATCTCTTTTTGCCACTATCTTACCTCTAAGGGGAACCCTTGGACTCTGTGCATACTATTCCTTACTTTGAAATAGTGCATACAGAGCCAACTTCCTACAGCCACTTTATGGTGGCACTAGACTTAAAAAGATGCTTACACAGGAAATATCTAAGGTTTGTGGTTAAGGGAAAAAATGATCAATTCAAAGTCCTGCCTTTCAGAGTCACAACTGCTCCCAGAGCATTAACAAAGTGCTTGGTTGTAGTTGCTGCACATCTCAGAAGCCAAAATTACATGTGTTCCCTTACCTAGATGACTGGCTAATGAAAGCCAGCACACTACATCAGTGTTAGTCTTACACTCCGACCACAGTAAACCTGTTTCACAAGTTAGAGTTTACAATTAGTTTTCTCAAATCCCATCTACAACCTCTTCAGGTCCAGCTCTATCCGGGACCCATTCTCAATGCAAATTTGGAGTTAGCATATCCCAACCCAGCATGCATTCAGATTTTTCAGTCTCTTCCACAATTTGAGAATTGCACATAATACAGTCGGGACTATCATGAGCTTCTTAGGGATGGTGGTGTCCTGCATTGCCATTGGTCCCCATGCCAGACTACACATGCGTCCCTTACAGGAGGGTCTATCACGTCAATGGTCTCAGTCAGTGTCACCTGGAAGATCTAGTGTTTGACTGCCATACTCACTGCTTTCTGCAATGGTTGAGCACCAACAACCTGTTGAAAGTGTGACCTTTTCTGGACCCTGTGCCCTAGCGCGTTCTGACCACAAATGCATCACTCATGGGTTAGGGTGCTCACCTTCAAGACCTCACAGTACATGGATTATGGGATCTCACTCATCAGTCCATGCATATCAATTATCTGGAGCTTTATAGATCTGCTAGTCCTGAAAGCTTTTCTGTCACACAAGTTTATCTTTGTCCGAACAGACAACATGACAGCCATGTGTTATCTACAGGAGGGGGGGAGGGACAAGGTCATCCCAGTTGTTGCAACTCACTCAGACAATATGGAAGTGGGCTTTTCATCATCGCAGTTACTTGGTGGCAGAGTATCTCAGAGGACCGGACAACGACTTGCGAACCTGCTCAGCTGGATGCATCAAGTCCATGAATGTGAACTCCACCCGCAAGTCTTTCAAAAATATTTCAAAAAGTGGGGAACTCCTCAAATAAACTTTACACCACAGCAGAAGACGCAAAATGCCCAAGCTTCGCATACAGGCATGCACAGCCTCTATCCAAATATATGGCTGGGCTGGTCAAAGATGTTTGCTTACACTTTTCCACCTCTACCTCGTATTCCATTCTTGGTTTGGAAAATCAGGCAGACATCACTCAGCATGATCCTTGTAGCTCCCACTTAGGCATGCCAGCCATAGTTCGCTACACTCCTGGATCTCTCACTAGTTCCTCACGAGAAGCTCCTCAACAGACGGGATCTTTTCATGCAGGATGAAGGACAGATCAGACATCCACACCCCAAGTCACTCAACCTTGTGATATGAAGTCATAGAGTTTGGATATTTTGATTGACTTCAGAATTTATGGGCATTCTCGTAAACCTACAACCATAACATGTTATGCAGCAAAATGGAAACTTTTTGCTTGCTACAGTCAAACACATTAACCCTATTACGGCTACTGTACAAGACATTGTTTATTTGCTTCATTTACAGAAAGCAAATTTGGCTTACAGTTCTATTCATCTTCACCTTGCAGCGATAGCTGCATACTGACAGAACAGACAACATACTACTTTGTTCAGAATCCCAGTTATCAAAGCTTTTCCTTAGGAATCTTTCCACCACGGGTGCCTTCAGCACCATCATGGAATCGAAAATGTTTACTTTCAAGGCTCCTGGGGCCTCCTTTTGAGCCCCTTCATTCATATACCTCTTCAGTATCTTTCTTGAAAAGTGGTGTTCTTAGTCTCTAGCTCATCACTCAGACGTGTTGGTGAGCTCCAGGCACTAACATTTGAAGAACCTTTCTTCCAAATACACACAAAGTGGTTCTTCTTACTAATCCGAAGTTCCTACCCAAAATTATTTCTCAATTTCTTATCAATCCATTGAGTTAACAGTTTTTTCCTGCAATCTGAATCCTTTACAGAAAGACCTCTCCACACTCTAGATGTCCAACGAGCATTCATGTACTAAATGGCTAGGACCAAAGATTTTAGGAAAACTAAACAGCTCTTTGTAGTGTTTTCTCTACCTCATAAGTGTAGTCTAATATAAAAAACCAGCATAACTAGATGGATAGTTAAATGCATACAAACAAGCTATGCAAAGGCTCCTAGCACACATTCCACTAGGAAAAAAGAGGCCATTGTGGCCTTCTTAGGAAACCTACCTTTAGCTGACATTTCCAAAGCAGCTACTTGGTCTACACCACATACATTCACAAAGCATTATTGTGTAGGTGTATTAGCAAGTCGCCAAGCCAATGTACTACAGGCTGTCCTAAGAACACTCTGCAAACATCTGCAACTCCCATAGGCTAGCCACCGCATTAATGGAGGGACTGCTTTACAGTCTATGCAGAGTGTGTATTCTACAGCCACACATGTCATAGAACAGAAACTTTTGCTTACCAAGTAGACATCTGTTCGTGGTATGTAGTGCTGTAGATTCACATGCGCCCTGTCTCACCCCCGGATTCCTGTGGCCATTTGTTACCATATCCTTGAATATATTTGTATGTATGTATATACACTTGCATGGACATCTCTTCCTCTATATCCTCTCTCTCACCTGCCTGCGGGAAAACAGTCTAACAAAGGACTTGGATGCTATTGCGCAGTATCACCAACAAGGACTCACTGGATCCTGTGACTCGAAAATGCTTCTTTGAAGAACAACAACTTGTAACACTCCGAATACCACACTAGAAGACAGAGTATGCATAGCATGTGAATCTACGGCACTGCATACCACGAACAGATGTCTACTGGGTAGGTAACATTTTCATTACTTAATGCCCATTTATACTTTGTCTATGGCATGTAGTAGCCAGTAACATTTCATTTTGTATACAGTGTATGCATCATGTTAGTTTTGTGTGTTTTTTGGCATGTTTTCCAAGGCACACATGATCTTATTCTCCCCAAATCATTCCCATGCATACGGCTTCAAAAACATTACATAAACACAAACTTGTTGTTAAATGTTTTTGCCTTGTGTGACCCACTATTAAAAGTGCTATTTTGCATAGTTTACTTCACAAAATCCTCTAACTTTGCAGTCAGAGAAAGAAAAGTACACACCAGCCACCCTTTTGAGGGATTAAATAGCAATTTGTCATGTCCTGGCTTTTAATGTCTGAATGTGCAGCAAATGTTACAAGAGAAAACTAAAATGTAAAGGGCTCGTTATTGCTCGTTCACCTTGTGAACTCTTTCAGCATGGTCACAGCCATGCCTGATCGATGGACTCGTAATTCCAGAGTTGAGTAAAATCACCCATGCATAAAGATAATTCTCAGAGGAAAAGAGAACTGCTTGTCTGCAGTTTGTAAAAAAACTTGAAGAGGCCTGTCATGTGTGGTTGATTGGATATTAAATCAACCTTGTTGCCTAAAGTGTCAACACATCTAGGCAGATAGGATGTAAGAAACCTTTAAATGCTGATGCTGATAGAAGTTCTTAAGGAAAAGCGACGGATTGTCGAAAAAAAAAAACAAAGAGAAAGACAACAGAAGGTGAAAACCTGCACCTAAAAAAAACGGAATCACTGGAGAAGATCACCAGAGAAGGGAGCGAACTGCATAGGTGTAGTCTACCTTGCGGTCAGACAACGCATGGAAGTAGTCTTCCTGGACTCAAAGGCTTTTCAGACACAAGTATTGAGAAAGGCAGTTCAAATTCAGACTACCATGACCATGATGTTGCATCTAAAGGAGGGTCAAGGTAGCATGTGCTGTCAAAGCCAGCCCATCTATTGATGGGATTTTCAGACAGGAGTACCCTTGATAACAATACATCTGCCAGGCATAGAAAACAGAGAAGCAGATGGACTAAGCATCCATATCACACCGGTTTGAACTAAACAAGCTAGTCTCCAAGATAGTTTTTGGCGAAAGGTCACCCCTGAGACAATCTATTTGCAACCCCATGTAAAATGCCAAGACTTTGCCTCCAGGCACTCACACTGCCACTCCCAAGGAAATGCTCTGTCGATAGACCTGTCAGATGTTTGCGAACGCGCTTCCACATTTTTCCCTCATTTAGTGACAAGCAAGTGCAAACAATCACAAATGAGACTGATCGTATTCATTGCACAGTGGGCAACACAAACATGGTTCTCAGATCTGGTAGAGATGGCACAAGGAAATGTAAAAAGGCTACTTGAAAAACATGACCTTCACTCCATGCCGGAAGGCAAGGTTCACCACCTGGAAGCCTGATTCTAAAGGCCAGGGCATTGTTTTCTCCAAGAAAGTACTAGTGTGAAGTGGCAGAGGTGTGTCCAGGAAACTGTTTGACAGAACTGAAGTCATTGCAGTGCCATATACTTGCACACCTCCTAGACAACAGTCTAACAGATGCCTCACTAAAGGTTCACTAGGGGCAATAGTAGATTACACAAGTTGCCACATAGGAAGAAGCTTTACTGCACCTATCAAACTATTTCTAGAAGGAGAGAGAAAAAAAGCTCCACGGAGATCAGCACAGACTCTAAATTTCAACCTCCGCTTGGGGTTAACACAACTAATAAAAACATCTTTTGAAGCACTATGCAAGGCAGAACCACGGTTACTCCAGTATTGGAACTTTCATAGATTCACATGCTTGAATCATTCCCCGTCTTCGAGATGGTAGTCCCCGGTATAATTTACACAAGTAATGTCAAGATATATTAACAAAGAAAAAAGGCCCTAGGCCTCTTCAATTTAACAGTCTATCAGTCATTTTGTGAAAAGGATCAAACTTGAGCATCCACCAATCAGGCGACCGCACCCTCCAGAATCCTCCTGAGAGAAGCTCCAGCACCTCAGATTTTCTACTGCACGTCGTGCTAGGGAGTCTCCTCAGAGCTCTGCTCTTTCTTCACACCTTTTTCAACATTTTTCTCTCAGAGAAACTTATCGAACTTGATTTGTCAACTATTTTCCAACTATGTCTGACAAGGAGAAGAAGGGTCTCTTCAGAGACTGCAAGACTTGTGGAAAGAAAAGGCTTCATTCTGAAGACCCTCACCAAGACTGCATTTACTGCCCCTACCCAGACCATTCAGCTAAAGATTGTAAGATTTGTCGTACCTTTTCCTCTAAAACTTTAAAGGACAGGGAAGGCAGATTATTGATATGGCTGCTGAAACTAAAACATAGTAAAGACCCAGTTTCTGACTCTGAGAGTGATGAATCTTCAATATCCAAGAGATCATCAAAGAGGGTGAGATCAGGCTCCAGATCTCCCTCATAACTCTCAAGAAAAGCCCACAAAAAGACTGCTTCAGGGTCTTATAAGGGCCGCAGCCCATCTTCTTCCCCAAAAAGTTTCCAGGAAAGAGGGGAAAGACTATTCTTCCAGTTCAGAGAGGCACAGGAAATCTTCCTCTGTACCACCACCTTCTGTGCCTTTTAAGAAGCCATCCTCTGTAACTGGGAAGAAAGCATCATCGACGACGGATTCATCGTCGACGGTACCGTCGGTGAGTGCTTTTCCGGCGACGACATCTACTTCTGTGTTTCCACCGGCAACATCGTCGACGAGGACAGGTACCCCACTGTCGACAAGAACTGCAGCTACGACATCCGTGTCGACGACCGTCTATTCATCGTCGCTGATGTCAGTGTCAGCCCTACCGTCGTTGACAACCTCGTCGACGGTAGACTCGTCGGCTAGACTTTCTTCTATTAAAATCTCTGTGCGTCCAGTGTCTACGACACCGTCAACGACGAAGTCTATATATACGCCGTCAACCACACCTTCGGGAGAGAAACATCTAAAAAGTGTGGAAAAGTTGACGCCAACTCATACATCACCTAGTAAGGTGTCCTCCCTTGTTCCAATACACCTTTTAGAGGGAGATGAAGACTCAGATGATGAGGGGCCATTTGGAACAGCCCACAGTCCATCCCAACTGAACGTAAAGTATCAGGAAGAGGAGGAGTATGAAGAGGCCTATGACCCCCAATTTTATTCAGAACAGCAGCAATACCAACAGGGAGCATTTATTCCTTTCTCCCTATTAACTGACCTCAGAGCGATGTTGGTTGATTACAACAAGAGGTTTCCCCCTCAAGGAGAACAATCTCCCCCATCGCCCATCTCTGGGGTTACCACTCCACACCAGAGGCCAACTTCCTTACCTCTCACGAATGTGCCACTCCTGATATGACACTTCCTCAAGATACCGACATCTCAGAAGGGGATCAGGAAGAAGGAGAGCTCCTGGACACTCTGATTGAGAAGGAGGAGCAGGGATGATGTATTCGTCCCACTCAAAGGTGGAATCCCCACCAGAAGATATAGGAGGGAGCTGCCAAACGTTTTGCTTTACCAATGCCTACCAAGCAAACAGACTGTTTTCTTTACGACTTTAAGGAGCCGTT
This sequence comes from Pleurodeles waltl, assembly GCF_031143425.1. Lineage (NCBI taxonomy): Eukaryota > Metazoa > Chordata > Amphibia > Caudata > Salamandridae > Pleurodeles > Pleurodeles waltl. Next base: position 742,556,135 of record NC_090449.1, on the reverse strand, counting down.
TCAGAAATCCGTGCGCTCTATCCCGATGATAAACTACCTGTGGGAAGAGGGTCTTAAGGTCCTGCATAATCCGGCTACAGTTACGGCGGTACTGCCTCGTTTGGATAAGAAATACAAAGCACCTGATGATGCACCAACTTGCCTAAGTGGACACCCTCCTCCGGATTCAGTGGTAGCTCAGGCAGCACAAAGAAGATCTAAGAATCCTTCTGCCCCGATTTCCGCACCCCCAGATAAAGAGGGTAGACAACTAGATAACATAGGTAAAAGGTTTTCTTCTATGGCTAGCCTAGTGGTTAGAGCTGCCAACTCATTGGCAATACTGGCTAGGTTTGATAGACAGCTTTGGGCGGACATTGCGCCTTATATTAGCCAGTTGCCGGAAGATGCAAGATCAGAGGCAAACAAAACGGTACAGGAGGGTCAACGCACGTCTGCAGAGCTTATAGACTGTGCAATGGACATAGCAACCACTGCTTTTCGACAGCTCGCTGGTGCAGCGGTTCTAAGACGGCAAGGTTGGCTTAAAGCTACCTCTTTCCGTCCAGAAGTGCAACATGAAATCTTGGACTTACCTTTTGATGGCCAGACGTTATTTGGGAAACACATTGATGATGCCGTACAATCCATCAAATCGGACACAGACACAGCAAGGTCACTAGGGACCCTGCAATATCGAAAGTCTTCCTTTCGACCTAGAGGGCGTGGCCATACAGAGGAGGATATCAACAACACAGGTATTCCACCTATCCTTCCTCTTCCCAACAATATTGCCAATACTACTCACAAAGGCAGCCGCCGCAACCTGCCTATGGTAGACCTGGAGGCCGTGGACGCTCAACCCGCCCGGCCAAAGATTCGGCTCGTAGAACCTGATGCTTCTGAGGCTCCGACTACGTCCAATTCTCCTCCTTTCATTCTGGGCGGGAGGATATTTCTATTCTTCAAACAATGGCAAACCATTACTTCAGACAAGTGGGTCCTACAATTAGTGAAACGGGGCCATAGTTTAGAATTTATCCAGGTACCTCCCTCCAAAACAGGAGCAACTAAATTGTCAATGGCTCCAAGTGTCAGGCACTTTCGAGGATCAGATACAAATAACTCCGATAATGCTCAGAGCTCTGAGATGGTGGTCTCAAAGGCATCATCTATCAATCGGCCTTTCGTTTCTACAGCAGCCAACTCTGTGGACCATAACGACGGATGCATCACTGGAAGGCTGGGGAGCGGTGTAACAGGATCTGCAAATAAGTGGCAAATGGCCACCGCATCTGGCATCAATGCATATCAATTGGCTGGAGCTCAGAGCAGTGCACCTGGCCTTACAGGCGTTCCTTCCCAAGATCTCAGAATCGCAAGTGGTAATAAGGACGGACAACACCACTACGATGCATTACCTCAACAAACAAGGAGGCACAAGATCTCACTCTCTCCAGAGAAGCCCAAACAATCTGGAACTGGGCCTCCCAGCAAGGCATCACACTATCAGCGGTACACTTGCCGGGAATAAAAAAAAAAAAACAAGACAGCAGATGCACTCAGCAGGCAGAAGTCTAACTGCCACGAGTGGGAGCTAGACCAGACAATAGTGAACCACTTTTTTTTCCCAGTGGGGAACACCAACAGACCTGTTTGCGAACAAACACAACGCCAAATGCCAGTTCTTCGGGGAATGCGTTTTCGATAGTCTGTTCAGACATCTTTGCTTACGCCTTTCCTCCAATTCTGTTGATCCCACGGGTACTCACGAAGATGAAAGCAGAGCCGTGCACTCTGATATTGATAGCTCCGTACTGGCCGCATCAATGTGGGTTCGCGGAACTTCTCCTTCTATCAATCAAGCCTCACATTCCGCTGGAGCCGTTACCCCAATTGCTAACAATGAACAAGGGCCAGGTTTGGCACCCCGATCCGAAGTCGATGCGTTTATCAGCCTGGCTCCTCGCCACAGAGAGTTCGCACATTTGAATATCCCACAGTAGTGGCCAGAGCGGATAGCACCAATAAAACGTATTATTGTAAATGGAGACGATTCTGTGTCTGGTGTCATCAACGACAGATTGACCCACTATTCTCACCACCAGAGGAAATATTACTGTACTGTAAGGAAATGCCTCCTTGGCATGGTTACCCCCTGACTTTTTTGCCTTTGCTGATGCTATGTTTTGGATTGAAAGTGTGCTGAAGCCTGCTAACCAGGCCCCAGCATCAGTATTATTTCCCTAACCTGTACTTTTGTTTCACAATTGGCACACCCTGGCATCCAGGTAAGTCCCTTGTAACTGGTACCCCTGGTACCAAGGGCCCTGATGCCAGGGGAGGTCTCGAAGAGCTGCAGCATATCTTGTGCCACCCTGGGGACCCCTCACTCAGCACAGACACACTGCTTGCCAGCTTGTGTGTGCTGGTGAGGCAAAAAAAGAGTAAGTCGACATGGCACTCCCCTCAGGGTGCCATGCCAACCTCACACTGCCTATGCAGTATAGCTAAGTCACCCCTCTAGCAGGCCTTACAGCCCTAAGGCAGGGTGCACTATACCATAGGTGAGGGCACCAGTGCATGAGCACTGTGCCCCTACAGTGTCTAAGCAAAACCTTAGACATTGTAAGTGCACGGTAGCCATAAGAGTATATGGTCTGGGATCTGTCAAACACGAACTCCACAGCACCATAATGGCTACACTGAAAACTGGGAAGTTTGGTATCAAACTTCTCAGCACAATAAATGCACACAGATGCCAGTGTACATTTTATTGTAAAATACACCCCAGAGGGCACCTTAGAGGTGCCCCCTGAAACCTTAACCAACTACCTGTGTAGGGTGACTGGTTTTAGCAGCCTGCCACACTCGAGACATGTTGCTGGCCACATGGGGAGAGTGCCTTTGTCACTCTGTGGCTAGTAACAAAGCCTGCACTGGGTGGAGATGCTTATCGCCTCCCCCTTGCAGGAGTCTAAGGATTGTAATGCCCTCTCAGCCGGAGTAGATGGATGTGGAAAAAAAGGATTTGAAGACTAAAGGTTCGTTGATGTGAAAGTCTGAAGGAACCTTTGGAATAAAATGCGGGTTAGTGCGCATTAGCAGTCTGTCGTGTTTAAGCTGTAGGAATGGCTCTTGAATGGAATGAGCTTGCACCTCGCTGACTTGCCTAGCTGATGTGAGAGCTGCCAATAAAGCAACCTTCCATGACAGGAACTTGAGAGAAGCACGATGGATCGGCTCAAACGGATGCTTCATCAGTTGTGCTAAGACAATATTCAGGTTCCAGGAAGGAGGTGGTGGTCTGAAAGGAGGGAAAACTCTGAGAAGCCCCTTCAAGAACCTCTTAATCAGACGAGAGGAGTAGAGTGAGTGTAAAGAAATGGCTCCCTGTTGCAGTTACCCCCCACTTTTTGCCTGATACTGATGCTGACTTGACTGAGAAGTGTGCTGGGACCCTGCTAACCAGGCCCCAGCACCAGTGTTCCTTCACCTAAAATGTACCATTGTATCCACAATTGGCACACCCTGGCATTCAGATAAGTCCCTTGTAACTGGTACTTCTAGTACCAAGGGCCCTGATGCCAAGGAAGGTCTCTAAGGGCTGCAGCATGTCTTATGCCACCCTAGAGACCCCTCACTCAGCACAGACACACTGCTTACAAGCCTGTGTGTGCTAGTGAGAACAAAATGAGTAAGTCGACATGGCACTCCCCTCAGGGTGCCATGCCAGCCTCTCACTGCCTATGCAGTATAGGTAAGACACCCCTCTAGCAGGCCTTACAGCCCTAAGGCAGGGTGCACTATACCATAGGTGAGGGTACCAGTGCATGAGCACTGTGCCCCTACAGTGTCTAAACAAAACCTTAGACATTGTAAGTGCAGGGTAGCCATAAGAGTATATGGTCTGGGAGTTTGTCAAACACGAACTCCACAGCACCATAATGGCTACACTGAAAACTGGGAAGTTTGGTATCAAACTTCTCAGCACAATAAATGCACACTGATGCCAGTGTACATTTTATTGTAAAATACACCCCAGAGGGCACCTTAGAGGTGCCCCCCTGAAACTTAACCGACTATCTGTGTAGGCTGACTAGTTTTAGCAGCCTGCCACAAACCGAGACATGTTGCTGGCCCCATGGGGAGAGTGCCTTTGTCACTCTGAGGCCAGTAACAAAGCCTGCACTGGGTGGAGATGCTAACACCTCTCCCAGGCAGGAATTGTCACACCTGGCGGTGAGCCTCAAAGGCTCACCTCCTTTGTGCCAACCCAGCAGGACACTCCAGCTAGTGGAGTTGCCCGCCCCCTCCGGCCAGGCCCCACTTTTGGCGGCAAGGCCGGAGAAAATAATGAGAATAACAAGGAGGAGTCACTGGCCAGTCAGGACAGCCCCTAAGGTGTCCTGAGCTGAGGTGACTCTAACTTTTAGAAATCCTCCATCTTGCAGATGGAGGATTCCCCCAATAGGGTTAGGATTGTGACCCCCTCCCCTTGGGAGGAGGCACAAAGAGGGTGTACCCACCCTCAGGGCTAGTAGCCATTGGCTACTAACCCCCCAGACCTAAACACGCCCTTAAATTTAGTATTTAAGGGCTACCCTGAACCCTAGAAAATTAGATTCCTGCAACTACAAGAAGAAGGACTGCCTAGCTGAAAACCCCTGCAGCGGAAGACCAGAAGACGACAACTGCCTTGGCTCCAGAAACTCACCGGCCTGTCTCCTGACTTCCAAAGATCCTGCTCCAGCGACGCCTTCCAAAGGGACCAGCGACCTCGACATCCTCTGAGGACTGCCCCTGCTTCGAAAAGACAAGAAACTCCCGAGGACAGCGGACCTGCTCCAAGAAAAGCTGCAACTTTGTTTCCAGCAGCCTTGAAAGAACCCTGCAAGCTCCCCGCAAGAAGCGTGAGACTTGCAACACCGCACCCGGCGACCCCGACTCGGCTGGTGGCGATCCAACACCTCAGGAGGGACCCCAGGACTACTCTGATACTGTGAGTACCAAAACCTGTCCCCCCTGAGCCCCCACAGCGCCGCCTGCAGAGGGAATCCCGAGGCTTCCCCTGACCGCGACTCTCTGAACCTAAAGTCCCGACGCCTGGGAGAGACCCTGCACCCGCAGCCCCCAGGACCTGAAGGACCGGACTTTCACTGGAGAAGTGACCCCCAGGAGTCCCTCTCCCTTGCCCAAGTGGAGGTTTCCCCGAGGAATCCCCCCCTTGCCTGCCTGCAGCGCTGAAGAGATCCCGAGATCTCTCATAGACTAACATTGCGAACCCGACGCTTGTTTCTACACTGCACCCGGCCGCCCCCGCGCCGCTGAGGGTGAAATTTCTGTGTGGGCTTGTGTCCCCCCCGGTGCCCTACAACACCCCCCTGGTCTGCCCTCCGAAGACGCGGGTACTTACCTGCAAGCAGACCGGAACCGGGGCACCCCCTTCTCTCCATTCTAGCCTATGTGTTTTGGGCACCACTTTGAACTCTGCACCTGACCGGCCCTGAGCTGCTGGTGTGGTGACTTTGGGGTTGCTCTGAACCCCCAACGGTGGGCTACCTTGGACCAAGAACTGAACCCTGTAAGTGTCTTACTTACCTGGTAAAACTAACAAATACTTACCTCCCCTAGGAACTGTGAAAATTGCACTAAGTGTCCACTTTTAAAACAGCTATTTGTGAATAACTTGAAAAGTATACATGCAATTTTTATGATTTGAAGTTCCTAAAGTACTTACCTGCAATACCTTTCGAATGAGCTATTACATGTAGAATTTGAACCTGTGGTTCTTAAAATAAACTAAGAAAAGATATTTTTCTATATAAAAACCTATTGGCTGGATTTGTCTCTGAGTGTGTGTACCTCATTTATTGTCTATGTGTATGTACAACAAATGCTTAACACTACTCCTTGGATAAGCCTACTGCTCGACCACACTACCACAAAATAGAGCATTAGTATTATCTATTTTTACCACTATTTTACCTCTAAGGGGAACCCTTGGACTCTGTGCATGCTATTCCTTACTTTGAAATAGCACATACAGAGCCAACTTCCTACAGTGAGGGTGTAGCATCTGAACGTCTGTATGCAGCTATAGCTGCTAGGTGAACTTTAATGGACGAATGTGCCAGGCCAGCTTGAGCTAGCTGCAACAGGTACGTGTAGGAAGTTGGCTCTGTATGCACTATTTCAAAGTAAGGAATAGTATGCACAGAGTCCAAGGGTTCCCCTTAGAGGTAAGATCGTGGCAAAAAGAGATAATACTAATGCTCTATTTTGTGGAAGTGTGGTCGAGCAGTAGGCTTATCAAAGGAGTAGTGTTAAGCATTTGTTGTACACACACAGGCAATAAATGAGGAACACACACTCAGACAATTCCAGGCCAATAGGTTTTTGTATAGAAAAATATATTTTCTTAGTTTATTTTAAGAACCACAGGTTCAAATTTTACATGTAATACTTTAAATGAAAGGTATTGCAGGTAGGAACTTTGAATAATCACAATAGCATATATACTTTTCAAATAAATCACATATAGCTATTTTAAAACTAGACACTTAGTGCAATTTTCACAGTTCCTGGGGGAGGTAAGTTTTTGTTAGTTTTACCAGGTAAGTAAGACACTTACAGGGTTCAGTTCTTGGTCCAAGGTAGCCCACCGTTGGGGGTTCAGAGCAACCCCAAAGTCACCACACCAGCAGCTCAGGGCCGGTCAGGTGCAGAGTTCAAAGTGGTGCCCAAAACACATAGGCTAGAATGGAGAGAAGGGGGTGCCCCGGTTCCGGTCTGCTTGCAGGTAAGTACCCACGTTTTCGGAGGGCAGACCAGGGGGGTTTTGTAGGGCACCGGGGGGGACACAAGCCCACACAGGAATTTCACCCTCAGCAGCGCGGGGGCGGCCGGGTGCAGTGTAGAAACAAGGGTCGGGTTCGCAATGTTAGTCTATGAGAGATCAAGGGATCTCTTCAGCGCTGCAGGCAGGCAAGGGGGGGGTTCCTCGGGGAAACCTCCACTTGGGCAAGGGAGAGGGACTCCTGGGGGTCACTTCTCCAGTAAAAGTCCGGTCCTTCAGGTCCTGCGGGTGCAGGGTCTCTCCCAGGCGTCGGGACTTAGGATTCAAAGAGTCGCGGTCAGGGGAAGCCTCGGGATTCCCTCTGCAGGCGGCGCTGTGGGGGCTCAGGGGGGACAGGTTTTGGTACTCACAGTATCAGAGTAGTCCTGGGGTCCCTCCTGAGGTGTTGGATCTCCACCAGCCGAGTCGGGGTCGCCGGGTGCAGTGTTGCAAGTCTCACGCTTCTTGCGGGGAGCTTGCAGGGTTCTTTCAAGGCTGCTGGAAACAAAGTTGCAGCCTTTCTTGGAGCAGGTCCGCTGTCCTCGGGAGTTTCTTGTCTTTTCGAAGCAGGGGCAGTCCTCAGAGGATGTCGAGGTCGCTGGTCCCTTTGGAAGGCGTCGCTGGAGCAGGATCTTTGGAAGGCAGGAGACAGGCCGGTGAGTTTCTGGAGCCAAGGCAGTTGTCGTCTTCTGGTCTTCCTCTGCAGGGGTTTTCAGCTAGGCAGTCCTTCTTCTTGTAGTTGCAGGAATCTAATTTTCTAGGGTTCAGGGTAGCCCTTAAATACTAAATTTAAGGGCGTGTTTAGGTCTGGGGGGTTAGTAGCCAATGGCTACTAGCCCTGAGGGTGGGTACACCCTCTTTGTGCCTCCTCCCAAGGGGAGGGGGTCACAATCCTAACCCTATTGGGGGAATCCTCCATCTGCAAGATGGAGGATTTCTAAAAGTCAGAGTCACCTCAGCTCAGGACACCTTAGGGGCTGTCCTGACTGGCCAGTGACTCCTCCTTGTTTCTTTCTTTGTTCCCTCCAGCCTTGCCGCCAAAAGTGGGGGCCGTGGCCGGAGGGGGCGGGCAACTCCACTAAGCTGGAGTGCCCTGCTGGGCTGTGACAAAGGGGTGAGCCTTTGAGGCTCACCGCCAGGTGTCACAGCTCCTGCCTGGGGGAGGTGTTAGCATCTCCACCCAGTGCAGGCTTTGTTACTGGCCTCAGAGTGACAAAGGCACTCTCCCCATGGGGCAAGCAACATGTCTCTGGTGTGGCAGGCTGCTGGAACTAGTCAGCCTACACAGACAGTCGGTTAAGTTTCAGGGGGCACCTCTAAGGTGCCCTCTGTGGTGTATTTTACAATAAAATGTACACTGGCATCAGTGTGCATTTATTGTGCTGAGAAGTTTGATACCAAACTTCCCAGTTTTCAGTGTAGCCATTATGGTGCTGGGGAGTTCGTGTTTGACAAACTCTCAGACCATATACTCTTATGGCTACCCTGCACTTACAATGTCTAAGGTTTTGTTTAGACACTGTAGGGGTACCATGCTCATGCACTGGTACCCTCACCTATGGTATAGTGCACCCTGCCTTAGGGCTGTAAGGCCTGCTAGAGGGGTGTCTTACCTATACTGCATAGGCAGTGAGAGGCTGGCATGGCACCCTGAGGGGAGTGCCATGTCGACTTACTCGTTTTGTCCTCACTAGCACACACAAGCTGGCAAGCAGTGTGTCTGTGCTGAGTGAGAGGTCTCCAGGGTGGCATAAGACATGCTGCAGCCCTTAGAGACCTTCCTTGGCATCAGGGCCCTTGGTACTAGAAGTACCAGTTACAAGGGACTTATCTGGATGCCAGGGTCTGCCAATTGTGGATACAAAAGTACAGGTTAGGGAAAGAACACTGGTGCTGGGGCCTGGTTAGCAGGCCTCAGCACACTTTCAATTGTAAACATAGCATCAGCAAAGGCAAAAAGTCAGGGGGCAACCATGCCAAGGAGGCATTTCCTTACAGCGAGCTATTGCAAAACATGCGAATCTACTGCGACTGATGCCACGAACAGATGTACACTGGGTAAGTGACATTTTCAATATATATATATATATATATATATATATATATATATTAAGACAAAGATGGTCTAAAAGTACATAAGAGAACAAACACAAAAAGTACACATTGTAAATGATATTCTTATTTTTATTCTTATTTTTTTTTATTTTAAAAGTCTTTGTTTTGTGTAAAGACGAAATTTATTGGTCATTGGAAACTACACTGTCCATAATGCACTGTGAATGTTGTAACACTATGGGGTATAAATAGCAAAAGGGAAAAGGGACTCACTCACTGTGAACAAGACTCCGGAGGGAGTTGAAACGCGTTGGTGGTTGCTAATTGGAATAAATATGCACTAATGAAACTTCGTGGAGTGCAGTGAATATCTTTGGTGATTTATATATATATATGTGTGTGTGTATATGTGTGTGTGTGTGTGTGTGTGTATATATATGTATTTTTATATATATATTTATATAGGTGTTGATGATTATAGATATATATTTATTTATATATAGATAGTTATATATTTATGTGTATACCTTTATAGTTACATATATTTTATACATGAATATTTTGAGATTGCATGTATCAAGGTGCTTTCGATCAAATATGTATTATTACAATGTGCACAGCTACTGCTATCTACTCTGATTAAAGCATGTGAATCTATGAAAGTTCCAATACTGGAGTAAGAAAATAAGTTACTTACCTGTAACTGTAGTTCTCCACTATTGAAATCTTTAATAGATTCACATGCGACCCTCCTGCCTCCCCGGAGAAGCTCTCTTCATATATATGTATGTATATATGTATGTATGTATATATGTATGTATGTATGTATATATGTATGTATATATGTATGTATATGTATGTATGCATGTATATGTATGTATATGTATGTATGTGTATATGTGTATATATATATATATATATATATATATGTATGTGTATATATATATATATGTATGTGTATATATATATGTATGTGTATGTGTATGTATGTATCTCTCTTTTTCTCTCTTTTTCTCTCTTTTTCTCTCTTTTTCTCTCTTTTTCTCTCTTTTTCTCTCTTTTTCTTGTATTGTACGCACTTGTGCTTGGAAAATCTGAGGTGCTGGAGCTTCTCTCAGGAGGATTCTGGAGGGTGTTGTCGCCTGATTGGTTGATGCTCAAGTTTGGTCCTTTTCACAAAATGTCTCTGATAGACTTTTAAATTGAAGAGGCCTAGGGCCTTTTTTCTTTGTTAATCTATCTTGACATTACTTGTGTAAATTATACCGGGGACTCCCATCTCGACGACGGGGAATGATTCAAGCATGTGAATCTAGGAAAGATTCCAATACTGGAGAACTACAGTTACAGGTAAGTAACTTATTTTCTTCCTAACCTTGAAGACCACCTTCCTAATCCCATCACTGCACAGGATGAGCCAGCTGCAAGCACTAACCGCCTATGAGCCCTACCTGCAAATAAACAAGGGCAGAGTAATCTTCAGTACCAACCCCTGCCTCCTCCCAAAGATGGTATCACAGTCCTTGTCCATTTTACATCCCAAGGTACGTCAAGTAAATTGTCGTTTAAGAGCGTAAGTCTAAATCGAACCAGAAACAAACATGCCAAGCTCAACAAGCATCCACCTAGCACCCACACGTCATCCAATACCTGTGGCTCAAGTGTACATAAACGTGAGTGGGAAATCTGGAGTGCACACATGGTGGGAAAGTGGTGCACTGATGGGTATTGTGTATGGTTAGAGGAGTAGATCTAGTGAAAAAGGGGGGCGGGGGTTGTGAGGGATTGGGAGTTTTGGGTGGGATGATGATTGGCTCCAAGGTTTTTTCCAATTTTGCTCAGTGTCATCACCTGTAAGAATATGTACCTTGATAACAGTGGGCGTCTCAGGGTCAAGTTTCTTGTACAGAATATAAAGCAGGATTAAGTGTCTTTTCTCGCCTGTTTCATAATGTATCCATAACTCTGACAATCCTTGACTTATGAACATTGCAACAAATCTGAGTAGCACAGTAATATCTTTTATTTGACAGTACAATGACTTGATTGGAACCATTTCGAACAGCCCACTCACAATTTGGCACAACTCAAAGGTCAGCTTCCTCCAATTTGCTGTTAAGTTCTTGAACATATGGCCCATACCTTTTGAATATATCTCTGCAGACACCAACTCCTCATTGACGATAATTTAATTTGCAAGAATTGGAAATTCAGTTTTCACTGAAGCATCAGCAATGTTTTGGCGAGTTAACATCTCCAAGTTCATCTTGTTAGATGATGATGACCAGGATTTATCAAGTTGCACAGGTATAGGCAAGGTCAATTGTTCCACTTGTAGACATTTGTATGATTCTCTCCCATTTTTTTGACAGATAATTTAAATTAACTGCCAAAGACAATGTGCAGTTATTGCAAGGTACACACTGAGTTTGATATATGTACAGCAGTCTAAACGACCTCTTAAGTTTTGCATGAATGAAATTTTGATCATTCGCAATTGTGACATAATCCACAACAGCAGTTTTCAATGAGTGCACTTTTTTGAATTGATATTGTGAGGTGAAAGGTTTTTTCGAGCTCTTGTATGAGTTCGTGCTTCACTGTTTGGTTGCAGCATCTCCATCAAATAACGTGTTTGTTGGAAGATGATCTTGCGACAGAATGTCCTTGATAAATTGACCCCTTTCTTTTGCTGCATCCATCTCTTTGTACTTGCAAAAGTTGTTTTTTTTTTGTAACCTTTTTTGTAGGGGAGAGTTGGACAAAACTCTTGCTATTGCAATTAAATTGTGGAAGTTTAGCTTTATTGATTACATCAAACAGCTTTTTCTTTCACAGTACAAATCTCTCCTGCTTCAGTTATGCACATAGTTGCCATACATGTTCCAGGACATCTAGTAGCTGTGTCTTTATATTGTTATCCACATATTGTTTGGTCACAAAATTGTGTAGTTGCACAGGCTCAATTTCAAAGGTGTTTTGTTGTTGTTGCATGAAATGAAGAAGGCCGTTTACATGTTTATTAAAATGGTTGCCTATCTTTCCCACATGTTTGTGGTGAGGAACAGTTTCACAATGGGCCATTAGTTTTGAATTTGTTGTCGCTCTGAAAATATTGCAAAGAGAAAGAACTTCATGGTAAACAAGTTGCCATTAGAGCAACATATTCAATTTTACGTGTCTGACGAACAATTCCCTTGGAACTTTTCAGTGATGTCTGGATTGTCTGTTCTAGTTTCATATCTGGAGACTCAGAATTGAACGTTCCCTCTCTAGCATTCACCACAAAGTGTTTGTGGATGAATTGTCTGTAGAGGTATGTTTTTTTCCACCTCTAGCTTATTCACTCATTCCAAATACCTGGACCCATATCTCAGGTAGTTTATGCAATTGAATTTGTGAAACAGTAATCAGTGACTCCACTGTCTTCACTTGCAGCTGTCGCCTTCCCAATCAGCATGTACCACATTTTTCACTAGAGCTTTCATGTGTAAAACATTTCCTCAGTATTTGCAAAGTTATGAATTTTTTCATCACATTCTTTGACAAACTCTACTAACTTGGTTTTTGAGGTTTTCTGATTTTGAACTGAATGTATTGACCATATCCTGACTTTGCATTATATCTTTTGAGTGAAGTGCACCCTGTGCCTTATTCACTTCTGAGATAAGATATGCAAAACCTAATTTGTCATTCTTGCTACAGAAAGCATTGTAATGCAGTGTTTCTATTGCCTCAAATATGATGAGCAAACCTTGTAACAAACATGAGTTCCGCTTGATACTGACTGGACAGTTTTGCTTCCAAAGATTTCAGCTTCAGTAATTGCATTGTCTATGCCACATCCACTGAACTTCTTGCACCCCACAGTGCAGCTTTTGTTATGTGGGGAAAAAAACATCATTGGAGAAAGATAATCAGAATCAACAGGATTGCTCATAAAAATGTCAGCTATAATACAAAAAAAACCATCGCAGAAAATTGGCAGGATAGGCTGGTCTTCAAGCTGAGCGCGCACATTTTGTAAATTGTTTAGAGCTCTGTATACTGTTGCATGCTTTGTGACAGGAGATGGTATTACCGGTAAAAGTCCAGCCTTCTTCAGTGGGACAGTATTCTGGGGTATTGGAGCATGAATTCCAGCCCATGAAGGAACTGGCTTTTCTTCGCACTTCTGTACCGAATAAATGATATGATAAATTCAGTTAAATCAGCATCAGGTAGAAGATCCATATCATCAGTGTAGGAAGTTGGCTCTGTATGTGCTATTTCAAAGTAAGGAATAGCATGCACAGAGTCCAAGGGTTCCCCTTAGAGGTAAGATAGTGGCAAAAAGAGGTAATACTAATGCTCTATTTTGTGGTAGTGTGGTCGAGCAGTAGGCTTATCCAAGGAGTAGTGTTAAGCATTTGTTGTACATACACATAGTCAATAAATGAGGTACACACACTCAGAGACAAATCCAGCCAATAGGTTTTTGTATAGAAAAATATATTTTCTTAGTTTATTTTAAGAACCACAGGTTCAAATTCTACATGTAATATCTCATTCGAAAGGTATTGCAGGTAAGTACTTTAGGAACTTCAAATCATCAAAATTGCATGTATACCTTTCAAGTTATTCACAAATAGCTGTTTTAAAAGTGGACACTTAGTGCAATTTTCACAGTTCCTAGGGGAGGTAAGTATTTGTTAGGTTAACCAGGTAAGTAAGACACTTACTGGCCTTAGTTCTTGGTCCAAGGTAGCCCACCGTTGGGGGTTCAGAGCAACCCCAAAGTCACCACACCAGCAGCTCAGGGCCGGTCAGGTGCAGAGTTCAAAGTGGTGCCCAAAACACATAGGCTAGAATGAAGAGAAGGGGGTGCCCCGGTTCCGGTCTGCTTGCAGGTAAGTACCCGCGTCTTCGGAGGGCAGACCAGGGGGGTTTTGTAGGGCACCGGGGGGGACACAAGCCCACACAGAAATTTCACCCTCAGCGGCGCGGGGGCGGCCGGGTGCAGTGTAGAAACAAGCGTCGGGTTCGCAATGTTAGTCTATGAGAGATCTCGGGATCTCTTCAGCGCTGCAGGCAGGCAAGGGGGGGATTCCTCGGGGAAACCTCCACTTGGACAAGGGAGAGGGACTCCTGGGGGTCACTTCTCCAGTGAAAGTCCGGTCCTTCAGGTCCTGGGGGCTGCGGGTGCAGGGTCTCTCCCAGGCGTCGGGACTTTAGGTTCAAAGAGTCGCGGTCAGGGGAAGCCTCGGGATTCCCTCTGCAGGCGGCGCTGTGGGGGCTCAGGGGGGACAGGTTTTGGTACTCACAGTATCAGAGTAGTCCTGGGGTCCCTCCTGAGGTGTCGGATCTCCACCAGCCGAGTCGGGGTCGCCGGGTGCAGTGTTGCAAGTCTCACGCTTCTTGCGGGGAGCTTGCAGGGTTCTTTCAAGGCTGCTGGAAACAAAGTTGCAGCCTTTCTTGGAGCAGGTCCGCTGTCCTCGGGAGTTTCTTGTCTTTTCGAAGCAGGGGCAGTCCTCAGAGGATGTCGAGGTCGCTGGTCCCTTTGGAAGGCGTCGCTGGAGCAGGATCTTTGGAAGGCAGGAGACAGGCCGGTGAGTTTCTGGAGCCAAGGCAGTTGTCGTCTTCTGGTCTTCCTCTGCAGGGGTTTTCAGCTAGGCAGTCCTTCTTCTTGTAGTTGCAGGAATCTACTTTTCTAGGGTTCAGGGTAGCCCTTAAATACTAAATTTAAGGGCGTGTTTAGGTCTGGGGGGTTAGTAGCCAATGGCTACTAGCCCTGAGGGTGGGTACACCCTCTTTGTGTCTCCTCCCAAGGGGAGGGGGTCACAATCCTAACCCTATTGGGGGAATCCTTCATCTGCAAGATGGAGGATCTCTAAAAGTTAGTCACTTCAGCTCAGGACACCTTAGGGGCTGTCCTGACTGGCCAGTGACTCCTCCTTGTTTTTCTCATTATTTTCTCCGGCCTTGCCGCCAAAAGTGGGGCCTGGCCGGAGGGGGCGGGCAACTCCACTAGCTGGAGTGTCCTGCTGGGTTGGCACAAAGGAGGTGAGCCTTTGAGGCTCACCGCCAGGTGTGACAATTCCTGCCTGGGGGAGGTGTTAGCATCTCCACCCAGTGCAGGCTTTGTTACTGGCCTCAGAGTGACAAAGGCACTCTCCCCATGGGGCCAGCAACATGTCTCGGTTTGTGGCAGGCTGCTAAAACTAGTCAGCCTACACAGATAGTCGGTTAAGTTTCAGGGGGCACCTCTAAGGTGCCCTCTGGGGTGTATTTTACAATAAAATGTACACTGGCATCAGTGTGCATTTATTGTGCTGAGAAGTTTGATACCAAACTTCCCAGTTTTCAGTGTAGCCATTATGGTTCTGTGGAGTTCGTGTTTGACAAACTCCCAGACCATATACTCTTATGGCTACCCTGCACTTACAATGTCTAAGGTTTTGTTTAGACACTGTAGGGTTACCATGCTCATGCACTGGTACCCTCACCTATGGTATAGTGCACCCTGCCTTAGGGCTGTAAGGCCTGCTAGAGGGGTGTCTTACCTATACTGCATAGGCAGTGAGAGGCTGGCATGGCACCCTGAGGGGAGTGCCATGTCGACTTACTCGTTTTGTCCTCACTAGCACACACAAGCTTGGCAAGCAGTGTGTCTGTGCTGAGTGAGAGGTCTCCAGGGTGGCATAAGACATGCTGCAACCCTTAGAGACCTTCCTTGGCATCAGGGCCCTTGGTACTAGCAGTACCAGTTACAAGGGACTTATCTGGATGCCAGGGTCTGCCAATTGTGGATACAAAAGTACAGGTTAGGGAAAGAACACTGGTGCTGGGGCCTGGTTAGCAGGCCTCAGCACACTTTCAATTGTAAACATAGCATCAGCAAAGGCAAAAAGTCAGGGGGCAACCATGCCAAGGAGGCATTTCCTTACAATCAGCCACTTTGGAACTTTCTGGTAGACTGGGACGTGTTGATGGCTTGTAGGGATTTTGCACACGTTGGCAAGGCAGTTGGGTTATAAGTTTTAAGCTTTGTTTATGCCTACAGCTGGCACAGCTTGTTTTCTAGCAGCTACTTCATAGGTACAGTCTTGAAACAGCACCATGGCAGTATCGTGTGTTGAATGTTAACTTAGATTATAACTTGATACTTCAATCGATTGGATTGGTGTGATTCGGTTTTTTTTTTTTGTGGTGATGTCATTCATAAAACATGATACGAAAAGGATGGTTAATTTGCCCAGCATAAGCCTGTCTGTTCATGAGCTTGTCTTCCACTTCTAAGCTTATCTTCAAAGCCATCACCAATGTTGTCAGCTCCTTTTCCAAACTCAAGACCGTTAGTTTATTTTCGCTAATATTAAACAACAATGTAAAAATTTTTTAACATAAGCCATTCTTGTTGGCTCCCATGATTTGCTGACCTCTGGGCCATTATAAAATTTGTCCTTAAATCTAAAATCTAAATATTTCAGGACATTTCTTAAAATGGTTCCTGATGATTTACTGCATCCTGCGATCTTATTTTGACAGGAAGAACTTCAGGAGTCAAATCAGCTGAGTACACCATAACTGGCTCTTTTTTTTGGTTAGACTGACCAAAATGAATTCTGTCATTCTAAATTCTCACCAGAAAAATCTTAATTTCATTATTATGGATAAGTACAGTTTTATGCTTGTTGACCATTATTTCTTTGATCTGTGTCTCAACCCGTACCCAGCACACGAGTGGCTTTAAAACTTCATTTGCTTTTTTTAAAGAGTGCAAACTTAACTGAATGCTGTTGGTTATGTTACTGCTGGGAGTTTATTGTACATTCATATTTTCAAATGTATGCACGCATGCAGTTCATTGGGGCATACAAGTCCGCTACACATACGCTCACCTTGCTGCTTAGATCAGCTAGTCGACTGGAAATGTAATCTTCAAAGAAACTAGCTGCAGATAAAAACATGTTTGCCCTTTGAGACTGGCTCTCTGTACTTTCTTTCGTCGATGCCTTTGGCCCTTGTTCTGGCTAAACCACAGATAATACATTGAAGATCCTCTGCTTTCTGATGAGTTGTTGGAGGTGGACAAGGGCTAGCCATCGATCTTGTAAGTGGATGGGCATTGGGTTTACTTGTTAGCGCTTTCACAGAAGACTCAGATTCTTGTTGTGAGTTACTGGTTTTTGCTATTTTTTGACATTTGTTTTCCAGGCTTTTTTTCCCTTGTATACGACTCGTAGCACTTGTTGATACAATGAGAAAATATTTGATCCTTTTCACCAATCAATTTCAATAGTTTGTGAATTTCGTCTTCCTGTATTTCTGCAGCATCTCAAACTCTCTTCCGTTCAGCTACATTTGGTTAGCTTTTATTTCGGATTAGCTTGACATGTGGCACTTTTTGTTGTTGTTGAAGTAGTCGTCAGATTTTGTAGTTAGCAACACACGGTCAGTAGGTAAAGATCCTCTGCCACCTCCTGCTTCACTAATGCTTACCTAATTTGAATCCACAGAAAACCTGAAACAAAAACAGTATTGAAATAAATTGCCAGTGTGATGGCCAAAACACATTTTAGAGCTGCCATTTTGGAAAATGGCAATAGGGTTGCGCTCAGGAGTTATTTTCTGTCTCTATAAAACGAAATGACTCCCAAAACCTGTTTTTACACCAAACTGAAGTATGTAGGTCTTATGATTCCTGAAATATTACATCAGCACTGCAACACATCTGCCATTTTTAAAAATGTTGTCCAGAATAAATCGGCCCGAATTAGCAATGTCTACTCAATCTAGATTACTTCTCTAATGATTAATAAAAAACACAAATCAAAATCTCTCTACAGTTTTTTTTTTTTTTTTTTTTACAGAACTATATCAAGGGGCCAGGACTAGTGCTATAAAGACAAATCATAGAAAAAAATACATGGTGCCATTTAAATCATTACTAGTGTAATTACACTGATAAATCCTGCATTCTTAAAGTTCATGCATGTTTTCCTAGTAGAGGCCTCAGAACTAATTGAAAACCTGTTTTTCATAATTTCTCTTAAGTACTTGTGAAATGAAAAGCTGTTCAGCTTTTCCTTCTTTACATTGGCATTAGGCCCCAAACTCGAACAGAAAAAAGACATAGCCCTTTAAATTAAGCCTTTGTTTTGGGCCCTGCTTGAAGTAGATTAGAAAGCCCCCTCGTCTGGGGCTTGCTGCATCCAGACAGAATGTCTTGCTGTCGTGGTGTTGGGCCCAGAAATAACTGCTAGAACCAGGCTCCGACTGGATCCCCTTAATTTCCAGCACTGTTGGAAAAAAAAAAAAAAAAAACTAGAGTATAGAGACCTTCTCATTCTTGTTCTCACTGTTCTCACCCAAGTTCCACATTTGAAAAGATAGATGTATGAAGCTGTCTCTTTATTTGCTATCCTGCATTACCTGCTTCCCATCCAGGTAATGGCTACCCTATGATTGGCTGGCAGTAGTGCCAGTTGCGTAAACTTATAATCCATCTTTTTCCCTTTGTGGAAATGTACCTGCCCCAATAGTCCAACCCCAGGGTCCCCTCCCATTATGCCCTCACAGCTGATTAGTGCCAGACAAGGTATATGAAGGTTGCATTGACATCCTGGCAGCAGGCACAGTCTGTTAACCGATTAAGTTCCATTAGTGTAGTACAACCGGGGTGATGTATGTACGGTGTAGATTGCAGGGCACCTTGCGCACCAACAAGCACATTTTGGTTTCTTCCTCAGTCTTGTTTTTGTCTGTAGGTCTTCAGGAATCTGATTACCGAGTGCCAGGGGCTCCTCAAAATACTAACTAAATCTTTAGGGGTGTTTAGGGGAGTGTAGGGTAGTAGCCAATGCGCTACTCACCCCTGGAGTCACTACTACCCTCTATATGACCACTGCTGCTGGGAAGTGAGCGTATCTCTGTCCCAGAGGTCAAGATGTGAGGTTCACATCAGGCTGCTCAATTTAGGGGTGGGTCTGACCTGTTCAGGTGCCAAATGTGCCATGGGGAGGGGGGGGGGGATTGACATCCATCCTTTGAGTGAAGACAGATTTGCTTATCAATGTGATAGGCTTCTTTGAATCCCTCTGCCTTGGAATGCAGATTTGCACGTCATCCTGTTGGGTTGGGGTTTGTAAATACCTCTCCTAGAGCAGGCTTTGATTTTTCACCGTCCGAGAGCAAAGGCTCTCACTAAGGGGATCAGAATTATGTCTGGTGGTAGCAGGCTGGCTAAAACTAGTCAGTCTGCACACGGGTAGTTCGTAGGTTTTGCGGTGACACCTCTAATGTGCCCTCTGCTTGTATTGATAGATACATCCATCAGTGGCATCAGCGAGGGGTTATCAAAAGGAGATGTTTGATACCAAATATCCCAATTTTCAGTAAAGCCATCATGTAGCTTGGGAACTCATACTGATCAGCACGTGCTTTAAATGGCCCTTGTTTACTCACTATGTCTAAGAATCGCCAGACACACCAAGAGTGTATCCGCTCATGGAGATATACCCACACATAATGTTATGCACTCTGTCTTAGGGCTGGAAGGCCTGCTATTGGGGTGACTTACATATATTGCACACAAGCGGAGTGCCATGTTGTATTTTCACTTTTAGCAGCACCAAGATATGCAGCATGCATGTGGTAGGTGAGGGCGTGCTTGGGGTGGCACAATATATTCTTCAGCCCTTGGAGGACTCTTTGTCCCAACTTCAGGTTGGGAATTTTTGTGAACTGTTTGTATTTCTCTATACTGACCAAGTCTAGGCTATTGTTCCTGTAGTGGGCAAGAGACAACAGTCTAATGTCTGTGCTTCATAGGGCCCATAAGGGTACAACTGCAGGCTTCAGAGGGTAAGATGTCAACCAAGTATAACCTAACTCGTGGCACACCAATGTTTTAGCCTCAGGAAGACGACCATTCTTCCAACTGAAATGAATGTGGTGGTTCATGTTGATAGATACTCTTTTTTTTTTTTTTTTTTTTTTTTTTTTAGAAATCATCTCTTTTAGGGCAAGGCATTGCTTTCTTTTAACTCTGTTTTCTAGTTAATCCACCTTATTTGTATATGAGCTTCTTGCTTTACAGAGCACTTACAAATAATAATGTACACTGTATAATTCATGTTACCCAGCCTTCATGGGTATCATATTTAGAGCATAAAAACAAGTCCGCACCCCCCAAAATAATCTGAGCATGTGTAATAAAATTCTTCTTTTGCCCAACCGTAATCCACTATACTTCTCAGTAGAAAAAGGCGAGCCACACGAGGGGAGTTTGTCAAATACTTTTAATGGTGGATTGAAAACAACGCGTTTCAACTAGAATTTCTACTGAGGAGATGTAAGGTGGAATACTGTGTAATTTACAATAGCGGTGAATGCCTGCTATGCGAGCCCCCGACTCTGTGGAACAGGGTCTTTCAAGCGTTTACACTATTGGAAAAATCTATAGAACATATGCTACCTGTATTCCTTCACATTCTGAACTAAATGGGCTGCCTTAAAGTTGTCCTTTTTCCTTTCATTTCACATGTTACCGGTTTCTGCATGTAGGCAGAGGTTGAGAAATTTTGAATGTGTAGATGACTACGTAGTAAGTCTGTGTTCAGCACCATGCTTTGAAATTTTTCAGTGTTTGCTAATCTATGTGAATGTTATTTTGTCATGTAATGACTTTTACCTGCACTTCAGAGTAATATACAAAAATACTTCTACGTTTTAACCTTTTTCATAAATTGGTTTTAGACTTATGAGCCTGCAGATGACTGGTCTGAGCACATTAGCTCTTCTGGCAAGAAATACTACTACAACTGCAGGACAGAAGTTTCCCAATGGGAGAAACCAAAAGAGTGGCTTGAAAGGTACATAGAGAATAATGCTACACTATAATGCAAATGTAGCTTATGTAAACCAACATCAATTTATTTTTTGGGTTATTTTTTTTTTCCAGAGAGCAGAGGCAAAAAGAACCATCCAGTAAAATGGCTGTTAACAGCTTCCCAAAAGATAGAGATTACAGGAGAGAAGCAATGCAGGCCTCAAGTACTGGTGGGTTTTCCAGTGGATGTAAGTATTTAATAGATGAAAAAAAAATTCATAATGCAATTTCATCAACTGCTTCTGCTGATACTACTATAATAAACAATAAAACAATATCTCAGGTGGTTAGTAATATAGTTAGGTGATTAGGATGAAATTAGTGGGTCTTGTTTTTATAATAGCTAGATGAGTACATCTCTTTATGGTGCAGAGTTTGCATACTGAGCACTAAAGTCTTTACGTGTAACTATTGCTGAATTATATTTTACTCTTGCATGTGTTTAAATCTGTACAGAAAATATTTACTTGAATGCCTTTGTCTTGTGCCTTCAACACGTGCCCACTTTGATGTATTTAGTTTAATCAAATCGTTCATTTGAAGTAATTAGTTTATTAGCAGTGACATTTTGCATCTAGGTATTTCTCAGCTATCCGCATCTAAAAGGCTGTTATTTGGTACAATATACCTCTTTGGTATTAGTTCTCTCAAGAAATTTCCATTGATAATCATAAGCACTGAATGGACCCATCCATGTGTGGGAATCCTGGAGCACTTCTTTAAAATGCATCTTAAGTTTAGACGTTCACCTTACTTCAGGAAGGCCAAGCCTAGAACATAATTTTGTCAAAAACGTTTTGCAGGCTATAAAGAAGGCGAGGTTGGTAAATTACTTTTAATACATTTTTTAAAAAAGGTCAAAATATCTGTAAAATAAGAAATGCCCATGAGTTGTCACTTTTTCTTATAAATATCTTTCCTAAACCTTTATTTTTTGTAAATGATTTTTTTTTTTTTTTTTTTAAAGAAATTGAGACAATGTGAGAATGGCAACAAAGACTGCAGTAATGTAGTCACAAAAAGTGACACTGTACCTTTAGGGCTCACAGTCCTCCAGTGTCTCATCATGACTTGCCCAGCAGGTGGCTATTGCCTCAGTTCTTTTTTTCTGGCTTCTGGTGACAAGGTCTTGGAGCACTGAGCAAGGGATTTTGGGGCTTTTTTTTACTTAAATAATATTTCGCAGACCATTTGTCAACAACTTTACTTCACATCATTCATCATTTTGTGACCGGGAAATTATTTTTTCAGACAAATAAAATAACTTTATTTGTCAAATATCCCTACCTGATGTATCTTATTCTCTTGATCTCTGTATTCTCTGCCTTCTTAATACACATTCCTGACAGATGTCAAGATCTTCTCCAGACATACCCCAAGGAACAAGAACTTGCCTTCATTGAGCTCAGAAGCAGCGCTTACAGCAAGAGGCACATTCTGAAGGTGGGACTTGACATGATCGAGGAGAGGTTCAGTCCTCTTTCAGGACTTCTCAACTTTCCTCTGAGTACTCCAGAAGAGGGAGATCCGCAATGCAGAGAAATCTCCAAAAACATAGTTTCCAGTTGAGGGCATCCGACAGCGAGGTACAGTGGCAACGTGGCTGCTGTCGAGAGTGGCTGGGTTGATGTTGAGGAGGAGAAAACTTTGGATGTTGGGACACAGACGGTCGATGTTGAGGGATTCCATGATTTTGAGAGACAGATGATGTTAGACGCCAAGAAACTCAAGGACTTGAAGATATAGAAGAGACATAAGGTTGAAAAGCCTTTTAACATCAAGCCATACCATATCTGCAGAATGGGTCAGAAAAACAAGAGCAAGAAGGTTGCCATAAAATGCTGATTTAGAATACTTCAGTGTGGACTCTGCATTACTGCGAGTCCTGATACAGATTCCACACAACCTTCTCCATCGTATCTCCAGCTCCTTCTGCACTTACACCTTGTGCTTCATCTCCACCTCTCACTTAAACAGGGGCACCTTTGGAAGCTCCTTCCCCAGTGAGGTCTCCAGCTGCTCCATAGAGATCAGTCTCCTCGATCAAAATCTAGAACTGACCATGGATCTCGATCAAGAGTCACTTTTAGACGTCGCTGTCACTGTTCTCGACACTCCTAGTCGCAATGCTCATCTAGGCACAGACGCATCCTTGTTCCAGGTCTTAATCACTATTCAGGTTATTTTATTCAACCTAGTCTTGTAGCACCGGAAGTTACTTAAAGACTTTGACTGACTCGCCTCAGCCAAGAGTTTAGCCAATAGATGACATTAATACCTTTCAGGAGGTTCCCAAACAAGGAGTTACGGAACTAAATTCTTTGTCTGCACCATCAGTGGTTATATCACTGATATTTGTGACCCTTCACCAACGTTCCGCATCGCGACCTCTTTTGCCCCGGGTTCCAGGTTTGCTAGTACCAGCTATGGAACTTTAACTCACATCAGCTTCAACCAAAAGCAGCTCCCTCTGGGCTTCAGAAAAAATGTAAGCCTCCAGAGCAGGACCCGTTATGCCTGATGTCACATCATCCTCGTGCTTCAATTATCATGGCTGCGTAAAAAATTAATTTGACTTCTTGGTCATCCATGTTTCCACCAGACAAAGCAGGAAGCATGGAGGGAGCTGAAACTACACACGGTGGAGAGTTAGATGCCGAAGCCTACGTAACAGACGCCAAGAGGAAACAGGCTACGAATAAAGAGGTGATGAAGACCGAAAAGAAAACCCACATTGCTTTATTCACATATGATTCAATCCCCTCAGTGATTTAAAGGACATCACAAATAGCAGCAACAAAGGCCTTTGCAGCAGTATAAAAGGCGCCAGCCAAAGGGAAGAGGTGGCCAACAAATTCTGCAAGATGGAAAGATTCCTGCAGTTTTCAAACAGTGAGCCTCTGCTTCCCTTCCTGTTATCTGTTTTGTAGGGGGAAGTATTTCCAAGTATTCAACAGAGTGGAAGTTTATCACCAACAGCGCTTAGGTAATGAATATTGTACAGAATGGTTATTGTTTTAAATTAATTTGTCCTCCACCAAAAATTCCGACAATCATCCAATGAGCGTCTACCGATGTTGTGATCAGTAGTGAACATTCTTCTGCAGAAGCCTGCGGTGGAGCCTGTATTTCTCAAGCAATGAAGAACAGGGATTTATTTGTTGGATATATATTTTTTTTGGGGGGGGTGAAAAAGAATCACCGGAATAACAAATTCAGACCTATACTAAATCTAAAAGTCAGAAACAAATGGATAAGGAGAGAAAAATTCAGAATGCTAGCTTTACATCAAAATTATCCTCAGATCCATCAAGGGCCTGTCTCTGTTCCATAGATCTTTAGGATACGTACTTTCACATCTCCATAGATAGAAAACACCACAAATTTCAGAGAATTGTAGTAGGATACAATCACTACCTGGACGAGATACTTCCTTCTGGCCTCGACTCACCCCACATAAATATTTGAACTGCAATGTAGAGGTCGCTGCACATCTCAGTAAACTTAGAATAATTGTATATCCGTATCTAGATGACTGTATTATCAAAGTGTAAACAAGTACAATCATATTACTGTATCAACTCTCAATTGGCTAGGTCTTCATATCAGTCACTAAAAATGAACCTTATCACCAGTCCAGTCTCTTCATTACTTGGAGCAATTAGGAGAGACGTTACTCCATATGTCTGACATGTCAGTCTCTCATCGAAGTCTTTTATCCAACAGTGAGGAAAGTGTCCCTCCTACTAGGCTCAATGACATCTTGTAAATTTATGAAGCCAAATGCCCGTCTCCACATAAGACCACTGTTGGAAAGTGCCTCTTTTTGACATAGTTAAAGCTCACTTTTTGCCTGGTATCTGATGTACTAAAGAGGGTCTCCGAGGGATGCCACAAGAATTGTGCCACCATAAGCAAATGACAGGCTGCCGTTTTCTGCTTGCTGCAGACAAAAGTGAAAACATGACATGGCACACAACCCTAAGGCAGAGTGCATTATATTCATATGAGGTCATATCTGCACAAGCAGATGTACCCCTGCAATGTCTATGCTGATTCTGAGACCTAGTAAGTGCCCATTGTAGGAAGTTGGCTCTGTATGTGCTATTTCAAAGTAAGGAATAGCATGCACAGAGTCCAAGGGTTCCCCTTAGAGGTAAGATAGTGGCAAAAAGAGATAATACTAATGCTCTATTTTGTGGTAGTGTGGTCGAGCAGTAGGCTTATCCAAGGAGTAGTGTTAAGCATTTGTTGTACATACACATAGACAATAAATGAGGTACACACACTCAGAGACAAATCCAGCCAATAGGTTTTTATATAGAAAAATATCTTTTCTTAGTTTATTTTAAGAACCACAGGTTCAAATTCTACATGTAATATCTCATTCGAAAGGTATTGCAGGTAAGTACTTTAGGAACTTCAAATCATCAAAATTGCATGTATACTTTTCAAGTTATTCACAAATAGCTGTTTTAAAAGTGGACACTTAGTGCAATTTTCACAGTTCCTAGGGGAGGTAAGTATTTGTTAGATTAACCAGGTAAGTAAGACACTTACAGGGCTTAGTTCTTGGTCCAAGGTAGCCCACCGTTGGGGGTTCAGAGCAACCCCAAAGTCACCACACCAGCAGCTCAGGGCCGGTCAGGTGCAGAGTTCAAAGTGGTGCCCAAAACACATAGGCTAGAATGGAGAGAAGGGGGTGCCCCGGTTCCGGTCTGCTTGCAGGTAAGTACCCGCGTCTTCGGAGGGCAGACCAGGGGGGTTTTGTAGGGCACCGGGGGGGACACAAGTCCACACAGAAATTTCACCCTCAGCAGCGCGGGGGCGGCCGGGTGCAGTGTAGAAACAAGCGTCGGGTTTTCAATGTTAGTCTATGAGAGATCTCGGAATCTCTTCAGCGCTGCAGGCAGGCAAGGGGGGGATTCCTCGGGGAAACCTCCACTTGGGCAAGGGAGAGGGACTCCTGGGGGTCACTTCTCCAGTGAAAGTCCGGTCCTTCAGGTCCTGGGGGCTGCGGGTGCAGGGTCTCTCCCAGGCGTCGGGACTTTAGGTTCAAAGAGTCGCGGTCAGGGGAAGCCTCGGGATTCCCTCTGCAGGCGGCGCTGTGGGGGCTCAGGGGGGACAGGTTTTGGTACTCACAGTATCAGAGTAGTCCTGGGGTCCCTCCTGAGGTGTTGGATCGCCACCAGCCGAGTCGGGGTCGCCGGGTGCAGTGTTGCAAGTCTCACGCTTCTTGCGGGGAGCTTGCAGGGTTCTTTAAAGCTGCTGGAAACAAAGTTGCAGCTTTTCTTGGAGCAGGTCCGCTGTCCTCGGGAGTTTCTTGTCTTTTCGAAGCAGGGGCAGTCCTCAGAGGATGTCGAGGTCGCTGGTCCCTTTGGAAGGCGTCGCTGGAGCAGGATCTTTGGAAGGCAGGAGACAGGCCGGTGAGTTTCTGGAGCCAAGGCAGTTGTCGTCTTCTGGTCTTCCTCTGCAGGGGTTTTTCAGCTAGGCAGTCCTTCTTCTTGTAGTTGCAGGAATCTAATTTTCTAGGGTTCAGGGTAGCCCTTAAATACTAAATTTAAGGGCGTGTTTAGGTCTGGGGGGTTAGTAGCCAATGGCTACTAGCCCTGAGGGTGGGTACACCCTCTTTGTGCCTCCTCCCAAGGGGAGGGGGTCACAATCCTAACCCTATTGGGGGAATCCTCCATCTGCAAGATGGAGGATTTCTAAAAGTTAGAGTCACTTCAGCTCAGGACACCTTAGGGGCTGTCCTGACTGGTCAGTGACTCCTCCTTGTTTTTCTCATTATCTTCTCCGGCCTTGCCGCCAAAAGTGGGGCCTGGCCGGAGGGGGCGGGCAACTCCTCTAGCTGGAGTGTCCTGCTGGGTTGGCACAAAGGAGGTGAGCCTTTGAGGCTCACCGCCAGGTGTGACAATTCCTGCCTGGGGGAGGTGTTAGCATCTCCACCCAGTGCAGGCTTTGTTACTGGCCTCAGAGTGACAAAGGCACTCTCCCCATGGGGCCAGCAACATGTCTCGGTTTGTGGCAGGCTGCTAAAACTAGTCAGCCTACACAGATAGTCGGTTAAGTTTCAGGGGGCACCTCTAAGGTGCCCTCTGTGGTGTATTTTACAATAAAATGTACACTGGCATCAGTGTGCATTTATTGTGCTGAGAAGTTTGATACCAAACTTCCCAGTTTTCAGTGTAGCCATTATGGTGCTGTGGAGTTCCTGTTTGACAGACTCCCAGACCATATACTCTTATGGCTACCCTGCACTTACAATGTCTAAGGTTTTGTTTAGACACTGTAGGGGCACAGTGCTCATGCACTGGTACCCTCACCTATGGTATAGTGCACCCTGCCTTAGGGCTGTAAGGCCTGCTAGAGGGGTGTCTTACCTATACTGCATAGGCAGTGAGAGGCTGGCATGGCACCCTGAGGGGAGTGCCATGTCGACTTACTCATTTTGTTCTCACTAGCACACACAGGCTTGTAAGCAGTGTGTCTGTGCTGAGTGAGGGGTCTCTAGGGTGGCATAAGACATGCTGCAGCCCTTAGAGACCTTTCTTGGCATCAGGGCCCTTGGTACTAGAAGTACCAGTTACAAGGGACTTATCTGAATGCCAGGGTGTGCCAATTGTGGATACAATGGTACCTTTTAGGTGAAGGAACACTGGTGCTGGGGCCTGGTTAGCAGGGTCCCAGCACACTTCTCAGTCAAGTCAGCATCAGTATCAGGCAAAAAGTGGGGGGTAACTGCAACAGGGAGCCATTTCTTTACACCCATGGAAGGCGTTTTAAATGCATTTGCTGGGCACTGGTCAATTAGAGTGACCAGCTTCATGATGGCTTCCTGAAAATAGGGAGGATGACTATCAGACATCTCATATTGGTTGTAGGAAGCTGGTGTGTGGTGGACACCTATGGTGTTTACACCTTATACCAGGTCCTGGGAACCCCTATGAGTTAGTGAGACATTGTCTAGAAAGCCAGGGCGTTCTAGTGGTAGCTGTGGCGAGCAGCCAAGACTTAACTAGGAGAAGTGTAAACCACTTGCAGTGCCACAGCAGTGCCACAGCAGTCACACAGTAACTTACCTCACGTTGGCAGTCCCCCAACTGCAGGTAAGTGCACACTATATAAACAGTAAGTATTAGGAATTAGCATAGAAAAATAACAAGCTTTGCCAAGAATTAGCTAAAAATAGCTAGGGCCTTATGGGGGTGGCCAAACCATTTACTAAAATAGTGGAATGTGAAGTGAGGTGCCCCTCTCACGGATGTAGAATAGTTAGGAGTGAGCTGGGAGAACTTGGGACCCCCCAGGTTCCCCCTGATGAACCCCAGCAACCAGGAGAGCAGGGGTGATTTACCTGGACTTCCCAGAGACGAACAAGGGGATTTGGAACAGTAAGATTGCAAGACCAGGATCAGTCCAGTGGAACCCAATGGTGGTTTACGGATGAAGGCGACCTGCAAAAGAAGGGGTCCGAGTCCAGTCCATGCAGGAGTGTCCAGGTGGGGCAGGAGCCACTACCCACCCTTCTGCGGATGAAGATCCGGGTCAACTATGGAAGATGATCTGCCGCGGAGCCCAGGAGCCGTGGAGAGGTCCTTTGAGTTGTGCAGAAGATGTCCCCTGCAGATTGCTGGGTCGTAGGTGGTCAGTGGTCAAGAGGACCAAAAACAAGCTTTTGTAAACGCAAATGTGGGTAGAAGATTTGCAGAGAAGAGAAACAGCAAGGACCAGGGGACTCAACACTTATAGAGGAGACCGGGCTGACCCTCAGCAGTCGGGAGAGCCAGCAGAAACAGTTGAAACCCCCACAGACAAACTCGCTTGCAGCAGGCACAGTAAATTGCAGTGAGGCCCAGTCAGCACACCTAGAGAGGAGTCCCACATCGCTGGAGCAGCAGACGAGAGACTGGCCTTGGAAGGATAAAGTGCTGGAGGCTAGGGCTACTTGAAGCCTGAATATCCCTTGGAGCAGGAGTCAACAAGGCTTGGTTGCTGCAAGAGTCGCGGTGCACAGGGATACTGTCCTGCTAGGAGAGGCAATGGCTCACAGTCTCCCAAGTCCGTCAGCGGGCAGAGAGGACCAGGAGGACCACTCAGACCCACTGCCTGTGTTGGAGGATCCACACAATTCCTGTGGAAGGCAGATCCTAGCAGCCAGACGACGTTGCCTGAGGTGCCTGCAAATGCAGGAGAGTGACTGCTTCATTTCAATTGAGATTCCTTCTTGCTTCTTTGGTGCAGCTGAAGTCTTGCCGACCCCAGAGGATGCATAGCTGTGGGAATGTTGCAATTGCTTGAAGGAGCTGGAGAAACAATGTTGCAAGGCAAGTTTGCCTCAGGAGTTGCAGGCTTGTTTGGTTCCTTGGAAACCCAGCAGCGGTTCAGGTGGCCAGGAGAAGAAGAGTTTGATGCAGAGGAGTCCTGGTGGAATCTTGCACCCTGAATCTGGGGAGTCACCTGCAAGTGAGTCCCTAGATAGCCCTAACAAGGGGCTTGGTCACTCTGCAGGGTGACCACCTATCAGAGGGGGTCACCATCGTCGGCCACCCGGAGCAGCTCTGGGCACCTCCGCTGGGGTGGTGGTGGACAGCGGAGTAGTCACTTCCCTCTCCTTTGTCTGTTTTCACGCCAGAGCAGGGTAATGGGGTCCTTGGACTGGTGCAAACCAGATTATGCAAGGAGGGCAACAAATGTGCCCTTCAAAACAAGCCAGTGGCATGGGTAGGCTACCTCTGCCCAGCCTCGTAACACAGAATTCCACGATAAGAGGGTGTTGCATGCCCTCTCCCACAGAAATCAGTTGTTCTGCCATATTCTGCTTGAGCTGGTCAACAGCAGGAGGGCAGAAACCTGTCTGAGGGGCTGCAGCAGCGTGGGCTGCCTGCAAACCCTGGAAGACTGGTAGGAGCAGTACAGTGGGGGGAGGGGGGGTCCTCTAAGGTTCTTGAAGGGTCCAGTCATGGTTTAGGAGGCCAGAAGTTGAAGCAGAGGTTTCAGAGGAGTCCTGCTGGAATCTTGCAAGCCGAATCGGAGGAACCACCCCAGAGGAAGACCCAGTATAGCCTGAAGAGGGGGCTTGGTCACCTAACCAGGTAACTACCTATCAGAAGGTGCCTCTGACGTTACCTGCCTGGCTTGGCCACTCAAATGCTCCCAGAGTTCCCTGCCAACCTTAGGAACAAGATGGCAAAAACCAAGGATCCTCTGGAGGAACTCTGGGCACCCCTGGGTTGGTGATGGACAGGAAAGTGATCTCTCCCCTTTCTATTGTCCAGTATTGTGCCAGAGCAGGGACTTGCAGGGGAGGGGGGTTGTCCCTGAACCAGTGTGGACTGGTTTATGCATTGAGGGCACCAAATGTGCCCTTCAAAGCAAAACCAGTGGCTGGGTGAGGTTACCCCTCCCAAACAAATCACACCTATTTCCAAAGGGAGAGGGTGTTACCTCCCTCTCCCAGAGGAAATCCTTTATGCCTTCCTGGGCTTGATCAGATAAAGCAGCAGGAGGGCTACT
Organism: Pleurodeles waltl; assembly: GCF_031143425.1. NCBI lineage: Eukaryota > Metazoa > Chordata > Amphibia > Caudata > Salamandridae > Pleurodeles > Pleurodeles waltl. The sequence continues at coordinate 742,525,875 of NC_090449.1, read as the reverse complement.
TCGAGGTGGACACGATTTTTCTGAAGTAGCCATCTTGGTGATGGCATAATTAGGATTTCTGGAATAGGTCTATGCCCAATTCTCTTAGGAAGTGGTCATATCGGACATGGTTATGGCCACTTCCCTTGGGAAGTGACGATATAAGGGGACATAGTGACCCCAAGGGTCATAGCCCATTGGCTACTACCCTATTTAAGAAAATTGTCTCTCCAAAATTAAATAATTTGGGTAAGTATACCTCATATTCTAATTAATAAAGCATTTTCTGGAAACCAAACAATACATTCTGAATATAAATTTAGAAATATACATTTATTTTGATCATATCATACATATAATTTTTTTGCAATCCTTCATACCGATGGCAGCAAGGTCCCCCAGCTGTACAGAGTCTCTGTCCATCGTGGTTTCACCCCTCCTGGACTCCCTGAAATCACTTTCAGCCTCTGTACGTCAGCTTCCTCTCCTGCAGATACTACATTGAGAGAACCCAACACCTAAAGCAACCACTGCACCCGACACCACCGGCCTGAGTTGAAGTGGACCCCCTGGTGTCAGTGACATCCCCAGCTCTACTGAGCTGGAGTCCACTGTGGTTTCTCCCCTCCTGGACTACGCCTGCATCCTGATTGTGCCCCCCCCCCCCCCCCCCAAACTGCTTGTGCTTCTGGACTAGGTAATCCACACCAAAGGACACCCCTGCATCTGTCGCCCCTGGGCTTTGGAGAAGAGGACCAAAGATGCACTTATGTCACTGAGCACCACATTTTTGTGACCAACCTGTTGGTTGCCTGCGATTGGTCAACCTCAGCCTGCAGCCTTAATCCACATAAATCAATCCCCATTGAAATACATTGGACACCCTACCCCTATTGAACTTCTGCACCCGGCTGCCCCAGTGCTGTCCGGAGTGACCTATTGGTGTGGTCCTGACTCTGGCCCAGTACTTACCTTAAGTCTACAAGATTCATCGAGTGAGTAGTCAAGTGCTTGTATGCTGACTGTTTTCCTCCTATCGGTTAATAATGAAGAACTCTGAAATTGCATTATGTCGATTTTTTTTTAACTAAAAAATATTTATGCTTGAAAACATTCTTGCCTTATAACTAAGTTCTTGGGTTTAAAGTATATATAAAAAGTAGTGTTATTTTTCTAAATTGGTTTGGATTTGTTCTCTGAGTGTCTCTCATTTATTGCCTCTGTGAATACAGCAAATGCTTAGCACTACCCTCTGATAAGCCTAACTGCTAGCCCACATTGTAGGAAGCTGGCCTGGTGTGTGGTGAGTACCTATGGTATCATCACCTTATACCAGGCCCAGGTATCCCCTATTAGTGAGGTGTAGTCAGTGTCTAGAAACCAGGCTCTCTAGAGGTAGCTGTGGATGGGCAGCCAAGGCTTATCTACGAGATGAGCAAAGCTTCAGGCAATACCACTTATAGTCACACAGCACTTACACACAATAAAAAAACCACACAGTGTTACAAAAATAAAGGTACTTTAGTGACACAAATACTATATAGCCAATATTCTATTAGCAGGTGAGTAAACACATTATTATGTACACCTTAGTTGTCAGGAATAAGCATGGAAGGTAAAAGAAAACAGTGCAATATACAATAGTGACCCTGGGTGGAGCCCAATCCTTATACTAAAAAACAGGGAATGTGAATGATGGACCCCCACCCAGGTAAGTGGAAACTGTAGAGGGAAGCTGGAGGAACTAGGAACCCCAAAATTTAAGTACCGGAGTGCCCCCCCCAGCGACCAGGAGAGAGTGCCTAATTTTTACCAACCCCACAGAGAAACTTTGTGAAAGGACTGTGCAAGACCCAAGCAAGACTGCAAGAAACAGAAGATGGATCCAGACAAAGGAGGACCAAGTCCAGTTGGAGTGTCCGGTTGGGGCAGGAGCCACTACCCACCCGTCTGGACGGTGAAGACCAGAAGTCTGCTATGCAGCACAGGAGGATTTCCAGAAGTGATGCAGTCATTGTCCCACGTCAGAAGAATAGTTGCAGTCCACGAGTGGTGTAGAAAAAACACCAACAAGCCTTGGCGAATGCAAGTGTTGCTGAAAATTTGCAAAGCTGCCAGGGACCAGGAAGGTCCAGAGGTGACTCAACCTACAGAGAGGAGTCCCAGGCGTCCCCCAGCTGTCAGGAGAGCAAGACATTCGGGGTGCAGCCCCAGCAGGCAACTCAGTCACAGGAGTCACAAGGAGGCCCACTCAACACACCTGGAAGGGAGTCCCACTTCCTGGATCAGCAGGCAGGAGACCACACGTTTCAGGCAAGAGTGCTGGAGGCCGGGGCTACACGGAGCCTGAAAAACCCTCGGAAGAAGAGCTGGAATGCCTTGATAGCTGCAAGAGTCGCTGCGCACAGGAGTACTATCCTGCACGGAGAGGCAAAGACTCACCACTTCCAAAGTCGGCCACCTGGTAGAGGGAACCAAGAGAGCCACTTGGGACCACCACCTGTGTTGTAGGATCCACGCAGAGTTGCAGGAGAGGAGATCCACACAGCCGGTTGTTGTTGTTGCAGCTGGTGCCTGCGGATGCAGGGGGTTATTTCTTCCCTCCAAGGGAGATTGCATCTTGATGCAGACTTGAGGCTTGCCACCCTAAGAGGATGCACAGCCAGCGAAATGTTCCAGTTGCTGGAAGGAGTAGGAGCAACAGTGTTGCAAGGTGAAGTCATTGCTGGAGTGGCAGATTGTCTGTTCCTGTGAAGTCCATTTGCGATTCCACTGGCAAGAATTTGCAGTAAACATTGCAGAGGAGTCCTACTGGAATCCTGCACATCGAATCTGAGGACCGACTCAAGAGAGAGACCTTAAATAGCCCTGGAAGGTGGATTGGTCACCTAGCCAGATGACTACCTGTCAACAGGGGGCTCTGACTTCACCTGCCTGACTTGGCTGCTCAGATACTCCCAGAGGCCTCTGCCCACCTTGGATTCAAGATGGCAGAAGCACAGGGCCATCTGAGGAGATCTGGACACCACCCCTGGGGTGGTGATACACAGGGGAGTGGTCTTTGGAAGCCACCAGTAGTCTTTGAAGAGCACACTTGGTGCCCTCCTTAGGTAATGTAGTTTGCACCAGTCCAGAAACCCCCTGTCCCTGCTTTGAAGGGAAAGTGGACAATGGAAAGGGGAGTTACCACTCCCCTGACAATCGCCCCCCACATGGGTGGTGCCCAGAGCTCCTCCAGATGGCCACTTGATTCTGCCATCTTGAATCCAAGGTGGGTAGAGGCCCCTGGGAGCATCTGAATAGCCAGGTCAGGCAGGTGACATCACAGCCCCCTTCCGGTAGGTGGTCACACTGCTAGGTGACCAATCCCCCGTCTCTGGGCTATTTAGGGTCTCCCTCCAGGGTGGGTCTTCAGATTTTACGTGCAAGATTCCTGCAGGACTCCTCTGCATCGTTTATTTTTATCTTCTGGCCACAGAAACTGACAATCTGCAACTCCAGTGTAGACTCCGCATTGCAATATGGCTTCTCCAGCTCCGTCCAGCAACTGCAACATTTCCTTAGCTGTGTATCCTCTGAGGGTGATGCGTCTTCAGACTGCAAAAGAAGGAATTGCCCTTGGAGTAAAGGAGTCATTCTCCTGCATCCGCCGTCGCCAACTGCAACGATAGCCGACTGCGTGGATCCTCTCTCCTCCTGAACTGCATGGATCCTGCATCACAGGTGGTGGTCTGGAGTGGTCCCTTTGGTTCTCTCCACCAGCTGTCCAACTTGGGAGACAATAAGCTTTTGACTCTCCTTGGAGGACAGTACTCCTGTACCCCACGACTCTTGACGCTACTATAGCTAGTTTGTTCCTCCTCCCAAGGGATCTTCAGGCTTCGTGTAGCCCCAGCCTCCAGCACTATTCTCTGCAAAGCACTGTCTCCTGCCTGGTGCTCCAGCAACATGGGCCTCCTCTCCAGGTGTGGTGAGTGGGCCTCACTGTGACTCCTGTGGGGGCTGCATTCTCGTCTTTCTACTCTCCTCACTGCTGAAGGTCGCACGGGACTCCCCTCCTTGGATTGAGTCCCCATGGACCTTGCTGGTCCCCAGCAGCTCTGCAACTCTTCACCCGTGACATTTTTCTTTGCCAAGGCTTATTGGTTGTTTTCCACTGACTGACTGCAACTCTTCTTTTGTTGTGGCACATCATTGCATCACTTCTGGAGCTCTTCTTCTGCTCCAGTGCTGCACGGCTGACTCCTTGTCTCCATAGTTGACCTCGTCCTGCATCTCCAAAAGGGTCTGTAGTATCTGCTGCCACAATCGGACAGTCCAACTTGACTGGACTTGGTCCCCTTCTTTTGCAGGTCTTCTTCTGTCAGGATCCACCTTTGGTTTCTTCCAGTCGTGCCTGGGTCTTGCACAGTCCTTTTCCCAAATTTCTCCTGTGGGTTTGGGGGAAACCAGGTGCTTAACTTTTCTCTCCTGGTCGCTGGGGCACCCTGGTACTTACCTTTTGGGGTTCCTTGTTGCTCTAGCTCCCCTCTACAGATTCCACTTCCTTGGATGGTAGGCTGAGTTTCACATTCCAATTACTTAGTATATGGTTTGGTCTCCCCCCTAGGGCTTTCACTGTTTTCTATTGTTTTACTGTTTGCTATTGCTTTCTGTGCTAATCACTGACTTTTAATATTTATTTGTTTATTCACCTCCTAGTGGAGTATCGCCTATACAGTATTTTAGTATTTGTTTTACCATAATAAAGAACTTTTTGTAACACTGTATGGTTTGTTCATGTGTGTAAGTGCTGTGTGACTGTATTGGTATTGCCTGAGCTTTGCATGTCTCCCTAGATAAGTCTTGGCTGCTCATCCACAGCTACCTCTAGAGAGCCGTGGCCTTCTAGATAGTCTACACCTCACTAATAGGGGATACCTGGACCTGGTATAAGGTGATGACACCATGCCAGCTTCCTACAGCAGGGCTCAAAAAATCCACTTGCATTGGCGAGTCTGATTTGATCAGGTCGAGCTATTATTAATACTTACTTGTCCCTTCTGGCAAGTTGACACTGAACAGGCGTTCTGTTCAGTTGAAAAAGTGGAGGGGCAGTAAAAGATGCCTTTAAATCTTGTTCTTATGTCACATTTGCTCTGTGTTCAGACAGAGGTCAAAAGTCAGTTTTACTTACAATTGATTTTCCTTCTGACTGCAGAGTTCCAGGAGTTTGTAAGGTGAACTGTGTGACCTGCTGATTAGAATGTAAAATAATAGGATATAGGGTGTCAGGTTTTTCCTAACACACAACATTTAAATGACTAAGTCAACTGTGCAAACATTTCAAAATGTATTTCAGTAGTTGTGAATGCCCTTTGTCATATTTGTGTGATGAAAAAATATTTTAATACGTTGAAAACAAATCCGAATACTTTACAGGTTGATGTGCAAAGGATACGTTTTCTGAAACCCAATTTTCACAGATTAATACACTATATAGTTTTATCAGTAAAGCTGCATGTCACCGGAGAGGGTTTTGGAAATTTTTTGGAAAGTTACTGTGTGTAGATGACTGTTACCACATCATAGTTTAGTAATATATTTATTAAATTTGAGTGTTTAAAAAAAACTGAGAAACACTCCTGCCCTGATGGCAATGTTGTTAGTAAACTAAAAAGTCCTAGGTTATGTGGGCTAGACCTCATGGGTATGTGTGCTATATTATTTTGATGTATGCAGCAAACTTTAGTCTACTTAATCAAACAAAAGAGGTTTTTCTGTACTGCAGAAATGCTGAGCTGATAAATTTGAAGTTGCAATCATATGTGAAAATTGAGAAAAAGGCGACTCTGTAAACTATTTGCCTAGGATCACACAATTTGAGACCTGTTTACGGGTCAAGTGCATTAGTTAGGTCGAGTAGGTTATTTAAGTTACTTGACCTGCAGGTCTAGTAACATTTTTATGATTTTTTTAGGCCTGAACCGTCCCCTTTTTATGTGTATTTGCAGACCTCAGACGCTTAATTATCTGCCCCCACCCATACATTGCACAGCAGGGGGGGTTGAAGGTCCTTTCACAGAATGATACTGTCGCCCTGTTGGCAAATTACAAAGATGGTACTCTTCCCATTGTTTATCCTGACTATCAACCACTTGGGAAAAACACAGGCCTGCCTAGATAAGAATTAAGATGAGACAGTATTTCCAAGTCAAACAGAGTACTTTGCTCCCAGCAGTGTTGCAGTGGAACAAGTGCTGCATGTTATTTTTGGGAAGTGATATGCGAGTCATGGTGGTCATTGGGAAATCCTTTTTTTAGTAGCCTCAACATGCTCCTAAGCATTTACTTCCAAACATGGGGCAGGAGTTTACAAACGCAAGCCATTGTGAAGTTTCCTGTGATCTTGGCTTCCTATGGGGCATAAGTGCTTTCAGCAACTGATTCAGGCTGTTGGTGGCAGGTTTAGTGTTCTGATACTACCACACTTGCCTATGCCAAAGTTAATTCAGCAAATATAGTCTGCTTCTTTTCAAGGATGACTAATTGTGCATTTAATAAAAAAAAGTTGCTAGCTTGAAAATTGGGTTTAATTCGTCCTGATGCTTTACTCTGAACCTACTACGCTAGGAGCTGTAGAAGCTTTGAGAGCAACTAAAGTACCAAGTATTCTGATGGAGCGTCTGTTTGCAGATTCCCCGCCTTTTGAATATCCCAGTCAACAGAAGAGTTCACGTTTTTCTGCTCCATTTACAGTTTCAGTGCTTTCTGCGTTCTCTACTCAAATGTTCAGTAAGCCTTTTTTCATGATTTTCTTTCAGATTTTCTAAAATATTGATCAAAAATTACTTTTGGTGAAGGCAAATTCCACCCAAAAAGCCCCCTTGCCTCCCAAGGTGATGTGCTGAACTATGCATTGAGACTCTTCTTCAGAGCCAGCAATGGTCCCTGTAACTGAATAAGAACCAGCACTTATGGTACCTGTCTAGCAGACGTCAGCCTTGTGGCCATCTATGCCTGCAGTTCCCACCCCTAGGCGTCAATCCTGTCAGACCTGCACACGTTTTCCTGCTTTCGGTATAGACCCTGCTTTGCTACTCAACATTGTTTGAGTGCCTTTGGACCCCCCCTTGGTCTACGGGTGTGCTTGGGATGCTGCCAGAAGAGTTGTGGCTCTTATTGCTCTATTCCTTCATTGCCGGCTATTGATTCCATCTCTGAGACCTCTGACTTTATCTTAGACACTAAGGTGGACGACACCTGTGGCTGTGATTCCTCAGATTGAGGGTGTAGGAAGTTGGCTCTGTATATACTATCTCAAAGTGAGAGATAGTGTGCAAAGTCCAAGGGTTTCCCTTAGAGGTTGATAGTGGCAAAATTATATAATACTATGTAGGAAGTTGGCTCTGTATGTGCTATTTCAAAGTAAGGAATAGCATGCACAGAGTCCAAGGGTTCCCCTTAGAGGTAAAATAGTGGTAAAAATAGATAATACTAATGCTCTATTTTGTGGTAGTGTGGTCGAGCAGTAGGCTTATCCAAGGAGTAGTGTTAAGCATTTGTTGTACATACACATAGACAATAAATGAGGTACACACACTCAGAGACAAATCCAGCCAATAGGTGTTTATATAGAAAAATATCTTTCCTTAGTTTATTTTAAGAACCACAGGTTCAAATTCTACATGTAATATCTCATTCGAAAGGTATTGCAGGTAAGTACTTTAGGAACTTCAAATCATCAAAATTGCATGTATACTTTTCAAGTTATTCACAAATAGCTGTTTTAAAAGTGGACACTTAGTGCAATTTTCACAGTTCCTAGAGGAGGTAAGTATTTGTTAGGTTAACCAGGTAAGTAAGACACTTACAGGGCTTAGTTCTTGGTCCAAGGTAGCCCACCGTTGGGGGTTCAGAGCAACCCCAAAGTCACCACACCAGCAGCTCAGGGCCGGTCAGGTGCAGAGTTCAAAGTGGTGCCCAAAACACATAGGCTAGAATGGAGAGAAGGGGGTGCCCCGGTTCCGGTCTGCTTGCAGGTAAGTACCCGCGTCTTCGGAGGGCAGACCAGGGGGGTTTTGTAGGGCACCGGGGGGGACACAAGTCCACACAGAAATTTCACCCTCAGCAGCGCGGGGGCGGCCGGGTGCAGGGTAGAAACAAGCGTCGGGTTTGTAATGGAAGTCAATGGGAGATCTAGGGATCTCTTCAGCGCTGCAGGCAGGCAAGGGGGGGGTTCCTCGGGGAAACCTCCACTTGGGCAAGGGAGAGGGACTCCTGGGGGTCACTTCTCCAGTGAGAGTCCGGTCCTTCAGGTCCTGGGGGCTGCGGGTGCAGGGTCTCTCCCAGGTGTCGGGACTTAGGATTCAAAAGAGTCGCGGTCAGGGGAAGCCTCGGGATTCCCTCTGCAGGCGGCGCTGTGGGGGCTCAGGGGGGACAGGTTTTTGTACTCACAGTCTTAGAGTAGTCCTGGGGTCCCTCCTGAGGTGTTGGATCGCCACCAGCCGCGTCGGGGTCGCCGGGTGCAGTGTTGCAAGTCTCACGCCTTTTGCGGGGAGCTTGCAGGGTTCTTTAAAGCTGCTGGAAACAAAGTTGCAGCTTTTCTTTGGAGCAGGTCCGCTGTCCTCGGGAGTTTCTTGTCTTTTCGAAGCAGGGGCAGTCCTCAGAGGATGTCGAGGTCGCTGGTCCCTTTGGAAGGCGTCGCTGGAGCAGGATCTTTGGAAGGCAGGAGACAGGCCGGTGAGTTTCTGGAGCCAAGGCAGTTGTCGTCTTCTGGTCTTCCTCTGCAGGGGTTTTTCAGCTAGGCAGTCCTTCTTCTTGTAGTTGCAGGAATCTAATTTTCTAGGGTTCAGGGTAGCCCTTAAATACTAAATTTAAGGGCGTGTTTAGGTCTGGGGGGTTAGTAGCCAATGGCTACTAGCCCTGAGGGTGGGTACACCCTCTTTGTGCCTCCTCCCAAGGGGAGGGGGTCACAATCCTAACCCTATTGGGGGAATCCTCCATCTGCAAGATGGAGGATTTCTAAAAGTTAGAGTCACTTCAGCTCAGGACACCTTAGGGGCTGTCCTGACTGGCCAGTGACTCCTCCTTGTTGCTTTCTTTGTTCCCTCCAGCCTTGCCGCCAAAAGTGGGGGCCGTGGCCGGAGGGGGCGGGCAACTCCACTACGCTGGAGTGCCCTGCTGGGCTGTGACAAAGGGGTGAGCCTTTGAGGCTCACCGCCAGGTGTTACAGCTCCTGCCTGGGGGAGGTGTTAGCATCTCCACCCAGTGCAGGCTTTGTTACTGGCCTCAGAGTGACAAAGGCACTCTCCCCATGGGGCCAGCAACATGTCTCTAGTGTGGCAGGCTGCTGGAACCAGTCAGCCTACACAGATAGTCGGATAGGTTTCAGGGGGCACCTCTAAGGTGCCCTCTGTGGTGTATTTCACAATAAAATGTACACTGGCATCAGTGTGCATTTATTGTGCTGAGAAGTTTGATACCAAACTTCCCAGTTTTCAGTGTAGCCATTATGGTGCTGTGGAGTTCGTGTTTGACAGACTCCCAGACCATATACTCTTATGGCTACCCTGCACTTACAATGTCTAAGGTTTTGTTTAGACACTGTAGGGGTACCATGCTCATGCACTGGTACCCTCACCTATGGTATAGTGCACCCTGCCTTAGGGCTGTAAGGCCTGCTAGAGGGGTGTCTTACCTATACTGCATGGGCAGTGAGAGGCTGGCATGGCACCCTGAGGGGAGTGCCATGTCGACTTACTCGTTTTGTTCTCACTAGCACACACAAGCTGGTAAGCAGTGTGTCTGTGCTGAGTGAGAGGTCTCCAGGGTGGCATAAGACATGCTGCAGCCCTTAGAGACCTTCCTTGGCATCAGGGCCCTTGGTACTAGAAGTACCAGTTACAAGGGACTTATCTGGATGCCAGTGTCTGCCAATTGTGGATACAAAAGTACAGGTTAGGGAAAGAACACTGGTGCTGGGGCCTGGTTAGCAGGCCTCAGCACACTTTCAATTGTAAACATAGCATCAGCAAAGGCAAAAAGTCAGGGGGCAACCATGCCAAGGAGGCATTTCCTTACATACTAATGCTTTATTTTGTGGTAGTGTGGTCGGGTGCGGTGCTTATCAGAGGGTAGTGTTAAGTATTTGTTGTACACACAGGCAATAAATGAGAACACACATTCAAAGACTTAACTCCACGCCAACAGGTTTTTATATAGAAAAATATTCTTTCCTTAATTTATTTTACAACCACAAGATTCAGAATTTAGGTAAGTACATAAATTGTAAGGTACTTCACACAGGTAGGTATGGAACTTTGAATTAAAACAGTAAGGTACAGTTTTGACATAAATGGCAATAAGCTATTTTAAAAGTGGACACCGTGCCAAAATCAACAGTTCCTGGGGGAGGTAAGTAATAGTTGGTTTCTCAGGTAAATAAAGCACTTAAAAGTTCAGTCTCCTGGGCATAGGCAGCCCCTAGTTGGGGGTTCACGTCAACCCCAACCACCCAGCACCAGCAACAGAGGGACGGTCAGGTGCAGAGGTCAAAGTAGGGCCCATATAGCATATGCGCTTATGGAGAACGGGGGTGCTCTGGTTCCAGTCTACTAGCAGGTAAGTACCTGTGTCCTAGGTGAGCAGACCAGGGGAGTTTTTTTTAGAGCACTGGGGGGGTGGGGGGAGGTGGGGGTGGAAACACAAACAGGCACACAAAATACACCATGAGCGGTACAGAGGCGGCCGGGTGCAGTGTGCAAAGTAGGTGTCGGGAGTTGCATTGAAAGCAACGGAGGTACCCGGGGTTCACTCTGGCGATGCAGGCAGGGCACAGGGGGGCTTCTCGGGCCAGCCACCGACTGGGCTAGGATGAGGGCCGCCTGCTGGTCACTGCTGCACCGAAGGTTGGTTCCTCTCTGTCCTGGTGGCTGCGGGTGCGGTGCTTTGTCCAGGCATCTGGTTCCTTTGTTACTGGGCAGTCGCAGTCATGGGAAGCCTCTGGATCCTCTCTGCAGGCATCGCTGTGTGTGTGCAGGGAGGTCGACTCGTGGTGTCCACGTCATTGGAGTCACCTGGAAGTCCTCTCTGCGGTGTTGGTTCTCCTGAACTCTGGTGCAAAGTGTGAAAACTCAAGCTTCCGGAGTGAGGCTGGAGTCTTTTTTTTTTTTTTTTAAAGTTGGTTTCTTTAATGCAGATTTGGACAGAGTCGCTGTCTTCGGGAGTTTCTTGGTCCTTTTAGATGCAGGTCAGTCTTCTGAGTCCTCAGAGGTCGCTGGTCCTGCTGGATGCGTCGCTGTGAAGGTTCTTTGAGTCTGGAGACCGGCTGGTAGGTCTGGGCCAAGTCAGTTTTTGTCTCCGTGGTCTCTTCAGGGCTTTCAGGCCAGCATTCCTTCTTTCTTCAGGTTGCAAGAATCTTATTTCCTGGGTTCAGGGTCGCCCCTAAATACTAGAATTAGGGGAGTGTTAAGGTCTGGGGAGCAGTAGCCAATGGCTACTGTCCTGGAGGGTGGTTACACCATTTTGTGCCTCCTCCGTGAAGGAAGGGGGGGCACATCCCTAATCCCATTGGGAGAATCCTCCAAAACAAGATGCAGGATTTCCTAAGACAGGGGGTCCCCTCAGCACAGGACACCTTAGAGGGTGCCCTTACTGGTGGGTGACTCCTCCTGGTTTTTATCATTATCTCCTTGCGACTTGCTGCCAAAAAGTGGGGGCTGTGTCCGGAGGGGCTGGCATATCCACTAGCTGGAGTGCCCTGGGGTGCTGTAACACCAGGCTTGAGCCTTTGAGGCTCACCGCCAGGTGTTACAGTTCCTGCAGGGGGAGGTGAGAAGCACCTCCACTCTGTCACTCTGTGGCCAGGAACAAAGCATGCACTAAGGCACTCGCCCCATGTGGCCAGAAACCTGTCTGGATGTGGCAGGCTGGCTTGAACTGGTCACCCTAACACTAGCATTTGGACTGGTATACAGGGAGCATCTCTAAGATGCCCTCTGTGTGCATTTTTCAATAATTCCCACATTGGCATCAGTGTGGATTTATTGTGCTGAGAAGCTTGATACCAAACTTCCCAGAATTCAGTGTAGCCCTAATGGAACTGTGGAGTTCATGTTTGACAGACTCCCAGACCATATACTCTTTATGGCTACCCTGCACTTACCACATTTTAAGATTTGGCTTAGACACTGTAGGGGCATAGTACTCATGCAACTATGCCCTCACCTGTGGTATAGTGCACCCTGCCTTAGGGCTGTAAGGCCTGCTAGAGGGGTAACTTACATATGCCACAGGCAGTGGATTGTGGGCATGGCACTCTGTGGGGAGTGCCATGTCGACTTAGTCATTTTCTCCCCTCCAGCACACTCCAGCTGTGAGGCAGTGCCCATGTGCTGAGTGAGGGGTCCCCATGGTGGCATAATACATGCTGCCACCCTTAGAGACCTTCCCTGGCCACAGGGCCCTTGGTGCCAGGGGTACCATTTACAAGGGACTTATCTGTCTCACAATTGGCACAGCCCTGGCACACAAAGGTACAGTTTAGGGAAAGAACACTGGTGCTGGGGCCTGTTTAGCATGGTCCCAGCCCACTTAATTATAACTAGCATCAACAAAAGGCAAAAGGTTAGGGCGTAAGCACGCTGTAAGAAGCATTTTCCTACTGAGCGCTTCAGGTCAGTGAGCAGAAGCTTGCAGAAGAGCACCGGTTTATCTTTGGAGGAGATACTGATCATCTAGCAGATTCAATACAGGGCACAGATGATGGGGTGGTCAGAGTGTTAACATGGACCCTGACTTCTTGGCCTTAAAAGAAGCCTGTGACAGACATCTCCCCTAACCCCTGAATGGGAATTGGTTCCCCCACACCTCCCAATCTTAACCAAAGTTTGACACTCCACTTCTCAAGTATCTGAACTGTTGCTACCTGTCAGTGAAGCCATCAAAGAGCCATTTATGGCGGCGTGGGAAAAGCCTCCATGGCCCCTTCAATAAGTTAGCTAGTGGCCCGCCAATTTAAACCAGCCCCAGGTGTCCTGACTTTCCTTTCAACTCGCTCCTCCCTAGAGAGCCTTGGGGTACAAGATTCTTTTTTTTTTTTTTTTTTAAGTTCACTCTTGGAGTTTTTTCTGATACTTCTGGACATTGAGTCTGAGAAGATAGATCAGTTTTCAAAGAAGTAGTTCTCAACAGGCAGTATGGCCCTTAAGTCACTTAATGCAACATGTTTAATGTGTTGTTACTCCTATGCCCTGTGGGTCATGAACCAAATAGTTATCCTAAATCTCCAAGACGACCTGCAGACACAATTCAGAGATTTTGCGGGACGATCAGGATGTGCTAGAAAGGTCATTCAGTCCGGCTTAGACATGGAGCAAGTTTGGGTTCCCCAGCCATGATCAAGCAATCCTAATGAACACCTGCACCCCCCTTCTGCCCCCCCCCCCCCCAAAAAAAAAATAGCCCCACTCCAGTGGTTCATGACTCTGGAGACGTGGCAGATTCTGCCCTTGAAAGGTTAATGGACAGTAGAACCTCTGCTAGAGCTCTAAGACTCCAAACCCAGCATTGAGGTTAGACCCAATTTTGGAGATTTGTGTTTACCTTTCATGGCAGACAGCCATGGCAGTGGTAGCAGAACCTCTTGTTTAAGGCAGTACTGGGGTTGTTACAAAGGTATGTGTGTGTGTTTTGGGGGGGGGGCGGGGGGTCACGTAAGACTTCATACCAATATAGGTCTTGAATATTGTAGAAAAAGTTATGCTCTACACTTCCAAGGCCCATCTATTCATTCCTCCCTCATATTTACTTCCTTCTTTAGACCACCAATGGCTCCTTCAGCTTGAAGTACACTTCTTACTTCTGAAAAGAGTGGTGGAATTGGTGCCAGAGCAGGCGCGGAGTCAGCTGTATGCTACTCCTAGCACTTCATGGTCCCCCAAGGAGGACTATTGTCTTCATCCAGTTCTAGATATCGGGGTCTAGATCTGGTTCCTGTGTAAGGAGAAGTTCGATGCTGTCCTTGTCCCAGTTGTGGTTAGTGCTAGAAGCTGAAAACTAGATGGTGTTGGTTGATCTGTAGTAGGTGTATTTTCACATACTGGTTCTGCCGTCGTAACAGCAACCACCTCTGCTTTGTGGCATCTGTACATTACCAGTTTGCGATTGTCTTGTGCTCCACAAATCTTGGCCAAGGTCCTGGTGGTGGTCGTCGCCCATTTCTGAAGAGCAGAAATCCCAGTGTTTCCATTCTTGGAAAGGTGGATCATCAGGGCCAGGTGTCTGGAGATGGCGTAGAGCTACCTGCAGTTGATAGCACCATTGTTATACGAGCTAGGCTTTTCAAGTCAACATGCCCAGATCTCCCCTGTAACACTTAATGCATCCTGATCATTGAGGCACTACTAGACACTGTCGAGCCTCCAAACCCATCTTCTCAAATAACCAGGGATATTCAGGTTGTGAATCTGAAGCTTCAGAATGAAGCACGCTTTCCAGGCCTGTTAGTCTTAGTCCTTCTAGCTTGCTGCATCCTGCTGGTTACTCGTGTACTCTAGCCCTCTACTGGTTCCTGCTCAGGCAATATTTCCAGCATTTCTGGGATCGCTCTGAGGTCCTAGTGATCTTAAGGGACACAAGTGAATTTGTTGTGGTGTTGTGTGAAGGAGATCGTAGATCAAGGTATGTCATTTCTGCCTCCACCACCAGTAGCCAGGCTTGTAATGGATGCTTCCACTATAGAGAGTGGAGCACATCTGGAGGAACTGTAAATCGGAGACCTTTGGTCACCAGAAGAGCTGATGCGGCATATCAAGCTGCAGGTGATCAGGCTCGTGTCCAAGGCCTTCCTGTCATTCATTCAAAGCCAGTTTGTCCAGATCTTGGTTGACAACACAACTGCACCAGATGTGGTTGGTTGCCAACCAAATCTGGAAGACGCTGTGAATATCGGAGCTTATGGTCGTAATCAGCTTCATTTGGTCATCCCAGAGTGGCGTCTGCACATAGAGGTGATCCAGAACACTTTGGCTCTTTGTGGCACACCTCACATGGACCTCCTATTTGCCACTTTCATTGCCCATTGTACTCATTTGTATGCCCTCAGTAGCCATTGCAGGGAGCCTTGGGTGTCACGTTTCAGTTGAAGTGGAGCTTTCCACCTAAATATGTTTCCTCCCATACCCTTAAGTTCGATGGCATCTGTCGCTGTAGATACACATGGTATGCATGAGCTCGCCATCTGGTGTTGGGTCGGAGTGTTACAAGTTGTTTTTCTTCGAAGAAGTGTTTTCGAGTCACGGGACCGAGTGACTCCTCCTTCTGTGCTCATTGCGCATGGGCGTCGACTCCATCTTCGATTGTTTTCTTTCCGCCATCGGGTTCGGACGTGTTCCTGTCGCTCCGGGTTTCGGAACGGAAAGATAGCTGAAAACGGAAGATTTTCGACGGTATCGTTGCGATCCGGTTCGAGATAGACACATACGACGACGCGTTGAACATCGAAGCGCTTCGGTGCCCTTCGGGGTAGATTTCGGCACCCCGTCGGGGCCTAGTCGGCCCGACCGCGTGGAGAACAACGCCGATGGAACGGACCCCGTTTCGATTCTGCCCCGAATGCCACAACAAATATCCTTATACGGACCTACACTCGGTCTGTAACCTGTGCCTGTCACCCGAGCACAGCGAAGAATCCTGTGAGGCCTGTCGGGCGTTCCGGTCCCGAAAAACTCTGCGCGACCGTCGAGCGAGAAGACTGCAGATGGCGTCCACGCCAAAGGAGCGTCGACAGTTCGAGACAGAAGAGGAACAGGAGGAATCCTTTTCCATCCAGGATTCAGACTCCGACGAGCTAGACTCTACAAAAACTGTGAGTAAGACGTCGAGATCAGAACTTAAAAAAGGAAAGAAGGCCCAGGGGACGCCACTGCCAACCGGCCATGGCTCCACCCAAATTCTCGGTGACCAACAATCGGCACCGAAAAAGGCCCATTCAGTGTCGAGATCGTCCGACTTCGGTCGAGACACCGGCACGCAGCCTCCTCGGGACCGAGAGAGTGCTAAACAGAAGCATCGACACCGAGAGTTCGGTGTCGACACGGATCGACGCCGAGACAGTGGCGCCGAAGACCATAGAGGCCAAGAAATTTCGGCACAGAAAAAGAGGAAGGTTACCTCAGAGCCGAAAAAACAATCAACAGGGTTTTCGGAGCCGAAAAAAGCGACATCAGACCCTGTTTCAGGCTCCTATACTGAAGAGCATTCTATGTCTTCACAAATGAAGAAACATAGATTTGAACAAGAACTGCAATCCACTGACGTGGATCACACGCAAAAGCGTATCTTTATTCAGCAGGGGACTGGGAAGATCAGTACCCTTCCACCTGTCAAACGAAAGAGAACGCTTCAGTTTACTCCTCAGCAACAAACAGCACAAAAGGTAACACCTCCTCCCTCGCCTCCACCTGTAACTCCGGCTTCGCCAACTTACACCCCGTCACATTCACCAGCTCACACCGCCATGAGCCACGATGACCAAGATCAGGATGCGTGGGACTTGTACGACGCACCAGTGTCTGATAACAGCCCAGACACATACCCAACTAGGCCATCACCACCGGAAGACAGCACAGCCTACTCACAAGTGGTGGCTAGAGCAGCACTATTCCATAATGTGGAACTACACTCGGAACAAGTAGAGGATGATTTTTTATTTAAAACCCTCTCTTCAACCCACAGCTCCTACCAAAGCCTGCCGATGCTCCCAGGCATGCTACGCCATGCAAAGGACATTTTCAAGGAGCCAGTTAAAAGTAGGGCAGTGACGCCTAGGGTGGACAAAAAGTATAAGGCGCCTCCTACGGACCCTGTATTCATCACCTCTCAGCTGCCACCAGATTCTGTGGTGGTAGGGGCTGCCAGAAAACGGGCAAATTCACACACTTCTGGGGATGCACCTCCCCCAGATAAAGAAAGCAGGAAGTTCGATGCAGCCGGGAAGAGGGTTGCTGTCCAAGCAGCAAACAAGTGGCGCATCGCAAATTCACAAGCGCTGCTAGCGCGATACGACAGAGCCCACTGGGATGAGATGCAGCATCTCATTGAACATCTCCCAAAAGATCTGCAAAAAAGAGCAAAACAGGTTGTTGAGGAGGGTCAAAACATTTCCAACAATCAAATACGCTCCTCCATGGATGCAGCAGACACGGCCGCAAGGACCATTAATACGTCGGTTACCATCCGTAGGCACGCATGGCTCAGAACGTCTGGATTCAAGCCAGAAATTCAGCAGGCAGTGCTTAACATGCCAGTAAACGAAAAACTTCTGTTCGGTCCGGAGGTCGACACAGCCATAGAAAAGCTCAAGAAGGATACGTCAATATTACGAAGCATGGGACAAAATAACTACAGACACATGGGTCCTAGCAATTATCCAACATGGTTATTGCATAGAATTCCTGCAATTCCCTCCAGACATACCACCAAAATCACAAAATTTATCAAAATACCATTCACAGCTTCTAGAGATAGAAGTTCAAGCACTACTGCAAAAAAATGCTATAGAATTAGTACCAAGCACACAAATAAACACAGGAGTTTATTCACTGTACTTCTTGATACCAAAAAAGGACGAAACACTGAGACCAATTCTAGACCTCAGAGTAGTAAACACATTCATCAAATCAGACCACTTTCACATGGTCACACTACAAGAAGTGTTACCATTGCTCAAAAAACACAACTACATGACAACCCTAGACCTCAAGGACGCATATTTCCATATACCAATACATCAATCACACAGGAAATATCTAAGGTTTGTATTCAAAGGAATACATTACCAATTCAAAGTATTGCCTTTTGGTTTAACAACCGCTCCGAGAGTATTCACAAAATGCCTAGCAGTAGTCGCTGCACACATCAGAAGGCAGCAAATACATGTGTTCCCGTATCTAGACGACTGGCTAATCAAAACCAGTTCGCTCACACAATGCTCAAACCACACAAATCAAGTCATACAAACCCTCTACAAACTAGGGTTCACTGTCAACTTTGCAAAATCAAACATTCTGCCAAGCAAAGTACAGCAATATCTAGGAGCCATAATAGACACGACAAAAGGAGTAGCAACGCCAACTCCACAAAGGATCCACAATTTCAACAGTCATTCAACACATGTCTCCAAACCGAACAATACAAGCAAGAACAATGCTACAGCTCCTAGGCATGATGTCCTCATGCATAGCCATTGTCCCAAACGCAAGACTGCACATGAGGCCCTTACAACGGTGCCTAGCCTCACAGTGGTCTCAAGCACAGGGTCACCTTCTAGATCTGGTGTTGCTAGACCGCCAAACTTACCTCTCGCTTCTATGGTGGAACCGTATAAATTTAAACATAGGGCGGCCTTTTCAAGACCCAGTGCCACAGTACGTAATAACAACAGATGCTTCCATGACAGGGTGGGGAGCACATCTCAATCAACACAACATAAGAGGACAATGGAACATACATCAAACAAAACTGCATATAAATCATCTAGAATTATTAGCAGTTTTTCAAGCACTAAAAGCTTTCCAACCAATCATAACCCACAAATACATCCTTGTCAAAACAGACAACATGACAACGATGTATTATCTAAACAAACAAGGAGGAACACATTCAACGCAGTTAAGCTTGTTAGCTCAAAAAATATGGAAGTGGGCAATCCACCATCAAATTGGTCTAATAGCACAGTTTATTCCGGGGATCCAGAATCAGCTGGCAGACACTCTCTCGAGATCACCAGCAAGTCCACGAATGGGAAATCCACCCACAGATTCTGAACACCTACTTCACACTCTGGGGAACACCACAAATAGACTTATTTGCAACAAAAGAGAACGCAAAATGCCAAAACTTCGCGTCCAGATACCCACACAAGCAATCCCAAGGCAATGCCCTATGGATGAACTGGTCAGGAATATTTGCTTACGCTTTTCCTCCTCTCCCTCTCCTTCCTTACCTAGTAAACAAATTGAGTCAAAACAAACTCAAACTCATTTTAATAGCACCAACGTGGGCAAGACAACCCTGGTACACAACACTGCTAGATCTGTCTGTAGTACCACACATCAAACTGCCCAACAAACCAGATCTGTTAACGCAACACAACCAACAGATCAGACACCCGGACCCAGCATCGCTGAATCTAGCAATCTGGCTCCTGAAATCCTAGAATTCGGACACTTACAACTTAGCCAAGAGTGTATGGAAGTCATAAAGCAGGCCAGAAGGCCATCCACTAGACACTGCTACGCAAGTAAGTGGAAAAGATTTGTTTGGTACTGCCATCATAATCAGATACAACCACTAGACGCAACTCCAAAACATATAGTAAATTACTTGCTCCATTTACAAAAAGCAAAGCTAGCCTTCTCTTCTATTAAAATACACCTTGCAGCAATATCTGCATACCTGCAAACTACCTATTCAACTTCCTTGTATAGGATACCAGTTATCAAAGCATTCATAGAAGGGCTTAAAAGAATTATACCACCAAGAACACCACCTGTTCCTTCATGGAACCTAAACGTGGTTCTAACAAGACTCATGGGCCCACCTTTCGAACCCATGCACTCTTGCGGAATACAATTCCTAACCTGGAAAGTTGCCTTTCTCATCGCCATTACATCTCTAAAAAGAGTAAGTGAAATTCAAGCGTTCACAACACAAGAGCCTTTTATACAAATACATAAAAATAAGGTCGTCCTACGACCTAATCCAAAATTTTTACCAAAAGTTATTTCACCATTCCATCTAAATCAAACGGTAGAACTACCAGTTTTTTTCCCACAGCCAGATTCGGTGGCTGAAAGAGCACTACATACATTAGATGTCAAAAGAGCATTAATGTACTACATTGACAGAACAAAAAACATCAGAAAAACTAAACAGCTATTTATTGCATTCCAAAAACCTCATGCAGGTAACCCAATATCAAAACAAGGTATAGCCAGATGGATAGTTAAATGCATCCAAATCTGCTACCTTAAAGCAAAAAGACAACTGCCCATTACTCCCAGGGCACATTCAACAAGGAAAAAAGGTGCTTCAATGGCCTTTTTAGGAAACATCCCAATGCAGGAAATATGTAAAGCAGCCACTTGGTCTACGCCTCACACATTCACCAAACACTACTGTATAGATGTGCTATCCGCACAACAAGCTACAGTAGGTCAAGCTGTATTAAGAACTCTATTTCAGACAACTTCTACTCCTACAGGCTAAACCACCGCTTATGGGGAACTAACTGCTTACTAGTCTATGCATACCATGTGTATCTACAGCGACAGATGCCATCGAACTGAAAATGTCACTTACCCAGTGTACATCTGTTCGTGGCATCAGTCGCTGAGATTCACATGGACCCACCCACCTCCCCGGAAGCCTGTAGCAGTTCAGAAGTTACCTTCAATTTTGTACATTTGTATATATATTATTTAATCCTTTAATAGGTACATACTTAAATTTTTCATTGCGCGGGCACTATTACTATAGTACAACTCCTACCTCACCCTCTGCGGGGAAAACAATCGAAGATGGAGTCGACGCCCATGCGCAATGAGCACAGAAGGAGGAGTCACTCGGTCCCGTGACTCGAAAACACTTCTTCGAAGAAAAACAACTTGTAACACTCCGACCCAACACCAGATGGCGAGCTCATGCATACCATGTGAATCTCAGCGACTGATGCCACGAACAGATGTACACTGGGTAAGTGACATTTTCATTTCTTGTCATGGATTCCTCATATGGAAAGAAAGATTCTTCTGCACTGGCCTGTCTTCTTAATAGCCCAGGACTGGTCAGGAAGGGTGTGGTACGCAGACCTGGTGCACCTTTCTCTGCCCCCTTCTTTGTCCTCCCCTCATAGGATAGACCTGCTTTCTCAATCAGATCGGCAGGTGGTGTATCTAGTCCTCCGAAGTCTGTCTTCCTGTCTGGAGATTGAGAGAGGGCATCCATATCAAGTGGTGTATATTTTAGGTCCCTGCAGACATTACACAAAAACTGTGTACCCTTGGAGGTAGACCTGCTCATGGCCCACTTAACGTATATTTCACTGTTCACCATGTTGTTGGCTCAGCAGGGTTGTGCCATGGGTACGTTAAAAGGATACTTAGCTGTGTTGTCACCTATTTTGTCTCTCCCAGACCGGTCTTCTCTCCAAGTAGTTATTAGGTTTTTGAAGGGTCTCACCAAATGTTCCTATTTACTTCTCCATGGGATCTTAATCTTGTCTTTAAATTTTGAATGTGTTCACCCTATGAACCCTTCCACTTTTCCCATTGCTTTCTTTTTAAAACTGGATCTGTTTACAGTTATGTCGGCTAGACTTGTAGGTGAATTATAGATGTCCTTGGAAGCAGAAATGCTTTCCTGCCGATGGTGGTCACACCCTTTCTTTCAAAAAGTCCATCGCTGTGCATGCCTTCTTCCCACCTCCACATCCCACTAAGGAAGAGGAGAGGCTCAACAGGCTTGAACCTAAGAGGATGATCCGTTTTTAAACTGACTGTACCAAAGATTTCAGTTGTATGTGGCTTCATAAAAGAACGATTTCATGGAATAAGATTACGGAGAAACCATTTCATCCAAACTGTTTAATGGAAATTTACAAATTGATTGACATTTACCTTTTCATAGAAACCAATTCATATAATGTCTTTTTGGTCGAAATTGGCTTTTATATGCTTATTTTATTTTATAAATATAAATGTAGTGGTTACAGTTCTTACTTTCAGAAACATTTTTGTCTGAGATATTTATTTCAGTACTTTACTTCAGGGGTCATTAATTCATATTGATATCTTCTACACTGCCAAACAGTTACTTAGGATGCCTTTAATTTACTAACCCATCACCACCCATAAACACCATCCATCACTGACCACTCACAACCCCTAAACACCATTACTCCTTGCCCCCTAATATTCCTCACCACATTTAAACTACACTCATCCCTTAAGCTTAAAAGCTCTTTCTACCTCAAAATCCCACCATCATGGAAACATAAAATAATTTACAATTCCAAACTCCACCCATTGCTGAACCCTGAAACCCCCTTTCTATGCCAGAACCTCACACCCTTAAAACACCTCACCACACCCAGACTCCACCCATCCCTGAACCCAAAGAACCCCACTGCTCTTAAACACCACCCATCCATGATGTAGGAAAGTGCCATCTTTCTGGCACAGTTACCCCCACTTTTTGCCTGTCAGTGTGTTTGTCTGTAGTTCACTGAGATCCTGCTTACCAGCCCAGTCACTGTGCGCTCTCCCCTACATTGTGTTGCTGGTTACTTTTTATACCCACAATTGGCATACTGGTGCACCCATGTGAGTCCTTCATACATGCTACCTTGGTACCCAGGCCATTGGCACACCAGAGGTCTGCAGCATATATTGTGCCACCCATTGCAGCCCATGCAAACTGTGACTGCTGGCCTGCCATTGCAGCTTGCTTGAAATGGTGTATGCACCCCTTCAATGACAAATCTGACTACTGCACTTATACATTATAACTCCCCCCCCCCCCCCCCCCCCCCCCTCTGGTAGACCCTTCAGCCCAAGGGCAGGGTGCATGTCCCGAAGTGTGAGGGTACTCCTGCATGAGTAGGTTACCCATACAGACCCCAGGCCAATTCCTGGACTCTTAAGTGTGGGGAACACATCTTGAGGTATGTAGTGGACACTGGTCAACACGAGTTGTCCAAATACATAATGGCTGATCGAAACCTAGGCATGTTTGGTATCAAACATGTTGGAATCATGGAACTACACTGATTCCAGTGCTATTTGCATGATACCATGTACTCTGGGGGTTCTTTAGAGGATTCTCCAGTTCTCCCTTTGCAGCCTTACAGGGTCCAGCTGCCGGCCCGCACTGCAGCTGACCCCAGAAACAGTTCTGCCCTCCTGCTGGTGAGCATGCTCAGGCCCTAGGAGCAGAACAAAGGATTTCCTGCAAGGAAGAGGTGTGACCACTTCTTCCTGTGTATTGGGTGTCTAAGGGCTGTGGTAAAGTGGCGTCTGGGCATCACCAGACTGCTTTGAAGGGCACATTTGGTGCCCTCCTTCCATAATGTGATTTGCACCATTTCAGTAACCCCTGGTTCCTGCTCTGGCATTAAACTACACAAAGGACAAGTGACCACCCCTCTTTCCAGCTCCTCCCTAGGGAGGTGCACAGAGCTCTGCCAGGTGGCCCCTTGATACTGCCATCTTGGAAATAAGATGTCCAGAGGCCCCTGGGAGCATCTTACTGTTTAGGCCAGGCAGATGACGTCCCTAACCCCCTCTGATAAGGTGGATCACTGCAGAGAGTGACCAACCTCTTTTTAGAGTTACTTAAGGGTTCTCTCGCAGGTGGGCACTTCGATTTGTCAAGCAAGTCTCTACAAGGAACTCTGCAAGACATCGTCTGCTCCTGGCCTCTGGAACCGCTGCTAGTCTTTGTTGAAAACGAAGAAGTCTGCCTTCTGGAGGGCAGGCACCCATTGCAACATTGTTTCTCTGGATCCTGGTAGAATTCTGCAACTTCCAAGGCTGTGCGTCCTACAGGGTCACAAAGGAATCTCCCTTGGAGTGAAGGAGTTATTGCCCTGCAACCGCAGGCTCCTCAAGACAATGTCGACCTGCTTGTGGGGGTCTACTGTCCACAGACAGCTGAAGATCCTGCAACACAGGTGTTGAGTCTGTGGCCTCCTCTGGGCTCTACTTGTCTCCTATCCTAGTTGGGAGACTGTAGGCCCTTGCCCTTCAAACTGGACTGGCACCTCTGTGCACCGTAACTGTTGGACTTGCCAAGGCTTGTTGACTCATCTTCTGGAACATCTTCAGACTCCCAACAAACCCCGGCGTCCAACATTATGCAAACTGGAGATCAGCTCCAGTCCTGAAACTTGCAGCTTGGGACTCCTGTTTTGCTGGGCTGTTAAGGCCTCATTGCGACTCCCTATGTCCAGCGCCTGTGGGTCACTTGTGGGGGCTCTGTCGATTTCTGTTGGCCTTCTTGTGTGCTGAGACAGCTCTGACTCTCTCCTGGACCTTGCTAGTCCCCACAACTTTGCAAACTCTTCTGCAACTCCTGTATGCATTTGTCAGTGCTTGTTGGTGGCCTTGGCTGGTCAGTAACCCTCCTGCCATCTGGCCACCATTGAGGGACAGCTCATAGACAACTCCTGGGACCTTCTACAGCTCCTGGATCTTCCATCGACTTGTAGGAACTTCATCCTCAGGAGAGTGGCCATTGTCACCTACACCACCTGTGCACCTCCAAGGGTGCTGGACTCTGTCCCCTTCCCTTGCAGGTCCTCCACGTAGGGATCAGTCCCTGGGTTCCACTGGCCTGGTCCACAGGTTGTGACTGCAGCTGGATAATCTAAGGCATCCAGTCTTCAGAGAGATTCCCTTCTCGCTTCTGCATCTTGGTCCCTGGTGTGTGTACTCCTGCCTTCTTGGTATACTTGGGTAGGGGCACTCTCCATTCATCCTCTTGCCAGCTGGTTTCCTCAGGGTCCTCTGGGGAGGGTCCTGAACTCCACAAACTCCAACCACTACTTTGTGTTAGTCTATGGCACAACTGGGTGATAACTACTTACTCCTGGTTGCTGGGGTCACTTACTATAGTTAACTCTGGTGTTCCTACATGCCCCCAGTCCCTAGTGACCTACCTCACTTAACTTGGCTGGAGTAGCTTTTTCACTTTCCACATTTTTAGTATATGGTTTGGGCTTCTCCTTGGGCCCTGTATATTTCTGTGCTATTTCTGATATATATATATGTTCGATGGCATGTGTAGCTGAAGATACACATGCTGTGCACTGTTCCTGCCATCTGGTGTTGGGCTCGGAATGTTACAAGTTGTTTTTCTTCAAAGAAGTCTTTCCGAGTCAAGGGACCGAGTGACTCCTCCCTTTCGGCTCCATTGCGCATGGGCATCGACTCCTTCTTAGATTGTTTTCTTTTCGCCATCGGGTTCGGACGTGTTCCTCATCGCTCTGTTATTCGAATCGGAGAAAGACTCAAATTCACTGAAAAGCGACGGTGTTTGCGATTGGGAAACATCTTGCATCGACACTGACGAGAGACAGCTTCGGTGGCCCTTCTGGGCTTCCGTGCCCAGCTGGGGCCTGGTCGGCCTGACCAGAGAAGAAGTCTAAGCCTAATGGACCGGACCCCCTTCCGATTCTGGCCACAGTGCCACGCCAAGTATCCCTATACAGACCAGCATCAGGTCTGTAATCTGTGTTTGTCACCGGAGCACAGGGAAGATACTTGCTAGGCCTGCAAGTCCTTTCGATCGAAGAAGACCTTGAGGGATCGGAGGGAGAGACGGATGCAAATGGCGTAAAAGTTTAGAGCACCTCGACGTCGAAGAAGAGGAGATGCCTATCTCCATCCAAGGTTCGGACTTGGACGACTCAGACGCAGATCGACCACCTACAGCAGGCCAACACGTGAGTACGCCTACCCCGACCGAAGCCCACATTCAGCCTAAGAAGCATAAGGCCTCGGGGACGCCACTGCCTGAAGGCCATGGCTCCACCCATAAAAAACAAAGCGGTGACCAAGCAACACCTGCGGCACTGCAAAAAAGGCCAAAATCGCGACAAAGTCTTTGGACTTGAGCCGAGAACCCATCATCGAAAACCCTTGACATCGACTTGTCGAGACGACAAAGCCTCTCAAAAGTCTTTCGGAGCCGAGGCCTTCCATCAGCATGGGCATTTCTGTGCCGAAAAAAACTGCTTCGGAGCTGAAAAAAGCCTTGTACACCGAGGAACATGGACTCTCTAAGCAACTAAAAGAGACACAGATTTGAGGAGGAACTTCAAATGGAGGAGTTTGATGAAACGCAGGCAAGGATACAGATCCATAAGGATTCTTGGAAGATCCAAACTGCACCCCCTCTCAAATTAAAAAGGAAACTGGCTTTCCAGGGATGATCCGAGACTGAACAGCCAAAGGCTAAAGTGCTTTCTCCTCCACATTAACCACAAATAAGTGTCACCTCTTGCCACGCCCACTGCAGTCACCCACACACACTGTGCAGTCGCAAGAGGATGCAGACCCCTGGGACCTCTACGATCCCCCTGTGTCGGACAATAGCCCACAGTGCTACCCTTCAAAACCCTCTCCACCCGAAGATAGCACCGCATACACCCAAGTCTTGGCTATGGCTGCTGCATTCCATAATGTAAGCATGCACTCCGAGCCATTGGAGGACGATTTTCTATTTAATACCTTGGCGTCCACGCGTGCTTCATACCAAAGTCTGCCTATGCTCCAAGGCATGCTTAAATATGCCAAACAAGTCTTCCAGGAGCCCGTGAAAGGAAGAGCCATTACACCACAGGTCAAAAAGAAATAGAACCACCACTGTCAGACCCATTGTTCATTACACAGCAGCTGCCCCCAGACTCTAGTGGTTGGAGCTGCGAGAAAGAGAGCCAACTCGCAGTCATCTGGAGATGCACCACCTCCAGATAAGGAGAGTAGAAAGTTTGACGCGGCAGGAAAGAGTAGTGTCACAAGCTACCAATCAGTGGCGCATAGCAAACTCTCAAGCTCTCCTTGCACGATATGACCAAGCTCATTAGGACGAGATGAGCGATAACATCCAACATCTCCTCAAGAAATACCAGAAACGGGCTCAGCAAGTGGTAGAGGAGGGGTATGCAACATCAAACAATCAGATAAGTTCGGCATTAGATTCCGCTGACACTGCCGCAAGAACAGTGAACACGGCAGTCACAATTAGACGACATGCTTGGCTAAGATCCTCCGGATTCAAACCAGAGATACAACAGGCGGTACTTAACATGCCATTCAATCATCAACAACAACTGTTTGGACCACAAGTGGACACAGCCATCGACAAAATGAAGGACACTGATACGGCCAAAGCCATGGGTGCGCTCTACTCGTCCCAATATAGAGGGACATTTAGGAAACCGCAATATAGGGGAGGTTTCAGACAACAGCCTTCAGAAGCATCCACCACAAACAAAACCCACGTACAAATCACAATATCAGAGGGGGGTTTCGCAGGTCCTTCAGCGGACAATTCCCAAGGTCAAGGGGGAAATTTCAACCCGCTAAGCAGGCCACTAATAACAAGCAGTGACTTTCCCGTCAGCCTCACCCAACACACATCACCTGTGGGAGGAAGACTGAGATTTTACCACAAACATTGGTCAGACATAACCACTGACACATGGATCCTATCAATTATCCAACATGGTTACTGTATAGAATTCACACATTTTCCTCCAGATATTCCCCCAAGTGCGCACAAACTGTTGGCGCAACATCTGGAAATGTTACAAACTGAGGTGCAGGCACTATTAACAAAACAAGCTATAGAACTAGTACCTCACCAACAAAAAGGAACAGGGGTTTATTCCCAGTATTTTCTTATTCCCAAAAAGGACAAAACACTAAGACCAATTTTAGATCTCAGGACTCAACTTTTTAATCAAATCAGAACACTTCCACATGGTGACACCACAAGATGTAGTCCCCTTACTAAAACAGGGAGAATACATGTCAACACTGGATTTAAAAGATGCGTATTTTCATATACCCACCCATCCATCCATCTCACAGAAAATATCTCAGGTTTGTCATACAAGGAAGGCATTACCAATTCAAAGTATTACCCTTCGGGATAACAGCCCCCAGAGTATTTACAAAATGGCTCGCAGTAGTAGCAGCCCATATAAGGAGACAACACATGCACGTATTCCTGTATCTCGACGATTGGCTAATAAAAGGCAACACTCAACAGCAGTGTCGACATCACACACGTTACGTAATAGATACCCTACACACACTAGGGTTTTCAATAAATTACCAAAAATCACACTTGCAACCAGCTCAAGTGCAACAATACTTGGGAGCAACACTCAACACTCAAAAAGCGATTGCCAGTCCAAGCCCACAAAGGGTACAATCATTCCACACCATGGTACCAAAAATACAAGCAAATCGGCACTACACAGTCAGATTTGTGATGAAACTCCTAGGCATGATGGCATCATGCATCGCAATTGTCCCAAACGCGCGGCTACACATGCGGCCCTTACAGCAGTGCCTTGCAAAACAACAGACGCAGGCACCGGGTCATCTCCAAGATCTTGTGTTGATAGACCGCCAAACACACTATTCGCTTCAATGGTGGAACCCCGTAAATTTAAACAAAGGGTGGCCTTTTCAAGACCCTGTGCCTCACGCCATTCTCACAACAGATGCGTCAATGATGGGGTGGGGAGCACACCTCAAAAATCACAATATACAAGGACAATGGGACAGTCAACAGAAACAACTACACATAAATCACTTAGAGCTGCTAGCAGTCTTCCTAGCACTAAAAGCATTTCAACCTCTTCTAGCTCACAAACCCATCCTTGTCAAAACAGACAATATGACAACAATGTACTACCTAAACAAACAAGGGGGAACACTGATCACAACTATGCCTCCTAGCACACAAAATTTGGCATTCGGCAATTCACAACAACATTCGCCTAATAGCGCAATATATTCCAGGCATTCACAATCAATTAGCGGACAATCTCAGTCGAGATCACCAGCAAACTCACGAGTGGGAAATACATCCCCAGATACTACAAAATTACTTTCGCCAGTGGGGGACACCAGACATAGATCTGTTCACCACAAAACAAAACGCAAAATGCCAAAACTTTGCGTCCAGATACCCACACCCTCAGTCCAAGGGCAATGCTCAATGGATCAATTGGTCAGGGATATTTGTTTACGCTTTTCCCCCTCTCCCACTCATTCCTTTCCTAGTCAACAAACTGAGTCAAAACAAACTCAAACTAATAATCATAGCACCAACATGGGCACGCCAACCGTGGTACACCACACTGTTGGACCTCTCTGTAGTACCTCACATCAAACTTCCGACCAGACCTGTTAACACAACACAAACAGATCAGGCACCCAAATCCTGCGACGCTCAACCTAGCAATTTGGCTCCTGAAGTCTTAATGTTTGGCTATCTAAATCTTCCAAATGAGTGTATGGAAGTCATTAAACAGGCAAGGAAACCTACCACCAGGCATTGCTATACTAATAAATGGAAAAGGTTTGTTTTCTGCTGCCAAGCAAAACACATCACACCGTTAGATGCCTCCATACAAGACATCGTAGGTTATTTATTACACCTATGTAGGAAGTTGGCTCTGTATGTGCTATTTCAAAGTAAGGAATAGCATGCACAGAGTCCAAGGGTTCCCCTTAGAGGTAAAATAGTGGTACAAATAGATAATACTAATGCTCTATTTTGTGGTAGTGTGGTCGAGCAGTAGGCTTATCCAAGGAGTAGTGTTAAGCATTTGTTGTACATACACATAGACAATAAATGAGGTACACACACTCAGAGACAAATCCAGCCAATAGGTTTTTATATAGAAAAATATCTTTTCTTAGTTTATTTTAAGAACCACAGGTTCAAATTCTACATGTAATAGCTCATTCGAAAGGTATTGCAGGTAAGTACTTTAGGAACTTCAAATCATCAAAATTGCATGTATACTTTTCAAGTTATTGACAAATAGCTGTTTTAAAAGTGGACACTTAGTGCAATTTTCACAGTTCCTAGGGGAGGTAAGTATTTGTTAGTTTTACCAGGTAAGTAAGACACTTACAGGGTTCAGTTCTTGGTCCAAGGTAGCCCACCGTTGGGGGTTCAGAGCAACCCCAAAGTCACCACACCAGCAGCTCAGGGCCGGTCAGGTGCAGAGTTCAAAGTGGTGCCCAAAACACATAGGCTAGAATGGAGAGAAGGGGGTGCCCCGGTTCCGGTCTGCTTGCAGGTAAGTACCCGCGTCTTCGGAGGGCAGACCAGGGGGGTTTTGTAGGGCACCGGGGGGGACACAAGTCCACACAGAAATTTCACCCTCAGCAGCGCGGGGGCGGCCGGGTGCAGTGTAGAAACAAGCGTCGGGTTTGTAATGGAAGTCAATGGGAGATCTAGGGATCTCTTCAGCGCTGCAGGCAGGCAAGGGGGGGGTTCCTCGGGGAAACCTCCACTTGGTCAAGGGAGAGGGACTCCTGGGGGTCACTCCTCCAGTGAAAGTCCGGTCCTTCAGGTCCTGGGGGCTGCGGGTGCAGGGTCTCTCCCAGGTGTCGGGACTTTGGATTCAAGGAGTCGCGGTCAGGGGAAGCCTCGGGATTCCCTCTGCAGGCGGCGCTGTGGGGGCTCAGGGGGGACAGGTTTTGGTACTCACAGTATCAGAGTAGTCCTGGGGTCCCTCCTGAGGTGTTGGATCGCCACCAACCGAGTCGGGGTCGCCGGGTGCAGTGTTGCAAGTCTCACGCTTCTTGCGGGGAGCTTGCAGGGTTCTTTAAAGCTGCTGGAAACAAAGTTGCAGCTTTTCTTGGAGCAGGTCCGCTGTCCTCGGGAGTTTCTTGTCTTTTCGAAGCAGGGGCAGTCCTCAGAGGATGTCGAGGTCGCTGGTCCCTTCGGAAGGCGTCGCTGGAGCAGGATCTTTGGAAGGCAGGAGACAGGCCGGTGAGTTTCTGGGGCCAAGGCAGTTGTCGTCTTCTGGTCTTCCTCTGCAGGGGTTTTTCAGCTAGGCAGTCCTTCTTCTTGTAGTTGCAGGAATCTAATTTTCTAGGGTTCAGGGTAGCCCTTAAATACTAAATTTAAGGGCGTGTTTAGGTCTGGGGGGTTAGTAGCCAATGGCTACTAGCCCTGAGGGTGGGTACACCCTCTTTGTGCCTCCTCCCAAGGGGAGGGGGTCACAATCCTAACCCTATTGGGGGAATCCTCCATCTGCAAGATGGAGGATTTCTAAAAGTCAGAGTCACCTCAGCTCAGGACACCTTAGGGGCTGTCCTGACTGGCCAGTGACTCCTCCTTGTTGCTTTCTTTGTTCCCTCCAGCCTTGCCGCCAAAAGTGGGGGCCGTGGCCGGAGGGGGCGGGCAACTCCACTAAGCTGGAGTGCCCTGCTGGGCTGTGACAAAGGGGTGAGCCTTTGAGGCTCACCGCCAGGTGTCACAGCTCCTGCCTGGGGGAGGTGTTAGCATCTCCACCCAGTGCAGGCTTTGTTACTGGCCTCAGAGTGACAAAGGCACTCTCCCCATGGGGCCAGCAACATGTCTCTGGTGTGGCAGGCTGCTGGAACTAGTCAGCCTACACAGACAGTCGGTTAAGTTTCAGGGGGCACCTCTAAGGTGCCCTCTGTGGTGTATTTTACAATAAAATGTACACTGGCATCAGTGTGCATTTATTGTGCTGAGAAGTTTGATACCAAACTTCCCAGTTTTCAGTGTAGCCATTATGGTGCTGTGGAGTTCGTGTTTGACAGACTCCCAGACCATATACTCTTATGGCTACCCTGCACTTACAATGTCTAAGGTTTTGTTTAGACACTGTAGGGGTACCATGCTCATGCACTGGTACCCTCACCTATGGTATAGTGCACCCTGCCTTAGGGCTGTAAGGCCTGCTAGAGGGGTGTCTTACCTATACTGCATAGGCAGTGAGAGGCTGGCATGGCACCCTGAGGGGAGTGCCATGTCGACTTACTCGTTTTGTCCTCACTAGCACACACAAGCTGGCAAGCAGTGTGTCTGTGCTGAGTGAGAGGTCTCCAGGGTGGCATAAGACATGCTGCATCCCTTAGAGACCTTCCTTGGCATCAGGGCCCTTGGTACTAGAAGTACCAGTTACAAGGGACTTATCTGGATGCCAGGGTCTGCCAATTGTGGATACAAAAGTACAGGTTAGGGAAAGAACACTGGTGCTGGGGCCTGGTTAGCAGGCCTCAGCACACTTTCAATTGTAAACATAGCATCAGCAAAGGCAAAAAGTCAGGGGGCAACCATGCCAAGGAGGCATTTCCTTACACAACCCCCCCCCAAACGAAAGAGGATGAGACTAACCTTTCCCAAGAGAGTCTTCATTTTCTAAGTGGAAGAACCTGGAAAGGCCATCTGCATTGGCATGGGCAGTCCCAGGTCTGTGTTCCACTATAAAGTCCATTCCCTGTAGGGAGATGGACCACCTCAACAGTTTAGGATTTTCACCTTTCATTTGCATCAGCCATTTGAGAGGTCTGTGGTCAGTTTGAACTAGGAAGTGAGTCCCAAAGAGGTATGGTCTCAGCTTCTTCAGGGACCAAACCACAGCAAAGGCCTCCCTCTCAATGGCACTCCAACGCTGCTCCCTGGGGAGTAACCTCCTGCTAATGAAAGCAACAGGCTGGTCAAGGCCATCATCATTTGTTTGGGACAAAACTGCCCCTATCCCATGTTCAGAGGCATCAGTCTGCACAATGAACTGCTTAGAATAATCTGGAGCTTTGAGAACTGGTGCTGAGCACATTGCTTGTTTCAGGGTGTCAAAGGCCTGTTGGCAGTCCACAGTCCAGTTCACTTTCTTGGGCATTTTCTTGGAGGTGAGCTCAGTGAGGGCTGTCACAATGGATCCATATCCCTTCACAAACCTCCTGTAGTACCCAGTCAAGCCAAGGAATGCCCTGACTTGAGTCTGGGTTTTTGGAGCTACCCAGTCCAGAATGGTCTGGATCTTGGGTTGGAGTGGCTGAACTTGGCCTCCACCTACAAGGTGGCCCAAGTAAACCACAGTTCCCTGCCCTATCTGGCATTTGGATGCCTTGATAGAGAGGCCTGCAGATTGCAGAGCCTTCAAAACCTTCTTCAGGTGGACCAGGTGATCCTGCCAGGTGGAGCTAAAGACAGCAATATCATCAAGATAAGCTGTGCTAAAGGACTCCAAGCCAGCAAGGACTTGATTCACCAACCTTTGGAAGGTGGCAGGGGCATTCTTTAAACCAAAGGGCATAACAGTAAACTGATAATGCCCATCAGGTGTGGAGAATGCTGTCTTTTCTTTTGCTCCAGGTGCCATTTTTATTTGCCAGTACCCTGCTGTCAAGTCAAAGGTACTTAGAAATTTGGCAGCACCTAACTTATCAATGAGCTCATCAGCTCTTGGAATTGGATGGGCATCTGTCTTGGTGACAGAGTTGAGCCCTCTGTAGTCCACACAAAACCTCATCTCTTTCTTCCCATCTTTGGTGTGAGGTTTGGGGACTAAGACCACTGGGCTAGCCCAGGGGCTGTCAGAGCGCTCAATCACTCCCAATTCCAGCATCTTGTGGACTTCCACCTTGATGCTTTCCTTAACATGGTCAGACTGTCTAAAGATTTTGTTTTTGACAGGCATGCTGTCTCCTGTGTCCACATCATGGGTACACAGGTGTGTCTGACCAGGGGTTAAGGAGAAGAGTTCAGGAAACTGTTGTAGGACTCTCCTACAATCAGCTTGCTGTTGGCCAGAGAGGGTGTCTGAGTAGATCACTCCCTCTACTGTACCATCTTTTGGGTCTGATGACAGAAGATCAGGGAGAGGTTCACTCTCTGCCTCCTGATCCTCATCTGTTACCATCAACAGATTGACATCAGCCCTGTCGTGGAAGAGCTTAAGGCGGTTTACATGGATCACCCTCTTGGGGCTCCTGCTTGTGCCCAGGTCCACCAAGTAGGTGACCTGACTCTTCCTCTCTAGTACTGGGTAAGGGCCACTCCATTTGTCCTGGAGTGCCCTGGGAGCCACAGGCTCCAGAACCCAGACTTTCTGCCCTGGTTGGAACTCAACCAGTGCAGCCTTTTGGTCATACCAAAACTTCTGGAGCTGTTGGCTGGCCTCAAGGTTTTTGGTTGCCTTTTCCATGTACTCTGCCATTCTAGAGCGAAGGCCAAGTACATAGTCCACTATGTCCTGTTTAGGCTCATGGAGAGGTCTCTCCCAGCCTTCTTTAACAAGGGCAAGTGGTCCCCTTACAGGATGACCAAACAGAAGTTCAAAGGGTGAGAACCCTACTCCCTTCTGTGGTACCTCCCTGTAAGCGAAAAGCAGACATGGCAGGAGGACATCCCATCTCCTTTTGAGTTTTTCTGGGAGCCCCATGATCATGCCTTTTAATGTCTTGTTGAATCTCTCAACTAAGCCATTAGTTTGTGGATGGTAAGGTGTAGTGAATTTATAAGTCACTCCACACTCATTCCACATGTGCTTTAGGTATGCTGACATGAAGTTGGTACCTCTGTCAGACACCACCTCCTTAGGGAAACCCACTCTGGTAAAGATACCAATGAGGGCCTTGGCTACTGCAGGGGCAGTAGTCGACCTAAGGGGAATAGCTTCAGGATACCTGGTAGCATGATCCACTACTACCAGGATATACATATTTCCTGAGGCTGTGGGAGGTTCCAGTGGACCAACTATGTCCACACCCACTCTTTCAAAGGGCACCCCCACCACTGGAAGTGGAATGAGGGGGGCCTTTGGATGCCCACCTGTCTTACCACTGGCTTGACAGGTGGGGCAGGAGAGGCAAAACTCCTTAACCATGTTGGACATATTGGGCCAGTAGAAGTGGTTGACTAACCTCTCCCACGTCTTGGTTTGTCCCAAATGTCCAGCAAGGGGAATGTCATGGGCCAATGTTAGGATGAACTCTCTGAACAGCTGAGGCACTACCACTCTCCTAGTGGCACCAGGTTTGGGGTCTCTGGCCTCAGTGTACAGGAGCCCATCTTCCCAATAGACCCTATGTGTTCCATTTTTCTTGCCTTTGGACTCTTCAGCAGCTTGCTGCCTAAGGCCTTCAAGAGAGGGACAGGTTTCTTGTCCCTTACACAGCTCTTCCCTTGAGGGTCCCCCTGGGCCTAAGAGCTCAACCTGATAAGGTTCAAGCTCCAAAGGCTCAGTTCCCTCAGAGGGCAGAACTTCTTCCTGAGAAGAGAGGTTCCCTTTCTTTTGCTGTGTTGCAGTTGGTTTCCCAACTGACTTTCCTGTTCTCTTGGTAGGCTGGGCCATTTTTCCAGACTCCAGCTCTACTTTTTCACCCTGTGCCTTGCATTGTGCTCTTGTTTTCGCACACACCAGTTCAGGGATACCCAGCATTGCTGCATGGGTTTTTAGCTCTACCTCAGCCCATGCTGAGGACTCCAGGTCATTTCCAAGCAGACAGTCCACTGGGATATTTGAGGAGACCACCACCTGTTTCAGGCCATTGACCCCTCCCCATTCTAAAGTAACCATTGCCATGGGATGTACTTTTCTCTGATTGTCAGCGTTGGTGACTGTGTAAGTTTTTCCAGTCAGGTATTGGCCAGGGGAAACCAGTTTCTCTGTCACCATGGTGACACTGGCACCTGTATCCCTCAGGCCCTCTATTCTAGTCCCATTAATTAAGAGTTGCTGTCTGTATTTTTGCATGTTAGGCGGCCAGACAGCTAGTGTGGCTAAATCCACCCCACCCTCAGAAACTAGAGTAGCTTCAGTGTGGACCCTGATTTGCTCTGGGCACACTGTTGATCCCACTTGGAGACTAGCCATACCAGTGTTACCTGGATGGGAGTTTGGAGTGGAACCTTTCTTGGGACAGGCCTTGTCTCCAGTTTGGTGTCCATGCTGTTTACAGCTATGACACCAGGCCTTTTTGGGATCAAAGTTTTTACCCTTGTACCCATTGTTTTGTGAAGAGGCTCTGGGCCCACCCTCCTGTGCAGGTTTTTGGGGGCCTGTAGAAGACTCTTTACTATTTTTAGTTTTGGTTGTCTCATCACCCTTCTGCTGGGGAGTCTTTGTGACCCCTTTCTTTTGGTCACCCCCTGTTGAAGTTTTGGACACCCTTGTCTTGACCCAATGGTCCGCCTTCTTTCCCAATTCTTGGGGAGAAATTGGTCCTAGGTCTACCAGATGCTGATGCAGTTTATCATTGAAACAATTACTTAACAGGTGTTCTTTCACAAATAAATTGTACAGCCCATCATAATTACTTACACCACTGCCTTGAATCCAACCATCTAGTGTTTTCACTGAGTAGTCAACAAAGTCAACCCAGGTCTGGCTCGAGGATTTTTGAGCCCCCCTGAACCTAATCCTGTACTCCTCAGTGGAGAATCCAAAGCCCTCAATCAGGGTACCCTTCATGAGGTCATAAGATTCTGCATCTTGTCCAGAGAGTGTGAGGAGTCTATCCCTACACTTTCCTGTGAACATTTCCCAAAGGAGAGCACCCCAGTGAGATCTGTTCACTTTTCTGGTTACACAAGCCCTCTCAAAAGCTGTGAACCATTTGGTGATGTCATCACCATCTTCATATTTAGTTACAATCCCTTTGGGGATTTTCAACATGTCAGGAGAATCTCTGACCCTATTTATGTTGCTGCCACCATTGATGGGTCCTAGGCCCATCTCTTGTCTTTCCCTCTCTATGGCTAGGATCTGTCTTTCCAAAGCCAATCTTTTGGCCATCCTGGCTAACTGGATGTCCTCTTCACTGGAGTTATCCTCAGTGATTTCAGAGTTGTTGGTCCCTCCTGTGAGGGAACCAGCATCTCTGACTATTATTTGTGGAGTCAGGGCTTGAGAAGCCCTGCTCTCCCTAAGTAGGACTGGAGGGGGGGAATTTCCCTCCAAGTCACTATCTTCATCCTCTGAGTTGCCATCCTCAGAGGGGTTGGCCTTTTCAAACTCTGCCAAAAGCTCCTGGAGCTGTACTTTGGTAGGTTTGGGGCCCATTGCTATTTTCTTTAGTTTACAGAGTGACCTTAGCTCTCTCATCTGTAGATGGAGGTAAGGTGTGGTGTCGAGTTCCACCACATTCACATCTGTGCTAGACATTATGCTTCTAAAAGTTGGAATACTTTTTAAGAAACTAAAACTGGTTCTAGAATCTAATTCAAACTTTTAACAAACTTTTAAACTCTAAAAGAAATGCTAAACAGGATCTAACACAAGGCCCTAGCAGGTCTTTTAAGAATTTAGAAAACTTTTCAAATTGCAAAAATCAATTTCTAATGACAATTTTGGAATTTGTCGTGTGATCAGGTATTGGCTGAGTAGTCCAGCAAATGCAAAGTCTTGTACCCCACCGCTGATCCACCAATGTAGGAAGTTGGCTCTGTATGTGCTATTTCAAAGTAAGGAATAGCATGCACAGAGTCCAAGGGTTCCCCTTAGAGGTAAAATAGTGGTACAAATAGATAATACTAATGCTCTATTTTGTGGTAGTGTGGTCGAGCAGTAGGCTTATCCAAGGAGTAGTGTTAAGCATTTGTTGTACATACACATAGACAATAAATGAGGTACACACACTCAGAGACAAATCCAGCCAATAGGTTTTTATATAGAAAAATATCTTTTCTTAGTTTATTTTAAGAACCACAGGTTCAAATTCTACATGTAATAGCTCATTCGAAAGGTATTGCAGGTAAGTACTTTAGGAACTTCAAATCATCAAAATTGCATGTATACTTTTCAAGTTATTGACAAATAGCTGTTTTAAAAGTGGACACTTAGTGCAATTTTCACAGTTCCTAGGGGAGGTAAGTATTTGTTAGTTTTACCAGGTAAGTAAGACACTTACAGGGTTCAGTTCTTGGTCCAAGGTAGCCCACCGTTGGGGGTTCAGAGCAACCCCAAAGTCACCACACCAGCAGCTCAGGGCCGGTCAGGTGCAGAGTTCAAAGTGGTGCCCAAAACACATAGGCTAGAATGGAGAGAAGGGGGTGCCCCGGTTCCGGTCTGCTTGCAGGTAAGTACCCGCGTCTTCGGAGGGCAGACCAGGGGGGTTTTGTAGGGCACCGGGGGGGACACAAGTCCACACAGAAATTTCACCCTCAGCAGCGCGGGGGCGGCCGGGTGCAGTGTAGAAACAAGCGTCGGGTTTGTAATGGAAGTCAATGGGAGATCTAGGGATCTCTTCAGCGCTGCAGGCAGGCAAGGGGGGGGTTCCTCGGGGAAACCTCCACTTGGTCAAGGGAGAGGGACTCCTGGGGGTCACTCCTCCAGTGAAAGTCCGGTCCTTCAGGTCCTGGGGGCTGCGGGTGCAGGGTCTCTCCCAGGTGTCGGGACTTTGGATTCAAGGAGTCGCGGTCAGGGGAAGCCTCGGGATTCCCTCTGCAGGCGGCGCTGTGGGGGCTCAGGGGGGACAGGTTTTGGTACTCACAGTATCAGAGTAGTCCTGGGGTCCCTCCTGAGGTGTTGGATCGCCACCAACCGAGTCGGGGTCGCCGGGTGCAGTGTTGCAAGTCTCACGCTTCTTGCGGGGAGCTTGCAGGGTTCTTTAAAGCTGCTGGAAACAAAGTTGCAGCTTTTCTTGGAGCAGGTCCGCTGTCCTCGGGAGTTTCTTGTCTTTTCGAAGCAGGGGCAGTCCTCAGAGGATGTCGAGGTCGCTGGTCCCTTCGGAAGGCGTCGCTGGAGCAGGATCTTTGGAAGGCAGGAGACAGGCCGGTGAGTTTCTGGGGCCAAGGCAGTTGTCGTCTTCTGGTCTTCCTCTGCAGGGGTTTTTCAGCTAGGCAGTCCTTCTTCTTGTAGTTGCAGGAATCTAATTTTCTAGGGTTCAGGGTAGCCCTTAAATACTAAATTTAAGGGCGTGTTTAGGTCTGGGGGGTTAGTAGCCAATGGCTACTAGCCCTGAGGGTGGGTACACCCTCTTTGTGCCTCCTCCCAAGGGGAGGGGGTCACAATCCTAACCCTATTGGGGGAATCCTCCATCTGCAAGATGGAGGATTTCTAAAAGTCAGAGTCACCTCAGCTCAGGACACCTTAGGGGCTGTCCTGACTGGCCAGTGACTCCTCCTTGTTGCTTTCTTTGTTCCCTCCAGCCTTGCCGCCAAAAGTGGGGGCCGTGGCCGGAGGGGGCGGGCAACTCCACTAAGCTGGAGTGCCCTGCTGGGCTGTGACAAAGGGGTGAGCCTTTGAGGCTCACCGCCAGGTGTCACAGCTCCTGCCTGGGGGAGGTGTTAGCATCTCCACCCAGTGCAGGCTTTGTTACTGGCCTCAGAGTGACAAAGGCACTCTCCCCATGGGGCCAGCAACATGTCTCTGGTGTGGCAGGCTGCTGGAACTAGTCAGCCTACACAGACAGTCGGTTAAGTTTCAGGGGGCACCTCTAAGGTGCCCTCTGTGGTGTATTTTACAATAAAATGTACACTGGCATCAGTGTGCATTTATTGTGCTGAGAAGTTTGATACCAAACTTCCCAGTTTTCAGTGTAGCCATTATGGTGCTGTGGAGTTCGTGTTTGACAGACTCCCAGACCATATACTCTTATGGCTACCCTGCACTTACAATGTCTAAGGTTTTGTTTAGACACTGTAGGGGTACCATGCTCATGCACTGGTACCCTCACCTATGGTATAGTGCACCCTGCCTTAGGGCTGTAAGGCCTGCTAGAGGGGTGTCTTACCTATACTGCATAGGCAGTGAGAGGCTGGCATGGCACCCTGAGGGGAGTGCCATGTCGACTTACTCGTTTTGTCCTCACTAGCACACACAAGCTGGCAAGCAGTGTGTCTGTGCTGAGTGAGAGGTCTCCAGGGTGGCATAAGACATGCTGCATCCCTTAGAGACCTTCCTTGGCATCAGGGCCCTTGGTACTAGAAGTACCAGTTACAAGGGACTTATCTGGATGCCAGGGTCTGCCAATTGTGGATACAAAAGTACAGGTTAGGGAAAGAACACTGGTGCTGGGGCCTGGTTAGCAGGCCTCAGCACACTTTCAATTGTAAACATAGCATCAGCAAAGGCAAAAAGTCAGGGGGCAACCATGCCAAGGAGGCATTTCCTTACAACCTACAAAAAGCAAATCTCGCTTTTTCTTCCATCAATACACATCTCACTCTCTGCTTCCTTGCAGATTAAACAGACAAAATCACTATTCAGAATACCAGTCATTAAAGCCTTTATGGAAGGACTAAAAAGGATCATACCTCCAAGAACCCCACCAGTACCCTCGTGGAATCTTAATATTGTACTTACACGACCCATGCATTCTTGCCAAATCCAATTCTACCTGGAAGGTGGCATTTCTAGTAGCTATCACTTCACTACGAAGAGTTAGTGAAATACAAGCGTTCACTATTGAAGAACCCTTTATACAAGTATACAAACATAAAATAGTTCTCCCCACAAATCCAAAATTTCTGCCAAGTCATTTCACTGTTTCATTTAAACCAAACTGTTGAGCTCCCAGTCTTCTTCCCACAGCCAGACTCAGTAGCAGAAAGAGCACTGCATACATTAGATATTAAGAGCACTAATGTAATATATAGACAGAACAAAACCATTTAGTAAAACTAAAAAATTGTTTGTAGCTTTCCAAAATACCCCTGCTGGTAATCCTATATCCAAACAGGGCGTAGCCAGATGGATAGTCAAATGCATACAAACTTTTTACCTAAAAGCTAAAAGAAAGCTACTCATTACACCAAAGGCAGACTCCACTAGAAAGAAAGGAGCAACAGTGGCCTTTCTAGGTAACATACCAATGACAGAGATTTGTAAGGCAGCCACTTGGTCCACACCTCATACATTTACCAAACA
Organism: Pleurodeles waltl; assembly: GCF_031143425.1. Taxonomy (NCBI): domain Eukaryota; kingdom Metazoa; phylum Chordata; class Amphibia; order Caudata; family Salamandridae; genus Pleurodeles; species Pleurodeles waltl. Next base: position 742,485,470 of record NC_090449.1, on the reverse strand, counting down.
CTACTGTGTAGATGTGTTAGCAACACAACAAGCCACAGTAGGACAAGCTGTACTAAGAACATTATTTCAAACAACTTCAACTCCTACAGGCTGACAACCGCTTTTGGGAGGATTACTGCTTAGTAGTCTATGCATAGCATGTGTATCTGTAGCTACACATGCCATTGAATGGAAAATGTCACTTACCCAGTGTACATCTGTTCGTTGCATGTTCCGCTGCAGATTCACGTGCGCCCTCCCACCTCCCCGGGAGCCTGTAGCAGTTTAAGTTGCAATTTGAATTTGTATATATATATGTAAATAAACATTTCTTTAGCAAACTATGTACATACATATCTATTCCATTGCATGGACATCTTAACTATTCTACCACTATTACCTCACCCTATGCGGGAAAACAATCTAAGATGGAGTCGATGCCCATGCGCAATGGAGCCGAAAGGGAGGAGTCACTTGGTCCCGTGACTCAAAAAGACTTCTTCGAAGAAAAACAACTTGTAACACTCTGAGCCCAACACTAGATGTCAGGAACAGTGCACAGCATGTGAATCTGCAGCGGAACATGCCACGAACAGATGTACACTGGGTAAGTGACATTTTCCATATATAGTAATATCTCCAAAGGGAGATATACCTATGTCAGTAGTAGTGCTTTAATAAAGTATCCTTTATTTTTGCAATACGTGTGGGTCTTTCTTGTGAGTGAGTTACTGTCTGACTACTGTGATATTGAAAGTGCTTTACATTCCTCATGGATAAGCTTTAGCTGGTAGCCTCAGATATCCCTAGAGAGCTTCTGCTATCTGGACACCTATTCACTGTCACGGAGAATTGCCTCAACTCAGTATGGGGCGCCAACACCACTGGTGTACTGCATAAACTGAGCCAGCCTCCCACAAATGACATAAGAACTCCTCAAAAGCAAAAAGAACAGATGATTGACAGAACGCTGAACAATGCAAACTTACATCCCTGGTCACAGATCTAGGTTAAATCCATTTTTTGTGCTCACCACACCACCCCGGTTTGGATCCAGCCATATGCTTTTGTTTTTACTTTTATTTAAGAACTCATCCTCACCCTAACTTACTCATCCCCGAACCCTAAAAACCCCTTTGTACATCCTAACTCCACCAATCCCTGAATCCTTAAAAACCTTCGCCGCCCTAAATCCCACCCCACCCTGAACCTCAAACTTTTCACCACCCCAGCCACTACCCATACTTGAACCCCAAAAAACCTCGAGCCCTAAAATCCCCCAACCATGAACCCTCGATACCCTTACACTCCACCCATCCCTGAAACCTTAAAACACCTCACACACCTAAACACTACTCATCTGTGAACCCTAAAAGCACATCACCATCTCAACACTTCAGTTATCTCTCAACCCTAAAAACCCCTTTCTGATGGAGACATCCCCCTGTGGATTCCTCACCTTTTGAATACTCCCAATGTTCCAGCATTTGTCTAAATGTTTCTCTCTAGCTCTCCACGTCAACGAGGATGCCACAATGGTATGGTTTCACACGTGACTCTGTCTGATGCCATAAGAGCCATAAGGAGTCCTTGCCGGAGTGCTGTCAGTTCCCCTTTTTTCTGTGCCTTTCGATGGAAATGTTTTTTCTGCCTTTCCAGGTGGTTACACTGTATCGAAAGAATTTCTTTGTCAAATATTTCTTAGCGCAACTATGTCTCCGCCAAAATAGTCGGGCTTTAAGCCGTGCAGAGTGGAGATCACGTCAGGTACTGACCCTCACAAAATCTGCCTCTGGTGCTCAAGTTCTGAGCATGATGTCGGGGAATGCTCTTCTTGCCAAAACATGAACCTAAAGGCACTGAAAGCAAGGGAGGCAAAGCTGTTCCTGGCTAAGTTCCCCCCCCCCCCCCCACAGGTCTTCGTGATCACACAAGAAGTGGCATCACAGTACACCTCATCCTGAGATACCAGCCCTTGGTCTTTGTTTCCAGCTTCGAAGTCTTGGTGCCGTTTGATGTGAGAAGTGAGGCCCACTCTATCTCCTCAACAAAAGTTGCCAGAGATGTCACTGTTGCCATCTTTGGTGGACATCTTGGTGTCGCCCTTGAGTCTTGCGTCGCAGTTTTCTCCTGTGACTCCATCGGCTCAGGAGATTGAAGCACATGCGGCAGGCCAGGCCCAGCTTCCACAACAGGAGCAGTAGTATCTGACCTTTCAGCCCCAGGGGACGGACCGATCCAGCTTCTTGAATGCTATGCATTGCATTTCTAGCAGAGCGATGGCCCTCTCTGGTGCTTTTGCTGGCCCCCGGGTCCTGTGGCCTTTAATCTCAGAGGCTTCCTGGCACCATACATGCAGGCTCCTTTTTATGCTTTTCCTGCCTATCAGTGGTCTGGGACAGCACCAAGAAAGATACCATCTCTTTGGGGGTTGTAGGCACCACTGGGGCCAATTCTGATGTCACAGATCTCGTCTGGCGTCGAATCAATATACACCTGTCCGGAGTAAGGTCCCGTCTTCACTGGCGCTGCAGCAGGCTTCCTCGACCTCAGCGCATTCACTATTGACTCCATGGCTAGAATCCAGGTTGAGGTCGAGGAGGAAAGCCTTGAGGCTCTTGGAGGAGAAGCAGTATTTGGAACAGCAGCAGGACCTTGAGGAAGTTGAGATTCCATTGTCTTCCCACAAATTTGAAGGTATTGAGCTAGTGCGTGGCTGGACACTTTTCCTGAATGGTAATTGTCTCCTCAGGGTATACCACCTCCAGAGGTTACCTTATATCATGGGCAATCAGAAAGGCAGTGGAACTTATGGACTTACTACTGCCCGTTATGGAATCGAAATCGAACATTGTGACCAGGGTTCTCCACTCTTCTTCTGCAGCATCAAAACCTCTCCTGCCATTGAATGAGGCTTTTTCAAAACCAGTCTTGGATCTGTGGCAGAAAACTATTACTTCTCTGCAGTTTCCAAGTCCATTGCCAGGAGGTATAGAGCTGCACCAGGTGCCCACAGTTTGTGTCCGCATCCAACACCCGAAAGCTTAGTGGTGCAGGCTTCATATTCATCTAAGGCTGCACCTGGTTCCTTCCCCATGACGCCTGCAGACAGGGAATTGAAAACCAAGGAGCAGTCGGCAAAGAACTTCTTGTCAGGAAGCATGGCGTTGAATTTAGTGAGTGCTAAATGTCTGTTGGGCAGGTATATCTATGCACTTTGGCCAAAGAGGTTATTCCCAAACTGCCGCAGAATGTGCAGGGTCATCTTGCAGAGCTGCTGCAGGGCAGTCGGGCAGCAGCGAAACCGGTTATTCAATTGGATCTGGATACTGTACACTCACTTGCCAGAGCCATGGGGACTTCCATTACAAATAGAAGGCATCCATGGCTTAGAGGGTCGGGATTCTCCCTTGATGTACAGTCCACTTTAGTGTATCTTCCATTTGACGGATCCAGATTGTTTGGAGCCAAGGCACATTCATCCTTGGAGACGTTTAAGGAGATTAAGGCCACCGCCAAGTCACTAGGTCTTCAGATACTCTCCTCGCCCTACAAACCTTTCCATACATCTAGGGGGTTTGGCCGCAGCTCCTTCTTTCGTGGGGGGCAGCACTTCCAAAGTTAGCAGTCTGTCAACCACCTCTATAAATTCTACAGAGGTCGTGGGAGACCTAGGCAGCATGGGTACCATCCATCACCCTTTCTCTTTCTCCACTTCATCCTCTGCTGGAAACCTTTAAGGGAAGGAACCCTAGATCTCCCTCTTTTCAAGAGCATGTGTTAACCATAGGAGGGAGGTTAATTCATTTTCTCCAAAAGTGGGATTCAATAACAGACAGTTGGGTGTTAGACAGAGTAGGAAATGGTCACGCCCTTCACCCTCCCTTCCCTCCCCAGCAACCTTTTGGTAGAATATCTGGTTCTGCTTTTAAAGAGCGCAGTGGAGTTAGATCCAGAGCAAGAAAGGCGTCAGGGATGTTATTCAAGTTATTTCCTGCTCCCTAAAAAGGATGGTCGTTTGCCCCACATTCTTGACCGGAGGATTTTGAATTGGTTCCTCAAACAGGAGAAATTCGAAATGACCTTAGCATAGGTGTTTCTTGCGCTGGACAAGGAAGACTGGATGGTTTCTATAGACTTGCAGCATGCGTATTTTAACATCCCCATTCTGCAGTCACGCAGGAAGTATATCCGCTTCACAGTAGGGACACACTACCAGTTTTTGTTCTTACTTATGCACCTCGAGTCTTCACGAAGGTGGTGGCAGTGGTCGCAGGGCATCTTAGAAGGTGGGGAATACTGGTATTCCCTGACTTAGAAGATTTGTTCCTAAAAGCCAAGTCTCCAGATTTGGTGCAGCATCACTTGCAATTGACAACACATCTGTTCAATCTGGGGTTTTCAATCAGTGTCCCCAAATCTCACCTGGACCCCTCTCAGCGCATCCTGTTTATAGGAGCAGTCCTGGGCACCACAGTGAATCATGCTTTTCCTCCTCCACAGAAGATTCTGGACATTCGGGTTATGATTCCAATGTTTCAGAATGGAGCTCTCGTTCCAGTCCTAAAGGTCTTGTCTGCTCGGTCTGTTCGCTTCCTGCATGCATTCTGGCACATGAGGGCCCTCCAGTGGTGCCTCCACAAGCAGTGGTTTGAACACATCTGAGATCTCAAGGAGTTTAAGGATCTCCAAAAGCACTGCAACGTATCTTTAGTGATGGTCGGTATGACCGCCTAACTCAAGGGTGGCAGTTTTATCTACCACCTCCAGTGACCACAGTGATAACAGATGCTTCCACTCTAGGGTGGGGAGCTCAGATGCTTCATATCAATCTGTTGGAGTTGCAGGCGATGCATCTGGCTCTCAAGGCCGCGATGTTTCATCAGCAAACTGGTGAGGGGGAGGGGTGGAGGCATTTGGGTTGTTTCTTCTCTGCAGAGGCACTACGACTCTGGTCCTGGGCTTAGGCCTTCTGATTTGCATAGGAGCAAACCATTTGGCCAGAGCTCTTAACGTCCTTGGGAATAGTCTCAGCCGGCACTTTTCAGCCAACCACAAGTGGCAACGTAATCCAGAGGTGGTACTTCATATCTTCCAATTATGGGGGACGCCTCAGATAGGCCTGTTTACCACTTGCAACTCACTGCCCGTTGTTCTGCAGCCTTCAGTATCTGATGCAGGGAAGTCTAGGGGATGTGTTTCAGTTTAGCTGGGGCAACCAGCTGTTTTCTGTTTCCTCAAATAACCTTGATTCCTCGTTCTGAGGAAGATTCAACAAGAGCAGGACCAAGTCCAATTTATACCTCCGGATTGCCAAGCTAGGTGTTGTACTCAGACCTTCCTCAACTCTTTCTTTGCCCTCTGCTCCATCTCTCTCACAGGGCAGACCTCCTCTATCTGTCTCAGGAGCAGGGTCTACACCCGCACCCCCAGAGCCTGTATCTACATTCCTGGAGATCGAACAGGGCAACCTGGTTTTCTTTTCTCTTCTCCTTGAAGTGGTGGATATTATTTTATCGACCAGGCGACACTCCAACAAGACTGTCAACGGTGGTAGATGGGCCAAGTTTGACAAATGGTGTGAGGACAGACACATGTACCCTTTAAAGGCCCACTTACCCAATGTTTTGCAATTTGCTCTTTACTTTGAGCAGCATGGTTGTGCAGTTGCAGTTACAACAGTGAAGGGCTCTCTCTCTGCACTGTTGGCACTTAATTGTTTACCTGGGCAACCTTCTAAGTCCCCTATAGTTTTAAGGTTTCTTAACGGTTTGACTAATATGTTTGTTCCCTCTCCTTTTAAAATGCCTCAGTGGGATTTAGTTTTAACGTACCTGATGGGTACACCGGTTGAAGCGTTACATAGTTGCCTATTGAGGCTCCTTACATTTAAAACTGCTTTTTTCATAGCCATCATGTCAACTAGACATGTTAGAGAGCTACAAGCTCTTTCAGTGTAAAACCTTTGTTTACTTCTTCATGCCAACACGGTGGTTTTGAGAACCAGGGCGGCTTTCCTGCCTAAGGTATTGACTCCTTTTCATTTAGGGCAATCCATTACCCTTCCACCCTTTTATCCACGTGCTCATTCATCATTTGCAGGGGCAGCAGCCTGAGCTTCCCTCCACACTTATGCAAACCATTACTGTTTGGACTTAGAAGTGAAGAGGGACAGCCATTTTGTCTGTTCGGTACTTTGGGGTTTCTTGCCAGAGGTAGACAGGCACCCACCTCAGAGTTCGGGACTGCTTTGGAACTCTATTCAAAAGGTGAGGAATACACAGGTAGATGCATCCAGCAGAAGAACAAATTACTTATTTTCAGTAACACTTTTTCTTGTGGTTACAGTATCTACCTGTGGATTTCTCACTGACCAACCCGTCTTACTGTTGCCCGTCTGAATATATTAAGAAGGAAGTTATTTAGGTATATTATACATGTATATTGCAAATTATGTATATATCATACAGAATGTTTTTGTTTTTTATATATTTATATATATATATATATATATATATATATATATATATGTTCGATGGCATCTGTCGCTGTAGATACACATGTTCTGCATAGCTCGCCATCTGGTGTTGGGTCGGAGTGTTACAAGTTGTTTTTCTTCGAAGAAGTCTTTCGAGTCACGGGACCGAGTGACTCCTCCTTCTGTCTCCATTGCGCATGGGCGTCGACTCCATCTTCGATTGTTTTCTTTCCGCCATCGGGTTCGGACGTGTTCCTGTCGCTCCGAGTTTCGGAACGGAAAGTTAGTAGATTTCGGAAGATTTTCGTCGGTATTGTTGCGTTCGGGATCGGCGTAGTTAGATTCAACACCGCATCGAAGATCGATGCGCTCCGGTGCCCTTCGGGGTAGTTTTCGAGCCCCCGTCGGGGCCTGGTCGGCCCGACCGCGTGTCCAACACCGCCGATGGAACGGACCCCGTTCGGTTTTTGTCCCAAATGCCACAACAAATACCCGTATACAGACCAACATTTGGTCTGTAACCTGTGCCTGTCACCTGAGCACAGTGAAGAGACTTGCGAAGCCTGTCGCGCGTTCCGGTCCCGAAAGACACTCTGTGACCGTCGAGCCAGGAGACTTCAGATGGCGTCCACGCCGACAGCGCACCGAGAGTTCGAGGAACAAGAGGAAGAAGAAACCTTTTCGATCCACGAATCGGACTCCGACGATCAAAGAACCGTGAGTAAGACGTCAAACAACACATAAAAAAAGTGACAAGGCCCAGGGGACGCCACTGCCACCAGGCCATGGCTCCACCCATAAGTTCGGTGACCGACCATCGGCACCGAAAAAGGCCAAAACAGTGCTGAGATCGTCCGATTCCGGTCGAGACACCGGCACGCAGCCTTCTCGGGACCGAGAAGGTGCTGGAGAGAAGCAACGACACCGAGATAGCGGTGTAGAAACGGCTCGACGCCGAGACAGCGGCACCGACGAAGATCGACGCCGAGAGTTCTCGACTCCAAAAAAGAAAAAAGCCACCTCGGAGCCGAAAAAAGATACAGGCAGGGTTTCGGTGCCGAAACAACCCGTAACCGACCCAGGTCCAGGCTCTTATACAGAGGAGCAATCACTGTCCTCTCAGATGCGAAAGCATAGGTTTGAGGAAGAGCTGCAATCCACCGAAGTGGACCATACGCAAAAACTTATTTTCATACAGCAGGGAACAGGAAGAATAAGCACCCTTCCCCCTATTAGGAGAAAAAGGAGACTGGAGTTTCAAACAGACCAGGCGCCACAAACAAAAATGGTGAAAAAGATGACTCCGCCACCCTCTCCTCCACCTGTACTTAACGTCTCACCAGCGCAAACTCCGTCACATTCCCCGGCTCACACCACCATGAGCCAAGGTGATCAAGATCAAGACGCTTGGGACTTGTATGACGCCCCAGTGTCGGACAACAGTCCGGAGGCATATCCAACAAAGCCCTCACCACCTGAAGACAGCACAGCATATTCTCAAGTGGTGGCTAGAGCAGCACAATTCCACAACGTAAACCTCCACTCAGAACAAGTCGAGGATTACTTTTTATTCAACACCCTCTCCTCCACCCACAGCTCCTACCAAAGCCTGCCTATGCTGCCAGGTATGCTTCGGCACGCAAAGGAAATCTTCAAGGAGCCGGTCAAAAGTAGGGCAATAACGCCAAGGGTGGACAAGAAATATAAAGCACCTCCTACAGACCCTGTTTTCATCACCACACAGCTGCCACCAGATTCCGTCGTAGTGGGAGCAGCTCGGAAGAGAGCCAACTCCCACACATCTGGGGACGCACCACCCCCAGATAAAGGGAGCCGCAAGTTCGATGCAGCTGGGAAAAGAGTCGCAGTACAAGCTGCAAACCAGTGGCGCATCGCTAACTCTCAAGCACTACTTGCGCGCTATGACAGAGCCCATTGGGATGAGATGCAACACCTCATCGAGCATCTACCCAAGGAACTTCAAAAAAGGGCAAAGCAGGTGGTTGAGGAAGGACAGAACATATCAAATAACCAGATACGATCTTCTATGGACGCAGCAGACACAGCTGCAAGAACAATTAATACATCTGTGACCATTAGAAGGCAAGCATGGCTAAGAACGTCTGGGTTCAAACCAGAGATACAGCAGGCAGTGCTCAATATGCCATTCAACGAAAAACAACTGTTCGGACCAGAAGTGGACACGGCAATCGAAAAACTTAAAGACACTGACACTGCTAAAGCCATGGGCGCACTCTACTCCCCGCAGAGCAGAGGAACCTACAGCACCTTCCGCAAGACACCCTTTCGAGGGGGGTTTCGGGGTCAGGCCACACAAGCCAGCACCTCGCAGGCAACACCGTCCAGCTACCAGGGACAGTACAGGGGAGGCTTTCGGGGCCAATACAGAGGAGGGCAATTCCCTAGGAATAGAGGAAAATTTCAAAGCCCCAAAACCCCTACAACCAAGCAGTGACTCAGATGTCACTCACCCCCTCCACACAACACCAGTGGGGGGAAGAATAGGTCATTATTACAAGGCATGGGAGGAAATAACTACAGACACTTGGGTCTTAGCAATTATCCAACATGGTTATTGCATAGAATTCCTACAATTCCCTCCAAACATACCACCAAAAGCACAGAAATTGTCAAAACAACATTCCGACCTTCTGGAAATAGAAGTTCAAGCACTATTGCAAAAGAATGCAATCGAATTAGTACCAATCACACAAACAGACACAGGAGTCTATTCACTGTACTTCTTAATACCAAAAAAGGACAAAACACTGAGACCAATCCTAGACCTCAGAATACTAAACACCTACATCAAATCAGACCACTTTCACATGGTCACGCTACAGGAGGTGTTACCATTGCTAAAACTACAGGACTACATGACAACCTTAGACCTCAAGGACGCGTATTTCCATATACCAATACATCCATCTCACAGAAAATACCTACGGTTCGTATTCAAAGGAATAAATTACCAATTCAAAGTATTGCCTTTTGGTTTAACAACCGCACCAAGAGTCTTTACAAAATGTCTAGCAGTAGTGGCTGCACACATCAGAAGGCAGCAAATACATGTATTCCCGTATCTAGACGATAGGCTAATCAAAACCAATTCACTAACAAAGTGCTTACAACACACAAATCAAATCATACAAACCCTCTACAAACTAGGTTTCACCGTCAACTTTGCAAAATCCAACATTTTGCCGTGCAAAGTACAACAATACCTGGGAGCCATAATAGACACAACAAGAGGAGTAGCCACTCCAAGTCCACAAAGAATTCAAAATTTCAACAAGATCATACAACGCATGTATCCAACACAAACAATACAAGCAAAGATGATATCACAACTCCTAGGCATGATGTCTTCATGCATAGCCATTGTCCCGAACGCAAGACTACACATGAGGCCCTTACAACAGTGCCTAGCATCACAATGGTCACAAGCACAGGGTCACCTTCTAGATCTGGTGTTGATAGACCGCCAAACTTACCTCTCGCTTCTATGGTGGAACAGTATAAATTTAAACAAAGGGCGGCCATTCCAAGACCCAGTGCCACAATACGTAATAACAGATGCTTCCATGACAGGGTGGGGAGCACACCTCGATCAACACAGCATACAAGGACAATGGAACGTACATCAAACAAAACTGCATATAAATCACCTAGAAATGCTAGCAGTTTTTCACGCATTGCGGGCTTTCCAACCAATTATAACTCACAAATACATTCTTGTCAAAACAGACAACATGACAACTATGTATTATCTAAACAAACAGGGGGGCACACACTCAACGCAGTTGAGTCTTCTAGCACAGAAAATATGGCGATGGGCAATTCACAACCACATTCGCCTAATAGCGCAGTTTATTCCAGGGATCCAGAATCAACTTGCAGACAATCTCTCTCGAGATCACCAACAAGTCCACGAATGGGAAATTCACCCCCAAGTTCTAAACACTTACTTCAGACTCTGGGGAACACCTCAAATAGACTTGTTTGCAACAAGAGAGAACACAAAATGCCAAAACTTCGCATCCAGATACCCACACAGGCAGTCCCAAGGCAATGCCCTATGGATGAACTGGTCAGGGATATTTGCCTACGCTTTTCCTCCTCTCCCTCTCCTTCCTTATCTGGTAAACAAATTGAGTCAAAACAAACTCAAACTCATTTTAATAGGACCAACTTGGGCAAGGCAACCCTGGTACACAACACTGCTAGACCTATCAGTAATACCCCACATCAAATTGCCCAACAGGCCGGATCTGTTAACACAACACAACCGACAGATCAGACATCCAGACCCAGCATCGCTGAATCTAGCAATCTGGCTCCTGAAATCCTAGAATTCGGACACTTACAACTTACCCAAGAATGTATGGAAGTCATAAAGCAAGCCAGAAGGCCGTCCACTAGGCACTGCTATGCAAGTAAATGGAAGAGGTTTGTCTGTTACTGCCATCATAATCAGATCCTACCTATACACGCAACTCCAAAGGATGTAGTGGGTTACTTGCTGCACTTACAGAAATCTAGCCTAGCCTTCTCTTCCATTAAAATACACCTTGCGGCAATATCTGCATACCTGCAGACTACCTATTCAACTTCCCTATATAGGACACCAGTCATTAAAGCATTCATGGAAGGGCTTAAAAGAATTATACCACCAAGAACACCACCTGTTCCTTCATGGAACTTAAATGTTGTCTTAACAAGACTCATGGGTCCACCTTTTGAACCCATGCATTCTTGCGAAATACAGTTCCTCACCTGGAAGGTTGCATTTCTCATCGCCATTACATCTCTAAGAAGAGTAAACGAAATTCAGGCGTTTACAATACAAGAACCTTTTATACAACTACACAAAAATAAAGTCGTCCTAAGGACTAATCCTAAATTTTTACCAAAGGTTATTTCACTGTTCCACCTAAATCAAACAGTGGAACTACCAGTGTTCTTCCCACAGCCAGATTCCGTAGCTGAGAGGGCACTACATACATTAGATGTCAAAAGAGCATTAATGTACTACATTGACAGAACGAAAAACATCAGAAAGACTAAACAACTATTTATTGCATTCCAAAAACCTCATGCAGGAAACCCAATATCAAAACAAGGTATAGCCAGATGGATAGTTAAATGCATCCAAATCTGCTACCTTAAAGCAAAACGACAACTGCCCATTACACCAAGGGCACACTCAACCAGAAAAAAAGGTGCTACCATGGCCTTTCTAGGAAACATCCCAATGCAAGAAATATGTAAAGCAGCCACATGGTCTACGCCACACACGTTCACCAAGCACTACTGTGTAGACGTGCTATCCGCACAGCAAGCCACAGTAGGTCAAGCCGTGTTAAGAACGTTATTTCAAACCACTTCCATTCCTACAGGCTGAACCACCGCTTTTGGGGAGATAACTGCTTACTAGTCTATGCAGAACATGTGTATCTACAGCGACAGATGCCATCGAACTGAAAATGTCACTTACCCAGTGTACATCTGTTCGTGGCATCAGTCGCTGGAGATTCACATGTGCCCACCCACCTCCCCGGGAGCCTGTAGCAATTAGGAAGTTAGCTTCAACTTTGTATATTTGTATATATATTATTTTAGCCTTAAATAGGTACATACTTAGTCACTCCATTGCATGGGCACTATTACTACAATACAACTCCTACCTCACCCTCTGCGGGGAAAACAATTGAAGATGGAGTCGACGCCCATGCGCAATGGAGACAGAAGGAGGAGTCACTCGGTCCCGTGACTCGAAAGACTTCTTCGAAGAAAAACAACTTGTAACACTCCGACCCAACACCAGATGGCGAGCTATGCAGAACATGTGAATCTCCAGCGACTGATGCCACGAACAGATGTACACTGGGTAAGTGACATTTTCAATATCTCTTTGAGTTGAGCTGGCACATGTTGTGCTTGTAATGTTGGTGTTCACCCGTTCGTCTCGAAGGCACGGATAAAAGTGGGTGAAACTGACGTCAGTACGCCAGTGAGGCGTCCTTATGGCTGTGATGTTGTCAGTCACATGCAGTGCCGTACCATTGTGATGTCGATGTGGAGAGCTAGAAAGAAAGAATTCAGTCAAATGCTGGCGCATTGGGAGTATTCAACAGGTGAGGAATTCGTAGGTAGATACTGTACCCACCAGAAAAAGTGTTACCGAAGGTAAGTAACTTGTTCTTATATGCCTGAACTACAGTTAGTCGTGACCCCCTAAAAATCCCTCATCACCCTAAATATTACTCATGCTTGAATTAGTCCTAAACTCCATTCAAGTTTAATGTAATATTTTTTTTTTCTGTAAATATGTTTCCTTTAATTTTCGATTTTGTTTGAATTTCCTTTAAATTATTTCCTTAAAATTGGTTTTCAATCACTTTGTTTCCTCCAAAGGGGTTTCTCAGTTTTCGTTTTCCATTAATTCACACACATCCAAGATTTCCGACTTGATGATCAAGTTCTTATTAGCTATACTGGCAGGATATAGTACAAAACTGTCCAAACAAAGAAATTGTCCTAGTGGATCATCTTGTGCATCAAGATCTTATGCGCTGCCACAAAGACCCTCCGAAGGGCATTCAAGCTCATTCCACTAGGGTGAAGTCTTCCAAATAGAAGTGATCTGCAAAGCAATGACTTGAGCTTTCCATTTCACTTTACGAAAACTCTACTGTTCGGATTCAGAGGTGTTGAGGGAAGGATACTTTGCATGCTCAGCCCTCATAACTTATGTTTTTACCAAATGTTCCAAGTATAGATTTTGCACTGCACTTTGCTGATAAGATCAGTTTCCTCTTGTTTACTTTGAAAGCATGGAAAAGATGGTTTGGAAACTGACTTCATGGCACCTGTGGGAGCGCTTTAAGGCTCCAGTTTTAGAGCCAGCGCTCCCTACAGGCACAAATAGCTATTGACAAGTCTTTGGATCCAGTCTGACACCGGGGATATTTACAGGGTGATGGAGCTACAGCTAGAATAGTTAACAAGAATCAGTAACATTTTTGTTAGGTTTAGGCACCCTCTGGATAATTTGTTCCCACCGCTGAATCCTTTGTCAAGATTTGTGAACTCTCATGAAGCTCATTAAGCCTTAAGTGTGGCTCCTGTTGCTGCCATGTTAGTGGTTTCATCACTCCAAACTATAAATGGCCAATGGAGTCTACATCTGTTGGATTTGGGAATATTATTCTGATATATTGACAATATAGCTTACAAACTCAAGTGATGCTCCACTCAAAGCCATTTAATCTGCTTTTAGAGAAACAGTTGGTGAAAGCCATAGACATGATCTACCGTCAGGAAATTCCAAATATGCATCTTACATGGGAAGTTTGCCATTAAAAATAATTTTGAGAGCCTTACTCTCGTGACTTTGATGCTAGAGAATAACGGGCAAGGACACAGTGCTGGGGTCCATAGTGGACCTTAAGGGGCTCATTGAGATTCCTATTTTTATTTCTCCTTTTTCCTTCTCTTTTGTTGTATGTGGTAAGGCAGTTGTGTGTCTGACACAGCTTACCTGATGAGACTCCATCCTTCAGCTGGCAGAAGTAAGGTGCTATGTTTAGTAGTTTCATGGTGACTAGGGACCCATTCACAGCACTTTTCAGTGAGTATGATCTCTGTGATTGCTCTACATATCTTACTAATATTATTTCTAACCCTGGTAAACAGATACAGCATTGTGTAGATAAACTCAAATTATGTAGACTTTTGATGTCTTCTACTCCGAATATTTTGAAGAAAGTGTGGAAAACCTTTAGCTATAGAACTGACAAATAAGTTGTAGTTATACAGGGTGTGACACAGGTTACACTCTTACAGTATAGTGCCCTGTAAGGAGCTGTGCTTTAACCTCTTAACTACATTGAAGACTGCCAGAGGTGGCCCTGATCGATATGGTGTTAAGGAAGGATGTCTAGATCCTGGGTCCTAAGGAGGCTGGATGTTTGGTTTTTACTTTTTGTCTCCAGTCTGATGCTGTCATATCTTCAGGTGTGTTTAGAGCCACCAGAGATTGACTTACTATTCAGTTAGGCAGATGTAGCTGACATCAGTTTTTAGTTATCCTGCGGCATGAAATGAGCAGCAGAGGTTAAGTGGGGGGAGTAGGTGTGGGTGAGTAGGAAGTCCATACAGGAGTGTAAGTGAGTAGTCAAGGCCATGGCTGATATGGAATTCATTGTTCACACTTTGAGATGTATTATAGAAGTCCTACAAACACCCCACCCCCCGTTAGACACAGCAAAGTTGGGAAGTGCTAAAAATGTTGGTTGTACCTTCTGTACAGTATAGAATACCTCAGTGGCTTATGCTAGACCTACTCCTCTGCAACAGTAATACGTATGTACTTTCATGGAACACTTATGTGCTTTCCTATTCTGGATTTGCTATTAGATTCACGGGAACAGACAGTTTGGCACAAGCACTTACCATTCTCCTTTACTTCTGTTGGGAGCTGCTACAATAAATAGCAAGATGCACAGTCAAATGCTTTTTTTCTACAATATTCATCATTTAGTCAGTGGCTAATTACCATCCATTTTGGAAATTAATTATTGAATTGTTGCTGGCTGTGTGCTGAGTTTGTTTGTGTGTTTTTGACCAGCTGGAAGACTCCCTTCTTTCCTCTCATCCCCATTACAGGTAAGTAATGCAATTTTTTTACTTTAACAAGCTCATGCATTAAACATAATATGAATAAAAGATTTGCTATAAAGACATTGAAATTAAAAAAGACTGTTTGTGATTGCTTGAACCCCCCCCGCAAAGTTCTTTGGCAGGAGGTGTTGATCTGTGTCAAATTGACGCATGACTAGTCGGTTAATTGGTTTTTATGCTGTTAATGTAAATTTCAGTGGAGGAGAAGCATTCCAGTGAAGCCAGTGGTATTCTCCCACAAAATATATTATCTCAAACAAGTCGGCACAATGACAGAGACTACAGATTGCCAAGAGCAGAGACTCCAAGTAATATTGCAACAGGACAACTCTCAGTCAAGCCAGTTGTTCATACAACTGCTACTACCCCAAGCACTGCTCCTCCTAATCCTTTTGCTGTACAATCTGATAATCAGCCAAAGAAATCATTTGATGCAAACGGAGCTGCTTCTGTACCTAAAGTTCCTGCTCCAGCGTCCTCTATATCTGTGCAGAAGACAGAGAGGAAAGGTATGTATCTTAAGCTAACTGCTTGGTTTATGAAAATGTTTAGCTGTATTAATTATAAATATGGATTTTGCTTGAGTGAAAACCACACCACCTGCTGCCACTATGTACTTTTTAAATGATTACCTCGGTGAGGGGCTTGTGATTGCAGTAATTGTTCTTTCATAGATTCTTAGATCAGGGTATCGCATGTCGATTTACAATAGCAGACCTTAACCTTAACATGCCTAAAATACTTTAAATACACTTTAATTTAGTAGTCTGATCACTGCATTGGAAAACATGCAGAATTCAGCCAGTAGTTCAAAGTAAATTCACCTTTACACTTCTAGAGATACCAATGCTAAAGTTTTCTGCCTTAAGTTTGTAAAGGAAGCCACTTGTGAGCACTGATCATTTCCTGAGATACGCCTACTTTTCATATGTATATTTTCTCATTCCACAGCTTCTCAAGTCTGCCAGTCTTTGCTATTGCGTTGCCTTGTGAACCTGGGCTACAAAACTATGTAGAAAGCTAAAGCTTATTTGTGTAAAATGTGGGACCTCATCTAGTCCAAGGGCTGTTCTAGACTTTTTGAAATAAGCAGTGTCTCATTGTCACCCTGTTCGGCAGATAAAGTAACATCATTCTGTCTTCATGCTTATCGGCTTTTACTTCGGGACAGCTGTATATAGTCTAGGAGTTGTTAAATTGTTCTGGTTTTTAAATCTGAGTCCCATCCTCTATTCTACCTGAACAGCAGCAACTCAGTGCATATAATTCAGTGTTAAAAAAATGTAAGCTCCCTGGTGCCGCAGGTGGTGGAGGGGAACACAGGCTCTGCTCTATGAATATTTTCTACCCAGAAGAAAGCATTGCTTGTGCTTCACATGCTTAATATAGTCTCCTCTTGACATTTAAGTTCTGTTACCCTCTGCTCCCTCTAGCAAGTCACAGGGTGGATTGTGTTGTCATGAGAATACCCTTCGGTATCCTCAGGAAGGTGGTCTGGATCTTATAATCACTATGAAGATTTGGCTCTTGTAATCACTAGGAAGATTCAGGCTTTGTAATCACTACCAACATATGCCACCTTCTGACTACTCAGATGCCTTGGTGGTTTCCTCCAGACAAGGTTCGGAGTCCACCTCTGGCCAGTTGTGCATAATTATCCATTTTGTTTGACTGGTCTGTTGTTCCTACCATTAGATGTGAATGATCATTCATACGGACAGGCCAGTCTGAAGCAAAACGTTGTGGTTGCCCGCAGATACCATGCATCAAGAGGGGCAGTGCAGTACAGTGGTAATCAAGATTTTCTTATGCATCACTTGATCCCCCCGTACCTAATAGTAAGGGTCCTGTGGTCAGAATACCTATGCTGGCACCTTGGGGATATAGCTCTGCTCCCTTGTACAAACTCACACCCCAACAACTAGGCAACCCCCAGGCAGGGTAGTGCCACTTCTGAAATGTCCCTCTATATTCAGATACACTTATTTTTCTTCCTTGTTTGAGAGCTATTTTCTCAGTAGTGGCGTTCCTGGTCCCAGTGAGGGGAAGCAGCCATTCAGGATCGACTCTGCTACCCTGATGGTCATAGTCATCTCCAGGGGATATTGTTGTCACTCCTCCATGTAGCTGGCCACAGTACATTTCAGGCATCCACAAACACATTAAGACTCTTCCTTTACCTACACACTACTAGGCTGCTTGAGCCAGGTTTGATCCTGTTGTAGTCCTCCTGTTGCATGGGTGTGGATCCACCCACCACCACCTACGCCTTCCAACATCCCAACCCAAAGCAGCTGCCATTGCTTTTTATAGAAATGTTTCTTTTGCCTGGATTTCAAATTGACTAAATTGTGAATCCACAGGCAGACAAAGAAGCATTACTGGGGCAAGCAGTTATGCTACTTGTTTTCTACTGCTCTCTCTGCTTTAGAATTAATCGGATGTTGGATAGGTTCACACTGCAAAAATAGAAAGTTGCATACCTGTTAAAATTATTGAAACTTGAGGCAATTCCAGATTAACACAACCACTTGCCTCCCCTACTGAAGGGGAATAGTGTATAGATTTGATTAACATTTCTAATACTCTTAGAAGGAAAGTGCCTCTTTTTGACCTGGCTACCCCCCACTTTTTGCCATGTATCTGATGTAATTTCGACTGAAAGTGCAATGAGTTCCTGCTAACCAGGTCCCCAATGCCAGATCTCTTTCCCAAAACTGCAGTTTCCCCAATTGACAAAATCTTTAGCACTCTTTGTAAGTATCATTGTAGGCTGCTTGTCTTGGTGAAGGCAAAAGTGAAAACATAACATGGCACAAAGCCTGTGCGACGTCCCCTAACACTGCATGCAGTATACTCAGTCAACCCTCCAGCAGGCCATACCACCCCCAAGTCAGGGTGCATTACATGACATGTGAGGACATATCTGCAGAAACAGATATGCCTCTGTCTTTGTTGATTCTCAGACATAGTTAGTGACTAGGGAAGACATTTTAAATGCACGTTCTGGACACTGGTCAATACGAGTTCCCCAGCTTACATTTTAGCTTCACAGAAGTTAGGGGTATTTGGTATCAAATATATTGTATTAATGAGCCCACACGGGTGCCAGTGTTGGATTTACCAATAGTTGCACCGAGAGGGCACTCTGGTGTGCTCACTGATCATTTTCTGTTAGCCTGCCATTCGAGACACCAGTCTGAACCCATAGGGGCCCAGAACAAAAACCTGTCTGGAAGGGGGTGTAACAGTCTCCCACAGGATGACCTGCTGATTAGCTTCTGCCTCTGAAATGCAAATCTGGCTCCCCTCACATGAGAGGAAACCCTCCCTCTTCCAGGGCCCATTTGGCACCTGGAAAGACAGTAAAATTAGCTAGTCAGGTAGGCGTGCCACCTCCAGGCTAGCACCACCCCTACTGTGGGCTACTGCAAGGTCAACATGATTTTTCACAGGTAGCCATCTTTGAGATGGCATACCTAGGAATTCTGGGACAGAGTTATGCCCACTTACCACAGGAAGTGGTCATAAAGGGGATGTGGTGACCTAACGGGTCAGTGGCTACTACCCCACAGACCTCTACCGCCCTATATTCAGTACTTAGGTGAGCCCCCTGGCACCAGAGAAGCAGATCCTGATGATCTTAAGAAGACCAACGACACTGAAGAGTCACAACAGTAGAAGAGGAGAAAAGAAGCAATTGACCTGGTACCAACCCTTACTGCCTGCATCCTGTGACAATCTGCACCAAAAGTAGACTTGTCCTGCAGCTGTAACTCCAGAAACTCAGGAGGACTGCCTGCCTTAAATAAAGACTCAAGACCTCCTGTGAACAACGGATCTGTTCTCCAAAAACCTCCAAGGAAGGGACTCTGAAGACTCTGGAACCACCAAAGCTGACAACTGAAGTCCCGACTACACCTGCCATCTCCGAACCGATGTGAAGTGGACCACTGGTGCTAACAAGGTTCCCCAGCTCCCCAGAGTCTGATTCCATCGTGGTTTCACTCCTCCTGGACTACTTGATGTCGCCTGCTGCCTCAGCACACAGGCCGCCTCTCTCGTGGCCTCTGTGGTGTGAGGAACCAGACACCTAAAACAATCACTGCATCTGGCAACTCCGGCCCAAGTTGAAGTGTGCCCTTAGTGTCAATGAAGTCTCCTGAGCTTGAGTCCACTGTGATTTCACCCTTCCTGGACTCCCTGACGACTCCTGCATCCTTAGACCACAGAACCCCTCAACCGCGATTGCTCCCGGACACACAAAGCTGACACTAAAGGACACCTCTGCACCTGTCACCCCAGTCCCACGTAGAAGAGGACTACCTATGTCTTGAAACACCTGACGTTTGTAACCTACCTCTTAGTTGACCTCAACTGGCCTCTTTTTCTATGGGAGACCGATCTCAATTTAAATACATTGGACACCCAACGCCATACTACACCTCTGCAGTTGGCCGCCCCAGTGCTGAGCGGAGTGACCGGTAGGTGTGGTCATGACCCTTGCCCGATACTCACCTTAAGTCTTGCAAATTGGTCTCAAGTTGTCATACAGTATCTGATAGCAGAGCTTGTTTTTCTTCCCATAGGGTAACATTGCTGAACTGAGAAATTGCACTGTCCACTTAGTAAAGTGAAAATCATTCCTATTAAAAACATACTTACCAGAACGATTTTTCTCTGCTGCCTAAACATATATAAAGATACAATATATTTTTATAAATTGATGTGGATCTCCTTCTCGAGTCATGTCTCACTTATTGACTTGTGTATATTTGTAAAAATCTTGCACTCCTGTATGTTAAGCCTAAGGCTGCTTGACCACACTACCCCTAAATAGAGCACTGCTGGATTGCATAGGAAGCCCTGTCCACTCATTGGGGAATCCTTGGACCCTTTACACGATATTCACATACCACATAAAGGGTCAGCTTCCTACACTCTTCGTTAAATTTTTCCTCAGTTATGCCAATCAGGCAAAATTAAATTATAACACACGACACTCTGCCGTGCTTGATGCCTAAACCTTTGATTCAGATCCAACCAATATACAGCAGAATAAGGCACAGCATGATTATTTTGAGTGCCTGCAAGATGAAAAACTGTTATTACAGGTAAGTAACATGTTCATTTTTACTATTTCAACACTAGCCCATACTTATTATTTACACCTTTTTACCCTCTGTTAATGAGAATGATGTTTCAAGAACTCTCATCGATGCCAAAATGTATCTTTTTAATAAGCATTTTGAGTGAAGAATTCCTTGGATCATTCATCTGTTTCCAATGTATACTTCTAATTGCAGATTCCTCCCCTTTGGAATATCCCCCAAACGCCATGCTGGATCTGCAGTATTTTTTTCTGCACTTTACATTGTGGATCCAGAGCTCCACTCCCCACTTAGTCAGTTTTTATCTACCAAGAAAGTGTCCTAGGAAACTAGGCCACCCTCTGAAAATGATAGGCTTTAAGCCATGCTAAAACTGCCACAGGCAGATGTTGATCCCATATCCTCTCATGGTGTACCTTTGCTGTCTTGGTTCCTATCATAACTTCGAAGTAGTGTGATCAATGTACCAGAAGGCGATTCAAGACCAGAAGGTGAAGCTGTACATCACCAAGCTTAAGAAGTCAGTCTTCACACAAGCCCTGTTCACGTGTGAAGTCGCTGGATCGGTTACAAGGACCCTTCCACAACCACTCTAATTGCTTGCTGTAAAGAAATGGCTCCCTGTTGCAGTTACCCCCCACTTTTTGCCTGATACTGATGCTGACTTGACTGAGAAGTGTGCTGGGCCCCTGCTAACCAGGCCCCAGCACCAGTGTTCCTTCACCTAAAATGTACCATTGTATCCACAATTGGCAGACCCTGGCATCCAGATAAGTCCCTTGTAACTGGTACTTCTAGTACCAAGGGCCCTGATGCCAAGGAAGGTCTCTAAGGGCTGCAGCATGTCTTATGCCACCCTGGAGACCTCTCACTCAGCACAGACACACTGCTTGCCAGCTTGTGTGTGCTAGTGAGGACAAAACGAGTAAGTCGACATGGCACTCCCCTCAGGGTGCCATGTCAGCCTCTCACTGCCTATGCAGTATAGGTAAGACACCCCTCTAGCAGGCCTTACAGCCCTAAGGCAGGGTGCACTATACCATAGGTGAGGGTACCAGTGCATGAGCATGGTACCCCTACAGTGTCTAAACAAAACCTTAGACATTGTAAGTGCAGGGTAGCCATAAGAGTATATGGTCTGGGAGTCTGTCAAACACGAACTCCACAGCACCATAATGGCTACACTGAAAACTGGGAAGTTTGGTATCAAACTTCTCAGCACAATAAATGCACACTGATGCCAGTGTACATTTTATTGTAAAATACACCACAGAGGGCACCTTAGAGGTGCCCCCTGAAACTTAACCAACTAGCTGTGTAGGCTGACTGGTTCCAGCAGCCTGCCACACTAGAGACATGTTGCTGGCCCCATGGGGAGAGTGCCTTTGTCACTCTGAGGCCAGTAACAAAGCCTGCACTGGGTGGAGATGCTAACACCTCCCCCAGGCAGGAGCTGTGACACCTGGCGGTGAGCCTCAAAGGCTCACCCCTTTGTCACAGCCCAGCAGGGCACTCCAGCTTAGTGGAGTTGCCCGCCCCCTCCGGCCACGGCCCCCACTTTTGGCGGCAAGGCTGGAGGGAACAAAGAAAGCAACAAGGAGGAGTCACTGGCCAGTCAGGACAGCCCCTAAGGTGTCCTGAGCTGAGGTGACTCTAACTTTTAGAAATCCTCCATCTTGCAGATGGAGGATTCCCCCAATAGGGTTAGGATTGTGACCCCCTCCCCTTGGGAGGAGGCACAAAGAGGGTGTACCCACCCTCAGGGCTAGTAGCCATTGGCTACTAACCCCCCAGACCTAAACACGCCCTTAAATTTAGTATTTAAGGGCTACCCTGAACCCTAGAAAATTAGATTCCTGCAACTACAAGAAGAAGGACTGCCTAGCTGAAAACCCCTGCAGCGGAAGACCAGAAGACGACAACTGCCTTGGCTCCAGAAACTCACCGGCCTGTCTCCTGCCTTCCAAAGATCCTGCTCCAGCGACGCCTTCCGAAGGCACCAGCGACCTCGACATCCTCTGAGGACTGCCCCTGCTTCGAAAAGACAAGAAACTCCCGAGGACAGCGGACCTGCTCCAAGAAAAGCTGCAACTTTGTTTCCAGCAGCTTTAAAGATCCCTGCAAGCTCCCCGCAAGAAGCGTGAGACTTGCAACACTGCACCCGGCGACCCCGACTCGGCTGGTGGCGATCCAACACCTCAGGAGGGACCCCAGGACTACTCTAAGACTGTGAGTACAAAAACCTGTCCCCCCTGAGCCCCCACAGCGCCGCCTGCAGAGGGAATCCCGAGGCTTCCCCTGACCGCGACTCTTTGAATCCTAAGTCCCGACACCTGGGAGAGACCCTGCACCCGCAGCCCCCAGGACCTGAAGGACCGGACTTTCACTGGAGGAGTGACCCCCAGGAGTCCCTCTCCCTTGACCAAGTGGAGGTTTCCCCGAGGAACCCCCCCCTTGCCTGCCTGCAGCGCTGAAGAGATCCCTAGATCTCCCATTGACTTCCATTACAAACCCGACGCTTGTTTCTACACTGCACCCGGCCGCCCCCGCGCTGCTGAGGGTGAAATTTCTGTGTGGGCTTGTGTCCCCCCCGGTGCCCTACAAAACCCCCCTGGTCTGCCCTCCGAAGACGCGGGTACTTACCTGCAAGCAGACCGGAACCGGGGCACCCCCTTCTCTCCATTCTAGCCTATGTGTTTTGGGCACCACTTTGAACTCTGCACCTGACCGGCCCTGAGCTGCTGGTGTGGTGACTTTGGGGTTGCTCTGAACCCCCAACGGTGGGCTACCTTGGACCAAGAACTGAGCCCTGTAAGTGTCTTACTTACCTGGTTAACCTAACAAATACTTACCTCCCCTAGGAACTGTGAAAATTGCACTGTGTCCACTTTTAAAACAGCTATTTGTGAATAACTTGAAAAGTATACATGCAATTTTGATGATTTGAAGTTCCTAAAGTACTTACCTGCAATACCTTTCGAATGAGATATTACATGTAGAATTTGAACCTGTGGTTCTTAAAATAAACTAAGAAAAGATATTTTTCTATATAAAAACCTATTGGCTGGATTTGTCTCTGAGTGTGTGTACCTCATTTATTGTCTGTGTATGTACAACAAATGCTTAACACTACTCCTTGGATAAGCCTACTGCTCGACCACACTACCACAAAATAGAGCATTAGTATTATCTCTTTTTACCACTATTTTACCTCTAAGGGGAACCCTTGGACTCTGTGCATGCTATTCCTTACTTTGAAATAGCACATACAGAGCCAACTTCCTACACTTGCTGTCATTCGAAGTTGAAGTCCAACAAAGTCCAAAGAAAGTAAAGCAGAACTCCTCCTTATCCCACGCCACTCTTGCTCTAAATAGAAGGTATGAGAGCATCGAGTTCGGAGCCACTGACCATTGAGCTTATACCCCAACTGGTCCCAGTGTGCCGAGAGTTTACTAGGCTGTTGTCTACTCTGCAGGTGAGATCTTGCTGCCGCGCCTGGAGAACCTTCGGGCTTAGCTGTTAGTATGCAATCATATACTTAATTTGTTCAGGCCTATATACCATGGGTTGCATTGGCAGACCTTTTGGTACCATGTACAAGTATTGCTGATAAACATACCTTTTGATGGTTTTAGACTCTTGGTGAACGTGTTGGGCGGGTGGGGGGGAGGAGTGGTGGATGGGGCAAGGTTGGGTGGTGGTAGTACAGAAAAGGCAGAAACGTTTAATGAACTTGGGTCTACAGCTTGCCCCTGGGGATTTTTACTCCTGTGAAACAGTTCCCCTGTAATTTAGCATATTTAGAGGCTATTTCATTGGACTGGTCTATAGACTGCAGCCTTGTTAGCCAGTGGTGCAGCAAAACACCTCTGTTATTTTAGGCTGTGGATGTGGCCCCTGCAGGCATCGAAGACGACAGCAGGGTCATCAATTGTCCAACTTATACCCTTATAGCATGCATAGCAAGCCACTATAGCTTGTCCTCAATTATTTATTACTTATCCAGCAAGGGGGGGGGGGGGGGGAGGAATTCATAACTTACTTGCAAGTTGGCAATCCATCCTGTCTGAAAGATGGGTTTTACAGATTGTTCAAAGGGGCCATGCCCTGCCATCAATTTTCTCCTCGTTCCACTTTCCACCAACAACCGGACGAATCACTGAGGTGTATAGCTCCATCTTACTGCAGGAGCTCTTAAACTCCAAATGTGCCTATAGGAAGCTGGCCTGGTGTCTGGTGAGCACCTATGGTGTTACCCCCCTATACCATGTCCAGTTATCTCCTATTAGTGAGCTGTAGTCCGTATCTAGGAAGCCAGGGTCTTTAGAGGTAGCTGTGGCTGAGCAGCCAAGGATTATCTAGGAGACATGCAGAGTTCATGCAATACCACTTATAGTCCCACAGCACGTACACACATGAAAGAACCACACAGTGTTGAAAAAGCATAAAGGCACTTTATTTTAGTGACACAAATAATAAATACTATTTAGGCAGTACTCTAGTAGCAACTGAGTAAACACTGCTATATACACCTTAGTTGTCAGGAATAAGCATAGAAAGCAATAGAAAACAGTGCAATGACAGTAGACTATAATGACCTTAGGGGAAGCCTAAACCATATACCAAAAAATGGAATGAGGATGATGGTCCCCCAGCCCCCCACACAGATAAGGAGAACCTGTAGGGGGGAGCTAGAGGAGCTAGGAACCCCAAAAGATAAGTACCAGAGTGCCCCCTGTGACCAGTGTGGAACAGGTTTACTGTTCCTTACTGAGCTCCTCCCTCGTGGGCCTCCCTGCACCTAAGAGCTCAGCTGTGTCAGCTTGAAGCTCCTCTGGTGTAGGTTCCACCCAAGGAGTGGATTCTTCTCCCTCAGGAGTTGAATCCTCACTGAAGGCTAGAGCAGGAGGTATCTTATTATCCTTTCTGATCTTTGTTCTGGGAGCCTCCTGGGCCATTGTTCCAGGCTTCAGGGTTCTTTGTTAATTTTGTTTCTTTGCCTGTGTTCTGGTGAGGGCAAAGATTTGCCCAGAGATGCCCAGCATTGCTGCATGGGACTCCAAGTCCACATCAGCCCAAGCTGAAGTCTCCCAAGTCATTACCTAGCAGACACTCTACAGGTAGATCAGAGGACACTACAAACTTTTCAGGGTCAGTAACCCACCCCCCTGCTGAAATCAATTACTGCCGTGTGGTGGCAAAGCGTTATTATGAGCATGTTATGAGCATCAGTCACTTGGTACGTGTGACAAAGTAGGTTTTGCTCAGGAGGCACCAGTTTTTTCAGTCACCATAGTGACACTGGCACCTGTGTCCCTTAGGCCTTAACACCATTGATTAGGGGATGCTGCCTGTACTTACCCATTTTAAGGGGACAGGTATCTACAGTGGCAAAATCAATGTCCCCATCAGAGACCAACACAGCCTCAGTGGTCTCTCTAAGTAGCCCCGATCCCACTACAGTCCCTAAGGTGAGCCCATCTACACGTTTGAATTACTGTTGTTGTTGTTCTCCCCACCACTACTGCTGTTTCTTAAGGGCAGTAGGAGTAGAACTGGGGTTAGTAGTGGTGGTGTGCTTGGTGCCTTTCATAGGACAGGAGCTCATCTCCTGCCCTATGGCCTTCGTTTTAGCGCATGTAGCACCAAGGCTTTTTAGGGTCAAGCCTGCGTTGCATGCTCATTGCAGCGAGACGCTTTAGTCATTAGAAAAGGGCTCGGAGCCCTGTCACCATCACGTCAGTGTGTTTTATTGGTTTGTGGGCTTGCCTATTAAAATCCGCTTGCTTTCATTAGTCCAAGGCATGCACACGTCATCCCTTTTCCGGTGGCTAGCCCTCCTCGAGCGCATCGACCAAGTACAGAAAACATGCGAGGCTCGCTGTTTTCTGTCCGGCTCGTGGACTACTTTTTCTCTATTTTACTGGCGCGATTTCGCTTGGCAGAATTCGAGCGCTTTACACAGTTAATTTGCACTATTTCGGTTACGTACATAAATACACTTTTGCCGATAGGTGAAAAGTCGGGTTAGGAGTTTACATTGCTATCAGCTCTAACATGAGCAAACGCGAGACCCGTTGCATTGCAAATGCTTGTTAAAGTTGGAGGAAGATGGTGTTCAATGGTATGTGTAGATTTGAATATACATGCTGTGGATAAGCTCGGCATCTAGTGTTTGTTTGAAGTAGTACAACTTGTTTTTGTTCGAAGAAAGTTTTCGAGTCACGGGATCAAGTGAATCCTCCTCTCGGTGATAATGTGCATGGGCATTGAGTCCTTTGTTAGATTGTTTTTCTCCGCCGACTTATTCGGATGTGTGTTACTCTCGCTTCGAGTTCTCGGCTCCAAGCAGTCTATAACGGGGTTCTTTCCATCTTTCTATCGTCGTTGGTATGGTTTCTGAATGCGTATTCTTTAATATTCAACTCTCTGTTCCTTTTTCTACACTCAGAATCACATTTTTCAGACCTTTCGGGGCAGAAAAGCCCAGTTGGGCCTACCTCGAACACGTGGTGCAGAGCTGTTGAACAATGCAGCTCTGGTGGAACATACTCCAGTTCGGTTCTGCCCTCGATGCCATTCCAAATTTCCACACACCGTCCAACACCAGCTGTGTAATTTGTGTATTCCACCGGACCACAACGATAAGACATGTGAGCGTGCAGTTCTCTTAGAGACCGAATGGCCCGTCGGATGGAAATGGCATCTGGACAGACAGAAGATACACCATACATCTTTGGTGAAAAGCATGTGCAAGAAGATGTAGAGCAAGAGGGGGTCTTATCTCTCCAAGATTCAGACTGTGGTTTGCAGTCTGACATCGAGAGTCAACCTTAACAGCAAGCACAAACTGTGTAAGTAAAAAGCCCCTTTCCCTTCGGATAAAACAAGAGGTCACCGGTCGGCCACTGCATCCCAGCCAGGGTTGGAGCGAAGAGTTATTCAGATGCCCAGCACATCAGCTCGGCACCAAAAAAAGCCAAAGACAAGTCTTCGGCATCGACCTCCAAGAGCTCCATTTTGGCTTCGACACCGAAAAAGAAACCACAACCGATACAATTTCTGCACCGAAAATTTTCCATCTGAAAAAAGCTTTGGAACCGAAAAAAGTTCAAAAGACTCAAACTGACTCTGGACAGTGTATAACATCCCCTATACCACAGGTGGAGCTTATTTTGGAAGTTATGGTCACTAGACAGCGCCGACTTCAGATTCAGCAAGGAACAGGGCAGATTATAGCATCACCTCTGCCACCTCTAAAGAGGAAATTAACTTTTGAAGAAAGTCTTAATTCCTCTGCACCTCTGAAGAAGACTGCTAAAGAAAATACTTCTTCTCATACTTCCACAACTCCACCTTTACGTACCTCTCCACAACAAACTCCACCATCTCCTACACATTTAGGATTCACACCACCTAGTTCACCACCTGGGGTGTCACAAGATATACGGGATATATTAGATGAGCAAGACCCTTGATAAGAGTATGATCCAGATCCCATTACACCCAATGATCCCGATCTCTACACAGCCAGACCCTCACCTCCTGAGGATTCTTCATATCAACAAGTGATAGCAAGGGCAGCAGCATACAACAATGTAAATATGTACACTGACCCCATAGAGGAAGACTTTATTTGACACTTTTGGTGTAACACACAAAGAAAGCCAATTTCTTCCAGTGTTACCAGGAATGATAAGACATGCAGATGAAATATTTGAAGAGCATGTTAGAGCAAGGATTTTCACTCTTAGAGTTTATAAAAAGTATAACGCTGCACCCACTGATCCTTTATATATAAAAATGCAAATTCCTGCAGACTATTGTCATCTACAGCAAGGAAAAGAGCTAATAGTCAATCAACAGGAGGCACACCTTCACCTGATACAAAGTAAACAATCAGATGTTGCAGGGAAAAGAGTAGCAGCTGAAGAGACTAATCATTGGCGAATTGCCAATGCTCAAGCTCTACTCTCTAGGTATGACAGAGCTCACTGTGATGCTATGGAGGAACTTTTACAATACCTACTAGAAGTAGAGATTGTAAATGAGGAACAAACAATATCTAACAACTCCATTCGGTGTGCACTTGATGCTGCTGATAGGGCAGCATGTAGTATTAATACAAGTGCCATCATAAGATGTTATGCATGGCTTAGATGTTCAGGCTTCAAACAAGAAGTGCAACAGGCAGTTCTAAATATGCCCTTCGATACAGAGCATTTATTTGGTCCACAAGTGGGTACAGCACTTGGAAAAATTAAACAAGGACAATCAAACTGCCAGAGCCATGGGAGCTTTGCATGCCAGCAGACTTAGAAATAATTTTCATCGTGCAGGCTTTCGTAGAGGATTCAGGTACTCATTCCAAGAACCAACCACAAATCAAACTAAACCCACCTCGCAATTCACCAGAGGTTATTTCAGAGGGTCATATACAGAAAACAATAACAAAGGAAGAGGAAAACCATTTTTCTCTAGTGGTTCCTCGCCAGTCTCTAAACAAGGACTCAAAAAATGCAACTTGTAACCTTCCCCTAACAGCAGTTGTAAGGAAATGCCTCCTTGGCATGGCTACCCCCTGACTTTTCGCCTTTGCTGATGCCAAGTTATGATTTGAAAGTGTGCTGAGGCCTGCTAACCAGGCCCCAGCACCAGTGTTCTTTCCATAACCTGTACTTTTGTTTCCACAATTGACACACCCTGGCATCCAGGTAAGTCCCTTGTAACTGGTACCAAGGGCCCTGATGCCAGTGAAAGTCTATAAGGGCTGCAGCATATCTTATGCCACCCTGGGGACCCCTCACTCAGCACAGACACACTGCTTGCCAGCTTGTGTGTGCTGGTGGGTATAAAATGACTGTCGACATGGCACTCCCCTCAGGGTGCCATGCCAACCTCACACTGCCTATGGCATAGATTAGTCACCCCTCTAGTAGGCCTTACAGCCCTAAGGCAGGGTGCACTATATCATAGGTGAGGGCAGAAGTGCATGAGCACTATGCCCCTACAGTGTCTAAGCAAAACCTTGGACATTGTAAGTGCAGGGTAGCCATAAGAGTATACGGTCGGGGAGTCTGTCATGCACAAACTCCACAGCACCATAATGGCTACCCTGAAAACTGTGAAGTTTGGTATCAAACTTCTCAGCACAATAAATGCACACTGATGCCAGTGTACATTTTATTGTAAAATACACCCCAGAGGGTATCTTAGAGATGCCCCCTGAAAGCATACCCGACTACCAGTGTGGGCTGACTAGTTTTAGCAGCCTGCCACACACCAGACATGTTGCTGGCCACATGGGGAGAGTGCCTTTGTCACTCTGTGGCTAGTAACAAAGCCTGTACTGGGTGGAGGTGCCTGTCTCCTTCCCCCCATCCCAACCCCCCCCCCCCCCCCCCTCTTGCAGGCACTGTAACACCTGGCGGTGAGCCTCAAAGGCTCTCCCCCTTTGTTACAGCACCCCAGCTAGTGGAGTTGCCCGCCCCCTCCGGCCACAGCCCCACTTTTGGCGGCAAGGCCGGAGGAGATAATGAGGAAAACAAGGAGTCGTCACTGGCCAGTCAGGACAGCCCCTAAGGTGTCCTGAGGTGACTCTGACTTTTAGAAATCCTCCATCTTGCAGATGGAAGATTCCCCCAATAGGATTAGGGATGTGCCCCCCTCCCCTAAGGGAGGAGGCACAAAGAGGGTGTAGCCACCCTCAGGGCTAGTAGTCATTGGCTACTAACCCCCCAGACCTAAACACACCCCTAAATTGAGTATTTAGGGGTGCCCAGAACCCAGCAAGATAGATTCCTGCAACCTAAGACGAAGAAGGACTGCTGAGCTGAAAAACCTGCAGAGAAGACGGAGACACCAACTGCTTTGGCCCCAGCTCTACCGGCCTGTCGCCCCACTTCAAAAGAACTGCTCCAGTGATGCTTTCCACAGGGTCCAGCGACCTCTGAAGCCTCAGAGGACTACCCTGCATCTAAAAGGACCAAGAACTCCTGAGGACAGCGGCTCTGCTCCAAGAAAGAAGTATCTTTGCAATAAAGAAGCAACTTTGAAAGAACACACGTTTCCCGCCGGAAGCGTGAGACTTTGCACTCTGCACCCGACGCCCCCGGCTCGACTTGTGGAGAACAAACACTACAGGGAGGACTCCCCGGCGACTACAAGCCCGTGAGTAGCCAGAGTTGATCCCCCACAGCGACGCCTGCAGAGGGAATCCAGAGGCTCCCCCTGACCGCGCCAGCCTGCTTCAAAGACCCGACGCCTGGTAAGAACACTGCACCCGCAGCCCCCAGGACCTGAAGGATCCGACCTGCAGTGCAGGAGCGACCCCCAGGTGGCCCTCTCCCTTGCCCAGGTGGTGGCTACCCTGAGGACCCCCCCCCCCCCCCCCCCCTTGCCTGCCTGCATCGCTGAAGAGACCCCTAGGTCTCCCATTGGATTACATTGCAAACCCGACACCTGTTTGCACGCTGCCCCGTGCCGCTGAGGGTGTACCTTTTTGTGCTGACTTGTGTCCCCCCCGGTGCCCTACAAAACCCCCCTGGTCTGCCCTCCGAAGACGCGGGTACTTACCTGCTGGCAGACTGGAACCAGGGCACCCCCTTCTCCATTGAAGCCTATGTGTTTTGGGCACCACTTTGACCTCTGCACCTGACCGGCCCTGGGCTGCTGGTGTGGTAACTTTGGGGTTGCCCTGAACCCCCAACGGTGGGCTACCTTGGACCCAACTTTGAACCCTGTAGGTGGTTTACTTAACTGCAAAATTAACAAATACTTACCTCCCCCAGGAACTGTTGAAAATTGCACTGTCCAGTTTTAAAATAGCTTATTGCCATTTGTGTGAAAACTGTATATGCTATTTTGCTAATTCAAAGTTCCTAAGTGAAATACCTTTTATTTAAAGTATTGTTTGTAAATCTTGAACCTGTGGTTCTTAAAATAAACTAAGAAAATATATTTTTCTATATAAAAACCTATTGGCCTGGAATTGTCTTTGAGTGTGTGTTCCCCATTTATTTCCTGTGTGTGTACAACAAATGCTTAACACTACCCTCTGATAAGCCTACTGCTCGACCACACTACCACAAAATAGAGCATTAGAATTAGCTTTTTGCCTCTATCTTACCTCTAAGGGGAACCCTTGGACTCTGTGCCTGCTATTTCTTACTTTGAAATAGTACATACAGAGCCAACTTCCTACAGGAGTGATGTAGTTTAAACTCTTTTACCCCCAATTAACTTAAATCACCACAGGTCAATGGGTACTTCAATTTATCCAAAATGGTTAGTGTGGAGCTCATTTCCACTCCTCCAAATATACTCCTTGTACACAAACTCACAAGATCATTTAACCCTTCTCAAAGAAGAAGTAAATCCCCTTCTTCTAAAAGGGGCTAGGGAACCAGTACCATTACAATACCAAGGGACAGGAGTTTACTCCCTGTATTTTCTAATTAACCAAAAAGATGGGTCTCTCAGACAAATAATAGATCTCAGACCCTTAAATCACTACATTCTATCAGAATATATTCACATGGTCACTCTTCAGGAGGTTATTCCTCTTTTACAAATAGGAGCCTTCATGACCGCTCTAGATCTAAATATGCTTACTTTCACATTGCCATTCATCCTGCACACAGAAAATGCCTAAAGTTTGTTGTAGCAGGAAAACATTACCAATTCAAATTGTTTACTTCGAAGTCACAACTGCTTCCAGGGTATTCACAAAATGCCTTGCAGTAGTAGCAGCACATCTCAGAAGAAAACAAATTCATGTTTTCCCTTATCTGGATGATTGGCTCATCAAAGTCCGTTCATTCCATCAGTGTCAAAAAGATCATCAAATCTACAATACGCTTCCTACATTCTCTAGGATTCACATAAACTTCCTCAAGTCCCACCTTCAATCTCTGCAAAGGCAACCATACCTAGGAGCTATCCTAAATACACACTTAAGAATAGCATTTCCTAACCAAAATAGGATCCAAGCTTTTCAAATGTAAATTGCAACATTAAAACAGAACCACGCAAACAGTAAGAACTGTGATGAAGCTGTTAGATATGATGACATCTTGTATTGCAATAGTAGTTAATGCCAGACTTCATGTGTGTCCTCTTCAACAGTCTCTCTCGTCAGTGGTCTCAAGCACAGGGTCAAATGGAAGATCTAGTGTTGTTGGACTGCCAACATTATCTCTCTACATTGGTGGAATAACACAAACCTCTTAAAAGGGTGGCCTATTGTAGACTCTGTGCCTCAGATTACTCTCACAGCAGATGTCTCAAACAATGGGTGGGGAGCTCATCTCCTCAACCTAACAGTTCAGGGAATATGGGGCGACACTCAGTAGTCTCTTCATACCAATTACCTCAAGCTGCAAGCATTAGTCTTGGCAATGAAAGCATTCCCCCAAAATTTCACAAAACAGTGTTGATACATAGACAATATGACTGCCATGTACTGTCTTCAAAACAGGGGGATACATTCTCAACAACTGTCCCAGTTAGTACAATCACTGTGGAAAGGGGCGATTCATCACCATTTTCACATAGTGGCACAATATCTCCATGGCACAAGCAACCAGTTAGCAGACCTGCTAAGCAGGACACATCAACAAACGCATGAGTGGGAACTCCACCCACAAGTCCTTCAACAGTGCTTCACCAAGTGCAGAACACCTCAAATAGATCTGTACCAAACAAAACAAAAAACGCCAAAACTTCGCCTCCAGATGCTCACTCTGTAGGAAGTTGGCTCTGTATATACTACGAGATAGTGTGCACAGAGTCCAAGTGTTCCACTTAGGGGTTGATAGTGGCAAAATGTGATAATACTAATGCTCTATTTTTGTGGTGGTGTGGTCGAGCAGTAGGCTTATCAGAGGGTATTGTTAAGCATTTGTTGTACACACACAGGCAATAAATGAGAACACACACTCAGACTTAACTCCAGGCCAATACGTTTTTATATAAAAAAATATTATTTTCTTTATTTTAGAATCGCAAGATTCAAAATTCAGGTAAGTACATAAATTGTAAGGTACTTGGCATAGGTAAATATGGAACTTTGAATTAAAACAGTAATGCACACAGTATTGGCAAGAATGGCAATAAGCTATTTTAAAAGTAGACAGTGCAAAAATCACCAGTTCCTGGGGGAGGTAAGTATTGGTTAGTTTTTCAGGTAAGTAAAGCACTTACAAGTTCAGTCTGGGCATAGGCAGCCAACCATTGGGGGTTCAAGTCAACCCCAAACACCCAGCACCAGCAACACTGGGCTGATCAGGTGCAGAGGTCAAAGTAGGGCCCAAATAGCATAGGTGCCTATGGATAATAGGGGTGCTCCGGTTCTAGTCTGCTAGCAGGTAAGTACCTGCGTCCTCAGGGAGCAGCCCAGGGTTTTTTTGTAGAGCACTGGAGGTGAGAGGGGGGTGGGGCTCCCCAAAAAGGCACACAAAACACACCCTCAGCAGCACAGGGGCAGCCGGGTGCAGTGTGTGAAGTAGGTGTCGGGATTCAGATAGATTCAGATAGGAATCAATGGAGAGACCCGGGGATCACTCTGGCGATGCAGGGAGGGCACAGGGGGGCTTCACAGGCCAGCCACTGACTGGGCAAGGATGAGGGCCGCCTGCTGGTCACTCCTGCTCCGGTAGTTGGTTCCTCTCAGGCCTGGGGGCTGCGGGTGCAGTGCTTCTTCCAGGCGTCGGGTTGTTTGTTACCGAGCAGTTGTGGTCAGGGGGGGCCTTTGGATTCTCTCTGCAGGTGTCGCTGTGGGGTGCAGGGAGGTCGTCTCAGGGTGTCCACATCGTGGGAGTAGCCTGGGGGTCCTCTCTGCGTTGTTGGTTCTTCTGGACACGAGCTGGGGGCTTCGGGTGCAGATTGTTGGGGACTCTGCTTCCGGAGTGAGGCTGGAGTTCCTTTAAAGATGTTATGAGAGTCAGACAAAAGTATTATTGTTTCCGGGTTAATCCTCAAAATGCCTTATTCATTGTGAGCAATTTGATTCCAACATTATTAATATAGAAGAATGAGTCCGAAACAAAACATCCGGCCAAACACACAAGGTGAATCCGTAGTGGTTGTATAAAGAGTCAGTCTAGTCTTCTTATTTCAGGTTTATTGTGAACAACGTCAATCCAATATAAATGCCGTCAGTTGTGAGTCTATTTACAATAGCCTAGGAACATCGTCCTAACATCGTTGGTGAGTCTAAAGCAACGACACAAGACCGTCAGCCAACACGTGTTTCGCCCCCTTACGGCACGTAAGCCGGGGCTTTCTCAAGGCATTCAAATAAGTTGTGGTGATACGAGCACTTGGACATGATATAGAATCAGAATCTCTTGTGAAGAAAAAGGCGCATCTCGGGAGAACGCGTCCGTCTCCCAGAAACAGGACTGTTTCTGGGAGACGGACGCGTTCTCCCGAGATGCGCCTTTTTCTTCACAAGAGATTCTGATTCTATATCATGTCCAAGTGCTCGTATCACCACAACTTATTTGAATGCCTTGAGAAAGCCCCGGCTTACGTGCCGTAAGGGGGCGAAACACGTGTTGGCTGACGGTCTTGTGTCGTTGCTTTAGACTCACCAACGATGTTAGGACGATGTTCCTAGGCTATTGTAAATAGACTCACAACTGACGGCATTTATATTGGATTGACTTTGTTCACAATAAACCTGAAATAAGAAGACTAGACTGACTCTTTATACAACCACTACGGATTCACCTTGTGTGTTTGGCCGGATGTTTTGTTTCGGACTCATTCTTCTATATTAATAATGTTGGAATCAAATTGCTCACAATGAATAAGGCATTTTGAGGATTAACCCGGAAACAATAATACTTTTGTCTGACTCTCATAATATTTTATTAGAGGGACTTTTCCACTATCAGACTTTATACTTGTTACTTTAGGAGGACTAGGGTCCAATGTCCTCCGGTTAAGTCCCTTCAGTTACCTCATTTAGGCATTTTATACAGAGAGCTAGTGTACTGGACCCCCTCCTTTTTTGGAGCTTTGTTTTTGCAAGTTCCTTTAAAGATGGTTGTTTATGGTTTCTTGGGCAGAGCCGCTGTCCACTGGGATTTCTTGGTCTTTTGGGTGCAGGATGCATCGCTGTGCAGGTTCTTTGAGTCTGGAGACAGGCCGGCAGGGTTGGGGCCAAGTCAGTTGTTGTCTCTGCGGGGCTTTCAGATCAGCAGTCCTTCTTGTTTCAGGTTGCAAGAATCTGATTTCCTGGGTTCAGGATTGCCCCTAATTACTCAATTTAGGGGTGTGCTTAGGTCTGGGGGGCAGTAGCCAATGGTTATTGTCCTTGAGGGTGGCTACACCCGCTTTGTGCCTCCTCCCTGTGGGGAAAGGGGCACATCACTAATCCTATTGAGGGGGAATCCTCTAAAACAAGATGGAGGATTTTCCAAGGAGGGGGTCACTTCAGCTCTGATCACCTTAGGGGTGGACCTGGCTGAGGGGGTGACTCCTTGTTTTTCTCATTATCTCACCGAACCTGCTGCCAAAAGTGGGGGCTGTGTCTGGGGGCAGGCATCTTCAGTAGCTGGAGTGCCCTGGGGAATTGTAACACGAAGCCTGAGCCTTTGAGGCTCACTGCTAGGTGTTAAGTTCCTGCAGCGGGGAGGTGTGAAGCACCTCCACCCAGTGCAGGCTTTGTTTCTGGCCTCAGAGTGCACAAAGGCTCTCACCCCAGGGGGTCAGAAACTCATCTGTTCAGGCTGGCACAGACCAGTCAGCCCTGTAAGGAAGGATTGGGTAAAATACAAGGGGCATCTCTAAGATGCCCTCTGTGTGCATTTTTTTTAATCCGACACTGGCATCTGTGTGGGTTTCTTATTCTGAGAAGTTTGATACCAAACTTCCCAATATTCAGTGTAGTCATTATGGAACTGTGGAGTTTGTTTTGCTAAACTCCCAGACCATATACTTAATATGGCCACACTGTACTTACAATGTTTAAGAATACTTAGACACTGAAGGGGCATATTGCTCATGCAGCTATGCCCTCACCTGTGGTATAGTGCACCCTGCCTTAGGGCTTTAAGACCTGCTAGAGGGGTGACTTACCTATGCCACAGGCAGTATTTTGTGTGCATGGCATCCTCATGGGCCCCAGCACCAGTCTTCTTTCACCTAAAATGTACCATTGTTTCCACAATTGGCACAACCCTGGCACCTAGGTAAGTCCCTTGTAACTGGTACCCCTGGTACCAAGGGCCCTGATGCCAGGGAAGGTCTCTAAGGGCTGCAGCATGTCTTATGCCACCCTAGGGACCCCTCACTCAGCACAGACACACTGCTTGCCAGCTTGTGTGTGCTGGTGGGGAGAAAATGACTAAGTCGACATGGCACTCCCCTCAGGGTGCCATGCCAACCTCCCACTGCCTGTGGCATAGGTAAGTCACCCCTCTAGTAGGCCTTACAGCCCTAAGGCAGGGTGCACTATACCACAGGTGAGGGCATATGTGCATGAGCACTATGCCCCTACAGTGACTAAGCAAAACCTTAGACATTGTAAGTGCAGGGTAGCCATAAGAGTATATGGGCTGGGAGTCTGTCAAAAACGAACTCCACAGCTCCATAATGGCTACACGGAATACTGGGAAGTTTAGTATCAAACTTCTCAGAATAATAAACCCACACTGATGCCAGTGTTGGATTTATTAAAAAATGCACACAGAGGGCATCTTAGAGATACCCCCTGTATTTTACCCAATTGTTCAGTGCAGGACTGACTGGTCTGTGCCAGCCTGCTGCTGAGAGACGAGTGTCTGACCTCATGCGGTGAGAGCCTTTGTGCTCTCTGAGGACAGAAGCAAAGCCTGCTCTGGGTGGAGGTGCTTCACACCTCCCCCCTGCAGGAACTGTAACACCTAGCAGTGAGCTTAAAAGGCTCAAGCTTCGTGTTACAATGCCCCAGGGCACTCCAGCTAGTGGAGATGCCCGCCCCCTGGACACAGCCCCCACTTTTGGCGGCAAGTTCAGGAGAGATAATGAGAAAAACAAGGAGTCGTCACTGGCCAGTCAGGACAGCCCCTAAGGTGTCCTGAGCTGAGGTGACTCTGACTTTTAGAAATCCTCCATCTTGTAGAAGGAGGATTCCCCCAATAGGGATAGGAATGTGACCCCCTCCCCTTGGGAGGAGGCACAAAAAGGGTGTACCCACCCTCAGGGCTAGTAGCCATTGGCTACTAACCCCCCAGACCTAAACACGCCCTTAAATTTAGTATTTAAGGGCTCCCCTGAACCTAAGAATTTAGATTCCTGCAACTAACAAGAAGAAGGACTGCTGAGCTGACAAACCCCTGCAGAGGAAGAACAGAAGACACCAACTGCCTTGGCCCCAGACTTACCGGCCTGTCTCCTGCCTTCCAAAGAAACCTGCTCCAGCGACGCTTTCCAAGGGACCAGCGACCTCTGAAACCTCTGAGGACTGCCCTGCTTCGAAAAATACAAGAAACTCCCGAGGACAGCGGCACTGCTCCAAGAGAACTGCAACTTTGTTACAAGGAGCAGATTTAAAGACCCCTGCAACTCCCCGCAAGAAGCGTGAGACTTGCAACACTGCACCCGGCGACCCCGACTCGACTGGTGAAGAACAACCAACTCAGGGAGGACCCTCCGGCGACTCAACGACTGTGAGTAACCAAAGTTGTCCCCCCTGAGCCCCCACAGCGACGCCTGCAGAGGGAATCCCCAAGCTCCCCCTGACCGCGACTGTCTGAACTCCATTTCCCGACGGCTGGAAAAGACCCTGCACCCGCAGCCCCTAAAGAAACGGAACTTCTGTGCAGGAGTGACCCCCAGGAGGCCCTCTCCCTTGCCCAGGTGGTGGCTACCCCGAGGAGCCCCCCCCCTTGCCTGCCTGCATCGCTGAAGAGACCCCTTGGTCTCCCATTGAAAACTAAAGGAAACCCGACGCTTGTTTGCACACTGCACCCGGCCGCCCCCGCGCTGCTGAGGGTGTACTTTCTGTGTGGACTTGTGTCCCCCCCCCCCCCGGTGCCCTACAAAACCCCCGTGGTCTGCCCTCCGAAGACGCGGGTACTTACCTGCTGGCAGACTGGAACCGGGGCACCCCCTTCTCTCCATTATAGCCTATGTGTTTTGGGCACCTCTTTGACCTTTGCACCTGACCGGCCCTGAGCTGCTGGTGTGATAACTTTGGGGTTGCTCTGAACCCCCAACGGTGGGCTACCTTGGACCAAAAACTAAAACCTGTAAGTGACTTACTTACCTGTGAAAATTAACAATAACTTACCTCCCCCAGGAACTGTGAAAATTGCACTAAGTGTCTGTAAGGAAATGCCTCCTTAGCATGGTTGCCCCCTGACTTTTTGCCTTTGCTGATGCTATATTTACAATTGAAAGTGTGCTGAGGCCTGCTAACCAGGCCCCAGCACCAGTGTTCTTTCCCTAACCTGTACTTTTGTATCCACGATTGGCAGACCCTGGCATCCAGATAAGTCCCTTGTAACTGGTACTTCTAGTAGCAAGGTCCCTGATGCCAAGGAAGGTCTCTAAGGGCTGCAGCATGTCTTATGCCACCCTGGAGACCTCTCACTCAGCATGACACACTGCTTGCCAGCTTGTGTGTGCTAGTGAGGACAAAACGAGTAAGTCGACATGGCACTCCCCTCAGGGTGCCATGCCTGCCTCTCACTGCCTATGCAGTATAGGTAAGACACCCCTCTAGCAGGCCTTACAGCCCTAAGGCAGGGTGCACTATACCATAGGTGAGGGTACCAGTGCATGAGCATGGTACCCCTACAGTGTCTAAACAAAACCTTAGACATTGTAAGTGCAGGGTAGCCATAAGAGTATATGGTCTGGGAGTCTGTCAAACACGAACTCCACAGCACCATAATGGCTACACTGAAAACTGGGAAGTTTGGTATCAAACTTCTCAGCACAATAAATGCACACTGATGCCAGTGTACATTTTATTGCAAAATACACCCCAGAGGGCACCTTAGAGGTGCCCCCTGAAACTTAACCGACTGTCTGTGTAGGCTGACTAGTTCCAGCAGCCTGCCACACCAGAGACATGTTGCTGGCCCCATGGGGAGAGTGCCTTTGTCACTCTGAGGCCAGTAACAAAGCCTGCACTGGGTGGAGATGCTAACACCTCCCCCAGGCAGGAGCTGTGACACCTGGCGGTGAGCCTCAAAGGCTCACCCCTTTGTCACAGCCCAGCAGGGCACTCCAGCTTAGTGGAGTTGCCCGCCCCCTCCGGCCACGGCCCCCACTTTTGGCGGCAAGGCTGGAGGGAACAAAGAAAGCAACAAGGAGGAGTCACTGGCCAGTCAGGACAGCCCCTAAGGTGTCCTGAGCTGAGGTGACTCTAACTTTTAGAAATCCTCCATCTTGCAGATGGAGGATTCCCCCAATAGGGTTAGGATTGTGTCCCCCTCCCCTTGGGAGGAGGCACAAAGAGGGTGTACCCACCCTCAGGGCTAGTAGCCATTGGCTACTAACCCCCCAGACCTAAACACGCCCTTAAATTTAGTATTTAAGGGCTACCCTGAACCCTAGAAAATTAGATTCCTGCAAACTACAAGAAGAAGGACTGCCTAGCTGAAAACCCCTGCAGAGGAAGACCAGAAGACGACAACTGCCTTGGCTCCAGAAACTCACCGGCCTGTCTCCTGCCTTCCAAAGAACTCTGCTCCAGCGACGCCTTCCAAGGGACCAGCGACCTCTGAATCCTCTGAGGACTGCCCTGCTTCGAAAAAGACCAGAAACTCCCGAGGACAGCGGACCTGCTCCAAAAAGACTGCAACTTTGTTTCCCGAAGCAGCTTTAAAGAACCCTGCAACTCCCCGCAAGAAGCGTGAGACTTGCAACACTGCACCCGGCGACCCCGACTCGGCTGGTGGAGAACCAACACCTCAGGGAGGACCCCCGGACTACTCTCCAACTGTGAGTACCAAAACCTGTCCCCCCTGAGCCCCCACAGCGCCGCCTGCAGAGGGAATCCCGAGGCTTCCCCTGACCGCGACTCTCTGAAACCTAAGTCCCGACGCCTGGAAAAGACCCTGCACCCGCAGCCCCCAGGACCTGAAGGACCGGACTTTCACTGGAGAAGTGACCCCCAGGAGTCCCTCTCCCTTGCCCAAGTGGAGGTTTCCCCGAGGAAGCCCCCCCTTGCCTGCCTGCAGCGCTGAAGAGATCCGTTGATCTCTCATTGACTAACATTGCGAACCCGACGCTTGTTTCTACACTGCACCCGGCCGCCCCCGCGCTGCTGAGGGTGAAATTTCTGTGTGGGCTTGTGTCCCCCCCGGTGCCCTACAAAACCCCCCTGGTCTGCCCTCCGAAGACGCGGGTACTTACCTGCAAGCAGACCGGAACCGGGGCACCCCCTTCTCTCCATTCTAGCCTATGCGTTTTGGGCACCACTTTGAACTCTGCACCTGACCGGCCCTGAGCTGCTGGTGTGGTGACTTTGGGGTTGCTCTGAACCCCCAACGGTGGGCTACCTTGGACCAAGAACTGAACCCTGTAAGTGTCTTACTTACCTGGTAAAACTAACAAAAACTTACCTCCCCCAGGAACTGTGAAAATTGCACTAAGTGTCCACTTTTAAGGTAGCTATTTGTGAATAACTTGAAAAGTATACATGCAATTGAAATGATTCAAAGTTCCTAATGTACTTACCTGCAATACCTTTCAAACAAGATATTACATGTTAAATTTGAACCTGTGGTTCTTAAAATAAACTAAGAAAAGATATTTTTCTATAACAAAACCTATTGGCTGGATTTGTCTCTGAGTGTGTGTACCTCATTTATTGTCTATGTGTATGTACAACAAATGCTTAACACTACTCCTTGGATAAGCCTACTGCTCGACCACACTACCACAAAATAGAGCATTAGTATTATCTCTTTTTACCACTATTTTACCTCTAAGGGGAACCCTTGGACTCTGTGCATGCTATTCCTTACTTTGAAATAGCACATACAGAGCCAACTTCCTACAGTGTCCACTTTTAAAACAGCTTATTGTGTTTTATGTAAAAAGTATACATGCTAAAGTAATGATTCAAAGTTCCTAGAGTACTTACCTGCAATACCTTTCAAATGAGATATTACATGTAAAATTTGAACCTGTGGTTCTTAAAATAAACTAAGAAAAGATATGTTCGATGGCATCTGTCGCTGTAGATACGCATGTTTTGCATAGCTCGCCATCTGGTGTTGGGCCGGAGTGTTGCAAGTTGTTTTTCTAAGAAGTCTTTCGAGTCACGGGACCGAGTGACTCCTCCTTTTGTCTCCATTGCGCATGGGCGTCGACTCCATCTTCGATTGTTTTTTTTTCCGCCATCGGGTTCGGACGTGTTCCTGTCGCTCCGAGTTTCGGAACGGAAAGATAGCTAATTTCGGAAGATTTTCGTCGGTATTGTTGCGTTCGGGATCAGCGTAGTTAGATTCAACACCGCATCGAAGATCGAAGAGCTCCGGTGCCCTTCGGGGTAGTTTTTCGATCCCCCGTCGGGGCCTGGTCGGCCCGACCGCGTGCAGAAGAACGCCGATGGAACGGACCCCGTTCCGTTTCTGTCCCAAATGCCACAATAAATACCCCTATACAGACCAACACTTGGTCTGTAACCTGTGCCTGTCACCTGAGCACAGTGAAGACACTTGCGAGGCCTGTCGTGCGTTCCGGTCCCGAAAAACACTCCGAGACCGTCGAGCCAGAAGACTTCAGATGGCGTCCGCGCCGACAGCCCACCGGGAGTTCGAGGAACAAGAAGAGGAGGGAACCTTTTCGATCCAAGAATCGGACTCCGAAGGATTCGACGATACACTAACCGTGAGTAAGACGTCGAAACCCACTCAGAAGAAGATTTACAAGGCCCAGGGGACGCCACTGCCACCAGGCCATGGCTCGACCCATAAATTCGGTGACCGACCGTCGGCACCGAAAAAGGCCCAAACAGTGCCGAGATCGTCTGACTCCGGTCGAGCCACCGGCACGCAGCCTTCTCGGGACCGAGAAAGTGCTGGAGACAAGCATCGACACCGAGATACCGGTGTAGACACGGCTCGACGCCGAGACAGCGGCACCGAAGAAGATCGACGCCGAGAGGTTTCGGCCCCGAAAAAGAAAAAAGTCACCTCGGAGCCGAAAAAAGATGCAGACAGGGTTTCGGTGCCAAAACAAACTGCAACCGACCCAGTTTCAGGCTCTTATACAGAAGAGCACTCGCTAACCTCCCAAATGCAAAAGCATAGGTTTGAGGAAGAACTACACTCAACGGATGTAGACCATACGCAAAAGCGTATTTTAATTCAGCAGGGGACAGGAAAAATAAGCACCCTTCCCCCTATTAGAAGAAAGAGAAGATTGGAGTTCCAAACTGAACAAACACCACAAACAAAAGTGGTGAAAAAAGTTACCCCACCACCCTCTCCTCCACCTGTGATTAACGTCTCACCAGCACAAACTCCATCACATTCCCCAGCTCACACCACCATGAGCCAGGGTGACCAAGATCAAGACGCATGGGACTTATACGACGCCCCAGTGTCAGATAACAGTCCGGAGGCATACCCTACGAAGCCATCTCCACCAGAGGACAGCACTGCGTATTCTCAAGTGGTGGCAAGAGCAGCACAATTTCACAATGTAAGCCTCCACTCAGAACAGGTCGAGGATGACTTTTTATTCAACACACTCTCCTCCACCCACAGCTCCTACCAAAGCCTGCCTATGCTCCCTGGTATGCTCCGGCACGCAAAAGAAATCTTCAAGGAGCCGGTCAAAAGCAGGGTAATCACACCAAGAGTGGAAAAAAAGTACAAGGCGCCTCCTACAGACCCGGCTTTCATCACTACACAGCTGCCACCAGACTCTGTCGTTGTAGGAGCAGCTAGGAAAAGGGCCAACTCCCACACATCTGGAGATGCACCACCCCCAGATAAAGAAAGCCGCAAGTTCGATGCAGCTGGTAAGAGTCGCAGCACAAGCTGCAAACCAGTGGCGCATCGCTAACTCCCAGGCACTACTTGCGCGCTATGACAGAGCCCATTGGGATGAGATGCAACATCTCATTGACCATCTGCCCAAGGACCTACAAAATAGGGCAAAACAAGTGGTTGAGGAGGGACAGACCATTTCCAACAACCAAATCCGCTCCTCCATGGACGCTGCAGATACAGCTGCACGGACAATTAATACATCTGTAACTATCAGAAGGCATGCATGGCTCCGAACGTCTGGATTTAAACCAGAGATTCAGCAAGCAGTTCTCAATATGCCTTTTAATGAAAAAGAACTGTTCGGTCCCGAAGTGGACACAGCGATTGAGAAGCTCAAAAAAGACACGGACACTGCTAAAGCCATGGGCGCACTCTACTCCCCGCAGAGCAGAGGGAATTACAGCACATTCCGTAAAACAACCTTTAGAGGGGGGTTTCGGGGTCAGAGCACACAAGCCAGCACCTCACAGGCAACACAGTCCAGTTACCAGGGACAGTACAGAGGAGGTTTTCGGGGACAATATAGAGGAGGGCAATTCCCTAGGAATAGAGGAAAATTTCAAAGCCCCAAAACCCCTACTACTAAGCAGTGACTCACATGTCACTCATCCCCTCCACACAACACCAGTGGGGGGAAGAATAAGTCATTATTACAAAGCATG
Organism: Pleurodeles waltl; assembly: GCF_031143425.1. Lineage (NCBI taxonomy): Eukaryota > Metazoa > Chordata > Amphibia > Caudata > Salamandridae > Pleurodeles > Pleurodeles waltl. The sequence continues at coordinate 742,441,525 of NC_090449.1, read as the reverse complement.
GGAGGAAATCACTACAGACACTTGGGTTCTAGCAATTATCCAACATGGTTATTGCATAGATGTAGGAAGTTGGCTCTGTATGTGCTATTTCAAAGTAAGGAATAGCATGCACAGAGTCCAAGGGTTCCCCTTAGAGGTAAAATAGTGGTAAAAATAGATAATACTAATGCTCTATTTTGTGGTAGTGTGGTCGAGCAGTAGGCTTATCCACGGAGTAGTGTTAAGCATTTGTTGTACATACACATAGACAATAAATGAGGTACACACACTCAGAGACAAATCCAGCCAATAGGTTTTGTTATAGAAAAATATCTTTTCTTAGTTTATTTTAAGAACCACAGGTTCAAATTTAACATGTAATATCTTGTTTGAAAGGTATTGCAGGTAAGTACATTAGGAACTTTGAATCATTTCAATTGCATGTATACTTTTCAAGTTATTCACAAATAGCTATTTCAAAAGTGGACACAGTGCAATTTTCACAGTTCCTGGGGGAGGTAAGTTTTTGTTAGTTTTACCAGGTAAGTAAGACACTTACAGGGTTCAGTTCTTGGTCCAAGGTAGCCCACCGTTGGGGGTTCAGAGCAACCCCAAAGTCACCACACCAGCAGCTCAGGGCCGGTCAGGTGCAGAGTTCAAAGTGGTGCCCAAAACGCATAGGCTAGAATGGAGAGAAGGGGGTGCCCCGGTTCCGGTCTGCTTGCAGGTAAGTACCCGCGTCTTCGGAGGGCAGACCAGGGGGGTTTTGTAGGGCTCCGGGGGGGGACACAAGCCCACACAGAAATTTCACCCTCAGCGGCGCGGGGGCGGCCGGGTGCAGTGTAGAAACAAGCGTCGGGTTCGCAATGTTAGTCAATGAGAGATCAAGGGATCTCTTCAGCGCTGCAGGCAGGCAAGGGGGGGGTTCCTCTGGGAAACCTCCACTTGGGCAAGGGAGAGGGACTCCTGGGGGTCACTCCTGCAGTGAAAGTTCGGTCCTTCAGGTCCTGGGGGCTGCGGGTGCAGGGTCTTTTCCAGGCGTCGGGACTTAGGTTTCAGAGAGTCGCGGTCAGGGGAAGCCTCGGGATTCCCTCTGCAGGCGGCGCTGTGGGGGGTCAGGGGGGACAGGTTTTGGTACTCAGTCGTAGAGTAGTCCGGGGGTCCTCCCTGAGGTGTTGGTTCTCCACCAGCCAAGTCGGGGTCGCCGGGTGCAGTGTTGCAAGTCTCACGCTTCTTGCGGGGAGATTGCAGGGTCTTTAAAGCTGCTCCTTGAAACAAAGTTGCAGTCTTTTTGGAGCAGGTCCGCTGTCCTCGGGAGTTTCTTGTCTTTTTCGAAGCAGGGCAGTCCTCAGAGGTCGCTGGTCCCTTGGAAGCGTCGCTGGAGCAGAGTTCTTTGGAAGGCAGGAGACAGGCCGGTGAGTTTCTGGAGCCAAGGCAGTTGTCTTCTGGTCTTCCTCTGCAGGGGTTTTCAGCTAGGCAGTCCTTCTTCTTGTAGTTGCAGGAATCTAATTTTCTAGGGTTCAGGGTAGCCCTTAAATACTAAATTTAAGGGCGTGTTTAGGTCTGGGGGGTTAGTAGCCAATGGCTACTAGCCCTGAGGGTGGGTACACCCTCTTTGTGCCTCCTCCCAAGGGGAGGGGGGTCACAATCCTAACCCTATTGGGGGAATCCTCCATCTGCAAGATGGAGGATTTCTAAAAGTTAGAGTCACTTCAGCTCAGGACACCTTAGGGGCTGTCCTGACTGGCCAGTGACTCCTCCTTGTTGCTTTCTTTGTTCCCTCCAGCCTTGCCGCCAAAAGTGGGGGCCGTGGCCGGAGGGGGCGGGCAACTCCACTAAGCTGGAGTGCCCTGCTGGGCTGTGACAAAGGGGTGAGCCTTTGAGGCTCACCGCCAGGTGTCACAGCTCCTGCCTGGGGGAGGTGTTAGCATCTCCACCCAGTGCAGGCTTTGTTACTGGCCTCAGAGTGACAAAGGCACTCTCCCCATGGGGCCAGCAACATGTCTCTAGTGTGGCAGGCTGCTGGAACTAGTCAGCCTACACAGACAGTCGGTTAAGTTTCAGGGGGCACCTCTAAGGTGCCCTCTGGGGTGTATTTTGCAATAAAATGTACACTGGCATCAGTGTGCATTTATTGTGCTGAGAAGTTTGATACCAAACTTCCCAGTTTTCAGTGTAGCCATTATGGTGCTGTGGAGTTGGTGTTTGACAGACTCCCAGACCATATACTCTTATGGCTACCCTGCACTTACAATGTCTAAGGTTTTGTTTAGACACTGTAGGGGTACCATGCTCATGCACTGGTACCCTCACCTATGGTATAGTGCACCCTGCCTTAGGGCTGTAAGGCCTGCTAGAGGGGGTGTCTTACCTATACTGCATAGGCAGTGAGAGGCTGGCATGGCACCCTGAGGGGAGTGCCATGTCGACTTACTCGTTTTGTCCTCACTAGCACACACAAGCTGGCAAGCAGTGTGTCTGTGCTGAGTGAGAGGTCTCCAGGGTGGCATAAGACATGCTGCAGCCCTTAGAGATCTTCCTTGGCATCAGGGCCCTTGGTACTAGAAGTACCAGTTACAAGGGACTTATCTGGATGCCAGGGTCTGCCAATTGTGGATACAAAAGTACAGGTTAGGGAAAGAACACTGGTGCTGGGGCCTGGTTAGCAGGCCTCAGCACACTTTCAATTGTAAACATAGCATCAGCAAAGGCAAAAAGTCAGGGGGCAACCATGCCAAGGAGGCATTTCCTTACAATAGAATTTCTACAATTCCCTCCAAACATACCACCAAAAGCACAAAATTTGACAAAACATCATTCCCATCTCCTGGAGATAGAAGTGCAGGCACTATTGCAAAAGAATGCAATCGAATTAGTGCCAAACACACAAATAAACACAGGGGTTTACTCACTGTACTTTCTGATACCAAAGAAGGACAAAACGCTGAGACCAATCCTAGACCTCAGAATAGTGAACACATTCATCAAATCAGACCATTTTCACATGGTCACACTACAAGAAGTATTACCATTGCTAAAACTACACGACTACATGTCAACTTTAGACCTCAAGGACGCGTATTTCCATATACCAATACACCCATCGCACAGGAAATACCTAAGGTTTGTATTCAAAGGAATACATTACCAATTCAAGGTACTGCCTTTCGGATTAACAACCGCACCAAGAGTCTTTACCAAATGTCTAGCGGTAGTCGCTGCACACATCAGAAGGCAGCAAATACATGTGTTCCCATATCTAGACGACTGGCTAATCAAGGCCCATTCGTTAATAGAGTGCTCAAATCACACAAATCAGATCATACAAACCCTCTTCAAACTATGGTTCACCGTCAACTTCACAAAATCCAACATTCTGCCGTGCAAGGTACAACAATACCTAGGAGCCATAATAGACACAACAAAAGGAGTAGCCACTCCAAGTCCCCAAAGAATTCAAACTTTCAACACCATCATACAACGCATGTATCCAACACAAAAGATACAAGCAAAGATGGTATTACAACTCTTAGGCATGATGTCTTCATGCATAGCCATTGTCCCAAACGCAAGACTGCACATGAGGCCCTTACAACAGTGCCTAGCATCACAGTGGTCTCAAGCACAGGGTCATCTTCTAGATCTGGTGTTAATAGACCGCCAAACTTACCTCTCGCTTCTGTGGTGGAACAACATAAATTTAAACAAAGGGCGGCCTTTCCAAGACCCAGTGCCACAATACGTAATAACAGATGCTTCCATGACAGGGTGGGGCGCACACCTCGATCACCACAGCATACAAGGACAATGGAACGTACATCAAACAAGACTGCATATAAATCACCTAGAACTTCTAGCAGTTTTTCAAGCACTAAAAGCTTTCCAACCAATAATAGTTCACAAATACATTCTCGTCAAGACAGACAACATGACAACAATGTATTATCTAAACAAGCAAGGGGGGACGCACTCCACGCAGTTAAGCCTGCTAGCACAAAGAATTTGGCGTTGGGCAATTCACAACCAAATTCGCCTAATAGCACAATTTATACCAGGGATCCAAAATCAACTCGCAGACAACCTCTCTCGAGATCACCAACAGGTCCACGAATGGGAAATTCACCCCCAAATTCTGAACACCTATTTCAAACTCTGGGGAACACCTCAAATAGACTTGTTTGCGACGAAGGAGAACGCAAAATGCCAAAACTTTGCATCCAGATACCCACACAAACAGTCCCAAGGCAATGCCCTATGGATGAACTGGTCAGGGATATTTGCTTACGCTTTTCCTCCTCTCCCTCTCCTTCCTTACCTGGTAAACAAACTCAGTCAAAACAAACTCAAACTCATATTAATAGCACCAACTTGGGCAAGGCAACCCTGGTACACAACGCTGCTAGACCTATCAGTAGTACCCCACATCAAATTGCCCAACAGGTCAGATCTGTTGACACAACACCACCAAAGATCAGACACCCAGATCCAGCATCGCTGAATCTAGCAATCTGGCTCCTGAAATCTTAGAATTCGGGCACTTACAACTTACCCAAGAATGTATGGAAGTCATAAAGCAAGCCAGAAGGCCATCCACCAGGCACTGCTATGCAAGTAAATGGAAGAGGTTTGTTTGCTACTGTCATATTAATCAAATACAACCATTACACACAACTCCAGAACATGTAGTGGGTTACTTGCTTCACTTACAAAAATCTAACCTGGCTTTCTCTTCCATTAAAATACACCTTGCAGCAATATCTGCATACCTGCAGACTACCTATTCAACTTCCCTATATAAGATACCAGTCATTAAAGCATTCATGGAGGGCCTTAGGAGAATTATACCACCAAGAACACCACCTGTTCCTTCATGGAACCTAAAGGTTGTCCTAACTAGACTTATGGGTCCACCTTTTGAACCCATGCACTCCTGCGAAATACAGTTCCTAACCTGGAAGGTTGCATTTCTCATCGCCATTACTTCCCTAAGAAGAGTAAGCGAGATTCAGGCGTTTACAATACAAGAACCTTTTATACAACTACACAAAAATAAGGTCGTCCTAAGGACTAATCCCAAATTTTTGCCTGAGGTTATTTCACCGTTCCATCTAAATCAAACAGCGGAACTTCCAGTGTTCTTTCCACAGCCAGATACCGTAGCTGAAAGGGCACTACATACATTAGATGTCAAAAGAGCATTGATGTATTATATTGACAGAACAAAGAACATCAGAAAGACAAAACAACTATTTCTTGCATTTCAAAAACCTCATGCAGGAAACCCAATATCAAAACAAGGTATAGCCAGATGGATAGTTAAATGCATCCAAATCTGCTACCTTAAAGCTAAACAGCAGCCCATTACACCAAGGGCCCACTCAACCAGAAAGAAAGGTGCTACCATGGCCTTTCTAGGAAACATCCCAATGCAAGAAATATGTAAGGCAGCCACATGGTCTACGCCTCACACATTCACAAAGCACTACTGTGTACACGTGTTATCCGCACAACAAGCCACAGTAGGTCAAGCCGTATTAAGAACATTATTTCAAACTACTTCAACTCCTACAGGCTGAGCCACCGCTTTTGGGGAGATAACTGCTTACTAGTCTATGCAAAACATGCGTATCTAAAGCGACAGATGCCATCGAACTGAAAATGTCACTTACCCAGTGTACATCTGTTCGTGGCATCAGTCGCAGTAGATTCGCATGTGCCCACCTTCCTCCCCGGGAGCCTGTAGCAGTTCGGAAGTTACCTTCAACTATTTGTATATATATCATCTCAACCTTAAATAGGTACATACTTAGTCAATCCATTGCATGGGCACTATTACTACAATTCAACTCCTACCTCACCCTCTGCGGGGGAAAAACAATCGAAGATGGAGTCGACGCCCATGCGCAATGGAGACAAAAGGAGGAGTCCCTCGGTCCCGTGACTCGAAAGACTTCTTCGAAGAAAAACAACTTGTAACACTCCGGCCCAACACCAGATGGCGAGCTATGCAAAACATGCGAATCTACTGCGACTGATGCCACGAACAGATGTACACTGGGTAAGTGACATTTTCATTTTCTATAACAAAACCTATTGGCTGGATTTGTCTCTGAGTGTGTGTACCTCATTTATTGTCTACGTGTATGTACAACAAATGCTTAACACTACTCCTTTGATAAGCCTACTGCTCGACCACACTACCACAAAATAGAGCATTAGTATTATCTCTTTTTACCACTATTTTACCTCTAAGGGGAACCCTTGGACTCTGTGCATGCTATTCCTTACTTTGAAATAGCACATACAGAGCCAACTTCCTACAGTTCCCCTTAGAGGTTGATAGTGGCAAAGTTAGATAATACTAATGCTCTATTTTGTGATAGTGTGGTCGAGTAGTAGGCTTATCAGAGGGTAGTGTACACGCACAGGCAATAAATGAGGAACACACAGTCAAAGACTTTCTCCAGCCAATAGGTTTTTTTTATATAGAAAAATATATTTTCTTAATTTCTTTTTAGAACCACAAGATTCAAATTTGAGGTAAGTACATAAAGTGAGTTTCTATAAAGTTGCTTCTTTGTTGCTATTTTGTTGCTGTTTCTAGACACAGCCGCTGTCCTCTGGTGGTTCTTGGTCCTTCAGGTGCAGGTAAGCCCTCCAAGTCCTGCTGGCTGAGAGGGTGAATCATCCTTGTTTTTCTAATTATCTCCTCCGGACTTGCCGCCAAAAGTGGGGGCTGTGTCCGGAAGGGAGAGCATCTCCACTAGCTGGGATGCCCTGGGGTGCTGTAACAGGAATGAGCCTTTGAGGCTCACCGCCAGGTGTTAAACTTCCTGCAGGGGGAGGTGAGAAGCACCTCCACCCAGTTCAGGCTTTGTTCCTGGCCATAGAGTGACAAAGGCACTCACCCCATGTGGCCAGAAACCTGTATGGATGTGGCAGGCTGGCAGGAACTGGTCAGCCTAACATTAGGAGTCGGACTGTCATGCAGGGGGCAACTCTAAGATGCCCTCTGTGTGCATTTTGCAATAAATCACACTGGCATCAGTGTGAAATTATTGTGCTGAAAGGTCTGATGCCAAACTTCCCAGACTTCAGTGTAGGCATTATGGAACTGTGGAGTTCGTATTTGACACTCACAGACCATATACCCTTATGGCTCCCCTGCACTTACAATGTCTAAGGTTTGGCTTAGACACTGTAGGAGCATAGTGCTTGTGCAACCATGCCGTCACCTGTGGTATAGTGCACCCTGCCTTAGGGCTGTAAGGCCTTCTAGAGGGGTGACTTAGCTATACCACAGGCAGTGGGTTGTGGGCATTGCATTCTGAGGGGAGTGCCATGTCTCCCCACCAGCACACACAAGCTGTGAGGCAGTGGGCATGTGTTAGGTGAGGGCCCCCCAGGGTGGCATACTGCAGCCCTTAGAGACCTTCGCCGACCACAGGGCCCTTGGTACCAGTTACAAGGGACTTATCTGTGTACCAGGGCTGTGCCAATTGTGGGAACACAGGTACAGTTTAGGGAAAGAACACTGGTGTTAGGGCCTGGTTAGCACACTTTTAATCATAACTGGCATCAGCAAAAGGCAAAAAGTTAGGGGGTAGCTGTGCCAAGGGAGGCATTTCCCTGTAAGTTATATTAAGAATAAATCCCAAATTTCTTCCAAAAGTCATTTCGCAATTTCATATTAATCAAACAATAGAATTGTCAGTTTTTATCCCAATACCAGAATCAGTAGCAGAAAGAGCTCTACATACTCTGGATGTCAAAAGAGCTCTTATGTACTACATAGACAGGACTAAATATTTTAGGAAAACAAAACAACTTTTTTTGTCTTTCTCATTGCCACATAAAGGAGACCCACTATCTAAAACCACTATAGCAAGATGGATAGTCAAATGTATTCAGACTTGCTACACTAAAGCTAAAAGACAATTACCTGTACCACCTAGAGCACAATCCACTAGGAAAAAAAGGTGCATCTATCGCTTTTCTGGGCCACGGACCAGTGGCAGACATTTGTAAAGCAGCAACATGGTCTACAGCACACATCTTTACTAAACATTATTGTGTAGACGTCTTTGCCAGACAACTGGCAATGTTGGACAGGCTGTACTTAAAACACTTATTCAGGCTATTGCAACCCCTTTACACTAGCCACCGCTTTATGGAGGGACTCCTTTACAGTATCTGCACAATGTGTATCTACAGCTACACATGCCATCGAACAGAATGTTACTTTCCAGTAGACATCTGATCGCGGCATACAGTGCTATAGATTCACATGCGCCCTTCCTTCTCCCCAGAAGTGTGTACGAATTGCAATTTAATATATTTAATATATAAATTGTGAACAAACATTAAGGAGAATGGAATCTAAATGGATTATTCTGATTGGAAGTGAGATGCCCTGGGGCTTAAACACAGGTGCGGAACTACATCAACATTTATAAAAAAAAATTGACATTTGGAATAAATTAGATGAAATAAATGAAAGTCGATTATCTTTGGAATGAAATCCATAAGCATATCATTTGAGATCAGGATGTGACTTTGGAAGTATGATTTAGATATAGCATATGTATTGTGAGTATTAGATGCAACCGGATTCTTGATCAGATTCAGATGATTATTGAATTCTTCACAGCTTTAGTGGATATTGGTGATATTTTCTGGGACACGGATACATAAGCTGTGAAATGATTTGGTGAAGATTTGTTAACAAGATCTTTTGTTTCGTTACTCCCAGTTCTAAAGATATTAATTTGTTCCATAGAAAAGGTACTTTACCGATATTAGAAATTCGTATTAAGCCTATTTTATATGAGGTAGGAAAATTAGAAATTATTGGTAACATTTTTTAAAAATAGGATAAGGTAGCTTAGGTACTAATTTCTTCACCATGTTAGATAATATGAAATCATGTAGAAATTGGTTCTTTACTTATTTATATTAAAAGGTTAAAATTGGAAATAGGAGTATGGATAAGAAGATTTAGGACTTCATTTGTTCAGTAACATTTGATATCTCGGCACTGTAGGAAGTTGGCTCTGCATGCACTATTTCAAAGTAAGGAATAGTATGCACAGAGTCCAAGGGTTCCCCTTAGAGGTAAGATAGTGGCAAAAAGAGATAATACTAATGCTATATTTTGTGGTAGTGTGGTCGAGCAGTAGGCTTATCAAAGGAGTAGTGTTAAGCATTTGTTGTACATACACACAGGCAATAAATGAGGAACACACACTCAAAGACAATTCCAGGCCAATAGGTTTTTGTATAGAAAAATATATTTTCTTTATTTTAAGAACCACAGGTTCAAGATTTACATCTAATACTTCAAATGAAAGGTATTGCAGGTAGGTACTTTAGGAACTGTGAATTAGCAAAATGGCATATACAGTATTCACATAAATCGCACTTAGCTATTTTAAAACTAGACAGTGCAATTTTCAACAGTTCCTGGGGGGGAGTAAGAGTTTGTTAGTTTTTGCAGGTAAGTAAACCACCTACAGGGTTCAAGTTTGGGTCCAAGGTAGCCCACCGTTGGGGGTTCAGAGCAACCCCAAAGTTACCACACCAGCAGCTCAGGGCCAGTCAGGTGCAGAGGTCAAAGTGGTGCCCAAAACGCATAGGCTTCAATGGAGAAGGGGGTGCCCCGATTCCAGTCTGCCAGCAGGTAAGTACCCGCGTCTTCGGAGGGCAGACCAGGGGGGTTTTGTAGGGCACCGGAGGGGACACAAGTCAGCACAAAAAGGTACACCCTCAGCGGCACGGGGGCAGCCGGGTGCAGTGTGCAAACAAGTGTCGGGTTCTCAATGGGAATCATTGGGAGACAAAGGGGTCTCTTCAGCGATGCAGGCAAGGGGGGGGGCTCCTCGGGGTAGCCACCACCTGGGCAAGGGAGAGGGCCACCTGGGGGTCGCTCCTGCACTGGAGATCGGATCCTTCAGGTCCTGGGGGCTGCGGATGCAGAGTCTTTACCAGGTGTCTGGATCTGAGGAACAGGCAGTCGCGGTCATGGGGAGCCTCTGGATTCCTGTAAGGAAATGCCTCCTTGGCATGGTTACCCCCTGACTTTTTGCCTTTGCTGATGCTATGTTTTGAATTGAAAGTGTGCTGAGGCCTGCTAACCAGGCCCCAGCACCAGTGTTCTTTCCCTAACCTGTACTTTTGATTCCACAATTGGCACACCCTGGCATCCAGATAAGTCCCTTGTAACTGGTACCTCTGTTACCAAGGGCCCTGATGCCAGGGAAGGCCTCTAAGGGCTGCAGCATGTATTATGCCACCCTAAGAGACCCCTCACTCAGCACAGACACACTGCTTACCAGCTTGTGTGTGCTAGTGAGAACAAAATGAGTAAGTCGACATGGCACTCCCCTCAGGGTGCCATACCAGCCTCTCACTGCCTATGCAGTATAGGTAAGACACCCCTCTAGCAGGCCTTACAGCCCTAAGGCAGGGTGCACTATACCATAGGTGAGGGTACCAGTGCATGAGCACTGTGCCCCTACAGTGTCTAAGCAAAACCTTAGACATTGTAAGTGCAGGGTAGCCATAAGAGTATATGGTCTGGGAGTCGGTTTTACACGAACTCCACAGCACCATAATGGCTACACTGAAAACTGGGAAGTTTGGTATCAAACTTCTCAGCACAATAAATGCACACTGATGCCAGTGTACATTTTATTGTAAAATACACCACAGAGGGCACCTTAGAGGTGCCCCCTGAAACTTAACCGACTATCTGTGTAGGCTGACTGGTTCCAGCAGCCTGCCACACTAGAGACATGTTGCTGGCCCCATGGGGAGAGTGCCTTTGTCACTCTGAGGCCAGTAACAAAGCCTGCACTGGGTGGAGATGCTAACACCTCCCCCAGGCAGGAGCTGTAACACCTGGCGGTGAGCCTCAAAGGCTCACCCCTTTGTCACAGCCCCGCAGGACACTCCAGCTAGTGGAGTTGCCCGCCCCCTCCGGCCCCGGCCCCCACTTTTGGCGGCAAGGACGGAGAAAATAATGAGAATAACAAGGAGGAGTCACTGGCCAGTCAGGACAGCCCCTAAGGTGTCCTGAGCTGAGGTGACTCTAACTTTTAGAAATCCTCCATCTTGCAGATGGAGGATTCCCCCAATAGGATTAGGGATGTGACCCCCTCCCCTTGGGAGGAGGCACAAAGAGGGTGTACCCACCCTCAGGGCTAGTAGCCATTGGCTACTAACCCCCAGACCTAAACACGCCCTTAAATTTAGTATTTAAGGGCTTCCCTGAACCTAAAGAGTTAGATTCCTGCAACTACAAGAAGGACTGCCGAGCTGACAAACCCCTGCAGAGGAAGACCAGAAGACACCAACTGCCTTGGCCCCAGACTTACCGGCCTGTTTCCTGCCTTCCAAAGAACCTGCTCCAGCGACGCTTTCCAAGGGACCAGCGACCTCTGAATCCTCTGAGGACTGCCCTGCTTCGAAAAAGACAAGAAACTCCCGAGGACAGCGGCACTGCTCCAAAAGAACTGCAACTTTGTTACAAGGAGCAGATTTAAAGACCCCTGCAATTCCCCGCAAGAAGCGTGAGACTTGCAACACTGCACCCGGCGACCCCGACTCGACTGGTGGAGAACAACCAACTCAGGGAGGACCCTCCGGCGACTCTACGACTGTGAGTAACCAAAGTTGTCCCCCCTGAGCCCCCACAGCGACGCCTGCAGAGGGAATCCCCAGGCTCCCCCCGACCGCGACTGTCTGAACTCCATTTCCCGACGGCTGGAAAAGACCCTGCACCCGCAGCCCCCAGCCCCTAAAGAAACGGAATTTCTGTGCAGGAGTGACCCCCAGGAGGCCCTCTCCCTTGCCCGGTGGTGGCTACCCCGAGGAGCCCCCCCCTTGCCTGCCTGCATCGCTGAAGAGACCCCTTGGTCTCCCATTGAAAACTGAAGGAAACCCGACGCATGTTTGCACACTGCCCCGGCCGCCCCCGCGCTGCTGAGGGTGTACTTTCTGTGCTACTTTGTGTCCCCCCCCCCCCCCCCCCCCCCCCCCCGGTGCCCTACAAAACCCCCGTGGTCTGCCCTCCGAAGACGCGGGTACTTACCTGCTGGCAGACTGGAACCGGGGCACCCCCTTCTCTCCATTATAGCCTATGTGTTTTGGGCACCTCTTTGACCTTTGCACCTGACCGGCCCTGAGCTGCTGGTGTGATAACTTTGGGGTTGCTCTGAACCCCCAACGGTGGGCTACCTTGGACCAAAAACTGAAACCTGTAAGTGCCTTACTTACCTGTTGAAACTAACAATAACTTACCTCCCCCAGGAACTGTAAAAATTGCACTAAGTGTCCACTTTTAAAACAGCTTATTGTGTTTTATGTGAAAAGTATACATGCTAAAGTAATGATTCAAAGTTCCTAGAGTACTTACCTGCAATACCTTTCAAAAGAGCTATTACATGTAAAATTTGAACCTGTGGTTCTTAAAAATAAACTAAGAAAATATATTTTTCTATAACAAAACCTATTGGCTGGATTTGTCTCTGAGTGTGTGTTCCTCATTTATTGCCTGTGTGTATGTACAACAAATGCTTAACACTACTCCTTGGATAAGCCTACTGCTCGACCACACTACCCCAAAATAGAGCATTAGTATTATCTCTTTTTACCACTATTTTACCTCTAAGGGGAACCCTTGGACTCTGTGCATGCTATTCCTTACTTTGAAATAGCACATACAGAGCCAACTTCCTACACTTTTCACATAAACCAAACAGTGGAATTGCCAGTCTCATTCCCACAGCCAGATTCAATTACAGAAAGAGCCCTTCACACTCTTGACCTTAAAAGAGCTCTAATGTCCTATGTGGACAGAACAAAAGAATTTAGAAAAACAAAATAGCTTTTTGTTGCTTTTCAACAACCACATAAAGAAAATCCTATTTCTGAACAAGCAATAACAAGATGGATTGTTAAATGTGTACAAACATGTTACATTAAGGCAAAAAGACAACTTTTAATCACACCTAAAACACATATTCCACTAGGGAAAAAAGTGCATCTGTGGCATTTTAGGAAACATACCAATGGCAGACACATGGAAAGCTGCCACATGGTCTACACCACATACATTTACAAAGCATTACTGTGTAGATTTATTTTCAAAGCAACAGGCCAATGTTGGTCAAACTGTCTTAAGAGCATTACTTCAAACAACTCCAACTCCCACAGGCTAGCTACAGCATTTCCTGGGGAGAGTAACTGCTTTGTATTCTATGCATAGCTCATGTATCTGCAGCTACACATACCATTGAACGGAAAATGTCACTTAGCCAGTGTACATCTTTTCGTGGCATGCAGTGCCGCAGATTCACATGCACCCTCCCTCCTCCCCGGAAGCTTGTAGTTGTTGCAGTTTTATAATTTGTACATATGTGTATACATTTACATTTGCATGGACACCTATTTTTACTTACTATTTCTATACAACATTTATATTACTACACTCTCACTCCTTCCTACACCCTTTTGCGGGAAAACAATCTAACGACGGAGTCGATGCCCATGCGCAGTATGACCAAGAGGAGGAGTCACTTGATCCCGTGAGTCCGGAAAGACTTCTTCGAAGAAAAACAACTTGTAACACTCCAGGCCCAACACTAGATGGCGGAATAATGCATAGCATGTGAATCTGCAGCACTACATGCCACGTATAGATGTAAACTGGGTAAGTGACACTTTCCATATAGGACTCGATGCCCATGTGCAGCATTACAGAGGGGAGTCACTCAATCCCGTGACTCAAACTTTCTTCGAACAAAAACAAGTTGTACTACTCCGAACCCAACACTAGATGGCAAGCTTACATGCCATGAACAGATGTCTCCTGGTAAGTAAATTTAACTTTTTTTCCCCACCCAAAGAGGAGTTTTATGGGCCTGATTAAGACTGTTTATCTTTGTCCCCATCCTTGTCCTGAGACTTACTTGCTTCCTTCTTTTTGTGGTCACCCCCTGTGTGGGATTTCCTACTCACCCAGGTGCGGTTTGCCTTGCCTGCCTTTTTTCACAATTCTTGGGGAGAGGTCAGATCAAAGTCCACCAGGTTCTGATGCGGTTGATCAGATATACAATTATTCAAAATGTGCTCTCTCAGGATTAGGTTGTATAAGCCCTGGAAGTCACTTACTTTGATCTCATGCAGCCAGCCTTCCAGGGCTTTCACAGAACAGTCCACAAAATCTACCCAATCTTGGAAGGACTCCTTTTTGGTTTCCCTGAACTTGATTCTGTATTGTTCTGTGATCAAACCAAATCCATCCAGCAGTGCACGTTTTAAAGCTGTATAAATGTCTGCGTCTTCCTCTCTGACATTGAGAAAGATGCAAACATTTATACCCACAAGATTGCTGCCCACTGTTTTTGGGGGGACTTGCTGATCTTTACAGGCCCTCTCCAAAGCAGTGAACCATTTGTAGATGTAATCTCTGTAGGAAGTTGGCTCTGTATGTACTATTTCAAAGTAAGGAATAGTATGCACAGAGTCCGAGGGTTCCCCTTAGAGGTAAGATAGTGGCAAAAAGAGATTATACTAATGCTCTATTTTGTGGTAGTGTGGTCGAGCAGTAGGCTTATCAAAGGAGTAGTGTTAAGCATTTGTTGTACATACACACAGGCAATAAATGAGGAACACACACTCAAAGACAATTCCAGGCCAATAGGTTTTGTTATAGAAAAATATATTTTCTTAGTTTATTTTAAGAACCACAGGTTCAAATTCTACATGTAATATCTCATTTGAAAGGTATTGCAGGTAAGTACTTTAGGAACTTTGAATAATTACAGTAGCTTATATACTTTTCACATAAAACACAAACAGCTGTTTTAAAAGTGGACACAGTGCAATTTTCACAGTTCCTGGGGGAGGTAAAGTATTGTTATTTTTAACAGGTAAGTAAGTCACTTACAGGTCTCAGTTTTGGGTCCAAGGTAGCCCACCGTTGGGGGTTCAGAGCAACCCCAAAGTTACCACACCAGCAGCTCAGGGCCGGTCAGGTGCAGAGGTCAAAGAGGTGCCCAAAACACATAGGCTTCAATGGAGAGAAGGGGGTGCCCTGGTTCCAGTCTGCCAGCAGGTAAGTACCCGCGTCTTCGAAGGGCAGACCAGGGTGGTTTTGTAGGGCACTGGGGGGGACACGAGTCAGCACAAAAAGTACACCCTCAGCAGCGCGGGGGCGGCCGGGTGCAGTGTGGGAACAATCGTCTGGTTTCCAATAGTTTCCTATGGGAGACCAAGGGGTCTCTTCAGCGATGCAGGCAAAGGGGGGGCTCCTCGGGGTAGCCACCACCTGGGCAAGGGAGAGGGCCTCCTGGGGGTCACTCCTGCACCTGAGTTTGGTTCCTTCAGGTGCTGGGGGCTGCGGGTGCAGGGTCTTTTCCAGCCGTCGGGAAATGGAGTTCAGGCAGTCGCGGTCAGGGGGAGCCTCGGGATTCCCTCTGCAGGCGTCGCTGTGGGGGCTCAGGGGGGACAACTTTGGTTACTCACAGTCTTGGAGTCGCCGGAGGGTCCTCCCTGAGGTGTTGGTTCTCCACCAGTCGAGTCGGGGTCGCCGGGTGCAGTGTTGCAAGTCTCACGCTTCTTGTGGGGAGTTGCAGGGGTCTTTAAATCTGCTCCTTGAAACAAAGTAGCAGTTCTTTTGGAGCAGTGCCGCTGTCCTCAGGAGTTTCTTGTCTTTCTTGAAGCAGGGCAGTCCTCAGAGGATTGAGAGGTCGCTGGTCCCTTGGAAAGCGTCACTGGAGCAGGTTTCTTTGGAAGGCAGGAGACAGGCCGGTAAGTCTGGGGCCAAAGCAGTTGGTGTCTTCTGTTCTTCCTCTGCAGGGGTTTTTCAGCTCAGCAGTCTTCCTCTTCTTGTAGTTTCAGGAATCTGTTTTCCTAGGTTCAGGGAAGCCCTTAAATACTAAATTTGAGGGCGTGTTTAGGTCTGGGGGGTTAGTAGCCAATGGCTACTAGCCCTGAGGGTGAGTACACCCTCTTTGTGCCTCCTCCCAAGGGGAGGGGGTCACATCCCTAATCCTATTGGGGAATCCTCCATCTGCAAGATGGAGGATTTCTAAAAGTTAGTCACTTCAGCTCAGGACACCTTAGGGGCTGTCCTCACTGGCCAGTGACTCCTCCTTGTTGTTCTCATTATTTTCTCCGGCCTTGCCGCCAAAAGTGGGGGCCGTGGCCGGAGGGGGCGGGCAACTCCACTAGCTGGAGTGTCCTGCGGTGCTGGAACAAAGGGGTGAGCCTTTGAGGCTCACCGCCAGGTGTTACAGCTCCTGCCTGGGGGAGGTGTTAGCATCTCCACCCAGTGCAGGCTTTGTTACTGGCCTCAGAGTGACAAAGGCACTCTCCCCATGGGGCCAGCAACATGTCTCTAGTGTGGCAGGCTGCTGGAACCAGTCAGCCTACACAGTTAGTTGGATACAGTTTCAGGGGGCACCTCTAAGGTGCCCTCTGTGGTGTGTTTCACAATAAAATGTACACTGGCATCAGTGTGCATTTATTGTGCTGAGAAGTTTGATATCAAACTTCCCAGTTTTCAGTGTAGCCATTATGGTGCTGTGGAGTTCGTGTTTGACAGACTCCCAGACCATATACTCTTATGGCTACCCTGCACTTACAATGTCCAAGGTTTGGCTTAGACACTGTAGGGGCACAGTGCTCATGCACTGGTGCCCTCACCTATGGTATAGTGCACCCTGCCTTAGGGCTGTAAGGCCTGCTAGAGGGGTGTCTTACCTATACTGCATAGGCAGTGAGAGGCTGGCATGGCACCCTGAGGGGAGTGCCATGTCGACTTACTCATTTTGTTCTCACTAGCACACACAAGCTGGTAAGCAGTGTGTCTGTGCTGAGTGAGGGGTCTCTAGGGTGGCATAAGACATGCTGCAGCCCTTAGAGACCTTCCCTGGCATCAGGGCCCTTGGTACCAGAGGTACCAGTTACAAGGGACTTACCTGGATGCCAGGGTGTAAGGAAATGCCTCCTTGGCATGGTTACCCCCTGACTTTTTGCCTTTGCTGATGCTATGTTTTGAATTGAAAGTGTGCTGAGGCCTGTTAACCAGGCCCCAGCACCAGTGTTCTTTCCCTAACCTGTACTTTTGTATCCACAATTGGAACACCCTGGCATCCAGGTAAGTCCTTTGTAACTGGTACCTCTGGTACCAAGGGCCCTGATGCCAGGGAAGGTCTCTAAGGGCTGCAGCATGTCTTATGCCACCCTGGAGACCCCTCACTCAGCACAGACACACTGCTTACCAGCTTGTGTGTGCTAGTAAGAACAAAAGGAGTAAGTCGACATGGCACTCCCCTCAGGGTGCCATGCCAGCCTCTCACTGCCTATGCAGTATAGGTAAGACACCCCTCTAGCAGGCCTTACAGCCCTAAGGCAGGGTGCACTATACCATAGGTGAGGGCACCAGTGCATGAGCACTGTGCCCCTACAGTGTCTAAGCCAAACCTTAGACATTGTAAGTGCAGGGTAGCCATGAGAGTATATGGTCTGGGAGTCTGTCAGACACGAACTCCACAGCACCATAATGGCTACACTGAAAACTGGGAAGTTTGGTATCAAACTTCTCAGCACAATAAATGCACACTGATGCCAGTGTACATTTTATTGTGAAACACACCAAAGAGGGCACCTTAGAGGTGCCCCCTGAAACTGTATCCAACTATCTGTGTAGGCTGACTGGTTCCAGCAGCCTGCCACACTAGAGACATGTTGCTGGCCCCATGGGGAGAGTACCTTTGTCACTCTGAGGCCAGTAACAAAGCCTGCACTGGGTGGAGATGCTAACACCTCCCCCAGGCAGGAGCTGTAACACCTGGCGGTGAGCCTCAAAGGCTCACCCCTTTGTTCCAGCACCGCAGGACACTCCAGCTAGTGGAGTTGCCCGCCCCCTCCGGCCGCGGCCCCCACTTCTGGCGGCAAGGCCGGAGAAAATAATGAGAAAAACAAGGAGTAATCACTGGCCAGTCAGGACAGCCCCTAAGGTGTCCTGAGCTGAAGTGACTAACTTTTAGAAATCCTCCATCTTGCAGATGGAGGATTCCCCCAATAGGATTAGGGATGTGACCCCCTCCCCTTGGGAGGAGGCACAAAGAGGGTGTACTCACCCTCAGGGCTAGTAGCCATTGGCTACTAACCCCCCAGACCTAAACACGCCCTTAAATTTAGTCTTTAAGGGCTCCCCTGAACCTAAGAATTTAGATTCCTGAAACTACAAGAAGAAGAGGACTGCTGAGCTGAAAAACCCCTGCAGAGGAAGAACAGAAGACACCAACTGCTTTGGCCCCAGACTCACCGGCCTGTCTCCTGCCTTCCAAAGAAACCTGCTCCAGCGACGCTTTCCAAGGGACCAGCGACCTCTGAATCCTCTGAGGACTGCCCTGCTTCGAGAAAGACAAGAAACTCCCGAGGACAGCGGCCCTGCTCCAAAAGAACTGCAACTTTGTTTCAAAGTAGCAGATTTAAAGACCCCTGCAACTCCCCGCAAGAAGTGTGAGACTTGCAACACTGCACCCGGCGACCCCGACTCGACTGGTGGAGAACCAACACCTCAGGGAGGACCCTCCGGCGACTCCAAGACTGTGAGTAACCAAAGTTGTCCCCCATGAGCCCCCACAGCGACGCCTGCAGAGGGAATCCCGAGGCTCCCCCTGACCGCGACTGCCTGAACTCCATTTCCCGACGGCTGGAAAAGACCCTGCACCCGCAGCCCCCAGCACCTAAAGGAACAGAACTCCTGTGCAGGAGTGACCCCCAGGAGGCCCTCTCCCTTGCCCAGGTGGTGGCTACCCCGAGGAGCCCCCCCCTTGCCTGCCTGCAACGCTGAAGAGATCCCTTGGTCTCTCATTGAAAACCCGACGCATGTTTGCACACTGCACCCGCCGCCCCCGCGCTGCTGAGGGTGTACTTTTTGTGCTGACTTGTGTCCCCTCCGGTGCCCTACAAAACCCCCCCTGGTCTGCCCTCCGAAGACGCGGGTACTTACCTGCTGGCAGACTGGAACCGGGGCACCCCCTTCTCTCCATTGAAGCCTATGTGTTTTGGGCACCTCTTTGACCTCTGCACCTGACCGGCCCTGAGCTGCTGGTGTGGTAACTTTGGGGTTGCTCTGAACCCCCAACGGTGGGCTACCTTGGACCCAAAACTGAAACCTGTAAGTGACTTACTTACCTGTTAAAACTAACATTACTTTACCTCCCCCAGGAACTGTGAAAATTGCACTAAGTGTCCACTTTTAAAACAGCTTATTGTGTTTTATGTAAAAAGTATACATGCTAATGTAATGATTCAAAGTTCCTAAAGTACTTACCTGCAATACCTTTCAAATGAGATATTACATGTAGAATTTGAACCTGTGGTTCTTAAAATAAACTAAGAAAATATATTTTTCTATAACAAAACCTATTGGCTGGATTTGTCTCTGAGTGTGTGTTCCTCATTTATTTCCTGTGTATGTACAACAAATGCTTAACACTACTCCTTTGATAAGCCTACTGCTCGACCACACTACCACAAAATAGAGCATTAGTATTATCTCTTTTTGCCACTATCTTACCTCTAAGGGGAACCCTTGGACTCTGTGCATGCTATTCCTTACTTTGAAATAGCACATACAGAGCCAACTTCCTACACAGGGTGTGCCAATTGTGGATACAAAAGTACAGGTTAGGGAAAGAACACTGGTGCTGGGGCCTGGTTAGCAGGCCTCAGCACACTTGCAATTCAAAACATAGCATCAACAAAGGCAAAAAGTCAGGGGGTAACCATGCCAAGGAGGCATTTCCTTACAATCTCCCTCCCTCCGTGAAAGGTGGGACTATCTTGCTCAGGTTCCTGGAATCATAGGAGTCCTCCCTGATTCTGGTGTCCCTGAAGTTCAAATTGCGTCCAGTAT
This sequence comes from Pleurodeles waltl, assembly GCF_031143425.1. NCBI lineage: Eukaryota > Metazoa > Chordata > Amphibia > Caudata > Salamandridae > Pleurodeles > Pleurodeles waltl. The sequence goes on along the minus strand of NC_090449.1, from coordinate 742,421,610 downwards.
GGTGTGCTAACCCCACACCCTGTCCTTCCCTCTCCACTGCCAAGGCCTCCCTATCTAGGGCAGCTGTTGCTGCAGCAGTCTCGGCTTGGCCTCCTCCAACCTCAGTTTCCTAAGCTCCCTATTTAAGCAATCTTCCCCTGAACTGGAGCAGTGGGTCCCCTCAGATACTGAGGAGACATGGGAATGGACAGAGGAGGATCTATCCCCCCTCGTGGGAATCCTCTGTACCATCCCTCTAGGAGTAAGGTGGGGTTACTGGGATTACCCCATTCCTACTATCTGTAGTGCTTCTAACAGGGCTGTGGTGTTCCCAGAGTTCCTCCTCACCCTCCCCAGTGTAGCCTAAATTTAGCCTGTATAGGACTGGAGGGTCAGTTTCTACTTCTTCCTCCTCCTGGGTGCCAGCATTGTCCTAGTCAGCTTGAAGAAGTAGGCCAAGAAGTAGATTTTTATTGGGATTTTTCCCTGTCTTCAGTTTTCTACTGGCACACACCGCTCTAAGTTCTTGGAAGGTGAGACTCTGATAATGAGAGTCTGGGGCCTGAGAGTTGTGCTCTACTGCAGACATTAATTGCTATTGTTGTGTAGGTGTACCTACCTACTCTCACAACTAGGCTCCCAGAAAATGTGGAGCAAGGGCTATGCTAGACTCCTAGCTTACCCAAACTTAGGAGACTAGAAATCCTAACAGCTAAGTGCAGTGTGTACCTACCAGCTAGTAATTGTCTTTCCTGTAGGAAGTGACTAGTGACAAAGTGGTAAGGCTTGCAAGTGCCTTATCCTACTGCTGCTACTAATTTAGGAAGCTGACCTTGTGTGCGGTGAGCACCTGTGGTGTTATCACCTTATACCAGGTCCAGGTATCCCCTATTATTGAGGTGTATCCAGTGTCTTTAGGAAGCCAGGGCTCTTTAGAAGTAGCTGTGGATGAGCAGCCAAGACTAATCTAGGAGACATGCAAAGCTTATGCAATACTATTATAGTCACACAACACTTGCACACAAGAAAGAACCACACATTGTTACAAAAACAAAGGTACTTTATTGTGGTAACACAAATACTAAAATACTGTATAGGCAATACTCCACGAGGAGGTGAGTAAACATTTTTTACTCATTAGAAGTCAGTGATTAGCATACAAAGCAATAGTAAACACAATAGCAAATAGTGAAGGTCCTTGAGGGAGACCAATACATATATTAAGTGGGATGTGAAAGGCAGTCCCCCACCCAAGGAAGTGGAATCAGGAGAGGGGAGCTGGAGGAACTAGGAACCCCAAAAGGTCAATACCAAGGTGCCCCCTCAGCGACTAGGAAAGGGGAGTTAAGTACCTGGTTTATCCCCCAAACACACAGGAGATCTTTGAGAAAGGACTCTGCAAGACCCAGACAAGACTGGAAGAAACCGAAGGTGGATCCTGACAGAAGAGGACCTGCAAAAGAATTGGACCAAGTCCAGATCAAGATGGAGTGTCTGGTTGTGGCAGGAGTCACTACCCACCCTTCTGGAGATGCAGAACCAGGTCGACGATGGATGAAGAAAGTCAGCAGTACAGCAGAGGAGCAGAAGTGTTGCAAGTAATGTCCCATGATGGCGTTCGTAATGCAATCAGTCATTAGTGCTGGAAAACAAACAACAAGCCTTCGCAAATGCAAGAGTTGGTGAAGAAGGTTTTGTAAGGCTGTAGAGTACCAGCAAGGCCTAGGGGACTCTACCCAAGGAGAGGAGTCTGAGGTGACCCACAGCAGCTGGGAGTCGCAAGAAGAGGCAGCCCCCACAGGCAGCAGGCACAGGAGTCACAGTGAGGCCCACTCAGCACACCTGGAGAGGAGTCCCATGTCGTTGGAGCATCAAACAGGAGACTGTGCTTTGCATGGAAGAGTACTGGAGGCCGGGACTACATGGAGCCTGAAGATCCCATGGAGGAGGAACAAACAAGCCTTGGTAGCTGCAACAGTTGAGGTGCACAGGGGTACTGTCCTGTGAGGAGAGGCAAGGTCTTACCATCTCCCAAGTTGGACAGCTGTTTGAGAGGACCAAAGGGACCACTCCAGACTACCACCTGTGATGCAGGATCCACACAGTTCTGGAGGAGAGGGGATCCACGTAGCCAGTCGTTGTTGCAGTTGGTGCCTGCAGATGCAGGGGAGTGACTCCTTCACTCCAAGGGAAGTTCCTTCTTGCTCCTTGTGCAGGCTGAAGACTCGTCGACCTCAAAGGATTGGCAGCGAGGGAAATGTTACAATTGCTGGAAGGAGCCGGAGAAACAATGTTGCAAAGCGTAGTGGTGGGTGGAGTTGCAGATGGTTAGCTCCTGGAGGGTCCAGTTGCAGCCCTGGTGGCCAGAAGATGAAGTAAATGATGCAGAGTAGTCCTGCTGGAATCTTGCACGTCAAATCTGAAGGCCCACCTTGGAGGGAGACCGTAAATAGCCCAGGAAAGGGGATTGGTCACCTAGCAGGGTGACCACCTATCAGGAGGGGGCTGTGACGTCACCTGCCTGTCCTGGCCACTCAGATGATCCCAGGGACCTCTGCCTACTTGGGATTTAAGATAGCAGAATCAAGTGGCCACCTGGAAGAGCGCTGGGCACCACCCCAGTGGTGGTGATAGACAGGGGAGTGGGGACTCTCCTTTCCATTGTCCAGTTTCACACCAGAGCAGGGACCAGGGTTCCCTGGGCTGGTGCAAACCGGTTTATGCAAGGATGCACCAAATGTGCCCTTCAAAGCATACCGGTGGCTTGGGGAGGCTACCCCTCCCAAGCCAGGTAACACCTATGTTCGATGGCATCTGTCGCTGTAGATACGCATGTTTTGCATAGCTCGCCATCTGGTGTTGGGTCGGAGTGTTACAAGTTGTTTTTCTTCGAAGAACTCTTTCGAGTCACGGGACCGAGTGACTCCTCCTTTTGTCTCCATTGCGCATGGGCGTCGACTCCATCTTCGATTGTTTTTTTTCCGCCATCGGGTTCGGACGTGTTCCTGTCGCTCCGAGTTTCGGAACGGAAAAACAGCTAAATTTCGGAAGATTTTCGTCGGTATTGTTGCGTTCGGGATCGGCGTAGTTAGAATCAATTCCGCATCGAAGATCGAAGAGCTCCGGAGCCCCTCGGGGTAGTTTTCGATCCCCCGTCGGGGCCTGCTCGGCCCGACCGCGTGTAGAAGAACGCCGATGGAACGGACCCCGTTCCGTTTCTGTCCCAAATGCCACAACAAATACCCCTATACAGACCAACACTTGGTCTGTGTAAGGAAATGCCTCCTTGGCATGGTTGCCCCCTGACTTTTTGCCTTTGCTGATGCTATGTTTACAATTGAAAGTGTGCTGAGGCCTGCTAACCAGGCCCCAGCACCAGTGTTCTTTCCCTAACCTGTACTTTTGTATCCACAATTGGCAGACCCTGGCATCCAGATAAGTCCCTTGTAACTGGTACTTCTAGTACCAAGGGCCCTGATGCCAAGGAAGGTCTCTAAGGGCTGCAGCATGTCTTATGCCACCCTGGAGACCTCTCACTCAGCACAGACACACTGCTTGCCAGCTTGTGTGTGCTAGTGAGGGCAAAACGAGTAAGTCGACATGGCACTCCCCTCAGGGTGCCATGCCAGCCTCTCACTGCCTATGCAGTATAGGTAAGACACCCCTCTAGCAGGCCTTACAGCCCTAAGGCAGGGTGCACTATACCATAGGTGAGGGTACCAGTGCATGAGCATGGTACCCCTACAGTGTCTAAACAAAACCTTAGACATTGTAAGTGCAGGGTAGCCATAAGAGTATATGGTCTGGGAGTCTGTCAAACACGAACTCCACAGCACCATAATGGCTACACTGAAAACTGGGAAGTTTGGTATCAAACTTCTCAGCACAATAAATGCACACTGATGCCAGTGTACATTTTATTGTAAAATGCACCACAGAGGGCACCTTAGAGGTGCCCCCTGAAACCTATCCGACTATCTGTGTAGGCTGACTGGTTCCAGCAGCCTGCCACACTAGAGACATGTTGCTGGCCCCATGGGGAGAGTGCCTTTGTCACTCTGAGGCCAGTAACAAAGCCTGCACTGGGTGGAGATGCTAACACCTCCCCCAGGCAGGAGCTGTAACACCTGGCGGTGAGCCTCAAAGGCTCACCCCTTTGTCACAGCCCAGCAGGGCACTCCAGCTTAGTGGAGTTGCCCGCCCCCTCCGGCCACGGCCCCCACTTTTGGCGGCAAGGCTGGAGGGAACAAAGAAAGCAACAAGGAGGAGTCACTGGCCAGTCAGGACAGCCCCTAAGGTGTCCTGAGCTGAAGTGACTCTAACTTTTAGAAATCCTCCATCTTGCAGATGGAGGATTCCCCCAATAGGGTTAGGATTGTGACCCCCTCCCCTTGGGAGGAGGCACAAAGAGGGTGTACCCACCCTCAGGGCTAGTAGCCATTGGCTACTAACCCCCCAGACCTAAACACGCCCTTAAATTTAGTATTTAAGGGCTACCCTGAACCCTAGAAAATTAGATTCCTGCAACTACAAGAAGAAGGACTGCCTAGCTGAAAACCCCTGCAGAGGAAGACCAGAAGACGACAACTGCCTTGGCTCCAGAAACTCACCGGCCTGTCTCCTGCCTACCAAAGATCCTGCTCCAGCGACGCCTTCCAAAGGGACCAGCGACCTCGACATCCTCTGAGGACTGCCCCTGCTTCGAAAAGACAAGAAACTCCCGAGGACAGCGGACCTGCTCCAAGAAAAGCTGCAACTTTGTTTCCAGCAGCTTTAAAGAACCCTGCAAGCTCCCCGCAAAAGGCGTGAGACTTGCAACACTGCACCCGGCGACCCCGACTCGGCTGGTGGCGATCCAACACCTCAGGAGGGACCCCAGGACTACTCTAAGACTGTGAGTACAAAAACCTGTCCCCCCTGAGCCCCCACAGCGCCGCCTGCAGAGGGAATCCCGAGGCTTCCCCTGACCGCGACTCTTTGAATCCTAAGTCCCGACACCTGGGAGAGACCCTGCACCCGCAGCCCCCAGGACCTGAAGGACCGGACTTTCACTGGAGAAGTGACCCCCAGGAGTCCCTCTCCCTTGCCCAAGTGGAGGTTTCCCCGAGGAACCCCCCCCTTGCCTGCCTGCAGCGCTGAAGAGATCCCTAGATCTCCCATTGACTTCCATTACAAACCCGACGCTTGTTTCTACACTGCACCCGGCCGCCCCCGCGCTGCTGAGGGTGAAATTTCTGTGTGGACTTGTGTCCCCCCCCGGTGCCCTACAAAACCCCCCTGGTCTGCCCTCCGAAGACGCGGGTACTTACCTGCAAGCAGACCGGAACCGGGGCACCCCCTTCTCTCCATTCTAGCCTATGTGTTTTGGGCACCACTTTGAACTCTGCACCTGACCGGCCCTGAGCTGCTGGTGTGGTGACTTTGGGGTTGCTCTGAACCCCCAACGGTGGGCTACCTTGGACCAAGAACTGAACCCTGTAAGTGTCTTACTTACCTGGTAAAACTAACAAATACTTACCTCCCCTAGGAACTGTGAAAATTGCACTAAGTGTCCACTTTTAAAACAGCTATTTGTGAATAACTTGAAAAGTATACATGCAATTTTGATGATTTGAAGTTCCTAAAGTACTTACCTGCAATACCTTTCGAATGAGCTATTACATGTAGAATTTGAACCTGTGGTTCTTAAAATAAACTAAGAAAAGATATTTTTCTATATAAAAACCTATTGGCTGGATTTGTCTCTGAGTGTGTGTACCTCATTTATTGTCTATGTGTATGTACAACAAATGCTTAACACTACTCCTTGGATAAGCCTACTGCTCGACCACACTACCACAAAATAGAGCATTAGTATTATCTCTTTTTGCCACTATCTTACCTCTAAGGGGAACCCTTGGACTCTGTGCATGCTATTCCTTACTTTGAAATAGCACATACAGAGCCAACTTCCTACATTGGTGGATCAGCGGTGGGGTACAAGACTTTGCATTTGCTGGACTACTCAGCCAATACCTGATCACACGACAAATTCCAAAATTGTCATTAGAAATTGATTTTTGCAATTTGAAAAGTTTTCTAAATTCTTAAAAGACCTGCTAGGGCCTTGTGTTAGATCCTGTTTAGCATTTCTTTTAGAGTTTAAAAGTTTGTAAAAGTTTGAATTAGATTCTAGAACCAGTTGTAGATTCTTAAAAAGTATTCCAACTTTTAGAAGCATAATGTCTAGCACAGATGTGAATGTGGTGGAACTCGACACCACACCTTACCTCCATCTACAGATGAGAGAGCTAAGGTCACTCTGTAAACTAAAGAAAATAGCAATGGGCCCCAAACCTACCAAAGTACAGCTCCAGGAGCTTTTGGCAGAGTTTGAAAAGGCCAACCCCTCTGAGGATGGCAACTCAGAGGATGAAGATAGTGACTTGGAGGGAAATTCCCCCCCTCCAGTCCTACTTAGGGAGAGCAGGGCTTCTCAAGCCCTGACTCCACAAATAATAGTCAGAGATGCTGGTTCCCTCACAGGAGGGACCAACAACTCTGAAATCACTGAGGATAACTCCAGTGAAGAGGACATCCAGTTAGCCAGGATGGCCAAAAGATTGGCTTTGGAAAGACAGATCCTAGCCATAGAGAGGGAAAGACAAGAGATGGGCCTAGGACCCATCAATGGTGGCAGCAACATAAATAGGGTCAGAGATTCTCCTGACATGTTGAAAATCCCCAAAGGGATTGTAACTAAATATGAAGATGGTGATGACATCACCAAATGGTTCACAGCTTTTGAGAGGGCTTGTGTAACCAGAAAAGTGAACAGATCTCACTGGGGTGCTCTCCTTTGGGAAATGTTCACAGGAAAGTGTAGGGATAGACTCCTCACACTCTCTGGACAAAATGCAGAATCTTATGACCTCATGAAGGGTACCCTGATTGAGGGCTTTGGATTCTCCACTGAGGAGTACAGGATTAGGTTCAGGGGGGCTCAAAAATCCTCGAGCCAGACCTGGGTTGACTTTGTTGACTACTCAGTGAAAACACTAGATGGTTGGATTCAAGGCAGTGGTGTAAGTAATTATGATGGGCTGTACAATTTATTTGTGAAAGAACACCTGTTAAGTAATTGTTTCAATGATAAACTGCATCAGCATCTGGTAGACCTAGGACCAATTTCTCCCCAAGAATTGGGAAAGAAGGCGGACCATTGGGTCAAGACAAGGGTGTCCAAGACTTCAATAGGGGGTGACCAAAAGAAAGGGGTCACAAAGACTCCCCAGCAGAAGGGTGATGAGACAACCAAAACTAAAAATAGTAAAGAGTCTTCTACAGGCCCCCAAAAACCTGCACAGGAGGGTGGGCCCAGAGCCTCTTCACAAAACAATGGGTACAAGGGTAAAAACTTTGATCCCAAAAAGGCCTGGTGTCATAGCTGTAAACAGCATGGACACCAAACTGGAGACAAGGCCTGTCCCAAGAAAGGTTCCACTCCAAACTCCCATCCAGGTAACACTGGTATGGCTAGTCTCCAAGTGGGATCAACAGTGTGCCCAGAGCAAATCAGGGTTCACACTGAAGCTACTCTAGTTTCTGAGGGTGGGGTGGATTTAGCCACACTAGCTGTCTGGCCGCCTGACATGCAAAAATACAGACAGCAACTCTTAATTAATGGGACTAGAATAGAGGGCCTGAGGGATACAGGTGCCAGTGTCACCATGGTGACAGAGAAACTGGTTTCCCCTGGCCAATACCTGACTGGAAAAACTTACACAGTCACCAACGCTGACAATCAGAGAAAAGTACATCCCATGGCAATGGTTACTTTAGAATGGGGAGGGGTCAATGGCCTGAAACAGGTGGTGGTCTCCTCAAATATCCCAGTGGACTGTCTGCTTGGAAATGACCTGGAGTCCTCAGCATGGGCTGAGGTAGAGCTAAAAACCCATGCAGCAATGCTGGGTATCCCTGAACTGGTGTGTGTGAAAACAAGAGCACAATGCAAGGCACAGGGTGAAAAAGTAGAGCTGGAGTCTGGAAAAATGGCCCAGCCTACCAAGAGAACAGGAAAGTCAGTTGGGAAACCAACTGCAACACAGCAAAAGAAAGGGAACCTCTCTTCTCAGGAAGAAGTTCTGCCCTCTGAGGGAACTGAGCCTTTGGAGCTTGAACCTTATCAGGTTGAGCTCTTAGGCCCAGGGGGACCCTCCAGGGAAGAGCTGTGTAAGGGACAAGAAACCTGTCCCTCTCTTGAAGGCCTTAGGCAGCAAGCTGCTGAAGAGTCCAAAGGCAAGAAAAATGGAACACATAGGGTCTATTGGGAAGATGGGCTCCTGTACACTGAGGCCAGAGACCCCAAACCTGGTGCCACTAGGAGAGTGGTAGTGCCTCAGCTGTTCAGAGAGTTCATCCTAACATTGGCCCATGACATTCCCCTTGCTGGACATTTGGGACAAACCAAGACGTGGGAGAGGTTAGTCAACCACTTCTACTGGCCCAATATGTCCAACATGGTTAAGGAGTTTTGCCTCTCCTGCCCCACCTGTCAAGCCAGTGGTAAGACAGGTGGGCATCCAAAGGCCCCCCTCATTCCACTTCCAGTGGTGGGGGTGCCCTTTGAAAGAGTGGGTGTGGACATAGTTGGTCCACTGGAACCTCCCACAGCCTCAGGAAATATGTATATCCTGGTAGTAGTGGATCATGCTACCAGGTATCCTGAAGCTATTCCCCTTAGGTCGACTACTGCCCCTGCAGTAGCCAAGGCCCTCATTGGTATCTTTACCAGAGTGGGTTTCCCTAAGGAGGTGGTATCTGACAGAGGTACCAACTTCATGTCAGCATACCTAAAGCACATGTGGAATGAGTGTGGAGTGACTTATAAATTCACTACACCTTACCATCCACAAACTAATGGCTTAGTTGAGAGATTCAACAAGACATTAAAGGGCATGATCATGGGGCTCCCAGAAAAACTCAAAAGGAGATGGGATGTCCTCCTGCCATGTCTGCTTTTCGCTTACAGGGAGGTGCCACAGAAGGGAGTAGGGTTCTCACCCTTTGAACTTCTGTTTGGTCATCCTGTAAGGGGACCACTTGCCCTTGTTAAAGAAGGCTGGGAGAGACCTCTCCATGAGCCTAAACAGGACATAGTGGACTATGTACTTGGCCTTCGCTCTAGAATGGCAGAGTACATGGAAAAGGCAACCAAAAACCTTGAGGCCAGCCAACAGCTCCAGAAGTTTTGGTATGACCAAAAGGCTGCACTGGTTGAGTTCCAACCAGGGCAGAAAGTCTGGGTTCTGGAGCCTGTGGCTCCCAGGGCACTCCAGGACAAATGGAGTGGCCCTTACCCAGTACTAGAAAGGAAGAGTCAGGTCACCTACCTGGTGGACCTGGGCACAAGCAGGAGCCCCAAGAGGGTGATCCATGTGAACCGCCTTAAGCTCTTCCATGACAGAGCTGATGTGAATCTGTTGATGGTAACAGATGAGGATCAGGAGGCAGAGAGTGAACCTCTCCCTGATCTTCTGTCATCAGACCCAAAAGATGGCACAGTAGATGGAGTGATCTACTCAGACACCCTCTCTGGCCAACAGCAAGCTGATTGTAGGAGAGTCCTACAACAGTTTCCTGAGCTTTTCTCCCTAACCCCTGGTCAGACACACCTGTGTACCCATGATGTGGACACAGGAGACAGCATGCCTGTCAAGAACAAAATCTTCAGACAGTCTGACCATGTTAAGGAAAGCATCAAGGTGGAAGTCCACAAGATGCTGGAATTGGGAGTGATTGAGCGCTCTGACAGCCCCTGGGCTAGCCCAGTGGTCTTAGTCCCCAAACCTCACACTAAAGATGGAAAGAAAGAGATGAGGTTTTGTGTGGACTACAGAGGGCTCAACTCTGTCACCAAGACAGATGCCCATCCAATTCCAAGAGCTGATGAGCTCATTGATAAGTTAGGTGCTGCCAAATTTCTAAGTACCTTTGACTTGACAGCAGGGTACTGGCAAATAAAAATAGCACCTGGAGCAAAAGAAAAGACAGCATTCTCCACACCTGATGGGCATTATCAGTTTACTGTTATGCCCTTTGGTTTAAAGAATGCCCCTGCCACCTTCCAAAGGTTGGTGAATCAAGTCCTTGCTGGCTTGGAGTCCTTTAGCACAGCTTATCTTGATGATATTGCTGTCTTTAGCTCCACCTGGCAGGATCACCTGGTCCACCTGAAGAAGGTTTTGAAGGCTCTGCAATCTGCAGGCCTCTCTATCAAGGCATCCAAATGCCAGATAGGGCAGGGAACTGTGGTTTACTTGGGCCACCTTGTAGGTGGAGGCCAAGTTCAGCCACTCCAACCCAAGATCCAGACCATTCTGGACTGGGTAGCTCCAAAAACCCAGACTCCAGTCAGGGCATTCCTTGGCTTGACTGGGTATTACAGGAGGTTTGTGAAGGGATATGGATCCATTGTGACAGCCCTCACTGAACTCACCTCCAAGAAAATGCCCAAGAAAGTAAACTGGACTGTGGAATGCCAACAGGCCTTTGACACCCTGAAACAGGCAATGTGCTCAGCACCAGTTCTCAAAGCTCCAGATTATTCTAAGCAGTTCATTGTGCAGACTGATGCCTCTGAACATGGGATAGGGGAAGTTTTGTCCCAAACAAATGATGATGGCCTTGACCAGCCTGTTGCTTTCATTAGCAGGAGGTTACTCCCCAGGGAGCAGCGTTGGAGTGCCATTGAGAGGGAGGCCTTTGCTGTGGTTTGGTCCCTGAAGAAGCTAAGACCATACCTCTTTGGGACTCACTTCCTAGTTCAAACTGACCACAGACCTCTCAAATGGCTGATGCAAATGAAAGGTGAAAATCCTAAACTGTTGAGGTGGTCCATCTCCCTACAGGGAATGGACTTTATAGTGGAACACAGACCTGGGACTGCCCATGCCAATGCAGATGGCCTTTCCAGGTTCTTCCACTTAGAAAATGAAGACTCTCTTGGGAAAGGTTAGTCTCATCCTCTTTCGTTTGGGGGGGGGTTGTGTAAGGAAATGCCTCCTTGGCATGGTTGCCCCCTGACTTTTTGCCTTTGCTGATGCTATGTTTACAATTGAAAGTGTGCTGAGGCCTGCTAACCAGGCCCCAGCACCAGTGTTCTTTCCCTAACCTGTACTTTTGTATCCACAATTGGCAGACCCTGGCATCCAGATAAGTCCCTTGTAACTGGTACTTCTAGTACCAAGGGCCCTGATGCCAAGGAAGGTCTCTAAGGGCTGCAGCATGTCTTATGCCACCCTGGAGACCTCTCACTCAGCACAGACACACTGCTTGCCAGCTTGTGTGTGCTAGTGAGGGCAAAACGAGTAAGTCGACATGGCACTCCCCTCAGGGTGCCATGCCAGCCTCTCACTGCCTATGCAGTATAGGTAAGACACCCCTCTAGCAGGCCTTACAGCCCTAAGGCAGGGTGCACTATACCATAGGTGAGGGTACCAGTGCATGAGCATGGTACCCCTACAGTGTCTAAACAAAACCTTAGACATTGTAAGTGCAGGGTAGCCATAAGAGTATATGGTCTGGGAGTCTGTCAAACACGAACTCCACAGCACCATAATGGCTACACTGAAAACTGGGAAGTTTGGTATCAAACTTCTCAGCACAATAAATGCACACTGATGCCAGTGTACATTTTATTGTAAAATGCACCACAGAGGGCACCTTAGAGGTGCCCCCTGAAACCTATCCGACTATCTGTGTAGGCTGACTGGTTCCAGCAGCCTGCCACACTAGAGACATGTTGCTGGCCCCATGGGGAGAGTGCCTTTGTCACTCTGAGGCCAGTAACAAAGCCTGCACTGGGTGGAGATGCTAACACCTCCCCCAGGCAGGAGCTGTAACACCTGGCGGTGAGCCTCAAAGGCTCACCCCTTTGTCACAGCCCAGCAGGGCACTCCAGCTTAGTGGAGTTGCCCGCCCCCTCCGGCCACGGCCCCCACTTTTGGCGGCAAGGCTGGAGGGAACAAAGAAAGCAACAAGGAGGAGTCACTGGCCAGTCAGGACAGCCCCTAAGGTGTCCTGAGCTGAAGTGACTCTAACTTTTAGAAATCCTCCATCTTGCAGATGGAGGATTCCCCCAATAGGGTTAGGATTGTGACCCCCTCCCCTTGGGAGGAGGCACAAAGAGGGTGTACCCACCCTCAGGGCTAGTAGCCATTGGCTACTAACCCCCCAGACCTAAACACGCCCTTAAATTTAGTATTTAAGGGCTACCCTGAACCCTAGAAAATTAGATTCCTGCAACTACAAGAAGAAGGACTGCCTAGCTGAAAACCCCTGCAGAGGAAGACCAGAAGACGACAACTGCCTTGGCTCCAGAAACTCACCGGCCTGTCTCCTGCCTACCAAAGATCCTGCTCCAGCGACGCCTTCCAAAGGGACCAGCGACCTCGACATCCTCTGAGGACTGCCCCTGCTTCGAAAAGACAAGAAACTCCCGAGGACAGCGGACCTGCTCCAAGAAAAGCTGCAACTTTGTTTCCAGCAGCTTTAAAGAACCCTGCAAGCTCCCCGCAAAAGGCGTGAGACTTGCAACACTGCACCCGGCGACCCCGACTCGGCTGGTGGCGATCCAACACCTCAGGAGGGACCCCAGGACTACTCTAAGACTGTGAGTACAAAAACCTGTCCCCCCTGAGCCCCCACAGCGCCGCCTGCAGAGGGAATCCCGAGGCTTCCCCTGACCGCGACTCTTTGAATCCTAAGTCCCGACACCTGGGAGAGACCCTGCACCCGCAGCCCCCAGGACCTGAAGGACCGGACTTTCACTGGAGAAGTGACCCCCAGGAGTCCCTCTCCCTTGCCCAAGTGGAGGTTTCCCCGAGGAACCCCCCCCTTGCCTGCCTGCAGCGCTGAAGAGATCCCTAGATCTCCCATTGACTTCCATTACAAACCCGACGCTTGTTTCTACACTGCACCCGGCCGCCCCCGCGCTGCTGAGGGTGAAATTTCTGTGTGGACTTGTGTCCCCCCCGGTGCCCTACAAAACCCCCCTGGTCTGCCCTCCGAAGACGCGGGTACTTACCTGCAAGCAGACCGGAACCGGGGCACCCCCTTCTCTCCATTCTAGCCTATGTGTTTTGGGCACCACTTTGAACTCTGCACCTGACCGGCCCTGAGCTGCTGGTGTGGTGACTTTGGGGTTGCTCTGAACCCCCAACGGTGGGCTACCTTGGACCAAGAACTGAACCCTGTAAGTGTCTTACTTACCTGGTAAAACTAACAAATACTTACCTCCCCTAGGAACTGTGAAAATTGCACTAAGTGTCCACTTTTAAAACAGCTATTTGTGAATAACTTGAAAAGTATACATGCAATTTTGATGATTTGAAGTTCCTAAAGTACTTACCTGCAATACCTTTCGAATGAGCTATTACATGTAGAATTTGAACCTGTGGTTCTTAAAATAAACTAAGAAAAGATATTTTTCTATATAAAAACCTATTGGCTGGATTTGTCTCTGAGTGTGTGTACCTCATTTATTGTCTATGTGTATGTACAACAAATGCTTAACACTACTCCTTGGATAAGCCTACTGCTCGACCACACTACCACAAAATAGAGCATTAGTATTATCTCTTTTTGCCACTATCTTACCTCTAAGGGGAACCCTTGGACTCTGTGCATGCTATTCCTTACTTTGAAATAGCACATACAGAGCCAACTTCCTACAGTCTGTAACCTGTGCCTGTCACCTGAGCACAGTGAAGACACTTGCGAGGCCTGTCGTGCGTTCCGGTCCCGAAAAACACTCCGAGACCGTCGAGCCAGAAGACTTCAAATGGCGTCCACGCCGACAGCCCACCGAGAGTTCGAGATACAAGAAGAGGAAGAAACCTTTTCGATACACGAATCGGACTCCGAGGAATTAGACGATCCACGAACCGTGAGTAAGACGTCGAAAACCACTCATAAGAAGATTGTCAAGGTCCAGGGGACGCCACTGCCACCAGGCCATGGCTCCACCCATAAATTCGGTGACCGACCGTCGGCACCGAAAAAGGCCCAAACAGTGCCGAGACCGTCTGACTCCGGTCGAGACACAGGCACGCAGCCTTCTCGGGACCGAGAAAGTGCTGGAGACATACATCGACACCGAGATAGCGGTGTAGACACGGCTCGACGCCGAGACAGCGGCACCGACGAAGATCGACGCCGAGATGTTTCGACTCCGAAAAAGAAAAAAGTCACCTCGGAGCCGAAAAGAGATGCAGAGAGGGTCTCGGTGCCAAAACAACCTGCAACCGACCCAGTTTCAGGCTCTTATACAGAAGAGCAATCAATGACCTCTCAAATGCGAAAGCATAGATTTGAGGAAGACCTGCAAACCACTGATGTAGACCATACGCAGAAACGTATTTTTATTCAGCAGGGGACAGGAAAGATAAGCACCCTTCCCCCTATTAGGAGAAAGAGAAGACTGGAATTTCAAACTGACCAAACACCACAAACAAAAATGGTGAAAAAGGTTACTCCGCCACCCTCTCCTCCACCTATAATTCACGTTTCACCAGCACAAACTCCATCACATTCCCCGGCTCACACCACCATGAGCCAAGGTGACCAGGATCAGGACGCATGGGACTTATACGACGCCCCTGTGTCAGATAACAGTCCGGAGGCATACCCTAAAAAGCCATCACCACCAGAAGACAGTACTGCATATTCTCAGGTGGTGGCTAGAGCAGCACAATTCCACAATGTAAGCCTCCACTCAGAACAAGTCGAGGATGACTTTCTATTCAACACCCTCTCCGCCACCCACAGCTCCTACCAAAGCCTGCCTATGCTCCCTGGTATGCTTCGGCACGCAAAAGACATCTTTAAGGAGCCGGTCAAAAGTAGGGCAATCACACCAAGGGTGGAAAAAAAGTATAAAGCGCCTCCTGCAGACCCTATTTTCATCACTACACAGCTGTCACCAGATTCTGTCGTAGGAGCAGCTAGGAAAAGGGCCAACTCCCACACATCTGGGGATGCACCACCCCCAGATAAGGAAAGCCGCAAGTTCGATGCAGCTGGAAAGAGTCGCAGCACAAGCTGCAAACCAGTGGCGCATCGCTATCTCTCAGGCACTACTTGCGCGCTATGACAGAGCCCATTGGGATGAGATGCAACATCTCATTGAACATCTACCCAAAGACCTACAAAAGAGGGCAAAGCAAGTGGTTGATGAAGGACAGAACATTTCAAACAACCAGATACGCTCCTCCATGGATGCAGCAGACACAGCTGCAAGGACAATAAATACATCTGTGACCATCAGAAGGCATGCATGGCTACGAACGTCTGGGTTTAAACCAGAGATTCAGCAGGCAGTTCTCAATATGCCATTCAACGAAAAAGAACTGTTCGGTCCAGAAGTGGACACGGCGATTGAGAAACTTAAAAAAGACACGGACACTGCTAAAGCCATGGGCGCACTCTTCTCCCCGCAGAGCAGAGGAAATTACAGCACCTTCCGCAAAACACCCTTTAGAGGGGGGTTTCGGGGTCAGGCCACACAAGCCAGTACCTCACAGGCAACAACATCCAGTTACCAGGGACAGTACAGGGGAGGCTTTCGGGGCCAATATAGAGGAGGGCAATTCCCTAGGAATAGGGGGAAAATTTCAAAGCCCCAAAACCCCTACAACTAAGCAGTGACTCACATGTCACTCACCCCCTCCACACAACACCAGTGGGGGGAAGAATAGGTCATTATTACAAAGCATGGCAGGAGATCACTACAGACACTTGGGTTCTAGCAATTATCCAAAATGGTTATTGCATAGAATTTCTAGAATTCCCTCCAAACATACCACCGAGAGCACAAAATTTATCAAAACATCATTCCGAGCTCCTGGAGATAGAAGTTCAAGCACTATTGCAAAAGAATGCAATCGAGTTAGTACCACACACACAAATAAACACAGGAGTTTATTCACTGTACTTCTTAATACCAAAGAAGGACAAAACGCTAAGACCAATCCTAGACCTAAGAATACTAAACACATACATCAAATCAGACCACTTTCACATGGTCACACTACAAGAAGTGTTACCATTGCTGAAACTACACGACTACATGACAACATTAGACCTCAAAGACGCGTATTTCCATATACCAATACATCCATCGCACAGGAAATACCTAAGGTTTGTATTCAAAGGAATACACTACCAATTCAAGGTACTGCCTTTCGGTTTAACAACCGCACCAAGAGTCTTTACCAAATGTCTAGCAGTAGTCGCTGCACACATCAGAAGGCAGCAAATACATGTATTCCCGTATCTAGACGACTGGCTAATCAAGACCCATTCGTTAATAACGTGCTCACACCACACAAATCAAATCATACAAACCCTCTACAAACTAGGGTTCACAGTCAACTTCGCAAAATCCAACATTCTGCCATGCAAGGTACAACAATACCTAGGAGCCATAATAAACACAACAATAGGAGTGGCCACTCAAAGTCCACAAAGAATTCAAAATTTCATCATCATCATACAACGCATGTATCCAACACAAAGAATACAAGCAAAGATGATATTACAACTCCTAGGCATGATGTCTTCATGCATAACCATTGTCCCAAACGCAAGACTGCACATGAGGCCCTTACAACAGTGCCTAGCATCACAGTGGTCACAAGCACAGGGTCACCTTTTAGATCTGGTGTTAATAGACCGCCAAACTTACCTCTCGCTTCTATGGTGGAACAATATAAATTTAAACAAAGGGCGGCCTTTCCAAGACCCAGTGCCACAATACGTAATAACAACAGATGCTTCCATGACAGGGTGGGGAGCACACCTCGATCAACACAGCATACAAGGACAATGGAACGTACATCAAACAAAACTGCATATAAATCACCTAGAACTGCTAGCAGTTTTTCAAGCACTAAAGGCTTTTCAACCAATAATAGTTCACAAATACATTCTCGTCAAAACAGACAACATGACAACAATGTATTATCTAAACAAACAAGGGGGAACGCACTCAACGCAATTGAGCCTGCTGGCTCAAAAGATATGGCGTTGGGCAATTCACAACAAAATTCGCCTAATAGCACAATTTATCCCAGGGATTCAGAATAAACTAGCAGACAATCTCTCTCGAGATCACCAACAGGTCCACGAATGGGAAATTCACCCCCAAATTCTGAACACTTACTTCACGCTCTGGGGAACACCTCAAATAGACTTGTTTGCGACAAAAGAGAACGCAAAATGCCAAAACTTCGCATCCAGATACCCACACACGCAGTCCCACGGCAATGCCCTATGGATGAACTGGTCAGGAATATTTGCCTACGCTTTTCCTCCTCTGCCTCTCCTTCCTTATCTGGTAAACAAACTCAGTCAAAACAAACTCAAACTCATATTAATAGCACCAACTTGGGCAAGGCAACCCTGGTACACAACGCTGCTAGACCTATCAGTAGTACCCCACATCAAACTGCCCAACAGGCTGGATCTGTTAACACAACACAACCAAAAGATCAGACACCCAGATCCAGCATCGCTGAATCTAGCAATCTGGCTCCTGAAATCCTAGAATTCGGACACTTACAACTTACCCAAGAATGTATGGAAGTCATAAAGCAAGCCAGAAGGCCATCCACCAGGCACTGCTATGCCAGTAAATGGAAGAGGTTTGTTTGCTACTGCCATATTAATCAAATCCAACCATTACACGCAACCCCAAAACATGTAGTGGGTTACTTGCTTCACTTACAAAAATCTAACCTAGCTTTCTCTTCCATTAAAATACACCTTGCAGCAATATCTGCATACCTGCAGCCTACCTATTCAACTTCCCTATATAGGATACCAGTCATTAAAGCATTCATGGAGGGCCTTAAAAGAATTATTCCACCAAGAACACCACCTGTTCCTTCATGGAACCTCAATGTTGTCTTAACTAGACTTATGGGTCCACCTTTTGAACCCATGCACTCCTGCGAAATACAGTTCCTAACATGGAAGGTTGCATTTCTCATCGCCATTACCTCTCTAAGAAGAGTAAGCGAAATTCAGGCGTTTACAATACAAGAACCCTTTATACAACTACACAAAAATAAGGTCGTCCTAAGGACTAATCCTAAATTTCTACCAAAAGTTATTTCACCGTTCCATCTAAATCAAACAGTGGAACTTCCAGTGTTCTTCCCACAGCCAGATTCCGTAGCTGAGAGGGCACTACATACTTTAGATGTCAAAAGAGCATTAATGTATTACATTGACAGAACAAAGAGCATCAGGAAAACTAAACAGCTATTTATTGCATTCCAAAAACCTCATGCAGGAAACCCAATATCAAAACAAGGTATAGCCAGATGGATAGTTAAATGCATCCAAATCTGCTACCTTAAAGCTAAACGACAACTGCCCATTACACCAAGGGCACACTCAACCAGAAAGAAAGGTGCTACCATGGCCTTTCTAGGAAACATCCCAATGCAAGAAATATGTAAGGCAGCCACATGGTCTACGCCTCACACATTCACCAAGCACTACTGTGTAGACGTGTTATCCGCACAACAAGCCACAGTAGGTCAAGCCGTATTAAGAACATTGTTTCAGACTACTCCCACTCCTACAGGCTGAGCCACCGCTTTGGGGAGATAACTGCTTACTAGTCTATGCAAAACATGCGTATCTACAGCGACAGATGCCATCGAACTGAAAATGTCACTTACCCAGTGTACATCTGTTCGTGGCATCAGTCGCTGTAGATTCGCATGTGCCCACCCGCCTCCCCGGGAGCCTGTAGCAGTTCGGAAGGTACCTTCAACTATTTGTATATATATTATTTTAACCTTAAATAGGTACATACTTAGTCACTCCATTGCATGGCCACTATTACTACAATACAACTCCTACCTCACCCTCTGTGGGGAAAAACAATCGAAGATGGAGTCGACGCCCATGCGCAATGGAGACAAAAGGAGGAGTCACTCGGTCCCGTGACTCGAAAGACTTCTTCGAAGAAAAACAACTTGTAACACTCCGACCCAACACCAGATGGCGAGCTATGCAAAACATGCGAATCTACAGCGACTGATGCCACGAACAGATGTACACTGGGTAAGTGACATTTTCATTCCAAAGCGAGAGGGTATTGCCTCCCTCTCCCAAAGGAAATCCTTTGTTCTGCCTTCCTCTGCTTGAGCTGTTCAAGGAGCAGGAGGGCGGAAACCTGTCTGTGGGGTGGCAGCAGTGCAGGCTGCTTAGAAAACCCCAAAAGACTGGTAGAAGCGATGCTGGGTCTCCTCTACGAAGCCACCAGAGTGCATGGAATCATACAACCAAGACTAGCAACAGTAGTGGCGTGTGATTCCGACATGTTGGATTCCAAACATGCCCAGGTTCGGAGTTACCATTATGTAACTGGACAGTGACCTTTGTGTAGTACATGGGTAAATGGCTTCCCTGCACTTAAAAAGTCCAGGAAAATGGAACTGGAGTTCGTAGGGGCACCTCTGCTCATGCAGGGGTGCCCTCACACACAGGTACCTGCACCCCTGCCCTCCAAGCTAGGAGGGCCTACCATCGGGGTTACTTATAGTGACCTCTTGCAGTGATCTGTAGTGAAAGGGTACATGCAGCTTTTCAAGCAGGCTGCAAATGCAGGTCTGCTGACACATTTTGCCTGGGCTCTCATGGGTTTCACAATACATGCTGCTGCCCATGGAGAACCCCGGTTGCCTTAGTGCTCTGGGTACCTAAGTACCAAATACTAGGGACTAATATGGGGCACCAGTATGCCAATTGTGGGGTGTACTAAGACCTAAGCAACCATACTTAGAGGGAGAGAGCAGTCAGTGCGTTCCTGGTTAGCAGGATCTCGGTGAAAACATTTAATAGACACTGACAGCAGGCAAAAAGTGGGGGTAACCATGCCAAAAAGAGAGTACTTTGCTACATAATCAAGTACGAAAACAACCAAATTTGGATGTGAGAGTAAATCAATTGGGTCCTGATAAGCAGGATTCCTGTGAAAACAGTCTGAGCACACCGACATCAGGCAATTCTTGGGGGTAACCATGCCAGAAAGAGTCGACTTTACTACAGGACTCACCTCAAGTCAAGAAGAGCAGTACATGTTTTCCCCCATAGGATAACATTGGATAGCGATGCTGAAAAGCACCTCTGCACCTGTATGCTGCAGTGCCTCCTGAAGTGACCTGTTGGTGCTGCTTTGAACCTTGCCCTGTACCTATCTGTAAGGAAATGCCTCCTTGGCATGTTTACCCCCTGACTTTTTGCCTTTGCTGATGCTATGTTTTGAATTGAAAGTGTGCTGAGGCCTGCTAACCAGGCCCCAGCACCAGTGTTCTTTCCCTAACCTGTACTTTTGCTTTCACAATTGGCACACCCTGGCATCCAGGTAAGTCCCTTGTAACTGGTACCCCTGGTACCAAGGGCCCTGATGCCAGGGAAGGTCTTTAAGGGCTGCAGCATATCTTATGCCACCCTGGGGACCCCTCACTCAGCACAGACACACTGCTTGCCAGCTTGTGTGTGCTGGTGAGGACAAAACAAATAAGTCGACATGGCACTCCCCTCAGGGTGCCATGCCAACCTCACACTGCCTATGCAGTATAGATAAGTCACCCCTCTAGCAGGCCTTACAGCCCTAAGGCAGGGTGCACTATACCATAGGTGAGGGCACCAGTGCATGAGCACTGTGCCCCCACAGTGTCTAAGCAAAACCTTAGGCATTGTAAGTGCAGGGTAGCCATAAGAGTATATGGTCTGGGAGTCTGTCAAACACGAACTCCACAGCACCATAATGGCTACACTGAAAACTGGGAAGTTTGGTATCAAACTTCTCAGCACAATAAATGCACACTGATGCCAGTGTACACTTTATTGTAAAATACACCCCAGGGGGCACCTTAGAGGTGCCCCCTGAAACCTTAACCAACTACCTGTGTAGGCTGACTGGTTTTAGCAGCCTGCCACACTCGAGACATGTTGCTGGCCACATGGGGGAGAGTGCCTTTGTCACTCTGTGGCTAGTAACAAAGCCTGCACTAGGTGGAGATGCTATCACCTCCCCCAGGCAGGAGCTGTAACACCTGGCGGTGAGCCTCAAAGGTTCACCCCCTTTGTTCCAGCACCACAGGGCACTCCACCTAGTGGAGTTGCCCGCCCCCTCCGGCCACAGCCCCACTTTTGGCGGCAAGGCCGGAGGAAATAATGAGAATAACAAGGAGTCGTCACTGGCCAGTCAGGACAGCCCCAAAGGTGTCCTGAGCTGAGGTGACTCTGACTTTTAGAAATCCTCCATCTTGCAGATGGAGGATTCCCCCAATAGGGATAAGAATGTGACCCCCTCCCCTTGGGAGGAGGCACAAAGAGGGTGTACCCACCCTCAGGGCTAGTAACCATTGGCTATTAACCCCCCAGACCTAAACACGCCCTAAAATTTAGTATTTAAGGGCTCCCCTGAACCTAGGAACTCAGATTCCTGCAACCTAAGAAGAAGAGACTGCTGAGCTGAAAAACCCTGCAGAGAAGACGGAGACACCAATTTCCTTGGCCCCAGCTCTACCGGCCTGTCTCCCCCCTTCGGAAGAAAACTGCTCCAGCGACGCTTTCCCCAGGACCAGCGACCTCTGAATCCTCAGAGGACTGCCCTGCTCTAAAAGGACCAAGAAACTCCAGAGAACAGCGGCACTGTTCACCCAAGACTGCAACTTTGTTTCTAAAGGAGCAACTTAAACCAACATCGTTTCCCGCCAGATGCGTGAGACTTGCAACCCTGCACCCGGCGACCCCGACTCGACTGGTGGAGAAACAACACTTCAGGGAGGACCCTCCGGCGACTCAGAGACTGTGAGTAACCAAAGTTGTCCCCCCCTGAGCCCCCACAGCGACGCCTGCAGAGGGAATCCCGAGGCTCCCCCTGACCGCGACTGCCTGACTCTCAGATCCCGACGCCTGGAAAAAACCCTGCACCCGCAGCCCCCAGGACTAGAAGGATCGGAACTCCAGTCCAGGAGTGACCCCCAGGAGGCCCTCTCCCTTGCCCAGGTGGTGGCTACCCCGAGGAGCAGACCCCCCCCCTTGCCTGCCTGCATCGCTGAAGAGACCCCTTGGTCTCCCATTGATTCCTATTACAAACCCGACGTGTGTTTGCACACTGCACCCGGCCGCCCCCGTGCTGCTGAGGGTGTACTTCCTGTGCTAACTTGTGTGTCCCCCCCCGGTGCCCTACAAAACCCCCCTGGTCTGCCCTCCGAAGACGCGGGTACTTACCAGCTGGCAGACTGGAACCGGGGCACCCCCTTCTCCATTGAAGCCTATGCGTTTTGGGCACCACTTTGAACTCTGCACCTGACCGGCCCTGAGCTGCTGGTGTGGTAACTTTGGGGTTGCTCTGAACCCCCAACGGTGGGCTACCTTGGACCCAAACTTGAACCCCGTAGGTGGTTTCCTTACCTACAAAAACTAACAAATACTTACCTCCCCCAGGAACTGTTGAAAATTGCACTAAGTGTCTAGTTTTAAAATAGCTATGTGTTTTATTTGAAAAGTATATATGCTATTGTGATTATTCAAAGTTCCTAAAGTACTTACCTGCAATACCTTTCATGCAAAGTATTACATGTAGAATTTGAACCTGTGGTTCTGAAAATAAAATAAGAAAATATATTTTTCTATACAAAAACCTATTGGCCTGGAATTGTCCGAGTGTGTGTTCCTCATTTATTGCCTGTGTGTATGTACAACAAATGCTTAACACTACTCCTTTGATAAGCCTACTGCTCGACCACACTACCACAAAATAGAGCATTAGTATTATCTCTTTTTGCCACTATCTTACCTCTAAGGGGAACCCTTGGACTCTGTGCATACTATTCCTTACTTTGAAATAGTGCATACAGAGCCAACTTCCTACACTATCTTAACTCCAAAAGATTGGTCTTGAGTTGTTAGTACCAGTATGAGGTATGTTTTTCCCCCATAAGATAACATTACCGCTTCAAAAACTGCATTATCAACTTTTGAAAACTATACAAATTCAGAACTCAGAAAGTACTTAGCTGATTCTGGTGATCTTGGTATCAAAGTTTACATAAAAGTACAAGTTAATTTAAGAAATTGGTGGTGAATTTCCTTTGAGTGTGTCTCACTTCATGTGTGTGTGCCTTACATGCTTAGCACTGCCCTCTGATATGCCTAACTGCTCGACCACACTACCTAAAAAGTGAGCATTTGGGATGTGATTTGTGCCTCTGTAATAAATTTGGGGATTGCTTAGACTCTTTACACAGTGTATCTAATTTTGGTCTATTATATAAAGAGCCAGGTTTCTACAGAATTCCCTTGTATACGTCGAAGTGGTAATTTCTGATCTGTAAGGACTAGTGTGGGCATGTTTGGTATGGTAGTGATAAATCCTTCTTACTGGTGTAGGGCAGAGTGACAGCTCCACTTTTGTATATACTTTCTAGACAGCCACCAATCAGGGAGGGCTAGGTGTGACAGGGTTACATTTGCATTCATCTACATACTGATGGTCTTCCTGGTCTCAGAGAGGGAGGCGGGTCACGCTTTACACTTGAATAGGTTGTGTCCTGCCCTCACACAAGGGGGTTGTTTACCCACTACTGCTGTCTGGAGCCAGAGTAGGGGAAATTGAAAATTCCTGTGACTGGTCAGATGTGGCTGGAACCTTCTCCCACCTTCTAGAAGTTGGGCATGTGGAGCATTAAGTACAGGAGCTCTAGCCTGATGATAGGAGAGCACTTTTGGAACTATGACTGAAACTCTGCCAGAAGGACTGCTTCACTTCTAAAAGGACTAATCTGTGCTGCGCTTCTTTCGTTGCCCTGCTACCTGCTGCTTTGCGTCTTGGCTTTCTGGATCTTGTGCTTGGGCAGCGTCTTGTAGCGTGTGGATCATTTTGCCCATGGAGCTATGTGGTGCCGGAGGAGAGTGGCTCCTTCCCTCCTCCAGCAAGACGGTCTGACTGCCCTTCGCATGCCACACCACAAGAACTCCCCTCCATGAGGCCCCATTGGCCAGATTGGCATGCTGGATGCAGCATCAGCTTAGAGGAAACCCTCAGCATGGCCCCCTTCCCGGGGCTTCTGCTGGCCACCCAGCACGAATGAGCAACCCTGCAGGGCAGAGTCTGCTCCAGTTTCCGAGCACAGTCAAGTCAGCCCTGAACGCCAGCGGGCAAACAAGAGTGACCGTGCCTCGGAAAGACAGAATGCAGGGGCCACTACCACCTGAGCAGGGTTCTTGACGGAGCTTCCCGTGCATAACTCCCATCCCACTCAAGGACCCCAGAAGGTATGAAATGATTGGGGCTGAAGGGGGTTGGAATCTGTAACTCCGGCCTACACTCGTCCGTTTCTTGGCTTAGGGGGGTGGGCTGCTGACTCACCTGCTATCTACCCATAGGTTTACGCGAAGTTCTGAGGGCCCATGGTTCTCCAGAACTAGAGCGACATGTTGCTCTCTGCACTTTGGGTTTGTCCTGCCTAGTGCAGGTGTGTTCTGGACAGAGGATCCCGCACCAGGTATTGCTGCTGGGCCAGAAACTACCCTAAAAACACGTAGTAGACATGCAGGCACCCCTGCAGACTACAGGACTTCATAACTACACTGTATTAAGCTGGGTTCTGGTTGTAGTACCCCTCACTTTCTTTTGCCTGGTGGCAGTGTGTTTAGTCTGTAGTGCAGTAGGATCCTGCACCTATGTAAGTCCCTAATATATGGTACTTTGGTACCCAGGGCATTGGTACACTAGGGGACCTCCACAGGCCGCAGCATGTATTGTGCCACCCATGGGAGCCCACACAAACTGTCTGCTGGCCTGCCATTTCAGCCTGCGTGAAAGGAGTGCATGCACCTTTCACTTAAGATAAGAGGCTTGCCTCCTATCCTGGTCACTGCACTTAGCCACTGTTTGCCCCCCCACCGTAGGCCCTTCAGCATGACACATGTCCCTGCATGATCAGGGTACCCCTAAAGACCCCAGGCCAATTCCTGGACTCCCAAGTGCAGGGAAGCCTTCTTAAGGTATGTAGTGGACACTGGTCAACACGAGTTGTCCAACTACATAATGGCTTCTCCAAATCTAGGTATGTTTGGTATCAAACATGTTGGAATTATGCAACTGCACAGATTCCAGTGCTAGTTGCATGATCCCCTGTACTCTGGGTTCTTTAGAGGATCCCCCAGTTCTGCCTCTGCAACCTTGCAGGGTCTGGCTGCCAGCCCACACTGCTGCCGAACCCAGACACTGTTCTGCCCTCCTGCTGGTGAGCCAGGCTACGGCAGAGGAAAGCAGAACAAAGGATTTCCTGCAAGGGAGAAGTGTGACCACCTCACCCTGTGTATTAGGTATCTAAGGGGTTGGGCTGAGGTAGGGTGGCCTCTGACTGCCACCAGACTGTTTCGAAGGGCACAATTTATGCCCTCCTTGCATAATCAGGTTTGCACCGGCTCAGGACCCCCCAGTTCTTGCTCTGGCACGCAACTGCATAAAGGACAGGGGAGTGACCATCCTCCTGCCCAGCTCCTTCTCCAGGGTGGTGCACAGAACTCCAAGTGGTCACTTTGTTTGCCCATCTTGATAATAAGATGTGCTGAGGCCCCTGGGAGCATCTGACTGGTTAAGCTAGGCAGATGTCCCTGACCCCCTCTGATGGTACGGTCACTTAAGAGAGTGACCAGCCCCGTTTTAGGGTTACTTAAGGGCTCCCCTGAGGGTGGTTCCTCAGATTCCTCGAGCAAGACTCTACAAGGAACTCTCTGCAAGACATCTGCTCCTGGCCTCTGGAACCCCTGCAGGTCTGCTTTGGAACCAAAACAAGTCTGCTTCTGGTGGGAAGGCTCCCATTGCAACATTGTTTCTCCGGATCCTGCAACATCCAAGATTGTGCATCCTCCAGGGTCACGAGGACTCTGTTTGCACCTAGGAGCACGAAGGAATCTCCCTTGGAGTGAAGGAGTCATTCCCCTGCATCCGCAGGCACCTCAAGACGACGTCGACCGGCTGGTGGGGTCTGCTGTACCACACCCATCAAAAGACTGTGCATCACAGGTGGTGGTGGGTCTGTGGCCTCCTCAGAGTCCCGCTTGTCTTCTGACCATTTTGGGAGACTGTGGACCCCTGCTCCTGCCATTGGATAGGAACCCCTGTGCACAGTGACTATTACTCTTGCCAAGGCTATTGGCTCTTCCTCAAGGAGATCTTCAGGCACCATGAAGCCCCAGTGTAGGAAAGTGTAGGAAAATGCCTCTCATGGCATGGTTACCCCCTAACTTTTTGCCTTTTTTTGATGCTAGTTATGATTGAAAGTGTGCTGGGACTCTGCTAACCAGGCCCCAGCACCTGTGTTCTTTCCCCAAACTGTACCTTAGTCTCCACAATTGGCACAGCCCTGGCACACAGATAAGTTCCTTGTAAATGGTACCCTCTGGCACCAATGGCCCTGTGGCCAGGGAAGGTCTCTAAGGGCTGCAGCATGTCTTATGCCACCCTGGCCAGCTTGTGTGTGCTGGTTCGAAGAAAATGACTAAGTAGACATGGCACTCCCCTCAGAGTGCCATGCCCACAACCCACTGCCTGTGGCATAGGTAAGTCACCCCTCTAGCAGGCCTTACAGCCCTAAGGCAGGGTGTACTATACCACATGTGAGGGCATAGTTGCATGAGCACTATGCCCCTACAGCGTCTAAGCCAAATCTTAGACATTGTAAGTGCAGGGTAGCCATAAAGAGTATATGGTCTGGGAGTTTGTCAAACATGAACGCCACAGTTCCATAATGGCTACACTGAATACTGGGAAGTTTGGTATCAAACTTTGCAGCCCAATAAATCCACACTGATGCCAGTGTTGGATTTATTGAAAAATGCACAAAGAGGGCATCTTAAATATGCCCTCTGTATACCAGTCCAAATGCATGTGTTAGGCTGACCAGTTCCTGCCACATCTGGATGGGTTTCTGGCCACATGGGGTGAGTGCTTCTGTCACTCTGTGGCCAGGAACCAAGCCTGTAGTGGGTGGAGGTGCTTCTCACCTCCCCCTGCAGCAACTGTAACACCTGGTGGTGAGCCTCAAAGGCTCAAGTCTGGTGTTAAAGCGCCCCAAGGCACTCCAACTAGTGGAGATGCCCCCCCTCCCTCCCCCCTCCCCTCCAGACACAGCCCCCACTTTTGGCGGCAAGTCCGGAGGAGATAATGAGAAAAATAAGGAGTCACCCTCCAGTCAGGACAGCCCCTAAGGTGCCCTGTGCTGAGGTGACCCCTGCCTTGGGAAATCCTCCAGCTTGTTTTTGGACGATTCCCCCAAGAGAATTTGGGATGTGCCCCCCTCCCCACAGCCACCCTCTAGGACAGTAGCCATCGGCTACTGCCCCCCAGACCTAAACACACCCCTAAATTTCGTGTTTAAGGGCGACCCTGAACACAGGAAACGAGGTTCCTGCAACCTGAAGAAAGGACTGCTGACCTGAAAGCCCCGCAGAGACGAGGGACACAACTGACTTGGCCCCAGCTCTACCGGCTTGTCCGCAGACTCATAGAACCTGCACATCGACCCATCTGTCGGGACCAGTGACCTCTGAGGACTCAGAGTACTGACCGGCACCTAAAGGAACACGAGACTCCCGTGGACAGCGGCTCTGTCCAAAAACAGCAACCAAGAAACCAACTTTAAAGAGACTCTCGCCTCACTCCAGAAGCTTGAGTCTTCACACAGTGCACCTGACGCCCCTGGCTCGAGATCAGGAGAACCAACACCACAGAGAGGACTCCCAACGACGTGGGCACCCTGAGTCGACCTCCCTGCACCCCCACAGCGACGCCTGCAGAGAGGATCCAGAGGCTCCCCCTGACCATGACTGTCCAGTAACAAAGGAACCCGATTCCTGGACAAAGCACTACACCTGCAGCCCCCAGGACTGAGAGGATCCAACCACCAGTTCAGGAGTGACCAGCAGGGGGCCTTCATCCTAGCCCAGTCGGTGGCTGGCCCGAGAAGCCCCCCTGTGCCCTTCCTACATTGCTTTCAGCGCAACTCCCGACACCTACTTTGCACACTGCACCTGGCCACCACTGTGCCGCTGAGGGTGTATTTTGTGTGCCTGTGTGTGTCCCCAGTGCTCCACAAACCCCCCCTGGTCTGCTCCTCGAGGACACAGGTACTTACCTGCTAGCAGACTAGGACCGGAGCACGCCTGTTTTCCATAGGCGCCTTTGCTATTTGGGCCCTACTTTGACCTCTGCAGCTGAAAGTCCCTGTGTTGCTGGTGCTGGGTGTTTGGGGTTGACTTTAATCCCCAACGTTGGGCTGCCTATGCCCAGGAGACTTAACTTGTAAGTGCTTTACTTACCTGAGAATCCTCCCTCAGGAACTGTTGATTTTTGCACTGTGTCCACTTTTTTAAAATAGCTTATTGCCATTTTTGCCAAAACTGTGTACGTTACTGTTTTAATTCAAGGTTCCATACTTACCTGTGTGAAGTACCTTACAATTTATGTACTTACCTAAATTCTGAATCTTGTGGTTCTAAAATTAAGACTATTGTTCTATACAAAAACCTATTGGCCCGGAGTTAAGTCTTTGAATGTGTGTTCTCATTTATTGCCTGTGTGTGTACAACAAATGCTTAACACTACCCTCTGATAAGCCTACTGCTCGACCACACTACCACAAAATAAAGCCTTAGTATTATCAAAGTTTGCCACTATCAACCTCTAAGGGTAACCCTTGGTCTCTGTGCACAATATCTCTCACTTTGAGATTGTATATACAGAGCCAACTTCGTACACCTGGCCTCTAGCGCTCTGCAACTCGAATATCAGCCTCTGTCCTGTGACGTGGGACTCCTGTTTTGCTGCTGAGGCCCCCTTGTGACTCACTGTGTCCATTGGCTGTGGGTCGCTCGTGGGGGCCCCAGTGACTTCTGCGGGCCTTATGCATGCAGGGGGGGTGGGGTCAACCCTGACTCCCTCTCAAGGATAGAGTATCCAGGACCTTTTGGGTCCTCAAAACTCTGTAAATACATTTTCAGCTTCTGCTTGCACTCGCCGGTGCTTGTTGATGACCTTGCTGGTCACTGACCCTCCTGCAATCCAGTGACCGTCAAGGGACAGCTCGTAGGCGACTCCTAGGATATTCTGCAGCTCCTGGGGCCCGCAACTGGACTTCTTCCTCCACTGACTTGCAGGCACTTCACCTCTGGGTGGGTGGGCATTGCCACCTGGACACCCCCAAGGGTGCTGGACTTTGTCCCCTTCCTTTTCAGATCCTCCACGTCCGGACCACCCACTTTCCTGGGTTACACCGGTCTGGCCTACGGTTTGCGACAGCAACTGGACAATCAGAGTCTTCCACTGACATCAGTGAGAGTCCATTCTCCCCTCTGCATCCGGATCGCCTGGTGTAGTTACTTCTGTCTTTTGGGTATCCCTGGGTGAGGGCACTTTCTATGCTTCCTCTTGTCTGTTGGTTTCTTTGAGATCCATGGGAAGGGTCTGGAAATACAAACTCCAACCACTACTAACCTCTGTTAGTCTATGGGACGACTGGGTAGGAAACCACTCAACACCTTGGCGCTGGTGGTGCTTTCTGTACTTACCGCTGGTGTTTTCATCTACCCCCTAGCTAACTACCCGACTTATCTTGGTTAGGTTCACTAGTTTGCATTCCACTTCCTTAATCTAGTTTGCCCCCACCACCCCTCTCCAAAATAGGGCCCTGTATTTTATGCTATTTCTGCTTGTTCTGTGTATATATTGTTTGTAGATATCTCCAAAGGAGATATAACATTGATAGTCTAGTAGTTGTGCTGTAATATAGAATCCTTTATTTTTGGAACACTAGGTGGTTCTTTCTTCTGAGTGAGTTACTGTCTGACTATTGTGGTATTGCAAGTGTTTTGCATTCCTCCTGGATAATCTTTAGCTGCTCGCCTTAGCTACCCCGAGGTGTTTACCATAAACTGAGCCAGCCTCCTACGGGCCATGTCTGTGTCAGTCATGTCTTGGGATTAATATACCACTAATAGGGACCAAGGCGCTCCTAAGCCCGAGGTTTGGGGATAAGCCTGACTATTGTGTGACAAGCTACCGGAGGTGAACACAGGTTATCTTCGATGTGCAACTTACTCGCCCTGACTAGTGGTGGGTTCTGCCTGGCTTATGTGCATACCCTAGCCAACCAGAAACTGCATTTCCAACAGTATTGTTTCTCAATTGCATATCCCATCTTCATGTTAGTCTCCGCTAGTCGGTCCGGGTATGACCGCCACCCTCAGGGGCTCTACCTTCACCATGTTGCACCAGAGAGTATGCTTAGCTGATTGAACGGACATCGTTTCTGTCCTCTGTGCCACTCGAAATCCCCTCCCTCCCCCCCCCCCCCCCCCCCCACTGACCAACATCTGGTGTGTAACCTGTGCCTCTCTACCAATCACCAAGAAGCTACCTGCAACGCCTGCAAATACTTCCGATTGAAGACCTTGAGGACTGAAAAGCTCTTCTGTTGGAGATGGCGCTCAAGAGTCCGGATGACACCACGGATATCTTTGGGGAAAAAAAAACCCAGGAGCAGCCGGAACAGGGGGAGACCTTCTCCATCCAGGTCTACTATGTCCAGTCAGACATCAAACGCAAGGAGGTAACATCTGCACAACCTGTGAGCACTGTGGCCCCTCTTGCCCACCTGAAGACTGTTAAAAAAGCCCCTTTTAGTGGTCACCAGGCAGATGCTGCCACCATGCTATAATCGGATGTGAAAAACGGTTTCTGCTGCCCTGCCCTCTGGCTCTGAAAACAGCCAAGATCCCAAAACACAGTATTCGGCTTTGACCTGTGTCACCTCAGTCCGACACACTTGTCCGAACTTCTGCTTGGAGAACTTTGATAACACGAATAGCTACTACCACTCGTTTTGGAGACCATGGACGCTTGACTGCAGCGCTTCCAGCTTCCATTTCCAGGAGGGTACAGGGCACATAGTTGTTTCCCTCTTGTACATTTCTTTTTTTTATTTCTTATTTCTTTTTTTAAACTTATTTTTCTTGCGATCCATACAAATATTCATATTGCACTAATAAAATACAAAAATATAACGTCTATAGATCATAATTCATTACACTATTACCACATATGAACAAAAATAAAGATTTCATAAAATCACATTTTATTACCTAATACTAGCAACAAAAACATTTCATAGTTCTAACAGTAATATCTATAGAACACTGACCTCACCAGCCCTATAAGCTATTTTAGTATCCTCTGGTGTCTCCATAAATTTCCCCCAGATTTTGGAACATCTCTTAATCCCTCCACACCTCACAGCATACAACCGCTCCCGTTTCCTTACTTGTTTCATTTTAGCAACCGATTCCTCAACAGCAGGGTTAAACAAAGTGCACCAATTTTGTAATAATGGGGATCTAACTATTGCCATAGCAATGTATAATAACTTACTTAATCCGCCCTGGGATCATAACCCAAAACTAACCGCCAACCGTTGGAAGCTATTTTTATCCTTAAGGCCATTTCTAAGTGCCCGAATACCTTGTCCCAAACTTCTTGAATAAGAACACCTACCTGAAACGGGTCCAGTTTGCTATGACCCCCGCGTGATGTCAAACAGTGACTGGGCTAGTTGGGATTAATCTGGGCTAAGAATTACAGGGTATGGTAAAGCAACCATTTACTAAAATAGAGCATTCTGTGCCAGTTGGCTCCTCTCAATACATTGAAATTGAACCATTTAATTTTCGCCTAGATTTCTTTTGTTCTAGCCCTTAATATTTTTCCCATTTTGTAATTACTTTTAAAGAAAGGCCTGGGCCCTTCAACTTCACAAGCAGACTTTTCATTCACCCGCTCGTCTATCACCCGAGCGATCCTCCAGAACTGTATTTGGGCTATCCCACATCTTTACACTATGAAGGCCAGTGTAAATATTGAGAATTGTTCTATAGCAAAAAAATCCCTTTGCACACCTGCCCCAATTTCCAACAAGCTTTTGCACTTATCGCCAGCTAGAAAATCCCCATCGTCCGAAATCCGGCGCTCACCCAATTTCTAATTACCTTCAGGTTAAGAAGAGTGCTCAGTTCCGTTGTCAATTCTGACAAGGGGGTAGAGTTATTAATAGAAGGTATCGCACATATCCGATAAAGATCTGACCCCTTAAAAATCTAAAAATAAATAAAATAGAAAAAAAACACACCTTAGTCTCGTAATACACGTTCTTTGGGGATTTCGGTAGTTTTGCAGCTTCCCGTATACCATGCGCCCTAAAAATCAATTCCCGAAAATCCTTCTGAAATGAGGTGTTGCATTAAATCTTGACATGTATTGTGCAAAGAATACAAAATAATAGTCTTCAATATTGGGAAGTGCCAGACCTCCCTTCTCCAAATCCGCATATAAAGTACTTATTGCAGTTCGAGCAGTTTTATTGCGCCAAATAAAAGATGTGAACAAAGACCCCAATTTTGTAAAAAAAAAAAATAAAAAAAAAAATAGGGTGGTTAAAACAGATGGGGATGGCTGAAAATTGAAAGTTGAGTAACAGCAATATTTACATTTTAATCAGGGCGTCCCTCCCTAAAATAGTTAGAGGGAGTGATCCCCCATCATGCTGGCATAGTCTGAGTTTTGGAAAGCAGGGGACCAAAATTAAAATCATATTGATCTTCAATTTTTGAAGAAAATCTAACCGCCAAGTATCGTTTGGGCAGGGAGTCATGTAGGAAATCAATTCCGGGAGTAATCTGTCTGAGCTGCATCCACAGAGAATATTTTCTGTGTTCGGTGGCATGTGTAGCTGCAGATACACATGCTGTGCATAGTCCGCCGTCTGGTGTTGGGCTCGGAGTGTTACAAGTTGTTTTTCCTCGAAGAAGTCTTTTCGAGTCACGAGACCGAGGGACTCCTCCCACCTTGGTTCCATTGCGCATGGGCGTCGACTCCATCTTAGATTGTTTTTTTCCGCCATCGGGTTCGGACGTGTTCCTTTTCGCTCTGGGTTTCGGGTCGGAAAGTTAGTCAGAATCTCGGAAAAATTTGTCGGTATTGTTTCGTTCGGTATCAGGATAGTTAGACCAAATCGACACCGAACCTTGAAGAGCTCCGGTGACCCTTCGGGGTAATTTTGACCCCCGTCGGGGCCTGGTCGGCCCGACCGCGTGCAACATCGAGACTGATGGAACGGACCCTGTTCTGATTCTGTCCTAAATGCCACAATAAGTATCCGTATACGGATCAACATTTGGTCTGTAACTTGTGCCTGTCCCCCGAGCACAAGGAGGATACGTGCGAAGCCTGTCGTGCGTTTCGGTCGAGAAAAACGCTCAGAGACCGAAGAGCCAGGAGGTTGCAGATGGCGTCCACGCCGACAGGACAACAACAGTTCGAGGAGGAGGAAGACGAAACTTTCTCCATCCACAAGTCGGATTCCGAAGAATTCGACGTCGAAGATCAACCAACCGTGAGTAAGACGTCGAAACAAAAAACACATGAGAAGACTGACAAAGCCCAGGGGACGCCACTGCCAACAGGTGTAAGGAAATGCCTCCTTGGCATGGTTGCCCCCTGACTTTTTGCCTTTGCTGATGCTATGTTTACAATTGAAAGTGTGCTGAGGCCTGCTAACCAGGCCCCAGCACCAGTGTTCTTTCCCTAACCTGTACTTTTGTATCCACAATTGGCAGACCCTGGCATCCAGATAAGTCCCTTGTAACTGGTACTTCTAGTACCAAGGGCCCTGATGCCAAGGAAGGTCTCTAAGGGCTGCAGCATGTCTTATGCCACCCTGGAGACCCCTCACTCAGCACAGACACCCTGCTTGCCAGCTTGTGTGTGCTAGTGAGGACAAAACGAGTAAGTCGACATGGCACTCCCCTCAGGGTGCCATGCCAGCCTCTCACTGCCTATGCAGTATAGGTAGGACACCCCTCTAGCAGGCCTTACAGCCCTAAGGCAGGGTGCACTATACCATAGGTGAGGGTACCAGTGCATGAGCCTGGTACCCCTACAGTGTCTAAACAAAACCTTAGACATTGTAAGTGCAGGGTAGCCATAAGAGTATATGGTCTGGGAGTCTGTCAAACACGAACTCCACAGCACCATAATGGCTACACTGAACACTGGGAAGTTTGGTATCAAACTTCTCAGCACAATAAATGCACACTGATGCCAGTGTACATTTTATTGTAAAATACACCCCAGAGGGCACCTTAGAGGTGCCCCCTGAAACTTAACCGACTATCTGTGTAGGCTGACTAGTTTTAGCAGCCTGCCACAAACCGAGACATGTTGCTGGCCCCATGGGGAGAGTGCCTTTGTCACTCTGAGGCCAGTAACAAAGCCTGCACTGGGTGGAGATGCTAACACCTCCCC
This sequence comes from Pleurodeles waltl, assembly GCF_031143425.1. Taxonomy (NCBI): domain Eukaryota; kingdom Metazoa; phylum Chordata; class Amphibia; order Caudata; family Salamandridae; genus Pleurodeles; species Pleurodeles waltl. The sequence goes on along the minus strand of NC_090449.1, from coordinate 742,387,196 downwards.
CAGGCAGGAATTGTCACACCTGGCGGTGAGCCTCAAAGGCTCACCTCCTTTGTGCCAACCCAGCAGGACACTCCAGCTAGTGGAGTTGCCCGCCCCCTCCGGCCAGGCCCCACTTTTGGCGGCAAGGCCAGAGAAAATAATGAGAAAAACAAGGAGTCGTCACTGGCCAGTCAGGACAGCCCCTAAGGTGTCCTGAGCTGAAGTAACTCTAACTTTTAGAAATCCTCCATCTTGCAGATGGAGGATTCCCCCAATAGGGTTAGGATTGTGACCCCCTCCCCTTGGGAGGAGGCACAAAGAGGGTGTACCCACCCTCAGGGCTAGTAGCCATTGGCTACTAACCCCCCAGACCTAAACACGCCCTTAAATTTAGTATTTAAGGGCTACCCTGAACCCTAGAAAATTAGATTCCTGCAACAACAAGAAGAAGGACTGCCCAGCTGAAAACCCCTGCAGCGGAAGACCAGAAGACGACAACTGCCTTGGCTCCAGAAACTCACCGGCCTGTCTCCTGCCTTCCAAAGATCCTGCTCCAGCGACGCCTTCCGAAGGGACCAGCGACCTCGACATCCTCTGAGGACTGCCCCTGCTTCGAAAAGACAAGAAACTCCCGAGGACAGCGGACCTGCTCCAAGAAAAGCTGCAACTTTGTTTCCAGCAGCTTTAAAGAACCCTGCAAGCTCCCCGCAAGAAGCGTGAGACTTGCAACACTGCACCCGGCGACCCCGACTCGGCTGGTGGAGATCCAACACCTCAGGAGGGACCCCAGGACTACTCTGATACTGTGAGTACCAAAACCTGTCCCCCCTGAGCCCCCACAGCGCCGCCTGCAGAGGGAATCCCGAGACTTCCCCTGACCGCGACTCTTTGAATCCCAAGTCCCGACACCTGGGAGAGACCCTGCACCCGCAGCCCCCAGGACCTGAAGGACCGGACTTTCACTGGAGGAGTGACCCCCAGGAGTCCCTCTCCCTTGACCAAGTGGAGGTTTCCCCGAGGAACCCCCCCCTTGCCTGCCTGCAGCGCTGAAGAGATCCCGAGATCTCTCATAGACTAACATTGCGAACCCGACGCCTGTTCCTACACTGCACCCGGCCGCCCCCGCGCTGCTGAGGGTGAAATCTCTGTGTGGGCTTGTGTCCCCCCCCAGTGCCCTACAAAACCCCCCTGGTCTGCCCTCCGAAGACGCGGGTACTTACCTGCAAGCAGACCGGAACCGGGGCACCCCCTTATCTCCATTCTAGCCTATGTGTTTTGGGCACCACTTTGAACTCTGCACCTGACCGGCCCTGAGCTGCTGGTGTGGTGACTTTGGGGTTGCTCTGAACCCCCAACGGTGGGCTACCTTGGACCAAGAACTAAGCCCTGTAAGTGTCTTACTTACCGGGTTAACTTAACAAAAACTTACCTCCCCCAGGAACTGTGAAAATTGCACTGTGTCCACTTTTGAAATAGCTATTTGTCAATAACTTGAAAAGTATACATGCAATTTTGATGATTTGAAGTTCCTAAAGTACTTACCTGCAATACCTTTCGAATGAGATATTACATGTAGAATTTGAACCTGTGGTTCTTAAAATAAACTAAGAAAAGATATTTTTCTATACAAAAACCTATTGGCTGGATTTGTCTCTGAGTGTGTGTACCTCATTTATTGTCTATGTGTATGTACAACAAATGCTTAACACTACTCCTTGGATAAGCCTACTGCTCGACCACACTACCACAAAATAGAGCATTAGTATTATCTCTTTTTACCACTATTTTACCTCTAAGGGGAACCCTTGGACTCTGTGCATGCTATTCCTTACTTTGAAATAGCACATACAGAGCCAACTTCCTACAACAGGCCATGGCTTAACCCGGAAAGTAGGTGACCGTCCATCGGCACCGAAAAAGGGCGAGCTGGTGTCGAAGTCGTCCGACTCGGGTCGAGACACAGGCACGCAGCAATCTCGGGACCGACTGAGTGGTGCAGAAAAGGGTCGACACCGAGACAGCGGCACCGAAGCTGCTCAGCACAGCGGCACTGAAGTTGGTCGGCACCGAGACGGAACGACAAAGAAAAAGATCTTGTCGGAGCCGAGAAAATCCAAAGACACGGTTTCGGTGCCGAAACACCCGGCAACCGAACCGAAACTGGTTCCTACTCAGAGGAACAAGGAATGTCCTCTCAACTAAAAAGACATAGATTTGAGGAGGAATTACAAACAATAGAGCCAGATCACACGCAAAAGTGGATCTTTATTCAAAAGGATACAGGGAAGATCAGCACTCTTCCCCCAATCAAAAGAAAAAGGAAACTTGACTTCCAGCAAGGAGACAAGAAACCACAAGCAAAAGTGGTAAAGAAGGTAACTCCACCACCCTCACCACCACCGTCAACTCATGCATCACCGGCACAAACTCCACCATTAACACACTCACCAGCTCATACCACAATGAGCCAGGATGATCCGGATGCATGGGACCTCTACGATGCTCCAGTATCGGACAATAGCCCAGAGTCGTACCCAACTAAACCGTCACCACCTGAGGAAAGTACATCATATGCACAGGTGGTAGCTAGGGCAGCCGAATTCCATAATGTATTGCTACATTCGGAGCCTATTGAGGATGACTTCCTCTTTAACACCCTGTCCTCCACCCATAGCCATTATCAAAGCCTTCCCATGCTCCCAGGAATGCTAAGGCACTCGAAACAGATATTTCAGGAGCCAGTTAAAAGCAGAGCCATAACTCCAAGGGTGGAGAAAAAATACAAGGCACCGCCCACAGACCCTGCCTTTATCACATCACAACTGACACCGGACTCAGTAGTTGTGGGGGCAGCTCGTAAGAGAGCCAACTCGCATACATCAGGCGACGCACCACCTCCGGACAAGGAGAGCCGCAAATTTGATGCAGCAGGAAAAAGGGTTGCAGCACAAGCGGCAAATCAGTGGCGCATCGCCAACTCGCAAGCACTCCTAACGAGATACGACAGGGCTCATTGGGATGAGATGCAACATTTCATCGAACATCTCCCCAAAGACATCCAAAAACGAGCGCAACAGGTGGTGGAAGAGGGGCAAAGTATCTCGAACAACCAGATACGATCTGCCATGGATGCAGCGGATACAGCTGCAAGAACAATAAATACTGCAGTCACTATAAGGAGGCACGCATGGCTGCGCACATCTGGCTTCAAACCTGAAATACAACAGGCTGTGCTCAATATGCCGTTTAATGAACAGCAATTGTTTGGGCCGGAGGTGGACACTGCAATTGAAAAATTAAAAAAGGACACCGACACAGCCAAAGCCATGGGCGCACTCTACTCCCCGCAGGGCAGAGGCACATTTGGCACATTTCGTAAAACAACTTTTAGAGGAGGGTTTCGAGGCCAACCCTCAGACGCCAGCACCTCACAAGCAAGACCACCTACCTACCAGGGACAATATCAAAGGGGAGGCTTTCCGGGACAATACAGAGGGGGCCAATTCCCAAGAAACCGGGGAAAAGTTCAAGGTCCCAAAACCCCTCAAAATAAACAGTGACTCACAGGTCACACAACCCCTTCACACAACACCAGTGGGGGGAAGACTAAGCCAGTTCTACAAATCTTGGGAGGAAATAACAACAGACACTTGAGTCTTAGCAATTATCCAACATGGTTATTACATAGAATTTCTCCAACTCCCTCCACACGTCCCACCGAAAACACGAAATATGTCAAAACAGCATATAGACCTTCTAGGACTAGAAGTTCAAGCATTACTGCAAAAAGACTGTAAGGAAATGCCTCCTTGGCATGGTTGCCCCCTGACTTTTTGCCTTTGCTGATGCTATGTTTACAATTGAAAGTGTGCTGAGGCCTGCTAACCAGGCCCCAGCACCAGTGTTCTTTCCCTAACCTGTACTTTTGTATCCACAATTGGCAGACCCTGGCATCCAGATAAGTCCCTTGTAACTAGTACTTCTAGTACCAAGGGCCCTGATGCCAAGGAAGGTCTCTAAGGGCTGCAGCATGTCTTATGCCACCCTGGAGACCTCTCACTCAGCACAGACACACTGCTTACCAGCTTGTGTGTGCTAGTGAGAACAAAACGAGTAAGTCGACATGGCACTCCCCTCAGGGTGCCATGCCAGCCTCTCACTGCCCATGCAGTATAGGTAAGACACCCCTCTAGCAGGCCTTACAGCCCTAAGGCAGGGTGCACTATACCATAGGTGAGGGTACCAGTGCATGAGCATGGTACCCCTACAGTGTCTAAACAAAACCTTAGACATTGTAAGTGCAGGGTAGCCATAAGAGTATATGGTCTGGGAGTCTGTCAAACACGAACTCCACAGCACCATAATGGCTACACTGAAAACTGGGAAGTTTGGTATCAAACTTCTCAGCACAATAAATGCACACTGATGCCAGTGTACATTTTATTGTAAAATACACCACAGAGGGCACCTTAGAGGTGCCCCCTGAAACCTATCCGACTATCTGTGTAGGCTGACTGGTTCCAGCAGCCTGCCACACTAGAGACATGTTGCTGGCCCCATGGGGAGAGTGCCTTTGTCACTCTGAGGCCAGTAACAAAGCCTGCACTGGGTGGAGATGCTAACACCTCCCCCAGGCAGGAGCTGTAACACCTGGCGGTGAGCCTCAAAGGCTCACCCCTTTGTCACAGCCCAGCAGGGCACTCCAGCTTAGTGGAGTTGCCCGCCCCCTCCGGCCACGGCCCCCACTTTTGGCGGCAAGGCTGGAGGGAACAAAGAAAGCAACAAGGAGGAGTCACTGGCCAGTCAGGACAGCCCCTAAGGTGTCCTGAGCTGAAGTGACTCTAACTTTTAGAAATCCTCCATCTTGCAGATGGAGGATTCCCCCAATAGGGTTAGGATTGTGACCCCCTCCCCTTGGGAGGAGGCACAAAGAGGGTGTACCCACCCTCAGGGCTAGTAGCCATTGGCTACTAACCCCCCAGACCTAAACACGCCCTTAAATTTAGTATTTAAGGGCTACCCTGAACCCTAGAAAATTAGATTCCTGCAACTACAAGAAGAAGGACTGCCTAGCTGAAAAACCCCTGCAGAGGAAGACCAGAAGACGACAACTGCCTTGGCTCCAGAAACTCACCGGCCTGTCTCCTGCCTTCCAAAGATCCTGCTCCAGCGACGCCTTCCAAAGGGACCAGCGACCTCGACATCCTCTGAGGACTGCCCCTGCTTCGAAAAGACAAGAAACTCCCGAGGACAGCGGACCTGCTCCAAAGAAAAGCTGCAACTTTGTTTCCAGCAGCTTTAAAGAACCCTGCAAGCTCCCCGCAAAAGGCGTGAGACTTGCAACACTGCACCCGGCGACCCCGACTCGGCTGGTGGAGATCCGACACCTCAGGAGGGACCCCAGGACTACTCTGATACTGTGAGTACCAAAACCTGTCCCCCCTGAGCCCCCACAGCGCCGCCTGCAGAGGGAATCCCGAGGCTTCCCCTGACCGCGACTCTCTGAAACCTAAGTCCCGACACCTGGGAGAGACCCTGCACCCGCAGCCCCCAGGACCTGAAGGACCGGACTTTCACTGGAGGAGTGACCCCCAGGAGTCCCTCTCCCTTGCCCAAGTGGAGGTTTCCCCAAGGAACCCCCCCCTTGCCTGCCTGCAGCGCTGAAGGGATCCCGAGATCTCTCATAGACTAACATTGCGAACCCGACGCTTGTTTCTACACTGCCCCCGGCCGCCCCCGCGCTGCTGAGGGTGAAATTTCTGTGTGGACTTGTGTCCCCCCCGGTGCCCTACAAAACCCCCCTGGTCTGCCCTCCGAAGACGCGGGTACTTACCTGCAAGCAGACCGGAACCGGGGCACCCCCTTCTCTCCATTCTAGCCTATGTGTTTTGGGCACCACTTTGAACTCTGCACCTGACCGGCCCTGAGCTGCTGGTGTGGTGACTTTGGGGTTGCTCTGAACCCCCAACGGTGGGCTACCTTGGACCAAGAACTGAACCCTGTAAGTGTCTTACTTACCTGGTAAAACTAACAAAAACTTACCTCCCCCAGGAACTGTGAAAATTGCACTAAGTGTCCACTTTTAAAACAGCTATTTGTCAATAACTTGTAAAGTATACATGCAATTTTGATGATTTGAAGTTCCTAAAGTACTTACCTGCAATACCTTTCGAATGAGATATTACATGTAGCATTTGAACCTGTGGTTCTTAAAATAAATTAAGAAAAGATATATTTCTATATAAAAACCTATTGGCTGGATTTGTCTCTGAGTGTGTGTACCTCATTTATTGTCTATGTGTATGTACAACAAATGCTTAACACTACTCCTTGGATAAGTCTACTGCTCGACCACACTACCACAAAATAGAGCATTAGTATTATCTATTTTTACCACTATTTTACCTCTAAGGGGAACCCTTGGACTCTGTGCATGCTATTCCTTACTTTGAAATAGCACATACAGAGCCAACTTCCTACAAAGACGCAATAGAATTAGTACCAATTCCACAAAAGAACACAGGAGTTTATTCACTGTACTTTCTAATACCAAAAAAGGACAAAACTCTAAGACCAATACTAGATCTCAGAACACTAAACACCTACATCAAATCAGACCACTTTCACATGGTCACGTTACAAGACGTAATCCCATTGCTCAAACAGCAGGACTACATGACAACATTAGATCTAAAGGACGCGTATTTCCATATACCGATACATCCCTCGCACAGGAAATACCTAAGGTTCGTATTCAAGGGAATACATTACCAATTCAAAGTGTTACCATTCGGAATAACAACTGCGCCAAGAGTATTTACAAAATGTCTAGCAGTAGTAGCTGCACATATCAGGAGGCAGCAAATACACGTGTTCCCTTACTTAGACGACTGGTTAATCAAGACCAACACGCTAACAAAGTGTTCCCATCACACAAATTATGTTATACAAACCCTTTACAAGCTGGGTTTCTCCATCAACTATGCAAAGTCACACCTTTTGTCGTGTCAAACACAGCAATACTTAGGAGCGACAATCAACACAACAGAAGGGATAGCCACTCCAAGTCCTCAAAGGGTTCAAACATTTCACAAAATGATACAGGCCATGTATCCAACACAAAAGATACATGCAAAGATGGTATAAAAACTCCTAGGCATGATATCCTCATGCATAGCCATTGTCCCAAACGCAAGATTGCACATGCGGCCCTTACAACAGTGCCTAGCATCACAATGGTCACATGCACAGGGTCAACTTCTAGATCTGGTGTTCATAGACCGCCAAACATACATCTCGCTTCTATGGTGGAACAGTACAAATTTAAACAAAGGGCGGCCTTTCCAAGACCCAGTGCCAACATACGTTATAACAACGGATGCTTCCATGACAGGGTGGGGAGCACACCTTAATCAACACAGCATCCAAGGACAATGGGACGTACATCAAAGAAAGTTTCATATAAATCACCTAGAACTACTAGCAGTATTTCTAGCGTTGAAAGCATTCCAACCCATGATAACCCACAAATACTACATTCTTGTCAAAACAGACAACATGACGACAATGTATTATTTAAACAAACAGGGGGGGGACACACTCAACACAGTTGTGTCTCCTAACACAAAAAATATGGCATTGGGCAATTCACAACCGCATTCGCCTAATAGCACAATTTATTCCAGGAATCCAGAACCAGCTAGCAGACAATCTCTCTCGGGATCACCAACAAATCCACGAATGGGAAATTCACCCCCAAATACTGAACACTTACTTTCAAATTTGGGGAACACCTCAAATAGATCTATTTGCAACAAAAGAAAACGCAAAATGCCAAAACTTCGCATCCAGGTACCCACACCAGCAATCCCAAGGCAATGCTCTATGGATGAATTGGTCAGGGATATTTGTGTACGCTTTTCCCCCTCTCCCTCGCCTTCCATATCTAGTAAACAGATTGAGTCAAAACAAACTCAAACTCATACTAATAGCACCAACATGGGCAAGACAACCTTGGTATACCACACTACTAGACCTGTCAGTAGTACCTCATGTCAAACTACCCAACAGACCAGATCTGTTAACACAACACAAACAGATCAGGCATCCAAACCCAGCATCGCTGAATCTAGCAATTTGGCTCCTGAAATCCTAGAATTTGGACACTTAGACCTCACACAAGAATGTATGGAGGTCATAAAACAAGCTAGAAAACCATCAACTAGACACTGCTATGCAAGTAAATGGAAAAGATTTGTCTGTTACTGCCATAATAATCAAATTCAACCATTGCATGCATCTCCAAAAGATGTAGTAGGATATTTACTACATTTGCAAAAATCAAATCTAGCTTTCTCTTCCATAAAGATACATCTCGCAGCAATATCTGCGTACCTGCAGATTACTCATTCAACTTCCCTATTTAGAATACCTGTCATTAAAGCGTTTATGGAAGGCCTAAAGAGAATTATACCACCAAGGATACCACCTGTTCCTTCATGGAACCTCAACATTGTCTTAACAAGGCTCATGGGTCCACTTTTCGAACCCATGCATTCTTGTGAAATGCAATACTTAACGTGGAAAGTTGCATTTCTCATTGCCATCACATCGCTAAGAAGAGTAAGTGAAATTCAGGCATTTACCATACAAGAACCATTTATTCAAATACACAAGAATAAGGTAGTTCTAAGAACAAATCCAAAATTCTTACCAAAGGTTATCTCACCGTTCCACTTAAATCAAACAGTAGAATTACTAGTGTTCTTCCCACAGCCAGATTCAATAGCTGAAAGAGCACTACATACATTAGACATCAAGAGAGCACTAATGTACTACATTGACAGAACAAAACTAATTAGAAAGACAAAACAACTGTTTATTGCCTTTCAAAAACCTCATACAGGAAATCCAATTTCAAAACAAGGTATTGCTAGATGGATAGTTAGGTGCATCCAAACCTGCTATCTTAAAGCAAAGAGAGAGCTGCCTATTACACCAAAGGCACACTCAACCAGAAAGAAAGGTGCTACCATGGCCTTTCTAGGAAATATTCTAATGAACGAAATATGTAAGGCAGCAACATGCTCTACACCTCATACATTTACTAAGCACTACTGTGTAGATGTGTTATCTGCACAAGAAGCCACAGTAGGTCAAGCTGTACTAAGAACTTTATTTCAAACTACTTCCACTCCTACAGGCTGAACCGCCGCTTTTGGGGAGATAACTGCTTACTAGTCTATGCACAGCATGTGTATCTGCAGCTACACATGCCACCGAACGGAAAATGTCACTTACCCAGTGTACATCTGTTCGTGGCATTAGTCGCTGCAGATTCACATGCTCCCACCCGCCTCCCCGGTACATACGTATTTATTCCATTGCATGGGCACTATTATTAGCATACACAACTCCTACCTCACCCTCTGCGGGGAAAACAATCTAAGATGGAGTCGACGCCCATGCGCAATGGAACCAAGGTGGGAGGAGTCCCTCGGTCTCGTGACTCGAAAAGACTTCTTCGAGGAAAAACAACTTGTAACACTCCGAGCCCAACACCAGACGTCGGACTATGCACAGCATGTGAATCTGCAGCGACTAATGCCACGAACAGATGTACACTGGGTAAGTGACATTTTCCTTATCCCCCATTTGCTCGAACAGAGAAAATATCTCAAAGGCTTTTTCCTGAGAGCTTCTTTTATTGTCAAGAAATGGAATGAAATCATCAGCATACAACTTAATCTTCCCCATCTGCTTAATGGGAGAGCAGATCTCTACATTCTGTCTAATTGCAATGGCTAATGGTTTGATAAAAAAGGCAAACTATAAAGGTGAAAGGGGTCATCGCTGCCAGGTTCTCGGGCATACTTGCAGTACCACATCTGCAGAATTAATTATAATATTGGCTTCGGCACTTGGATACTTCCTTTGCACCAATCCCGTAATCTGAGAAAGGAACCCAAATTTTGCTAAGACATCTAACGTGTCCCAGACCACGAGCTCAAAGGCTTTTTCTGCACCCAGTAAAAGAATGACAGGGATACTATTAATAACCAAGTAGTCAGTGCTTCGGGCAAGAATGTTAGTTGCCAGTTGGTGATCAGCGACAAACCCATTCTGGTCGTAATAGATCAAGTTTGGCAGCTATCTGGTTAAGACGATTAGCCAGGAGCTTCATAATGATCTCATAATCGGAGTTTAAAAACTTTATCAGCAGATATGAATAAGGATCTTGGCTACCTTTATCTTTTTTTAAAAAAAATAGCTAACTACATGTTCGATGGCATCTGTCGCTGTAGATACGCATGTTTTGCATAGCTCGCCATCTGGTGTTGGGCCGGAGTGTTACAAGTTGTTTTTCTTCGAAGAAGTCTTTCGAGTCACGGGACCGAGTGACTCCTTCTTTTGTCTCCATTGCGCATGGGCGTCGACTCCATCTTCGATTGTTTTTTTTCCCGCCATCGGGTTCGGACGTGTTCCTGTCGCTCCGAGTTTCGGAACGGAAAGATAGCTAATTTCGGAAGATTTTCGTCGGTATTGTTGCGTTCGGGGTCGGCGTAGTTAGATTCAACACCGCGTCTAAGATCGAAGAGCTCCGGTGCCCTTCGGGGTAATTTTTTTGATCCCCCGTCGGGGCCTGGTCGGCCCGACCGCGTGCAGAAGAACGCCGATGGAACGGACCCCGTTCCGTTTCTGTCCCAAATGCCACAATAAATACCCCTATACAGACCAACACTTGGTCTGCAACCTGTGCCTGTCACCTGAGCACAGTGAAGACACCTGCGAGGCCTGTCGTGCGTTCCGGTCCCGAAAAACTCTCCGAGACCGTCGAGCCAGAAGACTTCAGATGGCGTCCGCGCCGACAGCCCACCGGGGGTTCGAGGAACAAGAGGAGGGAACCTTTTCGATCCAAGAATCGGACTCCGAAGGATTCGACGATACACAAAACCGTGAGTAGGACGTCGAAAACCACTCAGAAGAAGATTTACAAGGCCCAGGGGACGCCACTGCCACCAGGCCATGGCTCGACCCATAAATTCGGTGACCGACCGTCGGCACCGAAAAAGGCCCAAACAGTGCCGAGATCGTCCGACTCCGGTCGAGACACCGGCACGCAGCCTTCTCGGGACCGAGAAAGTGCTGGAGACAAGCATCGACACCGAGATGCCGGTGTAGACACGGCTCGACGCCGAGACAGCGGCACTGAAGAAGATCGACGCCGAGAGGTTTCGGCCCCGAAAAAGAAAAAAGTCACCTCGGAGCCGAAAAAAGATGCAGACAGGGTTTCGGTGCCAAAACAAACTGCAACCGACCCAGTTTCAGGCTCTTATACAGAAGAGCACTCGCTAACCTCCCAAATGCAAAAGCATAGGTTTGAGGAAGAACTACACTCAACGGATGTAGACCATACGCAAAAGCGTATTTTCATACAGCAGGGGACAGGAAAAATAAGCACCCTTCCCCCTATTAGAAGAAAGAGAAGATTGGAGTTCCAAACTGAACAAACACCACAAACAAAAGTGGTGAAAAAAGTTACCCCACCACCCTCTCCTCCACCTGTGATTAACGTCTCACCAGCACAAACTCCATCACATTCCCCAGCTCACACCACCATGAGCCAGGGTGACCAAGATCAAGACGCATGGGACTTATACGACGCCCCAGTGTCAGATAACAGTCCGGAGGCATACCCTACGAAGCCATCTCCACCAGAGGACAGCACTGCGTATTCTCAAGTGGTGGCTAGAGCAGCACAATTTCACAATGTAAGCCTCCACTCAGAACAGGTCGAGGATGACTTTTTATTCAACACTCTCCTCCACCCACAGCTCCTACCAAAGCCTGCCTATGCTCCCTGGTATGCTCCGGCACGCAAAAGAAATCTTTAAGGAGCCGGTCAAAAGTAGGGCAATCACACCAAGAGTGGAAAAAAAGTATAAGGCGCCTCCTACAGACCCGGCTTTCATCACTACACAGCTGCCACCAGACTCTGTTGTTGTAGGAGCAGCAAGGAAAAGGGCCAACTCCCACACATCTGGAGATGCACCACCCCCAGATAAAGAAAGCCGCAAGTTCGATGCAGCTGGTAAGAGTCGCAGCACAAGCTGCAAACCAGTGGCGCATCGCTAACTCCCAGGCACTACTTGCGCGCTATGACAGAGCCCATTGGGATGAGATGCAACATCTCATTGACCATCTGCCCAAGGACCTACAAAATAGGGCAAAACAAGTGGTTGAGGAGGGACAGACCATTTCCAACAACCAAATCCGCTCCTCCAAGGACGCTGCAGATACAGCTGCACGGACGATTAATACATCTGTAACTATCAGAAGGCATGCATGGCTCCGAACGTCTGGATTTAAACCAGAGATTCAGCAAGCAGTTCTCAATATGCCTTTTAACGAAAAAGAACTGTTCGGTCCAGAAGTGGACACAGCGATTGAGAAAGTCAAAAAAGACACGGACACTGCTAAAGCCATGGGCGCACTCTACTCCCCGCAGAGCAGAGGGAATTACAGCACATTCCGTAAAACACCCTTTAGAGGGGGGTTTCGGGGTCAGAGCACACAAGCCAGCACCTCACAGGCAACACCGTCCAGTTACCAGGGACAGTACAGAGGAGGTTTTCGGGGACAATATAGAGGAGGGCAATTCCCTAGGAATAGAGGAAAATTTCAAAGCCCCAAAACACCTACTACTAAGCAGTGACTCACATGTCACTCACCCCCTCCACACAACACCAGTGGGGGGGAAGAATAAGTCATTATTACAAAGCATGGGAGGAAATCACTACAGACACTTGGGTTCTAGCAATTATCCAACATGGTTATTGCATAGAATTTCTACAATTCCCTCCAAACATACCACCAAAAGCACAAAATTTGACAAAACATCATTCCAATCTCCTGGAGATAGAAGTGCAGGCACTATTGCAAAAGAATGCAATCGAATTAGTGCCAAACACACAAATAAACACAGGAGTTTACTCACTGTACTTTCTGATACCAAAGAAGGACAAAACGCTGAGACCAATCCTAGACCTCAGAATAGTGAACACATTCATCAAATCAGACCACTTTCACATGGTCACACTACAAGAAGTATTACCATTGCTAAAACTACACGACTACATGTCAACTTTAGACCTCAAGGACGCGTATTTCCATATACCAATACACCCATCGCACAGGAAATACCTAAGGTTTGTATTCAAAGGAATACATTACCAATTCAAGGTACTGCCTTTCGGATTAACAACCGCACCAAGAGTCTTTACCAAATGTCTAGCGGTAGTCGCTGCACACATCAGAAGGCAGCAAATACATGTGTTCCCATATCTAGACGACTGGCTAATCAAGGCCCATTCGTTAATAGAGTGCTCAAATCACACAAATCAGATCATACAAACCCTCTTCAAACTAGGGTTCACCGTCAACTTCACGAAATCCAACATTCTGCCGTGCAAGGTACAACAATACCTAGGAGCCATAATAGACACAACAAAAGGAGTAGCCACTCCAAGTCCCCAAAGAATTCAAAATTTCAACACCATCATACAACGCATGTATCCAACACAAAAGATACAAGCAAAGATGATATTACAACTCCTAGGCATGATGTCTTCATGCATAGCCATTGTCCCAAACGCAAGACTGCACATGAGGCCCTTACAACAGTGCCTAGCATCACAGTGGTCTCAAGCACAGGGTCATCTTCTAGATCTGGTGTTAATAGACCGCCAAACTTACCTCTCGCTTCTGTGGTGGAACAACATAAATTTAAACAAAGGGCGGCCTTTCCAAGACCCAGTGCCACAATACGTAATAACAACAGATGCTTCCATGACAGGGTGGGGAGCACACCTCGATCAACACAGCATACAAGGACAATGGAACGTACATCAAACAAAACTGCATATAAATCACCTAGAACTTCTAGCAGTTTTTCAAGCACTAAAAGCTTTCCAACCAATAATAGTTCATGTAAAGAAATGGCTCCCTGTTGCAGTTACCCCCCACTTTTTGCCTGATACTGATGCTGACTTGACTGAGAAGAGTGCTGGGACCCTGCTAACCAGGCCCCAGCACCAGTGTTCCTTCACCTAAAATGTACCATTGTATCCACAATTGGCACACCCTGGCATTCAGATAAGTCCCTTGTAACTGGTACTTCTAGTACCAAGGGCCCTGATGCCAAGGAAGGTCTCTAAGGGCTGCAGCATGTCTTATGCCACCCTAGAGACCCCTCACTCAGCACAGACACACTGCTTACAAGCCTGTGTGTGCTAGTGAGAACAAAATGAGTAAGTCGACATGGCACTCCCCTCAGGGTGCCATGCCAGCCTCTCACTGCCTATGCAGTATAGGTAAGACACCCCTCTAGCAGGCCTTAAAGCCCTAAGGCAGGGTGCACTATACCATAGGTGAGGGTACCAGTGCATGAGTATGGTACCCCTACAGTGTCTAAACAAAACCTTAGACATTGTAAGTGCAGGGTAGCCATAAGAGTATATGGTCTGGGAGTGTGTTTTACACGAACTCCACAGCACCATAATGGCTACACTGAAAACTGGAAAGTTTGGTATCAAACTTCTCAGCACAATAAATGCACACTGATGCCAGTGTACATTTTATTGTAAAATACACCACAGAGGGCACCTTAGAGGTGCCCCCTGAAACTTAACCAACTATCTGTGTAGGCTGACTGGTTCCAGCAGCCTGCCACACTAGAGACATGTTGCTGGCCCCATGGGGAGAGTGCCTTTGTCACTCTGAGGTCAGTAACAAAGCCTGCACTGGGTGGAGATGCTAACACCTCCCCCAGGCAGGAGCTGTAACACCTGGCGGTGAGCCTCAAAGGCTCACCCCTTTGTCACAGCCCAGCAGGGCACTCCAGCTTAGTGGAGTTGCCCGCCCCCTCCGGCCACGGCCCCCACTTTTGGCGGCAAGGCTGGAGGGAACAAAGAAAGCAACAAGGAGGAGTCACTGGCCAGTCAGGACAGCCCCTAAGGTGTCCTGAGCTGAAGTGACTCTAACTTTTAGAAATCCTCCATCTTGCAGATGGAGGATTCCCCCAATAGGGTTAGGATTGTGACCCCCTCCCCTTGGGAGGAGGCACAAAGAGGGTGTACCCACCCTCAGGGCTAGTAGCCATTGGCTACTAACCCCCCAGACCTAAACACGCCCTTAAATTTAGTATTTAAGGGCTACCCTGAACCCTAGAAAATCAGATTCCTGCAACTACAAGAAGAAGGACTGCCTAGCTGAAAACCCCTGCAGAGGAAGACCAGAAGACGACAACTGCCTTGGCTCCAGAAACTCACCGGCCTGTCTCCTGCCTTCCAAAGATCCTGCTCCAGCGACGCCTTCCAAAGGGACCAGCGACCTCGACATCCTCTGAGGACTGCCCCTGCTTCGAAAAGACAAGAAACTCCCGAGGACAGCGGACCTGCTCCAAGAAAAGCTGCAACTTTGTTTCCAGCAGCTTTAAAGAACCCTGCAAGCTCCCCGCAAGAAGCGTGAGACTTGCAACACTGCACCCGGCGACCCCGACTCGGCTGGTGGCGATCCAACACCTCAGGAGGGACCCCAGGACTACTCTAAGACTGTGAGTACAAAAACCTGTCCCCCCTGAGCCCCCACAGCGCCGCCTGCAGAGGGAATCCCGAGGCTTCCCCTGACCGCGACTCTTTGAATCCAAAGTCCCGACGCCTGGGAGAGACCCTGCACCCGCAGCCCCCAGGACCTGAAGTACCGGACTTTCACTGGAGAAGTGACCCCCAGGAGTCCCTCTCCCTTGCCCAAGTGGAGGTTTCCCCGAGGAACCCCCCCCTTGCCTGCCTGCAGCGCTGAAGAGATCCCGAGATCTCTCATAGACTAACATTGAAAACCCGACGCCTGTTTCTACACTGCACCCGGCCGCCCCCGCGCTGCTGAGGGTGAAATTTCTGTGTGGACTTGTGTCCCCCCCCGGTGCCCTACAAAACCCCCCTGGTCTGCCCTCCGAAGACGCGGGTACTTACCTGTAAGCAGACCGGAACCGGGGCACCCCCTTCTCTCCATTCTAGCCTATGCGTTTTGGGCACCGCTTTGAACTCTGCACCTGACCGGCCCTGAGCTGCTGGTGTGGTGACTTTGGGGTTGCTCTGAACCCCCAACGGTGGGCTACCTTGGACCAAGACTTGAACCCTGTAAGTGTCTTACTTACCTGGTAAAACTAACAAAAACTTACCTCCCCCAGGAACTGTGAAAATTGCACTAAGTGTCCACTTTTAAAACAGCTATTTGTCAATAACTTGAAAAGTATACATGCAATTTTTATGATTTAAAGTTCCTAAAGTACTTACCTGCAATACCTTTCGAATGAGATATTACACGTAGAATTTGAACCTGTGGTTCTTAAAATAAACTAAGAAAAGATATTTTTCTATACAAAAACCTATTGGCTGGATTTGTCTCTGAGTGTGTGTACCTCATTTATTGTCTATGTGTATGTACAACAAATGCTTAACACTACTCCTTGGATAAGCCTACTGCTCGACCACACTACCACAAAATAGAGCATTAGTATTATCTATTTTTACCACTATTTTACCTCTAAGGGGAACCCTTGGACTCTGTGCATGCTATTCCTTACTTTGAAATAGCACATACAGAGCCAACTTCCTACAGTTCACAAATACATTCTCGTCAAGACAGACAACATGACAACAATGTATTATCTTAACAAGCAAGGGGGGACACACTCCACGCAGTTAAGCCTGCTAGCACAAAAAATTTGGCGTTGGGCAATTCACAACCAAATTCGCCTAATGGCACAATTTATACCAGGGATCCAAAATCAACTCGCAGACAACCTCTCTCGAGATCACCAACAGGTCCACGAATGGGAAATTCACCCCCAAATTCTGAACACCTATTTCAAACTCTGGGGAACACCTCAAATAGACTTGTTTGCGACGAAGGAGAACGCAAAATGCCAAAACTTCGCATCCAGATACCCACACAAACAGTCCCAAGGCAATGCCCTATGGATGAACTGGTCAGGGATATTTGCTTACGCTTTTCCTCCTCTCCCTCTCCTTCCTTACCTGGTAAACAAACTCAGTCAAAACAAACTCATATTAATAGCACCAACTTGGGCAAGGCAACCCTGGTACACAACGCTGCTAGACCTATCAGTAGTACCCTACATCAAATTGCCCAACAGGCCAGATCTGTTGACACAACACAACCAAAAGATCAGACACCCAGATCCAGCATCGCTGAATCTAGCAATCTGGCTCCTGAGATCCTAGAATTCGGGCACTTACAACTTACCCAAGAATGTATGGAAGTCATAAAGCAAGCCAGAAGGCCATCCACCAGGCACTGCTATGCAAGTAAATGGAAGAGGTTTGTTTGCTACTGCCATATTAATCAAATACAACCATTACACACAACTCCAGAACATGTAGTGGGTTACTTGCTTCACTTACAAAAACCTAACCTGGCTTTCTCTTCCATTAAAATACACCTTGCAGCAATATCTGCATACCTGCAGACTACCTATTCAACTTCCCTATATAAGATACCAGTCATTAAAGCATTCATGGAGGGCCTTAGGAGAATTATACCACCAAGAACACCACCTGTTCCTTCATGGAACCTAAATGTTGTCCTAACTAGACTTATGGGTCCACCTTTTGAACCCATGCACTCCTGCGAAATACAGTTTCTAACCTGGAAGGTTGCATTTCTCATCGCCATTACTTCCCTAAGAAGAGTAAGCGAGATTCAGGCGTTTACAATACAAGAACCTTTTATACAACTACACAAGAATAAGGTCGTCCTAAGGACTAATCCTAAATTTTTGCCAAAGGTTATTTCACCGTTCCATCTAAATCAAACAGTGGAACTTCGTGTTCTTTCCACAGCCAGATACCGTAGCTGAAAGGGCACTACATACATTAGATGTCAAAAGAGCATTAATGTATTACATTGACAGAACAAAGAACATCAGAAAGACTAAACAACTATTTATTGCATTTCAAAAACCTCATGCAGGAAACCCAATATCAAAACAAGGTATAGCCAGATGGATAGTTAAATGCATCCAAATCTGCTACCTTAAAGCTAAACGACAGCTGCCCATTACACCAAGGGCACACTCAACCAGAAAGAAAGGTGCTACCATGGCCTTTCTAGGAAACATCCCAATGCAAGAAATATGTAAGGCAGCCACATGGTCTACGCCTCACACATTCACCAAGCACTACTGTGTAGATGTGTTATCCGCACAACAAGCCACAGTAGGTCAAGCCGTATTAAGAACATTATTTCAAACTACTTCCACTCCTACAGGCTGAGCCACCGCTTTTGGGGAGATAACTGCTTACTAGTCTATGCAAAACATGCGTATCTACAGCGACAGATGCCATCGAACTGAAAATGTCACTTACCCAGTGTACATCTGTTCGTGGCATCAGTCGCTGTAGATTCGCATGTGCCCACCCGCCTCCCCGGGAGCCTGTAGCAGTTCGGAAGGTACCTTCAACTATTTGTATATGTATCATCTCAACCTTAAATAGGTACATACTTAGTCACTTCATTGCATGGGCACTATTACTACAATTCAACTCCTACCTCACCCTCTGCGGGGAAAAACAATCGAAGATGGAGTCGACGCCCATGCGCAATGGAGACAAAAGGAGGAGTCACTCGGTCCCGTGACTCGAAAGACTTCTTCGAAGAAAAACAACTTGTAACACTCCGGCCCAACACCAGATGGCGAGCTATGCAAAACATGCGAATCTACAGCGACTGATGCCACGAACAGATGTACACTGGGTAAGTGACATTTTCATTCCTGCCCAAAGTGATATTGGAATGGTGCCCCCATTTAACATTGTATTAATAAAAAGCAAGAAATAGTCTGTTGATACATCAGTAAAGGTTTTAAAAAATTCCTCTGGCAGTCCACACTTTTCCATCGGGGTGTTTTTAATCACTTCCACAAGTTCCGACTTAGTAAAAGGGCCAGAAATGGCTTCCCTAACTTCCTCCGATAGAGTGGGTGCAGTGAGCCAGCTAAAAAGTTCCAGAAGGCGTCCGTATCAACCACTTATTTGTCTACAATGTTCTAGCATAATTTTCCCCCAGTTTCCTATGCTCTCTGTATTTCTTACCCCCAAGATCAGACATTTCAATGCATGAATCCCATTACTAGCAGCCTGCTCACATGCTTGCCAAGCTTAAAAAAAGAAAGAAAAAAAAATCGACCTGTAAAAGTACTTTCATCATACACTTTTTGCCTGTGAGCCTGATAAATTTGCCTCAGACCTGATGTAATACTGATCGGCAAATGCCTATTTAGCCTAATCTAATAGTTTATTTTTGAAGGGTGCTTTAGGAATTTGTCTAGTCTATTTTAAACCCACTCTTCATGAGTTTGATTTTGTTCTCCAAAATTCTGGCTATTAGCAGCATCCTTTGCTATCACAATCCCTCTTATATATGCTTTCAGTAAATCCCATACGATACTGGAAGGGGCCAATCCATGGTTCTTACTGAGAAATTATCTAATCTCCTCTTCACAGATCTGAACCTACCCTTCCTCTTGAGGATGCTGATTTAAAAGAAAAAAAATAATAATAATAATAATTCACCTCCTGGGTCGGAACACATCTCCTTCCAGCAATAGTTACAAAATGAAGGTTGCATGGTCTGAGAAACCATTATGAAGCGGCTGTTGACCCTTAAAAACCAAGGTTTTTCTTCATAGAAAAAAACAATCAATGAGCTACCAAATCAGTTAGAGAAGCATGTGTAATCTTTTAGTTGTGAAAATGACCCTCCAATTGTCAGTCAGTATCAATCTCAAATAGATCTGAAAAGCATTCACAACTTTAAGTTTTAACTGTTTTTTTCCATCTTACTGAGGTCTCTATACGCTGGTCTTGGAGAAAATTAAAATCCCCATGTAGGAAGTTGGCTCTGTATGTGCTATTTCAAAGTAAGGAATAGCATGCACAGAGTCCAAGGGTTCCCCTTAGAGGTAAGATAGTGGCAAAAAGAGATAATACTAATGCTCTATTCTGTGGTAGTGTGGTCGAGCAGTAGGCTTATCAAAGGAGTAGTGTTAAGCATTTGTTGTACATACACACAGGCAATAAATGAGGAACACACACTCAGAGACAAATCCAGCCAATAGGTTTTGTTATAGAAAAATATATTTTCTTAGTTTATTTTAAGAACCACAGGTTCAAATTCTACATGTAATATCTAATTTGAAAGGTATTGCAGGTAAGTACTTTAGGAACTTTGAATCATTACATTAGCATTTATACTTTTCACATAAAACACAATAAGCTGTTTTAAAAGTGGACAGTTAGTGCAATTTTCACAGTTCCTGGGGGAGGTAAAGTAATGTTAGTTTTAACAGGTAAGTAAGTCACTTACAGGTTTCAGTTTTGGGTCCAAGGTAGCCCACCGTTGGGGGTTCAAAGCAACCCCAAAGTTATCACACCAGCAGCTCAGGGCCGGTCAGGTGCAAAGGTCAAAGAGGTGCTGTAGGAAGTTGGCTCTGTATGTGCTATTTCAAAGTAAGGAATAGCATGCACAGAGTCCAAGGGTTCCCCTTAGAGGTAAAATAGTGGTAAAAATAGATAATACTAATGCTCTATTTTGTGGTAGTGTGGTCGAGCAGTAGGCTTATCCAAGGAGTAGTGTTAAGCATTTGTTGTACATACACATAGACAATAAATGAGGTACACACACTCGGAGACAAATCCAGCCAATAGGTTTTGTTATAGAAAAATATATTTTCTTAGTTTATTTTAAGAACCACAGGTTCAAATTTAACATGTAATATCTTGTTTGAAAGGTATTGCAGGTAAGTACATTAGGAACTTTGAATCATTTCAATTGCATGTATACTTTTCAAGTTATTCACAAATAGCTATTTCAAAAGTGGACACAGTGCAATTTTCACAGTTCCTGGGGGAGGTAAGTTTTTGTTAGTTTTACCAGGTAAGTAAGACACTTACAGGGTTCAGTTCTTGGTCCAAGGTAGCCCACCGTTGGGGGTTCAGAGCAACCCCAAAGTTACCACACCAGCAGCTCAGGGCCGGTCAGGTGCAGAGTTCAAAGTGGTGCCCAAAACGCATAGGCTAGAATGGAGAGAAGGGGGTGCCCCGGTTCCGGTCTGCTTGCAGGTAAGTACCCGCGTCTTCGGAGGGCAGACCAGGGGGGTTTTGTAGGGCACCGGGGGGGACACAAGCCCACACAGAAATTTCACCCTCAGCGGCGCGGGGGCGGCCGGGTGCAGTGTTAGAACAAGCGTCGGGTTCGCAATGTAAGTCAATGAGAGATCAAGGGATCTCTTCAGCGCTGCAGGCAGGCAAGGGGGGGCTTCCTCGGGGAAACCTCCACTTGGGCAAGGGAGAGGGACTCCTGGGGGTCACTTCTGCAGTGAAAGTCCGGTCCTTCAGGTCCTGGGGGCTGCGGCTGCAGGGTCTTTTTCAGGCGTCGGGACTTAGGTTTCAGAGAGTCGCGGTCAGGGGAAGCCTCGGGATGCCCTCTGCAGGCGGCGCTGTGGGGGCTCAGGGGGGACAGGTTTTGGTACTCACAGTCGTAGAGTAGTCCGGGGGTCCTCCCTGAGGTGTTGGTTCTCCACCAGCCGAGTCGGGGTCGCCGGGTGCAGTGTTGCAAATCTCACGCTTCTTGCGGGGAGTTGCAGGGTTCTTTAAAGCTGCTTCTTGAAACAAAGTTGCAGTCTTTTTGGAGCAGGTCCGCTGTCCTCGAGAGTTTCTTGTCGTCGTCGAAGCAGGGCAGTCCTCAGAGGATTCAGAGGTCGCTGGCCCCCTTTGCACAAGGCCTGCTGGAGCCCCAGCCTTCTGGAAATCAAGAATCTGCTCCTTGAATTCATGCCTCTTCCGTTCTGCATGCAGAGACATAGCAGATTTTTTTTTTTTTAAATGTGTATTCAACGGGGACCTGATATGCCTTAGCTTGAATTGCCTGCGTAACAAAGCGATCCTTAATGCGATAGTCCCCAAAGTTCACCAGTGTCGTCCAAGGATATTTTGGACTGGGGGGGGGGGGGGGGGGTTGAACTACTGGAACTCGATGAGCTTGTGTTATAGTGAGATCCAAATTTCTATTTACTGCTTTTGGGAGGACATGCTGATGAGGTCTGAGATTATTTACAGTATGCCCATTTTCACAATCTCCCGGCACCCCTGTAAGCGTTAAATTAGAGCTGTTTGATAGATTCTCAGCATCATCCATCTGAATGTGTAAGTCCTCCAGTTCTGATTGACTTTTAGCGACTGTTTTCTGGTGGGCCCCCATCTTCCAGTTATACCTGTTGCTCTACATCCTTAATATCATTATTCAGTTGCTGCATATTGTGCTTCATTCTTTTGAGTTGCCTCTTGATGTGACAAATTTAAAGTTTTGAGCTCGCCCAAGATATGAAGAAGCAGACTCTCCATTGGTGTATCAGCGTTTTAATCTTTTTAACCATCCTACTAGCTTTGGTTACTTGACTGGGGGTATCCAAGTTCTGCACTTGAATAGATAGCCACATTACTGATATCCTGCTGTTCCAGCTCATTCCCCATTGGGCCAGAGGAGGGTGCATCGATCCTGTCTGCCTTCTGCTATCACATCACTTAACTGTATTATCTTGAAAAGTTCTTTGTGCTCCTTAGGCCCGGCAGTAGTGAATAACAGGTAGGTCTGAGGACGCACGCTCCCTCTCTCCTGGGTACAGATGGAGCCAAGCTTTGAACAGGAGCTTCACTCAGGGTGGGATGAGCCTTACTGAGAACTAGTGGCTTTATCGAGGTTCCTGAACTCACACCCCACCCGACTATCCTTTGCCATTTCTCTACACTCCATATTGTGACCTGAAACCAGGCCAAACCTTTGAGAATCATATGCCATGGAGGTGTAGAGAGAGGTAGAAGTAGAGGGTAAAGCCATCTGAGAAACCGATCCTGGAGACTTGCCTAGTATAGTGAGGTGTTTTCCCTTCAAGTTGTGTGCAGGTTTGACAGATTTAGCAGTAGCACGTCCTTTGACCTCTAAGTCCTGTGAAATCCTTTTCATCATAATATCTGGTGGAAGACACCCTGCAATCCCCTCCGTGCTACAGGTGCTGCTGGGAGCCACAAGCTGAATCCATGCCTACACATGCTGTTTCCGTGACCACCCAAAGCATCCACCAACGTAGCGAGAGAGCCTAGTGCCACCCTTACCAGGGATAGAGAGTGCATGCATGCTACATGCGGTGTTTGTGTGATCCTAATGCCCACCCTCTCGGGGAAAAATCCCACTACAGAGAGCCCGTCAATTGAGTTAAAAAAATAAAAACAAAACACTCCCCATGCATTGCCAAACACAGCCCATCCACTGTCTTGATTATCTTGAATGCCTTTGTCATGGCCTTGTGAATTTTGATAACTATATCTGGGTCTACTGCCACTTAAGAAAATACCATATTCCAGTCTGAACAAAGGCAGGCATAGACATACTCTGATATTGCCCAAAACTACATTCCTCTGGTGTAGTCCAGTGCAGATTGTTAAACCAGCGCTTGTGCTGAATAGGAAGGGGTTGGGGAGGGGGATAACAGGCCAATGGGCAGGGGTACGACCAAAAGAAGGTTCCCTCTATCCAGAGGTGAAGGCAGGAATCACAAAAGTTCACTGGACATGCAACGATCTTTCCTGCAGTGCATTGTGTTGCTGCTGAACGGACAACGGGCTCTGCGGAGACCTGGACTACAGCGCAGCCTGTCTTCACCGGCCGTGGAGCATGACGGGAAATCCTTATGCGGCTTCCGGGAGGGGTCTGCACCCATACCACTTATGCTTTGGCCTCTGGCACCTCAGTCCGAGACACTTGGGTCTGAACCTTTGCTCTGATTACTTCAGTAGCGACCGAACAGCTGCGGCCACTCATTCTGAAGGCCATGGGCACTTGACTGCACCGCTTCCAGCTTTCATATCTTGGAGGGTACAGGATGCATTGTTGCTTCCCTCCCGTACGTTTCAAGAGGTAATTATCCTTCCAAGAGGCTTTGGACGCCACCTCCAAAGAAAGTTACAAGGGAGAAGGCTTCCTCCACACCTACCAAGCCTTCTCCACCTCTTCATCCTCCACCCCCTGCTTCTACTCCACCTCCCACCCCTCTTCGCTCACTTCTCTCACCTACTGCAGGAGACTACACTTCGGGGATCCCCTGTATACACTGCCCAAGATTTGGGTGGGATACAGCAGGACCCAGATCCATGGGACATGTACGACCCTGATCCCATGTCGATCAGGACTTCCTGTTTGATTCCTTTACAACCACACACAGGGATATACAGTTTATCTCTATGCTTTCTGGCATGCTTAGTCATATAGACAAAATTCTTAAAGAACCTGTCTGGTCTAGGGTTGTCACCCCTAGAGTAGATAAGAAATATACATCTACTCCCACAAACCCACTATATATTAGGTCCCTCCAGACTCCACGTTGGCCACCGCTGCACTGAAGAGGGTCAATAGTCAGGCCATAGGGGACTCTCCTCCAGATAAGGAGAGTAAAAAGCTGGATGCAGCTGGCAAAACGGTAGCTGCCCAGGCAGCCAATCATTGAGGTATCACCAGTGCACAGGCCTTGCTAGCGAGATTTGACCAGGCTCACTGGGATATATGGAGGAGTTACTCCAATTTCTCACAGATGAGCACTGCAAAAGAGGACGGCAGATTGTTTCAGAGTGACACACAATTCAAAAATAATTCATTCTGTTGTGCCCTAGATGCTCCAGACACATCTCCACACGCTATTAACACTAATGTGTTAACATGAGACATGCATGGCTTAGAAGTTCTGGGTTTAATCCAGAGGTCCAGCAGGCAGTGCTCATTATGCCCTTCGACACCCTTGAAGTGGAAAAGAGTCCCCCCTCACAGATTGGCACTTTTTTGTCGTTCCACATTCAGAGATGGTTACAAATTTACAACCTGCAGTGTCTATCTCCAAGCCCAGACAGACTTCAGCCTCATATTCTAGGGTTTTCTTCAGGGGAGCCTATAGAGGCAATAATTGAGGCACAGGTAAGATCACCGCTGTAAGAGGCTGGCTCAGTTTATGGTGTACACCCATGGTGCGGCACCCTGTACTAAATCCAGGCAACCCTTCGTGATAGTGAATAGGTGTCAGGATAGCAGAAGCTCTCTAGCGGTAGCTGAGGTGAGCAGCTAAAGCTTATCCATAACGATTGTAAAGCACTTGAAATACCACAGTAGTCGAGCAATAACTTAATCACAAGAAAGAACCACACAAGTGTTGCAAAAATAAAATATACTTTATTGCAACAATGCTACCAAACTACCATTGGTGTACCTCCCTTTGGAGATACTACATATAATTATACACATAAAATAACAAGCAAAAAGTGAAGGGCCACACCTTGGGCCAGATGTATCATTTTTTTACAATAGCGGTTACATAATTGCGATTTTTAGCGACTCGCAATTAAGTAATCGCTATTGGAATGTATGTTCATACTGCAATTCGCAAGGGCTCGCAAATCGACCTACCTCATAAATATTCATGAGGTAGTTAGCAATTTGCGAGCCATTGCGAATGGCTACAATCACAGGGATGGTGGCCTGCTGGGCTCAGCAGACCACCATGTCTGTGATTGCTTTTCAATAAAGCAATCCTTTTTTTTTTTTTTTTTTTTAAATGCAGCCCATTTTCCTTAAAGGAAAAAATGAAAAATGGGACCACTGCCTGCTTGTAGGAATGTTGGCTCTGTATATACTATCTCAAAGTGAGATAGTGTGCACAGAGTCCAAGGGTTCACCTTAGAGGTTGATAGTGGCCATAATGGATAATACTAATGCTCTGTTTTGTGGTAGTTTGGTTGAGCAGTAGGCTTATCAGAGGGTAGTGTTAAGCATTTGTTGTACACACAAAGGCAATAAATGACCAACTTGTTTCTTCTGACTCAATTTTGCCTTGCTCATTGTGATTACCTCAATATGTCACCTGAATCACATTCAGGCACTGTTGGTGCAACCTCCCTGCACAAAAGAACTTCCTGCATGCAACGCAGGCACCCTTTCACTTTGGCGCAAAAGTGCCTGCGCTGGCACTAGGCAGCTCATTGTGCGCCAGTGCATGGCAAAGGACAGGAATGTGTCATATTGCCTTGATACGGCACATTCCTCCCCTTGCTCTTTCATGCAGTGCAGGAAGGTTACATGCTGCACTGCACTTCTTGACTTCATCATAAATGAGGCATCTAGAATCTAGCCAGTCTATGGGATAGAGATGATTCCTGGCTTGTCTCAGTTTACTAATAGCATTGCCATCAAGGCAGGAGTGTTTCTCAGTTTATTTACTCACTCACTTTTAATAAATATATTACAAAGACAATATGTGTCAGCGCACGGTCATTTACAGACTGTAATTTTCCAAGAAATATCCAAAAACCTTCCCACTAATTTGAAGCTTTATTGATAAAACTGTATAGTGTATTAACAATAATCTGTGACAATTGGGTTTCAGAAGACAGTCGTAATTTTCACATCGCCTTATAGTGTTCTGATTTGTTTTCAGCCTATTATAATTTTTCATCCCTCGTAAGTACAAAAAAAATGGGCTTTCACAAGTACTGAAATATATTTTGAAATGTTTGCACAGTTGACTTACTAGGTTTTTAAATGTGTTAGGAAAACTGACATCCTACAGCCTTTCATTTCACACTCGTAATACAACAGGTCAGACAGTTCACTTTACAAAATCCTGGAACTCTGAAACCAGATAATTGTAAGAATACTGACTTTGACCTCTGTCTCTGAACGCAGAGCAAATGTGTCAAGATAAAAACAATATCTAAATGCGTCTTTATTGCTCCTTCATTTTGAGTGAACAGAACTCCTGTTCTTTGCCAACTTGCCTGAATGACCGAGTAGATCCTAAAAATAACTCAACCTGAAAAATTACTCACCATAATGAGTGGGGTTTTTGATGCCTGCTTCTGCTACGACAGCCAGGTCTGATGTTGCTTGTCCACTCCACAGACCTTTCTCCTTTGGGAGGAACTTCTTTGGTATCTATTCTAAAGGTAAGAAATCTGTGTTTAGAAGTAGCCATCAGTAAAGCAAGTTATTTATCTTCGGCAACCCTTTCCTGGGAGATAATCTAACTGCAGATTCAAAACTGCCCTCTATCCATGTTCTGTGGAGTGACCCATCTTTAAGATTTAAAAAGGTGTTGGGTTGGGAATCTACAAACTAGTCCAGACAATTGGCAAATTCCCCCTTTCTGAGGGCACGGAAAGAGTCAAGAAACTGACGAAAGTGTGTAGGGTTGGCATTTGTGTGGCTATACTCCATTTCCAGAGTGATACGGAAATACTGAGCCCCCTCACCAACATGCAGGAAAATTGCTGAAAGCTTTCTAGGTAAACCCCCTTCTAGAATTAAGTACACACAAAATATACACTGGCAGGTTTAACGAAATACCAAAAAATAGCAAGGGCCCTATGGGTTTGGGGGGGATGGTGGGTGGTGCAGGAAAATGGCTCCCTGTTGCAGTTACCCACTACTTTTTGCCTGATATTGATGCTGACTTGATAGTGTGCTGGGATCCTGCTAACCAGGCCCCAGCACCAGTGTTCTTTCACTAAAAATATACCATTGTTCCACCATTGGCACACCTCTGGCACACAGTTAAGTCCCTTGTAAAAGGTACCAGTGGTACCAAGGGCCCTGTGACCAGGTAATGTCCCTAAGGGCTGCAGCATGTGTTGTGCCACCCTAAGGGACCCCTCACCTCACACATGCACACTGCCATTGCAGATTGTGTGTTTTGGTGGGGAGAAAAAGGTAAAGTTGACATGGCATCCCCCTCAGGGTGCCATGCACACAAAATACTGTCTGTGGCATTGGTAAGTCACCCCTCTAGCAGGCCTTACAGCCCTAAGGCAGGGTGCACTATACCACAGGTGAGGGCACAGCTGCATGAGGAATATGCCCCTACAGTGTGTAAGTCTATTCTTAGACATTAGAAGTACAGTGTGGCCATATTAAGTATATGGTCTGGGAGTTTATCAAACACGAACTCCACAGCTCCATAATGGCTACACTGAATACTGGGAAGTTTGTTATCAAACTTCTCAGAACAATAAACCCACACTGATGTCAGTGCTGGATTTAATAAAAAATGCACACAAAGGGCATCTTAGAGATGCCCCCTGTATTTTACCCAATCCTTCAGTGCAGGACTGACTGGTCTGTGCCAGCCTGCCACAGACGAGTTTCTGACACCCTGGGGTGAGGGGCTTTTTTGCTCTCCGGGGCCAGAAACAAAGCCTGCACTGGGTGGAGGTGCTTCTCACCTCCCCCTGCAGGAACTGTAACACCTGGCCATGAGCCTCAAAGGCTCATGCCTTTTGTTACAGCACTCCAAGGCATCCCAGATAGTGGAGATACCTGCCCCTCCAGCCACTGCCTCCACTTTTGGCAGCAAGGCTGGAGGAGATAATGAGAAAAACAAGGAGGAGCCACCCACCAATCAGGACTGCCCCTAAGGTGCCCTGAGCTGAGGTGATCCCTGCCTTTAGAAATCCTCCATCTTGAGTTTGGGGGATTCCCCCAGTAGGATAAGGGATGTCCTCCCCCCTCCCCTCAGGGAGGAGGCACAAAGTGGGTGTAGCCACCCTCTAGGACAGTAGCCATTGGCTACTGCCTCCCAGACCTAAAGACACACCTAAATTCAGTAGTTAGGGGCGACCCTGAACCCAGGAAATTAGATTCCTGCAACCTGAAGAAAGGATTGCTGACCTGAAAGCCCCATAGAGACGACGGAGTCACCAACTGACTTGGCCCTAGCCCTACCGGCCTGTCTCCAGACTCCAAGAACCTGCACAGCGATGCATCCGACAGGGACCAGCGACCTCTGAGGACTCAGGGGGCTGCCCTGAACCCAAAGGACCAAGAAACTCCAGAGAACAGTGGCACTGTTCAAAAACAGCAACAACTTTGCAACTTTTTAGCAAGTTCCAAATAACTCTCCCTTCCCGCCTGAAGCGTGAGACTCCTCACTCTGCACTGGACACCCCGGCTCAAGCTGCAGAGAGGACTCCCAGGCGACTATGATGATGTGAGTAACCTGAGTCGACCCCTCCTGCACCCCCACAGCAACACCTGCAGAGAGGATCCAGAGGCTCCCCTTGACCACGACTGCCTGGTAACAAGGAATGTGACTCCTGGACCAAGCACTGCACCCGCAGCCCCCAGGACCGAGAGGAACCACCTTCCAGTGCAGGAGTGACCAGCAGGTGGCCCTCTTCCTAGCCCAGTTGGGGGCTTGCCCGAGAAGCCCTCCTGTGCCCTGCCTGCATCGCCTAAGAGACCCCCGGGTCCCTTCATTGCTTTTAATAGCAAACCCGAAGCACCCGGCCGCCCCTGTGCCGCTGAGGGTGTGTTTTGTGTGCCTGTTTGTGTCTCCCCCAATTCCCCCTCCCCCCCCTCCCCTCCCCAGTGCTCTACAAAACCCCCCTGGTCTGCTTCCCAAGGCCGCAGGTACTTACCTGCTAGCAGACTGGAACCAGAGCACCCCCGTGCTCCATATCTGCCTATGTGTTTTGGGCCCACCTTTGACCTCTGCACCTGACCGGGCATGTGTTGCTGGTGCGGTGACTTTGGGGTTGCCTTGAACCCCCAATGGTGAGCGGCCTATGCCCACGAGACTGACTGTGTAAGTGCTTTACTTACCTGAGAAACTTAACCAAACTAAGGCCCCCCCACACCCTCCTCCCCCCAGAACTGTTTATTTTTGCACTGTCCACTTTTAAAATAGCTTATCGCCATTTTAACCTACACTGTACTACTGTTTTAAATCAGTTATATACTTACCTGTGTGAAGTACTTTGCATTGTATGTACTTTACTCAAATCTTAAATCTTGTTGTTCTAAAATAAATTATGAAAATATATTTTTCTATATAAAACCTGTTGGCCTGGAGTTAAGTCTTTGTGTGTGTTCCTCATTTATTGCCTGTGTGTGTACAACAAATGCTTAACACTACCCTCTGATAAGCCTACTACTTGACCACACTACCACAAAATAGAGCATTAGTGTAAGGAAATGCCTCCTTGGCATGGTTGCCCCCTGACTTTTTGCCTTTGCTGATGCTATGTTTACAATTGAAAGTGTGCTGAGGCCTGCTAACCAGGCCCCAGCACCAGTGTTCTTTCCCTAACCTGTACTTTTGTATCCACAATTGGCAGACCCTGGCATCCTGATAAGTCCCTTGTAACTGGTACTTCTAGTACCAAGGGCCCTGATGCCAAGGAAGGTCTCTAAGGGCTGCAGCATGTCTTATGCCACCCTGGAGACCTCTCACTCAGCACAGACACACTGCTTGCCAGCTTGTGTGTGCTAGTGAGGACAAAACGAGTAAGTCGACATGGCACTCCCCTCAGGGTGCCATGCCAGCCTCTCACTGCCTATGCAGTATAGGTAAGACACCCCTCTAGCAGGCCTTACAGCCCTAAGGCAGGGTGCACTATACCATAGGTGAGGGTACCAGTGCATGAGCATGGTACCCCTACAGTGTCTAAACAAAACCTTAGACATTGTAAGTGCAGGGTAGCCATAAGAGTATATGGTCTGGGAGTCTGTCAAACACGAACTCCACAGCACCATAATGGCTACACTGAAAACTGGGAAGTTTGGTATCAAACTTCTCAGCACAATAAATGCACACTGATGCCAGTGTACATTTTATTGTAAAATACACCCCAGAGGGCACCTTAGAGGTGCCCCCTGAAACCTATCCGACTATCTGTGTAGGCTGACTGGTTCCAGCAGCCTGCCACACTAGAGACATGTTGCTGGCCCCATGGGGAGAGTGCCTTTGTCACTCTGAGGCCAGTAACAAAGCCTGCACTGGGTGGAGATGCTAACACCTCCCCCAGGCAGGAGCTGTAACACCTGGCGGTGAGCCTCAAAGGCTCACCCCTTTGTCACAGCCCAGCAGGGCACTCCAGCTTAGTGGAGTTGCCCGCCCCCTCCGGCCACGGCCCCCACTTTTGGCGGCAAGGCTGGAGGGAACAAAGAAAGCAACAAGGAGGAGTCACTGGCCAGTCAGGACAGCCCCTAGGGTGTCCTGAGCTGAAGTGACTCTAACTTTTAGAAATCCTCCATCTTGCAGATGGAGGATTCCCCCAATAGGGTTAGGAATGTGACCCCCTCCCCTTGGGAGGAGGCACAAAGAGGGTGTACCCACCCTCAGGGCTAGTAGCCATTGGCTACTAACCCCCCAGACCTAAACACGCCCTTAAATTTAGTATTTAAGGGCTACCCTGAACCCTAGAAAATCAGATTCCTGCAACTACAAGAAGGACTGCCTAGCTGAAAAACCCCTGCAGAGGAAGACCAGAAGACGACAACTGCCTTGGCTCCAGAAACTCACCGGCCTGTCTCCTGCCTTCCAAAGATCCTGCTCCAGCGACGCCTTCCAAAGGGACCAGCGACCTCGACATCCTCTGAGGACTGCCCCTGCTTCGAAAAGACAAGAAACTCCCGAGGACAGCGGACCTGCTCCAAAGAAAAGCTGCAACTTTGTTTCCAGCAGCTTTAAAGAACCCTGCAAGCTCCCCGCAAAAGGCGTGAGACTTGCAACACTGCACCCGGCGACCCCGACTCGGCTGGTGGCGATCCAACACCTCAGGAGGGACCCCAGGACTACTCTAAGACTGTGAGTACAAAAACCTGTCCCCCCTGAGCCCCCACAGCGCCGCCTGCAGAGGGAATCCCGAGGCTTCCCCTGACCGTGACTCTTTGAACCCAAAGTCCCGACACCTGGGAGAGACCCTGCACCCGCAGCCCCCAGGACCTGAAGGACCGGACTTTCACTGGAGGAGTGACCCCCAGGAGTCCCTCTCCCTTGCCCAAGTGGAGGTTTCCCCGAGGAACCCCCCCCTTGCCTGCCTGCAGCGCTGAAGAGATCCCTAGATCTCCCATTGACTTCCATTACAAACCCGACGCTTGTTTCTACACTGCACCCGGCTGCCCCCGCGCTGCTGAGGGTGAAATTTCTGTGTGGGCTTGTGTCCCCCCCGGTGCCCTACAAAACCCCCCTGGTCTGCCCTCCGAAGACGCGGGTACTTACCTGCAAGCAGACCGGAACCGGGGCACCCCCTTCTCTCCATTCTAGCCTATGTGTTTTGGGCACCACTTTGAACTCTGCACCTGACCGGCCCTGAGCTGCTGGTGTGGTGACTTTGGGGTTGCTCTGAACCCCCAACGGTGGGCTACCTTGGACCAAGAACTGAACCCTGTAAGTGTCTTACTTACCTGGTAAAACTAACAATTACTTACCTCCCCTAGGAACTGTGAAAATTGCACTAAGTGTCCACTTTTAAAACAGCTATTTGTGAATAACTTGAAAAGTATACATGCAATTTTGATGATTTGAAGTTCCTAAAGTACTTACCTGCAATACCTTTCGAATGAGCTATTACATGTAGAATTTGAACCTGTGGTTCTTAAAATAAACTAAGAAAAGATATTTTTCTATATAAAAACCTATTGGCTGGATTTGTCTCTGAGTGTGTGTACCTCATTTATTGTCTATGTGTATGTACATCAAATGCTTAACACTACTCCTTGGATAAGCCTACTGCTCGACCACACTACCACAAAATAGAGCATTAGTATTATCTATTTTTACCACTATTTTACCTCTAAGGGGAACCCTTGGACTCTGTGCATGCTATTCCTTACTTTGAAATAGCACATACAGAGCCAACTTCCTACATTGGTGGATCAGCGGTGGGGTACAAGACTTTGCATTTGCTGGACTACTCAGCCAATACCTGATCACACGACAAATTCCAAAATTGTCATTAGAAATTGATTTTTGCAATTTGAAAAGTTTTCTAAATTCTTAAAAGACCTGCTAGGGCCTTGTGTTAGATCCTGTTTAGCATTTCTTTTAGAGTTTAAAAGTTTGTAAAAGTTTGAATTAGATTCTAGAAACAGTTGTAGATTCTTAAAAAGTATTCCAACTTTTAGAAACAAAATGTCTAGCACAGATGTGACTGTGGTGGAACTCGACACCACACCTTACCTCCATCTTAAGATGAGGGAGCTAAGGTCACTCTGTAAAATAAAGAAAATAACAATGGGCCCCAAACCTACCAAAATACAGCTCCAGGAGCTTTTGGCAGAGTTTGAAAAGGCCAACCCCTCTGAGGGTGGCAACTCAGAGGAAGAGGATAGTGACTTGGAGGACAATTCCCCCCTACCAGTCCTATCTAGGGAGAACAGGGTCCCTCAAACCCTGACTCCTAAAATAATAGTCAGAGATGCTGGTTCCCTCACAGGAGAGACCAACACCTCTGAAATCACTGAGGATAGCCCCAGTGAAGAGGACATCCAGTTAGCCAGGATGGCCAAAAGATTGGCTTTGGAAAGACAGATCCTAGCCATAGAGAGGGAAAGACAAGAGATGGGCCTAGGACCCATCAATGGTGGCAGCAACATAAATAGGGTCAGAGATTCTCCTGACATGTTGAAAATCCCTAAAGGGATTGTAACTAAATATGAAGATGGTGATGACATCACCAAATGGTTCACAGCTTTTGAGAGGGCTTGTGTAACCAGAAAAGTGAACAGATCTCACTGGGGTGCTCTCCTTTGGGAAATGTTCACAGGAAAGTGTAGGGATAGACTCCTCACACTCTCTGGACAAGATGCAGAATCCTATGACCTCATGAAGGGTACCCTG
Organism: Pleurodeles waltl; assembly: GCF_031143425.1. Lineage (NCBI taxonomy): Eukaryota > Metazoa > Chordata > Amphibia > Caudata > Salamandridae > Pleurodeles > Pleurodeles waltl. The sequence continues at coordinate 742,353,424 of NC_090449.1, read as the reverse complement.
ATTGAGGGCTTTGGATTCTCCACTGAGGAGTACAGGATTAGGTTCAGGGGGGCTCAAAAATCCTCGAGCCAGACCTGGGTTGACTTTGTTGACTACTCAGTGAAAACACTAGATGGTTGGATTCAAGGCAGTGGTGTAAGTAATTATGATGGTCTGTACAATTTATTTGTGAAAGAACACCTGTTAAGTAATTGTTTCAATGATAAACTGCATCAGCATCTGGTAGACCTAGGACCAATTTCTCCCCAAGAATTGGGAAAGAAGGCGGACCATTGGGTCAAGACAAGGGTGTCCAAGACTTCAACAGGGGGTGACCAAAAGAAAGGGGTCACAAAGACTCCCCAGGGGAAGAGTGATGAGACAACCAAAACTAAAAATAGTAAAGAGTCTTCTACAGGCCCCCAAAAACCTGCACAGGAGGGTGGGCCCAGAGCCTCTTCACAAAACAATGGGTACAAGGGTAAAAACTTTGATCCCAAAAAGGCCTGGTGTCATAGCTGTAAACAGCATGGACACCAAACTGGAGACAAGGCCTGTCCCAAGAAAGGTTCCACTCCAAACTCCCATCCAGGTAACACTGGTATGGCTAGTCTCCAAGTGGGATCAACAGTGTGCCCAGAGCAAATCAGGGTCCACACTGAAGCTACTCTAGTTTCTGAGGGTGGGGTGGATTTAGCCACACTAGCTGTCTGGCCGCCTAACATGCAAAAATACAGACAGCAACTCTTAATTAATGGGACTAGAATAGAGGGCCTGAGGGATACAGGTGCCAGTGTCACCATGGTGACAGAGAAACTGGTTTCCCCTGGCCAATACCTGACTGGAAAAACTTACACAGTCACCAACGCTGACAATCAGAGAAAAGTACATCCCATGGCAATGGTTACTTTAGAATGGGGAGGGGTCAATGGCCTGAAACAGGTGGTGGTCTCCTCAAATATCCCAGTGGACTGTCTGCTTGGAAATGACCTGGAGTCCTCAGCATGGGCTGAGGTAGAGCTAAAAACCCATGCAGCAATGCTGGTTATCCCTGAACTGGTGTGTGTGAAAACAAGAGCACAATGCAAGGCACAGGGTGAAAAAGTAGAGCTGGAGTCTGGAAAAATGGCCCAGCCTACCAAGAGAACAGGAAAGTCAGTTGGGAAACCAACTGCAACACAGCAAAAGAAAGGGAACCTCTCTTCTCAGGAAGAAGTTCTGCCCTCTGAGGGAACTGAGCCTTTGGAGCTTGAACCTTATCAGGTTGAGCTCTTAGGCCCAGGGGGACCCTCAAGGGAAGAGCTGTGTAAGGGACAAGAAACCTGTCCCTCTCTTGAAGGCCTTAGGCAGCAAGCTGCTGAAGAGTCCAAAGGCAAGAAAAATGGAACACATAGGGTCTATTGGGAAGATGGGCTCCTGTACACTGAGGCCAGAGACCCCAAACCTGGTGCCACTAGGAGAGTGGTAGTGCCTCAGCTGTTCAGAGAGTTCATCCTAACATTGGCCCATGACATTCCCCTTGCTGGACATTTGGGACAAACCAAGACGTGGGAGAGGTTAGTCAACCACTTCTACTGGCCCAATATGTCCAACATGGTTAAGGAGTTTTGCCTCTCCTGCCCCACCTGTCAAGCCAGTGGTAAGACAGGTGGGCATCCAAAGGCCCCCCTCATTCCACTTCCAGTGGTGGGGGTGCCCTTTGAAAGAGTGGGTGTGGACATAGTTGGTCCACTGGAACCTCCCACAGCCTCAGGAAATATGTATATCCTGGTAGTAGTGGATCATGCTACCAGGTATCCTGAAGCTATTCCCCTTAGGTCGACTACTGCCCCTGCAGTAGCCAAGGCCCTCATTGGTATCTTTACCAGAGTGGGTTTCCCTAAGGAGGTGGTGTCTGACAGAGGTACCAACTTCATGTCAGCATACCTAAAACACATGTGGAATGAGTGTGGAGTGACTTACAAATTCACTACACCATACCATCCACAAACTAATGGCTTGGTTGAGAGATTCAACAAGACATTAAAAGGCATGATCATGGGGCTCCCAGAAAAACTCAAAAGGAGATGGGATGTCCTCTTGCCATGTCTGCTTTTCGCTTACAGAGAGGTGCCACAGAAGGGAGTAGGATTCTCACCCTTTGAACTTCTGTTTGGTCATCCTGTAAGGGGACCACTTGCTCTTGTTAAAGAAGGCTGGGAGAGACCTCTTCATGAGCCTAAACAAGACATAGTGGACTATGTACTTGGCCTTCGCTCTAGAATGGCAGAGTACATGGAAAAGGCAACCAAAAACCTTGAGGCCAGCCAACAGCTCCAGAAGTTTTGGTATGACCAAAAGGCAGCACTGGTTGAGTTCCAACCAGGACAGAAAGTCTGGGTTCTGGAGCCTGTGGCTCCCAGGGCACTCCAGGACAAATGGAGTGGCCCTTACCCAGTGCTAGAAAGGAAGAGTCAGGTCACCTACCTGGTGGACCTGGGCACAAGCAGGAGCCCCAAGAGGGTGATCCATGTGAACCGCCTTAAACTCTTCCATGACAGGGCTGATGTGAATCTGTTGATGGTAACAGATGAGGATCAGGAGGCAGAGAGTGAACCTCTCCCTGATCTTCTGTCATCAGACCCAAAAGATGGCACAGTAGATGGAGTGATCTACTCAGACACCCTCTCTGGCCAACAGCAAGCTGATTGTAGGAGAGTCCTACAACAGTTTCCTGAACTCTTCTCCTTAACCCCTGGTCAGACACACCTGTGTACCCATGATGTGGACACAGGAGACAGCATGCCTGTCAAAAACAAAATCTTTAGACAGTCTGACCATGTTAAGGAAAGCATCAAGGTGGAAGTCCACAAGATGCTGGAATTGGGAGTAATTGAGCGCTCTGACAGCCCCTGGGCTAGCCCAGTGGTCTTAGTCCCCAAACCTCACACCAAAGATGGAAAGAAAGAGATGAGGTTTTGTGTGGACTACAGAGGGCTCAACTCTGTCACCAAGACAGATGCCCATCCAATTCCAAGAGCTGATGAGCTCATTGATAAATTAGGTGCTGCCAAATTTCTAAGTACCTTTGACTTGACAGCAGGGTACTGGCAAATAAAAATGGCACCTGGAGCAAAAGAAAAGACAGCATTCTCCACACCTGATGGGCATTATCAGTTTACTGTTATGCCCTTTGGTTTAAAGAATGCCCCTGCCACCTTCCAAAGGTTGGTGAATCAAGTCCTTGCTGGCTTGGAGTCCTTTAGCACAGCTTATCTTGATGATATTGCTGTCTTTAGCTCCACCTGGCAGGATCACCTGGTCCACCTGAGGAAGGTTTTGAAGGCTCTGCAATCTGCAGGCCTCTCTATCAAGGCATCCAAATGCCAGATAGGGCAGGGAACTGTGGTTTACTTGGGACACCTTGTAGGTGGAGGCCAAGTTCAGCCACTCCAACCCAAGATCCAGACCATTCTGGACTGGGTAGCTCCAAAAACCCAGACTCAAGTCAGGGCATTCCTTGGCTTGACTGGGTATTACAGGAGGTTTGTGAAGGGATATGGATCCATTGTGACAGCCCTCACTGAACTCACCTCCAAGAAAATGCCCAAGAAAGTAAACTGGACTGTGGAATGCCAACAGGCCTTTGACACCCTGAAACAGGCAATGTGCTTAGCACCAGTTCTCAAAGCTCCAGATTATTCTAAGCAGTTCATTGTGCAGACTGATGCCTCTGAACATGGGATAGGGGCAGTTTTGTCCCAAACAAATGATGATGGCCTTGACCAGCCTGTTGCTTTCATTAGCAGGAGGTTACTCCCCAGGGAGCAGCGTTGGAGTGCCATTGAGAGGGAGGCCTTTGCTGTGGTTTGGTCCCTGAAGAAGCTGAGACCATACCTCTTTGGGACTCACTTCCTAGTTCAAACTGACCACAGACCTCTCAAATGGCTGATGCAAATGAAAGGTGAAAATCCTAAACTGTTGAGGTGGTCCATCTCCCTACAGGGAATGGACTTTATAGTGGAACACAGACCTGGGACTGCCCATGCCAATGCAGATGGCCTTTCCAGGTTCTTCCACTTAGAAAATGAAGACTCTCTTGGGAAAGGTTAGTCTCATCCTCTTTCGTTTGGGGGGGGGGTTGTGTAAGGAAATGCCTCCTTGGCATGGTTGCCCCCTGACTTTTTGCCTTTGCTGATGCTATGTTTACAATTGAAAGTGTGCTGAGGCCTGCTAACCAGGCCCCAGCACCAGTGTTCTTTCCCTAACCTGTACTTTTGTATCCACAATTGGCAGACCCTGGCATCCAGATAAGTCCCTTGTAACTGGTACTTCTAGTACCAAGGGCCCTGATGCCAAGGAAGGTCTCTAAGGGCTGCAGCATGTCTTATGCCACCCTGGAGACCTCTCACTCAGCACAGACACACTGCTTGCCAGCTTGTGTGTGCTAGTGAGGACAAAACGAGTAAGTCGACATGGCACTCCCCTCAGGGTGCCATGCCAGCCTCTCACTGCCTATGCAGTATAGGTAAGACACCCCTCTAGCAGGCCTTACAGCCCTAAGGCAGGGTGCACTATACCATAGGTGAGGGTACCAGTGCATGAGCATGGTACCCCTACAGTGTCTAAACAAAACCTTAGACATTGTAAGTGCAGGGTAGCCATAAGAGTATATGGTCTGGGAGTCTGTCAAACACGAACTCCACAGCACCATAATGGCTACACTGAAAACTGGGAAGTTTGGTATCAAACTTCTCAGCACAATAAATGCACACTGATGCCAGTGTACATTTTATTGTAAAATACACCCCAGAGGGCACCTTAGAGGTGCCCCCTGAAACCTATCCGACTATCTGTGTAGGCTGACTGGTTCCAGCAGCCTGCCACACTAGAGACATGTTGCTGGCCCCATGGGGAGAGTGCCTTTGTCACTCTGAGGCCAGTAACAAAGCCTGCACTGGGTGGAGATGCTAACACCTCCCCCAGGCAGGAGCTGTAACACCTGGCGGTGAGCCTCAAAGGCTCACCCCTTTGTCACAGCCCAGCAGGGCACTCCAGCTTAGTGGAGTTGCCCGCCCCCTCCGGCCACGGCCCCCACTTTTGGCGGCAAGGCTGGAGGGAACAAAGAAAGCAACAAGGAGGAGTCACTGGCCAGTCAGGACAGCCCCTAGGGTGTCCTGAGCTGAAGTGACTCTAACTTTTAGAAATCCTCCATCTTGCAGATGGAGGATTCCCCCAATAGGGTTAGGAATGTGACCCCCTCCCCTTGGGAGGAGGCACAAAGAGGGTGTACCCACCCTCAGGGCTAGTAGCCATTGGCTACTAACCCCCCAGACCTAAACACGCCCTTAAATTTAGTATTTAAGGGCTACCCTGAACCCTAGAAAATCAGATTCCTGCAACTACAAGAAGAAGGACTGCCTAGCTGAAAAACCCCTGCAGAGGAAGACCAGAAGACGACAACTGCCTTGGCTCCAGAAACTCACCGGCCTGTCTCCTGCCTTCCAAAGATCCTGCTCCAGCGACGCCTTCCAAAGGGACCAGCGACCTCGACATCCTCTGAGGACTGCCCCTGCTTCGAAAAGACAAGAAACTCCCGAGGACAGCGGACCTGCTCCAAAGAAAAGCTGCAACTTTGTTTCCAGCAGCTTTAAAGAACCCTGCAAGCTCCCCGCAAAAGGCGTGAGACTTGCAACACTGCACCCGGCGACCCCGACTCGGCTGGTGGCGATCCAACACCTCAGGAGGGACCCCAGGACTACTCTAAGACTGTGAGTACAAAAACCTGTCCCCCCTGAGCCCCCACAGCGCCGCCTGCAGAGGGAATCCCGAGGCTTCCCCTGACCGTGACTCTTTGAACCCAAAGTCCCGACACCTGGGAGAGACCCTGCACCCGCAGCCCCCAGGACCTGAAGGACCGGACTTTCACTGGAGGAGTGACCCCCAGGAGTCCCTCTCCCTTGCCCAAGTGGAGGTTTCCCCGAGGAACCCCCCCCCTTGCCTGCCTGCAGCGCTGAAGAGATCCCTAGATCTCCCATTGACTTCCATTACAAACCCGACGCTTGTTTCTACACTGCACCCGGCTGCCCCCGCGCTGCTGAGGGTGAAATTTCTGTGTGGGCTTGTGTCCCCCCCGGTGCCCTACAAAACCCCCCTGGTCTGCCCTCCGAAGACGCGGGTACTTACCTGCAAGCAGACCGGAACCGGGGCACCCCCTTCTCTCCATTCTAGCCTATGTGTTTTGGGCACCACTTTGAACTCTGCACCTGACCGGCCCTGAGCTGCTGGTGTGGTGACTTTGGGGTTGCTCTGAACCCCCAACGGTGGGCTACCTTGGACCAAGAACTGAACCCTGTAAGTGTCTTACTTACCTGGTAAAACTAACAATTACTTACCTCCCCTAGGAACTGTGAAAATTGCACTAAGTGTCCACTTTTAAAACAGCTATTTGTGAATAACTTGAAAAGTATACATGCAATTTTGATGATTTGAAGTTCCTAAAGTACTTACCTGCAATACCTTTCGAATGAGCTATTACATGTAGAATTTGAACCTGTGGTTCTTAAAATAAACTAAGAAAAGATATTTTTCTATATAAAAACCTATTGGCTGGATTTGTCTCTGAGTGTGTGTACCTCATTTATTGTCTATGTGTATGTACATCAAATGCTTAACACTACTCCTTGGATAAGCCTACTGCTCGACCACACTACCACAAAATAGAGCATTAGTATTATCTATTTTTACCACTATTTTACCTCTAAGGGGAACCCTTGGACTCTGTGCATGCTATTCCTTACTTTGAAATAGCACATACAGAGCCAACTTCCTACATTAGTATTATCTAATTTTGCCACTATCAACCTCTTAAGAGGAACCCTTGGACTCTGTGCACACTATCTCTCACTTTGAGATAGTATATACAGAGCCAACTTCCTACAGGAGGTCTAAACCATATACTAAAAAAGTGGAATGCGAGGGTGGGTCCCCCACCAGAGCACATGGAGTTGTTTGCCAAGGGAAAGATTGGAACCCCAAGAGCCAAGTATCTAGAAGATCCCCAGCGACTAGGAGAGCAGAGGAAGTTACCTGAATGTCCCATAGGCTAACAAGGGGATTTGTAAATGGAATATTGCAAGAATAGGACCAGGGTGGTGGAACCCAATGGTGGATTCCGGATGAAGAGTGTAAAGAAATGGCTCCCTATTGCAATTACCCCCCACTTCTTGCCTGATGCTGATGCTGACTTGACTGAGAAGTGTGCTGGGACTCTGCTAACCAGGCCCCAGCACCAATGTTCTTTCACCTAAAATGTACCATTGTCTCCACAATTGGCACAACCCTGGCACCCAGGTAAGTCCCTTGTAACTGGTACCCCTGGTACCAAGGGCCCTGATGCCAGGGAAGGTCTCTTAGGGCTGCAGCATGTCTTATGCCACCCTAGGGACCCCTCACTCAGCACAGACACACTGCTTGCCAGCTTGTGTGTGCTGGTGGGGAGAAAATGACTAAGTCGACATGGCATTCCCCTCAGGGTGCCATGCCAACCTCACACTGCCTGTGGCATAGGTAAGTCACCCCTCTAGCAGGCCTTACAGCCCTAAGGCAGGGTGCACTATACCACAGGTGAGGGCATAGGTGCATGAGCACTATGCCCCTACAGTGTCTAAGCAAAACCTTAGACATTCTAAGTGCAGGGTAGCCATAAGAGAATATGGTCTGGGAGTCTGTCAATAACGAACTCCACAGCTCCATAATGGCTACACTGAATACTGGGAAGTTTGGTATCAAACTTCTCAGAATAATAAACCCACCCTGATGCCAGTGTTGGATTTATTAAAAAATGCACACAGAGGGCATCTTAGAGATGCCCCCTGTATTTTACCCAATTGTTCAGTGCAGGACTGACTGGTCTGTGCCAGCCTGCTGCTGAGAGACGAGTTTCTGACCCCATGCGGCGAGAGCCTTTGTGCTCTGAGGACAGAAACAAAGCCTGCTCTGGGTGGAAGTGCTTCACACCTCCCCCCTGCAGGAACTGTAACACCTAGCAGTGAGCTTCAAAGGCTCAAGCTTCGTGTTACAATGCCCCAGGGCACTCCAGCTAGTGGAGATGCCCGCCCCCTGGACACAGCCCCCACTTTTGGCGGCAAGTCCAGGAGAGATAATGAGAAAAACAAGGAGTAGTCACTGGCCAGTCAGTCTCACCTCAGGATACCTTAGGGGCTGTCCTGACTTTTAGAAATCCTCCATCTTGCAGATGGAGGATTCCCCCAATAGGATTAGGGATGTGCCCCCCTCCCCTCAGGGAGGAGGCACAAAGGGTGTAGCCACCCTCAAGGACAGTAGCCATTGGCTACTGCCCTCCCAGACCTAAACACACCCCTAAATGCAGTATTTAGGGGCTCCCCAGAACCTAGGAACTCAGATTACTGCAACCTAAGAAGAAGAGGACTGCTAAGCTGAAAAACCCTGCAGAGAAGACGGAGACACCAACTGCTTTGGCCCCAGCTCTACCGGCCTGTCTCCCCCCTTCTAAAGACACTGCTCCAGCGACGCTTTCCCCAGGACCAGCGACCTCTGAATCCTCAGAGGACTGCCCTGCTCTAAAAGGACCAAGAAACTCCCGAGAACAGCGGCCCTGTTCACCCAAGACTGCAACTTTGTTTCCAAAGAAGCAATTTAAAGACAACTGCATTTCCCACCAGAAGCGTGAGACTTGCAACTCTGCACCCGACGCCCCCGGCTCGACTTGTGGACAAACAACACTTCAGGTAGGACTCCATGGCGACTCCGAGACTGTGAGTAACCAAAGTTGTCCCCCCTGAGCCCCCACAGCGACGCCTGCAGAGGGAATCCCGAGGCTCCCCCCTGACTGCGACTGCCTGACTCTCAGATCCCGACGCCTGGAAAAGACCCTGCACCCGCAGCCCCCAGGACCTGAAGGATCAAACTCCAGTGCAGGAGTGACCCCCAGGAGGCCCTCTCCCTTGCCCAGGTGGTGGCTACCCCAAGGACCCCCCCCCCCCCCCTTGCCTGCCTGCATCGCTGAAGAGACCCCTTGGTCTCCCATTGATTTCAATTACAAACCCGACGTGTGTTTGCACACTGCACCCGGCCGCCTCCGTGCTGCTGAGGATGTACTTTCTGTGCTAACTTGTATCCCCCCCCGGTGCCCTACAAAACCCCCCTGGTCTGCCCTCCGAAGACGCGGGTACTTACCTGCTGGCAGACTGGAACTGGGGCACCCCTTCTCCATTGAAGCCTATGTGTTTTGGGCACCACTTTGAACTCTGCACCTGACCGGCCCTGAGCTGCTGGTGTGGTAACTTTGGGGTTGCTCTGAACCCCCAACGGTGGGCTACCTCGGGGTAGCCACCACCTGGGCAAGGAAGAGGGCCTCCTGGGGGGTCACTCCTGCACTGGAGTTCCGATCTTTCAGGTCCTGGGGGCTGCGGGTGCAGAGTCTTTTCCAGGCGTCGGGATCTGGGAGTCAGGCAGTTGCGGTCAGGGGGAGCCTCGGGATTCACTCTGCAGGCGTCGCTGTGGGGCTCAGGGGGGGCAACTCTGGCTACTCAGTCTCGTAGTCACCGGGGAGTCCTCCCTGAAGTGTGGTTTCTCCACAAGTCGAGCCGGGGGCGTCGGGTGCAGAGTAGCAAGTCTTGGGTGAACAGAGCCGCTGTCCTCTGGAGTTTCTTGGTCCTTCTAGAGCAGGGCAGTCCTCTGAGGATTCAGAGGTCGCTGGTCCTGGGGAAAGCGTCGCTGGAGCAGTGTCTTTTAGAAGTGGGGAGACAGGCCGGTAGAGCTGAGGCCAAAGCAGTTGGTGTCTCCGTCTTCTCTGCAGGGTTTTTCAGCTTAGCAGTCCTCTTCTTCTTAGGTTGCAGGAATCTGAGTTCCTAGGTTCTGGGGAGCCCCTTAATACTCGAATTAGGGGTGTGTTTAGGTCTGGGAGGGCAGTAGCCTATGGCTACTATCCCTGAGGGTGGCTACACCCTCTTTGTGCCTCCTCCCAAGGGGAGGGGGGGGGGGGGGTCACATTCCTATCCCTATTGGGGGGGTCCTCCATCTGCAAGATGGAGGATTCCTAAAAGTCAGTCACGTCAGCTCAGGTTGCTTTAGGGGCTGCCCTGACTGGTCAGTGATTCCTCCTTGTTTTTCTCATTATCTCCTCCGGCCTTGCTGCCAAAAGTGGGGCCGTGGCCGGAGGGGGCGGGAAACTCCACTAGCTGGAATGCCCTGTGGTGCTGTAACAAAGGGGGTGAGCCTTTGAGGCTCACCGCCAGGTGTTACAGCTCCTGCAAGGGGGAGGTGATAAGCATCACCACCCAGTGCAGGCTTTGTTACTAGCCACAGAGTGACAAAGGCACTCTCCCCATGTGGCCAGCAACATGTCTCGAGGGTGGCAGGCTGCTAAAACCAGTCAGCCTACACGGGTAGTTGGTTAAGGTTTCAGGGGGCACCTCTAAGGTGCCCTCTGGGGTGTATGTTAGAATAAAATGTACACTGGCATCAGTGTGCATTTATTGTGCTGAGAAGTTTGATACCAAACGTCCCAGTTTTCAGTGTAGCCATTATGGTGCTGTGGAGTTCGTGTTTGACAGACTCCCAGACCATATATTCTTATGGCTACCCTGCACTTACAATGTCTAAGGTTTTGCTTAGACACTGTAGGGGCACAGTGCTCATGCACTGGTGCCTTCACCTATGGTATAGTGCACCCTGCCTTAGGGCTGTAAGGCCTGCTAGAGGGGTGACTTATCTATACTGCATAGGCAGTGTGAGGTTGGCATGGCACCCTGAGGGGAGTGCCATGTCGACTTACTCGTTTTGTCCTCGCCAGCACACACAAGCTGGCACGCAGTGTGTGTGCTGAGTGAGGGGTCCCCAGGGTGGCACAAGATATGCTGCAGCTCTTCGAGACCTCCCCTGGCATCAGGGCCCTTGGTACCAGGGGTACCAGTTACAAGGGACTTACCTGGATGCCAGGGTGTGCCAATTGTGAAAACAAAAGTACAGGTTAGGGAAAGAACACTGGTGCTGGAGCCTGGTTAGCAGGCCTCAGCACACTTTCAAATCAAAACTTAGCATCAGCAAAGGCAAAAAGTCAGGGGGTAACCAAGCCAAGGAGGCATTTCCTTACAGTGGTATTACCAAAATGGGCTGGACTGGCATTTCCTGATTAAAAAGAGGCTGATAGCAGAGTGGTTGTTGATAACTGTAAGAGTATTAAGCTCAAAGCTGTTTAGATAAGGATGGCGTGTTGTAGAAATTACCTGCCTAGGCTGGTAAACATGTGAAACATATCATGTACACTTCAAACCGAATAACACTTTACAAGCCAGCAATATTAAAAGCCATAATCAATGAAAAACACTTTTCTGGCTGCTGAGCAGCGAAGTGGAAGTGCTTTTCATTGAAGATGGCGTTATTCTGTTCTTGAATTGCCTCATTGGTGGATTCATTCTTTTCTCCAGTTGTTTTGACTCCTGGGAGTTGAAAACCTTTGCAGGGTTGTTTCTGAGCTAAAGAAACAAAGCATAATCTGAAGCCTTTCGTCCTTAAATTGAATCCTTCCCATATCCCCTACGTTTGAACTTAGTGCCCCAAAAAAATATTGAACAATCTTGAGATAGTGTTTGGGCTTTTTTTATTCCAGTGCTAGTTTAGGACTTTGGAAAAAATTAAATGGTTTGTAGTTCTTAGTGTCTTTATTTTCTTTTGCGAGTATGCCACTTAGCCAGGGAAGGGTGGCTGTCATTCCCTTGAACTCAGGATGAGCTGGCACTATTAACTTAAAGAACAAAAGGACAGGTGGCTCTTGGTTTCATGCATATACAGATTACAGGGTTGTTATAGTTAGGCTCTGAATTTACTCACAAAACAAACACAGAAATTCAGCAGTTATAGTCCTTGCAAGTAACTATAATTCATATAATACATGACCTAAGGTAGCTAGGTCTTGCATTGACTTTAGAGTCCATTGGAGTATACCTAGTGAGGTATATGGTTAAGAACACACAGAAGTTACTATTCCGTATCCCAGTCAATCCAGACTTTCTAGAGTGGTTCCAGTGAGTATATCCAGTGCACTGCTTTCAAAATGGAAATCCGATATAGTGGTAAGCAGGGTAATGTTATCTTTCGAACCCACAGTGTAATCAATTTTGACACATTTTTTCAAAAGTGACATTGCTATTACTAATGCACAGTTAGCGAGAGATGGACATAGTTAAACAGCCCTATTTACAAGTAGATTTCATTTTTCTACTTCAAAAAGACCATTTACTTTCTTATTTCCATATATCCAACCTCTCCATCAGAATGAACTTTACATACTGTCACAAGAAGCATTGTTTTGTCTTCATTATTGTAATCACCTCCCCCACGCCCCCAATTTAATTGATGAAATCCGGGAACCTCCACTGAGTAATACTTCGAATACAGGGACCCAACCCAAAGCAATTTTGACTATTTGAACAACAAAGCACAATTACAAAAACAACCATCTGATACTAAAATATTTTATTTCATTCACAAACAAATATAAAAACATCACCATTTAATTTCATTTTAATTAGAATAGTTGAGCTTTTCCAAATTCTGTTGAGGCCACCCATTGTCAATACTGTATTCTAATTGGTGCACTTGCACTGCTCCCAAGAATCAATCTGCAAATAACTTAATTTGTTGCCCCTTCACCTTTACATCTTACACCTTTTAGGCATATCACCTGTGATTTCATAATTGGTTTCAAATTTTTGAATCTAGAATAGATTCACACCACAAAGGGAACACGCATTGGCAGAGCATCTGGGACCCTTTGTTTTTTCCAGTGGATCTAGCCATCCTTTACAGCATCCGTGATGTTTTTGTTACAAAAAATGTTTTAAAAAAAGCCTGTATGTGCACCTGTTACGCTTGCGCCTCCAAAATTACGCAAACTGTTTTCTTTCGTTTTCCTTGCCAATCCAAATTGGATTAGTAATCAAAAAAGATTTAAAAAAATAGTGTGGGTGGAAGCAACATAGAGGGATATGGGTTGAAGCAGCACAGAGGTGAAGAGGGGGTGGGTAAAGGGTTGAGGCTGCTCTGGATGGAGGAAGCAAAATGGAGCCGGGAAAACCACAAAGGCTAGAAAGCATCATGGTGGGGTGGGTGAGGTGGGGCAACAAGGATATCAAAAGAGAAAACCAAGCTTGATAGAGGGGGAAAAGTGAGGGAGTGAGGACAGCTGGAAAATGCAAGCAATCTTGTAGAGTGCTAAAACAAAAAGAAAGTAGTGCCTGAAAAGGGAACAGTAAAAGTACACAAGTAATAAAGTCTATGCTTCAGGGACATGCCAAACACAAGCCGAAGAAAAGCCCATAGACCCTGAAGAAAAGCCCATAGACCCTAACGAATAAGAAGCAATTGAATGAGTGGCAATGAAGCCAACCATGGTAAGCAATGAGTAGATTCTAAGATCACTCTTAGAGGTCTCTCCTTCAACTTTATGGAAAATCTTGGGAGTGGCAGGGGTGGGGCTGAGCACAGGGACTGGGGCTTATGAGATATTAGAGGCACTTTTTCAGTAGCTCATACTCACCACTAAATGTGAGACATATAAAAGAACAAACATAAACTGAACTAGACACAAAAACACTGCTCATTAATTTTGGTCCTCATACTCTTGGGTCCCAATGCAATGGTGCCTTCTACACTAATACCTGTTGCCCTGAATAGTAGGCCATCCCCTCTGTCTCTTACACTTTTTCCCCACCACATCTGGCCATCACTCTTTTCTTGAAACAGATTCTGTCCCTTTCATAAAAAATAAAAGAAAGTGCCCACGTATGACACACCTCATCCCTAATGCTCTCCCCATGTCTTCCTGTAAAGTAAGACAGTCTTAATTGTGAAGCAGTGGGCTCTTCACACTCTTGGGCTCCCAGTGCCATTTTGCTTGCTTCAGTAATAAGACGTACTGCCTTGCGAAACGGGAAGTCTTAATTTCTGCTTGTTATGAGTCCTCCTTTTTACCATTTCACGGAAGCCTAATGCTAACATAGGCATCTGCTCCAATTACCCCTTTCTCGGGCCATCGATCTGATGCCAAAAACACTGGCACTGCAAGGGGCACTGAGCCCTAATGCAGAAGAGAATGAGTAAACCATCCATAATAGGGCTTTAGTTGGGCCCTCACACCCCTGGGCCCACTGCACCTGCAGGACCAATGATACCTACTTCTCTGCTCATTACTCTAGCCATTATCTCTAGGCCTGAGACCCAAAGAAGGTTTTGTCCCTTTATTTCAAGAAGTTAGGGGAGGAAATATCCGTACCCCTCCCCCCGTTTCTTGTAATCTAAGCACTATCGCTAGCAAGGAAAATAGCTTCCTACCTCCTTTTCTGGGTCATCTCTTCCTTTACTTTTTCACCTGAGCCATTACCCACAAACCCTACAGGTCGGATCGATCAGGCCTCTGCATATGACCCTTTTGGCTTGCTCCCTTCCATCCTCTCGACTCGCCTGAAAGAAAAGACATCTGTGTGTAAACAGCAGCAGGAGTTGGCAGGGGGTTTGAAGACTAAGGTGTGACTGCAAAAGAAGGGTTCTGAAGTGATTTAAGTTATAGTTCCTGGAAGCAACATGAGAAAAAGAAAAATTTTCAGAGGTAATATAAGGATGCTGAGTTTGGTTAGTTATTGCTAATGTGTTTTTTGAAAGCACTTGTTTGAACTTGTACAAGGCCACTGGAATTATGTGATTCTGCAGCTGCATTATTTTTTTGCATAATGATGGATTTGCTGCATTTACCAAATAAACCACCATCTGCTGTTTTTTTTCTGCAGATGTTAAAAACAATTTTGTTTCTTGTTAAAATTGATCAAATGTATCCCAAAACATGGTGACGCGTTTTGTGTGCAGTGGAAGCCATTTGCAGTGTAACTGGTCATCTTTCAGTTGCTTATTTCTGTATGTGGTTGTTAAATTGGTACTAATGAGGTGAATTCTTTGTTCAGACAGTACCACGTGAACAAATGTCAAAATAATGAAGTAATGCTAGTAAAAAATATGCCACACTATACCACATAATTTGCCTTTTCTTGCCACTTCATTTAATAAACCCTGCTGTATAATTTTTGCTTCCCTGACACATAATTCCAGTGGCCCTGAACACATACACAAATTCATTGTTTGTTCAGCCTAGATTAACAAAAAGTAATACAATTTTAGAATAATGCCTTACCTTTTCACATGCTGTTAAATGTTGGGACCTCATACCACTATAAATACATAAGCTGCCACTATGCACTGCACAGACGAGGATTCAGTTCTGTGACTCTCTGGTCTCAGGTCTCTGCATATCCCATTAATTTGATGCACATTTATTTTACACTTATTTTACACTTTTAGTTGTGTGCATTATTTTAAATGCAGTTTCTATGAATGTGAAAATACAACAAAATACATATAGAATATTTTTTTTTTAGCCAAGCTGTTGACTCCAACACCACATGGATCGGGATCACAGCTTCCTTACGTTTTTATGCACTTCTACTGTCATGGAAATGAAGACAGTCTGGAAACGCAAAAAAAAACTGCCACACTTCCAGGCCATCTTCTTTCCACGGACTCCCGGGGAGGGTGGGTAGGGGGTGCCAGTTTGAAGACCTCTGCTCAAAGCACTAGCCTACTTTATTTTTGAACATAGGTGTAGTGCAGGGTAATCATAATATATCTAAATGTGTAAAAAAAACTTGTCATCAGTAATGTTTGCCGGTGTAAAATGTACATTGTAGACTGGCAGTGGGCATTGTGGTTTGTGTTAGAAGCTATGAGTCACACAGTTGCTGCTCATGGCTGATGGACAAAACACGTTTTAATTTTTACTTTTATTCATGTAATTTCATGTAACATTTTCCTTATTTTTAGCTCACTGTATTTATGGCAGTACTATGCAAAGAATGAGATTATCACAGACCTCAAGCAACATAACTAGTGTTGATGATACCTAGTTTTTTTCTTCTGTTCCTTATCTCTAGACTGCTTTTTTGCCTTCCCAGTGGTTTAAAAGTGGTTTTGTCTAGATAGCCAGTCTATGAAGCAAGAGAGTACTGCAGTGAAAAATGTGTCTTCAGCTAAATATGTGAAATGCAGTGATTCATTTTATTTAACTTCATTTTTTATTAGATTTATGTCCGTATTTATAAGCTTGTGTGTAAATGTTGGATCTTTCTTCCAGATTCTCTAACTGTGGACAAACCCACGATCCATTCTTGCACAACTCCTTCAACATCCTCTTCAGGTGCAAATCCCACTGCTGCCCCTCCATCATCATCATCCTCCTCCTCTTCTTCAGTCCCAGTCTCGCCTGTTTTGCAGTCTCCCATGCCTACGTTACTTCAGGACCCAACAATACTGCGGCAGCTGCTTCCTGCTTTGCAAGCCACCCTGCATGTGAATAACTCTAGTGTGGATATATCCAAAATAAATGAAGGTATTTATTTTTTTTAATTGTTGACTTAATTGCCACTTTTGGTTTTACTAGTTAAAACTGTTGTTACTTAACATTAAAAATGTAGACTTTGGTGGCACATGCGGCTATAGATACACATGCTCTGCATACTTCAGCCACTACTGTTTGGTCTGGAAGGTTGCAAGTTGTTTTTGGTAGAGAAGTCTTTGGAGTCACGAGGTATAGCGACTCCTTCTGTTGCTGGTAATGTGCATGGGCATCAACTCCATTATCAGATTTTCTTCTGCTGCGGAGTCCGGTTGAGTTTTCACTGAGCTCCAGTTCAGGGACATTATTAGACCCTTTCCGTTTGGGAAACGTCCAATTAGTCAGAATTGACATAAAATGCGTTACTAGGTTCCTTTTCGTTTGGGGACTGAAGAAAATTCTATTCGGATCAACAGCGCTTCGATAGAGGCCCCTGGGCTGCCATTTTCTCCATTCCACTCCTCGGAGAATGAAATCCTAATGGAATGGACGTCCTTCAGTTTCTGTTCAAATGTCACTCAAAATTTCCGAGGGCCAATCTACACCAGATTTGCAATCTCTGCCTGTCGCCGTAGAATAGAGAAGACTGTGAGGCCTGCCAGTCTCTGCGAGGTCAGAGAGCCCGCCTCCGAGAAATGGAGAGGCAAGAAGTTGAGGAAACCTCTGACATTTTCGGTCTGCAAGACACCATGTCTGAAACCATACATGAGCAAGAACTCCACGAGGCCTCAGCCACTGAAGAGGAGGCCTTTTCTGTCCAAGATTCGGACTCCGAAGCCAATTTAACTTTTGAGATTAAGGTAATTCCTCCACATCAACCAGCCTGGAGTAAAACTCGCCCTTTTCTGACCAAAAACCCCACAAGCACGGAAACGAAGGCTATCAAGCCGCCACTGGTCTTGGGCCATGGCTGGCATAAAGACTCAATCGGATGCCCTGCCAATGAGCTCAGCACCAAAATCTAAGCAGAAGCCTTCTACCTTGGTACTGAGCCGAACGCCACCTGCTCTGGCAACGAAAGCTTCCACATCTCACTACCAACTGTTTCGGCATCTAAAGTGAAGAGCGAATCGGTGCCGAAGAAACGGACTCTCCCTGCACCCTCTGATTAGAGAACATCCTCCAAGCCCATACTAAATAGGATTAAACAGCTTCATGCTAAGCAGCCACAACTGCATATACAGTCCCACACTGGGAGAGTGCTGTTTAAAGCTGTCGTTACTGCTCCTTCAAAATGACCTTTCTTTTGAAGAGGTGATTGATCCACCTGTTCCTCCAGTCAAACAAACAAGAGTAGAGAAAGGCTTGGTCATGATCCACCCACCTCTACCTACATTTCTAACACCAATCACTCCACCACATACTCCTTCTTCTCCACCATCTCAAAATGACTTGCTTGACATCCCTCCACAGGGCTCACAACAGTCTTTTCACGACACCCAGGACACAGGGGATGACAATCTCCCTTTGCATTCAGACACAGACCCTTGGTCTCAATATGATGCAAACACACATGTAGACATACTAAGGTCTATACAGTTAGACCGTCTCCACCGGACAATACATCATCTTTTCCAGAGCTCTTAGGGAGGGCAGCCACATACCATCAGGTGCCTCTTCTCAAAGAGCCCACTGAAGATTACTTCCTTTTTGAGGCACTCACCACCTCACATAGGTCCACATAATACGTGCCCATGCTAAAGGGTATGTTGAGGCATGCGGACAATATCTTTAAAGATCTTGCTAGAGCACACATTATCACTCCGTGGGTGGAGAAAAAAGATAAGGCCTCGCCATTGGACCCAGTTTTTATTTAAGGTCACATTCCAGCTGACTCTGTCATATCTACTGCCAGGAAAAGAGCTACTTTACAAGCCGCTCGTGATGCTCCGCCTCCTGATAAGGAAAACAAGCTCATTGATGCTTCTGGCAAGTGTATTGCTGCTAAAGCAACAGGTCACTGCAGTATTGCCAATACTCAAGGTCTAACTGCCATATACGACTGTGTCCACTGGGACAAAATAGAGGAACTTCTCCAGTACCTCCCAGAGGAGCACAGGAAAAGAGGCCAGGAAATTGTTAATGAGGGGCAATTCATTTCCAACAATTCCATCCTCTGTGCTTTAGAATCAGCCGACATAGCAGCAAGAGGAATAAACGCCAGTGTCCTTTTACGCCAACATGCGTGGCTACGCTTTTCAGGTTTAAGCAGGAGATACAGCAGTCCATATTAAATGTACCATTTGATAAAGAATACTTTTCATTCACCTCAATATAAATCAGCCTCTAAGCTTTCTACATCTGAAACCTCACTATCACATAGTAAAAGTCAACCCCACACATCCCTTCAAATAAGTTTTTTACAGGGGTTCCTATAGAGGAAATAACTATAAGCGTAGGGGAAAAACACCCTCGAACCTCCTCTACTGCCACCAAGCAGTGACTCACTACACCTTCCCTCCGATTACCAAACACATGTAGGACGACGCCTTCAGTTCTTTTTTCAAAATTGGCAACAAATCACAACAGATCAGTCGGTGTTTGATATTATCCAACATGGTTATTGTCTGGAGCTCAATTCCACACTTGCAAACATTCCCCCTCGCACTTTTAAGCTATAACAAGATCATCTCACTCTCCTCAAACAGGAAATGCAAGCATTGTTGACAAAAGAAGCAATAGAACCAGTTCCCTTACAACATTAGGGAACTTGGGTATATTCACTATACTTTCTCATACCCAAAAAGGACGACTCCTTCAGACCTATCCTGGGTGTCAGGCTTTTTAGTCATTATATCATGTCAGAGCACTTTCACATGGTCACACTTCAGGATGTGATCCCATTGCTGCAACAAGGTGACTTGTTTCTTTTTTTTTATCTGCACTAGATCTAAAAGATGCTTATTTCACATTCCCATACAGCTGACATATAGCAAATACCTCACATTTGTGATAGATGGACAATACTACCAATTTAAAGTGCTCCCCTTCGGGATCACAACAGCTCCAAGGGTGTTTTTATAAAATGCCTGTCGTAGTAGCTCACTTGCTCAACTAGAAAATTCATGGCTGCCCATACCTCATCAAAGACAGCAATCTCAATCATTGCTTGCAACATACTGAAATCACAATAGACTTATTTCATCAATTAGGATTGACCATCATTTTTGAGAAGTCACATCTAAACCCATTTCAGATGCAGCCCGATCTAGGGGCCATTCTCAACACTGTTGGAAATAGCATACCCAAATGCAGACTGGGTACAAAACTGTCAGACGCAGCTGTCTCTTTTTTCGTCCCCACCACCAAGTCACAGTAAAATCAGTCATGAAGCTCCTGTCAATGATGGTTTCTTGCATTGTATTTGTACCACATGCTCGTCTTCACATGCGCCCATTGCAGGAATGTCTATTATCCCAATGGTCTCAGGCACAGGGACGCTTAGAGGATCTAGTGTTGGTAGACAGCCTCACTTTTCACACCCTAAAGTTATGGAACCAAACCAACCTTTTGAAGGTGTGGCCATTGCTGGGCCCTCTTCCCTAGCTCATTTTGACAAAGGATGCCTCTTGGACAGAGTTGGGTGCTTATCTCCAGGACCTCACAGTCTATGGTCTTTGGGATCACACACACACATGGGACCCTACACATAAATTATCTACTGCTGCTAGCTGTTCACTTAGCACTGAGACTTAATCTCACCAACAAAGTAGTTCTCATACGCACCACAAATATGACAATCATGTGTGTAAGGAAATGCCTCCTTGGCATGGTTACCCCCTGACTTTTTTGCCTTTGCTGATGCTATGTTTTGAATTGAAAGCGTGCTGAGGCCTGCTAACCAGGCCCCAGCACCAGTGTTCTTTCCCTAACCTGTACTTTTGTATCCACAATTGGCACACCCTGGCATCCAGGTAAGTCCCTTGTAACTGGTACCTCTGGTACCAAGGGCCCTGATGCCAGGGAAGGTCTCTAAGGGCTGCAGCATGTCTTATGCCACCCTGGAGACCCCTCACCCAGCACAGACACACTGCTTGCCAGATTGTGTGTGCTGGTGAGAACAAAATGAGTAAGTCGACATGGCACTCCCCTCAGGGTGCAATGCCAGCCTCTCACTGCCTATGCAGTATAGGTAAGACACCCCTCTAGCAGGCCTTACAGCCCTAAGGCAGGGTGCACTATACCATAGGTGAGGGCACCAGTGCATGAGCACTGTGCCCCTACAGTGTCTAAGCAAAACCTTAGACATTGTAAGTGCAGGGTAGCCATAAGAGTATATGGTCTGGGAGCCTGTTTTACACGAACTCTACAGCACCATAATGGCTACACTGAAAACTGGGAAGTTTGGTATCAAACTTCTCAGCACAATAAATGCACACTGATGCCAGTGTACATTTTATTGTAAAATACACCCCAGAGGGCACCTTAGAGGTGCCCCCTGAAACCTTAACCGACTATCTGTGTAGGCTGACTGGTTCCAGCAGCCTGCCACAACCGAGACATGTTGCTGGCCCCATGGGGAGAATCCCTTTGTCACTCTGAGGCCAGTAACAAAGCCTGCACTGGGTGGAGATGCTAACACCTCCCCCAGGCAGGAGCTGTAACACCTGGCGGTGAGCCTCAAAGGCTCACCCCCTTTGTTCCAGCACCACAGGGCACTCCAGCTAGTGGAGTTGCCTGCCCCCTCCGGCCACGGCCCCACTTTTGGCAGCAAGGCCGGAGAAAATAATGAGAATAACAAGGAGGAGTCACTGGCCAGTCAGGACAGCCCCTAAGGTGTCCTGAGCTGAAGTGACTAACTTTTAGAAATCCTCCATCTTGCAGATGGAGGATTCCCCCAATAGGATTAGGGATGTGACCCCCACCCCTTGGGAGGAGGCACAAAGAGGGTGTACCCACCCTCAGGGCTAGTAGCCATTGGCTACTAACCCCCCAGACCTAAACACGCCCTTAAATTTAGTATTTAAGGGCTCCCCTGAACCTAAGAATTTAGATTCCTGCAACTTACCAGAAGAAGAGGACTGCTGAGCTGAAAGACCCCTGCAGAGGAAGAAAAGAAGACACCAACTGCTTTGGCCCCAGACCTACCGGCCTGTCTCCTGCCTTCCAAAGAAACCTGCTCCAGCGACGCTTTCCAAGGGACCAGCGACCTCTGAATCCTCTGAGGACTGCCCTGCTTCAAGAAAGACAAGAAACTCCCGAGGACAGCGGCACTGCTCCAAAAGAACTGCAACTTTGTTATAGAGGAGCAGATTTAAAGACCCCTGCAACTCCCCACAGGAAGCGTGAGACTTGCAACACTGCACCCGGCGACCCCGACTCGACTGGTGGAGAACCAACACCTCAGGGAGGACCCTCCGGCGACTCCGAGACCGTGAGTAACCAAAGTTGTCCCCCCTGAGCCCCCACAGCGACGCCTGCAGAGGGAATCCCGAGGCTCCCCCTGACCGCGACTGCCTGAACCTAATTTCCCGACGGCTGGAAAAGACCCTGCACCTGCAGCCCCCAGCACCCGAAGGATCGGAACTTCTGTGCAGGAGTGACCCCCAGGAGGCCCTCTCCCTTACCCAGGTGGTGGCTACCCCGAGGAGCCCCCCCCTTGCCTGCCTGCATCGCTGAAGAGACCCCTTGGTCTCCCATTGATTTACATTGGAAACCCGACGCGTGTTTGCACACTGCACCCGGCCGCCCCAGTGCCGCTGAGGGTGTACTTTTTGTGTGAGCTTGTGTCCCCCCCCCCCCCGGTGCCCTACAAAACCCCCCTGGTCTGCCCTCCGAAGACGCGGGTACTTACCTGCTGGCAGACTGGAACCGGGGCACCCCCTTCTCTCCATTGTAGCCTATGCATTTTGGGCACCACTTTGAACTCTGCACCTGACCGGCCCTGAGCTGCTGGTGTGGTGACTTTGGGGTTGCTCTGAACCCCCAACGGTGGGCTACCTTGGACCCCAATCTCAACCCCGTAGGTGGTTTACTTACCTGCAAAAACTAACAGTTCGATGGCATCTGTCGCTGGAGATACACATGTTTTGCATAGCTCGCCATCTGGTGTTGGGTCGGAGTGTTACAAGTTGTTTTTCTTCGAAGAAGTCTTTCGAGTCACGGGACCGAGTGACTCCTCCTTTTGTCTCCATTGCGCCTGGGCGTCGACTCCATCTTCGATTGTTTTTTTTCCGCCATCGGGTTCGGACGTGTTCCTGTCTCTCCGAGTTTCGGAACGGAAAGTTAGCTATCTATCGGAAGATTACGTCGGTATTGTTGCGTTCGGGTTCGGCTTAGATAGAATCGACACCGCATCGAAGTTTGGAGAGCTCCGGTGCCCTTCGGGGTAGCTTTCGATCCCCCATCGGGGCCTGGTCGGCCCGACCGCGTGTCAGACAACGCAGATGGAACGGACCCCGTTTCGTTTCTGTCCCAAATGCCACAACAAATACCCGTATTCAGACCAACATTTGGTCTGTAACCTGTGCCTGTCGCCTGAGCACAGTGAAGAGACTTGCGAGGCCTGTCGTGCGTTCCGGTCCCGAAAAACACTCCGTGACCGTCGAGCCAGAAGACTTCAGATGGCGTCCACGCCGACAGCACACCGAGAGTTCGAGGAACAAGAGGAGGAAGAAGCCTTCTCGATCCACGAATCGGACTCCGAAGAATTTGAAGATCCAAGAACTGTGAGTAAGACGTCGAAGGCAACACACAAGAAAAGTGACAAGGCCCAGGGGACGCCACTGCCACCAGGCCATGGCTCGACCCATAAATTCGGTGACCGACCGTCGGCACCGAAAAAGGCCGAAACAGTGCCGAGATCGTCCGACTGCGGTCGAGACACCGGCACGCAGCCTGCTCGGGACCGAGACAGTGCTGCTGAAAGGGATCGACGCCGAGAAAGCGGTGCCG
The DNA here is from genome assembly GCF_031143425.1 of Pleurodeles waltl. Lineage (NCBI taxonomy): Eukaryota > Metazoa > Chordata > Amphibia > Caudata > Salamandridae > Pleurodeles > Pleurodeles waltl. The sequence continues at coordinate 742,330,089 of NC_090449.1, read as the reverse complement.
AGACGGCTCGACGCCGAGACAGTGGCACCGAGGAAGATCGACGCCGAGAGGTTTTGACTCCAAAAAAGAAAAAAGTCACCTCGGAGCCAAAAAAGAGTACAGACAGGGTTTCGGTGCCAAAACGAGCCGCAACCGACCCAGTTACCGGTTCCTATTCAGAGGAACAATCACTGTCCTCTCAGATGCGAAAGCATAGATTTGAGGAAGAGTTGCAATCCACCGAAGTGGACCATACGCAGAAACGTATTTTCATACAGGAAGGAACAGGGAAAATAAGCACCCTTCCCCCAATTAGAAGGAAAAGGAGACTGGAGTTTCAAACAGACCAAGCACCACAAACAAAAATGGTGAAAAAGGTAACTCCGCCACCCTCTCCTCCACCTGTAACTAACGTTTCACCAGCACAAACTCCATCACATTCCCCGGCTCACACCACCGCGAGCCAAGGTGACCAAGACCAGGACGCTTGGGACTTATACGACGCCCGAGTGTCGGACAACAGTCCTGAGGCGTATCCCACAAAGCCCTCACCACCAGAAGACAGCACGGCTTATTCACAAGTGGTGGCTAGAGCGGCAGAGTTCCACAACGTAAACCTCCACTCAGAACCAGTCGAGGATGACTTCTTATTCAACACCCTCTCCTCCACCCACAGCTCCTACCAAAGCTTGCCTATGCTCCCAGGAATGCTACGGCACGCAAAAAACATCTTCAAGGAGCCGGTCAAGAGTAGGGCAATAACACCAAGGGTGGAAAAGAAATATAAAGCGCCTCCTACAGACCCTGTTTTCATCACCTCACAGCTGCCACCAGATTCCGTCGTAGTAGGAGCAGCTCGCAAGAGAGCCAACTCCCACACATCTGGGGATGCACCACCCCCAGATAAACAGAGCCGCAAGTTTGATGCAGCTGGAAAGAGAGTCGCAGTACAGGCTGCAAACCAGTGGCGCATCGCTAACTCCCAAGCACTACTTGCGCGCTATGACAGAGCCCATTGGGACGAGATGCAACACCTCATTGAGCATCTACCCAAGGAAATGCAAAAGAGGGCGAAGCAGGTGGTTGAGGAAGGACAGAACATATCAAATAATCAGATACGCTCCTCTATGGACGCAGCGGACACAGCTGCGAGAACAATTAACACATCTGTGACTATAAGAAGGCACGCATGGCTACGAACGTCTGGTTTTAAACCAGAGATACAGCAGGCAGTGCTCAATATGCCATTCAATGAAAAAGAACTGTTCGGACCAGAGGTGGACACGGCAATTGAGAAACTGAAAAAGGACACTGACACTGCTAAAGCCATGGGCGCACTCTACTCCCCGCAGGGCTGAGGCACTTACAGCACCTTCCGCAAGACAACCTTTAGAGGGGGGTTTCGGGGTCAGGCCACACAAGCCAGCACCTCACAGACAACACCGTCCAGCTACCAGGGACAGTATCAGAGGGGAGGCTTTCGGGGCCAATACAGAGGACAATTCCCTAGGAATAGGGGAAGATTTCAAAGCCCCAAAACCCCTACAACCAAGCAGTGACTCACATGTCACTCATCACCTCCACACAACACCAGTGGGGGGAAGAATAGGCCAGTATTACCAAGCATGGGAGGAAATAACTACAGACACTTGGGTCTTAGCAATTATCCAACATGGTTATTGCATAGAATTTCTACAAATCCCTCCAAACATACCACCAAGAACACAGAATTTATCAAAACAACATTCAGACCTTCTGGAAACAGAAGTTCAAGCATTATTGCAAAAGAACGCAATAGAACTAGTACCAGAAACACAAATAAACACAGGAGTTTATTCACTGTACTTCTTAATACCAAAAAAGGACAAAACACTGAGACCAATCCTAGACCTCAGAACACTAAACACCTACATCAAATCAGAACACTTTCACATGGTCACGCTACAAGAGGTGTTACCATTGCTAAAGCAACAAGAGTACATGACAACCTTAGATCTCAAAGACGCGTATTTCCACATACCAATACATCAGTAGCACAGGAAATACCTCAGGTTTGTATTCAAAGGAATACATTACCAATTCAAAGTATTGCCGTTTGGTTTAACAACCGCGCCAAGAGTCTTTACAAAATGTCTAGCAGTAGTGGCTGCACACATCAGAAGGCAGCAAATACACGTATTCCCGTATCTAGACGACTGGCTAATCAAGACCAACTCACTGACAAGGTGCTCACACCACACAGATCAGGTCATACAAACCCTCTACAAACCCGGTTTCACCATCAACTATGCAAAATCACACATTCTGCCGTGCAAAGTACAACAATATCTAGGAGCCATAATAGACACAACAAAAGGATTAGCCACTCCAAATCCACAGAGAATTCAAAATTTCAACAAAATCATACAACGCATGTACCCAATACAGAGAATACAAGCAAAAATGATATTACAACTCCTAGGCATGATGTCCTCATGCATAGCCATTGTCCCGAACGCAAGACTGCACATGAGGCCCTTACAACAGTGCCTAGCATCGCAATGGTCACAAGCACAGGGTCACCTTCTAGATCTGGTGTTGATAGACCGCCAAACATACCTCTCGCTTCTATGGTGGAACAGTATAAATTTAAACAAAGGGCGGCCTTTCCAAGACCCAGTGCCACAATACGTAATAACGACAGATGCTTCCATGACGGGGTGGGGAGCACACCTCGATCAACACAGCATACAAGGACAATGGGACGTACATCAAACAAAACTGCACATAAATCACCTGGAACTGCTAGCAGTTTTTCAAGCACTAAAAGTATTCCAACCAATCATAACTCACAAGTACATTCTTGTCAAAACAGACAACATGACAACAATGTATTATCTAAACAAACAGGGGGGGACACACTCACCGCAGCTGAGCCTCCTAGCACAAAAGATATGGCGCTGGGCAATTCACAACCACGTTCGCCTAATAGCACAGTTTATTCCAGGGATCCAAAATCAACTTGCAGACAATCTCTCTCGAGATCACCAATAGGTCCACGAATGGGAGATTCACCCCCAAATTCTGAACACTTACTTCAAACTTTGGGGAACACCTCAAATAGACTTATTTGCAACGAAGGAGAACGCAAAATGCCAAAACTTCGCATCCAGATACCCACACAGGCAGTCCCAAGGCAATGCCCTATGGATGAACTGGTCAGGGATATTTGCATACGCTTTTCCCCCTCTCCCTCTCATTCCATTTCTAGTAAACAAATTGAGTCAAAGCAAACTCAAACTCATACTGATAGCACCAACATGGGCAAGGCAACCTTGGTACACAACACTGCTAGACCTATCAGTAGTACCCCACGTCAAGTTGCCCAACAGGCCAGATCTGTTAACACAACAGAAACAACAGATCAGGCATCCAAACCCAGCATCGCTGAATCTAGGAATCTGGCTCCTGAAATCCTAGAATTCGGACACTTAAACCTCACACAAGAATGTATGGAAGTCATAAAGCAAGCTAGAAGACCATCCACTAGACACTGTTCTGCAAGCAAATGGAAAAGGTTTGTTTGCTACTGCCATCAGAATCAAATCCAACCAATACACGCATCTCCAAAGGATGTAGTGGGCTACTTACTACACTTACAAAAATCGAACCTGGCCTTCTCTTCCATTAAGATACACCTCTCAGCGATATCTGCATACCTGCAGGTTACCCATTCAACTTCACTATTTAGGATACCTGTCATTAAAGCGTTTATGGAAGGCCTCAAAAGAATTATACCACCACGGACACCACCCGTTCCTTCATGGAACCTTAACATCGTCTTAACAAGGCTCATGGGTCTACCCTTTGAACTTATGCATTCTTGCGAAATACAATTCCTAACCTGGAAAGTTGCATTTATCATCGCCATCACATCTCTAAGAAGAGTAAGTGAGATTCAGGCGTTTACAATACAAGAACCTTTTATCCAACTACACAAAAATAAGGTAGTCCTAAGGACTAATCCTAAATTTTTACCGAAGGTTATTTCACCATTCCACCTAAATCAAACGGTGGAACTACCAGTATTCTTCCCACAGCCAGATTCCGTAGCTGAGAGGGCACTACATACATTAGATGTCAAAAGAGCATTAATGTACTACATTGACAGAACAAAGAACATCAGGAAAACTAAACAGCTATTTATTGCATTCCAAAAACCTCATGCAGGAAACCCAATATCAAAACAAGGTATAGCCAGATGGATAGTTAAGTGCATCCAAATCTGCTACCTTAAAGCAAAACGACAGCTGCCCATTACACCAAGGGCACACTCAACCAGAAAGAAAGGTGCCACCATGGCCTTCCTAGGCAATATTCCAATGCACGAAATATGTAAGGCAGCCACATGGTCTACGCCTCACACATTCACCAAGCACTACTGTGTAGATGTGTTATCTGCACAACAAGCCACAGTAGGTCAAGCCGTGCTAAGAACCTTATTTCAAACCACTTCCACTCCTACAGGCTAAACCACCGCTTTTGGGGAGTGTAGGAAGTTGGCTCTGTATGTGCTATTTCAAAGTAAGGAATAGCATGCACAGAGTCCAAGGGTTCCCCTTAGAGGTAAAATAGTGGTAAAAATAGATAATACTAATGCTCTATTTTGTGGTAGTGTGGTCGAGCAGTAGGCTTATCCAAGGAGTAGTGTTAAGCATTTGTTGTACATACACATAGACAATAAATGAGGTACACACACTCGGAGACAAATCCAGCCAATAGGTTTTGTTATAGAAAAATATATTTTCTTAGTTTATTTTAAGAACCACAGGTTCAAATTTAACATGTAATATCTTGTTTGAAAGGTATTGCAGGTAAGTACATTAGGAACTTTGAATCATTTCAATTGCATGTATACTTTTCAAGTTATTCACAAATAGCTATTTCAAAAGTGGACACTTAGTGCAATTTTCACAGTTCCTGGGGGAGGTAAGTTTTTGTTAGTTTTACCAGGTAAGTAAGACACTTACAGGGTTCAGTTCTTGGTCCAAGGTAGCCCACCGCTGGGGGTTCAGAGCAACCCCAAAGTTACCACACCAGCAGCTCAGGGCCGGTCAGGTGCAGAGTTCAAAGTGGTGCCCAAAACGCATAGGCTATAATGGAGAGAAGGGGGTGCCCCGGTTCCGGTCTGCTTGCAGGTAAGTACCCGCGTCTTCGGAGGGCAGACCAGGGGGGTTTTGTAGGGCACCGGGGGGGGACACAAGCCCACACAGAAATTTCACCCTCAGCGGCGCGGGGGCGGCCGGGTGCAGTGTTAGAACAAGCGTCGGGTTCGCAATGTAAGTCAATGAGAGATCTCGGGATCTCTTCAGCGCTGCAGGCAGGCAAGGGGGGGCTTCCTCGGGGAAACCTCCACTTGGGCAAGGGAGAGGGACTCCTGGGGGTCACTTCTGCAGTGAAAGTCCGGTCCTTCAGGTCCTGGGGGCTGCGGGTGCAGGGTCTTTTCCAGGCGTCGGGACTTAGGTTTCAGAGAGTCGCGGTCAGGGGAAGCCTCGGGATTCCCTCTGCAGGCGGCGCTGTGGGGGCTCAGGGGGGACAGGTTTTGGTACTCACAGTCGTAGAGTAGTCCGGGGGTCCTCCCTGAGGTGTTGGTTCTCCACCAGCCGAGTCGGGGTCGCCGGGTGCAGTGTTGCAAGTCTCACGCTTCTTGCGGGGAGTTGCAGGGTTCTTTAAAGCTGCTTCTTGAAACAAAGTTGCAGTCTTTTTGGAGCAGGTCCGCTGTCCTCTGGAGTTTCTTGTCGTCGTCGAAGCAGGGCAGTCCTCAGAGGATTCAGAGGTCGCTGGTCCCTTTGGCAGGCGTCGCTGGAGCAGAGTTCTTTGGAAGGCAGGAGACAGGCCGGTGAGTTTCTGGAGCCAAGGCAGTTGTTGTCTTCTGGTCTTCCTCTGCAGGGGTTTTCAGCTGGGCAGTCCTTCTTCTTGTTGTTGCAGGAATCTAATTTTCTAGGGTTCAGGGTAGCCCTTAAATACTAAATTTAAGGGCGTGTTTAGGTCTGGGGGGTTAGTAGCCAATGGCTACTAGCCCTGAGGGTGGGTACACCCTCTTTGTGTCTCCTCCCAAGGGGAGGGGGTCACAATCCTAACCCTATTGGGGGAATCCTCCATCTGCAAGATGGAGGATTTCTAAAAGTTAGTCACCTCAGCTCAGGACACCTTAGGGGCTGTCCTGACTGGCCAGTGACTCCTCCTTGTTATTCTCATTATTTTCTCCAGCCTTGCCGCCAAAAGTGGGGGCCGGGGCCGGAGGGGGCGGGCAACTCCACTAGCTGGAGTGTCCTGCGGTGCTGTGACAAATGGGTGAGCCTTTGAGGCTCACCGCCAGGTGTTACAGCTCCTGCCTGGGGGAGGTGTTAGCATCTCCACCCAATACAGGCTTTGTTACTAGCCACAGAGTGACTAAGGCACTCTCCCCATGTGGCCAGCAACATGTCTGGTGTGTGGCAGGCTGCTAAAACTAGTCAGCCTACACGGATAGTTGGTTAAGGTTTCAGGGGGCACCTCTAAGGTGCCCTCTGGGGTGTATGTTACAATGAAATGTACACTGGCATCAGTGTGCATTTATTGTGCTGAGAAGTTTGATACCAAACTTCACAGTTTTCAGTGTAGCCATTATGGTGCTGTGGAGTTTGTGCATGACAGACTCCCAGACCATATACTCTTATGGCTACCCTGCACTTACAATGCCTAAGGTTTTGCTTAGACACTGTAGGGGCACAGTGCTCATGCACTGGTGCCCTCACCTATGGTATAGTGCACCCTGCCTTAGGGCTGTAAGGTCTGCTAGAGGGGTGACTTATCTATACTTCATAGGCAGTGTGAGGTTGGCATGGCACCCTGAGGGGAGTGCCATGTCGACTTAGTTGTTTTATTCCCACTAGCACACACAAGCTGGTAAGCAGTGTGTTTGTGCTGAGTGAGGGGTCCCCAGGGTGGCATAAGACATGCTGCAGCCCTTAGAGACCATCCCTGGCATCAGGGCCCTTGGTACTAGGGGGTACCAGTTATAAGGGACTTACCTGGATGCCAGGGTGTGCCAATTGTGGAAACAAAAGTACAGGTTAGAGAAAGAACACTGGTGCTGGGGCCTGGTTAGCAGACCTCAGCACACTTTCACATCAAAACTTAGCATCAGCAAAGGCAAAAAGTCAGGGGGTAACCATGCCAAGGAGGCATTCCCTTACACCCCCTCAGATAACCCCTGCTCACCCCCTTGGTAGCTTGGCATGAGTAGTCAGGCTTATCTCAGAAGCAATGTGTAAAGCATTTGCAAATAACACACAGTAATAAGTGAAAACACTACAAAAGGACATCACACCAGTTTTAGAAAAATAGCCAATATTTATCTACATAAAACAAGACCAAATACCATAAAAAATCCAACATACAGTAATAAAAATAGGAATGCTGCAAGATGTATTTAAAACTAGAGTTCCTTGAAGTCTATAGCTCCACCTGGGGCTATCACGGCGTTGTGATCAACAAAACCAACAGTTCAGGCCGGCCGTGGCGTTGCGGGCCAGCTACATTGTCAGGAAGACCCGCAAACAGTACCTTGGATTTGCAGGGCGTCGTGATCCTCGCGATGAGCGGCGTCGCTGGTGTCGGTGCAGGAGTCGTCAGGCCCTTGAAGTCATGCACCTCCGGGATCGAAGTCCGGGCACATGAAATCAGGTGCGCTGGCGTGGATGGCGTTGGGGCTGCGGTGCGAAGCGGGACGATGCTACGTGTCGTGCCCACAGGTCACGTGCAGGCAGCGGCTCGGTGACTGCGTCCATTGGAGTCGGTGAGACCAGGGCTACGGTGTGAAGCGGGGCGGTGCAATGTGCAGTGTCCACAGGTCATGGTGCAGGCAGCGGCGTAGTCGTCGCAGTAGGCCCAAGCCAGCGGTGCAGGACGGGATGGTGCTTCGTGACCCTTACACGCGGTGTCCACAGGCCACGGTGCAGACGAGGATGCCTGGTGATGACACTGGAGCCGATGGTGCTGGCGTCGGTGGACCGGGACTGCAGCACGGGACGGTGCTTCGTGCTACTCACGAGCGGTGTCCACAAGCCACGGTGCAGGCAGCGGTACCAGTGTCAGCAGGAGCGTCGTCGTCGGGGATGCCCAGGCTGCGGTGTGAGCAGGTGATGCTGGAGTGCGGGGCCCACAGGTCGCGGTGCGAGCAGCGTCTCGGTGAAGTCGTCCGATGACGGTGAGACCAGGGTCGCGGGGAAAAGCGACTCTGCAGCGTCGGCAACTCATGGTGCAGGCCAGCGGTGTCATTGGCGGTGTCGCAATGGTTTCTCCTCTTGAGCAGCACAAAACACACAGTTCCCAGTGCTGCAGGTCGAGGAAACTGAAGTCTTTGGTGTCCCTGAGACTTCAAACAGGAGGCAAGCTCTACACCAAGCCCTTGGAGAACTTTCTCAAGCAGGACACACAGCAAAGTTCAACCTTTTCAGGGTGAAGCAGCAACTGCAGGCCAGTCCAGCAAAGCAACACAGCAAAGGGACAGTACTCCTCCTTCAGCTCTTCTCCTGGCCAGAGGTTCCTCTTGATTCCATAAAGATTCTAAAAGTCTGGGGTTTTGGGCCTTCTTTTTATACCCAGTTCTGCCTTTGTAGTTGGCAAACTTCAAAGGAAAGTCTCAAGTGTTTTCAAGATCCTTCCTTGTCTAGGCCAGGCCCCAGCCACTCACGAGGGGGTCGGAAATGGCATGGTGTGAGGGCAGGCACAGTCCTTTCAGGTGTGAGTGACCACTCCTCCCCTCCAGCACAGATGGCTAATCAAGATATGCAGGCTACACCCCAGCCCCCTTTGTGTCACTGTCTAGAGGAGAGGCGTGAACAGCCCAACTGTCAAACTGACCCCGACAGGGAATCAACAAACAGGCAGAGTCACAGAATGGATTAAGCAAGAAAATGCCTACTTTCTAAAAGTGGCATTTTCAAACGCACCATCTTAAAATCAACTTTACTAAACAATGTATTTTTAAATTGTGAGCTCAGAGGCCCCAAACTCCACATGTCCATCCGCTCCCAAAGAGAATCTACACTTCAATCAGATTTCAAGGTAGCCCCCATGTTAACCTATGAGAGGGACGGGCCTTGCAACAGTGAAAAAGGAGTTTAGCAATAGTTCAATGTCAGGACATATAAAACACAATACTATTTGTCCTACCTTAACCATACACTGCACCCTGCCCTTGGGGCTACCTAGGGCCTCCCTTAGGGGTACCTTACATGTAAGAAAAGGGAAGGTTTAGGCCTGGCAAGTGGGTACACGTGCCAAGTCGAAGTTACAGTCAAAACTGCACACATAGACACTGCAGTGGCAGGTCCGAGATATAATTACAGATCTACTTATGTGGGTGGCACAACCAGTGCTGCAGGCCCACTAGTAGCATTTGATTTACAAGCCCTGGGAACCTCTAGTGCACTTTACTAGGGACTTAACAGTAAATCAAATATGCCAATCATGGATAAATCAATCAACAGTACAATTTCTATAGGGAGCAGTTGCACTTTAGCACTGATTAGCAGTGGTAAAGTGCGCAGAGACAATAAACCAGCAAAAACAGACCTGAAAAAATAGGAGGAAGAAGACAAAATGTTTGGGGATAACCCTGCAAAAAAGGCCATTTCCAACAACCAGTATGCCAATTGTGGGTTTAAAAAGTTTCAAAGCAAACAAATTTAGAGGAGAAGCACACCCACTGGGGTCCTGGTTAGCAGGATCCCTGTTAAATATAGTCTAAACACACTGATATCAGGCAAACAGTGGGGGTAACTATGCTAGAAAGATAGTACTTTCATACACTGGGTATTACAGGTAGGTCAAACTGTCCAATTAGAATTTCTTTTTACTTGCTATCCTGGCTGCAGGACAGGCCGAATATTACATCTTCTCTTGCCATTTTAGTGGTGAGGAAGATAGTGCTATGCTCCACTAAAGACACCTTAACTTCAAGGCCCTCGGTACTCAGAGTACCTTTTACTTTGGGCTTACATTTGAGGGTAGCTTTGCAAATCTGGGATTAGCCAATTCGTACTCACTGGTACACACTTAGGTGTCAGAGTATGTGTGCTGGGCATCAGTGCCCCAGGGTGTGTCTAATTACACCAGTACCTAAAGTCATCAAAAAGTGTGGTGCACCTCCAAAAAGACAACCTCCTACAAGCACACAGCCTATTTTAGCGATTAATTTTCACAAGAAGTGTTTAATTTTGTCTAACATTTTTATTAATAATTGTAGTCCGAAACACCTTTGCTAAGCAGGATTATTAACAAGATGTGTCTTTCAGTTCTTACAGCTGCTGTAACACAAGCCTCGCTGCAGTCCATTCTTCATAAAATTCTCACTTCTGGACCATCTGCTTTTAATATAACATCCCTGATTTCCCAAGCTGCACAGCTATCGTCGCAAGGTAAATTCAGCGTTTTACTGTTTGATTTTATCCACACAGCTGTATGTACTTAAAGGATGTTTTTATTCCAGTATGTGAAGCACTTATTTAGTTAAACTATTCCTAAAATGAAAATAGTTTGCATAGCAATCCCTCACTGTAGGAAGCTGGCCTGGTGTGTGGTGCGCACCTATGGTGTTGTAACCTTATACCACGTCCACGTATCCCCTATTAGTGAGGTGTTGGCAGTGTCTAGGAAGCAAGGGCTCTCTAGGGATAGCTGTGGCCTGAGCAGCCAAGACTTATCTAGGAGACATGGATAGCTAATGGAATACCACTATAGTCACACAGTGCTCTCACACATGAAAGAACCATGGTGTTACCCTAATAAAGTACATTTATATTTGTAACACAAATACTAAAATACTGATTAGGCAATACAGCACTAGGAGGTGAGTAAACACGCTATTATATACACATTAGAAGTCCGGAATTAGCATAGGAAGCAGAAAGTGAAATATCAGAAAATAATGGAGACCCCTAGGGGGAGACCAAACCAGTGGAATGCGAAAGTTAGTCCTCCACTCAAGGAAGTGGAATCTGTAGATGGAAGCTGGAGGAACTAGGAACCCCAAAAGGTAAGTACTAGCCTCCCCCTCTTCGTCCCCCCGTCCCTCACCACCCCATTCTCCCCGCCCCCCTTTAGCGACCGGAGAGAAGAGGTAAGTACCGGGTTTTTCCGCAGGCCCACAGGTAAACGTTGTAAAGGACTGCAAGACTGGATGAAACAGAAGCTGGATCCTGACAGAAGAGGACCTGCAAATGAAGGGGAACAAGTCCAGTTCCAGTTGGAGTGACCGGTTGAGGCAGGAGCCACTACCCACCATTCTGGAGTTGCAGGAAAAGATCCACAGTGAAGACTAAGAGTCTGCTTTGCAGCACATGAGCAGATTAAGAGTTCCAGTTGATGCCCCACATCGGAAGAAAAGTTGCAGTCCATGAATGGTGTAGAAAAAACACCAACAAGCCTTGGCGAAGGCAAGGGTCACAGATGAAGAGTTGCAGAGCTGCTGGGGACTAGTAAGGTCCAGGAAGGGGGGTGGCGTTCAACACAAGGAGGGGTGTCCCAGGTGACCCTTATCAGTGAGGATAGTCAGAAATTGAGGATCCAGCCCCTACAGGCAGCCCACATTGCTGGTGCAGCAGGCAGGAGACTGTGATTGGCAGGGAGGAGTGCTGGAGGAAAGGGGCTACACAGAGCCTGAAGATCCCTTAGAAGAAAAGCCCACAAGCCTTGGTAACTGCAAGAGTCATGGTGCACAGGGCTACTGTCCTGCAAGTAGAGGCAAGGGCTTACCGTCTCCCAAGTTGGACAGTTGGTAGGGAGGGCCAAGGGGACCACTCCAGACCACCACCTGTGATGCAGGATCCACTCAGTTCTATAGGAGAGGAGATCCATGCATCCAGTCGTTGATGCAGTTGGTGCCTGCGGGTGCACGGGAGTGACTCCTTCGCTCCAGGGGAGAATTCTTCTTGCTTCTTTTGCAGGCTGAAGACTCTTCACCCTCAGAGGATGCACAACCAGGGAAATGTTGCAGTTGCTAGAAGGAGCCGGAGAAACAATGTTGCAAAGCGGAGTCGTTGCTGGAGTTGCAGATTGTCAGTTCCTGGAGGGTCCGGTTTCAGTCCCGGTGGCCTGAAGATGAAGTAAATGATGTGGATGAGTCCTGCCCGAATCTTGCATGTTGAATCTGAGGACCCACCCAAGAGGGAGTTTAGGAAGTTGGCTCTGTATATACTATTTCAAAGTAAGAAATAGAGTGCACAGTTCAAGGGTTCCCCTTAGAGGTAAGATAGTGGCAAAATTAGATAATTCTAATGCTCTATTTTGTGGTAGTGTGGTCTAGCAATAGGCTTATCAGAGGGTAGTGTTAAGCCCTTGTTGTACACACATAGGAAATAAATGAGTAACACACACTCAGACTTACTCCAGGCCATTAGGTTTTTATATAGCAAAATATATTTTCTTAGTTTATTTTTAGAACCACAAGTTCAAGATTTGAAGTAAATACATAAAATGCAAGGTATTCCACACAGGTAAGTTAAGAACTTTGAATTTAGAGCAATACCATTTACAGTCTTTGTTAAAATATCAATAAGCTATTTTAAAAATGGACACGGTGCAAAAATCAACAGTTCCTGGGGGAGGTAAGTAATGGTTAGATTGTGAGGTAAGTAAAACACTTACAAGTCTCAGTTCCTGGACATAGGCAGCCCACTGTTGGGGGTTCAAGGCAACCCCAAAGTTACCACACCAGCAGCTCAGGGCCGGTGTAGGAAGTTGGCTCTGTATGCACTATTTCACAGTAAGGAATAGTATGCACAGAGTCCAAGGGTTCCCCTTAGAGGTAAGCTAGTGGCCAAAAGAGATAATACTAATGCTCTATTTTGTGATAGTGTGGTCGAGCAGTAGGCTTATCAAAGGAGTAGTGTTAAGCATTTGTTGTACATACACACAGGCAATAAATGAGGAACACACACTCAGACAATTCCAGGCCAATAGGTTTTTGTATAGAATAATATCTTTTCTTAGTTTATTTTAAGAACCACAGGTTCAAATTCTACATGTAATACTTTGCATGAAAGGTATTGCAGGTAAGTACTTTAGGAACTTTGAATAATCACAATAGCATATATACTTTTCAAATTAAACACATATAACTATTTTAAAACTAGTGTAGGAAGTTGGCTCTGTATGTGCTATTTCAAAGTAAGGAATAGCATGCACAGAGTCCAAGGGTTCCCCTTAGAGGTAAAATAGTGGTAAAAAGAGATAATACTAATGCTCTATTTTGTGGTAGTGTGGTCGAGCAGTAGGCTTATCCAAGGAGTAGTGTTAAGCATTTGTTGTACATACACATAGACAATAAATGAGGTACACACACTCAGAGACAAATCCAGCCAATAGGTTTTTGTATAGAAAAATATCTTTTCTTAGTTTATTTTAAGAACCACAGGTTCAAATTCTACATGTAATATCTCATTCGAAAGGTATTGCAGGTAAGTACTTTAGGAACTTCAAATCATCAAAATTGCATGTATACTTTTCAAGTTATTCACAAATAGCTGTTTTAAAAGTGGACACAGTGCAATTTTCACAGTTCCTAGGGGAGGTAAGTATTTGTTAGGTTAACCAGGTAAGTAAGACACTTACAGGGCTTAGTTCTTGGTCCAAGGTAGCCCACCGTTGGGGGTTCAGAGCAACCCCAAAGTCACCACACCAGCAGCTCAGGGCCGGTCAGGTGCAGAGTTCAAAGTGGTGCCCAAAACACATAGGCTAGAATGGAGAGAAGGGGGTGCCCCGGTTCCGGTCTGCTTGCAAGTAAGTACCCGCGTCTTCGGAGGGCAGACCAGGGGGGTTTTGTAGGGCACCGGGGGGGACACAAGCCCACACAGAAATCTCACCCTCAGCGGCGCGGGGGCGGCCGGGTGCAGTGTAGAAACAAGCGTCAGGTTCGCAATGTTAGTCTATGAGAGATCTCGGGATCTCTTCAGCGCTGCCGGCAGGCAAGGGGGGGATTCCTCAGGGAAACCTCCACTTGGGCAAGGGAGAGGGACTCCTGGGGGTCACTTCTCCAGTGAAAGTCCGGTCCTTCAGGTCCTGGGGGCTGCGGGTGCAGGGTCTCTCCCAGGCGTCGGGACTTTAGGTTCAAAGAGTCGCGGTCAGGGGAAGCCTCGGGATTCCCTCTGCAGGCGGCGCTGTGGGGGCTCAGGGGGGACAGGTTTTGGTACTCACAGTATCAGAGTAGTCCTGGGGTCCCTCCTGAGGTGTTGGATCGCCACCAGCCGAGTCGGGGTCGCCGGGTGCAGTGTTGCAAGTCTCACGCTTCTTGCGGGGAGCTTGCAGGGTTCTTTAAAGTTGCTGGAAACAAAGTTGCAGCTTTTCTTGGAGCAGGTCCGCTGTCCTCGGGAGTTTCTTGTCTTTTCGAAGCAGGGGCAGTCCTCAGAGGATGTCGAGGTCGCTGGTCCCTTTGGAAGGCGTCGCTGGAGCAGGATCTTTGGAAGGTAGGAGACAGGCCGGTGAGTTTCTGGAGCCAAGGCAGTTGTCGTCTTCTGGTCTTCCGCTGCAGGGGTTTTCAGCTGGGCAGTCCTTCTTCTTGTAGTTGCAGGAATCTAATTTTCTAGGGTTCAGGGTAGCCCTTAAATACTAAATTTAAGGGCGTGTTTAGGTCTGGGGGGTTAGTAGCCAATGGCTACTAGCCCTGAGGGTGGGTACACCCTCTTTGTGCCTCCTCCCAAGGGGAGGGGGTCACAATCCTAACCCTATTGGGGGAATCCTCCATCTGCAAGATGGAGGATTTCTAAAAGTTAGAGTCACCTCAGTTCAGGGCACCTTAGGGGCTGTCCTGACTGGCCAGTGACTCCTCCTTGTTTTTCTCATTATTTTCTCCGGCCTTGCCGCCAAAAGTGGGGCCTGGCCGGAGGGGGCGGGCAACTCCACTAGCTGGAGTGTCCTGCTGGGTTGGCACAAAGGAGGTGAGCCTTTGAGGCTCACCGCCAGGTGTGACAATTCCTGCCTGGGAGAGGTGTTAGCATCTCCACCCAGTGCAGGCTTTGTTACTGGCCTCAGAGTGACAAAGGCACTCTCCCCATGGGGCCAGCAACATGTCTCGGTTTGTGGCAGGCTGCTAAAACTAGTCAGCCTACACAGATAGTCGGTTAAGTTTCAGGGGGCACCTCTAAGGTGCCCTCTGTGGTGTATTTTACAATAAAATGTACACTGGCATCAGTGTGCATTTATTGTGCTGAGAAGTTTGATACCAAACTTCCCAGTTTTCAGTGTAGCCATTATGGTGCTGTGGAGTTCGTGTTTGACAGACTCCCAGACCATATACTCTTATGGCTACCCTGCACTTACAATGTCTAAGGTTTTGTTTAGACACTGTAGGGGCATAGTGCTCATGCACTGGTACCCTCACCTATGGTATAGTGCACCCTGCCTTAGGGCTGTAAGGCCTGCTAGAGGGGTGTCTTACCTATACTGCATAGGCAGTGAGAGGCTGGCATGGCACCCTGAGGGGAGTGCCATGTCGACTTACTCATTTTGTTCTCACTAGCACACACAGGCTTGTAAGCAGTGTGTCTGTGCTGAGTGAGGGGTCTCTAGGGTGGCATAAGACATGCTGCAGCCCTTAGAGACCTTCCTTGGCATCAGGGCCCTTGGTACTAGAAGTACCAGTTACAAGGGACTTATCTGAATGCCAGGGTGTGCCAATTGTGGATACAATGGTACATTTTAGGTGAAGGAACACTGGTGCTGGGGCCTGGTTAGCAGGGTCCCAGCACACTTCTCAGTCAAGTCAGCATCAGTATCAGGCAAAAAGTGGGGGGTAACTGCAACAGGGAGCCATTTCTTTACAACTAGACAGTGCAATTTTCACAGTTCGTAGGGGAGGTAAGTTATTGTTAGTTCTTGCAGGTAAGTAAACCACCTACGGGGTTCAAGTTTGGGTCCAAGTTAGCCCGCCATTGGGGGTTCAGAGCAACCCCAAAGTTACTACACCAGCAGCTCAGGACCGGTCAGGTGCAGAGGTCAAAGTGGTGCCCAAAACACACAGGCTTCAATGGAGAAGGGGGTGCCCCGGTTCCAGTCTGCCAGCAGGTAAGTACCTGCGTCTTCGGAGGGCAGACCAGGGGGGTTTTGTAGGGCACCGGGGGGACACAAGTTAGCACAGAAAGTACACCCTCAGCAGCACGGGGGCGGCCGGGTGCAGTGTGCAAACACACGTCGGGTTTGTAATTGAAATCAATGGGAGACCAAGGGGTCTCTTCAGCGATGCAGGTAAAGGGGGGGTGGGGTCTCCTCGGGGTAGCCACCACCTGGGCAAGGGAGAGGGCCTCCTGGGGGTCACTCCTGCACTGGAGTTCCGATCCTTCAGGTCCTGGGGGCTGCAGGTGCAGGGTCTTTTCCAGCCGTCGCGAAATGGAGTTCAGACAGTCGCGGTCAGGGGGAGCCTGGGGATTCCCTCTGCAGGCGTCGCTGTGGGGGCTCAGGGGGGACAACTTTGGTTACTCAGTCGTTGAGTCGCCGGAGGGTCCTCCCTGAAGCGTTGTTTCTCCACCAGTCGAGTCGGGGTCGCCGGGTGCAGTGTTGCAAGTCTCACGCTTCTTGCGGGGAGTTGCAGGGGTCTTTAAATCTGCTACTTGAAACAAAGTTGCAGTTCTTTTGGAGCAGGGCCGCTGTCCTCGGGATTTTTTTGTCTTTCTCGAAGTCGGGCAGTCCTCGGAGGATTCAGAGGTCGCTGGTCCCTTGGAAAGCGTCGCTGGAGCAGGTTTCTTTGGAAGGCAGGAGACAGGCAGGTAGGACTGGGGCCAAAGCAGTTGGTGTCTTCTGTTCTTCCTCTGCAGGGGTTTTTCAGCTCAGCAGTCTTCTTCTTCAGGTAAGTTGCAGGAATCTAAATTCTTAGGTTCAGGGAAGCCCTTAAATACTAAATTTAAGGGCGTGTTTAGGTCTGGGGGGTTAGTAGCCAATGGCTACTAGCCCTGAGGGTGGGTACACCCTCTTTGTGCCTCCTCCCAAGGGGAGGGGGTCACATCCTTAATCCTATTGGGGGAATCCTCCATCTGCAAGATGGAGGATTTCTAAAAGTTAGAGCCACTTCAGCTCAGGACACCTTAGGGGCTGTCCTGACTGGCCAGTGACTCCTCCTTGTTGTTCTCATTATTTTCTCCGGCCTTGCCGCCAAAAGTGGGGGCCGGAGGGGGCGGGCAACTCCACTAGCTGGAGTGTCCTGCGGTGCTGGCACAAAGGGGTGAGCCTTTGAGGCTCACCGCCAGGTGTGACAGCTCCTGCCTGGGGGAGGTGTTAGCATCTCCACCCAGTGCAGGCTTTGTTACTGGCCTCAGAGTGACAAAGGCACTCTCCCCATGGGGCCAGCAACATGTCTCGGTTGTGGCAGGCTGCTGGAACCAGTCAGCCTACACAGATAGTCGGTTAAGGTTTCAGGGGGCACCTCTAAGGTGACCTCTGGGGTGTATTTTACAATAAAATGTACACTGGCATCAGTGTGCATTTATTGTGCTGAGAAGTTTGATACCAAACTTCCCAGTTTTCAGTGTAGCCATTATGGTGCTGTGGAGTTCGTGTAAAACAGACTCCCAGACCATATACTCTTATGGCTACCCTGCACTTACAATGTCTAAGGTATTGCTTAGACACTGTAGGGGCACAGTGCTCATGCACTGGTGCCCTCACCTATGGTATAGTGCACCCTGCCTTAGGGCTGTAAGGCCTACTAGAGGGGTGACTTATCTATACCTGCATAGGCAGTGAGAGGCTGGCATGGCACCCTGAGGGGAGTGCCATGCCGACTTACTCGTTTTGTTCTCACCAGCACACACAAGCTGGCAAGCAGTGTGTCTGGGCTGAGTGAGGGGTCTCCAGGGTGGCATAAGACATGCTGCAGCCCTTAGAGACCTTCCTTGGCATCAGGGCCCTTGGTACCAGGGGTACCACTTACAAGGGACTTATCTGGATGCCAGGGTGTGCCAATTGTGGATACAAAAGTACAGGTTAGGGAAAGAACACTGGTGCTGGGGCCTGGTTAGCAGGCCTCAGCACACTTTCAATTCAAAACATAGCATCAGCAAAGGCAAAAAGTCAGGGGGTAACCATGCCAAGGAGGCATTTCCTTACACTGCCCTCTGGGTAGGAGGGCCCGCCATAGGGGTGACTTAGTGACCTTATGCAATGATCTATAGTGAAAGAGTGCATGCATGTTTTCACGCAGGCTACAATGGCAGGTCGGCAGACACATTTTGCATGGGTTCCCACGGGTGGCATAATACATGTTGCAGCACATGGGGGGGAACCCCAGGTGTCCCAATGCTCTGGGTACCTAGGAAGCCCAGAACAAACGCATGTCCGGTAAGAGGATGTAACACCTGAAGGAAGCTGGCCCAGTGTGTGGTGGACACCTATTGTGTTATGGCTTACACAGGATCGAGGCACCTCCAATTAGTTAGTGCTACACTGTCTAGGCAGCCAGGGCTCTCCAGGGTAGCTGTGGTGAGCAGCCATGAGTTATCTAGAGGGCATGTGAAGCACTTGCAATGCCACAGTAGTCACGCAGTAAATTATCACTCAAAAAAGGAACCACACAGTGTTGCAGAAATAAAGGTACTTTATTATTGGCACACCAAATTAGACTACCAGTGGTATACCGACCTCTGGAGGTATGAACACATAAAACACTGGTAATTACTCGGGAAAAACATAAATTAGCAAACTTATACTAAAAAAATGGAATGCAAAAGGGTGTCTACCTTGCAGAGTTTGCTGCAGTCATCTTTTTGGGAGTCTGATACGCAGTCTGCTAGCACAACCCCATCTACTGAGCCATCCACTGGATTGTAGGAGAAGAGGTCAAGGAGAGTGTCACTCTTTTCTTCCTGTCGATCATTTGCTCGTGAGCAAGGTCATGTCAGACCTGTTATAGTAGGGCTTCAGGCGGGGTCACATGAAGCTCCCTGTGGGAGATTCTAGGAGTGCCTAGGTCCACCAAATAGGTGACCTCACCCTTTATCTCCACAATAGTGTGTGGTGTACTCCATTTGTCTTGCACTGCCCAGGGAGCCACAGGCTCCACGACCCACAATTTCTGTCTTGGTTGGTAAACAGTCAGCACAGCCTTCTGGGTCATGCTATTGTTTTTGTAAGTCGTGGCTGCCTGAAGGTTTTTGGAAGCCCTCTTCATGTACTCGGCCATCCTAGATCGAAGGCTCGTACATAGTCCACAATGTCCTGTTTTGGAGGCTTGAGAGGTTGCTCCCAGCCTTCTTTCACAAGAGCAAAGGGACCCCTAGCAGGGTGTCAAAAAAGTTCAAAGAGGCTGTAGCCCACTCACTTCTGGGGAACCTCCTATAGGCCAAGAAGAAGCAATGTAACAGGACATCCCTTCTCCTCCTGAGTTTCTCTGGAAGTCCCATTATCACACCCTTGAGAGTTTTATTAAACTTCTCAACTAATCCATTTATTAGTGGATACTAAGGGGTGGTGAATTTATAAGTGAACACATTCCTTCCACATGACTTTAAGGTAAGCAGTCATGAAGTTTGCATCGCTGTCTTATACCACCTCTTTAGGAAAGCCCACCCTTGAGAAAATTCCCAGGAGGGTGTTGGCCGCTGCAGGAGCTGTAGTGATCCTGTGAGGAATGGCCTCTGGATACTTGGTGGCATCGTCCCCCACCACCATTATAAATATATTGCCAGAAGCTGTTGGAGGGTCTAGGGAACCAACAATATCCACCCCAGTCCTCTCAAAGGGCACCCCAACCGCTGGTAGTGGAAGTAAAGGAGACTTTGGGGTGCCACCTGTCTTGCCACTGGATTGACAGGTGACAAAACTTAGTGTCTTCAGACATTTGGGGCCCAGTGAGAGTGAGGTACAAGCCTGTCCCAAGTCTTGCTTAGCCCTGAGTGGCCTGCAAGGACAATATGTGCTAGAGTCATCAGGAACCTCCCTAACCTTCAGAGGGATAACCAATCTTCTGGTGGCACCAGGTTTAGGGTCTCCTGCTTCTGAGTATAGGAGGCTGTTATCCCAGTTTACCTTATGGGTGCCACTGACATCCACTGCCTCTTGTGCTGCAGCTTGCTGCCTTAAGCACTCCAGTGTGGGACAGGTTTTCTGTTCCATACTGAGTTCCTCCCAGGTGGGCCCTCTGCACCCAAATGCTCAGCAGTGTCAGCTTTGAGCTCCTTTGGTGTAGGTTCCACCCAAGGAGTAGATTCTTCACCCTCAGGAGTTGAATCACCACTGGAGGCTAGAGCAAGGGGTGCCTTTTTACTCTTTCTGCTCTGCTTTTTTTTTTTTGCCTCCTGTGCCATTGTTCCAGGCTCCAGGGTTCCTTGTTCCCTTTGCTACTTGGCCTGTGCTCTGGAGAAGGCAAAAATATGCCCAGGGATGCTCAGCATTGCTGCATGCGCCTCCAATTCCACTTCAGCCCAAGTTGAAGTCTCCAAGTCATTACCTAGCAGACATTCTACAGGTAGATTAGAGGACACTACAACCATTTTTGGGCCATTAAATTCCACCGTCTTATCCCACCGCTGCACCACCAGTGTAGGAAGCTGGCCTGGTGTGTGGTGAGCACCTATGGTGTTTTCTCCTTATACCAGGTCCAGGTACCCCCTATTAGTGAAGTGTTGGCAGAGTCTAGGAAGCCAGCGCTCTCAAGAGATAGCTGTGGATGAGGAGCCAAGACTTATCAAGGAGACATGCAAAGCTTATACAATACCACTATAGTTACAGCACTTACACACATGAAGGAACCACACAGTGTTACAAAAATGAAGGTACTTTATTATGGTAAAACAAATCCTAAAATGCTGTATAGGCAATATTCCACTAGGAGGTGAGTAAACACACTAATTTTATACACAGAATTCAGTGATTAGCATAGAAAGCAATAGCAAACAGTAAAAAAACAAAAAAAATAGAAAATAGTGAAGGCCCTAGGGCAGAGGTCTCCAAACTTTTTAATACCACGCCCCCCCCCCCCCTCCCCCAGCTGAAAAGCTGAAAAGTAAAAATCTTTGGGCCCCCTCCTCAGAATTGTGCACAATTAGTGTATAAAGATGGCAATGATTAAATATGTCTAGACCTATTTAAACATTGCAGTTAAGTACTGTTACCTTTTTAAAGATGCAAAAACATGTTTCTGCTTAAAACAAAGGCCTGTTATGTGTGTAATGCTTCTTTTGGCAAGAGTCTGGCGCCCCCCACTGTGATCACTTGAGGCCCCCCCTAGGGGGGCCCGCCCCCCAGTTTGAAGACCTCTGCCCTAGGGGGAAACCAAACCATATACTAAGTGGAATGCAGCACCCCACCCAAGGAAGTGGAAGGGGAGCTAGAGTAACTAGGAACCTGAAGAGGTAAGTACCATGGTGCCCCCCAGCAAACAGGAGAGAAGAGGTAAGTACCTGGTTTTTCCTCAAACCCACAGGTAGATTTTGGAAAAGGAGTGTGCAAGACCCAGACAAGACTGAAAGACACCAAAGGTGGATCCTGACAGAAGACCTGCAAAGTAAGGGGGCCAAGTCTAGTGTCTGGTTGTGGCAGGAGCCACTATCCACCCTTCTGTAGATGGACCAGGTGGACGGAGAAAGTCAGCAGTGCAGCACATGAGCAGGAGAGGAGTTCCAGAAGTTATGCAAGTGATGTCCCACGTCATCGATCGTGACTCAGTTGGTCAGTGGTGCTGGAAAACCACCAACAAGCCTTGGTAAATGCAAGAGTATGAGAAGGTTTTTCAAGGCTGAAGAGAACCTGCAAAGTCCTGGGGACTCGACACAAGGATGGGAGTCTGAGGTGACCCTTGGCAGCTGGGAGAGTCCCAAGAAAAGGAGGTGGAGGCAGCCCCCCCAAGGGCAGCAGGCACAGGAGTCGCAGTAAGGCCAACTCAGCACACCAGAAGGAGTCGCTGGAGCAACAGGCAGGAGACTGACCTTTGCAGGAAGGAGGGCTGGGGCTACACGGAGCCTGAAGATTCCTTGGAGGAGGAACAAAGAAGCTTAGGTAACTGCAAGAGTCGCAGTGCACATGGGTACTGCCCTGTGAGGAGAGGCAAGGGCTTACCGTCTCCCAAGTTGGACAGATTGTAGAGCGGACCAAGGGCACCACTGCAGACCACTACCTGTGATGCAGGATCCACGCAGTTCCAAAGGAGAAAGGATCCACGAAGTCGGTCATCAATGCAGGGCAGTGACTCCTTCACTCCCAGGGACATTCCTTCTTGCTTAGTGTGCAGGCTGAAGACTCGCTGCCCTAAGAGGATGCTCAGCCACAGAAATGTTGCAGTTGCTGGAAGGAGCTGGGGAAACAATGTTGCAAAGCGGAGTTGTCGCTGGAATTGGAGATTGTCAGTTCCTGGAGAGTCCAGTTGCAGTCCCAGTGGCCAGAAGATGAAGTAAACGATGGAGAGAAGTCCTGCGGGGTTCTTGCACGTTGAATCTGAGGAACTACCCAAGAGGAAGACCCTAAATAGCCCTGGAATGGGGATTGGTCACCTAGCAGGAGGGGGCTGTGATGTCACCTACCTGACCTGGCCACTCAGATGCTCCCAGGGGCGTCTGCCCACCTTAGATTCAAGATGACAGAATCAAGTGGCCATCTGAAGGAGCTCTGGGCACCACCCTTGGGGTTGTGATGGACAGGGGAGTGGTCTCTCCTCTCTGTCCAGTTTCGTGCCAGAGCAGGGACAGGGGATACCTGGACTGGTTGAAACAGGTTTAATCAAGAAGGGTGCCAAATGTGCCCTTCAAAGCATACCAGTAGCTTGGGGAGGCTACCCCGCCCAAGCCATTTAACACCTGTTTCCAGGGGTGAGGGTGTTGCCTCCCTCTCCCACAGGAAATCCTTTGTTCTGACTTCCTCTGCCTGAGCTGGTCAAGCAGCTGGAGTGCTGAAACCTGTCTGAAGGGTGGCAGCAGCGCGTGCTGCCTGGAAAACCCCAGAAGACTGGTAGGAGCAATGCTGGGGGTCCTCTAAGGAGCCCCCAAAGTGCATGGAATCATACAACTATTACCTGCAACAGTATTGGGGTATGATTCTGACATGTTTGATACCAAACATGCCCAGGTTCAGAGTAACTATTATTTAGATGGACACGGGTAGTGACCCGTGTCCAGTACACAGGTAAAATGGCTTCCCCGCACTTACAAAGCCAAGTCCATTGAAGTTGGAGTTTGTAGGGGCATCTTTGCTCATGCAGGGGTGCCTTCACACAGGTACCTGCAGATTGCCCTCTGGGCTAGGAGGGCCTACCGTAGGGGTGACTTACAGTGACCTGCTGTGAGAAGGTACATGCACGTTTTCACACGGGATGCAATGGCAGGCCTGCAGAAGCATTTTGCATGGGCTCCCATGGGTGGTACAATACATGCTGCAGCCCATGGGTAACTCCTGGTGCCCCAGTGCCCTGGGTCCCTAAGTACCATATACTAGACTTGTATTGGGGCACCATGACAATTGTAGGGTGTGCTAAGTCCCAAGCAACCAAATTTAAAGGGAGCGAGCACAGTCACTGGGGTCCTGGTTAGCAAGATCCCAGTTAACACAGTCAAAACACAGTATCCGACAAAAAGTGGGGAAACTATGCCAAAAAGAGGGTACTTTCCTAGAGTATATATTTGACATATGTAGATACACTTGCATGGACATCTTTCTCTATACTTCCTGTATACTCTCTCACCTGCCTGCGGGAAAACAATTTAACAAAGGAATTGATGCCCATGCGCAGTATTGCAGAGAAGGAATCACTTGATCCTGTGACGTGTGTGTGTGTGTGTGCATGTGTGTGTGCATGTATAGTGTTTAGTTGTATGTGAAATACATGTTAATTTCCTTCAAAGAAAAAGCATTATCTGGACAATAAATTTAGTGTTGCGTGCCTGAGAAAGAATATTACTAACCCACACCACCTCCCTGAGTAGGCCATTGACTGCTCTGCTACATTGACTGTCAAGTGCTACATTGGGGTACTGGTTACCATTTTCCCATTAAGAAGGCAGTTGTGGACCTGTTACTTGTGAAGGACTCCTATTCTTCACAACTAATAACCCAATTTCTTACATCCAGGAAAAATTAACAATTCGAATGCTCAGTTTTAGGATCTTTTTGAAGATAGTTTACAACTTGATCTGTTAAATTATCTTTTTTTTTATTCTATAACAGCTCAACAGTCTAATCAATCTCCACTGTCCTTAACATCTGATGCCTCATCACCAA
The DNA here is from genome assembly GCF_031143425.1 of Pleurodeles waltl. NCBI lineage: Eukaryota > Metazoa > Chordata > Amphibia > Caudata > Salamandridae > Pleurodeles > Pleurodeles waltl. The sequence goes on along the minus strand of NC_090449.1, from coordinate 742,305,894 downwards.
GATCCTACGTATCTCCGAGGATAAGCACACCTCAGAGTAACACCGTTCCTCTGAAGCCGTTGATTAGCACACCACCTGTGTCATCGCAGCCAAAGGTATTTTGCTCAATTCTGAACTGCAGTGTCTCAATACAAACTATTGTTTTTTCTATATTACATATCTGCTTGTTTTTCAGGGACCACTGAAGTCCTAAGTATTATCTCATTTCAAGTTGTTTTGTCACAATTTCCTATCACGATCTAGGAAGCATATCAAATTCAAGACAAGTGAAACATATGTCTACCCACCTTTTTATTCTGATGGATACTTCTAACCGCAGATTTCCAACCTTTAAAATATTCCTCTTGTACCTGACTGGATCCTGATGTTTTTCAAAGCAGTGCTCCAGCATTCAAATAGATTGCGCCATGCAGTTCCACACTGGCTTTGTTGAGTCCTGGAAGTGACTGACTGGGTGTAGGAAGTTGGCTCTGTATGTGCTATTTCAAAGTAAGAAATAGCATGCACAGAGTCCAAGGGTTCCCCTTAGAGGTAAGATAGTGGCAAAAAGAGATAATACTAATGCTCTATTTTGTGGTAGTGTGGTCGAGCAGTAGGCTTATCCAAGGAGTAGTGTTAAGCATTTGTTGTACATACACACAGGCAATAAATGAGGAACACACACTCAGAGACAAATCCAGCCAATAGGTTTTGTTATAGAAAAATATATGTTCGATGGCATATGTTGCTGCAGATACACATGTTTCGCACAGTCCGCTGCCTGGTGTTGGGCTCAGAGTATTACAAGTTGTTTTTCTTCGAAGAAGTCTTTTTTGGTCACGGGACCGAAGGACTCCTCCCTCTTCGGCTCCATTGCGCATGGGCGTCGACTCCATCTTAGATTGTTTTTTTCCGCTGTCGGGTTCGGACGTATTCCTTTTCGCTCCGTGTTTCGGTTCGGAAAGTTAGTCAGAATCTCGGAAGAAAGCGTCGGTATTGTTCCGTTCGGTATCGGGATAGTTAGGTACATCGACACCGATCATCGGAAGACTTTGGGGTAGCTTCGATCCCCCATCGGGGCCTGGTTGGCCCGACCGCGTGCGACATCGAAGCCGATGGAACGGACCCCGTTTCGTTTCTGCCCAAAATGTCACAGTAAGTATCCTTATACAGATCAGCACTTGGTCTGTAACTTGTGCTTGTCCCCCGAGCACAAGGAGGATACCTGTGAGGCCTGTCGAGCCTTCCGGTCCAGAAAAACACTCCGGGACCGAAGAGCCAGGCGTCTACAAATGGCGTCCACGCCGACAAAACAACGTTTCGACGACGAAGAGGAAACATTCTCGGTTCCGGAATCAGAATCCGGAGACTCAGACGTCGAACAACAACAACAAACAGTGAGTAAGACGTCGAAAATTAAAACCATCGAGAAGACAAAAGCCCAGGGGACGCCACTGCCAACAGGCCATGGCTCGACCCATAAAACCGGCGAGCCGTCGAAGGCGCCGAAAAAGGGCACGCCCATAGCGAAGACACCCGACTCCGGTCGAGGGACCGCCATGGAGCAACCTCGGAGCCGAGATAGCGGCTCCGAGAGGCAAAAACAAGATGCCGGCACCGAAGAACATCGGCACCGAGACACACTGCCGAAAGCCACAAAAATTCTGTCGGTGCCGAAGCCGAAAAAAGATTCTCTCTCGGCGCCGAAAAGTTCCACACCTCCATCCTACACAGAGGAACAAGGAATAAGTGGCCAGATGCACAGATTTGGACAAGAGCTCCAAAGTGTAGAATCAGACTACACTCAAAAGAGACTGTACATCCAGCAAGACACAGGGAAGATATCAACCCTTCCCCCAATAATGAGAAAAAGAAGGATCGGACTTCTCAAGGATGACGCACAACCACAAGCCAAAGTGGTTAAAAAAGTCACGCCTCCGCCCTCTCCACCACAACAGGCATCGCCGGCACAAACACCGCCACAAATGCACTCACCAGCGCAAACTACCATAAGTCAAGATAATCAGGATCAAGACGCTTGGGACCTATATGACACCCCAGTGCCGGACAATGATCCCGATTCATACCCCACAAAGCCGTCACCGCCAGAGGACAGTACCTCATACTCGCAACTGGTGGCTAGGGCAGCAGAATTCCACAATGTCCAACTGCATTCCGATCCTATAGAGGATGATTTTTTATTTAACACCCTCTCGGCTACACATAGCCAATATCAATGTCTCCCAATGCTACCAGGGATGTTACGGCACGCAAAACAAATTTTTGAAGAGCCCGTAAAATCAAGAGCCATCACCCCAAGGGTGGATAAGAAATACAAACCACCACCCACAGACCCAGTGTTTATTACTTCGCAGTTACCACCTGACTCCGTAGTAGTAGGGGCAGCTCGCAAAAGAGCAAATTCCCATACATCTGGCGACGCCCCACCTCCGGACAAAGAAAGCAGAAAATTTGATGCGGCAGGAAAAAGAGTAGCATCACAGGCAGCCAACCAGTGGCGCATCGCAAATTCTCAAGCGCTGCTGGCCCGATATGACCGCGCACACTGGGATGAGATGCAACTTCTCATAGACCATCTTCCCCAGGAATACCAAAAAAGGGCGCAGCAAATAGTTGAAGAGGGACAAACGATCTCAAACAATCAAATCCGCTCTTCAATGGACGCAGCCGATACTGCAGCGAGAACAGTCAACACTGCTGTCACCATAAGGAGACACGCTTGGCTCCGCACTTCAGGCTTCAAACCTGAAATCCAGCAGGCTGTCCTTAATATGCCCTTCAACGAGAAACAACTTTTTGGCCCTGAAGTGGACACAGCCATTGAAAAACTTAAAAAGGACACAGACACGGCCAAAGCCATGGGCGCACTCTACTCCCCGCAGAGCAGAGGCGCTTTTAGAAAAACTCTGTAGGAAGTTGGCTCTGTATGTGCTATTTCAAAGTAAGGAATAGCATGCACAGAGTCCAAGGGTTCCCCTTAGAGGTAAAATAGTGGTAAAAAGAGATAATACTAATGCTCTATTTTGTGGTAGTGTGGTCGAGCAGTAGGCTTATCCAAGGAGTAGTGTTAAGCATTTGTTGTACATACACATAGACAATAAATGAGGTACACACACTCAGAGACAAATCCAGCCAATAGGTTTTGTATAGAAAAATATATTTTCTTAGTTTATTTTAAGAACCACAGGTTCAAATTTAACATGTAATATCTTGTTTGAAAGGTATTGCAGGTAAGTACATTAGGAACTTTGAATCATTTCAATTGCATGTATACTTTTCAAGTTATTCACAAATAGCTATTTTAAAAGTGGACACTTAGTGCAATTTTCACAGTTCCTGGGGGAGGTAAGTTTTTGTTAGTTTTACCAGGTAAGTAAGACACTTACAGGGTTCAGTTCTTGGTCCAAGGTAGCCCACCGTTGGGGGTTCAGAGCAACCCCAAAGTTACCACACCAGCAGCTCAGGGCCGGTCAGGTGCAGAGTTCAAAGTGGTGCCCAAAACGCATAGGCTTCAATGGAGAGAAGGGGGTGCCCCGGTTCCAGTCTGCCAGCAGGTAAGTACCCGCGTCTTCGGAGAGCAGACCAGGGGGGTTTTGTAGGGCACCGGGGGGGACACAAGCCCACACAGAAATTTCACCCTCAGCGGCGCGGGGGCGGCCGGGTGCAGTGTTAGAACAAGCGTCGGGTTCGCAATGGAAGTCAATGAGAGATCAAGGGATCTCTTCAGCGCTGCAGGCAGGCAAGGGGGGGCTTCCTCGGAGAAACCTCCACTTGGGCAAGGGAGAGGGACTCCTGGGGGTCACTTCTGCAGTGAAAGTCCGGTCCTTCAGGTCCTGGGGGCTGCGGGTGCAGGGTCTTTTCCAGGCGTCGGGACTTAGGTTTCAGAGAGTCGCGGTCAGGGGAAGCCTCGGGATTCCCTCTGCAGGCGGCGCTGTGGGGGCTCAGGGGGGACAGGTTTTGGTACTCACAGTCGTAGAGTAGTCCAGGGGTCCTCCCTGAGGTGTTGGTTCTCCACCAGCCGAGTCGGGGTCGCCGGGTGCAGTGTTGCAAGTCTCACGCTTCTTGCGGGGAGATTGCAGGGTTCTTTAAAGCTGCTCCTTTGGATAAAGTTGCAGTCTTTTTGGAGCAGGTCCGCTGTCCTCGGGAGTTTCTTGTCGTCGTCGAAGCAGGGCAGTCCTCAGAGGATTCAGAGGTCGCTGGTCCCTTTGGAAGGCGTCGCTGGAGCAGAGTTCTTTGGAAGGCAGGAGACAGGCCGGTGAGTTTCTGGAGCCAAGGCAGTAGTTGTCTTCTGGTCTTCCTCTGCAGGGGTTTTCAGCTAGGCAGTCCTTCTTCTTGTTGTTGCAGGAATCTAATTTTCTAGGGTTCAGGGTAGCCCTTAAATACTAAATTTAAGGGCGTGTTTAGGTCTGGGGGGTTAGTAGCCAATGGCTACTAGCCCTGAGGGTGGGTACACCCTCTTTGTGCCTCCTCCCAAGGGGAGGGGGTCACAATCCTAACCCTATTGGGGGAATCCTCCATCGGCAAGATGGAGGATTTCTAAAAGTTAGAGTCACTTCAGCTCAGGACACCTTAGGGGCTGTCCTGACTGGTCAGTGACTCCTCCTTGTTTTTCTCATTATCTTCTCCGGCCTTGCCGCCAAAAGTGGGGCCTGGCCGGAGGGGGCGGGCAACTCCACTAGCTGGAGTGTCCTGCTGGGTTGGCACAAAGGAGGTGAGCCTTTGAGGCTCACCGCCAGGTGTGACAATTCCTGCCTGGGGGAGGTGTTAGCATCTCCACCCAGTGCAGGCTTTGTTACTGGCCTCAGAGTGACAAAGGCACTCTCCCCATGGGGCCAGCAACATGTCTCGGTTTGTGGCAGGCTGCTAAAACTAGTCAGCCTACACAGATAGTCGGTTAAGTTTCAGGGGGCACCTCTAAGGTGCCCTCTGTGGTGTATTTTACAATAAAATGTACACTGGCATCAGTGTGCATTTATTGTGCTGAGAAGTTTGATACCAAACTTCCCAGTTTTCAGTGTAGCCATTATGGTGCTGTGGAGTTCGTGTTTGACAGACTCCCAGACCATATACTCTTATGGCTACCCTGTACTTACAATGTCTAAGGTTTTGTTTAGACACTGTAGGGGTACCATGCTCATGCACTGGTACCCTCACCTATGGTATAGTGCACCCTGCCTTAGGGCTGTAAGGCCTGCTAGAGGGGTGTCTTACCTATACTGCATAGGCAGTGAGAGGCTGGCATGGCACCCTGAAGGGAGTGCCATGTCGACTTACTCGTTTTGTCCTCACTAGCACACACAAGCTGGCAAGCAGTGTGTCTGTGCTGAGTGAGAGGTCTCCAGGGTGGCATAAGACATGCGGCAGCCCTTAGAGACCTTCCTTGGCATCAGGGCCCTTGGTACTAGAAGTACCAGTTACAAGGGACTTATCTGGATGCCAGGGTCTGCCAATTGTGGATACAAAAGTACATTTTAGGTGAAGGAACACTGGTGCTGGGGCCTGGTTAGCAGGGTCCCAGCACTCTTCTCAGTCAAGTCAGCATCAGTATCAGGCAAAAAGTGGGGGGTAACTGCAACAGGGAGCCATTTCTTTACAAACTCCATTTAGAGGGGGGTTTTGTGGCCAACCCACAGACACCACCAGCCAACAAACAAGAACCACACCATATCAGGGTTCATTCCAAAGGGGAGGTTTCAGGGGATATAGAGGGGGTCAATTCCCAAGGAGTAGGGGAAGATTCCAGACTCCAAAAACACCTCCACCTAAACAGTGACTTTCAAGTCACACAACCCTTTCACTCAACACCAGTGGGGGGAAGACTAAGCCAATTCTACCAATCTTGGCAGCAGATTACAACAGACAATTGGGTATTAGCAATAATCCAACATGGCTATTGCATAGAATTCCACAAATTCCCACCAAACATCCCTCCAAAAACACGCAAAATGTCACCACAACATTTAGAACTTTTAGGACTAGAAGTTCAAGCACTACTGCAAAAGGATGCAATAGAGTTAGTACCAGTACAACAAAAAAACACAGGAGTTTACTCCCTGTACTTTCTAATTCCAAAAAAAGACAAAACATTAAGACCAATATTAGATCTCAGGACACTAAATACCTACATCATATCGGACCACTTTCACATGGTCACACTACAAGACATCATTCCACTGCTCAAACAGCAAGATTACATGACCACATTAGACCTAAAAGATGCGTACTTTCATATACCGATACACCCTTCTCACAGAAAGTACCTAAGGTTCGTATTCAAAGGAATACATTACCAATTCAAGGTGTTGCCATTCGGAATAACAACTGCACCAAGAGTATTCACAAAATGTCTAGCAGTAGTAGCAGCACATATCAGGAGACAACAGATACATGTGTTTCCTTACCTAGACGATTGGCTAATCAAGACCAACACAGTAAAAAAGTGCACAAACGACACCACATATGTCATACAAACCTTTCACAAACTGGGTTTCTCCATCAACTATACAAAGTCACACCTCGAACCGTGTCAGACACAACAATATCTAGGGGCAACCATCAACACATCAAAAGGAATTGCCACTCCAAGTCCACAAAGAGTGCAAGCATTCCACAAGGTAATAAGTGCTATGTTTCCAAACCAAAACATACAAGCAAAATTTGTGCTAAAACTTCTAGGCATGATGTCATCATGCATAGCCATTGTCCCAAACGCAAGACTACACATGCGACCCTTACAACAGTGCCTAGCATCACAATGGTCACAGACACAGGGTCAACTTCAAGATCTGGTGTTGGTAGACCGCCAAACATACCTCTCGCTTCTATGGTGGAACAGCAACAATTTAAACAAAGGGCGGACATTTCAGGACCCAGTGCCTCAATACGTTATAACAACAGATGCTTCCATGACAGGGTGGGGAGCACACCTCAATCACCACAGCATTCAAGGACAATGGGATGTACACCAAACAAAATTTCATATCAATTACCTAGAACTGTTAGCAGTATTTCTAGCGTTAAAAGCCTTTCAACCCATAATAACACACAAATACATTCTTGTCAAAACAGACAACATGACAACAATGTATTATTTAAACAAACAAGGAGGAACACACTCAACACAATTGTGTCTCCTAACACAAAAAATATGGCAGTGGGCGATTCACAACAACATTCGCCTAATAGCACAATTTATTCCAGGGATCCAAAACCAACTAGCAGACAACCTTTCGCGAGACCACCAACAAGTCCACGAATGGGAAATTCACCCCCAAGTTCTGAACAAGTACTTTCAAATTTGGGGAACACCCCAGATAGATTTGTTCGCAACAAAAGAAAACGCAAAATGCCAAAACTTCGCATCCAGGTACCCACACCGCGAATCACAAGGCAATGCTCTATGGATGAGTTGGTCAGGGATATTTGCATACGCTTTTCCCCCTCTCCCTCTCCTTCCATATCTAGTAAACAAGTTGAGTCAAAACCAACTCAAACTCATACTGATAGCACCCACATGGGCAAGACAACCTTGGTATACAACTCTACTAGACCTTTCACTAGTACCGCATGTCAAACTACCCAACAGACCAGATCTGTTAACACAACACAAACAACAGATCAGGCATCCAAACCCAGCATCATTGAATCTGGCAATTTGGCTCCTGAAATCCTAGAATTCGGACACTTAGACCTCACACAAGAATGTATGGAGGTCATAAAACAAGCTAGAAAAGCTTCCACTAGACACTGCTATGCATCTAAGTGGAAAAGATTTGTTTGCTACTGCCATACCAATCAAATCCAACCATTGCATGCCTCTACAAAGGACATAGTGGGATACTTACTACATTTGCAAAAAGCGAATCTCGCTTTTTCATCTATAAAAATACACCTCGCAGCAATATCTGCTTACCTACAAACTACTCATTCATCGTCTCTATTTAGAATACCAGTTATTAAAGCATTCATGGAAGGGCTAAAAAGAATTATACCACCAAGAACACCACCAGTTCCTTCATGGAACCTTAACATCGTCTTAACAAGACTCATGGGTCCACCTTTCGAACCCATGCATTCCTGTGAAATGCAATATCTAACCTGGAAAGTCGCATTTCTCATTGCAATCACATCCCTCAGAAGAGTAAGTGAAATACAGGCATTTACCATACAAGAACCATTTATTCAAATACACAAAAATAAAATAGTTCTAAGAACAAATCCAAAATTTCTACCAAAAGTAATCTCACCATTCCATTTAAATCAAACAGTAGAATTGCCAGTATTCTACCCACAACCAGATTCCGTGGCTGAAAGGGCACTACATACATTAGACATCAAAAGAGCACTAATGTACTACATTGACAGAACAAAGCTAATCAGGAAAACAAAACAACTGTTCATAGCTTTTCAAAAACCACACATAGGAAATCCAATCTCTAAACAAGGCATTGCTAGATGGATAGTCAGATGTATTCAAACATGCTATCTTAAAGCCAAGAGAGAATTGCCTATTACACCAAAGGCACACTCAACCAGAAAGAAAGGTGCTACAATGGCCTTTCTAGGAAACATTCCTATGAGCGAAATATGTAAGGCTGCAACCTGGTCTACGCCTCATACATTTACTAAACACTACTGTGTAGACGTACTAAATGCACAACAAGCTACAGTGGGCCAAGCTGTACTAAGAACATTATTCCAAACTACTTCAACTCCTACAGGCTAAACCACCGCTTTTAGGGGAGGTAACTGCTTTATAGTCTATGCGAAACATGTGTATCTGCAGCAACATATGCCATCGAACTGAAAATGTCACTTACCCAGTGTACATCTGTTCGTGGCATTAGTCGCTGCAGATTCACATGTGCCCTCCCGCCTCCCCGGGAAGCCTGTAGCCGTTTAGAAGTAGATCTTAAATCTTAAACATTTATACATTTGTAAATAATTATTATAAACTTTTTATGTACATACGTATTCACTCCATTGCATGGGCACTATTTAGAGCAAACAACTCCATCCTCACCCTCTGCGGGGAAAACAATCTAAGATGGAGTCGACGCCCATGCGCAATGGAGCCGAAGAGGGAGGAGTCCTTCGGTCCCGTGACCAAAATAGACTTCTTCGAAGAAAAACAACTTGTAATACTCCGAGCCCAACACCAGGCAGCGGACTGTGCGAAACATGTGAATCTGCAGCGACTAATGCCACGAACAGATGTACACTGGGTAAGTGACATTTTCATTTCTTAGTTAATTTTAAGAACCACAGGTTCAAATTCTACATGTAATATCTCATTTGAAAGGTATTGCAGGTAAGTACTTTAGGAACTTTGAATCATTTCATTAACATGTATACTTTTTACATAAAACACAATAAGCTGTTTTAAAAGTGGACACTTAGTGCAATTTTCACAGCTCCTGGGGGAGGTAAGTTTTTGTTAGTTTTGTCAGGTAAGTAAATCACTTACAAGTCTCAGGTTTGGGTCCAAGGTAGCCCACCTTTGGGGGTTCAGAGCAACCCCAAAGTTACCACACCAGCAGCTCGGGGCCGGTCAGGTGCAGAGGTCAAAGAGGTGCCCAAAACACATAGGCTTCAATGGAGAGAAGGGGGTGCCCCGGTACCAGTCTGCCAGCAGGTAAGTACCCGGGCTTCGGAGGGCAGACCAGGGGGGTTTTGTAGGGCACCGGGGGGGACACGAGTCAGCACAAAAAGTACACCCTCAGCAGCGCGGGGGCGGCCGGGTGCAGTGTGGGAACACGCGTCGGGTTTCCAATGGTTTTCAATGAGAGACTAAGGGATCTCTTCAGCGTTGCAGGCAGGCAAGGGGGGGCTCCTCGGGGTAGCCACCACCTGGGCAAGGGAGAGGGCCTCCTGGGGGTCACTCCTGCACAGAAGTTCTGATCCTTCAGGTGCTGGGGGCTGCGGGTGCAGGGTCTTTTCCAGCCGTCGGGAAATGGAGTTCAGACAGTCGCGGTCAGGGGGAGCCTGGGGATTCCCTCTGCAGGCGTCGCTGTGGGGGCTCGGGGGGGACAACTTTGGTTACTCACAGTCGTAGAGTCGCCGGAGGGTCCTCCCTGAAGCGTTGTTTCTCCACCATTCGAGTCGGGGTCGCCGGGTGCAGTGTTGCAAGTCTCGCGCTTCTTGCGGGGAGTTGCAGGGGTCTTTAAATCTGCTCCTTGAAACAAAGTTGCAGTTCTTTTGGAGCAGGGCCGCTGTCCTCAGGAGTTTCTTGTCTTTCTCGAAGTCGGGCAGTCCTCAGAGGATTCAGAGGTCGCTGGTCCCTTGGAAAGCGTCGCTGGAGCAGGTTTCTTTGGAAGGCAGGAGACAGGCCGGTAGGACTGGGGCCAAAGCAGTTGGTGTCTTCTGTTCTTCCTCTGCAGGGGTTTTTCAGCTCAGCAGTCTTCTTCTTCAGGTAAGTTGCAGGAATCTAAATTCTTAGGTTCAGGGAAGCCCTTAAATACTAAATTTAAGGGCGTGTTTAGGTCTGGGGGGGTTAGTAGCCAATGGCTACTAGCACTGAGGGTGAGTACACCCTCTTTGTGCCTCCTCCCAAGGGGGGGAGGTCACATCCCTAATCCTATTGGGGGAATCCTCCATCTGCAAGATGGAGGATTTCTAAAAGTTAGTCACTTCAGCTCAGGACACCTTAGGGGCTGTCCTGACTGGCCAGTGACTCCTCCTTGTTGTTTTCTTTGTTTCCTCCGGTCTTGCCGCCAAAAGTGGGGGCCGTGGCCGGAGGGGGCGGGCAACTCCACTAGCTGGAGTGTCCTGCTGTGCTGTGACAAAGGGGTGAGCCTTTGAGGCTCACCGCCAGGTGTTACAGCTCCTGCCTGGGGGAGGTGTTAGCATCTCCACCCAGTGCAGGCTTTGTTACTGGCCTCAGAGTGACAAAGGCACTCTCCCCATGGGGCCAGCAACATGTCTAGGTTGTGGCAGGCTGCTGGAACCAGTCAGCCTACACAGATAGTCGGTTAAGGTTTCAGGGGGCACCTCTAAGGTTCCCTCTGTGGTGTATTTTACAATAAAATGTACACTGGCATCAGTGTGCATTTATTGTGCTGAGAAGTTTGATACCAAACTTCCCAGTTTTCAGTGTAGCCATTATGGTGCTGTGGAGTTCGTGTAAAACGGACTCCCAGACCATATACTCTTATGGCTACTCTGCACTTACAATGTCTAAGGTTTTGTTTAGACACTGTAGGGGCACAGTGCTCATGCACTGGTGCCCTCACCTATGGTATACTGCACCCTGCCTTAGGGCTGTAAGGCCTACTAGAGAGGTGACTTATCTATACCTGCATAGGCAGTGAGAGGCTGGCATGGCACCCTGAGGGGAGTGCCATGTCGACTTACTCATTTTGTTCTCACCAGCACACACAAGCTGGCAAGCAGTGTGTCTGTGCTGAGTGAGGGGTCTCCAGGGTGGCATAAGACATGCTGCAGCCCTTAGAGACCTTCCTTGGCATCAGGGCCCTTGGTACCAGGGGTACCACTTACAAGGGACTTATCTGGATGCCAGGGTGTGCCAATTGTGGAATCAAAAGTACAGGTTAGGGAAAGAACACTGGTGCTGGTGCTGGGGCCTGGTTAGCAGGCCTCAGCACACTTTCAATTCAAAACATAGCATCAGCAAAGGCAAAAAGTCAGGGGGTAACCATGCCAAGGAGGCATTTCCTTACACTGGGCCTGCATATGAGCTCCATGCCTGTAAACTGGCATCAGTTACTTTCTTTCCACATCTTCGAATGTGTAGCTCTGTGTAGGAAGTTGGCTCTGTATGTGCTATTTCAAAGTAAGGAATAGCATGCACAGAGTCCAAGGGTTCCCCTTAGAGGTAAAATAGTGGTTGTAAAGAAATGGCTCCCTGTTGCAGTTACCCCCCACTTTTTGCCTGATACTGATGCTGACTTGACTGAGAAGTGTGCTGGGACCCTGCTAACCAGGCCCCAGCACCAGTGTTCCTTCACCTAAAATGTACCATTGTATCCACAATTGGCACACCCTGGCATTCAGATAAGTCCCTTGTAACTGGTACTTCTAGTACCAAGGGCCCTGATGCCAAGGAAGGTCTCTAAGGGCTGCAGCATGTCTTATGCCACCCTAGAGACCCCTCACTCAGCACAGACACACTGCTTACAAGCCTGTGTGTGCTAGTGAGAACAAAATGAGTAAGTCGACATGGCACTCCCCTCAGGGTGCCATGCCAGCCTCTCACTGCCTATGCAGTATAGGTAAGACACCCCTCTAGCAGGCCTTACAGCCCTAAGGCAGGGTGCACTATACCATAGGTGAGGGTACCAGTGCATGAGCACTGTGCCCCTACAGTGTCTAAACAAAACCTTAGACATTGTAAGTGCAGGGTAGCCATAAGAGTATATGGTCTGGGAGTCTGTTTTACACGAACTCCACAGCACCATAATGGCTACACTGAAAACTGGGAAGTTTGGTATCAAACTTCTCAGCACAATAAATGCACACTGATGCCAGTGTACATTTTATTGTAAAATACACCACAGAGGGCACCTTAGAGGTGCCCCCTGAAACTTAACCAACTATCTGTGTAGGCTGACTGGTTCCAGCAGCCTGCCACACTAGAGACATGTTGCTGGCCCCATGGGGAGAGTGCCTTTGTCACTCTGAGGCCAGTAACAAAGCCTGCACTGGGTGGAGATGCTAACACCTCCCCCAGGCAGGAGCTGTGACACCTGGCGGTGAGCCTCAAAGGCTCACCCCTTTGTCACAGCCCAGCAGGGCACTCCAGCTTAGTGGAGTTGCCCGCCCCCTCCGGCCACGGCCCCCACTTTTGGCGGCAAGGCTGGAGGGAACAAAGAAAGCAACAAGGAGGAGTCACTGGCCAGTCAGGACAGCCCCTAAGGTGTCCTGAGCTGAAGTGACTCTAACTTTTAGAAATCCTCCATCTTGCAGATGGAGGATTCCCCCAATAGGGTTAGGATTGTGACCCCCTCCCCTTGGGAGGGGGCACAAAGAGGGTGTACCCACCCTCAGGGCTAGTAGCCATTGGCTACTAACCCCCCAGACCTAAACACGCCCTTAAATTTAGTATTTAAGGGCTACCCTGAACCCTAGAAAGTTAGATTCCTGCAACTATAAGAAGAAGGACTGCCCAGCTGAAAACCCCTGCAGCGGAAGACCAGAAGACGACAACTGCCTTGGCTCCAGAAACTCACCGGCCTGTCTCCTGCCTTCCAAAGATCCTGCTCCAGCGACGCCTTCCAAAGGGACCAGCGACCTCGACATCCTCTGAGGACTGCCCCTGCTTCGAAAAGACAAGAAACTCCCGAGGACAGCGGACCTGCTCCAAGAAAAGCTGCAACTTTGTTTCCAGCAGCTTTAAAGAACCCTGCAAGCTCCCCGCAAGAAGCGTGAGACTTGCAACACTGCACCCGGCGACCCCGACTCGGCTGGTGGAGATCCGACACCTCAGGAGGGACCCCAGGACTACTCTGATACTGTGAGTACCAAAACCTGTCCCCCCTGAGCCCCCACAGCGCCGCCTGCAGAGGGAATCCCGAGGCTTCCCCTGACCGCGACTCTTTGAACCTAAAGTCCCGACGCCTGGGAGAGACCCTGCACCCGCAGCCCCCAGGACCTGAAGGACCGGACTTTCACTGGAGAAGTGACCCCCAGGAGTCCCTCTCCCTTACCCAAGTGGAGGTTTCCCCGAGGAATCCCCCCCTTGCCTGCCTGCAGCGTTGAAGAGATCCCGAGATCTCTCATAGACCAACATTGCGAACCCGACGCCTGTTCCTACACTGCACCCGGCCGCCCCCGCGCCGCTGAGGGTGAAATTTCTGTGTGGACTTGTGTCCCCCCCGGTGCCCTACAAAACCCCCCTGGTCTGCCCTCCGAAGACGCGGGTACTTACCTGCAAGCAGACCGGAACCGGGGCACCCCCTTCTCTCCATTCTAGCCTATGCGTTTTGGGCACCACTTTGAACTCTGCACCTGACCGGCCCTGAGCTACTGGTGTGGTGACTTTGGGGTTGCTCTGAACCCCCAACGGTGGGCTACCTTGGACCAAGAACTGAACCCTGTAAGTGTCCTACTTACCTGGTAAAACTAACAAAAACTTACCTCCCCCAGGAACTGTGAAAATTGCACTAAGTGTCCACTTTTAAAACAGCTATTTGTCAATAACTTGTAAAGTATACATGCAATTTTTATGATTTGAAGTTCCTAAAGTACTTACCTGCAATACCTTTCGAATGAGATATTACATGTAGAATTTGAACCTGTGGTTCTTAAAATAAACTAAGAAAAGATATTTTTCTATACAAAAACCTATTGGCTGGATTTGTCTCTGAGTGTGTGTACCTCATTTATTGTCTATGTGTATGTACAACAAATGCTTAACACTACTCCTTGGATAAGCCTACTGCTCGACCACACTACCACAAAATAGAGCATTAGTATTATCTATTTTTACCACTATTTTACCTCTAAGGGGAACCCTTGGACTCTGTGCATGCTATTCCTTACTTTGAAATAGCACATACAGAGCCAACTTCCTACAGTGGTAAAAATAGATAATACTAATGCTCTATTTTGTGGTAGTGTGGTCGAGCAGTAGGCTTATCCAAGGAGTAGTGTTAAGCATTTGTTGTACATACACATAGACAATAAATGAGGTACACACACTCAGAGTCAAATCCAGCCAATAGGTTTTTATATAGAAAAATATCTTTTCTTAGTTTATTTTAAGAACCACAGGTTCAAATTCTACATGTAATATCTCATTCGAAAGGTATTGCAGGTAAGTACTTTAGGAACTTCAAATCATCAAAATTGCATGTATACTTTTCAAGTTATTCACAAATAGCTGTTTTAAAAGTGGACACTTAGTGCAATTTTCACAGTTCCTAGGGGAGGTAAGTATTTGTTAGGTTAACCAGGTAAGTAAGACACTTACAGGGCTTAGTTCTTGGTCCAAGGTAGCCCACCGTTGGGGGTTCAGAGCAACCCCAAAGTCACCACACCAGCAGCTCAGGGCCGGTCAGGTGCAGAGTTCAAAGTGGTGCCCAAAACACATAGGCTAGAATGGAGAGAAGGAGGTGCCCCGGTTCCGGTCTGCTTGCAGGTAGGTACCCGCGTCTTCGGAGGGCAGACGAGGGGGGTTTTGTAGGGCACCGGGGGGGACACAAGCCCACACAGAAATTTCACCCTCAGCAGCGCGGGGGCGGCCGGGTGCAGTGTAGAAACAAGCGTCGGGTTTGTAAATGGAAGTCAATGGGAGATCTAGGGATCTCTTCAGCGCTGCAGGCAGGCAAGGGGGGGGTTCCTCGGGGAAACCTCCACTTGGTCACGGGAGAGGGACTCCTGGGGGTCACTCCTCCAGTGAAAGTCCGGTCCTTCAGGTCCTGGGGGCTGCGGGTGCAGGGTCTCTCCCAGGTGTCGGGACTTAGGATTCAAACAGTCGCGGTCAGGGGAAGCCTCGGGATTCCCTCTGCAGGCGGCGCTGTGGGGGCTCAGGGGGGACAGGTTTTTGTACTCAGTCTTAGAGTAGTCCTGGGGTCCCTCCTGAGGTGTTGGATCGCCACCAGCCGAGTCGGGGTCGCCGGGTGCAGTGTTGCAAGTCTCACGCTTCTTGCGGGGAGCTTGCAGGGTTCTTTAAAGCTGCTGGAAACAAAGTTGCAGCTTTTCTTGGAGCAGGTCCGCTGTCCTCGGGAGTTTCTTGTCTTTTCGAAGCAGGGGCAGTCCTCAGAGGATGTCGAGGTCGCTGGTCCCTTTGGAAGGCGTCGCTGGAGCAGGATCTTTGGAAGGCAGGAGACAGGCCGGTGAGTTTCTGGAGCCAAGGCAGTTGTCGTCTTCTGGTCTTCCTCTGCAGGGGTTTTCAGCTAGGCAGTCCTTCTTCTTGTAGTTGCAGGAATCTAATTTTCTAGGGTTCAGGGTAGCCCTTAAATACTAAATTTAAGGGCGTGTTTAGGTCTGGGGGGTTAGTAGCCAATGGCTACTAGCCCTGAGGGTGGGTACACCCTCTTTGTGCCTCCTCCCAAGGGGAGGGGGACACAATCCTAACCCTATTGGGGGAATCCTCCATCTGCAAGATGGAGGATTTCTAAAAGTCAGAGTCACCTCAGCTCAGGACACCTTAGGGGCTATCCTGACTGGCCAGTGACTCCTCCTGGTTGCTTTCTTTGTTCCCTCCAGCCTTGCCGCCAAAAGTGGGGGCCGTGGCCGGAGGGGGCGGGCAACTCCACTAAGCTGGAGTGCCCTGCTGGGCTGTGACAAAGGGGTGAGCCTTTGAGGCTCACCGCCAGGTGTCACAGCTCCTGCCTGGGGGAGGTGTTAGCGTCTCCACCCAGTGCAGGCTTTGTTACTGGCCTCAGAGTGACAAAGGCACTCTCCCCATGGGGCCAGCAACATGTCTCTGGTGTGGCAGGCTGCTGGAACTAGTCAGCCTACACAGACAGTCGGTTAAGTTTCAGGGGGCACCTCTAAGGTGCCCTCTGGGGTGTATTTTGCAATAAAATGTACACTGGCATCAGTGTGCATTTATTGTGCTGAGAAGTTTGATACCAAACTTCCCAGTTTTCAGTGTAGCCATTATGGTGCTGTGGAGTTCGTGTTTGACAGACTCCCAGACCATATACTCTTATGGCTACCCTGCACTTACAATGTCTAAGGTTTTGTTTAGACACTGTAGGGGTACCATGCTCATGCACTGGTACCCTCACCTATGGTATAGTGCACCCTGCCTTAGGGCTGTAAGGCCTGCTAGAGGGGTGTCTTACCTATACTGCATAGGCAGTGAGAGGCTGGCATGGCACCCTGAGGGGAGTGCCATGTCGACTTACTCGTTTTGTCCTCACTAGCACACACAAGCTGGCAAGCAGTGTGTCTGTGCTGAGTGAGAGGTCTCCAGGGTGGCATAAGACATGCTGCAGCCCTTAGAGACCTTCCTTGGCATCAGGGCCCTTGGTACTAGAAGTACCAGTTACAAGGGACTTATCTGGATGTCAGGGTCTGCCAATTGTGGATACAAAAGTACAGGTTAGGGAAAGAACACTGGTGCTGGGGCCTGGTTAGCAGGCCTCAGCACACTTTCAATTGTAAACATAGCATCAGCAAAGGCAAAAAGTCAGGGGGCAACCATGCCAAGGAGGCATTTCCTTACACTCTGCTTACTTTTTTGTCGGTTTTGATGACCTTTTCAACTTGAAATAGTGTGCAAGTAAATGATGCCCCACCTAAAACTTTTGACTTGATACCATGCTGTGATATGCTGTGAATGTTGGAAACAGATTTTGGTTTTGGACCTTCATGAGGTCTGCCTTTGGTGGCTGAGCTCAGGGGCGCAACTCTACACCCAATGTAAATCTGTTCTTATGAAGTGAAGCTGTTAGGTTTCCTAACCTCAAAAGAAGTTGGGGACCTTAAATGGACCTGTACCCTCTCTCTCAAGGAGTCAGGTCGTCTTTGCGATCAAAGCCATCTGCTAAGTTGAAGTCCAAATCGAAGAGGAAACGAGAGATTCAGTCCTCACGCTACTTCCTACCGAAGGTAGCATCACAAGGCCCTCAAAGTGCCACTCAGTCGCGCTCCTGATTGAGGTGCCCATCCTGTTCACCAGGCCTTCAGCTGTTCTGCAGCAGCTAGAGGCCTTTCACGAGGCTGTACTGTGTATTTTTGGCACTCTTCTGGCTTGCCTTTGGGCCCCAGCTTCCTCCAGTCATGTTATTATGACAGTTTATATATCAATTTACTGGAGTTTAGAGGTTTTGGTATTTCCCCTGATACCGGGTTGATATCCCTTCTTGGGCTACAGCGGGGAAAAAAGTGCTTCTTTCTGATGGATACAACTACCTGTGGATTCCTCACCTAATGAATACTCCCATTGCGCCAGCATCCGATGGAAATCTTCTTCCTAGCTTCTGCACGTCGACAAGGATGTCACAATTGCCCACGCGTTGCCATCTGACGTCATACAGGCAATAAGAGGTCCTTGCCGACGTCAGTTCCCTTTTTTCCGTGCCATTCGAAACGGTTATCTTCGAGGGAGCTACTGTTGCTGTATCGACAGTTAGTGTGTTTTTGGCTATTTTTACTTTGAGACATTACAATGTCGCAAAGAAAGTCAGGATTCAAGCCCGGCTGTGAATGTTGTGGCAAAATGTCGGTAACGGACCCACATTCTGACTGCTTGTGCTGTCTTAGTTCCGACCATGATGTTGATAAGTGCGATTCTTGTCAACATATGAATCCTAAGGCCCTGAAAGAACGTGAGGCCAAACTTTTTCTTGCGAAATCGAAAAAGGAGAAGAGACTTCACCGAAAATCCATGTCACCGAAGTCTCATCGGCGTCGTCGAGAATCTCTGCACCGGTCAAGCAGGGAGAGGTCTCGGTCGAGGTCACCATCAACTCGACGTCGGAAGACTTGGGAAGTCAGTCCCACTGTCTCTCCCCAGCCGACGACGCCGTTACCTTCTCCAGCTTCTCCGACTTCACCCATGTCATCGTTTCATCCTCCTTCAGTGTTTGAGGTTCCGCAGCCTCAGGTGTTTTCTCCGTCTATGCAGACGTCGAGACCGGCGTTGATGTCGCCTTCTAACCAGGCACCTCAGTTACCCGGCTTTCCTGGCCCCTGGAGCCGATAGTACCGCATTTCTGAATGCGATGTTTTCCATCTTCCAAAAGATGGCTCCATGTGGTGGACCGGCTGGTCCTTCAGGCCCTTTGGCCTTCAACATGGGTGCTCCGGCTCCACTTCGACCGGCACCCTTTATGCCCTTTCTTCCCCTGGGAAACGTGGGCTCGGCGCCGGTGTCGGGTCCGGTAGCTTCGGCTCATGTGGCTTCGGCTCCTACGACTTCGGCTCTTGCGGCTTTGACATCTCAGCCAGCGACGCCGACTAGACCTCCTCCGACTCCGGGACAGTCTTCACTCCGTCCGGCTCCATGTTCGGCGCCGCAGAAAATCATGGTGCCTTTAGACCTGGCGTCTGACGAATCCGAGGATCGGCGTCAATCTTCGATGTCGGCTGACGCCTTGTCGACGCCGAGGATAGAGGAGAGTCTGCATTCGAGGAGGCTGGCTCTTCGCCTCCTGGAAGAACAGGAATACCGGAGACAAACTTTGGAGGAAGGGGAGATTGAGGACTCTCGTGAGGGTCTCCATGGACTTGACACTGCCAGTGGTTTAGATACCTCCCCTGAATGGGACTTGTCATCACCCGGGGGGAGTACACGGAGGAGGCAGCCTCTTTTCATGCTGTCATTAGAAAGGCGGCTGACTTTCTGGACCTCCCTTTGTCAGTGACTGAAGCCAAGCAGAACATCTTGACGGAGGTATTGCACCCTGCCTCTACATCTGCAGAGCCAACTTTGCCTTTCAATGACTCACTACTAGATCCCATTATGGAAGTCTGGAATAAGCCAGTGTCGTCTTCAGCCGTCAATAGATCTGTGGCTCTGAGGTATCGGGTTGCACCGGCTGATCCAGGCTTTCTTTCCAGGCATCCAACACCTGAAAGCCTAGTGGTCCAGGCTTCATGCTCAGCTCGATCTGCTCCTGGGTCCTTTCCAACTGTACCCTCGGATAGAGACTCTAAGAAGATGGACATGTCATCCAAGAAAGTTTTCTCGTCATGTAGCATGGCGTTGAAGTCCACCAATGCTACTTGCATCTTAGGGAGATATATTTATGCCCTGATGGACGAGATTAAATCAACGCACACAGAGGTTCCTCAGGAATTATTGAGCCTGGTCTCTGATGCTCAGGCAGCTGCAACCCAGGTTATTCAATCTGGGTTGGACACATCTGACTCGGTTGCTAGAGCAATGGGCACTGCTGTGGCTACGAGGAGGCAGGCCTGGCTTTGTAGCTCTGGATTTTCCTCGGATGTGCACTCGACCCTATTGGACCTTCCTTTTGATGGTGACAAGCTTTTTGGCGCCCAGGCGGATTCGGCCTTAGAAAGGTTCAAGGACAGTAGGGCCACTGCCAAGTCGTTGGGCTTGCAAGCCACTTCTACTTCCTCTAGATTTTTTAGGATGTTTCGAGGATTTGGTTGTGGTTCCTCCTCCTCCTTTCGAGGAAAATTCCAACAACCCACCTCTGCTCTCTCCTATAGATCCTTTAGAGGGAGGGGTAGGGTCCGTACCAGGGGAGCCACTCAGCAGCACTCTCCCTCTTCCTCATCCTCTGGAGGGGTGCAGCATGGGAAGCAGCCTTAGGCTTCCGCCAATTCCTTCTCACTCCACTCCTGTAGGGGGGAGGTTACTGAATTTTCTCCACAAATGGGAGGTCATAACATTAGACTCCTGGGTTACCAGTATTGTGGGAAAAGGCTATACCCTACCCTTTCGGGAGTTTCCGCCCCCATCCCGTCCCGTCCTTCCTACTGTTCAGAAGAACACCTCCTGTTGCTAGAACAGGAGGTTCAAGTCCTCCTTTCAAAGGGCGCGGTGGAGTTGGTTCTAGAGCAGGAAAGGGGTCAGGGTTGTTACTCAAGATACTTCCTGATCCCCAAGAAGGATGGTCGATTGAGGCCAATCCTGGACCTGAGGATCTTGAATTGGTTCCTCAAACAGGAAAAGTTCAAGATGCTAACCCTAGCTCAGGTGCTTTTGGCGCTGAACAATGGAGATTGGATGGTGTCTGTCGACTTGCAGGATGCTTACTTTCATATCCCGATACTCAAGTCGCACAGGAAGTATCTCCGGTTTGAGGTGGGGTCGCAACACTATCAGTTTGCGGTCTTCCCGTTTGGTCTTACTTCAGCACCTCGAGTCTTCACGAAGGTGATGTCGGTGGTTGCAGCGGAGCTCAGAAGGAGGGGCAAAGCAGTATTTCCTTATCTAGACGACTGGTTGATCAAAGCCAAGTCCCCGGAGCTTGTGTCGCTTCATCTGCAGTCAACAACCCAGTTGTTGTTCGACCTGGGCTTTTCGGTGAACGTGCCCAAATCTCACCTGGAGCCCTCTCAGCGCCTCCTGTTCATAGGGGCAGTACTGGATACAACATTGAATCGAGCCTTTCCTCCGCCTCAGCGGATTCAAGATATTCAGGAGTTGGTTCCAATGTTTCGAAATGGAGCAGTAGTTCCAGTCCTCAAGGTCCTTTGTCTGCTCGGTCTGTTTGCCTCCTGCATACTATTGGTCACGCATGCTCGCTGGCACATGAGGGCTCTTCAGTGGTGCCTCCGAAGGCAGTGGTCTCAACACAAAGGAGATCTCGAAGGTGCTGTCAGGATCTCCAGAGATGCTGCTGTGGACTTGAAGTGGTGGATTGCGGGCAACAATCTTTCACAAGGAAAGCCGTTCGCGCAGTCACCACCAGTGACCACGGTTATAACGGATGCTTCCACTCTAGGGTGGGGAGCTCATCTGGGGGATCTGGAGATCAAAGGACTTTGGTCTCCAGAGGAACAGGTTTTTCATATCAATCTGTTGGAGTTGCGGGCTGTACGTCTGGCTCTCAAGGCCTTCCTCCCTTCCCTTCATGGTCCGTCGGTACAGGTCCTGACGGACAATACTACCGCGATGTGGTACATACACAAACAGGGAGGAGTAGGGTCGTACCTTCTCTGCAGAGAAGCTCTTCGACTATGGTCCTGGGCAAAGGACCATCAGATTTGCTTGGTAGCAAATCATCTGGCCGGGGTCTTGAATGTACGTGCGGACAGTCTGTCGCCATTTTTCGGCCGACCACGAGTGGCGTCTCCATCCAGATCAAATCCGTTTAATCTTCCAGATGTGGGGGTTTCCTCGGATAGATCTGTTTGCCACTCGGGAGAACACGCACTGTCTGTTTTTCTTCAGCCTCCAGTATCCGGTGCAGGGAGCGTTGGGGGACGCGTTTCAGATAACCTGGTGCGACCAGTTGCTTTACACGTTTCCCCCCCATACCCTTGATTCCTCGAGTATTGAGGAAAATTCGCCAAGACCGGGCTCAAGTCATCTTAATAGCTCCGGATTGGCCAAGGAGGGTGTGGTATTCCGACCTTCTCCAACTTTCACTGTGCCCTCCGCTCCGTCTCCCTCTCAGGGCAGACCTCTCGCAGTCGCAGGGGCAGGTTTTACACCCCAACCTCCAGAGTCTGCACCTACATGCCTGGAGATTGAACGGGGCAACCTGAGTTCCTTCTCTCTCCCGCCTGATGTAGTGGATATTATATTAGCGGCCAGGCGAACTCCACTAAATCTATCTACGCTAATAGGTGGTCTAAATTTGTTATGTGGTGTGGAGAGAGACAGATTGATCCCTTCCATGCTCATCTGTCAGATGTTTTGTCTTTTGCTTTGTCACTAGCGCAAGAAGGTTGTGCAGTGGCTACTATTAAAGGTTACTTATCTGCCTTGTCAGCCTTCATTTGTCTTCCAGACCAACCTTCGTTATTTAAATCCCTTATTGTTCTTCGATTCTTGAAAGGTCTTCTAAATAAATATCCTCCAAAACCATTCATTATGCCTCAATGGGATTTGTCCTTGGTCCTGACTTTCCTTATGGGGTCCCCTTTCGAGCCTATGCATTCTTGTCCCTTAAGGTACTAAGTTATTAAAACAGTCTTCCTGGTGGCTAGAACATCTGCAGGGAGAGTGAGTGAGTTGCAGGCCTTATCGGTAAAACCTCCTTATATAGCTTTTTATGGGGATAAGGTGGTGTTGAGGACCAAGGCTGCTTTCCTCCCGAAGGTTGTTTCACCCTTCCATTTGGCCCAGACAATTACTTTGTCCACGTTCTATCCTCCGCCTCATCCTTCGAAGGAGGAAGAGAGACTACATCGATTGGACCCAAAGAGGGCGTTGAGTTTCTACATTGATAGAATGAAGGATTTCAGGCTGGAGGACCAGCTGTTCATCGGATACGTGGGCGAGAGGAAAGGCAGTCCACAAGAGAACACTCCAGGTGGGTTGTTCTTTGCATTAAAATTTGTTACTCTTTAGCAAAGAAGGATCCTCCTGATGGTATTAGAGCTCATTCCACCAGAGCTAAGTCGGCCACTTCAGCCTTGGCCAGAGGTGTTCCTGTGGTCGACATCTGTAAGGCCGCAACTTGGTCGTCCCTTCACACTTTTGCGAAACATTACTGTTTGGACTCTGAGGTCAGAAGGGACGGCCATTTTGCACGGTCAGTGCTGCAGGATTTCTTGGTTTGACCATCCAGGCTCCCACCACCGGGCGCGGTACTGCTTTGGGACTCTATTCATTAGGTGAGGAATCCACAGGTAGTTGTATCCATCAGAAGAACGAGTTACTTACCTTCGGTAACGACTTTTCTGGTGGATACATTAGCTACCTGTGGATTCCTCACAGTCCCACCCGCCTCCCCGTTGCCTTTTTGGTCTTACCAAGTAATCCTTGAGTGTGCTCCTCTTGGTCTTTAAGACTGCAATAGATTTTGTATATATGAATACTTGTGTGTGTGTGTGTGTGTGTATATATATATATATATATATATATATATATATATATATATATATATATATATATATATATCTTTGTGTATATACATAATTAGTATATATTTGTTTTGTTAAAAAAAAAGTTATATTAAATCTACAGCCGTTCCATTGCAATGTGTGATTTACAATGTTATGGGATGTTGCCTTGATCTTTCATTGCATTGGGTTATTGTTCTCATGCACGTAAAAAATGTTGGTACTGACGTCGGCACGTCGGCGAGGACCTCTTATTGCCTATATGACGTCGCGTGGGCTAATGTGATGTCCTCGTCGACGTGCAGAAGCTAGGAAGCTTGGGTGCAGAGTGGTGGGGACTCGCTCTTCTGGAGTGAGGTGAGAGTCCCTTTAAAGATGGTATCTTTTTTTCTTTGGTTGGACAGGTCCGCTGTCCACGGGAGTTCTTGATCCTTTGTAGTTGCAGGGCAGTCCTCTGAGTTGGCAGAGGTCACTGGGCCCGCAGGATGCGTCTCTGATGCAGGTTCTCTCAAGCAGGAGACAGGCCATTAGGGCTGGGGCCAAAGCAGTTGTTGTTTTCCTCCTCTGCTGGGTTTTTCAGCTAAGCAGTCCTTCTTCTTTGTAGGCTGCAGGAATCTGAAATCCTGGGTTCAGGGTCGCCCCTAGATACTGAATTTAGGGATGTTAGGGTCACAGGGCAGTAGCCTAAGGCTACTGTCCTTGAGAGGGTGGCTACACCCTCCTTGTGCTCCCTCCCTTTGGGGAGGGGAGCACATCCATATCCCTATTGGGCTAAATCCTCCAAAACAAGATGGAGGATTTTCCTTTGAGGGGGTCACTTCAGCCCTGGTCACCTTAGGGGTGGACCTGGCTGAGTGTGTGACTCCTTGTTTTTCTCATTATCTCCCTGGACTTGCTGCCAAAAGTGGGGGCTGTGTCCAGGGGGCAGGCATCTCCACTAGCTGGAGTGCCAAGGGTAATTGTAACACCAGGCTTGAGCCTTTTAGGCTCACCACCAGGTGTTACAGTTCCTGCAGGGTGAGGTTAGAAGCTCCTCCACCCAGGACAGGCTTTGTTTCTGACCACAGAGTGCACAAAGACACTCACCCCATGTGGTCAGGAACTTGTGTGTAAGTGGCAGGCTGGTACAGACTGGTCAGTCACACACTAACAGCAGAGCTGGCATACAGGGGCATCCCTAAGATGCCCTCTGTAGGAAAATGGCTCCCTGTTGCAGTTACCCCCCACTTTTTGCCTGATATTGATGCTGACTTGACTGAGAAGTGTGCTGGGACCCTGCTAACCAAGCCCCAGCACCAGTGTCTTTCACCTAAAATGTACCATTGTTTCCACAATTGGCACACCCCTGGCACACAGATAAGTGCCTTGTAAAAGATACCAGTGGTACCAAGGGCCCTGTGACCAGGGAAGGTCCCTAAGGGTTGCAGCATATGTTGTGCCACCCTCAGGGACCCCTCACCGAACACATGCACACTGCCATTGCAGATTGTGTGTGTTGGTGGGGAGAAAAAGGCAAAGTCGACATGGTAACCCCCTCAGGATGCCATGCCCACCAAATATTGCCCCTGGCATAGGTAAGTCACCCCTCTAGCAGGACTTACAGCCCTAAGGCAGGGTGCACTATACCACAGGTGAGGACATAGCTGCATGAGCAATATGCCCCTACAGTGTCTAAGTCTATTCTTAGACATTGTAAGTACAGTGTGGCCATATTAAGTATATGGTCTGGGAGTTTGTCAAAACGAACTCCACAGCTCCATAATCGCTACACTGAATATTGGGAAGTTTGGTATCAAACTTCTCAGAATAATAAACTCACACTGATGCCAGTGTTGGATTTATAAAAAAAAAATGCACACACGGCATCTTAAAGATGCCCACTGTATTTTACCCAATCCTTCACTGACTGGTCTGTGCCAGCCTGCTGCTGAGAGACGAGTTTCTGACCTCCTGGGGTGAGAGCCTTTGTGCTCTCTGAGGCCAGAAACAAAGCCTGCACTGGCTCAAGCTATGTGTTACAATGCCCCAGGGCACTCTAGCTAGTGGAGATGCCCGCCCCCTGGACACAGCCCCCACTTTTGGCGGCAAGTCCAGGGGAGATAATGAGAAAAACGAGGAGGAGTCACCCACCAGTTAGGACAGCCCCTACGGTGTCCTGAGCTGAGGTGACCCTTGCCTTTAGAAATCCTCCCTCTTGATTTTGGAGGATTCCCCCAATAGGAATAGGGATGTGCCACCCCCTCCCCTCAAGGAGGAGGCACAAGGAGGGTGTAGCCACCCTCAAGGACAGTAGCCATTAGCTACTGCCCCCCAGACCTAAACACACCCCTAAATTGAGTATTTAGGGGCACCCCAGAACCCAGGAAATCAGATTCCTGCAACATGAAGGACTGTTGACCTACAAGCCTGCAGAGAAGGAGGAAGACGACAACTGCTTTGGCCCCAGCCCTACCGGCCTGTCTCCAACTTCGAAAACCTGCAACCAGCGACACATCCGACAGGGACCAGCAACCTCTGAAGCCTCAGAGGACTGCCCTGGACTAAAGGACCAAGAAACCCCAGTGAGCAGCGGCCCTGATCAAAACTAGCTGCTACTTTGCAACAAAAAAACAACTTTCAAAGACTGCACGTTTCCTGCCGGAAGTGAGAGATTTGACACACTGCACCTGATGCCCCCGGCTCGAGATCCAGAGAACAGCCTGCACGGCGGTGAAAAATCACTGCACGCCGAACCCGGAACGACGCTGCCCGACTCCGCAACAGGAAGATCGATGCAGTGCCTGCGACGCGACCGGAACTTCGACGCACGGCCCACTGGATCGACGCACAGCCGACCCGGAATGAGACAGCCCGACTTCCAGAGAGGAATCGACGCCACGCCTGCCGTGCGGGAGAAATTTCCACGCATCGCCTACTGGAATCGACGCAGCGCTTGTGACTTCGACGCAAGCTCAGGATTTTCAACGCATAGACCCCAGGGTGTCTGAAAACCCTGCAACCCGAAGAGGATCTGAGTCCGCGTGCCGGAAGTCCGTGTGCGAAGGGGCGAAACATGCGCACACCTACCTGTTTTCCACGCATCTCCTCCTCTGCGGTCGCTTGCGAGCATTTTTCGAGGCAAACCAGGTACTTTGCCCTGCAAGAGTCACTTGTTGTTTCTAGAATACTTTAAGACACTTTATATTGCTTTTGCAGTAAAATTAAAATTCTAAAGACATTTTATATTACTTTTCCAGTAATATTTCAACATATACTTATTGCATTCTAATCAATTTTGACCTGCAATTATTCAGATAAAGATTCTATATTTTTATAAACACTGTGTGGTGTATTTTTGGTAGTACTATATGGTGTTATTGTATGATTTATTGCACAAATACTGTACACATTGCCTTCTAAGTTAAGCCTTACTGCTCAGTGCCATTCTACCAGAGGGTGGGCCCAGGATAATTTGGATTGTGTGACACATACCCTGACTAGAGTGAGGGTCCTTGCTTGGGCAGGGGGTAACCTGACTGCCAACCAAAGACCCCCTTTCTAACACTCCTTCTCTTCGGTGCCTTTGCACATGGGCATCGACTCCATTGTTAGATTGTTTTCCCGCAGAGGGTAAAGGAAGGAGTGATAGAGTATATAGGTACAAAGTAATATATGTCCATGCTAATCTGAATGTATATACATATGTACAAATGTTTGTAACAAACGGCTACAGGCTTCCGGGGAGGTGGGAGGGTGCATGTGTCAAAAGAACTTGTAACAATCCGAGCCCACCACTAGATGGCAGGATAATGCACAGCATGTGAATCTGCAGCAGAACATGCCACAAACAGATGTACACTGGCTAAGTGACATTTTCCTTTCCAGGGGAGAGGATGTTACCTACCTCTACCACAGGAAAGACTTTGTTCTGCCTTCCTCTGCCTGAGCCCGACAAGCAGCAGGAGGGCAAAAACCTGTCTGAGGAGTGGCAGCAGCGCGTGCTGCCCGGAAAACCCCAGAACACTGATCGGAGCAATGCTGGGTGTCCTCTAAGGAGCACCCAGTGTGCATGGAATCATACAACCAATACTGGCAACAGCATTGGGGTGTGATTCTGACATGCTTGATTCCAAACATGCTTAGGTTTGGAGTTACCATTATGTAGCTGGACACAGTGACCTGTGTCCTGTACACGGGTATAATGGCTTCCTTGCACTTACGAAGTCCAGTGCAGTGGAGCTGGAGTTCGTAGGGGCACCTCTGTTCATACAGGGGTGCCCTCACACACAGGTACGTGCACCCACCCCTCTAGGCTAAGAGGGCCTACCATAGGGGTGAACTGGTGCAGTGACTTTTAGTGAAAGTGTGCATGCACCTTTTCACACAGGCTGCAATGGCAAGCCTGCAGACACATTTTGCATGGACTCCCATGGGTGGCACAATACATGCTGCAGCCCATGGGGAACTCCTGGTGCCCCAGTGCTCTGTGTACCGAAGTACCATATTCTAGGGACATATATGGGGGCACCAGTAGGCCAATTGTGGGGTGTGCAAAATCCTAAGCAACTAAATTCAGAGGGAGAGAGCACAATTACTGGGGTCCTGGTTAGCAGGATCCCAGTGAAACCAGTCGAAGCTTACTGACAGGAAAAAAGTGGCAGTGACCATGCCGAAAAAGAGGGTACTTTCCTACACACTGCTATTCAGACCTCAGCCAAAGTCATGGTACCTGGCACTCTACACAGAACAATGAGCATTCACTTTGCTCCATCAAGCCTCTGGGCATTTCCAAATCCTTTTGGAGTTTCAGACCTAAGAGCATGTGTGACATCAGTGTACATTAACCTATGCACCATTAAGGAGAATAATTGAGTTCAGCTATTTTGAGCTCTCAAGTGAAGATTAAAGGGCGAAGAAGCAATTAGGCCCAAGTGACTGTATTGGGAGCAGATTAGGAGAAAATGGAATTCACTAAACCTGTTTGGAAAAGATGCCTCTCATTTTTATACACAGGCCTAGACTTTGCTCCTTCAAGTCACTAGAGCAGAAGGTAAATTGAAGGTTTAAAACATATTTCTACTATGTGCAAATGCCTTTTTGTTTACCACAGCTCAAGGAAATCATTAGATTGAGTCAGCATTCTTAACAGGTTATTTAGAACCCCTTGTCTCATGTTGGGTCGCAGTTTAAAAACCTATTCCTTTGCATATGTTCTTCTTTTGACAGCCTAATTTAATCGTATTCTATTCTGAGGGCTGAAGAGAATTGGAATCCTGTGCTTAGAGCTCTTCTTGCCTCATCTTTAAAGAGCAAACTGCAGATATGAGTTGCAGATGGCAAAGGCCACGAGACCAACTCAGGCAGATTGATGGGTTAAAAAGAGTAGGAAGACTTAAGAAAACCTTAATTATTTTGTAGAACTGACATCGGATTGCTTGAATGGCAACGGGGAGCTAATCTGTCTGAAGAGTGGATATGGATGGGCTTTTATGAATGCTGAAATTAACTTGCTGATTAATTTGTGCCTTTTCGCTGAAATACTGACTATCTTTCACCAAAGGCAAGTGTTTAAGGGGTTCTGTTAATTTTTGTAGAACTTTTAGAAGTAATTTTTACAAAGACATCTCATATGCAGCATTTTGGACCCTAATTTGAAAAATTGTACCGTGAGAACGAAAGTACGCTGAGGTTGAAGGTACAATTCTGACATATGGTAATTTCCCTGTTTTGGTATTGATGATTGTTGCAGTGGCTTGAAATGCCTAATAATTACTGAAGCCCTAACCCTCTGCTGCTTTTCTTGACAGGGTATGGTCTTCAGTAGTACCAATTTTTATTTATTTTGCATATTTAATATAACACAATCCTACTCCAAGAAGAAGCAAAACTTATTACAGAAACCCTTTATTGCAACAAGAGAATATCAATAATGAGGTGGTGTTCATAGACGTGTATTTTGTTTGTGTGTATGGGCATGGGAATTTGGGAGAGGGCACCTTTTTAAAGTAGATTACATAAACCTAATATAATTGTTAGCTACAAAAGATAGCTTGATTTTGTGTCTTGTGGCCAGGCTGTGCCACTTTTGATGCATCTGTTAAGAGTATTGCTTAGAGTATCACATGTTTTTATGTAGCTCATTAATCTACTTCATCAAGGCATCCAAAATAGCCCTACACATAAAGCTGTATTTTATTCATTGGGGACTGTCACACATATTGATGTAGGTGGAGAACATACAATTGTCTACAAGATGTTGTTTTAAATCACACTAATATAGACAATTTTCAGGGTTCTGTTTTATATATTGACATTTTAAGACATAGGAAGGTAGTTATTTGCCTAGATTGTTTTGTTAAAGTGCATAAACTGAGGTTAGGATTCAGGTCTCCTGTACAGAAGAAACCTTGCTACTGTATTTTGTCCTTCTCACCTTTTTAGACAAACTGCATAATTTGACATAATGCGGTTTGCCATGCACTAGATGAGAACCTTTGCATGTGTGGGTGGAGATAGGTTGATTGCAGTTAGATGTAAATAGGAAACTTGGGTGTTCGGCATGCAGTATATAAATAAATTGAAGGTTTTGGGTGAGCTTTGTTGCATGTGATCAGAAGGTTGCAGAGTTTTGTGTGACTATACCCTTCATTACATGCAGATGCTTAGCATCATTTTGTAGTGAAAGTTAAGCAGCAGAGGTTGATGCCTAGTTTTACACAGGCTGAGCCATTAAGAAGGTTGTGTGTGATTTTGAATTAAGTGGCAATACTGCTCATTCAGTTTATTCCATCCATCAGTACTGTTAAGAAGAATCTAAATATCTAAGCCAGTATACTTTGTATCCAGGTAGTCAACAGCTCAGTCTTTGAGGCGTGTGATTTGTTTCCATTATTGGACATACAATTTGGAGGGGTGGAGGTGGCCTGATACTTTCTTTGGCAGGTACCTTATTTTGCTTTGTCTTTAACATTCTAAATGGTCCTGTTTTTCTTGTGTATTTTTCATTGATCGCAAGTTGACATGAGAATGGCAAGCTCTCATCTTGGCACATTTTCAATGGCTGATGGTTAGTAGTGAGCCCACTCTTGATGTGACATTCCTTTTTTGGCTGTAAAATTTAAATTTCAATTGCAAGAAAAATGGCTGTGGGTAGCAAATTCCCTTGCATGTGAAGAATGGGCTTTATGTGTGTAATCTCTTGTCTGCTCAGACTAAGAACTTGTCTTGCAGCAGTATTTTGAACTTTATGTAATGTGTTGATTTAGTGTTTTTGAAGCTAGATGTATTCCTATGATGCAACCTAATATTTTCAGCTCTAAGGCTGTTGAAGATAGAGCTCTGCTGTGGTAGCCCAGGTGGTTCATAGAATCAAATATCTAGTTGAATTAGTGCAGCAACTCAGTTAGATTGACCCAGTGGGGGAAAGGGCAAGCTAATTCTTAAACAATGGTGAGGGTACAAGTTGGTTGAGGATATCATCAAGCATGAACATACTTAAAAGTTCATACAAGAACCTCCAACATTTCCACCAAAGAAAGAAAAACACAAACATGAAGGAGCTTCATTTGGAAATAAAGCTGTTACAAAAAGGAGCTATAGCGGTAATACCTTTCTCTCAAAAGGGGCGCCAAGACTTTGTGATAGTAAAGAATTTTTGAGATTAGAGGTTGGTGCCTCAGGTATGACGCCTGAACAAGTACCTCAAGAACAATGTTTTCATATGATCAGGCTCCCAACAAATACTTCCTCTCTTCAAGAACGGTAAATTACAGAATATACTAATGTTCTATGGAAATCAATTTAATGAAATGAGTACTGCATCAGTACACACAAACTGTGCTTGTGGGAGTGAAAATTGATCCCAAGCAAGAATGCTTCCTGTTTTTGGGTGAGAAACAAATGGGTGTTTCTAGCTTTTTGCTTTCAGGTAAAGATGACAACATCAGTTAGAAAGGTCCAATCGCTGTTGCATGTTATACTACTGTTGCCTCTGTGTTGCCTTTGAATAACACCAACTAAGGGGCATCCAAACGTTCAATGGAAACAAGTGAGAAGATTAGGAACATACCACCTTCTTCACACGCCAGGTAAAGGAAACTTTGTAGCGGTGTAGGAGAAAACATATTCAGAAGAATTAGCGTGATGCCAAATATTCTCAGCTCATAATGAGACACTTCTCTGTTGTGATGGCAAGCACATTTGAGCAACCTGCATATCAGTAGGCTGCGAACAAAGCAGTTGGAGCAGTCACACTTGCTCAGAAAGCTTTCCCTGTGAAAATGAAGAATAAGCGATACAGAAAACATAACAGAAGTCGAGTCCCCCTTGATGTCACAAAAAGCTCAGAAGCTTTGTTGTGAGCAGTCGAACCCTTGGTGGAACTTTCAGCAGAACTTAAACCCAGAATGACCTAACAGATTTCCTCAGTAAACATAATTTAGAGAACTGCAAGTGGGAATTAGATAACAGGTAAAAAAATCGAAGCGCTAAATGTCAAATGGTCCCCAGCAGTTATCACTGCCAGAGATCCTAGTGAAAAGGATTCTTAATGAGCTATTTGGAAAGATCCTGTATACATTCCTGCTGAATACTCTTGTGCCCAGAGTGCCAGGAAGAAGAATCATAGAAGATCAGAAGTTAATGCTGCAAAATAATTCTTGTGTTCCTGGTATGGCTACAACAGTTTTGGTATACAAAATTGTGTATTATGTCAATTCAAAC
Organism: Pleurodeles waltl; assembly: GCF_031143425.1. Classification (NCBI taxonomy): domain Eukaryota; kingdom Metazoa; phylum Chordata; class Amphibia; order Caudata; family Salamandridae; genus Pleurodeles; species Pleurodeles waltl. Next base: position 742,273,794 of record NC_090449.1, on the reverse strand, counting down.
ACCAGTTCAGTTGAAACTGGATCCCCAGCTGCTGTCTGTGAACTAGGGACCATATACTCCACTTCAATCTGCAATTCTTTCTATTGACCGCCTAGTTCATCAGGACCAACAGGTTAGTCACTTGAATATCTTAGAAGACTGTAGAAGTACATCGAGCCACAAGGCCATCTACTGTAATCCCCTATGCTTTAAATTTGAAGGTTTTTGTTAGAACAGAAACCGAATTCGCATCCTCTTGTGATGTGACAGCACCAATTTTGGCCATGCCTTTCAAAGTGCATTTGGCAGTGATTTTGAGATACCTCAGAAGGTCGGATAAAGTGTTTTTTGTTCTCTGCAAGGCTGATTAAGGAACTCTTGAAGGGCTTGTTTTAAGTTTTCCCTCTAAGAACGAGGTGCTCACAGGCTTGGGAAATCAATGTAGTCTTAAGTGTTCATGGGAACTTCCACCCCTTTTGCACTTGTATATAAATTACTGATACAACACCTTTCATTCAAAATAGCTTTATTGGCTATCACTTCGACTAGGAGAGAGGGAACTGCAAGCACCTTCTTGCATGGAAACTATACTTAATATTTTATAGGGCAAAGATTGTCGCGCTGCAACTCCAAAATTCATCCCTCAAGTGCCAACATCTGTTTATCTTAATCAAAGTTATTTCATTACAAACATTCTTTCTCTACTCTATCACTGCATCAGAAAGACTACTGCATTCTCTGAACGTAAAGAGATGTTGAACGCTCTTCAGTAAACCTTAAATGGGGATTTATTTTCAGAAATCTCAGCCATGTACATCCTTGGGTAGGAAAATAGCGGTCTCAAAAATGAACTACTGCTCTCACATATTGGTAATAGGCAGTACAAGTGTCCGATTTCAAACTACCTGTCAAAATCAGCCTATACTTAAAAATTAAATGGCTACAGAGCTCCTGAAAAATATTTAATGTTTGCCTTAGAAAATCTGGCAGTTGGAAGACTTCGGTAAGGGTTGTTTAATCTCATTGCCCCGAGTTTGATACATAGTGAGGATGACTGACTAGGTGCAATCTGTGGCTGTTTACTAAGTGTCTATATACAGTACACTGCTATATTGTGAACTGCAAAGGTTTGCCAGCCCAATGACTGGTAATAATTTAAGCTTGTGAATCTTTGAAATATACAGTCCTGGAGAACTGCAGTTACAGCTAAATAAAGCTTCTCTCTAAGGCAGAGAATACTGCAACCTCTGAAGCGGCTTGGTTGTTGGAATTCAGAGATTGCTTTAGCTAAGTTTTTGGTTGAGTTTGAGGCATTTGAAATTCTTTGTGTAGCATCCTTTTTTTTTTACTTTCTAAAGAGTTGCCTTCTAGATTCTTATGTTTCTTCTCAAAGCATTCTACTTCTCTTTTTTGTCCGTGTTTTTTTTTAATCAAATTTAGTCAGACCATGTATTGGCGTGGTGGCTTGCATCTTGAGAGTTTAGCATGAGATGCTAGATCAAAGACCTCCATGAATCATTGATGGAATAGATTAAACAAGCTCATTGATGTTTGGGGGGGGGGGGGGGGGGGACTGCTATTATATTTCTAAAGAACATAATTTACCCAGATAGTTGAATGATTATCGCAATCTAAAACCTTAACCTGTAAAGTGAGTCCACCTGTTTACTGTCCAACCGACGATGGTCTCTGTAACCTGAATAACAGCATTGCTGTGCACGCCTATAAAATTGTATATCTGCTGTACTGTCTGAAAATGTGAGTTGTGTATTTTGGTAATTTTCCACCCTTTCCCATCCAAGGAGATTCTCTGTCATAGTGCATGCTGAGGATCTGCTTTGAAGAGCTTGGATGGAAAGTGAAATGTAAAAGTGCAGGTGATGCCGTTGTATCAGAGACAGTGGCTTTTAAGACCAATTTAATTAAGATGTGTTGAAAAATCGACCATTTTGCCATTTTGTTAAATAGAATTGTCCTGTGGCAACTATGCCTCAAATGCTCCTGAAAAGGGTCAGGTTAAGTTTGTACACTAGGAAAGTTCAGAACTTAATAAGTGACCTTTCAGAGACTGTAAGTAAATATATTTGAAAATGTTCTTTAAAGTGCATTATTTGGCCACATGTTTTCAGTCTTGTCTCTGAAAGAGAACCTCGAGCTCAGTTGAGTCTGGGGAGTTCACTTGCTGAGGGTAATTTGAGATTAGTGTGACACACCACTTATTAAGATCAGCAGCCACTATTAGTAATGCCTCCACCCCTCTGGCAGTGCCCCTCAAAACATTTCTTGCTTAGTGTGTTCCTCCAGGCATTCCCATCTCTGGGGTTAGGATGGCGTGACACCAAGTACTGTTTAATGTGTTCATTGTAGTGGGTGGTTTATTCAGGTCTTGAGGCTCTCAGCCTAACCCGTGTCAGCTATGTTAGTGTTGTGTGTTTGTGTTATGGCTATTCTGCTCTTCCAAGCAATCTAGGTGCTTCTAAGTCGGTCTTTGTATTGCGGTATTTTGGGTCTTCTGTTTCTCGTCTGTGCTATATTGTTCAAAGTCTAGATTAAAACAAAATCAGGCCACTCTGGGTTTTTCTTTCCTATCTGCTCATATTTGGAGCAGGCCTACTACTTTCTGTATTACAAAAATGCCAGTATTATCCACAGAGATTCAGGTTTCTGCTTTGAGTTCCTCTTTCGTAACTTCTACTGCAAATTCGATGGGTCACTGAAAGAAGACAGTGTTATGAAGTTGTGGTGTTGAAAAAACGTTAGTGAACATGCAGTTATCCAGATTGAAGACTTACACCTTCTTCTTGTAGTCCTGTGTTTTGACTCTTTGCTAGTCTCATCCACGTCTATCATTGCTATCTAGTGCCAGGACTGGAAAGTGCTTGCTAAGCTGTTATTGTAAATTTTGTGCACAAGTATTGTGCACAGTAAGTGCATGATGGGGTGGGCAGCCATTGTTGGTGCACTTTAGCCATTTCCTTACTCTGCTGAATAGTGGGGTTGGTAACTGCTTTCTCGTTTTCGGAAAATAACGGCCTATCTCTGAAACATTTAGTCTTGTGATAAAGAAAAGAGGCTATGCAGTCAGTCACCAAACAAGTACATTTATCATTTTTGGGATGATAGGATTAACTTGTTGCAAGACCGTTTCACTTGATTGAATGACTGACTGTTATCTGACGTAGAGGCCATATCCTTCTACTGTTTTGTTTCTAGTGCTTCGCCTTGATTCAATGGAAAATAGTACTTGAAAAACGCAGATATCCACATGTGTTGATGTTAACCATCACTCAATTTAAAAGTGATCCATGTGGTAAATTTACAGGAGCAACATGTATTTGCTCAAAGGCTGATTTATACACTCATACTGATGGGCTCCTCAGATGGAGTTAGGTACCTAAATGTTGCATGGATTTTAGAAAATAGAATCCATAATGATTTCAAAACTGAGTTCCAGCAGGATAATGTTTGAGTACATGCCGTTGAAGACTGAGCTGTACAGTAAACAGTCTGGTAAAATAAGACATAGCAATAAAATGTGTTTTTTGTTAAAGGAAGATGAGGAATTAAGAGCTGTATTGATTGAGGTGCCAGCTGTAACGTTAAAAATGTTGCCCAGTTTTGGTGCTTGTATTTAAGTATTTTATTGAAGCCAAGTGAATAGTATACTTGGAATACTCCCAGAGGAAAAAACTTTTTAAAGCAGTATTCATTATTTTTAATAGTCGTATAGTCTAGATAAATGTATTTATTTATAAGCATAATTTTGAATGATGCCCTAAGTGTTGTCTTTTATGTTTCATACTCTTGTGTTTTTTATGCACTACCTTACATTCTAACATCTGCTAAGTATGATGAAAAATAGCGAAAATATTGGGTGAAATAATTGTACAAATATGCAGCTGTTCTTCACGTTGAGCTTTGTGGTGGAGAATGTAGCTTTTAAAATATCTTGGCCTGTGTAGTTACCTCCTTAACTCAGAGGAGGGACTGGACAATTAAGTTGTGAAACATAGGAGCTCAGGTGATCGTTAAGCTCCCATATTAAGAAAACAATAGGCCTCGATGCAGATTGCCATTCAGGTTTATTTTAAATATAAATGTTTGAACAGCACAAGACTGCCAGTGGTTTGACTTAAATAAATTCCCCAGCTTACCCATGGTAGGAGGCAGCTACCTTTGCCTTTACTTGCATTTGCCTTTTTGGAATGAAATGAGATTTTGAAAATCGGTTTTCTTCCCCATTTTCCTTGATGATAAATTTAGATTTTGTTTTGGGTAATGTAGTTGTGTTCTACAGTAATTAATTGTATGTGGCCTAGATGTGCATTACATTTATGTACTAAGGTGCACACTTTGAGTAAAGAGCTGCTTTTTAGTCACTGTGAAGGCATCTTTAAAATGTTTTGCCAATGCATCACTCATACTTTCTGATCTCTCTGTATGTAGTCCCATCATATGGTAGCAAAGAACTTAACAGTCATCTCGGAGTAAACCTGTGGAAGTGGTGAAAATACAGCTTGGTTATTAACTATGTCGCACTGAACAATGTGAACAAATGCTTTGTGGCATAAGTTAGTACTTCACCATCTCAGTGAATCTCCACCAGATTCATTTACTTTGAATACGATAGTGTCAGTGTTTGTGAAGCACTGTGATGTTGCAAAGACTTTGACGGTAATGTCTAAATTTAGAGATGTACGCGGTGCAGACCTTCATGAGTGTTTTAGTTAATTTGTTGTAAAGACACTGGCAGTTATGCAAGAACTAATACAGCCTTCTGTAATGTGTGCATCTATTTAAAAATCACTTCGAAAACTAGTTGCATATACATGCATAAGCATTTTTGTCACTTTGATTTCCGTTTTTTGTATATAAATCATTGTTGACTGCCACTTGCCAATTCTCTTGATCTACTTTTTGAGGCTACCAATCAAGTTAAGGAACATTTGATGAGTGCCAGTAACGAGCTGCCTGACTAAGGCCTTCTGTTATGTTTCATGTAGCCAGCCAATCTTGTTCCCTCAGAAAATGCAAGATAGCCCTCCCAACTTAAGCAAAAAAAAGTCATTTGAGTGAGTATATACATAAAAGGCCTGTTCTTTGTTGAGCTTCAGCCAAGCCAGTGCTCACATATTTTTTTTTTTTCTGTTAGAAATAGGGAAGTCAAAGTGATATTCCCTTTATGGTAAGTTTGAAGTGTGGAAAAAAAACTTGTCATTAAATATTTGTAAAGCTGATGCATTTTACATCAGCATTTGATATGAACAGCTTTACCCCTTAAATGAGTTATTTGGCCATGTTGCTTGGTATTCATGGTCATTTTATACGTTTGAAAGTGTTGCCTCATTTTTCCTGCCCTTTTAGTGTTCAAACAAGTATTCATTCAATTTGATAAATCCAAGAGCTTACTCTTTCCTCCTTTCCCTCTTCTTCACAGAGTATTAAAGGAGGTCAGGGCAGACCAGGCGGAAACCATCCTAGTAACCCCAGACTGGCCAAGAAGAGTGTGGTACGTGGACCTCATCACTATAACAGTAGCACAGTTTTGGCCCCTTCCTCTGAGGCAGGATCTTTTATCTCAGGTAACGTTCTGATATCCCAACCTCAGCTTAAAGGCTTGGCAAGTAAAGATCTGTTAGGCCACTGTTTTCTCAAAGTTTTGAGAAAGCTTGGTTTTCCTTGAAGTGGTGAAAAGTGGACCCCCAGGATTTTAAGAAAATTCTTATTGCAAAGAAATAGACTTGGGTAAATTTTTCATTGCCTGGCTTTAGACTCCAGGAAAGCTTAGCGAAGTCATTTGTATGATGTCTTTTCAAATGGCCTTCCATTGATATTGCCAAGTTACAAAGAGCTGATCTGAACTGAGTTTTTAAATAGATTTGATGTTACTAAAGGTTAATTATCAGTCCCACAGAAAACTATTGACAGCCCATAACATCACTCTCTCCACCATAAATGTCCTTCTATAGGGTAATTGCTTTGCCTACAAGGCTGAGTTTGAAAGGGGATGGCCGAGAGATATTTAGTAATGGACAGCTGTGAAGTACTTGGTCACATTTCCACTGTGTATCCTATTTTTTCATATTGATGTGCCTAAGCACCTCACACCACATAGGTGAGATCTGTTATCGCAGTTCTAACCAAGCCAGATAATTGGGTAGAAACAAGGGCCGCTATTACCTAATTAGGGTGCGTTGCTCGGAAAGCTTTCCATAGAAAGCTGGCTGTAAACAGGTACTACACCTTTGGCTAATTCGATTTTAGCACTAGTTTAAAACAATGACTTGTTCTGCTAAAAAAATAAAATCTGTTCTCGGAATGGATACACATCCATTTTCTTTTCTACATTTTGCCAATGGATGTAATCAATTGAAAGAAGTAGATTGTAATAGTACTGGTATTATATTGGCTGACAAAGGGCTTTTCTTCTTCAGACTTTGTTCCATCATTGAACTTCACATCCTCATTGCCACTCACTAATGTCAAAGGAAAAATGCATCTTAGGTACAATTGTGGATGGAGCAAACATGTTAGTCCTTAGTACGAGAATTAATTTTCCCTTTGAATGGAGTCCTTTGTTTTTCTGTTAGTGAGGGTAAAGCATTATTTAGTTCTGAATCTGAGATTGATAAAGAGCTTTAGGTCTGTGCCATCCCAATGTGGTGCTGAATAGGACTATTTGATCACTTCTACTTGTTCCATGAAACCTCATTGGTCAGACTAATATGATTATCCAAGAGCTGGTTCATTGCATCTAGACGGTCATATGATCTTTATTTGTGGACTTTGTTGTCACCAAATGTGCCCCTAATGCCTCAGTATTTAAACAACCTAATGTAATTCCCAGCTGTTTTGTGACTTGAGCATGAACTAAATTCTCCGCAGAGGGAAAAAAAAAAAGGTTGCCAGATAAGTAACCTTTTGACTTGGATCCGTTAACATTTTGTTACTTAAGATTGGTAATTTCTGTGGTAGATTCGTGAACAGTGTACATGGTGGTTTTGTTAGGAAAAGTATTCATACATATATTCTTATTAGCATTCTGAAAACTGTTTGACTGCGTAGTAGCCGTAGCTGTCTATACCCTTTACATTAGTAGTAGGTCTTTCTGTCTGTAGCTTCGATGTTCAAAAGGTGTATCATAACACATAATCAAATAATTGTAATGTGAGCACTGTCTTAGTTTGGGAATCTCAATATAGGGCTGTTTATAGATTATCCATGTTGATATTTTGTTAGGTTACTAGTTTTATATTCAAACTCCCGTCTCCTGCCTTTTTTTTAATGTTGTCTTAGTAATTGTGAACTTATCAGAAAAAAGTAACCGCATATCATAGCATCAATTTTCTAATTTTGTACGACGTATTTTGTACTTTCAGCAGTTCATATGTAGTTTCCATTTATATCTACTGACAAGATTATGCGGCTAAAACTGACCACTCACTCTGACTAGTCCAGTCTTTTTATTTGACACATAAGTGGAGATGCATTTTTTTATATAGGTTATTGCTTAGATTGCCTCAAATTCTGGCCAAATTCACATTTATGAACCTGAAATACCTTTTTGGATGTAAGATAGTTGGATAAATATTGCCTTTCTGACTTTCTGCATTCATGCTTTTGACTGAAGTGATTTGCAAAATATTTAAAAATACTAGTATTTCGTTTGTTTGAGTGGTCTTGTATTCACATTGAGTCTTTCACAAGGTGTTTAGCAGTAACTTTGGTAGCTTGCGCACTTTTCGAGTATATTTTAGTAGTGTTGTTCCGATGTGTTATTCCCTTAGATTCTGATAATGGGCTTTGCAGGATAGAAATGTTTGGCTTTTATTACAACAGTAGTCAGTTTTGGATATATTGAACAATTTTGCCGTGAAGAAAAGGTTAACGGCTGTGAAAGCATGCCTTGTATGCCATAGCTCGTTATACAATCTTTGTGAATCCTAAATGCTGGATGTGAAGTGCTGCTCATTTCTAGCTGCTTATGTCACTCTTGGTTTACTTGCTTTGGCTGTTCATTGAATAAATAGAATTGGCAAGTATGGAATATTGTGTAGGGTAAACACAGGCTGCGCCTTAGTGGAGTGAATTGCATGCTACAAATATTTCTTGAATCGCCAATCAGAGTAACTAAAACTAGGATAAGTCTGAGGGTGCCACCTTCATCGTGAATATTCTCAGTAAATCATGTTTGTTTAGCATGGTTTGAGGGAGGTGAAGTGTGAGAGCTTGCACATATTACGTGGACATCAGCTTTCATGAAGATTTCAAATGTGAATGTGATTAGCCTGACTCCTCATCTGTGCTCCCAAAATGACTGTCCTTGTCTAGGTCACAGTCTATATTTTAAACTTATTATATTTTATAGTGGACATGCTGATTTGTCCTTTGAAACTTCCAAAACAATCAACTTCTTAAAACCTTTGGATGGATAGTGCTTGTTTTATCAAAAGAGGAGGCTCTTTAAAAATAAAATAAAATCATGAGCATCTAGATTGGCAAAAATGTTGCTGCCAGGTTGCTGCAGGCTGAACTCTTATCTGTGTTGAATATTAGGATGAAGGAAAAACGGTTTGGGGATGAATAAATATGGGTCAGATTCTAGACACAGATATCAGAATAGACTAGTTTCATAAATATGTATGAATTATGGGAAAGGGGTACCTTTGCCTATGGATCATCATGATGGTTGTTGGATGAGAAATCAATATCTTTGTTCTTGTTTCAGGTCAATAACCCTGGTGTAAAGCAAGGGCCACCTTCACAACCCGTACCACAACAGCCAGTTGCTGCTGACAAGCAGCTGGGACATGAACCTGCTTCTCCTCGTTCTCTTCAGCGCTCAAGGCAAGTTGTACCTCATTCTACACAAATGTGGTATATGTGCACAGGGTGCCACTTAAAGGAGGTGTTACTCAACCTGTTTCAGCCCTTACACCACACTGAATGGTGGTTTGAAATATTTTATTGTTTATCCGGAAGTCTGATTTACCACATAAATCTTTCACCATGGTGCAGCACATCCTTTCCTATCCCAGCCTGCTGGTACCATGCCACCTAGTGGGAGGAGAGAAATCTCACAGTAGTAGAATTTGTTCTTATGCAGGAATATGAGCATGAGCATGTGCATATATGCTACATGCCTATATGCCTTTCCATCCCTCAGGCTTACCCCCTTGCTAGCTCTTGATCTTACTTTGATTGAGACTCTTCTCTATCACTCAATAATTTTTATATTCTTGGGCCTGTAATCCATTGCTTGTGCATTTTATAGATGGTTACTGCTCTTGTTTCTTTCGTTCAGGCAGCCTGTGTTGCAGTGTTATTATTTGGTTTCTGTAGAATGACTCATACCTTATTCAAGTGTATGCACAGCAGCAGAAGCTGATGGCAAGGCTAAAAATGTAGCGTCTTTATTTGCTTCCTGTAAGGAAATGCCTCCTTGGCATGGTTCCCCCCTGACTTTTTGCCTTTGCTGATGCTATGTTTTGAATTGAAAGTGTGCTGAGGCCTGCTAACCAGGCCCCAGCACCAGTGTTCTTTCCCTAACCTGTACTTTTGTATCCACAATTGGCACACCCTGGCATCCAGGTAAGTCCCTTGTAACTGGTACCTCTGGTACCAAGGGCCCTGATGCCAGGGAAGGTCTCTAAGGGCTGCAGCATGCCTTATGCCACCCTGGAGACCCCTCCCTCAGCACAGACACACTGCTTACCAGTTTGTGTGTGCTAGTGAGAACAAAATGAGTAAGTCGACATGGCACTCCCCTCAGGGTGCCATGCCAGCCTCTCACTGCCTATGCAGTATAGGTAAGACACCCCTCTAGCAGGCCTTACAGCCCTAAGGCAGTGTGCACTATACCATAGGTGAGGGCACCAGTGCATGAGCACTGTGCCCCTACAGTGTCTAAGCCAAACCTTAGACATTGTAAGTGCAGGGTAGCCATAAGAGTATATGGTCTGGGAGTCTGTCAAACACGAACTCCACAGCACCATAATGGCTACACTGAAAACTGGGAAGTTTGGTATCAAACTTGTAGGAAGTTGGCTCTGTATGTGCTATTTCAAAGTAAGGAATAGCATGCACAGAGTCCAAGGGTTCCCCTTAGAGGTAAAATAGTGGTAAAAAATAGATAATACTAATGCTCTATTTTGTGGTAGTGTGGTCGAGCAGTAGGCTTATCCAAGGAGTAGTGTTAAGCATTTGTTGTACATACACATAGACAATAAATGAGGTACACACACTCAGAGACAAATCCAGCCAATAGGTTTTTGTATAGAAAAATATCTTTTCTTAGTTTATTTTAAGAACCACAGGTTCAATTTCTACATGTAATATCTCATTTGAAAGGTATTGCAGGTAAGTACTTTAGGAACTTTAAATCATAAAAATTGCATGTATACTTTTCAAGTTATTGACAAATAGCTGTTTTAAAAGTGGACACTTAGTGCAATTTTCACAGTTCCTAGGGGAGGTAAGTTTTGGTTAGTTTTACCAGGTAAGTAAGACACTTACAGGGTTCAGTTCTTGGTCCAAGGTAGCCCACCGTTGGGGGTTCAGAGCAACCCCAAAGTCACCACACCAGCAGCTCAGGGCCGGTCAGGTGCAGAGTTCAAAGTGGTGCCCAAAACACATAGGCTAGAATGGAGAGAAGGGGGTGCCCCGGTTCCGGTCTGCTTGCAGGTAAGTACCCGCGTCTTCGGAGGGCAGACCAGGGGGGTTTTGTAGGGCACCGGGGGGGACACAAGCCCACACAGAAATTTCACCCTCAGCAGCGCGGGGGCGGCCGGGTGCAGTGTAGAAACCAGCGTCGGGTTTGTAATGGAAGTCAATGGGAGATCTAGGGATCTCTTCAGCGCTGCAGGCAGGCAAGGGGGGGGTTCCTCGGGGAAACCTCCACTTGGGCAAGGGAGAGGGACTCCTGGGGGTCACTTCTCCAGTGAAAGTCCGGTCCTTCAGGTCCTGGGGGCTGCGGGTGCAGGGTCTCTCCCAGGTGTCGGGACTTAGGATTCAAAAGAGTCGCGGTCAGGGGAAGCCTCGGGATTCCCTCTGCAGGCGGCGCTGTGGGGGCTCAGGGGGGACAGGTTTTTGTACTCACAGTCTTAGAGTAGTCCTGGGGTCCCTCCTGAGGTGTTGGATCGCCACCAGCCGAGTCGGGGTCGCCGGGTGCAGTGTTGCAAGTCTCACGCTTCTTGCGGGGAGCTTGCAGGGTTCTTTAAAGCTGCTGGAAACAAAGTTGCAGCTTTTCTTGGAGCAGGTCCGCTGTCCTCGGGAGTTTCTTGTCGTTTCGAAGCAGGGGCAGTCCTCAGAGGATGTCGAGGTCGCTGGTCCCTTTGGAAGGCGTCGCTGGAGCAGGATCTTTGGAAGGCAGGAGACAGGCCGGTGAGTTTCTGGAGCCAAGGCAGTTGTCGTCTTCTGGTCTTCCTCTGCAGGGGTTTTTCAGCTAGGCAGTCCTTCTTCTTGTAGTTGCAGGAATCTAATTTTCTAGGGTTCAGGGTAGCCCTTAAATACTAAATTTAAGGGCGTGTTTAGGTCTGGGGGGTTAGTAGCCAATGGCTACTAGCCCTGAGGGTGGGTACACCCTCTTTGTGCCTCCTCCCAAGGGGAGGGGGGTCACAATCCTAACCCTATTGGGGGAATCCTCCATCTGCAAGATGGAGGATTTCTAAAAGTTAGTCACTTCAGCTCAGGACACCTTAGGGGCTGTCCTGACTGGCCAGTGACTCCTCCTTGTTGCTTTCTTTGTTCCCTCCAGCCTTGCCGCCAAAAGTGGGGGCCGTGGCCGGAGGGGGCGGGCAACTCCACTAAGCTGGAGTGCCCTGCTGGGCTGTGACAAAGGGGTGAGCCTTTGAGGCTCACCGCCAGGTGTTACAGCTCCTGCCTGGGGGAGGTGTTAGCATCTCCACCCAGTGCAGGCTTTGTTACTGGCCTCAGAGTGACAAAGGCACTCTCCCCATGGGGCCAGCAACATGTCTCTAGTGTGGCAGGCTGCTGGAACCAGTCAGCCTACACAGATAGTCGGATAGGTTTCAGGGGGCACCTCTAAGGTGCCCTCTGTGGTGTATTTTACAATAAAATGTACACTGGCATCAGTGTGCATTTATTGTGCTGAGAAGTTTGATACCAAACTTCCCAGTTTTCAGTGTAGCCATTATGGTGCTGTGGAGTTCGTGTTTGACAGACTCCCAGACCATATACTCTTATGGCTACCCGGTACTTACAATGTCTAAGGTTTTGTTTAGACACTGTAGGGGTACCATGCTCATGCACTGGTACCCTCACCTATGGTATAGTGCACCCTGCCTTAGGGCTGTAAGGCCTGCTAGAGGGGTGTCTTACCTATACTGCATAGGCAGTGAGAGGCTGGCATGGCACCCTGAGGGGAGTGCCATGTCGACTTACTCGTTTTGTTCTCACTAGCACACACAAGCTGGTAAGCAGTGTGTCTGTGCTGAGTGAGAGGTCTCCAGGGTGGCATAAGACATGCTGCAGCCCTTAGAGACCTTCCTTGGCATCAGGGCCCTTGGTACTAGAAGTACCAGTTACAAGGGACTTATCTGGATGCCAGGGTCTGCCAATTGTGGATACAAAAGTACAGGTTAGGGAAAGAACACTGGTGCTGGGGCCTGGTTAGCAGGCCTCAGCACACTTTCAATTGTAAACATAGCATCAGCAAAGGCAAAAAGTCAGGGGGCAACCATGCCAAGGAGGCATTTCCTTACACAACCCCCCCCCAAACGAAAGAGGATGAGACTAACCTTTCCCAAGAGAGTCTTCATTTTCTAAGTGGAAGAACCTGGAAAGGCCATCTGCATTGGCATGGGCAGTCCCAGGTCTGTGTTCCACTATAAAGTCCATTCCCTGTAGGGAGATGGACCACCTCAACAGTTTAGGATTTTCACCTTTCATTTGCATCAGCCATTTGAGGGGTCTGTGGTCAGTTTGAACTAGGAAGTGAGTCCCAAAGAGGTATGGTCTCAGCTTCTTCAGGGACCAAACCACAGCAAAGGCCTCCCTCTCAATGGCACTCCAACGCTGCTCCCTGGGGAGTAACCTCCTGCTAATGAAAGCAACAGGCTGGTCAAGGCCATCATCATTTGTTTGGGACAAAACTGCCCCTATCCCATGTTCAGAGGCATCAGTCTGCACAATGAACTGCTTAGAATAATCTGGAGCTTTGAGAACTGGTGCTGAGCACATTGCTTGTTTCAGGGTGTCAAAAGCCTGTTGGCATTCCACAGTCCAGTTTACTTTCTTGGGCATTTTCTTGGAGGTGAGTTCAGTGAGGGCTGTCACAATGGATCCATATCCCTTCACAAACCTCCTGTAATACCCAGTCAAGCCAAGGAATGCCCTGACTTGAGTCTGGGTTTTTGGAGCTACCCAGTCCAGAATGGTCTGGATCTTGGGTTGGAGTGGCTGAACTTGGCCTCCACCTACAAGGTGGCCCAAGTAAACCACAGTTCCCTGCCCTATCTGGCATTTGGATGCCTTGATAGAGAGGCCTGCAGATTGCAGAGCCTTCAAAACCTTCTTCAGGTGGACCAGGTGATCCTGCCAGGTGGAGCTAAAGACAGCCATATCATCAAGATAAGCTGTGCTAAAGGACTCCAAGCCAGCAAGGACTTGATTCACCAACCTTTGGAAGGTGGCAGGGGCATTCTTTAAACCAAAGGGCATAACAGTAAACTGATAATGCCCATCAGGTGTGGAGAATGCTGTCTTTTCTTTTGCTCCAGGTGCCATTTTTATTTGCCAGTACCCTGCTGTCAAGTCAAAGGTACTTAGAAATTTGGCAGCACCTAACTTATCAATGAGCTCATCAGCTCTTGGAATTGGATGGGCATCTGTCTTGGTGACAGAGTTGAGCCCTCTGTAGTCCACACAAAACCTCATCTCTTTCTTTCCATCTTTGGTGTGAGGTTTGGGGACTAAGACCACTGGGCTAGCCCAGGGGCTGTCAGAGCGCTCAATCACTCCCAATTCCAGCATCTTGTGGACTTCCACCTTGATGCTTTCCTTAACATGGTCAGACTGTCTGAAGATTTTGTTCTTGACAGGCATGCTGTCTCCTGTGTCCACATCATGGGTACACAGGTGTGTCTGACCAGGGGTTAGGGAGAAAAGCTCAGGAAACTGTTGTAGGACTCTCCTACAATCAGCCTGCTGTTGGCCAGAGAGGGTGTCTGAGTAGATCACTCCATCTACTGTGCCATCTTTTGGGTCTGATGACAGAAGATCAGGGAGAGGTTCACTCTCTGCCTCCTGATCCTCATCTGTTACCATCAACAGATTCACATCAGCTCTGTCATGGAAGAGCTTAAGGCGGTTCACATGGATCACCCTCTTGGGGCTCCTGCTTGTGCCCAGGTCCACCAGGTAGGTGACCTGACTCTTCCTTTCTAGTACTGGGTAAGGGCCACTCCATTTGTCCTGGAGTGCCCTGGGAGCCACAGGCTCCAGAACCCAGACTTTCTGCCCTGGTTGGAACTCAACCAGTGCAGCCTTTTGGTCATACCAAAACTTCTGGAGCTGTTGGCTGGCCTCAAGGTTTTTGGTTGCCTTTTCCATGTACTCTGCCATTCTAGAGCGAAGGCCAAGTACATAGTCCACTATGTCCTGTTTAGGCTCATGGAGAGGTCTCTCCCAGCCTTCTTTAACAAGGGCAAGTGGTCCCCTTACAGGATGACCAAACAGAAGTTCAAAGGGTGAGAATCCTACTCCCTTCTGTGGCACCTCTCTGTAAGCGAAAAGCAGACATGGCAAGAGGACATCCCATCTCCTTTTGAGTTTTTCTGGGAGCCCCATGATCATGCCCTTTAATGTCTTGTTGAATCTCTCAACTAAGCCATTAGTTTGTGGATGGTATGGGGTAGTGAACTTATAAGTCACTCCACACTCATTCCACATGTGCTTTAGGTATGCTGACATGAAGTTGGTACCTCTGTCAGACACCACCTCCTTAGGGAAACCCACTCTGGTAAAGATACCAATGAGGGCCTTGGCTACTGCAGGGGCAGTAGTCGACCTAAGGGGAATAGCTTCAGGATACCTGGTAGCATGATCCACTACTACCAGGATATACATATTTCCTGAGGCTGTGGGAGGTTCCAGTGGACCAACTATGTCCACACCCACTCTTTCAAAGGGCACCCCCACCACTGGAAGTGGAATGAGGGGGGCCTTTGGATGCCCACCTGTCTTAACACTGGCTTGACAGGTGGGGCAGGAGAGGCAAAACTCCTTAACCATGTTGGACATATTGGGCCAGTAGAAGTGGTTGACTAACCTCTCCCACGTCTTGGTTTGTCCCAAATGTCCAGCAAGGGGAATGTCATGGGCCAATGTTAGGATGAACTCTCTGAACAGCTGAGGCACTACCACTCTCCTAGTGGCACCAGGTTTGGGGTCTCTGGCCTCAGTGTACAGGAGCCCATCTTCCCAATAGACCCTATGTGTTCCATTTTTCTTGCCTTTGGACTCTTCAGCAGCTTGCTGCCTAAGGCCTTCAAGAGAGGGACAGGTTTCTTGTCCCTTACACAGCTCCTCCCTTGAGGGTCCCCCTGGGCCTAAGAGCTCAACCTGATAAGGTTCAAGCTCCAAAGGCTCAGTTCCCTCAGAGGGCAGAACTTCTTCCTGAGAAGAGAGGTTCCCTTTCTTTTGCTGTGTTGCAGTTGGCTTCCCAACTGACTTTCCTGTTCTCTTGGTAGGCTGGGCCATTTTTCCAGACTCCAGCTCTACTTGTTCACCCTGTGCCTTGCACTGTGCTCTTGTTTTCACACACACCAGTTCAGGGATACCCAGCATTGCTGCATGGGTTTTTAGCTCTACCTCAGCCCATGCTGAGGACTCCAGGTCATTTCCAAGCAGACAGTCCACTGGGATATTTGAGGAGACCACCACCTGTTTCAGGCCATTGACCCCTCCCCATTCTAAAGTAACCATTGCCATGGGATGTACTTTTCTCTGATTGTCAGCGTTGGTGACTGTGTAAGTTTTTCCAGTCAGGTATTGGCCAGGGGAAACCAGTTTCTCTGTCACCATGGTGACACTGGCACCTGTATCCCTCAGGCCCTCTATTCTAGTCCCATTAATTAAGAGTTGCTGTCTGTATTTTTGCATGTTAGGCGGCCAGACAGCTAGTGTGGCTAAATCCACCCCACCCTCAGAAACTAGAGTAGCTTCAGTGTGAACCCTGATTTGCTCTGGGCACACTGTTGATCCCACTTGGAGACTAGCCATACCAGTGTTACCTGGATGGGAGTTTGGAGTGGAACCTTTCTTGGGACAGGCCTTGTCTCCAGTTTGGTGTCCATGCTGTTTACAGCTATGACACCAGGCCTTTTTGGGATCAAAGTTTTTACCCTTGTACCCATTGTTTTGTGAAGAGGCTCTGGGCCCACCCTCCTGTGCAGGTTTTTGGGGGCCTGTAGAAGACTCTTTACTATTTTTAGTTTTGGTTGTCTCATCACCCTTCTGCTGGGGAGTCTTTGTGACCCCTTTCTTTTGGTCACCCCCTGTTGAAGTCTTGGTAACCCTAGTCTTGACCCAATGGTCCGCCTTCTTTCCCAATTCTTGGGGAGAAATTGGTCCTAGGTCTACCAGATGCTGATGCAGTTTATCATTGAAACAATTACTTAACAGGTGTTCTTTCACAAATAAATTGTACAGCCCATCATAATTACTTACACCACTGCCTTGAATCCAACCATCTAGTGTTTTCACTGAGTAGTCAACAAAGTCAACCCAGGTCTGGCTCGAGGATTTTTGAGCCCCCCTGAACCTAATCCTGTACTCCTCAGTGGAGAATCCAAAGCCCTCAATCAGGGTACCCTTCATGAGGTCATAAGATTCTGCATCTTGTCCAGAGAGTGTGAGGAGTCTATCCCTACACTTTCCTGTGAACATTTCCCAAAGGAGAGCACCCCAGTGAGATCTGTTCACTTTTCTGGTTACACAAGCCCTCTCAAAAGCTGTGAACCATTTGGTGATGTCATCACCATCTTCATATTTAGTTACAATCCCTTTAGGGATTTTCAACATGTCAGGAGAATCTCTGACCCTATTTATGTTGCTGCCACCATTGATGGGTCCTAGGCCCATCTCTTGTCTTTCCCTCTCTATGGCTAGGATCTGTCTTTCCAAAGCCAATCTTTTGGCCATCCTGGCTAACTGGATGTCCTCTTCACTGGGGCTATCCTCAGTGATTTCAGAGGTGTTGGTCTCTCCTGTGAGGGAACCAGCATCTCTGACTATTATTTTAGGAGTCAGGGTTTGAGGGACCCTGTTCTCCCTAGATAGGACTGGTAGGGGGGAATTGTCCTCCAAGTCACTATCCTCTTCCTCTGAGTTGCCACCCTCAGAGGGGTTGGCCTTTTCAAACTCTGCCAAAAGCTCCTGGAGCTGTATTTTGGTAGGTTTGGGGCCCATTGTTATTTTCTTTATTTTACAGAGTGACCTTAGCTCCCTCATCTTAAGATGGAGGTAAGGTGTGGTGTCGAGTTCCACCACAGTCACATCTGTGCTAGACATTTTGCTTCTAAAAGTTGGAATACCTTTTAAGAATCTAAAATTGGTTCTAGAATCTAATTCAAACTTTTACAAACTTTTACACTCTAAAAGAAATGCTAAACAGGATCTAACACAAGGCCCTAGCAGGTCTTTTAAGAATTTAGAAAACTTTTCAAATTGCAAAAATCAATTTCTAATGACAATTTTGGAATTTGTCGTGTGATCAGGTATTGGCTGAGTAGTCCAGCAAATGCAAAGTCTTGTACCCCACCGCTGATCCACCAATGTAGGAAGTTGGCTCTGTATGTGCTATTTCAAAGTAAGGAATAGCATGCACAGAGTCCAAGGGTTCCCCTTAGAGGTAAAATAGTGGTAAAAAATAGATAATACTAATGCTCTATTTTGTGGTAGTGTGGTCGAGCAGTAGGCTTATCCAAGGAGTAGTGTTAAGCATTTGTTGTACATACACATAGACAATAAATGAGGTACACACACTCAGAGACAAATCCAGCCAATAGGTTTTTGTATAGAAAAATATCTTTTCTTAGTTTATTTTAAGAACCACAGGTTCAATTTCTACATGTAATATCTCATTTGAAAGGTATTGCAGGTAAGTACTTTAGGAACTTTAAATCATAAAAATTGCATGTATACTTTTCAAGTTATTGACAAATAGCTGTTTTAAAAGTGGACACTTAGTGCAATTTTCACAGTTCCTAGGGGAGGTAAGTTTTGGTTAGTTTTACCAGGTAAGTAAGACACTTACAGGGTTCAGTTCTTGGTCCAAGGTAGCCCACCGTTGGGGGTTCAGAGCAACCCCAAAGTCACCACACCAGCAGCTCAGGGCCGGTCAGGTGCAGAGTTCAAAGTGGTGCCCAAAACACATAGGCTAGAATGGAGAGAAGGGGGTGCCCCGGTTCCGGTCTGCTTGCAGGTAAGTACCCGCGTCTTCGGAGGGCAGACCAGGGGGGTTTTGTAGGGCACCGGGGGGGACACAAGCCCACACAGAAATTTCACCCTCAGCAGCGCGGGGGCGGCCGGGTGCAGTGTAGAAACCAGCGTCGGGTTTGTAATGGAAGTCAATGGGAGATCTAGGGATCTCTTCAGCGCTGCAGGCAGGCAAGGGGGGGTTCCTCGGGGAAACCTCCACTTGGGCAAGGGAGAGGGACTCCTGGGGGTCACTTCTCCAGTGAAAGTCCGGTCCTTCAGGTCCTGGGGGCTGCGGGTGCAGGGTCTCTCCCAGGTGTCGGGACTTAGGATTCAAAAGAGTCACGGTCAGGGGAAGCCTCGGGATTCCCTCTGCAGGCGGCGCTGTGGGGGCTCAGGGGGGACAGGTTTTTGTACTCACAGTCTTAGAGTAGTCCTGGGGTCCCTCCTGAGGTGTTGGATCGCCACCAGCCGAGTCGGGGTCGCCGGGTGCAGTGTTGCAAGTCTCACGCTTCTTGCGGGGAGCTTGCAGGGTTCTTTAAAGCTGCTGGAAACAAAGTTGCAGCTTTTCTTGGAGCAGGTCCGCTGTCCTCTGGAGTTTCTTGTCGTTTCGAAGCAGGGGCAGTCCTCGGAGGATGTCGAGGTCGCTGGTCCCTTTGGAAGGCGTCGCTGGAGCAGGATCTTTGGAAGGCAGGAGACAGGCCGGTGAGTTTCTGGAGCCAAGGCAGTTGTCGTCTTCTGGTCTTCCTCTGCAGGGGTTTTTCAGCTAGGCAGTCCTTCTTCTTGTAGTTGCAGGAATCTAATTTTCTAGGGTTCAGGGTAGCCCTTAAATACTAAATTTAAGGGCGTGTTTAGGTCTGGGGGGTTAGTAGCCAATGGCTACTAGCCCTGAGGGTGGGTACACCCTCTTTGTGCCTCCTCCCAAGGGGAGGGGGTCACAATCCTAACCCTATTGGGGGAATCCTCCATCTGCAAGATGGAGGATTTCTAAAAGTTAGAGTCACTTCAGCTCAGGACACCTTAGGGGCTGTCCTGACTGGCCAGTGACTCCTCCTTGTTGCTTTCTTTGTTCCCTCCAGCCTTGCCGCCAAAAGTGGGGGCCGTGGCCGGAGGGGGCGGGCAACTCCACTAAGCTGGAGTGCCCTGCTGGGCTGTGACAAAGGGGTGAGCCTTTGAGGCTCACCGCCAGGTGTTACAGCTCCTGCCTGGGGGAGGTGTTAGCATCTCCACCCAGTGCAGGCTTTGTTACTGGCCTCAGAGTGACAAAGGCACTCTCCCCATGGGGCCAGCAACATGTCTCTAGTGTGGCAGGCTGCTGGAACCAGTCAGCCTACACAGATAGTCGGATAGGTTTCAGGGGGCACCTCTAAGGTGCCCTCTGTGGTGTATTTTACAATAAAATGTACACTGGCATCAGTGTGCATTTATTGTGCTGAGAAGTTTGATACCAAACTTCCCAGTTTTCAGTGTAGCCATTATGGTGCTGTGGAGTTCGTGTTTGACAGACTCCCAGACCATATACTCTTATGGCTACCCGGTACTTACAATGTCTAAGGTTTTGTTTAGACACTGTAGGGGTACCATGCTCATGCACTGGTACCCTCACCTATGGTATAGTGCACCCTGCCTTAGGTCTGTAAGGCCTGCTAGAGGGGTGTCTTACCTATACTGCATAGGCAGTGAGAGGCTGGCATGGCACCCTGAGGGGAGTGCCATGTCGACTTACTCGTTTTGTTCTCACTAGCACACACAAGCTGGTAAGCAGTGTGTCTGTGCTGAGTGAGAGGTCTCCAGGGTGGCATAAGACATGCTGCAGCCCTTAGAGACCTTCCTTGGCATCAGGGCCCTTGGTACTAGAAGTACCAGTTACAAGGGACTTATCTGGATGCCAGGGTCTGCCAATTGTGGATACAAAAGTACAGGTTAGGGAAAGAACACTGGGGCTGGGGCCTGGTTAGCAGGCCTCAGCACACTTTCAATTGTAAACATAGCATCAGCAAAGGCAAAAAGTCAGGGGGCAACCATGCCAAGGAGGCATTTCCTTACACAACTTCTCAGCACAATAAATGCACACTGATGCCAGTGTACATTTTATTGTGAAACACACCCCAGAGGGCACCTTAGAGGTGCCCCCTGAAACCTTAACCAACTATCTGTGTAGGCTGACTGGTTCCAGCAGACTGCCACACTAGACATGTTGCTGGCCCCATGGGGAGAGTGCCTTTGTCACTCTGAGGCCAGTAACGAAGCCTGCACTGGGTGGAGATGCTAACACCTCCCCCAGGCAGGAGCTGTAACACCTGGCGGTGAGCCTCAAAGGCTCACCCCTTTGTTCCAGCACAGCAGGACACTCCAGCTAGTGGAGTTGCCCGCCCCCTCCGGCCACGGCCCCCACTTTTGGCGGCAAGGCCGGAGAAAATAATGAGAACAAGGAGAAGTCACTGGCCAGTCAGGACAGCCCCTAAGGTGTCCTGAGCTGAAGTGACTCTAACTTTTAGAAATCCTCCATCTTGCAGATGGAGGATTCCCCCAATAGGATTAGGGATGTGCCCCCCCTCCCCTTGGGAGGAGGCACAAAGAGGGTGTACTCACCCTCAGGGCTATTAGCCATTGGCTACTAACCCTCCAGACCTAAACACGCCCTTAAATTTAGTATTTAAGGGCTTCCCTGAACCTAGGAAAACAGATTCCTGAAACTACAAGAAGAGGACTGCTGAGCTGAAAAACCCCTGCAGAGGAAGAACAGAAGACACCAACTGCTTTGGCCCCAGACTTACCGGCCTGTCTCCTGCCTTCCAAAGAAACCTGCTCCAGCGACGCTTTCCAAGGGACCAGCGACCTCTGAATCCTCTGAGGACTGCCCTGCTTCAAGAAAGACAAGAAACTCCCGAGGACAGCGGCACTGCTCCAAAAGAACTGCAACTTTGTTTCAAGGAGCAGATTTAAAGACCCCTGCAACTCCCCGCAAGAAGCGTGAGACTTGCAACACTGCACCCGGCGACCCCGACTGGTGGAGAACCAACACCTCAGGGAGGACCCTCCGGCGACTCCAAGACTGTGAGTAACCAAAGTTGTCCCCCCTGAGCCCCCACAGCGACGCCTGCAGAGGGAATCCCGAGGCTCCCCCTGACCGCGACTGCCTGAACTCCATTTCCCGACGGCTGGAAAAGACCCTGCACCCGCAGCCCCCAGCACCTGAAGGAACGGAACTCCTGTGCAGGAGTGACCCCCAGGAGGCCCTCTCCCTTGCCTAGGTGGTGGCTACCCCGAGGAGCACCCCCCTTGCCTGCCTGCACCGCTGAAGAGACCCCTTGGTCTCCCATTGACTCCCATTGGAAACCCGACGCTTGTTTGCACACTGCACCCGGCCGCCCCCGCGCTGCTGAGGGTGTACTTTTTGTGTGGACTTGTGTCCCCCCCGGTGCCCTACAAAACCCCCCCTGGTCTGCCCTCCGAAGACACGGGTACTTACCTGCTGGCAGACTGGAACCGGGGCACCCCCTTCTCTCCATTGAAGCCTATGTGTTTTGGGCACCTCTTTGACCTCTGCACCTGACCGGCCCTGAGCTGCTGGTGTGATAACTTTGGGGTTGCACTGAACCCCCAACGGTGGGCTACCTTGGACCCAAACCTGAGACTTGTAAGTGATTTACTTACCTGACAAAACTAACAAAAACTTACCTCCCCCAGGAACTGTGAAAATTGCACTAAGTGTCCACTTTTAAAACAGCTTATTGTGTTTTATGTAAAAAGTATACATGCTAATGAAATGATTCAAAGTTCCTAAAGTACTTACCTGCAATACCTTTCAAATGAGATATTACATGTAGAATTTGAACCTGTGGTTCTTAAAATAAACTAAGTAAAGATATTTTTCTATAACAAAACCTATTGGCCTTGAATTGTCTGAGTGTGTGTTCCTCATTTATTGCCTGTGTGTATGTACAACAAATGCTTAACACTACTCCTTTGATAAGCCTACTGCTCGACCACACTACCACAAAATAGAGCATTAGTATTATCTCTTTTTGCCACTATCTTACCTCTAAGGGGAACTCTTGGACTCTGTGCATACTATTCCTTACTTTGAAATAGTGCATACAGAGCCAACTTCCTACAAGCAGTCTTTGTGGTGCTCAAAGCCTTTCTGCCACAACTCTTTCGCAAAGTGTTTCTAGAGAGTGCAGACAATATGACAGCCATGTATTATCTACAAAAATAGGGGGGGGAGGGAGACATACTTCTCAACTGTCTTCTTGCTCAGATAATTTGCAAATGGATAATTCACCATCATATACAATTACTGGCAGAATATATCCCAGGAATGGACAACCAGTTTGCAGAACTCCTCAGCAGGATGCACCAACAAGTCAGCGAATGGAAGCTTCACCCTCAAGTATTTCACTAATACTTTCACCGTTGGGGAACTCCAAAAATAGACCTTAGCCACCGCAGAAAATTCCAAATGCCAAAACTTAGGGTCTAGATATCCACACCCTCAGTGAAAGGGCAATGCTCTATGGATGAATTGGTCAGGAATAATTGGTTACGCTTTCCTACCTTTCCCACTCATACCATTTCTAGTTCACAAAATGAAACGAGCATCACTTACTATGATCCTTGTAGCTCCCACATGGGCACGTTAGCATTGGCTCATAACACTGTTGGCTCTGTTAGAGGTTCCTCACAAGAAACTCCAACAGGCTAGACCTTATGATTCAAAGGCGAAGTCAAATCAGACATCCAGCCCCCAAAACACTCAATTTGCGATATGACTCCTGAAGTCATAGAGTTTGGTTTTTTGAATCTTCCCCCCAGAATGTATGGACATTCTTGAGAGGCACTTTTCGTACAACTAGACAGTGTTATGCTGCAAAATGGTAATGTTTTGTTTGCGACTGTCAACCTAAATACATTGATCCACTCACAGCCTCAGATTAAGTCATTGTTACCTGCTGCATTTACAAAGAGCAAACTTAGCATGCTCGTCTATTAGAATTCATTTAGCAGCTATCGATGCTTACCTATCGAATAGATAATGTATTTCTTTATTCAGAATTCCAGTAATCAAAGCCTTTATGGAAAGCCTCAAGTCATTCCTCCCAGGGTTCCTCCAGCCCCAATTTGGAACCTTAATGTTGTCCTTACTAGACTCATGGGTCCACATTTGAGCCTCAGCATTCCTGCTCTTTGCAAGTTCATTCATGGAAAGAATCCTTTTCAGTTGCTATCAGTTCCCTATGACATGTAAGTGAAATACAAGCCCTAACTTTAGAAGAAGCCTTCTTCCAGTAACACAAAGATTGGGTAGTTCTTAGCACAAACCCTAAATTCCTTCCAAAAGTAGTTTTACCATTTCACATTAACCAGTCAACTGAGTTACCTTTTTTTCCCACAGCCAGGCTCATTCGCTGAAAAAGCTCTTCACACTTTAGATGTTAATAGAGCTTTTAGGTAATACATTAATAGGACTAAAAGCTTTAGAAAATCTAACTAGCTTTTTGTAGCATTTTCTATGCCTCATAAAGGCAATCCAATCTCCAAAAATGGTATAGCCGGATGGATAGTCAAGTGCATTCAAACTTGCTATCTTAAAGCCAAAAGATAATTACCTGTTACTCCCGGAGCGCATTCTATCAGTAAAAAGGGGCTTCCAAGACCATTTGTTAGGAAACATTCCAGTAGCAGACATTTGTAAAGCTGCAACTTGATCTACACCACATACATTTACTAAGCACTGTTGTGTAGATCTGTGGTTCTCAACCTGTGGTCTGCGGACCCCAGGGGGTCCATGAAACTTCCTCGGGGGGGTCCGTGAATGATTAGAAAATTAACTAATATTAACAGATTAATAAAGTGAACATAACTAAAGTGACTAAATGTACAAATGAAAATGTTAAAACGTAAAGATCAAGGAATTTGAAATTAGAATCCCAAAATGAAATTAGTATGCTCAAATTGATTCATGAGAGAAGTGCAGGTTCATCAAACAGAATATAGTATGGACGGTGTGTACTTTCAATTGAATTTAGAAAACCTCCAACCTTCCTATTACATGTAACTTTTTTTTTTAATTTAATTTGTTTGCAAATTAAATAAAAATGTGTCATCATTTGTGTATGTGTTTGAAGTGCTGGTTGCTGTATTTTTTGTGTATTGTTTAGTGGTTAAAATCGGCTTCCAGTAATGACAGAGTAGAAGGCGTTTAGGGTGAGTTGGGGTCTTCCAGTAATGTGAAAGTGTGGGTCCACAGAAGTCAAAAGGTTGGGAACCACTGGTGTAGATGTTTTAGTGTGGCAACAGGCTAATGTTGGCCAAGCGGTGCTCAGGACACTTTTCCATACTCTATTTTGTGGTAGTGTGACCGAGCAGTAGGCTTATCATAGGGTAGTGTTACGCATTTGTTGTACACACACAGGCAATAAATGTGAACACAAACCCAAAGACTAACTCCAGGCCAATAGGTTTTTATATAGAAAAATATTATTTTCTTAATTTATTGTATAACCACAAGATTCAGAATTTAGGTAAGTACATACATTGTAAGGTACTTCACACAGGTAAGTATGGAATTAAAACAGTAATGTACAGTTTTGGCAAAAATGGCAAATAGCTATTTTAAAAGTGGACACAGTGCAAAAGCAACAGTTCCTGGGGGAGGTAAGTATTGGTTAGTTTCTCAGGTAAGTAAAGTACTTACAAGTTGTCTCCTTGGCATAGGCAGCCCACCATTGGTGGTTTAAGTCAACCCCAAACACCCAGCAACACAGGGCTAGCCAGGCACAGAGGTCAAAGTAGGGCCCAAATAGCATAGGCTGATGGAGACTAGGTTTGCTCTGGTTCCAATCTGCTAGTAGTGAAGTACCTTTGTCCTAGGGGTGCAGACCAGGGGGGTTTTGTATAGCACTGGGTGGGTACCCAACAGGCACACAAAATACACCCTCAGCAGCACAGGGGCGGCCGGGTGTAGTGTTGTGAACAAGGCGTCGGATTTTGTGATGAAATCAATGTAGGGACCCAGGGGGTCACTCTGGCGATGCAGGAAGGGCACAGGGGGGCTTCTCGGGCCAGCCGCTACTGGGCTAGTATGAGGGCCGCCTGCTGGTCACTCCTGAACTGGTGGTTGGTTCCTCTCTGTCCTGGGGGCTGCGGGTGCGGTGCTTCTTCCAGGCGTCGGGTTCCTTTGTTACTGGGCAGTCACGGTCAGGGGAGCCTCTGAATCCTCTCTGCAGGCGTCGCTATGGGATTGCAGGGAGGTCAGCTCAGGGTGTCCACATCATTGGAGTCGCCTGGGGGTCCTCTCTACGGTATTCGTTCTTCTGGACACGAGCCAGGGGGCATCAGGTGCAGTGTGTGAAGACTTGCGCTTCCGGAGTGAGGCTTGAGTCTCTTTAACCCCTTCGCTGCCAGGCCTTTTCCCCCTCCTGTGCCAGGCCTTTTTTTTACCTATTTGGGGCAGTTCGCGCTTAGGCCCTCATAACTTTTTGTCCACATAAGCTAACCAAGCCAAATTTGCGGCCTTTTTTTCCAACATCCTAGGGATTCTATAGGTACCCAGACTTTGTGGGTTCCCCTGAAGGAGGCCAAGAAATTAGCCAAAATACAGTGAAAATATTGTTTTTTTTAAAAAAAAATGGGAAAAAGTGGCTGCAGAAGAAGGCTTGTGGTTTTTCCCCTGAAAATGGCATCAGCAAAGGGTTTGCGGTGCTAAACTCACCAGCTTCCCAGCTTTCAGCAACAGGCAGACTTGAATCAGAAAACCCAATTTTTCAACACAAATTTGGCATTTTACTGGGACATACCCCATTTTTAAAAAATGTTGTGCTTTCAGCCTCCTTCCAGTCAGTGACAGAAATGGGCATGAAACCAATGCTGGATCCCGGAAACCTAAACATTTCTGAAAAGTAGACAGAATTCTGAATTCAGCAAGGGGTCATTTGTGTAGATCCTACAAGGATTTCCTACAGAAAATAACAACTGAAAAAGAAATATATTGAAATTGAGGTGAAAAAAACATAATTTTTTCTCTACGTTTTATCTGTAACTTTTTCCTGCAATGATTAACGAAAGCAATATACCGTTACGGCTGCTGGACTCTTCTGGTTGCGGGGATATATAGGGCTTGTAGGTTCATCAAGAGCCCTAGGTACCCAGAGCCAATAAATGAGCTGCACCCTGCAGTGCGTTTTCATTCTATACCGGGTATACAGCCATTCATTTGCTTAAATATAAAAAGTGAAAAATAGCTATCAAGAAAACCTTTGTATGTCCAAAAAGGGCACAAGATAAGGTGTTGAGGAGCAGTGGTTATTTGCACATCTCTGAATTCCGGGGTGACCATACTAGCATGTGAATTACAGGGCATTTCTCAAATAGATGTCTGTAAGGAAATGCCTCCTTGGCATGGTTACCCCCTGACTTTTTGCCTTTGCTGATGCTATGTTTTGATTTGAAAGTGTGCTGAGGCCTGCTAACCAGGCCCCAGCACCAGTGTTCTTTCCCTAACCTGTACTTTTGTTTTACACAATTGGTACACCCTGGCATCCAGGTAAGTCCCTTGTAACTGGTACCCCTGGTGCCAAGGGCCCTGATGCCAGGGAAGGTCTCTAAGGGCTGCAGCATATCTTATGCCACCCTGGGGACCCCTCACTCAGCACAGACACACTGCTTGCCAGCTTGTGTGTGCTGGTGAGGACAAAACAAGTAAGTCGACATGGCACTCCCCTCAGGGTGCCATGCCAACCTCACACTGCCTATGCAGTATAGATAAGTCACCCCTCTAGCAGGCCTTACAGCCCTAAGGCAGGGTGCACTATACCATAGGTGAGGGCACCAGTGCATGAGCACTGTGCCCCTACAGTGTCTAAGCAAAACCTTAGACATTATAAGTGCAGGGTAGCCATAAGAGTATATGGTCTGGGAGTCTATCAAACACGAACTCCACAGCACCATAATGGCTACACTGAAAACTGGGAAGTTTGGTATCAAACTTCTCAGCACAATAAATGCACACTGATGCCAGTGTACATTTTATTGTGAAATACACCCCAGAGGGCACCTTAGAGGTGCCCCCTGAAACCTTAACCAACTACCCGTGTAGGCTGACTGGTTGTAGCAGCCTGCCACACTCGAGCCATTTTGCTGGCCACATGGGGAGAGTGCCTTTGTCACTCTGTGGCCAGTAACACCTCCCCCCAGGCAGGAGCCGTAACACCTGGCGGTGAGCCTCAAAGGCTCACCCCCTTTGTTCCAGCACCCCAGGGCACTCCAGCTAGTGGAGTTGCCCGCCCCCTCCGGCCACGGCCCCACTTTTGGCGGCAAGGCTGGAGGAATTAATGAGAAAAACAAGGAGGAGTCACTGGCCAGTCAGGACAGCCCCTAAGGTGTCCTGAGCTGAAGTGACTGACTTTTAGAAATCCTCCATCTTGCAGATGGAGGATTCCCCCAATAGGGATAGGAATGTGACCCCCTCCCCTTGGGAGGAGGCACAAAGAGGGTGTACCCACCCTCAGGGCTAGTAGCCATTGGCTACTAACCCCCCAGACCTAAACACGCCCTTAAATTTAGTATTTAAGGGCTCCCCTGAACCTAAGAATTTGGATTCCTGCAACTTAAAGAAGAGGACTGCTGAGCTGAAAAACCCTGCAGAGAAGAAGACACCAACTGCTTTGGCCCCAGCCCTACCGACATGTCTCCCTCCTTCAGAAGAAAACTGCTCCTTCGACGCTTTCCCCAGGACCATCGACCTCTGAATCCTCAGAGGACTGCCCTGCTTCCAAAAGACCAAGAAACTCCCGAGAACAGCGGCCCTGTTCAACAAAGATTGCAACTTTGTTTCCAGAGGAGCAGATTTAAAGACCCCTGCGATCCCCGCAAGAAGCGTGAGACTTGCAACACTGCACCCGGCGACCCCGACTCGACTGGTGGAGAAACAACACCTCATGGAGGACCCTTCGGCGACTCCGAGACTGTGAGTAACCAAAGTTGTCCCCCCTCAGCCCCCACAGCGACGCCTGCAGAGGGAATCCGGAGGCTCCCCCTGACCGCGACTGCCTGACTCTGAAATCCCGACGCCTGGAAAAGACCCTGCACCCGCAGCCCCCAGGACCTGAAGGATCGGAACTCCAGTGCAGGAGTGACCCCCAGGAGGCCCTCTCACTTGCCCAGGTGGTGGCTACTCCGAGGAGCCCCCCCCCCCCCCCCTTGCCTGCCTGCACCGCTGAAGAGACCCCTTGGTCTCTCATTGAAACCTATTGAAAACCCGACGCGTGTTGGCACACTGCACCCGGCCGCCCCAGTGCCGCTGAGGGTGTACTTTTTGTGCTGACTTGTCCCCCCCAGTGCCCTACAAAACACCCCTGGTCTGCCCTCCGAAGACGCGGGTACTTACCTGCTGGCAGACCGGAACCGGGGCACCCCCTTCTCCATTGAAGCCTATGTGTTTTGGGCACCACTTTGAACTCTGCACCTGACTGGCCCTGCGCTGCTGGTGTGGTGACTTTGGGGTTGCTCTGAACCCCCGACGGTGGGCTACCTTGGACCCCAATTTGAACCCCATAGGTGGTTTACTTACCTGCAAGAACTAACATTACTTTACCTCCCCCAGGAACTGTGAAAATTGCACTGTGTCCACTTTTAAAACAGCTAAATGTGTTTTATGTATAAAGTATGTATGCTATTGTGATTATTCAAAGTTCCTAGAGTACTTACATGCAATATCTTTCAAATGAGATATTACATGTAGAATTTGAACCTGTGGTTCTTAAAATAAACTAAGACAAAATATTTTTCTATAACAAAAACCTATTGGCCTGGAATTGTTTCTGAGTGTGTGTTCCTCATTTATTGCCTGTGTGTATGTACAACAAATGCTTAACACTACTCCTTTGATAAGCCTACTGCTCGACCACACTACCACAAAATAGAGCATTAGTATTATCTCTTTTTGCCACTATCTTACCTCTAAGGGGAACCCTTGGACTCTGTGCATACTATTCCTTACTTTGAAATAGTGCATACAGAGCCAACTTCCTACAGTACCCCTAGTGATCCTGAAAGAGTCAGTTAGCTTCCCATTTACCAAGACCCTGGCCACTGACGCTTGATAAATTAGTCGGATTGCAAGGCAAAATTTAACACCCAGATTATTCAGTTCAAGAACCGTATTTATATAATTACAGTTTACTCTGTCAAAAGCCTTCTTTGCGTCAAGAGCTGTAACAGCCAGAGGTTCTCGGTATGTAGTGGCTAAATCAGTAGCACTAATTAATTTAAACGTTTGTTCATACAAGAATCTATTCCGAATAAAACCTTTCTGGTCCGGATGAATCAAATCGCTCATGACCCCACTTAACCTATTTGCCAATAGTTTAGCATATAGCTTGTAATCGCTAGGTAACAATGATATTGGTCTGTAGGGCTCACATCTCAATGGGGATTTCCCTGGTTTTAAGATAAGAGAAATGGTTGCCTCATGCCAAGAAGCAGGCAATGGGACTCCTTCCTCAAAAATATCAGAAAACATTTGGAGAATAAACGGAACTATAGAATCACCCAAAGCCTTATAAAACTCAACAGCAATACCATCCGGTCCCGCCTCTTTCCCCCTCTTGCTCTCTTTTAGAACTGCTCTTATTTCCCCCGCAGTAATGGGTCTAGTCAAGTAAGTCTGTTTGCTTTGTACAAGGCAAGGAAGCATATCTATATCGAACCACTCACCAACTGCCTCATCCCGCACTTCCCTCTCCTCCATGTGAAGTGCTGAAAATAACTTTTGGAAAGCCTCTTCTATAGCCTCCAGGGATATAAGAATAACCCCCAACTGACTATCCACTAACTCCTTGAACCTGTTCCGTGCCTGGTCTCTCTTAATCTTCCAAACTAGTATTCTTCCCATATTTTCTCCATATTCAAATTGGGCTTGTTTGCTTGCCTCCCATCGTTTTGCAATCCTCGCTTGTAATATAGATTCCATCTGATGTTTCAGCTGTCTCATCCTATTGTTCAAATGCTCCTTATCGCCCCCTTCTCCACATATTAAGTTTTACATAACAAAATTCCCTGCTCTATACCCTTCAGTTCCTCCCTATACCGCTTGCTTCTATAGCTAACAAGACTTATACTCCTTTCCCTCATCACCGCCCTATAGGTGTCCCAGACTACAATTTTGGGGACAGACCCCTGATTAATTCTAAAAAGGTCCTCAGCCTCCTTACGAAGATAAGTAATGACCTCCTCCTCCAGTAACAAGGTCCGATCGAAAGTCCATCTCATCCCACCTCCCTCCTGGGGCAACTCATTCTTAGTCACTGCTGCATAATCTGATAAGTGGACATGTGAGTATGTAATATCTTCTATTAGAACATTGGAATGTTGGTAGCTCCATTGGAGACAATGGAGTGCTGCGGGCTTTTACTGGCCGGTAAAAGCCCGCAGCGCCAACATTCCAATGTTCGCTTTGTTCACAGCAACAGCTGTGAACAAAGCCTCATGGAGCCCGAGGGGATTTAAATCCCCTCGGGCTCCGTAATTTTTTTTTTGTTTAATAGAACATTCTGCCCTGTGTGGCAGAATGTTCTAATAGCCTTAGAACCGGCCGTAGCGGGCTCTACCGGCTATTAAAGTCCCTCTCCCTTGTTAAATGCCCTCGCCTTCGGCTCGGGCATTTAACGCGGGTAGTGGGCCTTTAATAGCCAGTAGAGCCCGCTACGGCTGGTTCTAAGGCTATACTAGATCACACACCAAATGATCAACTAAAAAAGAATCAATTCGAGAGGCATGCCCATATTTCCTATTGTGAAATGAAAATCCCTGCTTTTCCCCTACTCTGCCTACTCTGCCTCCACAAATCATAGTAAAAAATCTTTCATCATTAACTTAAGATTATTGTTGAGACTTAGGAGTACTGATCGATCTACGTTTTACTGACCTATCTAGTTTATTATCTAGAACCACTTTAAAATCCCCAGCCATAGTAACTGGATCGGAAAAATTCAAAAGGTGGGAAAAAAACATTCAAAGGGGTTCTGTCATCGCAATTTGGTCCATAATATCCCACCAATTTAAATCTCCTACCCACCATCTGCAGTCTGGCTATAATCCATCTACTTAATCTATCCATTATCTCCTCAGTCACATTCACCTGCTGTTTAACCAAAATCACAACCCCCTTAGTATTAAAGTTATGCTCAGTGCTAACAAAATCTCGTACCCATTAATAATGTTGTGCCTTACTCCTTAGTTAAGTGTGTTTCCAGTAGAACTATTATATGAGCTGGGGAATCCCTAAGAAACTGCCAATTTTTTCTCGCCCTCCCTTTAACTTGCAGGCCATTAACATTCCAGGACATTAATTGTATTAGTCTTTTCCCGACTCCCTGGCTCCCCTTAGCGTTATCCAGTTGA
Source organism: Pleurodeles waltl (assembly GCF_031143425.1). Lineage (NCBI taxonomy): Eukaryota > Metazoa > Chordata > Amphibia > Caudata > Salamandridae > Pleurodeles > Pleurodeles waltl. The sequence goes on along the minus strand of NC_090449.1, from coordinate 742,241,973 downwards.
ATTTAAGTAGACTAAGGTGTATGAGGCTATTTTTCCCATTTCTCCCACATGCTCCCCACTCAGTGCCCCCCAGACACCCCCTACTGTGCCTCCCATCTATACCCTGTAACCCCCCTCTCCCCCTGGGAGAACCCCCCTTGCTATTGACAGACCTACTGGTCCCATTTAGAACACCCATGAGCTCCCCGGCTTTCTTTACACAATACCCCCCTTCTTTATACCTTCTAATAGTTCATCCACTGCAGCAGGATCCCTAATGGTATGCATTTTATTATTGTAGGAAGTTGGCTCTGTATGTGCTATTTCAAAGTAAGGAATAGCATGCACAGAGTCCAAGGGTTCCCCTTAGAGGTAAAATAGTGGTAAAAAGAGATAATACTAATGCTCTATTTTGTGGTAGTGTGGTCGAGCAGTAGGCTTATCCAAGGAGTAGTGTTAAGCATTTGTTGTACATACACATAGACAATAAATGAGGTACACACACTCAGAGACAAATCCAGCCAATAGGTTTTTATATAGAAAAATATCTTTTCTTAGTTTATTTTAAGAACCACAGGTTCAAATTCTACATGTAATATCTCATTCGAAAGGTATTGCAGGTAAGTACTTTAGGAACTTCAAATCATCAAAATTGCATGTATACTTTTCAAGTTATTCACAAATAGCTGTTTTAAAAGTGGACACTTAGTGCAATTTTCACAGTTCCTGGGGGAGGTAAGTTTTTGTTAGTTTTACCAGGTAAGTACGACACTTACAGGGTTCAGTTCTTGGTCCAAGGTAGCCCACCGTTGGGGGTTCAGAGCAACCCCAAAGTCACCACACCAGCAGCTCAGGGCCGGTCAGGTGCAGAGTTCAAAGTGGTGCCCAAAACACATAGGCTAGAATGGAGAGAAGGGGGTGCCCCGGTTCCGGTCTGCTTGCAGGTAAGTACCCGCGTCTTCAGAGGGCAGACCAGGGGGGTTTTGTAGGGCACCGGGGGGGACACAAGCCCACACAGAAATTTCACCCTCAGCAGCGCGGGGGCGGCCGGGTGCAGTGTAGGAACAGGCGTCGGGTTCGCAATGTTAGTCTATGAGAGATCTCGGGATCTCTTCAGCGCTGCAGGCAGGCAAGGGGGGGGTTCCTCGGGGAAACCTCCACTTGGGCAAGGGAGAGGGACTCCTGGGGGTCACTTCTCCAGTGAAAGTCCGGTCCTTCAGGTCCTGGGGGCTGCGGGTGCAGGGTCTCTCCCAGGTGTCGGGACTTGGGATTCAGAGAGTCGCGGTCAGGGGAAGCCGCGGGATTCCCTCTGCAGGCGGCGCTGTGGGGGCTCAGGGGGGACAGGTTTTTGTACTCACAGCCTTAGAGTAGTCCTGGGGTCCCTCCTGAGGTGTTGGATCGCCACCAGCCGAGTCGGGGTCGCCGGGTGCAGTGTTGCAAGTCTCACGCTTCTTGCGGGGAGCTTGCAGGGTTCTTTAAAGCTGCTGGAAACAAAGTTGCAGCTTTTCTTGGAGCAGGTCCGCTGTCCTCGGGAGTTTCTTGTCTTTTCGAAGCAGGGGCAGTCCTCAGAGGATGTCGAGGTCGCTGGTCCCTTTGGAAGGCGTCGCTGGAGCAGGATCTTTGGAAGGCAGGAGACAGGCCGGTGAGTTTCTGGAGCCAAGGCAGTTGTCGTCTTCTGGTCTTCCTCTGCAGGGGTTTTCAGCTAGGCAGTCCTTCTTCTTGTAGTTGCAGGAATCTAATTTTCTAGGGTTCAGGGTAGCCCTTAAATACTAAATTTAAGGGCGTGTTTAGGTCTGGGGGGTTAGTAGCCAATGGCTACTAGCCCTGAGGGTGGGTACACCCTCTTTGTGCCTCCTCCCAAGGGGAGGGGGTCACAATCCTAACCCTATTGGGGGAATCCTCCATCTGCAAGATGGAGGATTTCTAAAAGTTAGAGTCACTTCAGCTCAGGACACCTTAGGGGCTGTCCTGACTGGCCAGTGACTCCTCCTTGTTTTTCTCATTATTTTCTCCGGCCTTGCCGCCAAAAGTGGGGCCTGGCCGGAGGGGGCGGGCAACTCCACTAGCTGGAGTGTCCTGCTGGTTTGGCACAAAGGAGGTGAGCCTTTGAGGCTCACCGCCAGGTGTGACAATTCCTGCCTGGGGGAGGTGTTAGCATCTCCACCCAGTGCAGGCTTTGTTACTGGCCTCAGAGTGACAAAGGCACTCTCCCCATGGGGCCAGCAACATGTCTCGGTTTGTGGCAGGCTGCTAAAACTAGTCAGCCTACACAGATAGTCGGTTAAGTTTCAGGGGGCACCTCTAAGGTGCCCTCTGTGGTGTATTTTACAATAAAATGTACACTGGCATCAGTGTGCATTTATTGTGCTGAGAAGTTTGATACCAAACTTCCCAGTTTTCAGTGTAGCCATTATGGTGCTGTGGAGTTCGTGTTTGACAGACTCCCAGACCATATACTCTTATGGCTACCCTGCACTTACAATGTCTAAGGTTTTGTTTAGACACTGTAGGGGTACCATGCTCATGCACTGGTACCCTCACCTATGGTATAGTGCACCCTGCCTTAGGGCTGTAAGGCCTGCTAGAGGGGTGGCTTACCTATACTGCATAGGCAGTGAGAGGCTGGCATGGCACCCTGAGGGGAGTGCCATGTCGACTTACTCATTTTGTTCTCACTAGCACACACAAGCTGGCAAGCAGGGTGTCTGTGCTGAGTGAGAGGTCTCCAGGGTGGCATAAGACATGCTGCAGCCCTTAGAGACCTTCCTTGGCATCAGGGCCCTTGGTACTAGAAGTACCAGTTACAAGGGACTTATCTGAATGCCAGGGTGTGCCAATTGTGGATACAATGGTACATTTTAGGTGAAGGAACACTGGTGCTGGGGCCTGGTGTAAAGAAATGGCTCCCTGTTGCAGTTACCCCCCACTTTTTGCCTGATACTGATGCTGACTTGACTGAGAAGAGTGCTGGGACCCTGCTAACCAGGCCCCAGCACCAGTGTTCCTTCACCTAAAATGTACCATTGTATCCACAATTGGCACACCCTGGCATTCAGATAAGTCCCTTGTAACTGGTACTTCTAGTACCAAGGGCCCTGATGCCAAGGAAGGTCTCTAAGGGCTGCAGCATGTCTTATGCCACCCTAGAGACCCCTCACTCAGCACAGACACACTGCTTACAAGCCTGTGTGTGCTAGTGAGAACAAAATGAGTAAGTCGACATGGCACTCCCCTCAGGGTGCCATGCCAGCCTCTCACTGCCTATGCAGTATAGGTAAGACACCCCTCTAGCAGGCCTTACAGCCCTAAGGCAGGGTGCACTATACCATAGGTGAGGGTACCAGTGCATGAGCATGGTACCCCTACAGTGTCTAAACAAAACCTTAGACATTGTAAGTGCAGGGTAGCCATAAGAGTATATGGTCTGGGAGTCTGTCAAACACGAACTCCACAGCACCATAATGGCTACACTGAAAACTGGGAAGTTTGGTATCAAACTTCTCAGCACAATAAATGCACACTGATGCCAGTGTACATTTTATTGTAAAATACACCACAGAGGGCACCTTAGAGGTGCCCCCTGAAACTTAACCAACTAGCTGTGTAGGCTGACTGGTTCCAGCAGCCTGCCACACTAGAGACATGTTGCTGGCCCCATGGGGAGAGTGCCTTTGTCACTCTGAGGCCAGTAACAAAGCCTGCACTGGGTGGAGATGCTAACACCTCCCCCAGGCAGGAGCTGTAACACCTGGCGGTGAGCCTCAAAGGCTCACCCCTTTGTCACAGCCCAGCAGGGCACTCCAGCTTAGTGGAGTTGCCCGCCCCCTCCGGCCACGGCCCCCACTTTTGGCGGCAAGGCTGGAGGGAACAAAGAAAGCAACAAGGAGGAGTCACTGGCCAGTCAGGACAGCCCCTAAGGTGTCCTGAGCTGAAGTGACTCTTACTTTTAGAAATCCTCCATCTTGCAGATGGAGGATTCCCCCAATAGGGTTAGGATTGTGACCCCCTCCCCTTGGGAGGAGGCACAAAAAGGGTGTACCCACCCTCAGGGCTAGTAGCCATTGGCTACTAACCCCCCAGACCTAAACACGCCCTTAAATTTAGTATTTAAGGGCTACCCTGAACCCTAGAAAATTAGATTCCTGCAACAAGAAGAAGGACTGCCCAGCTGAAAACCCCTGCAGCGGAAGACCCGAAGACGACAACTGCCTTGGCTCCAGAAACTCACCGGCCTGTCTCCTGCCTTCCAAAGATCCTGCTCCAGCGACGCCTTCCGAAGGGACCAGCGACCTCGACATCCTCTGAGGACTGCCCCTGCTTCGAAAAGACAAGAAACTCCCGAGGACAGCGGACCTGCTCCAAGAAAAGCTGCAACTTTGTTTCCAGCAGCTTTAAAGAACCCTGCAAGCTCCCCGCAAGAAGCGTGAGACTTGCAACACTGCACCCGGCGACCCCGACTCGGCTGGTGGCGAACCAACACCTCAGGAGGGACCCCAGGACTACTCTAAGACTGTGAGTACAAAAACCTGTCCCCCCTGAGCCCCCACAGCGCCGCCTGCAGAGGGAATCCCGAGGCTTCCCCTGACCGCGACTCTTTGAATCCTAAGTCCCGACACCTGGGAGAGACCCTGCACCCGCAGCCCCCAGGACCTGAAGGACCGGACTTTCACTGGAGGAGTGACCCCCCGGAGTCCCTCTCCCTTGACCAAGTGGAGGTTTCCCCGAGGAACCCCCCCCTTGCCTGCCTGCAGCGCTGAAGAGATCCCGAGATCTCCCATTGACTTCCATTACAAACCCGACGCTTGTTTCTACACTGCACCCGGCCGCCCCCGCGCTGCTGAGGGTGAAATTTCTGTGTGGGCTTGTGTCCCCCCCGGTGCCCTATAAAACCCCCCTGGTCTGCCCTCCGAAGACGCGGGTACTTACCTGCAAGCAGACCGGAACCGGGGCACCCCCTTCTCTCCATTCTAGCCTATGTGTTTTGGGCACCACTTTGAACTCTGCACCTGACCGGCCCTGAGCTGCTGGTGTGGTGACTTTGGGGTTGCTCTGAACCCCCAACGGTGGGCTACCTTGGACCAAGAACTAAGCCCTGTAAGTGTCTTACTTACCTGGTTAACCTAACAAATACTTACCTCCCCTAGGAACTGTGAAAATTGCGCTAAGTGTCCACTTTTAAAACAGCTATTTGGGAATAACTTGAAAAGTATACATGCAATTTTGATGATTTGAAGTTCCTAAAGTACTTACCTGCAATACCTTTCGAATGAGATATTACATGTAGAATTTGAACCTGTGGTTCTTAAAATAAACTAAGAAAAGATATTTTTCTATATAAAAACCTATTGGCTGGATTTGTCTCTGAGTGTGTGTACCTCATTTATTGTCTGTGTGTATGTACAACAAATGCTTAACACTACTCCTTGGGTAAGCCTACTGCTCGACCACACTACCACAAAATAGAGCATTAGTATTATCTATTTTTACCACTATTTTACCTCTAAGGGGAACCCTTGGACTCTGTGCATGCTATTCCTTACTTTGAAATAGCACATACAGAGCCAACTTCCTACATTGGTGGATCAGCGGTGGGGTACAAGACTTTGCATTTGCTGGACTACTCAGCCAATACCTGATCACACGACAAATTCCAAAATTGTCATTAGAAATTGATTTTTGCAATTTGAAAAGTTTTCTAAATTCTTAAAAGACCTGCTAGGGCCTTGTGTTAGATCCTGTTTAGCATTTCTTTTAGAGTTTAAAAGTTTGTAAAAGTTTGAATTAGATTCTAGAACCAGTTGTAGATTCTTAAAAAGTATTCCAACTTTTAGAAGCAAAATGTCTAGCACAGATGTGACTGTGGTGGAACTCGACACCACACCTTACCTCCATCTTAAGATGAGGGAGCTAAGGTCACTCTGTAAAATAAAGAAAATAACAATGGGCCCCAAACCTACCAAAATACAGCTCCAGGAGCTTTTGGCAGAGTTTGAAAAGGCCAACCCCTCTGAGGGTGGCAACTCAGAGGAAGAGGATAGTGACTTGGAGGAAAATTCCCCCCTACCAATCCTATCTAGGGAGAACAGGGTCCCTCAAACCCTGACTCCAAAAATAATAGTCAGAGATGCTGGTTCCCTCACAGGAGAGACCAACACCTCTGAAATCACTGAGGATAGCCCCAGTGAAGAGGACATCCAGTTAGCCAGGATGGCCAAAAGATTGGCTTTGGAAAGACAGATCCTAGCCATAGAAAGGGAAAGACAAGAGATGGGCCTAGGACCCATCAATGGTGGCAGCAATATAAATAGGGTCAGAGATTCTCCTGACATGTTAAAAATCCCCAAAGGGATTGTGACAAAATTTGAAGATGGTGATGACATCACCAAATGGTTCACAGCTTTTGAGAGGGCTTGTGTAACCAGAAAAGTGAACAGGTCTCACTGGGGTGCTCTCCTTTGGGAAATGTTCACTGGAAAGTGTAGGGATAGACTCCTCACACTCTCTGGAAAAGATGCAGAATCTTATGACCTCATGAAGGGTACCCTGATTGAGGGCTTTGGATTCTCCACTGAGGAGTATAGAATTAGATTCAGGGGGGCTCAAAAATCCTCGAGCCAGACCTGGGTTGATTTTGTAGACTACTCAGTAAAAACACTGGATGGTTGGTTAACTGGAAATGAAGTGTGTGACTATGTTGGGCTTTATAATTTGTTTATGAAAGAACACATTTTAAGTAACTGCTTCAATGAAAAGTTGCATCAGTATCTGGTAGACCTAGGTCCAATTTCTCCCCAAGAATTGGGAAAGAAGGCAGACCACTGGGTCAAGACTAGAGTAACCAAAACTTCCACTGGGGGTGACCAAAAGAAAGGGGTTACAAAAACTCCCCAGGAAAAAGTGGGTGACACTAGAAACAAAGAAAAAGAGTCCTCTGTAGGCCCCAAAAAAACAGAACAGGTGGGTGGGCCCCAAGACACAACCCAAAACAAAGGTGGGTACCAGGGTAAGAACTGGGATGCCACTAAGGCCTGGTGCCACAACTGTAAACAGTCTGGGCACCACACCAAGGACACTTCTTGTCCCAAAAACAAACCCCAGAACAAAATTCCTGGGGTAACCAGTGTAGCCATGGGAGATGACTCCTCAGATGAGGAGGTCTTCCTAGCCTTCAACTGGAAACAGGGCCCAACAGGTGAGTTGGAGATTCCAGAGGGAAGCAGACACTTCCACCACCTACTGGTGAATGGAATCCCAACCACTGCCCTGAGAGACACTTGTGCCAGTCACACTATTGTGCATGACAGGCTGGTGCTCTCAAACCAGTACATCCCAGGTGAGACTGCCAGGGTAAGAGTTAGCCTAGACAGGGTCACTAAGAGGCCTATGGCTTTAGTACCCATAGAAGTGGGTGGCACTCTTAGCTGGAGAAGGGTAGTAGTCAGTACAGACCTCCCCCTTGATTGTCTCCTTGGAAATGACTACCCAGAGGTTAGTCAGAGCCCAAGAGAGGAACTGGTCCAGTGCCAGTCCTCTCCCAAGGATTCTGGAAGTCCAGCCTCTGCAGTAAATGCAAGCAGGCCCCAGAAGAAGAAGAAAAGAAAACAGAGTAGGAAGGGTGGACAACCTTTAGCCAAGGTTACAGCAAGCCAGGGAGATTCTGCTCCAGTAGGGGAGAACTCCAAAAATGGCCCTGATAAAGTCCAACCTGACCCACAAGAAGTCCTGGCTAGTCAGGCAACTGTTAAACCTGAGTGGGTGGCTCCTCAGCTAACAGAAGAAAGAGTGGAAGAAGGGTGTTTACTACAAAATGTGGTAACCCCCCACTCTAATACAGCAGACAGGCACCCTGAACCCAAAGAAGCCTGTAACTTAGCCCCTTCCCTTGTAGGTGAAGAGCTAAAGGTGTGGTTCTGGGCACTGACAGCTGTCAGTGGCCTCTGCTGGGTGTTAGCCTTTATGGCTGCACTATCCTTGGCATGGTGGTCAGACCCCATGCCAAATAGCAAGTTAGGCCCCCTGACCCTGTTGGTCATGGTGGGGTTACTCCAGCTCTGGGTAACCTCTTTGGGTAAGCTAGGGATGACCCTGGCTAAGATAAGATTAGCAGAGGTGGATACCTCTAAACCCAAAATAAAAAGAATGGGTGGAGACATTGAAGAGGCAGACAAGAGGCAATTCAGACTAGGTCCTATCACTGTGGAAGTGGGTCAGTTCCCCAAAGGGAATGACCTGAACAGAAGGATGTAAGGCAGAGTAGGCCCTGCAACTAACCAGCCTATTTCTCCTACTCTTCCTCGCCTGACAGACTAGGAAGACTCTCCCAGCTTGGGCTGAGTCTCCTGGCCTGTGGGCTGGGGGGGGCTTGTGTAAAGAAATGGCTCCCTGTTGCAGTTACCCCCCACTTTTTGCCTGATACTGATGCTGACTTGACTGAGAAGAGTGCTGGGACCCTGCTAACCAGGCCCCAGCACCAGTGTTCCTTCACCTAAAATGTACCATTGTATCCACAATTGGCACACCCTGGCATTCAGATAAGTCCCTTGTAACTGGTACTTCTAGTACCAAGGGCCCTGATGCCAAGGAAGGTCTCTAAGGGCTGCAGCATGTCTTATGCCACCCTAGAGACCCCTCACTCAGCACAGACACACTGCTTACAAGCCTGTGTGTGCTAGTGAGAACAAAATGAGTAAGTCGACATGGCACTCCCCTCAGGGTGCCATGCCAGCCTCTCACTGCCTATGCAGTATAGGTAAGACACCCCTCTAGCAGGCCTTACAGCCCTAAGGCAGGGTGCACTATACCATAGGTGAGGGTACCAGTGCATGAGCATGGTACCCCTACAGTGTCTAAACAAAACCTTAGACATTGTAAGTGCAGGGTAGCCATAAGAGTATATGGTCTGGGAGTCTGTCAAACACGAACTCCACAGCACCATAATGGCTACACTGAAAACTGGGAAGTTTGGTATCAAACTTCTCAGCACAATAAATGCACACTGATGCCAGTGTACATTTTATTGTAAAATACACCACAGAGGGCACCTTAGAGGTGCCCCCTGAAACTTAACCAACTAGCTGTGTAGGCTGACTGGTTCCAGCAGCCTGCCACACTAGAGACATGTTGCTGGCCCCATGGGGAGAGTGCCTTTGTCACTCTGAGGCCAGTAACAAAGCCTGCACTGGGTGGAGATGCTAACACCTCCCCCAGGCAGGAGCTGTAACACCTGGCGGTGAGCCTCAAAGGCTCACCCCTTTGTCACAGCCCAGCAGGGCACTCCAGCTTAGTGGAGTTGCCCGCCCCCTCCGGCCACGGCCCCCACTTTTGGCGGCAAGGCTGGAGGGAACAAAGAAAGCAACAAGGAGGAGTCACTGGCCAGTCAGGACAGCCCCTAAGGTGTCCTGAGCTGAAGTGACTCTTACTTTTAGAAATCCTCCATCTTGCAGATGGAGGATTCCCCCAATAGGGTTAGGATTGTGACCCCCTCCCCTTGGGAGGAGGCACAAAAAGGGTGTACCCACCCTCAGGGCTAGTAGCCATTGGCTACTAACCCCCCAGACCTAAACACGCCCTTAAATTTAGTATTTAAGGGCTACCCTGAACCCTAGAAAATTAGATTCCTGCAACAAGAAGAAGGACTGCCCAGCTGAAAACCCCTGCAGCGGAAGACCCGAAGACGACAACTGCCTTGGCTCCAGAAACTCACCGGCCTGTCTCCTGCCTTCCAAAGATCCTGCTCCAGCGACGCCTTCCGAAGGGACCAGCGACCTCGACATCCTCTGAGGACTGCCCCTGCTTCGAAAAGACAAGAAACTCCCGAGGACAGCGGACCTGCTCCAAGAAAAGCTGCAACTTTGTTTCCAGCAGCTTTAAAGAACCCTGCAAGCTCCCCGCAAGAAGCGTGAGACTTGCAACACTGCACCCGGCGACCCCGACTCGGCTGGTGGCGAACCAACACCTCAGGAGGGACCCCAGGACTACTCTAAGACTGTGAGTACAAAAACCTGTCCCCCCTGAGCCCCCACAGCGCCGCCTGCAGAGGGAATCCCGAGGCTTCCCCTGACCGCGACTCTTTGAATCCTAAGTCCCGACACCTGGGAGAGACCCTGCACCCGCAGCCCCCAGGACCTGAAGGACCGGACTTTCACTGGAGGAGTGACCCCCAGGAGTCCCTCTCCCTTGACCAAGTGGAGGTTTCCCCGAGGAACCCCCCCCTTGCCTGCCTGCAGCGCTGAAGAGATCCCGAGATCTCCCATTGACTTCCATTACAAACCCGACGCTTGTTTCTACACTGCACCCGGCCGCCCCCGCGCTGCTGAGGGTGAAATTTCTGTGTGGGCTTGTGTCCCCCCCGGTGCCCTATAAAACCCCCCTGGTCTGCCCTCCGAAGACGCGGGTACTTACCTGCAAGCAGACCGGAACCGGGGCACCCCCTTCTCTCCATTCTAGCCTATGTGTTTTGCGCACCACTTTGAACTCTGCACCTGACCGGCCCTGAGCTGCTGGTGTGGTGACTTTGGGGTTGCTCTGAACCCCCAACGGTGGGCTACCTTGGACCAAGAACTAAGCCCTGTAAGTGTCTTACTTACCTGGTTAACCTAACAAATACTTACCTCCCCTAGGAACTGTGAAAATTGCGCTAAGTGTCCACTTTTAAAACAGCTATTTGGGAATAACTTGAAAAGTATACATGCAATTTTGATGATTTGAAGTTCCTAAAGTACTTACCTGCAATACCTTTCGAATGAGATATTACATGTAGAATTTGAACCTGTGGTTCTTAAAATAAACTAAGAAAAGATATTTTTCTATATAAAAACCTATTGGCTGGATTTGTCTCTGAGTGTGTGTACCTCATTTATTGTCTGTGTGTATGTACAACAAATGCTTAACACTACTCCTTGGGTAAGCCTACTGCTCGACCACACTACCACAAAATAGAGCATTAGTATTATCTATTTTTACCACTATTTTACCTCTAAGGGGAACCCTTGGACTCTGTGCATGCTATTCCTTACTTTGAAATAGCACATACAGAGCCAACTTCCTACACCTGGTTAGCAGGGTCCCAGCACACTTCTCAGTCAAGTCAGCATCAGTATCAGGCAAAAAGTGGGGGGTAACTGCAACAGGGAGCCATTTCTTTACACAAGCCCCCCCCAGCCCACAGGCCAGGAGACTCAGCCAACGCTGGAAGAGTCTTCCTAGTCTGTCAGGCGAGGAAGAGTAGAGGAAATGGCTGGTTTGTTGCAGGGCCTACTCTGCCTTACATCCTCCTGTTCAGGTCATTCCCTCTGGGGAACTGACCCACTTCCACAGTGATAGGACCTAGTCTGAACTGCCTCTTGTCTGTGCTTTTTATGTCTTTACCCATTCTCTCTATTTTGAGGTCAGAGGTATCCACCTCTGCTAATCTTATCTTAGCCAGGGTCACCCCTAGCTTACCCAAAGAGGTTACCCAGAGCTGGAGTAACCCCACCATGACCAACAGGGTCAGGGGGCCTAACTTGTTATTTGGCATGGGGTCAGACCACCATGCCAAGGATAGTGCAGCCATAAAGGCTAACACCCAGCAGAGGCCACTGACAGCTGTCAGTGCCCAGAACCACACCTTTAGCTCTTCACCTAAAAGGGAAGGGGCTAAGTTACAGGCTTCTTTGGGTTCAGGTTGCCTGTCTGCTGTATTAGAGTGGGGGGTTACCACATCTTGTAGTAAACACCCTTCTTCCACTCTTTCTTCTGTTAGCTGAGGAGCCACCCACTCAGGTTTAACAGTTGCCTGACTAGCCAGGACTTCTTGTGGGTCAGGTTGGACTTTATCAGGGCCATTTTTGGAGTTCTCCCCTACTGGAGCAGAATCTCCTTGGCTTGCTGTAACCTTGGCTAAAGGTTGTCCACCCTTCCTACTCTGTTTTCTTTTCTTCTTCTTCTGGGGTCTGCTTGCATTTACTGCAGAGGCAGGACTTCCAGAATCCTTGGGAGAGGACTGGCACTGGACCAGTTCCTCTCTTGGGCTCTGACTAACCTCTGGGTAGTCATTTCCAAGGAGACAATCAAGGGGGAGGTCTGTACTGACTACTACCCTTCTCCAGCTAAGAGTGCCACCCACTTCTATGGGCACTAAAGCCACAGGCCTCTTAGTGACCCTGTCTAGGCTAACTCTTACCCTGGCAGTCTCACCTGGGATGTACTGGTTTGAGAGCACCAGCCTGTCATGCACAATAGTGTGACTGGCACAAGTGTCTCTCAGGGCAGTGGTTGGGATTCCATTCACCAGTAGGTGGTGGAAGTGTCTACTTCCCTCTGGAATCTCCAACTCACCTGTTGGGCCCTGTTTCCAGTTGAAGGCTATGAAGACCTCCTCATCTGAGGAGTCATCTCCCATGGCTACACTGGTTACCCCTGGAATCTTGTTCTGGGGTTTGTTTTTGGGACAAGAAGTGTCCTTGGTGTGGTGCCCAGACTGTTTACAGTTGTGGCACCATGCCTTAGTGGCATCCCAGTTCTTACCCTGGTACCCACCTTTGTTTTGGGTTGTGTCTTGGGGCCCACCCACCTGTTCTGGTTTTTGGGGGCCTACAGAGGACTCTTTTTCTTTGTTTCTAGTGTCACCCACTTTCTCCTGGGGAGTTTTTGTAACCCCTTTCTTTTGGTCACCCCCAGTGGAAGTTTTGGTTACCCTAGTCTTGACCCAGTGGTCTGCCTTCTTTCCCAATTCTTGGGGAGAAATTGGACCTAGGTCTACCAGATACTGATGCAACTTTTCATTGAAGCAGTTACTTAAAATGTGTTCTTTCATAAACAAATTATAAAGCCCAACATAGTCACACACTTCATTTCCAGTTAACCAACCATCTAGTGTTTTTACTGAGTAGTCTACAAAATCAACCCAGGTCTGGCTCGAGGATTTTTGAGCCCCCCTGAATCTAATTCTATACTCCTCAGTGGAGAATCCAAAGCCCTCAATCAGGGTACCCTTCATGAGGTCATAAGATTCTGCATCTTTTCCAGAGAGTGTGAGGAGTCTATCCCTACACTTTCCAGTGAACATTTCCCAAAGGAGAGCACCCCAGTGAGATCTGTTTACTTTTCTGGTTACACAAGCCCTCTCAAAAGCTGTGAACCATTTGGTGATGTCATCACCATCTTCATATTTTGTTACAATCCCTTTGGGGATTTTTAGGATGTCAGGAGAATCTCTGACCCTATTTAAGTTGCTGCCACCATCGATGGGACCTAGGCCCATCTCTTTTCTTTCCCTTTCTATGGCTAGGAGCTGCTTTTCCAAAGCCAATCTTTTGACCATCCTGGCTAACAGGGGGTCATCTTCACTGGAGTTATCCTCAGTGATTTCAGAGGTGTTGGTCTCTCCTGTGAGGGAACCAGCATCTCTGACTATTATTTTTGGAGTCAGGGTTTGAGGGACCCTGTTCTCCCTAGATAGGACTGGTAGGGGGGAATTTTCCTCCAAGTCACTATCCTCTTCCTCTGAGTTGCCACCCTCAGAGGGGTTGGCCTTTTCAAACTCTGCCAAAAGCTCCTGGAGCTGTACTTTGGTAGGTTTGGGGCCCATTGCTATTTTCTTTAGTTTACAGAGTGACCTTAGCTCTCTCATCTGTAGATGGAGGTAAGGTGTGGTGTCGAGTTCCACCACATTCACATCTGTGCTAGACATTTTGCTTCTAAAAGTTGGAATACTTTTTAAGAATCTACAACTGGTTCTAGAATCTAATTCAAACTTTTACAAACTTTTAAACTCTAAAAGAAATGCTAAACAGGATCTAACACAAGGCCCTAGCAGGTCTTTTAAGAATTTAGAAAACTTTTCAAATTGCAAAAATCAATTTCTAATGACAATTTTGGAATTTGTCGTGTGATCAGGTATTGGCTGAGTAGTCCAGCAAATGCAAAGTCTTGTACCCCACCGCTGATCCACCAATGTAGGAAGTTGGCTCTGTATGTGCTATTTCAAAGTAAGGAATAGCATGCACAGAGTCCAAGGGTTCCCCTTAGAGGTAAAATAGTGGTAAAAATAGATAATACTAATGCTCTATTTTGTGGTAGTGTGGTCGAGCAGTAGGCTTATCCAAGGAGTAGTGTTAAGCATTTGATGTACATACACATAGACAATAAATGAGGTACACACACTCCGAGACAAATCCAGCCAATAGGTTTTTGTATAGAAAAATATCTTTTCTTAGTTTATTTTAAGAACCACAGGTTCAAATTCCACATGTAATATCTCATTCGAAAGGTATTGCAGGTAAGTACTTTAGGAACTTCAAATCATCAAAATTGCATGTATACTTTTCAAGTTATTGACAAATAGCTGTTTTAAAAGTGGACACTTAGTGCAATTTTCACAGTTCCTAGGGGAGGTAAGTATTTGTTAGTTTTACCAGGTAAGTAAGACACTTACAGGGTTCAGTTCTTGGTCCAAGGTAGCCCACCGTTGGGGGTTCAGAGCAACCCCAAAGTCACCACACCAGCAGCTCAGGGCCGGTCAGGTGCAGAGTTCAAAGTGGTGCCCAAAACACATAGGCTAGAATGGAGAGAAGGGGGTGCCCCGGTTCCGGTCTGCTTGCAGGTAAGTACCCGCGTCTTCGGAGGGCAGACCAGGGGGGTTTTGTAGGGCACCGGGGGGGACACAAGTCCACACAGAAATTTCACCCTCAACGGCGCGGGGGCGGCCGGGTGCAGTGTAGAAACAAGCGTCGGGTTCGCAATGTTAGTCTATGAGAGATCTCGGGATCTCTTCAGCGCTGCAGGCAGGCAAGGGGGGGGTTCCTCGGGGAAACCTCCACTTGGGCAAGGGAGAGGGACTCCTGGGGGTCACTTCTCCAGTGAAAGTCCAGTCCTTCAGGTCCTGGGGGCTACGGGTGCAGGGTCTCTCCCAGGCGTCGGGACTTTAGATTCAAAGAGTCGCGGTCAGGGGAAGCCTCGGGATTCCCTCTGCAGGCGGCGCTGTGGGGGCTCAGGGGGGACAGGTTTTGGTACTCACAGTATCAGAGTAGTCCTGGGGTCCCTCCTGAGGTGTCGGGTCTCCACCAGCCGAGTCGGGGTCGCCGGGTGCAGTGTTGCAAGTCTCACGCTTCTTGCGGGGAGCTTGCAGGGTTCTTTAAAGCTGCTGGAAACAAAGTTGCAGCCTTTCTTGGAGCAGGTCCGCTGTCCTCGGGAGTTTCTTGTCTTTTCGAAGCAGGGGCAGTCCTCAGAGGATGTCGAGGTCGCTGGTCCCTTCGGAAGGCGTCGCTGGAGCAGGATCTTTGGAAGGCAGGAGACAGGCCGGTGAGTTTCTGGAGCCAAGGCAGTTGTCGTCTTCTGGTCTTCCTCTGCAGGGGTTTTCAGCTAGGCAGTCCTTCTTCTTGTAGTTGCAGGAATCTAATTTTCTAGGGTTCAGGGTAGCCCTTAAATACTAAATTTAAGGGCGTGTTTAGGTCTGGGGGGTTAGTAGCCAATGGCTACTAGCCCTGAGGGTGGGTACACCCTCTTTGTGCCTCCTCCCAAGGGGAGGGGGTCACAATCCTAACCCTATTGGGGGA
Organism: Pleurodeles waltl; assembly: GCF_031143425.1. Taxonomy (NCBI): domain Eukaryota; kingdom Metazoa; phylum Chordata; class Amphibia; order Caudata; family Salamandridae; genus Pleurodeles; species Pleurodeles waltl. The sequence continues at coordinate 742,226,458 of NC_090449.1, read as the reverse complement.
ATCCTCCATCTGCAAGATGGAGGATTTCTAAAAGTTAGAGTCACCTCAGCTCAGGACACCTTAGGGGCTGTCCTGACTGGCCAGTGACTCCTCCTTGTTATTCTCATTATTTTCTCCGGCCTTGCCGCCAAAAGTGGGGCCTGGCCGGAGGGGGCGGGCAACTCCACTAGCTGGAGTGTCCTGCTGGGTTGGCACAAAGGAGGTGAGCCTTTGAGGCTCACCGCCAGGTGTGACAATTCCTGCCTGGGAGAGGTGTTAGCATCTCCACCCAGTGCAGGCTTTGTTACTGGCCTCAGAGTGACAAAGGCACTCTCCCCATGGGGCCAGCAACATGTCTCGGTTTGTGGCAGGCTGCTAAAACTAGTCAGCCTACACAGATAGTCGGTTAAGTTTCAGGGGGCACCTCTAAGGTGCCCTCTGTGGTGTATTTTACAATAAAATGTACACTGGCATCAGTGTGCATTTATTGTGCTGAGAAGTTTGATACCAAACTTCCCAGTTTTCAGTGTAGCCATTATGGTGCTGTGGAGTTCGTGTTTGACAGACTCCCAGACCATATACTCTTATGGCTACCCTGCACTTACAATGTCTAAGGTTTTGTTTAGACACTGTAGGGGTACCATGCTCATGCACTGGTACCCTCACCTATGGTATAGTGCACCCTGCCTTAGGGCTGTAAGGCCTGCTAGAGGGGTGGCTTACCTATACTGCATAGGCAGTGAGAGGCTGGCATGGCACCCTGAGGGGAGTGCCATGTCGACTTACTCATTTTGTTCTCACTAGCACACACAAGCTGGCAAGCAGGGTGTCTGTGCTGAGTGAGAGGTCTCCAGGGTGGCATAAGACATGCTGCAGCCCTTAGAGACCTTCCTTGGCATCAGGGCCCTTGGTACTAGAAGTACCAGTTACAAGGGACTTATCTGAATGCCAGGGTGTGCCAATTGTGGATACAATGGTACATTTTAGGTGAAGGAACACTGGTGCTGGGGCCTGGTTAGCAGGGTCCCAGCACACTTCTCAGTCAAGTCAGCATCAGTATCAGGCAAAAAGTGGGGGGTAACTGCAACAGGGAGCCATTTCTTTACAGTAACTTATCCTTTACAAATATATTTTTTGTTCTGTTATATTGGAAGCTGATATTTGAGAGACAAACCATGTCGTTTTGGGAGACTTATTACTCTTGTACATTGCACCAATGGCTATTAGGTATTACCCAGGCAGAGGTGTTTTAAGAATGAAAAGAATCTGTTATACATTCCTGCTTGCATCTCTGCTATGCACTGAGGTGATCACTGCTCGTAAACCTGCGTCGGGTGGTCACTATTGTAATCTTTTGTGATGTGATCACTATTACAACACTAATAATATTAGTAGCTTGGGTGAGTTGCATTGAACATAAGCAGCTCTTATTAGAAACAAATTGGAGACCCCTGCTACAGGGGATCTGCCCATATCACCTAACAGAATTTTATTCCATGTGGGACACCATTGCCATTTTCCAACATGGTTATTGTCTGGAGCTCATCACCACTCCTTCCAATATTCCCTCTCGCACTCAGACTTTCTCACGAACACTTAACCCTTCTAAAACAAGTCCAGGTCCCCCTCCTCAAAGGGACCATAGAGCCCATTCTGCCAGAACATCAAGGTTTTATGGTATATTCCCTATTTTTCCTGATGATGTCTCACTCAGACCCATACTGGATCTCAGACTTCGTAACAAGTACATCCTTTCAGAGCACTTCCACATGATCACCCTTCAGGATGTCATCCCTCTTTTACAGCAAGGCGACTTTGACAGCTTTAGATCTAAAGGACGCCTACTTCCACATACCAATTCACCCTGCACACTGAAAGTACTTAAGGTTCGGCATTGCAGACAAACTTTACCGGTTCAAGGTCCTTCTCTTCAAACTCACTACCGCTTCCAGTGTATTCACAAAGTGCTTAGTGGTCGCAGCACATCTGAGAAGGCAGAACTTTTACATCTTCCCCTATCTGGACGTCTGGGTCATAAAAGCCAATACATTACAACAGTGCCAACACCATACTCAGTTGACAGTGGATCAGCGTCAGTCTGTATTTGTCGCAACATTACCAAATCCCACCTTCAGCTCTTGCAGGTTCAACCTTACATAAGGGCTATACTCAGTGCAGAGTCGGGGTTAGTGTATCCCAACCCAGCTTGTCCAGAATTTCCATTCCCTTCTTCCCTGGTTTTAGGAAAACCGTTCTGTACAGTCAGGGCCATTATGCGTCTCTTTGGAGTTATGGTCTCTTGCATCTCCATAATTTCCACTCCCAGACTTCACTTGTGTCCCCTACAGCAATGTTTGTCTCGCTAATGGTCTCAGTTACAGGGTCACCTGGAAGATCTAGTGATTAGACTGCCACACTCGCTGTTCTCTCTAATGGTGGGACACCAACAACCTTTAGAAAGGATGGCCTTTTCTAAACCCTACCCTCAGGTCACACTGACCACAGAAGCATCATGGACAGGGTGGGGTGCTTAACTTAAAAATCTCATTCTAGGGCCTCTGCGATGCCAGTCACCAGTCCCTACACATCAACTACCAGCGGGTGTAGGTGATATTCCTAGCATTGAAAGCCTGTTTCTGCCACCCAAGAGACCTTCCTTTGGGACAATAGTGTTAGTCCTTCAAAGTTAATGCCTCATCCCTTTTTGAACCTATTCCCATGACTTCCTTGCATCATGTTTTGTGGAAGGCTGCCTTTTGAATAGCAATCACATCTGTGCACAAGGATGATGAAATCCAGTCTTTGTTCCCATAAACCTTATACAGTGTTCCATAAGGATGTTGTGGTCATTAGGACAGTGCTGCAATCTCTTTCAAAGTGTAGTCTGATTTTCATATCTGATAGACTTCTAGCCACAGATTCCTTACTTTAGAATTTCCCCAGGCATCAAACTAGATCTGGTAGATTTTTTCGTGAGCAGTACCCCGCTACGCCTGCATGCTGGTAGGTGGCATCGTTCAGCTCCACATGTCAGCTGTGCTGGAAGTGATGTCTGCGGCATTTATATTGGCTCCTCCTAGGCACGCTGATGTCGGGTTTTTTCTTTCTGTGCCAACCAGAGCTGATCCGGAAAAGAGCTACCCTGTCAGTCAAGTCGTTTGGAGGTTTTCCTCCTACTGTGGCTGGGATGTCATCAAAGAAGGCCGGCTTCAAGCCCTGCCGCTTCTATCATCAACCAATGTCTGTGACAGACCTGCACCTTGTATGCCTTTGGTGCCTTGAGCGCAATCACGACCCTAAGTCATGTTTCGACTGCTGCGCCGTGAACCCGAAGACATTGAGGGAGTGATCCTTCAAGGTCCTGGCAGCTCGTTGTACAACACTGTGACATTCGAGGTCTTCGTCGAGATGAAGGTCCCTGGACAGGTGGAGATCCTCATCAAGCTCCAAGTCGGGCCCCTTGGGTAAGTCCAGCCATAAGAAGAAAAATCTTCGACTACCTACAAACCCCCCCACCCCCTTGCCTGCTGGCCGACGAGATGGAGTGTCATTCATCAAGGCCTGGCTCCGGTGTAGAGTCTGGAATGGCTCTGCGCCTCTCAAGTTTTCAAGGAGCCAGAGCATCCCCTGCCTTACTGAAAGGATTCTGTGAGGATGTGCCTCTTTATGGGTGGACCGACTTCTTGGGAGTGCTTTTGGGCCCTGAGGAGTTGGCAGGGGCCCCTTCTTGTTCCATGATGGCAGCTACGGCCCTGGCTCCAGTTGGCCCTTGAGGATCCTTTTCTGGATCCGGACCAGTGCTGGTCAGTACCACCAGTGGTGCCACCCCCGTTCTGATCCCTGACTCGATACAAAGCCAGAGGGGCGTTGATTAATCTCTGGCACCATCTGAAGCCATACCTTCCAGGTCAAAGCCTGAGCCCTTTTATACAGGCTGGGACTTTAGGAGTAGTGGGACGGGCCACATGACCCTGAAGAATACCAGCCCTATATAGACCCCAACATGGACTGTTGTGAGGAACTGTGTGAAGCCAGAGGACTAGATACTTCTCCAGATATGGGTATGCTTTCTGCCTCTACCATGGCTACAGAGGGGGGAGTGTCATTCACAATGGCGGTGCGGGGGGCAGCCGAGGTGTTTGACCTTCAGTTTCCCTCGATGGCGATTAAGACTAATTTCTTGACAGAGGTGCTGCAACCGGGAGTCTCCCCCTCGTAACTGCTACTTCCTTTCAATGAAGCCTTCACTGACATCCTTCTGGGGACATGGTCCAAACTCCGCATAGGGGCTTCTGTGAATAAGATGTCTGCCCGCTGTGACAGCCGTACTCCAGGGGACCCAAACTTCCTTGCCCAGCACCCTACCCCAGAGAGCTTGGTGGGCCAGACCTCCACCTCACGTAAATCATGGTGCATCCTCTACTGGCACCCGCGAACAGGGAATCCAAGAGGCTGGACACTTTGGGGAAGATGTTTTCTTTCACCAGCATGTCATTGCGGTCCGTGAACACCACATGACTTTTGGATGCTACTCCCATGCACTGTGGGATACCGTTGCGCAGGTGCTGCCAAAGGTCTCAGCGGAAGCGTGGGACATGCTCTCCAAGGCTGTTGCCGACAGGAGAGATTCAGCGAAGTTCACCATCTGTTGCTATTCAAGCTACTTTCTAGTGCCAAAAAAGGATGGAGAAGTAGTAGTTCAAAATGTTCATTTTAGCTCAGGTCCTGTCTGCTGGGGACCTAGGAGACGGCATACTTGCATTGGACTTGCAGGACGCATATTTCCACATTCCTGTCCTGTCTGCTCACAGGCATTACCTGCTGTTCACAGTAGGCCACAAACACTTTGTTTGTGGTGCTCCCCTTTGGCCTTACCAGCGTCTCTCAGGAGTTCACCAAAGTAATGGCGTTGGTCGCAGCTCATCTGCGCAGATCAGGGGGGCCAGTCTTCCCCTCTGACCCCCCCCCCCCCCCCCCCCCCCCCCCCAAAAAATATCTCACCGATTGGCTATTGAAGGCAGGCTTACTCCAGGCTGTCTCCAACCTCCATACCACGACGGACCTTCTGCATTCACTGGGGTTGACAATCAGCACGCTGAAGTCACACTTGATTCCTTCTCAGATGCTCCCTTTCATTAGAGCTGTTCTGGACACAGTGCAGTTTTGGGCTTATCCTCCCGAAAGGCAAGTCCAAGATTTTCAGGCTATGATACTGATGTTTCAGCCTCTATCCTGGATTTGGGTGCCGGACCCTGAGGCTGTGGGGACTCATGACCTCCTCCGTCCTGCTAGTGACTCATGCCCACTGGCATATGTGGACTCTGCAGGGGGACCTGAAGTTCCAATAGGCACAGCATCAGGAGAATCTCACCAAACATGGTTGATCTTGGAGGGAACTGCAAAAGATCAGCAGTGGAGGTTAACGAACTGCAAGTGGGTCAGCAGCAGACCCCTCTCCCTTGCCCACACAGATCTCACAGTAGTGGCAGATGTGTCACTCCTGGAATAAGGCAACCATCAGGGAGAGGCGGAGATCAGAGGACTCGTCAACCTGCTGGAGCATTAAAAGACTTTCCTCCCTCCATCAAGGGAAGGCTAGTGCTGGTGTTTACGGTCAACACCTCCGACATGTGGTACTGCAACAAACAGGACGGGGTGGGGTTGAGGGCCCATTGCACAGAGGCTCTCCATCTCTGGATGTGGCTGGAACATCAGGGCCTATCCCTGGTGGTTCAGCACCTGGAAGGTTCTCTGCATGGCAGGGTGGACAAACGCAGCTGAAGACGCATAGCGAATCACGAATGGCGTTTCCACCCGGAGGTGTGACAAACTCTCTCAGCAGTGGGGAGAACCTTAGACAGATCTGTTCACCTCCGCTGAGAATGCGCGATGTCAGCAGGTTTGCGTGGTGGAGTTTCAAAGGTGGCTCTTGCTTGAAGACTCCATCTCACGTGGAGCGCAGGCTTCCTGTATGCCTTTCCGCCTGATTTTCCTACATACCACTACTGCCCAGAGTTCTCAAGAAGATCAAGAATGACCAGGTGTAAGGAAATGCCTCCTTGGCATGGTTACCCCCTTACTTTTTGCCTTTGCTGATGCTATGTTTTGATTTGAAAGTGTGCTGAGGCCTGCTAACCAGGCCCCAGCACCAGTGTTCTTTCCCTAACCTGTACTTTTGTTTTACACAATTGGCACACCCTGGCATCCAGGTAAGTCCCTTGTAACTGGTGCTGAGGGCCCTGATGCCAGGGAAGGTCTCTAAGGGCTGCAGCATATCTTATGCCACCCTGGGGACCCCCCACTCAGCACAGACACACTGCGTGCCAGCTTGTGTGTTCTGGTGAGGACAAAACGAGTAAGTCGACATGGCACTCCCCTCAGGGTGCCATGCCAACCTCACACTGCCTATGCAGTATAGATAAGTCACCCCTCTAGCAGGCCTTACAGCCCTAAGGCAGGGTGCACTATACCATAGGTGAGGGCACCAGTGCATGAGCACTGTGCCCCTACAGTGTCAAAGCAAAACCTTAGACATTGTAAGTGCAGGGTAGCCATAAGAGTATATGGTCTGGGAGTCTGTCAAACACGAACTCCACAGCACCATAATGGCTACACTGAATACTGGGAAGTTTGGTATCAAACTTCTCAGCACAATAAATGCACACTGATGCCAGTGTACATTTTATTGTGAAATACACCCCAGAGGGCACCTTAGAGGTGCCCCCTGAAACCTTAACCAACTACCTGTGTAGGCTGACTGGTTTTAGCAGCCTGCCACACTCGTGACATGTTGCTGGCCACATGGGGAAGAGTGCCTTTGTCACTCTGTGGCCAGTAACAAAGCCTGCACTGGGTGGAGATGCTATCACCTCCCCCGGGCAGGAGCTGTAACACCTGGCGGTGAGCCTCAAAGGCTCACCCCCTTGTTCCAGCACCACAGGGCACTCCAGCTAGTGGAGTTGCCCGCCACCTCCGGCCACGGCCCCCACTTTTGGCGGCAAGGCCAGAGGAATTAATGAGAAAAACAAGGAGTCGTCACTGGCCAGTCAGGACAGCCCCTAAGGGTGCCCTGAGCTGAAGTGACTCTAACTTTTAGAAATCCTCCATCTTGCAGATGGAGGATTCCCCCAATAGGGATAGGAATGTGACCCCCTCCCCTTGGGAGGAGGCACAAAGAGGGTGTACCCACCCTCAGGGCTAGTAGCCATTGGCTACTAACCCCCCAGACCTAAGCATGCCCTTAAATTTAGTATTTAAGGGCTCCCCTGAACCTAAGAATTTAGATTCCTGCAACTTACAGAAGAAGAGGACTGCTGAGCTGAAAAACCCTGCAGAGAAGAAGACACCAACTGCTTTGGCCCCAGCCCTACCGGCCTGTCTCCCTCCTTCAGAAGAAACCTGCTCCAGCGACGCTTTCCCTGGGACCAGCGACCTCTGAATCCTCAGAGGACTGCCCTGCTTCCAAGAGACCAAGAAACTCCTGAGAACAGCGGCTCTGTTCAACAAAGACTGCAACTTTGTATCCAGAGGAGCAGATTTAAAGACCCTTGCAATCCCCGCAAGAAGCGTGAGACTTGCAACACTGCACCCGGCGACCCCGACTCGACTGGTGGAGAAACAACACTACAGGGAGGACCCCCAGGCGACTCCAAGACTGTGAGTAACCAAAGTTGTCCCCCCTGAGCCCCCACAGCGACGCCTGCAGAGGGAATCCCGAGGCTCCCCCTGACTGCCACTGCCTGACTCTAAAATCCCGACGGCTGGAAAAGACCCTGCAGCCCCCAGCACCTGAAGGATCGGAACTCCAGTGCAGGAGTGACCCCCAGGAGGCCCTCTCCCTTGCCCAGGTGGTGGCTACCCCGAGGAGCCCCCCCCTTGCCTGCCTGCACCGCTGAAGAGACCCCTTGGTCTCACATTGAAATCCATTGGAAACCAGACGCTTGTTTGCACACTGCACCCGGCTGCCCCCGCGCTGCTGAGGGTGTACTTTCTGTGTGGACTTTAATCTTATGCTAACATTGTTGATGTGTGCTCACTTTGGCCCTCTCCATAATTGTCCAGTTCGGGCTCCTTACAATCAAAACAGCCTTCCTCTTGGCAATTACATCTTCCTGGAAAGCGAGTGAGGTCCATGCCTTGTCATCCAAGCCTCCTTACCCCACCATTTACCTTGAAAAGCTGGTGCTTTGCGAAGGCCTCCTTTTTTCCAAAAGCTGTGACGCCAGTTCATGTGGGCTAATCCATCACCTTGCCTGCTTTTTACACTCCTTCATATACCACTAAAGAAGAGGAACGACTCTACTGTCTGGACCCAGAAAGAGCGTTGTCGTTCTACCTTGATTGAAGAAAAGAGTACCGGTGAATGACCAACTCTTCTTGGGTTATGTTGGAGCTATAAAAGGTCAGGCCATGCAGGAATTGACCATCTCCAGATGGGTCATACTGTGTTAAGATCTGCTACGCAGTGGTCAAAAATCAGCCACGTGGGCCTCTTTGCACATGTTCACAGAGCACTACTGCCTGGGTAGTCAGGTTCTTAGGGAGGGGCACTTCGCTCATTCGGTCCTGCAGGATTTCCTTGTTTAAAATTGGTCAGCAGACCCACCTCTGGGAATAGTATGGTTTGGTATCTGTTTTAAGGTGAGGAATCTGTGGCTGGAAGTCTATCAGTTGAACAAGTTGCTTACCTACGGTCACTCCTTATCTGGTAGGGACTATATCTAGCTGTGGATTCCTTACCAACACACCTATCCTCCCTGCTCTCCAAATGGATTGCTAGTGACAGGGCTTCTTCCCTTTCAGGGTCCTAGTTTTCCACACCAGTGGTCAGTGTTATTCATGGCTCTGCGTTTCTGGTGTCGAAAGTCATGAAAAGAAACTGATGTTAGTGTGCCTATATAGGTGCTGCGGTTGTCTGTTCCAGCCTGGACAACACCAATGACGCATGCAGAGCTGAGCTATCCACCTAACAGCGCGCAGACGTACTGCTCACGAAAAAGCATTTGGATCCAGTCTGACGCATCGGAAAAATATAAGTTAAGATATCTCCAGGTAGGTAAAGTCTCTACCAGATAATGTGTTACTGAAGGTAAGTAACTTAATCAGCTATTTAACTAGTTAAACTCTGAAAAAATCCTTCCACACCAGCTGAAATGTTTTAACACACTTTAATGTAAGTTCTTTTTAATCATGCTAAGACGAAAGACATTCATGGGTTTAACACTGTAAGTTGTAGGCCTATTCGTATAAATGTGTCTACTGCAAAGCAGTACATTTCCAAATCGATTGTCTCTTGCAAAATACTGTTATCAGAAGGCAACTAGATCCTCAATTGGTAATACAAAGGCTCATTCTATTAGAGGAATGGTTCAAACAATGTTTTAAGGAATAACCTTATAATGGAGATTTGCAAGGCATCTACATGACGTTCAGTCCACACATTCACCAGATACTATGCTTAGTTTAGGAATTTGGTTAGATCCTGTGGTTTATTTTTTTCTCTCTTCCACCACCTGATCTGTGGAATGTGCTTGCTATTCTACTTGATGTTTGATTTTCGATGGCAATCCCTTGAAGAAAACCGTTGCTTAAACGTAATCCCAATTCTCCTCCAAAGGAATCTCCTTTGAAATCATATGCATCTCCTCCCTCTTCTATTATAGAATGATAGAAAGATATTGCTTGAAAGACAGACGTTTCCTAAGCTTTCAATAAGAAAGAAATGCCAGTGACATGGCATGATGGGATACTAGTGAAGTGTGGTTCCTTAAAAGCCTTTAGGCTGCAGCCTCTCTAGTTACATTTCCCTTTCGCTCACATTTCTGATTAAAATGTTCTTCAAAGTTTTCATTGTCAATTTTTGTTTAGTGGCTTTTCTTAACTGAAATTGGCTACTTTTTAAATAAAAAAAGAAAGAAATTTGACCTCAGCAGCCTTCAACTGTCCAGTATACTTGTCATTTCCTTGGGGTTAAGTTAAAATAAAATATATATATAGATAGAGATATATGTTCGATGGCATGTGTAGCTGCAGATACACATGCTGTGCACATCCCGCCATCTGGTGTTGGGCTCGGAGTGTTACAAGTTGTTTTTCTTCGAAGAAGTCTTTTTGAGTCACGAGACCGAGGGACTCCTCCCATTTCGGCTCCATTGCGCATGGGCGTCGACTCCATCTTAGATTGGTTTTTTTTCCGCCATCTGGTTCGGACGTGTTCCTGTTCGCTCCGTGTTTCGGGTCGGAAAGCTAGTTAGAATCTCGGAAAAATCGTCGGTATTGTTTGCGTTCAGTATCTGGTTAGTTACAACAGATCGACACCGACTTTTGAAGAGCTCCGGTGGCCCTTCGGGGTTTTTTCGATCCCCCGTCGGGGCCTGGTCGGCCCGGCCACGTGTCTCTTCAAGGCTGATGGAACGGACCCCATTCCGCTTCTGCCCAAAATGCCATAACAAGTATCCATATACAGATCATCATCTGGTCTGTAACTTGTGTTTGTCGCCGGAACACAAGGAAGATACTTGTGAAGCCTGTCGAGCGTTTCGGTCCAGGAAGACACTAAGAGACCGAAGAGCAAGGAGACTGCAAATGGCGTCGGCGCCGACAGGACAAGAGCGTTTCGAGGAGGAGAAAGAAACATTCTCCATCCAGGAATCGGACTCGGATGAGATCGATCCCGAAGAAACGCCGAAAACCGTGAGTAAGACATCGAAACACAAAACTCAGGAAAAAACCACTAAAGCCCAGGGGACGCCACCGCCAACAGGCCATGGCTTAACCTGAAAAATAGGTGACCGATCATCGGCACCGAAAAAGGGCACGCTGGGGGCGAAGTCATCCGACTCGGTCGAGATACCGCCACACAGCAATCTCGGGCTCGAGATAGTGGCTCCGAGCAGGTTCGGCACCGAGATAGCGGCACCGAAATGGGTCGGCACCGAGAGACCACGACGCCGAAAGTAAAGAAGGTTTCGTCGGAACTGAAAAAAGCAGCCGAAAAGGTTTCGATACCGAAACATCCGGCCTCGGAACCGAAAACAAGTTCCTACACTGAGGAACAAGGACTGTCCACACAAATGAAGACACATAGATTTAGACAGGAATTGGAAACAATAGAGCCAGACTATACACAAAGAAGGCTCCATATCCAAAAAGAAACAGGGAAGATCAGTACTCTCCCTCCGACTAAAATGAAACGCAAACTTGCCTTTCAGGAAAAAGACAAGCAGCCACAGGCAAAGGTGGCTAAACAAGTAACCCCGCCACCATCTCCACAATGCTCTCCGCAACCATCACCGGTAGCCACTCCACCAATGATGCAATCCCCAACTCATACAGGAATGAGTCAAGATGACCCTGACGCATGGGACCTTTGACGCACCAGTGTCAGATAATAGTCCTGAATGTTATCCAGCTAGACCGTTGCCACCAGAGGATAGTACAGCCTACGCACAGGTGGTGTCGAAAGCAGTGGCATTTCATAATGTCAGCCTGCATGCTGAGCCCATTGAAGACGACTTTCTTTTTAACACACTGTCGTCCACACACAGCCAGTATCAAAGTCTTCCTATGCTACCCGGAATGCTAAAACACTCCAAACAAGTGTTTGAAGAGCCTGTAAAAGGAAGGGCCATTACTCCAAGAGTGGAGAAAAAATATAAACCACCACCAACAGACCCCATGTACATCACACAACAGCTAACACCGGACTCAATTGTAGTAGGGGCAGCGCGCAAAAGAGCGAACTCATATACTTCAGGAGATGCACCACCTCCAGATAAAGAAAGTAGAAAATTTGACGCAGCAGGCAAGAGGGTGGCGGCACAGGCAGCAAACCAGTGGTGTATTGCCAATTCACAGGCTTTGTTGGCCAGATACGATAGGGCCCTTTGGGACGAAATGCAACACTTTATAGAACATTTGCCCAAGGAGTTCCAAAAGAGAGCGCAGCAGGTAGTAGAAGAAGGACAGAGTATCTCCAACAATCAGATACGGTCAGCAATGGATGCTGCAGACACAGCTGCTAGAACTGTCAACACAGCAGTAACAATAAGGAGACATGCATGGCTGCGTACATCAGGATTTAAACCAGAAATACAGCAAGCTGTGCTGAATATGCCATTCAACGGACAGCAGTTGTTTGGGCCGGAGGTGGACACTGCGATAGAAAAACTTAAAAAAGACACTGACACGGCCAAAGCCATGGGCGCACTCTACTCCCCACAGGGCAGAGGCACATTTCGAAAAACACAGTTTAGAGGGGGGTTTCGAGGACAAAGCACAGAACCCACAACCTCACAAACAAGACCCACTTACCAGAGCCAGTATCAGCGGGGAAGTTTTCGGGAACAATATAAAGGGGGACAATTCCAAAAGAATAGAGGAAAGTTCCAAAGTCCCAAAACTCCTCAAAACAAGCAGTGACTTCCAAGTCACACATCCCCAACACATAACATCTGTGGGGGGGAGACTAACCAAATTTTACAAACATTGGGAGGAAATAACAACACACACTTGGGTCCTAGCAATTATCCAGCATGGCTATTGCATAGAATTTCTCAAATTCCCTCCAAACGTCCCACCGAAAACACACAATGTCAAAACAACATATAGATCTTCTAGGACTAGAAGTTCAGGCATTGCTACAAAAAGAAGCAATAGAATTAGTACCAAACCAACAGAAAGGGACAGGAGTTTACTCTCTGTACTTTCTCATACCCAAAAAAGACAAGAGTCTGAGACCTATACTAGATCTCAGAACATTAAATACATACATCAAATCAGATCACTTTCACATGGTGACATTACAGGACGTAATCCCACTTCTCAAAAAAACAAGACTACATGACAACACTCGACCTAAAGGATGCATATTTCCATATACCGATACATCCTTCACACAGAAAGTACCTAAGGTTTGTATTCCAAGGGGTACATTACCAGTTCAAGGTGTTGCCATTCGGAATAACAACTGCGCCAAGAGTTTTTACAAAATGCCTAGCAGTAGTAGCTGCGCATATCAGAAGGCAGCAAATACATGTGTTCCCGTACCTAGACGATTGGTTAATCAAAACCAACACGCTAAAACGGTGTTCACAACACACGAGGTATGTCATAGAAATCCTCCACAATTTAGGTTTCTCAATCAACTACACAAAGTCACACCTTCTGCCGTGTCAAACACAGCAATACTTAGGGGTGACAATCAACACAGCAAAAGGGATTGCCACTCCAAGCCCACAAAGGGTTCAAGCATTTCACAATGTAATAAAGACCATGTATCCAAAACAAAAGATACAAGTCAAAATGGTGATAAAACTACTAGGCATGATGTCCTCATGCATAGCCATTGTCCCGAACGCAAGGTTGCACATGCGGCCCTTACAACAGTGCCTAGCATCACAATGGTCACAAGCACAGGGTCAACTTCTAGATCTGGTGTTGATAGACCGCCAAACATACACCTCGCTTCAATGGTAGAACAGTATAAATTTAAACCAGGGGCGGCCTTTCCAAGACCCAGTGCCACAATATGTAATAACAGATGCCTCCATGATAGGGTGGGGAGCACCCCTCAATCAACACAGCATCCAAGGACAATGGAACACTCAGCAAAAACAGTTTCACATAAATCACTTAGAACTATTGGCAGTATTTCTAGCGCTAAAAGCGTTTCAACCCATAATAACCCACAAACACATTCTTGTCAAAACAGACAACATGACAACAATGTATTACCTAAACAAACAGGGAGGGACACACTCAACACAGTTGTGTCTCCTGGCACAAAAAATATGGCATTGGGCGATTCACAACCACATTCGCCTAATAGCACAATTTATTCCAGGAATTCAGAACCAGTTAGCAGACAATCTCTCTCGGGATCACCAACAGATCCACGAATGGGAGATTCACCCCCAAATACTAAACAAATACTTCCAGAATTGGGGAACACCACAAATAGATCTATTTGCAACAAAGGAAAACGCAAAATGCCAAAACTTCGCATCCAGGTACCCACAAGATCAGTCTCAGGGCAATGCGTTATGGATGAGCTGGTCAGGGATATTTGATTACGCTTTTCCCCCTCTCCCACTCCTTCCATATCTGGTAAACAAATTGAGTCAAAACAAACTCAAACTCATACTGATAGCGCCAACATGGGCAAGACAACCTTGGTACACACTACTAGACCTCTCTGTAGTGCCTCATGTCAAACTACCAAACAGACCAGATCTGTTGACACAACACAAACAGATCAGACATCCAAATCCAGCATCACTGAATCTAGCAATTTGGCTCCTGAAGTCCTAGAATTAGGACACTTAGACCTTACACAGGAATGTATGGAGGTCATAAAACAAGCTAGAAAACCGACCACTAGACATTGCTATGCAAATAAGTGGAAAAGATTTGTTTATTACTGCCATAATAATCAAATTCAACCCTTACACGCATCTGCCAAACACATCGTAAGTTACTGACTACATTTGCAAAAGTCAAAGCTAGCTTTCTCTTCCATAAAGATACATCTTACCGCAATTTCAGCTTACCTGCAAATTACGCACTCAACCTCACTATTTACGATACCAGTCATAAAGGCGTTTATGGAAGGACTAAAGAGAATTATACCACCAAGAACACCACCAGTTCCTTCATGGAACCTCAACATTGTTTTAACACGACTCATGGGTCCACCTTTTGAGCCCATGCTCTCTTGTGAAATGCAATACTTAACATGGAAAGTTGCATTTTTAATTGCCATCACATCTCTAAGAAGAGTGAGTGAAATTCAAGCATTTACCATACAAGAACCATTTATTCAAATACACAAGCATAAAGTAGTTCTACGGACAAATCCAAAAATTTTACCAAAAGTTATATCACCGTTCCACGTGAATCAAACAGTAGAATTACCAGTGTTCTTCCCACAGCCAGACTCTGTAGCTCAAAGAGCACTACATACATTAGACATCAAAAGAGCGTTAATGTACTACATTGACAGAACAAAACTGATTCGAAAAACAAAACAATTATTTGTTGCTTTCCAAAAACCTCATACAGGTAATCCAATTTCTAAACAAGGCATTGCTAGATGGATAGTTAAGTGTATTCAAACCTGCTATCTTAAAGCAAAGAGAGAACTGCCTATTACACCAAAGGCACACTCAACCAGAAAGAAAGGTGCTACCATGGCCTTTCTAGGAAACATTCCAATGACCGAAATATGTAAAGCAGCTACATGGTCTACGCCTCATACATTTACCAAACACTACTGTGTAGATGTGTTAACAGCACAACAAGCCACAGTAGATCAAGCAGTACTACGAACATTGTTTCAAACAACTTCAACTCCTACAGGCTGAACCACCGCTTTTGGGGAGATAACTGCTTACTAGTCTATTCACAGCATGTGTATCTGCAGCTACACATGCCATTGAGCGGAAAATGTAACTTACCCAGTGTACATCTGTTCGTGGCATTAGTTGCTGCAGATTCACATGCGCCCACCCGCCTCCCCGGAAGCCTGTAGCTGTTAAGAAGTTGATCTTGAACATTTGTAAATTTGAAAATATATTACTTTAAACTACATTATGTACATTACTCCATTGCATGGGCACTATTACTAGCATACACAACTCCTACCTCACCCTCTGCGGGGGAAAACAATCTAAGATGGAGTCGACGCCCATGCGCAATGGAGCCGAAATGGGAGGAGTCCCTCGGTCTCGTGACTCGAAAAGACTTCTTCGAAGAAAAACAACTTGTAACACTCCGAGCCCAACACCAGATGGCGGGATGTGCACAGCATGTGAATCTGCAGCAACTAATGCCACGAACAGATGTACACTGGGTAAGTGACATTTTCCACACATATACACATATATATATATATATATATATATATGATTTTGTTTTGTAAAATGGGCTGGAATACTCTGTGTGGGCTGGATTATTAAGTAATTTCGATTTCAGTGCAGGTTATTCTGAAGGAGAACTAGAATTACAGGTAAACTTTCCTTTCAACTACTTGTCTCATGAAATTTATTGATCTTAATAGTGATGGACAATTATTTTTCTCCCTTTTTTAGTAGTCAAAGAAGTCCATCTCCAAGTCCAAATCATACATCAAGTACAACTGTATCCTCTACAGCAGCTGCACCCCAGAACACATCTTCACGAACCTCCTGTTCGCTTACACCTACACTAGCAACACACTTCAATGAAAACCTTATAAAACACGTTCAAGGATGGCCTGCAGATCATGCAGAAAAGCAGGTATGTGTCTTAATTTTATTAGTTTTGCTACTTTTGAACTCTTCTTTGTTAGAAAATGTGACTGTAGGAAAGTACCATCTTTCTTGACATTGTTACGCCCATGTTCGGTCTGTTGTCAATATGTTTGACTTTTTCTACTGGGTTCTTGCTAACCAGGGCCCCAGAAGTTTTACTCTCTCCTCTAAATTGTACCTTTTTCTTCCCACAATTAGCATATTGGTCCCCACCACGTAGATCCCTAGTATATGGTACCTAGGTACCCAGGGCTTTGGGGCTCAAGGGTATCCCTATGGGCTGCAGCAGTTATTCTGCCACCCATAGGGAGCCCATGCAAAGGGTTCTGCAGGCCTGCCATTGCAGCCTGCGTGAAACGGGTGCATGCACCCGTTTTCACTGCCAGGTCATTGTAAGTCACCCCATGGCCTAGACCTAGACCAGAGGGCAGGGACAAGTACCTGAGTGTGTCAAGGCACCCCTGCACTAGCAGAGGTGCCCCACGAACCCTAGCTCCTTTTTCTTGGACTTCGTGAGTGCGGCGACACCATTTTATGCGTGTACAATACATAAGTCACTACCTATGTCTAGCTACATAATGGTAACTCCAAACCTAGGCATGTTTGGTATCAAACATTTCGGAATCATACCCGAATACTTTTGCCAATACCATGCACTCTGGCGGCTCCTTAGAGGACCTCTAGCATTGCTTACACCAGTCTTCCAGGGTTCTCTGGGCAGCCCCAGCTCCTTCCACCCCTCAGACAGGTTTCTGCCCTCCTGCTATTTGATCTGCTCAAGTCCAGGAAGGCAGTACAAAGGATTTCCTTTGGGAGAGGGGTGTTACACCCTCTCCCTTTGGAAATAGGTGTGATTGGCTTGGGAGGGTAGCCTCTTCAAGCCACTAGTTTTGCTTTGAAGTGCACATTTGGTGCCCTCTGTGCACACTGGTTCAGGGACCACCAGCCCCTGCTCTGGCGCAGAACTGGACAATGGAAAGGGGAGTGACCACTCCCTTGGTGGTGCTCAGAGCTCCTGGGTTCAGCCATCTTGATTCCAAGGTTGGCAGGGAACTTAAGAAGCATCAGAGTGGCAAGGCAGGTGACATCAGAGCACCCTCCTAATAGATGCCTACTTGATTAGATGACCAGTCCCCGTTTCAGGGCTATGTAGGGTCTTACTCTGGGGTGGGTTCTCAGTTTCGGCTTGCAAGATTCCAGCAAGACTCTTCCACAACCCTTGCTTCGACTTTCGGTCCTCCGGGACTGCGACTGGAACCTCCAGGACCCGACAAGCTGCTTCCAAGAAGAAAGGGCTCTTCAGCAACATTGTTTCCAGGGCTCCTGCCAGCTTTGCAACATTTTCCTTGCAGTGCATTTTCAGAAGACTGCAACTCTTCAACCTGCACTAGAAGGAGGACGAATCTCACTTGGAGTGAAGGAGTCTCATCCCTGCAATCACAGGCACCTACAACTGGTGATCGGCTGCATGAATCCCCTCCCCGTGCTGAGCTGCGTGGATCCTGCATCACGGTTTGTGATCCAGAGTAGTCCTCTTGGTCCTCTCTGCCAGATGTCCAACTTTTGTGAAATGTAAACCCTTGCCTTCCCACGGAGGACAGTACCCCGGTGCACTGCGTCCCTTGCAGCTTCCAAGACTTGTTTGCATCTCCTCCAAGGGACTTTCAGGCAACGTGTAGCTCCAACCCCCAGCACTAAATCGTGCAAAACACAGCCTCCTGCGTGGTTCTCTGTGGCGTCGGATCCTCTTTTGTAGTGTTGCATGGGCTCCTTCTGTGACTCCTGTGTCCCCGTCCTGTGGGTGCTTCTTCTGCTCCTGTGGACTCTCTGCGACGCTGAGGGTCCCCTGTGACTTGCCCCTGCCCCCCCTCCTGGGTTGAGTTCTCCTGGGCCTTGCTGGTTCCTGGCAGCACCTCTTTTCCACTAACTGCAAGGCTTGTTGGTGGAATTCCGACACTGATCTGCAATCTTCTTTCCAGCGTGGGGCTTCATCTGCATCCATCAGGAACTCTTTCCTGGCTGCAGTGCTGACCTGTTCTTCCTCACCATCGACCAACTCCTGCATCCACAGCTGGGTGGGTAGGGCCTCCTGCCTCCACAGGGCTCTTTTGTGCCTATGGACTTGGTCCCCTCTCTTCACAGGTCGTCTTTCTTCAGGAATCCACCACTGGTTTTCTTGCAGCCTTCTCTGGGTGTCTTCTTTTTCTTTTCCTCCTTTTGGGTGGTTTGGGGAAAATCCAGTGTTTTACTCCTGCATTCCTGGTCGCTGTGGGGTGTTGGGTTACTTACCTCAGTGGTTTTCTAATACCCCCAGCTTCCCTCTACAGTTTACTTACCTAGGTGGGGGTATCTTGTTTGCATTCAATTTGTTTTAGTTTGTGGTTTGTGCTCTACCTAGGTTATTACTGTTTTCTAACCTTTTCTATACCTATTTCTGATTGCTAGTGTATATATTTGGTGTATTATTTACCTCCTAGGGGTGGGTTACTGGTCTAGTATTTTGTGGTGATTTGTGCCAAAAAGAAAGTACCTTTATTTTAGTACAACTGAGTGTTTTCCTTCATGTGTGCAAGTGCTTTGTGACTATAGTGGTATTGCATGAGCTTTGAGTGTCTCCTTGATAAGCCTTGGCTGCTCATCCACAGCTACCTCTAGAGAGCCTGGCTTCTAGACACTGCCTATACTTCCCTAAGAGGGGATACCTGGACCTGGTATAAGGTGTAAGTACCATAGGTACCCACCACACAGCAGGCCATCTTCCTACAGTGGCTGAAAGGGCTCTTTAGTTGATTAGCTGGTATTGCAAGTCACATTAAACCTTGCCTTGCATCGTTTAGTTCTAGACCAGCTTGAATATTTTGTGTGGAGTAATTTATAGGGGATACTTAACTTCATTTTTCTTTTCATGACAAATACAAAGATCATCCATTATCAAAAGAAAATGCTGGCAGACATTTTAAGCCATGTGGCTTGTTCTGATTTGTTGGTTGATACTCTCCATTGATGAGTTTTTTGGTGTCTCAGTAGGCTGGTTATTTACTGCCTTACAAGACATGGCTCCCATTTTAGGTCCTGTTAATTTGATTTACCCTATTTTAATGTTTTTATTTGGGGTGGTGGGTGGTTTGAGAGATTTAGAAGGCACAAAATGTTTGCCTCAAGGTTTTCCTGTTTGCTATTCTGTCCTGTTTTGTGTTCCAAATCTTCTTTGAATGTTCTCCTTGGTTCCCACCAGATATGGAAGTATTCATAGATAATAACTGAACAGCAACTAGCTACTGCCTAGCGAGTCTTCATTGTGTAATGGCAGCTCAACACCAGTCTGGTGTTCTACTTACCCACATTCAGTTCATGGCTTATTTTTTTTTAACTTAAGACAGCACCTGCAAGCAATTCCTTCTCCTAACACAACAAATATTTTGCTGTGCTTCTCATAATCTTTATTTCATAAGGTGTCGTGGAATTTGAAATTTGGATTGTTCACCCATGTGTTGCCATCTGTAGAACAGTGACATATTGAAGGCTGCGACGCTCAACTTTCAGCTAGTTACCCTGCAGCATTTTGGCTATTTTCTGTACTTCAGATGCTCTCATCATTTAGTTGATGCACTAAGCAAGAGAACCTGCATTTCAGTCTTAAAATATGTTGACTTATTGGGAGGGACCTCAGATCCCCAGGTGTTGAATCTGGAGAACGCTAAGTCATAGTGTACCTCATTTGATAGTTATCCAGATTATTCTTTCCAGATATGTCAGTAGAAAGGTTATTAACAAAGGAATTGATAATTGCTTTGAGGCATCAGCTTGCTAGTAAATTTGCAGAAACATGCAATGGAAACATCTCTGGGAACTATTGTGTCTGTTTAGTATGTGTGTTCTCCAGTTGTGCTCAAAGGCTGAGGAAGGGGGAGCCTTGTGTGTGTTTTTTTTGTGTGTGGCCCTCAGCAGAAAGCAAGCGTTGCATGTGCTGTTAAAATTGGGGCTCATACTGTTATCAGTAAGTAGTTTACCACATGACTAGGAGGGTGCCTCATGCCACTCTAAGTGGAAGAAGGTAAAAAATACCCAGATGTTTCTGTTCATATTCCACCTTCTCGTGATGCTTTCATAGGGGCTTGATCCCAGTACAAAGTGAAAATATCCTCATTTATGGAAACATCCATCCTTAGTCTCTGCTGGTAGGATCCCTCACCAAATGGAAGCTTTTTGTAAAACCTTACTGCAGTTGTCCATATCACATGCTGTGCATTACTCCACCATGTAGTGGTAGGGTCCAGAATTTCTCTTTTGTCGTCCTTTTTGTTGCTGGACATTGATGGTCCCCACCATTTGGTGTTTGTAGGCTCTTCGGACATCAGACGTCCTCCCCAGGAGTATCACTCTTGGTCACTATCTTCGAATACTTTTTTTCCCACCTTTGGGATTGGAAGCATTGTGAAGATCTCCAGGCAATTAGTAGACTTGGATGAAGCAGATGGGTTTCAGACAGAAATAAATCTATGGAATATCTAAAGAAAAGGTGTATTGTAAGGAGAGTCCATCAGATTCCAAGAACAACCGAAGCAAGTGGAGTTTGATCATACATTTTACCTTGATGTAGAGGGCCCCTTGCTCAACGTGAAATAGAGAAGACACTTACTTTTTTCCCCACACTGTCATCATAAATTTGCACAGCAGGGCAGCCATCAGGTCTACAGTCTGTTTGCCAACAGACAACAGATCGGACTCCTGAGTTGCCTGTGTGGAGTTTAAAACGAAGACACTGAAGGCTTAAGAGGAGCAAAGGTGTATACATTGTGCTACATTGTGCAATGCAGAGGCAAAAAGAAAGACCTCGCTTAAAAGTTTGCTTTTGTCGAGCAAATAAAACTCCGCCAAAGGAGAGGAGTATGATCCCGAAAAGAATATTGATGTCAAAAAAGAGCAAAGCAGAGAAAAGTTCAAAGGAAAGCAGAGTACAGATAACACAGAAGAAGATGGTAGCAGTTGAGCCGAAAACTTTGTACTCCTGACAACAAAAGTCTGCCTTGGCGCCAAACATTTTGCCGACCAAAGGCACAAGGAACTGCTTGGGTCCCATTCAAAGGATACTGCAGGTTAGAGTCCAAAAGTACATTTGTAAGGAAATGCCTCCTTGGCATGGTTACCCCCTGACTTTTTGCCTTTGCTGATGCTATGTTTTGAATTGAAAGTGTGCTGAGGCCTGCTAACCAGGCCCCAGCACCAGTGTTCTTTCCCTAACCTGTACTTTTGTATCCACAATTGGCACACCCTGGCATCCAGGTAAGTCCCTTGTAACTGGTACCTCTGGTACCAAGGGCCCTGATGCCAGGGAAGGTCTCTAAGGGCTGCAGCATGTCTTATGCCACCCTGGAGACCCCTCACTCAGCACAGACACACTGCTTACCAGCTTGTGCGTGCTAGTGAGAACAAAATGAGTAAGTCGACATGGCACTCCCCTCAGGGTGCCATGCCAGCCTCTCACTGCCTATTCAGTATAGGTAAGACACCCCTTGTAAGGAAATGCCTCCTTGGCATGGTTACCCCCTGACTTTTTGCCTTTGCTGATGCTATGTTTTGAATTGAAAGTGTGCTGAGGCCTGCTAACCAGGCCCCAGCACCAGTGTTCTTTCCCTAACCTGTACTTTTGATTCCACAATTGGCACACCCTGGCACCCAGATAAGTCCCTTGTAACTGGTACCCCTGGTACCAAGGGCCCTGATGCCAGGGAAGGTCTCTAAGGGCTGCAGCATGTATTATGCCACCCTAGAGACCCCTCACTCAGCACAGACACACTGCTTACCAGCTTGTGTGTGCTAGTGAGAACAAAATGAGTAAGTCGACATGGCACTCCCCTCAGGGTGCCATGCCAGCCTCTCACTGCCTATGCAGTATAGGTAAGACACCCCTCTAGCAGGCCTTACAGCCCTAAGGCAGGGTGCACTATACCATAGGTGAGGGCACCAGTGCATGAGCACTGTGCCCCTACAGTGTCTAAGCAAAATCTTAGACATTGTAAGTGCAGGGTAGCCATAAGAGTATATGGTCTGGGAGTCTGTCAAACACGAACTCCACAGCACCATAATGGCTACACTGAAAACTGGGAAGTTTGGTATCAAACTTCTCAGCACAATAAATGCACACTGATGCCAGTGTACATTTTATTGTAAAATACACCACAGAGGGCACCTTAGAGGTGCCCCCTGAAACCTAACCGACTATCTGTGTAGGCTGACTGGTTCCAGCAGCCTGCCACACTAGAGACATGTTGCTGGCCCCATGGGGAGAGTGCCTTTGTCACTCTGAGGCCAGTAACAAAGCCTGCACTGGGTGGAGATGCTAACACCTCCCCAGGCAGGAGCTGTAACACCTGGCGGTGAGCCTCAAAGGCTCACCCCTTTGTCACAGCACCACAGGACACTCCAGCTAGTGGAGTTGCCCGCCCCCTCCAGCCACGGCCCCCACTTTTGGCGGCAAGGCTGGAGGAAATAATGAGAACAACAAGGAGTCGTCACTGGCCAGTCAGGACAGCCCCTAAGGTGTCCTGAGCTGAAGTGACTCTAACTTTTAGAAATCCTCCATCTTGCAGATGGAGGATTCCCCCAATAGGATTAGGGATGTGCCCCCCTCCCCTTGGGAGGAGGCACAAAGAGGGTGTACTCACCCTCAGGGCTAGTAGCCATTGGCTACTAACCCCCCCAGACCTAAACACGCCCTTAAATTTAGTATTTAAGGGCTTCCCTGAACCCAAGAATTGAGATTCCTGAAACTACAAGAAGAAGACTGCTGAGCTGAAAAACCCCTGCAGAGGAAGAACAGAAGACACCAACTGCTTTGGCCCCAGACTCACCGGCCTGTCTCCTGCCTTCCAAAGAAACCTGCTCCAGTGACGCTTTCCAAGGGACCAGCGACCTCTGAATCCTCTGAGGACTGCCGTGCTTCAAGAAAGACTAGAAACTCCCGAGGACAGCAGCACTGCTCCAAAAGAACTGCAACTTTGTTTCAAGGAGCAGATTTAAAGACCCCTGCAACTCCCCGCAAGAAGCGTGAGACTTGCAACACTGCACCCGGCGACCCCGACTCGACTGGTGGAGAACCAACACCTCAGGGAGGACCCTCCAGCGACTCCAAGACTGTGAGTAACCAAAGTTGTCCCCCCTGAGCCCCCACAGCGACGCCTGCAGAGGGAATCCCAAGGCTCCCCCTGACCGGGACTGCCTGAACTCCATTTCCCGACGGCTGGAAAAGACCCTGCACCCGCAGCCCCCAGCACCTGAAGGAACGGAACTCCTGTGCAGGAGTGACCCCCAGGAGGCCCTCTCCCTTGCCCAGGTGGTGGCTTCCCCGAGGAGCCCCCCCTTTGCCTGCCTGCATCGCTGAAGAGACCCCTTGGTCTCCCATAGGAAACTATTGGAAACCCGACGCTTGTTCCCACACTGCACCCGGCCGCCCCCGCGCTGCTGAGGGTGTACTTTTTGTGCTGACTCGTGTCCCCCCCGGTGCCCTACAAAACCCCCCTGGTCTGCCCTCCGAAGACGCGCAGGTACTTACCTGCTGGCAGACTGGAACCGGGGCACCCCCTTCTCTCCATTATAGCCTATGTGGTTTGGGCACCTCTTTGACCTTTGCACCTGACCGGCCCTGAGCTGCTGGTGTGATAACTTTGGGGTTGCTCTGAACCCCCAACGGTGGGCTACTTTGGACCCAAAACTGAAACCTGTAAGTGACTTACTTACCTGTTAAAACTAACATTACTTTACCTCCCCCAGGAACTGTGAAAATTGCACTAAGTGTCCACTTTTAAAACAGCTATTTGTGTTTTATGTAAAAAGTATAAATGCTAATGTAATGATTCAAAGTTCCTAAAGTACTTACCTGCAATACCTTTCAAATGAGATATTACATGTAGAATTTGAACCTGTGGTTCTTAAAATAAACTAAGAAAATATATTTTTCTATAACAAAACCTATTGGCTGGATTTGTCTCTGAGTGTGTGTTCCTCATTTATTGCCTGGGTGTATGTACAACAAATGCTTAACACTACTCCTTTGATAAGCCTACTGCTCGACCACACTACCACAAAATAGAGCATTAGTATTATCTCTTTTTGCCACTATCTTACCTCTAAGCGGAACCCTTGGACTCTGTGCATGCTATTCCTTACTTTGAAATAGCACATACAGAGCCAACTTCCTACAACATTGATATCAAAAGACGATTGGAGCAGAGAAAGAGAGAAGACTGCATCTCATACAACAGCAGCCGAATCTTCAACATCGAAAAAGAGTATAACACCTACACTATGCCGAAGAACGTACACTCGATAAACAGTGCAAGAACAGACAGCTCAAGGCCGAAATGGCGGCTAATTTTCAAAAGAAAAGGGATTCAGGCACCTCTTTACAGGCAGTTTGAATACCATCAAAACCTTTGGTGGAAGGCACAGGAGAGAATAAATATTCAGGGGAATTGGAACCTTCTCTGATATCAAAGCCTCAGGAAAAACGAGTGTTCTGAGGCAGAGTAGGCAGAAGGACAAGGTTTGCACTAAGACCTTCAAGGGTCAAATGATGTCTAAGTGAAGTGGCAAGAACTTGAAGCAGGCTCCCCATCTACACTCCCCACCCCACCCGGGAGACACAATCTTGTATGCCGTAGCCATGTAGAATCATTTGGTCAAAGCGGCAGCTGAACGCCACAAAATACAACTGGATGAAGAAAAAACACAAACCTGTTTCTTTCTGAAGACACTAGTACCTTCTCAAAGCAAACATCAGTTCCTCCCAGTGCTCCCAAGCATCTTAGATCAAGGAAGAGAGGCGTTAAAGGAGCTAGCAACCTACAGGTCACGGACTACCAGGGTGGAGAAAAAATATACACACTCCTTCAAAGACCTGCCATACATCTGTGGCGGTGTAGCGGACTCTACCATAGTAGCCAAGGCCAGGAAGAGGGCAAATATCCTAACCATCTCTGGACTTCCTGCAAGAAGATAGAGAGAAGAAAATTTGAAAGAGTAGCAACAACACAGTGGAAAATGGCAAACTCCAATGCATTGCTTAACAGATATGCCCATTAAAACTGGGAGGAGGTGACAGTTGACAAAGCACATGCGCCGGAAAAATAATAAAATATAGCAAATGCCCTAACTGGAGAGGGATAGGCATAGCCAACACATGCCTAAAGTCTGCATTCGATACAGCAGACATAGTGGCAGGATACATGAACTACATTGATATCATGCATGGCTAAGAATATCAGGCTTCAAGAACAAAGTGCAGGCAACATTATCAACAGCCCTTTCAATGGGAAACGTTTGTTCAGAAAGGCAGCAGCCAACACACTACTACAGATTTAAAAAGGCAGCAACAATAAGGCCAAATCAATAGGGTCCCTACAGTTTAGTGGCAGCCACAGGAAGGGATCCTCCTCCACCAGAAAATCTTCAGAGAGGTGGTTTTCAAACGTGACATTTCACCAAACCTGCCAAGCCACAAGCCATCCACAGACAGCATCACAACAGTGGCAATATCACACACCACAGAAAAAAAACCTTTGGTGGACACACAAGGGGAAGAAGTCTGCAGTCAATAGGAATGATGTAGGAAGTTGGCTCTGTATGTGCTATTTCAAAGTAAGGAATAGCATGCACAGAGTCCAAGGGTTCCCCTTAGAGGTAAAATAGTGGTAAAAAGAGATAATACTAATGCTCTATTTTGTGGTAGTGTGGTCGAGCAGTAGGCTTATCCAAGGAGTAGTGTTAAGCATTTGTTGTACATACACATAGACAATAAATGAGGTACACACACTCAGAGACAAATCCAGCCAATAGGTTTTTGTATAGAAAAATATCTTTTCTTAGTTTATTTTAAGAACCACAGGTTCAAATTTAACATGTAATATCTTGTTCGAAAGGTATTGCAGGTAAGTACTTTAGGAACTTCAAATCATAAAAATTGCATGTATACTTTTCAAGTTATTGACAAATAGCTGTTTTAAAAGTGGACACTTAGTGCAATTTTCACAGTTCCTGGGGGAGGTAAATTTTTGTTAGTTTTACCAGGTAAGTAGGACACTTACAGGGTTCAGTTCTTGGTCCAAGGTAGCCCACCGTTGGGGGTTCAGAGCAACCCCAAAGTCACCACACCAGCAGCTCAGGGCCGGTCAGGTGCAGAGTTCAAAGTGGTGCCCAAAACACATAGGCTAGAATGGAGAGAAGGTGGTGCCCCGGTTCCGGTCTGCTTGCAGGTAAGTACCCGCGTCTTCGGAGGGCAGACCAGGGGGGTTTTGTAGGGCACCGGGGGGGACACAAGCCCACACAGAAATTTCACCCTCAGCAGCGCGGGGGCGGCCGGGTGCAGTGTAGAAACAAGCGTCGGGTTTTCAATGTTAGTCTATGAGAGATCTCGGGATCTCTTCAGCGCTGCAGGCAGGCAAGGGGGGGGGTTCCTCGGGGAAACCTCCACTTGGGCAAGGGAGAGGGGCTCCTGGGGGTCACTTCTCCAGTGAAAGTCCGGTCCTTCAGGTCCTGGGGGCTGCGGGTGCAGGGTCTCTCCCAGGCGTCGGGACTTTGGATTCAAAGAGTCGCGGTCAGGGGAAGCCTCGGGATTCCCTCTGCAGGCGGCGCTGTGGGGGCTCAGGGGGGACAGGTTTTTGTACTCACAGTCTTAGAGTAGTCCTGGGGTCCCTCCTGAGGTGTTGGATCTCCACCAGCCGAGTCGGGGTCGCCGGGTGCAGTGTTGCAAGTCTCACGCTTCTTGCGGGGAGCTTGCAGGGTTCTTTAAAGCTGCTGGAAACAAAGTTGCCGCTTTTCTTGGAGCAGGTCCGCTGTCCTCAGGAGTTTCTTGTCTTTTCGAAGCAGGGGCAGTCCTCAGAGGATGTCGAGGTCGCTGGTCCCTTTGGAAGGCGTCGCTGGAGCAGGATCTTTGGAAGGCAGGAGACAGGCCGGTGAGTTTCTGGAGCCAAGGCAGTTGTCGTCTTCTGGTCTTCCTCTGCAGGGGTTTTCAGCTAGGCAGTCCTTCTTCTTGTAGTTGCAGGAATCTAATTTTCTAGGGTTCAGGGTAGCCCTTAAATACTAAATTTAAGGGCGTGTTTAGGTCTGGGGGGTTAGTAGCCAATGGCTACGATCCCTGAGGGTGGGTACACCCTCTTTGTGCCTCCTCCCAAGGGGAGGGGGTCACAATCCTAACCCTATTGGGGGAATCCTCCATCTGCAAGATGGAGGATTTCTAAAAGTTAGTCACCTCAGCTCAGGACACCTTAGGGGCTGTCCTGACTGGCCAGTGACTCCTCCTTGTTGCTTTCTTTGTTCCCTCCAGCCTTGCCGCCAAAAGTGGGGGAGGGGGCGGGCAACTCCACTAAGCTGGAGTGCCCTGCTGGGCTGTGACAAAAGGGGGGAGCCTTTGAGGCTCACCGCCAGGTGTCACAGTTCCTGCCTGGGGGAGGTGTTAGCATCTCCACCCAGTGCAGGCTTTGTTACTGGCCTCAGAGTGACAAAGGCACTCTCCCCATGGGGCCAGCAACATGTCTCTGGTGTGGCAGGCTGCTGGAACTAGTCAGCCTACACAGACAGTCGGTTAAGTTTCAGGGGGCACCTCTAAGGTGCCCTCTGGGGTGTATTTTGCAATAAACTGTACACTGGCATCAGTGTGCATTTATTGTGCTGAGAAGTTTGATACCAAACTTCCCAGTTTTCAGTGTAGCCATTATGGTGCTGTGGAGTTCGTGTTTGACAGACTCCCAGACCATATACTCTTATGGCTACCCTGCACTTACAATGTCTAAGGTTTTGTTTAGACACTGTAGGGGTACCATGCTCATGCACTGGTACCCTCACCTATGGTATAGTGCACCCTGCCTTAGGGCTGTAAGGCCTGCTAGAGGGGTGTCTTACCTATACTGCATAGGCAGTGAGAGGCTGGCATGGCACCCTGAGGGGAGTGCCATGTCGACTTACTCATTTTGTTCTCACTAGCACACACAGGCTTGTAAGCAGTGTGTCTGTGCTGAGTGAGGGGTCTCTAGGGTGGCATAAGACATGCTGCAGCCCTTAGAGACCTTCCTTGGCATCAGGGCCCTTGGTACTAGAAGTACCAGTTACAAGGGACTTATCTGAATGCCAGGGTGTGCCAATTGTGGATACAATGGTACATTTTAGGTGAAGGAACACTGGTGCTGGGGCCTGGTTAGCAGGGTCCCAGCACTCTTCTCAGTCAAGTCAGCATCAGTATCAGGCAAAAAGTGGGGGGTAACTGCAACAGGGAGCCATTTCTTTACACAAGCCCCCCCCAGCCCACAGGCCAGGAGACTCAGCCCAAGCTGGGTGAGTCTTCCTAGTCTGTCAGGCGAGGAAGAGTAGGAGAAATAGGCTGGTTAGTTGCAGGGCCTACTCTGCCTTACATCCTTCTGTTCAGGTCATTCCCTTTGGGGAACTGACCTACTTCCACGGTGATAGGACCTAGTCTGAATTGCCTCTTGTCTGCCTCTTCAATGTCTCCACCCATTCTTTCTATTTTGGTCTTAGAGGTATCCACCTCTGCTAACCTTATCTTGGCCAGGGTTACCCCTAGCTTACCCAGAGAGGTTACCCAGAGCTGGAGTAACCCCACCATGACCAATAGGGTCAGGGGGCCTAACTTGCTATTTGGCATGGGGTCAGACCACCATGCTAAGGATAGTGCAGCCATAAAGGCTAACACCCAGCAGAGGCCACTGACAGCTGTCAGTGCCCAGAACCACACCTTTAGCTCTTCACCTAAAAGGGAAGGGGCTAAGTTACAGGCCTCTTTGGGTTCAGGTTGCCTGTCTGCTGTATTAGAGTGGGGGGTTACCACATCTTGTAGTAAACACCCTTCTTCCACTCTTTCTTCTGTTAGCTGAGGAGCCACCCACTCAGGTTTAACAGTTGCCTGACTAGCCAGGATTTCTTGTGGGTCAGGTTGGACTTTATCAGGGCCATTTTTGGAGTTCTCCCCTACTGGAGCAGAATCTCCTTGGCTTGCTGTAACCTTGGCTAAAGGTTGTCCACCCTTCCTACTCTGTTTTCTTTTCTTCTTCTTCTGGGGCCTGCTTGCATTTACTGCAGAGGCAGGACTTCCAGAATCCTTGGGAGAGGACTGGCACTGGACCAGTTCCTCTCTTGGGCTCTGACTAACCTCTGGGTAGTCATTTCCAAGGAGACAACCAAGGGGGAGGTCTGTACTGACTACTACCCTTCTCCAGCTAAGAGTGCCACCCACTTCTATGGGCACTAAAGCCACAGGCCTCTTAGTGACCCTGTCTAGGCTAACTCTTACCCTGGCAGTCTCACCTGGGATGTACTGGTTTGAGAGCACCAGCCTGTCATGCACAATAGTGTGACTGGCACAAGTGTCTCTCAGGGCAGTGGTTGGGATTCCATTCACCAGTAGGTGGTGGAAGTGTCTACTTCCCTCTGGAATCTCCAACTCACCTGTTGGGCCCTGTTTCCAGTTGAAGGCTAGGAAGACCTCCTCATCTGAGGAGTCATCTCCCATGGCTACCCTGGTAACCCCAGGAATTTTGTTCTGGGGTTTGTTTTTGGGACAAGAAGTGTCCTTGGTGTGGTGCCCAGACTGTTTACAGTTGTGGCACCATGCCTTAGTGGCATCCCAGTTCTTACCCTGGTACCCACCTTTGTTTTGGGTTGTGTCCTGGGGCCCACCCACCTGTTCTGGTTTTTGGGGGCCTACAGAGGACTCTTTTTCTTTGTTTCTAGTGTTACCCACTTTCTCCTGGGGAGTTTTTGTAACCCCTTTCTTTTGGTCACCCCCCGTGGAAGTTTTGGTTACCCTAGTCTTGACCCAGTGGTCTGCCTTCTTTCCCAATTCTTGGGGAGAAATTGGACCTAGGTCTACCAGATACTGATGCAACTTTTCATTGAAGCAGTTACTTAAAATGTGTTCTTTCATAAACAAATTATAAAGCCCAACATAGTCACACACTTCATTTCCAGTTAACCAACCATCTAGTGTTTTTTCTGAGTAGTCTACAAAATCAACCCAGGTCTGGCTCGAGGATTTTTGAGCCCCCCTGAATCTAATTCTATACTCCTCAGTGGAGAATCCAAAGCCCTCAATCAGGGTACCCTTCATGAGGTCATAGGATTCTGCATCTTTTCCAGAGAGTGTGAGGAGTCTATCCCTACACTTTCCAGTGAACATTTCCCAAAGGAGAGCACCCCAGTGAGATCTGTTCACTTTTCTGGTTACACAAGCCCTCTCAAAAGCTGTGAACCATTTGGTGATGTCATCACCATCTTCATATTTTGTTACAATCCCTTTGGGGATTTTTAGGATGTCAGGAGAATCTCTGACCCTATTTAAGTTGCTGCCACCATTGATGGGACCTAGGCCCATCTCTTTTCTTTCCCTTTCTATGGCTAGGAGCTGCTTTTCCAAAGCCAATCTTTTGACCATCCTGGCTAACAGGGGGTCATCCTCACTGAGAGCATCCTCAGTGATTTCAGAAATGCTGGACCCTCCTGTGAGGGAAGCAACATTTCTGACTATCATTTTTGGAGACAGGGCTTGAGAGGCCCTGGTCTCCCTATTTAGGACTGGAAGGGGGGAATTGCCCTCCAAGTCACTAATTTCTTCCTCTGTGAAGTCATCCTCAGAGGGGTTGGCTTTTTCAAACTCTGCCAACAGCTCCTGGAGCTGAATTTTGGTAGGTCTGGAGCCAATGGTTATTTTTTTGATATTACAGAGAGACCTTAGCTCCCTCATCTTAAGATGGAGGTAAGGTGTGGTGTCGAGTTCCACCACATTCATCTCTGTATCAGACATTATTTTGCTAAAAGTTGGAAGACTTTTTAAAGAATCTAACACTGTTTCTAGAATCTAATTTCAAACTTTTAACAAACTTTTAAACTCTAAAAGAAAATGCTAAACAGGGACTTAACACACAAGGCCCTAGCAGGACTTTTAAGAATTTAGAAAAATTTCAAATTGCAAAAATGAATTTCTAATGACAATTTTGGAATTTGTCGTGTGATCAGGTATTGGCTGAGTAGTCCAGCAAATGCAAAGTCTTGTACCCCACCGCTGATCCACCAATGTAGGAAGTTGGCTCTGTATGTGCTATTTCAAAGTAAGGAATAGCATGCACAGAGTCCAAGGGTTCCCCTTAGAGGTAAGATAGTGGCAAAAAGAGATAATACTAATGCTCTATTTTGTGGTAGTGTGGTCGAGCAGTAGGCTTATCCAAGGAGTAGTGTTAAGCATTTGTTGTACATACACATAGACAATAAATGAGGTACACACACTCAGAGACAAATCCAGCCAATAGGTTTTGTTATAGAAAAATATCTTTTCTTAGTTTATTTTTAAGAACCACAGGTTCAAATTCTACATGTAATATCTCATTCGAAAGGTATTGCAGGTAAGTACTTTAGGAACTTCAAATCATCAAAATTGCAGGTATACTTTTCAAGTTATTCACAAATAGCTGTTTTAAAAGTGGACACTTAGTGCAATTTTCACAGTTCCTAGGGGAGGTAAGTATTTGTTAGGTTAACCAGGTAAGTAAGACACTTACAGGGCTTAGTTCTTGGTCCAAGGTAGCCCACCGTTGGGGGTTCAGAGCAACCCCAAAGTCACCACACCAGCAGCTCAGGGCCGGTCAGGTGCAGAGTTCAAAGTGGTGCCCAAAACGCATAGGCTAGAATGGAGAGAAGGGGGTGCCCCGGCTCCGGTCTGCTTGCAGGTAAGTACCCGCGTCTTCGGAGGGCAGACCAGGGGGGTTTTGTAGGGCACCGGGGGGGACACAAGCCCACACAGAAATTTCACCCTCAGCGGCGCGGGGGCGGCCGGGTGCAGTGTAGAAACAAGCGTCGGGTTCGCAATGTTAGTCTATGAGAGATCTCGGGATCTCTTCAGCGCTGCAGGCAGGCAAGGGGGGGGTTCCTCGGGGAAACCTCCACTTGGGCAAGGGAGAGGGACTCCTGGGGGTCACTTCTCCAGTGAAAGTTCGGTCCTTCCGGTCCTGGGGGCTGCGGGTGCAGGGTCTCTCCCACGTGTCGGGACTTGGGATTCAAAGAGTCGCGGTCAGGGGAAGCCTCGGGATTCCCTCTGCAGGCGGCGCTGTGGGGGCACAGGGGGGACAGGTTTTTGTACTCACAGTCTTAGAGTAGTCCTGGGGTCCCTCCTGAGGTGTTGGATCTCCACCAGCCGAGTCGGGGTCGCCGGGTGCAGTGTTGCAAGTCTCACGCTTCTTGCGGGGAGCTTGCAGGGTTCTTTAAAGCTGCTGGAAACAAAGTTGCAGCTTTTCTTGGAGCAGGTCCGCTGTCCTCGGGAGTTTCTTGTCTTTTCGAAGCAGGGGCAGTCCTCAGAGGATGTCGAGGTCGCTGGTCCCTTTGGAAGGCGTCGCTGGAGCAGGATCTTTGGAAGGCAGGAGACAGGCCGGTGAGTTTCTGGAGCCAAGGCAGTTGTCGTCTTCTGGTCTTCCTCTGCAGGGGTTTTCAGCTAGGCAGTCCTTCTTCTTGTAGTTGCAGGAATCTAATTTTCTAGGGTTCAGGGTAGCCCTTAAATACTAAATTTAAGGGCGTGTTTAGGTCTGGGGGGTTAGTAGCCAATGGCTACTAGCCCTGAGGGTGGGTACACCCTCTTTGTGCCTCCTCCCAAGGGGAGGGGGTCACAATCCTAACCCTATTGGGGGAATCCTCCATCTGCAAGATGGAGGATTTCTAAAAGTTAGTCACCTCAGCTCAGGACACCTTAGGGGCTGTCCTGACTGGCCAGTGACTCCTCCTTGTTGCTTTCTTTGTTCCCTCCAGCCTTGCCGCCAAAAGTGGGGGCCGTGGCCGGAGGGGGCGGGCAACTCCACTAAGCTGGAGTGCCCTGCTGGGCTGTGACAAAAGGGGGGAGCCTTTGAGGCTCACCGCCAGGTGTCACAGTTCCTGCCTGGGGGAGGTGTTAGCATCTCCACCCAGTGCAGGCTTTGTTACTGGCCTCAGAGTGACAAAGGCACTCTCCCCATGGGGCCAGCAACATGTCTCTGGTGTGGCAGGCTGCTGGAACTAGTCAGCCTACACAGACAGTCGGTTAAGTTTCAGGGGGCACCTCTAAGGTGCCCTCTGGGGTGTATTTTGCAATAAACTGTACACTGGCATCAGTGTGCATTTATTGTGCTGAGAAGTTTGATACCAAACTTCCCAGTTTTCAGTGTAGCCATTATGGTGCTGTGGAGTTCGTGTTTGACAGACTCCCAGACCATATACTCTTATGGCTACCCTGCACTTACAATGTCTAAGGTTTTGTTTAGACACTGTAGGGGTACCATGCTCATGCACTGGTACCCTCACCTATGGTATAGTGCACCCTGCCTTAGGGCTGTAAGGCCTGCTAGAGGGGTGTCTTACCTATACTGCATAGGCAGTGAGAGGCTGGCATGGCACCCTGAGGGGAGTGCCATGTCGACTTACTCATTTTGTTCTCACTAGCACACACAGGCTTGTAAGCAGTGTGTCTGTGCTGAGTGAGGGGTCTCTAGGGTGGCATAAGACATGCTGCAGCCCTTAGAGACCTTCCTTGGCATCAGGGCCCTTGGTACTAGAAGTACCAGTTACAAGGGACTTATCTGAATGCCAGGGTGTGCCAATTGTGGATACAATGGTACATTTTAGGTGAAGGAACACTGGTGCTGGGGCCTGGTTAGCAGGGTCCCAGCACTCTTCTCAGTCAAGTCAGCATCAGTATCAGGCAAAAAGTGGGGGGTAACTGCAACAGGGAGTCATTTCTTTACAGTACATACAGAGCCAACTTCCTACAGAAGTTTTTTCACACATTGCCTTACATTTGGAAGGAACAAACGTGGAGAAAGACAAGGTGCAATAACACTTGTTTTGCTATTCTGTTCCCCCAAGTCTCCAGATAAAAATGGCACCGCACTTGCGCGGGTAGGCCTAATGCTCGCGACAGGAAACGCAACATGGACACATCACATTTTTACATTGCAAAAAACATGTCAGATTTCAAAGTCCCTAGCTGTGCATTTTGCCCTCTAGCTTAGCCGGCACCTAGGGAAACCTACCAAACCTGTGCATTTTTGAAAACTAGACATCTAGGGGAATCCAGGATGGGGTCACTTGTGGGGCGCTCACCTGGTTCTGTTACACAAAATCCTTTGCAAACCTCACAATTTGCCCAAAATACACTTTTCCCTCACATTTTGGTGACAAAGTTCTGAAATCTGAGAGAAGCCACAAATTTCCTTCCACCTAGCATTCCCCCAAGTGTCCCGATAGAAATGGTATCTCACTTGTGTGGGTAGGCCTAGCGCTCGTGACAGGAAATGCCCCAAAACATAACGTGAACACATCACATTTTCCCCAAAGAAAACAGAGCTGTTTTTTGCAAAGTGCCAAGCTGTGAATTTTGGCCTCTAGCTCAGCCGACACCTAAGGAAATCTACCAAACCTGCATTTTTGGTCCTGGGCTCAGCAGCCGTACAGGGAAACATGCCAAACCCAGACATTTCTGACAACTAGACACCAGAGGGAGTCCACGGAGGTGTGACTTGCATGGATCCCTCAATGTTTTCTTAACCAGAATCCTCAACAAAGCTCAAATTTAGCTAAAAAGTCAAATATTTCCCAAATTTCTGTGCGGAACATCGCACCGGGACAAATTTCACACCACCCAACGTTCCCCTCAGTCTCCAGGTAAAAATGATACCTCACTTGTGTAGGTGGGCCAAGTGCCTGTGACCGGGAAGAGCCAAAAACATGTTGAAACTGAGGGGGAACCAAAGCGGGTCCAAAAGGGCAGTTGTAAAAAAACATTTTTAGGCTGACAAGTAGGGCAGAATTTTTATCGGTATAGATGAGACAATGCTGAGTGGTAGGAATTTTGTGGATTGCTGCAGATTTTGGAAGGTTCATCACAAAAATGGGGGGGGGAAATGTGTGATTTCCAGCAAAGTTGGAGGTTTGCAGGGCATTGGGGGTAAGAAAATGGTGCGGGTGCATGTGAAGCACACCACCCTGGACTCACCCAGATGTTTTGTTTTCAGATGTGTCTAGGTCTTTTGGTTTTTTCTACATGGCAGCGTCCCAAAGTCCAAAAAGTGCAACCCTCGCCAGTCCAAGTGGGACGATTTTGAGAGCTAGCCAACCTTTCATGGCCCTAATGTAAAACCAAAATCATCAAATGTCCTCTCGCCTGCCTTGGGATAAGATGTTTTAGTGTGCAGGGGGAGAGCTGAAAGACTGTTACCCCCTTCAGTTGGGGTGGGGGCATCACCAGGCCCTTACTGGTTGGTAGCCACCACCCTCTTTATTTTTCCTAAGGGGTTGCTCCCCTAGCGTGAAATTGGAGAAAAGAAAATCCCTGCTGCCTATTGGTTTCTGCCCCCCTTGGGAGCAGATCGGCCTAATAAAAATAGACCGGTCTGCCTCTAAGGGGGGCAGAAAAGGCCTAAAATACATTTGTCCCCCAAAGGAACGACCCTTGCCTAAGGGGTCATTCCCCATATATAATAAAGTAAACAAAAAAATATATAAATGCCTGGTGTCTAGGGGTTTCTGCCCCCATGGGGCAGATCTGCCTAATTATAATAGGTCGATCTGCCCCTCCCCTTATTCAATAATATAAAAAATAAAACCCTGGTGTCTAGTGGTTTCTGACCCCAACTCCCCTCCCACCCCCTCTTGGGGGCATATTGGCCTAATAAAAATAGGCCGATCTGCCCCTGAAGAAGGCAGAAATGGCCTAAAAGTAATTTTGCCCCCTGGGGAGCGACCGTTGCCTAAGGGGTCGCTTCCCACATATAAAAAAACAAAACAAAAAATAATTATCCCTGGTGTCTGCTCCCCTGGCGGGGGGGGGGGGCAGAAATGGCCCAAAAATAATTTGGCCCCAAGGGCCGCTCTCCTTATGCATACAAATAAAAAATAAAAAAAACTCCCTGGTGTCTAGTGGGCTTTTCTGCTGCCCGATCGCATTGTGATCAGGCAGCAAGCAGAAATGCTGAGAAAGACATCAAAGGAAAGGCCTTTCTTTTCCTTTGATGCCTTTCTCGGCCCCTCCACGTGATCGGGGGAGAAATGGAAAAGCATTTCTCCTCCCATTGGCGCTGGAAGCTGAGCTTCCAGTGCAGACGGGCATGGCCTCTGAGATCAGTGCTCGATCGCACGCTGACATCATCAGACGACACGGAGGAGGGGGGGGTGGAAGGGGAAGCGATTCCCCTTCCATCCCTGCAGTGCTGGCGCTGAGGCGAGGCTCATGGTGGGGGGTGGTGAGCGCTAGTGCTCCACCCATGAGCCAGGCAAGAACATGACAGTTAGGTCCTTTGCGCCTCAGCGCCATAGGATGTAACTGTTGCGTCCTTGGCTGCGGAGGGGTTAATAATATAAATTTAATTTCTTTTTATGAATGCTTTTCCTGGTTCTTCCCCTCCAGGTATTTACTAATGCATGTTTAATTTGTTTTGCAACTATTTCCAATCACTTTGCAAGTGTTACCTTACATACTGCTCATACACAGCTTATTGCTTACATTAGCTAATATGAATTATGTCTAGACCCACCATCCTCTAAGGGGCCCAACACTAGATTTAAGTACTGCTTGCTATTCTGATTCAAGCATGTGAATCTATGAAAGATCCAAATCTGGATAAGAAAACAAGTTACTTACCTGTAACTGCAGTTATCCAGTATTATCTTTCATAGGTTCACATGCAACCCACCCTCATCCCCTGTGAGGCTTAATTTCCTTTTCAACATATACGTTACTCTAGTGCTTGAAAATCTGAGAGAAATGGTTTCTTAGGAGTATTCTAGAGGGCGCTGGCACCTGATTCGTCATATGTCAAGTTTGGTTCTTTTGTCAAAAAGACATAGGCTATAGGATTAAGGGCTATTAATACCATAGCCTACGTTTATTCCTACATACTGCTTTCCTACCGTACCGTGGGACTCTCACTTATACAGGGAGTGATTCAAGCGTGTGAATCTATGAAATATACTAATACTGGATAACTGTCTATGCTGACTCCCACCAACGAGGTAAGAATATTTTAGGAAAATAGCACTTCCAGACCCAACGACAAGACCGCTGAATTGTGCAAAGCAGGTTAATCTAAAAGAGATTGTGTAGGAAGCTGGTCTGGTGTGTGGTAGGTACCTATGGTACTTGCACCAGTTATCCCCTCTCAGTGAAGTGTAGGCAGTGTCTAGAAGCCAGGCTCTCTAGAGGTAGCTGTGGATGAGCAGCCAATGCTTATCTAGTTAACATGCAAAGCTCATGCAATACCACTACAGTCACATAGTACTTACACACAAGAAAGGAACACTTAGTTGTACAAAAATAAAGGTACCTTATTTTTGGAACACCGTATTGGGTAAGTAAATCCAGTATGTATGTGTATATATATATATATATATATATATATATATATGTTTGGTGGCATGTGTAGCTGCAGATACACATGCTGTGCATTATCCTGCCATCTAGTGTTGGGCTCGGAGTGTTACAAGTTGTTTTTCTTCGAAGAAGTCTTTTCGAGTCACGAGACCGAGGGACTCCTCCCTTTCGGCTCCATTGCGCATGGGCCTCGACTCCATCTTAGATTGTTTTCTTTCCGCCATCGGGTTCGGACCTGTTCCTCTTCACTCCGTATTTCAAATCGGGAAAGTTAGCTTATTATCGAAAATTCGACTGTATTGTTCGCGCTCGGTACCGGTTTAGTGTTAGGATATCGACACCGATAGAAGAAGCGCTCCGGCGGCCCTTCGAGGCTTCCGCTCTTCAGCAGGGCCTGGTCGGTCCGACCGCATCCATCGACGAAACTAATGGACCGGACCCCCTTACGCTTCTGCCCGAATTGCCACGCGAAGTATCCTTATACAGACCAACACTTGGTCTGTAACCTGTGTCTATCACCGGAACACAGGGAGGATACCTGCGAGGCCTGCCGGGCATTTCGATCGAAAAAGACCCTACGCGATCGAAGAGCCAGAAGACTGCAAATGGCGTCAACACCGACAGAACAGATCGTCGAGGAGGAGGAAAGAATCTCCATACAAGGGACGGACTCGGACGACTCCGAAAGTGAGCTACCGACGACAACTCAAAAAACTGAGAGTAAAACTGCCCCGTCCAAGACTCACTCCAAGATCTTAAAGGCCAAGGGGATGCCACCGCCAACAGGCCATGGCTTTACCCATCGAAAGCACAGTGACCAACCATCGGCACCGAAAAAGGCCTCACAACTGCCGAAAACATCCGACTCTGGTCGAGATTCCGGCTCCGAACTATCTCGACACAAGAGTTCGACACACCCAAAGTAAAGAAAGTTGTTTCGGAACCGATAAAAACTGTTTCCAAACCTTCGGTACCGGAAAAGGCAGCCTCTGAGCCGAAAGTAGGCTCTTACACGGAAGAGCACGGACTTTCCAGCCAAATGCAACAACACAGATTTGAGCAGGAAATAAGTATGGGGGAACCAGACCATACTCAAAGGAGGCTGCACATCCAGAAAGAGACTGGCAAAATTCAAACTCTTCCTCCAATTAAAAGAAAGCTGGCATTTCAAGGGTCAAAAATGCAGGCAAAGGTGGCTAGAGACAAAACACCACCACCAAGGTTTTCGCCACAGCCTTCTCCACTACATTCGCCACAGCTGTCCCCAATAACACCCCCAATGCAGTCACCAACACATACGGGGATGACGCAGGATGACCCGGATGCATGGGACTACTATGATGCACCGGTCTCCGACAACAGTCCAGATTGTTACCTGGCAAGACCGTCACCTCCAGAGGACAGCACTGCATACACACAGGTGTTATCAAGAGCTGCTACATTCCACAATGTATCAATGCATTCGGTGCCAATAGAGGATGACTTCCTATTTAACACCTTGGCATCCACCCACAGTTTCTACCAAAGTCTGCCAATGCTCCCAGGCATGCTCAAGCACGCAAAACAAGTCTTCCAGGACCCAGTGAAAGGCACAGCTATCATGCCTAGGGTGGAGAAAAAATACAAACCTCCCCCAACAGACCCTGTGTTTATAACGCAGCAACTGACACCAGATTCGGTGGTCGTGGGAGCAGCAAGGAAGAGGGCAAACTCCCAATCAGGGGACGCACCACCACCTGACAAGGAAAGTCGGAAGTTCGATGCTGCGGGCAAACGAGTGGCAGCACAAGCAGCCAATCAATGGCGAATTGCCAACTCGCAAGCTCTACTGGCTCGCTACGACAGGGCACACTGGGACGAGATGCAACATATAATACAGCACTTGCCCAAGGAACACCATAAACGTGCCCAACAGGTTGTTGGAGGACAAGCAATTTCCAACAACCAGATAAGGTCTGCACTGGACTCTGCAGACACAGCAGCACGGACAGTGAACACTGCTGTAACCATTCGCAGGCATGCATGGTTACGGAGCTCAGGTTTTAAACCGGAAATCCAGCAAGCTGTGTTAAATATGCCTTTTAACCAGAAACAATTGTTTGGACCGGAGGTGGACTCGGCAATTGAGAAACTAAAGAAGGACACAGACACGGCCAAAGCCATGGGCGCGCTCTACTCCCCACAAAGCAGAGGCACTTTTAGAAGGCCACAGTTTAGAGGGGGGTTTCGTACCCAAACCCCAGACCCTTCCACCTCACAAGCTCTTACAGGGGTGGTCAATTCCCAAGAGCAAGGGGAAAATTCCAAAGCCCTAAAACAACTCCAGCCAAACACTGACTTCAATGTCACAAACCCCCAACACTTAACACCAGTGGGGGGAGACTTACTGCATTCTACAAAAACTGGACAAACATAACTACGGACGCATGGGTCCTAGCCATTATCCAACATGGTTATTGCATAGAATTCATACATTTCCCACCAGATGTGCCCCCAAGAGCACACAACATGTCCAAACAACACTTAGACCTGTTACAGCTAGAAGTCCAAGCATTGTTACAAAAACAAGAAATAGAACTAGTACCCAACCATCAAAAAGGAACAGGTTTCTACTCCCTATATTTCCTAATTCCAAAGAAAGACAAAACGTTGAGACCCGTATTAGACCTCAGAACGCTGAATCTCTACATCAAATCAGATCACATCCACATGGTAACACTTCAAGACGTGATTCCCTTGCTCAAAAAACAGTATTACATGTCAACGTTAGATCTCAAGGATGCATATTTCCACATACCCATACGTCCTTCTCACAGGAAATACTTAAGGTTTGTAATCCAGGGCGTGGATTACCAATTCAAGGTATTACCGTTCGGGATAACAGCCCCAAGGGTATTCACAAAATGCCTTGCACTCATATAAGGAGACAGCACATGCACGTATTCCTGTACTTAGACGATTGGTTAATAAAAACCAGCACTCAGCAACAGTGTCTTCTTCACACGCAATACGTTATAGAAACTCTACACAAACTAGGATTTTCTATAAATTACCAAAAATCACATCTGCAACTATCCCAGATACAATAATACTTGGGAGCAATACAACACACAAAAGGCGATTGCCACTCTCTAGGCATAGCCATTGTCCCAAACGCAAGACTACACATGCGGCCCTTACAACAGTGCCTAGCAAAACAATGGACACAAGCACAGGGTCACCTCCAAGATATAGTGTTGATAGACCGCCAGACACACTTCTCGCTTCAATGGTGGAACCCTATAAATTTAAACCAAGGGTGGCCATTCCAAGACCCAGTGCCTCAATACGTGATCACAACAGATGCTTCCATGATGGGGTGGGGAGCACACCTCAACCAGCACAGTATACAAGGACAATGGGACATTCAACAAAAACAACTGCACATAAATCAGTTAGAACTGTTAGCAGTGTTTCTAGCATTGAAAGCATTTCAACCACTGATAGCCCACAAACACATTCTTGTCAAAACAGACAACATGACAACAATGTATTACCTCAACAAACAAGGAGGGACACAATCGTCACAACTGTGTCTCTTATCACAAAACATTTGGCATTGGGCGATTCACATTCGCCTAATAGCACAGTACATCCCAGGCATTCAAAACCAGTTAGCGGACAATCTCAGTCGAGATCACCAACAAACACACGAATGGGAAATTCATCCCCAGATCCTACAAGATTACTTTCGACGCTGGGGAACACCAAAAATAGACTTATTCGCAACAAAAGAAAACACAAAATGCCAAAACTTCACGTCCAGGTACCCACACCCTCTGTCCAAGGGCAGTGCGTTATGGATCAGTTGGTCAGGGATCCTTGCTTACGCTTTTCCCCCTCTCCCACTCATTCCTTATCTGGTAAACAAACTGATTCAAAACAGACTCAAACTAATACTC
Source organism: Pleurodeles waltl (assembly GCF_031143425.1). Classification (NCBI taxonomy): domain Eukaryota; kingdom Metazoa; phylum Chordata; class Amphibia; order Caudata; family Salamandridae; genus Pleurodeles; species Pleurodeles waltl. The sequence goes on along the minus strand of NC_090449.1, from coordinate 742,184,864 downwards.
ATAGCACCAACCTGGGCTCGCCAACCGTGGTACACAACACTGCTGGACCTATCAGTAGTACCTCATGTCAAATTACCAAACAGGCCAGATCTGTTGACTCAACACAAACAACAGATCAGACACCCGAATCCGGCATCGCTCAATCTAGCAATCTGGCTCCTGAAGTCTTAGAATTTGGACACTTAGACCATACACAAGAATGTATGGAGGTCATTAAACAAGCTAGGAAACCTACTAGAAGACATTGTTATGCAAACAAATGGAAAATAGTTGTTTACTACTGCCAAAATAATCAAATTCAACCACTCCATGCTTCCGCAAAGAACATTGTAAGTTACTTATTACACTTACAAAAGTCTAAACTAGCATTCTCTTCTATTAAAATACATCTCACAGCAATATCTGCCTATCTGCAGATTACACATTCTACATCACTTTTTAGAATCCCAGTTATCAAAGCATTTATGGAGTGATTAAAGAGAATCATACCCCGAGAACAACACCAGTACCTTTGTGGAACCTTAACATTGTATTAACACGACTCATGGGATCACCATTTGAACCCATGCACTCTTGTGAAATGCAATACTTAACTTGGAAGGTAGCCTTCCTAATAGCTATCACATCTCTTAGAAGAGTAAGTGAGATATAAGCATTCACTATACAAGAACCCTTTATACAAATACATAAAGTGGTTCTCCGTACAAATCCCAAATTCTTACCGAAAGTTATATCACCATTCCACCTAAACCAAACAGTGGAACTCCCAGTCTTCTTTCCACAACCAGACTCAGTAGCCGAAAGAGCCTTACATACGTTAGACATAAAAAGAGCACTAATGTATTACACTGACAGAACAAAACAGTTTCGCAAAACAACTGATTGTAGCCTTCCAAAAACCTCATGCAGGAAATCCTATATCCAAACAAGGCATTGCCAGATGGATAGTGAAATGTATTCAAACTTGCTATATTAAAGCAAAAAGAGATCTACCTATTACACCAAGAGCGCATTCCACTAGGAAAAAAGGCGCCACAATGGCTTTTCTAGGAAATATACCTATGACAGAAATTTGTAAGGCAGCCACATGGTCTATGCCTCATACATTCACAAAACATTACTGTGTAGATGTGTTAACAACACAAGCCACAGTAGGACAGGCTGTATTACGAACATTATTTCAGACAACTTCAACTCCTACAGGCTAAACCACCGCTTTTGGGGAGATTACTGCTTATTAGTCTATGCACAGCATGTGTATCTGCAGCTACACATGCCATCGAACGGAAAATGTCACTTACCCAGTGTACATCTGTACGTGGCATGAGACGCTGCAGATTCACATGCGCCCTCCCACCTCCCCAGGAGCCTGTAGCCGTGATAAGTTGAATGAAAATTGTAAATAAATACTTTTTAATACACATTATGTACATACATACTTACTCCATTGCATGGGCACATCTAGTATATTCACAACTTCTACCTCACCCTCTGCGGGTAAACAATCTAAGATGGAGTCGACGCCCATGCGCAATGGAGCCGAAAGGGAGGAGTCCCTCGGTCTCGTGACTCGAAAAGACTTCTTCGAAGAAAAACAACTTGTAACACTTCGAGCCCAACACTAGATGGCAGGATAATGCACAGCATGTGAATCTGCAGCGTCTCATGACACGAACAGATGTACACTGGGTAAGTGACATTTTCCATATACGCACACACACACACCCACACTAATAAACAGTAAGGGGCATAAAAAGGTTAGAAAACAGTGTAAAATAGCAATAACCAATAGTGGCCCTATGGGGAGCCCAAACCATCGGTCAAGAAAATGGAATGCGCACACAGGGCCCTCACCTAGGTAAGTGAATCGTGTAGAGGGGAGCTGGAAGTACTAGTTAACCACACAGGTAAGTAATGTAGTACCCCCAGCGACCAATAATGCAGGAGTAAAAAACTGGATTTCCCCAAAACCACCCCAAAGGATGAAAAGAAGAAAAAGAGGACACCCAGAACAGCCTGCAAGAAATCAGCAATGGATTACCGAAGATGGAGACTTGTGGAGAGAGGGGACCAAGTCTAAAAGTGTCTGTGGAGTCCAGGGGGGGAAGTAGGAGATACTACCCACCCAGAGGTACCTTTTGGAGTTGTCAACAAAGAAGGAATACAGTTCAGCACCGCAACCCAGAAGCTGGAGAAGAGTTCCTGATGATTGCAAAAGGTGTTCCACGCTGGAAGCTGGATTGCAGACTGGTTTTGATTAAGGATTTCCTCCAAGGCGTCTTCAGACTCACAAGTTATGGCAAAGGCAAATTTGCAGTTGGAGGTAAAGAGATGCTGCCGGGGACCAGCCAGGTGGGAGCAGAGGCAGCACCCACAGGTGTCCCACCGGACAGGGACACAAGTTGCTGAAGCAGCACATGCAGGACCACAGAAGTTGCTCCCACGTCGCCGGGGGACCACGCAGAGGCCCAGGAGTAGCAGGAGGGAGTGCCGGGGACTGGAGCTACATGTTGCCTGAAATTCCCCTTGGAGGTGAAGGAAACAAGCCTTGGCAGCTACAAAGGACGCAGTTAACGGGGGTGCTCTCTTGTGTGGAGTGTAAAGGACTTAACACCAACAAAGTGCTTGTGATGCATGACCCACGGTACTCGGGATGAGGGGAGATCCACTCAGCCGGTCGTAGTTGCCACCAGGTACCTGCGGATGCAGGGGAGTGATGCCTTCTCCCCAAGGGAGATTGCTTCTTATTGTGCGGGCTGTAGAGTTGCAGTCTTCTGAGGATGCACAACCGGGGAAATGTTGCAAATCTGGTAGGAATTCTGGTTGCAATGTTGCAGAATAGTCTTCCTCATGGATCTGCAGCTTGTAGGTTCCTGGAGGGTCCAGTTGCGGTTCCAGAGGCCAGAAGTCAAAGCATAGGAGTTCTGCTGAAATCTTGCAAGCAGAATCTGAGGACAAATCCTAGAGGAAGACCCTGTATAGCCCAAAGAGGGGTCTTGGTCACCTTACACAGTAACTACCTATCAGAGGGTTCCTTTGACGTCACCTGCCTGGCTTGGCTACTCAGATGCTCCAAGAGTTCCCTGCCAACCTTAGAAACAAGATGGCAAAACCGGTGACCCTCTGGAGGAGCTCTGGGCACCACCCCTGGAGTGGTGATGGACAGGGGAGTGGTCGCTCCCCTTTCCATTGTCCAGTTTTGCGCCAGAGCAAGAGACTGGGGTGGGGGGGTCCCCTGAATCGGTGTTGACTGGTTTATACACGGAGGGCACCAAATATGCCCCTCAAAGCAAAACCTGTGGCTGGTGGAGGCTACCCCTCCCAAGCCAGTCACACCTATTTCCAAAGGGAGAGGGTGTTACCTCCCTCTCCCAAAGGAATTCCTTTGTTCTGCCTTCCTGGTCTTATTCAGATTAAGCAGCAGGAGGGCAGAAACCTGTCTTGAGGGGTGGCAGCAGCTGGGCTGGCTGGAAAACCCTGTAAGACTGGTGATAGCAATGCTGGAGGTCCTTTAAGGAGCCCCCAGAGTGCATGGAATCATACTTCCAGTACTTGCAACAGTATTTGGATATGATTCTGACATGCTTGATACCAAACTTGCCCAGAATCGGAGTTACCAATATGTAGCTCTAGACATAGGTGGTGACCTATGTCCAGTACACATAAAATGCCATCTCCGCACTCACAAATTCCAGTAAAATTGGGGCTGGAGTTCGTGGGGGCAGCTCTGCTAGTGCAGGGGTGCCCTCACACACAGGTACCTGCACCCTCCCCTCTGGGCTGAGAGGGCCTACTATAGGTGTGACTTACAGTGGCCTGTAGTGAAACTGGGTGCGCGCACCCGATTCACGCAGACTGCCATGGCAGGCCTGCAGAACCCTGTGCACGGGCTCCCTATGGGTTGTAGAATAACTGCTGCCGCCCACAGGGATCCACTGGAAACCCAATGCCCTGGGTACCTAGGTACCATATACTGGGGACCAGTATGCCAATTGTGGGAAGAAAAGGTTACTAGCAACCAAATTTAGAGGAGAGAGCATAATCATTGGGGTCCTGGTTAGCAGGATCGCATGGAAGACAGTCAAGGGCAGAAAATTGGGGTAACCATGTCAAGAAAGAGGGCACTTCCCTACAGTTCGAAACTGCAAAATCATAATTACAGATTGGTAACCAACTGGTGGCTTCCTCTTGGAAAGTCTACATCCTTTATAAATGAAGAAAACACTTCTATCTAGTGTGTTACTGTTGGAAATGTAAAGGGCTTGCCTAAAAATCCAAAGAACGTGGGTTAGATAGTATAACAAACTATTCCTTCAGGAGCAATTATATAGTGAATATTTTGTACATCTCAAAAGCAGAGTTGTTTAATATTTAAAATTGTAAAAGAATTGCAGAATTCATTATCAAGTAGACAAACTGTTAAGTGGACACATTAAAGTTCACTGCCATTTCAAAATATATTCAATGAATGCGAGTTGATGATAAATTCAGAATCAAAGACCAGTACTGCATAGAAAAAAAAATGCATAGGCTATGACAGAGCTCAACTGCACAACACTTTTGAGGAAGATATGGAAAGGGTGTTAGCCTCTCAGGATAAACGCACAGTGGATTCTGTCAGGTCGAACCCCAAACACAGCAGCCCTAAGGGGCAGAATTGAACATTTCCTTCAAGAATCGAGAGAAACCCCGATTGACAAATGGTTGTTAAAATATTATCAAACATTAATGCTATATTGAACAAGAAGTTGAACCCACACCAAATGTGCCAAAGATTCAAGCTTACAGCTGCCAGCAAATGGCCATACTGGCAAAAGGGGGGAAGTAACTTAGAAAGAGGATAGATAGTACTGTAGGAGGCTGGCTCAGTTTATGGTGTGGCATCCTATACTGAGTCCAGGCAACTCTTAGTGATAGTGAATAGGTGTCCAGATAGCAGAAGCTCTCTAGAGGTAGCTGAGGCAAGCAGCTAAAGTTTATACCGGAGGAAGGTAAAGCACTTGCAATACCACCATAGTCACAGTGACTCACTCACAAGAGAGAACCACACAAGTAGTGCAGGAATAAAGGATAATTTATTACAGTGCTACTACTAAACTAGCATTGGTATATCTTATTTGGAGATATCTATACACAATATGTACACAAAATAAGAGGGGGTCGAGTCCAGCACCCTTGGAGGTGTGCAGGTGGCCAAATCTATCCTTCTGAAAGTGAAGTTCCTGCCAGTTTGTGGAAGATGTCCAGCTGCGGGATCCAGGAGCTGCAAAAGATCCCAGGAGTCGCCTACGAGCTGTTCCTCGATTGCCACAGGATTGCATCAGGGTCAGTGACCAGCCAGGTTGCCAATAAGCTCTGACAATTGCAAACAGGAGCTGAAGAAGAGTTTTCAAAGTTTTGGGGACCAGCATGATCCAGGAGACTATCCAGAAGGTGGAGTCAGACCAAGCCCTCAGCACGCAGGAAGGCCAGCTGAAGTCGATGGAGCCCCCACGAGTGACCCACAGGCGATGGACACAGGGAGTCATAAGGAGGTCTTGCTAGCACAACAAAACAGAAGTCCCACGTCACAGGGCAGATCCTCATGTTGCAAAGTGCTGGAGGCGAGGCTTCTTGGTGCCTGAAGATGTCCCTGAGGTAGAGTCAACAAGCCTCGGCAAGTGTAACAGTCAAGGTGCTGAGGGGTTCCAATCCAATGGCAGGGGCCCAGTCTCCCAAGTTGGTTACAAAACAAGCAGGACCCAGAGGAGGCCACAAACTCACCACCTGTGTTGCAGGATCTTCAGATGCAGAATCTTTAGTTGTCACCTGAGCATACGGATGCAGGGGAGTGACTCCTTCACTCCAAGGAAGATTCCTTCGTGCTTCCTGGTGCGAAGAGAGTCCTTGTGACCTTGGAGGATGCACAGCCTTGGTTGTTGCAGAATTCTTGCAGGATCCAGAGAAACAATGTTGCAATGGGAGCCTTCCCACCAGAAGCAGACTTGTTTGGTTCCAACGAAGACCAGCAGCGGTTCCAGAGGCCAGGAGCAGAAGATGTCTTGCAGAGAGTTCCTTGGAGAGTCTCGCTCGACGAATCTGAGGACTCACCCTCGAAGGAGGCCCTAACCCCAAAAGGGGGTTGGTCACTCTCTGTAGAGACCCACGTATCAGAGTGGGGTCAGGGACGTCCTCTACCAGGCCTAACCAGTCAGATGCACTTAGGGGCCTCTGCACATCTTATTTCCAAGATGGCATAGTCAAGTGGCCACCTGACAGAGCTAGGTGCACCTTCCTAGGGAGGAGCTGGGTAGGGGGTGGTCACTCCCCTGTCCTTTCTGTAGCTTCGCGCCAGAGCGGGAACTGGGGGTTCCTGAACTGGTGCAAAATAGTCTGGTGGTGCTCAGACCCCACCCCAGCCCTTTGACACCTAATACACATGGAGAGGAGGTCACACCTCTACCTTGCTGGAAATCCTTTGTTCTGCCTCTCCAGGCTGAGCCTGGCTCACCAGTAGGAGGACAGAACATTGCCTGAGGTCAGCAGCAGCGTGGGTTTGCAGCTAGACCCCTTAAGGCTGCATAGGCAGAACTGGGGGATCGTCTAAGGAACCTCCAGAGTACATGGTATCATGCTACTAACACTGGAATCAGTGTAGTTGCATGATTCCGTCATGTTTGATACCAAACATGCCTAGGTTTGGAGTAGCAGTTATGTAGCTGGACCACTTGTGTTGATCAGCATCCACTACATACCTTAAGATAGCTTCCCCAGACTTGAGTCCAGGAATTGGCCTGGGTTCTTTAGGTTCACCCTGATCATACAGGGGTGCCTTAACACTTGGAGACAAGCACCCTTCTCTTGGGTCGAAGGGCCTACCAGAGGCGTGACTTTTAATCCCTAAATTCCGTAGTCACGTTAGGTGGTGAAAGGGTGCCTGCAGCATTTCACGCAGGCTGTAATTAGTTTGCTTAGGCTCCCATGGGTGACATAATGCATGCTGCAGCTCCAGGGGACCCCTGGGTGCCAGTGCCCTGGTGACCTAGGGACGATATACTAGGGACTTACATGGGTACACCAGCATGCTAATTGTGGGTGTAAAGTTACCAGCAACTACTTTTAAGGGGGAGAGAGCACAGTTACTGGGGTCCTGGTTAGCAGGATCCAATGAACTGCAGTCCAAACAGACTGACATCAGGCAAAAGTGGGGGTCACTATGCCAGTAAGGTGGCACATTCCTACAAGTACCACCTTCATAATGGAACATAGGAGTGTACGCCATACTTCATTTTGAAACATGAACTAACACACAAATTCTAGACCCTGGTGTCAAGACATAACAGGTCAACATGACAGCCCATCAGTAACATGAGGCTTGGCAACAATAGACTTAAAAGATATCTATTATTTTCATAGCAGTGAATCCACACCATCGCAAGTACCTCCTGTTTGTAATGGGTACCCCTGTTAGCAATGCAAAGCTCTTCCTAGTTGGATCAAGTGTTTACAGAATTTCTTGCTGGAGGGGCTGCTTACTTGAAGGCAATGAGTATGTGTACTCGTACCTAGATAACAGGCAAGTGAAGGGAAATTATTTTCTTCTATGCCAAAAGAGCACCATTACCATTTTGCTGCTGAACTCAGATTTTCTGTAAAATATTTTAAAAATAATCCATAAAACTGGCGCAGAAAAAAAGCTGTTCCTGAGAGCCCATTTCAATTCAAGCAGTTTCTGCAGAAGAGATGATTCTGCCAGTGCAGAAACAGATGTGGTTTACCTGATATCTCTGGCGGTGAGGACAGTGAAAAGGTGGCTGGATAGGATGACTTCATGTATTTCGGTCATGCTATATGCCAGATTGCACAGCCTGTAAAAGAGTGGTCACTGAACAAGAGGAACTGGTACAATCTGGTGGTGCTATTGTCCCAGAAAGGGATTAAAATGTTGATGGATAATGAGCATAGCTAATGACCAGGCAAACAAGTAAGATAACTCTGCTGATGATGATTCCGAATGAGGTTGATGTGTAGCCTCTGATGATGCTAGCTCAGGACCAGTTCTAAGGAGTTTGCCTTCAGACAATAGTAAAGAGTTTAACATCTTCGAAGGAGCTTCTCGTAAGTATAGTTTGCCAAGCTCAGTAGAAGAAAAGTAATGTGTTTCTTTTATTTGATTTTAAGGAAAGCCCAAATTTTATTCTAGAACACATACAGGAGGAAGGCCCAGCAGTGAGGAAACCTCCTTCCTCTTCCTCAGTTAACTTATTCAGGATATAAAAGAAATTTAAGGTGACAAAATCTTCTCCAGGCTGCATCCTGATCCAAGTCAAGGCGAATTGAGTTGCATCAACTGAAACAGTCCAGATCTTGAAAACCGATGTACCGCTCCTCCTGATAAGGAGGGCAGAAATGGTATCCTGTGGCAGCCTATTGGTAGCGGGTGCAGTCTGAATCTCAAAGCTGTATGCAGCACTTAAATCCTTCTCTTGAAAAACTTTGAAAAGAAGACAGCACTAACTAGCACAATCCCTCAGCTAATTCATATGCTCTAATCATTGCTTCCATGAATAAATGTACATGAGGTTTCTTGCAGAAAGTAAATGCCACGATCAGAAGGTGCAGCTGCAGTGAATCACTTCATTCCGACCTGAAGTAGAGTTGAGAATTATTGATCTCTTTTGAAGGGTTTCATCCACATGTTGACCAAAGACATTCTGCTCTTCAGTCAATTTCAGTGGACACTGAAACCATCTTCGAGCTTCCTAATTAAAAAAAAAAAAAAAAGTTTCAAACCTAAAAAGTCAAGGAAGATATCTGCATTAATATTTGTTTTCAATAGTGCAGACAGTATAGAAATGATGGCTGTCACATTCAGTACACCAGAAAGGTGAATTGAGTAAGCAATGATAGGGGGAAATGTCAGTATTTTAAACTGCAAACCTCCTGTTCAAGGTTCTTTTTGATCATAAACAGCATGGTGCTAGATTTACGGCGTCTGATTGGGTACCTCAAAATGCTAAGTTTTTGATCATTCACCATGAAATAATCTCATTTATTAAGAAGGGAGAGGCTTTGGCTTCCTTGGGTTTAGAGAATACCTATGTGAACATTCCTAAACCTGTGAGTCACAATTTTTTTTTTTGTTTTTTTTTTTTATGGTCACAAGACATCCTTTCAAGTGCAGTGCATTTACATTTGGCCTGTAATCAGCACTCCAAATTTTCAGTGTCTGTGGCCCCAGTAACAGCGTGTTCGATGGCATCTGTCGCTGGAGATACACATGTTTTGCATAGCTCGCCATCTGGTGTTGGGTCGGAGTGTTAAAAGTTGTTTTTCTTCGAAGAAGTCTTTCGAGTCACGGGACCGAGTGACTCCTCCTTTTGTCTCCATTGCGCATGGGCGTCGACTCCATCTTCGATTGTTTTTTTTTCTGCCATCGGGTTTGGACGTGTTCCTGTTGCTCCGAGTTTCGGAACGGAAAGTTAGCTATGTATCGGAAGATTACGTCGGTATTGTTGCGTTCGGGTTCGGCTTAGATAGAATCGACACCGCATCGAAGTTTGGAGAGCTCCGGTGCCCTTCGGGGTAGCTTTCGATCCCCCATCAGGGCCTGGTCGGCCCGACCGCGTGTCAGACAACGCAGATGGAACGGACCCCGTTTTGTTTCTGTCCCAAATGCCACAACAAATACCCGTATTCAGACCAACATTTGGTCTGTAACCTGTGCCTGTCGCCTGAGCACAGTGAAGAGACTTGCGAGGCCTGTCGTGCGTTCCGGTCCCGAAAAACACTCCGTGACCGTCGAGCCAGAAGACTTCAGATGGCGTCCACGCTGACAGCACACCGAGAGTTCGAGGAACAAGAGGAGGAAGAAGCCTTCTCGATCCACGAATCGGACTCCGAAGAATTCGACGATCCAAGAACTGTGAGTAAGACGTCGAAGGCAACACACAAGAAAAGTGACAAGGCCCAGGGGACGCCACTGCCACCAGGCCATGGCTCGACCCATAAATTCGGTGACCGACCGTCGGCACCGAAAAAGGCCGAAACAGTGCCGAGATCGTCCGACTCCGGTCGAGACACCGGCACGCAGCCTGCTCGGGACCGAGACAGTGCTGCTGAAAGGGATCGACGCCGAGAAAGCGGTGCCGAGACGGCTCGACGCCGAGACAGTGGCACCGAGGAAGATCGACGCCGAGAGGTTTCGACTCCAAAAAAGTCACCTCGGAGCCGAAAAAGAGTACAGACAGGGTTTCGGTGCCAAAACGAGCCGCAACCGACCCAGTTACCGGTTCCTATTCAGAGGAACAATCACTGTCCTCTCAGATGCGAAAGCATAGATTTGAGGAAGAGTTGCAATCCACCGAAGTGGACCATACGCAGAAACGTATTTTCATACAGGAAGGAACAGGGAAAATAAGCACCCTTCCCCCAATTAGAAGGAAAAGGAGACTGGAGTTTCAAACAGACCAAGCACCACAAACAAAAATGGTGAAAAAGGTAACTCCGCCACCCTCTCCTCCACCTGTAACTAACGTTTCACCAGCACAAACTCCATCACATTCCCCGGCTCACACCACCGCAAGCCAAGGTGACCAAGACCAGGACGCTTGGGACTTATACGACGCCCCAGTGTCGGACAACAGTCCAGAGGCGTATCCCACAAAGCCCTCACCACCAGAAGACAGCATGGCTTATTCACAAGTGGTGGCTAGAGCGGCAGAGTTCCACAACGTAAACCTCCACTCAGAACCAGTCGAGGATGACTTCTTATTCAACACCCTCTCCTCCACCCACAGCTCCTACCAAAGCTTGCCTATGCTCCCAGGAATGCTACGGCACGCAAAAAACATCTTCAAGGAGCCGGTCAAGAGTAGGGCAACAACACCAAGGGTGGAAAAGAAATATAAAGCGCCTCCTACAGACCCTGTTTTCATCACCTCACAGCTGCCACCAGATTCCGTCGTAGTAGGAGCAGCTCGCTAGAGAGCCAACTCCCACACATCTGGGGATGCACCACCCCCAGATAAAGAGAGCCGCAAGTTCGATGCAGCTGGAAAGAGAGTCGCAGTACAGGCTGCAAACCAGTGGCGCATCGCTAACTCCCAAGCACTACTTGCGCGCTATGACAGAACCTCATTGAGCATCTACCCAAGGAAATGCAAAAGAGGGCGAAGCAGGTGGTTGAGGAAGGACAGAACATATCAAATAATCAGATACGCTCCTCTATGGACGCAGCGGACACAGCTGCGAGAACAATTAACACATCTGTGACTATAAGAAGGCACGCATGGCTACGAACGTCTGGTTTTAAACCAGAGATACAGCAGGCAGTGCTCAATATGCCATTCAATGAAAAAGAACTGTTCGGACCAGAGGTGGACGCGGCAATTGAGAAACTGAAAAAGGACACTGACCCTGCTAAAGCCATGGGCGCACTCTACTCCCCGCAGGGCAGAGGCACTTACAGCACCTTCCGCAAGACAATCTTTAGAGGGGGGTTTCGGGGTCAGGCCACACAAGCCAGCACCTCACAGACAACACCGTCCAGCTACCAGGGACAGTATCAGAGGGGAGGCTTTCGGGGCCAATACAGAGGACAATTCCCTAGGAATAGGGGAAGATTTCAAAGCCCCAAAATCCCTACAACCAAGCAGTGACTCACATGTCACTCATCCCCTCCACACAACACCAGTGGGGGGAAGAATAGGCCAGTATTACCAAGCATGGGAGGAAATAACTACAGACACTTGGGTCTTAGCAATTATCCAACATGGTTATTGCATAGAATTTCTACAAATCCCTCCAAACATACCACCAAGAACACAGAATTTATCAAAACAACATTCAGACCTTCTGGAAACAGAAGTTCAAGCATTATTGCAAAAGAACGCAATAGAACTAGTACCAGAAACACAAATAAACACAGGGGTTTATTCACTGTACTTCTTAATACCAAAAAAGGACAAAACACTGAGACCAATCCTAGACCTCCGAACACTAAACACCTACATCAAATCAGAACACTTTCACATGGTCACGCTACAAGAGGTGTTACCATTGCTAAAGCAACAAGAGTACATGACAACCTTAGATCTCAAAGACGCGTATTTCCACATACCAATACATCAGTCGCACAGGAAATACCTCAGGTTTGTATTCAAAGGAATACATTACCAATTCAAAGTATTGCCGTTTGGTTTAACAACCGCGCCAAGAGTCTTTACAAAATGTCTAGCAGTAGTGGCTGCACACATCAGAAGGCAGCAAATACACGTATTCCCGTATCTAGACGACTGGCTAATCAAGACCAACTCACTGACAAGGTGCTCACACCACACAGATCAGGTCATACAAACCCTCTACAAACTCGGTTTCACCATCAACTATGCAAAATCACACATTCTGCCGTGCAAAGTACAACAATATCTAGGAGCCATAATAGACACAACAAAAAGGATTAGCCACTCCAAGTCCACAGAGAATTCAAAATTTCAACAAAATCATACAACGCATGTACCCAACACAGAGAATACAAGCAAAAATGATATTACAACTCCTAGGCATGATGTCCTCATGCATAGCCATTGTCCCGAACGCAAGACTGCACATGAGGCCCTTACAACAGTGCCTAGCATCGCAATGGTCACAAGCACAGGGTCACCTTCTAGATCTGGTGTTGATAGACCGCCAAACATACCTCTCGCTTCTATGGTGGAACAGTATAAATTTAAACAAAGGGCGGCCTTTCCAAGACCCAGTGCCACAATACGTAATAACGACAGATGCTTCCATGACGGGGTGGGGAGCACACCTCGATCAACACAGCATACAAGGACAATGGGACGTACATCAAACAAAACTGCACATAAATCACCTGGAACTGCTAGCAGTTTTTCAAGCACTAAAAGTATTCCAACCAATCATAACTCACAAGTACATTCTTGTCAAAACAGACAACATGACAACAATGTATTATCTAAACAAACGGGGGGGACACACTCACCGCAGCTGAGCCTCCTAGCACAAAAGATATGGCGCTGGGCAATTCACAACCACGTTCGCCTAATAGCACAGTTTATTCCAGGGATCCAAAATCAACTTGCAGACAATCTCTCTCGAGATCACCAACAGGTCCACGAATGGGAGATTCACCCCCAAATTCTGAACACTTACTTCAAACTTTGGGGAAGACCTCAAATAGACTTATTTGCAACGAAGGAGAACGCAAAATGCCAAAACTTTGCATCCAGATACCCACACAGGCAGTCCCAAGGCAATGCCCTATGGATGAACTGGTCAGGGATATTTGCGTACGCTTTTCCCCCTCTCCCTCTCATTCCATTTCTAGTAAACAAATTGAGTCAAAGCAAACTCAAACTCATACTGATAGCACCAACATGGGCAAGGCAACCTTGGTACAAACACTGCTAGACCTATCAGTAGTACCCCACGTCAAGTTGCCCAACAGGCCAGATCTGTTAACACAACACAAACAACAGATCAGGCATCCAAACCCAGCATCGCTGAATCTAGCAATCTGGCTCCTGAAATCCTAGAATTCGGACACTTAAACCTCACACAAGAATGTATGGAAGTCATAAAGCAAGCTAGAAGACCATCCACTAGACACTGTTATGCAAGCAAATGGAAAAGGTTTGTTTGCTACTGCCATCAGAATCAAATCCAACCAATACACGCATCTCCAAAGGATGTAGTGGGCTACTTACTACACTTACAAAAATCGAACCTGGCCTTCTCTTCCATTAAGATACACCTCTCAGCAATATCTGCATACCTGCAGGTTACCCATTCAACTTCACTATTTAGGATACCTGTCATTAAAGCGTTTATGGAAGGCCTCAAAAGAATTATACCACCACAGACACCACCCGTTCCTTCATGGAACCTTAACATCGTCTTAACAAGGCTCATGGGTCCACCCTTTGAACCTATGCATTCTTGCGAAATACAATTCCTAACCTGGAAAGTTGCATTTCTCATCGCCATCACATCTCTAAGAAGAGTAAGTGAGATTCAGGCGTTTACAATACAAGAACCTTTTATCCAACTACACAAAAATAAGGTAGTCCTAAGGACTATATTTCACCATTCCACCTAAATCAAACGGTGGAACTACCAGTATTCTTCCCACAGCCAGATTCCGTAGCTGAGAGGGCACTACATACATTAGATGTCAAAAGAGCATTAATGTACTACATTGACAGAACAAAGAACATCAGGAAAACTAAACAGCTATTTATTGCATTCCAAAAACCTCATGCAGGAAACCCAATATCAAAACAAGGTATAGCCAGATGGATAGTTAAGTGCATCCAAATCTGCTACCTTAAAGCAAAACGACAGCTGCCCATTACACCAAGGGCACACTCAACCAGAAAGAAAGGTGCCACCATGGCCTTCCTAGGAAATATTCCAATGCACGAAATATGTAAGGCAGCCACATGGTCTACGCCTCACACATTCACCAAGCACTACTGTGTAGATGTGTTATCTGCACAACAAGCCACAGTAGGTCAAGCCGTGCTAAGAACCTTATTTCAAACCACTTCCACTCCTACAGGCTAAACCACCGCTTTTGGGGAGTTAACTGCTTACTAGTCTATGCAAAACATGTGTATCTCCAGCGACAGATGCCATTGAACTGAAAATGTCACTTACCCAGTGTACATCTGTTCGTGGCATCAGTCGCTGAAGATTCACATGTGCCCACCCGCCTCCCCGGGAGCCTGTAGCAGTTCGGAAGTTAACTTAAGCTTTGTACATTTGTAAATATATTATTTAAACCTTAAATAGGTACATACTTAGTCACTCCATTGCATGGGCACCATTACTACAACACAACTCCTACCTCACCCTCTGCGGGGAAAACAATCGAAGATGGAGTCGACGCCCATGCGCAATGGAGACAAAAGGAGGAGTCACTCGGTCCCGTGACTCGAAAGACTTCTTCGAAGAAAAACAACTTGTAACACTCCGACCCAACACCAGATGGCGAGCTATGCAAAACATGTGAATCTTCAGCGACTGATGCCACGAACAGATGTACACTGGGTAAGTGACATTTTCATTCTGAAGCAAAACGGTGTACATTTTAACTTGGGTGATTGGCTGAGCAGAGCAGCTACTTTCCCAAAAGCTAATCAAATGCTTCAACCATTCATCCACTTATTGTTCTGGCCTATGGCTGGGCATCAAGGTCAAGAGATCTGCATACGTCACAGATATTGTCTTTTTAGGTGGAAGGGTTTTATCCGAACAAGGGAAAGTGTTTCCAATCATGGAAAGAGGGCAAATGTTAATGTGTCTGGCCACGCATATCCAATCAGTGGCAAGCAGAACAGTAATGAAGCTCAAAGTATTTTTAGGCATGATGTCCTTATGCATCCTGTTGATTCCTCAATACTGTCTGCGAATAAGACCAAACCAAGAACAGTAAAAAACGAATGCAGAGGCAGCAAGTTTAGGGCAATATATTGGTCATGCACCAGATAATTCCTTCAAATTGTTAAAACGAAGAGAAGACCATCTTCAGCGGGCTAAGTTTGAAGCTGAATATCCCAGGGTGTAATTCTTATGACTGAGGCCTCCCTGCTGGAATGGGGAGTGCACCTTCAAGGCCTACACAACAAAGGTGTTTTGACTGAAACAGAGGCAACATGGCATATCAGTTTGTTTATAACTCAGTAATGTTTGCTCTAGAAGCTTTCCCTCTGAAAGTGAAATATGCACACAGTGGTGTGAACAGACAGTAAAGCAATATTGCAGATTCGCTCAGTAGACAGATCAGACGTTTGTGGGGAAGTTGGACAGCAAGCAGCGAGTCCAGCTTTTCAGAAATTGGAAACTACAATGTGATGTTTGTGAGCAGGGGCCCTGCCAGTATTCCAAAGGGGAAAGCATTTGCAATGAGCTGGGCTGAGATATTTCTGTATGATTTTCCACCAATACCCCTGGTGCCCAGAGTGCTCTGCAAAATTAGAAAGGAGAGCGGTCTAGTTATAATTGTGGTTTCTTCATGACCGATCTAGTATTGGTTTGTGGAGATGTCAGACATGACTGTGAAAACACAATTCTTTTCAAGCCATATCCACATAGGACAATGGAAAGATTCTTTATTACAGTCAGTCACTACGTTGTACTTCTTGGCTCCTCAGGCCCTTACGTTTGGTCATGTAGGTGTAGCCTAAGAATGTAGAAAGGTATTTCAAGCCTTTAAAGTCCCTTTATCAATGAAGACTCAGTTTCGAATGGAAATGGTTTCTAAGGTGTGCTCTCTCAGAAGAGCTAGACCTTTTAGCTTTGCTTCATCTTAATCCATATATTCTTATATGAGTAGAAAACAGTTTATAGTATTCTTCAGTAAGAGTGCATCTGGCAGCAAACTTCGAAAGCCTAATGAGCCATAATTTTCTTGTCAACATTTATAAGAGTTCATTCAAAGTGTTTTCTTTCCTGCCAGAATAAACATTTTCTTGAGAACTTAGTATAGGTAACAACCATGATGAGTGCTCCCCTCAAACAGATTCATAGAGGTTCTACCCAACACTTCACAGAAGACTGTTTTTTTTTCTTTTTTTTTACTTACAATTGCACCAGCAAGAGGAGTGCTTTCTTGTAAGTACTTATTTTTACGCTAGTTTGAGGATAGTGGCTCTTCCTCTGAACCCAATATTTATTGCAAAAGCACCAACTTTTTTTTTCCATCTAAATCAAAAGATATCATTGGTGACTTTTCCACACTCGACTGTGCCTTATTTACATGTTTGAAAGGAGAAGGATTTTTATCAGTCAGATCAGTTAGTTTTGACTTTTGGTCTACCCTTTAACTAAAAAGGCCTTCGCCAAGTCCATTTTCTTTTTCACCACTTTGGTGCATAATGTGATGAGCATACTTATCAGTCACCATAAGACCCCACTCCACAAGAAGTATGGCTTGCCAACATCTTTCACCACACTAGTGCCTCTATGCGAAACCTGTAAAGCAGCAACATATGCCTTCACAAAGCTCTATTGCATCAACGTCCTATCCAAAAAGTAGTCCGCAGTGGGGAAAAATGGTGCTCCCCAACCTTTTTTACATATTGTGAGCCTCATTCCCACCAAAATCCTCCTGGTTATTGGCACTGCTATTTTTAAATCATAATTCAAGCTTCTGAACCTATGAAAGATCCAGTGCTGGAGAAGACAAAAGTTACTCAGCTGTAACTCAGTGCTCCAGCATTGGTATCTTTTTAACATATTCACATATGTTCTGTGGCATTCATCAGGTACTGAGTTTTATGCATGTCACGGTTACAATCTAAGTCTGGCAGCTGAAAGCTTCTAAGCGGTCGAGCTCTAGGTCATGTTGCCTGAATTGCTGAAGTTCTGGTCACAAAATAGGGCTTACTGGTTACATGTAGTCTGTGGCTGATTTCAAAACTGTTTTCTCTCTACATTGCTATGTTCATATTGACTTCCAAGATTGGAAGCATGTCAAGAACGCATAATTCTTGCATGTGAGTCTGTGAAAGATACCCATGGTGGTGAACTGTAGGTATAGTTATGTAACTTTCATCTTATGGTTTACTTTGACAATCGAAAGTAACTTGTGGCCTTCATTGGCAGATAGCATGTATCTTGCAGACTTAGCCAGTTTTCAGTTCGAGAGCTGCTTCGCCTATTGTTCATGCTCCCGTTTTCAGTAAAATACAGAGGTTTTTCAGTGAGCTGTACCTATTGAAGTGATATGGAATGCATGACACTGAACAAAATAACATTCCTTTTCAAAACTCTGTGCATTTGAAGTTGTCTCTAGAGGTTATACCTCGTTTGGCCAAGTCATGTAGGTCCAATGTTAAATCCTATGGACAGTTTACTTGTAGTGCTTTCCCCGCACCTATATTTCCAATCTCTGCCACTCATTTTATGGTTTGCTGAGCACCTGATCTTTTTCCTTGTAAACGTTTCACTTATAAGCCCACTCCAAAGTACCTTGGTCTTCTGTGCAATTTTGTGAGTGGTCCTATGGGCTCCAATATTAAAAAAATATATATATACTTTATAGCACAGGCCATTGGTTGAAGCTAGTGTCCATCTGTGTGCCATCTAAGATCAGAATAAGTGTGCAAAGTCAATGTAGGGTGTTTCCTTTGAGTTGGCCCTCAGTCTGTGTGTTTGGTAACTTCCATCTGGAAGATTCTAGTCTGTTGTGTGCCCGGATGGTTTTTGGAGTACCCTGAAACCGCTGCAGGAACATACAAGTAGATAAACTTGCAAAGACTGCAGCTTTTTTTTTTTCTTTTGCACAACTAATTGTTTTAAGATGAACTGTGTACCCACCACTACCACACAGTTACCACTGGATTTGTTCATGTTTGGAATGTCCAAGCCAGAGTTTGTGTGGAGTACCGATCATTCTTTGTAAGTGGAATAAATTGGCCAATAGTTGGTTGGTTCAAAAGCCCAAGCTAGACTATAGCGTAAAATTCTACCAAGTACCACTTAGTCATTTGAAGCAAAAAACTAAAATCCCTCCAGTGAAACTTTCTAAGCTAAGTTTAGCTTGAGAGAAACCCACCTCTTCTGGTCGCAAGTAGTGGGCTAGAAGTTTGGAGTTGTGTAAGGTAAGTAGTACAAGATTCCATTGCATTCATTGCTTTGAATTGTATACCTAGTTTTTCTCTAGAACATGTATTGAAGAAATTTGCCTCCTTGGGATGTATCATGTTCTTATGGCAAAATGATAGGAACATTGCCAAGTTAGTCTTTGGCTGCACTGTCTACCTACCCACAGCTTTTCGAATGGGTTGTCCTCAGCTGTTCCTTGTCCTTCAGTGCTGTGAAGTGTTTATACTTAATCTGACCTGGGTGTTGCTGCAGCTTGTCTGTTTAAGGATCTCATAGTGTGTTTTATGTCCAGTCTTATTCTAGGTCTCCACAGCAAAATGGGATCTTGCATGCAATACCTTTTCAAATAGGAGTGTCGCTGCTGTCAGTTTAAAGATATCAACATCAGTTATTTATGCATTAATATGCATTTAAATTTGTCAGTCATCCACTCAAGCATTGACCTAAGCGCAACTGTTGCATCAACACTGAGAACATTTCTAACCCACTAGAGGAAGCCTTTCACTGACCATTTTGGCTCTTCTGTAGTCCTTCACCACTAAATCTCCTTATAAGGGTATCCTTTATACCAATTGGTCCTTTACCTTGCCCTGCCCTTAAGCATAGATGATCTCATCAAATAAAAATTGCCCCTGAAAACCACCATACAGAGTCCAAACTGATTATAATCTAGGTGCCCGAAAGGGGAGCCTGTTCGCAAGTTATTTTAAATTTGACTGTTGAACAGATTCATGATTAAGGAGGGATGGAAGATATTCACTATCACATACACCTCTCACGCTCTTTTGAAAAAGCTCTTGGTGTTACACACAAACCTCCAGGGACACATACTACTGGATAGTAGTATTATGAAGCCGCCAGTGCTGCCCTACCTTCGGTTTGTTGTGGCTGCAGCATTTTATCAGTTTACCACTTACGTTTTAGGTCCTGTTAACAAACGTCAACACTGTTGTCAGGTCCCATCTTTACACAGAGTCTGCACGGGTTTCCTTTCTGAGATGGCGTTTTGCAGGCCGCAAGACTTTTCCCTACAGTTATTTGAACGTCCTGTGAGAATTTGTTCACAGTATAAGATTGTCATTAATAAATCATTTCAATTTACATTTGAAAAATGACTGATACTCTTGTGAATCTCCATCCCACTCCTGTGTATTAAATTCTCTCCTTCAAGAAATTTTAATGTCTGATTTTGCTGTTTCAAGCTGGTAACCTTTATTACTTTTGATATAATAGAGGTGCACTGTTGCATTTTTTCTCCTTTACAAAGTGGCACAACCTTAACACATCCATGTATTTGCATGAGTGTTACTTTGCCGAATGTGCGATAATGTGCTACTGAAGTTATTAGTTTCACCAGGTATGATGAAATTTGCTCATTACATTGTTCATGTTTGGTGAGTGAGTGCAAGGTCTACTTTCCTCTAGAGACATTTCCTAGAAAAAACAACACATGGCAGAAGGGTATGTTCATTGCCCATAAAACATGCACGTTTGTTCATGTATAGCACAGACTCCTTGTACTCTTAACTAGAAATAAACCTCTGTTACATATCTGTAACATAAGGCATAAATAAGGAATAAGTTGTACTACTGTGATGTGGTCACAAACACCAACAGCAATAACAGACTGCAAACATTTTATATAGCTTTACACAAATGCATACATTAAATCTGTCTCCATGTCCATTACAACACAAGTAGTAGTTTACCAAATTTCACACTTACAAGCACTAAAATCTTGAAATCCATCTGATTTTTCTTTTGTGACAGTCTAATTTAAAGTAATGATACATATTTCGTACTCAACATTTGTATGCATACATGTGCCTGGTACTTAAAGGAACATCTTTTCTTATGTGGTGCAAGGGTTGAGTATGAGCATGGTGAAAGGCGATTCCTTATACTCTTGATGTATATGTGCACCTTGTTTCATGCAATATTAATTGAACTTACTTGCCCTTAGTTACATAAGTCCTGCTGTAACTTGCATTGTTGGTAACGTTTTTTTTTTTCTTCATGTAGGCGTCAAGGTTGCGTGAGGAATCTCATAACATGGGAAGCATTCACATGTCAGAAATTTGTACGGAATTAAAAAATTTGAGATCTTTAGTTCGAGTATGCGAAATTCAGGCAACCTTACGAGAGCAAAGGTAAGAGCCATTGGAATCACTTTAACTCAAGACAAAGAATTAATCTGTGTGATTCTTTAAGAATTTAGTATTATCCACACCACTCCACAGTTATTTTTGCAGTAAACACAAATGAGAGAAAAATATGTGAGATCGAACTGAAAGTTTGTATATTTTGTTCACACTTGGGCAATCTCAGTTGTGGGAGTGCCAAACACTAAAAAAACTTAAAGGGAAGCAGTTAATTTGCAGTCTGTGAACTACATGTCTTCAAGTCCTTGGCAGTTACCCTCAACCAGCTGTGCTAACTCCTTCTCTGGACCTGAAAGCTTGATACTGCCACCAAACATTAGTCCCCAGATCAGTGTGTCTGACTTATTGTTTGAATAATCCTTGGTCTTTCTGCTTCCCTGGCTCTTGTAACAAAGTATGAAAACAAAAAACTTTGGTTCTTTGTCATTTTCCTTGGCCCCAGAGTCTGACAAGGACAAGAGGGCACCGTCTACTCAGATTCACATAGCATCTATGTGGTTGAGATGGTGTTTGTTAATTGATGTTCTATAAATGTAATTGACTGCTTGTAGGAAAGCTGGCTCTTTGTATATTTGTAGGAAGTTGGCTCTGTATGTGCTATTTCAAAGTAAGGAATAGCATGCACAGAGTCCAAGGGTTCCCCTTAGAGGTAAGATAGTGGCAAAAAGAGATAATACTAATGCTCTATTTTGTGGTAGTGTGGTCGAGCAGTAGGCTTATCCAAGGAGTAGTGTTAAGCATTTGTTGTACATACACACAGGCAATAAATGAGGAACACACACTCAGAGACAAATCCAGCCAATAGGTTTTGTTATAGAAAAATATATTTTCTTAGTTTATTTTAAGAACCACAGGTTCAAATTCTACATGTAATATCTCATTTGAAAGGTATTGCAGGTAAGTACTTTAGGAACTTTGAATAATTACAGTAGCATATATACTTTTCACATAAAACACAAATAGCGGTTTTAAAAGTGGACACAGTGCAATTTTCACAGTTCCTGGGGGAGGTAAAGTATTGTTAGATTTAGCAGGTAAGTAAATTACCTACAGGGTTCAGTTTTGGGTCCAAGGTAGCCCACCGTTGGGGGTTCAGAGCAACCCCAAAGTTACCACACCAGCAGCTCGGGGCCGGTCAGGTGCAGAGGTCAAAGAGGTGCCCAAAACACATAGGCTTCAATGGAGAGAAGGGGGTGCCCCGGTTCCAGTCTGCCAGCAGGTAAGTACCCGCGTCTTCGGAGGGCAGACCAGGGGGGTTTTGTAGGGCACCGGGGGATGGGGGGGACAGGTCCACACAAAAAGTACACCCTCAGTAGCGCGGGGGCGGCCGGGTGCAGTGTGCAAACAAGCGTCGGGTTCTCTGTAGGTTTCAATGGGAGACAATGGGGTCTCTTCAGCGGTGCAGGCAGGCAAGGGGGGGGGCTCCTCGGGGTACCCACCACCTGGGCAAGGGAGAGGGCCTCCTGGGGGTCACTCCTGCACAGAAGTTCCGATCCTTCAGGTGCTGGGGGCTGCGGGTGCAGGGTCTTTTCCAGCCGTCGGGAAATTAGAGTTCAGGCAGTCGCGGTCAGGGGGAGCCTCGGGATTCCCTCTGCAAGCGTCGCTGTGGGGGCTCAGGGGGGACAACTTTGGTTACTCTCGGAGTCACCGGAGGGTCCTCCCTGAGGTGTTGGTTCTCCACCAGTCGAGTCGGGGTCGCCGGGTGCAGTGTTGCAAGTCTCACGCTTCTTACCTGGAGTTGCAGGGGTCTTTAAATCTGCTCCTTTGAAACAAAGTTTTGGAGCAGTGCCGCTGTCCTCAGGAGTTTCTTGTCTTTCTTGAAGCAGGGCAGTCCCCTGAGGATTCAGAGGTCGCTGGTCCTTGGGAAAGCGTCGCTGGAGCAGGTTTCTTTGGAAGGCAGGAGACAGGCCGGTAGGTCTGGGGCCAAAGCAGTTGGTGTCTTCTGTTCTTCCTCTGCAGGGGTCTTTCAGCTCAGCAGTCCTCTTCTTCAGGTAAGTTGCAGGAATCTAAATCTTTAGGTTCAGGGGAGCCCTTAAATACTAAATTTAAAGGCGTGTTTAGGTCTGGGGGGTTAGTAGCCAATGGCTACTAGCCCTGAGGGTGGGTACACCCTCCTTGTGCCTCCTCCCAAGGGGAGGGGGTCACATCCCTAATCCTATTGGGGGAATCCTCCATCTGCAAGATGGAGGATTTCTAAAAGTTAGTCACTTCAGCTCAGGACACCTTAGGGGCTGTCCTGACTGGGCAGTGACTCCTCCTTGTTATTCTCATTATTTCCCCCCGCCTTGCCGCCAAAAGTGGGGCCGTGGCCGGAGGGGGCGTGTAACTCCACTAGCTGGAGTGCCCCGTGGTGCTGGAACAAAGGGGGTGAGCCTTTGAAGCTCACCGCCAGGTGTTACAGGTCCTGCCTGGGGGAGGTGTTAGCATCTCCACCCAGTGCAGGCTTTGTTACTGGCCTCAGAGTGACAAAGGCACTCTCCCCATGGGGCCAGCAACATGTCTCGGTTGTGGCAGGCTGCTGGAACCAGTCAGCCTACACAGATAGTCGGTTAAGGTTTCAGGGGGCACCTCTAAGGTGCCCTCTGGGGTGTATGTATTAATAAATCCATCACTGGCATCAGTGGGGGTTTATTACTACGAAATGTTCGATACCAAACATCCGTAGTTTCAAGGAGGCAGTCATATAGCTGGGTAACTCGTATTGACCTGTGTTCGGTGGCATGTGTAGCTGTGGATACACATGCTGTGCATAGTCCGCCGTCTAAAATGGCTCCCCTGTTCACATACTATGTCTAAGAATCAACTAAGAACATAGCAGGAGCATAGTGGCATCAGTGTGCATTTATTGTGCTGAGAAGTTTGATACCAAACTTCCCAGTTTTCAGTGTAGCCAATATGGTGCTGTGGAGTTCGTGTTTGACAGACTCCCAGACCATATACTCTTATGGCTACCCTGCACTTACAATGTCTAAGGTTTTGTTTAGACACTGTAGGGGCACAGTGCTCATGCACTGGTGCCCTCACCTATGGTATAGTGCACCCTGCCTTAGGGCTGTAAGGCCTGCTAGAGGGGTGACTTATCTATACTGGCATAGGCAGTGAGAGGTTGGCATGGCACCCTGAGGGGAGTGCCATGTCGACTTACTCATTTTGTTCTCACCAGCACACACAAGCTGGCAAGCAGTGTGTCTGTGCTGAGTGAGGGGTCTCCAGGGTGGCATAAGACATGCTGCAGCCCTTAGAGACCTTCCCTGGCATCAGGGCCCTTGGTACCAGAGGTACCAGTTACAAGGGACTTATCTGGATGCCAGGGTGTGCCAATTGTGGATACAAAGTACAGGTTTAGGGAAAGAACACTGGTGCTGGGGTCTGGTTAGCAGGCCTCCGCACACTTTCAATTCAAAACATAGCATCAGCAAAGGCAAAAAGTCGGGGTAACCATGCCAAGGAGGCATTTCCTTACAATATTGGACCAACAATAGGTACACTGTGCAAAGAATCCAGGCAAACCACAGAGGTATCAGAGAGGCACAAGTGACATCCCAAACGCTCTCTTGTTTTGGTAGTGTGGGCTAGCAGGCATATCAGAGGGTAGTGCTAAGCTTATAAAACACACACAGGCAGTAAGTACGACACCCTCTCAAATCCGACCCAAATTTATAACAATACGTAATTTTATATAAATTTAGATCACTGGAATTAGGTGAGTACTTTTCGAATTATGAATTTTTAGAGTTTAAAAAAGTTGACAGTGCATTTTTTTTTAGATGCAGCAATGTTATTCTATGGAGGAAGAACAAGCACTGCATACAGGTATAGTACAGTGACTTATGGGACCAATTTCCTGGACTAATGATAAGTATGGGACAAGGTCCAGGGCCACACCATCAGGTAACCTTGGGTGGCACAAGGGTGGCCAGGTGCAGTAGTACATTTCAACATTGGGTGCCCCCGTATGTCTGTGGGGGATTGGTCTGGTCACAAAGCTGCTAGTGGGGGTGGACTGAAATTCCAGTCCGTGCGAACTACCAAGGGGGTTCAAGTCTTGCAGTGCTCAGAGATGTAGGGACAGCAGTGGTCTTGTTCTCCTCAGTCCGGCTGCAGAGGTGGTTTGGACCAGCTGGTTTTATCGTCACTGGGGGCAGTCGCAGTGGAGGGGGCCCACAGAAACCGTCTGCAGGCATAGACTGGGGATCCAGTGTGTACAAACCAATCAGTGCACTCCGGGGCATCTGTGTGCGGAGGTGCAGTGGACCATCGGGTGCCAATCACCTGAGGTGTATGAGGGGGCGGATGGGATCTTCAGAAACAGGCTACAGACGCTGCTGCCGCAGTGGGCAAACTCAAGGTGGGCTTTGTCTCTGGTGGGAGGGAGGGGGAGGCTGAGAACCACGTTGATACCGTTGGGCCACTTCAGCTTAGGTGCTGTGATGTCCTGCATCAGGTTTTTGGTGGTGCAGCGGCAGGACAGGTCAGTTGTTCCTCAAGCGTTGGTGCAGCTAGCTGGCAAGGTTGGCAGCAAGTCTGTCGTGCTCATCGGTTCTCATGACAACAGGCTTCTTATCCACTCCTTTTGTGTCCAGTGAAGACCCGAGATATTGGTATCATGGGTCCACTAAATACTCAGTTAAATGGTGTTGAAGGGGGTGCAGGGTAGTAGCCAATGAGCTACCTACCCTTGAGGTCACTATACCCCCTAGATGACCACTTCCTTTGAGGAGTGGACATCACCCTGTGCCAGAATTCCTAATTCCACCACACACAAGATGGCATGATTCTGAAAGCTGTGTTCCCTTCAGACTGGTCACCCTAGGGGTGTGTCCAGTCTGAAAATGGAACACGCCACCTGCATAGCTAATTTCTTCACCTGTCCAGGTGCCATATGGGCCATGGGCTAAGGTAGATCGGCCATATTTGCATATCAAAGACAGAGGATGTCTTTGAAGCCACCTGTCTTAGAATGCAGACTGTCAAGTCATACTGTTGGGAAGGGTGTTTAACACCCCTGCAAGAGCAGGCTGTGTTTCTGACCTCCAGAAAGCAAAAGCTGTCACCCTTGGAGGTCAGAATCTAGTCTGTTGGTGGCCCACCAGTGAGCCCACCATCATTTCGTAGGTTTTCAGGGGGCACCTCTGAGGTGCCCTCTGGATGCATGTATTAATAAATCCATCACTGGCATCAGTGGGGGTTTATTACTACGAAATGTTCGATACCAAACATCCGTAGTTTCAAGGAGGCAGTCATATAGCTGGGTAACTCGTATTGACCTGTGTTCGGTGGCATGTGTAGCTGCGGATACACATGCTGTGCATAGTCCGCCGTCTAAAATGGCTCCCCTGTTCACATACTATGTCTAAGAATCAACAAAGAACATAGCAGGAGCATATCTGCTCTTGCAGATATATCTACACATGTAGTCTAATGCACTCTGCCTTAGGGCGGTAAGGCCTGCTGTATGGATGACTTACAGATATTGCATGCAGTGTTTAGGGGACATGGCACAGAGGCTGTGTGTCATGTTGTTTTCACTTTTGGGAGCACCTGGTCACGCAGCCTGCATGAGGTTGGTGCTGGGTCCCTTAAAGTGGCACAAATTGTGCTGCAGCTCTTAGGGGCCCTCTTCGGCACCCATGCCCTAGGTATCAGGGGTACCATTTACTATGGAACTTACAGAGGTGCTAAAGGGCCTGTCCACTTGGGGATCAAGTGACCAGGTGTCTTGATTGGGGACTGAACATTTGAACTGTGGACCTGGTTAGCAGGAACCCAGTGCATTTCCAAGTTGCATCAAAAACCCAGCACAAATGTGTGTAGTGGGTACTACAACCAGAACAGAGCTTCCTATACTGCGGATTGCTTTTGGGAGGCAGTTGACTGTTTAACAGCATTGGCAAATGTTACCCTAAGACCTGCAGCCTTAGTACCTGACCACCTCTCTCTCATTCATTTGGACATGCTCACTAATCAATTTTTGGGATTGCACTTTTTCACCACAAAGACTTACATTGACAAATGTAAACCCCTTTGCTTGCATTTGCACCTCCTGCACCACCTGCTTTACCGAACTAAAGAAGGTCTCAAGTATAGTTGGTTTTCTCATAGGGGATCTCGATTGATTGTAATAAGCATTTGAATAGTTCCACCCACGTGCAGTATCCCAAAGCACTTCTATACATGGTCTCTCAAGTATAGACGTTCACCTTACTTCAGGAAGGCCTGCAGAGACACTTAAGATAGAATATAATGTGAAGCCTAGGTAAACAAGCTACAGTTCTTCAGATTGTACTTAGGAAACAGGGTTAAAATACCCTTAAAATGTATAATTTGAGGTTAAGTGTTTTACACCAAACCTCAAATCTCCTTCACAGACCCCTTTTCCTGGCAAAGTAGAGATGAAGAATAGGAAAGCAGTGTATCCCTTTAGGCTGTCATTATGTGAGTGGAAAATGACTGTGCCTTTAAGACTGATGGCAGTTGCTTCAGTTGTTTTTCTAGTACCTGGTGACAGGATCCTAGAACACTGAACTCCGCCTTTTAAGCTTTTTCCCTTTAAATTTCACTTGTAAATTTTGACTTAAATTGGTCCACTGGACATTTTCAATAGTCTCTCGCATTTCGACTCCTCTTCTGACAGAATTTTGAGCATGTATAATACCCTCCTTTTTGACAAGTGTCCTTTATGTCGGTGGGGAGGCAAAAACTGATTCCCCTCGGTGTCTGTATCCTGTCTCCCCCATCAGGTCATCAACCAGATCATTGTCCTCACTGCAAGAAGTTTTCACGTCGTACTTTGAGAGAAGGAGAAGATTCGCCTCCACAGCAAGAAAGAACAGTGAACACAAACTCAAGGTGGGTCCTCAGAGCGAGGAGATGGTAATTGCTCTACCAGGGCTCTTGCATCGGCCTCTGAGGGACGTGGAAGGTCCACGAAGAAAATGCCACAGAGGAAACGTCACCTTTCCCGGTTGACGTCTAGGGATAAGATGTTGAGACCAAGTACGGCACAGACTTGCTTGCTGTTGAGGAAACAACATCAATCGACGTCGAGAGAAGGTAGAACCTACATGCCGTCCTCACACACAGTGAGGCTGTGTCTCTTCATTGGATAACATATCCACTTTCCAGGAGGTATTAGTGACGGGAGCAGCAAAACTAAATATGCAAATGTCAGTTCCCACACCTACGACAACTGTCATATTTGAGATGCTCCACCAAAGAGTGGCGTGAAGACCACTGCTTCCACTAGTGCCAGGACTGCTGGAACCTGCAATGGAGCTCTTCCTTACACCAGCAACTACCAAGCTGGCTCCAAGGCTACAAAATAAATATAGGCCTCCAGAACAAGATCCACTGTTCCTAAGAGCAGGCCAACCTCCTAACTCAGTTATCCTGGCTGCAAAATAATTTAACACCACAGCTCCAGCTTTGTCTGTTCCTTCTGATAAGGAGAGCAGGAAATTTGATTTGGTTGGGGGCAAGGTGTGTAATACATCTGCGACGACCATGAAAGCCGCGAGTGCCACTGTTGGCCTTGGTAGGTACAATAGAGCACTCTGGGACTCTATTCAACAATTTGCAGATGACCTCCCCAGGGATAGGAGAGAGGACTTTCTAGAAATAGTCAACGAAGGTCTCATGGTGTCCAACCAGATAATCAGTGCAGCAATCCTCTTTGTTAGCGGCTCATGAATACTGTCATGGGATAGCCTTGAGACATCACTCTTGGTTGAGACTCACTTCATTAAAATCTGAATCCCAACAACGGAGCTTAAACTTTCTGTTCTCACGTTCAACCTTATTCGGCAGCCACACGAATTAAGAAATGGCTTGCATGAAGGCAGTGATGGAAACACTAAAGCTGTCAGTCTTGAAAGACTGAAAGACCAACGACGTTCGATCGGCCTTACCAACGCTGATTGTACTCTGAGGGTTCAAACCCCTCATTGGTACCAGGGTGTAAAGAAATGGCTCCCTGTTGCAGTTACCCCCCACTTTTTGCCTAATACTGATGCTGACTTGACTGAGAAGAGTGCTGGGACCCTGCTAACCAGGCCCCAGCACCAGTGTTCCTTCACCTAAAATGTACCATTGTATCCACAATTGGCACACCCTGGCATTCAGATAAGTCCCTTGTAACTGGTACTTCTAGTACCAAGGGCCCTGATGCCAAGGAAGGTCTCTAAGGGCTGCAGCATGTCTTATGCCACCCTAGAGACCCCTCACTCAGCACAGACACACTGCTTACAAGCCTGTGTGTGCTAGTGAGAACAAAATGAGTAAGTCGACATGGCACTCCCCTCAGGGTGCCATGCCAGCCTCTCACTGCCTATGCAGTATAGGTAAGACACCCCTCTAGCAGGCCTTACAGCCCTAAGGCAGGGTGCACTATACCATAGGTGAGGGTACCAGTGCATGAGCACTGTGCCCCTACAGTGTCTAAACAAAACCTTAGACATTGTAAGTGCAGGGTAGCCATAAGAGTATATGGTCTGGGAGTCTGTTTTACACGAACTCCACAGCACCATAATGGCTACACTGAAAACTGGGAAGTTTGGTATCAAACTTCTCAGCACAATAAATGCACACTGATGCCAGTGTACATTTTATTGTAAAATACACCACAGAGGGCACCTTAGAGGTGCCCCCTGAAACTTAACCGACTATCTGTGTAGGCTGACTAGTTTTAGCAGCCTGCCACAAACCGAGACATGTTGCTGGCCCCATGGGGAGAGTGCCTTTGTCACTCTGAGGCCAGTAACAAAGCCTGCACTGGGTGGAGATGCTAACACCTCCCCCAGGCAGGAATTGTCACACCTGGCGGTGAGCCTCAAAGGCTCACCTCCTTTGTGCCAACCCAGCAGGACACTCCAGCTAGTGGAGTTGCCCGCCCCCTCCGGCCAGGCCCCACTTTTGGCGGCAAGGCCGGAGAAAATAATGAGAAAAACAAGGAGGAGTCACTGGCCAGTCAGGACAGCCCCTAAGGTGTCCTGAGCTGAAGTGACTCTAACTTTTAGAAATCCTCCATCTTGCAGATGGAGGATTCCCCCAATAGGGTTAGGATTGTGACCCCCTCCCCTTGGGAGGGGGCACAAAGAGGGTGTACCCACCCTCAGGGCTAGTAGCCATTGGCTACTAACCCCCCAGACCTAAACACGCCCTTAAATTTAGTATTTAAGGGCTACCCTGAACCCTAGAAAATTAGATTCCTGCAACTACAAGAAGAAGGACTGCCTAGCTGAAAACCCCTGCAGAGGAAGACCAGAAGACGACAACTGCCTTGGCTCCAGAAACTCACCGGCCTGTCTCCTGCCTTCCAAAGATCCTGCTCCAGCGACGCCTTCCAAAGGGACCAGCGACCTCGACATCCTCTGAGGACTGCCCCGGCTTCGAAAAGACAAGAAACTCCCGAGGACAGCGGACCTGCTCCAAGAAAAGCTGCAACTTTGTTTCCAGCAGCTTTAAAGAACCCTGCAAGCTCCCCGCAAGAAGCGTGAGACTTGCAACACTGCACCCGGCGACCCCGACTCGGCTGGTGGAGATCCGACGCCTCAGGAGGGACCCCAGGACTACTCTGATACTGTGAGTACCAAAACCTGTCCCCCCTGAGCCCCCACAGCGCCGCCTGCAGAGGGAATCCCGAGGCTTCCCCTGACCGCGACTCCTTGAATCCAAAGTCCCGACACCTGGGAGAGACCCTGCACCCGCAGCCCCCAGGACCCGACGGACCGGACTTTCACTGGAGGAGTGACCCCCAGGAGTCCCTCTCCCTTGACCAAGTGGAGGTTTCCCCGAGGAACCCCCCCCTTGCCTGCCTGCAGCGCTGAAGAGATCCCTAGATCTCCCATTGACTTCCATTACAAACCCGACGCTTGTTTCTACACTGCACCCGGCCGCCCCCGCGCCGCTGAGGGTGAAATTTCTGTGTGGACTTGTGTCCCCCCCGGTGCCCTACAAAACCCCCCTGGTCTGCCCTCCGAAGACGCGGGTACTTACCTGCAAGCAGACCGGAACCGGGGCACCCCCTTCTCTCCATTCTAGCCTATGTGTTTTGGGCACCACTTTGAACTCTGCACCTGACCGGCCCTGAGCTGCTGGTGTGGTGACTTTGGGGTTGCTCTGAACCCCCAACGGTGGGCTACCTTGGACCAAGAACTGAACCCTGTAAGTGTCTTACTTACCTGGTAAAACTAACAAATACTTACCTCCCCTAGGAACTGTGAAAATTGCACTAAGTGTCCACTTTTAAAACAGCTATTTGTGAATAACTTGAAAAGTATACATGCAATTTTGATGATTTGAAGTTCCTAAAGTACTTACCTGCAATACCTTTCGAATGAGCTATTACATGTAGAATTTGAACCTGTGGTTCTTAAAATAAACTAAGAAAAGATATTTTTCTATATAAAAACCTATTGGCTGGATTTGTCTCTGAGTGTGTGTACCTCATTTATTGTCTATGTGTATGTACAACAAATGCTTAACACTACTCCTTGGATAAGCCTACTGCTCGACCACACTACCACAAAATAGAGCATTAGTATTATCTATTTTTACCACTATTTTACCTCTAAGGGGAACCCTTGGACTCTGTGCATGCTATTCCTTACTTTGAAATAGCACATACAGAGCCAACTTCCTACATTGGTGGATCAGCGGTGGGGTACAAGACTTTGCATTTGCTGGACTACTCAGCCAATACCTGATCACACGACAAATTCCAAAATTGTCATTAGAAATTGATTTTTGCAATTTGAAAAGTTTTCTAAATTCTTAAAAGACCTGCTAGGGCCTTGTGTTAGATCCTGTTTAGCATTTCTTTTAGAGTTTAAAAGTTTGTAAAAGTTTGAATTAGATTCTAGAACCAGTTGTAGATTCTTAAAAAGTATTCCAACTTTTAGAAGCAAAATGTCTAGCACAGATGTGAATGTGGTGGAACTCGACACCACACCTTACCTCCATCTTAAGATGAGGGAGCTAAGGTCACTCTGTAAAATAAAGAAAATAACAATGGGCCCCAAACCTACCAAAATACAGCTCCAGGAGCTTTTGGCAGAGTTTGAAAAGGCCAACCCCTCTGAGGGTGGCAACTCAGAGGAAGAGGATAGTGACCAGGAGGAAAATTCCCCCCTACCAGTCCTATCTAGGGAGAACAGGGTCCCTCAAACCCTGACTCCAAAAATAATAGTCAGAGATGCTGGTTCCCTCACAGGAGAGACCAACACCTCTGAAATCACTGAGGATAACTCCAGTGAAGATGACCCCCTGTTAGCCAGGATGGTCAAAAGATTGGCTTTGGAAAAGCAGCTCCTAGCCATAGAAAGGGAAAGAAAAGAGATGGGCCTAGGTCCCATCGATGGTGGCAGCAACTTAAATAGGGTCAGAGATTCTCCTGACATCCTAAAAATCCCCAAAGGGATTGTAACAAAATATGAAGATGGTGATGACATCACCAAATGGTTCACAGCTTTTGAGAGGGCTTGTGTAACCAGAAAAGTAAACAGATCTCACTGGGGTGCTCTCCTTTGGGAAATGTTCACTGGGAAGTGTAGGGATAGACTCCTCACACTCTCTGGAAAAGATGCAGAATCTTATGACCTCATGAAGGGTACCCTGATTGAGGGCTTTGGATTCTCCACTGAGGAGTATAGAATTAGATTCAGGGGGGCTCAAAAATCCTCGAGCCAGACCTGGGTTGATTTTGTAGACTACTCAGTGAAAACACTAGATGGTTGGTTAACTGGAAATGAAGTGTGTGACTATGTTGGGCTTTATAATTTGTTTATGAAAGAACACATCTTAAGTAACTGCTTCAATGAAAAGTTGCATCAGTATCTGGTAGACCTAGGTCCAATTTCTCCCCAAGAATTGGGAAAGAAGGCAGACCACTGGGTCAAGACTAGGGTAACCAAAACTTCCACTGGGGGTGACCAAAAGAAAGGGGTTACAAAAACTCCCCAGGAGAAAGTGGGTAACACTAGAAACCAAGAAAAAGAGTCCCCTGTAGGCCCCCAAAAACCAGAACAGGTGGGTGGGCCCCAGGACACAACCCAAAACAAAGGTGGGTACCAGGGTAAGAACTGGGATGCCACTAAGGCATGGTGCCACAACTGTA
The DNA here is from genome assembly GCF_031143425.1 of Pleurodeles waltl. Lineage (NCBI taxonomy): Eukaryota > Metazoa > Chordata > Amphibia > Caudata > Salamandridae > Pleurodeles > Pleurodeles waltl. Next base: position 742,151,978 of record NC_090449.1, on the reverse strand, counting down.
AACAGTCTGGGCACCACACCAAGGACACTTCTTGTCCCAAAAACAAACCCCAGAACAAAATTCCAGGGGTAACCAGTGTAGCCATGGGAGATGACTCCTCAGATGAGGAGGTCTTCCTAGCCTTCAACTGGAAACAGGGCCCAACAGGTGAGTTGGAGATTCCAGAGGGAAGCAGACACTTCCACCACCTACTGGTGAATGGAATCCCAACCACTGCCCTGAGAGACACTTGTGCCAGTCACACTATTGTGCATGACAGGCTGGTGCTCTCAAACCAGTACATCCCAGGTGAGACTGCCAGGGTAAGAGTTAGCCTAGACAGGGTCACTAAGAGGCCTGTGGCTTTAGTGCCCATAGAAGTGGGTGGCACTCTTAGCTGGAGAAGGGTAGTAGTCAGTACAGACCTCCCCCTTGATTGTCCCCTTGGAAATGACTACCCAGAGGTTAGTCAGAGCCCAAGAGAGAAACTGGTCCAGTGCCAGTCCTCTCCCAAGGATTCTGGAAGTCCTGCCTCTGCAGTAAATGCAAGCAGGCCCCAGAAGAAGAAGAAAAGAAAACAGAGTAGGAAGGGTGGACAACCTTTAGCCAAGGTTACAGCAAGCCAAGGAGATTCTGCTCCAGTAGGGGAGAACTCCAAAAATGGCCCTGATAAAGTCCAACCTGACCCACAAGAAGTCCTGGCTAGTCAGGCAACTGTTAAACCTGAGTGGGTGGCTCCTCAGCTAACAGCAGAAAGAGTGGAAGAAGGGTGTTTACTACAAGATGTGGTAACCCCCCACTCCAATACAGCAGACAGGCAACCTGAACCCAAAGAAGCCTGTAACTTAGCCCCTTCCCTTTTAGGTGAAGAGCTAAAGGTGTGGTTCTGGGCACTGACAGCTGTCAGTGGCCTCTGCTGGGTGTTAGCCTTTGTGGCTGCACTATCCTTGGCATGGTGGTCCGACCCCATGCCAAATAGCAAGTTAGGCCCCCTGACCCTGTTGGTCATGGTGGGGTTACTCCAGCTCTGGGTAACCTCTTTGGGTAAGCTAGGGATGACCCTGGCTAAGATAAGATTAGCAGAGGTGGATACCTCTAAACCCAAAATAAAAAGAATGGGTGGAGACATTGAAGAAGCAGACAAGAGGCAATTCAGACTAGGTCCTATCACTGTGGAAGTGGGTCAGTTCCCCAAAGGGAATGACCTGAACAGAAGGATGTAAGGCAGAGTAGGCCCTGCAACTAACCAGCCTATTTCTCCTACTCTTCCTCGCCTGACAGACTAGGAAGACTCTCCCAGCTTGGGCTGAGTCTCCTGGCCTGTGGGCTGGGGGGGGCTTGTGTAAAGAAATGGCTCCCTGTTGCAGTTACCCCCCACTTTTTGCCTAATACTGATGCTGACTTGACTGAGAAGAGTGCTGGGACCCTGCTAACCAGGCCCCAGCACCAGTGTTCCTTCACCTAAAATGTACCATTGTATCCACAATTGGCACACCCTGGCATTCAGATAAGTCCCTTGTAACTGGTACTTCTAGTACCAAGGGCCCTGATGCCAAGGAAGGTCTCTAAGGGCTGCAGCATGTCTTATGCCACCCTAGAGACCCCTCACTCAGCACAGACACACTGCTTACAAGCCTGTGTGTGCTAGTGAGAACAAAATGAGTAAGTCGACATGGCACTCCCCTCAGGGTGCCATGCCAGCCTCTCACTGCCTATGCAGTATAGGTAAGACACCCCTCTAGCAGGCCTTACAGCCCTAAGGCAGGGTGCACTATACCATAGGTGAGGGTACCAGTGCATGAGCACTGTGCCCCTACAGTGTCTAAACAAAACCTTAGACATTGTAAGTGCAGGGTAGCCATAAGAGTATATGGTCTGGGAGTCTGTTTTACACGAACTCCACAGCACCATAATGGCTACACTGAAAACTGGGAAGTTTGGTATCAAACTTCTCAGCACAATAAATGCACACTGATGCCAGTGTACATTTTATTGTAAAATACACCACAGAGGGCACCTTAGAGGTGCCCCCTGAAACTTAACCGACTATCTGTGTAGGCTGACTAGTTTTAGCAGCCTGCCACAAACCGAGACATGTTGCTGGCCCCATGGGGAGAGTGCCTTTGTCACTCTGAGGCCAGTAACAAAGCCTGCACTGGGTGGAGATGCTAACACCTCCCCCAGGCAGGAATTGTCACACCTGGCGGTGAGCCTCAAAGGCTCACCTCCTTTGTGCCAACCCAGCAGGACACTCCAGCTAGTGGAGTTGCCCGCCCCCTCCGGCCAGGCCCCACTTTTGGCGGCAAGGCCGGAGAAAATAATGAGAAAAACAAGGAGGAGTCACTGGCCAGTCAGGACAGCCCCTAAGGTGTCCTGAGCTGAAGTGACTCTAACTTTTAGAAATCCTCCATCTTGCAGATGGAGGATTCCCCCAATAGGGTTAGGATTGTGACCCCCTCCCCTTGGGAGGGGGCACAAAGAGGGTGTACCCACCCTCAGGGCTAGTAGCCATTGGCTACTAACCCCCCAGACCTAAACACGCCCTTAAATTTAGTATTTAAGGGCTACCCTGAACCCTAGAAAATTAGATTCCTGCAACTACAAGAAGAAGGACTGCCTAGCTGAAAACCCCTGCAGAGGAAGACCAGAAGACGACAACTGCCTTGGCTCCAGAAACTCACCGGCCTGTCTCCTGCCTTCCAAAGATCCTGCTCCAGCGACGCCTTCCAAAGGGACCAGCGACCTCGACATCCTCTGAGGACTGCCCCGGCTTCGAAAAGACAAGAAACTCCCGAGGACAGCGGACCTGCTCCAAGAAAAGCTGCAACTTTGTTTCCAGCAGCTTTAAAGAACCCTGCAAGCTCCCCGCAAGAAGCGTGAGACTTGCAACACTGCACCCGGCGACCCCGACTCGGCTGGTGGAGATCCGACGCCTCAGGAGGGACCCCAGGACTACTCTGATACTGTGAGTACCAAAACCTGTCCCCCCTGAGCCCCCACAGCGCCGCCTGCAGAGGGAATCCCGAGGCTTCCCCTGACCGCGACTCCTTGAATCCAAAGTCCCGACACCTGGGAGAGACCCTGCACCCGCAGCCCCCAGGACCCGACGGACCGGACTTTCACTGGAGGAGTGACCCCCAGGAGTCCCTCTCCCTTGACCAAGTGGAGGTTTCCCCGAGGAACCCCCCCCTTGCCTGCCTGCAGCGCTGAAGAGATCCCTAGATCTCCCATTGACTTCCATTACAAACCCGACGCTTGTTTCTACACTGCACCCGGCCGCCCCCGCGCCGCTGAGGGTGAAATTTCTGTGTGGACTTGTGTCCCCCCCGGTGCCCTACAAAACCCCCCTGGTCTGCCCTCCGAAGACGCGGGTACTTACCTGCAAGCAGACCGGAACCGGGGCACCCCCTTCTCTCCATTCTAGCCTATGTGTTTTGGGCACCACTTTGAACTCTGCACCTGACCGGCCCTGAGCTGCTGGTGTGGTGACTTTGGGGTTGCTCTGAACCCCCAACGGTGGGCTACCTTGGACCAAGAACTGAACCCTGTAAGTGTCTTACTTACCTGGTAAAACTAACAAATACTTACCTCCCCTAGGAACTGTGAAAATTGCACTAAGTGTCCACTTTTAAAACAGCTATTTGTGAATAACTTGAAAAGTATACATGCAATTTTGATGATTTGAAGTTCCTAAAGTACTTACCTGCAATACCTTTCGAATGAGCTATTACATGTAGAATTTGAACCTGTGGTTCTTAAAATAAACTAAGAAAAGATATTTTTCTATATAAAAACCTATTGGCTGGATTTGTCTCTGAGTGTGTGTACCTCATTTATTGTCTATGTGTATGTACAACAAATGCTTAACACTACTCCTTGGATAAGCCTACTGCTCGACCACACTACCACAAAATAGAGCATTAGTATTATCTATTTTTACCACTATTTTACCTCTAAGGGGAACCCTTGGACTCTGTGCATGCTATTCCTTACTTTGAAATAGCACATACAGAGCCAACTTCCTACATTGGTGGATCAGCGGTGGGGTACAAGACTTTGCATTTGCTGGACTACTCAGCCAATACCTGATCACACGACAAATTCCAAAATTGTCATTAGAAATTGATTTTTGCAATTTGAAAAGTTTTCTAAATTCTTAAAAGACCTGCTAGGGCCTTGTGTTAGATCCTGTTTAGCATTTCTTTTAGAGTTTAAAAGTTTGTAAAAGTTTGAATTAGATTCTAGAACCAGTTGTAGATTCTTAAAAAGTATTCCAACTTTTAGAAGCAAAATGTCTAGCACAGATGTGAATGTGGTGGAACTCGACACCACACCTTACCTCCATCTTAAGATGAGGGAGCTAAGGTCACTCTGTAAAATAAAGAAAATAACAATGGGCCCCAAACCTACCAAAATACAGCTCCAGGAGCTTTTGGCAGAGTTTGAAAAGGCCAACCCCTCTGAGGGTGGCAACTCAGAGGAAGAGGATAGTGACCAGGAGGAAAATTCCCCCCTACCAGTCCTATCTAGGGAGAACAGGGTCCCTCAAACCCTGACTCCAAAAATAATAGTCAGAGATGCTGGTTCCCTCACAGGAGAGACCAACACCTCTGAAATCACTGAGGATAACTCCAGTGAAGATGACCCCCTGTTAGCCAGGATGGTCAAAAGATTGGCTTTGGAAAAGCAGCTCCTAGCCATAGAAAGGGAAAGAAAAGAGATGGGCCTAGGTCCCATCGATGGTGGCAGCAACTTAAATAGGGTCAGAGATTCTCCTGACATCCTAAAAATCCCCAAAGGGATTGTAACAAAATATGAAGATGGTGATGACATCACCAAATGGTTCACAGCTTTTGAGAGGGCTTGTGTAACCAGAAAAGTAAACAGATCTCACTGGGGTGCTCTCCTTTGGGAAATGTTCACTGGGAAGTGTAGGGATAGACTCCTCACACTCTCTGGAAAAGATGCAGAATCTTATGACCTCATGAAGGGTACCCTGATTGAGGGCTTTGGATTCTCCACTGAGGAGTATAGAATTAGATTCAGGGGGGCTCAAAAATCCTCGAGCCAGACCTGGGTTGATTTTGTAGACTACTCAGTGAAAACACTAGATGGTTGGTTAACTGGAAATGAAGTGTGTGACTATGTTGGGCTTTATAATTTGTTTATGAAAGAACACATCTTAAGTAACTGCTTCAATGAAAAGTTGCATCAGTATCTGGTAGACCTAGGTCCAATTTCTCCCCAAGAATTGGGAAAGAAGGCAGACCACTGGGTCAAGACTAGGGTAACCAAAACTTCCACTGGGGGTGACCAAAAGAAAGGGGTTACAAAAACTCCCCAGGAGAAAGTGGGTAACACTAGAAACCAAGAAAAAGAGTCCCCTGTAGGCCCCCAAAAACCAGAACAGGTGGGTGGGCCCCAGGACACAACCCAAAACAAAGGTGGGTACCAGGGTAAGAACTGGGATGCCACTAAGGCATGGTGCCACAACTGTAAACAGTCTGGGCACCACACCAAGGACACTTCTTGTCCCAAAAACAAACCCCAGAACAAAATTCCAGGGGTAACCAGTGTAGCCATGGGAGATGACTCCTCAGATGAGGAGGTCTTCCTAGCCTTCAACTGGAAACAGGGCCCAACAGGTGAGTTGGAGATTCCAGAGGGAAGCAGACACTTCCACCACCTACTGGTGAATGGAATCCCAACCACTGCCCTGAGAGACACTTGTGCCAGTCACACTATTGTGCATGACAGGCTGGTGCTCTCAAACCAGTACATCCCAGGTGAGACTGCCAGGGTAAGAGTTAGCCTAGACAGGGTCACTAAGAGGCCTGTGGCTTTAGTGCCCATAGAAGTGGGTGGCACTCTTAGCTGGAGAAGGGTAGTAGTCAGTACAGACCTCCCCCTTGATTGTCCCCTTGGAAATGACTACCCAGAGGTTAGTCAGAGCCCAAGAGAGAAACTGGTCCAGTGCCAGTCCTCTCCCAAGGATTCTGGAAGTCCTGCCTCTGCAGTAAATGCAAGCAGGCCCCAGAAGAAGAAGAAAAGAAAACAGAGTAGGAAGGGTGGACAACCTTTAGCCAAGGTTACAGCAAGCCAAGGAGATTCTGCTCCAGTAGGGGAGAACTCCAAAAATGGCCCTGATAAAGTCCAACCTGACCCACAAGAAGTCCTGGCTAGTCAGGCAACTGTTAAACCTGAGTGGGTGGCTCCTCAGCTAACAGCAGAAAGAGTGGAAGAAGGGTGTTTACTACAAGATGTGGTAACCCCCCACTCCAATACAGCAGACAGGCAACCTGAACCCAAAGAAGCCTGTAACTTAGCCCCTTCCCTTTTAGGTGAAGAGCTAAAGGTGTGGTTCTGGGCACTGACAGCTGTCAGTGGCCTCTGCTGGGTGTTAGCCTTTGTGGCTGCACTATCCTTGGCATGGTGGTCCGACCCCATGCCAAATAGCAAGTTAGGCCCCCTGACCCTGTTGGTCATGGTGGGGTTACTCCAGCTCTGGGTAACCTCTTTGGGTAAGCTAGGGATGACCCTGGCTAAGATAAGATTAGCAGAGGTGGATACCTCTAAACCCAAAATAAAAAGAATGGGTGGAGACATTGAAGAAGCAGACAAGAGGCAATTCAGACTAGGTCCTATCACTGTGGAAGTGGGTCAGTTCCCCAAAGGGAATGACCTGAACAGAAGGATGTAAGGCAGAGTAGGCCCTGCAACTAACCAGCCTATTTCTCCTACTCTTCCTCGCCTGACAGACTAGGAAGACTCTCCCAGCTTGGGCTGAGTCTCCTGGCCTGTGGGCTGGGGGGGGCTTGTGTAAAGAAATGGCTCCCTGTTGCAGTTACCCCCCACTTTTTGCCTAATACTGATGCTGACTTGACTGAGAAGAGTGCTGGGACCCTGCTAACCAGGCCCCAGCACCAGTGTTCCTTCACCTAAAATGTACCATTGTATCCACAATTGGCACACCCTGGCATTCAGATAAGTCCCTTGTAACTGGTACTTCTAGTACCAAGGGCCCTGATGCCAAGGAAGGTCTCTAAGGGCTGCAGCATGTCTTATGCCACCCTAGAGACCCCTCACTCAGCACAGACACACTGCTTACAAGCCTGTGTGTGCTAGTGAGAACAAAATGAGTAAGTCGACATGGCACTCCCCTCAGGGTGCCATGCCAGCCTCTCACTGCCTATGCAGTATAGGTAAGACACCCCTCTAGCAGGCCTTACAGCCCTAAGGCAGGGTGCACTATACCATAGGTGAGGGTACCAGTGCATGAGCACTGTGCCCCTACAGTGTCTAAACAAAACCTTAGACATTGTAAGTGCAGGGTAGCCATAAGAGTATATGGTCTGGGAGTCTGTTTTACACGAACTCCACAGCACCATAATGGCTACACTGAAAACTGGGAAGTTTGGTATCAAACTTCTCAGCACAATAAATGCACACTGATGCCAGTGTACATTTTATTGTAAAATACACCACAGAGGGCACCTTAGAGGTGCCCCCTGAAACTTAACCGACTATCTGTGTAGGCTGACTAGTTTTAGCAGCCTGCCACAAACCGAGACATGTTGCTGGCCCCATGGGGAGAGTGCCTTTGTCACTCTGAGGCCAGTAACAAAGCCTGCACTGGGTGGAGATGCTAACACCTCCCCCAGGCAGGAATTGTCACACCTGGCGGTGAGCCTCAAAGGCTCACCTCCTTTGTGCCAACCCAGCAGGACACTCCAGCTAGTGGAGTTGCCCGCCCCCTCCGGCCAGGCCCCACTTTTGGCGGCAAGGCCGGAGAAAATAATGAGAAAAACAAGGAGGAGTCACTGGCCAGTCAGGACAGCCCCTAAGGTGTCCTGAGCTGAAGTGACTCTAACTTTTAGAAATCCTCCATCTTGCAGATGGAGGATTCCCCCAATAGGGTTAGGATTGTGACCCCCTCCCCTTGGGAGGGGGCACAAAGAGGGTGTACCCACCCTCAGGGCTAGTAGCCATTGGCTACTAACCCCCCAGACCTAAACACGCCCTTAAATTTAGTATTTAAGGGCTACCCTGAACCCTAGAAAATTAGATTCCTGCAACTACAAGAAGAAGGACTGCCTAGCTGAAAACCCCTGCAGAGGAAGACCAGAAGACGACAACTGCCTTGGCTCCAGAAACTCACCGGCCTGTCTCCTGCCTTCCAAAGATCCTGCTCCAGCGACGCCTTCCAAAGGGACCAGCGACCTCGACATCCTCTGAGGACTGCCCCGGCTTCGAAAAGACAAGAAACTCCCGAGGACAGCGGACCTGCTCCAAGAAAAGCTGCAACTTTGTTTCCAGCAGCTTTAAAGAACCCTGCAAGCTCCCCGCAAGAAGCGTGAGACTTGCAACACTGCACCCGGCGACCCCGACTCGGCTGGTGGAGATCCGACGCCTCAGGAGGGACCCCAGGACTACTCTGATACTGTGAGTACCAAAACCTGTCCCCCCTGAGCCCCCACAGCGCCGCCTGCAGAGGGAATCCCGAGGCTTCCCCTGACCGCGACTCCTTGAATCCAAAGTCCCGACACCTGGGAGAGACCCTGCACCCGCAGCCCCCAGGACCCGACGGACCGGACTTTCACTGGAGGAGTGACCCCCAGGAGTCCCTCTCCCTTGACCAAGTGGAGGTTTCCCCGAGGAACCCCCCCCTTGCCTGCCTGCAGCGCTGAAGAGATCCCTAGATCTCCCATTGACTTCCATTACAAACCCGACGCTTGTTTCTACACTGCACCCGGCCGCCCCCGCGCCGCTGAGGGTGAAATTTCTGTGTGGACTTGTGTCCCCCCCGGTGCCCTACAAAACCCCCCTGGTCTGCCCTCCGAAGACGCGGGTACTTACCTGCAAGCAGACCGGAACCGGGGCACCCCCTTCTCTCCATTCTAGCCTATGTGTTTTGGGCACCACTTTGAACTCTGCACCTGACCGGCCCTGAGCTGCTGGTGTGGTGACTTTGGGGTTGCTCTGAACCCCCAACGGTGGGCTACCTTGGACCAAGAACTGAACCCTGTAAGTGTCTTACTTACCTGGTAAAACTAACAAATACTTACCTCCCCTAGGAACTGTGAAAATTGCACTAAGTGTCCACTTTTAAAACAGCTATTTGTGAATAACTTGAAAAGTATACATGCAATTTTGATGATTTGAAGTTCCTAAAGTACTTACCTGCAATACCTTTCGAATGAGCTATTACATGTAGAATTTGAACCTGTGGTTCTTAAAATAAACTAAGAAAAGATATTTTTCTATATAAAAACCTATTGGCTGGATTTGTCTCTGAGTGTGTGTACCTCATTTATTGTCTATGTGTATGTACAACAAATGCTTAACACTACTCCTTGGATAAGCCTACTGCTCGACCACACTACCACAAAATAGAGCATTAGTATTATCTATTTTTACCACTATTTTACCTCTAAGGGGAACCCTTGGACTCTGTGCATGCTATTCCTTACTTTGAAATAGCACATACAGAGCCAACTTCCTACACAGGGTCACCACCAAACATAGCAGCAGCGTCTGTACTAACAGCAACAGCGAAGACAGCCTAGAGGTTGACCTTCACAGCAACCCACCCAGGGAGGAAAGACAACAGGGGCAAAACAATTCATTTTCCATTCCCCCTCTGCGGTTACCCACTCAAGTAGGGGGTAAGCATCTCACGCTCTTTAGCAGAGTGACAAAAGATTACAAAAGATTCCTGGGTGCTCAATATTGTTCATAATGGCTATTCTTCTAAGAATTACCAGTCCTTCTCCGACCATACTACCAAAGTCATCCAACCATCATTGTTAATGCTTCGGAAAGAAGTCAACATCCTCCTTCAAATAAATGTGGTGGAGATCCTGCCCCCACAAACAATGAGGCACAGGAATCTACTCCAGATTTTTCCTGGTGAAGAAAAACCCGTTTTGGGCTTAAAAATAGCCATCAAATGGATTTGGAGGGAAAAGTTTTTGATGTTGGCATTACATCAAATTTATCCTCAACTACGTCAGGGAGATTGGCTCTGCTTGATAGACCGCCAAGAAATGTATTTTCATATCCCCATCACAAAGAAAACCACAAGAAGGCTTGTAGTGGGTCATGACCAGTACCAAGACTTTCCATTTGGCCTCAAATCAGCCCCCAGAACATTCTCCAAATGCATGGCGGTGGTGGCTGCGCATCTCAGGAGGCATTGAGTTTTTGTCTATCCCTGTCTAGATGATTGGCTGATCAAAACTTCAACCTCACAAGAAGCCCAATGTCAGTACAACTGGACTTGCGAAGTTCTTCAGTGGCTGGGTCTACAGATCGACCTCAGCAAGTCAATCTCCAAACCATTGCAGACTCTGCAATACTTAGGAGCCATTCTCAACACCTTAGAGGCAAAAGTGTCTCCTTCAGAGGAAAGACTTGCATCGATCAATGTCACACTAAGCTTCTCATCCCACTGTGAAATCGGTTTCTTCCCTTCTCGGCTCTGTGGCCTCATCTGTCTTCCTCACTCCGAATGCACGTTTTCACGTATGTCCCCTTCAGGAGTGTTTCAAGGATCAATGGGATCAAGCAACAGGAAGCTTGGAGGACAGGATCTCTCTCCCCCACATGTGGAACAGTTCTGACTTGGGAGACCTCTGCAACCATTCTTCTTCACGGAGTACAGTTCTATCAGCACCTCCTTACCAAACCATAGTAACGGATGCATTGTTACTTGAATGGGGAGCACACATGGGGCATCTCCAAATACAAGGTAAATGGTCACAGAGGGAAATGTCATACTATACCAATCTCCTCGATCTCAGAGCAGTCCACTTAGCACTCAAAGCTTTTTACCTATCCTTCAGGACACAATCCCTGCTTGTTCAGATGGACAACACAACCACCATGTATTACCTCAACAAGGAGGGAGGGACGAGGTCCAGACGCGAGGTCCAGACCTTTGTCCCACAAAACCCAAACTATTTGGAAATGGCTCATAGCCAGAAACTGGTGGATTATGGCAACACACCTCCCAGGTATGCAAAATGTGCAGGCAGATTCCCTAAGCAGGGATGTAAAGAAATGGCTCCCTGTTGCAGTTACCCCCCACTTTTTGCCTGATACTGATGCTGACTTGACTGAGAAGTGTGCTGGGACCCTGCTAACCAGGCCCCGGCACCAGTGTTCTTTCACCTAAAATGTACCATTGTTTCCACAATTGGCACAACCCTGGCACCTAGGTAAGTCCCTTGTAACTGGTACCCCTGGTACCAAGGGCCCTGATGCCAGGGAAGGTCTCCAAGGGCTGCAGCATGTCTTATGCCACCCTAGGGACCCCTCACTCAGCACAGACACACTGCTTGCCAGCTTGTTTGTGCTGGTGGGGAGAAAATGACTAAGTCGACATGGCACTCCCCTCAGGGTGCCATGCCAACCTCACACTGCCTGTGGCATAGGTAAGTCACCCCTCTAGCAGGCCTTACAGCCCTAAGGCAGGGTGCACTATACCACAGGTGAGGGCATAGGTGCATGAGCACTATGCCCCTACAGTGTCTAAGCAAAACCTTAGACATTGTAAGTGCAGGGTAGCCATAAGAGTATATGGGCTGGGAGTCTGTCAAAAACGAACTCCACAGCTCCATAATGGCTACACTGAATACTGGGAAGTTTAGTATCAAACTTCTCAGAATAATAAACCCACACTGATGCCAGTGTTGGATTTATTAAAAAATGCACACAGAGGGCAGCTTAGAGATGCCCCCTGTATTTTACCCAATTGTTCAGTGCAGGACTGACTGGTCTCTGCCAGCCTGCTGCTGAGAGACGAGTTTCTGACCCCATGCGGTGAGAGCCTTTGTGCTCTCTGGGGACAGAAACAAAGCCTGCTCTGGGTGGAGGTGCTTCACACCTCCCCCCTGCAGGAACTGTAACACTTAGCAGTGAGCTTCAAAGGCTCAAGCTTCGTGTTACAATGCCCCAGGGCACTCCAGCTAGTGGAGATGCCCGCCCCCTGGACACAGCCCCCACTTTTGGCGGCAAGTCCAGGAGAGATAATGAGAAAAACAAGGAGGAGTCACTGGCCAGTCAGGACAGCCCCTAAGGTGTCCTGAGCTGAGGTGACTCTGACTTTTAGAAATCCTCCATCTTGTAGAAGGAGGATTCCACCAATAGGATTAGGGATGTGCCCCCCTCCCCTCAGGGAGGAGGCACAAAGAGGGTGTAACCAACCTCAGGGCTAGTAGCCATTGGCTACTAACCCCCCAGACCTAAACACGCCCTTAAATTTAGTATTTAAGGGCTCCCCTGAACCTAAGAATTTAGATTCCTGAAACTACAAGAAGAAGAAGACTGCTGAGCTGAAAAACCCCTGCAGAGGAAGAACAGAAGACACCAACTGCTTTGGCCCCAGACTTACCGGCCTGTCTCCTGCCTTCCAAAGAAACCTGCTCCAGCGACGCTTTCCAAGGGACCAGCGACCTCTGAATCCTCTGAGGACTGCCCTGCTTCAAGAAAGACAAAAAACTCCCGAGGACAGCAGCACTGCTCCAAAAGAACTGCAACTTTGTTGCAGAGGAGCAGATTTAAAGACCCCCTGCAAATCCCCGCAAGAAGCGTGAGACTTGCAACACTGCACCCGGCGACCCCGACTCGACTGGTGGCGAACCAACACCTCAGGGAGGACCCTCCGGCGACTCCGAGACCGTGAGTAACCAAAGTTGTCCCCCCTGAGCCCCCACAGCGACGCCTGCAGAGGGAATCCCGAGGCTCCCCCTGACCGCGACTGCCTGAACCTAAAGTCCCGACGGCTGGAAAAGACCCTGCACCCGCAGCCCCCAGCACCTTCCTTCTGTGCAGGAGTGACCCCCAGGAGGCCCTCTCCCTTGCCCAGGTGGTGGCTACCCTGAGGAGCCCCCCCCTTGCCTGCCTGCACCGCTGAAGAGACCCCTTGGTGGTCTCTCATTGAAAACCCGACGCGTGTTTGCACACTGCACCCGGCCGCCCCCGCGCTGCTGAGGGTGTACTTTCTGTGTGGACTTGTGTCCCCCCCGGTGCCCTACAAAACCCCCCTGGTCTGCCCTCCGAAGACGCGGGTACTTGCCTGCTGGCAGACTGGAACCGGGGCACCCCCTTCTCTCTATTGAAGCCTATGTGTTTTGGGCACCTCTTTGACCTCTGCACCTGACCGGCCCTGAGCTGCTGGTGTGGTAACTTTGGGGTTGCTTTGAACCCCCAACGGTGGGCTACCTTGGACCCAAAACTGAGACCTGTAAGTGATTTACTTACCTGCTAAAAATAACAATACTTTACCTCCCCCAGGAACTGTGAAAATTGCACTGTGTCCACTTTTAAAACAGCTTATTGTGTTGTATGTAAAAAGTATATATGCTACTGTGATTATTCAAAGTTCCTAAAGTACTTACCTGCTATACCTTTCAAATGAGATATTACATGTAGAATTTGAACCTGTGGTTCTTAAAATAAACTAAGAAAAGAGATTTTTCTATAACAAAACCTATTGGCTGGATTTGTCTCTGAGTGTGTGTTCCTCATTTATTGCCTGTGTGTATGTACAACAAATGCTTAACACTACTCCTTTGATAAGCCTACTGCTCGACCACACTACCACAAAATAGAGCATTAGTATTATCTCTTTTTGCCACTCTCTTACCTCTAAGGGGAACCCTTGGACTCTGTGCATACTATTCCTTACTTTGAAATAGTGCATACAGAGCCAACTTCCTACAAGGGAATTACAAGAAAACCACAAATAGGACCTTCACAACAACATCGTCAACAGCATCTTCAAACTTTGGGGCTCTCTGCACATAGACTTGTTCGCCACAGCAGAAAACAAAAATGCCAAGACTTCGTCTCGAGATACTTCCAACCAGGTACTCTGGGGAATGCTCTATACCAGTGGTTCCCAACCTTTTGGTTTCTGTGTGTAAGAAAGTACCATCTTGCCTGGCATGTTACCCCCATATTTCACTATATATGTTGAATGTGTCACTGGGACCCTGCCAGCCAGGGCCCCAGTGCTCATAAGTGTGCTCATAAGTGTGCCCTGTATGTGTTCCCTGTGTGATGACTGTCTCACTGAGGCTCTGCTAACCAGAACCTCAGTGGTTATGCTCTCTCATTTCTTTCCAAATTGTCACTAACAGGCTAGTGACCAATTTCACTAATTTACATTGGCATACTGGAACACCCTTATAATTCCCTAGTATATGGTACTGAGGTACCCAGGGTATTGGGGTTCCAGGAGATCCCTATGGGCTGCAGCATTTCTTTTACCACCCATAGGGAGCTCTGACAATTCTTACACAGGCCTGCCATTGCAGCCTGAGTGACATAACGTCCACGTTATTTCACAGCAATTTACCACTACACTTAAGTAACTTATAAGTCACATATATGTCTAACCTTTACCTGGTAAAGGTTGGGTGCTAAGTTACTTAGTGTGTGGGCACCCTGGTGCTAGCCAAGGTGCCCCCACATTGTTCAGGGCAAATTCCCCAGACTTTGTGAGTGCGGGGACACCATTACACGCGTGCACTAGACATATGTCACGACATATGTATAGCGTCACAATGGTAACTCCGAACATGGCCATGTAACATGTCTAAGATCATGGAATTGTCACCCCAATGGCATTCTGGCATTGGGGAGACAATTCCATGATCCCCGAGTCTCTAGCACAGACACGGGTACTGCCAAACTACCTTTCCCGGGGTTTCACTGCAGCTGCTGCTGCTGCCAACCCCTCAGACAGGTTTCTGCCCTCCTGGGGTCCAGCCAGGCTTGGCCCAGGAAGGCAGAACAAAGGACTTCCTCAGAGAGAGGGTGTTACACCCTCTCCCTTTGGAAAAAGGTGTCAGGGCTGGGGAGGAGTAGCCTCCCCCAGCCTCTGGAAATGCTTTGATGGGCACAGATGGTGCCCATCTCTGCATAAGCCAGTCTACACCGGTTCAGGGATCCCCCAGCCCTGCTCTGGAGCGAAATTGGACAAAGGAAAGGGGAGTGACCACTCCCCTGACCTGCACCTCCCCTGGGAGGTGCCCAGAGCTCCTCCAGTGTGCTCCAGACCTCTGCCATCTTGGAAACAGAGGTGCTGCTGGCACACTGGACTGCTCTGAGTGGCCAGTGCCAGCAGGTGACGTCAGAGACTCCTTCTGATAGGCTCTTACCTGTGTTGCTAGCCTATCCTCCTTCCTAAGTAGCCAAACCTCCTTTTCTGGCTATTTAGGGTCTCTGCTTTGGGGAATTCTTTAGATAACGAATGCAAGAGCTCATCAGAGTTCCTCTGCATCTCTCTCTTCACCTTCTGCCAAGGAATCGACCGCTGACTGCTCTGGAAGCCTGCAAAACTGCAACAAAGTAGCAAAGACGACTACTGCGACCTTGTAACGCTGATCCGGCCGCCTTCCTGGTGGTGCATGCTGTGGGGGTAGTCTGCCTCCTCTCTGCACTAGAAGCTCCAAAGAAATCTCCCGTGGGTCGACGGAATCTTCCCCCTGCAACCGCAGGCACCAAAAGACTGCATCAGCGGTCCTCTGGGTCCCCTCTCAGCACGACGAGCGTGGTCCCTGGAACTCAGCAACTCTGTCCAAGTGACTCCCACAGTCCAGTGACTCTTCAGTCCAAGTTTGGTGGAGGTAAGTCCTTGCCTCCCCAAGCTAGACTGCATTGCTGGGTACCGCGTGATTTGCAGCTGCTCTGGCTCCTGTGCACTCTTCCAGGATTTCCTTTGTGCACAGCCAAGCCTGGGTCCCCGACACTCTAACCTACAGTGCACGACCTCCTGAGTTGTCCTCCGGCGTCGTGGGACCTTCCTTTGTGAATTCGGGTGAGCTCCGGTTCACTCTTCTTCGTAGTGCCTGTTCCGGCACTTCTGCGGGTGCTGCTTCCTTCTGAGTGTGCTCCTTGTCTTGCTGGGTGCCCCCCTCTGTCTCCTCACGCAATTGGCGGCATCCTGGTCCCTCCTGGGCCACAGCAGCATCCAAAAACCCTAACCGCGACCCTTGCAGCTAGCAAGGCTTGTTTGCGGTCTTTCTGCACAGAAACACCTCTGCAAGCTTCTTCACGACATGGGACATCCATCCTCCAAAGGTGAAGTTCCTAGTCCTCTTCGTTCTTGCAGAATCCACAGCTTCTACCATCCGGTGGCAGCTTCTTTGCACCCTCAGCTGGCATTTCTTGGGCATCTGCCCACTCACGACTCGAGTGTGATTCTTGGACTTGGTCCCCTTGTTCCACAGGTTCTCTCGTCTGGAAATCCATCGTTGTTGCATTGCTGGTGTTGGTCTTCCTTGCAGAATTTCCCTATCACGACTTCTGTGCTCTCTGGGGAACTTAGGTGCACTTTGCACCCACTTTTCAGGGTCTTGGGGTGGGCTATTTTTCTAACCCTCACTGTTTTCTTACAGTCCCAGCGACCCTCTACAAGGTCACATAGGTTTGGGGTCCATTCGTGATTCGCATTCCACTTTTGGAGTATATGGTTTGTGTTGCCCCTATACCCATGTGCTCTCATTGCAATCTATTGTGACTGTACATTGCTTTCTATTGCAATTACTGCATATTTTTGGTATTGTGTACATATTTCTTGTGTATATTTGCTATCCTCATACTGAGGGTACTCACTGAGATACTTTTGGCATATTGTCATAAAGATAAAGTACCTTTATTTTTAGTATATCTGTGTATTGTGTTTTCTTATGATATTGTGCATGTGACACCAGTGGTATAGTAGGAGCTTTACACGTTTCCTAGTTCAGCCTAAGCTGCTCTGCTAAGCTACCCTTTTCTATCAGCCTAAGCTGCTAGACACCTCTTCTACACTAATGAGGGATAACTGGACCTGGTGCAGAGTGTAAGTACCCCTTGGTACCACTACAAACCAGGCCAGCCTCCTACACTGTGGATCCCCACTTTAACATTAATGGAACCCAGGGACCCCCACGGAATCATCATGGGAATCCGGGGAGCCCCGTCTGAGTCATTACTGGAAGCTGGGGACCTAATTTGTCAATATTTGTTAATATTTTTTTATTTTCTAGGCTCTCGCGGACCCCCTGAGAAGGCTTTGCGGACCCCCCGGGGTCCCCAGACCACAGGTTGGGAACCACTGCTCTATACTAGTCAGACAAATTTCTCCACACCTTTCCTCCAATACCTCTGATCCAGGCAGTCTTCAAGCTGTCCCACTCGAGAGCCAGACTCATCCTGATAACCCCGTAGTGGTCACGTCAGTTGTGGTACAAGGGCCTTCTTCACCAGTCACTGTGTCCACATCTACATCCTGGATCTACTATAATGAAGTTCGTGGGTTAGATGGTCCATCCCAATCTCTCCTCTTCGAATTTGGCAGCATGGCCCCTGAGCTAATGCAGTATGGTCACTTGAATCTTCCACAAGACTGCATGAATATTCTTAAGGGAGCTATACTGCCATCAACCTCCGCAGCTTACGCCTTCAAGTGGAAAAGGTTTTGCATTTAGTGCTCTTCCAAAAACATAAACCCTACTTCTTGCCTGGAGGAAGCTATCCTTCCCTATCTCCTCTGTCTAACAACATCTGGCTTACAATTTGCATCAATAAAAATGCATTTGGCAGCTCCTACTGCCTATTGGATATGTCCTTCATAAATCTTTTTTTTTTTTTTTTTTTTTTTTTTAACAAGACTCCAGTGATTAAGGGTTTCCTTGAGGGGTAAAAAAAAAAATTCCTCCCATCAGGCACCCTTGACTTCACTGGGTACTTAATATAGTCCTTTCAGGAATAATGTAAGAACCTTTTGAACCGATTCATAAGTCTTCCCTACATAATCTCTCTTGGAAAGCAGCTTTCCTTGTAGCTATTAAATCAGCTCATTGTTAGTAAACTCCAGGCACTGTGTGCTAAAAAACCCTATACAGTTGTTCATTCTAAGAAAGTGGTTCTCAGAACCCAACCGAAATTTCTTCCCAGAAGTTTTTATTTAAAAAATATATATATTTTTTCTTGTAAAGCAAACAATTTCCCTACCCACTTTCTTTCAGAATCCTTCTACTCCAGCAGAGCAATCCCTTCACTCTGGATGTAAGGAGGGTTCTAGATTTTACCTAGACAAGATGGGCGGCCTGCGTGAATTGGACCAGCTTTTGTGATAGTATCCTGCATACTTTTCTGTTACTAAAAAGCCAACAAGCTTTTGTCAGCAAAACCTAAGGCAGAATTCAGTATAATAGGTTTCACAGGTAGTGAGCCTGTTTTCTGCTTTTCATGTTCCACTGTAATTAATTGCTGAGGGCTACTCTAGTTCAAGCTTGTAAATCTAGAAAAACAATTAATTGCTGGACAAGTGTTCTCTTCCATGGGATCCTCATCAATAGTCATAAGTACGGAATAGTCCTGTCCATGTGTGGGGACCCTGAAGCACTTTTAAGTACGTGTGTGTGTGTGTGTCTGTGTGTATATTACCTAGTGGCGGTTGCAACTAGGTAGTTATAGTTAGGACCATGTTTCCAGGGAAAACATTTTTTGACTTGCTTATGTCTTTGGCACCTTTTGACGAATCTTCACTAAACTTTCCCAAAAAATGCCCTGGTCGTTCTTGTTGCGCATGAAAAGTTTCAGGGTGATCCGTCAAGCGGGGGCTGAGAAAAAGGGGGGTAAAAAAAACGTGTTTCCCTTGTTAATTCCCGAAGGACCTTTGAAAATGGTGAACTTGCACCCCATCACAGAGGAGGATGACTTCTTAGTGGAAACACTTCCACACACAGTACTCAACACAGCACCTACCCATGCTTAAGGGAATGTTTAAATCCACTTAAGATGTCTTTAAGGACCTTGTTAAGGCCCATTTTGTTCTGTTCTTGGTTGACCAAAAGTCTAAAGCCTCCCCTTCGGATCCAACCTACATCAGAGGACAGCCCCCACCGGATTCTCTGATTGCCCTTATCACTTGCAACTGCACAGGGTATTGGGGATGCCCCACCCCTGATAAAGAAAGTAAGATTATCAGTGCAGTGGCCAGGCGGGTGGCCACTCACTCCTATTGGTGCACCGCCAACTTGGTTGGCCTGCTTTGAGCACATTGAAACGAGATGTGACTTGATCCATTAGCTCCTGGATCAGCACAGGCCAAGTGTTCAAGAGCTCATAGCCGAGGGTAAGACCATCTCCAACACGACCATTAGGTTTTCTCTAGATGCGGCTAACGCTGCCCCAAGGGGTATTCACTCTATCATTCCCATCTGCTAACATGACTGTCTCTGGCTTTAGGCCAGACATCCATCAGCATCTGATACTGTAAGAATTTCAAGAAGGACATGCCCAAAGCAATAGGGGCTGTTAAGTCCCCATAGTCCATACCTCCGTTCATCACTCACAGTTAAGTGGCAGTGCCAAGGTGACATCCACAGAAGCTTCTCCCCTTACCAGAGGCAACAGCAACCGCAACAGACTTCCTGATTTATTTATTTTCTTCACTGGTGCCCATAGGGGAAATAACCACAAGGGCATGGACGGAGGTGGTGCGGCAAAGGGAGCCACTTCCCCTAGGCAGTGACCCCCTCTCCCTTTTCCCCGACCACATTGCACCTGTTGTGGTATGCTGGCAGCCGTTCCTCTTACAATGGCAAAACATCGCCTCAGATCAATGGGTTCTGTCCATTGTAGAGCACCACTAATTCCTGCAAGTCACTGCTCCACCCCCAAACATCCCCCCTGCAAACTCACTCTCCAGAACACCAGCGCCTCCTCCAGGAGGAAGTGGATGCGTTATTGCTCGAAGGGTGCCGTAGACCCTACTCTGCATACAATAATGTGAAAAGGGGTTGTACTTTCTCGGCCCAAGAAAGAAGGGTCCTTCAGGCCCTGTATGTGACCTCCGACCCCTCAAGTACATCCTGTCGGAGCACTTGCACCTAGTCAAGCTCTAGGACGTCATTCCTCTGCTGGAACAAGGTGACTTCATGACCTCTCAACTTGAAGCATGCCTATTTCCACAAACTGATCCACCTGGCGTGCCTCAGGCTCGTGGTCAGCTCTTTGAATTCAAGGTACCGCCCTCACAAGAGTCATTACCAAATGCCTTGCAGTGGTAGATGCTCATCTCAGGAGGAGTGGCATCCATGTGTTCCCATACCTCAATGACTGACGGACCAAGCGTGCAAGCAGACAGCAGTGCTTGGCCCACAACCAGATCACCCTAGATCTTCTCCACAATCATGGGTTCACCATCAACTTGGGCAAGTCTCAGCTCTAAATTGGGCACTGGAAAGGCTTATCGCAGCCCTGCATGAGTTCAAACTTTTCAGGTTCTGCCTAATTTCCAGCAAGATGGCCAGCTAATATTCAGGAGAGTAATACACCACCTCTGCTTAATGGCCTTGTGCATCGCCATTGTTCCCCCTCATCCGTGTGTACACTGTCCACTTTAATGAATGCTTGGCGGCACAGTGTTCACAAGCAAGAGGGTATCTGGCAGGGTCTAGTGTTGGTTTGGGCCAGCAGCCATTGCTCTCTGCCGTGGTGGAACCGCAACAACGTATAGCAGGGCAGACCCTTCCTAACACGTGTTCTCCAAGTGACCATCACCATAGGCAACTCTCACAAGGTGGTGGGCACATTTCAAAGATATGACTGTTCAAGTCTGGTTGATGTCCCTTCAGAAAACCTTTCACATCAGTTATCTGGAACTACTGGCAGTCCAACTGGCTCAAAGAGATTTCTTCTGCCATGTCCATCGCAAAGCAGTCCTAGTGAAAACAGACATCACTGCCATGTACTACCTTGGGGAAATAAGGGGACACATTCTCTCCAGCTCTGAGCACTTCCACAGGACATTTGACGTTGGAGGATCCACCAACAAGGTACATCTGCTAGCAGAGTACCTTCTGGGAACAGACATCTTCCCAGACCCGCTCAGCAGGATGCTGCAACAAGTTAATGAGTGGAACTCCACCCCCAAGTCAGACTCCCATACTTGCAGTGTTTGGGATTCCCCAATGTAGATCTGTTTGCAACCGCTGAAACCACCAAGCTTTCCCTCCAGCTTTCCACCTCCACAGTTCATGGGCAATGCACATTCGATCACATGGTCAGGGATATTTGCCTACACCTCTCACTTACATTTGTGGTCCGAAGGCTACGGCAGGCATTCCTTACTCTGCTGGCTCTCTCGTGGGCTACACAGCCATGATTCACAACTCTTCTAGAGTTGTCTGAAGCACTTCACGACGAGAAGCTCCCCCACCGGCAGGATCATCTTACAGAAACCAATGCACAGTCAGACACCCTGGCCCCAAGCAGCTCAACCTAGCCGTTTGTGTCCTGAGGTCAGAGTTTAACTGCCTCAATCTGCCAGCTGAGCATATGTTCATCCTCCGAGCCTTGCCATTCCGCTACTTGAGCCTGCTGTGCGGCAAAGTGTAAAAGGTTTGTCCACTACTGCCTACCCAAACTCACTGATCCTCTAAAACCAGCATTAGAAGATATTGTCTACTACCTATTTCACTTGCAACGCTCAGGTATTGTTAACACTACCTTTCATTTGCATTTTGCTGCAGTCACGGCATATCTACAGAGCAGTGAGCACTCTTTATTTTTCAGAGCCCAGTCATTAAGGCCTTTATTGAGGGACTAAAGAGGGCCATCCCCCCACATATTGCCGCCAGCCCCATCCTGTTACCTCAGTTTAGTCCTCACAAGGCTCATGGATTCCCCTTTTGAGCCACTTCATAAGTGGCTTCTCCAGCTTCTCCCATGGAAGGTGAGCAATCTAGTCGCAATCACTTCTCTCAGGCATTTAGGTGAGATGCAAGCTTTCATCCTAGAAGATCCCTTTTTTTAAGGTCCATGCTGACTGAGTAGTACTCAGAACTAATACAAAGTTTCTGCCCTTGGTGGTCTCCCCTTTCTACCTGAACCAGACAATAGAACTCTCCATGTTCTTCCCACACCTGAATGCTGTGGCAGAGAGAACCCTTACACATTGTCAAAAGGGCTCTCATGTACTACATCGATAAGACAAAACCATTATGTAAAATGCAAAAGATTTGTCGCCTACACTAAACCGCACAAAGACAAAAGCAGGAATAGCTCACTGGCTAGTCAAGTGCATTCAGACCTACTACACCAAAGCCAAAAGGCAGCTTCCTGCTCCCCCTATTCCACATTCTACATGCAAGAAAGAGGCCTCCACGTTTACCAAACACTACTGTGTGGATGTACTACCACGTCGTCAATCACAGATGTAC
Organism: Pleurodeles waltl; assembly: GCF_031143425.1. Taxonomy (NCBI): domain Eukaryota; kingdom Metazoa; phylum Chordata; class Amphibia; order Caudata; family Salamandridae; genus Pleurodeles; species Pleurodeles waltl. The sequence continues at coordinate 742,129,776 of NC_090449.1, read as the reverse complement.
TAGTACGTTGTCAAGCTCAAGTGGGCCAGGCTGTACCCCATACACTTTTAATCTTCTGCAACATGTTCTGGCTAATCACTGCTTAAAGGAGAACTGCTTGGAAATCTGTGCATAGCATGCTGATCTATAGCTACACGTGCCACGAACGAAAAATGTTACTCACTTTTTAAGCATTTGTTAGTAGCGCTGTAGATTTACATGCACCCACACACCTCCCCGAAAGCCTTTGGTTGTTGCAGATGGTTTGCTTTACTTTTCTTACGACATTCACTTGCAGTGTCGTCATCTTTCACTTCTTTGTTAGGTCTAAATGCTCACCAGCTGGGTGGGAAAACAATCTAACATTGAAGCCATTGCCCATGTGCATTACCTGTCATTGGAGGAGTCACTATACCTTGTGACTTAGAAAAACGTTGAAGGAAAAGCAAGTTGTAAATGTCCAAGCCCAGCATTAGATAGGTGTATGAAGAGCATGTGAATCTACAGCACTACATACTACGAGCTTAAAGCTTGCGTAATATTTTCCTTCTCCTGGATACTAAATGTTCCTTCATGCTTTTCCCATTCTGAAATAGTGCCATTGATAATATGATCATTAGGTATGTAGTTTCGATTCTTTTGTTCCATAACTGGTGTTATGGAGCTCTCTTGGTGCCTTCCAGCATGCCTCGGACATAAAAAAAAAAGAATTAAGGGACTGATAGGTGGCGTCATATACTGGCAGATGTTCCATCCTCACCCAGCGCAGAGGATCTTGCTTTTCTGACCCAGCATTCTTCTCTTAAGAGCTTGGTGGTGGAAGCTTCCCCCCGAAAGACAAACCCTAATGTCTTCCTGACTACTCCCCCGGATATTGAGTCATAGAAGGTATTTTCTTCCCCAAGTTTGTCTCTCCAGTCAGACAGTGCTAGCTGTCTTTTAGGCCACTGCTCTCGCATTTTAAGTCTCTGTTCATCAAGTCCTCCCAGTTGTCTTGGAAGACCTTCATCCTGTGCTAACCCAAGCCAGACAGGATGGCTGTGGCACAGACAAGTGAAACAAAGTACACTTCATATGGGTGAAGTGTGGAAACTTTATGTTCGATGGCATCTGTCGCTGTAGATACGCATGTTCTGCAATAGCTCGCCATCTGGTGTTGGGCCGGAGTGTTACAAGTTGTTTTTCTTCGAAGAAGTCTTTCGAGTCACGGGACCGAGTGACTCCTCCTTTTGTCTCCATTGCGCATGGGCGTCGACTCCATCCTCGATTGTTTTTTTTCCGCCATCGGGTTCGGACGTGTTCCTGTCGCTCCGAGTTTCGGAACAGAAAAAATAGTTAATTTCGGAAGATTTTCGTCGGTATTGTTGCGTTCGGGATCGGCATACTTACATTCAACACCGCATCGAAGATCGAAGAGCTCCGGTGCCCTTCGGGGTAATTTTTCGATCCTCCGTCGGGGCCTGGTCGGCCCGACCGCGTGCTGAAGAACGCCGATGGAACGGACCCCGTTCCGTTTCTGCCCCAAATGCCACAATAAATACCCCTACACAGACCAACACTTGGTCTGCAACCTGTGCCTGTCACCTGAGCACAGCGAAGACACCTGCGAGGCCTGTCGTGCGTTCCGGTCCAGAAAAACACTCCGAGACCGTCGAGCCAGAAGACTTCAAATGGCGTCCGCACCGACAGCCCGACGGGAGTTCGAGGAACAGGAAGAGGAAGGTACCTTCTCGATCCAAGACTCAGACTCCGAAGGATTCGACGATACACAAACCGTGAGTAAGACGTCGAAAACCACACAAAGAAACATTTACAAGGCCCAGGGGACGCCACTGCCATCAGGCCATGGCTCAACCCATAAAATCGGTGACCGACCGTCAGCACCGAAAAAGGCCCAAACAGTGCCGAGATCGTCCGACTCCGGTCGAGACACCGGCACGCAGCCTTCTCGGGACCGAGAAAGTGCTGGAGACAAGCCTCGACACCGAGATGCCGGTGTGGACACGGCTCGACGCCGAGACAGCGGCACCGAAACAGATCGACGCCGAGAGGTTTCGGCCCCGAAAAGGAAAAAAGTCACCTCGGAGCCGAAAAAACACGCAGACACAGTTTCGACGCCGAAACAAACTGCAAGCGACCCAGCTTCAGGCTCTTATACAGAAGAGCACTCGCTAACCTCCCAAATGCAGAAGCATAGGTTTGAGGAAGAGCTACAAGCAACGGATGCGGACCATACGCAAAAGCGTATCTTCATTCAGCAGGGGACAGGAAAAATAATCACCCTTCCCCCCATTAGGAGAAAGAGAAGGTTGGAGTTCCAGACGGAACAAGCACCACAACCAAAAGTGGTGAAAAGAGTTACACCACCACCCTCTCCTCCGCCCGTGATTAACGTTTCACCAGCACAAACGCCATCACACTCCCCAGCTCACACCACCATGAGCCAGGGTGACCAAGACCAGGACGCATGGGACCTATACGACGCCCCAGTGTCAGATAACAGCCCAGAGGCATACCCTACAAAACCATCTCCACCAGAAGACAGCACCGCGTACTCTCAGGTGGTGGCTAGAGCAGCACAATTTCACAACGTAAGCCTCCACTCAGAACAGGTCGAGGATGATTTCCTGTTCAACACACTCTCCTCCACCCACAGCTCCTACCAAAGCCTGCCTATGCTCCCTGGTATGCTCCGGCACGCAAAAGACATATTTAAGGACCCGGTCAAAAGTAGGGCAATCACACCAAGGGTGGAAAAAAAGTATAAGCCGCCTCCTACAGACCCGGCTTTCATCACAACACAGCTGCCACCAGACTCTGTTGTTGTAGGAGCAGCTAGGAAAAGGGCCAACTCTCACACATCTGGAGATGCACCACCCCCAGATAAAGAAAGCCGCAAGTTTGATGCAGCTGGTAAAAGAGTCGCAGCACAAGCTGCAAACCAGTGGCGCATCGCGAACTCCCAGGCACTACTTGCGCGCTATGACAGAGCCCACTGGGACGAGATGCAACATCTCATTGAACATCTGCCCAAAGACTTCCAAAATAGGGCAAAACAAGTGGTTGAGGAGGGACAGGCCATCTCCAACAACCAGATCCGCTCCTCCATGGACGCTGCAGATACAGCTGCACGGACAATTAATACATCTGTAACTAACAGAAGGCATGCATGGCTCCGAACGTCTGGATTTAAACCAGAGATTCAACAAGCAGTTCTCAATATGCCTTTTAATGAAAAAGAACTGTTCGGTCCAGAAGTGGACACAGCGATTGAGAAACTCAAAAAAGATACGGACACTGCCAAAGCCATGGGCGCACTCTACTCCCCGCAGAGCAGAGGGAATTACAGCTCATTCCGTAAACCGCCCTTTCGAGGGGGGTTTCGGGGTCAAAGCACACAAGCCAGCACCTCACAAGCCACACCGTCCAGTTACCAAGGACAGTATAGAGGAGGTTTTCGGGGACAATATAGAGGAGGGCAATTCCCTAGAAATAGAGGAAGATTCCAAAGCCCCAAAACCCCTACTACTAAACAGTGACTCACATGTCACTCACCCCCTCCACACAACACCAGTGGGGGGAAGAATAGGTCATTATTACAAAGCATGGGAGGAAATCACTACAGACACTTGGGTTCTAGCAATTATCCAACATGGTTACTGCATAGAATTTCTACAGTTCCCTCCAAACATACCACCAAAAGCACAAAATTTAACAACACACCATTCCAATCTCCTAGAGATAGAAGTGCAGGCACTATTGCAAAAGAATGCAATCGAATTAGTGCCAAACACACAAATAAACACAGGAGTTTACTCACTGTACTTTCTGATACCAAAGAAGGACAAAACACTGAGACCAATCCTAGACCTCAGAGTAGTCAACACTTTCATCAAATCAGACCACTTCCACATGGTCACACTACAAGAAGTATTGCCATTGCTAAAGCTGCACGACTACATGGCAACTTTAGACCTCAAGGATGCTTATTTCCATATACCAATTCACCCATCGCACAGGAAATACCTAAGGTTTGTATTCAAAGGAATACATTACCAATTCAAGGTACTGCCTTTCGGATTAACAACCGCACCAAGAGTCTTTACCAAATGTCTAGCGGTAGTCGCTGCACACATCAGAAGGCAGCAAATACATGTGTTCCCATATCTAGACGACTGGCTAATCAAGGCCCATTCGTTAATAGAGTGCTCAAATCACACAAATCATATCATACAAACCCTCTTCAAACTAGGGTTCACCGTCAATTTCACAAAATCCAAGATTCGGCCACGCAAGGTACAACAATACCTGGGAGCCATAATAGACACATCAAAGGGAGTAGCCACTCCAAGTCCACAAAGAATTCAAAATTTCAACACCATCATACAACGCATGTATCCAACACAAAAGATACAAGCAAAGATGGTATTACAACTCCTAGGCATGATGTCATCATGCATAGCCATTGTCCCAAACGCAAGACTGCACATGAGGCCCTTACAACAATGCCTAGCATCACAGTGGTCTCAAGCACAGGGTCACCTTCTAGATCTGGTGTTAATAGACCGCCAAACTTACCTCTCGCTTCTGTGGTGGAACAACATAAATTTAAACAAGGGGCGGCCTTTTCAAGACCCAGTGCCACAATACGTAATAACAACAGATGCTTCCATGACAGGGTGGGGAGCACACCTCGATCAACACAGCATACAAGGACAATGGAACGTACATCAAACAAAACTGCATATCAATCACCTAGAACTTCTTGCAGTTTTTCAAGCACTAAAAGCTTTCCAACCAATAATAGTTCACAAATACATTCTCGTCAAAACAGACAACATGACAACAATGTATTATCTAAACAAGCAGGGAGGGACGCACTCCACGCAGTTAAGCATGTTAGCACAAAAAATTTGGCATTGGGCAATTCACAACCAAATTCGCCTAATTGCACAGTTTATACCAGGGATACAAAATCAACTCGCAGACAATCTCTCTCGAGATCACCAACAGGTCCACGAATGGGAAATTCACCCCCAAATACTGAACACTTATTTCAAACTCTGGGGAACACCTCAGATAGACTTGTTTGCGACAAGGGAGAACGCAAAATGCCAAAACTTCGCATCCAGATACCCACACAAACAATCCCAAGGCAATGCCCTATGGATGAACTGGTCAGGGATATTTGCTTACGCTTTTCCTCCTCTCCCTCTCCTTCCTTACCTGGTAAACAAACTCAGTCAAAGCAAACTCAAACTCATATTGATAGCACCAACTTGGGCAAGGCAACCCTGGTACACAACGCTGCTAGACCTATCAGTGGTACCCTGCATCAAATTGCCCAACAGGCCAGATCTGTTGACACAGCACAACCAAAAGATCAGACACCCAGATCCAGCATCGCTGAATCTAGCAATCTGGCTCCTGAAATCCTAGAATTCGGGCACTTACAACTTACCCAAGAATGTATGGAAGTCATAAAACAAGCAAGAAGGCCATCCACCAGGCACTGCTATGCAAGTAAATGGAAGAGGTTTGTTTGCTACTGCCATATTAATCAAATACAACCATTACACACAACTCCAGAACATGTAGTGGGTTACTTGCTTCACTTACAAAAATCTAACCTAGCTTTCTCTTCCATTAAGATTCACCTTGCAGCAATATCTGCATACCTGCAGACTACCTATTCAACTTCCCTATATAAAATACCAGTCATTAAAGCATTCATGGAGGGCCTTAGGAGAATTATACCACCAAGAACACTACCTGTTCCTTCATGGAACCTAAATGTTGTCCTAACTAGACTTATGGGTCCACCTTTTGAACCCATGCACTCCTGCGACATACAGTTCCTAACCTGGAAGGTGGCATTTCTCATCGCCATTACTTCCCTGAGAAGAGTAAGCGAGATTCAGGCGTTTACTATACAGGAACCTTTTATACAACTACACAAAAATAAAGTCGTCCTAAGGACCAATCCTAAATTTTTGCCAAAGGTTATTTCACCGTTCCATCTAAATCAAACAGTGGAACTTCCGGTGTTCTTTCCACAGCCAGATACCGTAGCTGAAAGGGCACTACATACATTAGATGTCAAAAGAGCATTAATGTATTACATTGACAGAACAAAGAACATCAGAAAGACTAAACAACTCTTTATTGCATTTCAAAAACCTCATGCAGGAAACCCAATTTCAAAACAAGGTATAGCCAGATGGATAGTTAAATGCATCCAAATCTGCTACCTTAAAGCTAAACGACAGCTGCCCATTACACCAAGGGCACACTCAACCAGAAAAAAAGGTGCTACCATGGCCTTTCTAGGAAACATCCCAATGCAAGAAATATGTAAGGCAGCCACATGGTCTACGCCTCACACATTCACCAAGCACTACTGTGTAGACGTGTTATCCGCACAACAAGCCACAGTAGGTCAAGCTGTATTAAGGACATTATTTCAGACTACTTCCACTCCTACAGGCTGATCCACCGCTTTTGGGGAAATAACTGCTTACTAGTCTATTGCAGAACATGCGTATCTACAGCGACAGATGCCATCGAACTGAAAATGTCACTTACCCAGTGTACATCTGTTCGTGGCATCAGTCGCAGTAGATTCGCATGTGCCCACCCGCCTCCCCGGGAGCCTGTAGCAGTTTGGAAGTTACCTTCAATTATTTATATATGTATCATCTCAACCTTAAATAAGTGCATACTTAGTCACTCCATTGCATGGGCACTATTACTACAATTCAACTCCTACCTCACCCTCTGCGGGGAAAAACAATCGAGGATGGAGTCGACGCCCATGCGCAATGGAGACAAAAGGAGGAGTCACTCGGTCCCGTGACTCGAAAGACTTCTTCGAAGAAAAACAACTTGTAACACTCCGGCCCAACACCAGATGGCGAGCTATTGCAGAACATGCGAATCTACTGCGACTGATGCCACGAACAGATGTACACTGGGTAAGTGACATTTTCATTTTCCTATTAAACAAGGCTCAACCATAAAACACGGAGGAGGCGTTAACCGCTCTGCTCTGTCTCTGTCGTTCTCCCTTCACTCGTGCTCGCATTCCACCCTGATGTCAACCGTGACCTCCGAGTGGAATACCACACCCCCCCTCCTTTATATACCAAAACAAAAGAATTATGAAAAGATCATAACAAATGTTTGCACAAGAACCAAAGGTAACAGGAGAAACATATGCACCACTGATAACCTTTGGAAAACCCCAAAGGAATTAAACATAATAATTACACTTAGTCTTTTAGATAAGCAGGGCTTCGCATTTTCCTATCAGACCTTCTTAATGACCCACCAATAGGAATGTTGTCTTCTTCCTTTTGTGAGTTGGCTTTCTGTTCCACATCTTGTAAAACCTTCCCTTTATACAGGACCACTCTGTTCAGATTCCATACACAATGATCATCCGTTCTGATGGCATTGCTGAAGACTTTAATGACTTTCATTAGTTTAGATAACCTATTACCCCCAGATTGAAAACCAGGACGTTTTATCATAACCATGTCACCTATATTTACTTTTGTCACTTTAACAGAATGTCTGTGATCAAAATAAATCTTGCAACTGTTCGCTTTGACGTCTTCTCTTTCCTTCCTGATATTGTCATCAACAGCTCGATTGTCATTCCCCAAGAACGTGTTGACCCAAGATGGTTTGAGTATGGTATTGGGACGTCTACCCCGAAATAGTTCAAAAGGACACATAGCTGTGGTAGATTGTGGTGTGAATCTGTATACCCCAATTCTTTTGATTATTTCCTCCTGCCAATTCCTATCATCACATTTAGCCAAGGAAATAGTTTCTTTCAATACTCTGTTGAATCTCTCTATCCTACCATTGGATTCCGGATGGTACAGGGCACACTTTTTGTGCCTTATGTCACACTCAACAAGAAATGACTCAATTTCTTTAGATATTAGCTGCACGCCATTATCAGTAAGCAACGTTTCAGGAATGCCTTCCCTCATGAACAGATCTTTCAAAAACTTTATAACATGTCCAGTTTCAATACCTCTGGAGAAACAAATTTCAGGCCAACGTGAAAACATATCCCTCACAACTACGACGTAGTTTTCTTGTCCACCATTATGTATTGGTCCTAAAATATATAATGCAATGTCTTTCCATGGTTTGTTCGGGTTTGTTTGGGCGATCTGTTATCATAATCGGTTGGAGTTTTGGCTTCCTACTTTTCTCACTCATGGCACATTGCATACATTCCCTTACCAGGCATTCAATTTGTACATCCATTCCTGGCCACCAATAACTAGACCGTAGCCTCTCTTTTGTCTTAGAGATACCCAAATTACCTTCATGAGCCAAGTTGAGTAAATCCACCCTTAGTTTAACAGGAGGAATCAGCCTCGTACCACGTAGCAGTAAACCTTCCCTAGAAGCTAGCTGATCCCTGACCATCCAAAAGTCTTTACACAGATCTCCCCCTTGACTCTTGTGTGACCAACCGTGATTCATTCGATCTATGACCTGTAGAATGACATCACCCTTGACCTCTTCAAGTCATCTATCCTTTGAAATAGTTTCACAATCAAGTTCACACACCTCATTCGTAAAATCCTCAAAGGTATCACTGTCAGTATGATTAATCCTGTCCTCTCCCACTAACCTAGACAAGGTATCAACAATTACATTCTCCACTCCAGGGGTGTACTTTACTTCAAAGTTATATTCTTGTAAGTCAATCACCCATCTGGATATAGAATCGATACCTCTCTTGTTGAAAACTTCACACAAAGGTTTGCGATCAGTCTTAATAATGAATTTGGTACCCCACAAACAATCCTTACGTTTTTTAACAGCCCAATGCACTGCAAGGGCTTCCCTTTCAATTATAGAATACCTAGATTCAGCACCTTTAAGTCTTCTAGACAAAAACATAATGGTATTGTCCTGGCCACACCGATTCTGCTGTAAGACTGCGGCAAGACCTTTGAGGCTGGCATCAGTGGTAATTGTTGAGTTTTTCTTTGGATCAAAATTTTTAAGTTTAGGAACTAGAGCCACCTTTTCATTGATTCAAATTCCTTCTTACACTCCTCAGTCCATACAAAGTTTGTACCCTTCCTTAACAAGCCTCTCATGTTATAAGTAACCTCAGCGAAGTTCTTAACAAACTTATGATAGTATTCTTCCCTAGAGGTGGGAGGAACCATGTTTTGAATATTGTCAACCAAATCAGCTTTGGGTATGACCCCATCACCCGTTATGGTGTGGCCGAGATAGTCCATGGTTTCCATACCAAATTTACATTTCTCAAACTTTACAGTTAAATTGTGATCACACAACCTCTTCAAAACCTGCCTGACTCTTACATCATGTTCATTCCTGTTCCTGCCATGCATTAAAATGTCGTCTTGGTAAACACAAACCCCTTCCAAGGTTTTCAAAACTTTTTCCATAACCCTTTGAAAAACAGGCAGCTGAAATTAGCCCAAAGGGGAGACGAGTATATCGGAATGTGCCAAAGGGTGTGATGAAGGCAGTGAGATCCATAGACCTTTCATCCAGCTGAATCTGATGATAGGCTGATGCTAGTTCAATGGTACTGAACACCTTAGCATCGCCCAACATCATGTGCAATTGAGAAATGTTGGGTAGGGGGTACTTATCAACCACAACACACTTGTTCAGCTGTCTGAGATCGATGCATAATCTAAGGGAACCATTAAGCTTTCTAGCTGTAACCACAGGGGCTAACCAAGCAGTACCTTCCACTTCCTCAATTACACCTTGATTCTTGAGTTTGTTCAATTCAGACTGCACTTCCTCTCATGTTCACCGGAACACTCCTCACCTTGCTACAAACTGACACAGAACCTGGACAAATGTTTATTTTGTGCCTATAACCCTTCAAACAACCCAATTTGCTTTTAATACATTAGGGCATTCAGAACGCAGGGCTTGTTGTAGATCTAAATCTGTCTGTTGTACCACTGCATTGACGGGAGGCGTTTACTTTAATATGATGGGATTATCAGAAGTGGGATCTAACATAACTCCTAAGTCCCTTTGATACCACCAACTAATAATACTATCACCCTTCTTCGAAACATATACCTTGCCAGAGACCTAGCGATCTTTATATTCAGTTAAGCCTATGAAATATCCATGCAGTGGTATAAGTTCACCTCCATAGGCGCATGGCTTAATATCAGGTTTGGGCAACACAAGAGTGTCCTTTAAATGAAGATTGAAGAAATCATTAGAGATAATCGTGATCTTGGCACCGGAGTCAAAAAGAACTCTGGTTCTTTTGCCTTCAACCTGAATAAAATCCAGAGGGCCAACACACTTACCAGTTTCAATCTGTAAGACAGTTTGTCCACAGTCAAAATCCGCAGGGCACACACCCTCACTATCCTTAGTAGTAACCTCAAAGACAGATTGTTTAGATTTTCTCAACTTGCAAACTGAAAAGAAGTGATCCAGTTTTTTACAAAATGTACATATTGCATTTATAGCGGGACAGCTTTTATCATTTGCAAAATGCCCCAATTTGTCACATCTGAAACATCTTATCTCTAGTGGGTCCCTTGCTATCCTTTTAACATCCACAGAGGTACCAGTATTTTTTGCAACCACACACACCTGATTGGGCATATCATTCTTGATTGCATCAACACATTTCAAAGAATGTTCAATTTTCTTAGCAATAGCAAGCACTTCTTCAAGAGGAGGTTCATCTCTAAGCCATAGCTCCTCACGTACTTTCTCGGTGTGACACCCTAACATGAATTGATCTCAAGTTCTTTCAGTTAAAAAATGTACAGGTTGATGTAAGACGTCTGAGATCCGTCACATAATTCTCAATACATTCACCTTCTCTTTGTAATCGTTTCCCAAAGTAATAACGCTCTAAAATAGTGCTCACCTTGGGAAGATAGTGAATATCCAACTTGCGTATACAAGTTTCATACTCATTGAGATCTATTGCTTCACTGTCAGGAATATCTGGTAAATGATCAAGCACCTCATGACCTTCTGAGCCCAGGCAGTGAAGTAATAAAGCAGTCCTCCTTTCAGCACTCAACGAAGTTCCACACACTTTTGCATATCGCTCAACTACTTTTTTCCATTTAGCCCATTTAATGGGCGGCTCACCAGGAGATGACAGGGAAAAAGGAGGTGCCGGAACATTCTGCTTATTTGAAAGAGGATATTACGTACAGAACGCACACAAATTAAATGTAGCATCAACTATTAAGCAAGATTAAGGAAGTCACCAAAGTACATGAAAGAGTACAAGTGCTGTGTACACCAATAATGTGACAGTAGTTCAGATGCCGTAGAAACTTGTCAGGAAGCTGTGTACATCAGCGAAATCCTTTGCACCGTGGACTGAGGCCAGCAAACTGTGCACATAAGGGAATCCTTTGTACTGTAAAGTTAAGAGTTGAAGTCAGAACTGCAACACTATTGATAATCCACGGTGAGGGGTAATAGAGTCACCAACATCAGGGAACTTGAAAGGTGGCTAAGGAAGAGCAGCCCGTTTTACCTGAGGGGAGAGCAGCTAGTTTTGCAGCCTCCTCTTTCTTTCAACTTCTGAAAAATAAACTTCATAAAAAATGAAATGGCTTCAGTTGGTATGACAACCACCGAAACAAAGCACTGAAAACAAAAGGATCGAGGGTGTTTGGAGTCCTAGTAAATTCTTTTGATTTCCTCAGCTTCTGAGCTCAAACCCGCTGAGTTGTCCCCCTTGTGTCCAGGGTGTCTGACAGTCTAGAAGGGCAGACGCATGACACACACTGGAGACGTTGTCACATTCCGTGTGACACCGAGACACTGTAAGCATTGTCCACGGTGAGAGATGGGGGCTCATGTCTCTGACTCGTAGTCCTCTAGCGCCCGCAGACCTGTGTAAACGGGATTACAGTGTCTTACGGTGTGAGCGCTATAAATACACTGAAGTTATCTCTCAACCCAGAAGATGCAGGATTCTGTGGTTTTTATGGTTACCTTCATTTTCACTCTTTAGCCCCCGGCTGTTGTGAATCAGGAAGAGACTGTTCGGTCGGTATGGCAACCCCCGAAAGCACTTAAAAGGAAAAGAATCGAGCACGCTGCTGAAAAGATTTCCAGAGAGACTGCCAGGAGTCAGGAAGAGGCTGTAAGGGAGGCCAGGACGTGTGAGAGAATGGTTTCCTAGGAGATACTCCTCGCACCTGGGTTAAACAGCAACAAGCAGCCAACCGTGAAAAGTTAATGAGGCCACCCACAGCGCTGAATACTTAAAAAAAAAAAAACATACCGTCTCTGAGCTGGTCCAGAATCATTTAGAAAACGCTCGCATCCAGAAAAAAACGATCCTTTTAAGAATGAAGACTGCTCCAAACAGCGTCTCAGCGAATGCTAGTGAATCCCATCCTAGTCACCAATGAAACAAAGTACACTTCATATGGGTGAAGTATGGGAACTTTGGAAAAATAAACAATTAAACAAGGCTCAACCATAAAACATGGAGGAGGCGTTAACCGCTCCGCTCTGTCTCTGTCCCTCGTAGTTCTCCCTTCACTCGTGCTTGCATTCCACCATGATGTCAACCGTGACCTCAGAGTGGAATACCACAACAAGTTCACAATCTCTTGCAGCCTTGATACCATGGATTCTATTGGGAGAACCATTGGCATTAGTGTTGCTTTGATACTCCACTGTGGTTGAGATCTATTGGTTTACCTGGCCATGTACAGTCATCCCTCTTGGACGTGCCTTTTGACAACAGACTCTTCTGGAGCGCTTCAAAGATTCAAAGAAAACAGGGCCACAGCTCCTCTCATTTGGCTTGTCTGCCCCCTTTCCCGCTTACTGACACTCTTCACCCCTCTCTCCCCCAAAATATCACCCCCTCCCCACCACCAACCCCAGCAGCCTTCTCTATCATAATATGGCTCAGGCAGGCAGGGGCATTGCATTCAGTCAACCACTTCAGCATCAGCAGGGCTGCCAGCCTTTTGTGAACACAGCCTTCCTACTCACATATTCTGTAACCAAGGACAGTGCACTAGAACTAGCAGTCCTGAACCCTGTGCCAGGAGAGACTGCACCTCTAAAAAAGGGCTGGACCATCAACTACCTACCAGGATCTTTGAACAGCAGACTAACTCTGCAGCTGACACTTAGCAGGTCACGAGTGGCACTTGCACCTTGAGGTGGCGAAGATGTCTTGCAAACGTGGGGATAACCTTGGCTCGATTACTTTGCCAGAACAGATCGAACAATGTCAGCAGCTCTGCGCGTTGGAATTTCTCTCTCTTCTCTCAGGTGTGTTCCACCTATGAAGGGGTGTAAGACTCCTGTATGCCTTCCTGCTGATACCTCTTCTGTCCTGTGTTTTGAAGATCAAGAACAACCGGGCCTAAGTCATCCTAGTGGCTAGGAATTGTGCACAGTGAGTATAGTATCCAGAGCTCATAGGCATGAGCATCTGTTGCCAGTTCAGGCTGCCCCTCTGGTATAATCTGTGGTTGCAACAAGAGGATAGGGTCTCATACCAGAGCCTCAGAAGTGTTCACCTTCATGCTTGGAGATTGAGCAGTGACAATTAAATGTGTTTAACCTTACTTTCGAGGTGATAGATGTTACAATTACAGCCTGGCCTCGCTCAACAAACTGTACTTGCCTGTAGTTGAATTGGGCTCGGTCCATTGAAGAGATTTTAAGTCTAAAATGCTGCACACTGGTAAACACCAGTTTGCTTTTGGGGCTCTGCATTTGGGGGTGTGGACAGCCTACAAGGCAATGGACAACACACAGGAGAGTGGCACCTTTACTGGCTCCACACCTCATTTTCAGAGCAGAACAGCATCAGTGCAAAGTTGCCCGGTGCTACTTACCGGCACAAAACAGAGGTACTGCATTAAAGTTCCAGTATCCACGCTTGCAACAGTGAGGAATCTGCAATTAAATAGTCTCAACTAGAAAGCACATTACTAAAGGTAAGTAACTTGTTCATTACATCCATTATGTGGAACGTTAGCATAAATACTGACACAGTTGAGACACATAAGAACGAATTGCAAAGATTAATCCCTTTTACTTTTAGTGAACATAATTTGTCATGCATATTGCAATGTTTTTAATTTTTTTACTTGAACAAGTGCATTTTAATTCTAATTCAAAAATGCTTTTTACTGCAGGATACTGTTTTTGCGACAACAAATTAAAGAACTTGAAAAATTAAAGAATCAAAATTCCTTCATGGTGTGAGACGTGAATAACTGCACGTGTTTTCAGCGTGGAAACTGTACATTTGGCTGCTCAGTCTCAACATTTTGAGCTGCATTTAAGTAGACTTTGGACCGTTGAGCTGGGCAGAGGATGTAGCAATGGAAGGGGACACGAGGGAGTCCATTCAGGGGAAAGATACAAGATGGATTTGTGAAACCCTTGAACTGTAGATTTCTTGTAGATGTATCCTTCACGTTGTAAATATGTTTTGTAGAAGTGGAGCCATGGAAAGCCATGTGTATCGGAGCTTTGACATCCAAACTAATCAATGCTGAGGTGGCTAAAAACATAGCCTTTTATATATAAACCTGTCTGCAAAATTTGCTTTTTTTAATTTATCATTCAGAAATCTTGTTTCTCCCTTCTAGTCAATGCCAGCACCGAGCCATGTCTTAGGCTGGGACAGTTCGGGCAATGTAAAAAAAATTAAAAAAATATCATGAAACCGCTGTTTCCACACTTTCAACCCTTTTCAGAAGCAGTGCTACATTTTCTTTTGTTGCAGATAAATGTTCTCATTCTGTTCCAGTTACTTCCGAAATAACCCTTTATCCAGTTGTATCCATTTGTCATGCTTCTAACTCTAAGGCACTGTTGCTATGGCACTTTTTTCTATAATCTTTTCATTCCTCTGTACAGTAGCTTAAATTGCAGTGATTGAGCATAACCCACTTGTTTGTATAAATTATTGAAATGTATTTCCATTTGCACCCGATAAGTATGGACTTTAAAGTTCTGCTGGGCATGCGTGCTGAAAGGACATTTATTGCCCAGATATAAAGCAGCTAGCCCCAAAATTCTAAACATGGTTGTGGGAGGGAAAGAGGATGCGAGATAGTCAGATGTGAATTGTATCTGTTGTAATAAACATGTTAAACAAAGGAAAACACTTGTTGTTTTCATTTACATAATTTGCTATATTTTACAATTCAACCTTTTGTTTCATATTGGAGCAGTTCATGTTGAACATTGTAATAAATAATGCCCTCTAAAGAACTAATCATAAAATGTCTTATCAAATTTTTAATACAGCGGGGAATGCTTTGCAAATGTTTGTATGATAACTTCTTTAGATGTGTTTGTATATTGACTGTTCATTTTAGTATATTTGTTTTCATCTAACTCTGGATCTATTTTTGAGTGCTATAAGTTAGAAGAAAACAGTATGCTTTGTTGATAGATTATTTAATTGTTGTCTTAAAAGTCCTGTGGTGTAGCATTATACTTTGCAAAAAAAACAGTAATTATTTTTTATGGGGGGTAAATGTAAGTGAATGCTTCTAATCTCTTCACTCTTAACTTTGTGGAAGGCTGGTGCCGCAGTATGTGATCTTCATTAATATTCATAAACGCTGAGTTGTCCCACCTTTATGTGGATCCTGAAACACTTGGAAACAGGAACCAAAAAAACTCTCAAAATAAGCCAAAACTCCTGATTCCCTTGTGTAGATACTCCAGCCTATTCTGCCTGCTCATCTCAATTTCTTTCTCTTTACAGTCCCCATTTTTGCTATTGGTATGGCTATCTTTTCAGTGTCAAACTGTGTGCTCTTTTTTAGGGTACTGTAAATGTATTTTCTCCAAAATTATGTATGTCTGAAGCTAGCTCTATATATAGTATACCAAAATGAGGTATGCCATGTAAAGAGACCAGGGGTTCCCTTATTAGTGGACAGGGTTTGCTCTATCAGTCCCAAGTAAGGGGCTCTTTTAGGGGGTACTGTGGTCAAGCAGCCTTAGGCTTATCAGAGAGGAGTTTTAGACATATGCAAAGACATTCACTGGCCAATAAATGACACACGATTCAATAAGGAAATTCTCCCCTCCTCCTCCACCATCGGAGGCGGTCACGTTGAGGGGGCCCACAGAAACAGGCTGCTGGCATGGGCTGGGGTACCAGTCTGGCTGAACCAACAAGTGAGCCTGAAGAGTGGGCTTGAGTTTCACAAGCCTGGGGCATGCAGGGACATCAGTGGCCCTCGTCTCCGACTGGGTGCTGAGGTGCAGGGGACCGTCAGGTTGCGGCCACAGGAAGCAGTCGCGGTTGAGGGGGGGCCTGCATAAAGGGTCTGCAAGCATCAGTGTGAAGGCCGCAGTGAGGAGACCCACAATGGCTTTTGTCTCTGGAGAGGCTGGGGACCACTCTGGCACCATTGGCCCACTTCAACTCTGGCTAGGGTGCACAGGTACAGTGGTGCTATCCGGAGTCAAGTTTTGCCAGTCTGGAGTCCTCTTCAGTGTTTCTTGGGTGCCTGCACAGGTGCAGGGAAGCAGCTCCGCTGCTCCATGGGAGTTACTGGTGCTTGGGTAAAGGCTTGGCCATCTTTCTGGGCTTTAGGAAGTTTCAGCAGCTGGAGAGCAAAGCGTCTTTCTCGCAGATGTCAAAGTCAGCTGGCAGGGTTGGCTCGGAGTCTGTCACTGATCTTCAATTCCTGCATTTTGCGTCTCTGGAGTGCCCTCCTTGAAGTCAGCAGGGATCCAATTTCCTGGTGCCAGGGCTCCCCTAAATGCTGAATTTAGGGGAGTGTAGTGTAGTAGCCAATGGGCTACATACCCTTGTTGTCACTACACACCCTGTCTGGCAACTTTTTATGGGTAGTAGGCACAACCCTCTCCCACAGTACCTAGTTCTACCATCACCAAGATGAGACACTTTCAGAAGTTGTGTCCACATCAGGTAGCTCACCTTAGGGTTGGAACTGACCTCATAGCTGGACACGCCTCTGACTGCTACTAATTTTCCTGGTTATCTTTGTGCAAAATGGTCGGGGGTGTCACGTGGGCATCCTTTCCTTTGAGGGAAGCCAGATCATATGAAGGGTGGGGGCTTCTTTCAAGACCCTGGCCTTGGAATGCAAATTTTGCTGATCATCCTGTTGGGTGGGGTGTGGTAACATGCCTCCCAGAACAGGCTTTGTCCCTGTCAGCCTGAGATAAAAAAAAAAGGCTGTCACCCTTGGGTGTCAAAAACGTGTCGGTGGTAGCAGGCTAGTTGGAAGTAGTCAATCAGCGCACAGGTAAATGGTAGGTTTTCAGGGGAGCAGCTCTAAGGCGCCCTCTGGGTGCATGTATTAATAAATCTATCACTGGAATCAGTAAGGGTTTATTAATACAAGATGCTTGATACCAAACAGCCCTATTTTCATTGAAGTCATCATGTAGCTGGGGAACTCGTATTGGCTGGTGTCCAGCACATGTACTTAAAATGGCTTCCCTGTTCACTCACTGTGTCTGGGAATCAATAGTAGGGGCCTATCTGCTCTTGTAGATACGACCTCACGTGTAATATAATGCACCCTGCCTTAGGCCTGCTATAGGGTTGACACAGTGCATGCAGTGTTAGGGGGCATGGCACACATGCTGTTTGCCATGTCATGTTTTCACTTTTAGCTGCACCACAACACGCAGCCTGCAATGGAAATCTGTATGTGCTAGGTGAGGGGTACCCGAGGGTGGCACAATTCATGCTGCAGCCCTTGGGGACCCTCTTCGGTACCAATGCCCCTAGGTACCAAGGGTACCATTTACTCAGGACTTACAGAGGGGCCAAAGGTATTGTTTATTGTGGAACAATTGCGCAGTTTTAGGGAAATAACTCTGGCTCTGGGAACCTGGTTTGCAGGAACCCAGTGCACTTCCAGTTAAAATTGTATTGATTACCATGCAAAAAGTGGGGGTGACCATGTTAAGGGGCACTTTTCTACAATGTATTTTTGCTGTGTGAATCTTCTATGGATTCAAATGCTATGCATTTTTCCGCTATCTTGTGGTTGGTTCCAGAATTTTGTCATCTTTAGTCTTTTCTTTGTTTTTTGTTGTTGGGATTTGACGGATTTGCCCATTTGGTGCTTCCTGTGACGTGGTGTTCGATGGCGTGTGCTTTACTGTTAATGCAGACCATGTGCATCTACAGCCACGCATGCCATCGAACAGATTTACATGCGCACTTGCTCCTCCCAGAACGCCTGTGGCCGTTGCATATTGTACATATGTATTTAATTTTGTGCATGGACATCTTTGTCGTTATACTTCACTTACTCCAGTATTGGAATTTTCATAGATTCACATGCTTGAATCCTTCCCCGTCGTCGAGATGGGAGCCCCCATACAGGCTACTGCAATGAAGAAAAAAAAGGCCCAAGGCCTTCACTTTAGTAGCCCATCCTCATCATGAGCAAAAGGTCCAAAGTAAGGCCCAGCCAATCAGGCTTCCTCTCCCTCTAGAACCCTCCTGAGAGGAGCTCCCTTCCCTCCGATTTTCTTCCACACGTCATGCTAGGAAGTCTCCATTGAGCTCTGCTCAGTCAACACTTCAGAAAACTTCATTTTTTGCTATTTTTCCTCAGAAAAAGGATTTCCTACAGTAAGTAACGTGTCTTCTTCTTACTTTACTAAAGGTAACTCTATTTTGGAAAGAATTCACCATGTCCGATAAAGAGAAGAAAAGCATTTTCAGAGCCTGTAAGACCTGTGGGAAGAAGAGGCTTCACTCTGAGGACCCACACTGAGACTGTATTTACTGCCTCTACCCTGACCATGTGGCCAAAGACTGCAAGGTTTCAGGACCTTTTCTAATAAAACCCTCAAAGACAGGGTGGGTAGCTTACTAATTTGGCTCCAGAAGCTGAAGTCCAGATCTAATCCAGGGTCTGGCTCTGACAGTGAGGAATCTACAACTTCCTCCAGAAAGCTACAGAAAAAAGGCAGATCTCCTCAACCTCAATCAGAAGATCTTCCTAGAAACGCTCACAAGAAATCCAAAAGGGTGTCCTCTAAACCTTGAAGTCCTTCCAGTTCTCCTCACAGGAGTTCTTTTTCTTCAAAGAGGCACTCAAAAGAAAGATCTGTCTCCTCAGAGTGCAGCAAAAGAGCCTTTTCTGAGCCTCCAACACCACCTCCTGTGGTGAAACATGTTTTTAAGAGGCCATCCGGAAAATCTTCGACGACGACATCGTCGATGAGAGCACCATAGACGGCGGTGTCTAAAGGTGTCTGCACAGCATCGTCGTTGACTGCTACAACTTCTACAATCTCTACGGCTTTGTCCTCTTCATCGACGATCATGTCGACGATGTCCTCGTTGACGGCGTTCATGGTTGCCTCACCCATCACCTCTGTCGATGCTGCTGCCTGTGAGACCGGTGACATTGACTCTGCCGTCGCCATTTTCCTCGTCGGTGATTCCAACGAGTGTACCAGCTACGTCCCCGTCGACTCATCCGTGTTGCCGTCGTCGACGAGGGTTAAAGCACACAAGAAGTCTTCTTTCCTTTCACCGTTGGTAACATCTCCAAGTAGAGTTTCAGCCTTGGTACCTATGCATCTGCTGGAACAAGAGGACTCGGATGATGAGGGACCTTTCGGGGTTGCTCATAGCCCATCAGAACTACACGTCAAGTGCCAGGATCTAGAGGAAGACACCCAGCATGATCCGCACTTTTTGCCAGGATCACTTATAGCTGATCTACAGCTTATGTTGGACGACTACAGAAGGCGGTTTCCACCAGCTGGCTTGGAAGTTGAGCAGCCTGTGCACCCTCTATACCTTCTACTCCTGTCCATCCAGGAATCCAACCATCCCATGTACCGCCACAGACACCGATTTCCATCTCTACACAGGATTTGTCCTTGTCTGAGGGTGATGGACAGAGAGGAGGGAGAATTACCGGACGCAATAACAGAATGAGATGACTATCAAATTCCTACTCCGTCTTCTCCCTGTCCGGTTCCTGTAGATTCCCCTCCGGGTGACATCGGCGGTTTCCACAACCTGCTTGAAAGAGCTGCTAAAAGATTTGAGTTGCCCATGCCCACAAAGCAGATGGACTGTTTTTTGCATGATTTTAAGGAGCCTTTTCAGAAGACTGTTAGATCTATGCCGATTGTGGACTATATTTGGAATGAGGGCATTAAAGTTACGAAGAACCCGGCCACGGTCACCCCGGTTCTACCTCGCCTTGACAAAAAGTATAAGGCGCATGAAGACTCCAGCCTGCCTCACGGGCCATCCCAGACCCGACTTAGTTATTGCACAGGTGGCACAAAGCAGATCAAGGAACCCTTCAGCACCAATCTCTGCCCCACCTGACAAAGAGGGCAGGAGATTACACAATATAGGGAAACGATTTTCATTGATGGCTTCGCTTATTATAAGAGCTTCTAACTCTATGGCTATCTTAGGCAGATATGATAGACAGGTATGGGCTGACATTGTGCCCAATTTGGACCAATTGCCTGAAGACTCTAAATTAGAAGCCAAGAAAGTCTTGCAGGAAGGGGAGAGGTCTTCTGCAGAAATCATAGACTGCACTATGGACATCGCCACCACGGCTTTCCGTCAAATGGCAGGTTCTGCTGTTCTCAGAAGGCAAGGTTGGCTTCGAGCGACCTCATTTAGACCCGAGGTCCAAAACAAGATCCTTGACCTCCCTTTTGATGGTGAAGCCCTTTTCAGGAAGCACATTGATGGTGTGCTTCAGTCAATCAAGACTGACACTGACACAACCAGGTCCCTGGGCACCCTGCAGTTTAAAAGGCAACCTTTACGAGGAGCTCGAGGCCGTGGCTACTCATCGTATAGACCGGGTTTTCAGCAGTATTGGTACCCTTCTGTCTTTGCAATATCCCATTCCTTTCGTCCTCAATTCCAACAAAGGATGTCTCAACAGGTGACTTATTTGAGAGCTTCCCAGAGAGGAAAGGCTGGAAGGCAACCAAAAGATACAGGCCATAGACAATGACTTGCTATTGTCTCCGGCTACAAACCTTCACTTGCATTCAAGACTAGGGGGAAGTATTTCCCTCTACTTCAACAATTGGCAGAAGATAACATCAGACCAATGGGTCCTAAATCTCATACAGTTTGGCCATACCCTGGAGTTCTTGCACTACCCTCCTACGAAGCCTCCCCTTCCTCGAAAGGTGAAGCACTTGCATCTGCTCAAGCAGGAGGTAGAGTCCATGTTTCTCAAGGGAGCTATAGAAAGGGTTCCACAAAGGGAGAGAGGAAAGGCTTACTACTCCTGATTCTTCTTAGTCCAAAAGAAACAAAAAAGTTGGCGTCCAATTTTAGACCTCAGGGATCTCAACACTTATCTAAAAAAACAATCATTCTGTATGATCACCCTATCAGACATTCTGTCCCTTCTAAATTCGGGGGATTTCATGGCCACCCTCGATTTGCAGGACGCATACTTCCATATCCCTATTCATCCCTCCCACCGAAGATATCTCAGATTTGCAGTAGCCGGAGACCATTTCCAGTTCAAAGTCTTGCCCTTCGGCCTGAAATCGGCTCCCAGGATCTTCACCAAGTGCATGGCTCCAGTGGCAGCTTTCCTCAGGAGACCGAACCATCAAGTCTTCCCGTATCTGGACGATTGGCTGGTCAAAGCCAGATCCAGATCTCAGGCACAGAAGTCCACAAGAGCATGTATCGAGCTGTTCACGAGCCAGGGCCTAAGGGTCAATCACGAAAAATCTGCATTCCAGCCCTTAAGGAGAAGAACTTTTCTAGGGGCAGTACTGGACACCTCCACTAACAATGCAGCCCCGACAGAGGACAGACGGAGAAAGCTCTTCTCCCTCGCGAAGCGTTTACAAAAAAAAGTATGTTTCAGTTCGCCTCTTCAAGTCCCTGTTAGGGATGATGTCCTCCTGCATCCCTCTGGTGCCTTTTTGTCGTCTAAGAATGAGACCCCTTCAGGAGCAGTTAGATCTTCAATGGGCACAATCCATGGGGTCTTTTGACAATATCATCAGGATAACCAAGCCCATGATACTCTCTCTAGCTTGGTGGACTCAGGAGTCTCACTTAGCGGGGGGCTTTCTTTTCTTCCCCAACAAGCACCCTGGGTGATAACTACAGACGCTTCTCTCGAAGGATGGGATGCTTTCTTTCAGCACCTACAAGTAAGAGGCAAATGGAAGCCACATCAGAAAATCTTTCACATCAATTACCTCAAATTAAAGGCTGTTCGACTAGCGATTTGCGCTTTTCTCCCAAAAATAAGAGATTCATCGGTTCTCATCCGGACGGCCAACACAACGACAATGCATTACATCAACAAGCAGGGAGGAACCAGGTCTCTGCTCTTATCGGGAGAATCTGAACACATTTGGGAGTGGTCTATCAGCCACAAAGTAAACCTTCGAGCGGAACATGCCCCAGGCGTACAGAACGTCATTGTGGATTCCCTGAGCAGATCGCGGTCATCCAGCCATGAGTGGGAATTGGACCAGGGAGTCTTGAATCAAGTCTTCGCCCGATGGGGGAAACCGAATCTGGATCTCATCGCCACCCCGCAAAATGCCATTTCTTCGCAAGTCGGGATCCACATCGGGGCTCTTGGGGGAATGCGTTTTCCATGGCATGGTCAGGAATTTATGCCTATGCTTTTCCTCCCATTCCCCCTGATTCCAAGGGTTCTGGCAAAGATCAAGATTGAACGCTGCAAGCTCCTTCTGATTGCTCCGGCATGGCATTGTCAGTTTTGGTATGCGACGCTCCTTCATCTCTCGCAGAGCCGCAGCATCCCTCTACCAGTTATGCCCTCCCTGCTTACGATGAACGAGGGCCAAGTTCTCCACCCGGATCCGGTTACGCTTCACTTGACAGCCTGGCTCCTGAACACCATGAGTTTGCACATCTAGATATACCACCGGATTGCAGGGCTATTCTTGCCAGAGCTGTAGCTTAAAGTACTTACAAATGTTATCGCCTAAAGTGGAAGAGATTCTGTTCTTGGTGTGCTCAGGTTCAGGTGCATCCCTTTCCTTCATCACCGCAGCAGATACTACCTTATCTTCTGCTCCTAGCCAGATCGGGTTTGGCGATTTCTTCAATTAAGGTTCACCTGGTAGCGATTTCCCGTTATAGGCGTAGGGAGAACGTGCCTCCTCTGTGGTCGGCGAGAGTCATAAAGCTGTTTCTTAAGGGTCTATTCAGGTCCTTCCCTCCGGTATGGCCTCCACCTCCTTCATGGCACCTTAATTTGGTCTTGTCTCAATTGATGAAACCACAGTTTGAGCCAATCCACAAGGCGGATATAAAATTCCTATCCTGTAAAGTCTCTCTTCTACTCGCTCTCACCTCAGGTAGAATAGTAAGCGAAATACAAGCTTTCATTATCCAGGACCCTTTCTTACAATTCAAAAGGGATCGAGTAATTTTGCGAACAAACCCAAAAATCATACCTAAGGTCCAGTCCGATTTTCATATAAATCAACCAGTGATACTGAAAACATACTTTCCTAATCCATTGATGCCAGCAGAGCAGGCTCTGCATTCTTTGGATGTTCAGAGGTGCCTGAAGTTTTACCTGGACAGAACTAAACAGTTTAGACAATCTAACCAGCTTTTCGTGGCTTTCAGTGCTCCACATAAGGGACGCGCTTTATCTAAACAGGGAATTGCGAGGTGGATATCATCTGCTATTAACTATTGTCATACAACGGCAGGTAAACCTTTGCAGAATCCACTGCGTGCACATTCTACAAGAAAAATGGCTCCATCCATGGCACTTTTTGCAGGAGTGCCCATTCAGGACATCTGCAGGGCAGCCACGTGGAAGTCTGTGCATACTTTTGCAAGACATTACTGTTTGGAGGAAACTCAGCAAGGAGATACGGCGGTAGGACAAGCGGTGTTGGGACATCTTTTCCAGTAACGGTGAGCTGTTTGAAGTTCTTTATTCCTTTGTTCCCGACAGCCCACTTTAATTTGTGCACATTGCATAAGTTTGTTTCTTCCTTTACGATTCTCATATTCCTAGTTTTGCCTGGTTAAGGTACCGTTATATTATCCTGCTTATTGTTTACCTAATATGCTATTCTTTCATACGTAATTATTTCCTTAAAGATTTTGCATATCTATGTATGTTCCAGGGTATATAGATGTAGTTTTATATATATATATATATATATATATATATATATATATATATATATATATATATATATATATGTTCGATGGCATGTG
This sequence comes from Pleurodeles waltl, assembly GCF_031143425.1. Lineage (NCBI taxonomy): Eukaryota > Metazoa > Chordata > Amphibia > Caudata > Salamandridae > Pleurodeles > Pleurodeles waltl. The sequence continues at coordinate 742,105,535 of NC_090449.1, read as the reverse complement.
TAGCTGCAGATACACATGCTGTGCACAGTCCGCCATCTGGTGTTGGGCTCGGAGTGTTGCAAGTTGTTTTTCTTCGAAGAAGTCTTTTCGAGTCACGAGACCGAGGGACTCCTCCCACTTCGATTCCATTGCGCATGGGCGTCGACTCCATCTTAGATTGTTTTTTTTCCGCCATCGGGTTCGGACGTGTTCCTTTTCGCTCCGTGTTTCGGGTCGGAAAGTTAGTTAGAATCTCGGAAAAAAACGTCGGTATTGTTTGCGTTCGGTATCGGGTTAGTTAGAACAAATCGACACCGAATTTTGAAGAGCTCCGGTGGCCCTTCGGGGTTTTTTCGATCCCCCGTCGGGGCCTGGTCAGCCTGGCCACGTGCGACTTCAAGGCTCATGGAACGGACCCCATTCCGCTTCTGCCCAAAATGCCATCACAAGTATCCGTGTACGGATCACCATCTGGTCTGTAACTTGTGCTTGTCCCCCGAGCACAAGGAGGATACTTGTGAAGTCTGTCGAGCGTTTCGGTCGAGGAAGACGCTGAGAGACCGAAGAGCCAGGAGACTACAAATGGCGTCCACGCCGACAGGTCAAGATCGTTTCGAGGAGGAAGAAGAAGCTTTCTCCGTCCACGAGTCGGATTCAGAAGAACTCGACGCCGAAGAAACAACCAAAACCGTGAGTAAGACGTCGAAAATCAAGACTCACGAGAAGTCTACAAAAGCCCAGGGGACGCCACCGCCAACAGGCCATGGCTTAACCTGAAAAATAGGTGACCCATCCAAGGCACCGAAAAAGGGCATGCTGGTGTCGAAGTCATCCGACTCCGGTCGAGATACCGCCACACAGCAACCTCGGAGCCGAGACAGCGGCTCCGAGAAACTTCGGCACAGAGACAGCGGCACCGAAGAATTTCGGCACCGAGACACCACGCCGAAAACAAAGAAGGTTTCTTCGGAGCCTAAAAAGACTTCAGAAAAAGTTTCGGTTCCGCAACAGCCAGCCTCGGAGCCGAAAACTAGTTCCTATACAGAGGAACAAGGATTAACCTCCCAACTACATAGATTTGGAGAGGAGCTTCAAGCTGTAGAGCCTGACTACACACAAAGAAGGCTTCATATTCATGAGGACACAGGGAAGATAACCACTCTTCCCCCAATCAAAATAAAAAGGAAACTTGCCTTTCAACATAAGGACAAGCAACCACAGGCAAAGGTGGCAAGGAAAACAACCCCACCACCGTCTCCACCACCATCAATACATGCATCACCAGCAACAACTCCACCACTGATGCACTCACCAGCTCATACCACAATGAGTCAGGATGATCCCGATGCATGGGACCTCTACGATGCTCCAGTGTCTGACAATAGCCCAGACTCTTATCCTACAAAACCGTCACCACCTGAGGACAGTACATCCTATACACAGGTGGTCGCAAGGGCAGCCGAGTTTCACAATGTCTCCTTGCATTCGGAACCAATTGAGGATGACTTTCTCTTTAACACCCTATCCTCCACCCATAGCCAGTATCAATGCCTTCCCATGCTCCCAGGAATGCTAAGACATTCAAAACAAATTTTTCAGGATCCAGTTAAAGGCAGAGCCATAACTCCAAGGGTGGAGAAAAAATATAAGCCACCGCCCACAGACCCAATATATATTACAACACAACTAACACCAGACTCAGTAGTTGTGGGGGCAGCTCATAAGAGAGCCAACTCTCATACCTCAGGCGACGCACCACCTCCAGACAAGGAGAGCCGCAAATTTGATGCTGCGGGGAAAAAGGGTTGCAGCACAAGCAGCAAATCAGTGGCGTATTGCCAATTCACAAGCACTTTTGGCAAGATACGACAGGGCTCATTGGGATGAAATGCAACATTTCATCGAACACTTACCTAAGGAGTTCCAAAAAAGAGCGCAACAGGTGGAGGAAGAGGGACAAAGTATCTCAAATAATCAGATACGGTCTTCCATGGATGCAGCAGATACAGCTGCAAGGACAATAAACACTGCAGTCACAATACGAAGGCACGCATGGCTGTGCACTTCTGGGTTCAAACCGGAAATCCAGCAGGCTGTGCTCAATATGCTGTTTAATGAACAGCAATTGTTTTGGCCGGAGGTAGACACTGCCATCGAAAAACTCAAAAAGGACACCGATACAGCCAAAGCCATGGGCGCACTCTACTCCCTGCAGAGCAGAGGCACATTTCGGAAAACACATTTTAGGGGAGGGTTTCGAGGTCAACCCACAGAAACCACAACCTCACAAACAAGGCCTACCTACCAGGGTCAATATCGGAGGGGAGGTTTTCGGGGGCAATTTAGAGGGGGCCAATTCCCAAAAAATAGAGGAAAATTCCAAGGCCCCAAAACCCCTCAAAATAAGCAGTGACTCACAAGTCACACACCCCCATCACATAACACCTGTGGGGGGAAGACTAAGCCAATTTTACAAACTTTGGGAGGAAATAACAACAGACACTTGGGTCTTAGCAATTATCCAGCATGGTTATTGCATAGAATTTCGCCAATTCCCTCCAAACGTCCCACCGAAAACACACAATATGTCAAAACAACATATAGATCTTCTAGGACTAGAAGTTCAAGCATTGCTACAAAAGGACATGATAGAATTAGTACCAATTCAACAAAAAAACACAGGAGTTTACTCACTGTACTTTCTAATACCCAAAAAGGACAAAACTCTGAGACCAATACTAGATCTCAGAACACTAAATACCTACATAAAATCAGACCACTTTCACATGGTCACATTACAAGACGTAATCCCACTGCTCAAACAGCAAGACTACATGACAACATTAGATCTAAAAGATGCGTATTTCCATATACCAATACATCCTTCACACAGGAAATACCTAAGGTTCGTATTCCAAGGAATACATTACCAATTCAAAGTGTTGCCATTCGGAATAACAACTGCGCCAAGAGTTTTTACAAAATGCCTGGCAGTAGTAGCTGCACATATCAGAAGGCAGCAAATACATGTGTTCCCGTACTTAGACGACTGGTTAATCAAAACCAACACGCTAAAACAGTGTTCACAGCACACAAAATGTCATACAAACCCTTCACAGGCTAGGTTTCTCCATCAACTACGCGAAGTCAAACCTTTTGCCGTGTCAAACGCAGCAATACTTAGGAGCGACAATCAACACAGCAAAAGGGATTGCCACTCCAAGTCCACAACGGGTTCAAACATTTCACAAAGTAATACAGGCCATGTATCCAACACAAAAGATACAAGTCAGAATGGTAATGAAACTACTAGGCATGATGTCTTCATGCATAGCCATTGTCCCAAACGCAAGATTGCACATGCGGCCCTTACAACAGTGCCTAGCATCACAATGGATACAAGCACAGGGTCAACTTCTAGATCTGGTGTTGATAGACCGCCAAACATACATCTCGCTTCTATGGTGGAACAGTACAAATTTAAACCGAGGGCGGTCTTTCCAAGACCCAGTGCCACAATACGTCATAACAACAGATGCCTCCATGACAGGGTGGGGAGCACACCTCAATCAACACAGCATCCAAGGACAATGGGACATACATCAGACAGTTTCACATAAATCACTTGGAAATGTTAGCAGTATTTCTAGCGCTAAAAGCATTTCAACCCATAATAACCCAAAAATACATTCTTGTCAAAACAGACAACATGACAACAATGTATTATCTAAACAAACAAGGAGGGACACACTCGACACAGTTGTGCCTCCTAACACAGAAAATATGGCATTGGGCGATTCACAACCACATTCGCCTAATAGCACAATTTATTCCAGGGATTCAGAACCAGTTGGCAGACAATCTCTCTTGAGATCACCAACAAACCCACGAATGGGAAATTCACCCCCAAATACTAAACAATTACTTTCAAATTTGGGGAACACCTCAAATAGATCTATTTGCAACAAAGGAAAACTCAAAATGCCAAAACTTCGCACGATCAATCCCAAGGCAATGCTCTTTGGATGAACTGGTCAGGGATCTTTGCATACGATTTTCCCCCTCTCCCTCTCATTCCATATGTAGTAAACAGGTTGAGTCAAAACAAACTCAAACTCATACTAATAGCACCAACATGGGCGAGGCAACCTTGGTACACAACACTACTAGACCTGTCAGTACCTCATGTCAAACTACCCAACAAACCAGATCTGTTAACACAACACAAACAACAGATCAGACATCCAAATCCAGCATCTTTGAATCTAGCAATTTGGCTCCTGAAATCCTAGAATTCGGACACTTGCACCTCACACAAGAATGTATGGAGGTCATAAAACAAGCTAGGAAACCTACCACTAGACACTGCTACGCAAACAAGTGGAAAAGATTTGTGTATTACTGCCAGAATAATCAAATTCAGCCATTACACGCATCTCCAAAAGATATAGTAGGATATTTACTACATTTGCAAAAATCAAATCTAGCTTTCTCTTCCATAAAAATAAATCTCACCGCAATATCAGCTTACCTACAAATTACTCATTCAACTTCACTATTTAGAATACCAGTCATTAAAGCGTTTATGGAAGGCTTAAAGAGAATCATACCACCAAGAACACCACCTGTTCCTTCATGGAACCTCAACATTGTCTTAACGAGACTCATGGGTCCACCTTTCGAGCCCATGCATTCTTGTGAAATGCAATACTTAACGTGGAAAGTTGCATTTTTGATTGCCATCACATCTCTAAGAATAGTGAGCGAGATTCAAGCATTTACCATACAAGAACCATTTATTCAGATACATAAAAATAAAGTAGTTCTAAGAATAAATCCTAAATTTTTACCAAAGGTTATCTCACCGTTCCACTTAAATCAAACAGTAGAATTACCAGTGTTCTTCCCACAACCAGATTCTGTAGCTGAAAGAGCACTACATACATTAGACATCAAAAGAGCACTAATGTACTACATTGACAGAACGAAACTAATTAGAAAAACAAAACAACTATTTATTGCCTTTCAAAAACCTCATACAGGAAATCCAATTTCAAAACAAGGCATTGCTAGGTGGATAGTTAAGTGTATTCAAACCTGCTATCTTAAAGCAAAGAGAGAGCTGCTTATTACACCAAAGGCACACTCAACCAGAAAGAAAGGGGCTACCATGGCCTTTCTAGGAAATATTCCAATGAACGAAATATGTAAGGCAGCAACATGGTCTACGCCTCATACATTTACCAAGCACTACTGTGTAGATGTGTTAACTGCACAACAAGCCACAGTAGGTCAGGCTGTACTAAGAACATTATTTCAAACTACTTCAACTCCTACAGGCTGAACCACCGCTTTTGGGGAGATAACTGCTTACTAGTCGGTGCACAGCATGTGTATCTGCAGCTACACATGCCATCGAACGGAAAATGTCACTTACCCAGTGTACATCTGTTCGTGGCATGAGTCGCTGCAGATTCACATGCGCCCACCCGCCTCCCCGGGAGCCTGTAGCCGTTTAGAAGTAGATCTTGAACATTTGTACATTTGTAAATATATTACTTTAACCTTTATTATGTACATACGCATTCATTCCATTGCATGGGCACTATTACTAACATACACAACTCCTACCTCACCCTCTGCGGGGAAAACAATCTAAGATGGAGTCGACGCCCATGCGCAGTGGAATCGAAGTGGGAGGAGTCCCTCGGTCTTGTGACTCGAAAAGACTTCTTCGAAGAAAAACAACTTGTAACACTCCGAGCCCAACACCAGACGGACTGTGCACAGCATGTGAATCTGCAGCGACTCATGCCACGAACAGATGTACACTGGGTAAGTGACATTTTCCATATATATATATATATATGTATGTTCGATGGCATGTGTAGCTGCAGATACACATGCTGTGCATTATCCTGCCATCTAGTGTTCGGCTCGGAGTGTTACAAGTTGTTTTTCTTCGAAGAAGTCTTTTCGAGTCACGAGACCGAGGGACTCCTCCCTTTCGGCTTCATTGCGCATGGGCGTCAACTCCATCTTAGATTTTCTTCTTTCCGCCATAGGGTTTAGACGTGTTCCTCTTCGCTCCGTATTTCGAATCGGTAAAGTTAGATAATCATCAAAAAATCGGCGGTATTGTTCGTGCTCGGTACTGGTTTAGTGTTAGGACATAGATACCGATTGAAGAAGTGCTCCGGCGGCCCTTCGGGGCTTCCACTCTTCAGCGGGGCCTGGTTGGCCCGACCGCATCAATCGTCGAAACTCATGGACCGGACCCCCTTCTGCTTCTGCCCGAATTGCCACGCCAAGTATCCTTATACAGACCAACACTTGGTCTGTAATCTGTGTCTATCACCAGAACACAGGGAGGATACTTGCGAGGCCTGTCGGGCATTTCGATCGAAAAAGACCCTACGCGATCGAAGAGCCAGAAGACTTCAAATGGCGTCGACACCAGCCGAATAGATCGAAGTCGAGGAGGAGGAAAGAATCTCCAATCAAGAATCGGACTCGGACGACTCTGAAAGTGAGCTACCGACGGCACAACAAAAAACTGTGAGTAAAACTGCCCCGGCCAAGACTCACTCCAAAATCCTAAAGGCCAAGGGGATGCCACCGCCAACAGGCCATGGTTTAACCCGAAAACACGGTGACCTATTATCGGCACCGAAAAAGGCCTCACAACAGCCGAAAACATCCGACTCCGGTCGAGATACCGGCTCCGAACCATCTCGGCACCGAGAGTTCGACACACCCAAGGTGAAAAAGGTTTCCTCGGAGCCGAAAATAGGCTCCTACATAGAAGAGCACGGACTTTCCAGCCAAATGCAAGAGCACAGATTTGAGAAGGAATTAAGTATGGGAGAACTAGACCATACTCAAAGGAGGCTGCACATCCAGAAAGAGACTGGTAAAATACAAACTCTTCCTCCTATTAAAATAAAAAGAAAGATAGCATTTCAGGAGTCGGAAATGCAGCCAAAGGCAAAGGTGGCCAGAGACAAAACACCACCACCAAGGTTTTCTCCACAGCCTTCTCCACTGCATTCACCGCAGCTGTCCCCGGTAACAACACCCCCAATTCAGTCACCAACACACACGGGGATGAAACAGGATGACCCGGATGCTTGGGACTTATATGATGCACCGGTCTCCGACAACAGTCCCGACTGTTACCCGGCAAGGCCGTCACCTCCAGAGGACAGCACTGCATATATGCAGGTGTTATCAAGGGCAGCTATTTTCCACAATGTAGCAATGCATGCAGAGCCAATAGAAGATGACTGTAGGAAGTTGGCTCTGTATGCACTATTTCAAAGTAAGGAATAGTATGCACAGAGTCCAAGGGTTCCCCTCAGAGGTAAGATAGTGGCAAAAAGAGATAATACTAATGCTCTATTTTGTGGTAGTGTGGTCGAGCAGTAGGCTTATCAAAGGAGTAGTGCTAAGCATTTGTTGTACATACACACAGGCAATAAATGAGGAACACACACTCAGAGACAAATCCAGCCAATAAAATATATTTTCTTAGTTTATTTTAAGAACCACAGGTTCAAATTCTACATGTAATATCTCATTTGAAAGGTATTGCAGGTAAGTACTTTAGGAACTTTGAATAATCACAGTAGCATATATACTTGTTACATAAAATACAATAAGCTGTTTTAAAAGTGGACACTTAGTGCAATTTTCACAGTTCCTGGGGGAGGTAAAGTATTGTTATTTTTAGCAGGTAAGTAAATCACTTACAGGTCTCAGTTTTGGGTCCAAGGTAGCCCACCGTTGGGGGTTCAGAGCAACCCCAAAGTTACCACACCAGCAGCTCAGGGCCGGTCAGGTGCAGAGGTCAAAGAGGTGCCCAAAACACATAGGCTTCAATGGAGAGAAGGGGGTGCCCCGGTTTCAGTCTGCCAGCAGGTAAGTACCCGCGTCTTCGGAGGGCAGACCAGGGGGTTTTTGTAGGGCACCGGGGGGGGGGACAAGTCAGCACAAAAAGTACACCCTCAGCAGCGCGGGGGCGGCCAGGTGCAGTGTGCAAACAAGCGTCGGGTTCTCTGTAGATTTCAATGGGAGACCAAGGGGTCTCTTCAGCGGTGCAGGCAGGCAAGGGGGGGGGCTCCTCGGGGTAGCCACCACCTGGGCAAGGGAGAGGGCCTCCTGGGGGTCACTCCTGCACAGAAGTTCCGTTCCTTCAGGTGCTGGGGGCTGCGGGTGCAGGGTCTTTTCCAGCCGTCGGGACTTTAGGTTCAGGCAGTCGCGGTCAGGGGGAGCCTCGGGATTCCCTCTGCAGGTGTCGCTGTGGGGGTTCAGGGGGGACAACTTTGGTTACTCACGGACTCGGAGTCGCCGGAGGGTCCTCCCTGAGGTGTTGGTTCTCCACCGGTCGAGTCTGGGTCGCCGGGTGCAGTGTTGCAAGTCTCACGCTTCTTGCGGGGAGTTGCAGGGGTCTTTAAATCTGCTCCTTTGAAACAAAGTTGCAGTTCTTTTGGAGCAGTGCCGCTGTCCTCGGGAGTTTCTTGTCTTTCTTGAAGCAGGGCAGTCCTCTGAGGATTCAGAGGTCGCTGGTCCTTGAGAAAGCATCACTGGAGCAGGTTTCTTTAGAAGGCAGGAGACAGGCCGGTAGGACTGGGGCCAAAGCAGTTGGTGTCTTCTTTCTTCTTCTGCAGGGGTTTTCAGCTCAGCAGTCTTCTTCTTCGATAAGTTGCAGGAATCTAAATTCTTAGGTTCAGGGGAGCCCTTAAATACTAAATTTAAGGGCGTGTTTAGGTCTGGGGGGTTAGTAGCCAATGGCTACTATCCTTGAGGGTGGGTACACCCTCTTTGTGCCTCCTCCCAAGGGGAGGGGGTCACATTCCTATCCCTATTGGGGGAATCCTCCATCTGCAAGATGGAGGATTTCTAAAAGTCAGAGTCACCTCAGCTCAGGACACCTTAGGGGCTGTCCTGACTGGCCAGTGACTCCTCCTTGTTTTTCTCATTATCTCCTCCTGGACTTGCCGCCAAAAGTGGGGGCTGTGTCCAGGAGGCGGGCATCTCCACTAGCTGGAGTGCCCTGGGGCATTGTAACACAAAGCTTGAGCCTTTGAAGCTCACTGCTAGGTGTTACAGTTCCTGCAGGGGGGAGGTGTGAAGCACCTCCACCCAGAGCAGGCTTTGTTTCTGTCCTCAGAGAGCACAAAGGCTCTCACCGCATGGGGTCAGAAACTCGTCTCTCAGCAGCAGGCTGGCACAGACCAGTCAGTCCTGCCCTGAACAATTGGGTAAAATACAGGGGGTATCTCTAAGATGCCCTCTGTGTGCATTTTTTAATAAATCATCAGTGTGGGTTTATTATTCTGAAAAGTTTGGTACCAAACTTCCCAGTATTCAGTGTAGCCATTATGGAGCAGTGGAGTTCGTTTTTGACAGACTCCCAGACCATATTCTCTAAAGGCTACCCTGTACTTACAATGTCTAAGGTTTTGCTTAGACACTGTAGGGGCATAGTGCTCATGTACCTATGCCCTCACCTGTGGTATAGTGCACCCTGCCTTAGGGCTGTAAGGCCTACTAGAGGGGTGACTTACCTATGCCACAGGCAGTATGAGGTTGGCATGGCACCCTGAGGGGAGTGCCATGTCGACTTAGTCATTTTCTCCCCACCAGCACACACAAGCTGGCAAGCAGTGTGTCTGTGCTGAGTGAGGGGTCCCTAGGGTGGCATAAGACATGCTGCAGCCCTTAGAGACCTTCCCTGGCATCAGGGCCCTTGGTACCAGGGGTACCAGTTACAAGGGACTTACCTAGGTGCCAATTGTGGAAACAATGGTACATTTTAGGTGAAAGAACACAGGTGCTGGTGCCTGGTTAGCAGGGCCCCAGCACACTTCTCAGTCAAGTCAGCATCAGTATCAGGCAAAAAGTGGGGGGTAACTGCAAAAGGGAGCCATTTCTTTACAATGACTTCTTATTTAACACCCTGGCATCCACCCACAGCTCTTATCAAAGTTTGCCAATGCTCCCAGGCATGCTCAAGCACGCAAAACAGGTGTTCCAGGACCCAGTGAAAGGCAGCTATCACGCCTAGGGTGGAGAAAAAATATAAACCTCCCCCAACGGACCCTGTGTTTATAACACAGCTACTGACACCAGATTCGGTGGCCGTGGGCGCGGCCAGAAAGAGGGCAAACTCCCAATCATCGGGAAACGCACCACCGCCTAACAAGGAAAGTCGGAAGTTCGATGCTGCAGGCAAACGGGTGGCAGCACAGGCAGCCAATCAATGGCAGATTGCCAATTCACAGGCTCTGTTGGCTCGCTACGACAGGGCACACTGGGACGAAATGCAACATATAATACAGCACTTGCCCAAGGAACACCAGAAACGTGCCCAACAGGTTGTTGAGGAAGGACAAGCAATTTCCAACAACCAAATAAGGTCTGCTCTGGACTCGGCAGACACAGCAGCACGGACAGTGAACACTGCGGTAACCATTCGCAGGCATGCATGGTTACGGAGCTCAGGTTTTGAACCGGAAATCCAGCAAGCTGTGTTAAATATGCTGTTTAACCAGGAACAATTGTTTGGGCCGGAGGTGGACACGGCAATCGAGAAACTAAAGAAGGACACAGACACTGCCAAGGCCCTGGGCGCGTTCTACTCCCCACAAAGCAGAGGCACTTTTAGAAGACCACAGTTTAGAGGGGGTTTCGTACCCAAACCCCAGAGCCTTCCACCTCACAAGCCAGACCCACATATCAGGGGCAGTACCAGAGAGGAGGGTTTCGAGGATCATACAGGGGTGGTCAATTCCCAAAAGCAAGGGGGAAATTCCAAAGCCCTAAAACAACTCAAACCAAACAGTGACTTAATTGTCACAAACCCCCAACACTTAACACCAGTGGGGGGGGGAGACTTACTGCATACTACCAAAACTGGACAAACATAACTACGGACGCATGGGTCCTAGCCATTATCCAACATGGTTATTGCTTAGAATTCATAAACTTCCCACCAGATGTGCCCTCAAGAGCACACAATATGTCCAAACAACACTTAGACCTGTTACAGCTAGAAGTACAATCATTGTTACAAAAACAAACAATAGAACTAGTACCCAACCATCAAAAAGGAACAGGTGTCTACTCCCTGTATTTCCTAGTTCCAAAGAAAGACAAAACATTGAGACTCATATTAGACCTCAGAACGCTGAATCTATACATCAAATCATATCACTTCCACATGGTAACACTTCAAGACGTGATTCACTTGCTCAAAAAACAGGACTACATGTCAACGTTAGATCTCAAGGATGCATATTTCCACATACCCATACATCCTTCTCACAGGAAATACTTGAGGTTTGTAATCCAGGGCGTGCATTACCAATTCAAGGTGTTACCATTCGGGATAACAGCCCCAAGGGTATTCTCAAAATGCCTTGCAGTAGTAGCCGCTCATATAAGGAGACAGCACATGCACGTATTCCCATACTTAGACAATTGGTTAATAAAAACCAGCACTCAGCAACAGTGTCTTCTTCACACACAATACGTTATAGAAACTCTACACAAACTAGGTTTTTCTATAAACTACCAAAAATCACATCTACAACCATCCCAAATACAACAATACTCTGGAGCAACACAACACGCAAAAGGCGATTGCCACTAGACCTTACACAAGAATGTATGGAGGTCATTAAACAAGCTAGGAAACCGACTACAAGACATTGTTATGCAAACAAATGGAAAAGGTTTGTTTACTACTGCCACAATAATCAAATTCGAACCACTACATGTTTCCGCAAAGGACATTGTAAGTTATTTATTACACTTACAAAAGTCTAAACTAGCATTCTCTTCTATTAAAATACATCTCACAGCAATATCTGCCTATCTGCAGATTACACATTCAACATCGCTTTTTAGAATCCCAATCATCAAAGCATTTATGGAGGGATTAAAAAGAATCATACCCCTGAGAACACCACCAGTACCTTCGTGGAACCTTAATATGGTATTAACACGACTCATGGGACCACCATTTGAGCCCATGCATTCTTGTGAAATGCAATACTTAACTTAGAAGGTAGCCTTCCTAATAGCTATCATATCTCTTAGAAGAGTAAGTGAAATACAAGCATTTACTATACAAGAACCCTTTATACAAATACATAAACATAAAGTGGTTCTCCGTACAAATCCCAAATTCTTACCGAAAGTTATATCACCATTCCACCTAAACCAAACAGTTGAACTCCGTCTTCTTTCCACAACCAGACTCAGTAACCGAAAGAGCCTTACATACATTAGACATTAAAAGAGCACTAATGTATTACATTGACAGAACAAAACAGTTTCGCAAAACAAAACAATTGTTTGTAGCCTTCCAAAAACCTCATGCAGGAAATCCTATATCCAAACAAGGCATTGCCAGATGGATAGTGAAATGTATCCAAACTTGCTATATTATAGCAAAAAGAGATCTACCTATTACACCCAGAGCGCTTTCCACTAGGAAAAAAGGTGCCACAATGGCTTTTCTAGGAAATATACCTATGACAGAAATTTGTAAGGCAGCCACATGGTCTACGCCTCATACATTCACAAAACATTATTGTGTAGATGAGTTAACAACACAACAAGCCACAGTAGGACAGGAGGTATTACGAACATTATTTCAAACAACTTCAACTCCTACAGGCTAAGCCACCGCTTTTTGGGAGATTACTGCTTACTAGTCTATGCAAAGCATGTGTATCTGCAGCTACACATACCATTGAACGGAAAATGTCACTTACCCAGTTTACGCTGCAGATTCACATGCGCCCTCCCACCTCCCCGGGAGCCTGTAGCCGTTATAGGTTGAATGAAGATTGTAAATTTGTAAATAAATACTATTTAAATACACATTATGTACATACATACTTACTCCATTGCATGGGCACATTTACTATATTCACAACTCCTACCTCATCCTCTGCGGGGAAAACAATCTAAGATGGAGTCGACGCCCATGTGCAATGGAGCCGAAAGGGAGCAGTCCCTCAGTCTCGTGACTCGAAAAGAATTCTTCGAAGAAAAACAACTTGTAACACTCCGAGCCCAACACTAGATGGCAGGATAATGCACAGCATGTGAATCTGCAGCGTCTCATACCACGAACAGATGTACACTGGGTAAGTGACATTTTCCATATATATATATATATATATATATATATATATATATATATACACGGAGTGCAGAATTATTAGGCAAGTTGTATTTTTGAGGATTAATTTTATTATTGAACAACAACCATGTTCTCAATGAACCCAAAAAACTCATTAATATCAAAGCTGAATATTTTTGGAAGTAGTTTTTAGTCTGTTTTTAGTTTTAGCTATGTTAGGGGGATATCTGTGTGTGCAGGTGACTATTACTGTGCATAATTATTAGGCAACTTAACAAAAAAAAAATATAAACCCATTTCAATTATTTATTATTACCAGTGAAACCAATATAACATCTCAACATTCACAAATATACATTTCTGACATTCAAAAACAAATCAGTGACCAATATAGCCACCTTTCTTTGCAAGGACACTCAAAAGCCTGCCATCCATGGATTCTGTCAGTGTTTTGATTTGTTCACCATCAACATTGCGTGCAGCAGCAACCACAGCCTCCCAGACACTGTTCAGAGAGGTGTACTGTTTTCCCTCCTTGTAAATCTCACATTTGATGATGGACCACAGGTTCTCAATGGGGTTCAGATCAGGTGAACAAGGAGGCCATGTCATTAGATTTCCTTCTTTTATACCCTTTCTTGCCAGCCACGCTGTGGAGTACTTGGACGCGTGTGATGGAGCATTGTCCTGCATGAAAATCATGTTTTTCTTGAAGGATGCAGACTTCTTCCTGTACCACTGCTTGAAGAAGGTGTCTTCCAGGAACTGGCAGTAGGACTGGGAGTTGAGCTTGACTCCATCCTCAACCCGAAAAGGCCCCACAAGCTCATCTTTGATGATACCAGCCCAAACCAGTACTCCACCTCCACCTTGCTGGCGTCTGAGTCGGACTGGAGCTCTCTGCCCTTTACCAATCCAGCCACGGGCCCATCCATCTGGCCCATCAAGACTCACTCTCATTTCATCAGTCCATAAAACCTTAGAAAAATCAGTCTTGAGATATTTATTGGCCCAGTCTTGACGTTTCAGCTTGTGTGTCTTGTTCAGTGGTGGTGGTCTTTCAGCCTTTCTTACCTTTTCCATGTCTCTGAGTATTGCACACCTTGTGCTTTTGGGCACTCCAGTGATGTTGCAGCTCTGAAATATGGCCAAACTGGTGGCAAGTGGCATCGTGGCAGCTGCACGCTTGACTTTTCTCAGTTCATGGGCAGTTATTTTGCGCCTTGGTTTTTCCACACGCTTCTTGCAACCCTGTTGACTATTTTGAATGAAACGCTTGATTGTTCGATGATCACGCTTCAGAAGCTTTGCAATTTTAAGAGTGCTGCATCCCTCTGCAAGATATCTCACTATTTTTGACTTTTCTGAGCCTGTCAAGTCCTTCTTTTGACCCATTTTGCCAAAGGAAAGGAAGTTGCCTAATAATTATGCACACCTGATATAGGGTGTTGATGTCATTAGACCACACCCCTTCTCATTACAGAGATGCACATCACCTAATATGCTTAATTGGTAGTAGGCTTTCGAGCCTATACAGCTTGGAGTAAGACAACATGCATGAAGAGGATGATGTGATCAAAATACTCATTTGCCTAATAATTCTGCACTCCCTGTATATATATATATATATATATTTGATGGCATGTGTAGCTGCAGATACACATGCTATGCACAGGTCCTGCCATCTAGTGTTGGGCTCAGAGTGTTACAAGTTGTTTTTCTTCAAAGAAGTCTTTTGGAAAGTTTGGAAAAAAACATTTTTAGACTGACAAGTGGGCTGAATTTCTATCGGTATAGATGAGACAATGCTGGGTGGTAGGAATTTTGTGGATTCCTGCAGATTCCGGTAGGTTCCATCACAAAAATGTGGGAAAAATGTGTGATTTCCAGCAAAGTTGGAAGTTTTCAGGGCATTGTGGGTAAGAAAATGGTGCAGGTGCATGTGAAGCACCCCACCCTGGACTCACCCAGATGTTTAGTTTTCAGATGTGTCTAGGTCTTGTGGATTTTTCTACATGGCAGCGTCCCAAAGTCCAAAAAGTGCAGCCCTCACCATTCCAAGTGGGACGATTTTGAGAGTTAGCCAAGCTCTCATGGCCCAAATGTAAAACCAAAACCCCAAATAATCAAATGTCCTCTTGCTTGCTGTGGGATAAGATGTTTTAGTGTGCGGGGGAGAGCTGAAAGACTGTTACCCCCTTCAGTTGGGGTGGGGGCATAACCATGCCCATACTGATTGGTAGCCACCCCACTATTTATTTTTTAATTCCCTGGCATTTAGTAGACTTCCTGCCACCAGGGGTATGGATCGGGGATAATTGCCCCATCTGTCCACTGGTGGGCAGAACAACTTTGGCCCCATTTATTTCGCTCACCACATATAACAAAAAAAAAAAAATACCTGGTGCCTAGGGGGTTTCTGCCCCCAGGGGGGACTGAAACAGCCGTAAAATTATTTGGTCCCCTTATGTGTACATATAAAAAATAAAAAAAATCCCTGGTGTCTAGTGGTTTCTGCCCCGAAGGGGGGCAGATATGGCCCAAAGATAATTTTGCCCCCAGGGGATCGACCTTTGCCTATGGGGTCGCTCCCCGCATATATAAAAAAAAAAAAAACTGGTGTCTAGGGGGTTTCAGCCAATACCCTCCCCTCCACCCCCCCCCCCCCCCCCGGGGGAAGAAACGGCCTTAAAATTATTTGACCCCCCTAGGGAGCGGCCCTTGCCCAAGTGGCCGCTCCCCTTATGTGTACATATAAAAAAAAAATCCCTGGTGTATAGTGGTTTCTGCCCCCCTTGGGGGCAGATTGGCCTAATAAAAATAGGCCAATCTGCTCCCAAGGGGGGTAGAAATGGCGTAGAAAAATGTTTGCCCCCAGGGGAATGACCCTTGCCTAAGGGGTCGCTCCCCACAAATAAAAAAACACACAAAAAAAATCCCTGGTGTCTAGATGGGGTTTGATCGGCCTAATTGTATTAGGCCGATCTGCCCCCAGCCAAAAAACGAATTGCCCCCCTGGAGAGCAGCCCATGCCCAAGGGGCCGCTCTCCTTATCAAATAAACAAAAAAAAAAATCCCTGGTGTCTAGTGGCATTTCTGCTCAGAGAATCCTGAAAGGAGAGAAAAGGCCTTTCCTCGCCTTTCAGGCTTCTCTGTCCCCTCCACGTGATCGGAGGAGAAATGCTTTACATTTCTCCTCCGATCGGGCGCTGGAAGCTGAGCAAAAGTGCGCTGATGTCATCAGACGCCACGGGGGCAGGAGTGGAAGGGGAAGCGATTCCTCTTCCATCCCTGTCTAAGGGAGGGGTGTGCCTGGCCATCTGGGAGAGTGCTAGCGCTCCCCCCGGGGGCCTATAGCAGGACGAGATGATCTCGTCCAAGGCACTGTGGAACCGGCGCCTTGGACGAGATGACCTCGTCCTCGGCACAGTAGGGGTTAAGGGAAGAGCTATAACTCCAAGGGTAGAGAAGAAATATAAGCCACCAACCTCAGACCCCATTTTTTATTACACAACAACTACCCCCAGATTCCGTAGTGGTCAGCGCAGCATGAAAAAGGGCTAATTCACTGTCCTCTGGAGACGCACCCCCTCCAGATAAAAAAAGTAAGAAATTCAATGCTGCAGGTAAAAGGGTGGCGTCACAGGCAGCCAATCAATGGCGTATAGCCAATTCACCGGCCCTACTAGCCAGAAATGACAGGGCTCACTGGGATGAGATGAAGGACATTATTCAGTATCTCCCCAAAGAAAGACCAACAGAAGAGAGCCAAGCAGGTAGTAGAGGAGGGACAAGCAATCACAAATAACCAAATCAGGTCGGCGCTAGACTCTGCGGATACAGCCGCAAGAACTATTAATACAGCTGTCACCATTATGCAACATGCTTGGCTTAGGTCATCAGGATTTAAACCTGAAATCCAGCAGGCTGTCCTCAACATGCCTTTTAACCAACAACAATTATTCGGCACACAAGTTGATACAGCCATTGACAAAATGAAAAAAGACGCCGACACTGCCAAAGCTATGGGTGCGCTTTATTCATCCAAATACAGAGGCTCATTTCGAAAGCCTCAATATAGGGGAGGCTTCAGACCCCAACCATCCGAGCCATCTACCTCACAAGACAAACCATCTTACCAGACGCAATACCAGAGAGGGGGGTTTTGGGGATCCTACAGAGAACAATTCCCCAGATCTAGAGTAAAATACCAATCCTCAAAACAACCCACTAATACCAAACAGTGACTTTACCACCACCTTCCCTCATCACACTTCCCCTGTGGGAAGAAGACTGCAAAAGTTCCACGCCACTAGTTACCCATCACAACACACAATTGGGTGTTATCCATTATCCTTTATGGTTACTTCATAGAGTTCACACAAACTCCTCCAGACATTCCCCTATAACGCACAAACTTCCATCTCAACACATTTCAATGTTGCAAACAGAAGTACAGGCACTATTACTCAAACAAGCCATAGAACTTGTGCCACATCATCAAAAAGGAACAGGGGTTTACTCCCTGTTCTTCCTCATTCCCAAAAAGGTCAAAACATTAAGACCAATATTTGATCTCAGGACTCTCAATCTCTACATCCGATCAGGACACTTTCACATGGTAACACTACAAGATGTAGTCCCACTGCTACAACAACAAGATTTTATGGCAACACTGGATCTAAAAGATGCGTATTTTCACATACCCATCCATCAAGCTCACAGAAAATATCTGATTTGTAATACAGGGAAAACATTACCAGTTCAAAGTGTTACCTTTCGGGATAACAACAGCTCCCAGAGTATTTACAAAATGCCTTGCTGTAGTCGCAGCATACATAAGGAGACAAAATATACATGTTGTAGGAAGTTGGCTCTATATATACTATTTCAAAGTAAGAAATAGTGTGCACAGAGTCCAAGGGTTCCCCTTAGAGGTAAGATTGTGGCAAAAGTAGATAATTCTAATGCTCTATTTTGTGGTAGTGTGGTCGAGCAGTAGGCTTATCAGAGGGAAGTGTTAAGCATTTGTTGTGCGCACACAGGCAATAAATGAGGAACACACACTCGAAGACTTATTCCAGGCTAATAGGTTTTTATATTGAAAAATATATTTTCTTAGTTTATTTTAAGAACCACAGGTTCAAGGTTTACAGTTAATACTTTAATTGTAAGGTACTTCACTTATATAATTTGGGAACTTTGAATGAAAGCAATATCACATAAGTCTTTGTAAAAGTGGCAATAAGCTATTTTCAAAGTGGACACAGTGCAAAAAATCAACAGTTCCTGGGGGAGGTAAGTAAAGATTAGTTTTGGAGGTAAGTAAAACACTTCCAAGTCTCAAGTTTGGGGCATAGGCAGCCCACCGTTGGGGGTTCAAGCCAACCCCAAAGTTACCACACCAGCAGCTCAGAGCTGGTCAGGTGCAGAGGTCAAAGAGGGGCCCAAAACACATAGGTGCCTATGGAGAACAGGGGTGCTCCGGTTCCAGTCTGCCAGCAGGTAAGTACCTGCGTCCTCAGGGTGCAGACCAGGGGGGGTTTGTAGAGCACTGGGGGGACACAAGTAGGCACACAAAACACACTCTCAGCAGCACATGGGCGGCTGGGTGCAGTGTGCAAAGCAGGCATCAGGTTTCAGGTAGGAAACAATGGAGGGACCCGGGGGTCACTCTAGCAGTGCAGGCAGGCACAGGGGGGGCTTCTCGGGACAGCCACCACCTGGGCAAGGCAGAGGGTCGCCTGGGGGGTCACTCCTGCCTGAGGTTCGGTTCCTTCAGGTCCTGGGGGCTACGGGTTTGCAGTCGCCGGGGAGTCCTCCCTGAGGTGTTTGTTCTCTGGATCTCGAGCCGGGGGCGTCTAGTGCAGAGTGTGAAGTCTCACACTTCCGGCAGGAAACGTGCTGTCTTTGAAAGTTGCTTCTTTGTTGCAAAGAAGTAGCTGGTTTTGAACAGGACAGCTGTTCACGGGAGTTTCTTGGTCCTTTAGTCCAGGGCAGTCCTCTGAGGCTTCAGAGGTCGCTGGTCCCTTTCGGATGCGTCGCTGGAGCAGGTTTTCGAAGTTGGAGACAGGTCAGCAAGGCTGGGGCCAAAGCAGTTGTCTTCCTTCTTCTCTGCAGGTTTGTAGGTCAGAGGTCCTTCTTGTTTCTTCAGGTTACAGGAATCTGATTTCCTGGGTTCTGGGGTGCCCCTAAATACTACATTTTGGGGTGTGTTTAGGTCTGGGGGCAGTAGCCAATGGCTACTGTCCTTGAGGGTGGCTACACCCTCCTTGTGCCTCCTCCCTGAGGGGAGGGGGGCACATCCCTATTCCTATTGGGGAATACTCCAAAATCAAGATGGAGGATTTCTAAAGGCAGGGGTCACCTCAGCCCAGGACACCTTAGGGGCTGTCCTGACTGGTGGGTGACTCCTCCTTGTTTTTCTCATTATCTCCCCTGGACATGCTGCCAAAAGTGGGGGCTGTGTCCAGGGGGCGGGCATCTCCACTAGCTGGGTGTTACAGTTCCTGCAGGGGGGAGTTGTTAAGCATCTCCACCCAGTGCAGGCTTTGTTTCTGGCCTCAGAGCACAAAGGCTCTCACCACATGGGGTCAGAAACTCGTCTCTCAGCAGTGGCTGGCACAGACCAGTCAGTCCTGCACTGAACAATTGGGTAAAATACAGGGGGCATCTCTAAGATGCCCTATGTGTGCATTTTTTTATAAATCCAACGCTGGCATCAGTGTGGGTTTAATATTCTGAGAAGTTTGATACCAAACTTCCCAGTATTCAGTGTAGCCATTATATAGCTGTGGAGTTCGTTTTTGACAAACTCCCAGACCATATACTTAATATGGCCACAACTGTACTTACAATGTCTATGAATAGACTTAGACACTGTAGAGGCATATTGCTCATGCAGCTATGCCCTCACCTGTGGTATAGTGCACCCCTCCTTAGGGCTGTAAGGCCTGCTAGAGGGGTGACCTACCTATGCCACAGGCAGCATTTTGTGTGCATGGCATCCTGAGGGGGATGCCATGTCGACTTTGCCTTTTTCTCCCCACCAACACACACAATCTGCAATGGCAGTGTGCATGTGTTAGGTGAGGGGTCCCTTAGGGTGGCACAACATATGCTGCAGATCTGAGGGACCTTCCCTGGTCACAGGGCTCTTGGTACTGCTGGTACCTTTTACAAGGGACTTATCTGTGTTTCAGGGGTGTGCCAATTGTGGAAACAATGGTACATTTTAGGTGAAAGAACACTGGTGCTGGGGCCTGGTTAGCAGGGTCCCAGCACACTTCTCAGTCAAGTCAGCATCAGTATCAGGCAAAAAGTGGGGGGGGGGGTAACTGCAACAGGGAGCCATTTCCTTACACATGTCTTCCCATATCTCGACGACTGGCTAGTAAAAGCCAACACTCAAAAACAGTGCCAAAATCACACACGTTATGTAATAAACACCCTACACACACTAGGGTTCTCAATAAATTACCAAAAATCGCACCTACAACCAGCACAAATTCAGCAGTACTTAGGGGCCACATTAAACACCCAAAAAGCACTTGCAACCCCAAGTCCACAAAGAGTGCAATCGTTCCACAGCATATTGCCAAAAATCCAGCCAAACCAACAGTACACTGTCCGATTTGTCATTAAATTGTTGGGTATGATAGCATCATGCATCGCCATTGTCCCCAATGCAAGATTAAACATGCAGCCCTTATAACAGTGCCTTGCAAAACAATGGTCGCAGGCACATGGTCATCTCCAAGATCTAGTGTTGATAGACCGCCAAACACACATTTCGCTTCAGTGGTGGAATCCCACAAATTTAAACAAAGGGCGGCAATTTCAAGACCCTGTGCCTCACGCCATTCTTACAACAGATGATTACATCAATGATTGGATGGGGAGCACACCTCAACAATCACAACATTCAGGGACAATGGGACAACAAACAAAAACAACTTCACATAAATCACTTAAAACTGCTAGCAGTATCCCTATCACTAAGAGCCTTTCAACCTCTTCTTGTTCACAAACACATTCTTGTCAGAACAGACAATATGACAGCAATGCACTACCTAAACAAACAGGGAAGAACCCACTCATCACAACTTTGTCTTCTAGCACAAAAAATTTGGCATTGAGCAATTCACAACAACATACACCTGGTGTAAGGAAATGCCTCCTTGGCATGGTTACCCCCTGACTTCTTGCCTTTGCTGATGCCAAGTTATGATTTGAAAGTGTGCTGAGGCCTGCTAATCAGGCCCCAGCACCAGTGTTCTTTCCCTAACCTGTACTTGTGTTTCCACAATTGGCACACCCTGTCATCCAGGTAAGTCCCTTGTAACTGGTACCTCTGGTACCAAGGGCCCTGATGCCAGGGAAGGTCTCTAAGGGCTGCAGCATGTCTTATGCCACCCTGGGGACCCCTCACTCAGCACAGACACACTGCTTGCCAGCTTGGGTGTGCTAGTGGGGGATAAAAAGACTAAGTCGGCATGGCACTCCCCTCAGGGTGCCATGCCAACCTCACACTTCCTATAGGTTTAGATAAGTCACCCCTCTAGCAGGCCTTACAGCCCTAAGGCAGGGTGCACTATACCATAGGTGAGGGCATAAGTGCATGAGCACTATGCCCCTACAGTGTCTAAGCAAAACCTTAGACATTGTAAGTGCAGGGTAGCCATAAGAGTATATGGTCTGGGAGTCTGTCATGCACGTACTCCACAGCACCATAATAGCTACACTGAAAACTGAATTTTGGTATCAAACTTCTCAGCACAATAAATGCACACTGATGCCAGTGTACATTTTATTTTAGCATACACCCCAGAGGGCACCTTAGAGGTGCCCCCTGAAACCTTAACCGACTACCAGTGTAGGCTGACTAGTTTTAGCAGCCTGCCACACACCAGACATGTTGCTGGCCACATGGGGTGAGTGCCTTTGTCACTCTGTGGCTAGTAACAAAGCCTGTACTGGGTGGAGGTGCTTCTCACCTCCCCCTGCAGGCACTGTAACACCTGGCGGTGAGCCTCAAAGGCTCACCCCCTTTGTTACAGCGCCCCAGGGCATTCCAGCTAGTGGAGTTGCCCGCCCCCTCCGGCCACGGCCCCACTTTTGGCGGCAAGGCCGGAGGAGATAATGAGAAAAACAAGGAGTCACTGGCCAGTCAGGACAGCCCCTAAGGTGTCCTGAGCTGAGGTGACTCTGACTTTTAGAAATCCTCCATCTTGCAGATGGAGGATTCCCCCAATAGGGATAGGAATGTGCCCCCCTCCCCTCAGAGAGGAGGCACAAAGAGGGTGTAGCCACCCTCAGGGCTAGTAGCCATTGGCTACTATCCCCCCAGACCTAAACACACCCCTAAATTGAGTATTTAGGGGCTCCAAGAACACAGCAGGATAGATTCCTGCAACCTAAGACGAAGGAGGACTGCTGAGCTGAAAAACCCTGCAGAGAAGACGGAGATACCAACTGCTTTGGCCCCAGCTCTACCGGCCTGTCTCCCCACTTCTAAAGACACTGCTACAGGGACCAGCGGCCTCTGAAGCCTCAGAGGACTGCCCTGCATCTAGAAGGACCAAGAACTCCCGAGGACAGCGGCTCTGTACCACAAAGACTGCAACTTTGCAACAAAGAAGCAACTTTGAAACAACACGCGTTTCCCGCCGGAAGCGTGAGACTTTGCACTCTGCACCCGACGCCCCCGGCTCGACTTATGGAGAACAAACACCACAGGGAGGACTCCCCGGCGACTATGAGACTGTGAGTAGCCAGAGTTGACCCCCCTAAGCCCCCACAGCGACGCCTGCAGAGGGAATCCCGAGGCTCCCCCTGACCGCGACTGCCTGCTTCAAAGACCCAACACATGGTAAAGGCACTGCATCCGCAGCCCCCAGGACCTGAAGGATCCGACCTCCAGTGCAGGAGCGGCCCCCAGGTAGTGGCTACCCCGAGAAGCCCCCCCTTGCCTGCCTGCATCGTTGAAGAGACCCCTTGGTCTCCCATTGAAACCTATTGCGAACCAGACGCTTGTTTGCACACTGCACCCGGCCGCCCCGTGCCGCGGAGGGTGTACTTTTTGTATGGACTTGTGTCCCCCCCGGTGCCCTACAAAGCCCCCCTGGTCTGCCCTCTGAAGACGCGGGTACTTACCTGCTGGCAGACTGGAACCGGGGCACCC
Organism: Pleurodeles waltl; assembly: GCF_031143425.1. Taxonomy (NCBI): domain Eukaryota; kingdom Metazoa; phylum Chordata; class Amphibia; order Caudata; family Salamandridae; genus Pleurodeles; species Pleurodeles waltl. The sequence continues at coordinate 742,082,214 of NC_090449.1, read as the reverse complement.
CCTTCTCCATTGAAGCCTATGCGTTTTGGGCACCACTTTGACCTCTGCACCTGACCGGCCCTGAGCTGCTGGTGTGGTAACTTTGGGGTTGCCCTGAACCCCCAGCGGTGGGCTACCTTGGACCCAACTTTGAACCCTGTAAGTGGTTTACTTACCTGCAAAACTAACAAACACTTACCTCCCCAGGAACTGTTAAAAATTGCACTGTGTCCAGTTTTAAAATAGCTTATTGCCATTTGTGTGAAAACTGTATGCGCTGTTTTGCTAATTAAAAGTTCCTAAAGTTCCTAAGTAAAATACCTTTCATTTAAAGTATTGTTTGTAAATCTTGAACCTGTGGTTCTTAAAATAAACTAAGAAAAGATATTTTTCTATATGAAAACCTATTGGCCTGGAATTGTCTTTGAGTGTGTGTTCCTCATTTATTGCCTGTGTGTGTACAACAAATGCTTAACACCACCCTCTGATAAGCCTACTGCTCGACCACACTACCACAAAATAGAGCATTAGAATAATCTCTTTTTGCCACTATCTTACCTCTAAGGGGAACCCTTGGACTCTGTGCATGCTATTTCTTACTTTGAAATAGTACATACAGAGCCAACTTCCTACATTGGTGGATCAGCGGTGGGGTACAAGACTTTGCATTTGCTGGACTACTCAGCCAATACCTGATCACACGACTAAATTCCAAAAATTGTCATTAGAAACGGATTTTTTAAATTTGAGCTATTTTTCTAAATTTTTAAAAGTCCTGCTAGGGCCTTGTGTTAGTCCCTGTTAGCATTTCTTTTAGAGTTTAAAAGTGTTGTAAAAATTTGAATTGAGTTCTAGAGATAGTTTTAGATTCTTAAAAAGTATTCCAACTTTTAGAAACATAATGTCTGCTGCAGAAGAGATTGTGATGGAACTCAACATCACCCCTTACTTGCATCTTAGGATGTCAGAGTTAAGGTCTCTCTGCAAAATCAAAAAGATTAAAACTGGTTCAAACCCTACCAAAGTACAGCTCCAGCAGCTTTTGGCAGGGTTTGCTAAGAACAACCCCTCTGAGGATACCTTTCCTGAGGGGGAAGCTAGTGATGTGGAGGATTTCCCACCCCCACTCCTAGTTAGGGGGAACAGGGTCCCTCAAACCCTGTCTCCACAAGTGATTGTCAGAGATGCTGCTTCTTTCACAGGAGAGTCCAGCAACTCTGGAAGCATTGAGGGCAGCCTCAATGAAGATGACTTCCAGTTAGCCAGGATGGTCAAAAGATTGGCTTTGGAAAGACAGATCCTAGCCATAGAAAAGGAAAGACAAGAGATGGGCCTAGGTCCCATCAATGGTGGCAGCAACATAAATAGGGTCAGAGATTCTCCTGACATGTTGAGAATCCCAAAAGGGATTGTAACTAAATATGAAGATGGTGATGACATCACCAAATGGTTCACAGTGTTTGAGAGGGCTTGTGCTACCAGAAAAGTAAACAGATCTCACTGGGGTGCTCTCCTTTGGGAAATGTTCACTGGAAAGTGTAGGGATAGACTCCTCACACTCTCTGGAAAAGATGCAGAATCCTATGACCTCATGAAGGCTACCCTGATTGAGGGCTTTGGATTCTCAACTGAGGAGTATAGAATTAGGTTCAGGGGGCTCAAAGATCCTCGAGCCAGACCTGGGTTGATTTTGTTGACTACTCAGTAAAAACACTGGATGGTTGGATTCAAGGCAGTGGTGTAAATGATTGATGGGCTGTACAATTTATTTGTGAAAGAACACCTGTTAAGTAATTGTTTCAATGATAAACTGCATCAGCATCTGGTAGACCTAGGACCAAATTCTCCCCAAGAATTGGGAAAGAAGGCGGACCATTGGGTCAAGACTAGGGTGACCAAGACTTCCACAGGGGGTAACCAAAAGAAAGGGGTCACAAAGACTCCCCAGGGGAAGAGTGTTGAGACATCCAAGGGAAAAAGTAAAGAGTCTTCTATAGGGCCCCAAAAACCTGCTCAGGAGGGAGGGTCCAGAGCCTCTTCACAATCCAATTTTGGGTACAAGGGTAAAAACTTTGATCCCAAAAAGGTCTGGTGTCGTAGCTGTAATCAGCAAGGACACCAAATTGGAGACAACGCCAGTCCCAAGAAAGGTTCCACTTCTAACTCTACTCCAGCTAACACTGGAATGGCCAGTATCCAAGTGGGATCAACAGTGTGCCCAGAGCAAATCAGGGTCCACACTGAAGCTACATTAGTCTCTGAGGGTGGTGTGGATTCAGCCACACTGGCTGCCTGGCCCCCTAATATGCAAAAATACAGGCAGCAACTCTTAATTAATGGGACAAGTGTAGAAGGCCTGAGGGATACAGGTGCCAGTGTCACCATGGTGACAGAGAAACTGGTTTCCCCTGGTCAATACCTGGCTGGACAAACTTATCCAGTCACCAACGCTGACAATCAGACTAAAGTACAGCCCATGGCTATGGTAACTTTAGAGTGGGGAGGGGTCAATGGCCTGAAACAGGTGGTGGTCTCCTCAAATATCCCTGTAGACTGTTTGCTTGGAAATGACCTGGAGTCCTCAGCATGGGCTGAGGTAGAACTCAAAACCCATGCAGCCATGCTGGGTATCCCTGAACTGGTGTGTGTCAAGACAAGGGCACAGTGCAAGGCTCAGGGTGAAAAAGTGGTGTTGGAGCCTGGAAAAAGGGCCCAACCATCCAAGAGAAGATGAAAGAAGACTGGGGACCCAGCTTCTTCAACACAACAAGAGAAAGAGAACCTCTCTTCCCAGAAAGAAGTTCTGCCCTCTGAGGGAACTGAGCCAATGGAGTTAGAACCTTATCAGGTTGAGCTCCTAGGCCCAGGGGGACCCTCAAGGGAACAGTTGTGTAAGGGGCAAGAAACCTGTCCCTCTCTTGAAGGCCTTAGGCAGCAAGCTGCTGAAAAGTCCAAAGGAAAAATAACAGGAACACATAGAGTCTGTTGGGAAGATGGACTCCTTTACACTGAGGCAAGAGATCCCAAACCTGGTGCCACTAGGTGAGTGGTAGTGCCTCAGGAGTTTAGGGAGTTCATTATAACCTTAGCTCATGACATTCCTCTTGCTGGGCATTTGGGACAGACCAAGACCTGGGAGAGATTAGTCAACCATTTCTATTGGCCCAACATGTCCCAGAAGGTCAAGGAGTTTTGTGTCTCCTGTGCCACCTGTCAAGCCAGTGGTAAGACAGGTGGACACCCAAAGGCCCCCCTCATTCCACTTCCAGTGGTGAGGGTCCCCTTTGAAAGAGTGGGTGTGGACATAGTAGGTCCACTTGAACCTCCCACTGCCTCAGGGAACCAATACATACTAGTAGTAGTGGATCATGCTACTAGATACCCTAAAGCAATTCTCCTTAGGTCGACTACTGCCCCTGCAGTAGCCAAAGCACTCATTGGTATTTTTACCAGAGTGGGATTTCCTAAGGAGGTGGTGTCTGACAGAGGTACCAACTTCATGTCAGCATACCTGAAACATATGTGGAATGAGTGTGGGGTGACTTACAAATTCACCACACCATACCATCCACAAACCAATGGTCTTGTAGAAAGATTTAACAAGACATTGAAAGGCATGATCATGGGGCTCCCTGAAAAACTCAAAAGGAGATGGGATGTCCTCTTGCCATGTCTGCTTTTCGCCTACAGAGAGGTGCCTCAGAAGGGAGTAGGGTTTTCCCCCTTTGAACTTCTGTTTGGACATCCTGTAAGGGGACCACTAGCTCTTGTAAAAGAAGGCTGGGAGAGACCTCTTCATGAGCCTAAACAAGATATAGTGGACTGTGTACTAGGCCTACGTTCAAGAATGGCAGAGTACATGGAAAAGGCAAGTAAAAACCTTGAGGCCAGCCAACAACTCCAGAAGATGTGGTATGACCAAAAGGCTGCTATGGTTGAGTTTCAGCCAGGGCCGAAAGTCTAGGTTCTGGAGCCTGTGGCTCCCAGGGCACTTCAGGACAGATGGAGTGGCCCTTACCCAGTGCTAGAGAAGAAGTTAGGTCACCTACCTGGTAGACCTAGGCACTAGCAGGACCCCCAAAAGGGTGATCCATGTGAACCGCATCAAACTCTTCCATGACAGGGCAGATGTGAATCTGTTGATGGTAACAGGTGAGGACCAGGAAGCTGAGAGTGAACCTCTCCCTGATCTCCTCTCCACAAACCCTAAAGATGGTTTAGTTGATGGAGTGATCTATTCAGACACCCTCTCTGGCCAACAGCAATCTGACTGTAGGAAGGTCCTGCAACAGTTTGCTGAGCTCTTTTCCCTAACCCCTGGTCAGACACACCTGTGTACCCATGATGTGGACACAGGAGACAGAATGCCTGTCAAAAACAAATTTTTCAGACAGTCTGACCAAGTTTAGGAAAGCATCAAGGTGGAAGTCCACAAGATGCTGGAATTGGGAGTCATTGAGCACTCTGACAGCCCCTGGGCTAGCCCAGTGGTCTTAGTCCCCAAACCTCACACCAAAGATGGAAAGAGAGAGATGAGGTTCTGTGTGGACTACAGAGGACTTAATTCTGTCACCAAGACAGATGCCTATCCCATTCCAAGGGCAGATGAATTGATTGATAAGCTAGGTGCTGCCAGATACTTAAGTACCTTTGAATTGACAGCAGGGTACTGGCAAATCAAATTGGCACCAGGAGCAAAAGAAAAGACAGCATTCTCCACACCTGATGGGCACTATCAGTTCACTGTGATGCCCTTTGGTTTAAAAAATGCCCCTGCCACCTTCCAAAGGTTGGTGAATCAAGTCCTTGCTGGCTTGGAGTCCTTTAGTGCAGCTTATCTTGACGATATTGCTGTCTTTAGCTCCAGCTGGCAGGATCACCTGGTCCACCTGAAGAAGGTTTTGAAGGCCCTACAAGCTGCAGGCCTCTCTATCAAGGCATCCAAATGTCAGATAGGGCAGGGAACTGTGGTTTACTTGGGACACCTTGTAGGTGGAGGCCAAGTTCAGCCACTCCAGCCAAGATCCAGACTATTCTGGACTGGGCAGCTCCAAAAACCCAGACTCAAGTCAGGGCATTCCTTGGCTTGACTGGGTACTGTGAAGGGATATGGATCCATAGTGACACCCCTCACAGAACTTACCTCCAAGAAAATGCCCAAGAAGGTAAACTGGACTGTAGAATGCCAACAGGCCTTTGACACCCTGAAACAAGCTATGTGCACAGCACCAGTTCTCAAAGCTCCAGATTAGTCCAAGCAGTTCATTGTGCAGACTAATGCCTCTGAACATGGGATAGGGGCAGTTTTGTCCCAAACAAATGATGATGGCCTTGACCAGCCTGTTGCTTTCATTAGCAGGAGGGTACTCCCCAGGGAGCAGCGTTGGAGTGCCATTGAGAGGGAGGCCTTTGCTGTGGTTTGGTCCCTGAAGAAGTTGAGACCATACCTCTTTGGTACTCACTTTGTAGTTCAGACTGACCACACACCTCTCAGATGGCTAATGCAAATGAAAGATGAAAATCCAAAACTGTTGAGGTGGTCTATCTCCCTACAGGGACTGGACTTTATAGTGGAACACAGACCTGGGACTGCCCGTACCAATGCAGATGGCCTTTCCAGGTTCTTCCACTTAGAAAATGAAGAGTCTCTTGGGAAAGATTAGTCTCATCCTCTTTCGTTTGGGGGGGGGGGGTTGTGTAAGGAAATGCCTCCTTGGCATGGTTACCCCCTGACGTTTTGCCTTTGCTGATGCCAAGTTATGATTTGAAAGTGTGCTGAGGCCTGCTAACCAGGCCCCAGCACCAGTGTTCTTTCCCTAACCTGTACCTTTGTTTCCACAATTGGCACACCCTGCCATCCAGGTAAGTCCCTTGTAACTGGTACCAGGGGCCCTGATGCCAGGGAAGGTCTCTAAGGGCTGCAGCATATCTTATGCCACCCTGGGGACCCCTCACTCAGCACAGACACACTGCTTGCCAGCTTGTGTGCGCTGGTGGGGAGAAAATGACTAAGTCAACATGGCACTCCCCTCAGGGTGCCATGCCAACCTCACACTGCCTATGGCATAGATAAGTCACCCCTCTAGTAGGCCTTACAGCCCAAAGACAGGTTGCACTATACCATAGGTGAGGGCATAAGTGCATGAGCACTATGCCCCTACAGTGTCTAAGCAAAACCTTAAACATTGTAAGTGCAGGGTAGCCATAAGAGTATATGGTCTGGGAGTCTGTCATGCACGAACTCCACAGCACCATAATGGCTACACTGAAAACTGGGAAGTTTGGTATCAAACTTCTCAGCACAATAAATGCACACTGATGCCAGTGTACATTTTATTGTGAAATATACCCCAGAGGGCAACTTAGAGATGCCCCCTGAAACCATACCCGACTTCCAGTGTGGGCTGACTAGTTTTAGCAGCCTGCCACACACCAGACATGTTGCTGGCCACATGGGGAGAGTGCCTTTGTCACTCTGTGGCTAGTAACAAAGCCTGTACTGGGTGGAGGTGCTTCTCACCTCCCCCTGCAGGTACTGTAACACCTGGCGTTGAGCCTCAAAGGCTCACCCCCTTTGTTACAGCACCCCAGGGCACTCCAGCTAGTGGAGTTGCCTGCCCCCTCCGGCCACGGCCCCACTTTTGGCGGCAAGGCCGAAGCAGATAATGAGAAAAACAAGGAGGAGTCACTGGCCAGTCACGACAGCCCCTTAGGTGTCCTGAGCGGAGGTGACTCTGACTTTTAGAAATCCTCCATCTTGCAAATTGAGAATTCCCCCAATAGGATTAGGGATGTGCCCCCCTCCCCTCAGGGAGGAGGCACAAAGAGGGTGTAGCCCCCCTCAGGGCTAGTAGCCATTGGCTACTAACCCCCCAGACCTAAACACCTCCCTAAATCGAGTATTTAGGGGCTCCCAGAACTTAGGTAACTAGATTCCTGCAACCTAAGACGATGAAGGACTGCTGAGCTGAAAAACCTGCAGAGAAGACGGAGACACCAACTGCTTTGGCCCAGCTCTACCGGCCTGTCTCCCCACTTCAAGAAAAAATGTAACACCGACGCGTTCCACAGGGTCCAGCAACCTCTGAAGCCTCAGAGGACTACCCTGCATCTAAAAGGACCAAGAACTCCCGAGGACAGTGGCTCTGCTCCAAAGAAGAAACATCTTTGCAACAAAGAAGCAACTTTGAAACAACACACGTTTCCCGCCGGAAGCGTGAGACTTTGCACTCTGCTCCCGACGCCCCCGGCTCGACTTTTGGAGAAACACTACTACAGGGAGGACTCCCCGGCGACTGCGAGCCTGTGAGTAGACCCCCCCTGAGCCCCTACAGCGACGCCTGCTGAGGGAATCCAGAGGCTCCCCCTGACCGCGACTGCCTGCTTCTAAGAACCCGACGCCTGGTAAGGGCACTGCACCCGCAGCCCCCAGGACCTGAAGGATCCGACCTCCAGTGCAGGAGCGACCCCCAGGTGGCCCTCTCCCTTGCCCAGGTGGTGGCTACCCCGAGGAGCCCCCCCCCTTGCCTGCCTGCTTCGCTGAAGAGACCCCTGGGTCTCCCATTGAACTCCATTGCAAACCCGACGCCTGTTTGCACTTTGCACCCGGCCGCCCCAGTGCCGCTTAGGGTGTACTTTTTGTGCTGACTTGTGTCCCCCCGGTGCCCTACAAAACCCCCCTGGTCTGCCCTCCGAAGACGCGGGTACTTACCTGCTGGCAGACTGGAACCAGGGCACCCCCTTCTCCATTGAAGCCTATGTGTTTTGGGCACCACTTTGACCTCTGCACCTGACCGGCCCTGAGCTGCTGGTGTGGTAACTTTGGGGTTGCCCTGAACCCCCAACGGTGGGCTACCTTGGACCCAACTTTGAACCCTGTAGGTGGTTTACTTACCTGCAAAACTAACAATCACTTACCTTCCCCAGGAACTGTTGAAAATTGCACTGTCCAGTTTTAAAATAGCTTATTGCCATTTGTGTGAAAACTGTATATGCTATTTTGCTAATTCAAAGTTCCTAAAGTTCCTAAGTGAAATACCTTTCATTTAAAATATTGTTTGTAAATCTTGAACCTGTGGTTCTTAAAATAAACTAAGAAAATATATTTTTCTATAGAAAAACCTATTGGCCTGGAATTGTCTTTGAGTGTGTGTTCCTCATTTATTGCCTGTGTGTGTACAACAAATGCTTAACACTACCCTCTGATAAGCCTACTGCTCGACCACACTACCACAAAATAGAGCATTAGAATTATCTCTTTTTGCCACTATCTTACCTCTAAGGGGAACCCTTGGACTCTGTGCATGCTATTTCTTACTTTGAAATAGTACATACAGAGCCAACTTCCTACAGAGCCCTTTATACATTGCATGTAAAAAGAGCTTTAATGTACTATATTGATAGGATTAAAGAGTTTAGTAAAACCAAACTGTTGCTTTTTCAGCCCCTCACACAAGGAAACCCATATCTAAGTCATGCATTTCGAAATGGAAATGTATTCCAACATGTTTGCCAAAGCGAAAAGTGTTGACCACATCTCCTAGAGCACACACTTAAAGTAGGAACATCTGTGGCTTTCTTGGGCAATATACCAATAGCTTTAATCTTTGAAGCAGCTGCATGGTCAACTCCACACACCTTCACTAAGCATTACTGTCTGGCTGTATTAGCATGCCAACAAGCAAATGTAGGACAGGCAGTGCTATGTACACTTTTTCAAACTACAACACCTACAGGTTAGCCACTGCTTTCTGGAGAGCAGTGCTTTATAGTCTATGCACAGCATCTGTATCTTCAGCCATGCATGTCATTGAATGCATTATGTTACCCTGTAGGCATCTGTTTGTGGCATGTGCTGTAGATTACCAATCTCCTCCCCAGACACCTATGGTCATTGCAGTACTTTTGTTATACTCACATATGCATGGACATCTCGTTACTAGCACGTACACTCCATTCTCACTCAACTGCAGGAAAACAATCCAACAATGGAGTTGATGCCCCATGAACACGATCACCCAGAGGACAAGTCACTTGAGAGATTTCTTTGAAGAAAAACAACTTGCACACCCGGACCCAACACTAGAGGGCAGGAGTATGCACAGCATGTGAATCTACAGCACTAAATGCTGTGAACAGATGCTTACAGGGTACATAACATATTCATTCTGGGAGCAAAAATCAACTCCATTCAGGAGGTGTTTACCAGCGAAAAGAGAACCTTCATTGATTGCAGAGGCACAGGTTTACCAGACGGATCAAGCTCTGACTGTGAGGAAACTACTAGAAAAAATGGCATCATGCATCCGCCCAATCCCATATGAGAGATGTCACACGAGACCAATCCAAAAATGGTTACAGAACCAATTGTCACAAGCAACATGGAGTTGGAAAGATCTCTTGGTTGTCACGCAAAAAAATACATGAGGAAATAGCATAGTGGAACAGAACTCGAGATATGAAAATTCAGCAACCAGCTCCAACAGTAACAACAGATGTCCTGCATATGGGCTGGGGAGCTCACATAGACTCCCTCAAAGTTAGAGGAGCTTGGAGGGAATTGGATGCAATACAACACAACATCCTAGAACTAAAAAACAGTGCTCATAGCCTTAAAAGCCTTTTGTAAGCAGTTATTAATGAAGTCAATATTGATCCAAACAGACAACACAACACCCGTATTTTACATCAACAAACGAGGAGGAACACAATCCTTTGCACTGTCCAGGCTAGCTCAAGAACTGGAAATGGGCCATACAAAGAAAGAGGGAATTAACAGACATACACCTCCCGTAGAAGGAGAAAACAGAGCACACAAGGTCAGCAGACAAGCATCATGCTTACACAAATGGGAAAGTACTCAAAAGGATCTTTGGGAAGTGGGAAAACCCAACAATAGATCTTTTTGCAATGCCTTAGAACCCAAAGTGTCAAAACTTTGCATCCAGAGAACCTCACCACCAATTCCTGGGGAATGATCTGTCGATAAACTGGTCAGGGGCATTTGCTTACAATTTTCCCGATCACATTGTAGCACAAGGTGATCAACAAATGCAAGAGAAACGCATGACTTTAATCCTAATTGCCCCCCAGTGAATACAAACATGGTTCTCAGAACTGATACAGATGGCAGGACAGCACATTCAAAAACTATCATAGACTTGTTGTCTATGGAAAAAAGATAGAGTACTGCAACAAGAACCAGAAGCTTTGAGCTTGGCAGCCTGGCTCCTGAAGACTTTGAATTTGGTCACTTAAATCTGCCAGAAAAATAATGGCTGTTCTTAGAAAGGCAAGAAAACCAAGAAAAAGAAAGTGCTCTTTCTCAAAATGGAAACAATACTCCTTATGGTGCCTAAAAAGGGATTCGTTTGGAAAAATAAAAAGGAGTCAACAGTTCTAAAGTACTTAACACACCTGATAGACTGCAAACTAACATATACCTCATTGAAGGTATGGTTAGCTGCATCAGTGGCTTCCACGAGGGGCCACACAGGGAGAAGTGTCTTCACAGCTCCAGTAATAAAACTATTCTTAGGAGCCAAGAGGAGTCGCCAAGAAAGGTACCGGCACCTGCATGGAACCTTAATCTGATATTAGCTCAATTAACGAGGGTACACTTTGAGTCCTTGTTCAAAGCCACACTGAAGATGTTCACACTAAAAACAGCTTTACTGGTGGCCACAACATTGCTCCGTAGAGAGAGCAAAATACAAGTGTTCACAATTCAGGAACCATATCTGCAAATTCTCGAGGACAGAATTGTCTTGAGAACAGATCCACTGTTTTTTACCAAACATAGTTTCACTGTTTCACATAACCCAAACTATTCAAATGCAAGATTTTTTCCAAAACCCGAAAAATCAAGCAGAAAGAGTTTTAGACACTGGATGCTATACGCGCAGTAATGTACTGTATGGAGGGAACAAAGTCAAGCAGAAAGACGAAACAACTATTTGTCTCCTTTTGCAGATGACAACATGGGGAGGCCAGTAACAAAAGGTGCAGTGGCCAGCTGGATCTCTGAAACTCTATAAATATGCCACACAAGTGCGAGGAAAAAATTGAGCTAAACCCAAAAGGCACGCTCAACAAGGAAGAACGTAGCAACCATTGCCTTTGTAGCAACGAGTGTTACAAGATATATGTATTGCAGCCATGTGGTCACCCACACACATGTTCACAAAACACTACTGCAGTGTTCTCCAACCTTTTCTGTAGTGAGAGCTGCTGCTTATCAGTGAAAATCGTTGTGCGCTACTGAAGGCTAAACAACTCTTGCATCGTTACCAGACACTGCCATGCCCAGCTACATTGACTTCAAGCCTAATGTCCATAGAGACCGAAGCTATTGTTTGAGCAAAATACTTTGATTAGGAGCACTATGACAGGGCCGCCATGTGCCTCAGAGAGAGCGTGGTCTTTGGGGATGCATGAACAGGTGTGCATATGAATGGGGGATACACAAATTTTTTTTTTTTTAATTCGAGGAATTCAAAGTGCAGAAAAATCTTCTGCAAAAATGTTTATAATACGGAACTTTTTCTGCACTTTAAATTTTTCCGATTAAGAGAAAAAAAAGAGACTATTTTTTAGTTATACATAAGTCACAGTGTCAACTGACCACTGGGAGCAAGAGATTGCTGTTTGTAAATGCGACACTGAAATGGGAGAAAATGTAGATTTTCCTAGTAATTTATGAAGGAAAGTCTTAATTTTATTAAAGACACGGAGGTGAGTATTATGCTTTAGTCTTTTCTTTATTTCAAAAGCAGCTGCAGTCAAGAAGAAAACTACTGATCCCATAAGACCAACAGAAAACGGCCAATGAGGATCAAAGGGTAGTTTTAAAAATGCACCAATCACTAACAATCTATGCTGATAATACCTATATTGACTGGGAACAGCCCACTTTTCTTGTGCGAGCTTAAACCGTAGAAAACAAGGGAACAATGAAACTAGAAATACAAATAGCTAAGCCTAGTGCTAAAAGTTATTGTAAAGAGTAAATCAGTCTTTGTGCAACTCTGGAAGGGTGTTTTGAGTGGACGGTTGGAAGATCGTGGAGGCAGAAGTGGCAAGGAACGAAGTAGCCGAAGAAACGAAAGCAGGAACCTTATGTAGCTGACTGTTGTCCCGCTGTAGAAGCTGAAAAGGGAGGGAGACAAAATAACAGAGTTAATTTTGAAGCGGCGGGATAATACTCGCCTCGGTGTCTTTAATAAAATTAAGACTTTCCTTCATAAATTACTAGGATAATCTACATTTTATGGCAAGACCGGAGGCTCCTATTATGCTATTTTAAAGCATATTAATCACATTGAAAGAGGCATGTTCAATCGGTTTACAATAGAAAACCTTAAAAACATTGTCATTGGACCAGTCAGCCGACCTGAGAATATCCTCCAAGCGGGAGCCGGCCCAAAAATCTTTGGACGCCATGGCCCCCCTAGCCGTTTGAGCCCCAAAGGTGGAGACATCAATGCCAGCTAAAGACATAATCCAACGGACCCAACGAGCTAAGGTTGGAGAGGACACAGGTTTGAAAGGTTTCCTGAAATATATCAGGAGCTGAGTAGAAGAGGAATTCCTCAGACCGGCTGTCTGTTAAACTTTTAAACATTGACCTACGCAAAGTTTAGGGTGATCTGGAAAAAAGGGGTAGAAAACTGAAGAAAAGTTAGTTTTTGTAAGTCTGAACACATTAAAAATAACACCAGAAGGAGTGAATTGACGAGCTGTAATTTCTAAAGCTTTAACATCAGATAAACATTTGAAAGACACTAGACATAAAAGCATGGTCAATTTAACTGAAAGTTGCTTCAACGAGAACAAGGTATTATCCGGCCATGACACAAACAATTTTAGTACAGTATTAACATCCCATAATGAACTATATTTTGGTTTTGGAGGATTTGAAAATTTTACTCCCTTTAAAAGGCGACGTACTAAGGGGTGCTCTCCAATCGGTTTTCCCTGGAAATAAAAGTGTGAAGAAGAAATAACCGACCTATACAAGTTAATGGTACAGAATGATTTGCCTTTGGAGGCTTCTGCTGCCAGAAAATTAATAATCAATGTTACATCTGCTGTAAAGGGATCAGCCTGTTTTCCCACACACCAGCTATGCCAGAGATCCCATGCTGATCTATATGCTTTCCTTGTCCCTGGAGCTCTTGCCAAGTCCAAAAAATTTGAAGCTTCTGTCGAAAAAGAAGCGCTAGGCTGGGATTCCCTGAGATTTTCCAGGCTGAAAGAGTGAGAGCATTCTGAAGAACTAGGTTGTGAAAAATACCTTGAGGATTGGTTAGAAGGTTCGGGATCAGAGGAAGCAAGAATGGAGGTTCTATTGATAGTTCTAGGAGAGATGGAAACCACACTTGGGAGTGCCAAAAGGGGACTATGAGTACTATTGAAGCCTGTTGGCGTCTGACATGAGCGAGAACCCTGGAAATTAAAATAAAGGGAGGAAAGGCGTAATTGAGGGAAGAGGACCAATCTTGAGAGAAAGTATTGAATGCTAGAGCTAGTGGATCTGGATGCCAGCTGAAGAACTTCGGCAGTTGCGCGTTGAGACGCGAAGCAAAAAGATCTATGTCTAATGGACCCCATTTTTGGAGAATGTTGTTGAAGACCTGCACATTGAGCATCCAGTCACTGGAATCCTGAAAATGTCGAGAGTACCAGTCCGCTACAACGTTGAGGTTGCCCGGTAGGTACTCTGCTTGAACTGAGATTCTGTTTTGGAGGCAAAATTCCCAGAACCCTTTCGCCAATTCCGCTAAAGGGCTTGGACTTTGTGCCCCCCAAGCGATTGATGTAGCGGACCGCGGAAATGTTGTCCATCCTGAGAAGATCCGAACAGGATACTTTGTCCCTTGCAAGGCTTCTGATTGCAAAGGAGCTGGCAAGCATCTCTAAACAATTTATGTGCAGTTTTGACTCCTCTCGGGACCATAAGCCACCAGTCGAGATCGTACCACAACGGGCTCCCCAGCCCAGAAAACTTGCATCTGATTCTAATACAAGATCTGGGGCTGATGCAAAGATAGTCCTGCCGTTCCAGGCGTCTAAATGGTCTATCCACCATTGAAGTTCCGCTCGAGAGTCCTGATCTAGCGCTATGGAATCTGAATAGGCCAACCCTCTTTGAAGGTGGCGTATTTTTAATCTTTGTAATGCTCGATAATGGAGAGGACCTGGGAAAATAGCTTGAATTGAGGAAGAGAGAAGTCCTACGACTCTTGCTAATAATCGGAGAGAAAGTCGAGAGTTGCGAAGGATGAGAAGAATTTCTGACTTGATAGATTTTATCTTTGAGGAGGGAAGAAGAAGAGAAGCCGAAACGGAATCCACGAGGAAACTTAGAAATTCGATCTTTTGGATCGGCTCTAAGGAAGATTTCTCGTAGTTTATGATAAAACCTAGGTCTGAAAGAAGCGTGCAAGAAAGACGCACTTGAGCAAGAAGGGAGGAACGGTTCGGATTCATGATGAGAATATCGTCCAGGTGAATAATTAATCTGACGCCTCGAGCCCTGAGAAAGGCTGCTACTGGTCTCATTAGCTTTGTGAAACACCACGGAGCGGAGGAGAGACCGAAAGGGAGAGAAGTGAAACGGAAAGTCTGACCGGCCCATTGGAATTGAAGGAATTTTTGGGAGTCGGGGTGTATGGGCACGGTTAGGAATGCATCTTTTAGATCTAGCCTTACCATCCAATCTCCTTGGAGAAGGGTATCCCTGAGATGTAGGATGGTTTCCATTTTGAAATGTCGATATAGAACAAACTGATTGAATTGCCTTAGGTTGATCACCGGTCGCATCTTCTTCTTCTTCTTCTGAACCACAAAAACTGAACTGAGAAACCCTGAAGGATCTAGGGAACAAGGGATTATCGCCTGTTTCTGAAGCAGAGCTTGAATTTCTAAGGAGATTAGGTTTATCATTTGGAGAGAAAAATGAAGGGGAGGAGGAAAAACAGTTTGAAAAGTCTCTGAAAATAGTTCTATAACATATCCCTGAACGGTATTTAACACCCAAGGATCTGATGTGAGTTCTTTCCATTTTGACAGGCATGTTGAAATACGACCCCCCAAAGCCTGAGAAACAATTGTTTGACTTACCGGCTTGTGAGGAGAACCTGGAGTTTCGGTTCCCTTTGTTCCTGAAACCCCTGTTCCTTTGGGGATAGAATTGTGGCCTGTATTCTTGAGATGTTGTGTTGCCGTAACAGCCTCGGGAACCTTGGTTGGCATATGTACGGCCGGCAAAGCAGTTCCTGCATCTGCCGGCCTTGGCAAAAACACGTGCCGAAAACATATTTTTTTAAAGATTGTTGCGCTTTATCAACGGATGAAAAAGTTGCCACATATTTACTCAACTCCTTGAAGAAGGAGTCACCAAAAAGCATGCCTTCTACTTTGACCCCAGGTTGTGTACCTGCCAGATTGACTAGCTTCGGGTCAAGTTTAAGAAGGAGGCCCTTCCTACGTTTGTGCGTGATGGAAGAGTTGATATTCCCAAGTAAGCAAATGGCCTGTTGGGCCCACAAGGAGAGTTCCGCTGGGTCGACTGAAGCCTGTTCTAATCGAGCAGTTTCTGCCAAGTCGAAAATCCATGTTAGTGGACCCACCACGTCTAACAACTTGTCTTGGCAAGAAGACCACGCTTTATCAACTCCCTTGCGGGGGTTCTTGCCATATTTAGTACAAAAGGTGATCTAAGAATTGTCAATAGATGGAGTGGCGGTAATTTTTGAAAAAAGGGCGGGATGAGGACATTCCGATCTGAGTCTCGCCCGCACCTGTTTATCGAGTGGAGTACGCAATCTGGCCGTAACATACTCCGCCACATGGTCCGTAGGAAACCATTCCGTCGAGTTAGGATGTTGTATGTGAGAAGGATCGAACATAGGCACTCCTTCAGCATCTAGAATAGTGCAAGAGCCCGAAAAATCTTATGACCCAATTTTGGCTTTTTTGGGAGGAAGAGGGGAGAAGACATCTCTGTCCTTGTCGGAAGTATCCGAATCCGAATCAGGGTCTTGCACTTCGTCATCGGTGTCTAAACTTTTTGATATACAAATTGGCAAAGTAATATGTTTAGTTTTAACCATGCATTTCTTAGGTGTTTCATTCAATAACCCCTCCTTTATTGGAGGCCTTTGAGGAACCGCGTCCTCTGCCACATGTGAACTTTTGTCACTTGTCTTTAGCGTAGCTTTAATGTTTTTAGAAGAATTATGACGCTTTCTACCTTCCCCCTCAGATTGGGCCAGCATGGTTTTTGACACCAGAGAGACTAACAAATTTTCAAGATTTTTTGATAACTTTTGCCATGACACGGCCATAGCCTGTTCAACTGAGGACTGAATAAAGTCATTCAGATTTTCTTTGAGGACGTCTTCTTCCTCCTCCTGAGACAGCATTGGTTGGCTAGAGCTGTCCATGGAATTAACAAAAAATACTGAGCAGGAAACTAGAATAATTTCCCAAGAAAAGGTTAAAAAAACAACATTTCCAAGTGAAAAAATGAAGAAAAACCCGTTTCTGGGCGGAACAGACAGATGTAAAAAATAATATCAATGGAAAACCACCACTCAACTTGGAGTCCGGCACTGGCAGAAAATATAGAAACAAAATGAGCCCAGGCAGTGCACCCTGACAGGAACGTTTGCTCTGGAACTGCTGACAGCTGGAGCGCCACAGATATTTAACACCGCATTGACGGTGTTTAACAATAAAATCCCTGAAGTGTGACAGGGATAAACACCAAAGCGGCCGTCAGAGAAGGAGCGCAGCGGAGGAAATGCCAAACGCTGCCGACGTGCTCAATGAAGCATTCAAGCTGAGAAAATCTTTCTCCTCAGCGAGCGTCTGATATAACGGCGCCCGCTGAGGGAAAGCAATTATTTCTAACGAACGCGGCTACAAGCCGACTAGGGCACCTAAATGAAAGCAAGAAACATGAAATAGAGAAACATAACACTTTCCAACAATACATTTAAGTAAAAAAGACATATAAGCATACTGTAACAAGTGAATGTAAGGAGTAGCTGTACTTATCTTGACTGCGAGCAGCAAGAAAAGAGGGCTGTTCCCAGTCAAGATAGGTATTATCAGCATAGATTGTTAGTGATTGGTGCATTTTTAAAACTACCCTTTGATCCGCATTAGCCGTTTTCTGTTGGCCTTATGGGATCAGTAGTTTTGTTCTTGACTGCAGCTGCTATTGAAATAAAGAAAAGACTAAAGCTTAATAGGAGCCTCCGGTCTTGCCATAAAATTTAAATGAAGGTTAAACCTTAAGATGACTTTTAATTGTAACTTTTTCCCATTTAAAAGCATTCAGAAATCTAATTTTGTTCTCGCACTCCAGTACTGAGATGGCAAAGACGTTTATTTGAGTTAAATACCTCAGTGTTTCAGTTGTTCACCGTTGTTCCCCAGCCTGGGTCATAAATCTGACTGAGCAGTATTTATTATTGTGGACTGCTATCTGCAGTCCAGCAATAATAACAATAATGTGAAATAAGCACAGCCCTCCTTTGAAAAGTAAAATGTGACCCTGTGCTTATTTAAAAATGAACTCGGGCTGCGAGCTACTCTGAAAGTACCTAGTGATCAACTGGTTGGAGACCCACCTCCACCAAGAAGATGGAGGAAAGGAAAACATAAAAAAACTGAAGGTGGCGACCAAAGGTGGGAGCTTCCGGAGGAGAAGATGCGTTATGGAAAGCACCACATGGGCAGATCTGTTGATGGCCAACAACAGCAAACAACCATTGGCATAGCAAATAGGTGTCACTTTTGGGATGTTTTTAGTATTTAGCCATGCAGCACATTATCCTGCGTGCTACAACATCTACTGTTAATTCACGTGCCACTAGTAAACCGCCATGCACACCCAACACCCCAAGCATTGGCAAAGTCAGTTGGTCTCGGCATTCCTAAAGCTATTGACTTTGTCAATTGTTTTTTTTTTTTTTTAGCCATGTGTTATGAACTGGGGTGGATGAATGTCGTGTGGAGTTGAATTCTGTGGGTTGTATTGGAATTGCTATGGAATTGTGTGGCTGTGGAATTGTGTCGTGTTTTGGGGAATTATGTGGATAGTAATTATGTAGTATTGAGTGTACTGGAATAAGGTGGAGTGGGATTACAACATGGAGTGTAATTATGTGTAGTAATTTTGTGTGTCTTGGAGTAGCATGTAGTGGTGTGGAATTATGTGGTGTGGTGGTGAATTATGTGACATGATGTGGAATTCTGTGTTGTGGATTGGATATATGTGGTGTGGAGTTGAAATGTGTTGTGGAGTGGAATTATGTGGTTTTGTTTGGAAATATCTGCTGTGGAATGGAACTGTGTGGTTGTAGGAAAATGCCCCTTTTCAGCATTGTTACCCCCACTTTTTGCCTGGTACATGATTTCGACTGAAAGTGCACTGGGTTCCAGCTTACCAGGTTCCCTTTGCCAGATCTCTTTCCCAAAATTGTACAGTTGTTTCATCGAAATTGGCACAACCTTAAGCACCCTCTGTAAGTCCCTAGTAAATGGTACCCCTGGTACCTAGGGCCTGGGGTACTAAAGAAGGTCCCTAAGGGCTGCAGCTCCTCATCAAAAACACACAGTGCTGCCATCACAGGCTGCATGTCACATGACATATGCAGTGGTGCCCCCTACCACTGCATATGATATTTGTAAGTCACCCCTACAGAAGGCCTTCGAGCCTCAAGGCAGGGAGCATTCTAACATATGGGAGGACATTGCTGCATGAGCAGAGGACTGCAATGTGCGTAAAAGCACTACTTATTTTTTTAACTACGTTTTTGCTTTCAAAACCTATATAAAAAGTGCTAGTTTTATGGTCAAGCGTGTAGGCGCTCTGGCCTGTTGTAATCTCGCTGTGGGCTTTCAACCACGCCCACTCTTGTTATTCGTACTTTGTTGTGCTTGTTTTAAATGCTTTATTTTTATTGGTGCAATTTGTGAAATGTCCCTCCTTTGTGTGCTGGGTTCCCTCCCACAGACGATTTCACTAAGTGACATTTTTGTTGGCATCACACTATGTCACATTTCCTCCTGATATGGCGTGTGATGGCCCCTCCTCTGGTTTCGGTTTGCCTTTCATCCCAGCCGAGATCCTTGCTAGACATTCATGCAGGGAGCCAAAAACTCGTGGCTCTGACTTGTTTTCCTCAGAATCCATTTTGATACACATCTTTATCTTGTCAATGCTGTCTGGGAATTGGCAGTAGTAGCTGCACTGCTGTGCGTTAGCCACAGCAATGATTAAATCAAGGTGAATCGGAGCTTTGTCAGGCTTTACGCCGAGAGGTGGGCAGCGAAAGACCTGTAAAAACAGCCAGCTGAACAGTCCATCGCCTATGACACCATATTGAAGTGCCAGACACCCCTAATGCTGTTTTACTTTTACTTTTCAATGTATGTGGCAAGAAAAGCCCAGTTAGGAATTTACAACGCTAATAGATATAACTTGAGCAAATGCTACACCCAGTTGCAAATGCTTGTTCTAATTTGGTCTCAGATATATTCTGTGTGTGTCTCATTTATTGTCTCTGTGAGTACAACAAATGCTTAGCACTGCCCTCTGATAAGCCCAACTGCTCACCCACACAACCACAAAAGAGAATGTTAATATTATCTACTTTTGCCTTTGTAAAACAATTGGGAATTCACTGGACTTTCTGCACAGTGTACTTCTTTTTAGTGCACCATAGAGAGAGCCAGCTACCTACAGTGGCATACAGTCAAATTATGCTGAGTGGAATGATGTAGCATGGGACAGTGTATTTATGTGTATTGGGTGGCATTGAGTGGATTTATGTGGGGTATATTTATGCAACAAAATAATCGTTCAATCTGTACAAAGAACCTTCCACTGTACTGCAACATATGGCACCAGATTTTAATAAGTTTTGATCAGTGTGACGTTGAAAGTGTTATGGGTTAAATCTGCAGATTATGCAGCAGAAGATGGATTATGTGGCAAATCCGGCAAATATATAATTATGTGGGAAATGCAGGTGCTGCACATCACATAATTGCAGCAGCTGCACAATTCATGGCTTAGACTGCCATGGTCAGTGAAATGAAGTTGCAAACAGGTTAGCAGAAAAAAACCTGGCTAATTCAGTCTGTATTGCTAGGTTAAGTGCTGAATTTCGTCTTTTTGGCTACAGGCCTGAGCAACACAGAACAGTTTTGAAAATAAAGAGCATTGTGCCAAATGCGAGCGACAGAGGGAGATTTATGACATTTGGGGACTTGGAGAGTTAAAGAAAAAACTTTTTTCAGTAATCTAAGGATCAGGAGGACAAGGGGCATTTACAGAGTTCAGAATGACTGAGTTGGTGTATTTAGGTTAGATGATGTGATAATACGGCCAGAGCTGCCAGTTTTAGGGTAAATGAAGCCACATACCACCTTCAGGTATTGATGCATAAAGAAAAAAAGACCGTAGAGGATGTTTTTATGAGGTGAGCCCATACCCTTCATATGAGGTAGCATGTTTTGCCACGTTCACTATTTTCCCCTATGCTAGTTGTCGATTACTTTTGCAATGGTTACATAGGATACTCGCCATATTTCTGTCTCGCTTTGCCACATTGGATGGATTTTGAGATTACGTTTTCAACTTAATAGATACACTTTATAATGTAGTGTTAAAACTCAACATAGAGCTGACCATAGGGACCAATGGAGAAAGCCTAGCGCCCCCTTAGTGTGGCTTTTGCAAATCATGAATTTTTTTAAAGAACAATTGAAAAAAGCAAATGAGGTTAAAGTCTTGGGCAGAAAAGAGTCCTTTGATTCCTTCCCAGCAGTCTACATTCTGTGTTATATCCTATGTAAAAACACCAATAAACCTGAAATTAAAACAAAAGCCAGATACCCATGACAAAAGTTAACACCCCTCTCCCCCAGAACTCTTAACTCGGCATGCCTTTTTTGCAGCAGCAACCTCTCTTTTGGGGTGAGGGACCATGCCCCTCAACCTTTTGCCCCTCATGAAGAGTGTCTGTCAAGCTGAGCAAAGGTCAGCCTGACAGACACACTTCCTTTTCAGGTCAGGCAGCCAGGAGCTAGAAATACGCTATTTCTAAGGTGCCTTGAGGTCCTCCCCCTCATGATGTGGGGGAATGTCACGATTGCTTCGGACCTGGGCTCTTAAGTTTTAAGCCCTAAAGAGCCTAGGCAAAATGTCAATCAGTGACACCTTGTTTGGGACTGCTGCCTTCCATAATTAGCAGACCTAAGGTTAGCCAGTTAGGGAAGGCAGCAGTCCCAACCCTCCTAGACCCTCTGAAGCAATGTTTGAAGGTCAGTGGGCGTGTGTTTTTGTTTTTTTTTTAATGAATGTTTGGTACGTGCGTATATGTTTGAATATTTGATAATGAGTGTTGTGAATGGATGTCTGTGTGTGAATGAGTGTGCCTGTGTGTCCCTCCCCCTCCCTCCTAAAATTACTGCTTTTTTTGTATGGAGACATGGTTTTGTAGGAAGCTGGCCTGATATTTCGTGGGTACCTAAGGTCCAGGTATCCCCTCTTGGTGAAGTGTATGTAGGCAGTGTCTAGAAGCCAGGCTCTCTAGAGGTAGGTGTGGATTAGCAGCCAAGGCTTATCTATGAGACATGCAAAGCTCATGCAATACCACTGTAGTCACACAGTGTAAGGAAATGCCTCCTTGGCATGGTTACCCCCTGACTTTTTACCTTTTGCTGATGCCAGTTATGATTGAAAGTGTGCTGGGACCCTGCTAACCAGGACCCAGCACCAGAGCTCTTTCCCTAAACTGTACCTTTGCTTCCACAATTGGCACAGCCCTGACACTCAGATAAGTCCCTTGTAAATGGTACCCCAGGTACCAAGGGCCCTGATGCCACAGAAGGTCTCTAAGGGTTGCAGCGTGTCTTATGCCACCCTGGGGACCCCTCACTCAGCATAAGCACACTGCCTCACCGCCTGTGTGTGCTGGTGGGGAGAAAATGACTAAGTCGACATGGCACTCCCCTCAGAGTGCCATGCCAACCTCACACTACCTGTGGCATAGGTAAGTCACCCCTGTAGCAGACCTTACAGCCCTTAGGCAGGGTGCACTATACCACAGGTGAGGGCATATGTGCATGAGCACTGTGCCCCTACATTGTCTAAGCAAAACCTTAGACTTTGTAAGTGCAGGGTAGCCATAAGAGCATATGGTGTGGGAGATTGTCAAACACAAACTCAGCACAATAAATGCACACTGATGCCAGTGTGAAATTTATAGTACAATGCAGCCAGAGGGCATCTTAGAGATGCCCCCTGAATACCAATCCCACTTCTAGTGTTAGGCTGACCTGTTTCTGCCAGCCTGCCACAACCAGACGAGCTGCTGGCCACATGGGGAGAGTGCCTTTGTCACTCTGTAACCAGGAACAAAGCCTGTACTGGGTGGAGGTGCTTCTCACCTCCCTCTGCAGGCACTGTAACACCTGGTGGTAAGCCTCAAAGGCTCACCTCCTTTGTTACAGCGCCACAGGGCATCCCAGCTAGTGGAGATGCCCGCCCCTCTGGCCACTGCCCCCACTTTTGGCGGCATGGCTGGAGGAGATAATGAGAAAAACAAGGAGGAGTCACCCACCAGTCAGGAAAGCCCCTAAGGTGTCCTGAGCTGAGGTGACCCCTGCCTTTAGAAATCCTCCATCTTAAGTATGGAGGATTCCCCCCAATAGGATTAGGGATGTACCCCACCTCCCCTCAGGGAGGAGGCACAAAGAGGGTGCAGCCACCCTCCCAGACCTAAACACACCCCTAAATTTAGTATTTAGGGAAACCCAATAACCCATAAAACCGGATTCCTGCAACCTGAACTAAGAAGGACTGCTGACCTGAAAGCCCTGCAGAGACAACGGGGACAACAACTGCTTTGGTCCCAGCCCTACCGGCCTATCTCCTGACTTGAACACCTGCAACAGCGACACATCCAACAGGGACCAGCGACCTCCGAAGCCTCAGAGGACTGCCCTGAACCTAAGGACCAAGAAACTCTCATGAGCAGCGGCTCTGCTCAACAAACAGCAACAATATTGGAACTTTTCTGGAACTTTCAAAGACCTCACTCTTCCCGCCGGAAGCGTGAGGCTTCACCCTCTGCACCTGACGCCCCCGGCTCGAGATCCAGAGAACCAACACCACAGGGAGGACTCCCAGGCGACTGCAACCCCGTGAGTAGCCCGAGATGACCTCGCTGTACCCCCACAGTGACGCATGCAGAGAGAATCCAGAGGCTCCCCCTGACCGCGACTGCCTGTAACAAGGTACCCGACGCCTGTACCAAGCATTGCACCCGCATCCCCCAGGACCAGAAGGAACCGAACTTCAGTGCAGGAGTGACTCCCAGGCGACCCTCTGCCTAGCCCAGTCGGTGGCTGGTCCGAGAAGCCCCCCTGTGCCCTGTCTGCACCGCTAGAGTGACCCCCGGGTCCCTCCATTGAATCCAATACAAACCCTGACACCTGTTTTGCACATGGCACCTGGCCGCCCCTGTGCCACTGAGGGTGTGTTTTGTTTGCCTACTTGTGTCCTCCCCCAGTGCTCTACAAAACACCCCTGGTCTGCCCCCTGAGGACAGGGGTACTTACCTGCTGGCAGACTGGAACCCCCTGTTCTCCATAGGCACCTATGTGTTTTGGGCACCTCTTTGACCTCTGCACCTGAGCTGCTGGTGTGGTAGTTTTGGGGTTGCCTTGAACCCCCAACTCTGGGCTGCCTATGCCCCAGAACTGAGACTTGGAAGTGTCTTACTTACTTCACAATCTAACCAATACTTACCTCCCCCAGGAACTGTTGATTTTTGCACTGTCTACTTTTAAAATAGCTTATTGCCATTTTAACCAAAACTGTATATGTTATTGCTCTAATTCAGAGTTCCTAACTTACATGTGTGGAGTACCTTGCAATTTATGTATTTACTTCAAATCTTGAACTTGTGGTTCTAAAAATAAATTAAGAAAATATATTTTTCTATATAAAAACTATTGGCCTGGAGTTAAGTCTTTGAGTGTGTGTTCCTCATTTATTGCCTGTGTGTGTACAACAAATGCTTAACACTACCCTCTGATAAACATACTGCTCGACCACACTACCACAAAATAGAGCATTAGAATTATCTAATTTTGCCACTATCTTACCTCTAAGGGGAACTTTACTTTGAGATAGTATATACCAAGCCAACTTCCTACACACAGCACTTACCTTAAATACACCACACAGTGTTACAAAAATAAAGTTACTTTATTATGTTAACACAATACCAAAAACTACTATAGAGGCAATATTACCTTACAAGGTGAGTATATATATATATATATATATATATAAATGTTTGATGGCATGTGTAGCTGCAGATACATATCCTATGCATAGCTCTTCCGACATCAAGTGTTGGGCTCGGAGTGTTACAATTTGTTTTTCTTCAAAGAAGTATTTTCGGAGTCACAGGATCGAGTGGCTCCTCCTCTCGGTTCCATTGCGCATGGGCATCGACTCCATTGTTAGACTGTTTTCTTTCTGTGGTCGAGTTTGGACGTGTTTCCTCTCGCTCCGAGATTTTGATTTGGAAAACCTCAGAAAACCTTCTTATTAGTCGGTATTGTTTCTATTGCGTTTCCCATCTAGCATCGAACTGGTAGTACAGACGGAACCTTCAATTTTTCACCCTTTGGGGTGCGTGCGCTCGACTCGGGCCTGTTTGGGCCTACCACGTGGGAAGCCTCATGGATCGGGCTTCATTCCAATTCTGCCCTCAGACCACGCGAAATACCCCTATACAGACCAACACTTGGTTTGTAATTTGTGCCTTTCTCCAGACCATCGGGAGGAAGATTATGAGGCCTGTCAATCATTTCTATCAAAGAAGACCCTCAGAGATCGCAGAGCCCGAAGACTCAAAATGGCGTAGAAAAGCAGCAAACATCTCAACGTCATGGAAGAAGAGCAGGCGCAGACAGCTGTCTCCATCCGAGACATAGACTCCAAACAGGAGACGGAAGACAAGAGACCCATCACAGCTGGCCAGCATGTGAGTACGTCTGCACCTACACCCCCGCACAAAAAACATTTAAAGGCCTTGGGTACACCACTGCCAGAAGGCCATGGTTTGGCCTGAAAAAAGACTGTTGGCAACCATCCTACGGGTTCCGTGCTGAAAAAGGCCACTCCTTCATCCACTTCGGAGTCGAGCAAATCTGTAAAAAGCACAGTTTCAGACTCCAGTAAAACATCCCATTCATTTGAGTGAAAAATTTGGCCATCGGCCTTGGACCCTTTTTCGGACCGAAAACACTACACACTTTGGAGCCGAAAAAATCCTCATATACAGAGGAACAAGGACTTTACAAAAAATTAAGACATATTACAAGACCAATCATGGAATCTCATAAGAATCCTGAGGAAGAGCCTGAGATTGAACCAATATTGCAGGTTATGGATGAGAGACAGTCCAGAATCCATGTTCATAAGGAGATAGGAAGAATCATCACTGCACCTACTTTAAATAAACAAAAGAAAGCTGGCTTTCCAAGAGGAACTAGACTCTATGCAACCACCAGCGAAGGTGCAAAAACAAAAGGAGAAGCCACTACCTCTCCATACTTCTCCGCCTCAATCTCCACAGCTCTCTTTCTCACCTCAGAATAGCCCACCACCACTGTCTTCTCCAACACATTCTTTACATTGACAGGGAGGTACGGCAGACCCATGGGATCTCTTATGACCCTAATCCCATTCCGGACAATGACCCAGATATTTACCCATCAAAACCTTCTCCTCCAGAAGCCACCACTGCATACACCCAAGTAATATCTAGGACAGCAGCTTATAATGGAGTTACCATGCATTCTGAGCCATTGGAAGAAGATTTTTTATTTAATACACTGTCTTCTACACATTCCAGGTACCAGTGTCTCCCAATGTTACCAGGAATGGTTAAACACGCAGACCACATTTTTAACAAACCTGTAAAAGCTAGGATTATCACCCCTAGAATTGATAAGAAGTATAAGCCGGTGCCTACTGACCCAGATTACATCACTCACCAGGTCCCTCCAAACTCGGTAGTAGTCAGTGCAGCAAGAAAGAGGGCAAATAGCCAGTCTTCAGGAGACACACCGCCTCCGGCTAAGGAGAGTAGACAATTTTACGCAGCAGGGCTACACAAGCAACAAATCAGTGGAGAATTGCAAATTCTCAGGCACTTCTAGCCAGGTATGATAGTTCCCATTGGGACGAAATGCAAGATATTATACAGCATGTCCCAAAGGATAAGAGACCCATCACAGCTGGCCAGCATGTGAGTACGTCTGCACCTACACCCGCACAAAAAACATTTAAAGGCCTTGGGTACACCACTGCCGGAAGGCCATGGTTCGGCCTGAAAAAAGACTGTTGGCGACCGTCCTACAGGCTCGGCGCTGAAAAAGGCCACTCCTTCATTCACTTCGGAGTCGAGCAAATCTGTAAAAAGCACAGTTTCAGACTCCAGTAAAACATCCCATTCGTTGGAGTCAAAAATTTGGCAATCGGCCTTGGACCCGAGACCTATGACTACTTTTTCAGACCGAAAAAACTACACACTTTGGAGCCGAAAAAATCCAAATATACAGAGGGAAAAGGACTTTACAAAAAATTAAGACATATTACAAGACCAATCATGGAATTTCATAAGAACCCTGAGGAAGAGCCTGAGATTGAACCAATATTACAGGTTATGGATGAGAGACAGTCCAGAATCCATGTTCATAAGGAGACAGGAAGAATCATCACTGCACCTCCTTTAAATAAACAAAAGAAAGCTGGCTTTCCAAGAGGAACTAGACTCTATGCAACCACCAGCGAAGGTGCAAAAACAAAAGGAGAAGCCACTACCTCTCCATACTTCTCCGCCTCAATCTCCACAGCTCTCTTTCTCACCGCAGAATTGCCCACCACCACTGCCTTCTCCAACACATTCTTTACATTGACAGGGAGGTACGGCAGACCCATGGGATCTCTTATGACCCTAATCCCATTCCGGACAATGACCCAGATATTTACCCATCAAAACCTTCTCCTCCAGAAGCCACCACTGCATACACCCAAGTAATATCTAGGACAGCAGCTTATAATGGAGTTACCATGCATTCTGAGCCATTAGAAGAAGATTTTTTATTTAATACACTGTCTTCTACACATTCCAGGTACCAGTGTCTCCCAATGTTACCAGGAATGGTTAAACACGCAGACCACATTTTTAACAAACCTGTAAAAGCTAGGATTATCACCCCTAGAATTGATAAGAAGTATAAACCGGTGCCTACTGACCCAGATTACATCACTCACCAGGTCCCTCCAAACTCGGTAGTAGTCAGTGCAGCAAGAAAGAGGGCAAATAGCCAGTCTTCAGGAGACACACCACCTCCTGCTAAGGAGAGTAGACAATTTTACGCAGCAGGGCTACACAAGCAACAAATCAGTGGAGAATTGCAAATTCTCAGGCACTTCTAGCCAGGTATGATAGTTCCCATTGGGACGAAATGCAAGATATTATACAGCATGTCCCAAAGGAGCACCAAATAAGACCACAGCAAGTGGTGGAAGAGGGTCTAGCGATCAGCAATAATCAGATAAGATCTGCCCTTGATGCTGCTGATACAGCTGCAAGGAGTGTAAACACTGCCATCACAATTAGAAGACATGCATGACTGCACTCCTCTGGTTTTAAAACAGAAATTCAACAGGCAGTTCTTAATATGCCCTTCGACAAAAAGCACCTCATGGCCCAGAAGTAGACACCACTATTGGGAAACTCAGGAAGGACTCAGATACTGCGAAAGCAATGGGTGCTTTATACACCACCCCATATAGAGGCTCCTTTCGCAGACCACATTTAGAGAAGGCTTTAAGCCACAATCATCAGAGGCTTCCACCTCCCAAACAAAGCACGGACAACAAATCCAGTATCAACGAGGTAGGTTTAGAGGATCCTATAGAGGTCAATATTTCAGAAATAGAGGTAAATTCCAAACCTCTAAACAGACAACAACACAACCTAAACAGTGACTTCCTTCCCTCTCTTCCATTCCACACATCTCCTGTGGGGGGGAAGACTACAGCAATTCCACTCTCATTGGCAAAATATCACCACAGACAATTGGGTATTATCAATTATCCACAATGGCTATTGCCTAGAATTAATCCAAACATCCCACCACAATATCACAAACTGTCCCCGGAACATACCGTTCTGTTACAAAAAGAGGTGCAATCTCTACTATTAAAACAAGCAACAGAATTAGTTCCGCATTCTCAACAACGAACAGGAGTATACTCACTATACTTCCTGATTCCCAAAAAAGACGGCACCCTCAGGCCCATCTTTGACCTCAGGCCCCTCAATCCATACATCTTGTCAGAGCATTTTCACATGGTAACTCTGCAAGATGTTATTCCACTACTACAAAAAACAAGATTACATGACTACTCTAGATCTCAAGGATGCGTCTTTCCACATACCCATCCATCCAGCTCACAGAAAAAACCTCAGATTTGTCATAGCAGAAACACTACCAGTTCGAGGTGTTGCCATTTGACATAACAACAGCTCCAGGAGTGTTCACAAGGTGTCTAGCAGTAGTGGCAGCCTACTTAAGAAGACAACACATCCATGTCTTTCCATATATAGAAGATTGGCTAATAAATTCAAGCAATCTTACACAATGCCAACAACACACTCGTTACATGATAGAAACCTTGCACACCCTAGGGTTTACTCTAAACTACCAAAGGCCACACCTTCAACCAGCACAGGTACAACCTTACCTAGGTGCTATCCTAAATACTCAATTAGACCTAGCTTATCCAAATATAGAAAGTATACAAGTTTTCCAAAATCTCATACCACTCAGACAGCCAAATCAACAATACACTGTGAGATTTATTGTGAAGATTCTAGGAATGATGGCATCTTGCATAGCGATAGTCCCACATGCAAGACTACACATGAGGCCCTTACAACAGTGCCTTTCACAACAATGGTCACAAGCACACGGTCAACTTCAAGATCTAATCTTGATGGACCGCCAAACACGTATGTCCCTTTAATGGTGGAATCGCAGCAATCTAATGAAGGGGCAATTATTTCAAGACCCTGTGCCTTAGACCATAATCACAACAGATGCATCAATGATCGGCTGGGGAGCTGACGTAAACAACCAGACCATTCAAGGGCAATAGGATGTTAAACAGAAGCAGCTACACATAAACCACTTAGAATTATTAGCTGTATTTCTTTCCCTAAAAGCGTTTCAACCTCTTCTCAAACAGAAGCAACATGACAACCATGTATTACCTCAACAAACTGGGCGGGACTCATTCATCTCAACTGTCCCTTCTAGGCCAAACAATTTGGAAATGGGCAATTCACAATCAAATTCATTTACTAGCACAAAATATTCCAGGGATAGACAATCAGTTGGCAGATCTCCTAATCAGAAATCACCAACAAACCCACGAATGGGAGATTCACTCCCAAGTACTTCAAAAGTACTTTCAAAAGTGGGGAACACCAGACATAGATCTATTTGCAACAAGCGAAAACACAAAATGTCAAAACTTTGCATCCAGACACCCACATCCCCTATCCAAGGGCAATGCTCTGTGGATCAATTGGTCAGGGATATTTGCTTACACTTTTCCCCCTCTCCTACTCCTTCCCTTTCTGGTCAGCAAACTACGTCAAACGTCACTCACCATGATACTCCTAGCACCAACATGGGCACACCAGCATTGGTACACAACACTTCTAGATCTGTCTGCAGTACCACATTCCAAATAGACCAGATTTGTTAACACAGAACAAAGGTCAAATCAGACACCCAAACCCCAATGCACTCAATCTAGCGATTCGGCTCCTGAAGTCATAGAATTTGGTTATCTAAAGCTTCCACCAGAATGAATGGAAGTAATTAAACAAGCATATAAACCTACTACTAGACAATGCTATGCAAACAAATGAAAAAGATTTGTTTTCTATTGCCGATCTAAAAACATCAAACCACTTACAGCATCTATACAACATATTGTATGCTATTTACATCATTCTCAGAAATCAAATTTGGCTTTCTCATCCATCAAAATACACCTTACTGCAATATCTGCCTACTTTAGACTATTAAGCACACTTCTCTATCCAGAGTTCCTGTTAATAAAGCCTTCATGGAACAGTTAAAACGCATTATTCCACCTACAACACCACCTGTTCCATCGTGAAATCTAAAAATAATTGAGTACAAATACAAACCAGTGCCTTTTGACCCACTCTGCATCAGGGCATCACGTCCCACCTGTCTCCTTAGTCACTACTGTTAGAAACAGGGGAGCCTCCCAGGCTACCAGTGACGCTCTGATTCCTGACCCACTGAGAGGAGGTGGAGGGGCTCCTGCAGCACCTCCCAGACCAATATGACAAGCGGGAGAAATAGCTTGTGGAGGAAGGTAAGGCCATTTCTAATGCACCCATTAGGTATTCTTTAGATGTGGCAAATACAGTGGCCTTGGAGTCAACACTTCAGTCATCCTGCAACGTCACTCCTGGCTCAGTGTCTGGTTTCAAGCCAGAGGTGCAACAGCATCTCATTAACCTACTGTTTGATGGAGAACATCACTACACACCTCAGTTTGACACAGTGCTTAAAACAATCAGTAGACAGGGATCATAAGGGGACGGTGCTTTAAAGGGTCCCTCTGGGAGAGGCTCCTTTTGAAGGTAGCAGCCAAGAGCAGTCTTAAAAGCCACCTCCTCTGAACCCACTTAGTCCTACCATAGGCTCAATGGCGCTCTCAACCGGGTGGCAGGGGTATCACATGTGGCTCCTTTAGAGGAAATAGCTCCAAGGCCAAGGAAGAGGTATCCCTACTGATGAAGTCTCCACCTCTTCAAGTAGACTTGCCCTGTTCCATCCAAACCCCCGCTCCCCGATCAGACAAATCTTGTTGGGCGGATACTTAATTTGTTCCTAAGAAGAGATCACATTAGACTAGTGGGTCCTATCTATCATCGAACAAAGCTACTGCTTGGAGCTCATTTCAACCCCACCAAACATTCCACACCTTCCGCAAGAACATCTGATGTTGCTACAAGAGCGGGGTGCAAGTGCTCCTACTCAAAGGGGCAATAGAACTAGTGCTCTGTCAGCAACAGGGCAAAGATGTCTACTTCCTTTACTTCCTCATCCTCAAGAAGGACCGATCCCTCAGACCTTTCTTCCACCCGGTCAACCTACGGGATACCATCACGCTACTGCAGCAAGGTGACTTAATGACCACATTAGTCCAGAAGGACTTTTAAGCCCATATTTATACTATTTTAGCACCGCATTTGTGCCACTTTTTGACACAAAAGCGGTGCAAACTTACAGAACCACACCCAAACTCTTATTTCCTTGCTAAACAGCCAGGGATTCAACTTCAATGACACCAAGTCACATCTGGAGCTACTTCAGATTCAATGTTTCCTAGGGTCAGTATTCACTTCTGTAGTGGGTAAAGCATTCCAGCAGCTTTTCCCTCTTTTTTAACCACTCCACCCACTGCCAGTTCACACAAAAAGGCACCTGATGGGTATGATGGCAACCTACATTTCCATAGACCCACACGGACTAAATATTCGCCCGCTTCAGCAATGGCTCAAAAGCCAGGGGTCAGAAGCGCAGGGTCAGCTGGAGGATCTAGTGTTCATGAGGGCCAGAACCCATCGCTGTCTGCAATGGTAGAACAGCAACAGTCTTTTGCAGGGCAGGCACTTGGCAGACCCAGTTCCTGTAAGTGACCATCACTTTGGACGCATCTCTAGTCAGGTTGTGGTAGGGGGGGCACCTCAATGACATGACAGTTCAAAGCCTGGGACCAGCTCATCAAAGAGGTCTCCATATCAGCCACTTGGAATTTTTAGCAATTCAGCTAGCTCTCAACGCTATTATTCAACAGATTCTTGGCAATGTATTACTTGTGCAGACGGACAATGTGACAGCTGTGTTCTAGCTCCTGAAGCAAGGGGGCACTCAGTCCCCTCAGCTGTTGGGTCATCCATCACCATGTTTATCTACTTGCAGAGTATCTTCCGGGAGTGGACAGAGACTTTGCAGACCTGCTGAGCAAGATACAGCAACAAGTCCATGAGTGATAATTCCACCCTCAAGTCCTACTCCTGTACTTTCAAAGATAGGGCACAGCAAACATAGACCTCCTCACCATGTACAAAAACACAAAATGCCCAAACTTTGCCACCAGGTTTCCACATCATGAGTACATTGACAACGCTCTGTTGATGAACTGGTCAGGGATCTTAGTATACGCTTTTCCTCCTCTCCCATTATTTCCTTACGTGGTTAGGAAGCTCAAACAAACAACCCACACTCTTATCCTGGTAGCTCTCTCCCCTAAATTTGTTTGCTGGTAAACTTTTTACAACCACAAATGGCATACTGGTGAACCCATGTAAGTCCCTAGAATATGGTACTTAGGTACCCAGGGCATTGGTACACCAGGGGTCTTCCAAGGGCTGCAGCATATATTATGCCACCCATGGGAGCCCATGCAAACCGTGTCTGCAGGCCTGCCATTGCAGCCTATGTGAAATGGTGCATGCACCCTTTCACCACCAAACCTGGTCACTGCACTTAGCCACTGTAAGTCACCCCTTTGGTAGGCACTTCAGCTCAATGGCAGGGTGCATGTCCCTAAGTGTGAGGGTACCCCTGCATGAGCAGGGTGCCTCTACAGACCCCAGGGCAATTCCTGGACTGTTTAAGTGTGGGTAAGCCATCTTAAGGTATGTAGTGGACACTGGTCAACACAAGTGGTCCAACTACATAATGGCTACTCTGAACCTAGGCATGGTTGGTATCAAACATGTCGGAATTATGTAACTTCACCAATTCCAGTGTTAGTTGCATGATACCATGTACCTTGGGGGTCCCTTAGAGGATACCTCAGTTCTGCATTTGCAGCCTTACAGGGTCTAGCTGCCAGCCCACGCTGCTGCTGATCCCAGACACTGGTCTGCCCTCCTGCTGGTGAGCCAGGCCGGAGATGCATAACAAAGGTATTCCTGCAAGGGAGAGGTATGACCACCTCACCCTGTGTATTAGGTTTCGAAGGGCTAGGTGGGGTGGCCTCTGAGCACCACTAGACTGCTTTGAAGGGCACATTTGGGCTTTCCTTAAAAATCCAGTTCGAACCAGTTCAGGCACCCCCCCCGGTTTCCACTCTGGGATGAAACTACACAAAGGACAGGGGAGTGACCACCCCCTTGTCCAGCTCCTCCCCTAGGGAGGTGCACAGAGCTCTGCCAGGTGGCCACTTGATTCTGCCATTTTGGAAACAATATGGGCAGAGGGCACTGGGAGCATCCGACTGGTTAGGCCAGGACGTCCCTGTCCCCCTCTTATAGGTGGGTCACTTCAAAGCATGACTAACCCCCTTTTCGGGTTACTTATAGGCTCCCCATTGAGTGGGTCCTCAGATTCATCAAGCAAGACTCCCCAAGGAACTCTCTGCAACACATCTTCTGCTCCTGGCCTCTGGAAGTGCTGCTGGTCTGCTTTGGAACTGAAACACATCTGCTTCTGGTGGGAAGGCTCCTATGCAACATTGTTTCTCCGGATCCTGCAAGAATTCTGCAACATCCAAGAATGTTCATCCTCCAGGGTCACACAGACTCTGTTTGAGCCTGGAAGCACAAAGGAATATTCCTTGGAGTGAAGGAGTCACTCCCCTGCAACCGCAGGCACCTCAAGAGAACATCAACTGGCTGATGGGGTCTTCTGTTCCACGAATATCGAAAGCCTCTGATTCACAGGCGGTGGGTCCGTGCCTTCCTCTGGGTACTGCTTGTCTTCTGACCAACTTAGGAGACTGTGGGCCCATGCTCCTGCCATTGTATTGTATTGTATTGTATTGTATTGTAATCGTATTTATATAGCGCTTACTACCCCTGACAAGGCGTCGAAGCGCTTTTCGGTGAGTAGCACGCTACTCTGGAACCCAACAAGAATTAGTGATGGATTAGTATCGGGAAATAATGAGTACAGTTTTAGTATTATTATGAGTTAATTTGAGCCGCGGATATGAGAGTTTGTTAGTTAGATTGACTGGAGTAATGGAGGGGTGGAGGAGGAAAGAAATCCAGAAGTGTTCATTGGGAGTATATCCTTAATTTACTCAACCCAAAGGCTTGGGATGAGTAAAGGGGGGTGGAGAAGGGAAGAATATGTGGAAGGGTTAGGGAGAGCATAGTAGCGGGGTGAGATAAATGCGGGAGAATTTAGTAGGGTTGTGTGGGAGGTAATGGTAGTAGAGTGAGGTTTGGTGAGTTAGATGTGGAAGCGGAGGGAAGGGCTTAGGCAGAGTTATTTAGGAGAGGAAAGTAGTGGAAAGGATTTGGGGTGAGTCAGAGTGAGAATGTAGGATAGTTTGATAGAGACATGACATGATGATGGGTAGATAAGTGTGATAAGATGAGAGCAGGAATTCACAGATATCTAGTATAACAGCCCACCCAGGAGCCATGCAATGACCCACGAACATGCCAAGCACAGAAACAACATATACACATACATACATACACATATATATATATATATATATATATATATATATATATATATATATATATATATATACACACACACACACACATGAATACACCCACATATGCACATACAATACATAATTAGAACCATGGGTAAAATATACTTAGTCAAACAGGTTTAAAGAGTGTGTGTGTGTATTTTATTGTTATGACATAATAGCGATACATATTTTCTAAAGAAACTATAAATAACTAGAAATATACACATAATCTGATTTTTTTTTATCAACATAGGCATATGCAGTTTATAGTTGTTTGAATATGGTGGTTATGAAGGAAAGAGCCAACTCTTGAGTAATTTTCTGAAGACAAGAAAGTTATCTGTGGCTCTTATAGTTGGGGGTAATGGATTCCATAGTTTGGCTGCTTGAACGGAGAAGGATGTACCATCTATAGTCTTTTTCTTGTATGGTGGCGTTCTAAGGTGGGGTGGCAATCTTGAGCAGAGGTTTCTTTGTTGGATGTATTTGGTAATTTTGTTTCTGATAAAAAGCAGTCCTGTTCCATGTATAGCTTTGTGAGTAATACAAAGCAGCTTGAAAGTGCATCTTCTGGCAACGGGTAACTAGTGTAGCGCTCTCAAGGCAGGGGAGATGTGGGCTTGCCGCTTTACATGTAATAGTAGCCTGGCTGCGGAATTCTGGATACGTTGTAGTTTTTTCATAACAGATAGAGATGATCCATGGTAGAGGCCATTGGCATAATCCAGTTTGGATAGTGCAAGCGAGATAGTAGCTTGCACCTTGTGTGGAAATCCGAGGTGGGGGAAGATGCGTCGTAAAGTCTTCAAGGTGATGAAGCTTGTTCGTGCTAATTTGTCCACTTGGGCATTCATAGTTAACTTGGAATCCAT
Source organism: Pleurodeles waltl (assembly GCF_031143425.1). NCBI lineage: Eukaryota > Metazoa > Chordata > Amphibia > Caudata > Salamandridae > Pleurodeles > Pleurodeles waltl. The sequence continues at coordinate 742,046,691 of NC_090449.1, read as the reverse complement.
GGTGATTCCTAGGTTTTTAACTTCCTTCGATAATTGAAGAGGTGGTCCGAGATCGTCAGGCCCAGACGCACAGAGGGTCATAATTTTTCCAGTCACCACATATGAGTATTCCTGTTTTGGAGGTATTTCGTTTGAGATGGCTCCAGGTCATCCACTGATCAACGGCTCTGAGGCAACTGAAGATTTGTGAGTTTTCAATGTTTTTGGGGCATTCTAATTTAAGTAGTATTTGTGTGTCATCTGCATAGTTGTAGCATGTGAGATGGAAATCATTGATCAGTTCTGGTAAAGATAGCATGTAGATGTTGAAAAGCAAAGGTGAGATGATTGACCCTTGGGGGACCCCTGCTTTTATGAGGTAGGGTTTGGACGAGAAGAGGGGCGAGTGGATGATATTCGATCTTTTTTGAAGATAGGAAGTAATCCAGTCGAGAGCAATCCCTTGTATGCCGGCTTTGTGGAGTCTTTGAGTTAGGGTGTCATGGTCAACAGTATCAAAGGCAGCTGAGAGGTCCAAGAGAAGTAGTGCAGCAACTCCATTTTGGTCGACTGTGTATTTAAGATCATCCCAGATTGCTATGAGTGCCGATTCAGAGCTTCTTCCTGGGCGGAATCCAGTTTGGAAGTCTGAAAGTATAGAATTGTCTTCAATGAATTGTGACATCTGGGTGAATGCTGCTCTTTCTATCAATTTGCCCAGGAAAGGTCCATTTGTGATTGGTCTGTAGTTGTTGGGGTCTTGCGGGTCTAGGTTTGTTTTATTTAATAAAGGTCGTATGTATGCCTTTTTCAGTTCTACAGGAAAAGTTCCTGAAGTTAAAGGGTTGTTGATGATTCTTCTTACAGGTGTGGCAGCAGAAGTAGATAGAAGAATGTTCTTGAATATTTGTGGGTGGCAAGGGTCAGAAGGGCAACCAGAAGGTCTGCTTCCTTTGACCAAATCCATAAATTCATCCTGGGATATTTGTTTGAAGGACTGTAGAGGTTGGGTTGGTTTATTCTTAGAGGGTATTTTAGGAAAGGGGTTGTGCTGATGGTTTTCTTCTGTTTTAAATAGGAGTCCAATGTGTCTGCCTTGGTTGTGTAGTGAGTTGCCAATTTGTTTGTGAAATCTTGAGTAGTGGGATGACTTCCTTCCATGCATGTAGGTTTTCGAAATTCATTGAGAATTTTATAAAATTCCTTGGTTGTAGATTGACCATTTTGAATTCTGTCTGAGTAGTACCTTTTCTTAGCTTTTTTGATTGATGATTTGTATATCCTGTTAAGTTTGTGTAGCTGCAGTTTGTCTTGACTGTTGTTTGTTTTGAGCCAAGTCCGCTGCACTTTCTGATGTGTTGCTTTATCTTTTTAAGTTCTGTGTTTCTCCAAGGTGTTGGTTTTCTTTTGTTGTGTTTAGTTTTTCTGAGTGGTATTAGGATACCAAAAGCTTCCTGTAGCCACTCATAAAGTTCTGGCACAGAATTAATTGTATCTAGATCTGTGTTTGCTGTTAGTTGTGTTTCTAAGTGATCCAAATTGAGTTTGCTCCATGGTCGATAGGTGTATGTATGTAAGTAGTTCGTGGGGTGTGTTGATTTGTGGAGTTGTATGTCGGAAAGTTATCATATGGCGTGATGCTATAAATAGTAACTAGTTCAGGCTTAGCAAAAATGATATCTAGGATGTGACCAGCGATGTGTGTGGGATTGTGTACAATCTGATGTAGGTTCAATGCAACTAGGCCAGTGGTGATAGCTTTTGGATGGGGCATATTGGGTTTGTCAAACCAAATGTTTAGATCCCCAAGAATGCATAGGTTGGAGTATAGTGTAATAAAGTTTGAGACTGTGTCTAGAAAAGCGTCTGGGGAAAATGGAGTTGTTAGGTGGAGGTCTGTAAAGGAGGAGAAAGTCACAGAAGGAAGTTGGAGTAGGGTGGCATCTGGTAAGGAGGGCTTCACAACCTTGTATGGAGATGTTGTCTGTTTTACTGAGGTTCAATGCCTGTTTGAATATAATAGCTAGTCCACCTCCTCTCTTGCCTATACAGTTTTGAGTGATGGTTTGATAGCCTGGAGGAACGGTTTTGTGCAACACTGGTGCCATGTCATCTCCCAACCAGAATTCTGTTATGAATAGTAAGTCAGGTTGTGTGTCTGTGAGCAGGTCATAGATGTGGTGCTTGTTTTTTTAGAGTGATTGAGCATTTATGAGCTGGCAGTTTAGAAAAGGTGTGTTAGTGGTAGTGTTGTTTTGTTTAGGAGAAGGGTAAGTAGTATAATATGAATGTTGCTAGTTGTGATAACTGTTTGAGGCTCACAATAGTCTTGCTTTTCAATATAGTGTTCCTCTTCCAGGAGGTTAAGGAGGCATTTTGTTGGGTCTGTGTGTGTGGGTGGTGGACTTGGTGGCTGAGAGAGCCATGAGGAGTGTACTGTTTTTTATAGGGTAGTTTTATTATGTAATAGACAAGGGGAAGCGAGGTTGCTATGAATGGAATGTTTTTTATTTTGTTTGCGTTTGTTTAGTGTGGATGGAGTATGGATTAGGAGTGGTGGAGGAGCATGTGGATCATGATGTAAGGCTCTAAATTGTGCAATGGAGGAGAGGCGAGTGAATGAAAGTTGCTGGGTTGGGCTGCTTGTGGTAGGTGTTTGTGAATAGTGAGAAAGTAGGGGTGGAGATAGGATGGAATTTGTATTCTTTGTGTAGTCCTGAGGGTGGGAGTGGATATGACGATAAGTGTAATGTAAGTTTGTGTTGCTTTGATGTGCTGATGTTTGTGGTCGGTATTGTTTTTGTGGAATAGTGAGAGGGGATATTGGTGTAGTTGTTTTTGGTGAGGGATTTGTATGTGAGTTAGTGCTGGTGAGTGGAATTTGAGTGTAAGATGGGGTGTTGATGTGTTTTGGAGATGAATGTACGAGGTGTGTAAGAGGTGATGGATGTGTGTCAGGGGAGTTAGTATTAGTTGTGATGACTGGAAGGGGTAATATGTGTGGTGGAGTGAAATGTGGGGATTGTATGGTTGTGTGTAATTGGTGAAGAGAAGGGAAGAGTGTTTGTAGATGGTGTGTTTGAAGGCAGGGTTTGGGCATTGTTATGATGACAGGTGGTCTGTGTGGAGCAAACAGCGGATAGTGTTGTTGGTTAGTATGAGCAGAGAGTGTGTATCTGGAAGGCTGAGAAAAATGTATACTGTAGTTTTGTGTTGTGTGGGTGATGGCAGGTTGTGTTAGTGGGAGTGGACAGAGTAGTGTTGGCTGTGAGAATGCAGGTGTTTGACTAGTAGTTGTGGGGGATATGTGTATATGTGTCGTATAAAGGGTATTGTGTTGGGTGATGGGGCAATGCAATCTGTCTGTGGTCAGTTTGTGATGCACAAATTGGATGCCTTTGTAGAATATATGTTTGCATGTTGAGGGATGTGTTAAGACCATCTCCCAACAACCTATCACAACAACATATGCAACAACCAATAGGAACTTACACAAGGAGCAAGTTAACTGAAGTCCAGTCCCTGTGGTCAGGGGGAAAGGCAACTGCTGCTCTATTCAGAATCTCCTTGGATACAGACAGGCTGAATCCACACTTCCAAGCTAGCAGAGTCTACTTTCCAGGTAAGGGAGAGATTGTTCAGGAAACAAACACTGGAATAGTGCTGGGCGCGCACTCTAAAATCTGGCTTTTTTAAATGCAAAAATACAGGGGGGCAGACAGTTTTTAAGCACAATTTAAATCACAGAAACAGATTAAAACAGTCTCCTAAAAACACACTCTGCAAGATGTATGTAGCCTTTTCAATTAGAGGAGAAAAAAGGGGGGGGGGGTGCCACAAACTAGCAAGGCAATTCACACAGTCACGGCAAAAACGAAGTTCAAACAAAACACCACTTTAAAAGAGGCCAGGCTGCCTGAAACACAGAGAGTCCACAGTAAAAACAGACACAGGTAGCTGAAATAAACACTTTTGAACAAATAATACTATTTCCCCAGAAGAATCTCAGGGCTCCTTACCTAGGTCTTTTTGCAACCCTTGAACACTGGGCTGTATCAGGACACAGGGGACATGCACAGAGGCTCACAAAATGGAGGTGGCTGTCTTGGGCTTCCCTCCACAAACTTAAGGGGCCAGAGCAAGTGTGGGGGGCGGGTCTCAGGTGCAGCAGGGACTCAGGGAGCCAATCAGCTAAGTCCAGTCCCTAGTGCACCATGACTGTTGACTCTTCCTCCAGGAGATCTTCAGGCACCAAGAAGCCCCAGCCTCCTGCACTCTACAAATCGAAGATTAGTCCCTGTCCTGCAACTCCTGCAACATTGGACTTCTGTTTTTTTGTGCTGTTGAGGCCTCCTTGTCACTCCCTGTGTCCATCGCCTGTGGGTCACTTGTGGGGGCTTCAACGACATCTGCTGGCCCTCCTGTGTGCTGAGGACCAGGACTAACTCCCATTCAATGGTAGAGTCTCCTGGACCTTGCTGGTCCCCAAAACTCTGCAAATTCCTCTTTAGCTCCTGCTTGCATTTGCCAGTGCTTGTTGGTGACCTGGCTGGTCCCTGGCCCTCCTGCAATCCGGTGACTGTCGAAGGACAGCTTGTAGGTGACTCCTGGGATCTGCAGCTCCTGGATCCCGAAGCTGGACTTCTTCCTCCACCGGCTTGCAGGAACTTCACCTCTAGGAAGGTGGGTATTAACACCTGCACCACTCGGGCACCTCCAGGGGTGCTGGACTCTGCCCCCTTCCTTTTCAGGTCCCCCTTATCCTTAATACATCCTGGGGTTCTGCCAGCCTGGTACAGCAGCTGGACAATCTGAGGCATCCACTGACTTCAGAGAGAGTCCCTTCTCCCCTCTGCATCCGGGTTCCCTGGGGGTAGGTACTCCTGTCATCTGGGTATCTTCAGGTGGGGACACTCTCCAACCTTCCTCTTGCCTGTTGGTTTCCTCGGAGTCCACTGGGACTCCAACCACTACTTCCTGTGTTAGCCTATGGGACAACTGGGTGGCCCTTGCACCTGGTCGTTGGGGATACTAACTATACTTACCTCTGGTGTTTCTACTTACCTCCAGCCCCTAGCTAACTACCACAGTTACCTTGGTTGAGTTCACTATTTTGCATTCCATTTTCTTAGTATATGGTTTGGCCCACCATATGGCCCTGTACATTTTATGCTATTTCTGTTAGTTATTTTGTGAATGCACTGTGTGTAGATATCTCAAAAGGGAGATATACCAATACTAGTCTAGTAGTAGTTCTGTAATAAAGAATCCTTTATTTTTGCAACACTGGTGTGGTGCTTTTTTGTGAGTAAGTTACTGACTGACTTCTATGGTATTGCAAGTACTTTACATTCCTCCTGGATAAGCTTCAGCTGCTCGCCTCAGCTACCCCTCAAGAGCTTTCGCTATCTGGACACCTATTCACTATCACTAAGGGCTGCATGGACTCAGTATAGGGCGCCACACCATAGGTGTACACCATAAACTCAGCCAGCCTCCTACACTAAGTAATCCTTGTGGCTCCAAACTGGGCACAAAGAGTCTGGTATCCCGAGCTATTGATCATGGCCATTAAAATCCTCCGATCAGACTGCCCCTTCAGGAGGATCTTCAGTCACAGCAGCAGGGGAGGGATCTCCAACCAAACCTCTCCAGCCTCTGATTTCTTGCTAGGAGATTGAGCGGTGGCAGTTGACAGCTTTTGACCTTCCACCCAAAGTCTGTAACGTTATCGTGACAGCCAAGCGTTCCTCCACCAATACGGTATACGTCTGTCGGAACAAATTTGTGGCATGGTCCACAAACAAGTCCGTTGATCCCCTCTCTCTGAGATTCTATTGTTCATACTTTCTTTGGCCCAGTAGGACTCTGCTTTGGGCACAGTCAAAGGTTCTTTTGTCTGCCATCTACGCATTTCTGACCAACCCTCTTTAAGTCTCCTCTTGCTAGTAGGTTCCTTAAGGGTCTTACCCATATGTTTCCTTCATCCCCATTCATCATGCCCAATGGGATTTGAATTTGGTTCTGACATCCCTAATGTGCGTCCCTTTGGGCCTCTTCACAATTTTCCTCTCAAGCTTCTGACATTAAAAACAGCCTTCCTTGTGGCCATTACATCTGTCCCCAGGGTATGTGAGCTGCAGGCATTATTAACTAAGTGTCCTACATTTCCATCTATCCTGACAAATTAGTGCTTTGCACTATGGCTTCCTTTTTGCCAAAAGTGGTCACGCCTTTTCAAGTAGGCCAATCCATCACCTTGTCTACTTTTTATGCACCCCCACATCCTTCTAAGGAAGAGGAGAGAATCCACCGCTTGGACACAAAAAGTGTGTTAGCGTTCTACATTGATTGTACCAAAAAGTTCAAGGTGGATGATCAACTCCTAATTGGCTATGTGGGTGCAAAAAAGGTAGAGCAGTGCAAAAGAGAACCATCTCCAGGTGTGTCATTCTCTGCATTAATATGTGCTATGCATTGGCCAAAAAGCAACCCCTGGAGGCATTGCACGCATACTCTATCAGGGTGATAGAGGCAACCACTGCGTTAGCCCACAGAGTTCCAGTCCTGATCATTTGTCAGGCAGGAACATGGGCATCTGTACAGATGTTCACCAAACAGCCGGGTCCGAAGGCATGGGTACTTTGCCCGTTTGGTCCTACAGTACTCCCTAGTATGATCTTGGTTTGCAGGTCCACCTCCGGGGCTGGAATTTTTGAAGATCTATGTAGGAGGCTGCCTCAGTTTATGGTATACACCTATGGTGTGGCACCTTATACTGAGTCCAGGCAACACTTAGTGATCGTGTTTTGGTGCCTAGATAACCAAAGCTCTCTAGGGGAAGCTGTGGAGAGCAGCTCAGGCTTGTGAAGGAGGAGTGTAAAGGACTTACAATACCACAGTACTCAGTAACTGTTACACAAGAAAGAACCACACCAAGTGTTGCAAAAATAAAGTATTCTTTATTGCAGCACTAAGACTATACAAACATTGGTATATCTCCATTTGGAGATATCTACACACTAAATATACAATTAGTAACAAGCAGGAAAAGCATAGAAACACATGGAGCCCAATGGAGGGACCAAACCATATGCTAAGAAAGTGGTCTAAGAATAGAGATGCCCAACCAAGGTAAGTGTGTTAGAATCCCAGGGGCTGGGGGAGTAAGAATTTAGCAGCTGTAAGTACCAGAAATCCCACAGGCGCCCGGGTGCGGAGTTGTTATTGAGACAGGTGTTCCATAGGCTAACACAGGACTGTTGCTGTTGGCTTTTTATGGATTCAGGACCCCTTCCAATGGATCCTCAGATAACCAGTCGGCACAAGGAAGGTTGGATAGTACCCCCACCCATAGATAACCAGAACATTGGAATACCTACACCAGGGAGCCCAGGTGCATAGGGGTAAAATGACATTGGAAACCTTTGTTGGAGTCAATGGAATTCTCAATTGTCCAGCTGCTGTCGTGAACTGTGGACCAGGCAGGTGCAACCCAAATGTGGGTTCCAGATGTGAAGAGCCTGAAAAAGAAGTGGATAGCGTCCAGATCACTTGCAGATGTCCAAGTGGTGCAAGTAGGGAATGCCCACCCTCTTGGAGGTGAAGTTCCTGCAGGATGGTGAAGGAAGAAGTCCAGCTGTGGAGTCCAAGGGATGCAGAGGATCCTTGGATTTGCCCACTAGCTGTCCCACGTCGGTCACCGGAATGCAGGACGGTCAGTGGCCAGCAGGGTCACCAACAAACATTGGCAAATGCAAACCGTTGTTCCAAGGAAGATTGTAGATTTGTGAGGACCAGCAAGGTCCTAGTGACTCAAACCTTGGAAGAGAGTCAGGGCTGGCCTTCAGCAGGAAGGAAAGCCAGCCAGAGTAAGAGGAGCACCCACGAGTGACCCACTGGCAGCAGGCACAGGGAGTCGCAGGAAGGCTTCAGCAGCACAACAAAGCAGGAGTCCCAGGTCACAAAAGCTGCAGAGTGGAAGCTGGTCTTTGAGTTGCAGAGTGCTGGAGGCTGGGGATTCTTGGAGCCTGAAGATCTGCTGGAGGAAAAGCCAACCAGTCTTGGCAAGAACACAGGAGTTACATTCCAGGGGCTGCAGCAAGGGCCCACCATCTCCCAAGTTGGTCAGAAGACAAGGAGGAACCAGAAAGGACCACAGAACTACCAACTGTGAGCAGAAACGTTTCATTGTCCATGGGACAGCAGGATCCACCAGCCAGTCGTTTGTTGTCTTGGGGTGCCTGTGAATGCAGGGGAGTGACTCCTTCACTCCAAGAGAGATTCCTTCTTGCTTCCTGGATGCAAACAGATTCCTTGTGACCCTGGAGGATGCACAGACACAGATGTCGCAAAACTCTTGCAGGAGCTGGAGAAACAATGTTGCAAAGGGAGCCCTCCCAACTGGATACATCTCATTTCAGTTAAAAAAGCAAGCCCTCAGGGGTTCCAGGGGCCAGGAGCAGAAGATGTCTTGCAGAGAGTTCCTTGTAGAGTCTTGCCTGATGAATCTGAGGACCCACCCTCTGGGGAGCCCTTACGTAACCCTAAGAAGGGGTTGGTCACTCTCTGTAGTGACCCACCTATCAGAGGGGTTCAGGGACGTCATCTACCTGGCCTAACCAGTCAGATGCTCCCAGGGGCCTCTGCTATTCTAAGGTAAGGAATCTGCAACTAAAAGTCTCTATTAGATGAACAAGAGATCTACCTTTGGTAATGCTTTATCTGGTAGAGACATATTCTAGCTGCAGATTCCCTACAGACTCACCCACCCTCCTCGCTCTGCAAACTGATTTCTATGGAAAAGGACTAGTGGTCAGTGTTCTTCATAGCTCTGCACTTCTGGTGTGGAAAGTCGTGAAAAGAAACTGACGTCAGCGCTTAGGGGTGGCACCTATGTAGGACCCGCCATGTCATGTCTGATGTTCATGAGGCCAGCGATGGACATTGAGCCAACCAACACCACCTGACGATGCACAGTGGTAATGCTCGAGAAAAATCTCCAGATCCAGACTGACGTGTGTGGTAATTTCTAAGGTAAGGAATCTGCAACTAGAATATGTCTCTACCGGATAAGGCGTTACCAAAGGTAAATAACTTGTTGTTTCAGCCACCTGAAGGGGTTCATGCTATATGTATCCACACATTCCCCTCCCAAGAGATGCTTTGGAGGCCCCTTCAGCACAGAAAACTTGTAACAGGGTGCTAATCAGCTTCCTACCCAATCTTGAGGCAAATATCCAGATTGCAGCATTGGTCCTGGCAAGATCAGACAACTTCCCAGCTAACAAAGGACTCCAGCGTAAGTTAACGTCGAACAAGACACGCAAATACGGGAAAGCTTGAAATGGCACGAGGGGCTGTGTTCCTATCTTAAAGTTTTGTGTCTTTGTGTTTCTTGGGCAAATTACCATCATATGAGACTAACTAACATTGTTGCTAAGATCTCATTTTTCCATAAAACCAACAAATGCTTTAACAAGTAGTTGCAAACCCTTAGCCATTTTAGCCATTAATACGGCATTGTCTGCATGAAGCAGGACAGGCAGGGGCCAACCTTTTCCTTGTGAGCAGTCTTTTTTCCCCTCTACAAGAAAGTGTTCAGGTTTGTTTATATACAAGGTAAATAGAAAGGGAGCCATAATACACCCCTGCCTGACAAGCAGCTTTGTATTAAAACTGCCTGTACAGTGGCAATCAGTTGTATATTCAACTGCAGCCTCAGTGTGGGCGTGGAAGTCCCTCAAAAAATAAACTAAATTATGATCAACCACCACATCCAAGACCATCCTCTAAAGTATGTCTCAGTTAAAGGCCGAGGTTAAGTCAGAGTTTTCAGAGCCCCTGCAAAGGGAAGTAAGAGGGCTTGTAAGTTGGGGGACCATGTGTCAAAAATCACCACACCCCCTTGAACCACAAGAGATACAAAAACAGCCAGGCCGCCTTTTGTCCTACCCTTTTGAGATTTACATGCTGGGATAGAATAAGACTTATACCCTTTCAGATGACAATTGGCAGTAACCAAAGTCTGCTGCAGAAATATCACTCCACTGCTTCACATAGTAGCCCAATCAGGGTCACTAGTCACTAATTTTAGAGCAAAGGCCTGCAATATTCCAACTAATGAGTATGATATCTTTAAAGGATCGATAAATTCTAACACCCGTTGAAACAATACATTTCCCATGCGAGGTACTCTGAATGGAGTCAGGCTGGGTCAGTCAGTCACACATGTCCAGGATGTTAAGCCGCAGGAATCGATTGAACATTTCCAACTCAAACAATACAGCTGACCCCGCTTTGTGTCTCAAGAGAGGCTGAGAAGGTATAGGTCCTAGGCTGTGGGATACTCGTTCCGGTCTATAAATGAATCCCAAGGAAAAGGCTAAAATTGGTGTTCTTGTATAAAATCTTGCTGTGGCAAGAACTCACCCTGCTATATCGGATCTGTTAAAGTAATAATCACACAAACTTTCAAAAAAGACTTAGAAGTGCTTCCAATTCAGTGCACTCACCTGACCAGATTAATCCAAACTCCAAGATGCACCCCCATTGATGTGTGGGCCCCCAGTCAGTGCGTCACCATATTCTTGAGTTGCATATGGGTCTCTGATGAATCAGAGTGAAGAAGGAGAACATTCCCCAAAACCACATCATAAGCTGTCGCTTCCGGGGGCATGGTGATAGAAACCTTGGGAGTCAAGGAACTATTAGAATATTTGCTCTGATTGACGGAAAGCAGTGCGGGGCTAAAAGACTCTTGAGATAAATGTTGAGGGTGATTAGCGTGCATCTCTCCATATGTTCTACCCATGGCCGGAAGCCTACCAGCCTCCTTAGATGACGTCTAGCGATGTCCATGTGCTATACTTAAGACTGAGGCAGCAATGGAACGTTTGCCCGACCTAGCAGTTTGCTGCCGTACTGTGGATGCCAGAGAAGAGGGCGGCTTAGGTGATGTATCCACTATTTGGTCTTTAATCAACTGCTCACTCTTAACCAGGCGTAAATACACTTCACTAAACAATTGTCCCACAACTTTACTAAGGTAAGAATCACACTGCCTTGGCCCATTTTTCTCCTCTTTCTCTTAGGGGCTGACAGGTCAGGTTGGGTGAAAGCTAAGGTCAGTGTATGGCTGCTTGTATCTGAGGGGGACAATTTTAGGAGACTCAGGCCCTCATTACAACCCTGGTGGTCGGTGATAAAGTGGCAGTAATACCACGAACAGGCTGGCGGTAACTATCCCCAAATTATGACCATGGTGGTGCAAACTCAGATAGACAGCTACTTTACCACACTGACCGCCAGGGTGGAAACAACAGCCACCACGGCGGTAGCTGCCTACAGCCAGGCGAAAGTCAATGAACCGCCCACAGGAGATACGAATCCGCAACCTTCTCCGGGGTGGTACCAACGACATCAAAAGCCTGGTGGAAACACATCACAGAAGGGAAAGGACTCACCTTTGGAGACACAGGGAAGAACCACGCCGCCATGGAGCCTGAACTTCAGAGCTTGCCCATGCTCTTCTACTTCCTGCTCCACAACGAACACCAACTACGGTGAAGACGACCACAGTGAGTACAGCCGCCTAGCACACAGGGGAGGGAGGGAGGAAAAAGAGAGTGACACACACACGCACAACACACCCCCTCCATCCCCAACACCATACACAAAATCAGATGCAATAATAAAACATATGTACCCCGTACCCCTCAGGAATAATGCAAGGACTGCAGGAACTGATGAAAGTGAGTGTTATAATATAAATACAGTAGAAATACAAAAAATCGATCTAATGATATATACATATGTGCAGATCAAGGGACACTGGCAAGTCCATATTGTGCTTGAGCCACAGGGCAACAGGTCAAAGTCCAAGGCCCCACTTGTCACCGGCACCAACACGGAGAGAACACTGCAGGGGCATCAGTTGGAAAATAGGCAGGTACCTCAGTGGGAAGGGGAACAGGGGGGCACCTCAGCAGGTTCAACTGGTTCTGAAGGGGACATTGTGCCCTGTGCTTCTGATCCTGGGCAGGATGAGGTGAGTGGGTGGCTTGCTCACTGGTTCTGAAGGGGGCATCATGCCCTGTGCTTCTGATCCTGGGGAGGATGGGGTGAGTGGGTGGCTTACCCACTGGTTTTGGAGGGGGCATCGTACCCTGCGCTTCTGATCCTGGGGAGTGCAAGGTCACAGTCTCTCAGCTGGGTGTCATTCCCACAGGATTTGCAGGGGGCAGGCCGCACACCAGCCCATGGAGGCAGTACTACAGACAGTCCACCGGCAGTGGCGGCTGCTCAGTGGTGGTAGTGGTGCTGCTGCAGCCGCTGTTGTGGAGAGGCTCCAGCCCACCCCCTGCAGCCTCGGATGGCTGCTCACTGGGGGTGGTGGTGCTGCTGCTGGGGGGGAGGGGAGGCTCCAGCCCATCCCCTGTAGCCTCAGACTGCTGCCCACTGGTGGTGGTGGCGGTGCTGCTGCTGTTGCTGGTGGTGGGGGGAAGCTCCAGCCCATCCCCTGCATCCTCAAACGGCTGCCCACTGGTGGTGGTGAAGCTCCAGCCCATCCCCTGCAGCCTCGGATGACCTCCCACTGGTGGTGGTGGTGGTGGCGGTGCTGCTGCTGGTGGTGGTGGTGGGGAAGCTCCAGCCCATCCCCTGCAGCCTTTGACGGCTGCCCAGTGGTGGTGGTGGTGGCGGCGGTGCTGCTGCTACTGGTGGTGGTGGGGGAAGCTCCAACCTATCCTCTGCAGCCTCGGACGGCTGCCCACTGGTGGTAGTGGTGGTGCTGCTTCTGTTGCTGCTGGTGGTAGGGGGAAGCTCCAGCCCATCCCCTGCAGATTCGGACAGCTGCCCACTGGTGGTTGTGGCGGTGCTGCTACTGGTGGTGGCGGTGGTGCTTCTGGTGGTGGGGGGAAGCTGCAGCCCATCCCCTGCAGCCTCGGACGGCTGCTTCACCATGGTTGGTGGTGGGGGCTCTGACTGAGTCCCTGTACCAGGCCCCTTGTCCTTCCTGCCTGCTGGTGCAGGCCCCTTGCCCTTCCTGGCAGCACTTGGGGAAGGCTCTTGCCCTTCCTGGCAGCAGCTGGGGATGACCCCTTGCACTTCCTGGCAGCAGCTGGGGCTGGCTCCTTGCCCTTCCTGGCAGCACTTGGGGCAGGCTCCTTTCCTTTCCTGGCAGCACTTGGGGCAGGCTGCTTGCCCTTCCGGGCAGCAGCTGGGGCAGGCACACTTTCTGTGAGGCTGGCTGGTGACCTGGATCCTTTCCCACCACGAGTGCGTGTGGAGACTACTGGTCCCATGGACTGGGTGGCTGAGGTGCTTGCCAGGGATTTTGTCACCCTGGCCAGATGTGGAGGACAGAGGGTGGGGGATAGGTGTAGGGAAGAGGTCTATGGTGGAGAGGAAAAGCTTCTTAGGGACACTGGGGCGGGAAGAGGGAGAAGGTTTGGGAGTGGGGGAAGAGGGAGTGGTTGTAGGAGGTGTCTGTCTGCTGTGTTTGGGTGCAGATGCATGGGCTGGATGCTGTTGTGAGGTGGATGGCTGTTGGGTGTCTGAGTGCTTGCGTTGGTGTACCTCGGGAGGGGGGGACAGACACAGTGGGAGAGGACTGTTCTGCAAGTGAGGTGTGTGTTTTGCTAGGTGTGGTGGTGATGATGGTAGTGGATGATGGTGTAGTGCATGCAGGTGTGAGTGTAGACGCAACTAGGAGGGAGGTGGAGGAGGAGGGGGATACAGTGGAGGCAGTGGATGTTGGTATGTTTGCATCTGGATGGTGTTTGTGTGAGTGCCTGTGGGATGATGTGTGGTGCTTGTATTTGCCTGTGCTACTCTTGTGTGTTGTCTTGTGTGCATGTCCATCTGCCTGTGTGCTTGGGATAGGTTGGGGTTGAGGGGAATGGGATTGGGACTGGGAAGAGGAAGATGGAGGGGGGATGGTGTAAACAGGGACAATGTCTACCATCAGAGAGGATGCCAGAGCCTGGATTGATCTTTAACGGGCCGCCAAGCCAGTGTGAATGCCCTCCAAGAATGTATTAGTCTGTTGCATTTGGGCTGCCAGCCCCTGGATGGCATTCACAATGGTTGACTGCCCCACAGAGATGGATCTCAGGAGGTCAATAGCCTCCTCACTCAGGGCAGCAGGGCTAACTGGGGCAGGGCCTGAGGTGCCTAGGGTGAAGGAGATGCCCACTCTCCTGGGTGAGCGGGCACGGGCAACTCAATGAGGGGCTGCTGGGATGGCGGTGCTGGTACTGGGGTGGCGGCTGTACCTGTAGCTGGGGTGGGCACAGAAGTGTCCGCCACCACCAGGGAGCTTCCATCAGAGGAGGTATCTGTGTCTGAACTTTCCCCTCCTGTTTCCACAGTGGTGCTCCCCTCCCCCTCCATCCCACTGTTGCCCTCACCGTCGGTGTACTCTGCCTCCTTGGTCCTGTGGGATGCAGCTCCCTCCGTCGCCAGTGCCTCTGCTCCTCCACTAGGTGATGCTAATGCACATAAGGACAGGGTGACAAAACAAACAGGGGGGGAAACAAAGGATACACTTGGTCAGTGCCTGCACCAACACTACCGTTGGCGTACACAGCACCCTCACACACAGGTAACAGGCCTGCACACTATGCATTGCACTACTAGTGATATTGCTAGCCACCAGGGCATGGGGAGGGGCACATACCGCTAACTGCAGCACACCTGGTACCCACACAGCCCTGACCAGTAGTAGATGCCTACAAGCTAGGTAGCAGGATTATCACTCCAGAACCCTGCCCAACATGGGACCTACTCTGCAAAGTCTGGCCTGGCCTAGGGGCACCCACTGACTCACATCTCCCACCTGGGTACCCCCCTAACATGCGTAAGTAGTAATGATGGGAACTGTACTCACCCCCTTGTGGCTTCTGTAATGCTCTCAAGCGCCCATCAAGCTCCGGATAGGCCACCACCAGTATGCGGGCCATCAGGGGGGTCAGGGTTCAACGGGCACCCCTTCCTCATTGGGAGGCCATCCCCAGCTGGGCCTCTGCGGTCTTCCATGCCCAGCGTCTCAAGTCCTCCCACCGTTTCCGACAGTGGGTGCTCCGCCTGCCGTAGACCTCCAGGGTCCACACGTCCTTGGCGATAGTACGCCATGCACCCTTCTTTTGATGGGAGCTCACCTGCAGAGAAATACACACAGGAAATGGTATCAGTCAGACCGTCCTGCCTGTTACACTTATGGCTCACCATACCCCTTCACATCACCATTTGCACGCACAGGGCCCAGCACACAAACTGCACGCCGCACAGGTGACATCCCCAACCCCCCCTACACAAGGCCTTCACACACACCACTCCATGCATTCATGCCACATGCATCGTGCTCACAGTGTACTCACCTGTTGGTCTGGAGGCCCATACACCAGTCCGTACTGGGGTAGGACCCCATCCACCAGTCGCTCCAACTCCGCCGAGGTGAAGGCAGGGGCCCTTTCCCCAGTCACATGAGCCATGGTAGGTTCCAGACACAGGTCACAGCAGCACATACAGTGTAGGCCCTCTCCTGTTGAAGGTCAGGTAGCAAGTGAATGATCAGATAGAAAATGGCGGTCACGTCTGTAGCGGTGCATACTGTCACCGCTGGTGTACATCTCCATTCGCCACTGTACCCCATAGGGCCCAATGATAAGCAATGAGGAGTTTCACTGCGGTTCCCGACCGCCTACCGCAACGGCGCACAACGTCAGCAGAATTACCCCACTCCACCTGTCCCCTCCACACAGGACAGGCGGACGCCATTTCATGGGTACAGGGGCAGGCCCTGGATAATAACTGCGTTACAGTTCAAAATTGGACATACAGGACAATTGCCACTTATACATTAAAATTTTACATCATGCATTGTACTGTTGTGGCTACGATGTACAGTTTGTGACCGGCTCCTCACTCTTTTGCCCCATAGATTGCTACCACTGGGGATGAACAGGAGATGGAGACATACCCCTGTGTACAGACCCCTGGTTGGCTTGGCAACAATGGAAGACAGGCACATCATCCTCACCTATAGACTTGACAGGGCCACAATCCCAGAGTTGTGTGCCCAATTGGAGCCTGACCTAATATCTGCTATCTGTCACCCCACCGGGATCCCCCCTCTTGTGCAAGTCCTATCTGTGCCCCATTTCCTGGCAACTGGTTCTTTCCAAGTGACAGTGGGCTTGGCAGCAGGAATGTCACAGTCAATGTTCTCAATAGTGCTGACCAGAGTGTTGTCTGCCCTGATTAAACACATGTGCAGCTACATTGTTTTCCCCCAGTTGGAGGATTTGCCCACAGTGAAAGCTGACTTCTATGCAAGGGGACATATCCCCAACATCATTGGGGCAATTGATGGCACACATATTGTATTTGTCCCCTCGTCAAAATAAACAGGTGTTCAGAAATCAAAAGAGTTTTCACTCAATGAATGTCCAGATGGTGTGCTTGGCAGACCAGTACATCTCCCACGCCCATGTCAATGCTAAGTATCCTGGGTCGGTGCATGATGCCTTTATCCTGAGGAATAGCAGCATCCCAAATGTGAGCCCTGGTTCCCACCCAGTATATGATGGGGTATGGCTATGGTGTGGGCCATATGGGATAGTGTGTGGCTAAATGTTGTCCCTCAATATTTTCAGGTGACTCTGGTTACCCAAACCTGTCATGGCTACTGACCCCTGTGAGGAATGCCAGGACAAGGGCAGAAGAACGTTACAGTGAGGCACATGAGCGAACAAGAAGGATTATCGAACGTACCTTTGGCCTCCTGAAGGCTAGGTTCAGGTGCCTCCATCTAACTGGGAGATCCCTGTGCTACTCACCCAAGAAGGTCTGCCAGATAATCGTGGCATGCTGCATGTTGCACAACCTGGCCCTCAGAAACCATGTGCCTTTTCTGCAGGAAGAGGAGGCTGCAGATAGCCGTCTGGCAGCAGTGGACCCTGTGGAGAGTGAAGATGAGGAGGCAGAGGATGAGGATGTGGACAACAGAACTGCAGTGATTAGACAATACTTCCAATGACACACAGGTAAGAAAGTGTTCCTTCATATTTCATTGTCAATTTATGGTTCATCTTTGTCACTGGCATGCTGTTATTTCCCACGTCTATGCCCACTCACTGTACCCTTTGGCAACTCATTTTGCAGATGTTGGTGCCCCACTATCGCTCCCGGTGAGATCGCTGCAGCCAACTACAGGTCTTTCCTATTTGAACATTACTGCACAGTTGAATTGCAATGTTTGAACCTGGTTAAACAAATACATACTAAAATAAGTTTAACATACTCCATACTTTTTTACCGTAATGTTTTAAAAAGTGTGTTTATTTAAGTGCTAAGAAGTAGAGGGGAAAGTGCATTGGGATGGGGTGATGATGGAGGAAAGTCCAGGGTATTGTTCCAGTCTATTGATAGCACAGGTCCATAGTCCAAGGGGACATAGGAAGGGGAGCAGTGGCAGTTCAAGGTGGACAGGGTGACAGAGTGGGACACAAGGGACACAATCAGGAGTCTCCCCTGAACCGTGTGCCCACTGCCACTGACCCCAGCTCCCTGATTGTCTTGGGTATGAGGTGTGGCCTTGGGTCCCTGTAGAGGTGGACACACTGCTGATTGACGTGTCCTGGAGACAGAGGTGTCGGTACGCTGGGTGGGTGCTATGGTGGTGTTTCCTGATAGGGTAGGCTCTGTGGTGGTGTGTGACTGTGCCTGGGTAACCGAATGTCCAGAGGTCCCTGAGGGGCCAGGTTGGTCATCCAGATCCAGGCGACCAGATTTGTTGTCATCACTGTGGGTCTTTTCTGTTAGGAGACTGGATAGTGCTGGCACCTCTTCACCGCTGACATTCCCTGGGGTACCTGTGGGGATGTAAATGCAGTGTTATTGTTTCTGTGTGTGACATATTGTGCATCGGAGGGTTGCCCTGTTTGGTTGTATTTGCCCTGGCAGCTTTCACTTGTGTTCGTTGGTATGTGGTAGGCTAGTTGATTCTCTCTAGTGTGCATGCTTTAGTGGTAGGTGTCCATGCAGGGCTGTGAGTGGTGTCCATGCATTGGTATGGCATGCAGGGCTTGGCATTGGGATGAGTGAGAAGTGATGGTGGGGTGTATGGGAGATCGTGGTGTGATGGGAGTGAGGGTGAGTGTGGGGGTATGTGATGGCATGCAGGTAAGGGGGTGATAGTAGTAAAGAGTTGACTTACCAGAGTCCAGTCCACCTGCTACTCCGGCCAGGACCTCAGGATGCATGATTGTCAAGACTTGCTCCTCCCATGTTGTTAGTTGTGGGGAAGGAGGACGCCAGTCCTCTGTACAGTGAGTTGGCGTCTTACTGCAATGGAACTTACCTTCCCCCGTAGGTCATTCCACCTCTTCCTGATGTCATCCCTGGTTCTTGGGTGCTGTCCCATGGCACTGACCCTGTCCACGATCCTCCGCCATAGCTCCATCTTCCTAGCAATGGATTTCTGCTGCACCTGTGCTCCAAATAGCTGCGGTTCTACATGGATGATTTCCTCCACCATGATCCTTAGCTCCTCCTCTGAGAATCTGGGGTGTCTTTGTGGTGCCATGGGTGTTGTGTGAGTTGTGTGAGTGAGGGTGTGCAGGGTGATGTGTTGGGGTGTATGATGTGGGGTGCGTGGGTGGTGTATAGGTGATGGACTTGCCATGTGCCGCCTTGGAGGGGCCACACCTTCCTTTTCCATGGGGGCCTCCTTGATGGAACTTGCTTTCCTTTTGCCCATATCCCTGGGGGGTTAGTATGCATAAAGTCATAGGAGGCCCAGTCTGGTCTTGGCTGGCACCAGACAGGTGCAGGCTGGCCTGCTCTTGGCCAGGTCTTTGCCCGAGTGCGCACCCGTACTGGGGGAGTGCTGCTGGAAGTTATGTGCCTCCTGGCACAAAAGCGAGGCTGCTGCGTCTTCCCCTGCCACTTGGGAGAATGGTGGCTGTGGTTCAATGCCCCCGGCAGGGGCCCGAGATGTCCCACACTGCGGGAGTGCTGCTGGCAATGATGGCCCTCCTTGTGCAAAAGCGCGGCTGCTGCAGCTTCCCCTGCCGTTGTGGAGTTTAGTGGCTATGGTTCAATGCCCCAGGAAGGGTCCCCAATCAGTGGTGGCTCGTCCACTGTGGCGGAGGAACGTCACCCCCCTATCAGCAGCAACCACTGCAAATCCTTTAACAATAAAAGGATAATAAACTTTATTACCCTTTCATTGTTAAGGGGGCAGAGCATTTGGGATGACAGGGACGAGGGGAATGTACTGTGCACTCCCCTCAGTGCACTAGTGTGTTTGGCTCGCCGGATCATATCTCAATCCAGTTCAACTCCAAACTGGACATCACCTCAGAAATTTAAAAAAAATATATTTTCAGTTCTCTTTTTTGATTTTGATCATTTCTGGTGTTTTTGATTATTAAATGCCTCTCTTTTTCTGAACCGATTTGTAAGTTTTATTACCTTAAAAATGATTGGTCCTGCATTAAATTAACATGCATTTCTCTAGCTAATTGTCTGCCTCAACTACCACGGAAGAGCAGAGTTTCTCTTTGAACTGTGTTGTGACTGTACCAAGGTGCATTTTTTTTTTTAAAGAGGATACCATAGTGACTTTTATTAACTTACTTTCTCATATGATGCACAGGCAATCTTGCTTTACATATTTATCTTTCAAAGGTTGGATATGAAAAGTATCTACAAAACTAATTTAAGCTTAGAAATGGCTCTAAAAACACACATGGTAGTATAGCCAACTTCTCAATCCCGTAAGAGAGAAAAAAATAAAATGCAAATGTTTCAGTAGGCATGCTGCTGATGATAAATAACCAGCTTTGGCAGTGGCAACAGGTCTGGATTATATTTGAAGGTTTTGCTGTATGAATCTTTTCTGGATTCACATACTGTGCATTATTCCACCATCTAGTGGTTGGGTCCTAAATTCTCCAGTTTTTGTAGTCCTTCTATTTTTTGTTTTTTTTGTTGTTTTTGGGCATCAACTGATCACCCATTTGGTGCATCCTGTGACGTCATACACCCTCCCTCGGAAGGTCCCACCTTTGGTCGCATCTTCAGATTCTTTTTTTCCACCATTGGGTCTGGATGCTTGGCTGAAGGCTGTCCAACACAGGAAGAAAAAGGTTTTTGGAGAAGCTCACTAAAAAGTTTAGATGAAATTTGCAGAAGAACACCAAAGAAGAGGTCCCGGAGATGACTCCTAGAGGGAAGGAGATGATTACCTCCATGGTTTAGAGCAGTGGTTCCCAACCTATGGTCCACAGACCTCTGGGGGTCCATGATACCTCCCCAGGGGGTCCGCAACTGGTCAAAAAATTAAATAATATTAAAATATTAGGTCCCTAGCTTTCAGTAATGAATCAGTGGGGGGTCCCCGGATTCCAATAATGATTCAGTGGAGGTCCCGGGTTCCAGTAATGATAAAGTGGGGGTCCACTGAAGCCAATGCCCGGTCTGGAGCCTCCCTGCTTTGCCTAATAGAGAAGACCTTTTTTCAGTTCTGCCAGAATTGCCATCATAAATTAGTGCAGCTGGACCAACACCTGGTCTGCAACCTCTGGCTGCCCATTGATCATCGAAGCGATGACTGCAACAGCTGTGGTGTTCATGTCAAAGATGCTGAGGGCGAGGAAGAAGCAGAGACAAGCACATTACACCACGCAGGGACAGAAACCAACTCAATTCCTGAGAGACCTTGGTCTGTCGAGAGACGAGGAAGAAAATGTTGCTCAAGTTGCGGACACTGGCCTGAGCATTGTTGAGGTTGAAGCCCAGGCAACCAAGAAGGACAAGAAACTAGAGATATGAGAGACATCTCCCAAAAAAATGCCTGTGTCTAAAACATCAGACACAAAGGCATCAAACGGAGCCTCGTCAACAAAGCAGGCACTGACTGATGGCAGACCCAGAGACAAAGAAGCCCTCAGATCCCATGAAAAGGACACCTCAGGAAAAGTCTCCGGATAAGACTCACTCGTCAAAAGATGGATGAGGTAGAGACACTTCAACTTTGAAGAAAGAGAGGTCTCGAGATGAGCATAGAAGCTTGATGACCGATACATTGACGAAGGAATCTTCAACAGTGAAGAGCAAACTGACGTCGACCCTCGATCCAGAGGAATGCTCAGTGGAGGTTGAGAGGTAGAAGTGGCGCCCTGAGGACAAGTTCTCTCTGTTGCTTCAGAAGAAGGAAGACTTTGATGAAGCCTTAAAGTCATACTGGATTCCATTGAAAACTTTGACGCCAAAGGGCCATGTTGAGAAGGGTGTCAAAGACATTCAACCTCCTTTAACACCTGAACCACAGGAGGAGGAATAAAAAATCTTCTGTGAAAAATAAGCACAAGAAGGTATTGGATTGTTTCAAGGCTCTGAAGAATCTAAGTATGCAGAATCTCAGTGGCAGGAGCTGATGACTTACTCCCCAAAGGAAGGGGTACTCTGCTATCCGTCAAGGCCTTCGCCTCTGGATGACATTGGGATGTATACCTAGGTTATAAAAAAAGCTGCAGACAAATTTGGAGTGAAGTTTGAGGAGGAAAGACCAGAGTCTTTTTTTTTCCTGCTGGAAGCCCTATTGCCATCCCAAGGGAGGAACCAATTCCTTCCAATGCTACCTAATGTCCTGGACCATGAAGGGATGCATAATCACTGGTGCATCACACATTTTAACGCCCTCCTAAACAGACAAGCCTATCAGCACTGGGAGGAAATGGCAGAGCTTATGAAGCACCTAACAGTATAAAAAGGGAGCTGCACACCTGGCAGAAGAGGGTATAAATATTGTCAATACATGCCCTAAATCAGCATTCGATGCAGAGGACACAGCAAGACACTCAATGATGATGGAGATCACACTTCGCCTACATTCACACGGCTAAGAATATCAGGTTTCAAGTTGGAGGTACAGGCAAATATTTTAAATACCCCATTCAGTGGGGAACAGTTGTTCGGGAGTGCGGTCGATGACCTTGAACCAGCTCACAAAGGACACATTGGGGGGTCATTACAACCCTGGCGGATGGCGAGAACCGGCGGTAAGACCGCCAACAGGCTGGCTGTCTTACCTTGGGGAATTATGACCATGGCGGTTACCGCCATGGTCATCCGCCGGTTCTCCATCCCGCCCGCCAGGGCGGTAACGACCGCCGGGCTGGAGACCTGGGTCTCCAGCCCGGCGGCCGTCAGTATACCGCCGGCGGTAATTGGACCCAGCTTACCGCCGTTGATTTCCAGCAGTTTCAACCGCCATGAAATCCATGGCGGTAAGCACTATCAGTGCCAGGGAATTCCTTCCCTGACACTGATAGGGGTCTCCCCCACCCCCCCCACCCCCACCCTCACTCCCTCCCCTACAAGCCCCACCACCCCTGCCACCCCCCAAAGGTGGCAGGGCCCCCCTCCCCACCCCGACCCCCAACATAACATTACTCACACACATCCGACACGCATGCAGGCACCACCAACACACACACACCCCGACATACATGCCTACATCCACACACACAGTCAGACACACACACCCACATTCAAACATACACGCACACATCCATACAGACATACCCACAGTCATACACGCACTCATTCCCATACACACAACACCCCCGCAAGCATACACGCACTCACTCACCCCCTCTACATACACACACGCACACCCACATGCACGCACACAACACCCCCCTTCCCAAACGGACGATCGACTTACCTGGTCCGTCGATCCTCCGGGAGGGGACGGGAGCCATGGGGGCAGCTCCGCCGACACCACACCGCCAACAGAACACCGCCACGGCGAATCACAGGACGTGATTCGCTGGGCGGTGTTCTGTTGGCGTGGCGGTGGAGGTGGAGCAACCTCCACTTCCCCGCCGCCCGCAAGTATGGCTGTTGGTGGCTCTCCGTTGGAATAACGACGGAGAGCAGCTGTAGGAAGTTGGCTCTGTATGTACTATTTCAAAGTAAGGAATAGCATGCACAGAGTCCAAGGGTTCCCCTTAGAGGTAAGATAGTGGCAAAAAGAGATAATACTAATGCTCTATTTTGTGGTAGTGTGGTCGAGCAGTAGGCTTATCAAAGGAGTAGTGCTAAGCAATTGTTGTACATACACACAGGCAATAAATGAGGAACACACACTCGGAGACAATTCCAGGCCAATAGGTTTTTGTATAGAAAAATATATTTTCTTAGTTTATTTTAAGAACCACAGGTTCAAATTCTACATGTAATATCTAATTTGAAAGGTATTGCAGGTAAGTACTTTAGGAACTTTGAATAATCACAATAGCATATATACTTTTTACATAAAACACATACAGCTATTTCAAAAGTGGACACTGCAATTTTCAAATTACCTGCGTCTTCAGAGGGCAGACGAGGGGGGTTTTGTAGGGCACCCGGGGGGACACAAGTCAGCACAAAAAGTACACCCTCAGCAGCACGGGGGCGGCCAGGTGCAGTGTGCAAACACACGTCGGGTTTTCAATAGGTTTCAATGAGAGACCAAGGGGTCTCTTCAGCGATGCAGGCAGGCAAGGGGGTGCTCCTCGGGGTAGCCACCACCTGGGCAAGGGAGAGGGCCTCCTGGGGGTCACTCCTGCACTGGAGTTCCGATCCTTCAGGTTCTGGGGGCTGCGGCGCAGGGTCTTTTCCAGGCGTCGGGATTTTGGATTCAGACAGTCGTGGTCAGGGGGAGCCTCGGGATTCCCTCTGCAGGCGTCGCTGTGCGGGCTCAGGGGGGACAACTTGGGTTACTCACAGTCTTGGAGTCGCCTGGGGGTCCTCCCTGTAGCGTTGTTTCTTCACCAGTCGAATCGGGGTCGCCGGGTGCAGTGTTGCAAGTCTCACGCTTCTGGCGGGGATTGCAGGGGTCTTTAAAGCTGTTCCTCTGGAAACAAAGTTGCAGTCTTTGTTGAACAGGGCCACTGTTCTCGGGAGTTTCTTGGTCTTTTTAGAGCAGGGCAGTCCTCTGAGGATTCAGAGGTCGCTGGTCCTGGGGAAAGCGTCGCTGGAGCAGTTTTCTTCCGAAGGGGGGAGACAGGCCTGTAGAGCTGCGGCCAAAGCAGTTGGTGTCTCCGTCTTCTCTGCAGGGTTTTTCAGCTCAGCAGTCCTCTTCTTCTTAAGTTGCAGGAATCTGATTTCCTAGGTTCAGGGGAGCCCCTAAATACAGAATTTAGGGGTGTGTTTAGGTGAGGGAGGGCAGTAGCCAATGGCTACTAGCCCTGAGGGTGGCTACACCCTCTGTGTGCCTCCTCCCAAGGGGAGGGGGTCACATTCCTATCCCTATTGGGGGGATCCTCCATCTGCAAGATGGAGGATTCCTAAAAGTCAGAGTCACTTCAGCTCAGGTTGCCTTAGGGGCTGTCCTGACTGGCCAGTGACTCCTCCTTGTTTTTCTCATTATCTCCTCCGGCCTTGCCGCCAAAAGTGGGGCCGTGGCCAGAGGGGGCGGGCAACTCCACTAGCTGGAATGCCCTGTGGTGCTGGAACAAAGGGGGTGAGCCTTTGAGGCTCACCGTCAGGTGTTACAACTCCTGCCTGGGGGAGGTGATAGCATCTCCACCCAGTGCAGGCTTTGTTACTAGCCACAGAATGACAAAGGCACTCTCCCCATGTGGCCAGCAACATGTCTCGAGTGTGGCAGGCTGCTAAAACCAGTCAGCCTACACAGGTAGTTGATTAAGGTTTCAGGGGGCACCTCTAAGGTGCCCTCTGGGGTGTATTTCACAATAAAATGTACACTGGCATCAGTGTGCATTTATTGTGCTGAGGAGTTTGATACCAAACTTCCCAGTTTTCAGTGCAGCCATTATGGTGCTGTGGAGTTCGTGTTTGACAGACTCCCAGACCATATACTCTTATGGCTACCCTGCACTTACAATGTCTAAGGTTTGGCTTAGACACTGTAGGGGCACAGTGCTCATGCACTGGTGCCCTCACCTATGGTATAGTGCACCCTGCCTTAGGGCTGTAAGGCCTGCTAGAGGGGTGACTTGTCTATACTGCATAGGCAGTGTGAGGTTGGCATGGCACCCTGAGGGGAGTGCCATGTCGACTTACTCGTTTTGTCCTCACCAGCACACACAAGCTGGCAAGTAGTGTGTCTGTGCTGAGTGAGGGGTCCCCAGGGTGGCATAAGATATGCTGCAGCCCTTAGAGACCTTCCCTGGCATCAGGGCCCTTGGTACCAGGGGTACCAGTTACAAGGGACTTACCTGGATGCCAGGGTGTGCCAATTGTGAAAACAAAAGTACCGGTTAGGGAAAGAACACTGGTGCTGGGGCCTGGTTAGCAGGCCTCAGCACACTTTCAATTCAAAACATAGTATCAGCAAAGGCAAAAAGTCAGGGGGTAACCATGCCAAGGAGGCATTTCCTTACACAACCCCCCCCCAAACGAAAGAGGATGACACTAACCTTTCCCAAGAGAGTCTTCATTTTCTAAGTGGAAGAACCTGGGAAGGCCATCTGCATTGGCATGGGCAGTCCCAGGTCTGTGTTCCACTATAAAGTCCATTCCCTGTAGGGAGATGGACCACCTCAACAGTTTTGGATTTTCACCTTTCATTTGCATCAGCCATCTGAGAGGTCTGTGGTCAGTTTGAACTACAAAGTGAGTACCAAAGAGGTATGGTCTCAGCTTCTTCAGGGACCAAACCACAGCAAAGGCCTCCCTCTCAATGGCACTCCAACGCTGCTCCCTGGGGAGTAACCTCCTACTAATGAAAGCAACAGGCTGGTCAAGGCCATCATCATTTGTTTGGGACAAAACTGCCCCTATCCCATGTTCAGAGGCATCTGTCTGCACAATGAACTGCTTGGAGTAATCTGGAGCTTTTAGAACTGGTGCTGTGCACATTGCTTGTTTCAGGGTGTCAAAGGCCTGTTGGCATTCTACCGTCCAGTTTACCTTCTTGGGCATTTTCTTGGAGGTAAGTTCTGTGAGGGCTGTCACTATGGATCCATATCCCTTCACAAACCTCCTATAGTACCCAGTCAAGCCAAAGAATGCCCTGACTTGAGTCTGGGTTTTTGGAGCTGCCCAGTCCAGAATAGTCTGGATCTTGGGCTGGAGTGGTTGAACTTGGCCTCCACCTACAAGGTGTCCCAAGTAAACCACAGTTCCCTGCCCTATCTGGCATTTGGATGCCTTGATAGAGAGGCCTGCTGATTGCAGAGCCTTCAAAACCTTCTTCAGGTGGACCCGGTGATCCTGCCAGCTGGAGCTAAAGACAGCAATATCGTCAAGATAAGCTGCACTAAAGGACTCCAAACCAGCAAGGACTTGATTCACCAACCTTTGGAAGGTGGCAGGGGCATTCTTTAAACCAAAGGGCATAACAGTGAACTGATAATGCCCATCAGGTGTGGAGAATGCTGTCTTTTCTTTTGCTCCAGGTGCCATTTTGATTTGCCAGTACCCTGATGTTAAGTCAAAGGTACTTAAGAATTTGGCAGCACCTAATTTATCAATCAGTTCATCAGCCCTAGGAATGGGATGGGCATCTGTCTTGGTGACAGAATTAAGTCCTCTGTAGTCCACACAAAACCTCATCTCTCTCTTTCCATCTTTGGTGTGAGGTTTGGGGACTAAGACCACTGGGCTAGCCCAGGGGCTGTCAGAGTGCTCAATTACTCCCAATTCCAGCATCTTGTGGACTTCCACCTTGATGCTTTCCTTAACTTGGTCAGACTGTCTGAAAATTTTGTTTTTGACAGGCATGCTGTCTCCTGTGTCCACATCATGGGTACACAGGTGTGTCTGACCAGGGGTTAGGGAAAAGAGCTCAGCAAACTGTTGCAGGACCTTCCTGCAGTCAGCTTGCTGTTGGTCAGAGAGGGTGTCTGAATAGATCACTCCATCTACTGAACCATCTTTAGGGTTTGATGAGAGGAGATCAGGGAGAGGTTCACTCTCAGCTTCCTGATCCTCATCTGTTACCATCAACAGATTCACATCAGCCCTGTCATGGAAGAGCTTAAGGCGGTTCACATGGATCACCCTCTTGGGGCTCCTGCTAGTGCCCAGGTCCACCAGGTAGGTGGCCTGACTCTTCTTCTCTAGCACTGGGTAAGGGCCACTCCATCTGTCCTGGAGTGCCCTGGGAGCCACAGGCTCCAGAACCCAGACTTTCTGCCCTGGTTGGAATTCAACCAGTGCAGCCTTTTGGTCATACCAAAACTTCTGGAGCTGTTGGCTGGCCTCAAGGTTTTTACTTGCCTTTTCCATGTACTCTGCCATCCTTGAGCGAATGCCAAGTACATAGTCCACTATGTCTTGTTTAGACTCATGAAGAGGTCTCTCCCAGCCTTCTTTCACAAGAGCTAGTGGTCCCCTTACAGGGTGGCCAAACAGAAGTTCAAAGGGTGAGAACCCTACTCCCTTCTGAGGCACCTCTCTGTAAGCGAAAAGCAGACATGGCAAGAGGACATCCCATCTACTTTTGAGTTTTTCTGGGAGCCCCATGATCATGCCTTTTAATGTCTTGTTGAATCTCTCAACAAGGCCATTAGTTTGTGGATGATAGGGTGTAGTGAATTTATAAGTCACTCCACACTCATTCCACATGTGTTTCAGGTATGCTGACATGAAGTTGGTACCTCTGTCAGACACCACCTCATTAGGCAAGCCTACTCGGATAAAGATACCAATGAGGGCCTTGGCTACTGCAGGGGCAGTAGTTGACCTAAGGGGAATAGCTTCAGGATACCTAGTAGCATGATCCACTACTACTAGTATGTACATATTTCCTGAGGCTGTGGGAGGTTCAAGTGGACCCACTATGTCCACACCCACTCTTTCAAAGGGGACCCCCACCACTGGAAGTGGAATGAGGGGGGCCTTTGGATGTCCACCTGTCTTACCACTGGCTTGACAGGTGGTACAGGAGACAAAAAACTCCTTAACTTTCTGGGACATGTTGGGCCAGTAGAAGTGGTTGACTAGTCTCTCCCACGTCTTGGTTTGTCCCAAATAGCCAGCAAGGGGAATATCATGGGCTAAGGTCAGTATGAACTCTCTGAACGCCTGAGGCACTACCACTCTCCTAGTGGCACCAGGTTTGGGATCTCTTGCCTCAGTGTACAGGAGCCCATCTTCCCAATAGACCCTATGTGTTCCAGTTTTCTTGCCATTGGACTCTTCAGCAGCTTGCTGCCTAAGGCCTTCAAGAGAGGGGCAGGTGTCTTGCCCCTTACACAACTGCTCCCTTGAGGGTCCCCCTGGGCCTAAGAGCTCAACCTGATAAGGTTCTAACTCCATAGGCTCAGTTCCCTCAGAGGGCAGAACTTCTTCCTGAGAAGAGAGGTTCTCTTTTTGTTGTTGTGTTGCAGCTGGTTTCCCAGCTGACTTTTCTTTCCTCTTGGTAGGCTGGGCCTTTTTTCCAGACTCCAGCTCTACTTTTTCACCCTGAGCCTTGCACTGTGCCCTTGTCTTGACACACACCAGTTCAGGGATACCCAGCATGGCTTCATGGGTTTTCAGTTCTACCTCAGCCCATGCTAAGGACTCCAGGTCATTTCCAAGCAAACAGTCTACTGGGATATTTGAGGAGACCACCACCTGTTTCAGGCCATTGACCCCTCCCCACTCTAAAGTTACCATAGCCATGGGATGTACTTTAGTTTGATTGTCAGCATTGGTGACTGGATAGGTTTGTCCAGCCAGGTATTGACCAGGGGAAACCAGTTTCTCTGTCACCATGGTGACACTGGCACCTGTATCCCTCAGGCCTTCTACACTTGTCCCATTAATTAAGAGCTGCTGCCTGTATTTTTGCATGTTAGGAGGCCAGGCAGCCAGTGTGGCTAAATCCACCCCACCCTCAGAGACTAATGTAGCTTCAGTGTGACACCTGATTTGCTCTAGGCACACTGTTGATCCCACTTGGAGACTAGCCATTCCAGTGTTAGCTGGAGTGGAGTTAGAAGTGGTACTTTTCTTGGGACAGGCCTTGTCTCCAGTTTGGTGTCCAGGCTCATTACAGCTACGACACCAGGCCTTTTTGGGATCAAAGTTTTTACCCTTGTACCCAAAATTGTTTTGTGAAGAGACTGTGGGCCCACCCTCCTGTGCAGGTTTTTGGGGGCCTGAAGAAGACTCTTGACTATTTTTGTTTTTGGATGTCTCAACACCCTTCCCCTGGGGAGGCTTTGTGACCCCTTTCTTTTGGTCACCCCCTGTGGAAGTCTTGGTAACCCTAGTCTTGACCCAATGGTCCGCCTTCTTTCCCAATTCTTGGGGAGAAATTGGTCCTAGGTCTACCAGATGCTGATGCAGTTTATCATTTGAATAATTACTTAACAGGTGTTCTTTCACAAATAAATTGTACAGCCCATCATAATTATTAACACCACTGCCTTGAATCCAACCATCCAGTGTTTTCACTGAGTAGTCCACAAAATCAACCCAGGTCTGGCTCGAGGTTTTTTGAGCCCCCCTGAATCTAATTCTATACTCCTCAGTGGAGAATCCAAAGCCCTCAATCAGGGTTCCCTTCATGAGGTCATAAGATTCTGCATCTTTTCCAGAGAGTGTGAGGAGTCTATCCCTACACTTTCCAGTGAACATTTCCCAAAGGAGAGCACCCCAGTGATATTTGTTCACTTTTCTGGTTACACAAGCCCTCTCAAAAGCTGTGAACCATTTGGTGATGTCATCACCATCTTCATATTTAGTTACAATCCCTTTAGGGATTTTCAACATGTCAGGAGAATCTCTGACCCTAGTTATGTTGCTGCCACCATTGATGGGTCCTAGGCCCATCTCTTGTCTTTCCCTTTCTATGGCTAGGATCTGTCTTTCCAAAGCCAATCTTTTGGCCATCCTGGCTAACTGGATGTCCTCTTCACTGGAGTTATCCTCAGTGATTTCAGATGTGCTGGTCCCTCCTGTGAGGGAAACAGCATCTCTGACTAGTATATTTGGAGTCAGGGCTTGAGCAGCCCTGTTCTCCCTAAGTAGGACTGGAGGGGGGAATTCTCCTCCAAGTCACTATCTTCATCCTCTGTGTTGCCATCCTCAGAGGGGTTGGCCTTTTCAAACTCTGCCAAAAGCTCCTGGAGCTGTAGTTTGGAAGGTCTGGGGCCCATTGTAATTTTCTTTATTTTGCAGAGTGACCTTAGCTCCCTCATCTTAAGATGGAGGTAAGGTGTGAGGTCGAGTTCCTCCACATTCATCTCTGCACTAGACATTATGCTTCTAAAAGTTGGAATACTTTTTAAGAATCTAAAACTAGTTCTAGGTTGTAATTCAAACTTTCACAAAACTTTTAAACTCTAAAAGAAATGCTAACAGGGACTAACACAAGGCCCTAGAAGGACTTTTAAGAATTTAGAAAAATAGTTCAAATTGCAAAAAACAATTTCTAATGACAATTTTTGGAATTTGTCGTGTGATCAGGTATTGGCTGAGTAGTCCAGCAAATGCAAAGTCTTGTACCCCACCGCTGATCCACCAATGTAGGAAGTTGGCTCTGTATGTACTATTTCAAAGTAAGGAATAGCATGCACAGAGTCCAAGGGTTCCCCTTAGAGGTAAGATAGTGGCAAAAAGAGATAATACTAATGCTCTATTTTTTGGTAGTGTGGTCGAGCAGTAGGCTTATCAAAGGAGTAGTGTTAAGCATTTGTTGTACATACACACAGGCAAAAAATGAGGAACACACACTCAGAGACAATTCCAGGCCAATAGGTTTTTGTATAGAAAAATATATTTTCTTAGTTTATTTTAAGAACCACAGGTTCAAATTGTACATGTAATATCTAATTCGAAAGGTATTGCAGGTAAGTACTTTAGGAACTTTGAATAATCACAATAGCATATATACTTTTTACATAAAACACATATAGCTATTTCAAAAGTGGACACTGCAATTTTCAACAGTTCCTAGGGGAGGTAAGTTATTGTTAGTTCTTGCAGGTAAGTAAACCACCTACGGGGTTCAAATTGGGGTCCAAGGTAGCCCACCGTTGGGGGTTCAGAGCAACCCCAAAGTTGCCACACCAGCAGCTCAGGGCCGGTCAGGTGCAGAGTTCAAAGTGGTGCCCAAAACACATAGGCTTCAATGGAGAAGGGGGTGCCCCGGTTCCAGTCTGCCAGCAGGTAAGTACCCGCCTCTTCGGAGGGCAGACCAGGGAGGTTTTGTAGGGCACCGGGGGGGACACAAGTCAGCACAAAAAGTACACCCTCAGCAGCACGGGGCGGCCGGGTGCAGTGTGCAAACACACGTCGGGTTTTCAATAGGTTTCAATGAGAGACCAAGGGGTCTCTTCAGCGATGCAGGCAGGCAAGGGGGGGGCTCCTCGGGGTAGCCACCACCTGGGCAAGGGAGAGGGCCTCCTGGGGGTCACTCCTGCACTGGAGTTCCGATCCTTCAGGTCCTGGGGGCTGCGGGTGCAGGGTCTTTTCCAGGCGTCGGGATTTTGGATTCAGACAGTCGCGGTCAGGGGGAGCCTCGGGATTCCCTCTGCAGGCGTCGCTGTGGGGGATCAGGGGGGACAACTTGGGTTACTCACAGTCTTGGAGTCGCCTGGGTGTCCTCCCTGTAGTGTTGTTTCTTCACCAGTCGAGTCGGGGTCGCCGGGTGCAGTGTTGCAAGTCTCACGCTTCTGGCGGGGATTGCAGGGGTCTTTAAAGCTGCTCCTCTGGAAACAAAGTTGCAGTCTTTGTTGAACAGGGCCGCTGTTCTCGGGAGTTTCTTGGTCTTTTTAGAGCAGGGCAGTCCTCTGAGGATTCAGAGGTCGCTGGTCCTGGGGAAAGCGTCGCTGGAGCAGTTTTCTTCCGAAGGGGGGAGACAGCCCGGTAGAGCTGGGGCCAAAGCAGTTGGTGTCTCCGTCTTCTCTGCAGGGTTTTTCAGCTCAGCAGTCCTCTTCTTCTTAAGTTGCAGGAATCTGATTTCCTAGGTTCAGGGGAGCCCCTAAATACAGGATTTAGGTCAGGGAGGGCAGTAGCCAATGGCTACTAGCCCTGAAGGTGGATACACCCTCTTTGTGCCTCTTCCCTGAGGGGAGGGGGGCACATTCCTATCCCTATTGGGGGGATCCTCCATCTGCAAGATGGAGGATTCCTAAAAGTCAGAGTCACTTCAGCTCAGGTTGCCTTAGGGGCTGTCCTGACTGGCCAGTGACTCCTCCTTGTTTTTCTCATTATCTCCTCCGGCCTTGCCGCCAAAAGTGGGGCCGTGGCCAGAGGGGGCGGGCAACTCCACTAGCTGGAATGCCCTGTGGTGCTGGAACAAAGGGGGTGAGCCTTTGAGGGTCACCGCCAGGTGTTACAGCTCCTGCCTGGGGGAGGTGATAGCATCTCCACCCAGTGCAGGCTTTGTTACTAGCCACAGAGTGACAAAGGCACTCTCCCCATGTGGCCAGCAACATGTCTCGAGTGTGGCAGGCTGCTAAAACCAGTCAGCCTACACAGGTAGTTGGTTAAGGTTTCAGGGGGCACCTCTAAGGTGCCCTCTGGGGTGTATTTCACAATAAAATGTACACTGGCATCAGTGTGCATTTATTGTGCTGAGAAGTTTGATACCAAACTTCCCAGTTTTCAGTGCAGCCATTATGGTGCTGTGGAGTTCGTGTTTGACAGACTCCCAGACCCTATACTCTTATGGCTACCCTGCACTTACAATGTCTAAGGTTTGGCTTAGACACTGTAGGGGCACAGTGCTCATGCACTGGTGCCCTCACCTATGGTATAGTGCACCCTGCCTTAGGGCTGTAAGGCCTGCTAGCGGGGTGACTTATCTATACTGCATAGGCAGTGTGAGGTTGGCATGGCACCCTGAGGGGAGTGCCATGTCGACTTACTCGTTTTGTCCTCACCAGCACACACAAGCTGGCAAGCAGTGTGTCTGTGCTGAGTGAGGGGTCCCCAGGGTGGCATAAGATATGCTGCAGCCCTTAGAGACCTTCCCTGGCATCAGGGCCCTTGGTACCAGGGGTACCAGTTACAAGGGACTTACCTGGATGCCAGGGTGTGCCAATTGTGAAAACAAAAGTACCGGTTAGGGAAAGACCACTGGTGCTGGGGCCTGGTTAGCAGGCCTCAGCACACTTTCAATTCAAAACATAGCATCAACAAAGGCAAAAAGTCAGGGGGTAACCATGCCAAGGAGGCATTTCCTTACAGCAGCCAACAGTCATAATACGCCGAGCGGCAAACCGCCTGCACAGGCGGTCTTGCAAAAAGACCGCCGAGGTCATAATGACCCCCATTGACTGGTAAGCCCGTGGGGGCTTTGTAGTTTAGAGGATGTATTCAAAGAGGGACATTGCCACCATGCAGGCCTTCTGGGAGAGGTAGCTTCCAAACAGGCACTTCACACCAGACCTTCCAAGCAAGCAGTCAAACTTCAGCACCCCAGCAGCACTGGGAGTATCAGCAGCAAGATGGCAGCCCTTTCGAGGAAGAAGGAAGGGGACAGTCTCACCAGGGAGGCACAACCCCCACAAACAAGTGACTTCCCAAAAACACACCACCTCTCGCACACAACACATGTGAGAGGCAGAATAGGAAACTTACTTCAGGAGTGGAGGAAGATTATGCAAGACATATTGATCTTAAACGTCATAGAGTTTGGATATTGCACTGAATGGGAAAAGAGGCCTCCAGAAAGGGGACCAAAAAAGATGGTCCATTCAAGTGAAGAAACATCAAGTCTACTCAAGGAGGCAGAGGAATTACTGGAAAAAGAGCAATAGAAAAGGTCTCCAGAGCAGAGACTATACTCAATATATTTCCCAATACTAAAGGTAGACAGGCTTCCGCGACCAATTCCAGACCTCAGGTTCATAAACATGTTTATAAAGATAAAAAGATTTAAAATGACAACTGTAGGAAGCAGGCTATTTATGCAGTGTACTAAATGTAGGGGTACACTATGCAGATAGTACAGGCAACCCTTATTGGTTTATAGAGATAAAGGTGACAATCCCAAAAGCTCTCTTTTGTGGTAGTGTGGGCAAGCAGTTAGGCTTTTCAGAGGGCTGTGCTAAGCATTTTTTTAACACAGTCAATAAATGAGACACACTCAAGAAGCAACTCAAGACCAATGGTTTTGAAAAAGTTAGTCTGTTTATAATATGTTTCAACACCAGAATACTATCACAAGAATAAGTACTTTTGCAATTTTGTATCAAATCACAGGTAAGTAACACAGTTTACTTGAAAGCACTTTTACTCTGTAATGTTCCAAGGATACTTTTACTGCATAGAGGTTTTTAGAATCAGTTCACGGGAGTCCTCTGATGGGAGTAGGGTACTAGGGGAGCAAAGTCACAAGCAAGAGCTGCGATCCAGTATTACCTATCCTGGGATGTCTGGGTGAAGTGGTGCTGGTCGAGGTGGGCTTGCACAGTTGGCAACAAGGAGGGGGGGCACCTGTAAAAAGAATGCAAAGAGGGACTCGTATACAAGTCTGGGAGCTCCCAACAGGGGGCTCAGTCAGTGGACAAAACAAAGCAGCTGGATGACTTTGAAGGATGTCCTAAGCGGTGCTGACGTCCCTTGTTTGCAGCTTCTTTGGAGTCCAGGTTGGGCCTCAACAAGCCTTGGTTATTGCAAGGGGTCGGTACCCCAGGTATTGGTGCGGCTCGGCTCCGGTTGATCCTGGTGGCTCCTCACTTGGAGGAGAGACTGGACTGTCTTTGTGGAGCATGGTGACCCCCTCCTGGATGGTTGCTGCATTTGTGGAGCCGGTGGTCAGCAGAGCTGTGATCTGAATGTTGAGGTTGGTGCCTGCAGAAAGCACGGAAGTGACTCCTCCACTCCAAGGGAGATGCTGATGGGCTGGTGAAGTGCTGAGAAACCTCTGAGGCTTTTGGAATCCCCACAGCAGGATGGGTTTTGATTTCACAATTGTCAGGACAGGAGCAGGTAGGTAGTTTAGTTTAGTGGATTTATAAAGCACATGCCTCCCAGCGCTGAAGTGGAACAGACTATGAGGAAGAAGGTTAAGCTCTGAACAAGGTTTTCAGATTTCTGAGAAAGGAGAGTTCATGCCTGGTTTGATGAGGCTCTGGAGGGAGGAAATTCCAAAGTTTGGCTGCTTCATTGGACAAAGATTGGCCACCCCACTGTGCTCTCCTAACCAGAGGGATCTTCATCAGAGAAGCCGTCGAGGATCTAAGGGACCTGTGAGGGCTGTAATGTGAAGCGAAAGGCCTTAGAAGGGCAGGGCCCCTGATTTACAACACTCTATGCATAATGCTGTGGGCTTTAAAGTTTATACGTTGTTCAGCTGGAAGCCAATGGAGGGAGGCTATAGAAGGTTTGGCAGATTGGTATCTTGGAAAATTCAGGAGAAGGTGTGCAGCAGCATTCTGTACAACCTGAAGTCTCTTTACCACATACTGGGGAGAACTAAAGTAAAGACCATTGCCATAGTCCGAGTGTGAAACAATGAGAGCTTGAACAATGAGCTTTTTGGCTAAAAATGGAAGAACATTAAAAGTTTTTCTTAAAAGCCTTAGTCTGAAACAGGTAGCAGCCAGCTTTTTCGATTGGTAGTCCTGGTGAGGCGGGAGTCCAACCAAACTCACCAACTTTTTATATTTTCTTTTGGAGGAGGTAGACTTTTCAGCCCTTCAGGGACTTGAGACGAGGACCTATGAAGGATATAGTTCCCTAATAACATCACCTCAGTTTTGTCTTCCTTTAAGTTTGCAGTCAGCCATCCATCTAGCTACTGCTTGAAGACAGGGGGTTAGTAGGGAATGATCCAAATTAGTGATTGTGGAGAATCAGAAAACACTTCTGATTCTCCACAACAAGCGACAGACCATAAGGTTCAACAATCTCAGCTAGATGATACACATAGAGATTAAACAGTGTGGGGCTCAGGAAAGATCCCTGAGGTGCCCCACATATAAGAGAAAAACTGTTGGAAAAGTAGGATCGATAGAGAACTTGGAAGGTCCGTTGATGCCAAAAAGGAAGAAAGCCATTTCAAAGCACAGACATTGATACCTGCCTCAAAAATTCTTTGTATCAAAATGGTGTGGTCTATGGGATCAAATGCTGCGCAGAGAACTCATAGAATAATGGCAGCAGAACCCCCTTGATCAAGGCGCAGTCTTACATCTTCCACAACTGCAAGCAGGGCAATCTTTGTACTGTGTTGGGGCCTGAAGCCCATTTGAGTGGGATGTAGGATCTCATGGTCGTCAAGAAAGCCTGAGAGATGAGTATTGACATCAGTTTGGACACAGCAGGCAGCAAGGAGATTGGCCTATAGTTATTGAAAAGAGCTGCGTCAAGGTGAGGCTTTTTTAACGGTGGCTTGACTATAGCATGCTTCCAGGTAGGCAAAGTTTTGAACCACATCTACCAGTCATCCTCAGTTCTTGCTCTTCTGGCTCGTCTGTGTCTTCTTTTTCTTTGTGTCAGATGAATCTATTCTTCTAGTGTTAGGGAGCCACCTAAATACTCAATTTAGGGGCGTTTTAGGGGTGTGCAGGTGGTAGCCAATGGGCGACCTACCCCTGGGTTACTACCCCCCCTATATGACCACTTCCTGGAAGGAGTGGGCATAACCCTGTCCCAGAATACCTAGTTCCAGCAAAACCAAGATGGTTGAACCCTTTCTCGAGTGTCCACTTTGGGTAGCCCACCTTTGGTACACACGTACTAACTAATTTTCCCTCCTGGCCTGGTGCCAAGTGG
This sequence comes from Pleurodeles waltl, assembly GCF_031143425.1. Lineage (NCBI taxonomy): Eukaryota > Metazoa > Chordata > Amphibia > Caudata > Salamandridae > Pleurodeles > Pleurodeles waltl. Next base: position 742,010,025 of record NC_090449.1, on the reverse strand, counting down.
GCCTCGGGCAGGGTGGTGGCAACACCCAGGTCCGGGAAAGCCAAGGGTTGCATACCAAAGGCAGCAGGGCCTTTGAAGTCCCTGGCCTTGCTATGCAGATTCACTAACCATCCTACTGGAGTAGGTGATAACACCTTTCTCCGGAGCTAGCTTTGTTTCTGGCCTCTGAAAGTGTGGGCTCTCACCTCCAGGGGATCAGAAACATGCCTGTGGTGGCAGGCTGGTTGAGACCAGACAGCCAACACACTAAGAGACTTGTGGGTAGAGTGGGCACCTCTGAGATACCCTCTTGGAGCATGTCATAATAAATCCTAGACTGGCATCAGCCTGGATTTTTTAAAATGAGGCGTTTGATACCAAACACCATAAGTTTCAGTGAAGCCATTATGTAGCTGGGGAACCTGTGATGACGGATGTCTAGTACACACCTTAAGATGGGGCTGAACATCAAAGGGACATATCTGCTTATGCAAATATGTCCTCACATCAAATATAATTGTAATTGTATATATATATATATATATATATATCTGTATATATATAGCGCTTAATACCCCTGATGAGGTTCTGAAGAGCTTTTCGGCGACTTACATGCTACTCCAGAACTCAAAATGATTAGTGGTGGATTAGTATAGAGAAATATGAGTATAATATTAGTATTAGTGTAGGGAAATATGAGTTAATTTGAGCGGTGGACATTTGAGTCTGTTAGTTGGGTTGCATAGAATAATGGAGGGATGGAAGAGGGAAGAATTTAGAAATTATTAATTGGGAGATCATAATACTAAAATGAGATTTGGGATGTGTAAAACGAGAGATACATGAGGGAGGGTTGTTTGGGAGAGCATAGTAGTAAACTGAGGTTTGGGGTGAGCCAAGAGGGATAGAGGAGATAAGAGTCTAGCAAGGGTTATTTTGGAGACCATATTAGTGGAATGAGGTTTGGTATGAGTCAGAGAGTGGAGATAGAGGTTATATTGAGAGTAGTGTAAGGTGAGACAGAGTAGTGCAGAGAGTGTTTTTTTTCTCTTGTGCAGTAGGACTAGAGTAATAAATATATAGATACATGATTACATAGAAAGGGAATAAATGTATAAGGATGATAATATATTGAGATTTAAAGTTGTATAAACACAATCTTATAAGTGTTGCATTATGTGAAGGTATTTTTGTGTTCTTTGTATGCTTGTAGATAAATAGTTAAGATAATATTTACCTATTATGATAGGTAAATAAAACAGAGACTCATAAGCGTCTCATCAAACAACTTATGTAGAAACTATGAAATGACCTATGAACATGTTAAGCATAGAATATATATATATATATATATATATAAGTTATAGATACATTTGTTAAGCAGGCCTAAGGAGTATGTATAGATTTTAAGAAAAACAGTTATTATACGTATTTGTACAAAGAAAAGCACACATCTAGATAAATACACAAAATCACAATGTAAATGCTTACATACACAGGGATCTACTGTACATTGCTGTTTGAGTATGGTGGTTATGAAGGAAAGAGTCATCTCTTTAATAGTTTTCTGAAGTTTCGATAGTTATCCCTGGATCTTATATTTGGGGGCAATAAATTCCGTAGTTTGCCCCCTTGAACAGAGAAAAGTATAATACCTATTGTCTTTTTCTTGTATGGTGGGCTTTTGAGGCAAGGTTCCAGTCCTAAATGGAGGTTCCTTTGTTGAATGTATTTGGAGATTACATTCCTGATGAAAAGCGGTCTTGTTCCATGTTTTGCTTTGTGGGTGATACAAAGTACCTTGAAGGTGGATCTTCTGGCAACTGCTAACCAATGTAGGGCCCTCAAGGCAGGGGAAATGTCGGCTTGTGGCTTTATATCTAGGAGTAGGCTGGCAGCTGAGTTCTGAATCCATTGGAGTCTTCTCATAGTAGATAGAGATGATCCAGTGTAGAGGCCATTGGCATAATCTAGTTTAGACACTACAAGAGAGAATAGTAGTGTGGACCTTTTGTGTAAATCCCAGGTGGGAGAAGACACGTTACAGGGTTTTCATGGTGATGAAGCTTGAGCTTGCTAATTTGTCCATTTGGGCATTAATTATTAACTTGAAGTCCAGGGTAATTCAAGGTTTCTTTCTTCAATAGATACTTTAGGAATTGATCCCAGATCGTCAGGCCAGGTGAAGATCGGGTCACAATTTTTCCAATCGCCACATGTGAGTATTTCAGTTTTGGAAGAATTCGGTTTGAGATGGCTCCAAGTCATCAACTGATTAATGGCTCTGAGGCAATTGACGATGTTTGAGTTTCCAATGTCTTAGGAATTTTCCAGTATAAGGAGTATTTGTGTGTCATCTGCATAGTTGTAGCATGTGAGCTGAAATGTATTGATCTATGACAATAATGACTTCATGTGGATGTTGAAAAGCATGGGTGAGATGAGTGAGCCTTGAGAGACCTCTGCTTTTGTGAAGTAAGGTTTGGATGAGAAAAGGAGAGTATGGATAGCATTTGTTTTGTTTTGAAGGTAGGATGTGATTCAGTTGAGAGCAGTCCCCTCTATGCCAGCTTTGTAGAGACATTTTACTAGGGTGTCATGACCAGCTGTGCCAAAGGTAGTTGAGAGGTTCAGGAGAAGTAGTACAGCAACTCCATTTTGGTCTACTGTGTTTTAAGGCCATCTGAAATGACAATGAGAGCAGATTCTGTGCATCTTCCTGGGTAGAATCCAGTTTTGTAGTCTGGAAGTATGGAGTAATCGTCAATGAATTGTGACGTCTGGGCCGATGCTGGTCTTTCTATTAGTTTGTCAAGGAAAGGTCTATTTGTAGTTGCTCTGTAGTTGTTGGGGCCATGTGGGTTCAGGTTTGTTTTCTTTAATAATGCACGTATGTGTGCCTTTTTAAGGTTTTCTGGAAAGATTCCTGTAGTTAAGGAATTATTGATGATTCTTCTTACTGGTGTGGCAGGAGAGGTAGTTAAATACTTTTTTTTTTTAATGTGTGATGAACAAGGGTCAGAAGGGCAGCCTCAAGGTCTGCTTGCTTTGATCAGATCCATAAATTCACTTTGTGATATTTGTTTGAAGGAATGCAGAAGCTGGGTTGGTTTACATTTGGAGTGGATTTTGGGAAATGGGTTGGTGCTGATGGGTTTCATTTGTTTAAAATAGGAGCCCAATGTGTCTGCTTTGGTTGTGTAATGATTTGCCAGTTTCTGTGAATTCTTGAGTAATGGGATGAGTTCCTTCAATGCATTTAGGTTTATGAAATTGGGTGAGAATTTTATACAATTGTTTATTTGCAGAATTAGCATTTTGAATTCTGTCTGACCAGTACCTTTTTTAGCTTTGTTGATTTGTATATTCTGTTAAGTTTGTGCAAATGAAGTTTGTCTTGATTGCTGTTTGTTTTGATTTGAGTCAGGTTCTTTTCAGCCTTCTGATTTGTTGTTTTATCTTTTTTTAGATCTGTATTTCTCCAAGGTGCTTGTTTTCTTTTGTCCTGTTTTGTTGTTCCTAGTGGTATTAGGATATTAAAGCCTCCGGTAGCCACTCAAAGTTTTTTAACACAATCTATTGTGTCTAGATCTGTGTTGGCTGTTAGTTGTGTTTCCAAGTATTCAAAATTGAGTTTGTTCCATGGTGGATAGATGGATGCATGTAACGTGGTCTTGAGTGTCTTTATTTGCAGTGTCTTATGTTGGAAAGCTACCAAATGGTAGCCTGGCCATGTGACTGGAGTAATCCTTTGAAAGGTAACTAGTTCTGAATTTGCAAAAATGACATCTAGAATGTGTCTAGCTTTGTGTGTGGGATTATGTACGATCTGATGTAGGTTCAGTGTGACTAGGCCAGTGATTATAGTTTTTGGATGGGGCAAATTGGATTTGTCAAATCAAATGTTTAGGTCCCCAAGAATGCATAGGTTGGAGTATGGTGTTTTAAGGTTTGAAACTGTGTCTAGAAACGTGTCTAGGGATGTTGCATTGCTAGAGGGTGGTCTGTAAAGGAGGAGGAAGTTTCAGGATGAATCTGGTGTAGGGTTTCATCTTGTGATGAGGGCCTCACAATCTTATAGGGAAATGTTGTCCATTTTGGTGAGATTTAATGTTTGCTTTAATATAATGGCTAGTCCACCTCCTTTTTTGCCTATACTATTTTGTGTGATAGTTTGATAGCATGGAGGATGGCTTCATGCAATACTGGAGCCATGTCATCTCCTAACTATGATTCAGTTATGAAGAGTAAGTCAATTTGTGTGTCAGTGAATAGGTCGGAGATGTGATGCTTGTTTTTAGAGAGTGATTGAGCATTTATTAGTAGGCAGTTTAGAGATGGTGTTTAGGTGGTTAAGTGACTTTGTTTTCTAGAAGAATGAGCATTGTATCTTGAACTTGTAGCAGGTGTGTCATTAGTACTAGCATTAACTGTATGAAGGTCGCAATAGTGTTGTTTTTCTGTATTGTGTTCCTCATCCAGCAGGCTTAGAAGGCATTTTGTTGGGTCTTCATGTGTCAGTGGTGGAGGTGGTGGTTGAGAGTGAGATGATGTGTTTGGGGTTGTGTTGTTTTTGTAGAGTAGCCTTGATGCGTAATAGACATGGGGATGCAAAGTTGTGAAGAGTGGCATGTTATTTATTTTGTTTGTGTCTGTTGAGGGTGGAAGGTGCATGGGTTAGGGGTGCTGGTAGAGCATGTGGGTCATATTCCCCTGTGGTAGTCCCATGAGGATTGCTGCTGTTGTTGTCTGGAGAATATAGTGGAAGTCTCAGAGGTAGATGTTTTGCACTTGCCTTGATACTGGGAACAGCAAAAGGAGTTGCGGGCATTGTGTGTCTGAAGAGTGCCACTGGCTTTAGTAATACCGGTGTCCTGCTTAATTTTTTCTAGCATCTCATTGACTTGGGGGGCCAAAGAGATGCTCCACCTCGAAGGGCACGTTAATGAGGTGGTGTTGTACCTCCAGCTTAAAGACGGAAACACGCAGCCTTGCATAGCGGCAGAGAAGGATGCAGCTGTATCCGCGGCATCCGAAGAGCAGCGGATGTTGATGTTGGAAATGATCCTCCCTTCCACCACCAACTCCTGCCCTCATTTTCCACATTTTTCTAAGAGATCATGGCTGAGATGTTCCATCTGATCCCAATGGGCTTGGTCGTACCGGGAGAGTAGGCCTATGGAATTGGCAATATGACAATGGGTGGCAGACTGTGATGCAATGAGTTTATAGTATGGAGGGGATCCATCTGCAGTACCCTGGGAGTTTGCACTCTGTCTGTGTGGAGGACTAAGGAATTGGGGGTAGCTGGCCCCTAATGTAGGGTAAGTCAGAGGGAAAAGCCTTGTACTTTTTGTCCACCCAAGGCGTGAAACCTCTCACCTTCATGGGCTCCTTAAAGATGTGCCCTGCGGGATTAAGCATCCCCTTGAGCATTGGGAGGTAATAGCGGAACTGCTGTGTGGAGGACAGGGTTTCCATTAGGAAGTCACCATCCTTGGGCTAGACATGCCTTTCCACCTTGTTAAAGTGGCTGCCCTGTGCAAGACCTCATGTACGAGGTGGTGTAGTTGGAGGGTGGGGGCGTTGAGGGGTATAAATCAGGGACGATGTCAGCTGGGGGATTTGTGTCAATCATCCCAGGGGTCGGGGTCCTGGAGATTATATGGTGGGTCATAAGGTGATCTCATGCTGGCCCCTCCTTTTTATTGTGAGGAGCCCTCTGGAGATGGTTGAGGGCCCAGAAGCAACATAGAAGAGCTAGGTAGAGGAGGAGAAAGAGGAAGAGGAGGAGGATGAGGACGGCAAAGAGACAGTGGAGAGGTGCCTCTTTGACATTGGCACCACAGGAGGGTTTAGGTCTTCCTTGAAAGTGAATTTCCACTTGTGAGGAACAGAGTCTTTCGATGCCTGGTGAGACTTGGCCAATATCCGACCAGTGCCAGGCTGGATGTGTGTGTGTGTGTGTGCTGTTGTCTAGCATCCTGGTGCGAAACCCCAGAACACTTCGATTTTTGTACAAAGTAAAAACCATGATCTTTATTTTGAATTGGAGGTGAAACCAGTTATTTAAAAAACAAAGTCTAACCTCCACAGAAGAAAAAGGCAAACTTCTTCTGAACTGTTCTCTGATAATGACCAAACGTAAACAATGCAAAAGCAGCTTCTAATCTAGCAAAAGGCTGATCAAGTGGTAGGTTTGACCTTGCAAACCCCTAAATTACAGTGGGAAACATGGAGGAAAAGCAGCCCTTCCGGTTGAAAGCGCACAAGGTTGAAAAGCATACACCACTCCTTTAAGGAACCAGCAGGTTCTATCGTCCAGCATGCAGTGTACTGGCAATTTATCTCACAGCCTCAGTTCTTTTTGAAGATATGTAGAATTTTAAATTAATACATCTGACATGTTAGAATAACTGACAATCATGGAGGTTGGGGAGTTGTCTAGGACTTCAGTGAAAATCCCTGTAACGCAGAACTAGGGTTTCAAATACGCAACATTTTCCTTAAATGATGGTCAGAAAGGTTAAACAGAATGTCAGACCTATCCCAAAATACATAGTCGTCTATAAACAGCAAAATGACACAACATGGAATGGTTCACTGACAATCAAAACCTTGCCCAAAGAGGTTTGTCCTAGTAGCTTGGCCAAATAAAATCTCTGCTCGAATCCTATTCTAAATTGTAGTGTTTTGTGAAGCGGTGATGTAGGTTTCCAGATGGCTGTTCTTCAAATAAATCCGGATACTGGCACATTCTATGATGACAGTGTTGTAGCAACCTTTCCCTTTGTAGAATGAGCTCTAAGTTTGACAGGAATGTCTTGTTAGATGATAGATAACAAAGGGCAACACACCAGAACTATCAGTTGTGACTATGGACTGAAGAAAGCCTATCTGTTGATAGAGTGGTCAGGGATATTTGCATGTGCTTTTCCCCAGATATCATTTCTACACAGAGTGATTAACAAATGCAGGAGAAGCAAAATTACTCTAATACTAATTGCCTCTCAGTAGGCGAGGCAGCATGGTTTTCAGAGCTGATAGAAACAGCACAAGGGAACATTTTAAAGCCACCAACCCAACAAGACCTGTTGTCAATGGAAAAAGGAATTGTGCTACACCCAGACCAGAGCCTTTAAGCCTGGCTCCTTAAAACGTGGAATTTGGTAATCTAAAAACTACCACAGAACATAATGGTTGCTCTTATAGAAACAAGAAAGTCAACAACAAGCATGCTACATTGCTACATGGAAGAGATACTCCTCATGGTGTCTTAAAGGGGGCTTATTCCGAAAAAACACTAAGAATACAACGGTCTTAAACTATTTAACATGCCTGCTAGACTGCAATAGTGGCCTACACAAGATGTCACATAGGAAGACTCTTCTTCACAGCTCCAGTAATAAAACGTTTTGTAGAAGGAGCAAAGAAAACTGCACCACCAAGGAAGGTACCTGCACCCACATGGAATCTAATTGTGGCACTGACCCAATTAATGAAGACACCCTTTGAGCCGTTTTCACATTGGCATCTTTAATGTGGCTTTGTGTAAAGACAGCATTCCTGGTGGCCATAACATCTCTTCACAGGGCAAGTGAAATTCAAGCACTCACAGTTCAAGAACCATATTTACAGGTTCACAAAGACATAGGTGGTCGTTATGAACATGGCGGGAAACAGCGCACCGACGGCGGTGGCGGTAACTACCGCCAACAGGATTGCGTTCCAGACTGCCAAATAATGAGGCTAATGAGAAACAAGTAGCGGTCCATCCAGACACTGCCATTTTTGTAGTCCCGACGACGACGGAGGAGGCCGCGCTCAGGCCGGCGGAAAGGCCCTACCCGCCCACCAAATAATGAAGCACTACACCGCTATCAGGTCCGAGGCAGGAATCACCGCCACGCAAAGCATGGCAGAAACTAACAATATAAAAGGAAACACTCACTGGAGGTACACAGAACACCCAACGAAGACATGGAGCGAGACTTGGAAATAATGCCAGTGCTTCTCCTTGCCATATTCCTCCAGGACCGTGACCGACGATGACGGTAAGTAACGCAGCCTTGTACACATGGGAAGAAAGGGCACAGTTGCACACCGACCCCACCCACCCCACCCCACAACACACTCCCAACCCCTCCCACCATCCCAAGCCATACATACCATAACAAGATGTACTTACCAGACACAATCCAACAAATACCTGCACCAATGCACACACCTGTGCGCAACACCCCCCCCCACAGTGAAATGCTGCACAATGGCTCAACAGTGTGCCAACGGCACTGCTGGGCACTCAAATGTTATTGGAAGGAACAACAGGAACGTCCAAATAAGGTCATTGGCCAGACCATTATAAAGTTCCTGAAGGACAAATATAGCCCAAACCTGACCACCACATGTGTAAAGGAAACTCCACTGGTAAGGGGCATCAATGGGGCAACCATGCACCTCAGGTAACAGGGGCAGGGGGTGATGGGGGTGGAGACTCAGGTCTTGAGTGGGAGTTTTGGGCTTAGGTTTAGGAGGTGGCGGGGGTTTGGGCTTGCCCTTGGAAGGAGGGGGAGTGCGCCTGGACCATGGGGTGGCAGTGGAACCTGGGGCAACACAGGGCTTCTTCCTCCCTAGGGAAGGGGCACAGGAATGGGAAGGGCCTAGGGTGGACTTAGACGAGGAAGGAGTGGACTGGGCAAGGGCATGGGAACATTTAGGGACAAGACGGGGTGGGCCAGTGGGTTCAAACAGGTCAACACAGGAGAGGAAAAGCTTCTTAGGTGCATTTGGAGGGGATCTGGAGCGAGTCCTGGGAGTGGAGGTTGAAGGAGTGGTCATACGAGGTGTAGGTGTGCTGGACGTGGATGCAGGTGCCTGTTTAGTATGCTTATGTATGGTTGATGTATGTGGTGTGGATGTGTGTGAACGTTTGAGTGTTTTGGGAGGAGGGGGGTTGGACACAGTGAGCGAAGACAGGCTGCCAGTGTGGATGGATGTTGTGTGGGTGTCTGCAGGTCTGGTGAGTGTGCTGCAAGTGTCTTTGAATGTAGTTGTGGTGAGTGCAGGTGTGGTGTCTGCGGTGCATGTCTGGATGTTCGCTGTTGTGGTGAATGCAAGTATGGGGGCAACAGCAGTGACTGAAGGTGCAGTGCATGTGCGGGTGCATTGTGAGGTGACAGACAGGGTGGCGGGGAGGTTGACACACTGGGGAGGTTGATATGGTGTGTGCTTTGGAATGTTAGCTGTGTGCCTCCCTGTGGTGGGAAGTGTGGTGCTTGTGTTTCTTTGTGTGCTTCTTGTATGTTGATCTGTGTGCATGGCTGTCTGTATGTGTGCTTGGGATGGGTGAAGGGAGTGGGGTGCTGGAAGGGCTAGAGGTGGTGGAAGGGGGAACGTAAAGACCAGGGACACTGGCTGCCGTCAGAGAGGAGGCTAGAGCCTGAGAAGATCTCTGTAGGCCAGACATGGCACCGTGAATGCCTTCTTCCATGTATGCATTGCATTGCTGCATTTGGGATGCTAGCCCCTGGATGGCATTCACGATGGTTTTCTGCCCTACAGAAATGGTTCTCAGGAGGTCCATAGCCTCCTCCGTGAGGGCAGCAGGGCTGACTGGGGCAGGGGATGAGGTGCTTGGGGCGAAGGAGATGCCCACCCTCCTAGGTGAGCGGGCACGGGCAGCTAGGTGGGGAGCAACTGGGAGGGCTTGAATGTATAGGGGGTGGTGGAAGATGTCAAAGAATGCGTGGGCCCAGTAGGGTCCGCCACCTCCAGGGAGCTGCCATCGGAGGAGGTATCAGAGTCACTACCTCCAGTGGTAGTTGGCTCCCCCGTAGTACTCCCCTTGCCCTCCAACCCACTGGTTCACTTGGAACCGTGGGCTACTGCATCCCCACTCGCCGGTGGCTCAGCTCCCTTGCCAGATGATGCTAATGTACACAGAGACACAAGAGCACAGGGGTGAGGAAACAAAACAAGAAAAAAATATGTAGAATCCCTGAAATAGGTACATATTGGGACACAGAAACTCCCACCCAGGTCAGGCACAAACCCTCAGCAGACACAACATACTTTATGAATGTGCCCCTGACTAGTAGGCATGACCTCAGAATACACCACACTACTTTCCTGAAACACGACTCTGAGCCAATGAGAGACTATGCCAAGCCAATACATCTACAAGTTCATAAGGCCACAATGAATACCATATGACAACAATTTGACCCCTCACAGGCCTACAGACCCTGCCAAAACTAGCTATGACACTATCCCGAGGACGTGGAGGGGGGCAGGACTGCAGGGACACACCTGTTTAGTGTCTGGCACTACAATGCATCCAACTACACCCATCATAGTGGCATCACAACAGTGTTGGTATTCATCCCCTTGTATGTACTGTGCTGCCTTCAAGCACCCATCCAAATCCAGATAGGCAACCACCAGAATGCGGGCCATTAAGGGGGTCAGGGTCCAACAGGCACCCCTTCCTCGTTGGGAGGCCTTCCCCAGCTGTGCCTCTCCGATCTTCCTGGCCCAGCGCCTCAGGTCCTCCCACCGCTTCCTGCAGTGGGTGTTCTGCCAGTTGTAGACCCCCAGGGTCCGCACTTCCTTGGCGATGGCTTGCCACCGGCCCCTCTTCTGATGGGCGTTGACCTGCATGGGACACACAGAGTAAAGAAACAGATGTCAGTGTGGGTACCCCATACACAAATGCAATGCCCGTTCATACTGACATGGCCCATGGAGATTTGCAAATGAACAAATTACAAGCAGAAAGTGCCAGACACACTACGTCTGGGCAGTCACACAGCAAACACAAACGCATGCAGGCATCCGCCACAATCACACACATCAAAGGATGACAGATAGCAACTCACCCGCTCCTCTGGTCGCACGTACAACTTTGCATACAGGAGTAGGACCCCGTTCACCAGCTTCTCAAGCTCTTCCACAGTGAAGACCGGGGCCTGTTTCCCTGTCACACGTGCCATCTCAGGGACCAGAGTCAGGACACAGCAGCACACGCAATGGAGTTCTACCCTTCTTGTAATGCAGGAGTGTCAAGGGTCTGTCAAAATAGCAGTAGATACCGTGGTGATGTGCACCGTCACCGCCGCCGGCGATCATGATTGGCCCAGGTTCCCAAGTGGCAACCATGTAATCCAATGATCAGGTGCATGACGGTGAACACCGCCTACTGCCATGATTACTAAAACCAGCAGAATAAAGTTACTTCCACACTACCATACCTGGATGGCAGGAGGCTGCCATTTTGCTTTCACCATGTCTCGATAGGCTGGCCGGTGGCCTCATCCATGGTCCCATTCTCTCTTCCCTTCGTCGATTACTGACATGATTCTTTGATCGCCACATGTACTCATGGTTGGAAGTGTCTCTACAATGTGAAGCTATTATGACAGAGAAACCTCAGAACACATTAGCCTGACAGTGTACCTCATTCTTTCTGTTTGTGTACGTTACCTATGTTGCATTTTAGAAAAGTATAGTAACATCATGTGATGCAAGTGTATTTCGAAACTCAAAATGTGTTCTTTCGTCACCCATAGGTACAGACCCATGTGGCAAGGGAGGGCCCCATCTGTTTACAGACCCCTGGTAGATCTGCCCACCATGGAGGACTGTCACATCATCATTACCTACTGACTTAATCGAGCTACAATCCTTGACCTCTGTGCAGCAATGGATCCTGTTCTGAAGCCTGCCAATCGGAATCAGCATACCATACTTACAACTGTGCAAGTGTTATCTGTGCTCCATTCTTTGGCCCAGGCTCATTTCAGGTGACAGTGGGAATGGCTGCAGGGGGACCACAGCCAATCTTCAGCCACATCCTGTCCAATCTCCTGGATGCATTAGTTCAAAACTTGCAAAGTTATGTCCTCTTTCCCCAAAGAGCTGAACTCACCGCCATCAAATCAGGATTCAGTGCCTTTGCTAATATCCCCCATGTGATTGGTGATATTGATGGAACCCACATAGCCTTCATACCCCCAAGATTGAATGAACAGGTATATAGGAATTGTAAGAACTATCACTCCATGACTGTCCAATTGGTGTGTACTGCTGATCAATACATTTCACATGTCAATGCAAGGTTCCCAGGATCAGTCCATGATTCATTTGTCCTGAGAAACAGTAGTGTGCCACACATGATGGGACAACTACAGGGGGACAGAGCTTGGCTCATAGGTGAGTGTGTAATGCACTGGATCAGTTACATAGCTGACAGTCAGGCTGTATGTAAGTAAATGTGTGTGTTCAAGTCCTCTTTCACCCACTTTTGCAGGTGATTCTGGCTACCCCAACATGCAATGGCTCCTGATACCTGTGATGAATCCCAGGACAGATGCAGAGAGGAATTATAATGAGGCCCTTGGTCATACTAGGAGGGTGATAGAGCGCACTATAGGACTCTTGAAAGCAAGATTTTGTTGCCTCCATCTCTCTGGAGGATCCCTGTGCTATGTCCCTGACAAGGTGTGCAAGATAGTGGTGGCCTGCTGCAAGCTGCACAACATGGTTGTGAGGAAAGCTATCCCACTTCTGGAAGAAGAGGGTGCTGTTCAACCAACCCTGCAACCTCAGAGGAGGGATGAGAGTGATGGTGAGGAAGGAGAGGGGGGAGATATCAACTCCAGGACCCAGCTAATCCAGCTATACTTCCAGTGACTCTCAGGTACTGTTCAATGATGTTGATGTCTTCACTACTGTGTATCAGTCTGACTCATGTAATTGGTACTATGGTGTCTTTTGTTAGTGACAATGCAAAATCATGACTGAAGTGGCAAATGCCAGGGAACGCAATTGTATGTGCAGTGTAACATACTTCAGACACTACAGTGTGTTGGATCCCCTCCTGCAAAAAGAGTGGCATTATGATGGTAACTGGCTAATGCATTCGCATTCACAATTGATCTCTCATATTGATTAAGGACATATATTTTGAGTGCACAGGTGTATTTATTCAATTTCAACATATACATGAGTATTGGGACAGTGAAAGGGAGTGGGTACATGGTGAACAACATACTCAGGTACATATGCTCAGCTGTTGGTTGCACAGGGGTATAGTCCATGGGGGGTCAACGAGGTAGCTCAGTGGCACACAAGGGAGACAGTTCAGGGCAGAGTCACTTCCTGGTGCTGGTCTTGGCTGGTGTTTCTGTTGGACATCTGGGTCTGAGGGCACATTTGCGAAGGTGCAGCTGGGATGCTTGGGTAGGGGTGCTGATGTCCTCTGAGTCCTCTGGCAGTGCACCAGTCCAGTGGATGCTGCAGATGTGGATGGCAGGGCAGTGTCCTGACTAGTGGTAGGGGCCTGCAGGTGGGTGGAGGACTCAGGCTGGCTGTGGTACTGGCGCTGCAGCACCCCTGCAATTGAGGCCATTGTGGCATTGAACTGTTTCCATTACTCCATGGCCTCTTGGTGGTGTGCTATCTGCAGCTTCTGATTTTGCTCCAAGGTGGCCAGGATCTGGCCCATCCTGTCCTGGGAATGGTGGTATGCTCCCAGAACTTCAGATATCACCTCCTGGGCTGCTGCATCCATCCTTTGGCCACCCCCTGGGCCACTGATGCCCTCCCACTGGCCCTAGTCCCCTGTGCCTGTGTCCCCTGCACAGGTCTGGCAGTCCCACTTGCAGTTGGCCCTTCATCATCCTGCCTGTTGTTGGGTGGAGACTCTGTACATGTGGGCAGCCAGTCCATGGCCTAGTGACACTGGTGTGGGGTTGCTTGGCCAGAGCTGATGTTGGTGGCTGAGTGGTAGGGGTGTCAGTGGTGTCCCGGGTGGGCCTTCTAGAGGGTGACTGTTAAGGGGTGTGGGGTGGGCCAGGGATTTCCTGTGTCCAGACATCCCTCTGCACTCTCCTGAGTGGGGGTTCTGTCTTCAGGCGGAAGACTGGCACTCCTTGATGTCTCCGTCCGGGTGGCATGGGTGATGGTGCCTGTGTGTTAGATAATAGAGATGTGGGTGTCCTGTACATTTTTGTCAATTGCAGCACTGGTCAGCACTAATGAATGCTTAAATTCCCATGTAGTGGCATATAAATTCCCTTCATGTACATTTAGGTTCATTTTTTGAGGGGGTGGAAGTGCATTGTGGGTGCTATAGTGCCACTGGGATTCCATGCAGGGATAGGTGACTGTGCACAGGGGCCTGGATGGTGATTTGTTTGGGGGATTGTGGGCATGCAGGGGACTTGGATGTGGGTGCGTGGGTGTTGTGGACTGGGTAGGGGATGTGGTCCTGGTGGTAATTAGGGGATGGGGTGATACATGCATTACAGGTGTGGTGACTGTTAAGGTATTGTAGTTGATTTACCCAAGTATAGTCCTCCAGTGAGTCCGGTGAGGCTCTCTTGGTGCAGGATAGATAGGACCTTCTCCTCCCAGTCTGTGTATTCGGGGTCTTCTGTATAGCAATGTTGTGCCTGGATACCATGGACTGAACCTTCCCACGCAGGTTGTTCCACCTCTTCCTGATGTCCTCCCTTGTGCATGAATGGTTTCCTACTGCATTGACTCTGTTGACAGTCATCTGCCATAGCTCCATCTTCCTGGCCACGGGTGTCTGCTGCACCTGTGCCCTGAATAGGCGTGGCTCGACCCTGAGTATTTCGTCCACTTTGGCCCTTAGCTCCCTGTCTGTGAAGTGAGGATGCTTAGGGGGTGCCATGGTGTGTGTTGTGGGTGGTGTGTTGTAGGTGTATTGGTGAGGGTGCTGTTGTGTGGTTGGGTGTGTGGCTTATGATGGTGGTTGAGCAATGTATGAGTTTTTGTGGTGTTTTTGTGACTTGTGGGATGGTTAGTTCAGTGTATGCATGTTGTGTTGTCAATATCTGTTGTGCTATTGGCGTTGCAAAGGATTGTGGGGTGTGTATGTGTGTGCTTTATAGTGTTGTGGATGTGTGTCAGGTGTGTGGTTTTCAAACTTGCCAATGTGTGCATTTGTTGTTAGTGGGTCCCATTGCTGGCGTGGCGGTCTGTACCGCCAGTGGTCGTTTGACATTCACTGTCCGCCAAGCTGATTTGTGAATCATTATTTCGTGGGTGGGGGATTTGTCTGCGTGGCGGTGGCAGGGTGAGATTCACTGTCTTTCTGCCGTCTTTGGTCCTGGCGATGGGTGGAGGTTGCAGGATTTTTGGAGGTTTGTCTTTTTGGCATCATTATACGGCGGTGTGCAGTTCACCGCCACTGGCAGTCTTTTGTTCACCAACAGCACGGGGGTCGGCGGTGATTGCCGCCTAGTTCATAATGAGGGCCATAATTATCATGAGGACAGAGCCACGGTTCTTACCAAAGATAGTTTCACACTCCCCCATAAATCAAAAAATAAAAATACCAAGTTTTTTCCAAAACCCAAAAAATCTAGCAGAGAGTGTTACACATGCTAAACGCAAGACACTCTATAATGTGCTGCATGGAAAAAACAAAGACAAGCAACTATTGGTCTCTTTTGCAGACCACAAAATGGGAAAACTAACTAAGGGCAGTTGCCAGATGGATCACACAAACTATTCAACTATTCCACACAAATGCAGGGTGGAAGCTAAACTCAACTCAAAAGGCACACTCAACAAGGAAAAAAGGAGCAACCATTGCCTTTCTAGCAAATACATCTTTACAAGATATATGCACCGCAGCAACGCGGTCATCTCTGCACAATGCAGGGTGGAAGCTAAACTCAACTCAAAAGGCACACTCAACAAGGAAAAAGGAGCAACCATTGCCTTTCTAGCCAATACACCTTTACAAGATATATAAGCACCGCAGCAACGTGGTCATCTCTGCACACGTTCACAAAACACTACTGCATATACATTCAAATTAACAAGGAAGCTCACGTGGGACAAAAGGTGTTAAAACATCTGTTTACAAATGTGCCCATCTCCAACCCAACCACGGCAAAACTAACAAAACTGCTGCAAAATTGATGCACAGTACATGAGTCCAGAAAAGATTCACGCTGCAAAACAAATAGGTTCTTACCTATAGGTGTAGTTTTGCAGCTTGAAGAATTTTCTGGATTCACAAGCAGTCCGCCCACTTACACTCACAAAATGGAAGGAGAGAACAGACAAAACAGAAAGAAAAAAATCTGAAGATGGTGACCAAAGGTGGAAGCTTCTGGGGGAGGGCGGTAGGTGGACGACATCACAGGAAGCATCAACTGGAGGATCCGTAGATAATCAACAACAACAAAAAGTAAAAAATAGAAGCACAACTACAAAAAGTGGAGAATTCCGCCCCCAACCACTAGATAGCAGAATAATGCACAGCATTTGAATCCAGAAATGTCTTCAAGCTGCAAAACTACACCTAAAAGTAAGAAACTATTTATTCCTCTTCAATCAATGGTTGAGTTTGGACACTCAGTAAGTCATATCAGCAATCTGTCATTCATTCTTGCACTCATGTATCTGTTCATTCCTCCAAACTCATATCAGCATTAATCTACTCAGCCATCCATGGTAAAACAGAGAAACTAGTTCAACATCTATAGGCAAGATAAAGTAACCTATTGCGTGCTATGAACGGGAAGGTCACCTCTAAATGACCACAGCTGGGACTCCCTATGTAGATCCCAAAACGTTTTGTTCTTTAATTACCTAGAATGACATGCAAATGTCAAACTATGGGTCTGTAAACACAATTGCCCCGTATTTGTGACATACATTTGGGTAGCTTTCAGCCAAGGACAAATGAAAATGATTAACCTACATGTGGGTGGGCATAAGGCACATGAATTGAACATCTCAAAACGTTCTCCATGTGAAACTACACTGACTCTACATTGTCTTTACCCAGTTTCGATTTTGCTTTGTTTCTTTCTAGTACAATAGGCCCAACTACAAATATATAGGGACATTTTCATCCAAAGCAGCATTGGAATGCAGAAAACTATGACCGTTCCTGTTGACTGCAAGATGCAACATTTTCTGTCACAAATGTGAGGAAATTGTTTTTCACGCCACCCATACTTTTATAGGACATTCTGGGTAACAAAGTATGTGATCATAGCAAGCCAATCCACCTACACTTAACTTTGGATTGGTAGGTTTCCCTCTGTGCTGGGTAATCCTATCCCCAAGCAGCAACCCACAACCCCAGAACGACTGAATTTCATTCGAAAAATCTTAATGCTTCCACAATGCATTTTAGGCCATGTCCTGTAGCAGACACGCCCACAGAAAAACAGGGATATTCTTTTTAGTAGGAGAAGAGTGAGACTACTGGGTGGTAGGACTCGTATTTATCATCTTAGATTCTGGAACTTCTGGAATGTGAGGAAAATCCACTATTTTATACAAAGTTTGACATTTGGAGGTCATTCTATGTAAGAAAAAGTAGCATGATCCACACAAGCCACACCACCCTGGACTTTTAACATGGACCCAGCAGTCCACTGGCCCAAATACCGAAGCAACTCACATCTAGAGAATAATTGATTGCATTCACTTCACACTAGTTCCTGTCCAGTACAATAGATCCATCCTAAAATGTGATGTACTGTTTTCATTAGACGTGTAAATATATAGGATGGTAGGATTGGTGCTGTTGGCAGGCAGTTCAGAGTTTTCTGTGACAAATTAGGAACTTTATTTTTTCATTCATATGTGGACTTTGGCGGGACATTCAGTTTAAGAAAATGATCCACACATGTCACATAGTCCTCAATTCTTCCCCTCTCCCAAAGTCACAAATTTGTAGAGTTTGAAGATTTGTCTGGGTGCCAGCCAACCACAAGCTGAAAACTGCAACCATTCCTAGAGGAAATTGTGTGTGTTTTTAGTTATTGTTCTGATTATTGCAGGATATTCTGGGTAAGACAATTTAATCGCAATCCCCACAAGCAAGAGCAAACTGGCTTTCCATATGTCTACGTTTTGGAAATATCTGTGGTTTGTATGATTTCTTGGGTGCTAGCCTACCCGACCCGAAATAACTACAGCTATGTACAACCTAAGAATCAATATGTTACAAAGCAAAATTCTTGAAGTTTCCATAGTTAGTTTCTGTGTCTTTCCTCAGCGTTAAGACCCCCACCTAAGTGTGTACAGTTTTCATCAGTATGTGTGTGAGAATACTGGTTGGCCTAATTTGTTGTTGCCTGCAGATTCCAGGACTTCTGCACAAATGTGAGTAAATTCTGTGATTTTACTCAGTTTGACTTTTGCAAGGTTTCCTAGGTAAGAAAACAGTGGGATCCATGCAAAGCCACACAGCTCTCATATTCCCCAGCTATCTCCATTTCTGAAATGTCTGCAGTTGGTAGGTTTCTTTGGATGCAGGCAGAGATTTAGACCAAATACAGCAGATTACCACTACCAAAGAAGCCAGTCTTATTCTGAACATTTCCTTTCTCGTAACATGATTGTTTTTTGGGCCTTTCTGCGTCCTTTGTGACTAGTCCCGACTAGTCCACTTAAGTCTGTGGGGAGACTGTATTTTTGGGTGGGGGATTTGTGGGAATGCATAATTGTAAGACATTTATTACATTTCTCTATAATGTTTTTTTCCAATTCAGAGTGTTAGCTAAAAACAGATTTTGTAAGAAAAAAAGCACCCTGGAGTTGCTGGTAATCCAGAAATTGGTGTCGTCTGAATAAACCCTCTCCCTAAACTTAGAATCTTGGGTAGATTTTTAAATTTGTTGGCGTCATTCATGCCCATTTGTATTCATTATATTTTCCTCGTGAAATGTTGCATAATTGGTATACAATGAAAAACCACTGTAGACCACAGCTCAGTTCATAACTCTGGGCTTTGCACTTTTTTGCTCACCAACAAAGACTATGGTGGTCATTACAACCTCGGTGGTCTTTTTACAAGACCGCCGAGGGACCGCCGTGCGGAAGACCGCCAGTGGTGGCGGTTTGCCGCTCGGCGTATTATGACTGTTGGCTGCTCTCCGTCCTTTTTCAGACGGAGAGCCGCCAACAGCCATACTGTCGGGCGGTGGGGAAGTGGAGGTTGCTCCACCTCCACCGCCACGCCAACAGAACACCGCCCACCGAATCACGTCCTGTGATTCGGTGTGGTGGTGTTCTGTTGGCGGTGTGGTGTCGGCGGAACAGCCCCCATGGCTCCCGTCCCCTCCCGGAGGATCGACGGACCAGGTAAGTCGATCGTCCGTTAGGGGAGAGGGGTGGGGAGGTGTTGTGTGCTGTGTGCGTGCATGGGGGTGTGCGTCTGTGTATGTAGAGGGGGTGTGTGAGTGCGAGTATGTCTGTATGGATGTCTGCGTGTATGTTTGAATGTGGGTGTGCGTGTCTGTCAGTGTGTGTCTGAATGTTGGGAAGTATGTCGGTGTGTGTGTTGGTGGTGCCTGTGTGCATGTCGTGTGTGTGTGAGTTATGTGATGTTGGGGGTCGGGGTGGGGAGGGGGGACCCTGCCCCCTTTGGGGGGTGGCAGGGGTGGTGGGGGGTGTAGGGGAGTGAGTCGGGTGGGGGAGACCCCTATCAGTGCCAGGGAAGGAATTCCCTGGCACTGATAGTGCTTACCACCATGGATTTCATTGTGGTTTCAAACCCCATGAAATCCATGGTGGTCAGCTGGTTCAAAATACCGCCGGCGGTATAATGACGGCTGTCGGGCTGGAGACCCAGGTCTCCAGCCCGGCGGGCGGAACGGAGAACCGGTGGATGACCATGGCAGGAACCGCCATGGTCATAATACCCAAAAATAGACCGCCAGCCTGTTGGCGGTCTTACCGCCGCTTCTCCGCCTTCCGCCAGGGTCATAATGACCCCCTATATTTCTCTGTGACTGGGATAGCCTGATTGCCATAATGGTATATTACTTTTGCGGAACATCTTTCAACGCAATAACTTTCAAATGTGAACCTTGTCACCCATTTGTCTTATTTCCTATCTAATTTCACTATTTGTTTTCATTTCAACAGTTCATTTCTTTGGGGAAACCCTGAACCATCCGTATAAATGAAAACTTGCAGAAGTAAGGTTTTTGTCTCATTTTTTCCCCTCTGCCACATTTTGAAAGCTGGAAGAGCGATCTTAGTACAGCAAATCATTTGTTGGCATTTTTCAGAAAAAAACACATGCTCTGCTGCACCGCACTGTTTCTCAAAGTTTGTTTAGAAAAACACTAATTGTTGATATTTTGGTAAGAAGGGGAGATCACAAATCCTGACTGGGTATATGGTTAAATTCACCAAGCATTTGGGGAGAAAATTTAAGCCGGATATCGTTTGTAGAGAAAGTTATGAAGGCTTAAACGCAAGCGGCATCCAATGCACTGAAGGGTGAGGGGTAAGGGGGAGGGGTTCAACTCCATGCGGGGTATCCCCTAGCAGTCAATTAGTTAAAAAACATAAACATGGAAAAAGGATCTGTTGCACTAAAAATAATTAAACTTGGACTGCAGCTTTTTTGGAATAATATTGTGCATAGGGGGCCATCTGGAAAGATAGAAAACAATTGAAGCTTTGGCTGTGAGTCGAAATGCAGCCAACTGTAGGGCAACATGAAAAACTAAAGGACTGGCATACCAGCCCTTGCACTGAAACACATGGAGGATGTAGACATGTGCTCAAGACATTTACCATGCTCACACCCATTCTGAATGCCTCCAACTCTTTCACAACCTGCCCAGATGCTTGGAAAAAAGCAACTGTCCTCCAGTTGCTGAAGAAACCCTCTGCCGACCCTTTAATGCTTGCCATCTGCAGACTGATCTCCCTGCTACCATTCCTGGCTAAGGTCTTAGAGAAAATCATCAGCAGACACCTCACTGAATTACTCAGCGACTACCAACTCCTCAACACCACTCATTCTGGATTCTGGACCAACTTATGCACGGAAACTGCCCTCATCGCTGGCACGGATGGCATTCGCATGACTCTGGAAAAAAGAGACATGGCGACCCTCATCTTCCTTCCCCCTCTCCGCAGCATTTGTCAGTCTCCCTCCTCATCTTTATCCAACTCTTACTGTACATTGGAATCCAAGACATGCACTCTGATGAATATGCGTATTCCTGACTGGAAGGACCCTGTCAGTCAGCCTGGCACCAGACATGCATGATGTCTGTGACCTCATCTACAGAATACCGCAAGAATCCTTTCTGAACCAGACTCTCTTTATCGCATATATGATACCTCTAGCTAGCATCATCTGCTCTTATGAGCTAAACATCCTCTCCTACACCAACATGAAACTCATCCGCTCCCCCACGGAGAAGACGTCCAGTACCCAGATCATGATCAATGCCTGCATGGTTTAATATCGCCCACTGGTAGAAGCCCAACTGTGTAAAAATGAACACCGGCAAGACAGAAATTGTGTTCTTTGGAAAATCACATCACTATCGGACTCCACCGGGGGCCAACAGATCTAGGACACCCAAAACCACCACCTATGCCAAGAACTGTGGGATCATCATCAATGGCAAACTCGACATGAATGCCCAAGTCCATACCATCATTTTTCATACATCCATACTCTAAAGTTGCTGAGTAAAATTTTCAAATGGCTCCCAATCAGTACCTGGAAAACCGTTGCACGCCTTGGTCACAAGTAAGCTTGTCTACGGAAACATGCTCTATGCTGGGATGAACAAAAAAACTCACCAGAAGGCTTCAGACTATTAGGAACTTGGCGTCCAGAACCACTCTCTACCTTCCACACTAGAAGGAGCTCCACTGGCTCCCCATTCACAAATGAACACAATACAAAATCCTCACCTATATTTTCAAGGCACTACATAACACTGGCTCAGCATACCTCAGCAATCGCAGCTGCTTTCACAAAACTTCCAGACACCTCCGCTGGTCTAGACTCCTTCTTTCACAGATCCCACTCATAAGAAAACCAGATCTGCGGCCGAGCGTTCCCCAAAATACCTGCTGCTACACATAAACGCCTTCTTCTCACTTCTTGAATGAATTCCACAAGAAGCTGAAGACCTGGACTTTCGAGAAGTCCCACTAGGGGCTAGGTGTGTCTAAACTCACAACTGCTCGGCACCATGATACCTTTCCAGGTGAAACTGCACTCTACAGATCTGCATAACATAGTATAGCTCGCATGGCAGTAGAGTCAATGGCTGTAGTGGGCGGACCCATTGCCCCATACTATATATAACAAGTGGAAGCAGAATTTGTGGGGCCTTTTTTTGTATTACCGAACCTTGCAGATTGCTAAAGAGGTCAGGCCAAATCAAAAAAGTACTTGCCTATCCATGCAGCCAAATACATTTCCATGAAAGTACATATGTATGTTCAAAATTACAGTTCAACCCCTAATAAGAGGACTCAACAAGGAGTATTCTAATACAAATCTTCTACTTCCAAGGTTTGAGGAAGAAGGTAACCAGAACAAATCACTTGCCTGTTAAGTCAAGTTTTGAGATTCCTTGTAAAATAATTGTTTACAGGGTAATGTGTAATAGCAGTCCACCTTTAAATTCCTGTTGCCTTCAACACATGCTTTTTCAAATAAATTATTAAGGCCTGTTACCTTTGTATTTTTTTAAATATTTATTTAGCAGATCAGTCCTGTAGTATAAGGCCTAACTTTTCCTGAAGAACTAATCAGGTGATTAGCCAGCATCAATGGCTTTTCACCTTCACAACCTCAGGCCTTTGGTATTTTGCATAGCTGTCTGGCAAGGCACCTGTCCAGCATTTAGCCTGAAAATTACAAATATGTTCACAATTACAGTTGGCAAAAACATACCCCCTCCCTTTTCAAAGTGCATAACAAATATTGTCACAGTTTCAATGTCTATCAGTGCATTTGTCAGAAGAGTTAAGTAGCACCAAAACCTTGCCTGCCAACCAGTCAACCTGTCCTGTGTTGTGAGATTCCATGTAACAAAATACTGGTATACAGACTTTAACACAATCTAAAAACAGTCTACCATACGAGGCCTGTTTGCTTTAACACTGCATTTTACAATAAATAGGTGAGGGCTACTGCCTTTGTAGCAACCTTCATAATAAACAGATCAGACTCAGGACACTTAACATAACTTTTCTCAATTAAGAAATCGGGCTCTTGATCATTGGCTTGTCCATTATTACTTTCTCTGGCGTGCTGTATTGAGCCTATTCTGTGTAATGCAGACACTCTTATTTAGAGGAAGCACACACCTCCTGTCGAATTTAAAACTTGTAGAGAGGAAGATCCAAATATGGCCCCTCTCATAGTTCTTAATAAAGCTGTTTCTAATGATCCTATAAGGTCTTGCACTGTCAATTTAAGGCTGCCTTTTAACAACCTTAACCACAGCATGCCCACTGTGACAGCCCAGTTCTGTTTTTGGCTTTATGTAGGACAAGACATAGTCCTCTGCCTCTTTTTAAGGTCTGGCCTGGAGACTGCTTTAGCTGTAACCTGCCTCATGTAACAGATATAAAAAAATTAAAAAATTCCTCCATGTCGGCCGTCTGTGCAGGCACTCAGCTACAATTAATAACTGTACAACTCCAATTGGGCATGGAAAGCATTGCAATCAGATTGATCTTGGGAACCAAATTGACTTTGGGTTGACACGGTGATCAGATCACTTTGTGGGGTATCGTTTTGCAGTCCATGGACCTTTGTTAGATCCCACTTGCCACTTCAGGGACCATTGTTTCCTATATTTCCATCTGTAGCATGGCTTTAGACCAGCTCTCTTCATCCATTGGCCTGCTAAACTGCCTTGCACACATCGCTTCAGCCCACCACTGCATACACCATTGGGCTGTGGGTTAGCCACTTCAGATATTGACTATTTCGCATTGAGTGACTGCCTTTATCTTATCGCGTGTACATCCACCCAAAAGAAGTGTATTTCAGTGCCAGGGCTGGTGGTGGATTAATACTTAACCAGCACTTTTTTCTTTCCATTTGTTATCCTTTATTTTGTTTTAGTTATTCCTGCAGGTTTTAGCTATTACAGTAAAACAGGACCTTTTCTTTGCAGTAATGTGAACCATATTCTCTTGTGCAGTGGTCCTACTAAAGGGTTTCGGTACAAATTGTAACCCTTACTGCTGCATTGAAATGTATGCATTGATTTTGTATTAAATTTGTGTTGCCAGCAGATAGCTGCCATATTTAGGCAACGGAGGCTGTTCCTCACCCTGGCTTGTTGGTGTGGTCCTGGTGAGTGATTTTATAACTGTCGAGGATCTGTATGCCAATGTTGTAGCAGATGTGGGGTTGAGCCAGGTCTCGATGAGGAAGGCGATGTTGGATGCAAGGGTGGCAATGAAGTTTCATAATTCGGTGGATGCTTGCACATTGAGCGTGTGTTGAGAAGAGTGAATGTGAGTTGGTGGTTTTGTTTGCTGCTTCAATAGAAAGTAGCAGTGCAATTTAATTTTTCCTTGAATGTGGATTTGGAGGAGTTTGTTCTTATTTCTGATGTGAGGACATTCCAGATCTTAGGGGCATGTCCTCAGAATGAGCACACCAGGGGTTCTTCTTTTTTTGCATCAGGCCACTCGCGCCAGCAGAGGTGGAGGGCTGTTCTTCGGTGTGGCTAGTGTCAGGGGACCATTGGTGTGCCACTGCCTCCCTCATGGTGTTGGCCATGTCAGCCAGCACCCCTGCAATGGTGACCAGGATGGTGTAGATAAGTTTGAGGTCCTCCCTGATCACCAGGTACTGCCCCTCCTGCAGCCACTGGGTCTCCTGCAACTTGGCCAGTATCTGGTCCATGGTCTCCTGGGAATGGTGGTATACACTCAAGATGTTTGTGAGTGCCTCCTGGAGAGTGGGTTCCCTGGGCCTGTCCTCCCCCTGTCGCACAGCAGTCCTCCCAGCTTCCTTGTTGTCCTGTGCCTCTGTCCCCTGAACCGTGTGCCCACTGCCACTGACCCCAGGTCCCTGATCGTCCTGGGTTTGTGGGGTGGCCTGGGGTCCCTGTAGTGGTGGACACACTGCTGATTGACGTGTCTTGGGAACAGTGGCATGGGCCCGCTGGGTGGGTGCTGTGCTGGTATTTCCTGAGGGGAGAGGCTCTGTGGTGGTACAGGACTGTGGCAGGGTAACCGACTGTCCGGAGGTCCCTGATGGGCCAGGTTGGTCATCCTGTTCCAGGCGTGCAGAGCTGCTGTCATCACTGTGGGCCTCTTCTGGGGGGGGGGGACTGGATGTTGCTGGCAACTCCTCTCCGATTACGTTGAGTAGGGGTCCTGTGGGGATGCAAATGCAGTGTTATTGTTTCTGCGTGTGCCATCTTGTGCATGGGTATGTTCCTTGGTTGTTATTCCCAAGGCAGCTTTGGCTTGTGTGAGTTGTGATTTAGTTTTCTGAGTGATTGGGGTGTCTTTGGGGTGCCATGGATATGGTGTGAGTGATATGTGTGCAGGTGTGTGGGTGATGTTTTGAGGTGTGTGGTGTGAGGTGCGTGGATGGTGTATGGGTGATGGTGTTCTGTGGCTCTGATTGTGTGGGTGGTCCTGGCTTGTCTCTCTCTCTGTATCTTTTCACTGTAAGGGGTTGTGGGTAATGTGGGTGTGTGTTTTATAGTGTTGTGAGTGTGGTGTGTGTATGTGTTTCAGGTGTGTTTAGTTTGAATTGTCCAATGTGGTGTAGTTTTGTTTGGGTGTCTGTATTTTGAGCGCAGTGGTGTGTCCCGCCAATAGTTTACCGCGGTTGAAAGACCGCTGCGGTGATTCGTGGGTCGTGATACTGTGGCCGTATTCCTGTTGGCGTAATGGTGTGGGCTTTGGTACCGCCAGTTTATCACTGACCTTTGGTGTGGCAGACTTGTGTGGGTGTCTGTATAGTGGCGGATTTCTCAGTGTGGGTTATAATACCTGTAGCGGAATACCGCCGCGGTCACGGTACGTTGGCGGCCGTCAGCACGGCGGTAGGCGGCATTTAACTCCAGGGTTGTAATGAGGGCCTTAATGTATAAAGATATACACAATGTACAGAAAAACAAATGTAACCACAGTACTCAAAACATATATAATTACAAACACAAATGCGAAGTCTGATGTTAGAGGTCAGTTGGTGAATAGTACAGTACTCTTCTTTGTGTTCCAGAAGAGGATTTATTTGGGTCAATCGATATTTCGTATAGTTGGATCAGTCCTAGGCCATGTATAGTAATAGCCTTTGGAATATACATATATTCATACACAGCCAACACGTGTTTCGTCACACAGTGACTTTTTCAAGGCTGTAAGAGACCTAGCCCCTCATTATGACCCTGGTGGTCGGGGGAGAAGTGGTGGTAATACGCCAACAGGCCGGCGGAAAAAAAAATGGAATTATGACCATGGCGGTTACCGCCATGGTCATCCGCCACTTGTCCACTCCGACGGCCAGGGCGGTGACGACCGCTGGGCTGGAGACTTCGGTCTCCAGCCCGGCAGCCGTCACCAGACCGCTGGCGGTATCAGGACCCTGCATACCGCCATGGATTTTGTGTGGTTTGGAACCACCATGAAATCCATGGCGGTAGGCACTATCAGTGCCAGGGAATTCCTTCCCTGGCACTGATAGGGGTCTCCCCCACCACCCTCCCCCCCCTGAGTCCTCCCCCCACACCTCCCACCCCCCTACCGCCCCCAAAGGTGGTAGTACCCCACACCCCCCCACATCGACACACACACCCCTTCACGCACACAGACACCACCACCACACATACCTGCATACATACTAACAAACATTCCAGCAGATACACACAGTCATACACGCACACATACATACAGACATACATGCAGACATACTCCCAGTCAAACATACAGACAGACACGCACACATTTCACACACATTTCCAAACACACATCTGCCGCATGCATACACACACTCACACACCCCCTCTACACGCTCACATGCACACCCCCATGCACCCATGCACGCACCACACAGCAACCCCCCACCCCCCTCCCCCTCACCTTACCTGTTCCGGTGATCCTCCGGGAGGGGACAGGATCCATGGGGGCTGCTCTGCCGCCAGCACCCCGTCACCAGAACACCGCCACACCGAATCATGGGACGTGAATCGGTGGGCGGTGTTCTGATGATGGGGTGGTGGAGGTGGAGCAGCCTCCACTTCCCCGCAAACCACCAGTATGGCTGCTGGCGCCAGCACTGACGGTCTTCAGCGCGGAGTACCTCAGCAGTCTTTCCAAAAGACCACCGAGGTCGAAATGAGGGCCATAGTATACATAAGTTTAACTTGGTATTAGTACATAGAGATAGAAATGAAAAAGGTAAAAGAAAAAAAACTTTTATAAACATGTATAGATCTTTTTAAGTATAAGAGGACTCAGACATGACTGAGGTGACTAGATATTTAGTAGTGGAATGATGTGCATAAGAGAAATGTGAAATAAAGTATATGTAGAGAGAAGTAGAGAAAGTAACGGAATAAAATACCTCAAGAATGTCTACATTATATATCCAAAGACACCTAAGGTGTTTAGAAAGAGCAGCAAAATGTGAATTGGTTATGGATAGCTGTAAAACCCAAGTGTGTCGAAACAACTGTATCTTGTGGAAACAGAGAAGCACTTGACAATTGGAACCTACCTAGACTGGAAATGAGATAGAAACATGACCAACTAGATATATGGTGTGAGAAAACTGTAACGGGAACAGAGAGAAAAAAAACAACTAAGATAGGAATTATTGGTGGATAACACTTGTGGTGAGGTATAAAAGGTAGATAGCTGCTAGTATAAGTACCTGTATCCAAGTTAGGCGAGCGAGGAAGTATGATGTACGGGTAACTCAGAGCAATAGTAACCGTGGGTATATGTCATCCGTGTGTGATAGAGAGAGTCATCAAGGAAAGAGAGATGAAGGGACCATGGTAAGTCCTATATTCAGAAAAAAAGGGAAAATTCAGTACTGAAAAATAATGAGGTAACAAGAATACAAGAGTGTAAGGTAAGGAGTTACATATGATCTTGTTATAACCAATTATATATAAGTTTAAGTTTAGAACTTATGTGATCTTGATTAAATGAAACTTGAGAGAACTACATTCGTACGGAGAGGGACCAAAGGTTGAACAATTAGGCATTGTTGAACTATGTAGATTAGAAACTGTGAGTTTATTTACTTTAAACTTACAGTGGTCAGAAATGTATTTATATAAAAACAATGTATTGGTGGAGCTGCTGAGATAGGAAACTGAGGAGGGGACCATTGACTGCAAGTCCTGCTGTCTTACAAGGTAGCGCGTTAATATCAGGAAGTAGGAAAGTACTGTCGAAAACAGTATAGTAAAACATTAGTGCAGAAATCGGTGAACATCATGTAAGGCATTGTCGAGATATGTAATTTAGAAATTGTGACTTATTGGTTTTACAACTAGCAGTAGTCAGAAGTGTATTTAAATAAACAGTATATCAGCGGGCCGTTAAGGATTAGGGAACTGAAGAGGGGACCTACAGGTGCAAGTCATTGATGTCTTAAGAGGTGGCGCATTCATAGCAGGTAGTAGGCATGTAATGTCGAAGCACAGTATATCAAACCGCTAGTGCAGCAATTGGTAAACATTCTATGAGGTAATTTGAAGATATGGCCAACAAAAACAACACGCCAGTAGTGGGGTCGAGCAGTCTCTTACCTGCGGAGCTGTGCTGAGCGCAACCTTCGGTGTGCAAGAAGAAAGTAGCAGTTTTAGTAATGCGAGGGCTGCGGGTGCATATATAGCACCCATAGTCGAAATAAAGAAAGAGCTAGTTACGATAAGCGTTTCATGGTACAAGTGATGTGAAGTTAAAGGATCCCTCATGTAGAAATTAGAGATAGGACTACTGGAAAAGAGAGTATAACGTTTTGGACAGTGTAAAAAGGGGCGGCCATATATAGTAGGAACGGAGCACATTTATGAGTGGAAGCACAATAAGAAAAATTATGTATTATGAAGGTATCCAGATGTGTTAAATATCTGCTCAATCATAAAACGTATTTAAGTGATGTGGCAGATGAATAAAGTGTAAAGCAATGTGGAGACGTAAAACGAGTGCCTTGTTCTATGAGGTCGAGTAAAAATGGCATATCATAATGAAACCATTTGGAAATTGTAGTTCTTAGTAGTTAGAAATATACAGACTTCATTGTCCAGAATAAGTAATGGGTCGCGACGCAAAGCGACGGTGCAGCCAAACCAGAAGTAAGACACAGAGAAGGTGGCGACCAAGAGTAAATTAAGCTGATCCTGAATGACCAGGAAGAAGAGCATAAGGACTACTCGAGATACATGTATTAAATAGATCGTACAAGGAAAAATTGGTGTCAGAAAGGTAGTATAAGTGGGTAACAGCACGTGTAATGGAAAGTATTAAGCACATAGAGAGTAAAAGCATGAGATACTAGTGGGTTAATATACAAAAGTCAATAGGTCATTTGTCATATAGCAGTGTTTGTATATCACAAATGCAGCAATATAATGGTAATTAGCAGCAAAACATAAACATTTAATTTAACATCATTACAGTTCCTTGTTCCTGTCACCTAATCTAGGGTGATCAAGGAATTAGGTAATGTCATAGAATACACTATTTAAAATGTCCGGTTACAACGTTATGAATAATTACACCGTAATGCTATAGGGTGGCTAGAATGGCAATCTCGGAGGGTCATCTATCAAAAGACAATGTTTGCATCCCACATTAACAAAAAACATATAGGTGCCGATTATAAAAAGTAAGGCCTGTATCGTTGCATATGGGAACATTTTTAGGTCAGGAACATATGTAATTCCCTATCGATATTTAAGCCTTTTTCCACAGCCCGTAGTTTGAGTATCCATTTAGCTTCACATTTTCTCAGTTCTTTAGTCCTGTCACCCAGTCAAAGGGGGCAGATAACATGGGTTATGCCATTAAATCAGATGTTTAAAATGTCTGATTCATCATGTTGCATGTTAAAGTGTACAGCTAGAGGATAAATGGAATTATAGTTTCTGATAGATCTGATGTGTTCCTGGATATGTTCCTTCAGTGGAGGAATGGTACTCCTCACATATATTAGTCCACAGACACATACTATACAGTAGACTGTATATTTCGTATACCTGGGCCCTCAGCCTACCGTGTCCCAATTCTGTGTTAACTCCAACTTCCAATCAGGATATCATGCAAGTTATTAATTTATCTACCACTGTTCTTTCTCAAGATGAAATAAATGTACTGAGCAAAGGTCTTAGCTTTTGTCCTGTTTCCATGCCAAATTACAACGATATACACATTGATCTATTCAAGAACGTACGTCGTCTTAAACTAAAAACAATTTTTATGGATAAACCTGGTCTCAACATGAGCTCTGGCACGGCATTACCTAGATGCAACAGAACCATCAAAGATATACAGGACATCCACACGGTTGTATCTCTTGACACTTTGTCTTCTTCTGCTCCTAGTTTTGAGGAACTCTTAGAACACTTAGATACCCAGCCCAATTTAGAACTAAACAGTGGACTCAAACCAAAATCCTCCTTCATGCCTATCTTACCACTAGACAACCACATTGATATCTTTTATAAAGCAGTAAGTGCAGAATTATTCACCCTGGAGGACAAACACAGAACAAGTGGTTTTGGCTATAAAAATAAATTAGTTCCTGCTGAACTTAAAACACTAAATAGACTATCCACTTGTGTAGACATTATAATCAGAGAAGCGGATAAGGGTGGTAACGTGGTAGGTATGGATAGAAAGGACTATGGCCCTCATTACAACCCTGGCGGTAAATCCCGCTTTCCGCTGTGCAGAAGACTGCCAACATACCGCTGCGGCCGCGGAATTCTGCTACAGGTATTACGACCCACAGCTCGGAATCCGCCACAATACAGACACCCACACAAGTCGGCCACACCAAAAGTCAGTGATAAACTGGCGATACCAAAACCGACACTGTCACGCCAATAGGAATACGCCCACACTATCACGACCCATGAATCAACGCTGCGGTCTTTCAACTGCGGTATTCCATTGGTGGTACACACCGCTGCGTTCAAAATACACACACACTTACAAAACACAACCACATTGGACAATTCGAAATACACACAGCTGATACACATACACACACCACACCCACACACCCGATCCAATATAAAGCACACGGCCACATCACCCGCAAACCCTTACTACCAAACTTTTGAAAGAAGGCCAGAGAGAGAGAGAGAGAGACTACCTAAAACAACACCAGCATCCACAGACACACAACACCATCACTTACACAACATCCACGCACCTCAAACATCCCTTCACACATCACAACAGACACAACCTCACACATCACCGACACCACATCATGGCACCTCAAAGACACCCCATGTTCTCTGAAGAGGAGCTCAGGGTCATGGTGGAGGAAATCGTCCGGGTAGAGCCACAGCTATTCGGATCATAGGTGCAGCAGACATCCATTGCACGGAAGATGGAGCTATGGCTCAGAATTGTCGACAGGGTTAACGCAGTGGGACAGCATCCAAGAACACAGGATGACATCAAGAAGAGGTGGAACGACCTACGGGGGAAGGTACGTTCCGTGGTATCCAGACTCCAGATTGATGTACAGAGGACTGGCGGTGGACCCCCACCTCCTCCCCCACAACTAACAACATGGGAGGAGCAAGTCTTGGCAATTATGCATCCTGAGGGCCTTGCAGGAGTAGCAGGAGGACTGGACTCTGGTAAGACATATCTTTACTACTTAATCCCTGAAACCCCACCTACATGCCATCACATACCGCCACCTTTACCCTCACACCCATCACCCCAACAACCCACAGATACCCCACTAACACAACCCACACATCCCAAAATCAAGCCCTGCATGTAACACCAATGCATGGACATCCATCACCAAAGCATGTCCAGTACAGGGACTCACTCATGCCCCAAAATCACCAATCACACAAGGACCAAGCCAATAATGCAAGCACAGGAGTAGAGGGTCACTCACCCATTGCACAAGATGGCACACACAGATACAATAACTATGCATTTACACCCCAACAGGACCCATACCCAACATCACCGGCCAGGAGGTGCCAGACATATCCAGTCCACCCACAGAAGAGACCCACAGTGATGACAGCAGCTCTGCACGCCTGGATCAAGATGACCAGCCCATCAGGGACCTCGGGACAGTCGGTACCCCTGACACAGTCACAAACCACCACAGAGCCTCCCCCCTCAGCAAACACCAGCACAGCACCCACCCAACGGGCCCATCCCTCTGTCCCCAGGACACGTCAATCAGCAGTGTGTCCACCACTACAGGGAACCCAGGCAACCCCACTAACACAGGACTATCAGGGACCTGGGGGCAGTGGCAGTGGGCTCACGGTTCAGGGGACAGAGGCACAGGATAACAGGGAAGCTGGGAGGACTGCTGTGCGACAGGGGAGGACAGGCCCAGGGAACCCACTCTCCACAAGGTACTCTTCAACATCATGGGAGCATACCACCATTCCCAGGAGACCATGGGCACGGTACTGGCCAAGTTTCAGGAGACCAAGGGGTGCAGGAGGAACACTACCTGGGGATCAGGGAGGACCTGAAGTCCATCAACACCACCCTGGTCACCATTGCAGTGGCGGCTTTCAAGTGACCCTTTCAGTTATATACACTCTCTGCTGATGACGGCCGAAAGCCAGAAACACGTGTCCAGAGATACGGCACTCGCTGCACCTCCCTTAGGGGAAAGATTTTCTACAGCGATACGGCACTTGCTGCACCTACTTAGGGTGAATAATTTTTGAAGAATTTCTCGCTATTTATATTTAAATGACTGCATTTACCATGATGCCTTGGGGCTATTTTCCGCTTGAATGCAAGGCAGTGTGCTCCCTTTTTCGTTTTGGATGTCTAAATGATGGCTCCCGTAAGCCTCTTGCTGACGAGCACTGGCGATGCACCTGTGCGCCTACTGAGTGGTACAAAAACCTGTGAAGATGTTTGGCGGCATTTCAAGTGACCCCTTCAGTTATATACGCTCTCTGCTGATGACAGCCGAAAGCCAGAAACACGTGTCCAGAGATACGGCACTCGCTGCACCTACCTTAGGTGAAAGACTTTCTACAGCGATACGGCATTTGCTGCACCTACTTAGGGTGAATCATTTTTGGAAAAATTCTCGCTATTTATATTTAAATGACTGCATTTACCATGATGCCTTGGGGCTATTTTCCGCTTGAATGCAAGGCAGTGTGCTCCCTTTTTCTTTTTGGATGTCTAAATGACGGCTCCCGTGAGCCTCTTGCTGACGAGCACTGGCGATGCACCTGTGCGCCTACTGAGTGGTACAAAAACCTGTGAAGACATTTGGCGGCATTTCAAGTGACCCCTTCAGTTATATACGCTCTCTGCTGATGACGGCCGAAAGCCAGAAATACGTGTCCAGAGATACAGCACTCGCTGCACCTACCTTAGGTGAAAGACTTTCTACAGCGATACAGCACTTGCTGCACCTACTTAGGGTGAATAATTTTTGGGAAAATTCTCGCTATTTATATTTAAATGACTGCATTTACCATGATGCCTTGGGGCTATTTTCAGCTTGAATGCAAGGCAGTGTGCTCCCTTTTTCTTTTAGGACTTGAAGTCCATCAACACCACCCTGGTCACCATTGCAGGGGTGCTGGAAGACCTTCTCAACACCAGGAGGGACACAGTGGCACACGAACGGGCCCCTGACACTAGCCTGGAAGATGAACAGCCCTCCACCTCCGCCGGCGCTAGTGGACAGGAGGCACCGCCACAGGAATAACAGGACACCAGCACCCCACCCCCTGCTGATGGACAACCACCCCGCAAACGGTTCCTGAGATCCAGGAACAAGACAGAGGACATTGCCAAGACCCCGCCAGGAAATAAGAACCCCCTGAATGTCACCCTTCTGTCCCACTATGTCACCCTGTCCATCCTTAAGCTGCCATTGCTCCACTTCCTATGCCCCTTTGGACAATGCACCTGTGAAACAAATAGACTTGACTCTGCCATGGACATACCTCCACCATCACCCCAGCCAATTTTACAACCCCCTCCACTTATTTGCATAGGAATAAACACACTTCAATAACACAACAATCTGGAGTCAGTCTGTGCTTTCACAAATGTGTAATTGCAATATCTATGGAATATAGCAATGTCAATATTCTTGTTCACATACCAATGTAACACAGCTGTAGGCCAGGAGTAAACATAGCAGAGGGCACAAAGTGGGACCCAGATCTATGAAATGGAAAGTCAAAGTGTCAAGTCAGTGTCCATACACTGAGTCAAAATGACAGACTTATGCCAGCTCCAACAATAGTATGAGATGTGGGAAGCAGTTACATCTTCTTACCTGGGTCTCACTGGAAGTATTGCATGATGATGTTGTTTTGGTTGTCAATATCCTCTTCTTCTGCTTCCTCTTCTTCACTGTCCATAGGCTCCACAGCTGCCACAAGACCACCATCTGACCCAACCTTCTGCAGAAAAGGCACCTGCGTCGGAAGGCCACGATTATCTGGCACACCTTCTTCTGTGAGTAGTATAGGGAACCACCTGTCAGATGGAGGCACCGGAATCTGGCCTTCAGGAGGCCAAAGGTGCGCTCGATTATCCTCCTAGTTCACCCATGTGCCTGTGAATTGTAGCATTCCTCTGCCCTTGTCCTGGAATCCTCACTGGGGTCAGTAGCCATGACAGGTTGGGGTAACCAGAGTCACCTGCAAATGTCGAGGGACAACTGGTAGACACACACTAACCCTTAGGGACAACCCCATACCCAGACACCTATGTCAACTGTATTGGGACTTTGGCCTCACCTATCAGCCACAAACGGTGCCTCAGGAGTTGCCCCATCACATAAGGGATGCTGCTATTTCTCAAAATGTAAGCGTCATACTCAGAGCCAGGATACTTGGCATTGACATGGGAGATGTACTGGTCTGCCAAACACACCATCTGCACATTCATCGAATGGTAGCTCTTCCGGTTTATGTACACCTGTTCATTCCTGCGGGAGGAGGACAAATGCCACATGTGTACCATCAATGGCACCAATGATGTTGGGGTCAGTAGCCATGACAGGCAGGGCATAGAAGTCACCTTTCACTGTGGGCAAATCCTCCACGTGAGGGAAAACGATGTGGCTGCACATGTGTTTCTGCAGGGCAGACAACACTCTTGACAACACGTTAGAGAACATTGGCTGAGATATCCCTGATGCCATGGCCACTGTTGTTTGAAAAGACCCACTGGCCAGGAAATGGAGTACAGACGGAACCTGCACTAGAGAGGGTATCCCTGTGGGCTGGCGGATAGCTGACATCAGGTCTGGCTTCAACTGGGCACACAGTTCCAGTCTGTATGTGATTGTGATGTGTCTCTCTTCCATTGTCGACAGATCCACCAGGGGTCTGTACACCGGAGGATGCCGCCATTTCATCACCTGCCCCAGCAGACTTGCCCTAACAGCGAGCAGAGTCATCCAACACTGAGGGATCACAATGTGTTATTTGCAGAAACGTTATTAATCCGCAATGTGCCGGTATCTGTCTGTATTCCCGGCCTAGATAGGTATGACGCAGTTTTTATCCATCCCATGTGGCCCCCCTAAAATGGCGGCTGCCTGACCTGTAAGGTGGGACAAGGGGATATGAGGTAACTGTGCTGGCGTTGTACACCGTCGCGGTGGCCGGTCGAAGACCGCGGCGCAATTCTGCATTGGTTAACATTGAGCACTATGGGTCCCAGGAGCCGATGACGATGTACACCGGCGGTGACGGTACGCACCGCCGCGGACGTGACCGCCATTTTCTGTCTGTTCACTCACTTGATACCTGACCTTCAATAGGAGAGGACCGACACTTCAAGTGCTGCTGTGACCTGTGTCTGGAAGCGACAATGGCTACAGTGTTTGGGGAAAGGGCCCCTGCCTTCACTTCGGAGGAGTTGGAGAAACTAGTGGATGGGATCCTCCCACAGTACACGCAACTGTATGGTCCTCCAGTCAAACAGGTGAGTACACTGTGAGCATTCTGCATGGGCAATGCCTGCTTTGAGTGGTGTGGATGGAAGATACATGGGGGGGCTGAGGCCTGCATGTGCGGATGGTGAGTGTATGTTCGTCGGGGCATGGGTGGGAACTGGTGGGCAATGACTATGATGGTCCGGACGGGTGAGTAATTTCCTTTCCCCCGTACCATTCCGCTAGGTCAGCACCCACCAGAAGAAGGATGTCCGGACCCTCGGGGTTAACACAGACGGAGCACCCACTGCCGTAAAAGATGGGTGGACCTACGCCGCTGGAGCAAGAAGGAGCCCCAGCTGAGGATGGCCTCCCAACGTGGAAGGGGTGCCCTTCGCACCATGACCCCCCTGATGTCCCAGATCCTGGCGGTGGCGTATCCGGAGTTGGATGGGCGCTTGAGGGCATCACAGCAGCCACAAGGCGGTGAGTACACTCTCATTCAGCTAACTCTGCGCGCATAACGAGGTGTCTGGGTGGGAGAGGTGGGCAGTGTGTTCCCCTAGGCCAGGGCGAAGTTGGTAGGCAAGGTCCCTTGTGAGGCAGGCTATGTGGCACCCCAACCCCACTAGTGGTAAGAGCCATCTACACCTAGTCAGGCTCCTGTGACTTCCAGGTGTGCAGCAATTGGGCTTAGGCCTCGTACCCCATAGTCAGGTGAAATTTCTAGGAACTGTTAGTGCATGGCGTAATGCAGAGGGCTGCTCCCTGTGTGTTGTACGGTAG
This sequence comes from Pleurodeles waltl, assembly GCF_031143425.1. Lineage (NCBI taxonomy): Eukaryota > Metazoa > Chordata > Amphibia > Caudata > Salamandridae > Pleurodeles > Pleurodeles waltl. The sequence goes on along the minus strand of NC_090449.1, from coordinate 741,973,346 downwards.
TGGTGTTGCATGCACTGAACATGTTTTTCTTCTGTCTTTCCCCCCCTTTTTGTGGTCTCCCTGTTCTTGTGTGCAGGAGGGAGCTGCAACCCACTTGGCCCTGGAGGGCAAAGCAACAGAGTCTAAAGCCACCAGTGGGACAGAGGGCGAAGGAGCTCCATGGTGGGGACAGGAGCAGACACCAGTGATAGCGACTCCTCCTCTGATGGGAGCTCCCTTGCGGTGGCAGGCACCTCTGTGCCCACAGCATCAACAGGTACAGCCGCCACCCCCTACCAGCACCGCCCTCCCAGCAGCCCCTCAGCGTGTGTCCCATGCCCGCTCACCCAGGAGGGTGGGCATCTCCTTTGCCCCAGACACCTCAGGCCCTGCCCCAGTCAACCCTGCTGCCTTCAGTGAGGAGGCTATTGACCTCCTGAGATCCCTCACTGTTGGGCAATCTACCATTTTGAATGCCATCCAGGGTGTTGAGAGGCATTTGCAACAAACAAATGCGTACCTGGAGGGCATTCATTCTGGGCAGGCGGCCCAACAGAGAGCATTTCAGGCTCTGGCCTCAGCACTGATGGCAGCCATTGTCCCTGTGTCTTGCCTCCCCCGTCCAACTTCCTCCACCCAGGCCCAATCCCCTGTACCTCAGCCTATCCCAAGCACACCATCAGACCAGCATGCACACACATCAGCACACAAGAGTGTCTCAGGCAAACATAAGCACCACACATCCCACAGGCACTCACACAAGCACCATCCCCATGCAGACACACCAACATCCACTGTCTCCACTGTGTCCCCCCTCCACGTCCTCCTCCTCCCTCCCTGTCTCGTCTCCACTCACACCTGCATGCACTACATCCTCAGCCACTACCTACATCACCAGCACGCCCATCACCACACTCCGCTCACATGCAATCACCACCCCCACTACCATTCACACATCCCCACTACCATTCACACATCCCCTGTGTCCTCTCCTAGTGTGTCTGTGAGCTCTCCTCCCAAACTACACAAACGCAGGCACACACCAACCCAACAGCCATCCACCTCGCAACAGCCTCCGGCCCATGCACCTTCACCCAAATTCAGCAAACGTACACCTCCTGCAACCCCTACCTCTTCCTCCACTCCCAAACCCCCTCCATCTTCCCGTCCCAGTGTCTAAAAAACTTTTCCTGGCAAACTTTGACCTCTTCCCTTCACCTCCCCCCCCGTCCTTCCCCTAGGGCCAGGCTTTCCAGGTCCCAGCCCAGCACCTCAGCCACCAAATCCCCAGGCACAGTAGTGCCAGCAACTGCTGGGTCATCGAGGGCGCCACCCATCAGGGCTGCCAGTGTGCCACGTAGTGAGGGCAAGGACATTCCGCCACCTGCCAAGGTGAAAAAGGTGCCCACATCCCAGAGGGAGAAGCCAAAACTACCAGCCACCAAGGGCTCAGCAAAAATAAAAGGGGATAGTGGCAAGACAACTGCAGCACCATAAAAGGTGGGGAAGGACCAAGAGCAGAAGAGCAGGTCAGGAGAGGGCATGGTGGCACCGACTCAGGGACCAGTGTCACAACTTCTGTCCACGACCACACCAACCTGCACGGCGGCGAACACCACTAGCTGCCCCGCCACCACAACCGCCACCTGCACCGCCACCGGCACGTCTACAGCCTCAGCGACAGTCCCCAGCCTCTTCCCCAGTGGGCAGCCGTCCGAAGCTGAAGGAGACGTCCTGCTGTGTCCCTCAGCAGGTGCTGACCCATGCACCGCGGCCAGCACCGCCGCCACAGACACCGCCGCAAGCACCGCCACCGGCCCCGCGACGTACTCAGACAGTGGCACCACCGCTGACATGTCTAACATCCCCAGTGGTCAGTTGTCTGAGGCTGGAGGAGAGTTCCTGGACCCTGGGCAGCTTCCATGAGGCATGACTTACATCACTGTTTGCACGTGCAGGTGGAATGCAAAGCCGCAGCAGTGTGGGGTATGTCTCTGCCTCCATGGCGTATCATGCTAGCTGTACCTCGCCAATCTTGTGGCACACACACACAGGTGAGGGAATTGTACCAGCCACACTGCACGTGGAACACTTTGGGCACCATGCCCCCTCCAGAACCAATGGAGAATGACATACACTACCTCAGTCCTTGGCAGGATGAAGCACTCTGGGCACCAGGCACCCTCCGGAACCAGTGGAGAGATACATCCACTACCTCAGTCCTTGGCAGGATGAAGCACTCTGGGCACCAGGCCCCCTCCAGAACCAGTGGAGAGATACATCCACTACCTCAGTCCTTGGCAGGATGAAGCACTCTGGGCACCAGGCCCCCTCCGGAACCAGTGGAGCGATACATCCACTACCTCTGTCTTTGGCAGGATGAAGCACTCTGGGCACAATGCCCCCTCCAGAACCAGTGGAGACTGTTATCCACTTGAAAGACTGTGGCTTTGCACGCCCCAGGATAAAGCAGTGGGCAAACCACCCACTGGAAAGACTTGAGAGACTGTGGTTTTGCACTACCCATGATAAAGCAGTGGGCAAACCACCCACTGGAAAGACTTGAGAGACTGTGGCTTTGCACTCCCCAGGATAAAGCAGTGGGCAAACCACCCACTGGAAAGACTTGAGAGACTGTGGCTTTGCACTCCCCAGGATAAAGCAGTGGGCAAACCACCCACTGGAAAGACTTGAGAGACTTTGGCTTTGCACTCCGCAGGATAAAGCAGTGGGCAAACCACCCACTTGAGAGACTGTGGCTTTGCACTCCCCAGGATACAGCAATGGGCATGGAGCCCCCTCGTGCAGCAGTGGTGTTGTGCGTTCATCTGGCTGAGGTGCCCCGACCCCCGAGGTGCCTGTATATTTTCGGTCTGATGCCCCAGCAGTGTTCTCTCCCTTTCCAGTAAGGTATCTAGTGTGGGCTTCGCCCATGCATTTTGGGCCCAGTGGTCTACGGACAATGATTGGTACACTATCCGGACTTGTGTAGTTGGTGTACATATTTGTATATACTGAATTTTGACTATCTGATTTTTCATGATTACACTTGTTACAATCATTTCCTTTTGTCCTTGCGTTCTTCCAGGGAGTGGGGGGGTATATGTAATGTTGCTGCATGTATTTGTGTGTATGTTGTTGTGGGTGAGGTGGGGGTGGGGGTATTGCGTGTTGCTTGTGTGTGTCACTCTCTCCCCCCCCCTGTGTTGTACGTGCAGTACTCACCGTGGTTGTCGTCGCCACCACCGTTCGTACTCCTGTAGATGAGAAGATACACCAACATTGGTAACACCTGTAGTTCGGGCTCCATGGCATCCTGGTTCCTCGTTGGGTGGCGAGAGGTGAGTGTTTTCCCTTCTGTGTACTGTTTCCGCCGTGCTTTTGATTGCTTTGGTTCTGCCCCAGAAAAGGTGGTGGATAGGCGTCTTGAAATACACTGGGCAGTACTTTGTCTTCCGTCTGTCTGTTGGCGGTGACCGCCACAGTGTTTGTTTCTACCGCCGTGGCGGTCAGAGTGTTAAAGTGGCTGTCTATGTTGGCGGTTTCCACCATGGTCGCGATTCCATTTTTTTTCCGCCGGCCTGTTGGCGGTATTACTGCCGCTTTAACACCGACCGCCAGGGTTATAATGAGGGCCTATATGTTGGAAATTGACCGACAACTAGGGGACACACATGCATACTCACGCCTTCCTGATAATCCACTGGCTAAGGTCACAAGTCAAATAGAAACCAGACTTTCCTATTGGAAAAATCTATGTCTCATCTCAGATTATGAATTCAAATACATGTACATATCTGCACCTAGAGCACCATCTATATACATACTACCCAAAGTCCACAAACTAGGGATTTTTCCTCCAGGCAGATCGATTATCTCAGGCATCGGGTCACCCACAGAACACATTTCCGAATACATAGACTCTTTCTTACAACCCTTGGTATGCAACTTACCTTCATTTATCCAGGACACAGGAGATCTATTATACCAACTAGAAGATATTGACTGGACTGTTGACTGTTGTTTTGTGAGCCTGGACGTGAACTCACTCTACACGTCCATCCCACTAGAACATGGTTTAGAGACATTATCGATCGTACTCTCCAGTAGGGATGCTACATTATATGAACACACCAACATGTTATTAGATCTCACACGACTAGTCCTAGAAAACAATGTGTTACTACATGATGGTAACTGGTATAAACAAGCCCAGGGAGTTGCAATAGGAGTGAAATTCTCGCCATCTTATGCAAATCTTTACATGGGTCAATTTGAGAAACAACATCTTTGGGCGGACTGTCCCGCCGCCATCATACAACATATCCTTTTCTGGGGAGATACATTGACGACATACTTGTCACCTGGACTGGTACTAGACAGGACTTGGTTATCCTTATTGACCACCTGAACACAAACAACTACAATTTGGTTTTTACACACAAAGTGGATTCTGACCAAATGGAGTTCCTAGATGTTCTTCTATATGTAGCTAACAACAAGATTTCTTCGAGAATTTATAGGAAACCTACTGCATGTAATTCCATTTTACATGCGCCTAGCGCACATTCAAGTGCTCGTATCAAGGCCATCCCATATGGCGAAATGATAAGAACTAGACGTAACTAGTGACAATGAGATTTTCTCACAAGAAATTGAATTATTGGCAGAACGTTTCCAAAACAGAGGATATTCAGACCAAACAATTTCTGTAGCCAGGCAACGTAAAACATCTAAGCAAAGTAGTACCCTTCTTATCAGGGGACAAAACAAATCCAAAAACCGTAAGAGGAAGGACATTTCCTTCATTACCAGATTTAGTCCTCCTAGCACACTAGTCTATCAAATACTCAAGAAACACTGGCATCTGTTACTTTGGATATGGGTCTTGGCACTACTTTAGGCAAAACACTGTCCATCACTCACAGTAGAGGACGTACGTTGAGGAACATTTTATGCCCTAGTTACATTGCACCTCTCACACAAACTGATCCCCAAATGTGGTTACCCACGAAGCCTAAAGGCTTTTACAAATGTAGTTGCTGCATTACCTGTCAATGTGCACTTAACAGAACCCTGACCTTTTCATATAACACGTGTAAAACCTACCACATTAGACAATTCATCAACTGTAATACAAAATATACAGTCTACTGTATAGTATGTGTCTGTGGACTAATTTATGTGAGGAGTACCATTCGTCCACTGAAGGAACGTCTCCAGAAACACATCAGATCTATCAGGAACTATGATTCCATTTATCATCTAGCTGTACACTTTAACTTACAACATGATGAATCAGACATTTTAAACATCAGAGTCCATGGCATAACCCAAGTTTTCTTCCCCCCTAGACTGTGTGACAGGACTAAAGAACTGAGAAACTGTGAGGCTAAATGGATACTCAAACTACGGGTTGTAGAAAAAGGCTTAAATATCGATAGGGAATTACATGTGTTCCTGACCTAAAAAGTTTCCCATATGCAACGATGCAGACGTCACTTTTTGTAATCAACACTTATATGTTTTTCGTTAATGTGGGATGCAAACATTGTCTTTTGATAGATGACCCTCCAAGATTGTCATTCTAACCATCCTATAGCATTACAGAGTAATTATTCATAATGTTGTAACCGGACATTTTAAATATCGTATTCTATGACATTACCTAATTCCTTGATCACCCTAGATTAGGTGACAGGAACAAGGAACTGTAATAATGTTAAATGAAATGTTTATGTTTTGCTGCTAATTACCATTATATTGCTGCATTTGTGATATACAAACACTGCTGTATGACAAATGACCTATTGACTTTTGTATATTAACCCACTAGTATCTTATGCTTTTACTCTCTATGCGCCTAATACTTTCCAATACACGTGCTGTTACCCACTTATACTACCTTTCTGAAACCAATTTTTCCTTGTACGATCTATTTAATACATGTATCTCGAGTAGTCCTTATGCTCTTATTCCTGGTCATTCAGGATCAGCTTAATTTACTCTTGGTCGCCACCTTCTCTGTCTCTTACTTCTGGTTTGGCTGCACCGTCGCTTTGCGTCGCGACCCATTACTTATTCTGGACAATGAAGTCTGTATATTTCCAACTACTAAAAACCACAATTTCAAAATGGTTTCATTATGATATGCCATTTTTACTCGACCTCATAGAACAAGGCACTTGTTTTACGTCTCCACATTGCTTTACACTTTATTCATCTGCCACATCACTTAAATACGTTTTATGATTGAGCAGATATTTAACACATCTGGATACCTTCATAATACATAATTTTTCTTATTGCGCTTCCACTCATAAAGGTGCTCCGTTCCTACTATATATGGCGGGCCCTTTTTACACTGTCCAAAACGTTATACTCTCTTTTCCAGTAGTTCTGTCTCTATTTCTACATGAGGGATCCTTGAACCTCATGTCACTTGTACGATGAAACGCTTATCGTAACTAGCCCTTTCTTTATTTGGCTACAGGTGCTATTTATGCACCACGTAGCCCTTGCGTTACTAAAACTGTACTTAATTCTTGCACACCGAAGGATGCGCTCAGCACAGCTCCGCAGGTAAAAGACTGCTCGACCCCACTACTGGTGTGTCGTTTTTTTGGACATATCTTCAAATGACCTCATAGAATGTTTACCAATTTCTGCACTAGCGGTTTGATATACTGTGCTTTGACATTACATGCCTACTTCCTGCTATGAATGCGCCACCTCTTAAGACATCAATGACTTGCACCTGTAGGTCCCCTCTTCAATTCCCTAATCTTTAACGGCCTGCTGATATACTGTTTATTTAAATACACTTCTGACGACTTCTAGATGTAAAACCAATAAGTCACAATTTCTAAATTACATATCTCAACAATGCCTTACATAATGTTCACCGATTTCTGCACTAATGTTTTACTATACTGTTTTTGACAGTACTTGCCTACTTCCTGATATTAACGCGCTACCTTGTAAGACAGCAGGATTTGCAGTCAACAGTCCCCTCCTCATTTTCCTATCTCAACAGCTCCGCCGATACATTGTTTTTATATAAATACATTTCTGACCACTGTAAGTTTAAAGTAAATAAACTCACAATTTCTAATCTACATACTTCAACAATGCCTAATTGTTCAACCTTTGGCCCCTCTCCGTACAAACGTAGTTCTCTAAAGTTTCATTGAATCAAGATGACATAAGTTCTAAACTTAAACTAATACATAATTGGTTATAACAAGATCATATGCAACTCCTTATCTTACACTCTTGTATTCTTGTTACCTCATTATTTTTCAGTACTGATTTTTCCCTTTTTTTCTGAATATAGGACTTACCATGGTCCCTTCATCTCTCTTTCCTTGATGACTCTCTCTATCACACACGGATGACACATACTCACGGTTACTATCGCTCTGAGTTACCCATACATCATACTTCCTCACTCGCCTAACTTGGATACAGGTACTTATACTAGCAGCTATCTACCTTTTATACCTTACCACAGGTATTATCCACCAATAATTCCCATCTTAGTTGTTTTTTTCTCTCTGTTTCCGATACAGTTTTCTCACACCATATATCTAGCTGGACATGTTTCTATTTCATCTCCAGTCTAGGTAGGTTCCAATTGTCGGGTGCTTCTCTGTTTCCACAAGATACAGTTGTTTTGAAACACTTCGGTTTGTCAGCTACCCATATCCAATTCACATTTTGCTGCTCTTTCTAAAAACCTTGGATGTCTTTGGATATATAATGTAGACATTCTTGAGGTATTCTATTCCCTTACTTTCTCTACTTCTCTCTACATATACTTTATTTCACATTTCATTATGCACATCATTCCACTACTACATATCTAGTCACCGCTGTCATGTCCGAGTCCTCTTATACTTAAAAAGATTTATACAGGTCTATAAAAGTTTTTTTCTTTTACCTTTTTCATTTCTATCTCTATGTACTAATACCAAGTTAAACCTATGTATACGATGTCTCTTATAGCCTTGAAAAAGTCACTGTGTGACGAAACACGTGTTGGCTGTGTGTGAATACATACATATTCCAAAGGCTATTACTATACATAACCTAGGACTGATCCAACTATATGAAATATCTATTGACCCAAATAAATCCTTTTCTGGAACACAAAGACTGTACTGTTCACCAACTGACATCTCACATCAGACTTCGCATTTGTGTTTGTTACTAAATATGTTTTGAGTGCTGTGGTCATATTTGTTTTTCTGATCATCAGGGGATTGTTGTGCTCATTCCAGCGTAGGTTGGAATTTCCAAGAAATATGTTGGTGGTGGTAAGGAGAGACTGTTGTGTGATGAGTTCAATATGTTGCTCTAATAAGAGATGGTTGTCTCCTGGTGGGTGGTAGATGATATGAAAGTTTGTTGAGTTCTTGGTATCTTAGGCAAGTTTAAGTCCTTGATGTTCCAATGTGGAACTTTCCTCTATATGGAAGGTGGTGATTGTAAGTAGGTAGTTGTATATGACCTCCACTCTGTATTCTGTCGCACATACTTGATCTAAATATTTTATTGGGAAGTTGGGTGGGACTACGATATCAACTGGAGTGGAGGAGATGTCTTTTACCTATGTTTCTGTGAGAAAAACAAGGTCTATTTCTTGTTTAACTCCTATGAAACCATTCTCTTATGCCATCGCTCTACAAATAGAATTTCCCTGAAGACAGAGCTGTCTCAGCCTTTGAGGCCAAACCCATATCCTGCACTCTGAATGAAGCAGCAAATGCAACAGGTGTAATGAAAAGACAGCTGTCAATTTTTGACAGCTGTTTTGATACTTCCCACCTCTAAATCAGACCTTTAGGATCTTCCTTACATGTTTCATCTCCCTGATCACCAAATTTGATCTTGATTCATTACAGGAGTGGATTCTGTGCTGCACATCCTTCCTTAGGCAGACAAGATGGTTGCCGCTCCCCAGCAATCAGGCAAAACATGATCTAGGTCAGTGAAAAATTCACCCATTTGCTACAGATGGTCTCAAAACAACACTTCCACCAAGATTAGTTAGGCTTCGTGGGCAACTATATCACTCATTCATAAACGCTCATAACGGTGTCAGAACCCATCCCTGTGCTGTGATCTTCCCATTTTTACGGGCCATGCAACTGATTTGTGTTTTTAAAATAACAACCAACCTGTTCTTCATGTTTGAACTGGTTTGGTACAATATGTTAAAGTGTTAGTAAAACTGTATGATAATAAGTGTTGTGCTTTATAGACTGTAGTATTGTGTTATACATTTAAGAGCAGAATGTGCAACACAGGCTGCAGCAAGGCTAGGAATGTTATGATTAGAAGTTGGTGGTTAGAAACTAGGATGTTGCTGAACTGGCAGCACAACAGCGCCGTCTGGAATAAAGCACTGATTTGAATACAACAACCTGGTTCCTGAGTTGTTCCTCCCTTACACAGACATGAAGATAAAACAATCTTTTGCTAAGCCATTAGGGCTTTCCTTTAAGCTGCAGAGCGATTGGCCTTGCCAATGCCCACTTGCATTGGCTTAGGAAAACCAAAAATTCCAACATGGCCACCAGTGTGTTTACGATGTGCACATGCATGGGCAGCCATCTCGGAACGGTTTTCCTACCAAGAAAGCAGGAAAAGAATTCCAAGATGGACATTGATCCGTGCCTCTATATTCTGATGCAACAGCCACCATGTTGCCATATTTTTTTTAATCTTTTATTTACCATTCCTATATGGCCAACAAACCATAGCAATATATGTGAGTGGCCTAGTATTAGGCAGCTGCTATCAAGTCCTTGCTGCAATAAGTAAAAAAAATTAAAATAAACTAACGTGAGTGGGAAGCAGAAGGGAGCAATGATCAGCGGGGAAGGGAACAGCCTGATAGTAGTGTTAAGCTGCTGGGCTCTCACACAATAAATTACAAAAAAAAAAAGTAAAAAGTAGTAAAATCAAAAATAAATTGGTGGGGTAAGGGATGACTGAGAAGCTGATAAACTGGGCTCTGGTGGTGACTGTACGAAGAGAGAGTGAAAGGATAGCCATGCGCTTCCATGGAGTAATTTTCAGTGACCCTTGCCGCCAGGTTTTTTCTGGGAGCGATGGGCATTGAAAATTGGCTATAAGCCCGCCCATTAGGTGGGTGGACATACAACCAAACCTCTGATGGGTTTTCAGAACGGTGTGACCACGGTGGAGATGAAGGAGTCTCTTCTGTCATCAAACTTATGGTCCGCCGAATTCTAAATGGGGCGAGCGGCTAATGTTCATGGGGAAGGAACTCTGTCGTCATGGCAACAGAGGTTCCTTCTTCCCCAACATTTAAATCGGGCCCTGGCTTTTGATGGGTGGATTCAGAGGCTCCTGTCAAGATGTTAGTTTGGAACAGTGAGGCCACTGTGGTGCTCGATTGGGCGTCCACAATGCTTTATTTTTACAAACTGAGATCCCGAGTTTGAGAGGTTTTTTTTTTTATATTCAGGGAGCCTTGGATCATTGGAGACCTGTATTGAGCTGGGTGACACCAATATTGCTTTTTCAAACTGCCGTTAATCATCAATCAGTACTCTGTTGAGTGACTTTAAGACCTCGCTTTTTTGGTCAATATGACCTCATAAATGTCGACTCCTTTTCTGAGTGATAGTTCTTCGAATGAAGTCACTGGTGTTTCGTAGTAAATGCCCTGGTGGGCAGCCACGTTAGCAAAGTCACAAAAATCAGTCAAAGCAGAAAAAAGCAAGGGTAATATGACAGCAGCAACAGAACACTTCATAGAGATTAAAGACAGATTGATAGTTCACATTGCACTTTACTGTCATCACAGGCATTGATGGCTACAACTGGCCTCTCTGTCCCTGTCGTAGTTTTTCAGCAAAGTAATATGGAGACTGCAAAAAGGTGTATTGTAAATTTGTGCTGTGAATCTGAAAGTTTATCTGATTGCACAGATATAGTAGGTTTAAGTGATGCGTGTAGCCCACTCCCCAATATGCTCTGACTTCATGATATGAATGCGGATTCTAATAGCTTCCAAGCACGCTCTGTAGAAACTGATACAAGTGTTTAGACTCAACCGCCAACTGATGTATTTGTCCTGTTTCAATTTCACACTATTTAGCAAAAAGCTGAATCAGGGAATCTCACAATTAGTGATTTTAAATGAGGAGTGCTTGTATGAATATTTGGTTGAAAATAGTACACAGGTCTCCAAGTCGGTAGCTGGCTTAAAAAGATCTGGAAATATAGATGCAATGTTTTTTCATTATCAGAAGATAATTTGGGCGAGGGTAATGAAAAGACGTTCTCACTTCAAGACTCTTGTGATAACAGTTTATTGAAGAGCAGAGATAACAGCTTCCATAGTAAAGGGGCACAGAGCGTAACTGACTCTCAAGATACATGGAACACCAAGACATCATAAACCCATGATGTCACCATGTTCCATGCAGCTCCTAGCAACATCAACACATTTCTCCCCTCCTTAAAACAAGAAAACAATTAGAACAATAAAACAATTACACTACACACTATACAATGAAAACAATAAAACCTACAATTTCTGTACTGAATGAAAACCCATATAAATCGAACCCAAACACCCTCATACAAAATGCCCTTAGTCACAAATTAAAGAATCAGCTTGAACACAAGCTGAGTACTTATTTATGACATGACATAGGCCCTCATTCCGACCCTGGCGGTCATAGACCGCCAGGGTCGCAAATGACGGAAGCACCGCCAACAAGCTGGCGGTGCTTCATTCGTCATTCCGACCGCGGCGGTACAGCCGCGGTCGCCCAGCCGGGTCCGGCGGTTTCCTGCCGGATTTCCCCCGGCTCGGAGAATCCTCCAGGGCAGCGCTGCAAGCAGCGCTGCCTTAGGGATTCTGACCCCCTTCCCGCCAGCCTGTTTCTGGCGGTTTTCACCGCCAGGAAGAGGCTTGCAGGAACGGGTGTCATGGGGCCCCTGGGGGCCCCTGCACTGCCCATGCCACTGGCATGGGCAGTGCAGGGGTCCCCTAACAGGGCCCCAGCCTGCTTTTCATTGTCTGCCTAGCAGACAGTGAAAAGCGCGACGGGTGCAACTGCACCCGTCGCACACCTGCAACACCGCCGGCTCCATTCGGAGCCGGCTTCAATGTTGCAGGCCCCCTTCCCGCTGGGCCAGCGGGCGCTAGCATTGTTAGCGCCCGCTGGCCCAGCGGGAAGGTCGGAATGCCGCCAGCGGTCTTTTGACCGCGGAGCGGTCACATGGTGGTTCCCGCCAGGCGGGCGGCGACCGCCACCCGCCGGGGTCAGAATGACCCCCATAATCTTGAAACGTCCTTGGTTTAAGACGAACCCTCGTGCTTTTCCTGTTTATAATTTTCATCAAAAACATCAACACTGCATTTTCTGTTTTTCTTGACATGTTGAGTGTTTCCAGACTGAAGCTGTACACTTGGATCCAATGCTATGCGAGAAGTGCTCCACCAACTTCCATCTGGTAGTTTCACAGCATTCTTACGTAATTCACAAATTTGTTGAGAATCCTTGAATTTTGACAAACCTTTTCTAACCCACATGGGGTTCTTCACTCTCACCCAATCACCCACTTGCAACTTGCCACTTTTGTCACACACTCCATTTAACTTCCTCCTGCCCACATTATTAGAATTGTTTTCTGCTACTTGCCAAATTTATTTTACATCACTTCTTTCATGAAATAATTTAACCATGCAAAAAGGATACAATTCAGTGGATGCTATTCTTCCTCTCATGAGTTCAAAATGACTTTTACCCGTGGCCACATGTGCCGTGGTGCGATAAGACCAGATTCATTCTTTGATAGCTTGAGCTACCCACATATTGTTTCTATATGTAGCCTGAATACATTCTACTAACACTCGATTAAATTGTTCCACGTTCCCATTTCTTTGTGGATGATACAAAGGTGTTCTAATATGCCTTTTACCACATTTTCCCAAAAACTGAAGCATTTCTGTAGAAACAAATTGTACCCCATTATCAGTTATCTGTTCTGGAAACCCTTCACGGACAAAAATCTTTTTCAAACAATCAATCACACTTTGAGTAGTTGGAAGCCTAACCGGTTCTACCTCAACCCATCTTGATAAATGATCAATGACCACTACAAAATACCTCAAGTTAGCTGATAAAATAAGGTATGGGCCAAAAAAAAAAAAAAGACCACGTTTTTGCCTGGCTCTAGCTGGTGATGGAACAAATGACTCAGTGGTACTTTCGGTAATTAACACTTTATCACTCCTACTGCATCTTGTGCAGCTCTTGACATAATCATCAATTTCTCTGTCCATCCTTGGCCACCAAAAGTCAGATCTCAACCTCTTTTTAGTAATAGTGGCACCCAGATGACCAGAGTGACCCGTAACAATTACATTTTTTTCTGAAACACTTTGGTGGTACAAGTTTGTTACCTCTAACTAACTTATCTCCTTTAATGGATACCTCATCAGAAACTTTCCAAAACAGTTGTAGTTCCAATGATAAATTTTTCTCTTTGGGCCAACCAGACTTAACCAGACGCATCACTTCACATAAAAGTTTATCTTTTTGTACAGAATCAACCCATTCCTTTTCTTCCATAAACATGTCACACTCTTTAATACAAGCCACAAAACATTCTTCAATTGCTGTCTCCCAATGTTGTTCATCATTATCCTCAATGGGTGTGAGAAAGTAGCCTCTTTCTAGCCTTGTTACCCCCACTTTTGGCCTGTTTGTGAGTGTATATCAGAGTGTTTTCACTGTCTCACTGGGATCCTGCTAGCCAGAGCCCAGTGCTCATAGTGAAAACCCTATGTTTTCAGTATGTTTGTTATGTGTCACTGGAACCCTGCTAGTCAGGACCCCAGTGTTCATAAGTTTGTGGCCTATATGTATGTGTTCCCTGTGTGGTTCCTAACTGTCTCACTGAGGCTCTGCTAACCAGAACCTCAGTGGTTATGCTCTCTCTGTACAAATTGTCACTAACAGGCTAGTGACCAATTTCACCAATTTACATTGGCATACTGGAACACCCTTATAATTCCCTAGTATATGGTACTGAGGTATCCAGGGTATTGGGGTTCCAGGAGATCCCTATGGGCTGCAGCAATTCTTTTGCCACCCATAGGGAGCTCTGACAATTCTTACACAGGCCTGCCACTGCAGCCTGAGTGAAATAACGTCCACGTTATTTCACAGCCATTTTACACTGCACTTAAGTAACTTATAAGTCACCTATATGTCTAACCTTTACCTGGTAAAGGTTAGGTGCAAAGTTACTTAGTATGTGGGCACCCTGGCACTAGCCAAGGTGCCCCCACATTGTTCAGGGCCAATTCCCCGGACTTTGTGAGTGCGGGGACACCATTACACGCGTGCACTACATATAGGTCACTACCTATATGTAGCTTCACAATGGTAACTCCGAATATGGCCATGTAACATGTCTATGATCATGGAATTGCCCCTTCTATGCCATCCTGGCATAGTTGGCACAATCCCATGATCCCAGTGGTCTGTAGCACAGACCCTGGTACTGCCAAACTGCCTTTCCCGGGGTTTCACTGCAGCTGCTGCTGCTGCCAACCCCTCAGACAGGTTTCTGCCCTCCTGGGGTCCAGCCAGGCTTGGCCCAGGATGGCAGAACAAAGGACTTCCTCTGAGAGAGGGTGTTACACCCTCTCCCTTTGGAAAATGGTGTGAAGGCAGGGGAGGAGTAGCCTCCCCCAGCCTCTGGAAATGCTTTCATAGGCACACATGGTGCCCATTTCTGCATAAGTCAGTCTACACCGGTCCAGGGACCCCTCAGCCCTGCTCTGGCGTGAAACTGGACAAAGGAAAGGGGAGTGACCACTCCCCTGACCTTCACCTCCCCTGGGAGGTGCCCAGAGCTCCTCCAGTGTGCTCCAGACCTCTGACATCTTGAAAACAGAGGTGCTGCTGGCACACTGGACTGCTCTGAGTGGCCAGTGCCAGCAGGTGACGTCAGAGACTCCTTCTGATAGGCTCCTTCAGGTGTTGCTAGCCTATCCTCTCTCCTAGGTAGCCAAACCCTCTTTTCTGGCTATTTAGGGTCTCTGTCTCTGGGGATTCCTTAGATAACGAATGCAAGAGCTCATCCGAGTTCCTCTGCATCTCTCTCTTCACCTTCTGCCAAGGAATCGACTGCTGACCGCGCTGGAAGCCTGCAAAACTGCAACAAAGTAGCAAAGACGACTACTGCGACCTTGTAACGCTGATCCTGCCGCCTTCTCGACTGTTTTCCTGGTGGTGCATGCTGTGGGGGTAGTCTGCCTCCTCTCTGCACTAGAAGCTCCGAAGAAATCTCCCATGGGTCGACGGAATTGTCCCCCTGCAACCGCAGGCACCAAAGAACTGCATCACCGGTCCCCTGGGTCTCCTCTCAGCACGACGAGCGAGGTCCCTTGAATCCAGCAACTCTGTCCAAGTGACTCCCACAGTCCAGTGACTCTTCAATCCAAGTTTGGTGGAGGTAAGTCCTTGCCTCCCCATGCCAGTCTGCATTGCTGGGAACCGCGACTTTTGCAGCTACTCCGGCCTTCGTGCACTTCCGGCGGAAATCCTTTGTGCACAGTCCAGACTGGGTCCACGGCACTCTAACCTGCAATGCACGACCTCCTAAGTTGTCCTCCGGCGACGTCGGACTCCTTTGTGCGACTTCGGGTGAGCACCATTTCACGCATCCTCATAGTGCCTGTTTCTGGCACTTCCCCGGGCGCTGCCTGCTGCTGAGAGGGCTTCTTGTCTTGCTCGACGCCCCGTCTGTCCCCTGACGCAATTGGCGACATCCTGGTCCCTCCTGGGCCACAGCAGCATCCAAAAACACTGACCGCACGATTTGCAGCTAGCAAGGCTTGTTGGTGGTCTTTCGGCGGGAAAACACTTCTGCACGACTCTCCAAGGCGTGAGGGATCCGTCCTCCAAAGGGGAAGTCTCTAGCACTTGTCGTTCCTGCAGAAACCTAAGCTTCTACTGTCCAGTAGCAGCTTCTTTGCACCCACAGCTGGCATTTCCTGGGCATCTGCCCATCTCCGACTTGCTTGTGACTTTTGGACTTGGTCCCCTTATTCCACAGGTACCCTCGACTGGAAATCCATCGTTGTTGCATTGCTGGTTTGTGTCTTTCCTGCACAATTCCCCTATCACGACTTCTATGTCCTTTGGGGAATTTTAGTGCACTTTGCACTCACTTTTCAGGGTCTTGGGGTGGGCTATTTTCCTAACCCTTACTATTTCCTAATAGTCCCAGCGACCCTCTACAAGGTCACATAGGTTTGGGGTCCATTCGTGGTTCGCATTCCACTTTTGGAGTATATGGTTTGTGTTGCCCCTATCCCTATGTGTTCCCATTGCATCCTATTGTAACTATACATTGTTTGCACTGTTTTCTGATACTATTACTGCATATTTTGGTATTGTGTACATATATCTTGTGTATATTTGCTATCCTCATACTGAGGGTACTCACTGAGATACTTTTGGCATATTGTCATAAAAATAAAGTACCTTTATTTTTAGTATAACTGTGTATTGTGTTTTCTTATGATATTGTGCATATGACACTAGTGGTACTGTAGGAGCTTCACTCGTCTCCTAGTTCAGCCTAAGCTGCTCTGCTAAGCTACCATTATCTATCAGCCTATGCTGCTAGACACCCTATACACTAATAAGGGATAACTGGGCCTGGTGCAAGGTGCAAGTACCCCTTGGTACTCACTACAAGCCAGTCCAGCCTCCTACATTGGTTGTGCAGCGGTGGAATAAGTGCTTTGAGACTACTTACCACTCTTGTCATTGTACTTTTCATAAGAGAAAAATATACAAAACAAGTTCAGTGTGTGTACACATAACTAAAAAGTTTTGCATTTCCTCTTTTCACTCTTTTCTAAGTGCTGAAAAGTACTTCTAACGTTCTAAAAAGTTCTTAAAAGTTTAAAAAGTTTTTTTTTTCTGTCTTTCTAAACGTTCTGACAAACTTTTTATCCTTTTTCTATCACTTTAACTCTTTCTAAAATGTCTGGCACAGGCCAAAATGTTGATCTGTCCAAACTTGCATATGACCACCTTAGCTGGAAAGGAGCAAGGAGTCTCTGTGTAGAAAGAGGTTTGAGTGTAGGGAAGAATCCTTCCTTGGAATTATTGCTTAACATGCTTAGAGAACAAGATAAGGCCAAAAGGGCCCCATCTGTTGAAAAAGTAGCTAATGGTTCCCAATCTGATCCAGGGACACCCCTAGGAAAAGATTCAGGAAAGAAACTTCATAGCCTGCCCATTACTAGACAGTCTAGCATAGTTGGTACTGAGGTTGAGTCACACCATACAGATAGTGTTGTCTCACATCATAGCAAGAGCATTCATTCTCACCACAGTAGAAGTGATGTTTCTGTTAACCAAGCTGTTAGGGTGCCTTCTGTAAGGGACATGTCTCCTTCTGTCCATTCTCATCATACTTCTGTTTCTAGGCATGTCCCACCCACCCACCCACCCTGATGACAGATTGTTAGAAAGGGAGCTCAATAGATTGAGAGTGGAACAAACCAGACTGAAGCTCAAGAAGCAACAGCTGGATTTGGATAGACAGACCTTAGAAGTAGAGAAGGAGAGACAGAAGTTGGGTTTAGAAACCCATGGTGGCAGCAGCAGTATTCCCCATAGTCATCCTGCAAAAGAGCATGATTCCAGGAATCTGCACAAGATAGTTCCCCCTTATAAGGAGGGGGATGACATTAACAAGTGGTTTGCTGCACTTGAGAGGGCCTGTGCTGTACAGGATGTCCCTCAAAGGCAGTGGGCTGCTATCCTATGGCTATCATTTAGTGGAAAAGGTAGGGATAGGCTCCTTACTGTGAAAGAAAGTGAAGTCAATGATTACAAAGTTCTTAAGAATGCACTCCTGGATGGTTATGGCTTAACCACTGAACAATACAGGATAAAGTTCAGAGAGACCAAAAAGGAGTCTTCACAAGACTGGCTGGATTTCATTGACCATTCAGTGAAGGCCTTGGAGGGGTGGTTACATGGCAGTAACGTTACTGATTATGACAGCCTGTATAACTTGATCCTGAGAGAGCATATTCTTAATAATTGTGTGTCTTATTTGTTGTACCAGTACTTGGTGGACTCTGATCTGACCTCTCCCCAAGAATTGGGAAAGAAGGCAGACAAATGGGTCAGAACAAGGGTGAACAGAAATGTTCATACAGGGGGTGACAAAGATGGCAATAAGAAGAAAGATGGTGAAAAATCTCAAGATAAGCATGGGGATAAGGGTAAAACCAAAGATCCCACTTCAAATCTTAAACACTCTTCAGAGGGTGGGGATAAAACAAATTCTTCCTCTTCTCAACCTGCACACATTAAAAAGCCTTGGTGCTTTGTGTGTAAAAACAGAGGCCATAGGCCAGGGGATAAGTCCTGTCCAGGTAAACCCCCTGAGCCTACCACCACTAATACATCAAGCTCTAGTGCCCCTAGCAGTAGTGGTACTAGTGGTGGGACTGCTGGCAACAGTCAAATTAAGGGTGTAGTTGGGTTCACTTATGGGTCCATAATAGAAACTGGGGTAGTCAGTCCCAAGACAGTTTCTGTCACACCTAGTGGCATTGGCCTTGCCACACTGGCTGCTTGTCACCTTACAATGGATAAGTACAGGCAGACAGTTTCAATAAATGGTGTTGAGGCCTTGGCCTACAGAGACACAGGTGCCAGTATCACTTTGGTGACTGAAAACCTAGTGGCTCCTGAACAACACATCATTGGACAACAGTATAAAATTATTGATGTACATAACTCCACTAAGTTTCTTCCCTTAGCTATAATTCAGTTTAGTTGGGGTGGAGTTACTGGCCCTAAGCAGGTGGTGGTATCACCTAGCTTACCTGTAGACTGTCTCTTAGGTAATGACCTAGAGGCCTCAGGTTGGGCTGATGTAGAGTTTTATGCCCATGCAGCCATGCTGGGCATCCCAGAGGAATTGTTCCTTCTCATTTCTACTGAAATGAAAAAGCAAAGGAGAGAAGGCCTGAAAACTCAGGATCCCTCTCCATCAACAGGTAAAAAGGGTATCACAGTATCCCCTAACCACCCTGCCATTCAGGATACCATTCCTGTGGTGGGAGAAACCTCTCCTGGGGTGGCACCTGTTCCAAGGGAAGCATCAGCTGGCAAAGCTGTACTCCCTTAGGTAGAAGTACCTCTCTGTGGGATAACTAACATTGGTGAGAAAAAGAGCACCATTTTAGTTAACATGGAGCATCCCTCCAACCCTCCCAAAGAACCTTTAGTGCAGAAACTCTGCACTGCCTCACAACACTTAGGACAGCATCCCTGCCCTAGTGTGGAGCTCATAGGACAGCATCCCTGCCCTGCTCCAACTCAAGAGAAACAGCATCCCTGTTCTCTCTTCCAGCCATATGGACAAAGTTTTTGCCCAGCCATGGCTTTTCCGAGACAGCATCCCTGTCTGGCATTTCCATCACTAAAATAGGTTCAGTGGACAATTCCCACTGCTCTAAACTAAAACTTACTGATAGAAACTCTGAAAATACATCTTCACATTGTTGCTTAGCTAAAAAACTTCAAACAGGGTGGTTTACATCCCCACAGGGAAGTAACCATATAGTGAATGATAAAGGGAGTAACCCGTCTATTGCAGAGCTACTCTCTACTTATCACCACTTAGACAATAAAGGCTCAACTGGCAAAGGTTAGCCTTATTGTCCTTCGTTTGGGGGGGGAGGGTTGTGTGAGAAAGTAGCCTCTTTTTAGCCTTGTTACCCCCACTTTTGGCCTGTTTGTGAGTGTATATCAGGGTGTTTTCACTGTCTCACTGGGATCCTGCTAGCCAGGGCTCAGTGCTCATAGTGAAAACCCTATGTTTTCAGTATGTTTGTTATGTGTCACTGGAACCCTGCTAGTCAGGACCCCAGTGTTCATAAGTTTGTGGCCTATATGTATGTGTTCCCTGTGTGGTGCCTAACTGTCTCACAGAGGCTCTGCTAACCAGAACCTCAGTGGTTATGCTCTCTCTGTACAAATTGTCACTAACAGGCTAGTGACCAATTTCACCAATTTACATTGGCATACTGGAACACCCTTATAATTCCCTAGTATATGGTTCTGAGGTACCCAGGGTATTGGGGTTCCAGGAGATCCCTATGGGCTGCAGCAATTCTTTTGCCACCCATAGGGAGCTCTGAAAATTCTTACACAGGATATTCTCACTGCAGCCTGAGTGAAATAACGTCCACGTTATTTCACAGCCATTTTACACTGCACTTAAGTAACTTATAAGTCACCTATATGTCTAACCTTTACCTGGTAAAGGTTAGGTGCAAAGTTACTTAGTGTGTGGGCACCCTGGCACTAGCCAAGGTGCCCCCACATTGTTCAGGGCCAATTCCCCGGACGTTGTAAGTGCGGGGACACCATTACACGCGTGCACTACATATAGGTCACTACCTATATGTAGCTTCACAATGGTAACTCCGAATATGGCCATGTAACATGTCTATGATCATGGAATTGCCCCCTCTATGCCATCCTGGCATAGTTGGCACAATCCCATGATCCCAGTGGTCTGTAGCACAGACCCTGGTACTGCCAAACTGCCTTTCCCGGGGTTTCACTGCAGCTGCTGCTGCTGCCAACCCCTCAGACAGGTTTCTGCCCTCCTGGGGTCCAGCCAGGCTTGGCCCAGGATGGCAGAACAAAGGACTTCCTCTGAGAGAGGGTGTTACACCCTCTTCCTTTCGAAAATGGTGTGAAGGCAGGGGAGGAGTAACCTCCCCCAGCCTCTGGAAATGCTTTCATGGGCACACATGGTGCCCATTTCTGCATAAGCCAGTCTACACCGGTTCAGGGACCCCTCAGCCCTGCTCTGGCACAAAACTGGACAAAGGAAAGGGGAGTGACCACTCCCCTGACCTGCACCTCCCCTGGGAGGTGCCCAGAGCTCCTCCAGTGTGCTCCAGACCTCTGCCATCTTGGAAACAGAGGTGCTGCTGGCACACTGGACTGCTCTGAGTGGCCAGTGCCAGCAGGGGATGTCAGAGACTATTTCTGATAGGCTCCTTCAGGTGTTGCTAGCCTATCCTCTCTCCTAGGTAGCCAACCCCTCTTTTCTGGCTATTTAGGGT
Organism: Pleurodeles waltl; assembly: GCF_031143425.1. Lineage (NCBI taxonomy): Eukaryota > Metazoa > Chordata > Amphibia > Caudata > Salamandridae > Pleurodeles > Pleurodeles waltl. The sequence goes on along the minus strand of NC_090449.1, from coordinate 741,952,186 downwards.
CTCTGTCTCTGGGGATTCCTTAGATAACGAATGCAAGAGCTCATCCGAGTTCCTCTGCATCTCTCTCTTCAGCTTCTGCCAAGGAATCGACTGCTGACCGCGCTGGAAGCCTGCAAAACTGCAACAAAGTAGCAAAGACGACTATTGCGACCTTGTAACGCTGATCCTGCCGCCTTCTCAACTGTTTTCCTGGTGGTGCATGCTGTGGGGGTAGTCTGCCTCCTCTCTGCACTAGAAGCTCAGAAGAAATCTCCTGTGTGTCGACGGAATCGTCCCCCTGCAACCGCAGGCACCAAAGAACTGCATCACCGGTCCCCTTGGTCTCCTCTCAGCACGACGAGCGAAGTCTTTTGAATCCAGCAACTCTGTCCAAGTGACTCCCACAGTCCAGTGACTCTTCAGTCCAAGTTTGGTGGAGGTAAGTCCTTGCCTCCCCACGCCAGACTGCATTGCTGGGAACCGCGACTTTTGCAGCTACTCCGGCCTCCGTGCACTTCCAGCGGAAATCCTTTGTGCACAGTCCAGCCTGGGTCCACGGCACTCTAACCTGCATTGCACGACCTCCTAAGTTTTCCTCCGGCGACGTGGGACTCCTTTGTGCGACTTCGGGTGAGCACTGTTTCACGCATCCTCATAGTGCCTGTTTCTGGCACTTCCCCGGGTGCTGCCTGCTGCTGAGAGGGCTCCTTGTCTTGCTCGACACCCCCTCTGTCCCTTGACACAATTGGCGACATCCTGGTCCCTCCTGGGCCACAGCAGCATCCAAAAACACTAACCGCACGATTTGCAGCCAGCAAGGCTTGTTGGCGGTCTTTTGGCGGGAAAACACTTCTGCACAACTCTGCACGGCGTGAGGGATCCGTCCTCCAAAGGGGAAGTCTCTAGCCTTTGTCGTTCCTGCAGAAACCTAAGCTTCTACTGTCCAGTAGCAGCTTCTTTGCACCCACAGCTGGCATTTCCTGGGCATCTGCCCATCTCCGACTTGCTTGTGACTTTTGGACTTGGTCCCTTTGTTCCACAGGTACCCTCGACTGGAAATCCATCGTTGTTGCATTGCTGGTTTGTGTCTTTCCTGCAGAATTCCCCTATCACGACTTCTATGTCCTTTGGGGAACTTTAGTGCACTTTGCACTCACTTTTCAGGGTCTTGGGGTGGGCTATTTTCCTAACCCTTACTATTTCCTAATAGTCCCAGCGACCCTCTACCTGGTCACATAGGTTTGGGGTCCATTCGTGGTCCGCATTCCACTTTTGGAGTATATGGTTTGTGTTGCCCCTATCCCTATGTGTTCCCATTGCATCCTATTGTAACTATACATTGTTTGCACTGTTTTCTAATACTATTACTGCATATTTTGGTATTGTGTACATATATCTTGTGTATATTTGCTATCCTCATACTGAGGGTACTCACTGAGATACTTTTGGCATATTGTCATAAAAATAAAGTACCTTTATTTTTAGTATAACTGTGTATTGTGTTTTCTTATGATATTGTGCATATGACACTAGTGGTACTGTAGGAGCTTCACTCGTCTCCTAGTTCAGCCTAAGCTGCTCTGCTAAGCTACCATTATCTATCAGCCTATGCTGCTAGACACCCTATACACTAATAAGGGATAACTGGGCCTGGTGCAAGGTGCAAGTACCCCTTGGTACTCACTACAAGCCAGTCCAGCCTCCTACAATGGGCAACCTAGAAAAACAATCTGCTCTATGATTTTTCCCTCCTGGAATATACTCGACTGAAAATGTGAACTCTAAAAGTTTAGCCAACAATCTTGCAATGCTCCACAAGAGGCCAATGATCAGTTTTGAAAACAAAAGGTCTACCCCATAGATATTGTTTGAACATTTCTACACTCCACACACATGCTAAAAGCTCTTTCTCAACTACTGAATACTTGCGCTCAACTTGCCGTAAAGTTCTTGATGCAAACTCTATAGTACTCTCACCTACTTCACCAGACCACTGTGACAACACAACCCCTAAACCAGACTCACACGCATCCACTGTCACAATGGCGCTCCTCCCCTCAGAAAAAGGTTGTGAAGCTGGAGCCTTGACAATTTCTTGTTTAATTTGTTCAAACATTCTGTTACACTCATCTGACCATGAGAATGTTGTTCCCCTTTTAAATTCTAATCTAAAACATTCAGTATTCTTTTCAAAATTGTTCAAAACTTTGGCATAAAACTCACACAAACAAAACAAGGACAATGAAGGGTCTCTAGTTTTTGAAGCAGGAACTTTCAAAATTCTTTTTACTGGTCTTGGTTTACGTTTAATGCCCTGTTTTGATAAAACATGTCCTAGATACTCAATTTCCCTGGACTTGAAGATACATTTATCTTTTGTTAAAGTCACTGCTCTATTCTCCAATGTGCCAAAAACACCCTCCAAAATATTATCATGTTCGACTTCACTGTCCGAAAAAAACAAAATCCTGGAAAACAACAACATTGGGGTTATTAAGAAACATGTCTGACAACCTTTGAAAAACTGTGGCAGCTGACGCCAAGCCAAACGGTAGCCTACAGAACTGAAAAGTTCCATCAGGAGTGACAAAAGCAGTCCAATGTCTAGATTCAATATCCAATTCCACTTGGTGGTAAGCAGATTTTAAATCTAGTTTTGTGAACCAACTAGAAGAACCAACTTTTGTTATTAAGTCGTAAATTCTTGGTAGAGGAAAACTGTCGACCCAAATTGCCTCATTCAAGCTTCTTAAACCCACACACATCCTTAGATCTCCTGTTTTTATTTTAGCTAGGACAATGGGAGACAACCATAAAGTCGCTTCCACTTTCTCAATTATGCATTGCTCACACATCTCTTTCAACAACTTAGATAAAACTATTCTTGCACTTAAAGGCACATTTCTCAACTTATATTTTACAGCAACCAACTTGTTTCAGTTTTATAGTGTGAGTAAAAGCAGTAATTTTTCCCTTGAAATAATTTCTTGAATTTCTGCTGCCAGTCACATATGTGACTGGAAACACTTTTAACGGAATTTGAATCATTTTTATCAATAAAAACAGGTTGATCACGTCCCGGTTTAATAGTCAAATTAAATTCAGCTTGTTGTACCATCCCCAAAACATCAATTCCTCTTTTAGCCACATACACTTTTCCGTGAATGGCCTTGTCTAAAATACTCAATGAAGCCCAAAAATAACCTATTAAATCAATCTTGCTTCTTTCAAAAGCAGCAGTTGAAACATCAGGAGGTTGAAGAGTTTTGGAGGGCCAAAATTCATTGAATTTTTCTTGTGACACAATTGTCATACGAGCACCTATATCCACTAAATGTTTTACAACTACACCATCAACTGATGCATCAATATCAGGATCTACCACTACTTTATTTGTCGGTGTTTCTGCATCTTTAACCACCAACACATATTCATTGTTATCAGTTTGCTCCACATGAATGTTTTCAACATCCTCACTTAACTCACAACAAACATTACTTCTTTTTGTACTCCTGCAAACCCTTGAAAAATGTCCCATTTTTCCACAATTTCTATACTGTTGATTTATGCCTGGGCAGTGCTTGAAGGAAGATACATGAGCTGAAGAACCACATCTGTAACAACTAATCTTATGATTATATTTGACTTGTGTAACATTTCTAGAACCACAAACTCCATCCTGTTTTTTTATCAATACACAATTGTTTTCTGTTGTCACTATTCTGCACACTAGTGACTACTCCTGAAATTGTTGTATTAGACAATGATACTTCTAATTGTTTTGCATCTTCCAATGAACATTCAATACTTTTTGCCATGTCAATAGCTTTATCTAATGAAGGATCTTTACATGTTAACAACTTCTCTTGAATTCTCTTAGAATGAAATTTAGCAACAAGTTGAGATGTGAAGTTCTCAAATTCAAATTTTTCTGCTAGAACTTTCAGTGCTGTTATACAAGTATCAATACTCTCATTGGGGCTCTGTGACCAAGTAAAGAATGTATATCTGTATACAATAATATTCTTTGTTTTAATAAAATATGTGTCTAATTGTACAAATGCTATCTCAAATTCATCTAATTCTTCTTCTTCACCCATCTCAAGTAGGTAAGTGATCAAAGATATTCTGACCTTCAACACCCAAACAATGATACATCAAACTTTTCTTCCTTTCAGGTCTGAACTTATGCCCATCAATGGCTCCTAAGTATGCTTTAAAAGATCGTAGGCATAACTTCCATTCAAGAGGTGGATCACCGGGATCCTGAAGAAAAGGTGCTGGAGGTGCCACGTTCTGCATTGTAAGAAATAGAACCAAACAAATGTCAAAATTGACAAATAACAAAAAAACAAATGAAGCTAGAACCCCAAATTGCAAAAACAGTACTGATAACTTGTGAAGTAAAAACAAACTGTCACACAAACTGTAGAGAAAGTGCGTCTGTACTGAATCCTTCACTTGAAACCTTTTTCTGAAATAGACGACGAATTTACTGTTCCATAAGACAATTTTCTGTTGAAAATGACCCTGTCTAAGATGGCCGAATTCTTCAAAGTAAGAAAAAGTCCATGTTCTATGTTGTTGCCAATTTGCTCCACTTCCGTTCTGAAAAGGAAAGCTAACATGCTTCACTCCCCAAGGAATGTGAAGAGAATCCAAAGACTACAGAGATGTTCAAAAGTACCGCCCGGCACTAGTAATTATAGCGTTGATGCTCAACGTTACGCATTCACGCTTTTTCTTGTTGCATTCCTAATATAGGAGAATGCCCTGCGTACGCAAGACTCCGCGCTCACACAGCGCGTGACGAAAACGGTACTGGTAGGTGTCCGAGTAGGCGATACTCGTAGGTGTGTAACCATACACACAATGCGAAACACTGACACAATGTATGAAGGGAGCGTCCATGTAAGAACTCTGTGCCCCTAAAATGGTGACAGACAAGTCAACTGCTCAAGCCACACACCACCCGTTCACATCGATAGTTAACCACTCACGTTCGTAAATGTTCACAGTTCTTGGTGTCAGTATTCGCAGTTCTTGGTGTCAGTATTTGCAGTCCTTGGTGTCAGTAATGTCCACCGTTCTTCTTTTTTTTCTTTTAATCCTCGTCGCCACTTTTTGAAAAGACGTTCTTTCTTCAAGACTCTTGTGATAACAGTTTATTGAAGAGCAGAGATAACAGCTTCCGTAGTAAAGGGGCACAGAACGTAACTGACTCTCAGGAGACATGGAACACCATAAACCCATTATATCACCATGTTCCATGCAGCTCCTAGCAACATCACCACATTTAAGTAAATGTAAAAACATTAGCTATATGTCATATTCAGGTCAATGAGCACTTAGACAAAATGGATGAAAAGATGACTTGGGTACTGAACAAGGTTAAAAAAAATGGAGCAATGTATCTCAGATTGAGAAGATAAACTGCTTAAACAAACCAACAAGTTGTACAGTTTGAGCAAGAATTTGCTCAACCTCAGAATAAGCAAGAGATGGAAAACCATTGGAGGAACTGCAATCTGAGAATCACCGGTGTAGCAGAGCACATAGAGGATAACGTTTATTGTATCTCCTTTGTCAAGGCATTGATAAAGGCATGTGTTCCTAGAATATACCTAAAACCGCACAATAATTCGGGCACACAAATTCCCCTCACAGATTGACTCACACTCTAAATACCCCAGAATTATTCTGGTTATTATGTCCAATTGCAGAATAAAAGAATTAATTATCACTAAAGCATTTCGAATGACTGTTGATATTACCCAGAGCAGGGAGTTTCAAAATATGCTAGCACAGTTCTGTGCTGTTGGTGTTCAAGCTTCCGTCGTTCAACAAGCTACGTTACAGGTTTGCCACAAGGGGCAACTTCATCTGTTTATTGGGGTCAGGGAGCACAGGCCTTTCGAATGAAGGATGGTTGGGAGTAGAAAAGGAAATACTGGGAGCAGTGGTACTACGTCATGGTGCCAACTGGATTATTAGTAGGTTCTGTTCTTGGGTCAGAGTGGGTATGACCTTTAGGAACAGGTTGGATGAGGGTTAAGGGGTTTAATCATTTAAAAACATGAGACGGGCCTGAGCTGGACGGCCAAGCAGGTGGGCATAATAGCATGAGCTCCTGCCAGCCATCACCATTATAATGTTGTTCTGGGGTGCTGGCATGCCCAATAAGGTCAGTGGGAGCTGTTGTGGTCCTCGACATGCAGTGGCAGTGGCAGGGTGCACCCTGAAACTACAGCGGGCTGCAGTAGGAGCTGAGACCAGCAAAATGGCAGGCTGGGGCTGGGGTTGAGGCTTGCTTCCCAATTCGCCTGATGTGCCGAAGCCGCAGGACATTGTACGGTGATGAGGCGGCGGAGAAACAAGCCCACAGTCATATCGGGCTGCTGGACGTGGCCTAAGTTAAACCACTTGCTGACCTGCATTGCCTCCTTAACTGCCAGGCTAGAGCTAGAGATCTCTCCCAGGCTCACCCTTCGTGCTACACCCGCGAGGCCCTGCACCTGCGCCCTTCCAGCACCAGATCGGGAGAGCAAGATGCAGCGCACCCCACATTACGGTTGCCCAAGGAGAAAGAGATCGGGTCGCAGTTCAGACCCCCTGGGGGCCCACTCCTCAGACTGTCTTAGAATGAAGGTACAGCCATGGCTGCAGGGGGACCACGCTCCTAAGTGCGCATCGCCTTCAGCCCTTTGGCCTGTAGTGCCTAGACAAGAGACTAATGGCAACACTGCTCCCTGGTGGGATAGGGTGAATGGCCCAAGAAGGACCTTTGTGAACTTGGTGGGAGGGCCCTGGCCGGGACAATGAGAGTGGGACCCCAGGGCTTGGAGACATTGTTGGAGCAGCGCTTGTTCCCCTGGCCTTGACCACCACCCTCCACGACTAGTCTGATGACAAGCAGGTTGCAGTGGTGGACCTGCACCCTGGGGTCTGGGGCCCAACAGATTTGGAAGCCACGTGGAAGACAGGGGCTTTATGCGGATGCCATCCCTTAGGACCAGGACTTGCGGCCAACTGCTCTTGCTGCCCAGATGAATATCTCTGGTGCAAGTGGGTCAGCACCCCCACTCCCACAGCGGGACCCTCCCATTGGCCCTCCCAGATGACTCTATCCCTTTGGAGGCACCTGCTCGCCGATTTTGCCTCCTAGCACACTTCATAATCATACCGCTTAGCTGGTAGTGGCATCGTGGGTTTTGATAAGGGCCATCGAGTGAGGCTAAAAGAGAAAAAAATACTGCACCTGTGGGAGGAGCGAAGGGGACCTCTGAGGGAGGACTTGTAGCTGGGACCCCAACAAATGCAGACAATACCTCTGTCATCCTACAAGCCATCCATGACTTCAAAACTGCACTGGAGACTAAAATAGGGGAGGTTGGCACAGACGTGGCCCTGATGTGTCAAGACCTTCACCTAATGGTGGAAAGGGTAACAGAGGCAGAGGGGAGGATCTCAGAGCTAAAGGACACCGTTGAAGATCTCTCCTCGGAGGTGGACCACCCCTCCCGAGACGCAAAGACCCTCCAAGATCATGCAGAAGAGGGTGAAAATCAGGTCTGCTTATATAAACTCTGCTTCAATGGATTCCTGGAGGGGGCTGAGTGCCAGGCTCCTGAAACTTTTCTAGAGCAATGGATCTGGTCTTGGCTGGAACCAATAAGCCTTCCCCCTGGTTTATCCTTGAGCATGCTCACCGCTCCGTTGCCCTGAAACCCCCCACTTGGGATCCACCCAGGCCTCTGATAGTGTGCTTCTTACTGAACAATAGAGATCAGGATTCAGTTGTGAAGTGCGTCAGACTCAAAGTAGACTTGCTGTTCCAATCAGGGCACATACTAATTTTTTCTGACTACACCTCTTGGTCCAAACACAGCGCAAATCTTGTGACCATATAAAGTTAATGTTATGAGTCACGCAAAACCCCTTTATTATGCTTCTCTACCTCGCCAAATTGTGGGTAATGCATGAGTCCAGGATTGTGTTTTTTGACTTCCCAAAGTAGGCCTGGACATTGCTTACCAAACAACTTCCACTTGTCACTATGCCATCACCTCCCTGGCACGCTGTCATCCCAGCCCAGGTATACAGCCAAGGCTCCAAGAAGGCAAAAAGCAAGCATCAGAAGAGATTGTGACAGAGGCACACTGTGCCACCAGAGGCGGAGGACACCACAGACTCAGAGAGAGAGGGGGCCAATCTGAGGAAGCTGATTCTGCATCTCAGTTCAAGACCTAAGTATTGCCTTTCACATGCTGGCCACCTGATTCTTCTGATATCCACAACTCCGCCAAACCCTCTCTGCCTATCAGGAGGCTCTGGATGACATCACAGGATACAGCCCATTAGAAGGTAAACAACGACAAACAGATGTCAGGGCACTCATGAATAAAAGTTCAGTCCTCCATATGTGTCAAGACTTGGTAAGCCATCGAATATAAGTCGGACCAGGATAGTAGGCAAAGTTCAATTTAATCTTGAAATGCAAAATCCATTAAAGCAACAATAACCGTCCTTGGAAACCAATATCCATAATGCAACAACAGCCAACATGTGTTTCGTCCTATGAGACAAATATTCTCAAAGACTTCATCAGGGCTTCCATAATACTTGAAGGGACTTCAGAGCCGATAAGCTTAATAAGCGCTTCTGGAATCCCAATCACAAGCAAACTATACTTAGGTGTTCCGTATGCTATTGTCCAAAATTTATGCCATACTGCTCAGTATATTGAGTATAAAGTCCACTTTAATTCAGAAAGGCGGAAAACCGCGTTTCTGTCCTCCCGTGGTGTTCCTGAACATAATATCACAAAGAAGGTAGACCACTCATGACCACTTGGAAAGAGGCGGGGTTTCCCAGATTTATGGAACCCTCGTAGTGCACTCGCCCGAGTTACTGGAACCCCTGAAGGAGAAGTGGGAGGGAAGGATTGGAACCCTGGATGAAGCAGACTGTTGGGATGCCTGCATGGCACCCCGAGTATTGGCAGTATCTGCTAGGCTCTGCGTAGTGAAATTTAAATATCTTTAAGAGGCTTACCTAGGGCCACCCCACCCTGTTTGTTGAAAGCTGATATCCGTGACTCACTGTTGTGATATCAGTGCCAGGATACCAAGGGGAAATTTATCACATGGTGTGGAAGTGCCCGGTGATAGCTGCTTACTGGGCCATAATTTTGACCATTCTCTCTGATGTGGTGGGGACTCTCACAGAGGCCCAGCCATGGATTAAATTGTTGGGTATCCTGGACCATTTGGGAGGGCTCAAGGGGGGATAGGAGGGTGGTGGGCCTGCGAACAGTGATAGCTAAAAGAGACATAGCCCGGCAATGGACCTCCTCCACAACCCCTTTCGGTATCAGCTTCAACAAGGGGCGTGGACTGGTTCGGCAGGATGGAAGAAATGATTTATGAGGCGAGGGGCTGGCCAGGCAAATATGAAAAAATGTGGATGAAATGGTAGTTGTATTATGGACGGGAGGGATAGAGTGGGGTCTAACCATCAATTTGTATCATTTGGCGGGTGACAATGCGAAGTGAGGAGGGGAGCCCAAAAGTGAGGTGGAATATTTTGTAACTGAACTACATCTGACAAGAGCAATTGTTGTGGTTATAATGTATACATTCACAATAAGAATATTTTTGTAAAATAGGCATTTAAAAACAGGGAGATATGATACCCATTGTTTATTACACTCTGTTGGTGTAAGAGAGAGGTACTTCTGGATTTATCATATTTTGAGATTTCTATTTGTAAATTTGCACATTTACATGAGATGCACATTTGCACACTCACTCCATAGCAAGTATAAGCTGATGCATATGAATCATGGGTTTGGAGAAGTGTACTTCCTGTTGCACTTTATAAATAATATCATGATTAAGCACATACCACTTTATAGCAATGTGCCAGCTCTTTTGTTCTTTGGAGTTTATCAATTGATTTGTGTTGAGGTAGAAGAGTATATTCTATTATTAGTTCATATTGAATGGATGAGGTCGGTTAGGTGCTTTGGAAAATTGAACCTTATGTGGCACTTTTCAAATTCTGCTGGAAATAAATATTTAGCATTATATAATAATGGATTCGCATATTTGCACCCAGAACTATAATTTTTTGGCAATAGGTAATTTGAAAAGTTTTCATTCGGTGTAAATGGGTTCAATAAAAGGTGTAAACTGCGGACCCTTGAAACATAGGTTGTAACACATAGCTTGGCTGTTATTCTTTGTCTGTGACCCATATCCCAATATGTAGACTTTCGACTTTTCGCTATGTTTCATAAGTGGTCAGTTTTGAATATCTTTGACTAGTACAGCCCATAGGGTGAAAGCCATATTTATTGCTGAGGACCTGCAGGCCGAAACACACAACTGACAAACCAAGAAAGAAGGACAATGGGCCTGAGTAAATTGCACAATTTACTGTGAATTACTTTCACCACTATGTGGCAAGATCATTATTGGAGGCGATTTAAAATTTTTGCAGCTGTCAGCCTTAGATTCCACATCCCCCCACCACTGGCATAATAAAACTAAAGCAGCAAAAGTCCTGATTTCACATCCGAAGGACCTAAATTTGATAGATTCATAGAGATCTAGGATTGTGGATAAAAAAGATTGTACATGCATCTCAGCAAGATATAACTCTGTGGCACTACCTAATTCTTTTCAATATCGCCAGTTTTCGAATGAGTGTAGCTTTCGCTCTATCGAAATGACATCTCAGAGCACTCATCTACAACTATTTGCATCAGGCATTAAGAAGCCCGATTTCGTTAAGAGATACATTTTCAACAAAATATATTTAGAAGATATGTCATGGGTTTCAGAAGCTCAATTTCTAATATTGGAAAATTAAAGGAAAGCTTGTATTGCTATGGTGTGGGATGCTTGAAGTTAATTTTGAGAGCACATATAATAGCCTGGCATATAGCTAAAATGTGTAAAATAGGTTTTATCACAAACAAATTTGAAAATGCAGCTTAAACATGCATATGACAAATACCTAATGTACAAAAATGACTGAAGACAAGTTGGTTTGGAGAAGGCGAAACAAGACTAGAGCGAGTTCTATTTTAGTAACGCAATAAATTTCATACAAAACTACCAAGAACATGAGTATTCGGGAAGGTTTTTGCCAAGGAAAACACAGGAAATGATGCTCGAGGAGTCTTTTTTCATCTTAAATTTGCTTGGTTTTCCTTCTCCACTCGTGAGGATTTTCAGCAATTTTCTGCAAAAGTGCACAGACTAATTTGATAGTGAATTCAGCAGACATCAGTACTTTAAAGGCTAATTGTGGAACCATACGGGGATGTCCGATATGTAGGTTTTTATTCACCTTTTGTCATAGAACCCGTTCCTATCACAGTTCGGAATGACAATGCCATAAATCCTCATACAGGAAATATTTTTGATTGGTTTCAAGAATTAGGTAGACACAAAATTAATAAATCAAAAACAGATGTTTTGTTATAATTGTACTCCAGACTTATTCGCTACAGAGATCCACAAGTCATTCAGTTACAAAGCTAGGTGCCATTTAGGGATTTTTCTTACTTCAAATCTAGCTGTTTTTTATGATTTAAATTATACACCTTTAATTCATAAACTAAAATCTTGGTTAACTGGATGGAATCTCCCGCAGGCGATTCTTAGTAGAGGGGTTCTAATTACAATGTTAGTTTTGCGATCATTTCATTTTGCTTTTACTGCAGTTTCTTGTATTCCATATCTTAATTTTTTTAAGACGTTGAGAGTATGTTTTCGCATATTTTTGGGGAAATAAAACTCTTAGACTGTTACATAGCACTTTATATACTTCTACAGCACACAGACACCTAGCTTTCCCAAATATAAGAACGTATTATTGTCTAATGGTTGCACATATATCGTCAGGATATAAAAGTATGCATCTTGCACATACATATTTTGATAATGATTTGATGATTATGATTTGTAATGAGAAAAGAATTGAATATATCATGAGATTGAGCAAATCACCTAAGAAATTTCGATCTAAGGGCTTGCAACTGTTTTTTTTTTTAAATAAAAGAGCAGTCTTTTAAAGATTTTTTCCATCCCATATTTAAATGCCACTACTCATTTCAAGGATATAAACATAAAGGACCAGCCAGTGTCAGATAAAGTGACAATATGTACATGGCAAAGTAACGATTTTTATAAATTGGCAGATTTTTTAGTGAATTGTTTCTGGCAATTCTGAACAAGTCTGGAACCATCAATAAAAATATTTAAAGGATAGCTGATGTAGTCATATAATGCCATATATCCTTTTTTGTTAAGTATTAATCCGAGGAGTATGAGTATTAATATTGATCTAATTTCAGATCTAATAGAGAACTGAAAGGTGAGATGCATTGGTTCATGGAAAATCCATCTGGCCAGTTTAAAATAAAGCACATTTTTACCAGATTCTCCCGTAAATGGGTGACTGAGGAAAGTGTTACTATAAACTAGACATGTGGAGCAAAGTTAACAGACAAATGTTTCAGTTTTAGAGGGGGTGTTAGACCTGTCAGCCTTAGGGGGGTCTTCCCCAAAACGTTTTAGCTCTTCTACTCCATTTTGTTAAACTTATTGTTCTTGGCGCTAATACTCTGTGCTCTTTATCTCTGCTATCCAGTGCTAAAGTGCTTGTGCTACCTTCCTAAAACATGGTTAAATTGGCTTATACCCAATTGTTATATATAATTTACTTATACGTCCCTTGTAGAGTGGTATACACTATACCCAGGGCCTGTAAATGAAATGTTACCAATTGGCCTTCAGCACTGATTGTGCTACACACTTAAGTAACACCTTAAATCATGACCCAGGCCTGCCCCTGCAGCCTGATTGGAGTTTTAAACTGCCCTGTCGAATTGACATTAAATCCCCCTTACCAAGCCTTAAACTCTCATCTTATTACATTTAAGTCACCCTTAAGATAGGCCCCAGGTAGCCAACAGTGCAGGGTGCTGTGTAATTAAAAGTTTGGACATGTACTTTAAAGTTGTGAAAAAACCTAGATTTATTTTTCAATACCGTGAGGCCTCCCCCTCCCTTAAGATAATACTGGGGATTCCTTATTACATTTAAGAATTTGTATTTCCATATTGGGAGCAAGTAGCTATGTCATGTTTGGTGTCTTTGGAATTGTAATGAAACCCCCTATTTAATGGTAAATGGTAAATTTTGAAAATGCCACTTTTAGAAACATTTTATTTTTCTGTTGTAAGGAAATGCCTCCTTGGCATGGTTACCCCATAACTTTTTGCCTTTGCTGATGCTAAGTTATAATTTGAAAGTGTGCTGGGACCCTGCTAACCAGGCCCCAGTACCAGTGCTCTTTCCCTAAACTGTATCTTTGTCTCCACAATTGGCACAACCCTGGCACTCATGTAAGTCCCTTGTAACTGGTACCCCTGGTACCAAGGGCCCTGATGCCAGGGAAGGTCACTAGGGGCTGCAGCATGCCTTATGCCACCTTAGGGACCCCTCACTCAACACATGCACACTGCTTCACAGCTTGTGTGTGCTGGTGGGGAGAAAATGACTAAGTCGACATGCCTCTCCCCTCAGAGTGCCATGCCAACCTCACACTGCCTGTGGCATAGGTAAGTCCCCCCTCTAGCAGGCCTTATAGCCCTAAGGCAGGGTGCACTATACCACAGGTCAGGGCATATGTGCATGAGCACTATGCTTCTACAGTGTCTAAGCAAAACCTCAGACATTGTAAGTGGAGGGTAGCCATAAGAGTATATGGTCTGGGAGTTTTGTCAAACACAAATTCCACAGTTCCATAATGGTTACACTGAAAACTGGGAAGTTTGGTATCAAACTTCTCAGCACAATAAATGCACACTGATGCCAGTGTGCAATTTATTGTAAAATACACCCAGATGGCATCTTAGAGACGCCCCCTAAATACATACCCAACTTCTAGTGTAGGCTGACCAGTTCCTGCCAGCCTGCCACACACCAGACATGTTGCTGGCCACATGGGGAGAGAGTGCCTTTGTCACTCTGTGGCCAGGAACAAAGCCTGTACTGGGTGGAGGTGCTCTCACCTCCCCCTACAGGAACTGTAACACCTGGCGGTGAGCCTTAAAGACTCACCCCTTTTGTTACAGCGCCCCAGGGCATCCCAGCTAGTGGAGATGCCCGCCCCTCCGGCCACTGCCCCCACTTCTGGCGGCAAGGCTGGAGGAGATAATGAGAAAAACAAGGAGGAGTCACCCACCAGTCAGGACAGCCCCTAAGGTGTCCTGAGCTGAGGTGACCCCTGCCTTGAGAAATCCTCAATCTTGAGCTTGGAGGATTCCCCCAATAGGATTAGGGATGTGCCCCCCTCCCCACAGGGAGGAGGCACAAAGAGGGTGTAGCCATCCTCAAGGACAGTAGCCATTGCCTACAGCCCTCCCAGACCTAAACACACCCCTAAATTCAGTATTTAGGGGCTCCCCAGATCCCAGGAAAAGAGATTCCTGCAACCTGAAGAAAGAAGAAGGAATGCTGACCTACAAGACTGCAGAGAAGGAGGAAGACGACGACTGATTTGGCCCCAGCCCTACCGGCCTGTCTCCAACTTCCAAAACCAGCTCCAGCAAAGCAACCGACAAGGACCAGCGACCTCTGAAGCCTCAGAGGACTGCCCTGGACTACAGGACCAAGAAACTCCTGTGAACAGCGGCCCTGTTCAAAACCAGCTACTTCTTTGCAACAAAGAAGCAACTTCCAAGCACTTCACATTTCCCGCCGGAAGCGTGAGACTCTACACTCTGCACCCGACGCCCCCGGCTCGACTTGCAGAAAACCAACACCTCAGGGAGGACCCCCCAGCGACTGCGAGACCGTGAGTAACGAGAGATGACCCCCCTGAGCCCCCACAGTGACGCCTGCAGAGAGAATCCAGAGGCTCCCCCTGACCACGATTGCCTGTAACAAGGGACCCGATACCTGGAACCAACATTGCACCCGCAGCCCCCAGGACCTGAAGGAACCGAACTTCGACGCAGGAGTGACCCTCTGCCTTGCCCAGGGGGTGGCTGTCCTGAGAAGCCCCCCCCTGTGCCTGCCTGCACCGCTTGAGTGACCCCCGGGTCCCTCCATTGAAACCCATACAAAACCCGACGCCTGCTTTGCACACTGCACCCGGCCGCCCCTGTGCTGCTGAGGGTGTGTTGTGTGTGCCTACTTGTGTCCCCCCCCCAGTGCTCTACAAAATCCCCCTGGTCTGCCCCCCCGAGGACGCAGGTACTTACCTGCTGGCAGACTGGAACCGGAGCACCCCTGTTCTCCATAGACGCCTATGTTTTTGGGCACCTCTTTGTCCTCTGCACCTCACCGGCCCTGAGCTGCTGGTGTGGTAACTTTGGGATTGCCTTGATCCCCCAACGGGGGGCTGCCTATGCCCCAGAACTGAGACTTGTAAGTGTTTTACTTACCTGCTAATCTAACCTTTACTTACCTCCCCCAGGAACTGTTGATTTTTGCAGTGTCCACTTTGAAAATAGCGTATTGCCATTTTTACAAAGACTGTACATGATATTGTTTTCATTCAAAGTTCCTAAAGTATCTAAGTGAAGTACCTTACATTTAAAGTATTAACTGTAAATCTTGAACCTGTGGTTCTTAAAATAAACTAAGAAAAGATATTTTTCAATATAAAAACCTATTGGCCTGGAGTAAGTCTTTGAGTGGGTGTTCCTCATGTATTGCCTGTGTGTGTACAACAAATGCTTAACACTACCCTCTGATAAGCCTACTGCTCTACCATACTACCACAAAATAGAGCATTAGAATTATCTACTTTTGCCACTATCTTACCTCTAAGGGGAACCCTTGGACTCTGTGCACACTATTTCTTACTTTGAAATAGTATATACAGAGCCAATTCCTACATTGGTGGATCAGCGGTGGGGTCTTAGACTTTGCATTTTCTGGACTACTCAGCCAATACCTGATCACACGACTAAATTCCAAAAAATGTCATTAGAAACTGATATTTGTAATTTAAGCTATTTTTCTAAATTTGTAAAAGTCCTGTTAGGGCCTTGTGTAAGTCCCTGTTAGCATTTCTTGTAGAGTTTAACATTTTTGTAAAAGTTTGGATTAAATTCTAGAGATAGTTTTAGATTCTTAAAAAGTATCCAAACTTTTAGAAAAATAATGTCTAGCACAGAAGAGATGGTGGTGGAACTCAACCTCACCCCTTACCTACATCTAAGGATGTCAGAGTTAAGGACTCTCTGTAAGATTAAAAATATAAAAACAGGATCAAACCCTACCAAAGTACAGCTCCAGGAGCTTTTGGCAGAGTTTGCAAGAGACCACCCCTCTGAAGATAACCTTACAGAGGGGGAAACTAGTGACTTGGAGGATAATTCCCTCCCTCTTGTCCTAGTTAGGGAGACCAGGGTCCCTCAAACCCTGACTCCACAAGTGATAATCAGAGATGCTGGTTCTCCCACAGGGGCATTGAGGTCAGCCTCAATGAAGATGACCTCCTGTTCGCCAGGATAGCCAAAAGATTGGCTTTGGAGAGACAGCTCCTAGTCATAGAGAGGGAAAGACAAGAGATGGGTTTAGCTCCCATCAATGGTGGCAGCAACTTAAATAGGGTCAGAGAGAATACTGACATGCAAAAAATCCCCAAAGGGATTGTAACAAAATATGAAGATGGTGATGACATCACCAAATGGTTCACAGCTTTTCAGAGGGTTTGTGCAACCAGAAAAGTAAACAGATCTCACTCGGGTGCTCTCCTGTGGGAAATGCTTACTGGAAAGTGTAGGGATAGACTCCTCACACTCTCTGGAAAAGTTGCAGAATCCTATGACCTCATGAAGGCTACCCTGATTGAGGGCTTTGGATTCTCAACTGAGGAGTACAGGATTAGGTTCAGGGGGGCTCAGAAATCCTCGAGCCAGACCTGGGTTGATTTTGTTGACTTCTCAGTCAAAACACAAGATGGTTGGAATAATGGCAGTGGTGTAAATGAATATGAAGGGCTGTATAATTTGTTTATGAAGGAACACCTTTTAAGTAATTGTTTCAATGATAAATTGCATCAGCATCTGCTAGACCTAGGTACAATTTCTCCCCAAGAATTAGGAAAGAAGGCAGACCACTGGGTCAAGACAAGGGTGACCAAGACTTCCACAGGGGGTGACCAAAATAAAGGGGTCCCAAAGCCTCCCCAGGGGAAGAGTGTTGAGGCATCCAAGGGTAAAAGTAAAGAGTCTTCTACAGGGCCCCAAAAACCTGCACAGGAGGGTGGGTCCAAAGCCTCTTCACAATCCTCATTTAGGTACAAGGGTAAAAACTTTGATCCCAAAAAGGCCTGGTGTCGCAACTGTAGTCAGCATGGACATAAAACCGGAGACAAGGCCTGTCCCAAGAAAGATTCCACTTCAACTACTACTCCAGTTAGCACTGGAATAGCCAGTCTCCAGGTGGGATCAACAGTGTGCCCAGAGCAAATCAGGGTTCACACTGAAGCTACGTTAGTCTCTGAGGGTGGGGTGGACTAGCCACACTAGCTGCCTGGCCGCCTAACATGCAAAAATACAGGCAGCAGCTCTTTATTAATGGGACTAGAGTAGAGGCCCTGAGGGATACAGGTGCCAGTGTCACTATGGTGACAGACAAACTGGTTTCCCCAGGACAATACCTGATTGGACAAACTTATCCAGTCACCAATGCTGACAATCAGACTAAAGTACATCCCATGGCTATGGTAACTTTAGAATGGGGAGGGGTCACTGGCCTGAAACAGGTGGTAGTCTCTTCTGCCATACCAGTTGAATGCCTGCTTGGAAATGATCTGGAGCCCTCAGCATGGGCTGAGGTAGAACTCAAAACCCATGCAGCCATGCTGGGTATCCCTGAACTGGTGTGTGTCAAGACTAGGGCACAGTGCAGAGCTCAGAGTGAAAAAGAGGTGCAGGAGTCTGGAATAATGGCCCAACCCTCTAAGAGAAAAGGAAAGAAGACTAGGGAACCAGCTTCAGCACAGGAAAAGAAACAGAACCTCTCTTCTCAGGAAGAAGTTCTATCCCCTGGGGGAACTGAGCCTGTAGAGTTACAACGTTATCAGGTTGAGCTCTTGGGCCCAGGGGGACACTCAATGGAACAGCTGTGCAAGGGGCAAGAAACATGTCCCTCTCTTGCTGGGGGCAGCAAGCTGCTGAACAAGAACAAGGAAATGTCAGTGGAACCCACAGGGTCTATTGGGAAGATGGACTCCTTTACACTGAGGCAAAATATCCCAAACCTGGTGCTACTAGGAGAGTGGTAGTGCCTCAGGAGTTTAGGGAGTTCCTTCTGACCTTAGCCCATGACATTCCCCTTGCTGGGCATTTGGGACAAACCAGGACATGGGAGAGGTTAGTCAACCATTTCTATTGGCCCAATATGTCCCAGAAAGTGAAGGGTTTTGTGCCTCGTGTGCCACCTGTCAAGCCAGTGGTAAGACAGGTGGCCACCCAAATCCCCCCCTCATTCCACTTCCAGTGGTGGGGGTCCCCTTTGAAAGAGTGGGAGTGGACATAGTGGGTCCACTTGAACCTCCCACAGCATCAGGGAATCAGTATATCCTAGTAGTAGTGGCTCATGCTACTAGGTACCCTGAAGCAATTCCCCTTAGGTCCACTACTGCCCGCAGTAGCCAAAGCACTCATTGGTATTTTTTTTTTACCAGAGTGGGATTTCCTAAGGAGGTGGTTTCTGACAGAGGTACCAACTTCATGTCAGCTTACCTAAAACACATGTGGAATGAGTGTGGGGTGATTTACAAATTCACCACACCATACCATCCACAAACCAATGGTCTTGTTGAGAGACTTGACAAGACATTGAAGGGCATGATAATGGGGCTCCCTGAAAAACTCAAAAGGAGATGGGATGTCCTCTTGCCATGCCTGCTTTTCACCTACAGAGAGGTGCCTCAGAAGGGAATAGGGTTTTCCCCCTTTGAACTTCTGTTTGGCCATCCTGTTAGGGGACCACTAGCTCTTGTGAAAGAAGGCTGGGAGAGACCTCTCCATGAGCCTAAACAAGTTATATTGGACTATGTACTAGGCCTACGTTCCAGGATGGCAGAGTACATGGAAAACACAAGTAAAAACCTTGAGGCCAGCCAACAACTCCAGAAGATGTGGTATGACCAAAAGGCTGCTATGGTTGAGTTTCAGCCAGGGCAGAAAGTCTGGGTTCTGGAGCCTGTGGCTCCCAGGGCACTCCAGGACAAATGGAGTGGCCCTTACCCAGTGCTAGAGAAAAAGAGTGAGGGCACCTACCTGGTGAACCTAGGCACTAGCAGGACCCCCAAGAGGGTGATTCATGTTAACCGCCTAAAACTCTTCCATGACAGGGCAGATGTAAACATGTTGATGGTTACAGATGAGGACGAGGATGCAGAGAGTGAACCTCTCCCTGATCTCCTCTCTACTGACCCTAAAGATGGCACAGTAGATGGAGTGATCTACTCAGACACCCTCTCTGGCCAACAGCAATCTGACTGCAGGCAAGTCCTCCAGCAGTTTGCGGAGCTCTTTTCCCTAACCCCTGGCCAGACACACCTGTGTACCCATGATGTGGACACAGGAGACAGCATGCCTGTTAAAACAAAATATTCAGACAGTCTGACCAAGTTAAGGAAAGCATCAAAGTGGAGGTCCACAAGATGCTGGAGATGGGAGTGATTGAGCATTCTGATAGTCCCTGAGCTAGCCTAGTGGTCTTGGTCCCCAAACCTCACACAAAAGATAGCAAGAGAGAGATGAGGTTCTGTGTGGACTACAGAGGGAGGGCTTAATTCTGTCACCAAGACAGATGCTCACCCCATTCCAAGGGCAGATGAGCTGATTGATAAATTGGGTGCTGCCAAATACCTGAGTACCTTTGACTTGACAGCAGAGTACTGGCAAATAAGAATGGCACCAGGAGCAAAAGAGAAAGCAGCATTCTCTATACCTGATGGGCACTACCAGTTTACTGTGATGCCCTTTGGCTTAAAGAATGCCCCTGCCACCTTCCAAAGGTTGGTGAATCAAGTCCTTGCTGGCTTGGAGTCCTTTAGTGCAGCTTATCTTGATGATATTGTTGTTTTTACCTCCAGCTGGCAGGATCACCTGGTCCACCTGAAGAAGGTTTTGCAGGCCCTGCAAGCAGCAGGCCTCTCTATCAAGGCATCTAAATGTCAGAGAGGGCAGAGTACTGTGGTTTACATGGGACACCTTCTAGGTGGAGGCCATGTTCAGCCACTCCAACTCAAGATCCAGACTATTCTGGACTGGGTAGCTCCAAAAACCCAGACTCAAGTCAGGGCATTCCTTGGTTTGACTGGTTACTATAGGAGGTTTGTGAAGGATTATGGATCAATAGTGACCCCCCTCACATAACTTACCTCCAAGAAAATGCCCAAGAAAGTTAACTGGACCTTGGACTGTCAAAAGGCCTTTGACACCCTGAAGCAAGCAATGTGCACAGCACCAGTTTTGAAAGCTCCAGATTACTCTAAGCGGTTCATAGTGCAGACAGATGCCTCTGAACATGGGATAGGAGCAGTCCTGTCCCAACCAAATGATGATGCCCTTGACCAGCCTGTTGCTTTTATTAGCAGGAGTTTACTCACCAGGAAGCAGCGTTGGAGTGCCATTGAGAGGGAGGCGTTTGCTGTGGTCTGGTCCCTGAAGAAGTTGAGACCATACCTTTTTGGTACTCACTTCATAGTTCAAACTGACCACAGACCTCTCAGATGGCTCATGCAAATGAAAGGAGAAAACTCTAAACTGTTGAGGTGGTCCATATCCCTACAGGGAATGGGCTTTATAGTGGAACACAGACCTAGGACTGCCCATGCCAATGCAGATGGCCTTTCTAGGTTCTTCCACTTAGAAAATGAAGACTCACTTGGGAAAGGTTAGTCCCATCCTTTTTCGTTTGGGGGGTTGTGTAAAGAAATGCCTCCTTGGCATGGTTACCCCTTAACTGTTTGCCTTTGCTGAAGCTAAGTTATGATTTGAAAGTGTGCTGGAACCCTGATAACCAGGCCCCAGCACCAGTGCTCTTTCCCTCAACTGTACCTTTGTCTCCACAATTGGCACAACCCTGGCACTCAGGTAAGTCCCTTGTAACTCATACCCCTGGTACCAAGGGCCCTGATGCCAGGGAAGGTCTCTAAGGGTTGCAGCATGTTTTATGCCACCCTAGGGACCCCTGACTCAGCACATGCACACTGCTTCACAGCATGTGTGTGCTGGTGGGGAGACAATTACTAAGTCGACATGGCACTCCCCTCAGAGTGCCATGTCAACCTAACACTGCCTGTGGCATAGGTGAGTCACCGCTGTAGCAGGCCTTACAGCCCTAAGGCAGGGTGCACTATACCACAGGTGAGGGCATATGTGCATGAGCACTATGCCCCTACAGTGTCTAAGCAAAACCTTAGACATTGTAAGTGCAGGGTAGCCGTAAGAGTTTATGGTCTGCGAGTTTGTCAAACATGAACTCCACAGGTCCATAATGGCTACACTGAAAACTGGGAAGTTTGGTATCAAACTTCTCAGTACAATAAATGCACACTGATGCCAGTGTGCAATTTATTTTAAAATACACCCAGAGGGCATCTTAGAAATGCCCCCTTCTAGTGTAGGCTGACCAGTTCCTGCCAGCCTGCCACACACCAGACATGTGGTGAGAGTGCCTTTGTCACTCTGCGGCCAGGAACAAAGCCTGTACTGGGTGGAGGGACTCTCGCCTCCACCTCTAGGAACTGTAACACCTGGCGGTGAGCCTCAAAGGCTCACCCCTTTTGTTACAGCACCCCAGGGCATCCCAGCTAGTGGAGATGTCCGCCCCTCCGGCCACTGCCCCCACTTTTGGCGGCAAGGCTGGAGGAGATAATGAGAAAAACAAGGAGGAATCACCCACCAGTCAGGACAGCCCCTAAGGTGTCCTGAGCTGAGGTGACCCCTGCCTTGAGAAATCCTCCATCTTGAGTTTGGGGGATTCCCCCAATAGGATTAGGGATGTGGCCCCCTCCCCACGGGGAAGAGGCACAAAGAGGGTGTAGCCAGCCTCAACGACATAGCCATTGGCTACTGCCCTCCCAGACCTAAACACACCCCTAAATTCAGTATTTAGGGGCTCCCCAGATCCTAGGAAAAGAGATTCCTGCAACCTGAAGAAAGAAGAAGGACTGGAAGCCTGCAGAGAAGGACGAAGACGACAACTGATTTGGCCCCAGCCCTACCTGCCTGTCTCCAACTTTGAAAACCAGCTCCAGCGACACATCCGACAGGGACCAGCGACCTCAGAAGCCTCAGAGGACTGCCATGGACTACAGGACCAAGAAACTCCTGTGAACAGCGGCCATGTTCAAAACCAGCTACTCCTTTGCAACAAAGAAGTAACTTCCAAGGACTTCACGTTTCTTGCCGGAAGCGTGAGACTCTACGCTCTGCACCCGACGCCCCCCGCCTCAAGCTGCAGAAAACCAACACCTCAGAGAGGACTCCCAGGTGACTGCGAGCCCGTGAGTAACCAGAGACGACCCCTCTGAGCCCCCACATCGATGTCTGCAGAGAGAATCCAGAGACTCCCCCTGACTGCGACTGCCTGTAACAAGGGACCCGACGCCTGGAACCTACACTGCACCCGCAGCCCCCAGGACCTGAAGGAACCGAACTTCGACGCAGGAGTGACCCCCAGGCGACCCTCTGCCTTGCCCAGGTGGTGGCTGTTCCAAGAAGCCCCACGCTGTGCCTGCCTGCACCGCTAGAGTGACCCCCGGGTCCCTCCATTGAAACCTATACAAAACCCGACGCCTGCTTTGCACACTGTACCCGGCTGCCCCTGTGCTGCTGAGGGTGTGTTGTGTGTGCCTACTTATCCCACCAGTGCTCTACAAAGCCCCCCTGGTCTGCCCCCCGAGGACCCAGGTACTTACCTGCTGGCAGACTGGAACCAGAGCACCCCTGTTCTCCATAGGCGCCTAAGTGTTTTGGGCACCTCTTTGACCTCTGCACCTGATCGGCCCTGAGCTGCTGGTGTGGTAACTTTGGGGTTGCCTTGAACCCCCAACGGTGGGCTGCCTATGCCCCAGAACTGAGACTTATAAGTGTTTTACTTACCTGCTAATCTAACCTTTACTTACCTCCCCCAAGAACTGTTGATTTTTGCACTGTCCACTTTGAAAATAGCTTATTGCCATTTTTACAAAGACTGTACATGATATTGTTTTCATTCAAAGTTCCTAAAGTATCTAAGTGAAGTACCTTACATTTAAAGTATTAAGTGTAAATCTTGAACCTGTGGTTCTTAAAATAAACTAAGAAAAGATATTTTTCAATATAAAAACCTATTGGCCTGGAGTAAGTCTTTGAGTGTGTGTTCCTCATTTATTGCCTGTGTGTGTACAACAAATGCTTAATACTACCCTCTGATAAGCCTACTGCTCGACCACACTACCACAAAGTAGAGCATTAGAATTATCTACTTTTGCAACTATCTTACCTCTAAGGAGGACCCTTGGACTCTGTGCACACTATTTCTTACTTTGAAATAGTTTATACAGAGCCAACTTCCTACATCTGTCCTTAGACTTTTGGGCCTGCAGCCTGCCTTGGGTCAAATAACTGGGTGTAACTGATAGACTTTGTGAATTCCTCCCAGACAGTCACACAAAAGAGAGATTAGGTGTGCCTCAATGGACCATCTGCTAAGAGGATGGAAGGACGGAGCTGAGCAGAAATTCATTTACAACTGAACAATGAGTGCTCTGCTTTCACACAAAGGACCTTGTCACTGTATATCTGCAGTGACAAAGGACCCACATTGTCACTGCAGTTAGCCAGCTTGGAGCCATGGCAGAGGAATCAGGAAATTCCATGCTCTTCAAAGACACTGTCTAGAAGCTTCTCCCACTTTCCAGACAGAGAGCATCAGAGTATAAAAATGGGGCCTTGGACACCAACTCTTCAGTAGACTTCTGGACCTGTGCATGCTCTGTCAGAAAGATGGACTGCTGCCCTGCTGTGCTAACCCGCTGCCCTCTTGTCTGGGTGAGAAATATTTTACCTACAGCTCTTGAACACGGAACCCCAAAGTGAGTCCAAGGGCTAGTTGGCTGGCCTCCTCATCTGAAGCCTCAAGGACACGACAGGCTTCCAACAACCTTGCACCCGCCCCTGGACTCTGTCATTTGTGGGTCTACCCTGTAAGGTGGTGCCAACCTTGTCCTGGATCCTTGGAAGTGGGCTTAAGGTCCTCGGCAAACCTCTATTGATCCGACCCATCTCCTCTGCTATGCGGCGCAACCTCGAGCAAAACATACACGTCGCTGTTGTGTGGATTTCACCCATTGCAAAGACCTCCGAAGCCTCTTTAGAACTGACGCTGTGTGACGCATCCTTGGTGCAGGCCCTTGCATCCCTCATTAAAGCCCAGTCTTAGTTATGATGCCAGACATCGCATCCAAGCCTCGCAGTTCCCCAGGACCGACGCATCATCCTGACTGCGCGATGAATACTCGATGTCAGACTTTACACCGCAAGCCCTCGTCAGTGGGATCTATGACGATGACGCAGGACCTCATATCACCGCTCCACAGAACCAACGCATCATTTCAGCTGCACAATGCATCTTCTCAATGGATCCTTGCAATGTGCTGCAAACTAGTGTTTACGTACATTGTTCAGCCGGCCTAACTGGCTCCCTGTAGCCGGCTCACACTCCACCACTGTTGATCTGAACTTGACTCTGTCTCTGTCAGGCGCGACCAGATCTCCACAGTTGGCACTTTGTGTTTGTTAACTCTGTTTCCACTAAAATCTTTAAAACGTCATATCTCCATTTACACTGAATGGATTTGTGTTGTTTTAGTCTTGTTTTATTTATTAACAATTACTCTATTCATCTAATCTGGTGTGGGATCAGTTTTATGTGGTGTTTTCACTTTATTACTGTTTGAAATGTTGCACAAATACTTTACACATTGCCTCTAACTTATCACTGACTGTTCTGTGCCAAGCTACCAGAGGGTGGAGCTCAGGTTAATTTACGGTTGCCTTGTGGCCCACCCTGACTAAGAATGTGGTTGCTGCTTGACCAGCGCTCACATCCCAGTCAACCAACAATCCCAATTTCTTATGGAGGGCAACTACCATAAGATTCAATTGTAAGCAAAAGAGTTAATTTATCATCCACCTATGTTTTTAAATAAGGCCAATCCGAGCTCCCAGTCAGTTGTTACAGATGGGGTCAGGAGAAAAGGGAAATTGGTCCCAAATTATATTGTGTTGCCCT
The DNA here is from genome assembly GCF_031143425.1 of Pleurodeles waltl. Taxonomy (NCBI): domain Eukaryota; kingdom Metazoa; phylum Chordata; class Amphibia; order Caudata; family Salamandridae; genus Pleurodeles; species Pleurodeles waltl. The sequence goes on along the minus strand of NC_090449.1, from coordinate 741,926,876 downwards.
AGATGAGACCTCTATTGGAACAGCATTTTTGAATATTGTGGAAAGTTAAATATTAAATTATCACAAAATCCCATAATGATTTTGCTTTGGTATTTGGCATCACTGGGACTATCAGCTAAGTGTCATATGTTGATATATCTCTCTATTCTTATAGTCCATTGCAGAGGAAGTCTAAATTGATTCCAATATTTTTTTAATGGCTGCCCACAATGCATAAACACCAAGATCAGCCATATGCAACCCATGTGGGAGCCACACAAACATTGTTCAGGCAGTAGGAAAAAAATGTTTAAAACCATCGTTATGTTGTATTAGGATGTTTCACTAGAAGAAATTTGATTTTAAATTGTTTTTATTATGTATGAACTGTGTTTTCATAAATTGCCTATATTTTTGGGATGAATAGCAGAATTTATATTTGTATTGATGTATTTTTGAGTTTGGCAGGTATATATTATGTCTCATTTAAGGCTTTGCCTCATGTGGGATATAGCACCTCTCCACACTCAATAATAATAATAAAAAGCATATTACACTATACACTATACACATCTGCACATATAATATATATAATTGGCAATTTGGCAAAGGAAACTGAAGGACTTGACACCACAGGAGGTATTAATGAGTTATTGGATACTTAAGGTATTACACATGATGATTCCTGTCCTAGTGATTTTAGGTTACCCTCAACCTTTTGCCCTAATATGCCACATGACAACATTGATACATTTCAGGAGATAGTGATTCACGATCTTTAAAAAATGAGAACTAAAACCCATACCAATAATTTTACCAATTGGACACCAGTACAATATCAAGCTATTGAGACAATAGTAAAAGATGAGAATATCATTTTGCGCCCCTCAGACAGAGGAGGAACTATTGTGCTGTTAAATAGGGACATGTATATCTAAAAAGCTACCAGACAACTGAATGATTATACATTTTACCTGAATATGAATAGAACTAATTATGCCAACAATATTGTACTTCTCTGGGACAAACTCACAGAATGGAGAGACAAAGGGTTACTAAGTTGGGAAGAATACTATTTTCTGAAAAAATAGCATCCTAGGCTACCAGTATTTTATCTTTTGCCCAAGGTAAGTAAGGGCCCAAAAAATCCCCCTGGGAGACCAATAGTCTCTTCAAGAGAAAGCGCTACAGAGAATGTGTCTAAATACGTAGATGAGGTACTGAGAGAATATGTACAAAGTCTCCCCTCATATGTCAGAGACACAAAGGACTTTTTGGGGAAAATCAATAGAATCCTGTGGGAATTCAATTTTTGTCTGGTAACTTTCGATGTCATCTCCTTATATACCATTATTGATCATAATCTAGGTATAGCTGCATGCGAATATTTCTTAAAAGCGAGACCCATTACACTATACGACCATACCAAGATGCTATTGGAGATGATGAGACACTGTTGATAGAACAATATCTTTCTCTTTAATGGCAATCTTTACCATCAGATTAGAGGGACGGCGATGGGCACACATTTTGCCCCCAGTTTTGCCAATCTTTTTCTGGGATGGTGGGAGGAACAGATTTTTTCTGATGAAACCCTCACCAAGTATATAGAACAGGTAGCCTTGCGGCTCAGATACATACATGACTTGTTTGTCTTTTGAAACGGCTCCAAGAATAGTGCAAGGGAGTTTGTTGATTGACTAAATAAGAACAATTTGAATCTAGTGTTTACTTACACCCTGAGCAGCACTAAAATTGAATATCTTGATACTACAGTGGAGGTGGTTAAAGAGGAGGTACACACACACACCTGTATAGAAATCCCACAGCTAGAAACAGTATCCTACATGCAGACAGTTCCATCCAACGAGTTTGAAATGGAGTATCCCTTATGGGGAACTCCTTAGAGCCAAAGGATTTGTAGTTCAGAGACTACATACAGAGAGAAATCCAAGAATATATTGGCCAGGTTCAAGGAGAGAGGGTATCCCAATTGGGTCTTAAATAAAGCAAAGAAAACAAGTGTCCCAAGAAAATAGAGATTCTCTTCTCTTTGAGAATAAACCACCTATCTTACGTTCGACTAAGAGAGTTAATTTTACCCATAACAGCAATGTCAATGAAATTAGACAAATACTTACCAAACACTGGAAAGTTCTTAAAAGTGACCCTGTCAATAGAGGTGAAGTGGGGGAAAGACCCTTGATTACATTCAGGAAGGCTAAATCCCTATGAGATTGCTGATACGAAATGATATCACCCTAAGCGAAAATAATAGGGAGATGGATTTGAAAGGGTTTTTCCATGTGGTCAATGTAAGGCCTGTAAGAACATTCCCAATGTGAGCAAATATACCGTAGCTGGGAAGAGGAAACGGAAAAACAAACAGTTCCTCACTTGTAGTTCCCAGTATGTGGTGTATATGTTAAAGTGTCCATGTCCCCTAAGATACATTGGTAGCACTGTTTGAACTCTGAGGAAAAGGGTACAAGAACATCTGAGAGCAATTGACCATGGGGATGCCAAATACCTGGTAGGCAGACATTTCAAGGAGAAAAACAGGGTGACTGGAATAAACTTTCCCTCTGTGCTGTAGAGCACATTTTAAATAATCCTAAAGGAGGAAATCGAAACCTCAAACTATGACAAAGGGAATCAGAGTTAATTATTGATTGTGAAACCTTGAGCCCTGGGGTTTTAAATCTTGATGAGGAACTGAGCTTTCACTTACAAACCCAGTAAATTAGTTTAAGATCAGAGTCAGATAATATGTTATTTTGAATATGCAGAATATTGGTGCCTGAGAGGAACCTATATGAGATTAGACAAGATGTCAGAGCCTTTTTACACAAGAAAACACTTATGAAATGTGTAGTGTAAATATCCCTATTTTTTGTCAGAAAAGTAGATAATTTGATTATCTCAGCCTTTTCTTTGCCCCCTCCCCTTTTTTCAATTTATTTTTCTAGATTTGGGAGTAGTAACACATTTCACTGAGTTGTTTTTTATCTTTTTCTACGTTGGTTGGTCTGGGTTATGCCCACTTCAGCTTGATTGATTAGTAATTGCACCCAACGTTAATAATCCTGGAGAGATGGAGGGATTTGATGAATGTGGTATATATAATAACAGTGATGAGATGGATTATGCATTTAATGCAGTATTGTGTCACATACATGTTGAGAACAACTGTCTGAGTGAAGGATTTTGCTAAAAATATCTTTCTGCAAGTTTAGAATTAATTATAACCTTAACAGCACTTCATGCAGGACAGTAATTAGCTCATTATTGGCAGTAACGATGTAATGATACAGCATGCCCCCTTTTAAATCTATGTTATGCAATAATAAAGTGAATTGTATATGAAAAATAATGTGATGTGATACCGATGTATTACATTGATTAGAAATGTTACGATTGATATCGGATTTATTATAACTAAATCATGTGTATGCAAATATCTTGAATAACTCAGCTCATCAGTGTTATTATAAGACTGTGAAAATTTTATATCATCAGCTTTGATACCTTAGAGACAGTACGGCTTGTTAAGAGTGCTACATTCCAAGATGGCAACAATGCAGGCTTTGGGAATTTGTCCGTTGTTTATGTTCACTCTTATTATTTGACACTGGGAAGAGGGCAATTAATCATTTGATGAAGGCCGCAGGGTCAGCCGAAACGCGTTGTTGGTTTTGGAGTAAATACCCGTTTTGAGTGAGCATTTTTTTCTGTGGAATGCAATCATATATATATATATTTATATATATATATATATATATATGTATATATATATATATATATATTTATATATATATATATATATATTATACATAACTGTAATTGTATAAAAGGTCCAATATTCTGGTGACATCGTAAACCATAATGCTGAAAAGAGGTTTGTAAAGGTCATGAAAACCCAGGACAATAACATGGGACCGTATTTCACTTTACCCGAGTTGTATTTTTTATATTACATATTCATTTTTGGGTAGTTATTTTGAAGCTCTTTTTTCTCCAAATTGTAGTTTAAAATGAGCACAGACAGCAATTAAAATACTTAGGTTCAAGGTTCACAAATAATTTGTTGATTAAAAAATGCACAATGATGAGGTTGGAGGACTTTTGCTATTCTATGACTACGCCGTTTAGCACATAATTATGAATTTATTGTATGTACTTTGGCCCGTATTTATACTCCGTTTGCGCCGAATTTGCGTCGTTTTTTTCGACGCAAATTCGACGCAGAACTAACGCCAACTAACGCCATATTTATACTCTGGCGTTAGACGCTTCGGGCGCCAAAGTGCCCGGAGTGTGCGTCATTTTTTAGCGTGAACCCCTTCCTTGCGTTAATGATATGCAAGGGAGGCGTTCCCGTCTTAAAAAATGACTCCCAGGCCTTTACGTGGTATTTATACTCCCGGGCAAAAATGACGCCCGGGAGTGGGCGTGGCCAAAAACGGCGCTTTTGCGCCGCTTTTTAACGCCTGGGTCAGGGATGGCGTTAAGGGACAAGTGGGCTCAAAATGAGCCCAGAGTGCCCTCCCCTGCCCCCAGGGACCCCCCCTGCCACCCTTGCCCACCCCAGGAGGACACCCAAGGACGGAGGGACCCGTCCCATGGACATTAAGGTAAGTTCAGGTAAGTATTTTTTTTTTTTTTTTTTGTGGCATAGGGGGGCCTGATTTGTGCCCCCCTACATGCCACTATGCCCAATGACCATGCCCAGGGGACAGAAGTCCCCTGGGCATGGCCATTGGGCAAGGGGGCATGACTCCTATCTTTACAATGATAGGAGTCATGTTGATGGGGGATGGGCGTCGAAAATAAATGGCGCAAGTCGGGTTACGATGATTTTTTCGACGTAACCTGACTTGCCCCATTTTAAGACGCCCATGCGCCATTTTCCCCCTACGCCGGCGCTGCCTGGTGTACGTGGTTTTTCTCGCGCACACCAGGCAGCGCCGGTCTGCTTGCGCCGGCTAACGCCATTCAATAAATACGGCGCCCGCATGGCGCTTCAGAATGGCGTTAGCCGGCGCAAAACTTTTTGACGCAAAACTGCGTTAGCGCAGTTTAGCGTCAAAAAGTATAAATATGGGCCTATATAATTTGCCAATTTCCACTCTTTGCAGATTTCACAAACAAAATGTTATTTCTAGCTAAAGTGGACGACAATTATACTGCATTAACTGGCTTTTTTGCTTTATAGTTAAAAAAAAAAACCTTGCTGCATAATTGGATCCTTCATGCGCAGAATACTTGGAGGGCTGACAGTGTTAAAGCTCTGCATTGTGGTTTGGAGGCTATTATCATCACAATAACAAAATCAGTATTTCACAAGGAACCATGAAGTATTGTCCAAATGTTTTATCCCACTGCATTTTGTGCAATAAAGGCATATTTTGTATTGATAGATAGATAGATAGATAGATAGATAACAGTATAAATATGATTACAGAAGGGAAATATGTGAGTACATGAAGCAGCATGGCTATGTAGAGACTAAAAGAAAATTACCATCAGAATAAAAGCTTGTTTTTAGGTCTCGCCTGCCAGGCACCTCAAGCTGTCCAGTTGAGAAAGACCTATTGTGAGCTTATAGTGGACAACCTGACGATCTCTTACCACTGGTTGGGTTTATTGTCACTTTCAGTTGCTTGTTTCATATTCAATGGCTTCATTTTCTCCTCATGTGCTTGTCCCTCCCTTAGAGAATGGCCTATTTAGAATCGTTTTGATCGGCTGAATTGAATCCTTCCACTGCTCACATTTACGGCACTACTTTTTACTATTTTTTTCAGCACTCCATGAGAACCCGTGTGTTTCCTAGCTCTGTCCCTCACTGCTGATGCTTCACTCCTCCAATACCCCCTGAGCTGTGCTGCTCCCCACCCCTGTTGCTCCTTGTGAAAAGCAAAGCAAATGGGATATTTTTCTTGTGGTGTGGTTGAAGAGAAGACTTTGAGGGTTGTTTGTGTTTTATGTCATGCGCTCTTGTTATTGCATAAATGCACATGCTTTGGCAACCATGGGCTTTTATGGCACTTAGGAAAGGCCATCTGCTGCACTCACTCAGCTGGTGTCTGAGGGAAACGTTGTAGTTAGCACACACTTCTGTTGACTCAAAAAATATGCTCCCTGCCCTTCTGGAAAGGAGCAAATGGCTGAACCTTGTGGAAAGTAAATTTGGCCTTGGCAAGTATCTCTCTTCACACACTTTATACTTTTTGAATTCTGTTCAGAGTTCCTTGGATGAAAATGATTTGAAAAATAAACCATACCATTTATAACGATTGAAAACCCTGAGTTCAATTTACAGTTTTTAGGTACCAAAATATATTGACATCCTTTTTCTCTGGCATTTTGAAATCTTTTTATATTACACTTTTTTTGAAACAATACTTTACAGTCAAACATTAGCAAAGCCAATATTTCATCACTCGCAATATGAAAGTGAGACCTATAGGCTTTACCAAATGCTTTTTAATCCAGTATTGATGAATAATAATAAAAAAGAGGCCCAAAAGGATTTGCCCCAAAAGTAATTTCCTGCAAAATATAATAATTAATGGTGCTGAGATAAATACATCTCTGTGTCTCTGTCCTTTGAAGACATTAAACACGTAAATGTGGGAATTTACTCCTTTATTAACTTGCTTCCACGCAAATTCAAAACTGAGGCTTTGCACATACTTGTGATGTAGTCTGACATGTTCATAAACCCTTTCTTTGACATGGGCAGCATTCATCAGGAAATACAGGATGCCATTTATTCCCACTATTTGGAGGTTAGTTGAATAATAGTCAAAAGTATTGCATGTACCTTTTTAGGTCTCCCATCAGGCTGTGCATGCACTGTCACTTGGAAGACATTTTGTTTTACTAAAAAGTGGAAAACTGGAGTCTGCCAATTGCTTACCATTTGTTGGCTTCATTGTCACTTTTATTTACTGACCCCTGATTGGTCAGAGTTTGCTATTTTCTCCCTTTCTAGGATCATGGACCAAGTTCTGATTCTTTTTCATGATTAGTGTCCTTCTGGTGCTCACCCTAGGATTAAGGTGCTATTTTTTCACTTTCTTCTTCCCCATCATCCTTGTTGTTGCTTGTTCCCCCGCCTCCCTCCTGCATTAGTATGTGTATGACAACCACCACCATACTAGCACCACCTATCACTACCCAACGACCACCACCACATCCTATGACACCCAAAACCCCACCACCACCTTAACCATAACCCTACCACCATAATGATCAGTACGACCCCTGCCCTAACCACCAGCACCCAACCATAACTACCAGCACTCTAAGCTAACCACTACTACCACCCCTAACTGTGCCACCAACCCACCCTACCATCCCACCACTCCCTACCCTGCACCCTAACCACCACCCTAAACATTTCCACCCTAACTACCACTACCCTATTCTAACCACCACCACCCTGCCCTAACCACCCCCACCTTCACCACTACCCTAACCACAACTACCACCACCACCCTAACTACCATCACCCTATCCAACCACCACCACAACCACCACCCTCAGGCCCCGAAAAAACATAAAATTGTTACTGGACCTCCAGGTCGAGTAACTCAAATAACCTAATTGACCTGACTGTAATTTACTTGACCCGTAAAGGAGTCTGAAATTGTGAGATCCTGGGTAAATATTTTATTTTAGTCATCTTTTTCTTCATTCTCACATATGAGTGCACCTTCAAGTGCATTTCCAATGTACAAAAAACCCTCTTTGGTTTGATTAAATAGATTAAAGATTTGAATCATGTATAATAAGAATATATCCCACATATAGGATATACATGATCCATGGCTTGCCTCTTAGATTACTAATAGCATTGACATAAGGGCAGGAGTGTTTCTCAGTTTATGGGTAAATGACTTGCCTCTTACATTACTAATAGCATTGACATAAATGCAGGAGTGTTTCTCAGTTTATGGGTAAACACTCACTTTTAATAAATATATTACTAAAGCATGATGTAGTAGTGCACTGTCATTTACAGACAGTACATTTCTACGAAATTCCCCAACACATCCCACTAACTTGCAGCTTTACTGATAAAACTAGTGTATTAAAACAAATTTGTGGATATTGGGTTTCATAAAAGATATTTATCATTTGCACATCACCAAGTAAAATGTTCAGATTTGTTTTCATCCTATTAAAATGTTTTTTCATCACACAGAAGTAAAAAATAGCCTCTCACAACTACTGAAATATATTTTCAAATGTCTGTACACCTGACTTAGCTATTTAATTGTTGTGGGTTGGGAAAACCCTGGCACCCTACAGCCTTCCCTTTCACACACTTTGTGCAGCAGGTCAGACAGTTCATCTTACAAAATCCTGGAACTTTGCAGTAAGAATGAAAATTAATTGTAAGAATACTAACTGACTTTTTACCTCTGTCTCTGCACACAGAGCAAATGTGACAAGATAAGAAGATTTAAACGTGTCTTTATTGCTCCTTACTTTCTGACTGAAAAGAACACTTTTTCTTTGTCAACTTGCCAGAAGGGGTGAATAGGTCCTAAACGTAGCTCAACCTAATAAAATATGACTCGCCATAGCGAGTGGGCAAGTAGATTTTTCGAAGCCTGACCCTACCCACCACTGTAACCACCACCATACCCAAACCACCACTACCCTGACCACCATCACCACCACCCTGAACACCAACATCATACTTCCACCATCACCCATACCACCACTCTACCCAATACCCTAACCTCGACCACCCCATCCTAACCACCATCTCCTTACTTTAACCACCACACTATTAACCACTACCACCCTATGAAAACCATAACCACCTGCCTCACTACAACCACCACCCTCACCACCACTCTTGCTACCACCACCCCACCATAAACACCACCAAAATAACAACCACCACCCTAACTACCAGCACACTCACCAGCAACCTACACCACACTAATTTACCCTATCACCACCCTACACCCTTCCCAAAACCACCATCACCCTAAGCACAACCAGCACCTTAATCTAACCACTACCACCCTAACCTGAGCACCACTACACGTTAAGCATCACCACCCTAACCTAACCACCACTAAAACCATAATCACCCTAACTGCCACCCTACCTTATCCACCCCCACTCTAACCACAACCTCCTCCACTCTAACCACAATCACCACCACCCTACACTAACTACCAGCACCCTACCCTAACCATCACCACCCTGACCACCAGCGTAAACACCACCACCACCAACAACCTCACCACCACCCTCACCACTATCACCATCGTATAACAATAATCATCCTACCCTAACCATCACCACCCCTAACCACCACCCTCATCCTAACACCACCCTCACCACTACCATCCGAATCACCTCTACCTTAACCACTGCCAACCTAACCCTATCCCCCACCACCCTTCTACCACCCTAACACTACCACTGCCACCACCCTGTCACCAACACACCCCTTCCACACCCTACAAAACCACCAACAACTTCAATACCACCACCATCATCCTAACCACCACCCTAACTACCACCACCCTAACCACTACCACTCTAACAGACTACCACCACCCGACCATCACCACCCTGCCACCACAACACTGCTACCACCCCCACCCTACCCTACCACCACACTATGCTAATTACCAACATTGTACCCTACCTACCACTAACACCCTACCCTAATCATCTAACCACCACCCGACCTAACCACCACCACCCTAACCATCATAGCATTCACCACTCTTCCACCACCACTGCCTTCACCACTACCATTCTAATGACACCACTCTACCTCCACCCTTACCACCACCACCCTCACCATTGTCATCACCATAACTACTACCACCACCACCCTAACTACCACCCTACAACCATTACGCTCACCAGCCTTACCACCACCCTCAACGCAACCATCCTCACCACGACCCCCCTCATTATTCTCACCATCATCTAAACCTTTCTACCCTAACCACCAACCCCCTTTCACTAAACATGGCCCTTGGTTTCTGTAGAAGCAGTTAATTTCTTAACAACCATGTTCTACTCATTACTTGATTATTGTTTTCATAGCATGTTGTGGCCTGTGTTTGTATTTGTTTACTCTTAAGTTACTTGTTCTTGTCTGGAATTTTTCATTCAGGTGTTCTAGAAAGCTGTCATATCATAAATTAAGAAACATTTACATGTTGTCTATAGTTACCTATCGACCTGTGAGTCTTATCTATAGAAGATGAGAAGGAACTCTATGACAGGATATTGATGTGAACCTTAGGGCTAGTGCTCGTTGGGCAGACTCATATTTGTATAAACTTCATATTTAATTGCCTCGTACATTTGAATTGATGTGTAGTGGGAATAAGAAAACCTAGTGTGCATCGCATTATGTGGCATGCTTTTAATAAGGCAAACTACTAATGCAGCCAATCCTGCTTTGAAGACTGGTTTTGTAGGAAGTCCTTCCTCTTCTTTTGTTTGTCCCTTCCCTGGAGCATGGTCTCATTACTTGTGGCTTAATTTTCAGACACTGTTTTTTTCTTTTCTGTAAGAAGTCCATAGGAGTGCATGTGTTTTCCACCTGCCCCCCTCGTTTACTTCTCTTCACACCTCCACCACACTTCAGTTTGCCCTTGCCCATGTACTTCTCCACCATGCACTTCAATATTGTGCTTGCCCTTGTGTGCTTCTCATCCTGCATTTGCTTTCTCCGCATGTGCTTCTCTCCTGTTCCATGTTGCTCTCTCTCTCACTCGTGTATGTCCGCCCGTCCTTTGTGATTTTTCCCCTCCATCACCCTTGTGTTGCTTTCCCTCCACTCCCACTCAAAAAAAAAACTCTTTGGCACTAACTTGTTTTTCATTTACCAATCCACTTTTGATCAGTAAATAAAAAGAGCAAACAAAGAAGCCCCACACATTGCGTACGCTTATACATGCGTGGTGCACACACCTACAAATTACAACACCACTAGGGTTGTGCATACCACCTTTTTGAGTTCCATTTTAGCTCTGCTGTACAGCATTGCTAAAAACCAATAGTCCCCAAAGATGACACCTGTTGGCTTTGCTAATGCTTCTTATAGATATACTTACATGATCTATAATTGGCTCACAGAAAAATCCCACATTTTAGTAGCCACTCTTTTCAACACAAGAGTATTGTGTTCCAATTTGATAATTCGCCTTTTCGTTGGACTTGTTTACCTTACTAAATAACCACTGCCGTTGTCAAATACAGCAAAAAAATGTAGGTATGAAAAAGGGTTACCATTATTTTAGATGCTATGCATATAAAATAAAGGGTACAAACGTGTGTGTATGCGCTCAGATGTGTGTGTTTCAGCAAAGGGCACACAACTTTTTTGTGATCCGGGCTTAAAGTCTGAGCTTTGCTTAAAGCTAACCTTGTCGCTGCACCTCACTGACGTACCTGACTGCACAGTGAATGTAGAAGAGTCGAGACATATTGGTCTGTGGACCTCAAGTTATGTTGGCAGTGAATAACAAGACTGAAAAAGGGATCAGGTTTTGGGTCTCTTAGGATTGTCTGTGGGTTTGTAAGGGCTGATTGGAGGTCTATGGGGGTCAGATGAAGATTCACGAAGATTGCCTTAGTTAATGTGACGGCCAGGTAAGAGCTTGTGAATGCCAGCGTATGCTCTGTGAAGGCAAGATGGGGCTGCTCTTAACACCACGTTGAAGCCTCCCCCCCCAGAGAGGTTTAAGGGGCTATATGGTGATCTATAGAGGGATCGGTCTGAAATATGACTGAGTAGTTTGGGGAGATCACAGAGGTCTCAGCAACAGGCCCCTAGCGTCCCAAGGTTGCACCTTTCCCAAACCACCCTCCTCCATACATTGAGGAGGGCAGAGGGTCATCCACTACGACCCCTTTGCCACCCTTTTTTTGGCACACTCTTTTAGGGGCACAAGTACCCACATTCCAGCCCCCTCACAACTGTCTGCATGTATGGTTGAAGTCAAGCAGCACCCTACAGATGGCTTTTCCCCTATGCGCGGCTTGTTTTACCCATGCCATACACCTATTCTGTCAGTGAGGCAAAGCCTGCATTTATACTGTTTGTGAAATATTCGTTTTGTGTGTGAGAGAACCTCATACTGCTGCTACTGCTACCTCTGCTGTACCTGTTCTTTAAGTGTGTTAAAACTTAGATTTTTGCGGCCAATGCTATACTTGTTTTATTCTGGTAACGATTGTTCAGTCTCTGCGTGGGAGGTTCACATTACTGCCTCTGTCTCGGCTATGTGCACTTTATTGCACATTTTATATTTAGATGGTAATGTGTGAAGAAAAGATGAAGGCATTTACAATATGAATATTACGTTGGTAATACTATAAGTTTATCCCCAAGCAAACTTCGTTTAACTTCTAATGTGATTTGTTGGCAACATTCACTGTTTACTGTTAATCATTTTAGCAAATTATGTTACTAAGGGACCCGGCTAAAAAGTGTTTTACTCAAGGGATTCAACGTGAAAAGTTCCAAGAAGACCGTTTTTATCTTCATCACTCAAAACGTTTATCAGTCATGGTAGTTATCTAAGAACTTCCGTTCTTAGATAACTGTACAGTAACAAGCGACTGGAGATTTAAAATTAACAATAAACGCAAACAATAAAAAAACATGAGGTCAAAAACAAAAGCGAATTATCTCTGTGTTGGAAAATGGGTTATTGGTAGGGCAGGTAGGTACCTACACCTAGCAACAAGCCACTAACCTCCACATAGGTACAGTTAGGTCTCAGTAAATTAATCCCAGCTCTACCCTTGGTAGCTTGGCATCGAGCGTCAAGGCTTAACTTAGGAGACAAAGTGTAAAGCATTCAAATATCACAAAACAGTAATTAAATAAAACACAGGAAACAGTTTAAAAATCCAAAACCAATTTATAAAAATAGTTTATATTTTTATCTTTAAAATGACACAAAAACGATTAAAATCGGTTCAGGGGAACCGGAGATATGAATTTTTAAAGAATTATTACTTTTCTAGCGCTTAGAAACAAAAAGCGCCAATCGGGTCATCTGGTTGCACCTCGACCGGGGCAAAGTCAAACTTTCAGGCCGACCGCGATGGAGCCCTGCTCGGCTACAGGTCGCGGGAGGCCTCGGTTAAAAAGTTACCTTCTGACTTAGTCTTTATTTTGAAGTTTTTCTTCACCGGGACGAACCTGCCAGTTGAATCCGACCTCCTGAAGCCCTTGTCCGGATACGCGATGTGGGTTTCCTCGGTGGAGACTTTTACCTTCGGACTTAGTCGTTTTTTAGAGATGAAAATCCTTCGACCGGGGTAAACCTAGATCTTGATCCGACGTCCATGGAGCCCTTCTCGGATACGATGGCTGGGAGGTCCCGGTCAACTTTTTACCTTCGGACTTAGTCTCTTTTTTGGATGTTTTTCTTTACCGGGACGAACCACAAAGTCAGGCCGGGTCGCGGTTGAGGCAAGCCGGCTAGAATTTCCGCGGCGGGTCGGTCCCTCTCTGGAGCTTTTTTCCAAAAATTCTCAAATCTTTTCCAAACTTCTGGGGCTTCACCCAGATGTTCTTTTAAGGTTCTTTTGGGGTCCACAGCTCACCCCAAGGGTCCAGAAGTTCTGTGATGGTCCTTGGGGGGTGAGGACTTCAACTCCCAGAATGCACCTGGCGCAAACTCCTTTTTGGCCACTGGACAGTGGTCAGCTGGTCGCTTTCTTCAGGAGTTGGTGCAGGGGACTCTGGTTTAGCAATTTTTCACCTGTAGCAAACAGGGAGTCCCTCCTTGAACCAGTTGAAGCCAGGCAAAGTCCTTCTTGTGGTGAAGCCCAAGTGTGCAGCTGGTGCAGTCCTTCTGAGTGCAGGTTCCAGGTGCAGGCCAGGGGTCCAGCAGGGCAGTCCTTCTTCTTCTTTAGTTCCTTTCTTGTTGAATTCTGGAGGGGATCTGAGGCGTGGGTGCAGGTCTGCCAGTTTTATCCTTGCTCCTGGGTGAAAAGCAGGGGGGCCCTGGTTCTCCAATCAGGGACAGGGTCGTCCCCCTGTGATGACCACTTCCTGGGAAGTGTGGCAAAAATCCATCCCAGAAGGCACAGTCTCTAAAAATCCAACATGGATGAATCTGATTTTTGGAGGTTACTTCTGGCTGAGCCCACCCACTGGTGTGGCTAAAAATCATAAACACACCCCTCTCCTGCCCTCTCCTAATCTAATCAAGGGGGCACCTAATTGTCTGGGGTTGCAGGATGTGGGGGTGTTGCTGGGTGCTGCAAATGTCCTTCTCTGCCTTTGAAGACCAGTTTGGCAGCCCTCCCCCTTCCTGCCTCACCATCTGCTGAGGGGAGATTCTCTCCCCCAAGCACATTCCTTTGTGTGAAGTCAGGCCACTTCACACCTCATCAAGGTAGCCTGGCAGAAGCTGCTGCAGGCTGGCCAATCAGAGCACAGCAGCAAAAACAATGCAGAGCTGAAATTGGCAACTTTTTAGGTAAAGTCTAAACTTTTTACCTGGACAAGTTATATTAAATCCAACAACTGGAAGTTGTAGGATTTATTACAACAATTAATTTGATACCAAATTCTTGGTATGCAACATTTAAGGAGACTTTAAAATTTTAAATAAAGTCTGCCCATTCTAGCCTATGAAGGCCATTTACTTCAATGAGGGAAAAACGAATTTGGCTGTTTTTACCTCACCAGGGCTTATAAATCTATTTTTATAAAATCCCTGCTTATAGTTACATGGCACCCAGCCCTAGGGGCACATAGGGCACACCTTACGGGTGACTTATATGTAAAAATAAGGTAGTTTAAGACTTTGGAAGTACCTTTAATTCCAAAGTCGAATTTGCATATAACTTTAATTTAAAGGCAGCCAGCAAGGCAGGCTTGCTTTTAAAATGACACTGGGCACCTCAGCAATGCACCTAGGTGTGCACCACCTATGCTGTGGTCCCTAAACCTACATGCCCTACCATATACTAGGGACTTATAGGTAGGTTAACTTAGCCAATTATAATTAGCCTAATTTGCATATCCATTTTACACAGAGCACAGGCCCTGGGACCGGTTAGCAGTACCCAGGGCACCATCAGAGTCAGGAAAACACCAGCATAAAGTGGAAAATGGGGGCAAAAAGTTATGGGGCCTCTGCAATCAGCCCTAGTTTCTCACACTCTGCATGTGCAAAATGAAAAAATAGACAAAACCCAGTTCAAAAGAACAACCAAAAAAGCAAGGAAAATGTCATGGGCAAAGTATGTTTATTCAATGCATTAAAATATTTTATTTTGCATTTTTTAATAATACTTACAAGACAGGGGCAGACCGAAACATCATTTTATACCACACGCTTGAAGGACTTTATTAGGCCACAAGAGGGCGGTAGAAGCACGCAAGCTCAGCGTGGTTTAAAATGTTTGTATATATAACATTTTCGTAGATGAAGTCTGCGCTTACATTGTGCCAAGAGGCACTGGTAATTCGTGTCAGAAATCTGCCTTGTCCATAAAATACACAAAATGCGGCATTGCGAAGCTTTATAATTGACGAAAATCAGACTGCGTTATTGTAGTTCTCCAGCTTGTATATCCGTGACCCACAAAGATCCACTGGCTCAGCCATAGCGAAGGAGCCGCCTCTGTGTAAATGCTTACAAATTGAGTCAGTGCACCTAATTGCTAACTTTTTTATTTCTTTTGCCCATCGAGAAATTCATCTGTGGTGAGGTAAGGGTGCCAAGGGGCCCAAATGCAAGCAAGGCAAATGGGCCTCCCTAGGCCCTGGTTGGGTAGGAAAAGACAGGTATATTTGGAGATCAGTGGGCCCCTCACATCCTGGGACTTATATATATATATATAAGTCCTGGCAAATCTTGGCTACGTCCACCTGTCAGGGTCGGTGTGAGTCGTGGGTCCCCCTACATGTTCCAGCAAAAAATGTCAAGCCCTCCAGACACTTAAAACTTGCACTCCAGAGTAGGGTTTGAAGCATTTTTTTGTAAACGCATTTCGATCTGTAAAAGATCTTCCTCAGGGTCATATATATATATATATATATATATATATAGCCCATCGCCAGTAGGTAGTTACAATGCGGACCTAGGGCCAGATTTATGAAAAGTGGCACTACATTACATGTGGCGCCACTTTTCTTGCGGCGAATTATGCCATCATATTTCATGATATTTAAAATACAGTGCACCATGGCGCAAGTGGTGGGGCAATAGCGTCAGAATTTCTGACACTCTTGGTGTACTGTTCAGGGTAAGCGCCAACATTTTGGCACTAACTCTGAACAGTACATAGGGGCCCACTGAAAACAATGGCTTACATCCTTCTAATGCATGCTTTGCGCAGGCTTTAAAAATGCCAGAAAAAAAGATTTCTTTGTGGCATTTTTGCAGCCCCCTTAATGGGGGAACGCCCCTCCTTGCATACATTATGCCTGACGTAGGCATAATGTGGTGGAAGGGGTTACACAGGGGTGCAATGCATGCATTGCGCCACTTTCTAAATATGGTGCATTGATTTTGGCCTCATTGGGCCACATTAAGGGCCATATTTATACTTTTTGATGCAAAACTGCACCGCCGCGGCAATAATTTTACCACCGGCTAACGCCATTTCGTAGCGCCGTGAGGGCGTCAAATTTATAATTTGACGCACGGCGGCGCAATCAACAGGTGGGAGTCATTTATTTTTACGCACATCGCGGCGTCAAGTCGTAAAAGAAAACAACGTTAACGCTGCGTAAATGACTGTGGGTCGATTTACGACACTGCAACCCGGATAAGCGCCGTTTTTTTTGACGCAATAGCGTCAAAAATACCTGTGAGCACTGCCCTTTCAGCAGAGGAGAGCCAAAATGGATCCCAGATGCCACTACAGACCCCAGGAAGATGACAGCAGACCAGGAACCGTCCAGGACGATCCATACAAGAACCAGGACATATATATAGAAAAAAAAGAAAGTGTTGCTTCAGTGCAGAGGAGCAGGAAATCCTGGTTAAAGAGGTGACGGAACACCAGCACCAACTGTTTATCACCTCTAAGTTGCCAATCAGTAGGAGAGAGGCCATATGGCAGCAAATTGTTGACAAGATCAACAGTGTGGCTGAAGTACGCAGAACAGTCAGTGAGTGTAAGAAACGCTGGCATGACTACAAACGTAGGACAAAGGAAAAAATGGCCAGGAACAGGAAGGCAGCACTGCAGACTGGAGGTGGGAGTCCAGCACACCAGGAGGCCCTGGACCACATGGAGGAGATGGTTGCAGTCGTCATCCCCGAGGAGATCGTCAGAGGGATTCAAGGACAGGACAGTGCAGACTACCACGAGACAACGCACATGCAGGGTAAGTCGCATGGGGATTAAAAATACAATAATGTTGACTGTAAGCAGGGGGGGAAATACCTACTACACATTGCATGTAAGTCATCATATACATGGAGTGGCATGGGTAAAGGGGCACGGCAGGGGGACATGGCCTGCACAAACATAAGCTGGGGCACAACATTACACTACACCAACAACAGTCTCATGGGGGCATCCTGTCATGCCAACAATGGAGCAAAGGGAAAGCCTCGACAGGAGGGAAGGCCACTACGTCAAACTTACATCCTGGCACTCGTCAGCCTAAATATCTCCTACATTAACTAGGGCCCTATCAGCAATCCTCTAGCCAAAACAACAACTGCAATGTAACTGCAACAACAGTTGACACTACCACCTCTGATCTCTGTGCAGTTATAGTAGCCAATGGCAGTAACCTCCCCATGGAACATACATACCTAAATTAGGGGTGAGGATGACATCTGCACAATCCCCTGAAACAAGACAAAGGCCCCAGTATACTCAAATGTCAATGCCCATAGTTGTCACATACATCAGCCAAACTAAACAGCAATAGGAGCGACACAGCATTAAGGACACACCCATGCTGCATATGTCAGGGTCCTTCCCGTGCCTGGCAAACAAGGCAACATCACAAATGTCATACTGCTCAGACAACAGCATTGAGGAGAGGACACATGCAACTGGTCACTGAAATACACCTGCACAGTCAGAGGGGGAAATAGGACACTGATACGATAATCAGGGCAATCCAATGTAACACACATTACCCAACATCAGCAGGACACATTAACAATGTCAACATCCATATCACATCATAACATTGCCATGCATAGGAAAGGCCACATGTCAATTACATTTAAGTCAATGTGAACAATCAGGGATTGGGGCAGGTCCTGAGAGGCAATTATGCTGCCAGGACCATCTGAACACCCACAGCCAGTGAAAGGTCTCACCATGAGAATGGATATAAACGGAGGGTTGAGTAGGACAAAAAGCTGGCTATCCTCGATTTGGTATAAAGCAACACCTAGAGGCAAGTAGGCAGACAAGTCTGATAACTCAATATCATACATGTGACACACAGGTGGGCCATAGGCCTATAACAATGCCCATATGAAGGACAGCAGATACCAATGCCAAACAAGATCACAAAGTGAATTCATCAAAAGGCAGGCATGTTACGTCAAAATTGTCACAACACAGACACACTAATTGTACCCTGTTTCATTGCAGAGGAATATGGATCTCCTGTCGATATGCCTGTCCCAGATTTCCCTGATGACAGGGATGACGAGCCCATAAACATTCCCCAGGAGACCATCCAAAAGGTCCTAGAAACCCTCCAGACCCCACCTTCAGTCACAAGGAGGAGCACAGAACAAGCAGCCATCACAGAAGAACCACCCACCACCCCAATTGCAAGACCTGCCAGCTCCTACACAGCTGAGGACTCTGACGACACTGGCACCAGCTTTGAAAGAACTGTAGTTGGAGTACAGCGGGAGCTGGCCAAGGAGGTGCGGGTGGGGATGCAAAATATGGCAGCCAGCCTTGAGGGGGTGCGCTCATGCATGATGTCATCTGCAGATCAGGCAGCAGCTATGCAAGCCCTAACATCCATACTGCAAGGACTACAAGAAACTGTCAAGGAATTCACCACTGCAGTAAGGGAGTTGCCACAACACCTCGCACCCCAAACTTTCCACTGCATGCACAAATGCAATCATGACTCCCTCAGGGCTGACCTGGCTGCCTACCATCGTGATGTAGCTGCTATTCTCAAAAACCAGCAGGCCCTCCTTGCTGCAGTACTGCCCTTAAGACCTTCACAGGGAGCAGCCACCGGGATGTCTGACTCCACGTCTTCTAACACTGAGGTGTGTGTTGCCCCTTCACAACCAACAACAACAAGGACAAAGCAGGCAACACACACATCAGAAGAAGACATGGAACAGATCACATTCACACGGAAGAGTACCCGGAAGCACTAGTCCCAGCATCATGGCCTACTTTGACCAAGGTCCTACGTTTTGTCAATTGCCAGTCTCACTACAACTATACTCAATGACTGTTCTGCTAACCACTGTATAACTTGTCAGCATTGCCAGTGAATGTCTCTCTCCTACTAATTGGCAAATCCTGTCCCTCTGCACTGTCGGTAACATCACCCCAGCATGTCAGGAGCATCATCCACACCCCTTCTGTAGGATCACCATGTAAGATTTCACTAGAACGGACTCAGCAAACCTGGACAATGTACATATTGCACCACAGCACCTATCAATAAATAGCACTTGCACACCTAATATGTCTCGGTGTAATGTGACACATCAACTGTGCAGTAGATAACTCAAAAGTGCCTGTGTGACAACCATGTAGCTTGTCAATACAACTGTCCTGACATCATGTAGTCTGATACATCTGTGCAGTGGCCAGGATTGCATCATAGCCTGCCCATCCTGAGGAGAATAACTGATGAAGGGAGAAACCACACACAATCATGCTGTGTTGGACAGAATAATGCTCCATCAATAGAAATCAAAGTCAACTAATGGTGGCTGATAAATGTGGTCACCATGCAATACTAATACATTGAATTATGCAGTCTAATCTAAGCAAACAACACTAAACACAGCATCAATCAACCTTTCTGAGTAAACTTCCAAAGAGGTACTCATGCAGATTTTTTGCACACATGATCTATGTCAGTAATGAAGACAAGAAGACAAGAGTGTTAACAACACCTCATCTTCAAAGATGTCCCTGAACATCACACTGCAGTCAGACTTAAAAAATTCCCCACAATACCAAGTCTGGAAGCACACTTTGGGGGTCATTCCGACCCTGGCGGTCCATGACCGCCATGGCGGAGGGCGGCGGAAGCACCGCCAACAGGCTGGCGGTGCTTCCTGGGCTATTCTGACCGCGGCGGTAAAGCCGCAGTCAGAAAAGGGGAACTGGCGGTTTCCCGCCGGTTTTCCCCTGGGCCAGGGAATCCGCCATGGCGGCGCTGCTTGCAGCACCGCCATGGGGATTCCGACCCCCTTCCCGCCAGCCTGTTTCTGGCGGTGTCCACCGCCAGAACCAGGATGGCGGGAACGGGTGCCGTGGGGCCCCTGGGGGCCCCTGCACTGCCCATGCCACTGGCATGGGCAGTGCAGGGGCCCCCTAACAGGGCCCCACAAAGATTTTCACTGTCTGCTCTGCAGACAGTGAAAATCGCGACGGGTGCCACTGCACCCGTCGCATCCCTGCAACACCGCCGGCTCCATTCGGAGCCGGCTTCCTCGTTGCAGGGGCTTTCCCGCTGGGCCGGCGGACGGCCTTTTGGCGGTCGCCCGCCGGCCCAGCGGGAAAGTTGGAATGACCGCCGCGGTCTTTTGACCGCGGTGCGGTCATTCGGCGGTAACCGCATGGCGGACGGCAACCGCCGCCCGCCGCGGTCAGAATGACCGCCTTTGTGATGTAGAAAACATACTCATCAACACAAATCCTTTCTGATCCACGTAAACTCCAAATGGTGGTTCTATCAAATGGTGGATACTTACCAAGTTAGCACAGGGGTAGCTGCCATTTTAAACCTCTTATTTCTTTGGTTTGTAGCATAGGACACAAATGTCATAGAACAACAATCACCTACACTGATGGCAAGGCCATGATCAAGTAGCAGTTAACACATAATGCAAAAGGTTAACTATATATTTATTCATAAGTAATCACACCAGAGGCAACTAAGGGAAAAGTCATACCTACACTAATCTAACCTGACTACTCCTAACCCACAACTGTCCCTAACTAACCTAAGCTAAACTTACTCTACACATATAACGAATCGATCTAAACATCAACCCCCCACCCACCATTATGAGACAGGACAAATGCAGGACAACACATACTAACCTACACACATACTATACTATCTTAAACAATCATATATTTTTTTGGAGATTTGTTTTTTATTGATATATTTTTTTTTCAATTTTTTTTTCTAAACAGACAGGAAGCCCAACATTGACCCCCACCCACCCACCCACACACTTAATAATGAAAAGTAGAAGGAATAAGGACCCCCACCCTCCTCCCTAACACTAACTAAGCTAACAACCTATACTAACCTAACACTAATCCCCCAAGCCCACTAATCATGATAAAAAGGAAAGAGGAGGGAGGGGAGGCCCCTCCGGAGGGTCCGCCTGATGGACCTGACCCGCTTCTTTATGTAGGCCACATCCTGGCTCAGCTTGTCCACCTTCCTAATGAACTTGTCCATTTTGTGGTCCAAAGCCTGGAATGCCGCAGGGTCAATTGGAGGTGCTGCTGCTGTCTGGGTCCCGGCAGAGGTGCTCTGTGTGGGTGTTGAGCGTAGCCCACTGGACTGTCCTGCAGCTCTTATAATGCTGGGTCCTGGTCGTGCTGCAGAGGCAGGGACAATTGTCCCCGCCGTTGCTGGGGCCACTTGGGGAGAACTGGTGGTTGTGGTGGTGGTGGCTGTAGTGGGCAACGTTGGGCCACCCTGTGGTGAAGCCCACCATGCTCCGGAGGCCTGATCCGCCTGGTATTTTCGAAAGCTCAACATGTTTTTGCCTCCACACACACACCACCAGTGAAGGGCTATCAACAAATCGGAGTCAGCTAAACCTTGTCCTATCCAAGGTCCACACATGTCAAAATGTACTGACCTAGGCCAACATCACATACTTCCAGTGAGGCATATTTTTCTACAGACACAGAGGAGCAAGAACACCCATGATCATGAATAGTATGTACACCTAGGGCGTTGCACTGTAGTCCCACACACTTCTAGTACAACTTGTGGAAGTACATGCCCCCGGAAGATCCAATCTACAGTGTACTCAGTACATTGTTTACTAGGGAAGCAGCAGATTTCAGACAAGCCATTTGCAGAAGCTATATGGGAGAATGTCAGTCTGACATGCAGACTCAGTCCGAGACGAGTCCCAGAGCAACTCTTACATTAACTAGTGTATTCCACATGACTCACCCCATTTCCCATAGCGGGCCCTACAGGAATGGCCTACAGACCCAAATTCTGACAAATGCATAAGCATATGTCAACTCAAAATGAAGTGATAGCTGAAATCCCACTAATGGAACAAGACTAATGATTGGGCAGCGCATCAAACCTTGCAATCTGTTCAACACACAGTAGTCCATCACGCATCACCAGCAAACATAAAAAATACCACACATGCAACACTCACTGTAGGTGTCGGGGTCCTCAAAATGAGCCACCTCTCCCACTGTGTACGGTGCAGGTCCACCTGTAAGCATGGAAGGAAAAATATACTCAGAATCCGTGCACTGACAAACAATTGCAACTACAAAGACAATGTGATAATATGACATGAGTAATGAAACACTTTCACACATGCTCATACTGCATGGAATTATTCATGCGCAACATTTACATCGGATGAGTCTCCTGCTACAGTTACACACACTACTACACACATGCAGTGGCCCGGACTGTCATGTGGTGGCAAAGATGCACCTCCATTAGTATGCACCAACAATATAGGTGTGCATTCATCTCATCATGTGCATCCAAGAGAGACATCCAAAAGCTGGTTACTTGAGGACTGCCTGACCTCTCAAACAGCCTATGTGGTCATGACACATATGTGACTGATAGGTACATGGTACAGAGGGCCAGGTACTTTGGCAATACCTCATGTTGTTACAGTTTCATACATTGATGTGTCCAAACAATGGTGATTGGCACCAAACATAGATGTTTGTACCCTAGTCCATACCTTTGGACTGCCATCCCTATTCTGATTTGGACACAAGTGACAATAAATACCTGTCTAAAATGTTAGCTGAGGGCACCTGAGTCCTTAACAAATATGGTTCATGCTCAGATCAGGCATGTAACAATTAAATGTGAAGGAGCACATTTATCACGACAAGGCATGGCACTTCCAAGAACATTTTCCCTACACACCAACCAGACACACATGTGACATATGTGTGGACAAGATTGCTAACTTCAATTGACGTGAAGGCAGCACTCATTTTCAGCATCATGTAGGGTTTACAAATGTCAGTCTAGCTATAGTGTCAACATATGTAGGTATGATGTTTCTACATCCATATTTCACTGGTTATTGTGACCTGTAGAGTCCTAATTGCGTCATTAATGTATCGCTTGTCTGACACAAAGGCGGCACTACATTACATTCTGCTACAGGCAACCGGTATGTGTAGAAAACATGAGCTACCTGACTGCTAGCATTTGTCATCCTTCACATTGTGCATCAATTACCCTGTATGTTTCCCTAGCATTACACACAGTCAGCTACTTATTTGGCAGATTGTGTAACAATCATCACATGTCACAACACAGTTTTAAATTGTGCACATTTAAATGATCTGTACTCACCAACATGTCCACCAATCCTGATTCCCAGGTGGTCCAGCAGATCTTGCTCCCTGGAGATCAGATCAGCCCAGCGGTGCTTCAATTGATGGTCATTCCTTTGGCTACCATATAGACGCACCAAGTGATGGCGCACCTTCCCCCACCGGACTTTACGGGCCTCCGTGTGATACCCCTGTATCACCCTAGCCCCAGCCTCCAGCATAAGTGGGAGGAAATGGCAAACAAGCCATATAAACCCCCCAAATTCCTCCTCACCCATCCTGGAAAGCCGTGGCCTACCAGACATGTCAGCACTGAAAAAGGGGAAAAAGTAGTAGAAAAAAGGAAAAGGGGGAAATGGGGAAAGGTAGAGTGGGGAAATACAAAGAAAACTTAAAAAGAAGAGCCCAACTATCCCCTATATTACAGTACCCACAACAGACTCCCACAGACAATAAATACAACACTGGACTTGACAAATTATGACAACACAGACTCAGACAGTATTCTACAACAAGACAATGATGACAAAAGCACAAGTGAGATGGCACACTGGACACAAAAGCACTAATACACAGGACAACACTTTGCACACAGCCACACAGTCTAGAATAATCTGAGACTGCAAAGTGAAAGTACACCCACTGTACAGATTCTGTAAACAGGATATCCTCTTACATCACATCCTGCATAAAATGGCTGCCATTTTTTTCCACTATGCGTCATATTTTCACGCATACAGCTTGTGCGTCATAGTTTTTGACGCACAGGAGTGCAAATAATGCAGAGTCAAAAAAAAATTAATTATTGGGATATAATATTTGTTTGAGGCATATCTTACAGTTCTAGAGTTGAAAATTAAGCCGCAGCAAAATATGATATCTATTTATGAAAAATATATTTGACTCAGCATTATCTGCACTCATGTGCGTCAAAAATAATGACGCACAAGCTGTATGCGTGGAAATATGTAGCATAATGGAAAAAAACGAAGGCCATGTTATGCAGGATATTATGATATCTATTTATGAAATATATTTTTGACTCTGCATTATCTGCACTCCTGTGCGTCAAAAATTATGACGCACAAGCTCTATGCGTGGAAATATGACGCATTATGACAAATATGTCTTTCATTTGTCCAATTGAGAAATGAATTTTGTCATGACCAAACGGTGCTAAGTGATAAACTTTGGGGTTAGCTATAGCAAATGTCCCTTATAGGATGTATAGAAGGTATTCACAGTGCAATAGTGATGATTGGCCAGAATGGATATTACTCATAATTGTACACATATGTAGGTAATTGCTGATTGCTAATTTCAAAATATGAATGAGATACCAGGATGTATTCCTTAGCAAAATTGTGTCCACATGTATCAAGCTATTCAAAATTGCATAAAGGCCAATTAGGTAGTGCAATTGTCGCCTAAACATTTTTTGGGTGTAACCATGTCCTATTTACAAGTTAATTTAACTAAAATGTGATTCACTTTTGACATGTAGGGCACACATGCGCCTTATGCATGTGTGTGCTTCACATGTGCATAAAAAATGTATATTTGGGGGGCAGCAGAGGGGGACTTAGGCCCCCAGCACCCTGGGGTTTGCTCTTCCAGATTTGCAACTTTATCCAAGGGTTTCCCAACTTCAGTAATGCTAAACCATCGGCAGCAGGCCCATGGAAGCAAATTGGGCATGATTCACTGTTTGCTAATCTGTAATCCCATTTGCCCATTTGACGTTTGCCCTATTGATTCTTTGGCGAATTCTGACATACCATTTTGCATTGATTTTATAGCAAAATCTCAACGTTCCTTATGTCATGATAGCAAATAGGTTGTTGATGTATGTGCCCCTTTATGCATTACCTGGTTTAGAGGCATGTTTAATTCTTCCTGCTAGGTTACAACTGGAACACTACTGTGATGGGCTGCTTGCAACCATTTTGTTGATTGGATGGTACATGTACATGTATGTGGTCCAATATTGATCCAGTATCAACTGTCAAGGTGTATGTTGTCACTGTAACGTCCAGGTCTCCTCATGAGTTAGTGGCAGCTAATCGTGTATCTAATGAGTATCGTTTGTAGCAAAATTTGAGAAAAGTAATTGAGGACATGGTCACCTACACGTGGATGGTCCCACCCTGTCACTGAAGACGTGTAATGAGACTTTCAACTGGGCAACCTTGGTGTGCTGAGTAAGAGAATGTCTCAGGTGTCTGGATCCGGCATGTGTCATTGCAACATTTCTACTCAAGTTGGCCTCTGTGGATGGTAATGTATCAGCCAACATCATAGCCTCTCTGCAGAAGTAAATGGCTGGTATTCAGCACACACGACTCATCTTTATTATTTGAACAATGTAACTCTGCGTGTGAACTGTCAGGGTCCTCATATGTGTTGACTTTTCATGGACATTATCTGAGGTTGCTGGTTCGGCTGGAGGCCACTTACACCATCAAACGCTATGGTCCAGGTACACTGTCACACTTTGTAGTTTAGGCATTAATGAGGGCCTGACAACGGAAGGGCCATGATTTAGCTATTCAAGGGCACTGTCACAAATATGATACAAATAACAGTCAGATGATGCACTACTATGTATTTGAGTATAAATTGATGAGGCTAATGACAAATTAGTGTCTGAGGTACAAGAGGTTTTGGACAGCACGTGTGGTCCATAGGTGGACCCCAGATATCTTTAGGGTGACCCACGGACAGGTGCCAGTCAGGCTGACAGGATGCTGGGTCAATCAGGAGCCAGTTCTTTCAGAAATTACATGATCAGTGGTCTGACTAGGACTGGTCAGAGGGACCAGTAGACAGTTGACATGTCCCACGGTGTATGTCCTGTGTTGTTTTGAAGGTGACACATGAAACCATATACAGTGTTACACGGCAACATTAGTAGCAATGCTTAATGATGTAATTGCCCAAATGCCAACATCTATGCTGTAGGAGGCATCAGCAGGGACGGGGCATGTACATTTGGGTGGTGTGCATGGAGGGGATCACTGGTGTGGCCTCCATCAGTGTCTCACTAGTCCTGTCAGATGAGATTTGCTGAAAATTAGCCTACAGTACCTTTCACACGAGAATCAAACTACAGGTGATACGCAGGCCTTAAAAACTCCAAGCCAGTTTATTATATGAGCTGAGTTCCATGCAGTGAGATGTACTATGACAATAGTAGGCATAGGAAAGGGTGTGGCACACTGGATGACTCTTGTGAGTGTGTGTGTGTAGATGAGGGAATCTCAGTGTACACATATCAGCATTCCAGGGACCTCTTCAGACAGGTGGGGTGTGACCAGCCGCAGGTGCGTGTAATGTTTTTAGAAAAGGGCTGACATGTAGATGGGTAGTGATGTGCTGGATGCTTGTCATAGGTGTAGCACTTGTGCTGTGTATGTTCTAGTCATTGCAAAGATAGTAAGTAGTTGGAATTACTGTTGCCAAGAGTCTGGTAATACATTCCTGTTCCTGAAGCATAAGCATGTGAACTGCCTGATGTATGAGGCCTGTTTTCCCCTAGTTGAGTGATGTTTTTTTAGTTGTGTGCCATCTGCTGCGATGATCCATGTTTCATACATGTATGTGTGTCATATGTGTGGTCCTCAGCTATTGGCCTTCAAAGGTGAACTGTACAGGATGTCAGTCATTTACATTGTGTGTGTATGTGACCATTGTATGGTGGCCATTACATTTGTAGTGTATTTTTCTGTGTCCTGATTGTTATATCATTATTGCTCAATGAGACAACATTCTTCTTCTGATATTTCAAGCTAAAGTGAGCAGAAATGAATAGTCCAAACCATGATGTGGTGTTTGTTATCAGTGTTTCTTTACAATAGTGTATTAAGTGGTGATGGTGATAATTATGAAAATAAATTATTTACAATCTGTTGGCGCCCACGCACTCCAGCAGCCATGTTTGGTTGTTCCCCCTCCTGTTGCAGGCCAGCATCCTCCTCTTCTTCGTCTTCAGGCATGTATGGGTCTGGTTCGAGGAGGGGAATGTTCCTTTTGACACAAATGTTGTGCAATATTGCACATATGAGTATGATCCTACAGACCATCTCGGGGGAATATAGTAGGCTACCACCAGTGATGTCGAGGCAGCGGAACCTTGACTTGAGGATGCCGAAGGTCCGCTCGACAATGCTGCGTGTCCTCTTATGGGCGTCGTTGTATGCCCGCTCTGCAGCAGTACTTGGCTTCCCAAATGGTGTCATTAGCCATGGCTGGATGCCATACCCATGATCAGCTGAAAGAAATAAACAGAATGGGATCATGTTGATGTAGCTTGCATTATTGAACAGACCGTCCATGGCAGTAGTTGTCTTGTGTTGTCTGTGACTCTTTTGTGTACTGATGTGACATCCTATACTTGTAGGCTATACCATCTGCATTGTGTTTTTATCTTGGCTGGGCACGTGTTTGTCTGCTAACCGTTTGTCATCAGCATGTTTGGTGATTTTCAGTGCAGTGTGCCCTCCATAGCATTGTGACTTGTGATACAGGTGTCCTTGTGTCTTCACTTGGGGTGAGTAGATAGTTCAATGTAGAGTTTAATTTATAAGTGTTGTTAGCACGTTCATATGGAAGTACCCTGGACATCCCATACCTTTAGACTTAGGCAATGTATTAATGTAAAGGTCATTGTGAGACTTACAATTTGCAAGGTGACATTTAGGCAACCACACTCCTTGACGTATTCACATTAGGCTGTACAGTAATTTCCGATGTGTGACAGGTTCAATGGTGAGTTAAGAAACATGGCTAGTGATGTCAGGACCTCTGTATGTTCCTGTCTAGATGTTGCTGTTGTGGTGTATGTGTTGTGTGTCCTAGAGGGTTGCTGTGCAGTGTGTATATAATTAGGTTTTTGTACTTACCAACAAGTAGTCCATTGCCATACCGTCCATCCTGGAAGTGTTGGTTGATGGTACAGTGACGGAAGATGAATGAGTCATGTACACTCCCAGGATATTTAGCCACGATGTTGGTGATCAATCCCTGGTGATCGACTATGGCCTGCACGTTGATTGAATGTGTGTGCTTCCTGTTGCGGTAGAGGTGTTCAGTCGCAGCAGGTGGCACAAGGCGTACATGTGTGCAGTCGATTGCACCAAGGACGTGTGGGAAGCCACTGATTGCGTAGAACCCCTGTTTAGTTTCCTGCTGCTTCTGCAGTGTGTTAGGGAAGCAGATGTGGCGGGGTGTCAGTCGAATGATGGCATCCAGTACTTTTGGCAGAAATGCGGAGAATGATGGTTGTGATATTCCGCCAACCAGGGCACCAGTTGTTTGAAATGAGCCACTTGCCAGCATGTGGAGTACGGCAAGCAGCTTTGTTTCTGTTGGTATGGTGCGGGGTGTCACCAAAGTGGGGGCCTACTGCTGTTCAATGTTTCGCAGCAGCTGCTGGATGGCCTGCCAGTTCAACCGGTACCTCTGTATGATGTCGTGTTCCCTGAGGCCCTGAAGGGTTGTTCTTGGGCGGAATATCCTCTCCTGCCTTCTGCGCTGCCTTTGGGGTCCCTGCTGGTGTTGTGGTAGCTGCTGTTGTTGCTGCTGGGCTCTGCATCTGCGTGCACGCTGGATAAGAATCACCTCCATGTCTCCCTGTTGCTGCTCTGCTGCTCTGCTGCTCTGCTGCTCTGCTATTTGTTCTGATTAAATACAGGTGTGTTTGCCCCATTTTAACGCCTGCCCTGACCCAGGTGTTGAATTTTGACGCAAATCGGGCTGTGTGTCATTTTCTGGCTCCGCCTCCCGGCCGAGCGTCATTTTTGCCCGGAAGCATAAATACGACGCACGGCCGTTTGCGTAGTTTTTTGGACGGGAACGCCTACCCTGCATATCATTAACGCAGGGCGGGTTGCCGCATCCAAGAAATGACGCACACGGCAGAATTTTCTCGTCCGCGGGCGTCAGAGTTTAAATATGGGGCAACGTTTGCGCTGATTGTGCGTCAAATTTTTTGACGCACAATCGGCGCAAACGGAGTATAAATATGCCCCTAACTTTTTTTAAATGACACTATTTTGGCACAGGCATGCCTCCTAGTTTCCATTGGGAAAGCATTATTCTTTTTGCTTATAACTTTGATACCATTTGATGACTCCTGAAATTCTCAAAACTAGTTTGCCAGTCACTTCAGCTGCTGTGTGGAATGTTTTGGGGTGATTCGTTAAGTGGGTTCTGATAAAAAGGTGGTGGGGACCCAAAACGTGTTTTGCACATGCAATTTCCCATAGGGATTTTAGACACAACTACAGCCTGAACCGCTGGCCGAAATTACACCAAATTTGACATAGAGCTAGATCCTGGTCCAGAAAGATCTCTTTTTGCAATTTGCTGTAAATCTGTTCAGTATGGACAGTTTGGAGTTTTTAAAGAAAAAAGATTTATGTATATCTAGAGACGCAGAACAACTGTGGTGGATTGGAGGATCCACACGCCAAGAGCAATGCCATGATTGGCTGGCTTCAACCTGACAAAAAAAAAAATATATATATATATATATATATATATATATATATATATATACATACACATATTATAAATGATTAACATGTAGCTAAAAAAAACTTCAGTCCTTCCCACCCCTTCTACTTCTGACTTATTCCAAACCTTCTGACTAAACTTCTTAACATCCTTCCCAGTCTTTCACCCTCATTTTTAGCCATGCCACCCGACTAACAAGAACATCTGTCCATCACATACAAAACAACTCACTACTTTCCCTTTTCAAATCCACTCCTATCATTCTACCCCTACCCAAAACTCTCCTAAACATGTAAGAAATCAAGAGCACCACCCTAACACAACTAACACACAATAAATATTAAAAACAAATTGTACTAACCTACTAATTCCTAATCTTGGATTCCGGAGTACCATGGTACCCGCCCCTAAAATGCTTCAATGCTTCGTCCAGGGCCGTAAGCGCTATATAAATACCTTTACAATTTACATTTAATTGATTCATTTCAGTGCATTATATTGTAAAATTGGGGGGTTTTAATTGTGTGAATACCTGATTAGGAGGTTCATTGTAGTGCCGTTGTTTATTAAATAAAACATTGTAGATATGTTCTTTATATCTGTAGGTCAACCTGATAGCTTCTCTACAATTTTCTTTACTTTGTCTCAGATAGTCAGTATTCACCAACTTTTGTATTCCTTCTCAAGCACCTCTTACCTGGATGCTCATTGTCTTATGATCTGTTCAATTCTCCGTTCAATTTTCCTTCCACCCACTCGGCATACAGCATGGGGAAATGGGCCAGTTGACTTAAACTATCGTTCTCTTGTACTGTGACAGACATTTGAATTGATCACATATGCACACCTACCTCAACAGAAGTTCACATCAATATCTGTGCTGGTAGGCTAATTCTTTGGTTTGCCAGTGCCCGTTTCTTTTCATTCTATATAATGTGTCATCTTTTGGGGGTTTTATGTCACAGTAATTTAAGGCCAATAGTACTGTTTCTTAGCACCAATCAGAATCATATTTTCTTTTGATATGCATTAAAACAAAAAACGGTTCTGATATTTTGTACTAAGTAGACTACATGCTAAAATGTACCCCACTCTACACTGTTCCATTAAAGTGATATTGATTGGTTCTCTTTTTTTAATTTATAGCATTTATAACAAGAATATGGCCATCACGCTTAAGTGATGACAAGTTGTTTTTTTATTTATATGACATATAATTGCAACAAAAGATACGGAAATCTAACCATCACACCAGCTTGCCAGTGTTTGTCTTACTTGTCTTAGTATTACCCATTTTAGGCCAGTGCCATGTATGGAATGTCAGTATAATCTTTGAAGAGTGTAGCAACATGACCCTGCCAAAGAATTCCACAAATGGGGATGTCATGCCTTGTACCTAAAACTCTCAGGTCCGTCAACTACCAAGTTGCAGAAGCATTTATTGTCACTTGTATTCACTGCCTCATAAGCTTCCCATTAATTATTTCGGTGGTTCTCTCACTTTAATATTTTCAGTTTTTGTATTTGTACATTTTGTGCTCTAGAAGCCATTCCCCTTATTCATTACTTATTTCCTAGATGCTGCATCCTAACATCAAACAAGTCCTCATTATACTGAGAGGCAAATTGTTGCTTCACTTATGAATCAACTTATGATAGTCTGCAGTGATTTTCTTTTAGAGTGAGCTGTTATTAGCCATAAACTCTTCAATTCTTCCAGCATTTTCTTGATGGCTAATGGACAATTTTGTCTCCCCCCCCCATTAATATCCCCTTGTATTAATTGTGTACAGATACATTCTGTTACTACATCTATTATATCCTTAAGAACAGCAGAATCTGTCTGGATATCTTCCAACCTTATATGAGCATAACTTACTGTACCACTCTCTGTTCTCTGTATAGTCCCAAAATCTTAGTAATTTTAAAATTCTCACCATTTACAAAAAGGAAGTTGATAATAAAGTTGCTAGCCTCATCAAGAAATAAACTTGGACACCCTTCTGCCATCCTCCCATCATCCTCACTAACGGTATCTCATCTCTGTATTTCACATTGAAATCCCCAGTGATGGTATTGAGGAGCTAGATGGCAGCTGTGTGAGGATGGTTGAGTGAGGCCTTCCACCCTGCTTAAGCTGGTGACCGTAGGAGCCCTATGCTGGGGTACTCCTCCGCTGGGACATGAACCCTCTGTGCGTGGCTTGAGCCTGTCAGAGCTTGCTCAGAATTTGGTCTGTAAACGGGCTGGCAGGGCCATAGGACAAATGAGGCGGCTGCTCTGGTTTCTGCGCTGCCTCAGAGGCAGGTCGGCTGGTGGCCTGAAGAGACAGCCCCATAGATTAGTGGTAGGAGTGAATGGGCCAAAGAATGTGAGCCCGCTGAATCCCTGCGAAGCCAACACGACTGGAGCTGTTGCTGGGCAAGGGAAGCTCAGCACCAGCTGAAGTAACAAAAATGAGGAGGGGGAAGCAAACACTGGCATTGAGAGCTCAGTGACCCCCGGGCAGACTCTAGTGGACCTTTTAAAGACCCCCCTAGGACTTCAAGACATACAGACACCGGGAAGGAGGGCCTGCCCAGCTGCTCCCCCCCACAGAGAATGATGGCAGACTTGAATGTGGAGCCTCAGTTAGAGGGTGTGCAAACATCATCACAGAGGGATGCAGAATCAAACCTGATGAGCACCAGTAAGGAGCAGAAGGTGGGCAGTTGCTGACTTTGTCTATGCCTACGGATTTCTTTGAAGGTTCTGTGATGACCCCCCCTCTCTCTACCCATTCAATCATCTGCAGTCAGCAAAGCCAGCTTGAAGGTCAGTGAAAGTACACGGGGTCTGATGGGCCCACTAGAAATCATAAGGGAGAGGGCACCAGAGACCATGTAAGCACAGACGCAGCCTCCCGTGAAAGGTGGGAGAGACAAGGGGAGGTGAACTCCCCGGGGGAAGTGCTTCTTTCGGACATGAGTCATCCTACCATGGAAAAGGAACAAAGGGCAATGAAACAGAAGACACATTCTCTTTATGTGATCAGGCTGAGATACTGAGGTAGCAGAGTGCCCTTTCTCACTTTCAGATCTGATTGGTTGGGGAGGAATTTGATTCCCTAGATGGCAATCACAAATGAGACATGAAGGATAGTGCATTGAGTGCATCAAGCAGGGAAAGTGAGGCCAGCAATTCCCCCACTGGGACTTCGGTAACAACAATAATTCTTAGCCAACCATTAAGAATGGTTCAGTGATGAGAGCACGAAAACTGGCTGGGGAGAAGGATTAAAGTGGGACTATTCTGCCATGCTCTAGTTATGGGGGGAACTGATGGAGCCCTAAGGTTATTCAGTCCTGGAGGGGACAGCTTGAAGCTATCAGGGGATCATGTCTCATAGGGAAGAGAGACAAATTGACTGTTACAAAATCCGGGATGCTACCAGGTAACAACAAGGGGTGATCCAGAAGGTAGCAAAGACTTGCTCAGAATTTTCTGAAAGAATGGGAGGGTGGCAACTTTGGAGCCGGACAATGTGGCTTATAAGAGTACTGAAGCCGCCCACGAAGGGCAATTAGTTGATACCTAATGGAAACTGGAAGATTTTGAATACAGGCCGTGCTGCAACAATCTTAGGCCCATCTTTATACTTTTTTTAGCACCGCATTTGTGTCATTTTTTGACGCAAAAGCAGCGCAAACTTGCAAAATACAATTGTATTTTGTAAGTTTGTGCCATTTTGGCGTCAAAAAGTGGCGCAAATGCGGCACTAAAAAAGTATAAATATGGGCCTTAGAGTCTTGTGTGTGGACGAGTGGGTTGAAGGGAGCAACACAAGGATGTATATCGTCTAGTTATTCAAGAGTGCTTTCCCTGAACTGGAAGGTTGGAACTGGGAGTAGGAGATACAAACAGGCAGCCGATTCCCTTTTATGTAGAAACAGCTCATGATTCAGGAAAACCTAAGGCTATACTGGTTTTCATTGGGAACTTCCTTCTCAGGCAGGCTGTGTTTCAGAGACTGTGTCACAACTCTAAACGTTCTGCCGAAGGGTACACATCTTTTGTGAGACCGAGTTTTTGCCACAACATGGTTGAAAGACACTGGAGATTGAGGCAACTGATCAAACCATTCCAGGATAGAGGGGTGCAGGTCTTCTTAATGAACTCAGCCAGGCTCAAGATAATTATGGTGTTAAGACATATGTTTTCACATCTAAAATTAAAGCTAAAGAGTTTTTAGACACTATGAGCTAAAGCACGTGCATGTTATTGATGTAAAGGAACTGGGGTAGTAGGACTGTGCCGTGCAAGTTCTAAGTAGAGCAAACTATGGGAATGTGTTATGGAATGTATTTTGTTTTTTGTATACACTTCCTTTTGTCTTTCTCTTTCTTTGATGTTTTTTGATGGATTATGCTTTTGTATTTCCTTAGACATGTTCATCTGGCTGCAAGGAGGGTATAACTGGGATTCATGAATTAAGCATGTAATGTGTGATAAATAATAAATGTCAGGTTCTAGGTATGGGTGGAGGGTAAATAAACCATCAGCAGGTTTGTGACGGGTCTGAGAGAGATAAAATGTTATTACTAAATTAGTGGCATAAAAGTTAGCATTTGGTGATGAATTATTCGACATTTAAAGGCCTAACAGAGAAAGTGGCACGAGTTTTTAAATGGTCACGGTTTAATGATTGTGAACCATGTGACCACCATTCGTATTGTGTACCACGTTTTAACATGAGGGTCCTGCATTCCTATTAAATGCAGTACTACTGTGAATTAATATTATATGTGTTATTGAAAGTATTAAATGAATATGAATTAATCACACTTATATTGAATCAAATGAATTTTATTATTATGAGTTACATGTGTGCTGTAAAATAAATGCACATTTAAAATTAGTTCTAACATCTTAAATAAATGTTAGCAATTAAATGATTTATTTTGCATATATGAATTGTAATGCGTGCAATAGGTTTGTTAATGTATTATATGTATTATTGTGTATTAAGTCTTCTTAGATTGACTAGGCCTGAGATTCATTTTGTAGCAGTATTGGAAAATCGCTTATTTATTCTGTCCTCTCTGACCTGAATTATTTCCCTAGGCTGCTAATGTGAATGCTAAATGTCCTATTGTATTGTAGGCAAGAGAGATGTTTCTGAAGTAACATTGTTAGACTATTTCTTCTAGCTGTTGAAGGAGACAGGAAACTTGTAGTTCTCATGTGAAAAGTACTGGTTTAGTTTACTGTGTGTCCTGAGAAAGGATCTCAAGTAACAAATAATTAAAGAATGTAATATTTTGTTAGTAACATGTAAATCATCCGATGACAATGCATTTTTGCTGAGAAGTTTCGGTATAGTTACAAATTCAATGGCGCCATCTGCAGTGATTGGATGCTCAAACTGACGTCTGAAATGCACCCATCTGAAGAACTAATTAATTGATCGTGCATACTTTTAATTGGCGAAGGATTTGGAAACTAGGAGTCAGTCCCATGCCTGCTACAATGCTATTTAGAACTCTGTCGGAGTCTGTTTGAGTCTACTGTCACTCTCCTATTTTTTAATTCCCCTGATGAATTTCCTCATCATAGTCTTTACTGCCCTATACTTTTGTGTGGTTCAGTACTAGTAAGGCCAGCTAATTCTGAACTGCTGATCTGTCCTATGTACAGCCTGTGTTCTGCACTGTCTTGATGCTGCTGTTAACTGACGCTGGATGATGGTGCTTGTACTGCCTGACGAGTTGTTGCTGTGTGCTGTCCCATGAGGAGAGGTATAATTAAAAGTGGTGTCTTGTTTCCATTTAAGTTAGTTTTTTACCCCAGCATATTTTTATAGTAAGTTACCCTAGTTAGATGTTTTTTTCAAATTATTTTTGCCCTTCTTCTACCTTTCGCTTTTGATCACGTTTGTTCCCACACATGCAAGTCCAAATTCGTGTTAGTGTTAGGAACGGCCCAGCTCTGAAACCTAAAATCTGAAATTGAATGTTAATTTGTATTTTGATGATATACTGTCACCATCATCTGCTTTTAATTCTAGCAATAATGTTCATATTGTGCTGTTGAGCACATGAGAAGGTGGATCGGTGATTGTTTGGTAATCAACAGGGGCACTGCCACGGATAATGTAGTATGGGACTCACTAAAGGCAGAATCGGAGGGGAAACCTTGAGTGATAGCCCATATTTTCAGAAACAGAAGGCCAGTGAGATTTGGGGGCTTTATAAAGAGCTCTCTGAGCTAGACGTACACAATGTAAAGCTGGTAGCAGAAGGGCAGGACGATGAAGAAATACAACAGAAGATCGCAGTAATTAAGGCCGGGACAAATAGCTATCACTGTAGGGAGATAGTAGAAAAATATCTAAATCTTAAAGCAGAAAGCTATGAGTATGTTGAAAACATTGTTAGATTTCTGGGTTTGCACATAAGCAAAAGCAGACAGACAGGGGCATAGAACCTATATTGGACAGAGGGGGACATCAGGTTAATACTCCATAAGAGATCATTAGAGTATTTAAGGAATACTATGAACAACGTTATCAAGAAGATATGTTTCCTCTATGAAGCAGATATAAGGTATTTTTAGATACTACAGACGGGCAGTTTTAGCGGGTGTAGATCAAGCCTCTTTAAAATTATTGATAAGCCCAAAGGATGAAAAGAGGGCTCTAAAATCCCAAGCTCCAGGTAAAGCAACTGGACCGGATAAAATTAACTTAGAGTTCTACAAAGTATTTTATCATGCACTAGGCAGGGCTTTGGTATTAACTTTCCTCGGAGTCCAGAGGGAGGGGCGGGGACAAGCCTCATAGGGAGCTACAAATACAGTCATCTTCAAGAAGAAGGGAAAGCCCCTTCTGAACCAAAGGTCTTATAGGCCAATTTTGTTGATAAATAGCAATGCAAAAATCTACTCCAAAATACTCATGATGCGTTAGGGCACTGTCATAGCCAGCTTGGGCTCACCTCAACAGCATAGCTTTATTCTTATTCCTGGCTGTGGAACTACAAACCACAATAGGAGAGCATCTACATAGTTCAATATAGCTGAAATCAAAGCACTCCAATGGGAATATCTATGTGAGATCTTAATCCAAAAGGGTTAAGGACCTGGTCTAATTAAGGCATTAAGGGCACTATATCATAATCCAAGTGCCAGACTGCAGATAATGGGGATGGAGTCATACAAAATGTCAATAACAAGGTGGACCATCAACCATCAATGCTCGCTCAATGCTCACTGCTTCATTTTTCATTGTATAGAGATCGTTTCATTAATCGGCTAGAGAAGAACCCCCTAATAAGGCCAATAAGAGTGGACAGCTCTGATACCAAAATGTTGGCATATGTAGATGATATAGCTTTTGTAA
Source organism: Pleurodeles waltl (assembly GCF_031143425.1). Classification (NCBI taxonomy): domain Eukaryota; kingdom Metazoa; phylum Chordata; class Amphibia; order Caudata; family Salamandridae; genus Pleurodeles; species Pleurodeles waltl. The sequence continues at coordinate 741,889,249 of NC_090449.1, read as the reverse complement.
CACCAGTCGCGGTAGATGCCTTGGTGGAAGTAGAAAGGAGGTCAGATTTGGGGAGGTAGCAGGCTTTCATTTAAACAAGGAACATACTCAAATACTATATACTAGCGAGATTTTTGGGGCTCAGCGAAGAGTGGACAGTGCTACATATTTAGGGGTGAAGATCACAGCTAGAACTGATCAAGTCACTGTTATTAATCTTATACAAATGCTGGCCAAGATTAGGAAAAATGTGACTAGAAATTGGGGTGGTTGGGCTGTTCCTAATTTCAGATTTTTATATTGGTTTTGTATGTTACAGCAGATGGGGATTCTAATCACGGGAAAGCAATATGAGGCCTCAACCACCATAAGGCAATCATCCATATATGAGTTAATGCTGTGTTCGGAGGCCAACGGCTGCTTTCTAAGAAATATCGAAAACAGTTACTACAAAATGGTCAGATTCAAGACTGTGATAGGGGCATTTAAAGTGTGGAGGCAGCTGAAGGCAAGAATTGTAGTGACAAAATATAATAAGTATACCCGGCTGTGGAGGTCATCTAACTCCCATATTTTACAATAAAACTTTTAAGGGTTGGGAGCAGAGAGGGATCTCTAGACTGCCAGATTTACTGAACCCAGGAAAGTTGCACTCATTTAAAAAAATTAAAAGAAAAATATGGTCTGATCACTGAACTTTTTAAAAATTCTTCCAGATAAGGGATTTTATAGGTAAATAGGCAATAATCAACTTTCTGGTTGTAAAATCTCAATTATTCAAGCCATCAATGGGGTAGCCAGAATTGGGCAAATCTATAACTTACTGGTTTTCAACATGCCAGATAATCTAGAGGCTCAAGTAGTTAAATGAAAGACAAGGCTGTGGGTTGGAGGTCCGAACTTACAAAAGTCATTAGATGTGGGAGCAGCGATATTATTAACCACAGGGCTCAGGAGCCAACATTTCAAGTCTATATTTAATCTCTACTACACTCCTGCCAAGTTGTTCAGATGGAACAAGAGACCTGATGCTAGATGTCATCGATATGGAGGGGCCTACACTGATGTAGTCCATATGTTTTTTAAATACCCAGGTCTGGAAGCCTTCATCGTAGGAATTGGGACTTTTATAAATAAGGTTATGAAAGTACACAATGAGATCACACCCCAGCTGATGTTATTTGGAGCGGATTACTATTTTAGGCACAGAAAAAGGCTGTTGTATTTTATATTCCTAGCCATTGGCAGTGGTCCGGATGTTTATAGTGACAATATGGTTGAGCTCTGAATCCCCTACTATGCACCAATGACTGACAAGGCTATTATTAATGGATAATGTGGAGAGAAATGTATATGAATGCAAAGGTCAGAAAGCAAGGAAGTACAGTGCCTTGGTATGGGCCCTGTTGGCAGAATGGATGCAGAGGAAAGAGGGCAGTAACTAGACCAGGGGTCTAGCTGGAACGAGCGATCACTTTTAGGGTTGAGCACACAAGAACTCCGTCCCTGTTGTAATCTCTCTTTGGGCTTTGAACAATGCCCATGTCACGCCTGTCACTTTCATAGGTTCGTGGTCTTGCCTTTTGAAAATCCGCTTGATTCCATTAGTGAAAGGCATGCATACACCTCATGCCTTTTCTGGTGTTTAACCCTCCTCGAGCGCACTGGCCAACCACTGAAAACCACTGAAAACATACGAGGCTCCATGTTTTCAGCGTGGTTTCTGCACTACTTTATCTTTTTACTTTTCACGCAGAGCGATCGCACTGGCTTTTACATAGCACGATCGTGCTCAGTTTTTTGGTTTTCAATTTCAGTGTGATTGTGTTGGGTTTTGTCATGGCGCGATTGTGCAAAAAAATTTTCTTTCAATTTATGTGGCAAGAAAAGTCTGGTTAGGAGTTTACAACGCTAATGGCTCTAACGCAAAATGGAAAATAGCAGTTAGACAATAACAACACATCAGAGGTCCATCTAAGACTATATAAATGCAGAGTACATAATCTGTTTGTAGCATAGCCTTTGTAGCCTTGGCTGTCACTTAATTGTGGGCATTAATAACTAGTCCACCGTTAGGTTTTCTTAATATTGCACTATCAAAAATCAAGATAACCCTGGTACCATCGGTACCCACATTCCGACTTTCGACCAAAAGGGCATTATTAAACAGGCCTAACAATTCAAATAAATCTGATTTCTTTGCGAGTCTGCAAGCTCCTGGTGTTACCCTATATTATTGTGATAACTTGGCTAATTTCATCAGCATAAGGAATTCTCATGACAATTCACAACACCTGAAAGCCATGCTTGTTGTCACAGTATTCTTCACTATCAAGTACGTCTTATAAGCTATTTTTTCAAACATCTGAAATATCCCTTAGTTCAAAGACTGTCTCTTGCAGTTGCAGGATCTTAGAGGGGAGATCCAGCAGTGGGAACTGGTCTGCTCAAGTGCTGGGGACTACTTTCACATTGAATGGAAACTAGGATGTTGACTCTTTTTTCCATGGCAGCAGGCCTGACACACCCAGTATCACTTGCATTAGAGGGGCAAGGCACAGGCCAGCTAACACCTGCCTGCCCCTCCTAGGAGCAGGCAGTTTTTGCATGCTCTACCTCCGAAGACCCAAAACATCAAATAATGTTGCTCCAGCATCCAATGAACTACTAAGAGAGGGAGAGAATGCTGACAAAGGAGGAAGATTGGACAGGGCCCCTGGGAATTATGCAATTTTGTATACAGTCGTTTTCCACATAATTATGGATTTGCCGCATTTGCCACCTAATCCACCATCTGCTGCATAATGTGCAGACTTAAATAAATACATTTTGTTTTTAGCTCAAATGGATCAAAAGTTATGAAAACCTGGCAACATCTGCTGCTGCTTATTGGAAGGCTGTTCGCAGAGGTTTGCTGGTCACCTTTCAGTTGCTTATTGCTGTATTTGGGTGTTAAACGGTATTAATGAAGTGAAACATTTGTTCGGGCAGTGTTAATATGTGTGAAATTACAAAATAATGAACTAATACTATCACAAAATGTGCTGCATTATACTGCATAGTTTGCCTTTTCTTATCATCTAATTGAGTAAATCCTGCTTCATAATTTGGTTCTCCCCTGTCACATAATTCCTGTGGCTGGGGGTGAGGGCAATTGAGTGACTGGCATAGTATTTCTCAAAGATTTTTGTAAAACATTTGATTCTGTATTCTTGATGACAATTAGGCCCTGATTAGGAGTGTTGTGGCATTCATTGGGGAATCGGAGCTGCCGCAGTTAATGATAACACTGGGATCTTCACATGGAATTTCTGAAATTGCTAGTTGAATCTCACAGAATGAAGAATAGCTGTATGGAACAGCTTTCTTTCTGGACGTCATTCTTCAGGGAATTCCCAATTCGATGTAGTTTAAAACAGACTTTTACCACCTACTCTGACCTGGTGGTAAATGCCAAGAAGGGAGCTGGAGATGGGCAGAGGAATTAGGGGAGGGGCAGGAGGATAAGTTAGGGAAAGGGGAGATGTTGCTTGGCTCATGGAGCATTTAATGATCTCCCCACGGCTTGGCTGAGGACCAGATGCAAGGCTGGAGAATGGTTCCTGGCTGAACAGTGACCCTTTTCAACGCTATTTTAACAGATTATTTTTTCTGCAAAATTGAGTTGCAGAACACTGAGGGGCATATTTATACTCCGTTTGCGCCGATTGTGCGTCAAAAAATTTGACGCACAATCAGCGCAAACCTTGCCCCATATTTAAACTCTGACGCCCGCGGACGACAAAAATCCGCCGTGTGCATAATTTTTTGGATGCGGCAACCCGCCCTGCGTTAATGATATGCAGGGTAGGCGTTCCCGTCCAAAAAACGACGCAAACGGCTGTGCGTCGTATTTATGCTGCCGGGCAAAAATGACTCTCGGGCTGGGAGGCGGAGCAAAAAAATGACGCACAGCCCGATTTGCGTCAAAATTTAACGTCTGGGTCAGGGCAGGCGTTAAAATGGGGCAAACACAGCTGTATTTAATCAGAACAAACAGCAGAGCAGCAACAGGGAGACATGGAGGTGATTTTTATCCAGCGTGCACGTAGACGCAGAGCCCTGCAGCAACAACAGCAGCTACCACAACACCAGCAGGGACCCCAAAGGCAGCGCAGAAGGCAGGACAGGATATTCCGCCCAAGAACAACCCTGCATGGCCTCAGGGAACACGACATCATACAGAGGTACCGGTTGAACTGGCAGGCCATTCAGCAGCTGCTGCGAAACATTGAACCGCAGTTGGCCCCCACTTTAGTGACACCCCGCACCATCCCAACAGAAACAAAGCTGCTTGCCGTACTTCACCTGCTGGCAAGTGGCTCGTTTCAAACAACTGGTGCCCTGGTTGGCGGAATATCACAACCATCATTCTCCGCATTTCTTCCAAAAGTACTGGATGTCATCATTCGCCTGACACCCTTCCACATCTGCTTCCCTAACACACTGCAGAAGCAGCAGGAAACAAAACAGGGGTTCTACGCCATCAGTGGCTTCCCACACGTCCTTGGTGCAATCGACTGCACACACATATGCCTTGTGCCACCTGCTGCAACAGAACACCTCTACCGCAACAGGAAGCACACACATTCCATCAATGTGCAGGCCATTGTCGATCACCAGGGATTGATCAGCAACATCGTGGCTAAATATCCTGGGATTGTACATGACTCATTAATCTTCCGTCACTGCACCATCAACCAACACTTCCAGGATGGACGGTATGGCAATGGACTACTTGTTGGTAAGTACAAAAACCTACTTATATACACACTGCACAGCAACCCTCTAGGACACACAACACATACACCACAACAGCAACATCTAGACAGGAACATACTGAGGTCCTGACATCACTAGCCATGTTTTGTAAGTCACCATTGAACCTCTCACACATTGGAATTTACTGTACAGCCTAATGTGAAGACATTAATGAGTGTGGTTGCCTAAATGACACCTTGCAAATTGTAGGTGTCACAATGACCTTTACATTAATACATTGCATAAGTTTCAAGGTATGGGATGTACAGGGTACTTTGATATAAATGTGTTAACAACACTTCCAAATTTAAGTGTGCATGGAACTATCATCTCACCCTTAGTGAAGACACACGGACACCTGTATCACAAGTCACAATGCTAGGGATGGCACACTGTACTGCAAATCCCAAAACATATTGATGACAAACGGTTAGCAGACAAGCACTTGCTCAGCCAAGGAAACAACACAATGCAGATGGTATAGCCTACAAGTATAGGATGTCACATCAGTACACAAAAGAGTCGCAGACAACACAAGACAACTACTGCCATTAAAGGTCTTTTCAATAGTGCCAGCTACATCTACATGATCCCATTCTGTGTTTTTCTTTCAGCTGATCAGGGGTATGGCATCCAGCCATTGCTAATGACACCATTTGGGAACCCGATTACTGCTGCAGAGCGGGCATACAACGACGTCCATGAGAGGACACGCAGCATTGTCGAGCGCACCTTTGGGATCCTAAAGTCAAGGTTCCGCTGCCTTGACATCACTGGTGGTAGCCTACTATATTTCCCCGAGATGGTCTGTAGGATCATACTCACATGTGCAATATTGCACAACATTTGTTTAAAAAGGAACACTCCCCTTCTCGAACCAGACCCATACATGCCTGAAGACGATGAAGAGGAGGAGGATGCCCTGCAACAGGAGGGGGAACAACCAAACACGGCTGCTGGAGTGCGGAGGCGCCAACAGATTGTAAATAATTTATTTTCATAATTATTACCATCACCACTTAATGCACTATTGTAAATAAACACTAATAACAAACACCACATCATGGTTTGGCCTATTCATTTATGCCTACCTTTAGCTTGGAATATCTGAAGAAGAATGTCGTCTCATTGAGCAATAATGATATAACAATCATGCCACAAAAATATACACCACAAATGTAATGGCCACCATACAATGGTCAAATACACACACAATGTAAATGACAGACATCCTGTACAGTTCACCTTTGAAGGGCAATAGCTGAGGACCACACATATGACTCACATACATGTAGTAAACATGGATCATCGCAGCAGATGGCACACAACTAAAACACCATCACTCAACTAGGGGAAAACAGGCCTCATACATCAGGCAGTTCACATGCTAATGCTTCAGGAACAGGAATGGAGGACTAGACTCCTGCCAACAGTAATTCCAACTACTTACTATCATTGCAATGACTATCTGTCACTAGAGTTACACATAAGCAGAACATACACAGCACAAGTGTTACACCTAGGACAAGCATCCAGCACATCACATCCCATCTACATGTCAGCCCTTTTCTAAGAACATTACACACACACTTGCAGCTGCTCACACCCCACCTGTCTGAAGAGGTCCCTGGAATGCCGATTTGTGTACACTGAGATTCCCTCATCTACACACACACACTCACAAGAGTCATCCAGTGTGCCACACCCTTTACTATGCCTACCATTGTCATACTACCATCTCACTGCATGGAACTCAGCTCATATAATACACTGGGTTTGAGTTTATAAGGCCTGGTATCACCTGTAGATTGATTCTTCTGTGAAAGGTACTGTAGGCTATTTATCAGCAAATCCCATCTGACAGGACTAGTGAGACACTGATGGAGGCCACACCAGTGATCCCCCTCCATGCACACCACCCAAATGTACATGCCCCGTCCCTGCTGATGCCTCCTACTGCATACATGTTTGAATTTGAGCTATTACATCATTAAGCTTTGACACTAATGTTGCCGTAGAAAACTTTATCAGGGTTCATGTGTCACCTTCAAAACAACACAGGACATACACAGTGTGACATCTCAACTGTCTACTGCTCCCTCTGACCAGTCCTAGTCAGAACACATGATCATGTGATTACTGAAAGAACTTGCTCCTGATTGACCCAGCATCCTGTCAGCCTGACTGCCACCTGTCCGTGGGTCACTCTACAGATACCTGGGGTCCACCTATGGACCACACGTGCTATCCAAAACCTCTTGTACTTCAGACACTAATTTGTCATTAGCCTCATCAATGTATACTCAAATACATAGTATTTCATCATCTGACTGTTATTTGCATCCGATTTGTGCCAGTGCCCTTGAATAGCCAAATCTTGGCCCTTCCATTGTCTGGCCCTCATTAATGCCTAAACTACAAAGTGTGACAGTGGACCAGGACCATAGTGTATGATGGTGTAAATGGCCTCCATCAAAACCAGCAACCTCAGATAATGTCCATGAAAAGGTAACACATATGAGGACCCTGACTGTTCAAACGCTGAGTAACATTTTTCAAATGATAAAGATGAGTCGTGTGTTGAATACCAGCCATTTAGTTCTGCACAGAGGCTATGATGTTTCCTGATACATTATCATCCAAAGAGGCCAACTGGAGTAGAAATGTTGCAATGACACATGCCGGATCCATACACCTGAGACATTCTCTCACTCAGCACACCAAGGTTGCCCAGTTGAAAGTCTCATTACACGTTTTCAGTGACAGGGTGGGACCATCCATGTGTAGGTGACCATGTCCTCAATGGCTTCTCTCAAATTTTGCTACAAACAATACCCAATTGAAACAAGATTAGCTGCCACTAACTCATGAGGAGACCTGGAAGTTACAGTGACAACATACACCCTGACAGATGATACAGGATCAATATTGGACCACACACATAAACATGTACCATCCAATCAACAAAATATTTGCAAGCAGCTGATCACAGTAGTGTCCCAGTTGTAACCTAGCAGGAAGAATGAAACATGCCACTAAACCAGGTAATGCATAAAGGGCCACATACATCAACAACCTATTTGCCATCAGGACATGAGGAACATTGAGATTTAGCAAATAATATCAATGCAAAATGGTATGTCAGATTTCTCCAAAGAATCAATAGGGCAAACGTCAAATGGGCAAATGGGATTACAGATTGGCAAACAGTGAATCATACCTTATTTGCTTCCATGAGCCTGCTGCTGCTGCAGGTTTAGAATTACTGAATTTGGGAAACTCTTGGATAAATTTGCAAGTCTGGAAGAGCAAACCCTAGGGTGCTGGGGGCCTAAGTCCACCTCTACTGCCCCCCAAATAGACATTATATATGCACATGTGAAGCACACACCTGCATAAGGCGCATGTGTGGCCTACATGTCAAAAGGAAAACACATTTAAGATACATTAACTCGTAATTAGGACATGGTTACCCCCTTAAAAAGTGTAGGCGACAATTGCACTACCTATTTGGCCTTTATATAAGTTTGATTACCGTGATAAATGTGGACACATTTTTGCTAAGGTATACATCCTGGTATACCATTCATATTTTGAAATTAGCCATCAGCAATTACCCACATATGTGTACAATTATGAGTAATATCCATTCAGACCAATCATTACTATTGCACTGTGAATACATTCTATACATCCTATAAGGGACATTTGCCATAGCTAACCCCAAATGTGTATCACTTATCACCGTTTGGTCATGACAAAATTCTTTTCACAATTTGACAAATGAAAGACATATTTTTCAAAATGCGTCATATTTCCACGCATACAGGTTGTGCGTCATAATTTTTGATGCACAGGAGTGCAGATAATGCTGAGTCAAAAAAATATCCCAAAAATAGATATAATACTATCCAGCATTACTTGGCTACCATTTTTTTACATAATGCGTCATATTTCCACGCATAGAGCTTGTGCGTCATAATTTTTGACGCACATGAGTGCAGATAATGCTGAGTCAAAATTAATTTTCATATTTAGATATCATAATTGCCAGAGGCTTAATTTTCAACTCTAGAACTGTAAAATAAGCCTCAAACAAATATAATGGACCAATGATGAAAATTATTTTTGACTCTGCAATATGTGCACTCCTATGCGTGAAAAAATATGACGCACAAGCTGTATGCGTGAAAAAATGACGCATAGCGGGGGAAAAACGGCGGCCATTTTATGCAGGATGTGATGTAATAGGATATCCTGTTTACAGAATCTGTACAGTGGGTGTACTTTCACTTTCACTTTGCAGTCTCAGATTATTCTAGACTGTGTGGCTGTGTGGAAAGTGTTGTCCTGTGTATTAGTGCTTTTGTGTCCAGTGTACCTTCTCAATTGTGCTTTTGTCATCATTGTCTTGTTGTTGAATACTGTCTGAGTCTGTGTTGTATTATTTTGTCAAGTCCAGTGTTTCATTTATTGTCTGTGGGAGTCTGTTGTGGGTAGTGTAATATAGGGGTTAGTTGGGCTCTTCTTCTTAAGTTTTCTTTGTTTTTCACCACTCTACCTTTCCCCATTCCTCCCTTTTCCTTTTTCTCCAACTTTTTCCCCTTTGTCAGTGCTGACATGTCTGGTAGGCCACGGCTTGCCAGGATGGGTGAGGAGGAATTGGGGGGATTTATATGGCTTGTTTGCCATTTCCTCCCACTCATGCTGGAGGCTGGGGGTAGGGTGATACAGGGGTATCACACGGAGGCCCGTAAAGTCCATTGGGGGAAGGTGCGCCATCACTTGGTCCGTGTATTTGGTAGCCTGAGGAATGAACATCAACTTAAGCACCGCTGGGCTGATCTGATATCCAGGGAGCAAGATCTGCTGGACCACCTGGGAATCAGGATTGGTGGCCATGTTGGTGAGTACACATCAATTACATGTGCACAATTTAAAGCTGTGTGGCGACATGTGATGATTGTTACCCAATCTGCCAGATAAGTAGCTGACTGTGTGTAATGCTAGGGAAACCTACTGGGTAATTGATGCACAATGTGAAGGATGACAAATGCTAGCAGTCAGGTAGCTCATGTTTTCTACACATTCCGGTTGCCTGTAGCAGTATGTAATGTAGTGCTGCCTTTGTGTCAGACAAGCAACACGTTCATGACTCAATTAGAACTCTACAGGTCACAATAGCCAGTGAAAAATGGATGTTAAAATATCATACCTACATATGCAGACGCCATAGCTAGACTGACATTTCTAAACCCAACATGATGCTATAAATGAGTGCTGCCTTCACGTCAATTGAAGTTAGCAATGTTGTCCACACATATGTCACATGTGTGTCTGGTTGGTGTGTGGAGAAAATGACCACATAGGCTGTTTGAGTTTGAGAGGTCATGCAGTCCTCAAGTGACCAGCTTTTGGATGTCTCTCTTGGATGCACATGATGAGATGAATGCACCCCTATATTGTTGGGGCATACTAATGGAGGTGCATCTTTGACACCACATGACTGTCCAGGCCACTGCATGTGTGTAGTAGGGTGTGTAACTGTAGCAGGACACTCATCCAATGTAAATGTTGCTCAAGAATAATTCCATAAAGTATGAGCATGTGTGAAAGTGTTTCATTACTCATTTCATATTCTCACATTGTCTTTGTAATTGCAATTGTTTGTCAGTGCACGGATTCTGAGTATATTCTTCCTTCCATGCTTTACAGGTGGACCTGCACCGTACACTGTGGGAGAGGTGGCTCATTTTGTGGACCCCGACACCTACAGTGAGTGTTGCATGTGTGCTATTTTTAATGTTTGCTTGTGATGCATGATGGACTACTGTGTGTTCAACAGAATTCAAGGTTTGATGCGCTGCCCATTCATTAGTATTGTTCCATTAGTGGGATTTCTATTATCACTTCATTTTGAGTAGACCTATGCTTTTCCATTTCTCAGATTTTGGGTCTGTAGGCCATTCCAGTAGGGCCCGCTATGGGGAATGGGGTGAGTCATGTGGAATACACTGGTTAATATAAGAGTTGCTCTGGGACTTGTCTCGGACTGAGTTTGCATTTCACACTGACATTCTCCCAGATAGCTTCTGCAAAAGGCTTGTCTGAAATATGCTGCTTCCCTAGTTAACGATGGACTGAGTACACTGTAGATTGGATCTTCCAGGGGCATGTACTTCCACAAGTTGAACTAGAAGTGTGTGGGACTAGAGTGCAATGGCCTAGGTGTACATTCTACTCATGATCATGGGTGTTCTTGCTCCTGTGTGTCTGTAGTAAAATATGCCTCACTGGTAGTATGTGATGTTGGCCTAAGTCAGTACATTTTGACATGTGTGGACCTTGGATAGGACAAGGTTTAGCTGACTCCAATTTGTTGCTAGCCCTTCACTGGTGTTGTGTGTGTGGAGGCAAAAACTTGTTGAGCTTTCTAGACACTCCTGGGTGTGCATTGATTATGGGATTATTGGTTGTTCTTCCCACACCCCCCTCAAAGTCAGCCATGTGTTTGGGAATAGGGTACCTAGGACTGTAGCAACCAGTATGTTACACATACTTGTGACCATTTGCAACTTTGTTTTGAACCTAGTGTACACACTCGGTTATGGCACATGAGTTCTATACTAGCAAAAACATTTACAAATGGCAGATATTGAGGGTTGTGATTGTTATCACATAGACTGACATATGTAGTCAAGGCAATAGGCGGAGGAGGTGCAGCCATAATGTCAGCTGCATTACCAATTATTTTGATGAGAAGTTTAGGCTGATGTCACCCATCATGTAGAGACATGTATATGCTAGGTGTGAGGTGCCCTTTTGTATGCAGGCTTCCCATGTACTTCCTCTGAGACTTTCAATGATCTATGTGGTGAAATTAGCTGTTACAACTACAGTAAAAGTAATTTCCAATTGACCCATTGTGCTATTCCACCCAATGCATTTCCTATGGTAAATAGTTGCCCTTTCTCTTCATAGCTGCAAACATGAGTGCCGCACAGAGGCATGATTTTGAAAGGCGGGCAATGAGATACCGGCACATCCTGCAGGTGCAGTCGGGGTTCCGACAAATGGCCCGAAACTACCAGGCGGATCGGGCCTCCGGAGCATGGTGGGCCTCACCACAGGGTGGCCCAACGTTGCCCACTACAGCCACCACCACCACATCCACCAGTTCTCCCCAAGTGGCCCCAGCAACGGCGGGGACAGTTGTCCCTGCCTCTGCAGCACGACCTGGACCCAGCAATTTCAGAGCTGCAGGACAGTCCAGTGGGCTCCAAACAACTCCCACACCGAGCACCTCTGCCAGCACACAGACAGCAGCAGCACCTCCTATTGACCCTGCGGCATTCCAGGCTTTAGACAGGAAAATGGACAAGTTCATTCGGAAGGTGGACAAGCTGAGCCAGGATGTGGCGTACATTAAGAAGCGGGTCAGGTCCATCAGGCGGACCCTACGGAGGGCCAACCTCTAGGACTTATTTGGTTCCTTTAAATTTATCCCTCCCCTCTCTCCTCTTTCCTTTTAATCATGATAGGTGGGTTTTGGGGAATAGTGTTAGGTTAGTATAGGTTGTTAGCTTAGTTAGTGTTAGGGAGGAGGGTGGGGGGTCCTTGTTCTTTCTATTTTTCTTTTTTGAGTGTGTGGGTGGGTGGGGGTCAATGTTGGGATTCCTGTCTGTTTAGAAAACAAAATATATATATATATATAAAAAAATACAAAAAAATATATGATTGTTTAGGATAGTATAGTATGTGTGTAGGTTAGTATGTGTTGTCCTGCATGTGTCCTGTCTCATAATGGTGGGTGGGGGGTTGATGTTTAGATCGATTTGTTATATGTGTAGGGTAAGTTTAGATGAGGTTAGTTAGGGACAGTTGTGGGTTAGGAGTAGTCAGGTTAGATTAGTGTAGGTATGACTTTTCCCTTAGTTGCCTCTGGTGTGAATACATATGAATAAATATATAGTTAACCCTTTGCATTATGTGTTAACTGCTACTTGATCATGGCCTTGACATCAGTGTAGGTGATTGTTTTTCTATGACATTTGTGTCCTATGCTACACACCGAAGAAAATAGAGGTTTAAAATGGCAGCTACCCCTGTGCTAACTTGGTAAGTATCCACTATTTGATAGAACCACCATTTGTAGTTTACATGGATCACCAAGGAATTGTGTTGATGAGTATGTATTCTACATCACAAAGTGTGCTTCCAGACTTGGTATTGTGGGTAATTTAATAGGTCGGACTGCAGTGTGATGTTCAGGGACATCTTTGTAGATGAGGTGTTGTTAACACTCTTGTCTTGTTGTCTTCATTGCTGACATAGATCATGTGTGCAAAAATTCAGCATGACTTCCCTTCATGGAAGTATACTCAGAAAGGGTGATTGATGCTGTGTTTAGTTGTGTTTGCTTAGAATATACTGCATAATTTCATGTTTTAGTATTGCATGGTGCCTACATTTATCTGCCACCATTAGTTGACTTTGATTGCTATTGATGGAGCATTATTCTGTCCAACACAGCATGATTGTGTGTGGTTTGTCCCTTCATCAGTTATTCTCCTCAGGATGGGCAGGCTATGATGCAATCCTGGCCACTGCACAGATGTATCAGACTACATGATGTCAGGACAGTTGTATTGACAAGCTACATGGTTGTCACACAGGCACTTTAGAGTTATCTACTGCACAGTTGATGTGTCAAATAACACAAGACATATTAGGTGTGCAAGTGCTATTTATTGATAGGTGCTGTAGTGCAAATTGTACATTGTCCATGTTTGCTGAGTCCGTTCTGGTGCATTCTTACATGGTGATCCTACAGAAGGGGTGTGGATGATGCTCCTGACATGCTGGGGTGATGTTACAGACAGTGCAGAGGGACAGGATTTGCCGATTAGTAGGAGAGAGACATTCACTGGCAATGCTGACAAGTCATACAGTGGTTAGCAGAACAGTCATTGAGTATATTTGTAGTGAGACTGGCAATTGACAAAACGTAGGACCTTGGTCAAAGTAGGCCATGGTGCAGGGACTAGTGCTTCCGGGTACTCTTCCTTGTGAATGTGATCTGTTCCATGTCTTCTTCTTCTGATGTGTGTGTTGCCTGCTTTGTCCTTGTTGTTGTTGGTTGTGAATGAGCAACACACACCTCAGTGTTAGAAGACGTGGAGTCAGACATCCCGGTGGCTGCTCCCTGTGAAGGTCTTAAGGGCAGTACTGCAGCAAGGAGGTCCTGCTGGTTTTTCAGAATAGCAGCTACATCACGATGGTAGGCAGCCAGGTCGGCCCTGAGGGAGTCATGATTGCATTCGTGCATTCAGTGGAAAGTTTGGGGTGCGAGGTGTTGTGGCAACTCTCTTACTGCAGTGGTGAATTCCTTTATAGTTTCTTGTAGTCCATGCAGTATGGATGTTAGGGCTTGCATAGCTGCTGCCTGATCTGCAGATGACATCATGCATGAGCGCACCCCCTCAAGGCTGGCTGCCATATTTTGCATCCCCACCCGCACCTCCTTGGCCAGCTCCCGCTGTACTCCAACTACAGTTCTCTCAAAGCTGGTGCCAGTGTCGTCAGAGTCCTCAGCTGTGTAGGAGCTGGCAGGTCTTGCAATTGGGGTGGTGGGTGGTTCTTCTGTGATGGCTGCTTGGTCTGTGCTCCTCCTTGTGACTGAAGGTGGGGTCTGAAGGGTTTCAAGGACCTTTTGGATGGTCTCCTGGGGAATGTTTATGGGCTCGTCATCCATTTCATCAGGGAAATTAGGGACAGGGATATCGGCAGGAGATCCACGTTCCTCTGCAATGAAACAGGGTACAATTAGTGTGTCTGTGTTGTGACAATTTAGACGTAACATGCCTGCCTTTTGATGAATTCACTTTGTGATCTTGTTTGGTATTGGTATCTGCTGTCCTTCATATGGGCATTGTTATAGGCCTATGGCCTACCTGTGTGTCACATGTATGATATAGAGTTATCAGACTTGTCTGCCTAATTGCCTCTAGGTGTTGCTTTGTACCAAATAGGGAATAGCCATCATTTTGTCCTACTTGACCCTCCGTGTATATCTATTCTTATGGTGAGACCTTTCACTGACTGTGGGTGTTGTGATTGCCCTGGCAGCACACTTGCCTCTCAGGACCTGCCCCAATCCCTGATTGTTCACATTGACTTAATTGTAATTGACATGTGGCATATCCTATGCATGCCAATGTTATGATGTGATATGGATGTAGACATTGTTAATGTGTCCAGCTGATGTTGGGTAATGTGTGTTTAATTGGATTGCCCTGTTTATCGTATCAATGTCCTATTTCGTCCTCTGACTGTGCAGGTGTATTTCAGTGACCAGTTGCATGTGTCCCCTCCTCAATGCTGTTGTCTGAGCAGTATGACATTTGTGATGTTGCCTTGTTAGCCAGGCACGTGAAGGACCCTGACATATGCTGCATGTGTGTGTCCTTAGTGCTGTGTGGCTCCTATTGTTGTTTACTTTGGCTGATGTATGTGACAACTATGGGCATTGACATTTGAGTGTACTGGGGCCTTTGTCTTGTTTCAGGAGATTGTTGCAGATGTCATCCTCACCCCCTAATTTAGGTATGTATGTTCCATGGGGAGGTTACTGCCATTGGCTACTTGTGCTGCACAGAGATCAGAGGTGTTAGTGTCAACTGTTGTCGCAGTTACATTGCAGTTGTTGTTTTGGCTACTGGATTACTGATAGGGCCCTAGTTAATGTAGGAGATATTTTGGCTGACGAGTGCCAGGATGTAAGTTTGACGTAGTTGCCTTCCCTCCTGTCGAGGCTTTCCCTTAGCTCTATTGTTGTCATGACAGGATGCCCCCATGGGACTGTTGTTGGTGTTGTGTAATGTCGTGCCCCAGCTTCTGTCTGTGCAGGGCATGCCCCCCTGCCGTGCCCCTTTACCCATGCCACTCCATGTATATGCTGACTTACATGCAATGTGTAGTGGTATTTCCCCCCCTGCTTACAGTCAACATTATTGCATTATAATTCCCCATGCGACTTACCCTGCATGTGCGTTGTCTCGTGGTAGTCTGCGCTGTCCTGTCCTTGAATCCCTGTGACGATCTCCTCAGGGATGACGGCTGCGACCATCTCCTCCATGTGGTCCAGTGCCTCCTGGTGTGCTGGACTCCCCCCTCCAGTCTGCAGTGCTGCCTTCCTGTTCCTGGCCATTTTTTCCTTTGTCCTACGTTTGCAGTCATGCCAGCGTTTCTTACACTCAGTGACTGTTCTGCGTACTTCAGCCACACTGTTGATCTTGTCAACAATTTGTTGCCATATGGCCTCTCTCCTACTGATTGGCAACTTAGAGGTGATAAACAGTTGGTGCTGGTGTTCCGTCACCTATTTAACCAGGATTTCCTGCTCCTCTGCACTGAAGCGACACTTTCTATATATGTCCTGGTTCCTGTATGGATCATCCTGGCTGGTTCCTGGTCTGCTGTCATCTTCCTGGGGTCTGTAGTGGCATCTGGGATCCATTTTGGCTCTCCTCTGCTGAAAGGGCAGTGTTCGTGGGTATTTTTGACGCTATTGCGTCAAAAAAAATGGCGCTTTCAGGGTTGCGCTGTCGTAAATCGACCCACAGTCATTTACGTCGTGTTAACGTCGTTTTCCTTTACGACTTGACGCCGCGATGTGCGTAAAAAAAAAATTACTCCCACCTGTTGGTTGCGCCGCCGTGCGTCAAAGTATAAATTTGACGCCCGCACGATGCATCGAAATGGCGTTAGCCGGCAGTAACATTTTTGACGCAAAACTGCGCCGGCGCAGCTTTGCGTCAAAAAGTATAAATATGGCCCTGAGCCTCTGATAAATCTGCCTAGCTGAATTCCACCTTTGAACTCTGCTCTCCATAACTTGCAATAAGGGACTTCATGATGATTTTGCCAACGCTTTTGTGGGTTTTGTGATGTTTCATGAAGACCTGTGGAGTGTTTTATTGCTGCTGCGTGGCAGTAGGCAAAGACTTCTTTTGTGGACTGTCAGTAGGGTTTGAGTACATTTATTGTGCATAATTTTACGGAGATTGAGACATTTGAAATGGATTTGGGGAACACCTGATGAGTTGATGGAACTATAATGCCAATGTTCCTCCCTATTATTTATGAGATTGAATAGTTTATTATGCAAGGCGCGAAAAAGCATCCTCTTATATTATTGGCAATAATAAAGCAGGAAACACGTGCCCTGTAGTAGCCACCTCATTAAAGTCGGACTTATCAATATAAGTTTTTGAGGAAATCCACATCAATAAAGTCGAACTTATCAATATAAGTATTTGAGGAAATCCAATGCTCCTAATCGTTGTGGCTTTACTGGCTTCTCACAAAACTCACCTGCAAATGCTTCGGTTTCCTGTGGTTCATATTTTTCTTGCCCAAAGCCTATCCTCTGTGATCATCTATTTAAAGAAATAAAGGCTCCTTCAATAGACTGGTGCACCATGGCCTTTTGCATTTTCTGTATGACTTTTCTCCTAACATGTATTTCTTAAGAGGATTCTGTGGATAAAAAGAACATATCTTCCTGCACACAATTTATTCTTTTTGTTAGTTTTGCTTAGCTCAGTGATATGATTAGTAGGATCCCATAAAGCCAAATTGTGATTTCTGGAGAGTGTATCTAACAGCTATTCTTTCTTGGAAAAAAAGCTTACTTACTTGAACATGTAATTGGCGTTTTTTTAAAGGATTGGCACCAAAAATATCACAATTTTTCCCAACATGCCCTTTTTTTCTATTCCAGCTTGAAGCATATACTTTTCCTTTCCATCCAGTCTTTGTTTTTTTACAGGTCGCTGTTGAAATTCTGTGAACTTCTTTAGAGCAGCTACTTCTTGTGGTATGTCAGTTCCTAGGACTTTGTTTGTTTTCCATTGTTTATGTCTTTGCTTCTGTTACTTTGTTTCTCACAATGTACCAACTTAGAACCTCAAAACTCAGGTTTAGAAATGTCATAGCCAAATCTATTTGATCTATCTTCTTGTACTATGCTGCCAATAAAGCCATATGTTTATTCTTCACTACTAAGGTTACTTACATCCTCCAACAATGTTTCTGCTCTCTTGTTTAATTTACTACCATAAAAGTTTGAAGAAAAACAAATTTGCTCTTATGTTATAATAATACAGCTCTTGTAGGACTCATAAGACCACGAAGTTGCAAATGCAAGAATGACAGAAATATATGTACATGGGAAAGAAACATCTTTGTATTTTCTGGCGATTGAAAATAAGGATTCCTCTGAAAGAATGGCAGGTCCCAAAAGGGTAATGATGGTGTGAATTGGGAAGAGGTAGGATAAGAGAAAAAACTAGCCTTGAGAAGTTTGCAGACAACAAATGAAAGGGATTAGTTACAGGCCCCGATTACATAAGCAAACCTGATGTGAAGCATGCCTACAGTCAGGGTTATACGTTTTTTGGATTGTATGGCTCCAAGAAAATATAACATAAAAAGGGTCTTGGTGGAGGTGTTATTTTTTCCAGAATTATATTGAAATAATATTATATTATTGTGAAATACTAAAGTACACAGTGCACTTTATTTTATATTCTAAACTACTTTAATGATTCTACCCCAAAGTATATTGGGTGAACTTCAGTAGGCAATACGTTCTAAATCACGTTTAGAATGGTCTACTAGTTACAACAGGATAAAATGTTAATATAACTTTAAGATGTATGTAGGGGTTATACTCCAAGCTGATTTGGGAAAATGTCTGTGTGAAGAAGACAATGTGGCAGACAACGATAATGTTCTCAGATCTTAGCTTAATGTCAGGATACACTTGAAGACCCCAACCTGCTCATCAAACACTGCCTCAGCTGAATCAGCTTTCCAACCACTGCCCTTTTTGAATCATCGTATTCCTTGAATCTCCGTTAACCAAACAACCAGCCAGGCACACGCTGAAGGTTCCACATCACTTGTATACCACACACCTTCCCCTCTTAACAAAACTTGACATTAGTTTCTGCTATACAATAATAATATACAAAATACACATATATACATTATTTTAGAAAATTCTCTAAGACAATTTGATGTTGATTCATGCACTTCTCCTCAGACCATTATTTCACAAAATCCTTAGAATAGGATGGTTTGATGATGTTTCTTGGACTTCTTTTTGGACCCTCAGGGTTTCCTTCACTGCACTCTACACTTTCCTCTTTATCTCCATCCGTCCCCACTATGTTGAATTTAGCAACTCTGTTCAAATTCCATATCTTATGATCATTTGTGTTGACCACATTAGTGAATAATTAGATCACCTTCATTGGCTTACTACATTTTGAGACTTCAGAACCAGACCCTGGAAGTTCAATCTTTAACCAGTCTCCAACATTGACACTCTTTCACCTTCTTTTTTGTCAAACTCATACTTCATCTTTCCCATTTTCTCTCCCACTGTGCTCTTCCACACTGTCTCTTCAAAATTGGTTTCAGACCAACCCCTCTCCTTTTCTTTACCCAACTAGAGAAAATCATGCTATTAGGCTTCCTTCCCCTTAAAAGTTGAAATGGTGTCACACCTGTAGTAGAATGAGGAGTTAGCCTATACACGCTTACTTTATCCTGAATCCCCTATAATCATGATTTACCAGTAACTCTTGAGTGCTGTATGGTTTCTTTCCACACTTTGTTGAATCTCCCAATGATGCCATTGCAGTCTGGGTGATATAAAGCATATTTCTTATTTACAATGCTGCTGTCTCTTAGAAAACTTTCCATTTCTCTTGACTTCAATTGTACCCTGTTGTCAGTTAAAAGCACTTAAGGACATCCTTCACGATCAAACACTATTTTAAGACATTTTATTACAACCTGCGTCTCCACAGAAGTCACCACTGCAACCTTCGGCCAACATGAGTACCAGTCAATGCAATTCCAGATATAATGGTCTATATTACCAGATCAAATAGGACAGACAATATCAAGAAAAATCTCTTAATCAGGGCACACAAGGCAACTTTCTCACTTGCATGGGTTTAGTTCTGCACTTCAAAATTCTGTCACTTGCCAGACACTCAGCACAATCTTTCACTTTCCTCTCTGTCATGACAGGCCAGGCCACCAATAATCAGCCCTAATTCTTATTTTGGTCTTTGACATCCCAAGGTGACTCTCATGTCCTAAAGAAATGATATAGATTGTCATTACAACCCTGGCGGTCGGTGTTAAAGTGGCGGTAAAACTGCCAACAGGCCGGCGGTAAAAAAAATGGAATCACGACCGTGGCGGAAACCGCCAACATGGACAGCAACTTTAACACTCCGACCGCCATGGCGGTACAAACAAACACCGCAATGGTAACCGCCAACAGACAGGTGGAATGTACCGCTCACAGTGTTACAACAGTCCAATCCGCCACCTTTCCTGGGGCGGATTCACCGTGAACAAAAACACAGTGGAAACAGGAATTGGAAGGGAAAACGCTCACCTCTACACACCCAACGAGGAACCAGGACGCCATGGAACCGGAACTCCAGATACTCCCTGCCTTTGTCTTCCTGCTCCTCTACCAGGAGCACGAACGCCGGCGGCGAAGACCACAGTGAGTACTGCACCTATGACACAGGGGGGGGGAGGGAAAAAAGAGTGACACACACACGCAACACGCAACACGCAAAACCCCCACACTCACCCACAACACACACACTAATACATCATGATACATTACAGTTACACCCCCCAACCCCCCCCAGAAGAATGCAAAGACAAAAGGAAATGATTTGAATGTTTGTAATCTATTAAAATCCAGTACTCAGAAATATATATATATATATATATATATATATATATACACTATAAACAAATATATACACCAAGAAACCAGTCCAAGGTATACCACCATTAAAGTCTGTGGCCCACTGGGCCCAAAATGCATGGGCAAGGCCCACACAAGATACCCGATCAAAACGGAGAGAACACTGCTGGGGCATCAGATCGAAATACAACAGGCACCTCAGGGGGAAGGGAATGGGGGGCACCTCAGCCGGATGAGTACACAACGCCAGATCCACGAGGGGGCTCCATGCCAATTGATGTATCCTAGGGAGTGCACAGACACAGTCTCACAAGTCTCTCAAGTGGGTGGTTTGCCCACTGCTTTATCCTGGGGAGTGCAAAGCCACAGTCTCACAAGTCTCTCAAGTGGGTGGTTTGCCCACTGCTTTATCCTGGGGAGTGCAACGCCACAGTCTCAAAAGTCTCTCTCAAGTGGGTGGTTTGCCCACTGCTTTATCCTGGGGAGTGCAAAGCCACAGTCTTACAAGTGGATAACAGTCTCCACTGGTTGTGGAGGGGGCTTGGTGCCCAGAGTGCTTCATCCTGTCAAGGACTGAGGTAGTGGATGCCTTTCTCCACTGGTTCTGGAGGGGGCTTTGTGCCCACAGTGCTTCATCCTGTCAAGGACTGAGGTAGTGGATGCCTTTCTCCAGTGGTTCTGGAGGGGGCTTGGTGCCCAGAGTGGTTCATCCTGCCAAGGACTGAGGTAGTGGATGTGATATTCCACTAGTTCTGGAGGGGGCTTCCTGCCCAGAGTGCTTCATTCTGCCAAGGTCTGAGGTAGTGGATGTGATACTCCATTGGTTCTGGAGGGGGCTTGGTGCCCAGAGTGCTTCATCCTGCTCGTGGCGGGCCCAGTAGTGTCAGAGCTTTTGCCGCTCATTGGCCTGCGGTGCTGGTGGCGGCGGTGTCCTTGGCAGCGGTGCTGGTGGCGGCGGTGTCCTGTGAAGTGGTGCTTGTGGTGGCAGTGTCCTTGGCAGCGATGCTTGTGGCGGCGGTGTCCTTGGCAGCGGTGCTGGTGGCGGCGGTGTCCTTGGCAGCGCTGCTGGTGGCAGCGGTGTCCTGTGAAGTGGTGCTTGTGGCGACCGTGTCCTTGGCAGCGGTGCTGGTGGTGGCGGTGTCCTTGGCAGCGGTGCTTGTGGCGGCGGTGTCCTTGGCAGTGGTGCTGGTGGCGGCGATGTCCTTGGCAGCGGTGCTGGTGGCAGTCTTGTCCGCCATGCAGGTTTTCGGCGACTTGCCTGTCTTTCTGTACCCCTTCCCCACCTTGGATGGTGGCGCAGCTGTCTTCCCACTCCCAACTGTACTCCTAGGAGAGACTTTGGTGGTAGATGTTTTGCCTTTCTCCCGCAGGGCACTTGCCAACTTTTTATGCTTTTGAGGTGGGGGACTGTCCGTGGTCTGGCTCCTCGGCACACTGGCTGCCCTGCTGCTTGGCGCACTCCAGAAGCCGGTTACTGCTGGCACCTCCATTCCCGCTAAAGTTGTGGCTGAGGTGCTGGGTTGGGACCTGGAAAGGTGGGCCCTAGGGGACTGAAGGGGTGGGGGAGGTGAGGGGAAGAGGTCAAGGTTGGACAGGAAAAGTTTTTGGGACACACTGGGATGGGTAGATGGAGGGGGTTTGGGAGTGGAGGAAGAGGTAATGGTTGTAGGAGGTGTACGTTTGCTGACTTTGGGTGAAGGTGCATGGGCTGGAGGCTGTCGTGAGGTGGATGGCTGTTGGGTGGGTGTGTGGCTGCGTTTTGTGTACCTTGGGAGGTGGGCTCACAGACACACTGGGAGAGGACACAGGGGATGTGTGAATGGTAGTGGGGGTGGTGAGTGCTTGTGAATGGGGTGTGGTGATGGGTGTGCTGGTGATGGACGTAGTGGCTGAAGATGTAGTGCATGGAGATGTGAGTGGAGATGAGACAGGGAGGGAGGAGGGAGACGTGGAGGAGGGGGACACAGTGGAGGCAGTGGATGTTGGTATGTGTGCATGGGTATGATGCTTGTGTGAGTGCCTGTGGGATGTGTGGTGCTTATGTTTGCCAGAGCTTCCCTTGTGTGTTGAGGTGTGTGCATGCTGGTCTGATGGTGTGCTTGGGATAGGCTGAGGTACAGGGGTTTGGGTCTGGGTAGAGGAAGTTGGAGGGGGAGGCTGGACACAGGGACAATGGCTGCCATCAGTGCTGAGGCCAGAGTCTGAAAAGATCGCTGTTGGGCTGCCTGACCAGAATGAATGCCCTCCAGGTATGCATTGGTCTGTTGCAACTGCCTCTCTACACCCTGGATGGCTTTTAAAATGGTAGACTGCCCAACAGTGAGGGACCTGAGGAGGTCAATGGCCTCCTCACTGAGGGCAGCAGTGCTGACTGGGGCAGGGGCTGAGGTGCCTGGGGCGAAGGTGATGCCCACCCTCCTGGGTGAGCAGCCACGGGGCACACGCTGAGGGGCTGCTGGGTGGGCGGTGCTGGTAGTGGGGGTGGCGGCTGTACCTGTAGATGCGGTGGGCACAGAGGGGTCCGCCACTGCAAGGGAGCTCCCATCAGAGGAGGAGTCTGTGTCGCTGGTCTCAGCTCCTGTCCCCGCCGTGGAGCTCCCCTCGCCCTCCGTCCCACTGGTGGCTTCAGACTCTGTTGTCTCGCCCTCCAGGGCCATGTGGGATGCAGCTCCCTCCTGCTCCGGTGGCACAGCTCCTCCGCCTAATGATGCTAATGCACACAAGAACAGGGAGACCACAAAAAGGGGTGGAAGACAGAAGAAAGACATGTTCAGTGCATGCAATACCACTACTGTTGGCGAACACTACAGACACAGAAGACCCCTGCACTACGCCGTGCACTTTGAGTTCCCTAATTAATCACAGGGACATGGGGTACAAGGCCTATGCCCAATTGCTCCACACATGGAAGTCACAGGAGCCTGACTAGGTGTAGTTGGCTCTGAACACAGGTGGGGTGGGGTGCCACATGGCCTGCCTTACGACGGGACCTTGCCTACTAAAATCGCCCTGGCCTAGGGGAACTCACAGCCCACCTCCCCCACCCATACACCTCCACTGCACGCACAATCAGCTGAATGAGAGTGTACTCACCCCCTTGTGGCTGCTGTGATGCCCTCAAGCGCCCATCCAACTCCGGATACGCCACCGCCAGGATTCTGAACATCTGGGGGGTCATGGTGCGACGGACACCCCTCCCACGTTGGGAGGCCATCCCCAGCTGGGCCTCCGCCGTCTTCTTGCTCCAGCGGCGAACGTCCTCCCATCTTTTATGGCAGCGGGTGCTCCTTCTGTGGTGGACCCCAGGGTCCGGACTTCCTTGGCGATGGCACGCCAAATATCCTTCTTCTGGTGGGCGCTGACGTACAGGAATAGTACAGGGGAAAAGGAGAAGATATAACCGTCCGCACCGTCACAGTCATTGGCCCGCATCCCTACCCTTGCCATGACGCACATGCACTCACTGTCGTTTCATGCACACCTCATTCTCCCCCCCATCTTCCATCCACACCACTCCCCACAGGCATTGCCCATTCGGCATGCTCACAGTGTACTTACCTGCTTGTCTGGAGGACCATAGAGTAGCGTGTACTGGGGGAGGATCCCATCCACTAGTTTCTCCAACCCCTCCGTGCTGAAGGCAGGGGCCCTTTCCCCAGACACATGAGCCATTGGCGGTCATTCTGACCCTGGCGGGCGGCGGTCAAAAGACCGCTGCCGGCATTCCAACCTTCCCGCTGGGCCGGCCGGCGGTACCCATGGTAGCGCCGGCCGGCCCAGCGGGAAGGAGGCCTGCAACACAGAAGCCGGCTCCGAATAGAGCCGGCGGTGTTGCGGGCGTGCGAAGGGTGCAGTTGCACCCGTCGCGCTTTTCACTGTCTGCCAGGCAGACAGTGAAAAGCTTCATGGGGCCCTGTTAGGGGCCCCTGCACTGCCCATGCCAGTGGCCAGTGGCCAGTGGCATGGGCAGTGCAGGGGCCCCCAGGGGCCCCAAGACACCCGTTCCCGCCAGCCTCTTCCTGGCGGTGACAACCGCCAGAAACAGGCTGGCGGGAAGGGGGTCAGAATCCCCATTGCAGCGCTGCCCTGGCAGATTCGCCCAGCCGGGGGAAAACCGGCGGGAAACCGCCGCTCCTGGTTTTCTAACCGCAGTTTTACCTCCGCGGTCAGAATGGGCATGGAAGCACCGCCAGCCTGTTGGCGGTTCTTCCGTCATTCGCGACTGACCGCCAGGGTCAGAATGATCCCCATTGTCTCTTCTAGAATGAGGTCACAGCAGCACTTGCAGTGTTGGTCCTCTCCTGTCGAAGATCAGGTATCAAGTGAGCGAACAGAGAGAAACTGGCGGTAACGTCCGCGGCGGTGCGTACCGTCACCGCCGGCGTACATTGTCATTGGCTCCTCAGACCCATAGGGTCCAATGTTAACCAATGCAGGATTGCGCGCGGTCTTCGATTACCTACAGACTTGATCGTGCCACAATCCTGGAACTGTGTGCCCAGTTGGAGCCAGACCTGATGTCAGCTATCCACCATCCCACAGGAATCCGCCCTCTAGTGCAGGTGCTGTCAGTACTCCATTTCCTGGCAAGTGGGTCAAACTACATGGCCATAGCATCAGGGATGTCCCAGCCTATGTTCTCCAACGTGTTGTCTGCCCTGCTGAAACACATGTGCAGCTACATCGTTTTCCCTCAGGTGGAGGATTTGCCAACAGTGAAAGGTGACTTCTACGCCCTAGGACATATCCCCAACATCAAAGGTGCCATTGACGGGACACATGTGTCCTTGGTACCCCCAGCAGGAGTGAACAGGTGTACGGAAACCGGAAGAGTTACCATTCAATGAATGTGCAAATAGTGTGCTTGGCCGACCAGTACATCTCCCATGTGAATGCCAAGTTTCCTGGCTCAATGCATGATGCTTACATTTTGAGGAATAGCAGCATCCCTTATGTGATGGGGCAACTCCAGAGGCACCGTGTGTGGCTATTAGGTGAGGACATGGAGCCTATACAGTGTGACTAGGTGTCTGGATCTGGGGATGTCCCTACAGGTTAGTGTGTGTCTAACATTTGTCCCTCGACATTTGCAGGTGACTCTGGCTACCCCAACCTGTCATGGCTACTGACCCCAGTGAGCAATCCCAGGACAAGAGCAGAGGAACGCTACGATGAGGCCCATGGGTGAACTAGGAGGGAATAGAGAGGACATTCGGCCTCCTGAAGGCCAGGTTCAGGTGCCTCCATATGACAGGTGGTTCCCTATTCTACTCATCAAAGAAGGTGTGCCAGATCCTCGTGGCCTGCTGTAGGCTTCACAACTTAGTTTTGCCTTTTCTGCAGGAGGATGGTCCAGATGGAAGTGTTGTGGCAGCTGTGGAGCCTGTGGACAGTGAAGAAGAGGAAGCAGAAGAAGAGGACATCGACAACAAAAACACAGTGATTCATCAATACTTCCAGTGAGACACAGGTAAGAAGACATCACTGCCTGCTACATCTGATATAATTGTTCCACCTCTCATCTGTCTTTCACTTTCACCCAGTGTATGGACCCTGAGTTGTCACTTTCCCTTTTAATTTTGCAGATGTGGGTCCCACTTTCTGACATCTGCTTTGTTGCCGCATGGACTAGAGCTGTGTGACATAGGTATGTTGACAATACAATGGATACAGCATTTTTACACAGTTATTGCAAATACACATTTTCGAAAGCACAGACTGACTCCAGGGTGTTTATTTAAGTGCAAAATGGTGGAGGTGGTATTAAAGTGGTCAGGGGTGATGGTGGAGGAATGTCCATGTCAGAGTCCAGTCTATTTGTCTCACAGGTGCATTGTCCAAAGAGGCATAGGAAGTGGAGCTAGGGTAGTTTAAGGATGGACAGGGTGACAAAGTGGGATAGAAGGATGACAATCAGGGTGGTCTCATTTCTTGGCAGTGGTATTGGCATTGTTCTCTGTCTTTGTCCTGGATCTCAGGGTCCGCTTGCGGGGTGGTTCTCCATCTGCAGGGGGTGGGGTGCTGGTGTTGTGGTCCTGTGGCGGTGCCTCCTGTCCACTAGCGCCGGCGGAGGTGGTGGGCAGTTCATCGTCCAGGCTAGTGTCAGGGGCCCCTTGTTGTGCCACAGTGTCCCTCCTGGTGTTGACGAGTTCCTTAAGCACCCCTACAATGGTGCCCAGGGTGGTGTTGATGGATTTGAGTTTCTCCCTGAACCCCAAATACTGTACCTCCTGCAGCCGCTGGGTCTCCTGAAACTTGGCCAGTACCGTTGCCATCGTCTCCTGGGAATGGTGGTAAGCTCCCATGATGTTGGAGAGGGCCTCGTGGAGAGTGGGTTCCCTGGGCCTGTCTTCCCCCTGTCGCACAGCAGCCCTCCCAGTTCTTCTGTGTTCCTGGGCCTCTGTCCCCTGAACCGTGTGCCACTACCACTGCCCCCAGGTCCCTGGTGTTGTTGGGGTGGTGGGTTAGCCTGGGTTCCCTGTAGTGGTGGACACACTGCTGCCTGACGTGTCCTGTGGACAGAGGTATGGGCCCGCTGGGTGGGTGCTGTCCTGGTGTTTCCAAAGGGGGGAGGCTCTGTTGTGGCTTGTACCAGTGTGAGGGAAACCTACTGTCCCGAGGTCCCAGATGGGCCGGGCTGGTCATCTAGATCCAGTTGGACAGAGCTGCTGTCATCACTGTGGGCCTCTTCTGTGGGTGGAGTGGACATGTCTGGGCCCTCCTGTACGGTGACGTTGGGTATGGGTCCTGCAGGGGTGTAAAGGCATGATTATTGCATCTGTGTGTGCCATGGTGTGCAATGGGTGGGTGACCCTGTATCCCAGTGCTTGCATTCTTGTGTGGGACCTTGTGTGATAATTGTTTAGGGGTGTGTGTGGGTATGTGCAGTGGCCATGCATTGCTGATGGGTGTCCTTGCTTTGGTGTTGCATGCAGGGCTTGGTGTTGGGATGGGTGGGTTGTGATAGTGGGACATATGTGAGGAGTTGGAGTGATGGGGGTGAGGGCGAGGGTGGGGGTATGTGATATCATGCAGGTAGGGTGGGGGATGTAATAGTTAGGATTTGACTTACCAGAGTCCATTCCTCCAGCTACTCCTGCAAGATCTTCAGGATGCAGTATAGCCAAGTCCTTCTCCTCCCATGTTGTTAGTTGTGGGGGAGGAGGTGGGGGTCCGCCGCCAGTCCTCTGAACTGCAATGTTGTGTCTTGAGACCACGGAACGCACTTTCCCCCGTAGGTCATTCCACCTCTTCCTGATGTCATCCCGTGTTCTTGGGTGCTGTCCCACTGTGTTGACCCTGTCCACAATTCTGCACCATAGCTCCATCTTCCTAGCTATGGTGGTGTGCTGCACCTGTGATCCGAATAGCTGTGGCTCTACCCGGATGATTTCCTCCACCATGACCCTGAGCTCCTCCTCAGAGAACCTGGGGTGTCTTTGCGGTGCCATGGAGTGGTGTGGGTGATGTGTGGGGTGGTGTGTGTTGTGATGTGTGGGGTGATATTTAGGGGTGTGTGGTGTTTTGTGCGTGGATGTTGTGTGAGTGATGGTGTTGAGTGCCTGTGGATGCTAGTTTGTAGATGGTGGTGTCTCTCTCTGGCCTTCAGTCGCAATTGTGGTCATAAGGGTTTGTGGGTGATGTGGGTGGGTGTTTTATATTGTATTGGATGTGTGGGAGTGGTGTGTGTATGTGTCTCAGGTGTGTGTATTTCGATTTGTCCAATGTGGTAGTGTTTTGTAAATGTGTGTGTATTTTGAGCGCGTTGGTGTGTACTGCCAATGGAATGTCGCGGTTGAAAGACCGCCGCGTGGATTCGTGGGTCGGGATAGTGTGGGTGTATTCCTGTTGGCGTGACGGTGTCGGTTTTGTTATCGCCAGTTTATCACTGACCTTTGGTGTGGCGGACTTGCGTGGGTGTCTAGATTTTGGCCGATTCCGAGCTGTGGGTCATAATAGCTGTGGTGGAATTCCGCGGCGGTGTGTTGGCAGTCTTCCGCACGGCGGTAAGCGGCATTTACCACCAATGTTGTAATGACCCCCATCATTTCTTAAGCAGTGGGGGGGGGAATTAACTTGTTACTTCTCAGGAGCAATTCACTGCTTACTGCCAGTTCCTCTCTTACTTCTCAAAACCCCTTCTCTACATCTTTACAAT
The DNA here is from genome assembly GCF_031143425.1 of Pleurodeles waltl. Taxonomy (NCBI): domain Eukaryota; kingdom Metazoa; phylum Chordata; class Amphibia; order Caudata; family Salamandridae; genus Pleurodeles; species Pleurodeles waltl. Next base: position 741,860,501 of record NC_090449.1, on the reverse strand, counting down.
CCTCTTTCTTCAACCATCCTGACAATACAAAATCCTTCACCAACTGCAACTCCTAATCCTTTTGTCACTTTATCTATCCTTTCTTCCTGAAGAATAGATCCACCAGTAACCTCACAAACCTTGATCTTGTCCCCACACGACTTATCATCTAAAATACCATATTTTTCGTCTCCCGGATCTTCACAACACATGCGAAATATGCTAATATGTTTTTTGCACCAGGAATATACACTACATGTAGTGGATACTGCATTGATACCCTTAGACATATAAATTTCCTTCATAGGTTTGTGATCAGTTTTAATCACAAATTTACTTCCCCATAAAAACTTTCTCAGCTTCCACACTGCCCAGAACATTCCCAAAGCTTCCTTTTCAATAACCAAGTAGTTCTTTTCTGCCCCCTCAAATTTCTAGATACAAAGAAAATAGTTTTTTCTTCACCACCAACTACTTGCAAAAGAACCACACCCAAGCCTTTTGAGCTAGCATCTGTCATCAGCACAGTTTCTTGTCCTGGTTCAAAACTCGAAAAACTGAGAGCATCTTTTAATTTTGCTTTTATTGTCACAAATTCTTTATGGCAAACCTCATTCCACTTAACATCCACACTTTGTTAAACTAGTTCGCTCATGTTCAGACTCTTTTCTGCAAATTATGCTACAAATTTACCAAGGTACTCAGCCATACAAAGGAGTTTTATCAACTCTTCTTTGTTCTCAGGTGTTGGCATATCACTAACTGCATTCAGTAGTTCTACCCTAGGACTGATACCACCTGAAGCTATCTGATGACTCAAATATTCAATACTATCCACATTAAATTTCCATTTGTTGAGTTTAAGAGTGAGACCACAAGCATCCAGACTGACAAGTGCAGTATGCAACCTCTCATAGTACTCTGTCACTGAATTACTGAAGACCAACAAATCATCTTGATACATCTTGACCCAAGGTACTCCTCTACAGACATCTTCCATCACCCTCTGAAATACGGCAGAAGCCAAGACTAACCTGAAGGGCATCCTAACAAACCTAAACGTACCATACAGGGTAACATAAGATGCCAGATCTTGAGACAAAGGGAATAACATTATCTGGTGATAAGCAGATGTCAAGTCCAGAGAAGAGAAATGCCTCACATCCCTGATAGAACTTAGCATCTCTGTTATGTTGGGTAAAAGGTACCTGTCCACTATGACACATTAATTCAACTTTCTCAAATCAACTAATTGTCTGACCACTCCATTCGCTTTTGTCGCCATGAATACCGGGGACAACCATTCGAACCCTTCCACTTTTTCAATGATACCATCCTTCTCTGAACTTTCCAACTCTAGTGTCATGTCCTCCCTCACTTTTAATGGAACATTATGCACCTTTTAAACTCTGGGTATAGATCCCGGTTTGATCTTTATGAAGTGACTATATTTCTTTAGACAACCTAATTTACCTTTAAACACATTCAGATAAAGACATTCATACTTCTTGTTGCACTGCACCAAATTCACCCTTTCTCTCAATTTCACTGCAGGGGATTCATTAGGTTCCAAATAAACACCTAACTCTCTGGAGAATCCAACTTATGTCAGAATCTCCCCTCATGGATAAATGAACTTTTCATACTGTGATTCTGTTACTAAACTAAATATCTCTTTGGAAGTACCCGAGAAACTTAATAGATTTGCCACCATATTCTCTATGTTTAATATGTGTTTTGTACAATTTAACCTTCCCTTTCAATTCCCGATCATAAAACTCTTTTGGTACTAATGTCTATTGTGTCATGAATCAACTGCACAGACCATCATACATCAGGTTATAGAGCAATAGCCAGGATTATTGCAGGCTTATAATACAGTCATAAATCATGCCATAAATTATTTTGAAGGTTAGCAATGTCATTAGAGTATTTGAGCTAGATTTTTCTTTTCTGCGTCTGGGGTAGTCCCACAACCACTTTTTGGTTTAACTCGCTACCATTGCCTGAACGTTGTACTCCGCTCTCCTGCAGGACTGGGCTGCGAGTGCCATGTGTCATGTACCCCCCCATCTCTGCCTGCTTTTCCCTCCAGTAAGGCATCCCAGGGTAAGTAGCGTGGACTGCCACCCCACCTTGTTCGGCTGTGGCCTTTCAAACCCTCTTTGATCTTATCCCTATTGCTGCCATGCTGGCCGTGGGCTTACATCCTCAGGCAGGTCCACCCAACTGGTTTAGTAATACTCAATATCACGCAGCCAATGTCTTAGCTGCCCATAGCTTGGCCCAGAAAACATCTGTGCTGATGTAGGAGAGGTGGCCACTGTCGTCGCTGAAATATTTGGAGTGCCTGAGGTTAATCAGGCCATGTCTGATGGTTTCCCACCTATTCACCCTGCAGAACTTAGTGGCATTGAGTGTTTTGGAGGACTTGTCTTTAGCCTTAAAGGACCATACATATCTTCTGAGGGATGATTTCTGATCATATCAGAATGATGCTGCAGAACAGTCTAGCTGCCATTGTCAGGTCATGCCCGATGCCACACAAGCAGCCCCTTCCTGTCCAATTGTGCCAGGTTGTTTCTCCTTAGAGACACAATGAGTATATCTGGTTTGGTCGGCCGTTCCTTGCACAGACTCTCCAAAGTGACTCCCAGCTGGTCCCACTGCATCTCAGTTGCCCATAACCCTCTCATGTCCATGTTTTCTGCCCTGTGGGTCTGGCCGCCCCTTTTGGTTCAACACTCCTGGGTCCTTCGAATAAACGAATATCAGAATACCCACTCTGCTGTGCGCTTGGCTCCTGCCAAGACAAATGCTGTCAGTTTTCTCTTTGCCCCACCTTGCCCCCTCTGTACCTGCTGGGCCCCATCCTCTGGGGTGGCAGAAGTGGGCTGGGGTGATTTTAAACCCACCTTGTCAAGGAACCCCTACTCTCTGGACCCACACACATTTTTTGTATGCTGTGGAGCGCCACCTGCCCACTATCTTGATGCCCTCCACTGAGACCCCCAATCCAGGTAGATGTTGTTGCTGCCCTTATGCGGAAAGAGTGCGTCGAGCATCCCATGGGCAGAGCCTTGTCAAAGTAGGCCTCTCCCTGAAATTTTAAACCCAGGAGGCAGTCGCTATGTGGGTGTACTGAGAGCAGTCTGAAAGCAGATTCATTGTCCACTCTTGCCATTAGGGCAGCCCGCCCTGCTGTACTCACTAACTCTATTGTATTCTCAATTGAGGCACACCGTACCGTGAAGTCATCAACCATCATTCACCGATCCCACCTCTGGGGAAGACAGGTGGTGAATCAGCTTACCCTGGCCAGGTTTCTTCCTTCTACTCTCCCTAACTCCCTCTCTTTCTCTATCTTTTGTTGCACTATTTCAGGGTGTTGGAGTGCTGAGGGAAGATTTTTTGTTTTGCCTAGCCTGATGGACCCAGCGAACAGGATCTTAAAATCCTTCTCAAACCTTTTGCCTAGTATTTGTGCATCTGCCTTGTTTCTCTATGGGTTGGCTAGCTGCCTCAGCCTACGGGTATTGATGGGGGAGTTGGCTAGCTAGAACCCCTCCATGCCCCTTGAGTTGCATCTCCCCTTTTGGTATTGCTTTCTCACTTTCTCTGTCTCCCCTGCCTTTCCAGCAATCTGTTGCTGGGTGCCCCCTCAACAGGTGGAGCACACATGTCTGAATTTATGACTGCGCCCATGTGGATTTGTCTTTGTCGTATTTAAAGCAGACTACTGTGGAGCCCTTCCCTGACAGACCCCCTTCTAGTGTGTGTACTGGTTCTGCTTGAAGAAATGCTTCTGCTTGTCATTCTGCCCCTTGAAATGGCCCCTGTGAAAGGACTGCCTGGCCTTCCTTGACCAGATCTGGGTCTACCTGGCTACCATGATTTTGTGTATGTATCCCTAGGTGTCTTCCTCATCCCATTCCATGTGTGGGTGCACCTGTATCTTTAGCCTAAAACATTGGTCATAGTTTAGCCAAGTGCCCCCTGCGACCTGTCTGTGTGCCTCATGTATCTTGGACTCATATAGCCAGAGGTCCTTTGCGCCACCGGGAAACCTTCTCTACCATTACTCATGCCATGATCCTAAACGCATCCAGCCAATTTTCAAAATTCCTCTCTTTCTTGGCTTGCGCTCTTTCCTTCTTGTCCTCGCCCTTCATATTGCATGTATCAAGATCCAGTCCATCTATCTGCATCTCCAACAATGTGAATATGTCTATAAATTCTTTGCATCAGCTGCGTTTTTTCCCTCCCAGGGGTATCAGACTGGCTAACCCTGTGGCACTGGTAACCATGTGTGGCTGCCATAATGTGCCCCTTCTGTATGCCCAGGTGCCAACCCGCCCTTTGCTAAAGGTGCCGGTACTTGTTCTTTGTCTCACTACACACCCCCACAACTCTGTGTGGACTGGAGGTGCCGGATTCGTGACTGATTTTTCCAATGAAATGGGTGTCGCCAACCCCGCTGGGGTTCTGTGGAGGTGCCGCTTCTGCACTTGCTTGGTCCCCTTGTCTGACTCCTATGTTCCCAAGATCCATGGTGCCGTTCCGTCCCTGCGCATTGGTCCCCCATTGTTTCTAAATAGCAATGGCACAAATTATTTCAAATATTCTTGCATAATCACAAATATCTGTTCACCATTGGTAGTTTTGTCTCTTTTGCTGGTACCGGGTGTTACTACTAAATCTGCCAGACCAGGCTCCCTGGTCTCCTTCCTTTCTGCTGTTCTTGCCACCCCTGATGGCTTTCCACTGCCGCTTCCTGGGCTTCTCCCTTCCTTCCATCTCTTTGGGGTGATCCTCACTGTGCTCCATACTCTCACCGGTTACGCTAGTTTCCTCTGGGCTGGCTTGCCTCCCTAGCTCACCTCTCAGGTGCCTCAAAAGCCATTCTTTCCTGTGTGTGGCTGCTGCTTCTCTTGCTGCCTTCAGTATTTCTTTAATCTCCTTAGTGCAAAGTGCTGTCCGGCTCCACCAACCTTGCTTTGTCTGCTGGGTGTGTTTGGGTGCCAATGGGTCACATCGCCAGGCCTGGCTGTCCTTTCTGCTTAAGAATTTACTGCTGTTTATGCCTTTGTCAAGGCAAACTCCTCTTTCCCTTACAAGGTTGCATCACCCTTTAGTGCTGTCCTTGGTTGGTATCAGCACCCACTGTGGCTGGCCACTGGCCCACCTCACTCGATGTACTTTGGGCCTGAACTAGCCCTGTTAAGCTTCCTTGATTATTCAACATTGGAGGGTGGGGGACTCAAGGAGCCAGGTCACGTTGCCCCTTTTCTGGGCTGTCCCCGACTCCCAGCCTGGCTATGTGCCTCCTGCACCCCAGGTCTCGTCGCCCTTAGTGAGCTGTCCACGTGTGTTTGCTTTGCCGCCACTTTGGTGGCCCTTCCTAGTGTCCTTGTCTGCCTTTATTGTTTGCAGGATGGGGCTGCTTCTTTCTTTTGAACTACTCAGCTCTATGGACTCTTGCACTTTCCCATCTAGCTGTGCTTTGTGTGTGCATCGCCTCTGCTCCCCCTGCGAGGTGTAGGGGCTGTTGAAAGTGTGTTCGCCGTTCAGGCGCTCATAGGCCTCCGCTCAATACTCACCCTTTGGGCTACAACAATTGTCCCCTCACTTCTGGCAGTGCTGTGGGTTAATATATTAATCCAGAGGGGGTGAGCTTCTTTTCCCAGAGGCCTCCGACCATCCAGCTGTGCCGTGGAAATGTGCCACTGCCTCCTTGATGTTCCTTCTGGTGGGGGGGTGTCGACCTCCCTGGCTGCGCTGCTTCCAAGTTTCAGGGCCTTTATTAGGGAAGTCTTCTTACCACTTGCAGCGTAGAGAGTCATCTGTGCTGCGTCCCTTTGTTGCCGTTCTTGCTGAGGCTTGCTTCCAGCTCTGATGCCTGCTCCCGGCCTGCTTGCTGGAGATGCTGGTAAGATCCTTCGACTCTTGCCCGGGTGGCCCGTCCCGCTCCAGTCCTGTTGCTGCAAATCACTCCTCCTCATGACGTGGTAGGATCCATCGCTTCTTGTGTGGTAGGATGAGTTGCTTCTTCGTGGTGCTATGCTAGCTGTCCCTCCCACAAGTATTGGACTCCAGCAGCAGCAGTGCCTTCTGAGTGCTTCAGTTGCCTTCAAGGCTCGTTTTGAATCCTGCTCTGGCCCCCATTGGCCAGCGCGTTTGCACCCTTTTTTTTTTTTTTAGTGCCATTACTCACATCCCCACCTCCATTGGGGGTGGACACGCCCCTTCTGACATTGTTTGCCCCTTTTCAGGACCCCACCTCATGTCCGGACCTCTGGCATGATTTACTGCGCCGGACCCTTGAGGCACCCTTTGTGTGCGGGCCTCTGCCCAAAACAAGGGAAAGTAGGGACCATGAAAAGCATTAGAGAAACCCTGCTGCATTAGGTTTGCAGGGAATGATATGTGGAAGTGACTGAAAAAACGGATCGTGGTGGGGTGAAGATCTATTGGTAAGGAAAAACTAAGAAGATGTGAAATTCTATTTTGTTTAAGGAATAATAACACTTCCTTAGAGCAGGAAAGGCTGAGCAGTCACAGGCATGTGGTTTATAATGCATTAATAGCATTTAGTGGAATTGCTAATCCTTCCAGGTTGCAGATCCCCATTTCACCTAATCTAGCACCCATTTTGCTGACCTTTGTAGAAAAGAGTGCATTTGCAAAGTACATGAAAAGCAACATTATCCACAAGCATTGGCATAGCCAATAGGTCTCACCGTTGGGACCTTCTAAGTATTGAGCCATGCAGTACATTACATTGGCAGATGGAACATACCATAGCTGTCATTGTGCATTCACCAGTAACCCCTTGGAAGGGTCACCCAAACATATCAAGAGTGTTCAAACATAGTGTAATACGGATGTTATTTTGGCATGAATCATGGTCCTAATTGCACTAAGGAGAGATCCATAAAACATATACAATCATCATGTAAACCCAATAAAAACCTTTATCAGAAATAAGCGTTGTGTTTGTGCATTCCTTCCTACACTTGGCCCTTAGAGGACACCACAATAAAAACAGCATTTGGAAGAAATATGGTAATGTAACCATAAAGTCTGCCCCTAGAGGGCATTACCACATAAAAGAGAGTGACAGAAAGCTATGCAGGGTAACCATATATTTAGCCCCTAGTGGGTGTAGTGTACATTTTCAGGCCTAGAAGGCCTACTACAATAATATTACAAACAAGGTCCTTAAAAACACAAACTACTCCCAGCTGTAAAACAAAAGTTCCAGTCATGAAACAGCTTAAGAAGACACTCAATAATGGGAGAGTTTATTATTTTGGGGACCCCCCTTAATGTTTTGGTGATGGTCACATTGTCGTAAGACCACCACAGGCTGAGTTATGGACGAAACTGTTTTGTAAAAGAAATGCCCTGCAAAGCATTACAGGTTGAGTTTCCTGAGTGCAGAGAATATTGCAGTATGGACTCTGGCTGTGCTGAGAGAGCCCTGTTGAGGATTTCTGTGTTTTTTTCTGTTTAAAATGCGTCCCTTTGTATATTTTGCAACTGCTAAACTTGTAGGAAAGAGGTACTCATGTAAAGCGCTCCTCTGATTGAGTTTGTGCTATATGAAACTTAAAAAAAAAATAAAAAAAAGAATTCCCCTTGTATTCTTATCCTAACCACTTAAAGTACAAAGAATTGTATAGAAAAACAGTCACTTTTTGCCGAGCAGAAGGGGAAGAACCTTTTTTGGCTCATGCTCCAGTTTCAATTTTTTTTTCTTGGAAGGTGAAAAATGGGTCTGTTTAAATGCCTCACAGTGTGAACGCAGCATTAAGGTCCAGATTTATTGGAACGTGGCGCAGTGCTGTGCTGCGCCAAAATTGGCAGTGTCACTCTGCGTCACTTTAGAAACACAGGGATGTGCCATTTTTAACTGAATACAGCGCACCCCAGTGATTCCCCCTGCGATGGGGCTAAATTTAGCTGAAGCACCAATGCAGGCATCCTTGCACCATTGTGCAAGGATGTCTGTGTTGAGGGGTGTGATTGTTTATGTGCGGGAAGGTGTCCCTTCCTGCACATAAATAATCACTAATGGCGCTTTGGTCATGTTCAAATGATTGTTTATGTGCAGGAAAGGACACCTTCCCGTACATAAACAATCATTTCTGGCATTTTACTTTTTCTATGCGTGCTGCAGAATGCCGAAATAACGAGGATGAATAAAAGTATTCCTCCTCATTGCGCCCTGCTGACGCCACCTCTGGGGGTGGCATTAGATTTTGGCACTGCCTCAGGTTTACGTAATTTCATAAATCTACGACAGCGTTAAAATGCAATGGGTGTTGCGGTGGCATGCCCACAACAACACCCATTGCACGCCTCTTCCACTCACAGTGCTGCATGGGAAGGGGCCGTATTTACAAGGTGGCGTTAAGCCACAAAAGGCGGCTTAATGTCACCTTGTAAATATGGCTAGTGCTTAGCACCACAGGAGTGTCACAAAAAGTGACACTCGCTAGGGGCCTATAAATACAGCCCTAAGTGTTTGTACAGCCTGGTCATGTAGTCATGTAGGTGCCAAGCGTGGCTCATTCAGGATAATTATCAGTCCCATTCAGCGCTCAGTTTTAGGAAGGGCACACCTGGAAAAGAGCACTCCTCGCCGCAGCATTACAAAGGGAAGGGATCCAGTCGCCTACCTGTCTGCAGGGAAGGCCAGGTGACTGAGGTTGTGGAGGAGGGCCAGGCCTGCAGTTAGGAAGTTCTCAATTACCACACCAGAGACAAGTTTATTTTATGGTCCTGATGTCTGACAGTGTGAAATCTAAGAGTCTGTGAAAAGGATAGAGGGTTATTGTTCATTTGAAAAGATTGGAACATTTTATTCAGTAGCATACCGAGGGCGTCACTTACCATAATGCAAGCAAAGGAAAATATGCCCTAGCCTTGGTTGAATAGTAAAAAGAGTCATAATCTCCCTGAAGTGGGCTGTTCGCACTCTTGGACCCGCTCCGGCGTCACTGCACCTGCTGCACCGTGGGCACGCACCTGAATTTATTGTTGAAATTGCTTGATATTTATAAACCAAATGCACTGTGTGCCAAACGGACCCACGTAATGTTTTTATAAGCTTGAAGAGACTATATTTACAAAAATAACCGTATTTATCGTGGTTTATTTTTAAATGACAGGATCAAAACTCTTGTTTGTTTGTACTGTCGAGCGTCGGTGGCTGACGTGGAAAGCAGGTCGGATATTTCGGCATCCTTCCTTCTTTCTAACTTGAATGAGGCAGAGCGGGGGCCGGGCTGGCGCCTAAGCGCCATTACCTTCAATTACAATAATTGTTGCCTATCCAGTTTTTTTCTGCCGTTCCCCCTGGGGGAGCGCGCGCTCTCCTGTCTCTGCTGCCAGTCGTCTGCTCGCACAGGACTGCTCCACTTCTCTGTCTATCGTCTGTCGCTTCGACGCCTTCAGATCTCGGCGCAGATTAGAAAAGGAATGCGAATCTCCTGCTTCAGCCAATCTTCTCTAGCCCGCCTCGGTACTGACACAAATGATTTTTTATTTTCAGATGCGTCACGCTGAAAAGACAGACATTCGTTGCACCGGACTGACAAGCCAGCCACATGTCATGTTGAATGCGTTTATGCAGCCAGTTTCAGTTTGAGAACCAAAGCGATTTTATTTTTGAAATTTGAGAAAGCCTACTCACATTACTTTTAACCAAAAGCTCTTTCCAAAAATAGTAAATAGTGTTGGCTAACTGGCTAAAGGCGTGGCATGTGACATTGGTCCTTTTTGCATTTCAGCGGCGCTATGCCGAACTTTTAATATCAGCTCCAACTTTCTACCAATGTTCTTAATTCTAATATAATCAGTACTGCTAAGTGGCCCCATAGTATGATGAACTCTTCAGGCAGTCCTTAGTTTTTAACCAATAGCTATTTGCTCTGTGGGGGAAGGGACACTACCTCAGAACATGTCCTTCTGGCAACATTTTACCTGTCCTAGACTTTCCTTTTATAAATCAATGTTTTTAGGCGTGTTAGCCCAGTTAGTTTCTTTGAACCGAAACAAGACTGAAATCCCCCTATCTTACTTCACGTGGTGTCCCTGTGACATTAACTGACACATGAAGGCCATGATTTATTCAAAAGTGGCGTAGCCCAACATAGCAGGGATGCGCTGTATTTACAGGAACCGCACACCCCGCGTTTCCCCCTGTGCTGGCGCTGAATTAAGCTGTCTGCTCCAAAGTAGGCATCCTTGCACCATAGTGCAACAGTGTCTGCATTGAGGGGATAGATTGTTTATGTGTAGGAAGGTGTCCCTTCCTGCACATAAACAATCTATAATGGCAATGCGGCACTTCTATAAGCATAAACAATCTATCCACTCAACGCACATGGAAAAAGCAAAAAACGAGGAGGAATAAAAGCATTTTTCCTCGTTTTGCCTGCTAATGCCACCCTTGGGGTGGTGTTCATTTTTGTCGCTGCCACGGGTTTACTATCACTCATAAATCTGGGACAGCGTCAAAAGCAATGGGTGTTGCTGTGGAAAGCCCACTGCAACACCTATTGCTTGCCCTGATGACGCAGAAACGAAGGTTTTACATTTATTAGCGCATAAAACGTAGTGCTGCAATAATCAAGTGTGACTTTAACCGAACTAATAAAGATTGTACGGGGACAAATGTGCCCTCAGAGTAGTTCGCCAACATTTATAAGCGTGCTTTATATAACGTGATGTATTAGAATTGTACTAATCTGACATAACCGTAAACGTGTGCCATGATTTGCTTGTTTGAAATGTTTTAACTTAGCATAACTTTAGTGGAGGCTTCGGCCTAGTTGCCTTGTCTCACGGTTTAGATGCTCGTGTTTTTCTAATGTGCTAATAAAACGTGTATTCTTGCTTGAAGCTGTACTTTTCCAGTGAGATCGGTTCACATGCTTATCTTTAAGGTTTCGTGCCAGCCTGGCATCTTCTTCTTTGCTCCAAGGTCAATCTGCAGGTGCAGACAATGGAAGCTCTGAAAGTGAGTTAATTGGTAAAATATGTTGCAACTTACGTTCATGTATGCCTAGGTAGAAGCTTGTGAATTGTTGTTTTGATTGGACAATTTGAAGCCAACCTATGAACCCTCCAATGGAAGACCCTACTGGATTTGAACTGTTGATTATTTAAACCTGGTGCACAAGAAGAAAGCAGCCATTAGCCATTAGCCATTAGCCATTGGCCATTACCCACTGCACCCATTGAGGACATTATTGCCCATTGCAGCCATTATGGCCCATCTTGCCGACCTCGTCATTTTGCCATCTTCTACGATGCCAATTGATGTTCGACGCCATTTTGAATGAGACTTTGATGCTTTCTCTAATCGAGAGAAAGAGACTTTAAGTAATTCTCGCTCTAGAGACTTTAACTTTTATCTGCCCCTTTGCATAAAGTAGTAGTTTTGTCCTTTTATCTTGCCGCTGTGAGGCAATTGCTCCGTCCACCCTGCCCCCTTTGCCCCGTCCCATGCTGATCGAAACCGGTACCTGTGAGACGAAGACTTCCTTGAATGCTGATTGAATTTGGTAAATATGAAAGGAAAATGTACAATTGCATTGTGTTTCTTTTTAGGTAACCAACTGCTGATTTTTGATAAGAGCCCTAGTTAGGAGTTTTCCAAATCAATGTTGCTAAATTGTTTTTTGCATGAAGTCCCACATGCAGATGCTAATTTGAGGTTAGATGAGGATTCATTTGTTGCACGATGCAATTTGAGACCTTGTTATGCTGACTAATGTATGCAATTAGCCCATTACAGATTATAGTTTTAGTGGTTTGCGTTGCTATTATCAAATGCATTGGTATTCAAATGCTGCATAGATTGCATCTTTTTCGCCGTTATGGACAGCTATTAATGTTCATTTACATATATAATTTGGTGTTGAGACACATTTATATCGTGCTAGCTTTGTTAATATAGGGAAATAAATTCATTAACTTTGAATGAACTGGTGTGGTTATTCATGGCCGAAAGGTCATGGTTCGCCGAAATGTTTTCTGGATTAATTGTGAAGTGTTATGTTGATCAGGGCATTGCTTATGTTCGTTATTGATTATTGATTTGATTAAATTGACTAATCTCGGGTGAAGAGAGCCCCACTTGGTCAAAAGATTCATCGACCCAAGAGCGTCCAAATATAGGTAATTTATTAGGACGTAACGCTCTATCAGTAGATGGTAGCAGAGGACGGTTTCGCCCTTTGGGACCCCACTCGAGAGGTAATGGTTTCGCCCTTTGGGACCCCACTCGAGAGGTAACGGTTTCGCCCTTTGGGACCCCACTCGAGAGGTAACGGTTTCGCCCTTTGGGACCCCACTCGAGAGGTAACGGTTTCGCCCTTTGGGACCCCACTCGAGAGGTAACGGTTTCGCTCTTTGAGACCCCACTCGAGAAGTATATGGTGTTGAATTAGATTTTTCTTGGGTAAAACAGATTGAGAGAATGATGATGCCCTAAGTCCCCCGCGACTTTCCCGGGATCTCGGAGCTTGCGAATGGAGAGAATGGAGGTGTGAAATCGGCGTTGGCGGTACTAGTGACGGTATGAGTGAAGTCAGGGTTTTGCGCTTGCACAGCTTATTGCCGCAGATTGTTTGAAAAGGTTGCGAGGATTTTAGAGAATAGCGGAGGTGCGACTCCGAGTGTGAGAGTAGGGAAGTCGTCGAACTTCATGTGCATGTGGCGCTTTGTGCAGAAAAAGGTCCACGTGGTTGTTGTTGTTGAGACGGGCCCTGCGAGGTCAAGAGACTCCAGAGTATGTTGAAAAGTGTATGAGACACTTGTTTTATGTTGTGGTCTGGTCGGTTTAATAGGTTGACCGGGCGTGGTCAACGAGTCGGTACGTGTGTTAAGGGAGTGAAAGAAAACTTCGACTTCGGGCTTTGACAAATTCTAAGTGCACTAGAATAGATCATTGACAAGTTGAGAGCAGAGTCTGCGGGTCAGAATTTGCTTGCGAAAGTGGGGACCGAGAAAGATGGAATAACTGCCGAGGCTAGTGAAAAATCCCTAAGGTCCTGAAGCGATTGTGTTACCCTTCCTGTAGTAAACCGACAGATCTGTTTTATTATTATTTGGTTGCTCGCGCTACATGCCAGAAGTTGTTACGAGAGGAGCTGAGTGAAGGAGGACAAGCCGCGAGGCTTTGTCAGCCGCAGTGTGTGTGAGTGTGACGTCACTAGGAGCCGCGCTGGGATAGGTTGGTTGCAGAGAAGTGTCGCGCACGGATTGGACGCAGTCCGTGGGGCTCGATTGGAAGGGGAAAGGCAAGCGAAGAGTATCCCGGGAATTAAAGTCACTTATTGATTACAAACTTTGTGAAATAAAAGACGAGAAAATGAAATTTTTTAAAGCATTAAAGAGTGCGATGAAGGGGGAGTCTTACATTAAAGCGAGCGTAGGAGAGGAGACGCCACCCGAAGGTACACCAGCTTACATTGTAATGGAGGAAAGGGGGGTAGCTCCGTGCCTTTGGCTAAAGCAATGGCACAAGCTGACAGAGAGACATGGGAGCGTAGCGTTCCCGATCCATGGGACATTCAATATAAGGATCCTAGAGAATTTGAGATTCGCGATGTACGACATGAAGGTACCTCCAAGGCCAGCACAGTTTGAGGCTCTAGCGATTTGGGAACTAATGGCTAGACAGCAACAGCAAAAGAAGTTCGAGACCAGGATAAGAAAGGTAGAAAAGACACTAGCGGACGCTAGGTGGGATAATGCACAGAAGGTGTGGAGGTCAGATATATTGCAGGGGATAAAATTGTTTCCCGCAATTGCTAAGGAAGAAGAGGCGACAGGCAAGAAAGCTACCTGTAAGACAAACAGGAGGTGTTCCAAAGATAGAGAGGACGAGGAAAAGTTAAGGAGAGAAGACGAGTCAGAGGATGAGGAGTTCATCATGCAATTGCTGAACGACCGTCCACCACCTTATGCAGAGAGTGAACAAGGTCCAAGTACCAGTTCTGCCCCTCCGGCACCGGTACAGAATAATGAAACTCCGAGTTCAGAAACGCCATCGGGATCTAAGGACCCGAGTTTACTGTTCACCCCGCAGATACCGCAGGTTAGGAGAATATATCCAGATGTGCCTATATTGAAAACAGCAGAAAATTATCAGCCGCAGGTCCCAAGGTACTACAGCAGTGACAACAGTACGGGAATGATTCTAGATCCAACCGTAATGGGAGTACAGAATGATCGCAACCCAACATTGGCACAAGCTGAATCAACCCAGTTTTTGATGCCTCAAAAGCAGATGCAGGGGGGAACCGCACATGCTCAGATGACGGGGAGTCAGACGGGCATGCCGGCAATGATGACCCATAGTGTGGGAATGAACATGCCTCAGAACCTGGGGAATGGACAGAACCCAGATGCGATATCCCTACCCATTACTGTAGGTCCACCGGTACCTTTGTACATTCAGCCTAACTCAGGTATGAGCGGTCAAGGATCAATGGTGCAGAGTGGGACGGAAAGGAGGTGCATAGAAAACACTCCAGAGACAACTCCGATAGCGGCTCTGCCAACTGGATCTGGGTCCTTGATGGAGTTTAGTCCCATATGTGCTCAGTCAACAGTGGTGAGGTCGAGTCCCCCACTGATGATACCGCTATCATCGAACACTGAAAAGTTGCCGCAACCATCAATGGCAGTCGATGTGAATGCTACACTGATGGGGTTGAATGCGCAACAGCTGACACAGTGGTTCAACAGTCTGAATTCCACACAAAGCTCAGCCAGTGGGAAGGGAGAGGACTATCTGAATAGGGTCAGGTTGAACATGGAAGCAGAAGAATTGGTGGAAGGGACTATGGGTTTGAATAGGTTAGAGTCCTACTCGGAAGAAGAGCTGAGGTATCTATGTCCTAGGATTACGAGAGAAGTGAACAAGGTACAAAGAATGTTGCAAGAAATAGCTGACAAAAACGGGGTTTAGATAGACAAGACAAAACACTTGAGCAGGAGCTATAGATTGGATTTCGGGACCACAGACTTTGAACACATGAGGTCAGCAGGCATGAAAACGCACCTTAGAGAATTGCTGCAGAGTGCACAAGTGTGGAGGTGCTTAGACAAATGGGAAAGTAGATGGGCAAAGAAAAAGGAAAAGAAGAAAGACAGTGTCCCAGAGCACAACGAGAAAAGATCACAGAGTAGTGATGCAATAACTATGTTACCAATGAGGGAGACAGCAGGGGGAAAATTAATACATGTACCGTGGCACAGAAGCGACATTCAGTCTTTTACGGATGATTTTCCCAAACTGAGAGAGAAACCGATTGAATGGTATCAACAGACTGATAGGTTTGTGAAGCTTGCAAAATGTCTTTGGGAAGACCTGAACACCCTCTTTGAGATTGTGGTTCCGGCAGATTTGTGGGAAGACTGCAAAAGGGCTGTAGGTTGGCCGACAAGTGAACCAGAGAGAGACAGGGATACGGGTGCACCATCACCTATGGTAATGAGCTTGTACTATAAGGTAATTGAGCATTTGAAGACGAAGGTTGCCGCGAAAAATGTGGATTGGCAGAAGATTGATCGAACTGCCCAAGAGGCTAAAGAGTCGATTCATGGTTACTATGAGAGGTTGTTGAAGGCGTTCAAGAACTACAGTGGCACGGAAACAATAGAGGCGAAGGACATGCTTCATTTTGTGTTTAGATTTGTGGAAGGGCTGAGACCAGAGATAAGTCAGATGATAAAGACGCATTTGATTTGTTGGCAGTCGAAACCGATTGATGAGGTGTTGAATTATGCGAAATACTGTAGTGACGAAATTGAAGTGAAACAGAAAAGGTTGAAAGAGAAAGTGATGGTGATGCAACTTAAAGCAGCTCAGACAGGTTTGCAAGGGTTGCAAGGGTTCCAACAGCAGATGCCGCAGCCGCAGCCGCAGGGAAACATGGTGTTTCAGCCACAGGCGAGAGGCAGAGGCAGAGGAGGCTTTGGGAGTAATGGTCCGGATTTGAACACTGTTGCGATTCCGAATGGTGTGCAGGCAATGAAAAGGGTGATGCCGTGTCACGTGTGCGGAATCGTCGGGTATTGGAAATGCGAGTGCCCGATGGTGGTGCAGGAAGGTGCAGGTGTTGGTCAGCAAAACAATGATGTCAATGCATTCCAGACAATGAGGGGACCGAAAATGAGAGGTCCAAACCCAAATTTTCAGACCATAAATCAGCTGCAGGGATTACAGACCATGCAGCCGCAGCAGATGCAGATGCCCCGTATGCAGATGACGCAAATGCAGCCAATGCAACAGCAGTTTCCCATGGTACCTAATCAGCAAATGCAAATACCTTTGGCACCAGTGAGTCAGCAGCAAGTGATGGTTCCTCCACAGGTCTCGGGTCAGGTGATGAATACAAATGGCACAGTACAACAGTTCCCATTACACAGTGAGAATGGAATAAACAATGTATGGGAGAGTGAAAGTTCAGATGAGGAGGGAAATTGTGTGCTTGCAGCATCCTTGGAAGTTGATCAAAAGGGTCCATATGTGGAGGGAAGAGTTATGGGTCATCGTGTTTCATTCTTGGTTGACACAGGAGCCACACGTTCAACTGTTAGGAGCATTGAAGTACCAAATTTGCCACTCTCAGGGAGAACAGTTCAAGTAGTGGGAGTAGCAAACAGGCACCTGACGAACCCAATCACAGATCCAGTACAAGTCAGAATTGGTAACTATCAAGGGTCACATAATTTTGTGGTATGTGACTCAAGCCCGATAGCACTGTTAGGGAGAGACCTATTGTGCAAATTGGGATGTTCGATTATGTGTTCGAACGATGGAATTAGAATTCAGACGAGCAGTGATGGGGAAGAAGAGGACAGTGTAGAAGGGGATGAGATGGAAACTGTCGATGAAGAATATCCTCTGATTAACCTTTTTCAGATGATAACTGAAGAAGATATTCCAGCTGAATTACGGGAAACAGTCGGAAAGGAAGTGTGGGATATGACAGGAAAAGAGGTGGGATTGGTGAAAGGAGTGGAACCAGTGAAAGTGACCGTAAAACCCAATGTAACCTTTCCCCAGACCCCACAATACCACATGGCACAAGACACCCTCATGAAAGTCGCCCAACTCATTGACGAGTTTGTAAAACAGGGAGTACTGAAAGAAGTGTTAAGCAGTCCATGTAATTCACCAATCATGGGACTAATAAAGCCGAGTGGAAAGGTCCGAATCGTGCAGGACTTGAGGAAAATAAATGACATCATAATTAAATGCTGCCCTGTAGTACCGAATCCAGCTGTGATAATGTTTCAAGTCCCTTGCGATGCCGAGTGGTTCTCAGTCATCGACTTGTCACAAGCATTCTTTTCGGTGCCTCTTCATGAGAACAGCCAATTTCTCTTTTGTTTCAAATTCTTAGACAGAGTTTACAGTTGGTGTCGAATTCCTCAAGGGTTTTCTGAGTCACCGTCAATTTTCAATCAGATTCTAAAGAAAGACTTGGAAGCGTTAGAATTGCCATTCCAGTCAACCCTAGTACAGTACATTGATGACTTACTGATTGCATCTAAGACAGAAAGTGGCTGCACAGCCGACACCATTGCTCTACTGAACCATTTGGGAAGGAATGGACACAAGGTGTCTCCTTCAAAGTTGCAGTTCTGTCAGAAGAAAGTGAAATATTTGGGTCATCAAATAGAGAAAGGGTCACGGAGAATAATGAAGGAAAGAATAACAAGTGTACTTCAAATGAGTCCACCAAAGACGAGGAGGGAGGTGAGGAAGTTTTTGGGGATGGTGAGCTACTGTCGCCAGTGGATTCCCAACTTCTCAACTCTAGCAAAGCCTTTACTGAAACTGACCCAGAAGGATGCCTTGGATGAAATTGAGCTGAAAGGAGATGAGATGGATGCTTTTATTGAATTGAAAGAATGCATGTGCAGGGCTCCAGCTTTAGGTATGCCTGATTACACAAAGCCTTTCACATTGTTTTGTCATGAACGTGATGCATGTTCTTTGTCTGTCTTGACCCAAGCCCATGGTGGCATAAACAGACCAGTAGCGTATTTTTCAGCTACTTTGGATCCGGTCGCAGCAGCACTGCCAGGGTGTTTGCGCGCCGTAGCAGCAGTTGGTATCAGCCTCACTCAGAGTGAAGGAATAGTGATGGGACACCCATTAACAGTCATGGTCCCTCACTCAGTTGAGATACTTTTGACCCGCTCCCGAACGCAACACATGACTGGAGCAAGACTCACAAGGTATGAAACAATAATTCTGGGCTCACCGAATGTGCAGCTGAAAAGGTGCACTACGTTGAATCCAGCAACCTTGCTTCCCGGTGAAAATGCTGAAATTGAGAACGCTGAAGACGTCGAGCACGACTGCCTTCAGGTGACTGAATTTTGCACAAAACCCCGACCTGATATTAGGGATACTAAGCTTGATGAAAATGACCATATTATTTTTGTTGATGGTTCATGTCTAAGAGATGGGTTGGGAATTTTGAAAGCAGGATATGCTGTATGTACTGTAACAGGTGTCTTGGAAGCATCCTGGCTTCAAGGAGTCTATTCCGCACAAGTAGCAGAGCTTGTAGCCCTTACAAGAGCATGCCAACTGTCTACATTGATGAAGGTTACCATTTACACTGACAGTCAGTACGGGTTTGGAATTGTGCACGACTTTGGGCAACTATGGTCACAGAGAGGTTTCCTGACCTCTTCAGGGTCCCCAGTGAAAAACGGGGAGAGAATAAGGGAATTGTTACACGCCATTCAGATGCCAGCCGAAATTGCAGTGGTAAAGTGTAGTGCTCATACAAAAGGACAGGACTATGTTTCCCTGGAAAATGCATATGCGGATCAAGTCGCAAGATTTTGTGCCTTGAACTGTATATTGCTCAGGGATGAATGGAATTTGATAAGTGAACCAGAACTCGAACCAGCTGAAGCATTTGCCTTGAAGGTCGTGGATACAATGGATGAACTAAAAGCATTACAGAATAGCGTCAGGGAGGATGAAAGAGTTTCCTGGATTAAGTCACAATGTACAAGGAGACCAGATGAGTTATGGGTTTCAAATGAAGGAAAATTTGTTTTACCAAATAGTCTCTTATCGCAGCTAGCGCGGTTCTATCATGGGCAGGCTCACCTAGGGAGAGATGCCATGATAAGATTGTTCAAAACTGATTGGTTTAACCCCAGATTCCGTCAAGTTGCAGAAGCAGTTTGCCATCGTTGTGTCATTTGTCAGCAGATGAACCCAGGAAAGGGAACGGTTGTGAACATGAGCCACATTGGCAGGGCGAGTGGCCCGTTCAGCAGAATGCAGATGGACTTTATTGAGATGCCTGTGCATGGAGGTCTGAAGTATGTGTTGGTGATTGTGTGCATTTTTAGTCACTGGATTGAAGCATACCCCACACGTAGAAATGACAGCCTTACAGTTGCAAAACTATTGTTGAGGGAGTTGATACCACGTTTCGGATTCCCGATCTCTTTAGAATCAGATAGAGGAAGTCACTTCAATAACGAGGTGATAAAGTTACTTTGCGCAGCGCTGAACATTGAGCAAAAACTGCATTGTAGCTATCGCCCTGAAGCCTCAGGACTGGTGGAACAGATGAATGGTACACTAAAATCAAGAATGGCGAAAATATGTGCATCGACAAATTTGAAATGGCCTGACGCATTGCCTTTGGTGTTAATGTCAATGAGAAACACCCCTGACAGAAAGACTGGATTGTCCCCGCACGAAATTCTCATGGGCAGGGCCATGAGACTTCCTGCAGTTCCCGCAAACGCGCTTTTGAATATTACAGATGATATGGTGTTAGACTACTGCAAAGGTCTGGCTGACGTGGTTCGCTCTTTCTCTCACCAGGTGGAAGCAACCACCTTGTCACCGATCCAAGGTCCAGGACACACACTGAAAGCAGGTGACTGGGTCGTGATAAAGAAGCACGTGAGGAAGTCGTGTCTGGAACCCCGTTGGAAAGGCCCTTTCCAAGTGATCCTGACGACCACTACCGCTGTGAAGTGTGCGGGAGTTCCTAACTGGATCCACGCCAGTCATACAAAGAAAGTGTTGTGTCCCACAGATGAGGAAGTTGAAGCGCTGAAACTGCCAGTACCTGATAACAAATTGCCGAGCGCTGAGACAGAGCAAAACAGAACTAGAAGCGAACAGGCAGAAATAGAGGAGAGAGAAATATTCTCTGAGGACGAAACAACCGATTCACTTGGGGAAGACCAAGGAGAAACCTCAGACAGCGACGAAGCAGCTGAAGGTAACAAAGAGCCTGAAGCAGCTGAAAGTGACAAAGAGCCTGAAGAAAGTAACGGTGACAAAGGGCTCGAAAGAGGTGAAGAAGCAGGAGAGCCTGATCAGAGGAGGGCTTTCCCAGAAGCAGACGGTACAGAAAAAGAAAAGGAAAACCTGATTGACTCCCCAGAAGGAGGGGACAAGGCAGAACAGAACAAAACTGTTCAAACTTCCTCAGAAGAGATCGCAGGTCCATCAAGTGGACACAGTGCAAAGAGAAGACCAAGTATATCACCAGTAAAACTAAGAACTAGAGAAACGTTGAACGACAGTGAAGGGCCAAGAGTGAAAGAGAAAAGAAAGGAAGTGTCTGTCGTGGTACCAACATCAAGTGAAGAAAAAGACTTGGCCAAAGAGGAAAGTACCAGTGAGGCAGAATCGAAGAGAGATGCAAAATTGAAAAGGAAAAGGATACCAAACAGGAGATATTCCGGTCCAGAATGGGCATATGTAGTCAATGACGATTGGACTGACGAATTTGTATCTCTTAGCCTCGAGAACGAAGAAGAAGAGATACCAATAGAAAAGAAAAGTTTTATGGACACTATTGACTGAAAAACTGATAAATGACATTGCTTGCTATAATCTAACGTGATACAACCAGCTGAGACATTGCTAAACCGGATGAGACATTTGCTAACTTGATAAGACTTTGATAACCTGATTGACTCTTAAACCCGATTTGAGACAACGTTGCTAACTGATAAAAGACTGAGTTATTGCCGAATTGAGACAAATGCTGCTAACCGATAAGTGACTGGGCTCCTGAAGAAAACTGTGTGAACATTGCGCTCGTTCAGCTTTGTAACTAATTGCTAAATCGTTTCTTTATAAGTGCTTCTAGCTCTCTGATTCTATACAGATCATGACTAAGTACGCTACACAAAACAGTAGAGTGAAATATTGTAAATATGCGTGTATAGGCTTGATAACTGCATGTGTACTAATAATAATGGCAATAGTGCTTGCAACGCGTGGTATGGGTGAGAATGAGAAAATTGATGCTTCTATTTCTGCTCCTGTTACTGTCACTGAACTAACCGCATTGAAAAGACTAGAATTAGATGAGAGACACTTGCATGATAAGAAGGAACTTTCGTATAATGTTTTCTATCGCCTACTAACAGAATATGTTGAGACTATGGATGCGAAAGATTGTTATGTGTGTACACAGATACCGACATCGGTAACGGAAGGGGTGACTTATCACCACATGCCTCTTACATATGGGATTACATGTAGTTTAGTAACTTCTAGATTTTATGGTCAAACTAACATACAGTATTTTTATTCAAATTATGATGTTACCTTTGCATGTGTTCCTATAATAACGCAACTAAGCCAGATTGCTAAAGATTGGGATGCTAAAATAATGAGGGAATTTTTCGAGCCAATGCAACCTTTTGAAACAGCTCACGCTCATAGGGAAAACCTTACCTGCTCGCTCTCTGCAGTAGAAATAAGCTTTTTAGATCGCACAGATGATAGAAGGGCACAAATGAATGCGAAATTAGAAAAGGAGCTAAGTAAGAGGACTTCAGTAGATAATTATGCTTTTGCCGCAATAAAAACACAAGGAAAAATAGCTTTAGACGCTTGGCATGTAGGGAAATTTTGTATATATCGTGGTGAATCTTATTATGATAACATTTTCGTGGGAGCGAGTGAATGTAAACATACGTTTATCTTTAAGGCCAAATGGACATTCATGCTGAACGGACTTGACCCTGTCATACCTGGTGTATATTACATTTGTGGGCATAATGCCTATTATCGTCTTCCAAAGGGATGGTGGGGGAGATGTTATTTGGGTATAGTGTTCCCAAAGGTTTATCAACTGGATGACCTATCAGTGATTCCAAAGACGCCTGGATCTCATCGTATCCAGAAAAGAGAGACCGCAGCTGCTGTGGTAGGAGATATATTTGGAGCCATGATTCCTTCATTGGGAGTTGTGTTGAATTCCATCAAAATAAGAAAGTTGTCTACTATAGTGGATAACATGTTGACAAAGTTTTCAGGTGCTATAATCCTGATGGATGCTGAACTTGCAGCAGAAAGAGCTATGACTCTTCAAAACAGGCTTGCCCTAGACATTCTTTTAGCAAAGGATGGCGGCGTTTGCAAAATGCTTGGTGCGCGTCACTGTTGCACGTATATACCAGACAACAGTGTGAAGATTAAAACAATGCTTGCAAATCTAACAAAAGAGAGTGCAGACTTGAAGGGATTGAAAGAACCAGGAGTTTGGGAGAAGGTTGGAAAGGGAGTTGCTTCAGTGGGAAATTGGCTTGGTGGCATTTGGAATGGAATATTACTAAAAATAATACAGGGAATACTAATAGTACTAATTTGCATCTTTGGGATTTGGGGAATAAAGAGGGGAATACTAATGATCATGGCAAGAATTAAGAGAAGGAAGGAAGAGAAAATGATGAAAAGAATGGCAGAAGAATACAAGGCAAGAACAAGGGGAACTAAAAGGCAAAGAGAACTGACAGAATTTTAATGGAATAAAATTTGTGGGAATAGTTTTGTGTGATGACAAATAGTCATCAGAGGAGGGATTGATGACGCAGAAACAAAGGTTTTACATTTATTAGCGCATAAAACGTAGTGCTGCAATAATCAAGTGTGACTTTAACCGAACTAATAAAGATTGTACGGGGACAAATGTGCCCTCAGAGTAGTTCGCCAACATTTATAAGCGTGCTTTATATAACGTGATGTATTAGAATTGTACTAATCTGACATAACCGTAAATGTGTGCCATGATTTGCTTGTTTGAAATGTTTTAACTTAGCATAACTTTAGTGGAGGCTTCGGCCTAGTTGCCTTTTCTCACGGTTTAGATGCTCGTGTTTTTCTAATGTGCTAATAAGACGTGTATTCTTGCTTGAAGCTGTACTTTTCCAGTGAGATCGGTTCACATGCTTATCTTTAAGGTTTCGTGCCAGCCTGGCATCTTCTTCTTTGCTCCAAGGTCAATCTGCAGGTGCAGACAATGGAAGCTCTGAAAGTGAGTTAATTGGTAAAATATGTTGCAACTTACGTTCCCGACTCCAAGGATAATGTATGCCTAGGTAGAAGCTTGTGAATTGTTGTTTTGATTGGACAATTTGAAGCCAACCTATGAACCCTCCAATAGAAGACCCTACTGGATTTGAACTGTTGATTATTTAAACCTGGTGCACAAGAAGAAAGCAGCCATTAGCCATTAGCCATTGGCCATTACCCACTGCACCCATTGAGGACATTATTGCCCATTGCAGCCATTATGGCCCATCTTGCCGACCTCGTCATTTTGCCATCTTCTACGATGCCAATTGATGTTCGACGCCATTTTGAATGAGACTTTGATGCTTTCTCTAATCGAGAGAAAGAGACTTTAAGTAATTCTCGCTCTAGAGACTTTAACTTTGATCTGCCCCTTTGCATAAAGTAGTAGTTTTGTCCTTTTATCTTGCCGCTGTGAGGCAATTGCCCCGTCCACCCTGCCCCCTTTGCCCCGTCCCATGCTGATCGAAACCGGTACCTGTGAGACGA
Source organism: Pleurodeles waltl (assembly GCF_031143425.1). Lineage (NCBI taxonomy): Eukaryota > Metazoa > Chordata > Amphibia > Caudata > Salamandridae > Pleurodeles > Pleurodeles waltl. The sequence continues at coordinate 741,836,635 of NC_090449.1, read as the reverse complement.
AGACTTCCTTGAATGCTGATTGAATTTGGTAAATATGAAAGGAAAATGTACAATTGCATTGTGTTTCTTTTTAGGTAACCAACTGCTGATTTTTGATAAGAGCCCTAGTTAGGAGTTTTCCAAATCAATGTTGCTAAATTGTTTTTTGCATGAAGTCCCACATGCAGATGCTAATTTGAGGTTAGATGAGGATTCATTTGTTGCTCGATGCAATTTGAGACCTTGTTATGCTGACTAATGTATGCAATTAGCCCATTACAGATTATAGTTTTAGTGGTTTGCGTTGCTATTATCGAATGCATTGTTATTCAAATGCTGCATAGATTGCATCTTTTTCGCCGTTATGGACAGCTATTAATGTTCATTTGCATATATCATTTGGTGTTGAGACACATTTATATCGTGCTAGCTTTGTTAATATAGGGAAATAAATTCATTAACTTTGAATGAACTGGTGTGGGTATTCATGGCCGAAAGGTCATGGTTCGCCGAAATGTTTTCTGGATTAATTGTGAAGTGTTATGTTGATCAGGGCATTGCTTATGTTCGTTATTGATTATTGATTTGATTAAATTGACTAATCTCGGGTGAAGAGAGCCCCACTTGGTCAAAAGATTCATCGACCCAAGAGCGTCCAAATATAGGTAATTTATTAGGACGTAACGCTCTATCAGTCCCTCTGACTCAGAAAACTGCGTTGGAGGGGCCCATATTTACAAAAAGTGGCATTACACCTCCTTGTAAATATGGAGCATTGGTTAGCGCCGCCGGAGACGAAAAGTGACGCTCGTGTGGCGCTAGGGACTCTTAAATCTGCCCCATAGTTTTTAAAGCAAAATCAAATGCCCCAGAACCCAGTGTGAATTATGCTACAATTCCAACATCGTCTGACAGTGGCATTGCTGCCTGCTGGTCTGCTTTGTTATATATAATTATGACCGTATCTTTCCAGTCCACCATGATTCTAATGTGTGCTTTTCTTCCACAAACCATTGTAATGTAGTACATATAGCCCAACTGGTTAGAAAGCTTTTCAGGGTGAGTGCTTGCCAGAAACCAGTTATGGGTCTGGGCTGACTCAATGTTGATCTTACCACAGTTCACATGAGCGCCAAAGAATTAGGTAATAAAATAATTATAATCTGAGTGCGCAGATTTAATTTTGTTCTTGGCGCCATCATCTTGACAGCATCCATCTTGCAAAGTGTTGATTAAAATGAGTGTAAATGAACCATAAAATGGTTATAATTATAGAGTGCAGAGCTAATTCTGTTTGGTGGGTGAACTACAAAAATATGTAACTCCCACAGTGCACCCCTGGGTGAGGCGGACACTCCCAAAACTATTTAGACCAATGAATACTTATGTGTGAAAAAGGCAGCTTTAATGAATCAGGCGGATGTTACAACCAATCATCCCTTGAAACGTAACCATACATACTACTGGAGCCTGAAATCATGGTGTCTCGGTGTAAGGTATCTCACTCTAGTGCTAACACAACGTTCAAGTAGTTACTATCATCTTGTCTTTATAGTAGCATATATATTGCCCCAGCACATCTCTACTCCTGTGTGACAGACAAGATTTTCTGATGCAAGGAGATAACATGCACAATCCCATTCCCTCCCTTTTAGCTCCCAACATTTGTGACATGGTGTCCACGCATCCAGAATTTTCCATTGGAATGTATTAGCATGAGCGAATGCTTTGACAGCACACCACAGAGGATTGATCAGTTCAAAAGAAAATGATCTTCTAAACTATTTTTTGGGGGGAGATTTGTACAACATCATAGAAAGTGATTGCTGCTTAAAGAAATTAATGACTGGGGACCTTCCCCCAAATCCCAATGTAGTGTTTGAAAAGCAAAGTGGTAAAAATCATGAAATATGAAGCTTTTTAAAGTCTCAAAATGACATTTTTAACATTTGGTAATACTTTTTTTGTGAGGGCCAAATACCCAAACAAATCTTGATGGGAAATGCTAGTTTATAAATGGTCACAATCAGTGATGTACCAGGGGTTGGGAAATGTTAACACTGATTACAATAAGAGAATCAGAACAATTATGGATAAATAAAGCAAAGCCCGGTAAGGACGACTTCAGTTGGGATTTTGTTTTGTTTTTGTTTATTATTTGGAAAATTTCCTTGGGTGTCTTCCCCTTGCTTCTCCCCCCCCGAAAGTATTGTGAGATTCCAAAATAAGAATATGAGATAAACCCTCTGAAGGAATGATCAGTAAGGAGAAGTACACCTTTGCAAACTGGAAAGAAGTGTGGCCCTCATTATGAGTTTCAGCAAGACCGCTGCAGTTGCAAGCGCCAGTGTTGGTGGTATCCCTCCTGCCGTATTGAGAGTCCACAAAATATTTCACCCAAAAAGAGCCACAAATCCGACACCACCAGGATGACCGAAGGCGGGATACAGGCGGTCCCATCAACCAGCACTGCCACGCTCAACAAATACCGCCCTCCATATTATGACCCACAAATCTGCACAGCGGTCATTGCATGGTGGAAAACCATTGGCGGTGTGAACAGCTGCGGCCAAAAACACAACTCTACCAGAACAAAGCACCACATTGGACAAATAAAAAAACCCACACCTGACACACATACACACATTAGACACACCAACACACACCATTATAGAACACCCCCCACACAACCCAAAACCCTTTGCAACCAAACCGAAATACACTGACAGCGAGGACCACACAAACTAGAGGCACGCACACGTACACCATATGCACAATCACACACAACACTCAACACCCACCACACAACTGCACCAGTTGACACAATACACACATTGTCATAGCACACAAACACCGCAAACAACCAGCACACACAGCCAAGTACCCTCCACCCACCAACCACCCTTGCACACTACACTCCCCACTCACAACACAACCACCATGTCCAGTCAGAAACACCCACAATTCACAGATAATGAGTTGAGGGTCATGGTTGATGGATGCTAGTTCCGATACTGGGAACGCCGCGAGATGACTTGATCGTGGTGTGTTCCCCTACTTCAGATAATTTTCATTATTAAATAGGTACGATTTGAAACCGCTTCGTAATTATTAACGACGTCGGACTGACTATGCTTTTAAAGACATCGCAGAATCTGTAAAAAGATTATTTCCACCTAGAATGCTTACTTAAGTTAAGCCCTGATGAAGTCCTTAAGAGAACATTTTCTCATAGGATGAAACACGTGTTGGCTGTGTATGCTACAAGAATTTCGGCTGTGATTGCTACATAATCTTTGATTTCAAGGATGGCCTTTTTTGTTGTGCTGAACTGTATACTGTACAAATTAAATGGGCTCGATCTCTACAAGATACTATTGTCATTGTTCAAAGAAGATTGGATACATTATCATGAATTCATGAGTGCCCTGACATTTGTTTTTGTCCACTGTTAAGTTTCCCTTGAAACATTAGAGGATTAAGGAAGATCCTCTTGCCAGGAACACCGTGCCACGATTAAGTTGGAATGTTACTATATGGACTCACTGTGAGCGCCCTAATCCTATGACTATCTTCCTTGGTACTATTGCTTTGGTTTCTGGTCATGGTTGATGGAATCGGTAGGTTAGAGCCACAACTGCTGGGAGCACAGGTCCAGCATACATCCATAGCCAGGAAAATGGAGCAAAGGCAGAGAATTGCCGACATTGTCAACTCAGTTGGCAAGTATCCATGCACAAGGAGGACATCGCGAGAAGGTGGAACGACCTACAGGGGAAGGTGCCTTCCATGGCATCGAGGCACCAAATTGCTATGATGAAGACTAGCTGTGGGCTTCCTACTACTCCCCAGAGTTCACATTGTGGGAGGAGAAGGTCTTTGGCATCCTGCATACAGAGGGCCTGACTGGAACAGCTGGAGGACTGGGCACTAGTAATGTACCCACATGCCCTATCACTAATTCGGCCCACCAGCATGCTACCTCATCACCCTATCACTCCCCAAGTCACTGTATCTTCCACTACACCTTCCACATCATCACCTAAAGCCCCTCCCCTGCCTGCAACCCCACCACCCAGCCACAACGGCCAGACAGTCCATGCCCACTGCACACATGGCACTGCCAAACACCATCACTACGACTCCCACAATGCACCTGTGCATCCACACGAAAAGCTGATCCGGCCACATCACAGTGCAACACCTGCATGTACAACTATCGCACCTGCTACACCAACAGGATGCTACAACTGAGGACCTATATATGGCAATGACAGAAATGCAATCCTTATACAGCAACCCCCAATGGAACATGCTACCCATATCACTGTACATTATCTACAAACATTTCTGTAGTGCTCCATCTGTCATTGCCATAACTGGGAATCAAGTTAAGCCATTGTATTCATCAGACACAGACACCAACATTCACATCTCCTCCATCTGATACTCTCCCACCTCATTCACAGGTACCTCTGCCCCTGCCTCCATGGAGAGGATTCCAGAGCCAAACAGCCCTCCCCAGGATGATGGCCCCAGTGACGACAATGCCACAGGATGTCTGGACATAGACGATTTACCTCGCCCTTCTGGGACACCTGGTCAGTCCACCACTCGAAGCCTCACTCTGCCCAGGTCCAACCTCCCCCAACCTTTGGCATCTACATCTCAGTCAACCCTGCTCCCCAAACCTGTGTCCCAAGGACTGGTCAGTCAGCAGTGTGCCCCACAGTCCAGGGACCTGAGTCTGCCCCTTACAGGCAAGACAATGACGGTCTTCGGGTAACTGGGAGTGGGCACAGCATGCCAGGGGCACAGATGCAGGAGGTCAGGGGTCATGGGATGGGGCCCCCAGGGGACCTGACTGACCAGGAAAGCATCTCCCAAGGCCTGGGAGCACACCAGCAATCCCAGGGCAAGATGGGCCAAATACTCACCATTCTGGAGGAAAACCAAAGGCTGCAGAGGCAATAACAGCAGGAGGCCATGCAGCAGTGGCAGGTCCACAATGCCACCATGGCCTCCATTACAGAGGTGCTCAAGGAGCTCACAACTATCCTGCGTGCTACCTCCACCCACCAGCAGGCCCCTACCACTAGCCAGATACCAACTAAGCCATCAACATAAGCCTCAGCTAGTGGAATGGGGGCCCTGCCAGAGGAACCTCAGACCACTGGCACCCCACCTTCTGCAGCTGAGGAACACCCTTTGAAACATGGTCGTCCATCCAGACATTCTGCAGGAGCAGATTACAAGACCAGACCCACTGCCAGGAAGTAACCCTCTTCTGGACATTCTTCCTTGTGTGCCACTGAGATACCCTGTTGGCTGTTCAGTGTGATTACTCAGGATATCACAGCTGAAATGGGTATATAACTACACTTACTACTGTTAGGAAAAGACAATGTCCATGAATGACACAGCCAACCGTTTTGATAGGGGGTGAGACACACTACACAATCTTAATTTGGGAAAACATCTGCACAGGACCTTGCAAGGCAAATGACACACCACATGCCTGTACATAGAAATTGTCAACCTACCAATCTGCATTCACTACCCATGTCAGTAAGATTTCATTAGTAACACAGCTCCTAATAGGCTATCTGTCTCACACCACAAGTCACATTGGTGTTGGCATGTGATGTGTATGATGTGAGTATTCCACTGCTGTTTATGTGCTGCCCCTCTAAATTACTTTTTCCTTCTGTCTGTGTCACCCATGCAGGTCAGCGCCCATCAGAAGAAGGGGATATGGCATGCCATCGCCAAGCAAGTGTGGACCCTGCGGGTCTATAGCCAGTGGAGCACCCACTGTAGAAAGTCGTGGGAGGACCAGAGAATTTGGGCCCAGAAGACTGCGGAGGCCCAGCTGGGGACGTCCTCCCAATGAGGAAGGGGTGCCCCTTGGACCCTGGCGACTCCCTAATGGCTGCATTTTGGCGGTCGTCTACCCTGAGGTAGAAGGGTACTTGAGGGCCGCAGGGTAGCCACAAGGGGGTAAGTACTGGCTCCCACCTCCCACATGATAAAACTTGTTTGAGATAGAGTGGGTCCCATGTGGGCAGATGTGCATGTGGTCAGTGGTCGATGCACATCCACAATGGGTATCAGTCACCCTGCCAGGCCCAGAATCGGTCATATGTGGCTATACACTGCTGTCAGAATTTGATGGTTTGGTGAGCATGGACACCATACACATTGTGTCAGACCAGATTCTTACATCTGCATCAATGTACCTGAGGTGTAAGTGCTATCACATCAGTATGTGTCTCCCACTATGAATGAGGATTTCTCCATCTTGCACAGTAGCTGCAATGGACTGATTGTTGGGGTGGCATCAGGGGTCCTCAACATGGATGGCCTAAATGGGACAGTATTCAGAACAAGACTCCTTACCATGCTGACATATGTTACCCTATGAGTGTAGAATATGTGTAGGTAGGCAAACAACCATGGCATTCTGCTACATGTGACTCTATGAGTACAAATTTCACAGCAAAATATATTGCAGCGGCTGTCATTCTGTGGTCTAGCCTTTCCGATAATGGTATGGTAGTAGAAGTGGTAAGTCCCCTGGAAGGTCCCTGGAGTCTAACCCTATTGTTTAAATGTAATGCATGACATCACCTTGGCAATCACAATGCTGCTATGCAGTGTTTCATCCTTGACAATTCAATAAATCCAAATGTTCTCAGAATAGCTGGCTTATGAGCATGGCATCTTTCATCTCACAATGTGTATTTACTGAAATGCAGTGACATTGTAATGGTATGGCATGCCATTAGGTAATTGATGAGATGTACATGTTGATCTTTGTTCATGATTGGTAGGTATTGATCCTTTTCCACCATATGTTTCTCTCTCACCCTCCCTCTCCTCCAGTGTATTTGTGTGCATCAGCATCTTCTGGCAAAGGAGAAGGGGCACTGGTGAGTGGGAAAGCAGCAGCCCATGGGGCCCAAGAGACTGACACCAGCAGAGCTGAGGGGACTAGTGGGATGGAGAGCGAGGGAAGTGCCACGGCAGGGGTTAGGATCATCTGCATCATCTATGGATTCCTCCTCCAATGGAAACTCCCTGGCGGACCCATCAGGGATCAGCCTAGCACCATCCTTGTCCGCCCCCTCCCTTACCAGCACCGCCCTCCCAGTTGCTCCTTAACCAGTTACTCATGCCAGCTCACCCTGGAGGGTGGGCATCTCCTTCGCCACAGGCACCTCTGCCCCCAGTTAGCCCTGCTGCCCTCAGTGAGAAGGCTATTGACCTCCTGAGGTCCATCTCTGTGGGTCAGACAACCATCGTGAATGCCATCCAGGGACTGGCAGCTCAGGTCTTCTGTCCCCTCTCCAGCTACCTCTGCCCAATCCCATACCCCTCTCCCCACACCCATCCAGAGCACACAGTCAGACTGCCATTCATCCCCCTCAATAGACATGGTTCACGGTGACAAACACAAGCACCACAAGACACACCACCAGCATGCACATAGACAACACCCACCTGCACACACAGCAACATCCACACCCTACACTGACCCCCCACCGCTCCCTCCTTCACAGACACTACACCACTCACACCTGTTGGCACAACACCAACATTCCCTAATCCAGCCACTAGTACCATCACGCCCACAGTCACCACACTTCCAGACCCCTCATTCATCCACCCCATTCACCACATGCACACTCACCACAACTACCAACATCCCCACATGCAGCACATCCACCTTACCTGCAGGCCAAACGCCAACAGACAGTCACCCATCCACCATGGCATCTCTCTGCACCTCCTCCCTCTACCCCCTCCCCCAAGCCACCTATACGCCCGCAGTCACGCACCCAACCGACAGCCAGCACAACCATGCCCTCCACCTATGCACCTGCACCCAAGACACCTAAACGAACACACCTCACAACCACTCCCTCTCCCTCCACTCCCAAACGCTTTTCCCATGAGTGCACTTGTGTCCCTAAGAAAAGATTCCTATATGAGTTTTCCATCTTACCTACCGCTCTCCCACCCCATGATGATTCCCCAAAGCACACAGTGTCCCTCCCTGACCCCATCCCTTTCACCTCCCAGACCTCCCTTACCCCCCGGTGTTGCTCATGCCCTTGCCAAAAAATCAACCTCCCCCAACCCAAGCTCTCCACTTCCAAGGACAAAGCTAAGGAGCCACAAACTAAGGTGAAAGGTAGACCCCCTCACCCCAAAACAAAGGGCTAACCCAAAGACCCCCCTCCCAAACCTAACCCCCCTCGACTACCACCCCATCACCCCTGAGGTGCCTGCCCCCTTGATGCCCCTATCATGTGGAGGCCACTTTGCAGTCAGGAGTCACGTTAGGGCATTTACAAGTGCCATATGTGCCTGGTGGCACTTGGACTATTTGGACTGTCCAGATGGCCCTTTTTGTAATTGTTCGATGATTTTCTAGCTTATTTTATAATATATATGGGCCAACCTCCTGTTGGTCTCGATGGAGACATACTTGTCCTGCCTTTCCTTCGTGATGGGTGTGTTGTATTGATTGGATTTTGTTTGTGTTAGTTTTGTACATGTGATTGTGTTGCAGCATGTGTTGTGTGGTTTCCTTGTGCATTGTACGCGGTGTGATGTGTTGTGATGGTGTTGCGTGGCATTGTGTGGTTGTTGTGTGTGTGTGCGTGTGTGTGGTGATGGATTTATCATGTGTGTTGTGAGATGTGTGCATGTAGTGTGACATCTGACACGTTGAGTGGCAGTGTTTTGGTATGAGTTGGTTGTATGTAGTTGTTACGTGTTGCTGTCAGTATGTCTTTTCATGTGGAGGTTTGCAGTGTTGTTCCTTGCCAATGGCTTTGTGCATTTGCTGTAGTGATGTTGTTGGGTGAGTCTGTGTTGTTGTGTATGTTTGGGTTAGACACTGGTAGTGATGCGAGTGCAGGGTGGTGCATGGATGGCACGTGTATGTTGACCGTGGTGTGTGTAGATCATGTCCGTGTGTGTATGTTGGTGTGTGTATGTGTGTTGGTACTGGTGTTAGTTTGCATGTGTGGCCTTTGCTCACCATACTGGATGTGTGTGTTGTGTGTGTACTAATGCCTTTCCCTCCAATGTGTGTTAGGTGGGTGTCATGCTAGGTGGGTGTACTTACTGTTCGTCGCCGGTTCTGGAGTTGTAGGTTAACCAGGAGCAGTGGGAAGACTTCAGGTGCAGGTTCCATGGAGGCTCCGGACGTGTCTGTCTTCCTGTAGGTGAGAGCCTCCTTTTATACTGGTCGTTTCCACCAGTGATTTGGTGGCGGTCTGACCGTGCTGGAAATCCTGGCAGTGTGTAACCTTGTAATATGCTCGGCGGTAACATGGTCCCCGCCGGACTGGAGATGCCTTCCGCCCGCTACAGTGGTCTGTCCGTTCTGGCGGTCTATTGGCAGTGTCCTGTTGGGAACACTGCCATGCTCATAATATGGCGGACTTCTCTGCCAGGCATGCGGCGGTGCAACTGTCCCCGCCACCGTGGTGGTCCTCGGACCACCATATTTGTAATGAGGGCCTGATTCTTGGAAGATCAAATTAACAGAGACCCATACAAAGGAAAGAGAAGGCACAGTGAAGATTTCTAGAGAAGGAAGAAAAATTAGTTAACACCCCACAAGTGTCACGGTTTCGGGCGGGTCTGATCAGGACTTTGGTTGGGACACCCCTTGAGGTCACCGAATATCCTAAAGAGGTAGTACACTGGGGCAGAGGAGCAGCTAAAGGCATACACGGAAAGGACAGCTATGGATAGGCACAGGAAACAGGAAAGTAAAAGCAGAGCAACCCTTGTGCGAACAAACAGGAAACAGATTACCAGTGGACAAACACGCTGGGGTTGTACACAGAGTAAGGCGCAGAACCTCCCACAGTGACAGGGAATCTCCATGCCTCTGTGCAGTTTGCTCTTACAGATAGTCACCCTGCCAGCCCCATAGAAAGGAGGCGGCAGAAGTGATTCTGTCTCTGGACCCTAGAGCACAAACAAGGATAGTACTTACATACACAGGAAACGCTCTTGTGGGTCCAGCTGGAAACACAGTGGCGATTCCTGAGAAAACAGCAATAGCACACTGTCACTGTTAGGCACGATATACAACGTATAACACTGGACAAGGATGGGGGCTGGAATTGCCTCCTGGAAACCAGGAGCCAACCCCAGTACACAGGAGGACACGTATACACTGGTGAAGACTGATAGAACACTTACCAGACACAAAGAACCAAGAAGAAACAGAAACAGAAGGGAACAAACAAAGAGGCAGAGGCAAGAACTAGGAACAGGCTCAGGCTGAAGCAAAGGCGGGACTAGGACTTGAAAACAGGGCGCAAACTTCTGTCTGGGACAGACAGAGACAGGACTGGGAAACTGAGAACAGGCTCTGGCTGGAACAGGCAAGGACAGGACTGGAATACAGGGAGTAGGAAATGAGCAGTAAACAGGACTGGGAAACAGAGAGAAGGTTCAGGCTGAAACAAGGCAGGAGCAGGGCAGAGAAACAGGGAGCAGGCTTTGGAAGAAACAAACAGGTACAAGGCTAAGAAATAGGGAGCAGACTCTGGCTGGAAAAATCAGGAGCAGGGCAGAGAAACAGGAAAAAGGATCAGGCTGGAACAGAACAGGAACAAAACTGGAACACCATCCGACAAGGGGTCTGTAACACAAAGGAATTGAAGTCCGATGCACGACGAGGAGCTTGAGGAAATGGCTGCTTATAAGCAGTTCCAAGCTGGGCTGCACAGGAGAGGTTTCAGGTGTGTGTGATTTCGGACACTTGCAAGTCCTGGAGGAGAGGATCCAGTGAAAAGGAGCAACTGGACTTCTCCCATTGAAAACAATGGGAAACAGAATCCGGGTTTTCCTGACTACCAAACTGTGCATTATGGGATTTGCAGTCCCAAGAAGCAAATGTAGTCCTACACCAGTGTACCATGGAGAAAAGAGAAACAAACAGGAGTCAGCAAGGGACTCTAGGTAGGTGTTCAAGGTGATTCCCAGGCTTCTGACAGTCCCCTTACTGCGCCCCCTGGAAATGGGACGACCGAGTCGTAACAGTATACCCCCTCCCACCAGTCTGCTCAAGAAGAGAAGGCGATCCTTTGGCTGAAAAAAGTGGAAGAGGAACAGCCACAGCAAGAAAATCCAACACCAACCTTGGTGGATAAGTTTACAGTCCTGCCATAGGTGAAACTTCCAATGAGCAAAGCATGTATTAATACCCATATGGGCTCCGATGTCTTTCCTCTCTATTGTTCGATTGATATGGGAGGAGTGCATGGAGTTGGTTTCTGGTGAAGTAGATTCAGGAGCAAGGAGATCTGGAATGGCATTACGGGCAGTTATCTTTATGACATTAGTTTCCTGTTCAATACTTTCCTCTTTGGAGGAGCTGATTGGTGTATTAGTAACTGTCAGGTCTGTAACACCTTCTGACAAGCAGGATTTGTCTGTTTCTGCAGCAGTATTTGCATCGATTGTGGTCTGAGGCTTGCAAAGCATAGAGACTTGGGAGACATGGGTAACGTGTTCTCAAGGTAAACATGAAAAAGTCAGAATTTTCTTTCATCTTGGATGACTTCGGAGTATCAAATTCAGGAGGAACAAGAGTTTTCATGTCTTTAGAAACTGGATTAACATCTGAAAATGTAGAAGTTCCACAAACTAATTCTTTAGGGTGATCTTCAGACAAGACTGGGATTTCTTCATTGCAAGTGCTCTGTGGCGTGTTCGTGGTATCAGAAATGGTTTCTTTGCAAGGTGTTTCTACTACAGGTAGTTGATCTTCAACTCTGTTAACATTGAAAGGTTGTTCTTTGGAAAGAAACAGAACTGGAGTCTCTTCAGAAATCACCTTTACACTGTTACCTAAATTTTCAGCTCTAGCCTTTGAATTGATGATGGTTTCTTGCAATAAAACACTAAGAACAGTACTTATCATCAGATCTTCGAATACAAGATTCAAATTCAAGTCTTTAGTTTTAGTGGGACATATTATATCTTTCAGTACTTGAGCTTCGGTTTCAGATTGCTGGTTTTCAGGAGTCTTTAATTTCAGAGACACAGCAGGTGGCATTGGTGTGGCTGATTTTACATCAAAATCAGATACCGGTAGATCAGAGATCTGTTCTTCACTAACCGTTGAACTGGAAACAGGAAACGCAGTGGCAGGGAACAGCAACTCAGAATCAGTGGTTGAGGCTGCAACTGTGTCCTGTTCTAGGAGAAGGCTCTCATTTCTTATGGCAGGCTGTTCAGTTTCAGATTGCTGGCTTTCTTCCTTGTCTGAAATCTCCACGGTTTGCTTTGACACAGAAGAGATTTTTAAACTTTCTGAGAAGTCCATTACATTCTTAGTAATTGCGGGTATTTCTTCACGGTCAGAAAAATCCATTAATTCACTTGAAACAGAAACTGTCTCTTCATTATCTGAAAATTCTATGATATTGTTTGAAAGGGCAGGAGTATCCCCACAATCTGAAAATTCTGGTGTGTGCGCCATTTGAACAGCACTATCTGCAGGTTTATTCACGGCAAGGCAGGAACCACTGTCATCACTAGATTCAGATTCTTCAACACTGTTGCACAACTTGACATTAATCTCCAGAAAAGTCATATCTTGGTTTCTTAAGGTGCAGCTATTGTAGTCTGTATCAGAACTCTCTTCTTCCTTTGGCTTTATTTGTTCTGATAGAGGGGCTGAGACACTTCCTTCTGAAGACTCTGATCCATCCTTTGAATCAAGAGGTGTCAAATCTCTCAGAGATGTCAGAGATTCAGTCAACTGTACAGGAATTTTCACTGGAGAACTACAGGCTGAGAGAGAGTCTGAGGAAGAGGCTGATATATTTATAACTGGAGCTGTCTTTTGACTGTCATAAATAGAAGGGACAATCTGCTCGATAGAAGTCTTTGAAGAGGCACACAAAGTAGCATACTGTTCTTTAAGCCAAGGCTGGTGATCATTTTCTTTTTTCAGGTTTTCAAATTGCCTTGCAGTAGTTTCCATCAGCTGCTCTGTTACTTCTTCTACCTTACAGATAAACAGAATGTCTGGTTCTGCCAACAGTGAAATATGCATTGATGAAAAGAGCCCATGTGCAAGATTTCTTGTGTATGTTACAACATATTCATCATAGAAGTCTGATATCTGCCTTTTAATCTGCCAAAACTGCTCTTTTAGTGTGTGTATGTCCATATTGTTATCAAACCCACTCAGAATAGAAAAGGGTTTAGCAGAGCTTTTAGGGATTGAGACTGGTATATTATCATCCAGTTTGGGAAGAGCACAAGCTTTTTGAATTGAACTAAGGAATCCCACAGTCTTTACTGATCCCTTTGATACAGGTTCTATCCTGCTCACTTGAAAGCACTGAGGGACTGCTAGATCTTTACACGAGTCAGCACAACACTTAGGAATTGAGACTGATGTACTTTCATCCAATTTGGGAGGAGCACAAGCCATTTGAGTTGAACTAAGGAATCCCACAGTTTTTACTGATCCCTTAGATACAGGGTCTAGCCTGCTGACTTGAAAACTCTGAGGGACTGATAGGTCTTTATAAGAGTCAGCACTGCACTTTGAATTCTGAGAAACTGGCCTAGATGGGCTGAAGCACTCAACAGAAAACAAGGGAATCGGTAGTGTGGCTTCTTGAACAGTGTCAGGGTTCTTTGTTTTGGCAGAGTGCTGGAAGTGAATCTGGGATGCACTAGCATGAGGCAAGGAATTAACCAGGTTTTCTTGATAGTAAATGTCTTGTGCAGAAGTAGCAAAAGCACTTTCACTGTTAGGAACATTCTCCCCTGTTTGAGGTAATAGAACCTCCAAAAACTCATTATTACTTTGTAATTCTTCTACAGACAGGGATTGGGGGTCATAATCACATATATTATAATAGCTGAACATTGAGGAATCAGCAAGCCACGCAATGTAGTACTGCATTTGCAATCTTTGATTTTCTTTAACAAGTCTATCCTTTAAACTAAGGCCTTTTTTAGAGGTCTTCTGAGAAAGTCTAGGTTTAGAAAGGGGTGTCTTAACATGATAGGAAAGCATTTTAGGTTTGTGTGTGCCTTTACTGCCAGGGGAGCTTGAAATGTTTGGGTCGTGCATTCTGTCACGGTTTCGGGCGGGTCTGATCAGGACTTTGGTTGGGACACCCCTTGAGGTCACCGAATATCCTAAAGAGGTAGTACACTGGGGCAGAGGAGCAGCTAATGGCATACACGGAAAGGACAGCTATGGATAGGCACAGGAAACAGGAAAGTAAAAGCAGAGCAACCCTTGTGCGAACAAACAGGAAACAGATTACCAGTGGACAAACACGCTGGGGTTGTACACAGAGTAAGGCGCAGAACCTCCCACAGTGACAGGGAATCTCAATGCCTCTGTGCAGTTTGCTCTTACAGATAGTCACCCTGCCAGCCCCATAGAAAAGAGGCGGCAGAAGTGATTCTGTCTCTGGACCCTAGAGCACAAACAAGGATAGTACTTACATACACAGGACACGCTCTTGTGGGTCCAGCTGGAAACACAGTGGCGATTCCTGAGAAAACAGCAATAGCACACTGTCACTGTTAGGCACGATATACAACGTATAACACTGGACAAGGATGGGGGCTGGAATTGCCTCCTGGAAACCAGGAGCCAACCCCAGTACACAGGAGGACACGTATACACTGGTGAAGACTGATAGAACACTTACCAGACACAAAGAACCAAGAAGAAACAGAAACAGAAGGGAACAAACAAAGAGGCAGAGGCAAGAACTAGGAACAGGCTCAGGCTGAAGCAAAGGCGGGACTAGGACTTGAAAACAGGGCGCAAACTTCTGTCTGGGACAGACAGAGACAGGACTGGGAAACTGAGAACAGGCTCTGGCTGGAACAGGCAAGGACAGGACTGGAATACAGGGAGTAGGAAATGAGCAGTAAACAGGACTGGGAAACAGAGAGAAGGTTCAGGCTGAAACAAGGCAGGAGCAGGGCAGAGAAACAGGGAGCAGGCTTTGGAAGAAACAAACAGGTACAAGGCTAAGAAATAGGGAGCAGACTCTGGCTGGAAAAATCAGGAGCAGGGCAGAGAAACAGGAAAAAGGATCAGGCTGGAACAGAACAGGAACAAAACTGGAACACCATCCGACAAGGGGTCTGTAACACAAAGGAATTGAAGTCCGATGCACGACGAGGAGCTTGAGGAAATGGCTGCTTATAAGCAGTTCCAAGCTGGGCTGCACAGGAGAGGTTTCAGGTGTGTGTGATTTCGGACACTTGCAAGTCCTGGAGGAGAGGATCCAGTGAAAAGGAGCAACTGGACTTCTCCCATTGAAAACAATGGGAAACAGAATCCGGGTTTTCCTGACTACCAAACTGTGCATTATGGGATTTGCAGTCCCAAGAAGCAAATGTAGTCCTACACCAGTGTACCATGGAGAAAAGAGAAACAAACAGGAGTCAGCAAGGGACTCTAGGTAGGTGTTCAAGGTGATTCCCAGGCTTCTGACAGTCCCCTTACAGCGCCCCCTGGAAATGGGACGACCGAGTCGTAACAACAAGAATAGAGGATCTATCTGTGATTTACTTTCTTTTCCAGAGGAACTACGGACGGGATACTTCCACCTGGAAAGGGAAGAACAGAAGCAAGGTGAATAACAGGGTGTTCAAGAGACCTCTTTGAGACTAACTTAGAGCGAATCATGCTAAACTGAAAAAGAGACATCACTGAGAAAGAGGCTACAGAAGTAAAAATAAAACCCACCGACTAACAACCCTTTCATAAAATTCTTTATTTTTGGTCATCTGTTCCATGTCCTCCCAGCACGTAGTGTCAGAAGTGTGATTACAACATCTGCTGCAAGATGGAGAATGTCATTCATCAACAAATCAAAGGACAGAAAAAAATAGAATGGGCCCTTGAGCATTACATTGAACCTCTGAGACTGAACTCGGTATCTTTAGAGACTCCTTGAAAACCCTAGCATAACTGTTACAAACAGTTTCTGAGGGACAACTACAACTTGAATTGCACAGAGTAAAGGATTGGTACCCACCGCTCCTACTGTATGAATTCAGAAATTCACTCACTGGAGCGTCTCAAAGAAACATTTGAACCTTTGTCAATATTTAGAACGATTAGTCTAGCAAGAAACATCCCATTCACCTGGGCCCCGGTGTTATGAAAAGGGGGAATGGGGTCAAATTGCCCGGTTCAGTGGAAGTAAGAAAACGGAGGGGGAACCCATATAGATAAACTATGTACCCTGATCCGCATACTTCACTCAAGAAATGGGGCCTAGTTATTATGTGAGTTTACAAATTAATCAAAAATTAGTCACTGCATTGTCAGATTAGGGATGTAGACAGTCTGTAATCAAGGATGATTTAGTTCTACACCAGCAAATTGTCCATAATAAACAAATCTGTATCAGATGCATTCATGCAGATCAGAAAATCTATCCCATAGCCCAAATCACTGTAAATGTAAACAACCAAGAAACTTTGATGGAAGTTGGGAGTCCTCCGTAACATCCCTGAAGACGTCATCTTAGGAACTGACAATCCTCAGTTCCTTATCCTCCTCAAACAAACCATACAAGCCAACCAGGTGTGGTTGAGTGAAGCTCCATTTGCACATGAGAGTCCAGACAAATTATCTTTCTCTAAGGCTATCAAATCTAAGAACCAGAACAAAAGAGAAAAGGACCTTACCAAAATACCTTAGTAGTACAAGAGCCCTGGGAATTAAATTAGAACTTCAGAGTGCCACAGCTAAATGTTCCAACCTTTCAATAAGCCTGGCAAAGGGTCTGCCAAGAGGATAGAAAGTTGCCCCATGTGTATATCCTTTATCTGAGATAAAAAAATCTAATCTACAGGATAAGAAAGGAGAATGAGTATCCCCAACTACCAGTTCCCAATAGTTTTGAAGATCAGATATTATTCTTTGCCCATTCCCATTTCAGGCCGGGTCATTTTGGACAGAAAAGGCAACCCAATCAATAACAGCCCAATTCTATTGGCCTGGAACCTTAGCCCAAGTAATAAATATTGTTGAAAATGTGAAGTATGGCAACAGAAAACCCCTACCACCTCCTAAGGTTCCCCTACAGAAAATGGTCATCATTGGAAAACTCTTTGAAAGAGTAGGATTAGACTTGGTTGCTCCACTGATTCGTTCTAGCAAGGGACATATGTATGTGGTAGTCCTAGTCAACAACGCCACCCGTTATTCCAAAGCCGTTCCACTAAGAAACTACCACTTAGAGTATAGCCCAAGCCATGATTGAAATCTTCTCTAGGATGGGTTTCCTGAATGAGACTGTGACCGAACCAAATCTGTAAACAATAAATTATTAAACACCTAAGAACATCGGTGTACCACTCCCAAACTGACAGTTTAGTTGCGCTCTACAATGGGCCATTCAAGCAAACTCTCAAAAAATGTAAACAAGGGAGGGAAAATTGGAATCAATTACTCCCCTTAGTCCTTTTTGTGATCTGCAATCAGACTCAAAGTAGTCTAGGATGCTCTTCTTTCGAGCTGCTCCACAGATGTAAGCTTCAAACCTTACACGAAACCACTCAGGAAGCATGGGAGAGAGACTTGCAGGACAATGGGAATCTCTTGAATTATACAGCCCAAATGAAGGCCCTACTTAAATAAGGGAATTCACTCAAAACCATTTGGAAAAAGCCCAAGAGATATAAAGATATTTTTGTAATATAGGGAAAAAATGGAGGGTGTTAAAAGTTGGTGCTGGGTCTTAGTACTATTACCCTCCTCTGAGAACAAATTGAGATCTGAATGGCAGGGTCCATGTAAGATCATAGAAAGAAATGGGCAAGTTACTTACAAGTTACAGCTTGCAGGAGAATGTGAGCAAATGTCTCCTATAAATATGCTTAAAAATGGCTAGGGCATATTGTTGTGATAGTCCAACCCGCCACAAAATGTTGCGCTAGTGATGCTATATAGATAGAGTAATAGAAAGAGCTCTTCAATTGTTAATACCCTCTTTCAAACACATTCTCTGATCTACCAGGAAGGACCTTTCTTGCAACACATGCCATTCATACTAAAGAGGGGACCCTTGTCAAGCAATGTCCATATCAGATTCCTGAGGCCAGTAGGAACGCTATACAGGAAGAGATAGAGTAGAATTTAAAACTTGGGGTCATTGAACCCTCTACCTGTGAATGGTGTTCCCCCATTGTGCTTGTTCCCAACCTGACGACACCGTTAGGTTCTGTATTGACTTCAGAGCAATAAATAAGCTATCCAAATTTGACAACTATTCATTACCCCAAATTGATGGGTTGATTGAACGGTTGGGGGAGGCCAGGTATATTTTTATAGTGGACGTCATGAAAGGACAGAGGAAAACAGTCTTTTCTACACATTTTGGGTTTTTTCAATGTATAGTTCTTCCATTTGGATTACATGGGGCTCCATCCACTTTCCAACATTTAATGAATCAACTCCTTAAAATGCATCAGAAATACACCTCCGCCTATTTAGATGATATTGTGATATTCAGAACCACCTGGAAAAATCATCTTATCCATCTAAGAGCAGTTATTTCTAAATTAAAAATAATCCGTCTTCATATTACTGCAAAAAAAAACAAAATTTGCACATAATAAAGTTAAATATTTAGGGTACGTGCTAGGAAATGGACTGAATGAACCAGAAGAGGAAAAGCTTTTATTGAGATCCCATTTCCACAGAATAAGTGAGAGGTAAGAGCATTCCTAAGCCCTTTAGGGTATTACAGAAGGTATATTTTGTATTTCTTAAAAATATCTGCCCTCTAACTGATCTTCTAAAAAAACATCACAAGTAGCACATTTACAACACCTGCTAGTAAGACCCTTAAGGTCTTCATTCTGTTTAAAAAAACTTATCGCCTTCAGGCCTCTTCGGCGGTCCTCTGACTTTAACAAACCCTTTTTGCTTGAAAGTGATGACTCCAAAATCGGGATTGGAGCTGTTCTATCTTAGCAAGATGAAGCAGGCAAGGAAAAGCCCATTCTATTTATCGGTCGTAAGCTATTCCCCTGGGAAGTACATTATTCTCTAATTGAGAAAGAATGCTTGGCCATTAAGTGGGTGGTAGAGAAACTGAGGCATTATCTAGAAGGACATTCCTTCAACTCTATACTGGCCATGCTTCCTTAACTTGGTTAAGCCAGAATAATGCTAGGGTTCTCCGATGGTGCCTGTCTCGTCAAACCTTCCACTTTGAGGTCTACATTGGAGGGGAAAAGATCAGGGAAGTGTGGATTTCCTTTCTAGGTATTCCATTTTCCCCAAATGAGAAAACCTAAGGTGTGTGTGTGAGAGAGAGGGTACTAGGGTAATCCAACAAGAATAAGTGAACAACAAGGTCTTACATAATCTTCTGCAATGGTCTGAGCCAGATTCATGACATAATATAAACAGAAGAAAGATTAGGTAAAACAAAGGAAGTACACAGGCAGGAAACAAAAATAGCTCATAAATAAAGAAAGGACTCTACTTCTAACAGGAAGAAGATAGAGACAGTCAACAAGAGGAGGGACTATAAAAAAAAGGCAGAGTTAGGAGGAGCAGAGAATACGCAAGGAAGATGCCACAGGCCCTGCTTGACGGAGAAGCTCTGATGTGAACAAGGAGACAGAGAGACGAACAGGAGATTGCTGTGCTTACCAAAGGATTGCCAGGGGACAAACACCTCCGGAGCAGCCCTCGGTCCTGCTGCGCTCCTGGAGGAGTGTGGTTAGCTCAGATGTATGACAGAGTGCAAGGATGGAGGGTATAGATAAGCACAAAAGCAGGAACAAATAAAAGGCGGAGAGGGGAACCCTACAATAAAGTGAGCAAAGAAAGCTTGAACTAATAGGCAAAGGGAGCCTACAAAGAAAGAGTCTGAAAATGGTAGGGAAACCTTGTGACAAAAGATTTACACTGATTATTCTAAGAGAAATGTAACAATTAGGGATAAATAAAATAAAGCTTGTTAAGGGTGACTTAAGTTGGCAATTCTTTTCTTTTTTTTCATTTCTTGGTGAGGTTCCTTGGGTGTCTTCCTCTTGTTTCTCACCCCAAAATATTGTGAAATTCCTACATACAAGAGAATTAGATAAACCCTCTATGGTCAGTATCAGTAAGGAGAAGTCTACTCTTGAAAACCAAAAAGAACTGAGTCTTGGAAGAAGAAATGAACTGAGGCTCATACAAAGGAAAGAGAAGGCACAGTGAGGGATCTTAGAGAAGGAGGAAATGGTTTTTAATACTCCACAATAATAGAGTACTTACCTGTGCTTTACTTTCTCTTACAGAGGGACTCCGGATGTGATACTTCCACATGGAAATGGAAGAACAGAAGGAAAGTGAATAACAGAGTGATCACTCTGACCTCTTCCAGATTAACTTTGAGGAAATCCTGCTAAATGGAAAAATAAACGTATTATTAATAAGAAAGAGGCTACAGAAGTACAAATAAAACCCACCTTGACTAACATCCCTGTAACAGAGTTTTTTAAATTATCTGTTCCATGCCTTCTCAACACTCCCACAAAGCAAAAGGTAAAAAAAATAAAAGTGTTCTCCCTGCTCGTCTTTCTAAGAAGAGGGGAAAAAAGGAGCACTTCTACTAGACGGATGCTGTAGCAAGAAGCAGGAAAGCACTCCTCCATCTCCCGTAGGTTACCCATAATCACCCAGTGTTGGTCCCTCTCCTCGCCATCCAAGCACACCTGAAGCCCCCTGTAGAAGAAATGCCTCTTTTCATATGATCGCCCCTAAAAGTTAGGACTGATCCTTCTAGTTGTTTGACCCTGAGAGTGCACGTATGCCAGCTAACCAGACCCCAGTGCCTTGGCCCTCAAAAGTATAATGTTAGATTGGGTATACCTAATTGGCATAACTTTACATACTTATAAGCCCATAGTATATTGTACCAGTGGTAAACAGGGTCTGTAAGTCTAAGTCTTCCACCAGGCCTGCAGCACAAACTGTGCAACCCTGGCTCTAACAACATGAAAACATGTCTCCCAGTCTGCCATTGCAGACTGGCAGAGCAGTTTTAAACTGCTAACTTGAATTTGCAATTTAAACTAATGGCAAAGCCCAAACCTCCCCTTATAATATTTGTCACTAATACAGCAGGCTTATCAAGTCCTAAGGCAGGTTCTGTATATTAAAAAGCAGGGCATAAATTTGTATATATCCTAAAATTAAAACCTCCCAATTGTCGTTGTTGCGGTGGAAAGGCTAGTACCCCTGTTGACGAGTACATGGTTACATGCTGATCACTCAACCATGCTAACATCTGTATGGTACTACTAAAATTGGTACTTCAAGGTATCAAATTAACCACCACATTAAACTAGACTCGATGCTCAAGTAAAATTTAATGTAACTTTTGAATTAATACAACTTTTAGAAAGTTGCAGATACGTTGCCCAAAGTTTTCCGGTGGCCACACACAAAGGCTGGGCATTAGAGAGCCTTCTGCTCTCCTGGCGAGAAGCTTGAATGACTTCCACGAGTAAAAACAATAGGTTCCTGGCACTGAAAGGGGTGCCACCTCTCCCTGGCAGAAAGTTGCACAGCGTGAGTCTAAAGGGTGATCTTCAAAAGCAAAGCTGTCTTTGAAGGGCAAATGGTAGACACACACGAGAGGGGTGCTAATTTATTGAGGTAGGCAGGTTGGTGCCGGGGATAGAGAGGGGAGACAAGTTGCCAAACCTTTTTTTCCATGGGTGTATAGTCCTAGGTAGCCACAACTCTAGGGTTGGCTACCAAGCTCAACACACTGAGAGAGGGGCTCTGCTGTCGTAGGCAGAATGCTCAACTCCAAAAAGATGGAAGTACTGTTTTTTGGCCGCAAACCCTCCCCATGAGACTCCACTTGGTAGCCGTTGGAGTTAGGACCAACACCCACAGCTACAGAACATGCAAGAAATCTAGGGATCCTCCCAGATGACAGCTCAAGTCAACTCTGTGCACCTCCTCCTCCATATCCTACACATGCTGCAAAAGATCTTTTAATGGTTGCCTCAGAATACCAGACAGACTGTCACGCAAGCACTCATCACCATCAGGCTGGACTAGTGTAACATTCTTTACGCCAGAATCTGCAAACAACTCCTACACATTCTCCAGACCATCCAGAACACAACTGCAAGACTCTTATTCGACCAACCATGCTGCACACACATCACACCGCACCTCAGGAAGCTTCACTGGCTCTCCAGTCACATGTGCAACCAACCTAATCTTCTCACACATGTACAAAGTCCTACACAACACAGGACTAGAATACCTGAACAGCTACATCTACTTTCACCAACCCACCAGACACCTACATTCTCCATCACTGTCACTTGCACACATTCCTTGCATCTGCAAAAGCAAAACTGGAGGTCACTCACACTCCTGCATTGCACCCAAGACATGATACGACCTCCCTCAACACATCAGGGCCTCTTCCTCGCTTCTTGAGTTCCACAAGAAGCTGGATGCCTAGCTCTCTGTATAAGAACCTTTAGGACCACACATTTACATACTTGCCAAAGCACCAAGATACCCTCTCAGGTAATTAGTGGACTATACAAATCAACATAACATAACAGTGTACTCTGTGATAGATAGATGCCTCACTTTCGCAGAAAGTCGTTATCAAGTGGGAAAGCTCCTACAACCCCATTTGTTAGTGACCATCACATCCCAAGGACATTTACTGGGAATAAATATGGCACCCCTGGCACTCAGGCCTCAGATCACATCTGAACTGGAGAGAAGATCGAAGACTGACTGCTCTGCTAGTTGCTGGACCTGACAAAAAAGGTTTCTCCAACTACTGGACTGCACCTGCTGATCCCTTGACTAGCAAAGGGAGGACTGTCCCTGTGGTGCATGGCTCATGGAAAAGTCACGCCAGAGTCCCACACAGAAAAGGTTAACTCCAAGAGTTGCCAAACGTGCCCCACCTAGACCATGGACTGAGGAGTAGCTCAAGGAAGAACCCTAAAGACTCCACAAAATCCTCAACATCCACTAGCATAGTGAGCATCCTGTACCACTTGTATTAGGATCACTCAATTGAAGACTATGCTGGTTTACCCATAGCACCTCCAACTGAACTTGACACTACTTTGGTGCCAAGGTAACTGTTCTGCTACTCCTCATTGCACCCCTGGCCTTCCCCCTGTCAGATTGGATCGTACAAAGTGGGCCAGAGTAGCCGAACACAACTCTTTTAAGTTTTTACAAAGTTTTCAGATTTTGTGCTTACCATTGCTTGTTCGTCTTTTTGAGTTACAATCTGAGATTTACATTTTGGTTAAAAATCGGTTTCTCTGCAACCCCCTGCTGGGTTTTATTTATTTTGGTGCCTTGAAATTCATAAACTATTTATGAACTATCTTCATTAATTAGTGTTGGGTTTCTTTCGTCTTGTGTGACTTTCTTATCTCGTTGTTTTGGTACTTCTAAATGCTTTATACTTGTACCTTTGTTTAAGCCTAACTGCTCAAAGCCACAGCTACTTAGGGTTGAGTTAAGGTTTAACAAATGAGCTTGACTGAACCCTAGTTGGTTTTGTTAGTGTATTTACGGTTAGGTTGGACAACTACTCCATATAATACACCACAATTCCTTACACCCTGTATCCCCTCCTGTTCAAGTCCCTCTGGCTTGCCCATTCCTTCCTCAGAAATTCCCATTTTATACCCACCCACTTAAGTCCTGTTTGAGTCTCTCCCATTTGTCTAGGAATCACAGGATGCTGAGGCACTCTTGTTGCCCCCTACATCTGGCATTAGTGCCTATCAATTTCTACAAGCCATGAGGCACTCTCATCCAGCGCTCAATCTCCCAGAAGTGCTGAGCGGGAGCTGGAGCAAATATGTGAAGAAGAAAAACAGCAGTTCGGAACATCAGCAGGAGTTGGGATAGCAGAGGAAGTTAAGAAAAACATGACACTGTATGTGTTTGTAGGCACATTATTCTACATTTATATGTGCCTGTGTTTTTGTCTGCTCTCTTGTTAACATTTTCCACCTCTATAAAATCTTGGCCCTTGCACAATGGTAGTATTATATGAAAACTTGTGGGCATCCATGGGAGAACGCCCAGTGCTCACCCATGGTAAAATACTGCCCATCACATAATGGTGGTAATTCTTGGCAAATCAGTTGGATGATGCTAGCTGCCTACACCTGGTAAAATGCTAGCACCTGTACAATGCTTGTAATACTTGGCAACTTGTGGGAATCAACAGGAATATTCCTAATGCCCACCCCTAGTAAAACACTGACTCTTTCACAATTATGGTAATTCTTGGCAACTTGAGGGCATCTGTGGGTTGATTTCCACTGTCTACTGATGGTATAATGCCGTCCTTTGCATAATGATGGCAACTTGTGGGCATCCAAGGCATAATAACCATTGTCCACCCTTGGTAAAAGGCTGACCTTGGCAAAATGGTGACATTATTTGGCAAAGTACAGGTTGTAGCGTTATTGGCAGAGCTGCCAACTTCGGATCTTGGGAACCACGTTCAAGTCTCATAATCGGCTCGCATCCTGGGGTTCTGAGTAAATCACTTAGAGGCTGATTTAGTTGTTGGCAGTCTTATTGCCAAGCCACGTCGGAGGTTGGCCTGAGAACAGCCGCAACAGAGTGTATTTGCCTACATCAGCTGCATCCCACAGCTGACGATGTGGACTATAATACCAACGATTAGCACTCGGTCTCGAAGGTAGCATCCCTCCAAGCCTATTTAAATCACATAGGACCTCATTATGACATTGTCGGTAATCACACTTACCGCGACGCTGACGCCCGCCAACTTACTGCTGCGGTGGTGGATATCTGTTCACTATATTATGACACACACGCACCAATCCGCCAGAATAAAGCCACATACACAAATCTGCCAGACCAAAGGTCAGTGATAAAGTGGCGGTCCTAAAACCCATACCGTTACGCTAAAAAAACAACACCCACCACATTATGACCCACGAATCACCATGGCGGACATTAAACGGCGGTAAACCATTGGCAGTACATACTGCTGCCCTCAGAATGGACACTCATATACAAAACAACACTACATTGGCCAATACCAAAAACGCACACCTGAAAACCATACACACATCGCACCCACACCACTATAAAACACACACCCACATTACACACAACCCTTTACAAATAAGAATTGCCACCAGGAGACTGAGAAGAAGAGCACAGAGACAACTGGACATACACACCACTTACACCCATACACCCCTCACGCACTCCACCTCAACCCCCCACCACATTACCCAACACACCCTCACCAACACACATCACACAACACCCATTGCACCACAAATGCACCCCCGTTTCACTGAGGAGGAGTTAAGGGTCAAGGTGGAGGAAATTGTCAGGGTAGAGACGCAGCTCTTTGGAGCACAGGTACAGCAAATATCCATTGCCAGGCAGATGGAGCTATGGCGGAGAACTGTAGACAGGGTCAACGCTGTGGGACAGCATCCAAGAACAAGGGACGACATCGGGATGAGGTGGAACGACCTTTGGGCAAGGTGCGTTCCATTGCAGCAAGACACCAGCTCGCCATACAGAGGACTGGCGGTGGACCCCGACCTCCTCCCCCACAGGACTGGACACTGGTAAGTCAATATTTACTACCTATCACCCCCCCATACCTGCATGCCATCTCACACCCCCACCCTCACCACTCCAGTCTATCCCACACACTTCACCCTCACATCTGACTAACCCCAATGCCAAGCCCTGCATGCCATACCAATGCATGGACACCCCTCCCAGCCCTACATGGACACCCAGTACTAAAGCATGCACAGCATAGAGAAACTAACATACCCACAATACATCACCATACACAAGCAAAAGCTGGCAGCGTAACACCAACCATAGAGGGGAAGCTAGGGAAGTACAAATGTCTGACACATGAAGCCTAATAAATCATTTACATCCCCACATGTACCCCAGCCAATGTTAGTGGAGAGGAGGTGCCACCAGTGATGACAGTAACTTTGGACTTCGAGATCTGGAAGACCTACCTGGCCCATGAGGGACCACTGGACAGTCGGTCATCCAAGCCCACTCACAAAACCCCACAGACCCTCCCCTATCAGGATCCAACACCACAGCACCCACCTAGCATATTAACACCTCTGTCCCCAGGACACATCAATCAGCAATGTTCCCAACTGTACTACGACCCCATGCCAAACCTCGCCCACAGGACAATCAGGGACCTGGGGTCAGTGGCAGTGGGACACTGTTCAGGGGACAGAGGCACAGGACACCAGGGACACTGGGAGGACTGCTGTGCACCAGGGGGAGGACAGGACCAGGGAACCGACTCTCCAGGAGGCACTCTCTGAGATCCTGGGAGCCTACCAACATTTTCAGGACATGATGGGCCAGATCCAGACAGAAGCCAGAGACATTCGCCAAGACCACTGCGAGGAAATGAGACTCTCCTGATTGTCCCTCTTGTGTACCACACTGTTAACTTGTCCACTTTGAACTGCAATAGCTCCCCTTCCTATGTCCCCCTTGGACACTGTACCAGTGCTACAGACTGGAACAATATCCTGGACTTTCCTCCATCATCCCCCATTCCATTGCACTTTACCCTCAATTTATTAGCAAACAATAAACACCCTTGGACAAACTTCGACTACTAGTATTTCATGTTTTGAAAATTTGTATTAATTGAAACAGCTACATCCATTGCAAATGAACTGTACATAGAGAGAGCATAGAATGAATGACCTGTTTCTCACTGTCCTGAGGGTCCACTGCTGCCACAGGGGCAACTCCAGTCTCCGCCTCCTCCAGAAAAGGTACATGGCGTTTGAGGGCCAGGTTGTGCAAAATGGAGCATGCCACTACTATCTGGCAGACCTTCTCAAGTGAGGAGCACAGGGATCCCCCAGTTAGATGGAGGCACCGGAACCTGGCCTTCAGGAGGCCAAAGGTACGTTCGATAATCCTTCTTGTTCGCTCATGTGCCTCACTGTAACAATCTACTGCCCTTGTCCTGGGATTCCTCACAGGGGTTAGTAGCCATGACAGGTTTGGGTAACCAGAGTTACCTGAAAATATCGAGGGACAACATTTAGCCACACACTATCCCATACTGCCCACACCATAGGCATATCACATCATATATTGGGTGGGAACCAGGGCTCACCTATTAGCCACACCCGGTGCCTCTGTAGTTGGGCCATCACATTTGGGATGCTGCTATTCCTCAGGATTAAGAAATCGTGCACCAACCTAGGATACATAGCATTGACATGGGAGATGTACTGGTCTGCCAAGCACACAATCTGGACATTCATTGAGTGAAAACTCTTTTGATTTCTGAACACCTGTTCAGTTTGATGGGGGGACAAATGCAATATGTGTACCGTCAATCGTCCCAATGATGTTGGGGATATGTCCCATTGCATAAAACCCGGCCTTCACAGTGGCCAAATCTTCAACCTGGGGGAAATCAATGTAGTTGCACATGTGTTTTATCAGGCAGATAAGACTTTTGCCAGCACTATTGAGAACATTGGCTGTGACATTCCCGCTGTCAAGCCCACTGTCACTTGGAAGGAACCAGTTGCCAGGAAATGGAGCACTGATAGAATTTGCACAAGAGAGGGGATCCCAGTCGGATGACGGATAGCTGATGTCAGGCTCCAACTGGGCACACACCTCTATGATTGTGGCCCTGTCCAGCCTATAGGTGAGTATTATGTGCCTGTCCTCCAGTATAGCTAAGTCCATCAGGGGTCTGTACACGGGGGTATGTCTCCATCTCCTATTTATCCACAGCGGTAGGTATCTAAGGGACACAAGAGTGAGTAGGCTGTCACAAACTATACCACAATAACAGTCCACATCATGCAATCATGTTTTGGGACAGTGGAATTTAAAAGTATGTGCTTTTTACCCTGTGATTTAGCAATTATCGATAGGCCTGCCCCCGCCCATCTAAAATGGTGATCGCCTGTCCTGTGTGGAGGGACAGGTGGAAGTGAGGTAAATCCGCCGGCGTTGTGCACCGTGGCAGTAGGCATTCATGAACCACTGTGCAATTATTCACTTGATTTTATTGGGCCCTATGGGGAACAATGGCCAATGGGGATGTACGCCGGCAGTGATGGTATACACCGCCGCGGACGTGACCGCCATTTTATATCTCATTCCTCACTTGTTTCCTGACCTTCCACAGGAGAAGACCTACACTGCATGTGCTACTGTGACCTGTGACTGGAACCTACCATGGCCTGTGTGACCGGGGAAAGTGCCCCAGCCTTCACTTCTGAGGAGTTGGAGCTACTGGTGGTTTGGGTCCTACCCCAGTACGGACTGCTGTATGGGCCTCCAGACCAACAGGTGAGTACAATGCGGGCATGATGCATGTGGCATAAATGCATGGAGATGTGTGTGAACGCATCGTGTAAGGGTGGGTGAGGGGTGGAGTGATTTTCTCTTGGCGGTGTACATGTTGTGAGCTGCCCTATGTGTTTTGCAATGTTGATGGGATTGGGTATGGTGGACCATGTGTATGACAGGCTGCACTGTTTGTTTATTGGAGTTCTCCTGTATGTATTGCCTCTGCAGGTCAGCACTCATCAAAAGAAGGGATTATGGCCTGCCATCGCCAAGGACATGTGGACCCTGGGGTCTATGGCAGGCGGAGCACCCACTGTCGGAAACAGTGGGAGGACCTGAGACGCTGGGCACAGAAGACCGTGGAGGCCCAGCTGGGGATGGCCTCCCAATGAGGAAGGGGTGCCCGTCGGATCCTGAACCCCCTGATGGCCCGCATACTGGTTGTGGCCTACCCAGAGCTGGATGGGCGCTTGAGGGCATCACAGCAGCCACAAGGGGATGAGTACAGTAGGTTTAGTTAAAACTTATTACTGGTGTGGTGGCATCCGGGTGGTAGTTGTGTGTTAGTGGGTGCCCCTAAGGCCAGGCCAGACGTAGTAGCGTAAGTCTTCTGAAGGGTAAGGGTTGCATTAGCATCATCTGGCGGAGGAGCAGAGGCACTGATAACAGAGGGAGCTGCACCCCACAGGACCCTGGAGGCAGAGTCCAAAGATGCCGAGGGAACCAGTAGGACAGAGGGCGAGGGGAGACCCACGGCGGAGACTGGAGGGGACAACACAGACTCAGATACTTCTTCCGATAGGAGCACCCTGGTGGTGGTGGACACCTCTGTGACCACCCCTGCTGAAGGTTCAGCCGCCACCTCCTGTACCAGCACCACCTTCTCTGTAGCCCCTCAGCGAGTTGCCCGTGCCCCCTCACCCAAGAGGGTGGCCATTTCATCAACCCAGGCACCTCAGGCCCTGCCCCAGTGAGCCCTGCTGCTCTGTGTTAGGAGGCTATTGACCTCCTGAGATCCATCTCTGTAGGGCAGTCAACCATTGTGAATGCCATCCAGGGGATGGCATCCCAGATGCAGCAATGCAATGCAATCCTGGAGGGCATTCATGGTGGTTTGGCGGCCCAACAGAAATCGATTCAGGCTCTGGCCTCCTTTCTGATGGCAGCCATTGTCCCTGTTTCAACTGCCCCCCCTCCAACTCCCACTTCCCAGTCCCATTCTCCTCAACCCTAACCCATCCCATGCACACAAACAGACGAGCATGCACACAAGGCAACACCCAAGAGTGGCACAGGCAAACACAAGCACCACACTTCATCCCACAGGCACTCACACAAACAACATGCCGTTGCAGACACAACAACATCCAGATCCTCCACTGTCTCCCCTTCCTCCTTCTCCTCCACCCACTCCCAGTTATGTCCACACTCACACCTGCATGCACTACATCAACATCCACTACCAGCATCACCACACCAAGCAGAACACACATCACACTGGCAGACACCTCCACAACACGTGTGTGTCCTCTCCCACTGTGTCCGTCCCCCCTTCCTAAAGGACACAAACGCAAGCACTCAGACACCCACCAGCCATCCACCTCACATCAGCATACAGCCCATGCACCCGCACCCAAATACAGCAGACATACACCTCCGACAACCACTCCCTCATCCTCCACTCCCATTAGTCCTCACTCCTCCCACCCCAATGTCCATAAAAGGCTTTTCCTTGCCCAACTTGACCTCTTCCCTACCCCTCTCCCCGTCCTGCACGTTTGTGCAGGGTATGAAGGACACAGCCTGGCACCATAGCCAAACAGTCCACGGGGACAGTGGTAGCACCACATACTTGTGGTGGTAAGGATATCTGACCTACGACACTGAAGGGGATTGAGCCAGCACCACCAGGGATGAAAGGGAAGAGTCCTGCACCAGCAGTGAGGAAGGGGAAGGGGCCTGCATCAGCTGTGAGAAAGGGGATCGAGCCTGCACCAGCTGTGAGGAAGGGAAAGGAGCCTGCACCACCAGGCAGAGAGGGGAAGAGCCCTTTCACCCCTGCCAGGAAGAGAAAGGGATCCCTGAACCATGAACAGGAGGAGAAAAGGCACTCTATGCCAGCGGAAGCTGTCAGGCTAACACCATCACCACCACCAGCTGTCAAGGGTCCCCCACCACCAGCTGTGGATGTGCAGCCATCAGTGAATGCAGGGGCTGCCCAGGAGCCTCCCACAAACAACACCACAATGCAGCCATTGCTGAGTGCAGGGGCTGCCCAGGAGCCTCCCCCAACCACCACCACCATGCAGCCATTACCGCCGGCGGACACCATGTAGTCCACCCTCCAGGGGCTACTGTGCGGGCTGCCCCCTCCAGAAGCAGTGGGGAAGACACCCACTCAAGAGACAGGGGCCTAGCAATCCTCAGGACAAAGCAATGGGCATGTTGCCCCCTCCATAACCAGTGGGGAAGACACCCACTCCAGAGACTGTGGTCTTGCACTCCCCAGGACAAAGCAATGGGCATGTTTCTCCCTCCAGAACCAGTGGGAAAAACACCCACTCTAGAGACTTTGGCCTTGCACTACCCAGGACAAAGTAATGGGCATGTTGCCCCCTCCAGAACCAGTGGGCTTATTTCCACATCCGGCTGAGGTGCCCCCCTCCCCCTGAGGTGCCTGCCTATTTGCAAACTGATGCCCCTGCAGTGTTCTATCCATATGTGCTCATGATTTGAGTTGGGCCTTATACTGTGCCCTGTGGCCATTTGGGCCTTTTGAACTTTGGACTGGGCAGTGTCCCTTTTTGTACATGTGTACATATCTGTTTCATTACCAAATCAAATTATTAATTTTGATGATCTGATTACAATCACTTTCGTCAATTCCTGTTGTCCTTGCATTATTGTGCCGATTTTCGGGGACAAATTGTTTTTCTTGTGCAGCTGGTTGTGTGTATGGTGTGTGTGTGTCGGGTGTGTGTGGTGCGTGTGTGTGTCACTG
The DNA here is from genome assembly GCF_031143425.1 of Pleurodeles waltl. Taxonomy (NCBI): domain Eukaryota; kingdom Metazoa; phylum Chordata; class Amphibia; order Caudata; family Salamandridae; genus Pleurodeles; species Pleurodeles waltl. The sequence goes on along the minus strand of NC_090449.1, from coordinate 741,805,220 downwards.
TCGTTTTCCTCCCTCCCTCCCTTGTGTGCTAGGCGGCTGTACTCACCGTCATCCTCTTCATCGGCGTTGGTGTTCCAGGTGGAGTATAACGTAGAAGATCATCGGGAAGACTTGCAGTTCGAGTTCCATGGCGGCATGGCTCTTCCCTGTGTCTCCAATTGTGAGTCCTTTCACTTCTGAGCTCTGTTTCTGCCAGGCTTTTGTTGGCATTGGTACCGCCCCGGAAAAGGTGGCGGTTTCCTGTGTCAAAATATGGTGGGCAGTACTTTGTCTTCTGCCTGGCTGATGACGGCCACCACTGTGGTGGCTGTTGTGTTCGCCCTTGCGGTTTGTGTGATGCATTGCCTTTCTATTGGGGGTATCACCGCCATGGCCATAATTTGGCGGTTTTTACCGCCAGCATGTTGGCAGTATTACCGCCACTTTATCACCCACTACCAGGGTCATAATGAAGGCCATAGTCATGCTGCTGGTGTGTAAGCGATGGCCCATGACGGCAGGACCTGTTCAGTATAGTACCATGGCTGTGGCCATTGGTTTAGTGCTAGTAGCCCACACCTGTTGCAAATTGGACAATTGTGAACACCTACAAAACACACTATAAAGCACACTCAATTTTAGACCACAATCCTTTGTCATTCCACTGCAGAAGGCCAGACAGCCAGCCAAATCCACAACATAGGAGACAGGTTTTTTTTTATTCTGTTTATCTCTTCCTCTGCACCTTTTTTGTGATTTTTATTTTTTACACTACCCTTCTTTTTTTGAGCATTAGTTTTGTTAAGAATAATTTCACAATGGCAGGGAGAAGACATCCCCATTTCACAGAGGGAGAACTGTTTGTATTGGTAGATCAAACCATGAGAGTAGAGCACAAGTCCAAAATACTACAATTTCCCAGAAAAGGCAAATGTGGTCCTCAATAGTTGATAGGGTGAATGCAGTAGCTCACAACCTGCATACACAGGAGGAGATTAGGATGAGATAAAATGAACTGTGGGGGAAGGTTCGTTCACTGACCTCCAAGCGTCATCTGGAGAACCAGATGACTGGTGGTGGCCTTCCCCTCCCCATTACAACTCTTTCCCTGGTATGAAAAGGTCTTGCAAATTCTCCATCCTGAAGGTTTGACTGGAATCCCTGGTGGAGTACAGACTGGTAAATCAGACCTATGTATGTCTACCTAATCACTAATTGAGTCCTGCTTTGAAGGTAGACTATTAGAATGCTGCAATAACCTTAGCAACAGATATGTAGCTATTTGGACTAAACAAAATATGTTTTGTCATACAAATTGCAAGCAGTATGGGTGTAGCTCTCATCCTAACAGAATGCTATATGACTAGGCAGATTGTGTGTAGTTCTCCATGGATCACCCCTTGCATGAGCTCTGCCTATTACTATCAATGTTTGTTGTTGTCCTAGCCAAGACAGGTCCAAAACTACATCCATCTTCACAGGAGAGTACGGTGTCCCTAAGTTGCATTGTCTCCCAGTCACACAATATCCATATGAGTGTACCAGCTGCAAACGTGATTTCATATTGAATGCAGTTATTGAAAGTGATATGTGGAAGCTATTTTTCAATTAAGTATTGTCTGTGGTGTCAACAGATGACTACAACTACCATGATGCAATGTCCCTCGATCTGACAATCAAAGGTGAAGTGTAATGTAACACTGTCAATTACTTCAATATGCACACACATCTCAAAATCTGATGCATTTGTCAGTCACCATGTCATGGTTAGGAAATAAATATCACCTTTTCTGCATCTCAACAATGTAGGCACCTGCTCACAGGTACACTGAATTTTTGAAAATGTTTACACAAGTCATTGTTTTCTGAATCCAAAACTTAAGAAGATTTGTAGTGGCATGCAGAACAGAATTAGTAGCCACACACGTAAAATTTCACTTTTCCTATGATGCTTAATTGCAGTATCATGTATGTTATGAACCATTGTGTATCCAATGTTTTGCAGCCTGCTAGGTCTTGGAAGGGTTCAGGACTCCAATGTACCCACCACTGTGTTGGCCCCAATCTCTGTCACATGTAACCCACAAATCTGAACTTGCACGTTTTCATTTCAAGACATTTCTACAAGGTCAGGACTGTAATTTCCATCTGTGTAAATCAGGCTGCATGGATTAAACAGTAAAAATCACACAAAGGCCTAATCAGTCAGTCTCCCCCTTACTAGATTTTAGCTTTGTACTATAGTTAATAAATACACATAAAATGCACAAACAATATTTAATTCACATATCCTCGGTATCATTTACAGGTCCAACCACCCGAACCAGTGCACTACCATCTGGCAGCCAGGAAACCTCCACTCCAGCCCAGGAGCAAGACGTCAGTGAGGACCCCAATGCTGCATGTCCAGATTATGTGGAGCAAGCTGGCCCATCTGGTCTATCTGGCCATGCTGCTCCAGTAATTCAGACCCAGTCCACAGCAACACCTCCTACCACTGCTGCTAGAGCACCTTAGCAGGAGGACACCTTCACTACCTGTGGACCAAGAGTCAGCATACTCACCCTTGCCCCCTTCCAGTCCTGGCTCATGTTGAGCCACCTAGAACCCTGGCAACAAGTCTGCCAGGAACCAATGGTTTGGGGCACACTTCAAGGGCACAGGCCAGTGGGGGTAAGGGTCATGCGCGGAAATCTGTGGGCCAGCCAAGGGAGGATACTGGGGTTTTGGTGAGCCAGGCCACCCTTGACTAAGTCTTGGGATCAGTTCAACAGTCCCACAACATGATGGGCCAGGTCCTCACTGAGATCCGGGACCTGAGGTAGGTGCGGAGGGAGAACAATATGGAGCTCCAGAACATCAATTCCACTTTGTGCTCCTTGAATGGGGTGATGTATGACATCCACCAGCCCATGCGCATGGCTTTTTCCCAGTCCATCTGCCCCTGTCTGTGATCCCTCACTGCTGGGCAACCTACAACTCTGCCAGCCACAAACAGGGAGGCTCTGCCTCAGAAGGAGCCTGATCCTACCACCCTAGTCCCTGCACTTGTGCCCCCGCTCCACGACGGGGGTGATCATGTGGACCAGCAGCAGAGGATGGTAAGACCAACACCACCACCTCCAAGAGACGCCAAATCTAATCTACCCCAGTGTGCCCACCATTGACCCTGTGGACTGTTCCATGTATACATTTACCTTTTCTAAGGACTAGTATTTTGGACATTGGACTCCAAAATGTTTTTGGCTCTACTACCATGCTTCCATCATCCATGACAGACTTTATTTGGTTGATAACTAATTATTTGATTTACTTCACACTTATGTTTGTTTCTACACAATAGATGTAATGGGCACTGAGCAAAAGACTCTTGTTTGATTATTTGTGGCCTTTCCATTGTCATTTCCATATACCAACATCTTGTTGGGAACACTATGTATAATCATTTTGTAGAAAAAAGTTGCAAATACAAAGAGGGAAAGTGTCAAAAATGTATTCAAAGATAGCAAAATTTACTGAGAATGTGTGTGGAACATACAACGTTTGGAAACAAGTCTTTGTAGAAATGGAGTCTGGGTAACAGAAAACAGTCCTAACCACAATGCCAGGTCTTCAGCCTCCAATTCCTTGATACCATGGAGGAAAGGGATTACTCATGGGGAACAGATAAAATAGGCAAACTATCACTGATGTATGACCTCAATTGGAACCATACATCCTGCCCTCAAAACAAGAATCCTAGAACAATAACACCAATAGTCCACATCATGGCAGTGACAACATTTCAGGCCACATGACCAGTACAGGACACTGTGACAGTATCTGGTGCAATGACACATTCACCATTTAGTGGCGTGCTAACAAACAGTCCTATCACCAATGATGAAATACTCCAATAGCTACCTCCTCTGTCCACAAATTGAGATGTATCCATTGTGCATGGAGAACAGAATACTAGGGCTTCACATACGCATGTGGCTTGGGCCAACTCAAGTGGCACATATTGCCTTGATGGCAGCATCACACAGAAAACAGGTCAGATACAATCTTCTGAACGTCAATGCCATCTGAGTGCAAGTTGTCAGTGGAAAATGTTTGTCCATCCCAAGTGAGTGTTTCTCCCAGGATCAACACATGTTAATTTTGTACTTCCAAACAACAATATATCACTGTAAATCTCACAACATTGAAATGTCCAAATAAAGATGACATTGTGAAGGACCCTGAAACAGAATAACAATGGAAATTCAATTTTTACACATAAAATATGTAACTTGAAAAGTCTTTAGGACATACATACTTAACATAAGCACTTTTCAACTATTTCAATGACCACATAACCCAATGAGAGGAAACATTGATCCACTAGCATCTTTGCCTTGACTCTTCCTGCACTGACCAGCCTTAAAAAAGTACCATAACAGAACGATATGCACCCAAGAAACCAAGTTGTACTGACACTGGAGCATAAACTTTGTAAAGGTGAACTTATACTCAGGTGAAGAAGTGAGCAATCACAGCTTGACGTAAGTCAACTACTTCTTCACCACTGTCGTCTTCATAGGGCATTTCAACATCCTCACCCGGGGGCTCATCACAGTGATTAGATTTGAAAAATGTGGGGTCTGGAGTTGTCTGGTGCTGTACTTTCACGTGGGAGTCCAGCACATATTGGCAGTCCTTTCATCTGTATGATTTCAACCTGTTATGAAGCCACATAAAGTTAGATTTATTTTAGATGCAGCAAGTTCAGATGACAATGGCTTACCAATATCCATACCAGTCTGTCCCATTAGAGTCCACACACGTCCAAACAAACCACAAATCCCTGCTCTCATTGACACAACAAAAACTCCTCTGTTGCCCTCAGTCAGTGTATGTGATGTAGACCATGGGTTCTGACTCTTCAGAGTTTAGGCAGGAAGCCAATGTAGGATGTGAGTATGATTATGTGCAAGGATTGTCAGGTGGTTTGGCCTACAGTGGCTCACAGTGATTGTGAGTGATAATAGGTGACTATCACAACAGGATTAGTTGCATTGCCCTGGCCAAGATGGTGTTGTAAGCCTGAGTAGGTAACAAGAGGATCTAGCACATGGTGCACATGAGATCACTGCAAATCAGTATTTCCACTCTACCTATGACTGTTTTGTTGACAAAAGAAATTGCAACTGTTTTTTGTAAATGTACATGTTCATTGGGAATTTATGATTTCACCGCACTGCTGCCCAACAGTGACACTAAATTGCCTTTTCCTGTTCTTATATGCCATCTATACAGGTCAACACCCATCAAAAGCAGGATATCTGGAAGGCTATTGTGAAGAAGGTGCGGACCCTGGGGGGTCCACAAGCGGTGTAGCCTGCACTGTCGGAAGAGGTGGGAGGACCTTCGTCAGGCAACTCAAAGGTCTGCTGAAAGCCAAGCCAGTCAGTCCTCCCAGCGGTCCAGGTGGGTGCAGCACACCCTGACCCCTCTAATGCCCCACATCCTTGGCTTACCCGGAGCTAGATGGGCAGTTGAGGGCCCAACAGCAGCAACAGGGGGGTAAGTAATTGTTTTGAAATATTGTTTTGGTTTAACCTCTTTACTTTCCAGCCATGTTTTATGCCAACAACTGCGAGGAAGGCACACATCCAAAGCCCATGATGATTTCTGGAGATGTAAGTTGACCAGACTGTCTCTGATGCTGTGTGTGTCTTGTGTTGCTTTGTACTGTCTCATGCCACTAGATTCCTCCTCCCAAGGCAATTACTGTTGTGAGCGGACACATGGCTGGATGCACACAAGAGAATACAAGCATTTACACAATGTTACACAATGACGTGTGACAGTTTAAATTAAAGTGCCTCAGCTCATGATTAGGTTAGATGTGATGGTACGTCACACGTGTGTAGAGGATGTAGGCTTCCTCACTGGTGACTGTGGCAAACTGCACAGTTCTGAAGCAGCTGATATTTCTGACTTGGCATTGCTAAGTTGGTGCTATGACAAAGTGAGAATGTGTATCAGCACTAACAGTTTTGATATTCTCTGTACATTGACATACTTACTTACCTAACACATGTTTGCCAGCAGTTTCCCAAGCAAAATTATGATACTTTATGTTGACAGAAACTGGTGGACCTGAGTCCTTAGCACATCACAATTTTGCGTGCAAGCCAGTCTGTGAATGGCAGCATGAATTTCTTTATAAAAATGTCTTGTAAACAACAGACAGGAATGTGTCCACATTGGTTAGAGATTTGTGCGCCCCACAGACAATATTTTGGTGCCCTTAGTCCTGCCCAGAAGGTAATTTGGTGATGGTGAGCAATGTGATCTTGAAAGGGACATTTGCATGTGGAAGGCTACATCACAATTTGGGCAGGCAAATTCCATCCAAATATCTTAGCCTTTGGGGAAAAGGAGCCAATATTAGCTCTGTACTGCAGTGGTCCCGAAATTTAGCCAGGCCTATGTGTCCACTCATGCTGTTGGAACCCTTTGTTATGAAGTGAACTACGAGTGTATAAGTGACAAAGGCATTTGTGATATGGGAGCAGAGATGGGGGATAGCTGAACTTGTTGCAGATATTGTGTGATGAACATTGAGGTCCAATGGTGTTCTCACAGATACACTATAACTGTTGTATCTTGTTTTTCAGCACTAACTGGGGAAAGTGAAGGCGACAGCAGCCACATCAGCAGGGATGAAGCTGGCTACTGGGGATCAGGTGCTGAGACCCATCAACACAGATGGTGAGGGGGCTGGCCAGGAGGCCATGAGTGACTCGACATCTTCCTCGGAGGCCTCCAATGAAGACCAGTCCCGAGTTGGGGCGGACCCTGAAGAGGCTGTGACACCTACGTCTTCATCTGCTCCTGCATTCCGATCTCCACCCTCCTTCCTGCTCCCCACCAACTTGGCCTTAGCTGCCCCCCTCAAAAAGGGCCGGCGTCATCTTTGCTGCAGACAACTCTGCCACTGCGCCGGTGTCCCAGGCTGTGCTCACTGAGGAGGCTGCGGGTTTATTAAGAACGATCGGTGTAGGCCAGACCACACTATTGAATGCCATCCAGGGGATGGTTGGCCAGAACACTTAGATGCTGGATTACCTGGATGGCATTCACAGTGCCCTTTCTTGCCTACAGTGGTCATTCCAGGGTCTGGCCTCCTCATTGGCTCTAGAATCAGACCCACCGCAGCCTCATGCCCAGACTGCTACCCCTTCCACATCCAAAATCCCTCAACCTAGCCCTGTCCAAAGCAAATGCAAAAATATTCACAAACCCACAACAACAACCACATGCAGCACATCCCAACACAAATATGGCAAGAAACATAAGCACAGACAGACACCTGTAGCCACAACACACACTACCACCACCACACTCATATCCGCAGTCACTACACCCACCCTACGCAACCACACACTCACATACCCAGACATGAAAACCACCACTACATCAATACCAATAAACACCACTAGCACACCCCCAGTCATTGCACCCTCCACATCCCCCCCACACACACACACCACAGACACAGCACCATTCACCACACCTACCACCACATGTGCATGCACCGGCACACCTACAGACACCACAGCTGACACATCCACACACACACATACTTGACACAAATGCCCACCGTCACCCACCCAACAGACCAACAGTAAAAAACACAAAACTACAGATGCACCACGTACACCAGACCCTCATACACCCCCTCCTTCAATAGACACATGTACAACAGACACTGACACTCCCTTTACCTCACAAACCCAACTCAGTCCCAAACACCTTACCCGTTTCCCTAAGGAGAGCTTGCTGTTTTCCCTGGCCCTGACCCCTACCAAATCCCAACCCACCCCTTCCAGATCCTAACCCACACCTTTCAAATCCAAACCCACCACGTCCACATCCCAATCCACCCCCTTCCAAATCTCAACCCACCCCTTCCAAATCCCCAAACCACCCATCCCAAACCCAACAACCCACCCCCAATAACATATTTGAGGTGACTGTTGTCTGCCCCATGGATGCCCCTTCTGGAGGTTTATTCTGGCAGTGACATAACGAGGCAAGTTGTGGCCATGCACCCACACTATGGACTTCTGGCCTGGTGACATTGTGTTTTCTTTACAATCTCCTTTAATTTCCATAATACATTTTTATTTTGAGAATACCTTTGTCCTGACCTAATTTTTGGATTGTATTTGTTACTAATTATTTGCTGATGGCGGTATTTCTGCTAATAAGGGGACCATGTACTTCCTCTCGTTTGTAACAGTGACAAGCACATGTTGTGTATTTTAGTTATTATTTTAAATACATACATTAGAGTTGTACATTTGTGATGAACATATTAATTTTGGTGCAAGCATTCCTCATGTTACTGGACACTTCCACCAAAATTATATGTGTTTCTGTTATTGAGACTGGAGAAAGCATGTAGGTTTGTCAATGATATGCACATATGCATTACACAGATAACCTGGCACTTTACATTTTATGTGATCATATGTTTGTAATATGTTGCACACACCATGGGAACATCTCTAACTTGTTTACAGTTCACCAGTGGATAATGTGTTACATTCTGGATAAAACCACCTGTGGCATGCTGTAGCGTTTGTGCTACAATGCAATGTTTTTTTGGGTGAAATATGGGATTATTTTTCCAATTGTCACTTTGAAGGTTTGGGTACATTCTTCTACACACCCTTGTAGATACATTCCTATTTGTGGTTTTGGGGACTTTTTGTGTAGGTGTCCATTGCCATGTAGGCAGTCTGTCACTAATTGGTGGGTGCTACTTATGTCCCGGGGTCTGTTTTGATCAATTTCATACTTCAACATTACACTCTTCTGCATTGTGTAACAGCATGGTGGTGTTTATAAAGATTCTGAGACATGCACAAGTCCAGTGTTGCAATGCAGCTACAAGTCTGAGGGTACTGGGACTTACCTTCTATAATGGCTGCGACAGGGTTGATTTCCATCTTGGAACTGGCCCAGGAGCAACAGGAAGACTGGCAGCAGCGGGTTGATGGCAAGAGGGTACTTGGAAAGCGTTCAAAAGGTGGGTTTCTTGTTTATATAGCTGCCAATCCACCAGCTCAGGTGTGGAGAATTAGCTACCACAGTTGAGTCCGCTGGACTGCACATCGTGATTGGCTCGGTGGTAAAAAGGGCGGGTGTCCTGCTGCCAGCCGCTATAGCCCTTAGCGCTGTTGATGCGAGGAATGATTCTTGGCAGTAGTGGCGAACCTTCGGCTGTCTTTTGCCTATGCTCCCGCTGACATCTAAATAGACCGGGGACCGTCAAGCCGGCGGGCAGTTTTATCGTTGAAAAGTCAATGGTGGGACAGTTACTGCAAACATCTAAATCAGGCCCTTAATCTTGACGTGCCTAAAAAATTACTGTGACCTTCTGTAATGTAACTGGTGCTCATGTAAAGTGCTCAATTGCCTTTGGGTGGAGATAGAGCTATATAGAATTTCAAAAGAAAAAAAAAATCCACCATGCCCCCCTCCTTGGTAAAATGTTGGCTTTAGTCTCATGGTGTTTGTCATTGTTGGTAAAGTGTACACATGGTGCATATTCCTGGCAGAATATTCAGCTTACTGAGGCTATCCCTGACAGTAATAGGTATGGCAGTATGTTTCAATATTTGCAATATTGTGTGCTTATATTGCATAATCTTAGTGATATTTGACATATTGGAGCCATCCCTGGTATTTCAGTACCAAGGCATGGAGTTAAATTTAATTTTAATACCTTAACAGCTTCAGTGCGGGCATTGGCCACTGGCCGACACCCATACTACCTCCCTGGTGCGGGTCATTTAGAAAAAACCTGGGAGCCACGGAAGATCTGCTGTGTCTCCCCCGCACTCCCACCCACCCCTTTGTGATGCGCTGACGTCACTGTTTGTTTTCTCCACCAGAGCAGGAAGTGGCCTTGCGGCTGCTTCCTGCTTCAGTGGGGAAAACAGGCTCAAACGGCTTCCCCAATGTTTGGGAAGGCCTAGTTTGAAAGGGGAGATTTTCCCCTTTCAAACAAGGCCTTCCTGAACTGGTTTCCTGGCCCTCACTTGGGGGGGGTGGGGAGGTCAGCCCCCTCGGGAAATGGGCCAGCCCTCCCCAGGGGCATATTTGTTTTTATAGAAAAAGGTAGGTTTACCCCTGGGAGGCCCGATTGCACCTGATCACGCCCCCATGGGTTAAAAAATAAAAAAATAAATTAAAACATTTTGTCCCCCAAGGAAACCATACAGCTATTGAAAAAAAAAATATATATATATGTATGTATATATAGAGCTATATATATATATATATATGTATATATATATATAAATATATATATGTAGCGATCACTTTTGTCAACGTGTGTGTGGTTTCCCTGGGGGCTGTAATCGGCCCCCAGGAAAACCACACACATATATAAAAGTGATCGCTATATATATATATATACATATACATATATATATATATATATATATATATATATACACATACATATATATATATAAATATATATATTCGCCATCAGTTCTCTTGCAGTTGCAGCTTGCGTCTTCAAAGCAATGCATATAGTTCAACTGACGCGTTTCAACTGTAGCTTTTAGGCAGCAATAAAAACATAAAGTAAGTCTTGTGATTATGTTTCTGCTACAAACGGATCTGACTTTTGTCTAGTGGAAGTTTTGATTCCATAAATTAGCGCAGAAGGTTCATATGCCTACTGCAAAGATCAAATCTGTATTTTAGGTTAATAGCTGAGTAGATTAGTAAAGTCAGCCATTACCTGCGCTATAATACAAATGAAATGTATGTGCAGGGGGACTATGGCGAGATGAATGGCACTTTTGTTGGGTGGTAGTGAGGAAATCCGAGGAGTAGGTCATGGGAGTGGGACCACCAATAATGATTGTTGGACTGGGCGCTAGAGGCGCTAAAGACTATGATGATTGATATGTGACATGGTGAAGTAATAGTGTGTCTTTTTTTGAGTGTCTTGAAAGAATGTACTGATTGAGGGAAGAAGCAAAGTTGAGGTGACCTCTACTGTTGCACGTATCACACACACACACCCACCAGCAATTTTGTGAGAGTTACATGGCCCATGCCTTCGCATACCCGTCCAACTCAGGGCATCGCACTGAAGTATACAAAAAACAGATTGATGGAATACTAGAATTAATCTCAGCCACTGGTAATTATTCAGGCTGCATTTCAGTCCATCGTTGATTTGAACACCTTGCCTCCTCAGTTTGGACACAGCAAATGTTCAATATGGCTGAGTCTAAATTGAGGTGGCATGGTGGGCAAAACAATGGGATGCTACTCTGAGCGAATGACAGAGGTTAGACTTGTTGCAAGCATTCCTCCCATCAACTTTTGTGTGTTTGATGTACTACCTTAAGTGGCAAGGGTATGCCCAGATGTGGGTTCCATGTTCACTGTGTCACTGGAGAAAAGCTACACCCAACTGCTGAGCTCCAATTAGGGTGAAACAGGTCTTGGGTTGCTTGTGTTCCGGGTTTGGGGACCACCTGGCGCTCCAGTTCGGGCTGGACTCTTCCTATTGGAGCGTAGTCAAAAATGATTTGCATGTGGCTGGGTCCAAACTGGGGTGGGATGGTGGGCAAAAAACAATGGGTTGGAATGTTACCCGTTGTGATTGTCATTATTGCAAGCATTCTTCCCATCACCTTTTGTGTGTTTGACTCATCTTCTGTGTGTCTGATATTTGTTTGAAAGCAGATTTGTTTGAATGTCAAATGCCTCAAAAAGGACATTTGACATTGTCTGGTAGCTGTTAGCCTTGAAGCAATGGGAACCCATTTTGTTATTGTTGGCTAGTGTTAGAAATGGGGTCTCTAGTTGGCAGGCAGAGGTATATATCCTTGTCCTAGTAGGGACCACAACCCTATCAGTGTAACTCACACACAATCCAAATTATACTGTGCCCACCCTCTGGTAGCTTGGCACTAAGCAGCCAGGCTTAACTTAAAAGGCAATGTCTAAAATATTTGTGCAATAAATCATACAGTAACACAGTACAAACACCACAAAAATACACCACACAGGTTTAGAAAAATAGATTATATATATCTGAATAAAATAAGGTCAAAACGATAAAGATCCAATAAGCACAAGTTGAAATATCACTTTTGCAAGCTTAAAAGAAGTCTTAAATCTTAGAAATCAACAGTTGTCTCTTGATTACACCAAGTACCTGATTTGCGTAAAAAATAACATGCATGGAGACCGCAGAGGAGGAGATGTGTGGAAAAATATAGTGTGCTTCAGATTTTGTGACGCGGCACAAACAATGCGCCGTTTCTTTCCATGCTGGAAGGGGTTTGCATTGTTTTTTGGCGTGCAGTCTTGGTTCCTCACTGCGATGCGGTGATCTTTTTGATGCTGAGGGACGATGCAGGGAAATCCTGGGTGTACTGGAAGAAGTCACAGCCATTGCGTTGATCCGGTGTAGCACGGCAGGCACTGTGTTGGGAAATTGGCTGCATCGTTCCAGTTCAGCTGTGGGTCGATCGGGTAGGGCTGTGTGTCGAATCTTCTGTCACAAGGCAAGCGCTGCATAGAATTTCCACTTGGGAAGTCGGGCTGTATCGTTCCGATTCAGCTGTGCGGCAATTTCTCATCGCAAGGCAAGATGTTCATCGTTTCCGGCAGGCTGTGCATCAATTTTCAGCGCACAAGGAGTTTCTTGAAGGGATGAAGTCTTTTTGGCCCTGATACTTCAGAAAACAGGAGGCAAGCTCAATCCAAGCCTTTGGAGAGCACTTCTCAGCAACAGGGCAACAGTAGGGCAGCAGTCCTTCTAAGCAAAGCAGTCCAGATGAGTCCTTTGGGCAGCCAGGCAGTTCCTCTTGACAGGTTGCAGGTTCAGGTCCAGAAGTATCTAAGTTGGTGGGGTCAGAGACCCAGTTTAAATACCCCAAAAAGCCTTTGAAGTGGGGGAGACTTCAAAAAGTGGTTTTGAAGTGCACAAGTTCCCCTTTCAGTCCTGGTCTGTCTGCGAGGGTCCCAAAAGGGGCGCTAGCAGTCCATTATGTGAAGGCAGGCCATTAGCCTTTGAAATGTAAGTGTCGGTCCTTCCACCCTTCCATCCCAGGAAGACCCATTGAGTATGCAGATGAGTGCAGGTGTGACTGAGTGTCCTGTGTTTGTGGTTGTCTGGGTGAAATGCACAAGGAAGCTGTCAACCAACCCAGCCCAGAGGCTGATTGGAGACAGACTGTAAGGCACAGACCGTTTTTAAGTGCAGTGAAATGCTCACTTTCTAAAAGTGACATTTCTAAAATAGTAATATAAAATCAAACCTCACCAACAAGCAGGATTTTCTATTACCATTCTGGCCATACCAAATATGACCTGGGTACCCCTTTCTGATCAGAATCTATCACTCAAATAGTATATGAGGGTAGTCCTAATGCTGTCCTATAAAAGGAGCAGGCCTCACAGTAGTGGAAAACAAATGTAGGAGTTTCCCACTACCAGGATATATAAAACACACATGTACATTTCCTGCCTTTTACTTACATAGCACCCTGCCCTATGGGTTACCTCGGGCCTACCTAAGGGGTGACTTATATGAAGAAAAAGTGGAGTTTAAGGCTTGGCAAGTACTTTTAAATGCCAAATCCAAGTGGCTGTGAAACTGCACACAGAGGCCTTGCAATGGCAGGCCTGAGACATGGTTAAGGGGCTACTTATGTGGGTGGCACAATCAGTGCTGCAGGTTGACTAGTAGAATTTAATTTACAGGCCCTGGGCACACGTAGTGCATCTTACTAGGGACTTACAATTGAATCAAATATGCCAATTGGGAATGAACCAATGTTACCATGTTTAAGGGAGAGAGCATATGCACTTTAGCACTGGTTAACAGTGGTAAAGTGTCCAGAGTCCTAAAGCCAGCGAAAATAAGGTCAGAAAATGTAGAGGAGGAAGGCAAAAAGTTTTGGGGTGACCCTTCAGAGAGGCAATTTCCAACAGCTAGCTGAGTAAGTTGCTAGGACAAAAAGGAAAAGGGTCTGGTAGAACAGATCTTGAAGGATCATGGGATGAAGAGGGCGGAAGATTTGAGATCAGAAGGAAAAGGATAGGGTGGATTTGGAAAAAAAAAAGTTTGGAGAGATTGGTGTTAGAGGAACACTTAGGTGGTCATTACAACATTGGCGGTAAAGCCGCTTACCGCTGTGCAGAAGACCGCCAACACACCGCCGCGCCCGCGGAAATCTGCCACAGCTATTATGACCCACAGCACGGAATCCTCCAAAATTCAGACACCCACACAAGTCTGCCACACCAAAGGTCAGTGATAAACTGGCGAAAACAAAACCTCCACCGTCACCCCAACAGAAATACACCCACACTATCACGACCCACGAATCCACGCAGCGGTCTTTCAACCGCGGTATTCCATTGGCGGTACACACCGCAGCGCTCAAAATACACACACTTTTACAAAACACTGCCACATTGGACAAATCGAAATACACACACCTGATACACATACATGCACCACTCCCACACACCCAATACCATATAAAACACACACCCACATCACCCACAAACCCCTACGACCAGAATCACCAAGAGAAGGCCAGAGAGAGACACCACCATCAACAAACTAGCATCCACAGGCACACAACACCATCACCCACATAATTTCCACTCACCTCACACTACACACCACTACATATCAGCACACTTATTACCACACACACCACCCCACACATCACCCACACCACCCCACGGCACGGCAAAGAAACCCCAGGTTCTCTGAGGACGAGCTCAGGGTCATGGTGGAGGAAACCGTCCGGGTAGAGCCACAGCTATTCGGATCACAGGACCTCCATTGCTAGGACGATGGAGCAATGGCGAAGAATAGTGGACAGGGTCAACGCAGTGGGACAGCACCCAAGAAATCGGGATGACATCAGGAAGAAGTGGAATGACCTACGGGGGAAGGTACGTTCCGTGGTCTCCAGACACCACCTTGCGGTTCAGCGGACTGGCGGGGGACCCCCACCTCCTCCCCCACAACAACATGGGAGGAGCAGGTCTTGGCTATACTGCATCCTGAGGGCCTTGCAGGAGTAGCAGGAGGAATGGACTCTGGTAAGTCAAATCTCTCACTATTTCATACCCCACCCAACCTGCATGCCATCAGATACCCCCACCCTCACCCCCATCACTCCAACTCCTCACAAATGTCCCAATATCACAAACCACACATCCCAACACCAAGCCCTGCATGCAACAACAATGGATGGACAACCAACACCAAAGCATGCCCACTGCACAAACCCATACACCCCCCTAAACCATCCTCACACAAGGTCCCATACAGGAATGCAAGCATTGGGGTACACGGTCAACCACCCATTGCACACCATGGCACACACAGATGCAATAATCATGCTTTTATACCCCCGCAGGACCCCTACCCAATGTCACCGCACAGGAGGGCCCGGACATGTCCACACCACCAACAGAAGAGGCCCACAGTGATGACAGCAGCTCTGTCCAACTGGATCTAGATGACCAGCCCGGTCCATCGGGGGACCTCGGGACAGTGGGTTCCCATCACACAGTCACAGGCCACTACAGAGCTTCCCCTCTCTGGAAACACCAGCACAGCACCCACCCAGCGGGCCCATACCTCTGTCCCCAGAACACGTCAAGCAGCAGTGTGTCCACCACTACAGGGAACCCAGGCTAACCCACCACCCCAACAACAACAGGGACCTGGGGGCAGTGGGCACACGGTTCAGGGGAGAGAGGCCCAGGAACACAGGGGAACTGGGAGGGCTGCTGTGCGACAGGGGGAGGACAGGCCAAGGGAACCCACTCTCCACGAGGCCCTCTCCAACATCATGGGAGCCTACCACCACTCCCAGGAGATGATGGCAACGGTACTGCCCAAGTTTCAGGAGACCCAGCGGCTGCAGGAGGAATAGTATCTGGGCTTCAGGGAGGAACTCAGAGCCATCAATTCGACCCTGGGCACCATCGTAGGGGTGCTGAAGGAAGTACTCAACACCCGGAGGGACACTGTGGAACAACAAGGGGCCCCTGACACTAGCCTGGGCGATGAACTGCCCACCACCTCCGCCGGCGCTAGTGGACAGGAGGCACCGCCACAGGACCACAACACCAGCACCCCACCCCCTGTAGAGGGAGAACCACCCCGCAAACGGTCCCTGAGATCCAGGACAAAGACAGAGAACGATGCCAAGACCCCCGCCAAGAAATGAGACCACCCTGAATGTCATCCTTCTGTCCCACTTTGTCACCCTGTCCATCCTTAAACTGCCCCAGCTCCACTTCCTATGCTCATTTGGGCAATGCACCTGTGAGACCAATAGACTGGACTCTGCCATGGACATACCTCCACCATCACCCCTCCCCATTTTGCAACGCCCTCCAATATTGAGCTCTTGAATAAACACCCTTGAAGCACAAAACAATCTGGAGTCAGTCTGTGATTTTGAATTAGTGTATTATCAATTACAGTGGCAAAAAGCTCTTACAATTGCAATGTCAGCATACCTATGTCACACAGCTCTAGTCCATGAGGAATCAAAGCAGATGTCACACAGTGGGACCCACATCTGTGAAATCGTAAGGGAAAGTGACAACTCAGTGACCATACACTGGGTGAAAACGACAGACAGTAGAGAGGCAGTAATGTTAAAGTACATGTAGTAGGCAGGTTTGTATTCTTACCTGTGTCTCACTGGAAATATTGCAGGATCACGAGTCCCTCTTCTTCTGCTTCCTCGTCTTCACTGTCCACAGGCTCCACAGCTGCAACAACACTGCCATATGGACCATCCTCCTGCAGAAAAGGCACCTGTCGTCGCAAAGCTAAGTTGTGAAGCATACAGCACGCCACGATGATCTGGCACACCTTCTTTGGTGAGTAGAATAGGGATCCACCTGTCATATGGAGGCACCGGAACCTGGCCTTCAGGAGGCCGAAGGTCCGCTCGATTATCCGCCATGTTCGCCCATGGGCCTCATTGTAGCATTCCTCTGCCCTTGTCCTGGGATTCCTCACTGGGGTCAGTAGCCATGACAGGTTGGGGTAAGCAGAGTCACCTGCAAATGGCGAGGGACAACTGTTAGACACACACTAACCTGTAGGGATATCCCCAGACCCAGAAAACCATTCCCACTGACTTGCTTACAGGTGCTCACCTAATAGCCACACACGGTGCCTCTGGAGTTGACCCATCACATAAGGGATGCTGCTATTCCGCAGGATGTAGGCGGCATGCACTGAGCCAGGGAACTTGGCATTAATATGGGAGATGTACTGGTCGGCCAAACATACCATCTGCACATTCATGGAATGATAACTCTTCCGGTTTCTGTACACCTGTTCACTCCTGCGGGGGGGGGCAAAGCCACATGTGTCCCGTCAATGGCACCTATGATGTTGGGGATATGTCCCAGGGCATAGAAATCACCTTTCACTGTAGGCAAATCCTCCCCTGAGGGAAAACGATGTAGCTCCGCATGTGTTTCAGCAGGGCAGACAACACTCTGGACAACACGTTGGAAAACATAGGCTGGGGCATCCCTGATGCTATGACCACTGTTGTTGGAAATGACCCACTTGCAAGGAAATGGAGCACTGACAGCACCTGCACTTGAGGGGGGATTCCTGTGGGATGGCGGATAGCTGACATCAGGTCTGGCTCCAGCTGGGTACACAGTTCATGGATTGTGGCACGGTCAAGCCTGTATGTGATGATCACATGTCTTTCCTCCATTGTCGATAGGTCCACCAGTGGTCTGTACAACGGAGGATGCTGCCATCTCCTCACATGTCCCAGGGGACGGTGCCTATGAAGGACAACAGCGAGCACAGAGTCAACCAACTCAGATGTACGTACCCACAGCTTACACAGAACACAAATCATAATCCGAAAAGTGGCCATTATGTGTGTTGAGTCTAGGCCTAGGTATGTGTGACGCAGTTACAAATCAAGCCATGTGGGACCCTGAAATGGCAGCTGCCTGACCTCTAAAGTGGGACAAAGGGATGTGAGGTAACTGCGCTGGAGTCGTACACCATTGCGGTTGGTGGTCGAAGACCGCAGCGCAATGCTGCATTGGTTAAAATTGGACCCTAAGGGTCCCAGGAGCCAATGACGATGTACGCCGGTGGTGACGGTACGCACCGCCGCAGACGTGACCACCATTTTCTATCTGTTCAATCACTCGATACCTGATCTTCGACAGGAGAGGACCTACACTGCAAGTGCTGCTGTGACCTCGGTCTGGAAGAGACAATGGCTCGAGTGTCTGGGGAAAGGGCCCCTGGCTTCACATCGGAGGAGTTGGAGAAACTCGTGGATGGGGTCCTCCCCCAGTACACGCTACTCTACGGTCCTCCAGAAAAACAGGTAAGTACACTGGGAGCATGCTGTATGGGCTATGCCTGTGTGGAGAGGGGTGGATGTAAGAAGGAAGGGGGGAGAGTGCGGCGTGCATGAAACGACGGTGAGTGCATGTGCCACATGCCAAGCGTAGGGATGGGGGTCAATGACTGTGACGGTGCTGTTGGTAATACGTTTCTCTTCCCCCTGTACAAATCATGTAGGTCAGCGCCCACCAGAAAAAATATATTTGGCGTGCCATCGCCAAGGACGTCCGGACCCTGGGGGTCTACCACAAACAGAGCACTTACTGCCGGAAAAGATGGGAGGACATTCGCCGCTGGAGCAAGAAGACTGTGGAGGTTCAGCTGGGGATGGCCTCCCAACGTGGGAGGGGTGCCCGTCGCACCATGACCCCCCTGATGTTCAGGATCCTGGCGGTGGCGTACCTGCAGTTGGATGGGCACATGAGGGCATCACAGCAGCCACAAGGGGGTGAGTACACTGTCATCCTGCTGATTTAGCACACAGTGGAGGTGTCTGAGTGGGGGAGGTGGGCTGTGGGTTTCCCTAGGCCAGGGCAAATATAGTAGGAAAGGTCCCTCCGTAAGGCAGGCCATGTGGCACCCCACCCGACCTCTGTAGAGTGCCAAGTACACCTAGTCATGCCCCTGTGTCATCCATGTGTGCAGATGTCGTTCATAGCCTAGTAGGCCATGTCCCAGGGATTGACCAGTGGAGACCAAGAGCATGGCGTAGTGCAGGGGGCTTCTGTGTCTGTCCGCCAACGGTAGCGGTAATGCATGCTCTCAATATGTCTTTCTTCTGTCACCCCCCCCCCCTTTTTGTGGTCTCCCTGTTCTTGTGTGCATTAGCATCATCAGGCGGAGGAGCAGTGGCACCGGAGCACGAGGGAGCTGCATCCCACATGTCCATGGAAGGTGAAACTAGGGACTCGGAGTTCACCAGTGGGACGGAGGGCGAGGGGAGCTCCATGGCGCACTCTGCGCTCCACCAGTCAGGCCTTGGCAACCGTTCCCCGCATCCGCAAAACCACCGCCGGAGGAAAATCCTTCTCTTTTCTGGCAGCGAAGACCTGGAACTCCCTGCCCAGTCACCTTCGCGCCATACCCGAACACCTCCCCTTCAGAAGGCAGCTCAAGACCTGGCTCTTCAAGCACTGACCCCCTCCCCCCCCAGCGCCTTGAGACCCTTATGGGTGAGTAGCGCGCTTTATAAATGTGATTGATTGATTGATTGATGGCGGGGACAGGAGCTGACACCAGCGACACGGACTTGTCCTCTGATGGGAACTCCCTTGTGGTGGTGGCAACATCTGTGACCCCCGCATCTACAGGTACAGCCGCCACACCCCCTACCAGCACCGCCCTCCCAGCAGCCCCTCAGCCTTTGCCCCGTTCCCGCTCACCCAGGAGGGTGGGCATCACCTTCGCCCCAGGCACCTCAGGCCCTGCCCCAGTCAGCCCTGCTGCCCTCAGTGAGGAGGCCATTGACCTCCTCAGGTCCCTCACTGTTGGGCAGTCTACCATTTTGAATGCCATCCAGGGTGTAGAAAGGCAGTTGTAAAAAAAAAAAAGGCATTCCTGGAGGGCATTCATTCTAGTCAGGCGGCCCTTCAGCGAGCTTTTCAGACTCTGGTCTCAGCACTGATGGCAGCCATTGTCCCCGTCTCTAGCCTCCCGCCTCCAACTTCCTCTACCCAGACCCAATCCCCTGTACCCCAGCCTATCCCAAGCACACCTTCAGACCAGCATGCACACACGTCAACACACACGGGAAGCTCAGGCAAACATAAGCACCACACATCCCACAGGCACTCACGCAAGCATCAGACACATGCAGACACACCAAAATCCACTGCCTCCACTGTGTCCCCCTCCTCCTCGTCTCCCTCCTCCCTCCCAGGCTCGTCTTCACTCAGACCTGCATGCACTACATCTACAGCCACTACTGCCATCACCAGCACACACACCACCACACCCCGCTCACGTGCCGTCACCACCCCCACTACCATCCACACGTCCCCTGTGTCCTCTCCCAGTGTGTCTGTGACGCCACCTCCCAAGATACACAAACGCAGGCACACACCCACCCAACAGCCATCCACCTCACGACAGCCTCCAGCGCCTGCACCTTCACCCAAAGTCACCAAACGAACACCTCCTACAACCACAACCTCTTCCTCCACTCCCAAACCCCCTCCAGCTACCCGTCCCAGTGTCTCCAAAAAACTTTTCCTGTCCAACCTTGACCTCTTTCCCACACTTCCCCACTCCGTCCATCTCCTAGGTCCCGACTCTCCAGGTCCCAACCTAGCACCTCAGCCACAACATCTCCGGGACCAGTGGTGCCTGTAGTCACCGGAATCTGGAGTGCACCAGCCACCAGGGCAGCCAATGTGGCACGGAGCCACAGCATGGACAGTCCCACACCTGTCAAGCATTAGAAGTTGGCCAGTGCCCGGCGGGAAAGGGGGAAGACTCCAGCCACCAAAGCCGCTCCCAGGGGTCCCGGTGGGAATGTGGAGTCAGCTGCGACACCTTCAAAGGTGGGGACGGGCCACAAGAAACTCGGCAAGTCTGGGAAGAGCAGCACGGCGGAGGAGACCGCCATCATCCCCGCTGTCCAGGAGGCAACCGCCATCATCCCCGCTGCCCAGGAGGCCACCGCCATCATCCCCGCTGCCCAGGAGGCCAGCACAAGCCCCGCTGGGCTAGAGAGGACCACCAGCACAAGCCCCGCTGGGCTAGAGAGGACCGCCAGCACAAGCCTCGCTGGGACAGAGAGGACAGCCAGCACACGCCCCGCTGGGCTACAGAGGACCGCCAGCACAAGCCCCGCTGGGACAGAGAGGACTACCAGCACAAGCCCCGCTGGGACAGAGAGTCGCTGCAAAGGAGCCCGCCGCCTCAAGCACCACTGAACAGGGCACCGCCGCCTCAAGCACCGCTGAGCAGGGCACCGCCACCTCAAGCACCACTGAACAGGGCACCGCCGCCCCAAGCACAGCTGAACAGGACACCGCCACCTCAAGCACCACCAAACAGGGCACCGCCACCTCATGCACCGCTGAACAGGGCACCGCCGCTCCAAGCACCGCTGAAAAGGGCACAGCCGCCTCAAGCACCGCCGCCTCAAGCGGTGCTGAACAGGGCACCGCCGTTCCAAGCACCGCTGGCCCATGAGCGGCAAGGGCACTGACGCTACGGAGTCAGTCACGAGCAGGATAAAGCACTATGGGCACCAGGCCCCCTCCAGAACCAGTGGAGACTGTCATCCACTACCTCTGTCCTTAGCAGGATGAAGCACTCTGGGCACCAGGCCCCCTCCAGAACCAGTGGAGACTGTCATCCACTACCTCTGTCCTTAGCAGGATGAAGCAATCTGGGTACCAGGCCCCCTCCAGAACCAGTGGAGAGTGTCATCCACTTGAGAGACTGTGGCTTTGCACTTCCCAGGATGCAGCAGTGGGCAACCCACCCACTGTAGAGACTTGAGAGACTGTGTCTTTGCTCTCCCCAGGATGGAACAGTGGGTAACCCACCCACTGTAGAGACTTGAGAGACTGTGGCTTTGCACTCCCCAGGATAAAGCAGTGTGCAACCCACCCACTGTAGAGACTTGAAAGACTGTGGCTTTGCACTCCCCAGGATTGAACAGTGGGCAACCCACCCACTGTAGAGACTTGAGAGACTGTGGCTTTGCACTCCCCAGGATTGAACAGTGGGCAACCCACCCACTGTAGAGACTTGAGAGACTGTGGCTTTGCACTCCCCAGGATTGAACAGTGGGCATGTGGCCCTCTCGTGGATTTGGCGTTGTGCACTCAACCGGGTGAGGTCCCCCCCCTTTCGCAACCCCGAGGTGCCTGTTTTCTTGATCTCTGATGCCCCTGCAGTGTTCTCTCCGTCATGGTCGGGGATCTTGTGTGGGCCTCGCCCATACCGTGTGGGCCCAGTGTTTGACGGACTTCATTGGAGCACTACCTGGACTACTAAGATTGGTGTATATTTTGTTTATGGTGTATATATATATTTTTGCGTACTTGATTTTAATATATTACAATGGTTACACTAATTTCCTTTTGTCTTTGCATTCTTCCGGGGGGTTGGGGGGTGTAACTATAATGTATTAATATGTATTTGTGTGTGTGTTGTAGTGGGTGAGGGTGGGGGTGGGGGTGTTGCTTGTGTGTGTCCCTGTTTTTTCCCTCCCCCCTCCCCTGTGTCGTAGGTGCAGTACTCACCGTTGTCTTTGCCGCTGGTGTTCGTGCTCCTGGTAGAGGAGCAAGAAGATGAGGGCTGGAAAAATGTGCAGCTCTGGTTCCATGGCGTCCGGATTCCTCGTGGGGTGTGTAGAGGTGAGCATTTTCCCTTCGAAGTCCTGTTTCCACCGTGTTTTTGTCCGCGGTGAATCCGCCCCAGAAAAGGTGGCGGATTGGTAGGTTGTGATACTGTGGGCGGTACATTGACTTCCGCCTGTCTGTTGGCGGTGACCGCCAAGCTGTTTGTCTGTACTCCGTGGCGGTCTGAGTGTTAAAGTGGCTGTCTTTGTTGGCGGTTTCCACCACGGTCGTAATTCCAATTTGTTTACGGCCGACCTGTTGGCGGTCTTACCGCCGCTTTAGCACCGATCTCCAAGGTTGTAATGACCCCCTTAATGTGTGTTTTGGTGTACGGCTCAGTAGGGCGATGGGTAAGAGTGTGAAAGTGAAAGGATGAAGGTTTATGAAAGAAGGATAAACATTGTAGACTTGAGGTAATACGTAAGGTGCATGCATGTTTATGAGTGTATGGCATGTATTCTAGGAAGGAATTAATGGGTACGGTAGAAGCAGGTAGTGTGAATGAAGGTTGTGGTTTGGCTAGGGATTTTTAGAGTAGTGAATGTTAGCTGGAGTAGTAGGGAGGTTAAGAGGGAGTGAGTGGGTAATAGTGTGGAAGTGGTAGGTTCCGAGTCAGGAGGGGTTTAATGTGATAAGTTGAGAGACAAGGTTAGAGCATTAGTTTGGCTTGGTGCTGACAGGCTAGGTAGCATAGTAAAGAAGATGAAGTAGAGAGCAACAATTTTCTTATTGGGAGTTTTAGTTATCATCATTAGCATTTTATTGGTTACTATTTTTGATGATTCTTTGCCTTCTTCATTGATGAGCTATGAAGTTGCATGAACCACTATGCAGCAGACTTACCCTGATCTTGGCGAGGTGTTCTATGCATACGGTAATAGACATCTAATGAGGAAGGACCCTTTTATATCTGTTGGTGCCGTGCTTATACCTCCTACCTATGGGCTTCAATTTATTGGTATATCTCTGCTTATTTCCTTATTTTCTCACAGACTCTGGTTTGTTGTGTTCTCATCTGTATTCTTGTCTTCATCACCTCATTCAACTTTTATTTCCCTTCGTCTGGCTCCTTTTTCACCTGTTCAAACATCTCTATTTTGTTGTCTCCTCTTCTCTCTTCTGTTAACTGTTATTATTTCTTTGCCTGTTCTCTCATGTCACTTGGTTTCTCCCTATATCCACTAAATTGTTTCACAGCGTTGCTGTCTTACCTTTGGATCTCGCCTCCTTTTATCTACTCTAATGTAAACAATGACATGCTAAGGTGGATGAATCTTAGTGGCAAAAGTCCCAAAACAGGATGTTTCACAATGCTTGGGAAAATATGAGAGGGGAGGTGGCAGGCTTTGAGATTCATTAAGCTAAATTCTGCTTATGTCAAGCTTCACTTTGTTTTGAGAAGTACAGTTTGATGTTATGAGTTGCCTTATGATGGATAGGGAGTTTTTTTGTGGACTTAAGAGCAGACTATGGTCCAACTGCAATCACTAGTATAAAAATACAGACAACTAGTATAAAACCATACTGGTGGAAGTCATTACCAACTTGAAGGCTTTTGAAGGGGTTTGGCAACGTTTGTGGTGGCTTTAGAATCCTCCAATCTCCCCAACATATGTTTGTACAATATGACCATGCTAATAACATAACATAACTGACTAATTATAGTATGGCCACATTTGGGAGTGTCAATTTGGTTAGAAGGTGGTGCTCAGTAAGTAAAGGATTACTGGTGGGTCAGAATACAGCCACAGGACAGTGGATTTTTGCCATTTGGTTCCAACGAATAACTCATGTTTTTTTCACATGGTATTATATCTATGCTGGGAGTTTACCTGAGATGGTGAATGTTGAGATGAAGAAAGTACAGCATGCCTCAGGACTCCATGCTTAGAGTGTGGCTGGGTGTCCTCATGACTTAGACAGTGCCTTCATTTCTTTCAGTGTCATCACCTGGAGGGGTGCTTTGTGATTGTTTGGAGCATGGTCAGGCAAGGGGTCATTTTAGAGTTAGAACCCTGCATAGGAAGAAAAACGTTCAACTTGAGTTTCTTCATGGTCCATGTGTTGTAAGGAAGGAGCATGACCACGTCTTATGAATGACCCTCTCCGAGTTGGGAGTCAGTCAAGAGATTGCTGTCTGTGTTTCTCAATTCAAGATGACGTTGAGTCTTTTCCTGTGATTTCTGTTCCTGTTTGAATAATATATAAAGGTGCCCGCTTGGTTCTTTTCCCTGCCCCGATGTCAGGAAGAGTGTGGTGCATCACTTATCTGTTTGTATAGCAATGTTCAACTTTGATTAAGAACTACAATAAACCCAGGAAGTTTTTTAGGCCTTTGTTGTTCTTTCTCTTAACTAGAACCATAATAAGGACATATTTGCGACTTTTCATGTGTACTAATGTGTGTCAGGTGGTGCTGCGGCTTCTGGTAGAAGATCCTCATTCTTGAGGCAATCAAGAAGGGAACTTGACAGATTTCAAAACATCTAGTCCTTGACACACAGGGGAACAAGAGTAACTTTCAATGTTTTTACTTATAAATGTGGGATCATACTAATAATAAATTGTTACACGGCATTGGCTGTAAAGAAGACTGATCATTGGAGTATTGAGGCCTGATTAAAGATTGAGTGGTAAGAGAAATACCTGTTTTTTGTGGGAAAGTGCAAAATCTGCAGGAGAATGTCAGCAGAAGCTCTACCACCAAGTTGTAGAGGTTCTACATCCAGATAAAGGCCCACTAACAGAGGCTTCTAAAACATATGTCACTATTATCCTAAAAGTACAGTAATGAAGAGGAATAATATTTTAATGTTTCAACAGATGGTCATTGATTGGATGGGATATATGCCTCATCAGACTTATTGGAGGTAGGTACCAATTTAGGTGACACTTGGACCGATCACTTGGGGCTCCTGTTCTTTACACATCTTTGCTCACAAGAGGAGCCACCTACCTTAAGCAAGAGGATAGAAGTAGCACCTCACCTGTTAGAGTGAGTAACTGAAACTAATTTTAATGGAGCTCTGAGTGAAGGAGGCAGGGGTGTAATGAATGATGTACAAGTTATTGAGATTAAAGCTTGCCAACTCAATAATTGGACTTCCTCAGCCCTGGATATGACAGTCCTAGTTAATGGAGGTTGTCACAAAAAGCTACACTGGTGGCTCCATGGTACTCCCCAGAGTTGGCAGAAACAAACTGTTGCTGCAGGACTCTAGAGAAATATTGGACAAGGAATTTTAGAAATATATTTGTTAATAACGTATGTGATAGAATTGAAATTCTACAAAATCCTATGTAAATAAGCAAAGGCAGTTTATTACTCTACAGCCATTTAGACCATTGAAAGTCCTCAAGTGAGGTTTTTAAATTATTTAGCCACTTTTTTCATCTACTAGTTTTATTGAGGTGATAAAGCCAGCAGCCAAATTATGCAAACCTGTATCCTCCTTTTTAGAAGACAAATTATCTAAGGTCTACCAATATGTGACAAGAAGTGAGAGGTCTGCAACTCTCTTGCTTGAAAGGAGATCGAAAGAGCGGAAAACTTTCCAATGTTGAGTTCATTTCTGGCACTTAGGTCCTGATTATGAGTTTAGCAGTCCGTGGACTGCCATGGCGGTGGTGCCGGTCGGACCGGTGTTGAGTTGGCGGTCGGACCACCATATTGCCATATATGTGGTTCCATAGACCAAAGACCGCTGCTGTCCCACCGGCACTGCCAGGCAGTGCAGACCTCCGCGTTGGCAAGATAGTCCAATAAGGTATTTGGAGCCAGTGTTTCCACCGTACAGATTATGATGTTGGCTTCCACCAACGTGACTGTGGTGGTCCAACCACCACGTCCCAGGTGGCAGAAACAGAGGCATAAAAGGCAAGAACTCACATGCAGGCAGCGTCACACGTCCTGTGCTGCCATGGAGCCAATCATACGCATCCTGCCACTGCTGCTGCTCATAGATGGAGCACAAAGTCCACACCACCGTGGACGCAACACCTACTCATGTTCCAAACCTCAACAACAGATTGAGGTGCCACAATCCAGCTGGTATGTGGGTTGCGCTGTATGAACCAAGTGCATTGTTTTGTGTCCTCGGTTGGAGTCGTTAATAATGAATGATCCATACACAGTCACATGATGCCCCCTTTGGGCAGGTCACTGACACTGCACCGCCACACTCCACAAAAACACATAAGTCTGCACATCCCAGTTTCAGGGTCAGTGAAGTGTACAGAATATTGTATCACACAACAGCAGCACCACATCAACATCACGCATAATTAAACAGACACCCTCACATTGCTCACATGCCAGGGCCTGTCAAGATATTGAAAACACAGCTTCCATGAAACATCCCTGTGATGGACCCACACATATCACCCACATTGCAACACAATGGAAGGTCAATGGAATGCACAATATTTTGGCCCTCATTACGACCCTGGTGGTCAGTGATAAAGTGGCAGTAATACCACCAACAGGCTGGTGCTAACTACTGCCAAATTATGACAATGACGGTGATATCTTAGAAAGACAGCCAATGCACCACACCGACCACCAGGGTGGGAAAACAGACACCGCGGCGGTAGCCGCCCACAGCCAGGCAGAAGACAAAGTACTGCCAATCATATTTTGACCCTTCAATCCGCCACCTTTTCTGTGGTGGTTCCAACACCATCAAAAGGCTGGCAGAAACAGAACACAAAAGTCAAATGACTCACAATTTGAGACACAGGGAAGAACCACACCGTGATGGAACCAGAACTGCAAGTTTTCCCGCTGATCTTCTATGTCATGCTCCACCTGGAACACCAACGCCGGCGAAGACGATGATGGTGAGTACAGCCGCCTAGCACACAAGGGAGGGTGGCAGGAAAATGAGAGTGACACACACACGCACAACACACACCTGACACACACCATACATACAACCAGCTGCGCAAGAAAAACTAATTGTCCCCAATAATCGGCAGAATAATGCAAGGACAACAGGAATAGACTAAAGTGATTGTAATCAGTTCAACAACAAAAAATATGTTGATATGGCAATGCAACAGATATGCACAAATGTACAAAAAAGGACACTGCCCAGTCCATACTTCATAGGGCCCACATCGCCACAGGGCAAAGTCCAAGGCCCCACTCGAAACTCAAATACTGCCCCAATACGGAGAGAACACTGCAGGTGCATCAGCTGGCAAATAGGCAGGCACCTCAGGGGAGGCACCTCAGCCAGATGTGGAAACAAGACTAATGGTTCTGGAGGGGGCAACATGCCCTTTGCTTGGTCCTGGAGAGTGCAAGGCCACAGTCTCTCAAGTGGGTGAATACCCCACTGTTTCTGGAGGGGGCAACATGCCCTGTGCTTGGTCCTGGGGAGTGCAAGGCCACAGTCTCTCGAGTGGGTGAATACCCCACTGGTTCAGGAGGAGTCAACATGCCCTGTGCTTGGTCCTGGGGAGTGCAAGGCCACAGTCTCTCGAGTGGGTGAATACCCCACTGGTTCAGGAGGAGTCAACATGCCCATTGCATGGTCCTGGGGAGTGCAAGGCCACAGTCTCTCGAGTGGGTGACTTGCCCACTGGTTCTGGATGGGGCAACATGCCCTGTGCTTGGTCCTGGGGAGTGCAAGGCCACAGTCTCTCAAGTGGGTGACTACCCCATGGGTTCTGGTGGGGGCAGGCCGCACAGCAGTTCATGGAGGCTGGACTATATGGTGACCGCTGGCGGTGACAGCTGCACTGTGGTGGTGGTTGTGGGATGCTCCTACTCAGCCCCTGCACCCTTCGATGGCTGCACTGTGGTGGTGGTTGTGGGAGGCTTCTGCTTGGCCCATACACCCTCCGATGGCTGCGCTGTGGTGGTGGTTGTGGGAGGCTCCTGCTCATCCCCTGCACCCTCTGTTGGCTGCACAACCTTAGCTGGCGGTGGGGGCTCTGTGACAGCTGCTGGTGCAGGCTCCTTCCCCTTCTTTGTGGCTGGTGCAGACTCCTTCCCCTTTGTTGTGGCTGGTGCAGGCTCCTTCAGTATTTGTGGCCTAGAATCCTTTCAACCACAAGTAGGTGCTGCTATCGCTGGGCCCGTGGACTGTTTGGCTGAGGTGCTTGGCTGGGTCCTTGCTACCCTGGCCATACGTGCAGGACGGGAATGGAGGGGTAGGGAAGAGGTCAATCTGGGAAAGGAAATCTTTTTAGGGATTTTGGGGCAGGAAGAGGAAGGAGTAATAGGCGTGGAGGATGAGGGGGTGGTTTTTGGAGGTGTTTGTCTGCTGGATTTGGGTGCAGGTGCATGGACTGTATGTTGTTGTGAGGTGGATGGCAGTTGGGTGTCTGAGTGCTCGTGTTTGTGTACTTTAGGGGGGGACAGACACAGTGGGAGAGGACACAGGGGACGTGTGCATGGATGTTGTGGAGGTGTCTGCCAGTGAGGTGTGTGTTCTGCTTGGTGTGGTGATGATGCTGGTAGTGGATGATGATGTAGTGCATGCAGGTGTGAGTGTGGATGTAACTGGGTGGGAGGTGGAGGGAGGAGGAGGGGGGGGAGACAGTGCCTGTGGGATGAAGTGTGGTGCTTGTATTTGCCTGTGACACTCTTGGGTGTTGTCTTGTGTGTATGATCGTCTGGATGTGTGCTTGGGATGGGTTGGGGTTGAGGAGAATGGGACTGGGAAGTGGAAGTTGGAGAGGGGACGGTAGAAACAGGGACAATGGCATCCGTCAGAGAGGGCGCCAGAGCATGAATCGATCTCTGTTGGGCTGCCAATCCATGGTGAAAGCTCTCCAGGAATGCATTAGATTGCTGCATTTGGGCTACCAGCCCCGGGATGGCATTCACAATGGTTGACTGCCCTACAGAAATATATCTCAGGAGGTCAATAGACTCCTCACTCAGGGCAGCAGGGCTGACTGGGACAGGGCCTGAGGTGCCTGGGGCGAAGGAGATACCCACCTTCCTGGGTGAGCAGGCACGGGTAACCCGCTGAAGGGCTAGTGGGAGTGTGGTGCTGGTACGGGGGTGGCGGCTCTACCTACAGCTGGGGTGGTCACAGAGGTATCCACCACCACCAGGGAGCTCCCATCGGTGGAGGTATCAGAGCCTGTATTATCCCCTCCAGTCTCCGCCTTGGTTCTCCCCTCGCCCTCCGTCCCACTGGTGCCCTCAGTGTCAGTGGACTCTGCCTCCAGGGCCCTGTGTGATGCAGCTCCCTCTGTTGCCGGTGCCTCTGCTCCTCCGCCAGATGATGCTAATGCACATAAGGACAGGATGACAAAACAAGAAAGGGGGGATGAGAGACAAAGGATACACAGGGTCAATGACTGCACCAACACTACCGGTGGCGTACACAGCACCCTCACACACAGGGAACAGGCCTACGCACTATGCATTGCACTACTAGTGAAATGGCTACTCAACAAGGAATGAAGAGAGGTACAAACCGCCAACTGCAGCACTCCTGGGACCCACGCAACCCTGACCAGTAGTGAATGCTAACAAGCTAAGTAAGCAGTATTTCCACTCCAGACCCTTAGCCACCAGAGGACCTACGCTGCTATGTGTGGCCTGGCCTAGGGGCACCCACTGACACACAACCACCACCCGGATACCACCCCTCCAGCCGTGAGCATCATGATGGCCACTGCACTCACCCCCTTGTAGCTGCTGTGATGCCCTCAAGCACCCATCCAGCACAGGATAGGCCACCACCAGTATGCGGGCCATCAGGGGGGTCAGGGTCCGATGGGCACCCTTTCCTCGTTGGGAGGCCATCCCCAGCTGGGCCTCCGCGATCTTCCATACCCAGCGTCTCAGGTCCTCCCACCGTTTGTGACAGTGGGTGCTCTGTCTGCCATTGACCCCCAGGGTCCGCACCTCCTTGGCGATGGCACACCATATACCCTTCTTTTGATGGATGCTGACCTGCAGAGGCAATACAGACAGAAGAACTACTTTAGACAATCAGTCCAGCCAGTAACACAAATGGCCCACCATACCCATTTCCAACACCACTGGCACACACATAGCCCAGCACACAACGTGTACCCCGCCAAGAGGGCATCCACTCACCCCCCTTAAATGATGCCTTCACACACAACTCCATGCATTCATGCCACATGCATCGTGCCCACATTGTACTCACCTGTTGGTCTGGAGGCCCATACAACAGTCCGTACTGGGGTAGGACCCCATCCACCAATCGCTCCAACTCCTCAGAAGTGAAGGCTGGGGCCTTTCCCCTGTCACAAGGGCCATGGTCACAGCAAAGGTCACAGCAGCACATGCAGTGTAGGTCCTCTCCTATGGAAGGTCAGGAAACAAGTGATGAATATGATAGAAAATGGTGGTCACATCCGTGGCGGTGTATACCGCCACCGCCGGCGTAGATCACCATTGGCCACTGTACCCCATAGTGCCCAATTATAACCAATGAGGAGTTGCACAGCGGTTCACAACTGCATACCGCCACGGCACACAACCCCCAGCCCCCCACCCTCATACCCCAAAACAGTCCCAGCCCAACTTACCTCCTCCTTCACCGTGTCCACTCCAACTCCTTTCTGTACCTTAGCCACGCATGTATGTTGTTTAGACATGCATGGTTAAGGTACCGAAACCAGGGAGTTGTGGAAAACGAAAGCGTTGTTTCGCTTTCGTTTTTCACAACCTCGTGGTTCCGGACTCGTTCTTCCGGGTGTTTCCCTGCCCTGCCAGCTTTTACTTGTGTATGTTGGTGTATGGTGCGATTGTTAGTTTCCCTATGCTCTGCATGCTCTGCATGCTTTAGTGATGAGTGTCCATGCGGGGCTGAGAGGGGTGTCCATGCATTGGTACAGCATGCAGGGCTTGGCATTGGGATTACTGTGATGTGATGGTGGAGGTTTGTGGGATGTAGTGGAGTGATGGGAGTGAGGGTGAGGATATGTGATGGCATGCAGGTACATGGGGTGATAATTGTTGAAAGTTGAATACTAGAGTCCAGGCCTCCTCCGACTCCGTCCAGGCCCTCAGGATGCAGTATTGCCAAGACTTGCTCCTCCCATGCTGTGAGTTGTGGGGGAGGAGGTGAGGGTCCACCGCCAGTCCTCTGTATAGCGAGCTGATTTCTTGATCCAATGGAACCTTTCCCTGTAGGTCATTCCACCTCTTCCTGATGCCGTCCCTTGTTCTGGGGTGCTGTCCCACGGTGTTGACCCTGTCCACGATTCTCCGCCATAGCTTCATCTTCCTAGCTATTGATATTTGCTGCACCTGTGCTCCAAATAGCTGTGGCGCTACCCTGATGATTTCCTCCACCATGACCCTGAACTCCTCCTCAGTGAAATGGGGGTGCTTTTGTGGTGCCACAGGTGTTGGGTGATGTGTGTTGGTGAGGGTGTGTTGGGTAATGTGAATGGGGTGTGTGATGTAGAGTGTGTGAGGGGTGTATGTCGTAGTGGTCTTAGTGTCAGTCTCATGCCAATGATTTGTATTCGTAAGGGGTTGTGGGTAATGTGGGTGTGTGTTTTATAGTGGTGTGGGTGTGGTGTGTTTATGTGTGTCAGGTGTGTGTTGTTTGAATTGGCCAATGTGGGGTTGTTTTGTCTGTGGGTGTCCATTGTGAGCGAGGCGGTATGTACCGCCAATGGTTTACCGCTGTTGAATGTCCGCCGTGGTGATTCGTGGGTCATAATGTGATGGGCGTTGTTCTCTTGGCATAACGGTGTGGGTTTTGGGACCACCAGTTTATAACTGACTTTTGGTCTGGCAGATTTGTGTATGTGGCTGTATTCTGTCAGATTGGTGTGTGTGTGTCATAATATGGTGAATGGATATCCGCCACCGCGGTGGTAAGTTGGCGGCCGTCAGCATGGCGGTAAGTGGGATTTACTGCCAGTGTCATGAGGGCCTTTGTGAGACAAATATCCAAAACTCACAACTAAAACAATACCTGCATAATAGAGACGGCGGCACTCCAGGAAGGATGCTGCCCCAGGACACATATTCGTAAAACATAATTTGCACAAGAACTGGCCCTTCATGTATCTCAGGGACAACCAATAGTAGAGCCAAGTGACATGTCAGTTAGGATGGGAGGGTTTGTGTTTGGGAGGGGTGGTCTCCTATGAATGGGTGGGTTTCTTCTTCAGGGTGGGAGGAGTATGGGTGCTTGTGGAGGGCAGGTGTGACAGGGGAGGACTTGGATGTGAAAGGGATGGGTTGGGATGTGGGTGCGGTTCTCTTGGTTTTTGAGAGGAGGTGGTGATCAAAGGGGTAAGCGCAAGGTCAATGAGGAATCTTCCCTTGGGAAAATGGGTAGGGTCTGCAGGAGGGATTGGGGTTTGGGAGGTTGAGGGCGTGCTTGTCTTGCCTGTGGGCATTGATGGTACTGGTGTGTGCGTGTCTGAGGTATGCTTGCGTTTGGGTGTTGTTTGTTGCGTGTGAGCATTTGTGTTTCTTGGAGGGCTGTGAGGTGGAGGTGCTGGGTAATGTGGGAGTGGTGACTGTGTGTGTGGGTGTTGGGGTGGTGTCTGGTGGTATGGTGGATATGGTGGCTGTGTTTGTGGGTATTTGGTTGGTGCCTGGTGCCTGGGGGTATGGTGGATGTGGTGTCTGTGGGTGTTGACGTGGTATCCGGGGTATGGTGTCTGGGGTGTTGGGGTCTGTGGGTTTTGAGGTGGTGTATGTGGGCATGGTGGGTGTGGTGGATGTATCAGTGGATTTTGGGTGGTGTCTGTGGGTATGGTAGTTGTGGTATGTGGGTCGGTGGGGGTACTGTCTGTGGGAATGGTGGGTGTTGTGGTGTGTGTAAGTGACTGTTGAGTGCTTGCATGCCAGTGTGTCTTGTGGTGCTTGTGTTTATGTGTGCTGCTTGTGTGTGTTGAGGTGGGTGCATCCAGATGTGTCTGTGTGCTTTGAACAGGTAGGGGGAAAGGGAAATTGGATGTGGAAGAGGTAGGTGGTGGGAAGAGGATTGTGGGGGGGGGTTGGATGGCTACCATCACTGAGGAGGCCAGAGCACTATGAATGCCTTCCAGGTATGCAACCATCTGCTGGAGATGGTTGCCCTGCACCTGGGTGGCATTCAGAATGGCAGTCTGACCCACAGAGATACTCCTCAGGTGGTCAATAGCCTCTTCACTCAGGGCAGCAGGGGCAACGGGTCAACGGGGCAGGGGGGTGAGGTGCCTGGGGCAATGGAGATACCCACCCTCTTGGGGGAAGAATCTGAAGATGATGCCGTTGATCCTGTGTCCTCCAGGGCAAACTCCCCACCCACCAGGCCACTGGGTCCGCCCGTGTTGGTTGTCTCATGATTGGAGGTACTGTGGCCAGCTGCTTCCCCACTTGGTTCCACCCTGTCTCCTCTGCTTGTCTGAGATGATGCTGAAATTACAAAGACAATTAGGGTCACTGCATGTTCCCGATCACACTTGAACAACACCTGTGATTAGTAAACATTACCATGATGTACAGTAGCCCCAAGCCACATGCTCCAGCAAAGTGGCTCCAACATTTGCAACACCATATGCATGTATGCTGAATGAACTGTCAACAGTTACCCACAGCAAATTCTGAATCACAGACAACTCCATTTGCATGGGTGAAGTTATGCAATCACAGTACCCACTGAACAAGTAGGAGACCTTTTAACCTTCAATGGTTTGCCTCACGTAGCATCCCTCAGTTACCAATAGTAGGGTAATGACAAGTTCATCTACACAGATCCCACACAAGGTAATTCATCCAGCTAGTCTTCATATACCCAGTGCCACATCATGAAGAAACAATGGTGCAAATAATCCAGCTAGTTGCTGACAGAAGTACAGTAGCCAGAAGAAGGTGAAATGGAAACACCTATGTCACACTAGATACAAATCAACAATGGTCACTTGTCACTTCGCTATGTGTACATTGTCTAAATTGACTCATGGAGTTTGTATTAATGTTGCTCAGATAGATAACACATCATGCACAAAATGTACACTGGAGACTAGTTGAGCAAAATGTCAGGGAGATTTGCCTACAAAATCCATACCACAACGAATCAGCTAGCCCCAGGGGTAACACCTGTCTTGATTTATACTCCAGACAATACCATACTCTGATTGCATCAGTAGAAGCCAATAGTCCTTTCAATGTTGTAGAGGCCCAGGGATTCTCAAGTACTTGTAGAAGGCCCTTAACATGTTGCCCAATGGGAAGCCACATCACTGTCTCTTTTTTGTCATGCAAACACAGATTTCCTTGGGTGAATGGTTGTACACAACCACAAATGATTCCCACGTCACTGCAAATCACTCCCTAATGCATGTCAACACTTAGGTAACAAACCTTCCCCATTTAACATGTGCAAAGCACTTTGCTGTACAATTCTACATCAATGACATGGAAATGCACATTGTGGGTAAAGACTGTAGTCCTACCTATCATGTCCTTCATTGCTACTGCAGTTGTACATGCCAAATTACATGCAATGACGCGTGAGGGTATGTGTGAGTCACCAATCAATGGTGACACACTCCTGTGTGTAAACATGAACTGTAGCCCCATAACATATGTCCAATTCCAAACATGTCACCATGGACACATATGTGAGGGAACTCAAACATAATCCCATGAAGACAGGTGGACCGTGCATGAAACAGCATTGAAAATGATATGGCAAAAGTGAATGGTACACATGCTAACTATTAGGCACAGGAATGATGCCAGCAAAATAATGTCAATGGACTTTCACCGCTTACCAAGGGACTGCACCCAAAGAGCAATGTATGCTCTGTCACGTTTATGATGGCCACCTTCACATGTAGTGAGGGACCAGCACTGGTGACACACCAAAGACAAGTGGCCTATGGGGGACAGATGCCAATATACTCACTTGAGCAGACACATGGCTGAGGACAGTGATCTATTATTTCATGTTGTTTGGGCTGTCACACTGAAGAGAAGTGGACTGGTGTGTACAACGTGCACCCACAACAACAAACAACATGACCTGATTGATCACTGTACTCAGCCATGTGTTGGCCCTGGAGAGTTAATTGGTTGTGAACTGTATTCAGTTGCGTCCTAGGTCACTGAACTAATAGGCAAGACACATCAGCATGCACCAACTTCCATACTTACACAAACAATTACTCATCCTGTGTGTCACACATGACCCATCCCCAATCTTCAGGGGGAGATGGCAGAATGTAACACATCAACTTGGCAGTGTAACCGGCAGGAATATGTCCTGAGCTCACTCCTTTGTAGCTGCTGTGCTCCCCTCAAATGCCGATCAAGCTCGGGTTAGGCTACTTCCAGAATTCAGGCCATTAGAGGGGTCAGGCTCCAATGTGGGCCTGCCTACATTGGGAGGACAGCCCCAGCTCGGACATCTGTGATCTTCAGGACCCACCTCTTTTGACAGTGGGTGCTCTGCCAGCTATTGACCCCCTGGGTCTGCACCTTCCGGGCAATGGCTCTCCAAATCCCCATCTTCTGATGTGCATTGACCTGTATGGATGCAAGATACAAATCAAAAAGTTACAAACACATTTTTTTGCCCACATGGTTGTGTCATACACATTTCAGAAACACCAAGCACAAAAAGTTTAACTTGTCAACACACCACAAGTGTAAAGCACACATGCTGATACGTACAGGGACATGACTACACACTTTTGGAGTCATCTCCAGACTAACCCCATACCCTGCTCATGGCCAACACTGACTAAGCAAGCCTACTGACATCAGGTAGCCCAGGCTCAAGCAACATGTACTGTGATGTGAGCAACAGTGAAACACAGCACACCATTGTGGTCTTCTGTAGGGTAAACTCCTTGGACCTGACTGGACAGCCACATTTACATTCTGCAACACTGACTCACTGCATACAGTCCCTACACGCAATGACCATAGTACAGACTTCATCCTAACACTTAAGTGACAATAAAGGGCTGCCATGGGTGGCACAGAAAGTCTCTTCCCTGTGCATGTGTGGACTTTTGGGCTACCCAATGTTAACTCATACCACTTCAGGGTGGGTTTGTGTGGTATGTACTTGTAGCACAGAACACACTTTTTACCATAAGTGGCAATCCTATAGAGATGACATCCAACATACTAAGGTCAGTTCGGTCTGATTGATTGCATGTAACCAAGTTAATGAGTCACATTTCATGCCCTCCCTGGAATGAAGCAACTATCTGCACTGTTGGGTTGGCACGTTTGCAGTACACCTGTGCTGGACGAATATAACTTATGTAAAGGTGACAACAGAGCTGTGGGACTAAGGGCCTCTCATAAGTCAAGGACACACAATGGCAATGATGGAAAAAGCACAAATGTGCTAGGTCAAGGAGTTACGTCAGTACCCACCCCTAATGTAGTCAATGGACAAAGGCCTTTAGGCCAAAGCTTGCCACTGGAGACTCATTTTGACCACATGCCAGGATCTTCAGGTCTACAGGGAGTGGGCCTGGTGCCATAGTAGCATAGCCACAGTGACTGTATCCCAGCCTGGCCTATGCCCATACTGGGAGATATATATGACAGGCCCTGGTATCTGCAAACGGAGCATACCGTACATATATGACACTCACATTTCCATCACTTCCATGCATAACAGTACATCATTTGCCCATCCTCTATGAGGGTTGTGCTTTTGTGTCACTCTGAAGGGCACAGTGATTTTATATGGTTCTCACACAACAGTTTGGCAAAGCCAGATGCGGGCTAAGTGCTCTGTGGCACAATAGACATTGCCACAACAGCCTCAAATGACTCAAACAGTGTAAATACACAGTTCATGCTGTGATGCACATATATATCATTTGACTTCCACAACCATCATATCCACAGATATGTCATTGGATGGCTGTAATGCAACACAAGAAGGATCAAGGCCTTATCACACAATACAATGTTAATCTAAAATACATAGAGTACCTTTCTCCACTACCTGCACAATGTACATCCCATGCATGGCAAACAAAATGTGACAACAGGCACCAAAAACTCTAACTGACACACAGAGGCACATTGTAGCCTATGACGAAGGAAAGGATGGTGTTGAACAGAGTCAAATATGCCTATGAGGTTCTTACCTGCTCCTTTGGTGAGCCACAGAGCTGACCACACACGGGAAGGACATCCTCAACGAGCCTCTCCAGCTATTTAGGAGAGAAAGCCGGGCCGTTTCACCTGTTTGGCATGGCATTATTCTTCCCAGAGGCGGCACACAGCAGCTGAAGTGATGGGGGTGTTGATGGCAGCAGTGTCAGGAGTCAAGTGAGTGAATTTGCAAAACGCTGGCCCGTGACCATCACTGGCAACAACGTAAGCCCATGGTTGTGTCTGCCGCAGCTGGAATGGCCCAACGCAAGGTCAACTTCAGCCGGCGGTTGTGGGCGGTTCCTTAAGTCCAGTGAAGCAGGTCAGGCATCTACCATTTTGGTGTTTGGAAATACAGCATTGGGCCCTGATAAATGAGTCACAACACACCAATATATGTGTTGGATCATCACAAACATTCTAAAGGAGCCTTGTTGTGTAGGTTATACTACACAATCACCAGCCTAGTGTGCTGCTGGGCACAGATGGCTTATTACGGCAGTGTACTGTCCACCTACGCTGACTGTATTTTTGGCAGTCTGAACTGACTGTTAAAGTTCGAGGGGCATTTGAGCAGCAGATAGTTGGGTGTTGCCCAAATCCATGTTGTAGACACGTGTTGACAACCATGGGGGTCACAGTTGACTCTTGTGTAGTTACCAGCTGTGATGTATACTGGGTGTAATGTAGGCTTGGTCACATGATTTTGTTGCTATACATCATGTATGTTGGTGTGGGCACAGTTACTAATGCTCAACTCTTGTATTTTCACAAATAGGTATCCTGGGAGAGGGAGGAGGCAACAACCTCCAGTGTACCATCCATTGCCAGCCGTTCAAACCATGGAAGAACATCACATCATCAAACAGTACCATCTGAATAGCAAACAATTGTGGATTTATGTTGTCAGCTGAAGCCAGATCTGATGCCTTAAAACACTAATCGAACATTCATACCACCCATTGTGCAACTCATTGCAGTATTACACTTCCTGGCCACAGGGTCCTTTCAATATACAATGGCCCTATCTGGTGGTATGTCCCAACCTATGTTCAGTGTTGTGTTAAGAGATGTGCTATCAGCAATGATGAAACACACTGACAGCTATATCAGGTCGCCAGACTTGAGGATTAAGCCAATGTGAAGTCTGACTTCTATGGTTTTCCTCATCTCCCACATTTGTTGGGAGTCACTGATGGCACACATGTTGCCTTGGTGCCACTGCAGGCCAGTGAACAAGTCTTTCGCAACAGGAAACACTTCCATTCTATTAACGTGCAAGTTGTCTGCTTCTCTGATCTCTACATCTCAAACATCTGTCCCTAGTTCCAGGTTCAACCTATGATTCCTTTGTAATGTGGAAAAGAACCATACCCCAGCTGATGTCACAACTGCAACCAGAGAGGGCCTGGGTGGTTGTTATGTCACATCTGCCCTGATTTTATGTCAGGTGCTACATTCCTAAACAGGAGACTCAGCATATCCTAACCATCCTTGGTTATTGACACCGCTGAGGAATCCAACTATGTCAGGGGAATCCACTTCAATGAGGCCCATGGAGGAACATGTTGGGCAGTGGAGTGGGCTTTTGGGCTACTGAAGGCCAGATTTTGCTGTCTGGACAGGACTGGGGGAGCCCTGCTCTAATCACCCGGGAAAGTGTGTCAGATCACTGTGGCATGTTGCCTGCTCCATAACATAACACTGCAGAGGAATGTTCTTTACATCCCAGAGAAGGGGAAGCCTGTGGTGTCAGTGGGTGAGAATACTGAAATACCAAAGAAGATTATAGAGGTGAAGAGGAAGGAGCTGGCTTTCGACAAGCTCCCATCGACAACATTTTCTCATGAGTGTAAGTCATTAACATTTATAAAGTATGTCATTAGATGTCATGACAGACTGTACAATGAACCGAAGGTGGGATAATGTGTGGAGTCAATATCTAATACTTAGGGAGCTGATACTCAGGCAAAAGCTGCCAAAGGGTGTTTGATCAGGTAGTTTTTACACAACCACATCCTGATGATGTTACGTTGTTTGTGTCAGATTTATTGTTATGTATTTTGTTTTCCAGGTGAATGCTCTGTGACTAGTGTCATATGTATGGTTTCATACCTATATTCATTGTTTCGTTCTTTGTTCAGGTACCTTCACCATGACATCTTCATGTGAGCATTTCAGAGTTGTTACAATGGAAGATATGTGAGGCTGTTCGGACATACAAAGTGGACATGGATTATTCCTGGCAGTGTAGGTCACAGACTTTGGGTGTAGAAGACCCATGCCAAGAACGCTTGCACAGTGATAGGATGGAAGTGCAGAAGACTCCATTGGACTTGTTCCTTGTCATGTGGTGGGCCTGGTGCATCATGTGTAACATCATGGGGTCAGACAATATGTAGTCCTAGCCAAAATGCATGTTATTTTTCCTCCACATTGGCTGAACATTCTTTTTGATTGAACTGTATATAGCTGCTGATGTGTTTTATCATTGTAGGCCATATTGCCTGTGGCACATCTCTGACCTTTGTGTCATACCATCAGATGCATAAGCACTGGATTATAATGATCCTGTGATCAGAAACTGTTGTACTGCCATCTTTCTGAGTCTTGCAGTATATAATTACTTTTGTGTGGTAGGCGATATGGCTCCAGCTGATGACATCAATCACTTTAATGTTTGCCTATTCTACAGGACAATGTCTGATAAATAGGTTCCTTCCATGGTCTGGAGGTCTATGCCTGTAAATGTGATCATTTGCCCAGTATGATTCAATCATGTATGATTTTCTATGTTTCTGGCATATTGACTTCCTATGCGCTGAACAATGTAATAAAATGTCTTCTTTGGCAAGACACTTGTATGTATGTGTTTAAGTGGAATGGTTGTAATCGTGAGCTGGACATTGTGTACATGCAACATATCCCTGCTTGCACAAGTACCTTGGGTCATCATTGCATGGCTTTTTTTTATTGAGAAGAAATGCCATACGTTATACAATACAAAATAAGGTACAATACTTTGAACACTGAAGCAGCTTCTTCCCTATCTTCTGATACACTGATGAGATGAACAAGGTGCATGATCAGAATAATACAAACTAAATATATGCCTCACATCAGTTTCATAATGTACAATATCTAAAGAGACAAATAAGTCAGATTAAGTGACCATGTGCTGTAGCGCACGTGTGCTAAAGTGAAGATATGCTAAAGTACGAAATGTAAAGTGCAGACGTACTAAGAACGTCTATAGATGAGGCAAAAACATTCTCTAAATATCCCCAACCTTGAAAAACAGGTCTCCTGGTGTAGTGAATCCTAGTTTGTTTTAATGAGATTCAGGAGTTAGCTTAGCCTTTGGCTTGCAGACTCGTGCTCCCGTCACCTAGTGACTTGTACCCTCCTTGGCTTGCTCTGTTTTCGTGCATTTATTTAATTATATCTTTTAAGATAGCTGCTGTGTTTTTAGTGAGGCCCATGTTTTAGTTTGCGTTATCAGTGCCACCGCGCTAAGGCATCAATATCAAGTGGCAAAGATAAACAAACTGTGGGTGTTCACATGAGGTCCTTTCCCGCTTCACGCTTTCGAGGGAATTGTTTATATAAATTACCGTCCCAAGCATGTCTCGTGATCTATTGTTTGGGAACAGACCTACGTCAGGGGTCCAAGCAGATCTGTATAAATACTCCTCCCTTAGACAGATAGTCAGATGGATTCCGACCAGATGCCATCGCTGCTATCGATGCTGCACGTCGCCTTGAGGCTGACCCAGTCTTTGTGTCCCTACGGAGTCTGAACTAGAGACCTCATTCCACGGTAACAAGGGTTGGGGGCTCTTCTCATGGACATGGCATTGTCAGATTAGGTTTAACATACCTAACTCTCTAGTAGGTCAGAGGTTAGCCTCATTATGCTAGGGTATTAGGACATATTTGACATTTCATGTCATTTCATATTAATACAAGATGGTGGGGGTCTTTGTATTAATGACTCTTTTACCATTCTGTTTCTTGCATTAATCACTATCCTAAACATTGTATCCCATGCAACTTATCACAGATTGCAGTTTTGCTAAATAAACCCAATTGAAACTTCACTGCATCTTCTTCATTGCTTGTGTTTGATTGAGACATGGTGTTTATGTGAGAAAGGGGTAATCTCCGTTTAACCACAACACTCCCTGAGATGTCACACTCTTGAGTCCATGCGTAAAGGCTGCCACAAATCACCTTTTACTGTTTGGGGTTTTTGGTGAGGTGCTGCTTGTGAGCTCGGAGGGTTGGGATGGCAGTTGTGACTTGTTGTAGGACTGGCATAGTCGCCTACAAACATAAGTACTGTCATCCTTAA
This sequence comes from Pleurodeles waltl, assembly GCF_031143425.1. Lineage (NCBI taxonomy): Eukaryota > Metazoa > Chordata > Amphibia > Caudata > Salamandridae > Pleurodeles > Pleurodeles waltl. Next base: position 741,763,029 of record NC_090449.1, on the reverse strand, counting down.
ACCAGCAGTCATGCCTATGGCAAGAGTCCAACTACGACACTGGTTGATACTACAAACCAGAGTTATATACTCCTATACAGGGACCGTCAGTACAGTCAATACAAAATAAGGTACTATACATTAAACACTGAAGCAGCTCTTCCCTGTCTTCTATTGACACTGATGAGATCGAAAAGATGCATACTTGGATTAACACACCCAAAATGTACACTTCACATCAGTTTCTTAATGTACAGTATCTAACAAGCCACAGAGATCAGATAAAGTGAACAAGTGCTAAAGTGCGCATGTGCTGAAGTGCAGAAATGTAAAGTGTAGACGTGCTAGGAACGCCTATAGAGGCTGTCACGCAAGCACTCCAACCCTGTATTAGCTTGTATCTGTTTTTTGGTAATTTCGGGATCTTAATAAAAACCGGAAGCTGGGTTCCAGTGTACTGCAACATTGCACCTAAAAGAAAAAACAGATTTACCATTACAGCATTAGCACATGCTCTCACCAGATTATCTAGAAAAGCTGACTTATAATTGGTCTGAATATGTGGAAGAGCAAGGCCAACCTGTGCTATCTCAAGCTGAAGTACAGAGTACTTCACCCTAGGTGTTTTCCGGTTCCACATGTACTGTCAGAACATTGTGTGCAGCTCGCTGAAGTAACTCTTGCTGACTCTAATAGGAATATTTGAAAAAAAAACAATAATAATGGAAGGATAGACATTTTAATAAGGGCCACCCTGGCTATCAATGTCAGGGGGGGGAAGTTTCCACTTTTCTAGTAGCTCTTTAATTTTATGTAGCGTTGGGACGTAATTTAATTGAAACAACTGAAAAAAATGTGATGGTCACATATATATCAATAGATACCGAAAGAGGGGCATGTAACCGAACCTGTGACTGGAGGAGAACAGGGACTGCTGTTAGGAGTTTTGAAAAGAAGCAACTCTGATTTCTTTTGATTTATTTTGTAGCTCCCCTATATTTTGGAACTGCTCAAACTCATCCTAAGCTCTCTGAACATTCATCATATTAGGCTTTAAATATAGTATTACGTAATCTCCAAACATTTTCACTTTTGCCATTCCAGAAATTGAGGCCTCAATAGCCTGATTAGCCCTGAAACTAATCACCAGAGGTTCTAGGAAAAAAAGTCAATAGAATAAGAGAAAGTGGACATCCCTGTCACGTCCCTCTATTGATGTCAACTAATCCTGCTATTTGAGAAAAACCAATACCTTAGCTTGGGCGCCTTGATATATATATTCACAAGCATATGGGTGAATTGAGAAGGAAAACCAACTTTCTTAAGAGAGAAAAAGAGAGCACGCCAATTAACCAGATTAAAAGCCTTCTCAGCATCCATCATAATGACTGCCGCGCTGGTATGATTAGTTAATAAAGAATCCAGTGCGTGCACTAGAAAGCCTGTTTTTGCTGCCGTCAGCCGACCAGCCACAAAACCGGTATGGTCCTTATTGATTAAAACGTGGGCCAGCGGAATAATACATCTGGCCCAAATCTTCATTAATAGCTAATAATCCTGTAGTAATGAAGCCGCTTAAACGTAAGTGGATCTCGTCCAGATTTATTTATAATAGAAACCACCCTAGCAACATATTACAGGGAAGCTCCTTTGTCCAGCTTCTTCCGACGCTCTCTTCACATCTTTTTTAAACGAATTTGTTCGGCACGGAGCGTTGACAGAACGCGTCTCGTGCCGAACCAGTTCGCGAGAGCGGCGTGCAGATAAAAGAAAACACCGCGCGCCGATGCCGCGAGCCAGAACACTACATGGGTTTTCTCCTTCCAAAAAAAACAAAAAGGAAGAGAAAACATATAACCGTACATTGGAAAACTATATATACTACACTCAGAATATAGCACTAATACAACTTGTAGTTATACTAAACAACTCTATTTAGACAATTACAATGGAATATAAGTATTGACAAAAAACAAAAAAAAACAAGAAAAGAAACATAAAACAACGAGAGGCAAAGAACAATTGAATTTATAACAACAATATTCCAAGGAATAAAAAAAATAACAATACATATATTCATCTAAATCTGTAAGGCTTACGTCTTATACGAGTACTTCTGTGTACCATGGAGAAATCATCACGAACCTTGCCTGCACCCTCACGCTCATTCGAACCATCATCCTGAAAATCCCAATTTTTATGACGCTCAGCTTCACCAACTAACAGGCTCATATTGGCTGGAGAAAGAACTTTCACAACCTTAGACTTGCTCCACCAATGACCACCCTCAACCCTGACAGCATTTCCACATACTTTGTTGACTAAAACCGGAGAAGAAAACTTTGAGTCACCTTTCTTGATGAAACCCCCAAATTTGATTTAAACGAAATCTCCCGCACTCACCTCCAAATCAGACACTTTCCTCCTTTCATCATAATGGAGTTTTTGTGAAATTTGAGCCCTTGCTACATTCCTTCTCACAAAATGATCTAAGCTTTGGACACACACCTCTTGTTTCAATAACTTGAACATCCACGCAGGCTTAAACTCAGTGGCTGGTTTCCTTCCTCGTAATAATTCGAAAGGAGAAACCAGAGTGGAAGATTGGGGTGTAGTCCTATAGAACCACAACATTGATTGAGTAGCAGAGTGAATGTCAACTTTGTTCTGTATGGCCCATTTAATACAATCACCCAGGAACCGATTAAAGCGTTCTACAAGGCCATTAGTTTGAGGGTGAAACAAAGAACTTTTTAGGTGTTTAATACTAGTACTCCTGAAAAACTGTTCCACTTCATTGGAAACAAATTGCACTCCGTTATCAGAAACAATGTATTCGGGGAAACCCTCCCTCATGCACACATCTCTAATAAATTTCACCACAGCTTTTGAATTTGGTTTGCTAATATATCTAACTTCTGGCCATTTTGAGTAATAATCTAACAGGACTAAAGCAAACTTAGCATTTGACGGCAGGGTGTAAAAAGGACCAATCAAATCAACACCTAGTTTCACCCAGGGTCTCTCCAGCAGTTCAATGGGCATTAAGGGTGGTACAGATGTTTTAAGAACTTTATCGCTAGATGCGCAAATAACACAACCCTTGACTAGATTATTTATTTCTGTATCCATTTGGGGCCACCAGAAAAATGAACGTACCCTATGTTTAGTGAAAGTCGAACCTAGGTGTCCCTCATGGGCTTTTGTTATTATTTGTTGTTTGAAAACATGAGGAGGTATCAATTTGTCCGATCTCATAACCAATCCGCCCTCCAATGATAATTCTTCATTAATTTAAAAAAAAAAGGCTGAATACCCGGTTCCAAAGACTTCTCCTTAGGCCACCCCTCACTGATAAATTTGGAAACGGTTTTCAAGACAGGATCACTATCTGTAGCCGAAATCCATTCTGCTTCAGAAAATGGACCAGCATCATCCAATTCAAGAGAAGCTATTATGCAACTCTCATCGTCACATTCATCTTTCCAGACCTGAAATGGGGAAACCGCAGGGAACCTAGACAGAAAATCAGCTCGCTATACAAAAAAATTACATCATTAAACAAGTCTAAGCAGCTGTGCAAACAACCAAATCACAGTGTGATTGCTACCCAATTGCACCCTTTTGTTACACACTAGACACATTAGGCAACTAATGCAGAAGCTGCTGAGCCTCCACAGTGCTTGTAAAAAGATTAACTTGTCCCTTGGCCAAAACCTTCAATTTAGATTGTCTTAAAATTGATGCTTCTCAACCATGAGCTTTAAATAAATGCATCATTTTCGCAAAGTCTTTCCTCTGGTGCGCCACAGAAGCAGACACGTCTGAAAAAAATACGACTTTGGGAGATTTCCGGTGTAGAAAATGATTTTCGCTTGACAGCCTCTGCCAGCACCTTTTCATTGATCCGATAGTCCATAAAGGTTACCAGGATAGTGCATGAACATTTTGAATTGAAAGGATGTTCAACTGGAACATGATTGGCCCTTGTTATTGCCAAGTCACCTGGCTTTTCTGGAAGAACATGAGATCTAATGGAAGAGTCTACCCATTGAAGAATGTGCTGGCCTTCACACCCTTCCGGGAGCCCCACTATGCATACATTTTAGCAACGAGATTGATTTTGAAGCTCCTCCAACTTGGCCTCAAGAGAAGAATTGTGTTTCTTAAACTGGATGACCTGCTTTTGAATCGTTGAGACTTGGTCTTCGAATTGTGATACTTCGGCCTTCGCTTCCTTAAGCCTTTCCAGCTACTGGGCCATTGTCTGCTTGATTTTTACGAGCCTATCATGCAAAGCTACTACTTCAATTTCAAGTGAAGCCTTAAGTTCTCTAATCTCATTGAGTATGATATTGAGCATAATTTTGATGTCCATTTGCATAGTTACTGTCCTGTTGGAGGAGACTTGTGGCTGTGCCCCCTGCTGGTCACCTTCAATGTCAAGAGGCCCTTATTGTAGCCTGAGGGCATGTCAGAAGGGCTTGCGATGATTCAGGGCTTGAAATGGAGAGAGTTTTAGATGACACCTGTGGAGTAGCTGGCTGTGCAAGTTCAGGGACATTGCCCTTAGAGAACAGAGGACAGTCTTTGGTGTTGCTGACTTGCACTTCCAAACGCAAGCAACCCCCAAAGGATTGCCCAAAAGTCCAGAATGTCAGCAGCTGCCTCCGCAGCTGAGCAGACCTGCAAAGAGCTCACTGAAGAGCCTACCTCCAGCTGTATAGCTCCAAACACCCCTACCCGTCTGGCCTGACAAGTGGAGGGTGTCATCAGGACTGGAAGAGTTAGAAGCGATCCTAGTCTCCTGACGTGCAACAATTGGCCAGGTGGTTTCTTGGGTCTTAGAGTTAGTTAACAGTTGACAGAGAGGAGCATTTTTAGCCTGGATTAGCCTGGGTTAGCTGCCCCACAACAAAGTGCATTGGAAAAGACCCAACATGCAGCTATTTACTTTTTAGAGTCGAATGGTGGTGCCTAGTGCTATACTCCTATACTCCTTTTGCATGTCCCTCCAGACACTGCCAAAAAGAGAGCAGATTCAGTTGCTCTGCCACCCTGCCACCTGCATCCTGCCATGTATTGCTGCATCCGCTGCCCACTAGCGTCCATATGATACAATTTAGATGCAGCAGTGACAGGTCTCCTTGCGACGCCTCAGCGCATCTCACTGTGCTTCTATTCGTCTCCGGCTCTGGTGTTCTGATCCAGAAGTGAATGCGGCATGTCTGGTAGGAGAGCCCAATAAACGCCTCTGCGGCGGATTATGCGGGATCCGCCCGCTGCTATCCGACCAATCGTATGGTTGACATATCTAGATGCCTACATATGAAATTTAAGACAGTTGACAATGAGTTTGTGATAGGTGGATTTATTGCAATACTACTATATACACAAATATTTGTGACAGAAAGAAACAAAAACGTAAAGTGAAGGGGTCAGTCATGGTGAATGAATTAATTGGAGTACATGCTACACCATTGAAAGTCCAAAGTCCAGAGTACTCCTCCCATTGGAAATGGAATGTGTTTCAGGATCAGTCCACAGAGTGTATGTGTGACACACAAATGAGGATAATAAGGAAGAGGTTTATTACTGGCAACGGTGGGTGTCTTGTCTTCCACACCTCCCAGATTCTTTGCTGTATGTAACCGCTTGTGAGGGGGGGGTCAGCTACTGCAGAGGCAGGGGTGTCTGAGGGTAGTTGTGCCTCTGGCAGGGCCTCCTTTCCTGTGGCTGCCGCAGATGTTCTTGAGTGTGATGTTGTTGCCACACAGTAAGGGGTAGATGGTGGGGGGAAAGCCCTGCTCAGGGTGGTGTAGATTTCCCTTAGCACCCCTGTTAGAGTGCCCATGTTGTTGTTATGGGCATCCATTTTTTCTATGATGACCCTCTGAAGCTGCTTAATTTCCTGGAGTTCAACGCCTGGGCTATCATGCCTTGATACTCCTGATAGACCCCCAAGATGTGGCAGATGGTGTCCTGGTGGACAGCAGCCCCAGCGGCCTAATCTGCTGTCCCACAGAATCCCTCCCACACAACATACCCCCACAAGTCTATGTCCTTGGCACAGGGTGCCCTCTCCAACTGGGTCCTGGACCTTCAGTGTCCTGAGTGTCAAGTTGCACCTCAGGATCCAGGACTGAGGGGCAAAAGATGGTTGAAACTGTTCTAGGTATAAAGGCTGAGGGGTGCATCGTTGTCAGGGATGTTGATGCAACAGGGCAGAGAGGTGGCGTTGTGGGCACAGGGAGACTCACTGTTGCTGTCTGACCAAGTTGCCTGGATGGGCCAGGCCTGTTCTCCACATCCACAAGTCCAGGAGTGATGTCATCACTGAGGACTTCATACAAGGGGGTACTGGGTGTCTGTTCGATGGACTCCATGTGCCCACTACTAGCTCGACCTGTTGATGAGGAAAGTACTTTGTTACTGGTTGAAGTGTGACATTTTCCTCCAAATGTTTTGTGTTATAGTAAGCAGAGACATTGGACATTCTTAAGTTCTAGGTTAGCCTATTTTGCCATGTTACCATGGTATAGGACTATTTGACATGACATGTGTAAAGCTTGCCTTAACTATTAGACTCAAGCAGCTCATGAGATGTGCAGGTCAGTTGCACTTTGGAGGTTGGAATGAAAATTACATCTTACCAACAGTGAAGCCAACACAGTGGAGAGGCAACATATGCCTTTGACCATTTGGAGGCTTAGTCGAGTGAGATAGAGAGAATTAACAAACAGTGGTATATGCGCACGTGGGCACTGGGCTGGTAGTTGGGATTATAGACATAGGGCTCATGGGATTTTCAGTCGGGTCACTCCCTCTACTTCCCACACTTGACAAATGGTATCCTCCCAGGTGAGCACACTTCAACTGAGAGTTAACTAACATGGGTATGTGGTCAAGTGACCACTGGGCTGGTGCTTGGAATTACAGACACAGGGCCTCCTGGGAGTTGCAGTCAGGTCACTCCTTCTACTTCACATACTAGACAAATATTGGGTATTACGTATCTGTAGGAGGAATGCATTTAGGTTTGAGCATGCATTTACATGTTGAGACATACCATGAGTGCTGGGATGTGGTTTTGATATTGAAAGACTTAAAGGCACCATTTCGACTTACGGCATGTGATGGACCTTGGTAGCTGTGCTGTTGGGTCCAACAATACACAGTGACAGTGATACATCTCAGATACTATGGGTGCTGAATGTTGGTGAAGTAGATGAACAACACAGTGGCAAAAGCCCAACTGTGAGCATGCAGGACATTGCAACTGTGCAACAGTTTTTGTGTGGCAACATACAAGACTCCACCCCCCCAGCTACTCCTGTCAAGCCCTCAGGATGCAGGATGGCCAAGACTTTCTCCTCACAGGGAAAGAGCATTAATGGGGCACTGGGAGGGCCACCAGCAGTCTTGTTGCCATCTGTTGCATGGAGGCCAGAAATGCACCTTGGCCCTCAGGTTGTTCCATCTCTTCCTAATGTCCTCTTTTGTGCACAGGGTGGTGCCTACAGCATTCACTCTGTTGATGATCCTTTGCCACAGTTCCATTTTCCTACTGAGAAGCTTGACTTGGGCTCCAAACAATCGTGGCTTTGCTCTTATGATTTCATCCACCATTACTCTCAACTCATCTTCAGAAAAACAGGGATTTTTGGGACATGACATGGTGGACAACTAAAGTGGGAGACAATGTGCATCAGCTGTGTTGTTTTTTAATTCATCCAGTGTGCACTTGTCTGTTACTTTGCTGAACGCGGACCATGGTGATTTATCGCCATTGGCTCACAGCAGTAAGGGGACTGCCACGATGACTGTGTGTTTCTAATTGGCTCAGTGGTTGGCCATGGCGCTGGAGGTTGGACCGCCTAGAAAGCAGACCACGGCATCACTGGCGGTCTGTCTTTTCACTTGGGGGGTGGTGGGTCTGCCTGTTTGCATCATAATAAGGCAGGCTAGTTACTGCCAGTCTTGTCATACTACCAACCTGGCGGTCTGGCTGTCCGACCGCAAAATCCGTAATCAGGCCCTTAATCTGGAAGTTGTGATGAGCTATAGGAGGGGATCATATCAGGTTTCCCTAATGACCTTTGCCTGCCTCAATATTACATTTGGGGGAAAAGTCATTGCACCACAGCTTGGGGATCTTTGTAATGCTTTCCTGCAGTCTACAATTGTGCCCAACGTTTGAATAATGCAATGGGGGTTCCATTGCTCAAAGAAACGTACATCAGCTTCAAAAATGCTAAATAATTATCATCCAACATATTAGTTGCCTTTCCCAATAAATGTCAGGGAAAGAGGGATCAGCCACTGTCGTGTTTTGGACATTGTCTAAGTGAAATGGAGGCTGCATTAGCGGCAGTCATGGATAACAAGTGGATGAAGCTGGATAAGAGTGGAAGTCAAGTACTTACTTTGTGGACCTAAGGGCACATTTTGATACTCTATCACATGATTACTTTTATGATGGGTTTATTGAGATCAGAATCTGGAATTATGCACCAAGGCTCCTGTTTCATTTCTAACTAAGCAGTCTGAAGTAGAATTTCTGAAGCCATTTAGGTCAGAAGCAACATTGTTGATATGTGGAGACCCATACGGGTTTACTATGAGCCCAGTCCTTTTCAATATATTTATGACACTTATTTCTGACCTCCTCCAGGGATACAGAATTTCTCTATTGTCCTACACAAATAATACACAAATTGTGGTGTCTTTTTCACAACTCTTAGGTATTCATATGGAGTTTTTTGGCACTTTTAGGAGCCATGACAGAATTAATCCCTCCAACTCAATCTGGTGCCTCCTGGCTTCTCTCCTGTCCTCTAGCTCCTCTGGAGTCAGTCCTTTTGATCCACCACTGCTGCTTGGCACAGGGGGTACCTCACCCCAGGCATCTCCTGCACCTCAGTACATCTTCCCTAGAATTTGTGTCAGTAGACTCTCTATTTGGATCCTCAGACTGCCCACTATCAGTTCTGGCTGCTACCCAGGCCCTCAGTGCCTTCTGTAGCTCTTCCTTTTTGGTGAGGCCTCTGATCTGAACTTTGAGGTTTTTACAAACTGTCTTCAGTTCCTTCATGGAATAGGTTTCCAACCTATCCTCAAAAACCAAATCCTGGGATGCAACTGAAGATGCTCTTGATTGAGTCATGATGTTGTTGGGTTTCACTTGAACTCAAGATCCAAAATAGGTCAAAGAGAAAAAAATCAAAAACAAAAAAACTGTATGTGGCACGTGATGGTCTGCGATATGGTAGTAATGTACACAAATCACTGTGGGTCAAGTGCAAATGCAAGTCCTATCCTCACCGCTGACAACCAATGTTAGAACTTGGGTCCCTAGTTGGCAGTCGGTTTGCACCCTGTCCAAGTAGGGACCCTCACCCTAGTAAGAATAAGGGAGATACCCACTCAGATAACCCCTGCTCACCCCCTTGGTAGCTTGGCACGAGCAGTCAGGAGCAATGTGTAAAGCATTTGCACATAACACACAATAATAAGTGAAAACACTACAAAAGGACACCAGACCAGTTTTAGAAAAATAGCCAATATTTATCTATATAAAACAAGACCAAATACGATAAAAATCCAACATACAGTAATACAAAATATGAATTCTGCAAGATTTACTCAAAACTACAGTTCCTTGCAGTCAATAGCTCCACCTGGGGCTATCACAGCGTTGTGATCAACAAAACCAACAGTTCAGGTCGGCCGCAGCGTTGCGGGCCAGCTAGGCTGTCGGGAAGACCCGCAAACAGTACCTTGGATTTGCAGGGCGACGTGATCCTCGCTGTGAGCTCCGGAGAGCGGCGTCACTGACGTCATGGTGTCGGTTCCTGAGTCGGTGCAGGAGTCGTCGGGCCCTTGAGGTCACACATGTTGCAGATCGAACTCCAGGCTGATGAAGTCAGGTGCGCCGGCGTGGATGGCGTCGGGGCTGTGGTGCGAAGCGGGATGATGCGATGTGCGGTGTCCACAGGACACGGTGCAGGCAGCGGCGTTGTTGTTGCTGAAGTGCTGTCATCGGTAGGCCCAAGCCAGCAGTGCGGGGCGGGACGGAGCTTCGTGACCCTCATGAGCGGTGTCCACAGGCCACGGTGCAGGCAGGATGCCTGGTGACGACACAGGAGTCAATGGTGCTGGCGTCGGTGGACCGGGGCTGCAGTGCGGGATGGGACGGTGCTTCTTGTACCTCACGAGCAGTGTCCACAGGCCACTGTGCAGGCAGCGGCGCCAGTGTCAGCAGGAGCGGCACCATTGGGGATGCCCAGGCTGCAGTGTGAGCAGGCGATGCCGGAGTGAGGGGCACACAGGTGGCAGTGCGAGCAGTGGCTCGGTGAAGTTGTCTGATGACGGCGTCGTGGAGACCAGGGTCACGGTGTGAAGTGGGGCAATGCGTCAGCAGGTCACGGTGCAGGCCAGCGGCATAGTTGGTGACGTCACAGTGGTTTCTCCTCTTGAACAGCACAAAAAATGCAGTTCCCAGTGCTGCAGGTCAAGGAAACTGAAGTCTTTGGTGTCCCTGAGACTTCCAACAGGAGGCAAGCTCTAATCCAAGCCCTTGGAGAATTTTCTCAAGCAGGACACACAGCAAAGTTCACCCTTTGCACTCTTTTCAGGCAGAAGCAGCAACTGCAGGCCAGTCCAGCAAAGCAACACAGCCAAGGGACAGTTCTCCTCCTTCAGCTCTTCTCCTGGGCAGAGGTTCCTCTTGATTCCAGAAAGATTCTAAAAGTCTGGGGTTTTGGGTCATCTTCTTATACCCAGTTCTGCCTTTGAAGTTGGCAAACTTCAAAGCAAAGTCTCAAGTGTTTGCAAGATCCTTCCTTGTCCAGGCCAGTCCCCAGACACTCACCAGGGGGTCGGAGGCTGCATTGTGTGACAGCAGGCACAGTCCTTTCAGGTGTGAGTGACCACTCCTCCCCTCCAGCACAGATGGCAATCAAGATATGCAGGCTACACCCCAGCCCCCTTTGTGTCACTGTCTAGAGGAGAGGTGTGAAAAGCCCAACTGTCAAACTGACCCAGACAGACAATCCACAAACAGGCAGAGTCACAGAACGGTATAAGCAAGAAAATGCCTACTTTCTAAAAGTGGCATTTTCAAACAGACAATTTAAAAACCAACTTCACTAAAAGATGTATTTTTAAATTGTGAGTTCAGAGACCCTAAACCCCATATTTGTATCTCCTCTCAAAGGAAATCTGCGCTTCAAGGATATTTAAAGGCAGCCCCCATGTTAACCTATGAGAGAGACAGGCCTTGCACAGTGAAAACCAAATGTGGCAGTATTTCACTGTTAAGACATATAAAACAAACTAATTTGTAAACATACACTGCACCCTGCCCATGGGGCTACCCAGGGCCTAACTTAGGGGTGCCTTACATGTAGTAGAAGGGAAGGTTGAGGCCTGGCAAGTGGGTACACTTGCCAAGTCGAATTGGCAGTTTAAAACTGCACACAGAGACACTGCAGTGGCAGGTCTGAGCCATGTTTACAGGGTTACTAATGTGGGTGGCATAACCAGTGCTGCAGGCCCACTAGTAGCATTTGATTTACAGACCCTGATCACCTCTAGTGCACTTTACTAGTAAATCAAATATGCCAATCATGGATAAACCAATCAACAGTACAATTTCTATAGGGAGCACTTGCACTTTAGCACCGATTACCAGTGGTAAAGTGTGCAGAGACAATAAACCAGCAAAGACAGACCTAACGGAAATAGGAGGAAGAAGGCAAAAGGTTTGGGGATAACCCTGCAAAAACCGGCAATTTCCATCCGGGCCTATTAACAAACTGCATTTAGTAGTTTATTTTGTATTACTACCACAGTACTGTAGGAGGCTGGCCTGGCTTATAGTGGGTACCTGATGGTACGTACACTTTGTGCCAGGTCCAGTTATCCCTTGCTAATAGATTAGCAGTGTTCTAGCAGCTTAGGCTGATAGAGGTAGCTATAGCAGAGCAGCTGAGGCTGAACTAGGAGACATGCAAAGCTCCTACTATACCACTTATAACATATAAATACTATATCATAAGAAACACAATACACAGGGTTACTAAAAATAAACATACTTTATTTTAGTGACAATGTGCCAAAAATATCTCAGAGGACATACTCCCTTAGGAGGTAAGTAAAATACACAAAATATACACACAAACCAAAATCAGGTAAGTAAACAGTTAGAAAAATAGTGCAAACACTGTAGAATACAATAGGATGCAATAGGTCTAGGGGAAGTGGAATGGGAACCACAAATGGACCCCTAGGCTAGTGTAGTGTGTAGAGGGTTGCTGGGAGTGTAAGAAAACACTAAGGGTGTCCAAAATACCCCACCCCAAGACCCTGGAAAGTAGGAGTTAATTACTACTATTTCCCCAGAAACACACTAAATTCGTGATAGAGGATTTTGCAAAGACCACAACAGACTGCAATGCACTGAAGACGGATTCCTGGACCTGAGGACCTGAAAAGGAAGGGGACCAAGTCCAAGAGTCGTGAAAGTGTCCAGAGGGGGGAGGAGCCCACTAAACCCTGGATGAAGGTGCAAAATGACTGCCTCCAGATGGAAGAAGCTGAAGATTCTGCAACAACGAAAGGTGCTAGGAACGTCTCCTTCATGCAGAAGATGTCCCATGGAGTGCTGGAGGGTACAGAGTTGTTTCTTTGGCAAAAGACTGCAGACAAGCCTTGCTAGCTGCCAAGGTCGCGGTTGGAGAAAAAGGCTGCTGCCCGGGCCCAGGAAGGACCAGGATGTCGCCACTTGGGAGAAGAGACAGAAGGGGCACTCAGCAACATAGAGAGCACACGCACAAGAAGGTAGCACCCACAGAAGCACTTGAACAGGGGTTCAAGAAGTCTGAACACAGCAGTCATCTCAACACTGCAAAAGAGGGTCCCACGAAGCCAGAGGTCAACTCAGGGAGTTGAGCAATGCAGGACAGAGTGCTGGTGACCTGGGCTTGGCTGTGCAAGAAGGATTACATGGAAATGTGCACAGAAGCCCTAGAGCTGCAGTTCACGCGGTGCACAGGATTACTGTCTGGAGAGGGAAGGCAAGGACTTACCTCCTCCAAATTTGGACAGTTGGACCACTGGACAGTCTGGGTCACTTGGGTCCACCACCTGTGTTCCAGGGGCCACGCTCGTCAGGATGAGAGGGGTCCCAGTGTACCGGTGACACTGACGTTTCGTGCCTGCTGAAGCAGGGGGAAGATTCCGTCGACCCACAGGAGATTTCTTCGTGGCTCCCAGTGCAGGATGAAGGCAGGCAGCCCCCAAAGCATGCACCACCAGGAAACAGTCGAGAAAGCCGGCAGGATTATGCGCTACAATGTCTCTGGTATTCTTCTTGCTACTTTGTTGCAGTTTTACAGGTGTCCTGGAGCAGTCAGCGGTTGATTCTTGGCAGAAGTCGAAGAGAGAGGCGCAGAGGAATTCTGGGGAATTCTTGCAAGTCGTTATCTGAGGAAAAGCCCACAGGTGAGACCCTAAATAGCCCTCGGAGGAGTTTTCGCCACCTAGTCAGGTAAGCACCTATCCAGAGGGGTCTCTGACATTACCTGCAGGCACTGGCCACTCAGACGCCTCCAGAGTGCCCTCACACCTCTGGATCCAAGATGGCAGAGGTCTGGGACACACTGGAGGAGCTCTGGGCACCATCCCTGGGGTGGTAATGGACAGGGGAGTGGTTACTCCCCTTTCCTTTGTCCAATTTCACACTAGAACAGGGACTGGGGGTTCCCTACTAGTGTAGACTGGCTTATGCAAGGAGGGCACCATCTGTGCCCTTCAAAGCATTTCCAGAGGCTGGGAGAGGCTACTCCTCCCCAGCCCTTAACACCTATTTCGAAAGGGAGAGGGTGTAACACCCTCTCTCAGAGGAAATTCTTTGTTCTGCCCTCCTGGGACTGGGCTGCCCAGACCCCAGGAGGGCAGAACCCTGTCTTTGGGGTGGCAGCAGCGGTAGCTGCAGAAAAAACCCCAGAGAGCTGGTTTGGCAGTACCTGGGGTCCATAGTAGAGCCCCGGGGATGCATGGGATTGGCACCCCAATATCAGATTTGGCATGGGGGGACAATTCCATAATCTTAGACATGTTACATGGCCATATTCAGAGTTACCATTGTGAAGCTACATATAGGTATTGACCTATATGTAGTGCACGCATGTAATGGTGTCTCAGCACTCACAAAGTCCGGGGAAATGGACCTGAACTATGTGGGGGCACCTTTGCTAGTGCAAGGGTGCTCTCACACTTTGTAACTTTGCACCTTACCTTCAGCAAGTGAAGGCTAGACATATAGGTGACTTATAAGTTACTTAAGTACAAGATTTGTCTGAGCTCCCTATGGGTGGCAAAAGAAATGCTGCAGCCCATAGGGATCTCCTGGAACCCCAATACCCTGGGTACCTAGGTACCGTATACTAGGGGATTATAAGGGTGTTCCAGTGTGCCAATTAGAATTGGTAAAAATGGTCACTAGCCTATAGTGACAATTTTAAAGGCAGAGAGAGCATAAGCACTGAGGTTCTGGTTAGCAGAGCCTCAGTAACACAGTTAGTCACTACAAAGGTACACACATTCAGGCCACAAACTATGAGCACTGGGGTCCTGGCTAGCAGGATCCCAGTGAGACAGGCAAACAAACTTACATACATATAAAAATGGGGGTAACATGCAAGGAAAGATGGTACTTTCCTACACAACCCCCCCCCCCCCCCCCCCAAACGAGGAACAATAAGGCTAACCTTGCAAAGATGAGTCTTCATTGTCTAAGTGGAAATATCTGCAGAGTCCATCTGCATTGGAGTGGTACTCCCAGGTCTATGTTCCACTGTATAGCTCATTCCCTGTAGAGAGATGGACCACCTCAACAATTTAGGGTTTTCACCTTTCATTTGTTTAAGCCATAATAGAGGTTTGTGGTTTGTCTGAACAATAAAGTGAGTACCAAACAGGTAAGGTCTCAACTTTTTCAGGGCCCAGACCACAGTAAAGGCCTCCCTCTCTATGGCAGACCAACGCTTTTCTCTACGGCTCAACCTCCTGCTGATAAAAGCAACAGGTTGATCCTGGCCCTCAGTGTTAAGCTGTGATAGAACTGCCCCTACCCCTAATTCACTACCACAAGGATAAATATATTGCCTGAAGCAGTTGGAGGGTCAGGGGGGCCAACAATGTCCACCCCTACCCTCTCAAAGGGCACCCCAACCACTGGAAGTGGAATTAAGGGGGCCTAAGGTGTGCCACCAGTCTTGCCACTGGCTTGGCAGGTCACACAGGAGCGACAAAACTCCTTACTGTCCTCTGACATATTAGACCAGTGGAACAATGGAACAAGTCTGTCCCAAGTTTTACTCTGGCCCAAATGCCCAGCCAAAGGAATATCATGAGCCAAAGTCAGAATTAACTCCCTATACTGCAAAAGGATGACCAATCTCCTGGCAGCTTCAGGTTTAGGGTCCCTTGACTCAGTGTAGAGGAGGTTATCTTCCCAACAGACTTTATGGCTATCAGTGATATCCCCATTCTGCTGTTTGACAGCTTGCTGCCTTAAATCCTCTAGTGTGGGACAGGTCTGCTGTGCCACACTCAGCTCTTCCCTAGCAGGCTCCCCTGCGCCCAAAAGCTCAGCTGTGCCTGCTGCCAGCTCATCTGGTGTAGGTTCTGCACAGGGAGAGGATTCCTCTTCCTCAAAAGGGGAATCTTCTGGAGAGGGAGGGATAGTGGGCAAGGATTTACCCTTTCTACCCCTTGCTTTTGGGAGCACTTTGTCCATTTGTCCAGGATCCATGTTTCCCCGTCCTTCTTGCTTCTGGGCCCGAGTCCTTGTGAGAGCAAAGATATGTCCTAGAATGCAAAGCATTGCTGCATGAGCCTCCAACTCCACTTCATCCCAAGCTGATGTCTCCAAATCATTGCCTAGTAAGCAGTCTACAGGTAAATCAGTGGCTACCACAACTTTCTTTGGACCAGTACCCCCCTCACAACAGCCATGGGGTGGCTAAGAGTGTTGCTACGAGCATCAGTCACTTGGTACAGCTGACCAAGTAGGTGTTGTTCAGGGTGAACCAGTTTCTCAATCACCATAGTGACACTGGCTCATGTGTCACTGTAGGCCTCAACCTCAACACCATTTATTAGTGGAAGTTGCTTGTACTTACCCATATAAAGGGGACAAGCAACCAAGGTGGCAACGTCAATACCACCATTAGAGACTGAAACAGCCTCTGTGGTCTCCCTAACAAGACCAACTACAACTACAATATAAATGGTGAGCCCAGCTACACCCTTTGATTGGCTATTTGTAGTATTCTTCCCACTACCACTGCTATTACTAGGGGCACTAGAGAACGCAGTTGGGGTTGTGGTAGTGGGAGCCTTGGTGTTTTTCTTTGGACAAGTGGAATCACTTGCCCAATGGCCTTTACTTTTACATAAATAACACCATGGCTTCTTTTGATGGTTTGAAGAGGATTTGGACCCCCCCCCCCAGAGGATTTTTGTGGGACTGATGAAGACTGAGAGTTATTTTGATCTTTGTCCCCACCCTTGTCAGAAGACTTACCATCCTTCTTCTTGCCATCCTTGTCACCACCTGTATGAGTATTTATGTTCACTCTTGTTCTGAACCATTTGTCTGCCTTCTTTCCCAATTCTTGGGGAGAGGTCAGATCTGAGTCCACCAAGTACTGATATAATTAATCAGACACTCAGTTATTCAAAATATGCTCTCTCAGATTAAGGTTATATAGGCTTTCATAGTCAGTCACCTTACTGCCATGTAACCATCCCTCCTAGGCCTTCACTCAACAGTCTACAAAGTCTGTCCAGTCTTGAGAGGACTCTTCTCTGGTATCTCTGAACTTTATCCAGTATTGTTCAGTGGTTAAGCCAAATCCATCTAAGAGTGCATCCTTCAAAGCTTTGTAGTTGTTGGCATCACTCTCCCTGACAGTAAGGAGTCTGTCCCTACCTTTACCAGTGAAAGATAGCCACAAGATAGCAGCCCACTGCCTTTTATGGACCAACTGTACCACACAGGCCCTCTCAAGTGCAGAAAACCACTTGTTTATGTCATCCCCCTCCTTGTAAGAGGGGACAATCTTATGCAGGTTCCTTGAATCTGTTTCTCTCACAGGATGACTATCAAGAACACTGCTGCTGCCACCATGGGAAAATAACCCCAACTTCTGTCTTTCCCTCTCTACATCTAGAGACTCCCTGTCTAAGGCTAACTGCTGCTGTCTCGGCTTCAGTCTGGCCTCTTCCAACCTCAGCTTTCTGAGTTCCCTGTCTAGGGTGTTATCCTCAGGGTGGGAGGCTTGGGAATTCTCTGACACAGAGGTGATGTGGGAATGGGCAGAAGTGGACCTAGCTCTAACTCCCTGAACTCTAGTTACCTGGCCTTTTGGAGTGAAAGGTGCCCTACTAGTGTGTGCCCCCCTCCCACTACCAGCTTCACCAGATGGCCTGTTAGTAGCAAGGTCTTTGGAAGTACCCTCCCCAGAGTCCTCAGGGCCCTCCCCTGACTCTACCTGGGTACCCTCCTCCTCTACCTCCTGACCTTGGGTTTGACTAGACTAGTTCTGGTCACTTTCAAGCAAAAAGCAAAGGAGAAGATCTTTGGTAGGGTTCTTACCAATCCCTAAACTTCTTTCTATGCAGAGACCCCTCAAACTCTTAAAGTTTAAATTGTTATAAGTTGTCTGTACAACTTTGGGAGTGGCCTCTATGACATAGTTGCAAGAAAGAGTTTAGGAAAGAGAGAAAAAGTTTAGCAAACTTTTTAACAAAAAGAGAAAAACTTTAAAAACTTTTCTGAAACTTTTTAGAAAGTTTTTAGAGCGAAAGTAAAACTGTTTTGGTTAACTGTGTATATTTCTAAGTATTTAGAATATGGTTTTCTTATGAAAAGCACCAATGACAAAGATGTAAAGCAGTTACAAGTACTTATCCCACTGCTGCACCACCAATGTGGAGGCTGGCCTGGCTTACAGTGGGTACCTGATGGTACTTACACTTTGTGCTAGGTCCAGTTATCCCTTATTGGTAGATTAGTAGTATTCTATCAGCTTAGGCTTATAGAGGTAGCTATAGCAGAGCAGCTTAGGCAGAACTAGGAGACATGCAAAGCTCCTACTATACCACTTATATCATATAGGTACTATATCATAGGAAACACAATACTCAGGGTTACTAAAAATAAACATACTTTATTTTAGTGACAATGTGCCAAAAATATCTCAGAGGATTTACTCACTTAGGAGGTAAGTAAAATACACAAAATATACACACAAACCAAAATCAGGTAAGTAAACAGTTAGAAAAATAGTGCAAACACTGTAGAATACAATAGGATACAATAGGCCTATGGGCAAGACAAACCATATACTCTGAAAGTGGAATGTGAACCACAAATGGACCCCTAGGCTAGTGTAGTGTGTAGAGGGTCGCTGGGAGTGTAAGAAAACACTAAGGGTGTCCAAAATATCCCACTCCAAAACCCTGGAAAGTAGGAGTAAAGTACTACTATTTCCCCAGAAACACACTAAACTTGTGATAGAGGATTTTGCGAAGACCACAACAGATTGCAATGCACTGAAGACGGATTTCTGGACCTGAGGACCTGCAAAGGAAGGGGACCAAGTCCAAGAGTCGTGAAAGTGTCGGGGGGCAGCAGCCTACTAAACCCCAGATGAAGGTGCAAAATGTCTGCCTCTGGATGGAAGAAGCTGAAGATTCTGCAACAACGAAAGGAGCTAGGAACTTTTCCTTTGTGCAGAAGATGTCCCATGGAGTGCTGGAGGATGCAGAGTTGTTTCTTGGGCAAAAGACCGCGACCCTTGTTAGCTGCAAGGGTCGCAGTTGAAGAAAAAGGGTGCTGCCCGGGCCCAGGAAGGAACAGGATGTCGTCACTTGGGAGAGGAGACAGAGGGGGCCCTCAGCAACACAGAGAGCCCATGCACAAGAAAGTAGCACCCACAGAAGTACTTGAACAGGGGTTCAAGAAGTCTGAAAATGGCAGTCATCTCAACACTGCAAAAGAAGGTCCCATGAAGCCGGAAGTCAACTCAGGGAGTTGAGCAATGCAGGACAGAGTGCTGGGGACCACGGCTTGGCTGTGCACGAAGGAATCAGTGGAAATGTGCACAGGAGTCCTAGCAGCTGCAGTGCACGTGGTGCACAGAATTACTGTCTGGAGAGGGAAGGCAAGGACTTATCTCCTCCAAATTTGGACAGTTGGACCACTGGACAGTCTAGGTCACTTGGGTCCACCACCTGTGCTCCAGGGGCCACGCTCATAAGGATGAGAGGGGTCCCAGTGTACTGGTGATGCTGAAGTTTGGTGCCTGCTAAAGCAGGGGGAAGATTCTCTCGACCCACAGGAGATTTCTTCATGGCTTCCAGTGCAGGATGAAGGCAGGCAGCCCCCAAAGCATGCACCACCAGGAAACAGTCGGGAAAACCGGCAGGATTAGGTGCTACAATGTCGCTGGTAGTCTTCTTGCTACTTTGTTCCAGTTTTGCAGGCATCCTGGAGCAGTCAGCGGTCGATCCTTGGCAGAAGTCGAAGAGAGAGGTGCAGAGGAGCTCTAGTGAATTCTTGCAAGTCGTTATCTGAGGAAAAGCCCACAGGAGAGACCCTAAATAGCCTTCAGAGGAGGATTGGCCACCTAGTCAGGTAAGCACCTATCAGGAGGGGTCTCTGACGTCACTTGCTGGCCACTCAGAGTGCCCTGACTCCTCTGGATCCAAGATGGCAGAGGTCTGGGACACACTGGAGGAGCTCTGGGCACCACCCCTGAGGTGGTGATGGATAGGGGAGTGGTCACACCCCTTTCCTTTGTCCAGTTTCACGCCAGAGCAGGGACTGGGGGTTCCCTGAACCAGTGTAGACTGGATTATGCAAGTAGGGCACCATATATGCCCTTCAAAACATTTCAAGAGGCTGGGAGACGCTACTCCTCCCCATCCCTTAACACCTTTTTCCAATGGGAGAGGGTGTAACACCCTCTCTCAGAGGAAATTCTTTGTTCTGCCTTCCTGGAACTCGGCTGCCCAGACCCAAGGAGGGCAGAAGCCTGTCTGTGGGGTGGCAGCAGTGGTAGCTGCAGAGAAAACCCCAGAGAGCTGGTTTGGCAGTACCCAGGGTCCATAGTGGAGCTCCGCGGATACATGGGATTGGCACCCCAATACCAGATTTGGCATGGGGGGACAATTCCATAATCTTAGACATGTTACATGGCCATATTTGGAGTTACCATGGTGAAACAACATATAGGTATTGACATATATGTAGTGCACGCATGTAATGGCTTCTCCTTACTCACAAAGTCCGGGGAAATGGCCCTGACCTATGTGGGGGCACCTTTGCTAGTACAAGGGTGCCCTCACACTTAGTAACTTTGCACCTAACCTTCAGCAAGTGAAGGCTAGACATATAAGTGACTTATAAGATCCTTAAGTGCAGTGAAATTGGCTGTGAAATAACGTGTACATTATTTCCCTCAGGCTGCAGTGGCAGTCCTGTGTAAGATTTGTCTGAGCTCCCTATGGATGGCAAAATAAATGCTGTAGCCCATCAGGATCTCCTGGAACCCCAATACCCTGGGTACCTAGGTACCGTATACTAGGGAATTATAAGGGTGTTCCAGTGTGCCAATTAGAATTGGTAAAAATGGTCACTAGCCTATAGTGAAAATTTTAAAGGCAGAGAGAGCATAAGCACTGAGGTTCTGGTTAGCAGAGCCTCAGTGCCACAGTTAGTCACTACACAGGTACACACATTCAGGCCACAAACTATGAGCACTGGGGTCCTGGCTAGCAGGATCCCAGTGAAACAGGCAAAAACAAACTTACATACATGTAAAAATGGGGGTAACATGCCAGGCAAGATGGTACTTTCCTACAAGTACTACAAATTAACTACAGAATGCTATTCACAAATCAACATGTGGAGTTTCCTCTTGGCTTTACTTCTTCTGTCTTTTTCTTTGTCCCGCCTATGGGGGTCTCAGCACACATAAGTATGTGTTTTAGTAGTAAATATAGGAGGGACAAAGGGGAGTGGCTTGAAATTAGGGAATACGTGCAACCAAAGAGAAATGGTGTAGGGAGGAATGAGGGGTTGAGTGAGGAGTAGGGAGACATTATAGAGGGGCATGAACCCACACAGAAAGGAGTAAGCTCACTGCTATTCAGGAACTGAACTACTAAAGTTATTACAGCCAAAAAGGGGCTCAAAACCAAAGTTAATTACTTCAGTTCACAGCTGAAGTGTGTCCAGCACCACACAGAGCCAACCATTGGTAGTGCAGTACCCTCCAACAGAGATCAACAGTGTTGGGGACTTAAAATAAAACCCCATAGTAAATAAGTAAGTAAGTAAATAGAAAATAATGTTACATGAAATTAAATTATTTAAAATAGTAAGAATTATTTAAAAAACATATAATTTTATATAAAAAATAAAAAATGTAGCACACTGATTAAATTATGAAAATATTTTAATAACTTCTTTGAATTTTAAAAAATAATGTAACAATACATTTTATTACATATAAATAAATTACTTATTGCCGGATGATAAAACATTTGGGTCTGATGGATATTTGGAGGCAAAAGGCTGGATTGAGTAAAGAGTATTAGTTGAAGCAGGACAGCCTGCATAGGATTAGACGGGAGGCAACTCTTGCTTAACCAAGATATTACTATGTTGGAAGTAAATAGAGTATTAAGAGGGTTCGGTAAGGGAAAGGTGCCAGGCCCTGATGGCATTCCAAATGAGCTATAAAATATCTTAAGGTAAGAACTTACCCCTGCTTTACCCTGCCTAATGAATCCCATCTACATTAAACATCAATTCCTTCCAATGTCATTGAATGAAGCAATAATTACATTGATCCTAAAACCTGATAAAGATCCAAAGAAATGTGAATCATACAAACCAATATCCTTGTGTAACAATGACTACAAGATATCTACCCCTATATTAGCTAATAGATTAGAAAAAGAATTAGGAGATATTGTGCACGAAAATCAAAAATGCTTTATGAAAAACAGACAGCTCTATGATCTGACTCATGATTCGGTGAGTGCAATCGATGTAGCCACAATGACAATAGCTCCTTTGTTTGTCATAATCGTAGATGAGGCCAAGGCCTTTGATAGAGTAAGCTGGCCCTTTTTATACGAAGTGATTACAAAAGTTATTCTAGGGGAACATTTCCTTAAAGCAATACGATTTATTTATAACACCCCGACAGCTAGGATATTGGTCAATGGTTCTTTTACTCCACAGTTTCAAATAGGAAGGGGCACTCGACAAGGGTGCCCATTATCTCCATTAGTATTCAACCTTTATATACAGCCACTGGCCAGAAGAATTTTGGTCTGAAAAGAAGATTCTCCCCTTTCAATATTTAAACTAGATTGAAAAAGAAGCTCTTTATGTGGATGACCTAATAATCTACACTCAAGACTTTAATTCCTCCTTTTCCATAATAATTGATTTGATTTTCTAAATGATTTCTGGAGAGTTTCAGGCTATCTGGTGAATAAGGAGAAAACATAGGTCATGACTTGGAATGGGTCACCCTGCAGCCCATTAGAAAAATCTGAAATTGGATATTTAGGAGTACATGTGGTAAAAGATCTAGATAGAATGACGCAGGTTAATTCTTGTAGACTCATGCTGGAAACCAAGAAGCTGCTGCGATTGTGGGCATATCTTCCCCTCTCCATTTTAGGGAGGTTGAATTTAGTGAAGATGATGATCCTCCCAAAATTTACTTTCATTTTTAATGCACGTCCTTTGTATTTTAAAACAGAGTGGTTTGAAAATCTACATGGAGAATTATGTAATTTTATACAGATGTATAAAAGTGTAGGGATAGCCTGGGAAAAACTCAGCAAAAAGAAGATAGATGGAGGCATAGCATTCACAGATTTTCAGCTGTACTATTTGGCCTTTTTTATGAAGAATACAAGACTCCTATTAACTAATACTTACCAGTAGTTATCTCTGAGATATAGAGCATTAAAAAAGGATCTTCCAGATTAAGGTAGTTACTGTCTGTTCAGGTTTGGACATCCTAAATACTTTAAGAAGATTAAGGGCCCTATTACAAGTCTGGCGGTCCTAAGACCGCCAGACTCGTGGTGGAGGTCAGACCACTGTGGCGGTCCGACCCCCACATTACAACCCTGCCAGTTTGACCACCGTCTCTGCAAGGGTCTTTGATCCTGATGGGATGACGGCGGTCCTGGCTGTAATCAGCCATGGGGGCCATGCTGATTACAACCATGTTCTCTGCCAGTTTTTTCATGGTGGTTCAACCATGAAAAGGCTGTCGAGAACAAGTGCTGGGGGCGCCGGGGGGCCCTGCACTGTCCACAACATTGTCATGGGCAGTGCTGGAGCCCCCCTCACCAGCACCGTTGGAATGCGCACTGTCTGCTTAGCTGAGTCCTGTGCCACCGCATGTTTTCCACTGGGCTGACTGGTGGAAACCTTGGTTTCCGCCAGTCAGACAGTGAAAAACTCGTAATGGGGCTGGTGGGGAGCCTGTCATCACTGTGGCAGTCTCCTCATTGGGAATTTGGCAGTCAGGTTTTTACGACTGCCAAACTCAGAATCAGCCCCTAAATTTAGAGTTTTAACTAAAAAGCATGTAAAGTATGCATTCAAGTTTGAAGAGTTTGGGAATCCCATGTTATAGCAGTCTGTCTCCGATATAGCAATCTTCAGGGACCCCTCATTGCATACTACATGCCCTAGCCACTCCACTGCAGTCTGCAGGCATAGTAAGATGGGGTCAGCTATTTAAAGAAGAATCTCTGATCTCATGGGATTCTGAATCAGAAGGCACAAACAACACGCTCTCTAGATTCAAATATTTTCAACTTGTAAGTTGATCTTGAGGTCAGAATGGGAGGAAGAGCTGCAGAATGGTCGGATATACAGAAAGGAAGTGTCCGAGTGGTACTGGATTTGGTTCAAGGTAAAGATGGCCCTCCCACTCTGCCAGAAGAGATATGGAAGGTGCACCTGCCAACGTCAGAAATTCTTCATCTGTGGCAAGTATCTATGGTTAAATTAGGGAGCACGGTGAGATCTGCACATGTAAGGAAAAACCATTTATTTTCTAGGTACAGGGTATATTGGTCGCCTAAGAAGCTTGTGAAGTTGGGTACAAGGAAGAAAAGATGCTGTCCAAAATGTGCCCTGGAAAACGCGGATGACGTACGTCTTTTGTGGCAGTGTCGAGGTATCCGGCTCTTCTGGCAAGAAGTGGGTAAGGTGCTCAAAGAAATCCTGGGGCTAGAAATAGAGGTAAGACTCCTTCTGGGATTTCAGAAGGTGGATGGTCTATGCAAAAATTGGGGAGCTGGTCTTTACATTAATAAATGTAGCACAGAGAAATATGTGTAAATTGGATCTCTGACACATTACCCTCCTGCTTGGATTGGGTGGACTCTGCAAAACAAATTGGCAGGTTGGATTGTCTAAATGACTCCTAAGAAAAGAGAAATGTGGGAAACTCTTTTTCTGGCTCAGATTAACTAGTCTTCTCAGAGGGGCGGGTAACCAGCAGAAAACAAGTATGGACTTTTTTTACACCATGGCAGTCCAAGGATTAAGACAAACTTCAGTGGTAGAAGAGTATAGTGTTGGTAAGTGCAAAACCCCTCTTACATTTGCTTTAAGGAGGCATAATTAAGAAAGATGAACCCTTAGCGGTTTCAAGGAGTTATGCAATTCCCGGATTACACCTCCCGCCTTTTGTCGTATATGAAGACTACTTATTACCAATATATGATGAACCCTATGCTTATAATTAAAATAACAAAAAATTATGCTCCAAAATATCTTTTAAGAAGTTGTAAAATAGCTAATATGAAAATATAGATTACAATAACATGAAGTTTCAAAATTAGCATTAGCAATAATATAAACAGTGAAAAATAAAATAGTCTGTATACTTTTTAAAAATATAATTCATATAAATTAAAATTAATTTAAATTGTAACTATTCTTTAAAACTATTTATTTTAAAGTAAAACTTACCTAAAAATATTAATCGTATATAACTTACATTGATTAAAAAATTATTAGTGTAAACATCTGTATATCTAAAAATAAAGATAAAATGAAATATCTTCATGAATAAATGTAATTTAATTTTTTTTAAAACATAAAATAATTTTTCTAAATCTACAATAATGTAATTTGTTTTCAATAAATTACATGTTTAAATATATTAATATATATATAGGGGCAGGGTCCGACGTACTATTCTAACTCCAGTCCAACAAAAATTGGTAACTGTGAATGAGGGGAATTGGGGGCAGATTTACTATTTCAAATGAAGCAATATCAGGGTGGGGGGGATGTAAGATTTAATATCCGAGCTCTCAACTAAGCAACACTGGGGTTGATGTTAGACTCTGACGGTAAAGGAGGGGTGGTCAGAATTATTATTCCCACTTCAAACTAAGCAACATTTGGGAGTAACTTGGACTCTGAGGAACAGGGGAAAATGAAGTATCCCCAATCCAAAAGAAACAACATTATAGTACATATTTGTGTATGTGGGGGATCAAATTTACTATTTACACTCAAAACTAATCAACATTAAGGGAAAAAGAGGAAACATTAATTTAAAAAACTATAACATAAATGACAATAATATGTCACTAATGTATTACTTACTAAAGTCATAAAATAGCAAAATGAGAAAATGTAACCTTCAATTGAAATATAAATAATACAAAATGTAATATCTGACATATGAATGTATAATTGTACATTAACTCTATAATTTCAAGATGTAATTGTAAATTTATAACAATTATTAAAATCAAGCATTTGTAAAAACCTTTCAACAAAAAAAATACATTTGAAATAAAATCTGCTAATTATTTCTTTAAAGCAATTTCTTTTTTTTAAAAACTACAAATAAAAACATATTTCAAATGTATTATATATATGAAATACTACCCACTCAAATTCCCTATAAAATCCAACATCCTATTAATTAAATAATGAATATATTTTTAAAAACCTAAATATGAAAAATAATTTTAAAATGTAATGGATACAAAATGAAAGCATTAATTGAGAACCCTCCTCACCCAAACACCCAATAAGCATACCAATTACAATTTTCTTTTGAAAGATAACATTACAAAACACACTAATAGAAGGGGAAAAAATAAACACTTAAAGATGATTTAGAAAAACAAAAAATCTTATAAACATAAAAATGCCTAAAATGATTTTAAGCATCATGATATTAAAATAATACATATTTACAACTTTAACATTATTATTGCAAAATTAAATTATATACTTAACATCAATATTCAAAACTTTGATATAATGGTACCCACTTAATATGGCTTTGATAATAAATACCATTCATATTCTGACATCGATATTAAGAATCCACACTTGTGTCAATTACTATGTGACTAAAATTGTCAATTCGTATAATACCACAAAGAAACGTTTTCACGTGGGACATCCTCACTTTCATCACCAGCTTCTACCACCTCTGTGCATGACCCTTCTCAAGAATGTTCCAATAATTTTTCAGATTTCTTTTGCTGATAAAATCTCTATCTGCAATTCCTGTTCTTCTTGCATGTAAGAACGCACATTGTGTTCTCGTTGTGAGGCAGTAAGCCTACACTTATTGAGTCTGTACCTTTATCTACAGAGTTCATTGAGTGGTGTCTTATGTCTATTTCCTCTGGTTCCTGTGTTGATATTTGTCTTCCGCACATCTGGAGATTAGGAACACTAGTGGTGACTGAGGCTCTACAAAGTATTTGCAGTAAACCTTTTGTCACTGTTTATGTCCCTTCTCCCCCGAAAAATGTCCTGGTGATCCACACATAAAAAAAAAAAACTTCAATGGATCTCACTATTTTTGGAAATGTTCATACAGTTTCTGTACTTTGTCCTATCAAAATTCGAGAAAGGTCATTAATAGGCAGATATCTAGCCTCATTACGAGTTTAGCGTTCGGACTAGCCAACTCGTGGGGCGGACGTCACCGTCATACCAGTGGCGCCCCTCAACCGTATTCCAATGTTCCTGCTGCCCGGAGGGAACAGTGCTACAATATTGTCTTCCGCTCCCTTTAGGGAGTGGGGGCCAATACTGTAGCACACCAGCACCATCAGAATGTGCACTGTCTGCAAAGCTTGACAGCAGCCTCACCCCTGTCATATTGGTGGTCTCTGTAGCAAGATTGTAATGAGGCCCTAAGTAACAGTAGGGAAAGCATTGACATTGGAGGGGTCAGATTTACTATTTCCACTCCAATCTAAGAAATACTAGGCAAAGCATTGGTAGTCAGTTTACCATTACAACACCAATTTAAGTAACAATAGGGAAAGTTAGCACTGAGATTTGTTAAACCTACTTTGATGGTAATATGCATGTTTCCATATTCCTGGTGGCAATGACAAATGGTCCACCATTTTTTATTTCAAGTTGAATTAATGAATTCATTTCTTTGTAGAGTACACAGGGCAAAATGATCATCACGATACGCTGGCCCAATTTTAGCCAAATAATGCGAGGCACAGTGAGATAAATTAATGAACTATAACCAGATGATTTGTTTGGGGGTGGGGTTCATTGTTCGTTTTGAAGTCTGGAACTTATTGTAATTGTAATTGTATTTATATAGCGCTTACTACCCCTGATGAGGCATTGAAGCGCTTTTTGGCGAGTAGCACGCTACTCCGGAGCCCAAGAGGAGTTAGTGGTGATTAGTATAGGGAAATATGAGTACAGTGTTAGTATTAGTATGAGTTAATTTGAGCGGAGAATATGTGAGTTTGTTAGTTGGATTGACTAGAGTAATGGAGGGGTGGAGGAGGGAAGAATCCAGAACTGTTAATTGGGACTGTATAGTTATTGGATGAGGCTTGGGATGTGTAAAGGAGTGAAGGAGTAGGTAGAAGTCTGTGGAAAGGGAGATCATAGTAGAAGAAGGGGTTTTGAATGAGTCAAAGGTGAGAGGGATGATTCAGTAGGGTTTTTTGGGAGATCACAGTGGTAAACTGAGGTTGAGGGTGAGCTAGATACATTAGAGGAGGATTTTGGAGATCAAAGTAGTAGAATGGATTTGGGATGAGTCAGATTGGGGATGGAGGATAGATGGATAGAGACATAAGGTGATGGAAGGATACAGCTTACCAGCTTTACCAGAGAGTACATTTTATTTTATTTTTGATTTTTTTAAATTTATTTATTAGTCAATTATTTATTTTTTAATTGTATTTATTTACTTCATTTTTCTCTAGTACAGTGGGACTAGAGTAATAAATAAATAAATAGATATACAAATACATAGTAAGAGTATATATGTGCAAGGAATATAATGATGGGTATAATAACATGGGAAATAAAGTTGTATTGTATAAACACAGACTTTCAAGATTTGTAATATTTGATGTTTATTAATAAGTGTACTTTTCTAACATTCATTTAACTTTCCTCAGCTGTTAAATAGTTAAGATAACATTTGCTCATTGTGATATACAAAAAGACAGCAAAGATTCATAAGTGTCTAATATAACAACTCATCCAGGAGCTATGCAATGACCTATGAATATGTTAAGCATAGAATAATATATAGATATATATGTATATACACACACATATACACATACACAGATGCACACACATGCATACACACACACACACACATATATATATATATATATATATATATATATATATATATATATATATATATTTAACCGTGTGTAAATATACATTTGTTAAACAGGCTCAACAAGTATGTGTATGAATTATTATTATGAAATAGTAACTATATACAGGGAGTGCAGAATTATTAGGCAAATGAGTATTTTGACCACATCATCCTCTTTATGCATGTTGTCTTACTCCAAGCTGTATAGGCTCGAAAGCCTACTACCAATTAAGCATATTAGGTGATGTGCATCTCTGTAATGAGAAGGGGTGTGGTCTAATGACATCAACACCCTATATCAGGTGTGCATAATTATTAGGCAACTTCCTTTCCTTTGGCAAAATGGGTCAAAAGAAGGACTTGACAGGCTCCGAAAAGTCAAAAATAGTGAGATATCTTGCAGAGGGATGCAGCACTCTTAAAATTGCAAAGCTTCTGAAGCGTGATCATCGAACAATCAAGCGTTTCATTCAAAATAGTCAACAGGGTCGCAAGAAGCGTGTGGAAAAACCAAGGCGCAAAATAACTGCCCATGAACTGAGAAAAGTCAAGCGTGCAGCTGCCACAATGCCACTTGCCACCAGTTTGGCCATATTTCAGAGCTGCAACATCACTGGAGTGCCCAAAAGCACAAGGTGTGCAATACTCAGAGACATGGCCAAGGTAAGAAAGGCTGAAAGACGACCACCACTGAACAAGACACACAAGCTGAAACGTCAAGACTGGGCCAATAAATATCTCAAGACTGATTTTTCTAAGGTTTTATGGACTGATGAAATGAGAGTGAGTCTTGATGGGCCAGATGGATGGGCCCGTGGCTGGATTGGTAAAGGGCAGAGAGCTCCAGTCCGACTCAGACGCCAGCAAGGTGGAGGTGGAGTACTGGTTTGGGCTGGTATCATCAAAGATGAGCTTGTGGGGCCTTTTCGGGTTGAGGATGGAGTCAAGCTCAACTCCCAGTCCTACTGCCAGTTCCTGGAAGACACCTTCTTCAAGCAGTGGTACAGGAAGAAGTCTGCATCCTTCAAGAAAAACATGATTTTCATGCAGGACAATGCTCCATCACACGCGTCCAAGTACTCCACAGCGTGGCTGGCAAGAAAGGGTATAAAAGAAGGAAATCTAATGACATGGCCTCCTTGTTCACCTGATCTGAACCCCATTGAGAACCTGTGGTCCATCATCAAATGTGAGATTTACAAGGAGGGAAAACAGTACACCTCTCTGAACAGTGTCTGGGAGGCTGTGGTTGCTGCTGCACGCAATGTTGATGGTGAACAGATCAAAACACTGACAGAATCCATGGATGGCAGGCTTTTGAGTGTCCTTGCAAAGAAAGGTGGCTATATTGGTCACTGATTTGTTTTTGTTTTGTTTTTGAATGTCAGAAATGTATATTTGTGAATGTTGAGATGTTATATTGGTTTCACTGGTAATAATAAATAATTGAAATGGGTATATATTTGTTTTTTGTTAAGTTGCCTAATAATTATGCACAGTAATAGTCACCTGCACACACAGATATCCCCCTAACATAGCTAAAACTAAAAACAAACTAAAAACTACTTCCAAAAATATTCAGCTTTGATATTAATTAGTTTTTTGGGTTCATTGAGAACATGGTTGTTGTTCAATAATAAAATTAATCCTCAAAAATACAACTTGCCTAATAATTCTGCACTCCCTGTATATCTAGAATAGAATATACACATAATCAGATTATAAATATGTATCAACACAGGCATATGCAGTCCATTCCTGTTTGGATATGTTGGTTATGAACGGAAGAGCCAACTCTTGAGTAGTCTTCTGAAGACAAGATAGTTATCCGTGGAACTTATATTTGAGTTTAATGAATTCCATAGTTTGGCTGCTTGAACAGAGAAGGATGTACCACCTACTGTCTTTTTCTTGTATGGTGGTGTTTTAAGGCTGGGTGCCAATCTTGAGCAGAAGTTTCTTTGTGGAATGTATTTGATTATTTTGTTTCTGATGAAACGCGGTCCTGTTCCATGTATAGCTTTGTGGGTGAAAGATAGCAGCTTGAAGGTGGATCTTCTGGCAACTGGTAACCAGAGTAGTGCTCTCACTGCAGGGGAGATGTGGGCTTGTTGCTTTACGTGTAATAGTAGCCTGGCAGCTGAGTTCTGAATACGTTGTAGTTTTTTCATAACAGATAGAGATGACCATTGGTAGAGGCCATTGGCATAATCCATGTTAGATAGTACAAGAGCGATAGTAGCCTGCACCTTGTGTGGAAATCCGAGGTGGGGGAAGATGAGTTGCAGAGTCTTCAAGGTGACGAAGCTTGATCGTGCTAATTTGCCCACTTGGGCATTCACTGTTAGCTTGGAGTCCATGGTAATTCTAAGGTTTTTAACTTCCTTGGATACTTGAGGAGGTGGTCCCATATAGTCATTTAACTTCCAGTGCATGTTTTCGTTTTCTTCCATTAGCACAAGCAGAATAGAATACAGTAGAGTGAGCTAATGACAGAAGTAAGCTGACCCATTGCCTTAGGCTTGAACGTTGGAAGCAAAATGTGACTGACAAATAAGCAGACCAATTAATGAAGAAGGCTGCCTGAAAACCCCTATGTATCTAGTTATATTTATGGATTTCATCAATACATGATGCTAACTGAAGCTGTCTCTTGTCTAGACCTAAAAACGATTGTTTACTTTCAGTGTTGCAATTAGGGATATTTCACGCGCAGGATACCGTAGCAGCTAAGAAATCCCAGACTTGGCTAGACTGAGAGAATACTTTGAATTTTATTCCAAGACTGAGCACAAACAGACGTTTTTCAAAATGCAATGCGGAATAGTTCTCAATGCATATGGGGAGACAACTAGACATGTGCAGATGCATGTGTACAGTGCCGAATTACCAGATAGACAAAGTAGACACCAGCCTATGGACCCCACTTCTTTTAGGGGCCCCACGACAATGGATCAAAATAATATTGATTTGATCTTGAATGTTGGGGATATGTCCCAGGGCATAGAAGTCACCTTTCACTGTAGGCAAAACCTCCACCTGAGGGAAAACGATGTAGCTGCGCATGGGTTTCAGCAGGGCAGACAACACTATGGACAACACGTTGGAGAACATAGTCTGGGACATCCCTGATGCAATGGCCACTGTTGTTTGAAAAGACCCACTTGCTAGGAAATGGAGTACTGAAAGCACCTGCACTTGAGGGGGGATTCCTGTGGGATGGCGGATAGCTGTCATCAAGTCTGGCTTCAACTGGGCACACAGTTCCTGGATTGTGGTACGATCAAGTCTGTAGGTGACAATTACATGTCGCTCCTCCATTGTCGACAGGTCCACCAGCGGTCTGT
Source organism: Pleurodeles waltl (assembly GCF_031143425.1). Classification (NCBI taxonomy): domain Eukaryota; kingdom Metazoa; phylum Chordata; class Amphibia; order Caudata; family Salamandridae; genus Pleurodeles; species Pleurodeles waltl. The sequence continues at coordinate 741,730,937 of NC_090449.1, read as the reverse complement.
ACACCGGAGGATGCCGCCATCTCCTCACCTGCCCCAGCGGACGTGCTCTATGGATGAGAACAGCGATCAGAGGGTCAGCCCACACTGAGGTACGTAAACACAACTTAATAGGAAAATGTTTGAAAATAAATATGGCTGTATTAGTGTTTAAGCAAGGCCTAGATATGTCTGACGCAGTCAAAATTAATGCCATGTGGCCCCCTGAAATGGCGGCTGCCTGACCTGTAATGTGGGACAAGGGGATATGACAAGAGACAGCTTCAGTTAGCATCATGTATTGATGAAATCCACAAATATAACTAGAGACATACCATAGAGGTTTTCAGGCAGCCTTCTTCATTAATTGGTCTGCTTATTTGTCAGTCACATTTTGCTTCCAAATTTCAAGCCTGAGGCAATGGGTCAGCTTACTTCTGTCATTAGCTCACTCCGCTGTATTCTATTCTGCTTGTGCTAATGGAAGAAAACACATGTGGCCTTGATCCCCCCATGCAGGAGTGAACATGTGTACAGAAACCGGAAGAGTTACCATTCTATGAATGTGCAGATGGTGTGTTTGGCCGACCAGTACATCTCCCATGTAAATGCCAAGTTTCCTGGCTCAGTGCATGACGCTTACATTCTGCGGAATAGCAGCATCCCTTATGTGATGGGGCAACTCCAGAGGCACCGTGTGTGGCTATTAGGTGAGGACATGGACCCAATACAGTGTGACTAGGTGTCTAGGTATGGGGTTGTCCCTAAGAGTTAGTGTGTGTCTAACAGTTGTCCCTCTACATTTGCAGGTGACTCTGGTTACCCCAACCTGTCAAGGCTACTAACCCCAGTGAGAAATCCCAGGACAAGGGCAGAGGAATGCTACAACGAGGCCCATGGGCGAACTAGGAGGATTATAGAGAGGACCTTCGGCCTCCTGAAGGCCAGGTTCCGGTGCCTCCATATGACAGGTGGTTCCCTATTCTACTCACAAAAGAAGGTGTACCAGATCATCGTGGCCTGCTGTATGCTTCACAACTTGGCTTTGCGACGACAGGTGCCTTTTCTGCAGGAGGATGGTCCAGATGGAGGTGTTGTGGCAGCTGTGGAGCCTGTGGACAGTGAAGGCGAGGAAGCAGAAGAAGAGGACATAGACAACAGGAACATGGTGATCCAACAATACTTCCAGTGAGACACAGGTAAGAAGGCAACACTGCCTGCTACATCTGATTTAATTCTTTTACCTCTCATCTGTCTATCATTTTCACCTAGTGTGTGGACACTGAGTTGTCACTTTCCCTTTCGATTTCACAGATGTGGGTCCCACTGTGTGACCTCTGCTTTGTTTCTGCATGGACTAGAGCTGTGTGACATAGGTATGTTGACATTACATTGGATATAGCATGTTTCCACAGTTATTGCAAACACACATTTTCGAAAGCACAGACTGACTCCAGATTGTTTTGTGATTTATGGTTGTTTATTTAAGTGCCAAATAGTGGAAGGGGTTGTAAAATGGTCAGGGGTGATAGTGGAGGAATGTCCATGGCAGAGTCCAGTCTATTAGTCTCACAGGTGCATTGTCCAAAGGGGCATAGGAAGTGGAGCTAGGGCAGTTTAAGTATGGACAGGGTGACAAAGTGGGACAGAAGGATGACAATCAGGGTGGTCTCATTTCTTGGCAGGGGTCTTGGCATTGTTCTGTCTTTGTCCTGGATCTCAGGGACCGCTTGCGGGGTGGTTCTCCATCTGCAGGGGGTGGGGTGCTGGTGTCGTAGTCCTGTGGCGGTGCATCCTGTCCAGTAGCGCCAGCGGAGGTCTTGGGCAGTTCATCGTCCAGGCTAGTGTCAGGGGCCCCTTGTTGTGCCACAGTGTCCCTCCTGGTGTCACAAGTTCCTTCAGCACCCCTACAATGGTGCCCAGGGTGGGATTGATGGATTTGAGTTCCCCCCTGAACCCCAAATACTGTTCCTCCTGCAGCCGCTGGGTCTCCTGAAACTTGGCCAGTCCCTTTGCCATCGTCTCCTGGGAATGGTGGTAGGCTCCCATGATGATGGAGAGGGCCTCATGGAGAGTGGGTTCCATGGGCCTGTCCTCCCCTTGTCGCACAGCAGTCCTCCCAGTTCCCCTGTTTTCCTGGGCCTCGGTCCCCTGAACTGTGTGCCCACTAGCACTGCCCCCAGGTCCCTGGTGTTGTTGGGGTGGTGGGTTAGCCTGGGTTCTCTGTAGTGGTGGACACACTGCTGCTTGATGTGTCCTGGGGACAGAGGTATGGGCCCGCTGGGTGGGTGCTGTGCTGGTGTCTCCAGAGGGGGGAAGCTCTGTAGTGGCCTGTGCCAGTGTGAGGGGAACCGACTGTCCCGAGGTCCCAGATGGGCCGGGCTGGTCATCTAGATCCAGTTGGACAGAGCTGCTGTTATCACTGCGGGCCTCTTCTGTGGGTGGAGTGGACAGGTCTGGACCCTCCTGTCCGGTGACATTGGGTAGGGGTCCTGCAGGGGTGTAAAGGCATGATTATTGCATCTGTATGTGCCATGGTGTGCAAAGGGTGGGTGACCCTGTACCCCAGTGCTTTCATTCTTGTGTGGGACCTTCTGTGATAATGGTTTAGGGGTGTGTGTGGGTATGTGCAGTGGCCATGCATTGCTGATGGGTGTCCTTGCTTTGGTGTTGCATGCAGGGCTTGGGTTTGGGATGTGTGGTTTGTGATAGTGGGACATGTGTGAGGAGTTGGAGTGATGGGGGTGAGGGCGAGGGTGGGTGTAGGTGATAGCATGCAGGTACGGTGGGGGATGTAATAGTTAAGATTTGACTTACCAGAGTCCATTCCTCCAGCTACTCCTGCAAGATCCTCAGGATGCAGTATAGCCAAGTCCTTCTCCTCCCATGTTGTTAGTTGTGGGGGAGGAGGTGGGGGTCCGCCGCCAGTCCTCTGAACTGCAATGTTGTGTCTTGAGACCTTTCCCCCCGTAGGTCATTCCACCTCTTCCTAATGTCATCCCGTGTTCTTGGGTGCTGTCCCACTGCGTTGACCCTGTCCACGATTCTGCGCCATAGCTCCATCTTCCTAGCTATGGTGGTGTGCTGCACCTGTGATCCGAATAGCTGTGGCTCTACCTGGATGATTTCCTCCACCATGACCCTGAGCTCTTCCTCAGAAAACCTGGGGTGTCTTTGCGGTGCCATGGGGTGGTGTGGGTGATGTGTGGGGTGGGGTGTGTTGTGATGTTTGGGGTGATATTTAGAGGTGTGTTGTGTGAGGTGCGTGGATGTTGTGTGAGTGATGGTGTTGAGTGCCTGTGGATGCTAGTGTTGTTTCTGGTGGTATCTCTCTCTGGCCTTCTGTCGCAATTGTTGTCGTAGGGGCTTGTGGGTGATGTGGGTGTGTGTTTTATATTGTATTGGGTGTGTGGGAGTGGTGTGTGTAAGTGTATCAGGTGTGTGTATTTCGATTTGTCCAATGTGGATGTGTTTTGTAAATGTGTATGTATTTTGAGCACGGCGGTGTGTACCGCCAATGGAATACCGCAGTTGAAAGACCGCCGCGTGGATTCGTGGGTCTCAATAGTGTGGGCGTATTCCTGTTGGCGTGACATGCCGGTTTTGTTTACGCCAGTTTATCACTGACCTTTGGTGTGGCGGACTTGTGTGGGTGTCTAGATTTTGGCAGATTCCGAGCTGTGGGTCATAATGGCTGTGGCGGAATTCTGCAGCCGCGGAGGTTTGTTGGCAGTCTTCTGCACGGCGGTAAGCGGCTTTTATCGCCAATGTTGTAATGACCCCCTTTGTCTCTTAAAAGCTCATCTTCTCTCAGCAGTCAGTTTGGAAAACAAATTCAGTGCAAACCACGTACCTGAATTGGTTTATTAAAATTGTTGGTTAGTAAAATTAAAAACATATTGGGAGATAATTTGAGAAGGCGGGCAAAAGCTCAACTGCCTAGGGGCCTCCACAGGGTTTAATCTGGCTCTGCTCATGTAGCATTTTAATGTACCTAGCCTGCACAATGTGAAAGTGCATGGGACATACATCTAGATAAAGTAGCTGCAAGGTACACACAGCTAAATAGATATATGCACAGTCAAATGCAAACAAACTAGCACAATTGAACATCCTCCATGTCTGCTCAAACAAAACGTAGGCTTCCACACATTAGATGAATCTACAATCAATATCAGGGGGACAAGTCTAACACTATATTTGCTGGCATTGGACCACACAAGATTAAATACTTACCATACCAAACAGAACACAATGCAATGACACCACAATTGCATTAACAGACACATATCCATACAGTCAACATATACCTATATCCTGGGTGTCACCAGCACTGTCCACAAAGTTAGATATTGCAAACAACAGCAAATGGATCAGCAAACAGGCTAAAATATTCACAACTGTAGGCAGACAATACAAGTTACTCAGGAACAACATAAAGGTAGATAAGGAATTGCAGGACAGATGTATACCCCAAAACAACTGTTTGGGTTTATGGTATAGCAAATGGGAAATGTCCAAGGTCATTGGCCAGTCCATCAGTCTTTAAAGTGCACAGTACTGTACCCATACTTGTCTCCTATTGCTGCCAGGGAACCTCTACAGGAAGGGGAATCAAGTGGGTAGGCAGGCACCTCAGGGATCATCCATGTGGATTAGGGCTCAGATTTGGGATGGGTGGGTTTGGGAGGGGTGGACGGTTTCTTTGGAGGGGTAGGCTTCTTCTTGGGGCGGAGGGGTATGGGTGTTTGCAGGGGGCAGGCGTGACAGGAGAGGACTTGGAGGTGGAAGAGATGGGTTGGGATGTGGGCCGGGGCCTCTTGGGTTAGGGATGGGGAGTGGAGACAACAGGGGAAAGGGCAAGATCAGACAAAAACCATCCCTTAGGAACATGGGGACAGTCATCAGAAGGGGGTGGGGATTTGGAGGTTGAGGGAGTGGTTGTCTGGCATGTCAGTGTGAATGTCTTGAGTGTGTGCCTGTGTGAGGTATGCTTGTGTTTGGGTGGTGTCTGTTGCTTGTGTGAGTGTAGGTGTTTCAGTATCTTGGGGGGCTGGGAGATTAAAGTGCTGGGTGATGTGGGAGTAGTGGATGTGTGTGCGTCTGTTGGGGTGGTGTCTGTGGGTATTCTTCTAGTGGTAGATGTCTGTCTGTATGTTGGCGTGGTGTCTGCAGCTATAGTGGGTGTGCTACTGCCTGCTGTGGTGGTGCATGTGGGCATGCTTGATGTGGTCTGTGGGCCAGTGGAGTTGATGGAGGTGTCTGGGGGAAGTGGTGGCTGATGTGTGTGTGGATGAATGTGGAGTGCTTGTGTGCTGGTGGTGTTTGAGTTTATGTGTGATGCTTTTGTGTGTTGAGGTGGGTGGTTGCGGATCTGTCTGTCTGCTTGGAATAGGTAGAGGAATGAGGGATCTGATTTGGGGAGAGGGATCTGGAGGGGGGACAGAATATAGGGGGTGACTGGCTGCTGTCACTGATGAGACCAGAACCTGAAAATATGTCTGTAGGCCAGACATGGCACTACTAATGCCTTACAGGAAAGCATTGGTCTGCTGACGTTGGCTGGCCAACCCCTGGAGGGCATTCACATTGGCAGTCTGACTCACTGAGATACTCCTTGTGAGGTCAATAGCCTCCTCACTCATGGCAGAAGGGGTAAGAGGGGCTGGGGTGGAGGTGCCTGTGGCAAAGTAGACACCCACTCTCTTAGGTGAGCAGGCATGGCCAACTGGGTGGGGAGCAACAGGGAGGATGGCGATAGAACAGGAGGTGTAGGACAAGGATGGTACTGGAGTATGTCCCAATGGCTCTGCCACCACTAGGGAGCGGCCACTGGAGAAAGAATCCGATAAAGATGATGCAGATCCAGTCTCCTCTGTGGCACTCACCCAAGGGTCCCTCTGCGTTGGTGGTGTCTTGACCTGAGGTCCTGTGGCCATATGCTTCCCCACTCAGCTGTACCCTGTCTCCTTCGCTGATGTTGCAAATACAAAGAGAAATAGGGTTATCATATGTCCATTATCACACTTGAACAATAGCTGTGATTAGCAAATATTACCATGATGGCAAGTAGGCCCCAGCAACAAACTCCACCTAAGTGGCCCATACATGTACCATACTGTAGGAAGCTGGCTCTGTATATACTATATCAAAATGAGATATAGTGTGCACAGAGTCCAGGGGTTCCCCAGATGCTTGACAGAGACAATAATAGGTAATACTGATGCTCTATTTGTGGTAGTATGCTTAAGCAGTTAGTCTTATCAGAGGTAGTGTAAAGCATTTGTTGTACACCCACAAGCAATGGAAGAAACACACACTCAATGACTTAACTCCAGACCAATAGGTTTTTATATAGAAAAATATATTTTGTTAATCTATTTCTAGACCCACAAGATTCAGTTTGCATGTAAGTACATAAAATGTAAGGTACTTTGCATAGGTAAGTTCAGGACTTTGAATCAAATCGACAATACATACAGTTTTCTTTAAAATGGCAAAAAGCTATTTTAAAAGTGAACACTGCAATTTTCAACAGTTCCAGGGGAGGTAAGTAAAGTACCCTTTCTGAGGTAAATAACAAACTTACAGGTTTAGTCTAAGGGGCATAGGTAGCCCACTGTTGGGGTTTCAAGGTAACCCCAAGCACCCAGCACCAGCAACACTTGGCTTAGTAGGTGCAGAGGTCAAACAATAGACAAAATTACGTGAGCCCCCATGGGGACAGGGGGTACTCCGGTCTGCTTGCAGGTAAGTACCCATGCTGTTGGAGGGCAGATCTGGGGGGTTTAGAGGAGCACTGGAGGGGCCCCAAGTAGGCACCAATCTCACACCCTCAGGGGCACAAGGGCGGCTGGGTGCAGAGTGCACACAGGGCTTCTGGTTTCCAATGGAACTCTATGGGGGGACCCCAGGGGTCACTGAGGCGCATCAGGCAGGGTGCAGGGGGGCCTCTCGGGCAAGCCACTGACTGGATAGGGGGAGGGCCACCTGCTGGTCATAGCTGCACCAGTGAGCGGTTTCTCTTGAGTCTGGGGGCTGCAGGTGCAGTGCATCTCCCGGCGTCGGATATCTTCGTTCCTGGGCAGTCGGGGGTCAGGGGGTCCTCGGGATTGCCTCTGCAGGTGGTGTCGTGAACGGGTGGAAAGGTCAGCCCAGGGTGGACACTCGGTCAGAATTGCCAAGGGATCCTCTCTGGCTAGTTGGGCCACCTGGACGTAGGTTATGGGCGTCAGGTGCAGAGTGGTTTAGGACTCATGCTTCTAGAGTGAGGTGGGAGTCCTTTGGAAGTCGTTTCTTCTTCCTTCTTGTTGGACAGGTCCGAAGTCCACAGGAGTTTCTTGGTCCTTTGTGATGCAGGCAGTCCCCTGGAGGCTTTTCAGGGATTGCTGGACCTGGAGAACGCATCGCTCTCATTTTGCAGCTTTTTGAAGCAGGAGACGGGCCGGTAGGGATGGGGCAGAGTCAGTTTTTGTCTCCTTCTCTTCTCTGCGGGGTTTTCAGCTCACCAGTCCTTCTTCTTCTTGTGATGTTATCGCAATTTGTTGCGCTGGTTTCAATGGGCCCCTTAAATTAAAAATTTAGGGGCGTGTTAAGGTCAGGGGGCAGTAGCCAATGGCTACTGTCCTTGAGGGTGGCTACACCCTCCTTATGCCCACTCCATTTGGGGAGGGAGGCACCTTCCTATCCCTATAGGTCCTAATCCTCCAAAGAAAGATGGAGGATTTCTCAAGGAGGGGGGTCACTTCAGGTCTAGACACCTTAGGGGTGGTCCTGGCTGAGGGGGTGACGCCTCCTTGTTTTTCCTAATTTTCCCTCTGGACTTGCTGCCAAAAGTGGGGCTGTGTCTGGGGGGCAGGCATCTCCACTAGCTGGGGAGCCCTGGGGCACTGTATTCTGAGGCTTGAGCCTTTGAGGCTCACTGCCAGGTGTTACAGTTCCTGTAGGGGGAAGTGTGAATCACCTCTACCAAGGACAGGCATTGTTTCTGACCTCAGAGTGCAAAAAGGCACTCACCCCATGTGGTCAGAAACTCGTCTGAAAGTGGCAGGCCGGCACAGACCGATCATTCTTACACTAGCAGTTGGGCTAACATACATGGGGCATCTCTAAGATGCCTTCTGTGTGCATCTTTCAATAAATCCCACACTGGCATCCGTGTGAGTTTATTGTGCTGAGAAGTTTGATAACAAACTTCCCAGTATTTAGTGAAGCCATTATTGTGCTGTGGAGTTTGTAATGACAAACTCCCAGACCATATACTTACCACGGCTACACTGAACGTACAATGTCTAAGAATGGACTTAGACACTGTATGGGCATATTGCTCATGCAGCTATGCCCAGCTATGCCCTCAATGGTGGTATAGTGCACTCTGCCTTAGGGCTGTAAGGCCTGCTGGAGGGGTGACTTACCTATGTCACAGGTAGTGGTTTGTGGGCATGGCACCCTGAGAGGAGTGCCATATTGACTTAGCCTCTTTCTCCCCACCTACACACACAAGCTGCAAGGCAGTGTGCATGTGCTGAGTGAGGGATCCCCAGGGTGCCATTATACATGCTGCAGCCCTCAGAGACCTTCCTTGCCCACTGGGCACCTTTTAAAAGGGACTTAACTGTGTGCCAGGTCTGTGCCAATTGTGGGAACAAAGGTACAGTTTTAGGGAAAGAATACTGGTGCTGGGCTCTGGTTAGCAGGGTCCCAGCACACTTTCAATCAAAGTTGGTATCAACACTAGGCAAAAAGTGTGGGGTAACCATGCCAACAGTGGCATTTTCATGCACATACCATATGCATGCATGCCATCAGAACTGTCAACAGTTGACCACTGGGAAATCAGGATCTCAGACAACTACAACTGCATAACTGAAGTTGTGCAATCACAGTAACCATTGAACAATTAGGATACCACATCACCTTCAATACTTTGCCTTATGGAGCTTACACAACTTACCTGTTGTCATACATTAGTAGGCCAATGCCAACGATTCCCAAAGATCCCACCCAAGGTCATGCAGACATACATTTGTCACATACACAATAACACAACCATAAGAAATGATGCTCCCAAAACATGCTATGTTGCTGACAATAGTACAATAGCCTGGAGAAGGTGACATGGAATACTCTTGTCCCACTGGAAACATACCAACAATGCACACTTCACCAAAAGACATTTGTCCCAACGGAGTCATGGAGGTAGAATAAACGTTGCTCAGATACGCCACACATTTGGCATAGAAATGTACACTGTAGACATATTGTACAAAATATCAGGGATATATATTCCTAAAATCCACAATACAATGAATCAGCAAGTCCCAGGAAATCACCCGTAATGTCTGGCACCCTTTACAATGACATACCCTGATTGCATCAGTAGACACCATTAGTCTGTTGGATGTTGGAAAGGCCCTGAGATTTGCAAGTACTTGTAGAGGACCTTGGCATGTTGCCCAATGGGAAGCTACATCACTGTCTCCCTTTTGGTCATGCAAAACCAGATGTCTGTGGAAGAATGGTTGTACCCAAACACATGTGACTCCAACATAACTTCAAGTCACTCCATGATGCATGCCAACAGTCAGGTTACAAACCTTCCCTATTACACATGTGCAGTGCACTTTTCAACCTGATGCCACTTCAATGACATAGACATGCACATTGTGGCTACAATATCTAGTCATTCACATCTTGTCCCTCTTTGCTACTGCAGTTGTACATACCAAACGATATGCTATGACGTGTGAGAGTATGTGTCAGCCAATAATCAATGGTGACACAATCCTGTATGTGGCACCACATGAAATGTAGTCCCATTGTAAATATCCTATTTCACACACACAGGTTGGCATGCACTTATATGTAAGGGAATACAGAAATTATCCCATCAACACAGGTAGACCAAGCATGAAACAGCAGCTTACAAATGTTTTCTAAAAGGTAAAGGGACACATGCTGACATGTAGGCACAAGGAATGTTGGCAACACTGAGGGCACATAAATCATGTCAATGGACATTCCCCACTTACCAAGGGAAAGTAATGATCTGTAGCTGCACCCCAAAAAAATGCATGCTCTGTCACATGTATTATGGGCATCTTCACATTACAGACAGTATTGAGGAACCAGCACCCGTCACACGCTGAAGACACGTAGCCTCTGGGGCAGATGCCAATATACTCATTTTACCCGACACATGGCCAAGGAGAGTGATCCACCAATACCTTTCATTTGGCCTGTAACCCTGAGGAGTGGTTGTCTGTTGCATAAAATGTACACCCACTACAACAACAAACAGCTCTTGATTGATCGATGTACACAGCCATATGTCCCTGGAGAGCAAATTGTTTGTGGATTGTACACAGTTATGCCCTAGGTCCGTGGGCCAATGTAAATGTAAATTTGCACTTGTATAGTGCACTACTCACCCGTTAGGGTCTCAAGGCGCTGTACTCATACCGCTATGGAACCCCTCCTGGCTTTTCCCTGTGAGGTGCCCACTGCTGGGCACCCCCAGGGTGAAGCCAGGCATCCAAGCACTGTTGGGGCCATTATGGAGATTAAGCAAGCTATTGCCCAGAGTTGCAGAGTGGGACCCATTAATTAGATTAGGCAATGAGGCGAGAATTATCTGGTCCAAGGGAATTGAGCCCAAGACCTGCCGAAGCGGGACTTGAACCCTGGTCTTGAGCCAGATCTCAGCTTCAGGGTCTGCCGCTCTAACCATTGTGCCACACTTCTCCACTAGGCAAGGTACATCAGTATGCATCACATGACATGTCTACACAAACAATCACTCATCTACTGTGTTACACATGGCTCATCCCTAATCATCAGGGAGAGCTGTCAGAACCTAACACATTTACTTGGCAATGTGACAGGCAAGAATATGCCCTATACTCACCCCTTGTGGCTGCTGTGCTGTCCTCAAACTCCCATCAAGGTTCATGGTAAGCCACCACCAGCATGCAGGCCATTAGGGGAGGTCATGGTCCGATGTGTGCCCCGTCTACGTTGGGAGGACAGCCCCAGCTGGACCTCTGCGATCTTTCGGGCCCAGTGTCTCAGGTCCTCCCACCTCTTCCGACAGTGGGCTATCTGCTGGCTGTGGACCCCCAGGTTCCGCACCTTCTGGGCTATGGCTGTCCATAGCTCCTTCTTCTGATGGGTGTTAACCTGCATGGATGCAAAAGACAAATCAAGGGATTACAATCACAAGTATTTGCTCAAATGGTTGAGTCATATACATGTCATAAACACCAAGCTAGAATTTTCAATTTGGTAACACTAAAGGAGTGTGAAACACACAAGCCATTAAGTACGGGACATGACTATAGACATATATATTTTCATCTGCAGACTAATCCACTACCCTGCTCAGGGCCAACAATGACAAAGCAAGCTTACTGACATCTGGTAGCCCATGCTCCAGCAACATATACTGTGATGTGAGCCACAATTAAACACCACACGCATATGTGGCTTATAAAGGGTAAAGTTCTTAGGCCTAAATGGACCAACACATTCAAACTCTGTGAGACTGACTCACTGCATACAGTCCCAAATGCAACTAACACAGTACAGACTTCACCATTACACTTGAGTGACAATCAAGGGCCTGGCATTGTGGGTTCAGAAAGTGTCATCCTTGCCCATGTGTGGACATGTAGCCTAACAAATGCAGACTTGTGCCACCTCAGGGTATGTGTTCTGTGGTACATACCCATACCACAGAACTCTCCTTTGGAAATGTGTGTCTATCCTACAGAGATGACATCCAACATACAAAAGCATGCTTTGTGCAATTTCTGCATAGTGACCAAGCTACTAACTCACATATCATGGCCTTCCAGGAATCAACACACCATTTGCACTGTGGGGCTTTCATTTGCGCAATAAGCCAGTACAGGACAAATATGACCTGTGTGAAGGTGACACCAGAGCTGTGGGAGTAAAGGACCTGTCATGAGTCAAAAACACACATTGACCATGATGCAAAATGCACATATGGACTAGTTTAATGATTTACCTGAGTATCCATTCCTAATCTAGTCAATGGACTGAGGCGTTCAGGGCAAATATTGCCACTAGAGCATCATATTGTCCACATGCCAGGATCTGCTGGTGTACAGAGTGTTGTAACAGTGCCACAGTTACATAGCCACAGTGACTCTCTCACAGCCTAGACTAGGTCCCATGCTGGGAGATACATTTGATAGGCCCAGGTCTCTGCAGGCTGAGCATACAGAACCTTCATGACACTCCATTTCCATCACTTCCATGCATGGCAGTACATCACATGTCCATCGTCAATTTGGCATCTGTTGTGTGTCTCAACCTGAAGGGCAGAGTGAGTCAGGATATGGATTCCAGACAACAGTTTGGCAAGGCCAGATGTAGATTGAAAGATCTGTGGTACTATACACATTGCTTACAAGATCCTCAAATGAATCTGACAAGATGCATACACAGCTCATGCTCTCATGCACATACATGTTGTCCAACATTTACAACAATCATGAAGAAATAGATGTAAATGGATGGCAGTAAAGTCCCCTTACTTAGGTATGTGCTCCAACACAAGGAGGATCTAGGACCCCAAAAACCTCACACAACACAATGTGACTGAATTTAACATATGGTATTGGCAACCAATTCCTGCACATCGTGCATCCCAGTGATACCACACAGACTGCAACAACAGGCACACAAGAAGCCTAACTGGCACGCAGGGGCACACTGTAGCCCATGAGGAGGGAAAGGATTGTGAGGTACAGAATCAATTGTGCCTATGAGATTCTTTTATGTGCTCCTCTGGTGAGCCATAGAGCTGTTCATACAAGGGTAGGACCTCATCAATTAGCCTCTTCAGCTCCACTGGAGGGAAGGCAGGAGCGCTATCACCTGCTGGACGCTGCATAATTGTTTCCAGAGGTGGCACACGGCAGCTCAGGTCGTGGAGGTGTTGCTGGCAGCAGCGTCAGGAGCCAAGTAACTGATTTTATGCAACATGGCAGTCACGTCCGCCACATGCACGGTCGTCACCACTGGCGGACACAGCCATTGGGCCACGACTGCCATAGGGAACAATGTTAGCCTATGGCTATGTCCACTGTGACGACGTCTGCTGGCGGTCGCAGGTGGTTCCTAATGTCCAATAGAGTAGATTAGGCATTTGCCATTGTGGTAGCCTGTAATGCTGTATTGTGCTTTATAAACTGCATCACACCTACAAAACATTTTTTGTTGTCTCACAAACATCCTATCTTGTCATGTAGGTCCTCCACAATTGTAGTATGTTGCAGAGCACAGATGGCATTTAACAGCGGTGCACGGTCCACCACCACCAATTGTGAGTTTGGCGGTCGGAATATACAGTCACATTTGTGTTGCACATCTTTGAGTTTGCTCACATCCATGTTGTTGACATGTGTTAAAAACCGTGGGGGTCAAGTGTTACCCTTGTGCAGTTGGCAGCTGTGATGTGTACTGGGTGTCATGTCTATACAGCCAGAAATGCTTTGTCACATGCTATCATTCGCATGCATCATGTATGTTGCTGTGGACACACTGACTAATGTTACAAATCATGTCTTGTCACACATAGGTACCCTGGGAGAGGGAGGATGTGACAACCTCCTGACTACCGTCCACTGCCAGACCTTCAGACTATGGAGCAATGTCATATTAGCATGTACTACTGCCTGGGTAGGCAAGCAATTGTGGACTTATGTGGTCACTTGGAGCCAGATCTGATGCCAGCTATTAGTTATCCAAACAGAATACCACCCATTGTAAAAGTCATGTCAGTATTGCACTTCCCAGCCACAGGGTTCTTCCAACATACAGTGGCCCTATCTGCTGGTATGTCCCAACCTATGTTCAGTCTGGTGTTGAAGGAGTTCCTCTCAGAAATGCGGAAACACATTAACAGCTATATCAGGTTTCTCCAACGTGAGGATTTAGCCAATGTGAAGGCTGACTTCTATGGTTTTGCCCATCTCCCACATGTCGTGGGGGCCATTGTTGGCACACATGTTGGCTTGGTGCCATGGCAGGCCACTTAACAAACTTATTGCACCAGAAAGAACTTCCATTTCATCAATGTGCAAGTTGTCTGTTTGGCGGATCGCTACATTTCACATATTTATGCCAATTCTACGGGCTCAGTCCATGATTCCTTAATAATGGGGAACAGCACCACATCCCAGCTGATGTCACAGCTGTATTCAGAGCAGGCCTAGCTGGTTGGTAAGTCACATCTGTCTTGATTGTGTGCGTGCAATGTCAGGTACTACAATCATGAAGTGTTTGACTCATTGTTGCACTTATGTCCCATTCCTTGACAGGAGGCTCAGCATATGCAAACCATCCTTGGTTGTTGACACCACTGAGGAATCCAACTACACCAGGATAAGTCTGCTTCAATCTATGGAAGAACACTGCAGGTAGTGGAGCGAGCTGCTGGACTCCTGAAGGCCAGAATTAGCTGTCTTGAGTGGACTGATGGAGCCCTCCTCTACTCATCTGGGACAGTGTGTCAGATCACTGTGGCATGCTGCATGCTCCACAACGTTGCCCTGCGGAGGAATATCCTGTACATCCCTGAGGAGGAGGGGCCTGCAGTGCCACTGAGTGAGACTCATGAAATGCCAAGTGAGGATGACAGTGGTGAAGAGGAAGGAGCTGGCTTGCAGGAAGATCTCAACATCGGGCACAACAGGCTTTGGAACATGAGTACTGTTTGGTTTTCATTAGCACAGGTTTGGTCACACTAACACCTGCCAAAGTGGAACATTTCCTTTCTTCCACTGTCCTTGCTGTAATTGGTGATTTTCAAAATTACACTGACTTTTAAATTTGGCTTCATTAGCGCCACTGCCAAGATTTTAAATTGTCCATTCCAATTTTGTAATAGACCTACTAAAGTATGTTTTGACTTGTCACTGTTGACATTTATGTATCTATGTTTTAAAGTATTACCTTTTAACTTAGGAATTAGGCTGTTTTACCACTTCTGAACCAACAAGGGGAAGGTGTTGTAGAGCCATTTAAGTGATGTCTGTGGGCTTGTTATTTTAGTAACTAGGCCTGCTGCCTGTGCCCTTTTGCCTAGCAACATTTCACTGTATTTCTTTTTTTTCCTTTATCTTGCTGTCCTTTCACCTAAGAGCGTTTACATTTCTTAGCACAGCATTCTTTTCACTCTGTGCTTTTTCCAAGGCTCCAGCGAGATAGGATTGTCAGCACAAGTGGTACACTGCATCTCTAACATTTGACAGAAACATAAGTATTTTTACTTGAGGACACTTTCTCTGAACATTAGTTGTGTTATTGTAAAAACATCTCTCTGTCACATGCACGTTAGAGGGACGTTCCAACCAGATGACCACAACTGCATGCTGCTTGACTTCCTAAGAGCTGCTCGCAGAGATCACCGGTTCCCTAGCCTGCATGGGGATGGTGTCTCTATAGACAACAGGCCTCTCTCTTATTGTCATACTCAGGTATGAGGAAAGATGTTTTCCTGGAGGGGGATCCTGAAGGGCAGATTAGGGCTTATCCTACTGTGCTCTAACATAGAACATTAGAAGCATAGGTAGCAATCACATATATAGTGCATAGTGACAGTATGGCGGGACTTTTCTTGTGTTTCACTTCTCTTGTCACTATTTTGCTTCTAGTGTGTTTCATCATCCTAATTATTGGATTTCAAGTTATTTAATCTAGGACACAGCAGATTCAATTACTCTTATAGAACCATTCCATCCTTTTGTCTGTCTTTGCATCTGTGAGGTGTATGTAACTGAGAGAAAAGTATGAGTTCTGATCCACCACAATCTCCTTAGAAGTTATAATGCCATGCGCCCAGTTGCCACAAATCATACCTGCTCTCGGGCAGTGAGGCACTGCTAGCTGGCCAGAAACAGATTAGGCCAACAGTTGTCACATAGTGTGGGATTGGATTTAGTTCCCCACAATTCAGGTAATGCTGGCACCCAAATCCAGCAGTCTCATTGGTACAACGAGAGCCAACAAGACACAGTCAGAAATGCTTTGTCACATGTTATCATTCACATGCATCATGTATGTTGCTGTGGACATGCTGACTAATGTTACAAATCATGCATTGCACACATAGGTACCCTGGGAGAGGGTGGATGTGACCACCTCCTGTCTACCATCCACTGCCAGACCTTCAGACCACGGAGCAATGCCATATTATAATGTGTTTGTCAGCCCTGCAAACCCAGATATGCCCCAATAAAAAACGTCTGAGTTGATCATTTGCCTTTGCAGGGACTAATGCTTGTTTACAGAGATCAATGCTTGTTAGAACTAATGCTTGTTAGAGACCAATGCTTGTTTGGAAACACATGTTGCACAAGCCTCCAGCATTTGTATGACTCAGACTGGGTGTGGCTCCCTATGACTCAGACTGGGTGTGGCTGGATGTATTTAAACCACACCCGGCCTGAGTGAATTGCTTGCTTTAAAGGTCACCGGCTGGACAGAAGGAATCTCTGCTCCTCTGCTTTTGATCTTCACATTCTGTTCTGTCCAGCATCTTGGAGGCTGCTTCTGAAAGAAGAACAGACCAAGGGAATGAACCCTTAAAAAGGCAGGAACACTCTGCGCGCGATATGAGAACATTTATTGCTAAAACTTGATAATTGCTGACTTGAAACTTGATAAGTGAATGTTCCAGGATGCGATGCACCTAAAGGGGCACATCTTTGGTTTTAAGGCCATTGGGATACTCGCCACTTGTCATGGTATAACGCTTATTGTAGTTGCTTGCATTATACCACAGAAAGGAGTTTGTATTGAACAATTATTATGAAAATGCTAAACTGTGAATATGTTTATTATCGCTGAGTTTAATGTGGCATTACTATTGGTGATAGTGATACAATGTATTGTGAATACGGTTATTATTGCTGAGTTGAAAGTACCATTTGCATTATGTCAAATTATTGCTGGTGATGCAAAACATTCTGGGTTTGGCTCTTAAATGAAGTTGAAGCTCATCTTTGCATGCTCAAAAGTACACTGAGATGTAACTGATAAACCGGTTGTTCATGAAGTTGAACGCTATTGTTTAATCCTGTGTTTTCATAGTAATAAAATGTGAACCGTAATCCTTGATATTAACCCTATGTTTTCAATGTGATGTAAACACTGAATTGTGTTCCTCGCAAGACTAGCATAGTACAATGATTAACCTATTATTATCTGGAAAATCTAATTCCCTGAGAGTCTGTTCTTATTATTGCTGCCTACGTAAATGTCTATGAGTCGAGTGAGTCAGCATCTTGGGAAATCTTATCAAGGTGAAACACGCAAGATACCCACTGAATGTCAAGGAACATCTAGGTAGGCTTAATTGAGGTGACGAGGGACTAATCTAGGATCACAGTGGGAGTAGTTATAGACAGTATAGGATGTTCAAGGCTCTGATTTAATTACAGGTAATCCACATTGTTTCTGAAAATTCATAGAGAGAGGGAGAGACATCAAAAGCGGGAAAGGGGACCCCAACAGGTACATCTAGCGTGCACATCATAGTTTAACACTAGAGTATATACATGGGATTATGAGATATTAGTTATTTAACTAATATATAATTTATCATAGAAAAGACCGGCTCTTCAATAACCATCACTAGGCGTCCGGATCCATCCCTGCGCCTCCAGTGTCTCTCTCCTTCTCTCCTCCTTCCCCTTTCCCCTGGGACGTTGCATTGCCAATCATGTGTATTTAAGTAGAAGGCATGCAGAACAATATTTTTGGTTTGACCAGACACTTGTACTAATGTGTTGGTGTGTAATTGTTGTACTCCTCAGCAGGACACTGTGTACCTGTAACATACCCCTCATTGCACAAGTAACTTGCGTCTTCATCATATGGTTCACATGGTCTTGCATCTCTACATAGCAAAATGTGGAAATTAAGCAAGCAGACAATGGCCCTCATTATGACATTGGCTGTAAATTCCACTTACCGCCATACCGACTGCCGCCAACATACCGCCGCTGCGGCGGATATCCGCCAACCATATTATGACACACACACACCAATCCATCACTACACAGCCACACACAGAAGTCCGCCAGCCCAAAGGTCAGTGATAAACTGGCGGTAGCAAACTCCACATCATTACACCAACAGAACTACGCCCACAACATTATGACCAACAAATCACCACGGCAGACATTCAATGGCAGTAAACCATTGGCGGTACATACCATTGCGCTCAAAATACACACACACATACAAAACAACACCACATTGGACAATTCAAACTACACACACCTGAGACCAATGCACACACCACACCCACACCACTATAAAACACACTACCGACAACCCTTTACGGCTACAAATAATTGCCAACAGAGAGAGACAGCAAGAGCACTCATCAGACAACCAGGGCCACATACCACCATCACCTATACACCACCCACGCACCTCACATCACACACCCCAACACATCACCCTACACACCCTCACCCACACCAGTCACACCACACTCATGGCACCACAACGACACCCCAGGTTCTCAGAGGAGGAGTTAAGGGTCATGGTGGAGGAAATCATCGGGGTAGAGCCACAGGTGCAGCAGATATCCATTGATAGGAAGATGGAGCTATAGCTGAGAATCGTGGACAGGGTCAACGCCGTGGGACAGCACCCCAGAACAAGGGATGACATCAGGAAGAGGTGGAACAACCTACGAGGGATGGTGCATTCCATAGCAGCAAGACACCAACTCGCTGTACAGAGGACTGGCGGTGGACCCCCACTTCCTCCCCCACAACTAACAACATGGGAGGAGCAAGTCTTGGCAATCGTGCATCCTGAGGGCATGGCAGGAGTAGCAGGATGACTGGACTCTGGTATGTCAACTCTATACTACTATCACCCCCCCTACCTGTATTCCATCACATACCCCCACCCTCACCCTCACTCCCATTACTCCACCACTTCCAACACACAACACCATCACAACCCGCTCATTCCAATACCAAGCCCTGCATGCAATACCAATGCATAGACACCCCTCACAGACCTGCATTAACACTTATCACCACAGCAGGCACATTGGAGAGAATCACCTAGCTCACCAAATAACAACTCACACAAGGCACAGCTGCCAGGGCAATAACAACCATAGAGGGCAACACACCCATGAACAATATATCACACGCAGAAACAATAACACTGCATTTACATCCCCACAGGTAACCCACCCAATGTCACTGACGAAGAGGTGCCAGCAACATCCAGTCCCGCCCAGAAGAGGCACACAGTGATGACAGCAGCTCTGGTCACCTGGATCTGGATGACCAACCTGGCCCATCAGGGACCTCCAGACAGTCGGTCACCCAGGCACACTCTCACACAACCACAGAGCCTCCCCCCTCAGGTAACACCCCCACTGCATCCACCCAACGGGCCCCCCAGGACATGTCAATCAGCAGTGTGTCCACCACTACAGGGACCCCAGGCCACCCGACAAACACAGGACAATCAGGGACCTTGGGTCAGTGGCAGTGGGCACACAGTTCAGGGGACAGAGGCACAGGAAAGCAGGGAAGCTGGGAGGACTGCTGTGCGACAGGGGGAGGACAGGCCCAGGGAACCAACCATCTAGGAGACACTCACTGCGATCCTGGGAGCATACCATCTTTACCAGATTATGCTGGGCCAGATCCTGGACAAGTTGCAGGAGAACATGCGGCTGCAGGAGGGACAGTACCTGGGGATCAGGGAGGACTTAAAGGACATCAACACCACTCTGGTCTCCATTGCAGAGGTGCTGGCAGACATGGCCAACAGTATGACGGAGGCAGTGGCACACCACTGGGCCCCTGAATCTAGCCAGACCACTGAACAGCCCTCCACCTCAGCTATCGCTAGTGGACAGGAGGCTCTGCCACAGGATCAACAGGCCACCAGCACCCCTCCCCCTGCAGAAGGAGAACCACCCTGAAACGTTCCCTGCAATCCAGGCAGAAGCCAGAGACTATTGCCAAGACCCCCGCCAGGAAATAAAACTCTCCTGATTGTCACCCTTGTGTCCCACTCTGTCACCCTGTCCACCTTGAACTGCCATTGCTCCCCTTCCTATGTCACCCTGGATAATGCACCTTTAATACAAATAGACTGGACTCTAACCTGGACTTTCCTCCATCATCACCCCAGCCCATTGCACTACCCTATCTTCTTCAGAGCACTGCAATAAACACACTTTGATCAAATATAAGTATGGTGTATGTCAAGTGTTTTTAAAATGTATTAGTTTAACCAGGTTCAAACATTGCAATTCAACTGTACAGGAATTTTTACATAGGAAAGACCTGTAGTTGCCTGCACTGAACACACCTGGAGCAATAGTGGGGCACTAACATCTGCAAAAAAAGATGCCAAAGGATACAGTGAGTGGGCATAGAAGTAGGAATTCACAGCCTGCCAGTGACAATGTCACACATCTAACTGTCAATTATATGTGAAATAACATTGTCTTACCTGTGACTCATTGGAAGTATTGACGAATAATTGCACTTCTGTTATCCTCATCCTCATACTCTGCCTCCTCATCTTCACTGTCCACAGGATCCACTGCTGCCACACGGCCATCTCCAGACTCCTCCTCCTGCAGAAAAGGCACATGGCAACGCAAGGCAAGGTTGTGCAACATACAGCATGCCACGATGATCTGGCAGACCTTCTTGGATGCATAGCACAGGGATCCACCTGTTAGATGGAGCCACCGAAACCTAGCCTTCAGGAGGCCGAAAGTCCTTTCTATAATCCTTCTTGTTCGCCCATGTGCCTCATTGTTATGTTCCTCTGCCCTTGTCCTGGCATTCCTCACAGGGGTCAATAGCCATGAGATGTTGGGGTAACCAGAGCCACATGCAGATATCGAGGGACAACTGTTAGCCACACACTCACCTTTAGGGCCCACACCATACCCATCCACCAACATCCACTGGTTGGGAACCAGGACGTACCTATATGCCACACCTTGTGCCTCTGGAATTGGGCCATCACATTTGGGATGCTGCTATTCCTCAGGATAAAGGCATCATGCACAGACCCAGGATACTTTGCTTTGACATGGGAGATGTACTAGTCCGCCAGGCACACCATCTGGACATTCATGGAGTGAAAACTCTTTCGATTGCTGTACACCTGTTCATTTCGCTGGGGAGGGGGACAAATGCAATATGTGTTCCATCTATTGCCCCAATCATGTTGGGGATATGTTTCATTGCATAGAAGTCAGCTTTCACTGTGGCCAAATCCTTCACCTGGGGGAAAACGATGTAGCTGCACATGTGTTTAATCAGGGCAGACAACACTCTGGTCAGCACTATTGAGAACATTGGCTGTTACATTCCTGCTGCCAAGCCCACTGTCACTTGGAAAGAACCAGTTGCCAGGGAAAGGAGCACTAATAGGACTTGCACAAGAGGGGGGATCCCGGTGGGGTGATGGACAGCAGATATTAGGTCAGGCTCCAATTGGGCACACAGCCCTGTGATTGTGGTCCTGTCAAGTCTATAGGTGAGGATAATGTGCCTGTCCTCCATTGTTGTCAAGTCCACCAGGGGTCTGTACACGGGGGTATGTTTCCATCTCGTATTCATCCGCAGCGGTTGCAATCTATGGGGCAAAAGAGTGAGCAGGTGGTCATTATTTGCACATTCCAACCACTACAGTTCAATGCATATTGTGATTGTAACATTATTTTGGTGGGATATGTCCAATTAGTGAATTTGTGTACTGTGACGCAGTTAGAATCCATGGCCTGCCACCCCCCCTCCCCTCGCCCCCAGAAATGGTGTCCGCCTGTCCTGTATGGAGGCACAGGTGGAAATGAGGTAATTCCTCTGAAGTTGTGCGCCATTGCAGCAGGCAGTTGAGAACCACTGTGCAACTCCTCATTGGGTCCTATGGGGTACAGTGGCCAATGGTGATGTACGCCGGTGGTAATGGTACGCACCGCCGTCGACGTGACTGCCATTTTCTATATGTTCACTCACTTACTACCTGACCTTCAACAGGACAGGACCTACAGTGCAAGTTCTGTTGTGAGCTGTTTCTGGAACCAACCATGGCTCGTGTTACTGGGGAAAGGACCCCTGCCTTCACTTCAGCGGGAAATGCAAAAACAACAGATGATGGACGGAATGCTGAGCAAATCAACATTCACCCCAGTCACAGATCTGGGTTTAATCCATCAGTTTTTTTGCTTGCCATGTCTTTTCAGTTTGGACCCAGCCATGTGCAAATCAGTCTTGACCCTGTCCCCCATGGGAACAGTCCAGCCTGAACTGCCAGGCCAGGCCTTCCCTGAGCCAGATACAAGCATCCTGGGACCAGTTTCAGGGTATCACCCTTCATCAGCCAAGCTAGCTTGAATCTGGTGGCATAGCAAGCAAGGGACCCACGTCTGGACATACCCTTCCCACTTGGGGCAACAAATGCAAAAACCACAGATTATGGACAGAATGCAGAGCAAATCAAACATTCACCCCCAGTCACAGATCAGGGTTTAATCCATCATTTTTTTTGCATGCCATGCTTTTATTAGTTTGGACTCAGCCATATGCAAATCAGTCTTGAACCTGTCCCCCATGGGAACAGTCCAGCCCGAACTGCCAGGCCAGGTCTACCCTGTACCAGATACAAGCATCCTGGGACCGGTTTCAGGGTATCACCCTTCATCAGCCAGGCTAGCTTGAATCTGGTGGCATAGCAAGCACGGGACCCACGTCTGGGCATACCCTTCCCACTTCGGGCGACAAATGCAAAAACAACAGATGATGGACGGAATGCAGAGCAAATCAAACATTCACCCCCAGTCATAGATCTGGGTTTAATCCATCAGTTTTTTTGCTTGCCATGCCTTTTCAGTTTGGACCCAGCCATATGCAAATCAGTCTTGACCCTGTCCCCCAAGGGAACAGTCCAGCTCGAACTGCCAGGCCAAGTCTTCCCTGAACCAGATACAAGCATGCTGGGACCGGTTTCAGGGTATCACCCTTCATCAGCCAGGCTAGCTTGAATCTAGTGGCATAGCAAGCATGGGACCCACGTCTGGGCATACCCTTCCCACTTGGTGCGACAAATGCAAAAACATCACAGATCTGGGTTTATTCCATCAGTTTTTTTGCTTTCCATGCCTTTTCAGTTTGGACCCAGCCAAATGCAAATCAGTCTTGACCCTGTCCCCTATGGGAACAGTCCAGCTCGAACTGCCAGGCCAGGTCTTCCCTGAACCAGATACAAGCATCCTGGGACCGGTTTCCAGGTATCACCCTTCATCAGCCAGGCTAGCTTGAATCTGGTGGCATAGCAAGCACACCCAGATCTTTGTGACTGGGTGGGAATGTTTAATTTGCTCTGCATTCCGTCCATCATCAGTTCTTTTTGCATTTGACTGCCCAAGTGGGAAGGGTATGCCCAGGCGTGGGTCCCGTGCTCACTGCACCACTGGATTCAAGCTAGCCTAGCTGATGAAGGGTGATACCCTGAAACCGGTCCTAGGATGCTTGCTTCCGGTCCAGGGAGGACCTGGCTTGGCAGTTCGGGCTGGACTGTTCCCATGAGGAACAGGGTCAAGACTGATTTGCATATGGCTGGGTCCAACCTGGGGTGGTGTGGTGAGCGAAAAAATGATGGATTAAACGCAGATCTTTGTGACTGGGGGTGAATGTTTGATTTGCTCTGCATTCCATCCATCATCTGTTCTTTTTGCATTTGTCGCCCCAAGTGGGAAGGGTACGCCCAGACGTGGGTCCCGTGCTCACTGCACCACTGGATTCAAACTAGCTTAGTTGATGAAGGGTGATACCCTGAAACCGGTCCTAGGATGCTTGTTTCTGGCCCAGAGAGGACCTGGCTTGGCAGTTCGGGCTGGACTGTTCCCATGAGGAACAGGGTCAAGACTAATTTGCATATGGCTGGTTCCAACCTGGGGTGGTGTGGTGAGGAAAAAAATGATTGATTAAACCCAGATCTTTGTGACTGGGGGTGAATGTTTGATTTGCTCTGCATTCCGTCCATCATCTGTTCTTTTTGCATTCACCTCAGAGGAGCTGGAGCGACTGGTGGATGGGGTCCTACCCCAGTACCGACTGCTGTATGGTCCTCTAGACCAACAGGTGAGTACCGTGAGTACGATGCATTGGGCATGAATGCATGGAGTGCTGTGTGTGAAGGCCTGATGTAGGGGGGGTTGGTGGATGGGCCCTGGGCAGCGTGCAGCATGTAGCATGTATGCTGGGCCAAGTCTGTGCTAATGGTGATGGGAAGGGGCATGGTGGGCCATAAGTGTAACAGGCAGGACGGTCAGACTAATGCCTTTCCCTGTGACTATTTCCTTGCAGGTCAGCGCCCACCAAAAGAAGGGTATATGGTGGCCATCACCAAGGATGTGCGGACCCTGAGGGTCTACGGCAGGCAGAGCACCCACTGTCGGAGACGGTGGGAGGACCTGAGACGCTGGGCATGGAAGAGGGCAGAGGCCCAGCTGGGGATGGCCAGTCAACAAGGAAGGGGTGCCAGTCGAACCCTGACCCCCCTGATGGCCTGCACACTGGCGGTGGCCTATCCGGAGCTAGATGGGCGCTTGGGGGCATCACAGCAGCCACAAGGGGGTCAGTACAGTGCCCTATTTTACAACTTACACCTGGTGGGGTGGTATCCGGGTGGGAGAACTGTGGGTGCCCCTAGGCCAGGCCTGGCATTGCAGAGTAGGGCCCATGTTGGGCAGAGTTCTGATGTGAAAGTCCTCCAACCAAGCTAGTAGGCATCGACTACTGGGCAGGGGTCTGTGGGTCTCAGGTATGCTGCAATTTGCGTTAGGTGTCCCTATCCATGGGCTGGTGACTAGCATTGTGAGTGGTAGTGCATTGCCTAATGCGTAAGGCTGTTCCCTGTGTGTGAGTGTGTTGTGTACGCCAATGGTGGTGTTGTTGCAGTCATTGAACAAGTGTATCCATTTTGTTTTGTCATCCTGTCCTTATGTGCACTAGCATAATCTGGCAGAGGAGCAGAGGCACCGGCGACGGAGGGAGCTGCATCCCACAGGGCCCATGAGGCCAAATCCAAAGACGGTGAAGACACCAGTGGGACGGAGGATGAGGGGAGCACCACGACGGAGATTGGAGTGGACAGTTCGGACAGGGATACCTCCTCCGATGGAAGCTCCCTGGTGGTGGTGGACACCTCTGTGCCCACCCCAACTACAGGTACAGCCACCACCCCACATACCAGCACTGCCCTCCCAGCAGCCCCTCAGCGAGTTTCCTGTGCCTGCTCACCCAGGAGGGTGGGCATCTCCTTTGCCCCAGGCACCTCAGGCCCTGCCCCAGTCAGCTCTGCTGCCCTGAGTGAGGAGGCTATTGACCTCCTGCGATCCATCTCTGTTGGTTAGTCAGCCATTGTGGATGCCATCCAGGGGCTGGCAGCCCAAATGCACCAGTCCAATGCATTTCTGGTGGGCATTCACACTGGCTTGGCGGCCCAATAGAAATCAATCCAGGCTCTGGCCTCCTCTTTGATGGCAGCCATTGTCCCTGTTTCTACCCTCCCCCTCCAACGTCTGCTTCCCAATTCCATTCTGCTCAACCTCAACCTATCCCAAACACACAGTCAGACGAGCAGGCGCCCAGGACAACACACAAGAGTGGATATGGCAAACACAAGCACCACACTTCATCCCACAGGCACTCACACAAACACCATCCAGAAGCAGACATGCCAACATCCACTGCCTCCACTGTGTCCCCCTCCTCCTCATCGTCCACCTCCCTCCCAGTAGCGTCTCCACTCACACCTGCATGCACTACATCCTCATGGACTACCACCATCACCAGCACACCTGTCAGTACACACCCCTCACTGGCAGTCACCAACCCCACTTCCATGCACATGTCCCACTGTGTCTGTGCCCTCTCCTCCCAAAGTACACAAACGCAAGCACTCAGACACCCAACAGCCATCCACCCCACAACAGCATCCAGCCCATGCACCTGAACACAGCAGACTGACACCTCCTACCACCACTCCCTGTTCCTCCACTCCCAAACCATCTCCCTATTCCCACCCCAATTTCCCTAAGAAGCTTTTCCTCTCCATCATTGACCTCTTCCCTAGCCCTCCCCCGTCCCTCATGTCAGGCCAGGGTGGTCTAAACCCAGGGAAGCACCTCAGCCACCCAATCCACGGGCACAGTAGTGTACCCAGCAACTCCAGGTGGGAAAGGATTCCAGCTACCTGCCAGCCAGACGGAAAGGGTGCCTGCCCCAAGTGCTTCAAGGAAGGGCAAGGAGCCGGCCCCAGCTGCAGGAAGGAAAGGTAAGGAGCCAGCCCCAGGTGCAGGAAGGCAGGACAAGGAGCCAGCCCCAGCTGCAGGATGGAAGGGCAAGGAGCCCGCCCCAGCTGCAGGAAGGAAAGGCAAGGAGCCAGCCCCAGCTGTAAGAAGGAAAGGCGAGGGGCCTGCAACAGCAGGCAGTAGAGACAAGGGGCCTGGTGTTGGGACTCAGTCGGAGCGCCCACCACCAACCATGGTAGTGCAGCCGTCCGGGGCTGCAGGGGATGTGCTGGAGCTTCCCCCTACCACTGCCACCACTGCCAGCTCCACAAGCAGCACCGCCACCAGCACCGTCACCCACTTGAGAGATTGTGGCCTTGCACTCCCCAGGGCCAAGTAATGGGCATGTTGCCCCCTCCAGGACCAGTGACGTTGTACCATCTTCCGGCTGAGGTGCCCCCGTTCTCTGTCCTCCTGAGGTGCCTGTCTATTTTCGACCTGATCCCCCTGCAGTGTTCTCTCTGTGTTGTTGCAGGAGTGAGGTGGGGCCTTGGACTTTGTGATGTGGCCCTGTGGCCCACGAACATTGAGGACTGGGCAGTGTCCCTTGATTTGTGAATATGTATATACTTTTTTATTTGGATGCACATTTTACTACTATATTTATCTTATTACACTCCTTTTGCTCTATTGTAGTTGTCCTTGCATTATTCCTGAGGGGTACGGGGTGAATATGTTATGTTACTGCATCTGCTTGTATGTATGGTGTTGGGGGTGGGGGTGTTGCGTTTTGCTTGTGTGTGCCACTTTCTTTTTCCTCCCCCCTCACCTATGGGCTAGGCGAGAGTATCACCGTGGTCGTCTTCATCGTCGTTGGTGTTCGTAGTGGAGCAGTACATAGAAGAGCATGGGGAAAAGATGCAACTCGGGCTCCATGGCGTCGTGGTTCTTCCCTGTGTCTCCAATGGTGAGTCCTTTGACTTCTGTGCTCTGTTTCCACCAGGCTTTTGATGTTGTTGGTACCGCCCCAGAAAAGGTGGCGGATTGGTATCTCATAATACAGTGGGCGGAACATTGTCTTCCACCTGGCTGTAGGCGGTTACCGTGGTGCCTGTTGATTCCCCCCTGGCGGTTGGTGTGTTAAAGTGGCTGTCTGTCTGAGCAGTTTCTGCAGTGGTCATAATTTCACAGTTAATACTGCCGTCCTGTTGGCGGTATTACTGCCACTTTATCACCGACCACCAGGGTTGGAATGAGGGCCAATGACTTTGTGATGGGTGAATTTAGTAAAATGGTAATGCAGAAATTAAACTTAGGTCATGAAGAAACAAAAATGTACGGTGAAGGGCTAAGTCATGATGAATGTAGTCACTGGAGTAGATGCCACACCATTGATAGTCCAAAGTCCAGAGAACTCCTCCCATTGAAACTGGAATGTGGTTCAAGATCAGTCAACAGAGTGAATGTGTGGCACACATACGAGGTCCTTTAGGAAGAGGCCACTTACTGGCAGTGGTGGGTGTCAATGGTGCCATTAGCACCTCCTGGATTCCTTGTTTGATGTCCCCACTTGGAATTGGGGGGGGATCAGCTACTACAGAGGCAGGGGTGTCTGGTTCTTCCTCTGGCAGGGCCTCCCATCCAATGGCTGGAACCGATGTTGATATGCCTAGGGATGATGAACCAAAGGAAGGGGTAGACTGGGGATGAAAAGCCCTGCTCAGGGTGGTGTGAATGTCCCTCAGCATCCCTCTTAGGGAGGTCATATTGATATTGTGGGCCTTCATCTTTTTCCCGCACGTCTCTGTGCATGTCCCTCTGTAGCTGCTTGATTTCCAGTGATTTGGTGAAGACTAGGCCCATCAGACTTTGTGACTCCTGATAGACCCCCAAGAAGTGGCTGATGGTGTTCTGGCCAGATGCAGCCCCAGTGGCCTCACCCCACTGGCCCACAGCATCCCTCCCACTCACCTTACCACCACGGCCCTTTGCCCTTGCCACAAGGTGCCCTCTCCAACTTCTTCCTGGACCCTCATTGTTGGAACTGTTGCGCTGCAACTCAGGATCCAGGACAGGGAGGCACGAGATGCCCACTGTGCTGGTGGCTGGAGTTAGAGAAACGGGGCCTCCTGGGAGTTGCAGTCATGTCGCTCTCTATACTAACAACACTTGACAAACGTACTTCCAGGTGAAGAAACTTAATTTGAGAGATCACTAACAGATGGATTTGGGCAAGTGGACACTGGGCTGGTGTTTGGAGTTAGAAAAACATGGCCCATTGGGCTTTGCAATCAGGTCACTTCTTCTACTTCCCACTACTTGATAAATGGTATACTTTCAGGTGAATGAACTTCATTTTGAGAGTTCACTAACAGATTGATTTGGGCACGTGAACTCTGGGCTCGTGTTTAGAGTTACAGAAACAGGCCCTATTGGGCTTTGCAGTCAGGTCCCTGCCTCCACTTCCCATCACTTGACACTGGGTATCCTCCCAGGTGAATAACTTTCATTTCAGAGTTCACTAACAGATAGATTTGGACAAGTGGACCCTGTGTTGGTGTTTGGAGTTACAGATACAGGGCCTCCTGTGAATTGCAGTCATGTCACTCCGTGTACTACACACACTATACAAATGTTATCACCCCAGCTGAGTACACTTAAAGTGAAAGTTAAGGAACAGAGGTATTTGGACAAGTGAACACTGGGCTGGTGTTTGGAGTTACAGACACAAAGCCTTCTAGGCGTTACAGTTAAAGAGCCTCCTGCCCTTAGCAGTCATGCCACTCGGTTATATGGTAGAACAACGCATGCTCGAACCACGCATGCCTGAACAACGAGGTCGGAACAACGACCTCATTGTTACCACTAATGCTTTTACCACGAATGCCTTAACAACAATTTTTCGCTGTAAAGGCATTCCTGGTAAAGGCATTAGTGAACGGCATGCATGGTTACAGCATGCGTCCCTCCTGGTCCCCCACCCGACCCCTAAAAATTACCGCAACCCCACCACCCCAATCCCCAAAATGACCGCAACCCCAACCCCCTCCCCTAAAACTGAAAGCACACCAACCCCCACCCCTAAAACCTAGTCCTGACCCCATCCCCTGTCCCTAAACCTTAATCACCCGAGCCCCCCACCCCAACCCCAAATACTAAAAATACTCCGACTTCCCACCCCGGCCCCAAACCCCCACCCCCAAAATTATCGCAATCCCTCACCCCACCCCTAAAACCTAAAACCACCCCAACCCCTCTCCCTTAAAACCTAAAGCACCCCAACCCCCCACCCCACCCCTAAAACCTAAACCTTGATCCCCCTCACCCACTCCTAAACCTTAATCACCCCGAGCCTCCCACCCCACTCCCAAAAACTAATGATACCCCAACTCCCCACCCCACCCCGCCCCTAAAACTAAAAATACCCCAACTGCCCACCCCACCCCCTGCCCCTAAACCACCCCGGCCCCCACCCCCTAAAACTAAAAATACCCCGAACCCCCTGGCCTTAAAACAGCCACAGTCCCAGTCCAACTTACCTCCTCCTCGATTGCGTCCTCCTCCTCAGCCGACTCCCTTTTTCTGTGCCTTAACCAGGCATGTACATGGTTCAGCACATGCGTGGTTAAGGCCCTGAACAAGGAAGTCGTGGAAAATGAAAGCGTTGTTCCGCTTTTGTTTTCCACGACTTCGTTGTTCAGGACTCGTTGTGCGGGATGCTTCCCATGCCACTCCCTGTACTACACACACTATACAAATGTTATCTCCCCAGGTGTGTACACTTCATTTCTGAGTTACCAAACAAGGGTATTTGGAGAAGAGAACACTGTGCTGGTGATTGGAGTACCAGAAACCATGCCTCCTGGGAGTTGCAGTCTTGTCACTCCCCGAACTACCCACACTATACAAATGTTATCCCCCTAGGTGAGTACACTTCATTTGTGAGTTACCAAACATGGGTATTTGGAGAAGAGAACACTGGGCTGGTGTTTGGAATTACAGTTACAGAGCTTCCTGGCCTTAGCAGTCATGTCACTCCCTGTACTACATACACTATACAAATGTTATTCCCCAGGTGAGTACACTTCATTTGTGAGTTACCAAACAAGAGTATTTGGAGAAGAGAACACTGTGCTAGTGGTTGGAGTAACAGAAACAGCACCTCCTGGGAGCTGCCATCATGTCACTCCCTTTACTACACACACTGTGCAAATATTATCCCCCAGGTGAATACACTTCATTTGTGGGTTACCATACAAGGGTATTTGGAGACAAGAACACTGGGCTGGTGTCTGGAATTACAGTAACAGAGCCTTCTGGCCTTAGCAGTCAGTCATGTCACTGCCTTTACTACATACACTATACAAATGTTATCTCCTCAGGTGAGTCCATTTCATTTGAGAGTTACCAAATGTGTGTATTTGGGCAGGTGAATCCTGTGTTTGTGTTTGGAGTTACAGGAACAGTGCCTCCTGCTAGTTGTAGTCATGCCAGGCACAGTAATAAACACACTAAGCAAATGGTATCTCCCCAGGCAAATATACTTCAATTGAGAGTTGCCAAACAGGGGTATTTGGATAAGTGAACACTGGGCTGGTGAGTGGAGTAACAGTAAATGAGGCAAAAGGTGAGCTGTGAGAATGCATGACATGGCATTTTTGTGACAGTTTTTGTGTTGTGACTTACCAGACTCCACTCCCCCAGGTATTCCTGTTAAGCCCTCAGGATGCAGGATGGCTAAGATCTTCTCCCCTCAGGGAAAGAGATGTAATTGGACATTGGGAGGGCCACCACCAGTCTTCTTGGCCTGCAGCTGGTGCCTGGAGACCAGGAAACGGACCTTGTCCTGAAGTCGTTCCACCTCTTCCTAATGTTCTCCTTTGTGTGCAAGATGGTGCCTAGAGCATTCACTCTGTTGACTATTGTAGGGAAATGCTTCCCTTGGCATGGTTACCCCCTAACTTTTTGCCTTTTGCTGATGACAGTTATGATTGGAAGTGTGCTGGGACACTCCTAACCAGGCCTCAGCACCAGTGTTCCTTCCCTAAACTGTACCTTTGTTCCCACAATTGGCACAGCCCTGGCACACAGATAAGTCCCTTGTAACTGGTACTCCTGGTACCAAGGTACCAAGAGCCCTGTGGCCTGGGAAGGTCTCTAAGGGCTGCAGAATGTATTATGCCACCCTGGAGGCCCCTCACTCAGCACATGCACACTGCCTCTCAGCGTGTGTGTGCTGGTGGGGAGAAAATGCCTAAGTCGACATGGCACGCCTCTCAGAATGACATGCCCTCAATCCACTGCCTGTGGCATAGGTAAGTCACCCCTCTAGCAGGCCTTACAGCCCTAAGGCAGGGTGCACTATACCATAGGTGAGGGCATAGTTGCATGAGCACTATGCGCCCCCCCCACAGTGCCTAAGCCAAATTTTAGACATTGTAAGTGCAGGGTAGCCATTAAGAGTATATGGTCTGGGAGTCTGTCAAATACGAACTCCCCAGTTCCATAATGGCTACATTGAAATCTGGGAAGTTTTGTATCAAACTTCTCAGCACAATAAACCCGCACTGATGCCAGTGTGGGATTTATTGATAAATACACCCAGAGGGCATCTTAGAGATGCCCCCTGAACACCAGTCCGACTCCTAGTGCTAGGCTGACCAGTTCCTGCCAGCCTGCTAGCCTGCCACAACCAGATGAGTCTCTGGCCACATGGGGTGAGTGCCGGCAAGTCCAGAGGAGATAATGAGAAAAACAAGGAGGAGTCACCCACCAGTCAGAACAGCCCCTAAGGTGCCCTGAGCTGAGGTGACCCCTGCCTTAGGAAATCCTCCATCTTGTTTTGGAGGATTCCCCCCAATAGGATTAGGGAGATGCCCCCCTCCCCACATGGAGGAGGCACAAAGAGGGTGTAGCCACCCTCCAGGGCTACTGCCCTCCAGACCTAAACACACCCCTAAATTCAGTATTTAGGGTCGACCCTGAACCCAGGAAGTCAGATTCCTGCAACCTACAACAAGAAGAAGGACTGCTGACCTGAAATCCCCGCAGAGACGACGGAGACGACAACTGACTTGGCCCCAGCCCTACCGGCCTGCCTCCAGACTCAAAGAACCTGCACAGCGATGCATCCCGCAGGGCTAGCGACCTCTGAGGACTCAGAGGACTGCCCTGCATCCTCAGGACCAAGAACCTCTCGAAAACAGCGGCACTGTTCAGAAACAGCAACAAACTTGCAACAAAGAAACAACTTTAAAGAGACTCTCACTTCCAGCCAGAAGTGTAAGTCTTCACACTCTGCACCTGATGCCACCAGCTCGAGACCAGGACAACCAACACCGTAGAATGTGACTCCCAGGCGACTCCAACAATGTGGACACCCTGAGTCGACCTCCGTGCACCCCCACAGCGACATCTGCATAGAGGACCTGGAGGCTCTCCCTGACCGCGACTGTCTGGTAACAAGGGAACCCGAGGCCTGGAACAAGCACTGCACCCGCAGCTACCAGAACCGAGAGGAACCACCTACCAGCGCAGGAGGGACCAGCAGGCGGCCCCCATCCTAGCCCAGTCAGTGCACCTGACCGGCCCTGTGTTGCTGGTGCTGTGGTTTTGAGGTTGCCTTGAACCCCCAATGGCGGGCTGCCTATGCCCAGAAGAGTGACTGTGTAAGTGCTTTACTTACCTGAGAAACTAACCAAAACTTAACTCCCCCAGGAACTGTTGATTTTTGCAGTGTCCACTTTTAAAATAGCTATTTGCCATTTTAACCAAAACTGTGTATACTACTGTTTTAAATCAAAGTTCTATACTTACCTGTGTGAGGTACCTTGCATTTTATGTACTTACCTCAAATTTGAATCTTGTGGTTCTGAAAATAAATTAAGAAAATATATTTTTCTACATAAAAACATATTGGTCTGGAGTTAAGTCTCTGAGTGTTTGTTCCTCATTTATTGCCTGTGTGTGTACAACAAATGCTTAAAAGTACCCTCTGATAATCCTACTGCTCGACCACACTACCACAAAATAGAGCATTCCTATTATCTAATTTTGCCACTATCAACCTCAAAGAGGAACCCTTGGACTCTGTGCACACTATATCCCACTTTGAGATATTATATACAGAGCCAACTACCTACAACTATCATGTCCCACATTTCGATTTTCCTACTGAGAGGAGTATGCTTGACTTGTGCTCCAAACAATTGTGGCTCTACTCTTATGATTTCATCCGCCATGACTCTTAATTCATCTTCTGAAAAACTGGGATTTTAGAACGTGACCTAGTGGAACATAAATTCAGGTGACAGTGATTTACTAAACAGTGGAAATGCAAAAGGATGTGAATGGACAAAAGTATGGGTGGGGTGTCCTATGGGATGGTGAAAAATGGGTGCCTAATCTCTGGAGTATTTGTGAAAAATGTCGCTCTGGCTTCTGTGTGTTGCTGTGTAAATGCAAAAGATTGTGGTCTGTGAATGGGGGTATTTTAAAGTGTGCTTTGCAGGTGTGGGAAAGTATGTCAGCTGTGTTGTTTTCAAATTCATCCAATGTGCAGTTGTCTATTACTTTGCTAACCATGAACGGCCGTGGTTTGGACCCCCCCCATTGGCTTACCGCCTATGGAGAACCGCCACTGCAACCTTGTAATATGCTTGGTGGTTGGTTGTGGTGCTGTTGGTGCTGGAGGTCGGACCGTTTATTTGCAGGACGCCACGCCGCTGGTGGTCTGCCATTTTTGCTTGGCGGCCCTGCCTGTGTAACTCGTAATACAGCAGTCTGGCGGTCCTGCCGCCACATTCGTAATGAGAACCATAGTGGAATAAATGTCTATTGTGCAGCGAGAAGCTCTGTCGAACTATCCTGCAAACAGTTGCCACAACCAACAGGTGCTGATGGGAAAGAACTAATCCAGTTACCCCAATTGACATGATCGTACTAGAAACAACTGTGACATTATGATATTTAACATGCATTTCGATCCATTTAGATCCTGGGTCTATTATTCCCCAGGAAATGCTGCCCACATTTAATTAAGTTATATTAAATAGATTTTAGTTTGCAACGTATTAAAACAGGTGGTTTATGTTTTGTAGGTGTTTTATATATATTAACAATTCAACAGCACAATCAAGCTCCTCCAGGCACTAGACTTGCAAAAAATAAAAATAAATGAATGTGCCCTTGTGTAATGTAACTGCTCATGTAAAGCACTCATATACCTTTAGGTTGAGTTTGCGCTATATAGAAGTTTAAACAATATATATCCTGCCTTATATTTTTACATACTCTCAGACCACTCTTTGTAGTGAATAGTGCTCCTATGTTAGCCAGCTATGAGTCTGAGCAGAAACATGCAAACATATGTACTGTGGTGTAGATTATTGTTTACAGTTGGGTGGTACCTCTTCTCCTTACTCAGCCTAAACCACAAATACACTTCTTCATCTTCAGGTTTATGACTGCACATCATGAAGACACAACTTTGATAGTATTAGACTTTTCATTTACAGATCACTGATTTCAGACATGATTGTTGATTAGATGAACTTTACTACATTATGACTACAAGTCCCAACATGCACTGATATGTATATATGTATGTATACTGTATAGACTGCCTCAATCAAATCGGTGACAATATTGGATATTGAGATTACCAGCCAACATTAGCATGCTGTGGGGTTGTGGAGAGGAAATGCCTGGCTTTAGGGTCGCCTCTGTGCTGAAAAGAACAATTAACTGAGGTTCCGGCGGTCACATGTTGAGACGTCCTATGTTGCCACTAGGTCAAAAGTGTTGCGATATCACTTCCTGTGCCAGTATTTGGGGTCAAAGGGCATGTGATGTCACTTTTGCTAACCCTGGGATTTTGGTGAATCGACAGCCATGAGGGTGTGTCAGTAAAATGAAGTAGTTCATTAAGTTGCCTTCAACAATAAAGTTGGCTACAGCACCCTTCACCTTGATTTGCTCCTTATTATCGTGAAACCGCTTCTTTTTCAATTATTTCTTTTGCTCACAGTGTGCATACATCCCCAGTTTCTTTGTCTCTTTGGTGGCTTCTATCCAAAAGGTGTGCATGGTTGCTTCTCACAGAGGTTTGTGTTTCACCAAGCAATCATCTGAACGGGAGCTATAGAGAAGGAGCTGGCAGGATGCCAGTGTAGGTACCAGATTCACCACTGAAATATGCGGTGATCTGCAGCACATAACTTCGAAACATCCCTAAGAAGTCAGTAAATTGAGTAACATTACCGTGAGTAATATTAAAATCAAGTATTTAAAGTGCTTAGAAATGGCAAAAGTGCGAGGTGAAGCAATTTATTAAAAACAAGTATTGGTTATGCGCTCTGGCTCAGGGCTGTTAATAGGTATATGTGCAAAATGGTTCCAATTAAGTATTCGATAATTAAATTCTGAGCTGGAATATCCATACGCAATATCCACTTGAATTTTGCACTGGGCCCAGGTGTTTTCAAACAAAATGCAAATCCCAGCCGTTTACCACCTCAAAAAATGTGTGCATGTATGTTTTGCAGATTAACGTTTCAGAAATTACTTTTCTGCATTCCGGGGGGAAGGGCTGTTATATCAGGCAACTGACCACAAAAATCTTATGTTGCAAGAATATCATTGCAAAAATACTGGCACCAAAATATTGTGAAGGCAGACATATGTAGGTAAGTATATATAGATTTACTATTCTTAACTCCACATTCATGACCTTGATGATATGTATTTGTCAAGGTTCGTAGTTGTTAAGCATAGTAAGTCAAAGCATACATTATGGGAGCCAATATTTTACTACAATAATTTTGTAGGACGATATTTAAAATGTCGATATTCCCGTATGTACTGTGTAAGAATATCGATTTTTAAGTGCTATGCTACCAAAATATCGCAGCACGAATATCAACAGAGTAAGTATAGATTTACTTCTCTTAGCTCCACATCTACGCATCTTGAAGACATATATATTGTCAAGGTACATATATGTAGAGTTAACTACAGTAACTCTATACGTACCTATATATAAATACTTATCTTGTGGTCATCGATATGTATGCTGGTCATCAATATGTATGCTACGATATTTTGGTAGCTCTGTAACTAAAATACGATATGCTGGTAGCATATCCCGGGGGTTTACCTGACTTACACACTTTTTAATATATGAATATGTCTGCACCTATGGAAATGTAGCCTATTGCTTGTGGATCACTTTTTGTAGAGATTCAACACACGGGCGCAGTCGTAAACTTCCGCTATGCATAAATCCCACTTTTAGTTTTTATTTGTGACTTGAGTTCTGGAGGGAAGTAGTCTGACGGGCTCTAGGACTCGAACCATCTGGCAAACAGCTCCGTCTAAAATGCCATAAATTAAAGAAGTAACATAACACAGTTCCCAAAGGTTAGTTTATCTTCTGTTAACATGAATGCAACCCTGTTGTATGTTCATGTGTAATTTAATAACGTTCATAGCATTCCTCCTAAATTATACTTTCTGGTAGAAAGAGATAATGATAACTGTGTCTCTGCACGCATCCAGATCGGTAACTTTTAGAGTCAAACTATCAGATTTAATCAGAGATATATTTGTAATGGTCATGTAATATGTACATTACTCATCCCGTTTTTCTAAGGGTGGCCGGCATATATTAAGTTTTAAATCCGAATGACGGGATACTGATAATGAGCGTCATTATAAAGCATCATTCCACTGCCAGTAACAACCCAGTTTTATTAACTCCCCGTTTTCTTGAAGGCTCATTTTTAGGTCTCTTCTACTAGACAACTTTAAGCTATCTTTTTGCAAGTGGCCCCTTTTGGACTATACCAAAACCATTCAGTGGGCTTAGAGCCTGCCCACTGCTTACCTACGTGCAATCTCATGGAGGTGCTTCTTAGTCGATGGCTTGCCTGCCTCTTCTTTTGTTTATCTTTCCCCAGGAGTACAGTCGCTTTAGCATCATTTGGACTGGATGACATTTATTCTTTCCGTTTCGCTGCTCACATTTAGGTAATTACTGTTTTCCTTTAACACTTGTGCTGCATCCCCCAGCACCCACCTCTGAACATTGTGTTGCTCCATCGTCCCTCCTTAAAGCTTGTCCATCATCCTTCCTCCAAAGCTTTACCACGCCTTCCCTGGCTTTTGTTTTTATTATTTTTTTGCCCTCCTCAGACCCAGCCTCAAGCGCTTCTGTTGATCCCTTGCCTACTTCCTACTGCTGCCCCACATGCTCTCCCACCAGCTCCTCCGTTGTTCTCCAAATCTCTTGCAGTTCTTTACATGCTTATTTTTTAGGGCTCTGCAGCTATCATTTGCTGCTGGACTGCTCCACGGTGCAAAAAGAGCTTTAGCACAAGTAAAACATGTTTTTTTTTAACCAATCAAACAGACGTTTGCCATCTCAAATCAATAAATAAACAGAAAAATAAATAAAGCCCACATTATTATGTAGGCATGCGTGAGTGGTGACGCATGGTGGCAAATACGTCCTCACGCATCTCTGTGTCTACAGAATGATGTAGCCTCCAGTCGGGGCTAATACTGAGCATCGTAAAGGCAGACCATCTGGCCATGTGTAGTCAATGAAGTGATCAGAGGGCTGGTAATATGCGAATGTGTAGGAGCTGTCTTGTTGCTGTATTTTGTATTCTTTGCAGTGTTGCAGTAGCTAGAGAAAGGCATATAGGTACAGTGAATTTGCATAGTTGAGGTGGAACTTCACAAGGGCAATGGTGGCCTAGAGCTCCTGTGGGAAACCTATATGTGAGAAAATGCAACAAAGAGTTTGCATTGTGTAAAAAGCACTTATTATGATATAAAGATTCGGGAGAAGGCTAAAGCCATGATAATGCTCAAACTTCTTACTTCAACTGATGGTGCTGGAAGAGGGCCGAGGTCCTGTGGCCAGACAGTTGTAAGGTACAGCTCTTTCGTTCTCCACACAATGGGAATTCTATTTTGGAAGCGTTAGGGAACAACTGGTTACAAGGAATTCACTTGCCAACAGTTCAGAGGCATTACAAGGAATTCACTTGCCAACAGTTCAGAGGCAGCGTTAGAGCTGTGAGGACTAATAAGGCCTTATTACAAGTGTAGCAACACAAAAAGATGATGGATGGAGTGCTGAACAATGCAAACACTCACCCCCAATTTTTATTCCACAAATGGCTGCTGAACTCCCTTTTGAGTTTGAGGCTACTTGGCACAAGATCACAATAGAGCCACCAATGTATTTCATATCACAGAACAACAAGCACTGGCAAAGTCAATAGGTCTCACCCATGTGAGTGTTATTGACTTTGCCAATGTCTTTTAGCCATGTAGTAGAGCACCTTGGCTTCTATGCAGCAAGGCAAAACTTTATTTTAAAAAAGCGCTATAAGTTAAAAAAAAAAAAAGTGCTATGACATAAAAATCTAAAAAAGTGATATGACACGCCCCACGCTGGCCACGTTAATATATGCTTTTTTCTTATAGTGGGTGTGTGGGTGGTGAGAGGGAAGAAGCAAAATGGACAACGGGACGGTGGGGCTGGAAGGGAAGAGGCAGCAGAGGCAGCAGGGACAGCAGGGCTGGTAGGGAAGTGACAAGACAAACAACAGGGGCTAGGGTGGGAAAGAAGAAGCAACACAGACAACGAGAAGGTGGGGTGGGAGGGAACAGTAACATGGACAGGGTTGGGGTGAGTCAGAAGAAGCAACATGACAGAAAGAAGGAAAAAGAAAAATAGTACCATACTCACAGTGCCAACAGTGGAAGGGCCATAAACAAAATTAAGCAATCTGTACTTGGTCCATGCTTTTGAGTATAAAAGATAAAGTGAAACATGCCCGTGCTGCCCTACTAGGAGACAGATGATAACAGTGACAATTAAACCAACAAATCAGTGGCGGGCTCCAAGTCCATTGGTGAATACAATATTGCTTGCAAGCGAGAGTGCATGCAGTGCGTGCGCTGTCGCAGGTGCAACCTAAAAACTGGAGATCCTTTTCTGCAGGGATGGAGAAGTACAACATGTACTGGACCTTAGCTTCAACCATACTAAGGCCCTCATTACCGCCTCAACCCTATTTCTTGTCCCAGTACCTACACATATGAGGTGCTCCACCTCTGCTCAGACCCACGTGGCCTAGCCATAACCAATCAAAAGATTTTTGCGCAAAGCCCCTCCTACCTCCTCCCCCAATCTCCAATCACCTTTTACCAGATCTGGTTATAAAAGGGCTTGGAGCCCAGAAAACATCCTGTTTTTTTCTTCTGCTCCACTTGTTATGCTGTTCCAGTCAATAGTAAGCCTTTGGAGGTCAGGCCTCTTGGGAGTGACTATTGCTTTTCTTTCTTTTTGCTTGCTTCCCTGCTTGGGTGCTGTGCTGGGCACTGTGCCTAGGGTT
Organism: Pleurodeles waltl; assembly: GCF_031143425.1. Lineage (NCBI taxonomy): Eukaryota > Metazoa > Chordata > Amphibia > Caudata > Salamandridae > Pleurodeles > Pleurodeles waltl. Next base: position 741,691,214 of record NC_090449.1, on the reverse strand, counting down.
GTGGTTCTCTCCCCGACTATCTCCCTAGGTTCTTGGGTTGGGTGGGCCTTGCTGGAGTGGGGCTTTTTTGTTAGATAGGCTTGGGATGTGTGGGCATACCTGTTGTGTTCTTAACAATCTTTTTCTCCACCGCGTGCTGCCTACTGATGATGAGCGTGGTGGTTCCGCAGCTGATTTTTTGGTCTTCCCGACGATTGCTGTGTCTAGGACGGCCGGGTTGTACGGCACCCGTTTCTCTGGAGGGTGATTCGTGCACTGCACTGTTCATGGCATCCTGTTCAGCTCCCTCGTGTGGCGGGGGTCATTATTGTAGCTCCTATGATGGTTTTGGGCTGCTAGTCGTTGTGGCCCTATAGTGCCAGGGACTGTAGTTTAGTGGCAGCCTTTGTGTGCTTCAGTCCTCTCTGCAAACATGGATTTGGCCACCTCTGGCACCTTCCTTTCTGCACTATTTTATTGCTGTTTATCGGTTTAAAACAAAAATAAAATTTTTGGGCCTCAGTTTTTTTTCTCCAGCTTTGTTGTGGCTAACTGATGGATCCTTTTTGCCTTTATTTGCTGGGTCCTGCTGCTTCTTCTGATGAGCAATTCCAGGTGTTGCTGTCCTCCCTCTCTGAGGCTTTTTTGAGGTCCAAGGACTTGGGTGGCTCTCGCTATTCTTCCTCTTCTCCTTCCTCGTCGGTTTCTTCTTTGATGGTGTCTTTCCCCTCTTCTTTCTCTTCCTGGCCTTCTCCAGAGTATGACAAGAACATTGTGTATCCGGTAGCTGAGGCAGTGCCCAGGTCCAAGTTCCTTCAGAAGTCTGATCTGTTGACGTTGTTCAACTATCTTGGGCATAACCTCAGTATCCCTATTGAGGATGACGTTCCTGGTCCTATTTCAGGCCTTCTTCAGCAGTTTCATTCCCGTCCACCGACTTGTTTGGCTGTTAACAGAGGGATATTGGATCTTCTCCTTTGTGAGTGGTGTGATCCTGAAAAGGCTGATCTGCCTAAAGTTTGTTGGCCCTTTATCCTCTGGGCAAAGGCAATCTTGAGTTCCCTTCCTCCCTGAAAATTGATCTCCTGCTTTCTCACTTGGCCATCCTTCTATTATGTCAGAGGAAGTCTCCATTTCAGATTTTGTTGATCGTCGAGTGGAGGCTTCTTTAAAGAAATGTTTCTCTGATTTGAACCTTGCCCTTCGGGCTGCCATTTATGCTTTTTATGGTTAAAGATTTCCATTCTTTGACGGAGGTGATCCTGGAGGTGGAATGCTCCTCTCTTTTTTTCTTCTATGGAGACTCAGGCTAAATTGCTGGTGGATGTTTCCTGTGATGTGATGAAAGCTTCTGCTTCTGCCATGGCTTCTTCCGTTTCTGCCCGATGCCATGTCTATCGCCGCAATTGAAATGTGGACTATGCTCAAAAGTCGGGACTGTTGCATATGCCTTTCTCTGGCAACTGTCTTTTTGGTGAGGATCCAGAGCAGATGCTCCACAAAGCCTTTAAGAATCAGAAGCATGCCCAGGTTTTGTTCTCGTTCCCGGCCTGCCACCTCTAGGAAGGATCCACCTAAGAGGGGTACAAAAGGTTTCTCTGGGCGGTTTCAGTCCAGGCCGAAGCGGCCTGCCTCCTTTCCTGCTCGCTCCTTTTCTAAGCCTCAGCTTTTCCCTGCTTGTAAAGATGGGAAGCCTTCCTGACTATTCCTTCCTCCAGCTGGGGGGTCATCTGGCCTTTTTTTCTTCCCATTTGGCAAAGGCATGTTTCAGATGCCTGGGTTCTACAGATCATTTCAGATGGTTACTCCCTCGACTTTGTTTCCTGTACTTCCTCTACGATCACTGTAGAGTCTTTGTCCTCTTCCTGTGCTGTACCAAGAAATTACGGATCTTAGGGTCTAGAACCTGTGGGGCAGCGAGGGAAGGGGTGCAACTCTCCGGTATTCGCAGTCCCGAAACCTGCAGGGAAGGTCAGGCTCATTTTCAATCTCAGCCATTTGAACCTGTTTTGAGGAAACATCACTTCAAGATGGACACTCTACTGCACATTATACCCCTAATTCGCCGGGGCAAATGGCTGACCTCCATGGACTTGAGGGATGCTTACTTCCACATTCCTACTGCTCTGTCCCATCAGCATTTCCTTCGCTTTTGTGTGGGCAGTGTTTACTGGCAGTTTCAGGTCCTCCCCTTCGGTCTGGCTACCTCTCCTAGGGTGCTCACCAAGGTGATGGCCCCTCTGGTGGCTTATCTTCATGGTCTTGGGTTGATGATTCATCCCTACCTGGATGATTGGCTCCTCCATCATCCTGTGCTGTCCATCCTCCACTCTCAGATTGTGCTGGCGTGCAAGACTCTGGAGGCCTTTGCCTGTTTGTCAACTGGGAAAAGTCGCATCTGACTCCTACACTAGATCTGCAGATCATCGGGCCCGTTTCCAGATGGCAGAGGGTTTCGTCAGCCTTCCTCCAGACATGGTGCAGAGGTTGCACGATCTCCTCCTGGATCTGATCACAAGAGATCTGGCACCTGCTTGAGACTGGCTACATCTTCATGGTCACATGGTAGGTTGCCTTTGATGTTCCCTGGTTTTGTCTTCTGCTGCATTCTGGTTTGCATTTTTTAATTGTCTTTCTTTTTTTTAAGGCATCCTGAGTCTTTGTCGTCCCGTGGGCTCGGCTGCACATGGGTCCTCTAGTTCATCATCTGCTGTCACAATGGGTGCTTTGTCTGCATACGCTGGACTTTCTGGTGCCGGTCTCCCGAAGCATCTGGCGCTTCCTCCAGTGGTGGCTTGATCCCCTTGATTTGTCCAGGGGCTTTCCTCTGGCACTGCCCCCTCCCAAGGTGGTTGCCACGAATTCCAGCATGCTAGGTTGGGGGCTACTCATGGCACCCTTTCTGTTCAGGGATGGAGGTCTCCTCAAGAGAACAGGCCCTCTTTAATTGGAGCGAATTGAAGGCGGTCTTGCTGGCTGTGCTACATTTGTCTCCCTTGATGAAGAGCCAGGTGGGGCTGGTGTGAACAGACAACGCTGTTGTCAAATCCTACGTCAACAGGCATTCTGGGATGGGTCCTCAGGTTCTAGCCTCCCTTGAATTTTAGGGAAGGAGTTGGGTGGAATTTCACCTTCTCTCCCTCTCAGCCACTTATGTTCGGGGGAGGGACATTGTTCTTGCAGACAGACTCAGCAGAGTTCTTCCTTCTTCCCTAGAATTCTGTCTGGCCTCAGATATTTTCACCTATATTTGCCACCAGTACGGTACTCCTCAGTTTGACCTGTTTGAATCCTCGGCCAATTCCTTCCTTCCCCAAATTTTTTCCTAGTCCCCGGAACCGGGTTGTTGGGGGATTGATGCTCTGTCCCAACCTTGGACACAGCTGCTTCTGTATGCCTTTCCACCGTACCCTCTTCTAACCCTGCTATTGGCCAGGCTTCGCAGGGAGTTGATTTCTCTCATTCTGGTGGCTCCCTTTTGGCCTCAGGTGGTTTGGTTTTCTCTGTTGCATCTGACGTTGGCTGCACCAGAGTGGATTCTCCCGTTTAACCCTTGTCCTCTTTGGATGCCCATTCTTCCCCCATCCACTTGCCGCCAGATTTGTCTGATTGTTTGGCTCTTGAAAGGAGAGGTGTGATGTTGCATAGTCTTTCCGCTCCTATGGCTGTTTCCATTCAGAACTCTTGGAAATGTTCCACCAGAAAGGCTTACACTCATCATTGGTCTTCCTTTGTTCAGTTGTGTATGGTGAGGTGTTTAGACCTGGCCCCTTGTCCTGCTTCTTCAGTCCTTCAATTCCTTCAGGATGGTTTACAGGAGGGTTTGGCTGTTTCTAAGTTGAGGGTACAACGGGCAGCCATTTGGGCTATTCACTCACCTTTTGGTTTGCCTGAGCTGCTTCCTTCGGATTCCTGTCTCCTTAAGAGTTTTTCTTTACTGAAACCTCAGGTTTGTCCTGTTGTTCCTCCTTGGGACTTGTCTCTGGTTCTTAGGGCTCTTCAGTCTCCTCCATTTGAGCCCTAGGACATTGTGGGTTTGTAGTTTCTTTCCTTGAAAACTTTTTTTCTGGTGGTCATCACTTCAGCCCAGAGATTGGGTGAGCTGGGGGCTTTGTCAATCCAGCCTCCCTGTTTGCAGGTGTTTTCTGACTGGCTGGTTCTTAGCTTGGGTCCTGGCTTCCTTCCCAAAGTTGTCTCCTCCTTTCCCTATCACCAGGAGGTAATGCTGCCTTTTGTTTTTCCAGCTCATGCTACTCCTGAGAAGGTTGCATTACACAGTTTGGATATGTAGCGGGTGTGTCAATCTATCTCTCTGGCACCAGGGGTTTTCGCCAACGTGAGGCCCTCTTTGTGAACTTTGGTGTGTTTTGTCATGGCCTGAAAGCTTCTACACCCACTTTGAGTCAATGGATTTGCTTTTTGATTTCCTTGGCTTATGATTTTCAGAATGTCTGTTTCCCGGGAGGTGTGCAGGGTTATTCTACACAGGACATGGCCGCTTCCTGGGCGGAGGCTCAGGGGGTTTCTCTGTTGGACATTTGTCAGGCTGTGACTTGGGTTACTACTACCTTTGTCTCCTGTTACAGGTTGGATGTTAGTGAATCCTTGTCCTTTGGGTCTCATGTTTTGGCTACTTTGGCTATAAATATTGTTTCTGCAGTATCCAGAGTTTGTGGCATTTGTTTTGTGGAGATCATGTTGTTCTGGGTTTGCTTTGGTATATCCACATATGTGTAAGTATTGGGATGAGAAAGAGGGTTGTTGGGAGGTAATGAATTAGTTTCTTACCCATAATTCTCATTACTCCAAACACCCTGTTTCTCATACCAATACTTACGTCCCACCCTCCCCCTTACTTCCCAGATCACAACCTGTTCCTTGTTTCTTGGGCTTGGGGATGTACAGGATGTCTTTTGGGCTCCATGCCCTTTTATAACCAGAATTGGTAATGGGTGATTGGATATTGAGAGGTGTAGGAGGGGCTTTGCACAAAAATCTAATGACTGGTTATGGCTAGGGCACGTGGGCCTGTACAGAGGCGGAGAACCTCACATGTGTAAGTATTGGGACGAGAAATAGGGTATTCGGAGTAATGAGAATTACCGGTAAGTAATGAATTCATTGCAAGTTCAGGATAATTTTTGTTTCCTGTGCAAATAGGAGTATGCACACACACAGATCGAAATTACTAGTTCTTTGATAATTATCAACCCTCAGAGTTTTCCCATGATCAATTCAGGCTGCTGCAATTTATCAGTGGAAAATGCAAAACATGCAGACCTCGGTGTGTCAAATAGAGATTCCGTAAGTTATGTCTCATTTTCAAGTTTAAAACTAAGAACAGTAGTCAGTTATTTACCACAAACGGTATAGATCTCACCACGGTGTAAGGTATTTACTAGATGTAGCAAATACACCCACCCTGTTCAACTCGCCTTGCAATGATGGCCAAGTACTGTGTAATGTAATTAATGTTAACATCGATATGCCTTGTGCATAGAGATAATTCAGGATTGTGATACATGCCATAAAAACGTTTCTGTACCCTGATTCTTCACTGAAGACATTGTGTTTTTTAAGCAAATGCACTGCTGTCCAGGGCCATTCAAAATATACATGCCAAGGGTGTGTGTATATGATCTGTTAACATTTTCTTAATTTCTGTACAGAATATTCACTTATTGTTTCAAGATATTAATGCATTCCTCATGTTCACGAAAACTGGGCATTTGATATGATTTAGATCTATTTTATTCTTTTGAAAAGAGAAGAACATTGCAAAACAACCCACCTACACCCAGAGGCCAGTGAGGTACAATAAGGATAACAATTAGGTAATAGGGAGGAAGGGCAGCATAGGACAAAGGAGGACATAAGGGAGAGGGAAGAAGCAGTGGTGGGGAAGAACAAGGGGGATGCTCGACAAGTCAGAATATTATACAAGGCAGAACATACAGGGTATAAGGAAGTAATATCAGTCAGTTCTCTACTGCCTCTCCGAGGCATTGTCTGCAGGATCCTGTTTCAGGCGGAGGACTCATAGAAACGTTTGACATGAAAGTTCTGTAAATTCCTGAGAAAGGAATCTGATACATGGTGCCCACATTTTGTCAAATGGTGGTAATCTATGTTTCACCACTGCTGTCAACATCTCCTTGCCCAGCAGGCCCCAGAGTATGTGTAGCCAGTCCAGATGTGTCAGAATGCAATCAGAACCCCACTTAGACAATATAGCCTGCTTTGCTGCACAAAGAGCTAGAGTAATAGCGAGTCCCCTCGCAGACTGCAGCGGGTAAGTCAGTCCATTGGCTAGTCCCAACAGTACATAACTAGTGCACCTGGGGATGTCTGTGTTGTACATTTCACTTATATCAGTCAAGACGTCTGCCCAGTAATGCTGAAGTTTGGGGCAATGCCAAAGAATATGCATCAGTGTGCTTGGTTGACCGCATTGCCACCAGCAATCAACCCTCCCAGCGGGCTTCCACTTAATTGTTCTGGCGAGGGTATAATACCAATAGTGTACAATTTTGAGTAAAGTTTATTTGCCTAAGACACTACTAGTAGATAGATGTGTGCGCTCAATGCAGACTATCTTTCCACTCCCTAGGGGTGAAGGTGCGTTGATACTCTAATTCCCATCTGCACTCCGCTGGGGATTTGGCGGAAGCCAATGGGGTGTTGGAGCCAATGGGGCGTTAAGGAAGGTGTATATATCAGACAGGAGTCTACGATCCGTGTCATGGGTAAGAAGCCACTGTTCAAAAGCAGTGAGTGTGCAGCTAGCGTGTGATTTTATAAGGGGCAGCGTAACCCAGTTTTCGATTGCAATATATTGCCATTGCACTTCAGGGGATTCCATAAGTGGCTTGAACTTAGGCAAAGTCCATTATGCCATCATAGTCAAATAAGTCACCTATTCACTTGCAGTTGGTTTCCTGCCAGATTGAGAACGTGGTTCCTTCCAGAGCAGGAGGGAAGTCACGGTTTTCAAGAATTGGTGCTTGTGGTTAAATGTGAATAGAGAGTTTCCAGTTTGTTTGTACCATATCCCACACTCCCAGTGTCCCCCTAACTATAACTGAGTGGGTGGTGCAGCTTGAGCAGTCAGGGTATCTTCAATATATGAATTCTGCCTATCACCTGATCAATAAAACACCAATGCTTCTCAGACCTAGGTTGAGACCACTCTCCTAAGTATCTGAGTTATGCTGCTTGATAGTAGTGTATCAGATGTGTAATACCCAAACCTCCCGCCGCCATAGGTAGATATGCCTCCTTCTTAGCCATGCAGGCCTTTTCCCTGCCCAGATGTAGCCTTCAATAAGACACTGGATTTTAACAAGCACCTAAGGTGGGGCTGCAATGGTAACATCTGCATTATGTATAATATCCTAGGTAACAGAGTCATTTTGACTGCGGTCAGACATCCCAGCCATGACAGAGAATGCCCCTGCCAAAAATGTAGGTCTTATCTGGCTGCCGCAAGTAGCCCAGCGTAGTAACGTTCTACTGTGCGTTCTAAGATATGGTGTTTTGTAACGCCCACGTAAGTGGCCCTCTGGGAGGCCCATGCAAATAGAAATAGTTGTTCTAATCGCATTGGTCAGCAGGGGGGAATGTATGGTTAAGAGCCTGTGATTTTTGCAGGTTAACTTTAAAGCCTGAGGTGTACCCGAAAGACTGTAGTTCTTGCATTGGGGCAAAGATATGTAAAGTATTTCAACAAGACTATCATACCATCATTGGCATAGAGAGACAGTTTATGCTCCCTGCCTCCCATACGAAGCCCAGTCTCCTGAGGATGTTTGCATACTCTCTCTGCAAAGGGATCCATTGAAAGCATAAAGAGAAGCAGTGACAGGGTGCAACCCTACTGGGTACTGCACCCTAAATGAAAGGCCCACAACAGCCTTCCATTAGCCCTGACTCTAGCGGTGGGATTTGTGTAACTGCACCACATCCAGCACTGAAATTGCGTGCCAATGCTGACCTTGTCCAATACTCGTTGGAGATAGGGCCATTGGGCTTAGTCAAAAGCCTTTTTGGCATCAACCGAGGGTAGAAGAGCAGGAGTGCGGGATCGGTGTATTTTATCGATCAAATGACAGAGGTGTTTGGTGTTATCACTACAGTTCCTTTCGGGCGTATACCTGGCCTCACCCAGGTCCATCAGACCCTGCATGTAGGGGGCAAGACGTGCTGCCAGTGTGCTGGTGAAGTTTTTAGCGTCCACATATAACAAGGAAATGAAACAATAAGAGGCAAAGAATCCAGGATCTTTCCTGGGCTTGGCAAGTACTGTAATAACCACCCGCCTGGTAGTGTCTGTCAGAGATCTGGACTTGCTAAAAGAATTATAAAGGCGAGCCATTATAGGAGCCAAGATGGTTGCAAATAGTTTATAAATTATGGCCGTCCTGGCCAGGTGCCTTGCCTGGTTGCAGGCAAGCTACAGCGCTCATCACTTCATCAGGGTGTATAGCCTGATTTAAGTGTGTTCTGTTGGCAGCTGGAATGTGCTCAATGGGAATCTGGTCCAAATATGTGACTGCATCTTCCAGTACTAGCATCTCAGCTGAATAGAGTGCTATGTAGAACCGCTTGAATTCTTGCAGTATATGTGTGCCTTGATACACCCTCCCCCAGTGCACCCTTGATCTCGGCTATGCTCTGTTGGTGTGCTTGTGCGCAAAGTCAGTGTGCTAATAAGCACCCCCTTTAATGCCCCCTGCATAGACTTTTTTTGGTTCACAATAGGGTGTGTCCTGCCTTGTTAATGTATTGGGCCTTAAACTTCTTACGGGTCTGTGTCAGCACTTTTTGGGAGCCAAACTGTTTGCACGCCTCCTACAGTTCCTTTACCCTCCCTTCCAATTGGAGTCACTTATCTTTCCTATCTTTATTCAATTTTGATTCAATGGCAATAATATATCCTTGTGCTACAGCTTTCAGCATGTCTCACGGCAGCGCAATGGGGGGGCCTGGTGTATCGCAGGTGTCAAGGAAAGATCAGATGGTGTTAGTGATCTCTGTGATAGTGGATTCGTAAGTAAGTAGTTTTTGGTTAAGATGCCAGGTGCGAGTCTGGGGCACACTGTCAGATACTCGCAATGTAATGGAGTGGAGATGGGTGCGTGGTCAGATGGTGCGATCACCCCTGTGTCTGCTGCTGTGGAATGGGGTGAGGTGAGAAAAAAGTCTATTCTGGCATACCTTTGGTGGACTGCGGAGAAAAACGTGTATTCTTTCACTGTTGGGTGACACAGGCTCCACACATCCACTAAACCCATATCCCATAGCCACTGAAGACTAGCTGTGAAAAAGGACCATGTCTGCCCAGCCCTCTGTATTGACCTATCCAGCATGGCATCTGGAACCAGATTAAAGACCCCCCCCAAGTAGCCTGTCTGCATCGGGGTTATCATCACCACAGGGTTATCCATGAGAAAGGCTTCCTGATGATCATTTGGGGCATAGACAGTACCTAGTGTGAACATGTATGTGTTGAATACAATGAGAAACGCTAACAGACTGCCCGGTATCTCTGCCAGCGTCTGACTGACCCAACCCAGAAAGTGCATGGCCAATAGAACCGCCACTCCTGTCTGCTTCTCCATTCGAGAAGAGAAGTATTGACGATCAAACCAGCGGGACCTTAGGCGTTTCCAATCAACTTTAAGAAGATGGGTTTTCTGAAAAAGGCAGACATCACATTTTGGGGCATATTTATACTTGATTTGCCCTGAATTTGGTAAAACAAATGTATGCAAATTCGGTGCAAAACTAACTCCATATTTATACTTTGCCGCTAGACTTGTCTAAGCGCCAATTTTATGGAGTTAAAGTCATTTTTTGGAAGTGGAAACTTACCTTGCATTAATGAGATGCAAGGTAGGTGTTCCCATGCAAAAAAGATGACTCTATGGCCTTAGTGCCATATTTATCCCCCATGCTAAAATTCAGGCATGGGGGAGGAGGGTCAAATAATGGTGGAATGCTTGCTTTGCACCATTATTTAACGCCTGGGTCTGGGCAGGCGTTAGGGGACCTGTGGGCTTATTTCCACCATCGAAATAAGCCCACAGGTGCCCCTCCCAGGCCCCAGGGACACCTCCACCCACACCAGAGGGACAGCAGAGAATGGGGGACCCCATCCCACGTAAGTGCAGGTATGTGTTTTCTTTTTTATAAGTGCCATTGGGGGCCTGAAATGGGCCCGCCTACATGGCACTGGGTGCAATGGCCATGCCCAGAGGACCCTGGTCCCCTGTGCTGGCCATTGGGTGGTGGGCATGACTCCTGTCTTTTCTAAGACAGGAGACACATGGTATGGATGGTTTTGCGCCAGTAAATGACTGTAGGCAAGTTAGAGTCATTTTTTGTTTTTACTCTAAACTGCCTAATGTCATTTTTTGGGTGCAAAACTCCCTTCTTCCATACCGCCAGCCACACCCGACTAACATCATTGTTTTTTTTCACGCTAGTCTACCCTTTGCACCGGCTTGCACCATTCCATAAATATGGTGCCCGGCTGGTGCACAGAAATGGTGCAAGCTGGTGCTAAACTTTTTGGTGTGAAACTGTGTTAGTGTAGTTTTGCACCAAAAAGTATAAATCAGGGCTTTTGTGTCTTTAAGTAGGGAGAGAAGCACTAAGCGCTTGACTGGAGAATTAAGACCTTGCACGTTCAGGCTAACAATTTTAATAACACATGGAGGAAATTATTAAGCCAGCATGGGAGGGGGCTCCAGTCTTATTGTACCCTCACACAGTGGTGTGCACTATAATACCTTGCATGTGTGTAGGTATTTGTGAGGTGTTAAGTAGGAAAAAACAATAAGCAATACAGTTCAACCGGGGTGCTCCGGCCCCTGAGAACAGAACAAACAACATTAACAGGGTCCATGCCAGTGGCGTGGTATCTCTCTGTGGCGGCAACGCAAGTCACCACCTCTGTAGCTGGTGATGCTAAGTAAAATGGAACCATGCAGTTGGAACAGTATGACTGTAGTGGGGGGCTCATAGTAGCTCAAAGGTCAGGGATGGCCATATGTCATTGCAGGAGTCACTGTTCATTGCCTGAATCTGAAACGCTACTCTGATGCTGCATTTGACTAAGTAAGGTCATTCTCTTGGTGCCGTTTTCCAGGCTAGTGCAGCTTAGAGGAGTTCAGTGGACTGCATGAGGGATGATGCCATTTCGCGGCATCATGGTAGTCCTCAAAATGCAGAATGGATTGGGGCTCCTGCAGTGTGTGGACAGTATAGGGTTCTTGGTTCCAGATGAAGATGAAGCGGAAGGGGTGTCCCCATTTGTACCAGACTCCTTTCTCCTGTAACTGTGTTGTAGCAGGACAAAGTGCCCTGCGTGCGACAATGTAGTAGGT